>NC_056663.1:185198793-187698793 GCF_018350195.1 Panthera tigris
ATTTAAAAGGACTGGTAGCCAACTTAAAAGGAAAAAAGTAGACTTCCTCCCTACATTAAAATGGATTTGGAGGTCTAAGTTGGCACACTATTACCACTTAGGCATTCAATAACAAAACCAATTATTTTAGAGCTCTTTATGATTTTACAAACACTATTTAAAAGTTTCTGGTTTAGGCTGGGATGTATAAGAAACAATAGGCATATTGACAAGTTACCCTTTAACCGGATGCTTCCTCATTCCTGTGGTCATGGTCATTGTTATCTTGACTATCAGCTGTTCGTGGCAGAGGGCCTCCTCAAAATTTCTCAGATATATTCATCTGGATTTGTCTCTACAGAGCTAACCTTTCTACAGTTGGGTCTGAGGATTACCATGGAAATCAATCACTAGACACTCACAGTCCCAGTTTATGGGTGGTCTTTTTGGGGTAGTGTTCTCGTTGCATCTAGCACCAATAGTAGAGAAGAGGGGCTCGGTTTCCAATACGGTTTCCAATACGGCAATATCTGGGCTCCATCTCCAACTCAGTTGTCAAGCTCAACGAGGTCAGTTAAGATCATGTAATGGGAAAGAGGGTGGTTGATCAGTCTTTGGAATTCTATGAACCCTGAATAGTCCAGGGTTTGTGGTCTCCATGGTGAGATACAAATGTTCGTGAAATGACTAACAATGGCTACAAAACAGGTGTTGTCAGTGACTCTTGTAAAAAATAGCTTTAATTATAAAATATTTCAAACAAGCATCAGGTCATAAAATAATGAAATAGAGCCCTGTATATCCACTTCCTTGATTTATAAGATCTTAACATGTTGCCTTGTATGCTTAAAATCTCTCTTCAAACAAATCACATACCCATCTCCTTCCCCTCTCAGTAGTGACCCATCTCCTGTGGTTGGTGTGTGTCATTCCCCATCCATTTCTTTCTCTTTTAACTGCATTTCCATATATCCAAAATTAAGATGCAGTATTATTGTGTGTCTTTTGAAAATTTACATAATGTTTTTCTACCGTACTGTATGTATCCTTTTTGCAATTTGCCAGTGGTGCCTTTTAATGCAAATGCAATTAGAACAATTCAGCCCTGGTGTAAGCCAGAAGGAAATCCTTCTTTCCAGGTGTTTGGAGTTGCCTTAGCAGCTGCTCCAACTGTCCCAGCTAATCATTCTTCACAGTGTTTCTGACATTCATCTTGGTTTCCTATTTATCACTTTGGCTCATGGTTAAGTGCATTTATGCAATATCTTTAAAAATCTTCGACCCTTGGTCCATACCCTCATCTTGCTTATTGAGTGGTTATAAACTTATTCCAGAGAAACAGGAGGTCATAAAATCACAGCAGAAGATGAAAACCCATACCTAGGTTTTTGTTCTGTTTTGTTTTTTATAGGAGAATGGATTCTTTGATTTTTTTTTTTCCTTCTCTGCTAAGTCAGAGATTTTTGCCAGACTCCTAACCTTCCCATTCCCACATACCTGTGAATGGCCATGCCCTCTCAGAGAGGACATCGGGGAGCCCCGGCACTGAAAAAATTATTTCTTGTAATAGTAACCGATTAAACTAGTTACCAGCTGGGGAGCATGTTTTAGCACTTAAGTTAATTGAACTGTTGCAAACTAAATATGATTCTAAATTGTTTCAGTATTCCAGAGTACTTCAGGCGTGCAGATAAAAATGAAAAAAAAAAAAAAACAAAACCAAATCGGTTTGAAATGTGCAAATCAGGCATACAGTGCTGACATTTAGATCTATGACCTGATAACTCTGCAGTAGGTACCTTGAAAAATTTTGTGGGCTTTTTTTTTTGTCTCCTTTTGCTGAGCTCTCCTTTGAAACCCCTGACCCACTACTTGATGTAATATTCAATAAGGGGAAGTCAGACTGCAGAGGGGAACTGTCTGCATTAGGGTTTTCCTACCATTTTGCCAAGAAAATAATCTCTTTGTGATTCATTTCATGAGCCAAGTAAGAAAGGAATTGTTGAAAAGAGGCTGTGATTTATAGAAGAAATGCAGAGTTTTGTTCTGGAAGAATCTGTCTAGAACTTGGTTCTAGACTCTGTTTGGAGGGCATGTTTCTCCCTGAGGTGACCTTTCTGTATTTAGGACTGCTACATACAACCAACGGATGTTTAAATTCAAAAAAGGAGGTAGTTCTGAAGTAAGTCTGGATGCAGAAGGCACTACTCCCTGATCTGATCTGCCCCTGCTCCTTCATGTCTCTCCCATCACCCAACAAATATATGGATGATATTCCAATTCCAGAGTTTTCTGTTGCTTTGCATTTTCCAACCCTCTGCATAGATCAAACCAATGGTTGGGATTGAATAGGTTGTTTTATAGGCATAGATAGGCTGTGAACCTCTTGGCAGCTTAACGAATCATTGTTAATAGGTTATACAAGATCCGTGGCAATTTTTCCATCCTTCCAAGGTCACCCCTCTCCCTTCTAAAGGAAACCTTGTTAGGGTGAAATGCCATCCCTATTGTCTTCATGGATTCTCACTGAGAAGATAAATAAAACTCAAAGGATTCTAGAACTAGCATCACGATGAGGATCTTCAAGGACACATACGAAGATGCTTGGGTCACAGAAGCTAAGTTCCTGGCTTCAGGTCATGCAACGGTAGAGCCTGAGTTAGAACAGGCTGCAGTTACATCACTTACGCTACCTGTTGCTGAGCGCCATACAATATCAGAACATGAACCAGCAATACAGTGACAATAACAAACTCTTACAGAAGAAATTGAGTCCATTAGGACAACAAGGATATTGACTGACCAGTCAGGTGTGGCCAGAACAGGAGGCAGAATCAGTCTCATTAAAGATCAGGCAGCTGCACCCATAGTGGGAGTTGTGAGGTCCGTGTACAGGTTTCCTTCCCACAAAATATCTCTTCCATGGGTGACTTACACATAATGCTTACAAATAATCAACATTTGGTGATTCACATATTTTAAAAATTTAAAATAAAACTGAAAAAATAAAATGATAATAAATAACGAAAATGATGTAAGCCAATGAACCAGAGACATTACCAGTTCTAGCCCACTGTTGCTCAGATAATTTCGAGGTGTGTTAGAGCAAAAGTGAAAGAAATCTGGATACCCAAGCCCTCACTGACTGGAGAAAGGCAGGAAAGACAATGACACTGGGCGATCAGAAAAAGGACATATAGTGGGTGTGTCATTGACTTCACTCACATTGACTTGAAGTTTGAGTGGGCTCCAAGAAGATGTAGTATTTATATTCTCAATGCCTAAGAACTTTCTTCTTCACTTATTTTTTCATTCATTAAAGTTATTGAACATCTACTTTGAGTGTTGTACTAGACCTAAAAGGGATGATTCATATAGTTCCTATCTTTCAGAAATTCTTAATCAAGTGTGGAGACATGTACTGTATTGACAAATGCCAGCAAAATACCTGCTCTGTCCCAGACACTGTTTCAGTCACCAAAGTGGAAAAAAAATGAGTTAATGAGAGACCGTGTCTTTGAGCAATTTGTAATCCAGTGGATTCATTACAATGTCATGAGCATATAACTAGGAAATGTCCCAAGATCTATGGAAACAAATCCACTAAGAAAAGGGGGCTGGACAGTGAAGTCTCTACGGGATCTTTACTGCCTGAGTTGACCTGGATATGTAGAACTGGGCAATGGCAGAAGTAGACGTAGTACAACAATCTTTTCCCCAGGTCTCTCTAGAATTGAAAGCACTCTAGAGTTCCCCACTCTGTCTGCCTATGAACTCTTGCCGTATTTCCTTGACTCAGTTCAAGTGTTGCCGTCTCGACAAAAACTCTTCTGACCTATCCCCACCTCCTACCCCAGATTTGTAGAACTGGCTCGTTTTTGTCTTCTACATCCACATCTATCACAGCCATGACAATATCATATTTTAATTTATTAATTTACCTTTGTTTTGCCCTTTGGGTTTACGAGGATACTGACTGGACGGAGGGATGGGTATGAATTTTCATGTTTAGCTAAACGAATCCCCAAATTCTGTGGCTATGAAGCATTTCTGGAGTATCATTCTTCTGAGGCTCCTGTAAAAATGGCAATTTATGATTCTTGAGATGGGAAAATGATCCCTCAAGCCTTCTGTAGCAAATTGGGTGTAAGGAATACTCATATGGTGGCATTTGCCCTCTCATGGCTCAGAGAACCACCTCCTGACACAACGGTTTTGCTAGGACAAAGATGTGATATCTTCATTTGAGGGTAGTTGGGATGAACTTGTTCCACTTGGTCCACGCAAAACAACCGTCTTTTCTCAGCACGTTAGGACATCTCCTCCCACGGGGTAGCTCTGGGGAAGCTCCTGCTTCTTGCTTCTAAACATCATTTGCTCTTCTTTTCTAGCTGCTTGGTTCTGATACTGGATTCCTTGCATTACATACTATGGAGGCCAGGCTTTTGGGTTCTTTACCCAAGAGCGAACTTGGGTCAGGCAAGGGGGCTGCTAATGAAAGGAATACAGGGCCAGTTTTCCTTTTTTTGTTGTTGATTAATTTTTTTTAATATGAAATTTACTGTCAAATTGGTTTCCATGCAACACCCAGTGCTCCTTCCAACAGGTGCCCTCCTCAGTCCCCAGAGCCAGTTTTCCAAGTATTTGGTCATTAACAGTCTGGTTACAGTTTTAGGGCAACCTCGCTGGGGGCTTAGAAATTTCTGCTGAGTATGAGGACTTCGGGAAGCTCGAAACTTAGTGCAAAAGCCTCACCTGATCTGAAGGTGGATGAAGCCGAAAGAGATTTCCTCATGCCTTCCAAGTATCTGTCCCAAAAGTCTCATTTCTCCTATTTCCATGGCCAAATGAATTGTCACATTCATGTGCATCCCTTCCCCAGCAATCTGTTTATCAAGAAAGAGAAGCCTGTTGTCTCCCAATTTCTGCTTTCCAGGTGACTGATATTAATTAGGTTGCAGCAGGCGCAATTTATCTCTAGTAGAAACCAAAGCAGGTGAAAATGCTGCCGTGCAGTAAGATTTCTTTTTCTTGAAAGAATGAATGGGATGAAGATACTTATCTGCGAGAACAGGTTTCAGGTGGAGCTTCCATCAGCAGTGCTTTGAAATGCATTGTTAGAGTATGGCTGATCCGGGTAAGAAATAAAAATAGCATGTCATATTTTGGCTACATTAACTCATTTCCAACAGAAGAGGCTGAGGCCTCTGCACATTGATAGACTTGCTCTGAAGGAGCAAAGCACCAACTAATAACTCTGAAGTTGGTTCTCAGTTATTGGCATTTCTTGAAAGATATTGCTAATTTCCCCAAAGCTATGGCTCCACTGTAGAATTCATCTCAGTCCCCCAGTACAGAGAACAACAGTTTTAAATCAACCTAGCCTCCCCCTTTTATTATTATTGTGTGCCCCTCTAAAATTGTCCCTTCTGTCGAGTTTGAATATGGAGTCAGCTCTGATCAAGAAGTTGGCAAGTAATGAGAACAGTGGGACAGTGAAATAACTGTCTTCTTTCCCCACGTGACCCCAGGAAATTTATTTCTTTCCATCTCTTAGCTTCAGTTTCCTCAATAAAAAGTGGGAAAATTAAGTCCATTTTGTGGGGTTGATATATTTCCTGATCTGTGTCAAAGAACCTGGCAGACAATGAGCACATTCACATCCCTTCTCAGTGACAGTTGAGATGCCTTTCAAAACATGGAAATTTGTAATGAAATCTGAGTTCCAAAGAATACTTTTTCAATCAACATTTTTTTAGTTCTCCTACACTATTCCAGATAGACTAAGGGAAACAAAAACAAAAACAAAGAAACCAAAACCCTGGCATTAGTTGGACTAGCATCTCTGGGTGTTAGTTCTGGCTTTAGTATTAGTCAGCTATACGCACCTTGCCAATACCCTTTATCTCTCCCAGCCCCACTGACCACATCTCAAAGCAAAGGGGGTAGATAGCTTCCAATTCTAAAATGGTATGCAGGTAGAAAAATATGCTCTCATCCTTCTCTTCTGGCTATCCTATCATATTCTCCTTTGTTAGTTTCTTTTCCTCGACTTAACTCTTTCATGTTGATATTCCCCTGGCTTTTTTCTTGAATCATCTTTCTGTTCTTGATGTGTGCCACTGTATCCTTGAGATGTATCACTGACTCCAATAACACTGACTTCCCAAAGGCCCTGGGAGATGACTTCTATATCAATTTCACCAACCCAACCACTGCTCAGACTCATTGACCTACTGGACATGTCCTCTTGAGTTTCCCCTAACAATAAGATGATATGTTCCCAAGCCGAACATATCATCTTATTCCCTAAAAATCTACTTACATTCCTCTTTTCAGAGATTGTCATCAACTCAACCTGCCCTGTCCAAAAACCTAGGAGTCACTATAAATCCTTCCTCCTTTTCCTCACCACATCTAATTTCACCAAATCGAAGATCATCGCATTTTCTTTATTTTACTTCTTTCAAAGCTCTCAAATTGATCGTTTCTCATCATTATTTCATATATAACCAATTCCACCATTTCTTCCATTTAGTTCAAAATACTGTTTCTGGAACCCCAATTTTATCCTACCCTGCCCTTACTTAGAGTCCACTGATGTGCTCTTAAAAAAAGACTCCCTGGAACCAAATGCGAAGTCCTTGGCATTGAGCGTGAACTCATCTACGAACGGTCTCTCCCCTCACACAAACATTATTTTGCCTCATGTTCCCAGCGCTATTGCCCCCCGCACGACAGCTCCACTCTTACTGCATCCTTTACAGCTTCCAGAATACAGTATGCTCTATTCTATCATGTTTCCGAAGCTTTGCAAAAGCCATCCCCTCTACTTGGAATGCCCTCCTTCACCTGCTCTATGAGAGAGCCCATCGGCCTTTTCCCCATGGTGATTAAGAGCCCATGCTTTGGGGTAAGACATACTGGGTATCAAATCCCAGATCTAGTACTTGTAAACTTTGTAAGCAGGCTGTTACTGCTCTCTAATCCCAGTTATATCACCTTTAAATGGAAATAGCAATATCTGCTATATAATGTCATTCTAAAGATTAAATATGATGTATCTAGTATGGCATTTGGCACGTAGGAACATTCAGTAGTTGTTAACTAACACGTGGCCTTTACAACGAGAATCTAAGCGCCTCCCGTCCCCAACTCCATCTCTCTATGTCCTGAGCTGGAATTTAAGCTCCATGATGTCAGGACAGAGTCTATTTTGTTGACGTATATCTAGCACTTGTCACTCTGTCTGAGCCACAACAGGCCAACCATAAACAGTTTTTCATTTCCATTGAGATTTGACTCCAACACTGTTCCTTCTGGAAAGCTCTTATTAAATCCCTAATCTTCACTCAGCATTGGTTAAATACTCCTCTTAAGTAACAGGCTCTGCTTATATGCTATCGAAATGGTTTCACTTTCTCTTCTAGACTCTTGAGGTTCCGGAGGACAAAGGCCTCAGCCATGTGTCTCCTTGACTCCCCATCACCTTTCCCAGATCCATATAGTAGCACTCAGAAAAAGTTTTTTGAATTAATAGGTGAATGAATGGATTCTTTTACTCGTGTCGCCTTCTCTCTTTGATTTCCTCTCGCCAGGCTCCACTTACATTCTGCTTGTAAGAATCAAGCACGGAATGTGGAAACCAATGGATATCAGGCAGGTGAGACCACTCCTTCACCCTAGAGTAGACATCATAGCCTCGTGGCAATCTGTTAAAATAATCATATTGACAGTGACACCTGGGTGGGAAAGTTTCTCCCATCATAGGAGCTTTAGACAAGGTTTCCCTTGAGCAAGGGCATGAGAACAGAACAGACAAGCTGCTGGAGACTGTGCAGACTTCCCTGAAGGAAGTCTGACAAGCTGGAGTGTAGGTAAGAGTCCACCGCGTGACTCTGCCTGTAGGGGTTTAAATAAGAACCTGGGAGGACTGTGCATTTCTAAATGGTTGGGTGAGAGCGGCTGAGAGAAGGTTTGAAAAGGAAGAGGAACACTTCTCTAGCTGTTCTCTGGGCCATGGCCTCCAAACCACCTTGTAGGTAAGGCAGAAAGCCGGGCTGACCCTGATATGCATCGAAATGAAAGGGTTTGTGTGCAAATCAGGGAAAAATTCTTTCAGCACCTACAGGACTGATGCCAGGGAGTTAACATTTGGAAACCTCAGCTCGGTGCCAGGTCGTTGTTTGAAAAGCAGCAGATCTCGGAGCAAATGCCAGTGAGGTACAGAGGGGAAGGAGTGAGGACAAGGACTCCAGGAATTAGCTATTCAAGAATGTTCAAGAAACCTGATAGCTCTTTTCCTTGTCAAAAGAAAAAAGAGAGAGAGAGAGAAAGAGAAAAGGACATTCAAAGGAGCGTTCATCGAAGCAGGCTGCTCAGGGTTTTCAGGGAATTGGGAGGGCAGATGCTACAAGGTTATTGGAGTCAGTGTCAAATGCGCGAACAAAGTGGCAGTGACATGAGCTAAGAAATGACTAAGCACTGGCGGCCCGGAGTGGCTAATAGATGGATCCAAATGCCAAGTGAAGCAGTTGTCTCAGCTCATTTGAATACTTCTGAAGAGGTGATGAACAAATAGCAGGAGGGATGCAAACTCTTCTCTTCCAGAATTTCCCAAGATTATAAGCTCATACTGCCTGACTCTGTGACTCCGTGATTCTGATCGCTCAGCCGTCCTTCTTGGTCCCTTCCCCTGGAATGTTTGAACCAGTGCACACCAGGTTTCCATTTGCTACGGGGCTTGTGTTCTTAAGGGATCGCTTCCTTTTATTTTTAATGTTAATTTATTGTGGGAGAGAGAGAGAGAGAGAGAGAGAGCAGGGGAGGGGCAAAGAGAGAGAAGGGGAGAGAGAATCCCCAGCAGGCTCCGTGCTGCAGCACAGAGCCCAATGCAGGACTCGATCTCAACAACCAGGAAATCATGACTTGAGGGGAAATCAAGAGTTGGATGCTTAACCGACTGAGCCACCCAGGCGCCCCTAAGGGATCACTTCTTATTGGCAGTGTGGGAATCTCCCTCTCCCCTATGAGGCTACTCAGAGTTTTGAGATAACTCAGAAAGTGTTCGGGTCTGACACTCAAGCAATTAAGCTTTCGGTTTATACAGAATTTTCTTCTTCTTCCTCCCACTCACGTTTCTCCTTTTCCATCAGTGTTTCTGTATTTTTGGGAGCCTGAAGAGTTGGGGTCTGTGGGATATGGTGATGTGAGGGGGGAGACAGAGAAGGGTAGATTCATATGACACATTTTGTTTTTCGTCAGGGTGTGTTCTTACGTGAAGGCACCTCGTAGATGCTTGATAAATATTCCTGTCCCTGCTCTTCCCTTTCCATGTTTAGTTACCTCTTTCCCTTGACCCTCTTCATTTTTGCTTTAGTAACAAGGCTAAAGATTGTTTCGAAAAGAATTATTGATAATTACTGAGGGTGATAAAACTACCATTTACTGTGCATCTCTTCTGCACTGGACTCAATCTTAGGCATTTTCATGATCTCAATTATGCCTTATTGCACCACCGAATAGGAGGGGCAACTGTACCCATTTTACAGGTGAGGAAACTGAGTAAACACAAAGTAAGTCATAGGCCTGATAGCTAAAAAGGGATGAAGATGGAACTCCAATTTAGGTTTTTCGGACCCCCAAACCAATTATTATTATTATTATTATTATTCATGATGCTGCATTTCTCTCGTGGACAATGCAAACATGGCTTTCTTGCAGCAAACCCATGCCATTCATTTGGTGTCAGGGCCAAGCTAGTTATGTTGGTGAATTGGGTTTAGGTGGCCCTCCCTTTGCCATGCTCTCTTCAACTTCCTCTGCTCAAACAGCAACCAATCATGCCACCCTTTTGGTTGAGCACTTTTGATTACCTCCTGTAACTGGGACTCACCCACCCCCTATCTTTGTCCTTCCAGGGCCCAAGGTCTTTATTAGCTAGTTAAATAAAGTTATCTGGGCTAACAGCTCTGAATTCCAAAGTTAGTGCCCTTCCTTAGGGAAGGGATGGGAAATTCAGTTAGTAGAAGGTTGCTGGAAGAGAGAGAGAGAAATGTTTGAAGTAGACAAAAGTTCATTGCCTCCAGGTCCTCCACTCTACCTGCATGTTGGTAGTTTGTTTCTCACAAAAGCTCCACTGAAGAACTACTGAGTGTTGAGATTCTAGCCTCTAATTTTATGAATAATAAGCTCCAGTTAGGAATGACCTTTCCTGATTTGTTCCATATTTCTTGAGCACCTATTATGTGCTAAACTCTTTGGTAGGTGGGAGATTCAGTGGGAGAATAAGTGACGTCTCTGGGGAGGTCCTATGCTCCTGGACATTTTCTCGCCATCTTTGTCTGCCATGGACATCTTTATGGCCTGTTGAATGCTTAGGAGGACACCCTTGAAAAGACCAAGTGTCGAGTAGCTAGGGAGAAAAAAGATTAAAAAAAAAAGAGGGATATTAGTTTTAAACTGCTCATTTAGAATTACTAGTTTCAATCAATGACAATTTTAAGATATTAAATCCATTCTGGAGTAACTTGTCAAAAAAAAAAAAAAAAGCAAGCAAGCAAGAAAGAAAAGGTGCCATTACTGATATTCTCCAAGGTTTTTCTAATAAGATCGGGGTCAGTGATGGGAAATAATCTGGAAGATGAATAAGATGTCAGAATGCAATTGAGTTCCAAGGAGTTAACGGCACTTCCCAGTAAATGCAGCTGGAGCAACTTTGTTCTGAGATGGGGGTGTTTGGCGAAGTTGTCCCAAGGACCAGCTGCCGATTTCTTACCACATACACGGTGTTGGACCTTCCTTGTCTTTAACCCATTAAGAAGCATTGTTTTGGCCTTCTCCTCTGAGACAAGGAGAGAAAATGGCAGCCGTGTGAGTCTCTCTGCTCCTCTGATTCTGCACCCATTTCTATTTTGTCCAGAAGCCTTGATGGATTCTTCACGTACACCCAGTGGAACCAAAACCTGGCTCCATCAATTACTAGGCGTGTGACTTTGGGCAAGCCTGGAACTCTTGTAAGCCTCAGCCTCTTTATCTATAAAATGGGACTAATATTACCAGTGACTAATAATAACAGCAAATATTGATTATTTTTCTGTTCCAACATGGCAGGAGATTCATCCCCTCCCTGGGTGCTCACAGTCCCCAGGAGTTAAGTGTGATTACACCAGCCAACAGCTATTATGATCAAGAAGTTTGGTCAGTTCAGGAATCCCTAGAGGTGACATAATAAAATATTCATGGTTACCTTTTTTAAAATTGCAAATGACTGCGACATCTGTGATAACCATGTCTGCCAGGGAAGAGTTTTCATTACTTAATAAATGGCATTTACCATTTTACCATTTATTAACTTCGGAAGAGTTTCTGCAACTCTTCGTTACTTAATAAATGGCATTTACCATTTTACCATTTATTAACTTCGGAAGAGTTTCTGCAACTCAAGTACCTGGTGCTCCCTGCATGCTCCGTAACCCCAGTTCAGTAGGATAGTAAGACATCTGAGTGACTGAAAATATATACTAGCGAGTAAACAAGCATGGGCAGGGCTTATGTGCAACAGGGATTCCTTGTCAAGTGCGGAAAGAGATGGAGAGAGAAGAAAGGAAAACAGGTGTATGTGTGTGTGTGTGTGTGTGTGTGTGTGTGTGTGTTTACATGCATGAATCAGTGCCCTTGAAAGTGAAGCAGGACATCAACGTCCTCTCCTGTGATCCTCATTCTGCGACCTGCTCTGTGATTTGGTCTGGAAATTCCCAACCTTGAAGAGCTCAGGAGATGCATGGATTTCATTTGCAGCGGGGCCCTGGCCCGGGCCTGAGCCTGGCAGAGAACACATTCTTCTTCTTCAGGAAAGAAGGGAAGAATCCCTTCAGCTCTGCCAGCTCTTCTCTCCATCCCTGCTGGCTTCTTGTCTTTTCTCTGTTCTACTCTTGTTATGAGATTTGTGAGAAAAGAAAAATCAATTCTCTAGTTAAGGTCAGCCAGTAAAATTTGCTCATAGGTCTCCTAACCACAGCCTGATGAATCCAGCCACATTTCTCCCAAGTTACGATTCAATAGAGCCTCCTAACAGCCTTTATCGTGACTTCCCTTCACACCGGTCCCTCAGCAGCTACCTTACATGATCACTCTTAAACCTCCTTGTAGGGAGATGGTTTTGTCTTTTAGTTTTTCTGGATCATTTGGAGAGGTGAACTGGGCTGAGGGGGTTCGGTGAGGGTGAGGGTGAGGGCTCAAAAAACAAAGCCCTGGGTTTTTAGCTACATCTAGTTGTCCTAGTCAGTGCTCACCGCTAGTAAAGTAAGAAAGGGTAGCTTCAGAAAGTGCTCACTGGCAAAGGCTTAAGATATCTTTTTCCTGGCTTCACCTGGTTCTTGAATCACCACGTGACACCTCTTCAATCATTCTCTCATTTATGGTTGGCCACGGGTGAGAAACATCTTATGAGCTGCTACCATATGGGAGGTAGAGATGCTAATGAGAAGAAAGAGGGCTGGTTGTTGCTCACATTCTAAGAGAGGGGAGACAGAGAAGCAAACCAGTAACTCAGAGAGGTTTTAATTGCTTTCCAATAGCAAGAGAAGCACCTGTTCTCCCCACAGGAGCAGAGGGCATCAGAGGAAGCCTTTCCGAACATGGCTGCAATGCATTGAGTACTGAGAGTCAAAGATGAGTTAATTAGGGGGAAAAAGCACAGGAAGATAGTGTGCATGGACACCAAAAAGACCTACGCTAAAGTTGTATGTCCACCACATACTATCAGTGTTACCTTAAGCAAATTATCCTCTCAAAATGTAGGTTCCTGAACTCTAAAAAGATATATAGCCTGCTTTGCAGGCTTATAGAAGCATAAGACTTATGTCTGGCACTGAGTAGATATTCAGTACATGGAGACTCTATTTTTGTTATTATTATGTATAATAATTAGTTGTTTTATATTATGAATCCATCAAGGGTCAATTCAATAATTAATTAGAGCTAGAGCATGATTCATCAAGGCAATGAGAGAATTTCAGTTTGGCAATAGTATGGAGGAGAGGAGCAGAAAGCCTGAGCAGATGGCATGTGTGACTAGTGAGGCAGGAGCCAGTTAATTAAGGGCCTATAGCCTGCATTAAGGATTGGAGATTATTTTCTTGAAGGGAATGGGAGCCATTGAAGGTTAACTACTTTCTGAGAGAGGTTGTGTGGAAGCAACTAGACAGCCCGCTGATGTGGCCCTTCTTGTCGTCAGCTGTCTGATCCCAACTCACAAAGCCTTGGTTCATTTACCAGCTAGCCATGGAAAATAAAAACTCAGGCACCACTTTGCCTCTGAAGAATTCTCAGCAATTTTTCAGAGTAAAACATTGCCTGTGAAATTCTTGAAGATTTCTCCCCCTCACTCTGAAATGCCCTGAATTTCAAGCAGCTATAATGTTGCTGACTCACTCCTAGTTTCATAAGGATCCGGGTTGAGTTGTCATATGTTATAAATCTCTAGTTTATGGAATCTCTCCTACTGCTCTTAGGTAGACCTAGAAGTGTGTCAAAGGAATTCAAGGTGGGCTAAACAGAAGTTAAGCTTCAAAAGTGCCCTGTGATTTTGCTCATTTTTCCCCCGTAAAAGGAGACCTTTAATGTTTTTACAGAGAGTCATTATTTAATTTTTGTCTTAAGGAAGAAATGTCAAGGAGTGGACTTCCAAGATCTATGTCTATATAAGAGTGATTGTGTTCAACATAAATCTCTCAGGGATTGCTTTAATGCTTTATAGAATCTATCTACATCATTCATACAAAAGTATGTCAGATCTCTGACAACAGGCAAATTTCTCTTTGTAGGATTTTGGCTTGACTTTGTCTATCACAAACAGGGCCATCCAGCAACTTTGGGAAATTGGATACCAAAGCCCATGTGTTAAAAAAGAATTTAAAAAATGTAACAATGCACAGGACGAGAAGAAGAGACTGGGCTGAAGACAAATATGGCTGGTGTCACAAGTGCCGCCCCCTTCCCCCGCATGAATCAACTCTACTGACAAAGCCTACAACATAAACTCCATGGGATTTGAATATGATTTTGCAAGTCAACTTGTATCAGGGCACCTCTTTCCTAGTGAGGATAAAGTTGCCTGTGCCTCTGCATAGCTCCCTGCTCCTCCTAGAATACAGGGGTGGATGGATGGACGGATGGACGGACGGATGGATGGATGGGTGGGTGGATGGACGGATGACCTAGAACAGCAGCCCCTGCCTGAGAACATACTTCTTAACCTATCATTATACTAACTTTTTTACCTTTAAAGAAGATGTTATCTCTGAGTGCTTTGGCCTTGAATATTTTTACTAATTTCTTTGAGATTTTTCTAGTGCTAAACATTGCTTGATTACTCCCTTCTTTTGAAGGTTTAACCCTCCTTAACCTAAAGAGCAAGGTCAGGGGGAATAGCACATAAGACTGCCTAGTCCACTTTACATCTCCTGATCAGGAAATTGAGCTTCTAGCAAAGCATGGTTTCTTATAGGAAGGGATGCTGACTCATAAATAGGCAAGGCAATATGTATATGCAAATACATAATTTCTCTCTTACACTGACTTCATTAGACCATAGGTCAGTGGAATCTGAAAAGTTGTCAATACTTAGGCTTAATTTTACACGATTATATAATACAGAAGGGACATGATCTCTACAATTCCTTAGAGTGTATCACGTCTTTCCCTTGCTAGAAATGAGGGCAGGTATTTTGAGGCTTCTGCTAACTGACATACACTCATCACCCAGCACAGTGCCTAGCATTAGTAGAGATTCACTAAATATTTGAATAATTGAATGACTGAATACAAAGTCAAAATGCCCTTCTTCATTCGTTTCCTGTCTTTGCCTCATGTGGTTTTTGTTTCCTCCCTTGGGGGAGGGCTCACAGCATCACCTACAATGAGAGAACTTACAGTTATTTTTCCAGATCATGCCATTTTGTCATGGGGAGCTGGAATTTCCATGCCCATTCTTTCTTACTGACACCGGATGATTTTATGTCAAACTTTCTCTATTTTTCAGATTTCTTATACTTCTAGGATTGCTTTTAGCAGAAGTCCAATTTTCTTAGACCATTTTTTCATATATATATATATATATATATACATACATATATATGTATGTATATATATATACACACACACACACACACATATATATGTATACACTCATTTCTAAAATGTTACTCAACTTAATTTTATGCTTTATTTTGTTCCCCGTGACCTATATTTTCTTTTCCTTGTATTTTATCCTTTGCTTTTCTCATATGTAATTCTTTCCTTTCAGGTCACCAAACAGCAATTGCCTGAGTTTCCCGATAGCACCTCTTTCTATTTTGGTATCTTCTGTAGTATCTTTTAGCACTCTTTCAATACAGCCCAGATCAAAGAAGGACATTCCATGTACCTGGCAGGAAAGTGTTAAGCATTAACTCCTAATGGTTCTACTCCTTTGCATCTATCCTTTAAGTTGCCAGATAGATTTGAAGTAGAAAATGAAAAGTCTCTCAAGCCAGGATGTCTTTTCCTGTATAGGAGAGAGGCTGTCTTCCAAAAAGTCATATCTAGAAACAAATGTGTGTGCCCATTTGTCCAAAAGGGCAGATACACAATCTTTTGTAAAGAGGTAATAGAAAATTCTTTTTATACGTAACAGTAAGACTAGTTTTGACCAAGTTTCAAATGTTCAGATGCAACGACAAAGGGATCGAGATATAATCAATCAATGATTAATACAAAGGGCGTAGACTGTTTACTAGCTATAGTGATGGGCACAAGGTCATAATAATGGGGCTTTTCAGAACTCAACGTGATTTTATATGTCTTCTTGACTAGGTAGTCATGAAGATGACAAGGTCAACTAGGACTTAAGAGAAATAAGAAGGGGTACAAAATGAAATTGAAACACTTAGTTGGTACCCTCCAAACTCCCTCCCCCAAAGATATTATCGATTTCTAGTGAACATGGATTTTTGTTCGGATTGTGACTATATATATAGCGTGACTATGCAGTTATTAGGAGATACAGTTAGGTTTCACATTATGTGCCAGCTCCAATTACTGGATAATGGTTGCCTAGAACCATTATGAAGTATTCTCAGGTATGAAGTGGTATCTCTGAAAAAAGATACTGTAATCATCAGCAATATCTATCATAGGCATGGTGCTTGGAAGTGCTAGCTTGAATTCTATGATTTTTTTTTATTGTTGATTCATGCCTAATTGCTACTTCAATTATGTTTAGTTTTCTGATAATTTGGGGGGGTTCTAAATTTTTTATTATAAAATTTGCTTCTGGAAGGATTGATGTATCATAATAGCCATCTGGCCCTTGTATTGTTTGCCCAGTTGGGGTTGCTACAAAATTGTACCCTGACAGATTTCGTAGCAGAGAACAGACATCCCACATGGACTGTAAGGAAACAGAGATGTTGACCTAAGAAAATATAAAAAATGTGCAGTGCAAAATTCACCGTTGTTTTCACTTGGGTAATGATGTTAGAGACTTTAATTGCATCACAAAGGACTCTGTTAGTAAGGATGTTTTCCGCGGCAAACACCAGCAAACTCAATCAGCAGTGGTGTACTAATATGAGTAACTGTTTTGCACTCAAGAATCAGGAGGTTGATTATGGCTGACATGTGTTCACTAGCATAGTAGTGTCAGGGCTTGCACCTCTTTAAATCTCTCGGTTGGTTTGTTCGTTTGTTGTTCATGGTTATCAGATGGATACCACATCACCAAATCTCATGTCTACTTAAAGTTAGGAAAAATGGGGTAAGGCAAAGTATCAGTGATGTCTGTTCATTTCATCAGTAAAGTAAAAGCTTTCACACCTTACCTCTGACCTTCACATCTTTTTTGTTTAGAAGTATGTCATGTGGCTCACCCTGGTTGTAAGGGAAGCTGGGAAAACATATATGTAGCTTCTCTGGCCTCTGCGGTGGATGGGGCACAGGAGAAGGAGGTTAGAGGTAAGTACTGAATTCAACAATGCACAGTCTCTGACATTCCTTAGACTAGTGGGCATCCGTGCATACCATTCTTCATATACACATTTTAATAGAGTCTACTTAGCCCTTTTCTAGAGGAAGTAACCCCAAAGATCATTTATTTTAGGATCTAGCTTAAAGTGTATCATCTCTGAGTAATGTCCACTCCTCGCTATCAGATCCAGATGTGAATTTTCTAGTCTAGAGACTATTAGGAAAGATAAGTTGTCTATTCCCTTCATCCAGTATCCAGGGGTGGTGAAGGAACAGGGTAACTACAATAGAATCTTTATCTTAGAAAAAGGAAGAATGGGAATTACATACAAATTACTGGTCTATAACATATGTCAAATAGCAAGGACTTTTCCTGGCCCTGGAGTCCACCTTTTTTTATTAGACAATCTACCTATCTTTTCCTATGAGGATCCCTAGTATTCATCATGACTATATTTGAAGTTGACTTTGGAGAAGATACTTTTCCTGAGGAATGTACAAACTTCTAGTTTATGTCTTGTTCATGAAGTTTCGAGGGCTCCTAGGGTTAAAAATAATAAATTTGAGGTTTCTTGAATAACATCATCCCCTCAAAAACCTAGTAATTTGGGGGATGATGTTGCTTCTAGCAATTTTCATATTGGACAACTAAAGCCAATATATGTGCATATGACATTTTTGTGAGCAATCCTGTCAATTAGGGCCTAAGTTTAGGGATTAGTCTAATGGGCAACGCATTATGGAGCATGAAAAAATAGGCTTGTATTAGAAAACACCAACCTAGATAAAATCTTGAGGTATAATCTAGTGGTTGCTAAAAATTAGACTGCTTGGTAAGCAGCTGTTTCCCCACATCCCCAGTCTGCAACCTTAGATACAGCTACTAAAGAATCAGTGTTCGACATAGTATGGCGACCTTCCAGGATCCACCTCCAGGCCTCTTGCCATCATTCATTTTGATTCCTCATTGCCTCTGTTTTATCAGATATTAAATATTTTGCATATCACCTCTGGCTTATACCCACTTAGGGCAGTACAGAAGTATGCCCATTGGTAAGGGGGATCCTGGGACCAAGCCAAACATTTTCCAAGGAAATGTCACATTAGAAGAATGCTAATCAAAGCCTTAAAAAAGGAACAACATCAGGTTGAAAGGGCAACTTGTAAGGAAGTAATAAAAATAAAAAGAAGGTCAAAACTAGGTTGGTCTGAGACAAAGTATGAATTGGTTGAAAGTAGATTCAGGAGATAATTATGCTAATGCAGACCAACCACTGTGGCATTCCTCTCCTGCGTGTCTTGGCACAGTGCACTGCCCAGGGGCATGTCCTTAAAGCCATTGACCCACCCTGGACACAAGCCAAACAAGAAAGGGTCAGGAGCAGAGCCCAATTAATCAGGTACCACCAGTATAGACAGGCAAGGGACCAAAGACCAGAAGGTCAGGTAAGAGAGCAGGGAGCAAGAAGATGTCATAGATCTCAGAACACAGGCAGCATCCAGAGCCTAGGGGTGGGAATTTGACAAAAACAATTCTAGTAATAAGGGTTGAACTTGGATCCTAGGGCAGAAAATGTTTCATTGTACTCTATTACTGTATTGCTTGCTGAATGTGGGTGAGTTGTGACCACAGATGTTGGGCATTATCAGGAAATCTCAAATGTTTTTTTGTAATTAAGGGCTAGACAGAGAGGCCGGAGAGAATGTATCTAGATTTTACTACTGAATAATCTTTTTAAACCCATTCATTTATTTGTCATATTTCTTGAGAATATACCATATTAATATTAATATTAATAATAGCTGACTTTTTTTAGAGGAGTGCTTATAACATGGCAGACACAGTCTCAAATACTTTACATATAATAAATACCTCATTTAATATTTATAGCCATGATATGAGGTTAGTATTTTTATTATCTCCTCTTTATAGAGGAGATACAAGCATCCATCCGCTTTCTTTATCAAGCTCTCTACAAGCTCATCCTTATCCATCCATCCATCCATCCATCCAACAAATTGATATGAATGCTGCACTAGGTGCTAGGAATACAGTGGTGAAGAAGATAAAAAATGATCACTTCTTTGCAAGTTTACAGTATGGCAGGAGAATAGGCAGTTAAATCATTACCTGTGATAAAATGTGATAAATACAACAATAAGATGTAAGATTTAATATGAGCTCATAAAAGGGGCATTTGATGTTGTTTACCAAAGGGTAGAAAAGCTTTGATGATGATATCTAAAAAGAAAAAAGTGGCCGTGAAGAGTTCAGTAGGTAAGAGTAAAATTATGCTCAAGAACGGGAAAAGTACACATTTCTTGATTTGAACCTAAGGTAGGAAGGACAAGAGGGTGAGATTAGGCAAGAAAGGCAGGATGCCAGGCCACAAAGGGCATTCTGAAGGGCTTGGACTTTATTGTAATAGCACTGGGAAACACTTGATGAGTGTTAAGTAAGGAAGCGACATGATTCATTCATTTTGCATTCTAGAAGTATCACTCCAGCTGCAGTGTGGAGGATGGATTGGATGGGGCAAGACTGTAGGCAGAGTCATTTGGGATGGATTCAATTATAGCCTCTGAGTGAGAGATAGTAGTGGCTTGAACTATGTCAGTGGCCATTGGGATAGAGGAAAGTGAATGGGATGAAGAGATAATCTAAAAAGTTGAGCTAGGCAGAACTTGCCATAGTCCTTCGACATGGAATATGTAATATGATACATATTTTTGTATCCATCTGGAGTAAATATGACTTCAGATTTCATGCCATATTTTTAACATCTGATTGAGAGACTGGGAGCTTATGAGAAACCTATGCCCGCAAAATGTACACTTTTATAGTTGGTAATACAGGGGAGGAGAACCTCTCATTTTCGTGAAACAGGCCCAATGTTTATGGCAAAGGATGGGTAGTATTAGAGCATCAAGGTGCTTTGTGTACACTTGAATTCTTTCCTGTAGTCATGAAGCCAAGTGGAAACTCTGCTGTGAGGTATTAATATATGGGCTCACTGGGGAAATCTGGGGGAGTTCTTCTTGACAGTAGCTGTTTATTTGCGAGAGGAGTATGGTAGAAAACATTTGGCCTCGCAGGCAGAGGTTCTACTGTCCCTTTCCAGGTGCCTTTTCCTTAAATGAAGAAGGACTTGAAGGCAGATTCTAAGAAAACAAAATGACTACAGCGATTTGGAAGAATCTGAACCCAGCGTGGATGCCCATCCTCGGCTCTGACATAAAACCAGAGAAGCCTCATTTTTTATCCATTTCATAACCAAGAAGTACCTCAACAGAAGCCCCTTTCTGATTTTATATTGCCTCCCTATTGAATTGAACTTCTGTCCAATTGAAAAGACTCCTATTTTACGGGGCCAGCTATCTCAGTGGTTATTCAGCTGCCCATCGAGATCTTCTCTTGCCCATGGAACATACTTTCACTGTTGCTGTTTAGTGCAATATTCTGTGGCCTCCTATTCTTTCTGGGGTGTGGCTGGCCAGGGCCTAATCATCAGCTTGTCACCATTTCTGAGCTTCAGCCCCTCACACCATGTTTTGTTCAGGTTTGCGTCATACATTTAAACTGGCAGCATTATCAACAGTAGCCAAATTATGGAAGCAGCCCAAGTTGCTTCATCGAGTGATGAATGAAGAAAGATGAAGGGGTACATACATACAATGGAATATTAGTCAGCCACCAAAAAGGAGGAAATCTTGCCATTTGCAACCATGGAGATGAGACGAGAGAGTATTAAGCCAAGTGAAGTAAGTCAGAGAAAGACAAATACCATATGATTTCACTCGTGGGGAATTTAAGAAACAAAACAAATGAACAAAGGAGAGAAAAAGAGAGACAGAGAGATAAACCAAGAAACAAGACTCTTAACTATGGAGAACAGACTGATGGTGACAGAGGGGAGGTAGGTGGGTAGATGGGTTAAATAGGTGATGGGGATTAAGGAGGGCACTTGTTGTGATGAACACTGGGTGTTGTATAGAAGTGTTGAATCACTATATTGTACACGTGAGACTACTATTACACCGTATGTCAACTGGAATTTAAATAAAAACTTTAAATGAATGAATGAATGAATGAATAAATACATAAATAAATAAGCATCCAAATGAAGTCAGATATAAGGGCTCCCCTTGTCTTCACTCTATAGCTTTCCTCTCATTTCCCAGTGAGGGAGGCAAGATGTTAGAGCTCCTTCAATGCACAGCAGCTTTCCTCAGTCCATGGTCACAGGGGCCGGTCTTAAAAAAATGTTGGAGGTGACAGAGTTCCTATACACTACCACCACCGTCTCCTACTTACATGATTGCATGTAAGTCTTTATTCCTGCCTTCCTCCAAGCCAGCCTCCATTCTGCAGCCAGTGTGATTTTCTTAAACATAGCATGATATTTTCTGTCCCTTTTTTTAAATCCTGGGAGATATCAAAACCCTTCACAATCTCACCTCCCACCAACTCTTTCTGAATTACTGTGATCCATTCAGACCGATCTTTAAATTCTGTGGCTAGGGTGTGCTTTTCTTCCCACTCAGGACATTCACATGAAATTCCCACTGCCTGGAATAGCTGTCCCCTCCTCCTACCTATTCTCCAGGTCCCAGCTTAACTGTCATTTGCTCTGGAAATTTACTCTAATGATCCAGAAGTAGGTTTGATGTCCTCTGGCCCCGATTTCTCATAGTTTTCTTTATTTCCCTTATCATATCACTTAATTCTCTTGTGTAGTTGCCTATTTTCATGTATGTCTTCCCCCATAGAATATAAGCCCTACTGAGAGTAGGGACTATATTTTTTGCCTTTAAACTAAAAGTGCTTGGCACAGTGACTATCATAGAGTCAGAGCTTGGCAAATATTTGTTGATTCTTTAAGGTGGTAGGAAAGAAATATTCTCCATTTCACCAAGGAAATCTCCCTTATTAATCAATGGAAGTGCCTAATATTAATTAATTAATTAATTAATGCTTACACAATAAATATTTTCAGCACCTATGAATATGCCAGCAACTATGTTGAGCACTGAGGATATGGAGATGAATAATACATTTTTTCTTTCCCCCAAGACATTCCAAGTCTGATTGGGGAAATAGACAAGTAAACAGGTATAATATAATGTGACATATGCTGTAATGAATATATGCATATGTTGCTGTGGACCATACAGGACGTAGTGCTTAATCTACCTGAGCATCTGAAGATATGCCACCTAAATGAGTCTTGATGAAGTACACTCACTCGTAAGTGAGTATCTGTCACACAAGAAGAAAGAAGAAAATCTTAGGAGGAATCAACATATACATATGCAAAGGATCAAAAGTTACAGAGTACATTGTCACAGTCAGTAAACTGACTGGTTAGTAGAGTGTCCAATGATAGTAACTCATTAAACCTGCAGGGTAGTGAGAAGCTAAATCATATGTCTTAGGATGCAATGTGAAAATTGGGGGTTATTGATTTATTTGGTTTGATTTTTTTTATTTATTTTTTTAATTTGCATCCAAGTTAGTCAGCATATAGTGCAACAATGATTTCAGGAGTAGATTCCTTAATGCCCCTCACCCATTTAGCCCCTCCCCCCTCCCACAACCCCTCCTGTAACCCTCTGTTTGTTCTCCATATTTAAGAGTCTTTTCTGTTTTTGTCTCCCTCCCTGTTTTTATATTATTTTTGCTTCCCTTCCCTTATGTTCATCTGTTTTGTCTCTTAAAGTCCTCATATGAGTGAAGTCATATGATATTTGTCTTTCTCTGACTAATTTCACTTAGCATAATACCCTCCAGTTCCATCCACGTAATTCCAAATGGCAAGATTTCATTCTTTTTGATTACCAAGTAATACTCCATTGTATGTATGTATATATATATATATATATATATATATATATATATACCACATCTTCTTTATCCATTCATCCATCGATGGACATTTGGGCTTTTTCCATACTTCGGCTATTGTTGATAGTGCTGCTATAAACATGGGGGTGCATGTGTCCCTTTGAAACAGCACACCTGTATCCCTTGGATAAATACCTAGTAGTGCAATTGCTGGGTCATAGAGTAGTTCTATTTTTAGTTTTTTGAGAGACCTCTATACTGTTTTCCAGAGTGGCTACACCAGTTTGCATTCCCACCAGCAGTGCAAAAGAGATGCTCTTTCTCTGCATCCTCACCAACATCTGTTGTTGCCTGAGTTGTTAATGCTAGCCATTCTGACAGGTGTGAGGTGATATCTCATTGTGGTTTTGATTTGTATTTCCCTGATGATGTGTGATGTTGAGCATATTTTCATGTGTCGTTTGGCCATCTGGATGTCTTCTTTGCAGAAGTGTCTATTCATGTCTTTTGCCCATTTCTTCACTGGATTGTTTCATTTTTTGGGTGTTGAGTCTTATAAGTTCTTTATAGATTTTGGATATTAACCCTTTATCTGATATGTCGTTTGAAAATATCTTCTCCCATTCCATCGGTTGCCTTTTAGTGTTGCTGATTGTTTCCTTCGCTGTGCAGAAGCTTTTTATTTTGATGAGATCCCAGTAGTTCATTTTTGCTTTTGTTTCCCTTGCCTCTGGAGACGTGTTGAGTAAGAAGTTGCTGTGGCCAAGGTCAAAGAAGTTTTTGCCTGCTTTGTCCTTAAGGATTTTGATGGCTTTCTGTCTTACATTTAGGTCTTTCATCCATCTTGAGTTTATTTTTGTGTATGGTGTAAGAAAGTGGTCCAGGGCTGCCTAGGTGGCTTAGTCGGTTAAGCATCCAACTTTGGCTCAGGTCATGATCTCACAGTTCGTGGGTTCGAACCCCGCATCGGGCTCTGTGCTGACAGCTCAGAGCCTGGAACCTGTTTCAGATTCTGTGTCTCCCTCTCTCTCTCTGCCCCTCCCCCACTTGTGCTCTGTCTCCCTCTGTCTCAAAAATAAATAAGCATTAAAAAAAAATTAAAAAAAAAAAGTGGTCCAGGTTCATTTTTCTGCATGTCACTGTCCAGTTTTCCCACCACCACTTGCTGAAGAGACTGTCTTTATTCCATTGGATATTCTTTCTTGCTTTGTCAAAGATTCGTTGGCCATACGTTTGTGGGTGCATTTCTGGTTCTCTATTCTGTTCCATTGATCTGAGTGTTTGCTCTTGCGACAGTACCATACTGTCTTGAAGATTACAGCTTTGGAATACAGCTTGAAGTCCATTTAAGTACTAGAGAGTTATGCTCAGAGAGGCACTTTAGAAAGATCTGTCCAGTAGCCATGTGGAAGATGGATTGGATGAAGGTAACACTAGCGGCCAATGAGAGCTAATGAAAAGGCCTTTTTAATTTTATTGGTGAAAAATATGGTGGCTGGCTGTATGTAAGTTTCTAGCAGTGTATCTGGAGAGAAAGCCAAAGGGCTATGAATGATTTAGGAAACAGAACCACTTTGTCAAACCTTGCAATAGGCTGCTCCTTCTTGGATTATTGTTCTCTTCTTTCCTTAGCTAATTACCATTGATCCTTTATCATTCAATGCAAGGATTGCCTCTGGCAAGTTCTCTTTGACACCTCCACCTCAGTCTGATTCAGAGAGCCCTTCCTTTAAACTCTCATTGAATATAGCCTGTAGCCTCTGCAACATTACAAGGTAAGCCATTTGAGAGCAAAGATAAGGTCTAATTCAACCTGGCAAAGGGTTAGCAGAAAGGGTTAGCTGAGTGGCTGGCACATGGTATATACACTCCATAATTATTTATTGCATATATAAGTGTATGATTGACTAGTCACTATTCAGAAATGAAATGAGTAATTTAGTGTGATTCTCAGGTTTCTGCTTGGGCAACAAGGGAAATGGTGGAGATAATCACTGAGATAGAAATAAGAGAGGGGAATAAATTTGGAGAATAGTTTGGGGAGGGTAACAATGATGACATTTACTTGGGACTGGTTGCGTTCAAACAACTTAGGAGAAGACTGCCTCATTTTTTCTTTCTTTTTTTTTGGAGAATTCCTAAAAGTGATCAAGAGTTTGGGTTCATTGATTTATAGGTAGGTAGGCAATAGTCGAAAATATCATGCAGTTTGGTCATTCAGCAATTGAGTGAGAGTAAAAAAAAAAAGACTTAACAGAGAGACCCGAGGATCACTATCACAGTGGTACTTGTTAGAACAAGAGGTCGGAGACCCACAACATAGACACATAACAGAGAAGTTGGAGAGAGTGTTGCTACAGAACACAAGAGAGAAATGAGTTTCAGGAAATAGTCAACAATAACAAATATTTCCCAGAGGACAGGTATAATAATTGAAAATAACCAACTCGGTTTTTTTCTTTGTAATTAGACCATTCGGAAAATTATTTATTGCTTGTAAAAAGCAATTTTAATGGAGTGTTGGGGATGCTATAGAGTCTGTAGTGATGTGAGAAATGGAACCATTAGAGACAGCGAGTGTAAAGTGTTTGTCTCTGCTTGGCTGTGAAACAAAGGAAATGCATGGGGTAGAGTGTGGGGAGGGGTGAGAAGTGGGCTGCACAGTTGAGGGAGCTTTTTTCTCTTTTCCAATGGGAAAAAAAAATGTTGAAATCTTGAGAATGAATAGCAATTTAAGGGGGAGACATGAATAATACAGGTAAAGGAGCTGTTTGCAAAAGTGGGGTCTAGGATAGAGTAGCATCAGGAGCCCACAAGGAAGGAATAACATTGGCTGCAAGAAAGTCACATCTCTTTCGGAGATTCAAAGGAAGAATGGGGGTGCATTCTTTAAATTAAGTTTAAATTAAGTTTAGATTAAGTTTAAATTAAGTGGGGATAGTTATTTATACCTGATTTCTTCTATTTTTCGGTGGAGTAGGTAGCAGGATGAAAGAGTGAAGGGGATACAGGTGATAAAGAACATTTGTCAACTGGCTTCTGTGGGCGTTAAAAATAGAACTAAAGAGACTAATAAAAAAATATTGTGTAGCTGCACAGACCCTGTAAAAAAAGGATGAAAGTATATCTTTAGTGCATTAATTTGCACAGTTGCATGCCTTATCCTGCATCATTCAATAGCTTAAGTTCACCTGAGATAAAGAAGGAAGATAATTATACTGATGTAAGTTGACATTAACAGACTGCACACGTAAGTTTCTAGCCCCGGGTCCTGCTTTGTGGTCCACGCGCAACTTCAGGAGCAGGTATCTTATGGACTCCAAAAAGGATATGCAAAAATTTGTATATATGCAGATTTTTATGGGAGACAGAGTGAATAGTTAGTTTTCATACAACTTTTAAAGCAACGCATGATCAAAATTTTAAGATTCAAAGATTGAGGAAGAAGTATAATTGTTTGAAATGAATGATCCTCAGAAGGTGATAAAAGAGTTAGGAGGTGATTCTTTCCTTGGGGTTGCAACGTTATGTAAAGGAATTATATGTGTGTGTGTGTGTGTGTGTGTCTGTACACATTTAATGTATATATTAAATGTATATATATAATAAATATATATATTTTTAAAGGCAATAATTTGTAAGGAGTCGTAATCATCTATATAAAGAACTCTCAAAACTCAATAATAAGGAAAGAAACATCCCAATAAAAAATAAGCAAAATAGTTGAACTTACAGTTCATTTGAGAAGATACACAGATGACAAATGCATGAAAAAATGTTTAACGGCATTCACTATTAGAGAAATGTAAACCGGAACCGGTACACAATTACTGGGGCACCTGGGTGGCTCAGCTGGTTGAGCGTCTGACTTCGGCTCAGGTTATGATCCCACAGTTTGTGGGTTTGAGGCCCACGTTGCACTCTACACTCATAGCACCAAGCCTGCTTTGGATTCTCTGTCTCCCTCTGTCCCTGCCCCTCCCCACTCAGGCTCTCTCTCAAAAATAAATAAAAACATTAAAAAACTAACAACCAAAACACAATTATTAAAATAAAAAATGGCAATAACCAATGTCAGTGATGATGTGGAAAAACTAGAACTCTAATGTCACTTCAAAATGATGTAGCTTTTTATAAAGCAGTCTGGAAGTTTCTTATGAAGTGAAGCACATACTTACTGTACAACCCATTAATACCTTCTCTGATATTCACCAAAGAGAAATGAAGATACATGTCTATACAAAACGTACATGTGAATGTATACAGTGGATTTATTCATAATTGTCAACAACTTGAAACAACTCAATTATCCACCAAATTGTAGGTATAATTCAGATACATATTGTAGCGTATGATACAATAAAATGCTCTAATAAGTGTTTTATTCAGCAATAAAAAAGAAATGAGTACTCAAACCTGGAACAGAATGGATAATTCTCAAAAAACATTATGCTAAATGAAAAACGCAGACTCAAAAGGCCACAATACTGTACGATCCCCCTCACATACCATTCTAAAAACGGCAAAGATAGAAGGACATACATGAGATCACAGGCTGCCAGGGACTAAAATTGAGGAAAGGGGATTTTGTCCAAAGGGACACAAAGGAATATTTGGGGGTGACGGAAATATTCTACAATTTGTTTTTTGTGTGGTAACATGACTACGTCAGTTTGTCAGAATGTGTACAGCTGTGCACCTAAAATTATGTGTAAATTGTATACCTCCATACAGGTAGGAAAAAACTGACCACCAAGTTCTACCAAAAAACATGTTTTTCAGAAGCATGGTGTCACAGTTGTGTAAATGGGTTTGGACTATTTGCTCCTCAACAGCACCTTTCGCAAAGTGTTTATTGTCTGGTCCAGCTACTTCCTCCGTTACAGATGTCAAGCACAGAATCCTCCAATGTTTCTACCAGGAAGAGCTCTGGAAGGGAAATCCCCATGTGGTAACAATGGGAGAAAGGATCCTAGTGAAAAAATGAAAATCAGTGGAAAACATCTGGACTACTCCCTACCCGGAGTCTTTTTACCAATTCATATTCTACTAAAACTTTGAATTGAATCGATAATAGACTCCATTGTCTTATAGCATTATACTCAAAGGCAAAGTTTTGTCCCAGGAAGAGGTAATCAAGTTAGTCCTTACTGTTCTCATTTAGTTAGCCCCACTGTTCTCGTTTCATCTGAGAGAACCATAGTGAAGAAGATGCCAACAGGAACCCAGAGAGATGAGAATTTATTCATGTAACATTATTAGTCATCCTCCTGAGGCAAGAGGCAGGGTGAGGAAGAGTAGTGAGCAGATCTAAAGACACAAGGGAATTATAATTAGCACAGTCAATCCCTTTGGTATCTTGACAACTAGTCTTATCCTTTGTCCCTTTCAAAACTTATGGCCCAAACACAGGAGACAAAGTCACTACTGTATTATTATGGACAGTAACGTGGATTCCTTCATCCTTCTACCTGAAACTTAAAACATTTGTTCCTGGTCATCATATAAAATATGTAGCAGAGGAAAGAGAAAAAGTAAAAAATCATTATATTTAATCAGGCTTTGGAAGCTGGTCATGCTGCTATCAATATCATCATCATCACTATCCCTTCCTACCATACAATTTCCAGTTCCTCGTAGTTTGTGGCAGCACCTCAGCGGGGAAAGTGGTGACCTGAGCCTTCATTCCCATAATTTTGCTTCCCTAGGGGTCTTTTAGGAAAAATGTGTGTGTGTGTGTGTGTGTGTGTGTGTGTGTTTGGGAAGGGGGTTGATCCAGTTTTCCAATCAGTAGTACTTTGAGGCAAGGGAGCATTTAGAGGCGTCCAGGAGACATCCTATGTTCCATATACAGCCCTCCTTGTACTCTCTGATAGCAGCAATCCGATGACCCAGGATCAATCATGGCTGCAGGTACTGTGAACTTTCTCTGCCTACTGGTGCAGCTACATAAGGAGCCTGAAGTGGCAAAGGGGAAGAATCAGCTTCTATTTAAAGAGAATCAAGGTTAGTACTTTGTTTCAGGTGTTCCTCCTTTGGCATTAGGATCTCCAAATCTATTAAGCTTTCGTGTGGCCAAACTAGTAAATCTTACAAGGATAAGCCCATTGTTGAGTTGTTCTTGCCTTAAAAACTGTCATCTGGTGGAGGCTGTGTTCTGAAGGGTACTATACTAGTTTTTTTGGCGTGTTGGAACAAAGTACCACAAACAGAGTACTTGAAACAAACAGAAATTTATTTTCGGAGGCCAACCGTTCAACGGTAAGGTGTTAGCAAGGCCATACTCCTTGCGAAGGCTCTAGGGTAGGATCTGTTCTAGGCCTCTTCTAGCTCGGGTAGTTCATCGGCTTGTGACATATAGCTCCAATCTTCACACGACATTCTTGCTGTGTGTGTATTTCTGTCTCTGTGTCCACAGTTCCCCCTTTTTTAAATAAAGACACCAGTCATATTGCATTGAAGGCCCATCCTACTTCACTGTGACCTCATTTAACTTAACTCATTGGATATGCAATGACCCTGTTTCCAAATCAGGTCACGTTGCGAGGTAGCAGGAGGGTTCGGACTTCAACATATGAATTTTGAGGAGACACAATGCAACCCATAACAGGAGCCATGCAAATCAATACGGCTGTTTCCCCGGCCACACAGTGCAGACAGCAGAAGGTACCATCTGAATTTGTACCCGCTGGAAGAACTACTGTCTACCAGGAAAATGGAAGGTGTCCATGACTGTTCCTATTCCATGAGGCTAGGATGATTTAAATCATCACCTTTATTATTTTTATTAGGTCTTGGATTAAAGAATCCTGTCAGATACCCATTATCCATGAACACCATGACTGAGCTGGCCACCAGAGTAGGTAAGTAGCTTCCTATTGAAGATTGCCTTGAGAAGTCTTCTTTCTGTCTCTGTGTGTTCTGTGTAACACATGTTTCCAACAAAAGTTGAAAATCTTGCTGAAACAGGTCTTCATGGATGAAGATAGACTCAAGTAAAAGGAAATCTTCGCTTTTGATTAGATCCAGTCTTTCTGCATTAGCACCAGCATTTTTTTCCCCCACCACCGGGGATACTTCTAGATATAGGTCTTTATCCTTTATTATTATACTATGGGTTCTGTAATCATGTTTGACTTCCAATATTTTTCCTAAGACCAACACACACACACACACACACACACACACACGCACACGCATGCAAACAGTCATTTGCAAGATACAGGTTTGAGTGTCGATAAAAGATCCCTTCCTTGACTCAAAGTCAACCTCCCTTTAGCCCACTTTGAGTTCCAGAATTGTCACTGTGTAACAGGTACAAATCCTTCCTATTACAGTATTATATTTAGAAGTCCTTTGTTCTAATAAAATTTTTCTTTGGAATAAGATGGTCTTGTGCAACAAAATGATGATGGGCTCAGGGATGGGGAAATATAGACAATACCTCCAGTCCCACTGCCAATTGTCCATGTAGACGTGACAAACCAGATCTATTTAGTCCTCTGTGACCTCACATGAATGATAAAGATATTGAATAAAATCAGAGTTTCTAAAATGTTACTGATCAAAATGATCCCATGAAGAGCTTGCTGAATGACAGCCTTCCAGACCCCATTCCAGACAAATCACGTTGAACTCTCTGGAGGAGGGACCAGTGAATTTTTTTATACCTCTCTCACCCCTACACTCTACTGACAAGTTAGGAAAATGACAGATCAGATTATTTCTAAAGGCCATTCTTGCTCCAATTATCTGCTGACACCAAATAAAAGCCACTGTACCAATTAACCCATTAACTCACTTTGTTCCTTACGTTTCTCTATTTATCATCAAGTAGCATAGGGTCTTGAGGAGTAAGGCCTAGGACGGGTAACTTCTGATGAGCAGACAGTTTGGGGCAGCAGGAGGCCCAGATGTCAGGTGTGACTGAGCTTGAGGGTAGAAGGAGGGCCTCATGGATAAATTTGGGACTAAGAAAAAAACTGTGAATGTGTATATTATCTATGAATATATATATATATATATATATATATATATATATACATAGATATGAATCAAGAAGAAACAGACTAAGTGTGCAAATTATGGATACATTTATAGAGACTGCTAAAAATGGTAGTGTAGATCTATATTTATTGAAATGAAAAATGCACAAGATGGATTTCTAAGTGAAAAATAGATATGTCTCATAGGTTTCATTTAAAAAACATTCTCTTAGAATTTGAAGACTCTACACTTGCAGTATGGGTGAATTTCTCTGAGCGGTGAGAGCGTAGCTAATTTTTATGCCCTCTTACTTCCCTTTTTATATAAACTGATTTTTTTTTTTACGATGAGAATTCAGCATTTTACATCATAAACAGCAAGAAAGCAATTTCCATTCGGACAATAAAAGAGAGCACAGGTGCACAGGGAAGGTGAGGTTGGTGTTTGTTGCTGGACACACGCGAGGCCCGCACAGGGCAGGCGAGAGGAAGAATCGGATAGAAAGCAAGGAACCAGCCCAGGGCTGTAGAGGCAAAGGGAAACCAGAGAGGCCAGAATGGCTGAGCCAGGTGAAGTCTGCACTCTCCTAGTTTCTGATCACTCCCCTTGGCTCCTTGGCTAGGGTAGCAGGGCTGCACTTCCTGGGGCTAGTGAGGAACCCATGGGTCAGTGCAGGAGGGATAATTGCCATGCTGGATTGTTTAAGATTTAACTCCTGTGCTGCCAGTTGCCAGCCTGCAAGCTTGCCTGGGGCCTCTGGCTCCACAGACCAATGTGTTTATTTCTGATGTGCAACCCACGATTGCAGGGTTGACTAGTAGCATGAAGGGAAGGCAAGGGAATGGAGGCTATTTATAGCAGGAGGCAACAAAGTTTTCCTTTCTTTCTTTTACCACGAGTTGTATTTCTCTGAAACTCTTCCCATATTGTGCAGAAATCAAAAGGGCAAGAGAACAAGTTCTTCGGAGCTGGTTGGAAAGTTCCAGGGTTCTGTTTTTAGAGCAAATCTGCCAGCTTCGGAGGAGGTTGCAACCACCCTCGGATTCTAAATCAGCTTGATGGCAGTGCAAATAGATGCAAATGAGGGTCAAATCAATTTCCATAATGAACAGCACAAGCAGAGCGGACTCCTCTCCACCTGACTGAAAATTACTAGGAAATCCAATGAGGGGGTGAAAAGAAACAAAGAAAGAAAGAGAACGCCAACATCTTAGTAACTTGAAGACCGTGGCCCTTTGGATCCTGGCAATGAAAACTATGAAGTCAGAGAATGATTCTGGATAATATTGTGGAAGCCTGTCCAGGAGCGGAGAGGCCCAGTATAGCTCTTCTAAGGATTTTGGTCGCAGGCCTTTTGGTTTTTTTTGGTCATGGCTCATCCTTTCCCATTCCTAGACTTCACTTAATACCACACCCTGGTTGGCCTTTTTTTCTTCCCCTTTAATAACAGCTTCATCGAAATATATTCACCTGCCATAAAATTTCACCCTTTAAAGCTTACAACACGGTGGTTTTGAGTGCATTCGTGGATTTTCACAATAATCACCACAACGTAAATTTGGAACACTTCCGTTACACCTGCTCATCAACAGTTACTCCCCAAGCCCTGGCAAACACTCATCCATTTTTTTGTCTCTACGGATTTGCCTGTGTTGGAGCTTTCATACAAATGGGATCATACAATGCATGGCCTTTTGTGACTGGCTTCTTTCACGGGACATAATGTTTCAAGGTTCATCTATGTTATAGCATGTATCTGTACTCCATTCCTTTTTGTGGTAGGTTGGCCTTTTTAAGCCCAACCAACATGAGGGCTATAAACTCGGTATCTCACAGGACTGCAGTGAGCTCCACTTATTTCATGGAAAACCACAGGAATCTGCAGATAAGGGTAACATGACCTAACCTTATTACTTTTCCATTAAGTCTTTACCCACTGTGTTTAGTTCTCGAGCTCTCTGCGTTTCAGAAATTAGCTTCATGTCATTCAGCTGATACTGGGCTGAGTTGGCTTCCATTTATAATTAACAGGTATTTTTTTATGAGCCACAATGCAGAGGCATTTATTTCTAAAGACTATTTTGGTACTTCTGGCACAGCCTATGTCACTGCATATGGTTGAGAGTTGCTGGAACTATAATACATATGGGCCATTGACTGAACCATCTGAGGAATTTTTAATTGGTATGAATATGGAATGCAATAATTTCTATGGATCCATTACTTTTATATGCTTAAGTACATGGAGGGAACTCATCGAATGGGTTTTATTTTCCGGAAGGCCCCGAATATCTGTGGATAACCCAAAGTTTCTTTGTATAAGGCTATACTGCCATGCGAGTCATTGCCTTTAAGACACATTTGTCAAATGTTTCCCTGGGCATGTCCACGTTTTGAAGAAACGTGGTTGCCATCAGTAGTCATGCGCAGCAAACCTTCTGCTTTTGACTACTCAGCCAACAAAACCTCACATTTCACTGGCAAATGCACAGGCAGATGACAGGATAAAAACGAAGGTTCTTGATGATGTCTCTGAGGCATGGCTGGGATCTGTTGGGGGATAGAAGAGGCAAATTTAATTGTAAGTTGTGTTTATGGCTGGGATTTGGCCACGTCAGGGCATGTTGGACAAATGAGTAGGAAGAATATGCCAGAAATCTATTTCTACCAAGTTCTACCAAAGGAGGAGTCTCCTGAGAGAGAACTCATTTATTCCAAGGCTGATCTGGGATCGTGACATGGGATATAAGTCCTCTTGAGTTTGGTGAGGTATTCCGGGGGTACCCAAAAGTCATGAAATGGACTAAAAAATCCAGAGGAATAATGCCATTATTTTATATTAACATAATACTATGGAGAGGATGCCAAATTCATATGTTTTTTTTCCCCCCTAAGATAAAAGATGAAACACCAAATAGATTTAGCTTTCATGTCAGGCCATTTTTGGCCCTGTTCCCAGGCACACAGAGTTTGCGTTCACTATGCATAGAACTTGGGTGGGAATGTTTGGGGATGCCAACTAGAGTGACTTTCTCTCTAAGGGAAGAACAAAACAAACAAATTGACTGTCTAGTGATCTGATTCTGTTATCGGAAAAAAGGAAAGAGTGGTTCTTAAAAAAAAAAGGAGTGGTTCTAATAGAAGAACGCTTTCAGTCATTCAGATATTTCCCCAACCTACAACCTTCACCTCTACTTCCCAGACAGTAAAAACCCTATAAAATGTTGGGCCACAGGGCCAAACCAGTTTTGTGTCTATGTCACAAATGTAATGTAACAGATGGTGGCAAAACATTCTCTTCATTTTGGCACAGAATTCAGTGTTCCTTTGGCACATCAAGAACAGTTGTGCATTGGAAATATCCAGGACTCAAGTGGCAGGAAGATATGGGGTGGCCATGCCTCAGGGTGGCCGTGTGCACTGGGGCCATGCTCAGAGGATGGAAGGGTGGTAGAGTGTTGGAGGAGGGGATTACTGCTTTTCTGGCACTGGCAGGATTAAGAAAGAGGAGTCACACAGCTTTCTGCATGGATCTATTGTGCAGGAGTAGATCTTCACCAAGAGTGCCTATTCTTCCCTCCTATGCTCCCTATGCTCAGAATAGGTAGGTGAGATTATCAGGGGCCTGGAAGTCTGCAATAGCAAGTTTGGGTGAGAGCCAGAGAAATAATAATAATGATTGGAGCCATAAAAGTAACAGCTATTGAGTGTCCTATGTGAGAGGCTCTGTGCCAAGTGCCTTCCATTCAGTATCTCTCTCAGTCCTTACAACTCTTCAAGTTAAACATGTTTATTAAGTCCATGATATAGTTGAGGAAACCGAAGCCTCATTAAGTTAGATTTTCCTGTAATGTATATTGTCAGAAATTTGAATACAGGTTTATTTCTTACTCCCTAGCTCAAGCTCTTAATATTACATTACCTCTCAGATTATTACTGTAAGATATTATTTTTAGCCATTCATATATATGTATGACTATGTGAGTATTTAGCGGAACAATGATTTCTTGGGTATGCCTTTTAAAACTATGGCTTATATACATAAAGACACAACTATACATATATGCTTTAATAGGTTATGTTCACATAGATAAGTAAGTCCAAAAGTAAATGTATGAACTTTATAAAAGAGTAAAGATATGAATAAAGATTAGTGTTGTACAAGAGGCATTTTTATTAGTATTCAAAGTGGACCCAATGAAGAAAATCAGGAAGGAAGAAATGTTCACTGAGCATTCTGGAATGTGGCAAGTGTTAGGGTAACACTGGAGCCTCTCATTAACCTTATAAGGTTGGTATTGCTGTATTAATTCTAAAAGTGAGGCAAAGGAGGCTCTAAGATAGGAAGTAACTCACCTAAAATCATGTCAAAAGTGAGATTCAAAATCATGTATGACTTCAGCCTATCCTCTGCACCCCTGAGGGCAACTTCTAGCAAGGTGTTAGAGAATACAAGGAATCATCATTTCCTTAGTTCTCAAACATTGGTGAACATGAAAGATCTATTTATTTAATTCCGCCAACAAACACACCGATCATGTTCCAAGCACTATGCTAAATGCGGGTTGTAGTTAAGTCTTGGCATTGACATTAGGGGGAAATGTCATTCTTCAACGGGAGAGATGAAATTTAGGCGGATCATTAGTTAATATGCAAGAATTATAAGGTTCTGTGGGAGAAAAAGGGAAGAAGAAGGTTCATATACTTGGTAGACCGGGAAGCACTTTATGGAGGAGGTAGCATTGAGGTAGGATACGGAGTAGGTGTATTTCAGGCAAAGAACAAGAAGAAGGAAAGAGCATCTTCAAAGTGTAGACAAGCTCAATCTGGTAAAGAGATCATTCTTTGCTGTGCGTTCGGGTCTGGTTTGGAGATAGACAGTGGAGAAAGAGAAACCTGGTGCCTTGTTTTTAGGGACTGGTCTTGGAGAATTTTTCACGCTGAGGTAATGAACCTAGACTTTTTCCTATGGCAGATAAGAAACCATTAAAGCTTGCCCAGAAAGTGTGACCAAATTTTTATGCTAGAGAGGTAACGATATAAGATTTGAGATGATATGTTCAAGTATAGAGAAAAGAGCATTAGTGAGAACTTTAAAATGCTAATCATGCTGAAGACATCCTTAACTTCTCCTGTAACACTCCACATGACTAGTCACCCGTTCCTAAAAATTTCTTTCAAATCAGATGCCTGTTCTCTGTCACTGCCGTTTTCACAGTCCTGCGGTTCATTCTCTCTTATCTGGGAGGTTGCCCTAGTCCATAGTTCTTTCTTCCAAACCCCTGGTCTCCTGCAGCTGTGAGCCCCAGGCCTAGAGGGTCCTCTAGCGTATATGACATCACACGCCTTCAGGTTCCGTCATAGTTTCGTATCTTTTTCCAAGCCGAGAGTGGTTGATCTTGGCAGGAAGTCGCGTTTTGTAGAAATGTTGGATGCTTCCTCATTAGTTTGATCCCACTAGATCACAGCGGACAGAGATGCCAGTGCCTCCATTCTTCGAAATAAGTACACAGGGCCTGCAATGGCTAGGACTTGAAGTTGGTCACCTGGACCATAGACATCACCATCCATTTACACTCATTATGTGTACACCATGCCATTTTATGTGTACTCCATGATGTGGAAATGTAATTGAGAAGAATTGAAAAGGCAAAATTGCTCTTGGGGGATAAGACTGTAGAAAAGAACAGTGCGGAATTAGAGCAACGTACTTCATTTAACATTTCCCACACTAGACTGCAAACATTTCCAGAGATCTGAATTCTGTTCTTGGCTCTCTTTATGGCTTGTTTTACGACCTTGGCCATGTCAATTAACCTTTCCATTCCACAGGTTGACCTAAGTAAACTTAGAATAACATATCCCTGCCTCTCTGGCTCCCAGGTATGTGAGGTTGAAAGGGTTAATGGTAGAAAGTTTAGAAAGTATCCAGAGCACTGTTTATCGGAAAGTCTACAGTCTGTTGTGATAGGCAATCTACAAGTGAGTGTGCTAGATAGTGGAGGGTTATGAAACCTTGGTACAAAAGATTATTGAGCAGAGTTATCTCTTTTCCTTGGAAGCCCTCAACTTACAGGTGAATGAGCACCTATGCACAGGGTGATATTCAAGGTTAGAGGAAACACATGCCTTACTACGGTATTGTAGCACATCGGTTAATTACAGGGCAACCTGTTCTTAACAGTCCCTGAAGGCACTGCCTGACCTTGTACCAGGGCTGTGAAAAGACATCTTCCTAACACGGAAATAACCAGACTTTCAAGGGGGGGGGGGGCTCTCTCTCTATTCAAGTATTTACAAGGGTAGCCAAATGCCGCAGTTGCCATTTCCTTTCAAAGTCACCACACCTCTTCTCTGTCTGTGATTTCTCAACTTTCCCCAGAAAGGACAGTAGCAAGTAGCAAGTGAAAGTCAGCTTGGGCATTGCAAAGACTAGACAGGGAGAGGCCAGTGATGCAACAGGTACCATCTCATCACTGGTGTATAGGTGAGGTTGAGTACCAGCACGGCCTGTGGATAGATTGGGAAAACAGAAGAGGGCCTGTTGTCAATGTCACATTGAAATCACATTGGCATCGCATTTTAAAGAGTGGAGTAAAGAAATAACAATTGGCACGGGCTGATCAGTACATATGGCGTAGAGACGTTATTTGTCAGTATCTGTTAAGATTAAACTTTCATGTACTCTATGACCCAGAAATTTCACCTCATAGCTTTATATAAACAATCACATGTGTATAAGAGCCATGAATGTGAACAAATATTCTAGCACTCTTTGGAATTTAAAAAAAGGAGAGAAGGATGCCTTAAATATAAGGAATGGCTAAATAAGCAATGGGGTATTCATAGTGTGGAATATAATGGGACAATTTTTTAAAACGTGGGAGATGTATGTCCAATCCACCAGCAAATCCCATTAGTCCTTCCCCTGCAATGTACCCTGAATCTTGACCATTTCTCACCAATCCCACCATAGGCCTCATCTAAGTCACCACCCATGATGGTTCCTCCTTCATGAACTCCAGCAATAGCCTCCTTAATGACCCCCAGATTCTTCTACTGCCTCCTACAGTCTATTTCCCACTCAGCGAGGAGAGTGCTTCGTTCAAAATGCAAATGTCGTCGTTTCTCTCCAAGGGCTTCTCATCACACTTAGAAAAACACCCAAGGTTCTCTTAGAACAATACCTGCAAAACCATATGGGATCTGAGCCCTGGCTACCTCTCCAAATTAATTTTTTTACCAGTATTTGTTCCCATGCCTACACCATGCCACATAGTGGGTGATCAAGGACACACTGCTAAATCAGTGAAAGATGGGCTCTATATGCACCAGAATGGAGGGAGCAGCAAGGCACACAGGCTGCAGTGTAGATAAACAGATTGGCCATCAATTTAAATGCCTGTGCTCGAATCTCAACTTCATAGCGGTTTTTCGCTGCATGGCCTTCTGCAGGTTAGTAAATTTGATGCATCTTAAATTTCTTTGACAAATGGGATGAATGATACTCTCTATCTCATGGAATTATTGTGGGGACTTAATGATCAATTCATGCAAAGCTCTTAGAGCCATGCCTTATTCACAGTAAGTCTCCACATCAGTTTACAACTCTTTGGAGGATCTATGGCTCTTTGTTTTGCCTCTTAATAGTGTCAGCACATCAGGTGTCATGGGTGCTACATAATTAGTGTGGTCAACAGGGCCTATGGGTAAGATGATTTTAGGAGAGATCTGAAGGCAGTGAGGCTGAAGACCATGTGGTTTTCAGAATCAAATACTATTTTGGTAGAGGGAGTCGTTGGAGGAGATAAATGCTCAGAGGTGGAGGCATCCCTTATAGTACCCATGATACACTATGTGTTAAAAATATAAAGAAGGAGCAAAAGGAAGACATAGGAGCTCCAAATAATAGTGATGCAATATTAATTAAAACTTACAATGAGTTAGATGCAGCTCAAGATGCTGTGTACGTGTCAACCATTGAATCTTTTTTTAAGTTTAGTTATCTATTTTGAGAAAGAGAGGAAAAGAGCAAATGGGGGGAGGGAGAGAGAGAGAATCCCAAGCAAGCTCCACACCATCAGCATGGAGCCCCATGTGGGACTCAGACTCACGAACTGCGAGATCACGACCTGAGCTGAAACCAAGAGTCAGACGCTCAACCAACTGAGCCACCCAGGTGCCCCAACCATTTCGTCTTTATGATAGTTCTACAAAGTGGGAGCATTCTTGAATGTTCCAGATAGAGCAGGAGGGCCAGAGGCAAGCAAATGGAGAAGAAGGGGTAGGAGGAGAGTTAGCGATGTGCCAAAGTGGGGCGGGAGGTAGCAGAGTGCAGACCTTTGGGAGCCATGGTAAGGACTTTGGGTTATACTGTGAGTCAGCTGGGAAGCTGCTGGAGACCTTACACTAGAAGCTTAACATGCTGACAGCAGCACCAGGTGAAAGCAAGGCTATATCTAAGACGGAGTAGTAATCTGAGTAAGAGACAGCGGTGGTTTCCACGGGAGTAGAGTGCATACACTGCAGTGGGCTTTGCTAACGAATTGGAAGTGGTATGGGAGAGAAAGACAGAAGTCAAGATGGCATTGACTTCCGTTTGAGGAACGATAGATTGAGCTGCTGTGTACTGCATTTACTGAATGATCGTGGGGGAAACAGTTTGATAACCTAGCAGCAGCAAATTCGATCAAAAATTTGGTTTTGATATCCAATTGGAGATATAAGATAGGCAGATAGATATAAGAGTTTCAAATTCTGGGAGAAGGTTAGGTCGATTGAAAACTCAACGTTTGAATCTCTAGAACTCAACCTTGTGCAAAATCTACGTTGTTGTTGTCACTGGGATGTGTATGTTGAGGTGTGTGTGCGTGTGTGAGGGGGTTTTCTTGTTTTTTTTCTTCTCTAAGATTCAGTTCCAACATTTTTCTGTTTGATCCGATTCTTCCCATCCATTGAGGATCTGAAGGAAAGAACAGAGATAAACAAGGTGGGTCTTTTTTGTTATTGTTGCTTTTCAGTTTCCATTTAAAATGGTGCTGCTTGGGGGCACCTGGGTGGCTGAGTCTGCTAAGCGTCTGCTTGGACTCAGGTAATGATCTCACGGTTCGTGGGTTCGAGCCCCACATCAGGCTCTGAGCTGTCAGCACATCCGGAGCCTGCTTCGGATTCTGTGTCTCCTCCCTCTCTCTGCCCCTCCCCTGCTTGTGCTCTGTCTCTGTCTCTCTCTCTCTAGAAAATAAACATTAAAAAAACCACTTTTTTTTTAATGGTGCTGCTTTTGGAGGGAAACAGGATGCGGATTGGGTGACCACTGAGACAGAGATTTTCTAAAGAGAACTGACACGTGATCAGAAATATTTGATCTGAGAAGGGAACAGGTTAATACTGTGTTATAATGTAAGCCCCCAGTAAGATGTGCTTCACACATTTCTTGAATAGTGGATACAGATGCAAAAATATATTAGCTAAAATAATATAAAAGGTATTAGTTCTAACGTTTCAAAGATACATTAGCTATAACAGTAATATTCTTCTTAGCCATTGTTCTCAAGAATTCATCTTATTAACCTCCATTGTTTCTGCCTACAATATAGCATGTTGGGTGCTTTTCTTGGCATGTAACATTCATTACTTTATTTGACCCTTACACTTTGCTGCAATATTATTGGTGTCTCTGTTATTCAAATGAGGAAATCAACAACCGGTAGTTGCTTTTATATGGATAGTCCTGGGCCACAATTTCCCACTTATTTCACAGAATATTAAGTACTATGAAAAGAATGGCAGCCCTGGAAGACTGGGGTAGTGTTAGATTAAACAAATGTAATCATGCTTTTAAACAGGTCTTTTTATGTTATTAATATGCTCTTATGATATTATAACTATCCAAAAGGGGCTATAGCATGTAGCATTTCGCAGTTACTTGAGCACAGAACTGATTTTTTTCTTGGAGCTTCTCACAGTTTAATACTAGAAAGAATGTATTTTGGGATATGTGTCTTTAGGTCAACTCAACCCTGAGGAATGATGTATGTCCATAACTCCGTTTTCCTGTGGTATTTTTCTCCAAATTGTCTTTCTTGGGCCTTCTATGTCATATTGCTACAGGCATTTGATGCTATCTTGTACTTCAGATTTCTTACTACATCCTAGACTCAAATGTACATTTTGATTGATGCACTGTCATTGGCCATGCAAACACGATTTCACTTTGAACATGATTCCATTTTGATGGACGCCCAGAGTGTTTGTTGTACGAATGGGGCCTGGCCACACAGGACTTTCTTTTGTTCAGCTTCAGCTACAGACTCTCACCCCAATGCCATGGCTATCCCTTAGGCACCGAATGCTTTGCGCTAGTCTTGGTCTCTGTCAGCCTGCCTCTGCTCACCTCAGCTCCTCCCAGTTTGGTCCGTAGCTGTCCTTTCATAGATTCAGCCATGCACCAGTTGACTTTGCACCTTTGCACAACGGACAGAGTTCTTAGTACTCTAAAACCTCTTTGTCTGCTGGGGCTTCATATAAACCGCTTGCCCTAGACATGGGACCTTATACTCCTTGCTAAGAGTGAGGTCTCCTTACCTGGCCATGGAGTTATGGCCTTTGTTTCTACTGGGCTGTGTCGTTATGTGGCCACATAATACTTCTTCTCTGGTCCCATTATTAAGTTCCCACATCATTGTCTGTTCAAAACCCTCAGTTTTGCTTAAGAGACCCCATCTGGTTTTTGTCAAATGTCTCTAGCAATTAAAAGTTTAACTGTTACCCTTAGTCCATGGTCTAGACATCAGCTATCCATAGACAGATGCCTCAGATAGTGATTCACTTAGACTTCTAGGCATCTCTTAACCAGGAGACTCTTTAGTTGTGCTTTGTCTGCTGTTGTTACACTGACACACTGATGGCAACAGCAGAAGCTCCCATTTTATGAGTGCTGACTCCATGCCAGGGTCGTGCTAAGGTCTTTATAAACATTATTTTATATAAAAGCCTAAGGAGATGAAGGTAATTATCCCCATTTTTCAGACAAGGAAATCAACTCACCAAAAGTGATATCCCTTCCCTTGGGTAAGGATGAGATTCAAATCCAGGCTTTCATCCTTAACTTGTGCTCCCAAGACAGCACTACCACCCCACATACATTTAGGACATTCAATTGCCATGCTTTACCTGAATTTGTCTATGTTTTCCTTAATATAAATTTAAATAGTACCTACTATAACAAAGTTACTTTGCATCAGACTTCATTCATTCATTCACACGTTTATTTGCTAATTAATCAAACATTTACTAAGGGCTACCTGAGTGTTAGACCCTGTGCTGGGTGAAGACAATGAAAAAATGTTTTACAAGGCATAATCTCTGATTTCTAGGGGCTCCTGGTTTTAAGGAGACAAATATAAACAAATATGTAGACAGTATAATGGCTACTGTTATAAGCAGTTACATGTTTAGCATTTATAATCTTTCAAGTCAGTACAGTAAAAAGTAGGACACTGCAAGCACCATTTCCTTGTCTCTATATGCAATATATCTTTAAAAAAAGTAACGCACATGCTTATTGAAAGTATGTTTTTGTAACTGGTGGTCGAGTGAAATACTACTTCTCTAGGTATGCAGGTGATGGTGCGTCCTTTAGTGAGTCGTTTGGAATTCTCGAGATGTGTGCAAAACTGTGGATAATCCAGAAGTGGAAGAATCAGGTTGCTCGAGGGGATCGCAGGAAGAACACCTCCTTGCAAATTATGTGTGCACCAGGCTAGACCCTCCACCAGGAAACAGGAGCTGAGTGGGAAGGCCTTAGGTGTCTACAAGGTTTGAACTAGCAAATGCTGTCATTTAATGCATTGATATTCATCCTTAGAAGGATATAATAAATAAGCAGTTCTATATATGGGTGATAGAGAGGCAAGATGGTGTCCTCAGGCAACGTGGCTTATAGCCAGGCTGAGAAGGAAGAACCACAGTGACAGCTGTGCCAACGCTTTCGAGAATGTCATTATGTCAGGGATAGGGAATTTGGGGTGTGAATGCTCTTCACTGCGTTTTCTAGGATGTATAGAATCAGAAACATGCACTTGTTAAGATGAACTCTGTAATGAACTCTATAATCTGCATTGGATCTGGCTATTTTCCCATAAAGTATCTGGCCAAAATGTCAGCACGTTTCAGTTATTCTAAGGAGAAATAAGGAGAGGGATTTCTATCCAGGTTTGGACCAGAGAGAAAAAGAAGAGCTTCCCTGTTGAGATAGAAACGGGTAAAAGGGAGGAAAAACTCAATGGGAGAAATACAAACTCATCATGTCAGAGGCAAACAGGAGAACAGGGAATACTGTCAGTGATACCAGAACATTCATCTACTCAAAAATCCAGGATTTCGGTAAGAGATATTAGGTCCCTAGAATCCTCTGGTAGACAAAAAGCAGGAAAACCATCCCTGTTTTGCTTGTATTACATCAATCAATCTTATCACTGCGTCTAGGATCCAAAGGTCCCTGGAAGAAGAGACATCGTTAGCACAGACAACAGTTAAGGGTGATAATTTGTTTGCTATCTGCCTCATCAAGCAACATTGCACTGGCCTTTCAGAAATCTTAGGATTCCCTTCAATTCACCCTGTCCTTCTCTCCCCCTATTCTGACAGGTCATTACTGACATCCTAGAAGAGTCTGTTTAGCTTTCTAAATCCTGACATTATAGGACTGTTGGAATTTGGCAAGGGAATAATACTAAGTTTTAGCCAGAAGATAAATTGGTCTGTTTGTCAAAGAACCTTGTATCATTCTTATTATTTGCTAAAAGAGAAAGGTAAATGTGTTTGTTCATTTATTCATTCAAAACTCCTTACTGAGAACAAACTGTAGACAAGCAAGATAAGCAAGAAAATAATTTTAATACAGGAGTTCCTATGTTTTGATAAGTTTAAGTCCAAGAAGCTCTAGAAACAGAGTAGTGACAACTTACCCAATACTGGTAGTCAAGGGTGGCTTCTTAGAAAAGATGGCATTGATGTAGGGGCGCCTGGGTGGCTCAGTCGGTTAAGCCTCCGACTTCAGCTCAGGTCATGATCTCGCGGTCCGTGAGTTCGAGCCCCGTGTCGGGCTCTGGGCTGATGGCTCAGAGCCTGGAGCCTGCTTCCGATTCTGTGTCTCCCTCTCTCTCTGACCCTCCCCCGTTCATGCTCTGTCTCTCTCTGTCTCAAAAATAAATAAACGTTAAAAAAAAATTTAAAAAAAAGAAAGAAAGAAAAGATGGCATTGATGTAGAGGCCTACAGATATGATTTGATTCACATATTAAGCACAGACCATGAGCTAGCACTGAACTCACAAGATCTGGAGGAAACAGAGAAGAGTCTCCACTCTAAAGTGTCTTCTCTCTCTTTAGAGGTACAAGCAACTCTAGGGACGCCTGGGTGGCTCAATTGGTTTGGCGTCAAACTTCAGCTTAGGTCACGATCTCACGGTTTGTGAGTTCGAGCCCTGCATCGGGCTCTGTGCTGACAGCTCAGAGCCTGGAGCCTGCTTTGGATCCTGTGTCTCATTTTCTCTCTGCTCCTCCCCCACTAGTGTTTTCTCTCTCTCTCTCAAAAATAAATAACTGTAATTTTTTAAAATAAAGATACAAGTGTGAAGGTTCCTCAAAAAATTAAAAATAGAACTACCTTATGACCCAACAAAAGCACTGCTAGGAACTTACCCAAGGGATCCAAGAGTGCTGATGCATAGGGGCACATGTACCCTAATGTTTATAGTAGCACTTTCAACAATAGCCAAATTATAGAAAGAGCCTAAATGTCCATCAACTGATGAATGGATGAAGAAGATGTGGTTTATACATACAATGGAATACTACTTGGCAGTGAGAAAAAATGAAATCTGGCCATTTGCAGCAATGTGGATGGAACCGGAAGATATTATGCTAAGTGAAATAAGTCACTCAGAGAAAGACAGATACCATACGTTTTCACTCCTATGTGGATCTTGAGAAATTTAACAGAAGACTATGGTGGGGGGTGGGGGGGAAGCGAAAAGAAAAAGTTACAGAGAGGGAGGGAGGCAAACCATAAGAGACTCTTGGATAGTGAGAACAAACTGAGGGTTGATGGGGGTGGGGGAGAGGGGAAAGTGGGTGATGGGCATTGAGGAGGGCACTTTTTGGGATGAGCAGTGGGTGTTGTATGGAAACCAATATGTCAATAAATTACGTTAAAAATTTTTTTTTAAAGATACAAGCAACTCTAGAAATTAGCATAAATATGAGACAGTAAATTATTATTAGCTCTAATGTGTGGTAGAGATAAGTATATATGCGGTCAGAGGAGGGAAAAGATCTCTATGGTTATTAGTGTGGCCAATTTATAAATGACTTAATGCGTATACCGACTCTGATACCTTGCCATCTGCTTTAAAAGAATTTCCTTCCATTATGTAAAACACCTGATCATGGGGTGGTGTCTGTCTGAATGGATGCTTTTTCTTTCAGGGAAGCCTCGTGTGTTCTATCTCAAGTTGAGTTCCAAAGTCAGATTACATTAGTTGTTCATGCTGTTTGCCACTTGGCAATTCTAATCTATCAACAGCTGTCTGGGTAGAGCACTTTTGTGCATAGGGCCTTTGGAAGAAGTCGGAGCTAAGGAAACTCACCAGCTCCTTTAGAGACAAAACTCACAAGGCACACACCTAACGGTCTAATCTTTATGGCTGAGCAGTAGACCCACAGTATAATTTCAGACGTTTTCTTGGTATGTGGAATGTTACTCCTGAAACTTCAAAATGTACGTATTTTCCCCAAATGAGATGTAATTCTGTTGAGTTAATTATCATACAATTATAGCAATGGAAAAGAAAACCCTAATCAAACCTGAACAGCTTGTCTAACTATTAACCAGGCCATGGTGAACCATTACTTAGCTCTGACTTGCATGATCCATCATAGACTTTTGGCCCTCTGTGAACAAATGCTTAAATGAGTCCACGGTCATTTAAAACTGAGAGGCCGGGCCGCCTGGGATCCTGTGATTGTCTTTAAATTGTTTAGTCATTATATTTTACTGGCGTGAAGTTATGGCAACCTTCCTCCTTCTTTCCATCTTCTTTGTGTGATGGGAGTGGGCAGGATATGACATGAGAGCCACGGCTTCCCAGGACTCTGACCTACAAGAGTGGTGATTTGTTTTAAAACATTTCTACTTATAGTCTCTTAAACTACTAAAACATATTAGAAGTCACATGCTAAGGGATAACTTCCCTTTCTAGAAAGATCCACATTTCAAAGCATCAAATTCGAGGTATCTTTTAATATTAATCCAGCTTGATCTACCTTTAGGCCACCTCCACTATTGCCAATATTGCAGCAGTCAAATACACAAAGACTCAGATATGAAACTTTTGGTTCCACAGTCTCAAATACAAGAGGTCAATTCATATTGATACAGGGGTACGGAAGTAGAGTTTGCTCTGGTTGAAAAGGGCTACTTTGTTAGAACAGGAAAGGAAAAACAGGGAGGATGAAGCCAATTAGATGGTCTGATACCACCTTCAGGGTTAGGTAATGAGACTGTGGGTTCAGGGGTTCAGTTTCTCCCCAGGCACACTAGAAACTAGGCACGGTACCTAGTGACAGCCAACTATTTATTCATCCTGACCCCTATCACGCTGGACTTGCCCTGGTATCAGCCACAGGGACCTCCAAGCTATCAGCTGCTCCAGAAAGGCATGAATTGGCATTTCCTTTGGGATTATATGGTGTCAGGTACACAGTCAACATAAAGGCTGATTGAATGTGGAGCAGATTCATTTGTCTTGGGCTTTGACAGAGTGGGACATTTAGAAATGGAGGCAAGTAGCTGACTTTAATTCTGCAAACACAGGCTTAACTACGGCAAGTCAGCTCTTCTATTGACAAAGAGGTCTACATAACGTTTTAGTTTTCTATTGTGTCCTGGTAACTAGGGACTGAGGAAAGGTGGGAGGAAGGAGGTGTGGGGAAAAGACAAGGTGGTGGTAAATCTCTGCTGATGGTGTTGTTGAAGCTGCCACGGCAACCAGCAATGGAAACCACCCCCAGGGCCCTCACTGTAAACAAACAGTCTGTTCCCATGAAAATCAGTCTCATAAGACCAAGATCAGCAATCATATTGTGTCTTCGTTTTCTCCACTCCAGCATTCTGCTAACAAGAAGAGAAAGGCAAACATCTTGGGAATAAGACCCAGTTGAGGTGAATATTCCAGGATGCTTTGAATGTCAAGGCTTGCCTTCCAAGCTTAACTTACTTCTTGTAAGAGTTTTGAAAAGTTGAAAATTAGCTTTGGAAGAGATACCAAGTAGAAGTTTGCATGGAGAGAAAACACCAGTGAGAATGAAGCATATGAAAAGGGCCCAGCCCAATGCTAGAAAGTCAAACTAATACGAAGGCACAGAAAAGGAAATGTACTAACAACCTGTGGAGGCATGTGGCACCTACAGCATAGGGAAGGGAGAGGGAGAAAAAGGAAAGGGAAGAAAAGCAAAGATCCCCAGAAGAGGGTAAGAAAGTACTGGCCAATGGGAACAGTCTCAGCCTGGGTTGGAAGAAGAGTGCTTAAGCATTCCAGGGTTGTGTGTCAAGGTCATTGTATAGAAACTCTTTGGCATCAGAACTCGGGGTGTTCTCTCCCATGTTTAATATTAGGTGAAATCTACCGAAGGTGATACATCAATTTCCTGCGTGTACCTCGTGAAAGCATTTCCCCTGGGAAGATGGGGATGTATGGGGAGTTAATAGTCAAAGGGGACGCGTGATCGTTTCATCTTTAACGTGAAATTGGGCTGGAATGGATGCAGGCTCGTCGGGGCTACCTCTCAGTGTTCTGGAGCTACATCACTACCTTGTTTCCATCACTGTGACCCAGAGGTTTCTTGCCTCTGATAAAAAAAAGAGCCAAATTTAGCTTATTTGGATTATGTACTCTAAAGATTTTGGAATAGCATGGATTATAGGAGTTTTAGCATTTTTGTGGCCGTTAATGACAATTTCTCCCCTGACAAAATCATTGATCAGAATGAAGGAAACTATCCTGGATGAACTGATTCTTTAAAAAGCGTGTGATGCCCCTAGGCCAGCAGCGAAACAAGAAATTTAAAGAATAAAAGCACTGGATGCTGGGAGATAATAGTAAAATTCTTAGGATAATCCATACCTCCAAAGTAGTTTTGGGTAGCTGCTGCTCATTAGATTTCCCCAATCAATGCTAATTGTCACATGTTTTAGTAAAGTTTTGCCCTCTGATATTAAACCAAACAAACAAAACAAAACAAAACAAAACAAACCCAGAAGATTCTGTTAACACAGGCAGGTAAAAATCTGGTCTCTTGCCATCAGTTTGCTGTATGGCTCTCAGACTTACCATGGGAGAGTACTTGTAATATTCTTGTTTTCCAGAATGTCTGCATAACTGTGTAGGAGGTATAATGCTGACTGGGCTGAATCATTCATTCATCCAGAATAAGCAATGTTTGTCCACTCTTCGTCTCTTCTTTAAGAACAAGTGATTTTGCCACCTATTTGCTTACCTGCTTCATTTAGATTATGTTAATTTGTGAGATCATTTTGTATTAAGAGAGTGTTAAAAAAGAAAAAAAAAAAGGCCAAATTGGAGTAATTTTCCCACACATCCCCCACAAGGACAGCAAATCAAGACTTAAGATTTAATTACAGTTTCAACCTATCCCAGGAATGTGACCTTTTAAAAGTCAATCCGAAATTTCCTAATCAGTGCCAGTGAGGTCATCTGAATGATAAAAACCATACTAGTTCCTTTCCCACCAAAAAGAAGAGGTCATGGCCTGAAACAATCCTTTCCTGTCTTTTGGAATAACTTCCATGCCATGCCCTCCTTCCGATAAAAGCCTTCCATTTTGTACAACTCTTCAGAACATCTCTCTGCTTGCTAGAAGCGGTGCTGCCTGGTTCATGAGTCATTTAATACAGCCAAAGAGAGTTTCCAATGTACTCGGTTGGATTTTGTTTTTTAACAAGAGTAATAACAACCGCTACCATGTATTGAGTCCACATTATGTCAGGCAATGGACTTTGCTTTTATATGTCATCTTGTTTAATCTTCATGGAAACTGTGCAATGTAGTTATTTTTAGATTCATTTTACAGATGAGGAAACCTGGGAATTAAGCACATTTCTTTAAATTGACACAGCTAGTCAGTAGCAAAGCAGAAATCCATCTACCAAGAGAATCTGACTCTAAAACCCACAGGCATAACTATTAAGGTATATAGCTTCCCTAGGGCAGTTGATAAAAGTCTGTAATGGTAGTCACTAAATAAATGTTTAAAGAATTGCACTGAATTCAAAACTGAATGGAAAGCCATCCCTCTCCAGCCCTTGTCCTCAACGTAATATATTTCTGACACTTTATGTTATCTGTCTTTTTAGTCTTATAGCCAACCTGAGGTGTGGAATCTAAAGCTGGACAGAGCTATGTGTGCACCCCAATACCCCCACGTCTAGCTGTGTGCCCTTAGACTCAACCTTTCTGAATCTCAGTACACTCATTAAAAAAACCTTTTTTTTTTAAAGAAGTTTTTAAAATGTTTTTATTTATTTTTCAGATAGAGAGAGACAGAGAGCGAGTGAGGGAGGGGCAGAGAAAGAGGGAGACACAGAATCTGAAACAGGCTTCAGGTTCTGAGCTGGCAGCACAGAACCCGATGCAGGGTTGAACCCAAGAACCATGAGATCATGACCTGACCCGAAGTCGGAAGCTCAAACGACTGAATAACCCAGGCGCCCCTAAAAAAACCCTTTTTTAACATCTATTTATTTTTGAGAGACAGAGAGAGACACAGCATAAGCGGGGGAGGAGCAGAGAGAGAGGGAGACAGAGAATCCAAAGCTGAGCTGGCAGCACAGAGCCTGACACGGGGCTTGAACCTATGGACAGTACGATCATGACCTGAATTGAAGTTGGATGCTTAACTGACTGAGCCATCCATGAGCCCCTCAGTTCACTAATTTCAAAACTCGAGATAGTATTTTCTTTATAGAGTCATAAAAAGGGTTTTGTGACTTGAACAATGACTGCTCCATAAGTTGGCATAGATTAAATGTCTGAAATACCTCCCCTCTGTAACGCTCATGTGCACTATCCATTTCTTTAACCAGTCTGAAAACTTCCATTCCTGGAGAATAATATTAAAAATGTCACTTTTTCTTGCTTAAATTCATTTTTTTTTCCTTTTAATAAGACAGAACCATATTCTACTTATGTAATAGTTTTACCTTGTTACGTGACATCTCATAAACGTTGGTGGAGTCACCTAATTTCCTCTTTATTATATCTTGATTCACAACCAGGAACTATCAACATCTCAATAAGTAACCACAATCTTCTGCAAGTGACAGAAGCTTTTTTGGAAATTAACACTGTCTATTGAGTGCTGATGCCTCTTTTCTGTCAATAAACTTGCGGTACTGACCAAGGCCAGTAGTGCCAATTGTGGGGCCATTACAAATGAGTTTGGATTTCCTTGAAATCTGTAGAACAGGGCTAATGGGATACACTGTCATCCCATAGACAGCACAAGATCGGCTGTGCTTCGCTTAATTTGAAGGGACATTTCATAATTCTGGCTAAATTGGAATCACAAATCAGATGAAATTTAGAAGCAAATTACAGTGATCTTTCTCTCTAGAGTTTTGAAAGAGTAAGTCCTTGCCACAGTGGTAATTGTTGTTGACGAAGTTCCTTTAGCTCAAGAAGAAAAGCTACTATTTCAGGAGTTGAGGGTTTGGGGAGTCTAATGACACACGTGATCAATTCTTCAGAAACTAAGAAGTCTTATGTTTTAAAAGGATGAGAAATATTAGTGTCCAATGAAGCAGTGCAAAATTGAAGTATTTTTAGAACTATTTTAGGAAGGCATGATGAGAATGTAGGAAAATGGCTGCAGCCACTGGTAGAGTTCTAAGATCAAGTTAGAAGAAAAAGTATTAAATGCAGATGTCGGTTAATTATTCTGTGCCAAGAACTGTGTTAGTTATACATTATATGTTATGTTATATAAATTCTTACTGCAACTTTGAGGATAATATCTACATTTTAAATCCATAGTTCAGAAAGGTTACATAACTGGCCTTTGTACAAATACCTAGTACACTGCATAACTGGGACTTGAACCCAGAGTTAGTCAAGAAAGTGTGTTTCCTTTCTATTATGTACGTTTCATCACTGTCCTCTTGGCTTGTAATCTTTCAGTATCCCTCTACTGTCTGGTGGCCTCCCTCTGGCAGGACTGGATCTTCTGTTCATTTGTCCAAGGTATAAATTAGTCTACTTTTAGTATTAGGAGTCAGTATTACCCAAGAAATAGCCAAAGGTGGAATCTGAGATCAGTAGCACATCATTGGGACAGATATTTGGGAAGCATATTTGAATTGGAGATAATCCATAGGCCTCCTTTGGGTTCACATGGAAACCGTGCTCTGCACTATGGTTTATTCAGGCATCATCATGTAGAGAAAAGGGAGATACCCATGCTGAGTATAAGTTAAGACATGATCTCAACAGTCGTAAGGCAATAACTATGTATTTATCAAGCAGCTACTCTCTGTCAGGTGCTGTACTAAATGTTTTAGTGCTGATCCACTTAATCTGTACAATTATTTTTAAAGGCTTATTTATTTATTTTGAGAGAGAGAGAGAGAGAGGCAGAGACAGAGGAGAGAGAATCTCAAGCAGGCTCTGCACTGCCAGCACAGAGCCCATCTCAGAGCTTGATGTCACAAACCATGAGATCATGACCTGAGCCAAAATCAAGAACTGGATGCTTAACCAACTGAGGTACCCAGACACTCCCCACAGTTTCTATTTTTAAGATAAGATGTGCCAAGTTTTGAAAGCCAGCACTTAGATCCAGTCGGTTGTGTAGAATCACATACCTAGGAAATGAAAGATCTGAGATGTAGTCGGTCTACTTCCAAATGTTAACATTTGTTCTACTTTAATCTACTCATTGGTTAATTACCACAATTAACCAACCGTGTGCTAGGCCCTGTGCTAGGTGCAGGGAATCACATGTCCTGCCCTTAGGGTTTGATGTTTTTCATGTTTTAGTCAATTCTCTCCTATTACAAAGAAAACTTCATTGCTCCTTGAACAGGACTGAGTCTTCTGTTTCGTCCTCCTGGGATTTGCTCTGCACTGTGTTAGGTAAGAAGTAGGCATTCAACAATAATACATAATTGGTTTATTTATCCCAAGACCTTGCTCATCCCCCCATCTCCCACTTACAGAGGTGAATCAAGGCCATTCTCTCCTGAAACATGATCTCTCAATGCTTTGGAGAATTCCAACTTTGTAATTCCCTTGCATTAACACAATTAGCGGAATTCTCTTCTATTAACAGAAATGGAAATAAGAGTGGCTAATGCCTCTCTGATATCATGCCAACTGAGCATGGAAAGAAGCTGGAAGCATCAGCAGGAAACAATGTGTCATAATCTCATAGGTCTTTTCCCTCTTGGATTTCAGTACTTTTCTCCTACTGCCAGTTTCTTCTGTGCTTTTGCCCAGATCAGTAGAGGAAACCAAAAGAAAACACCTATGAATGGAAGTTTCAGGTGATGTAATCTTATTTAGCTTCTCTCCATTCTCTGGGCTAGTGGATGGAGTGGGACTTCACAGGCAACCAGCTTCCTCACCTGGGCTGTTAGAGATCTCCACCTCTCAACCTTTGTCATAAGAACACGCAGAGTTCCCCAGAGATGCCACAAGCCTGAAAAGATGTGCCTCACAGAAAAAGGTGAAATTTGTCCAATTCTGCCTTTTCTTTTAGAGCTTGGAAAAGCACATAGTATGTGCACACACTCTTTTTCTTTCTCTCCTCCCATCCCCCTTTCTCTTGGTCTCCCTGTCTCGCTCTCTCTCATATTGTGTGGATATCAGCATGATTTTGAAAAGTGAGTAAATTTTGGTAAAGGGCTCTGCTCACTGACAACCAAGAGTCCAAAAGACTATAGTTTTTACTAAATTGAACAATCACTTTGATATGGATACAAATAGACTAATAATACTGATCCATTTATTTATCTATTCAGCAAGTAGTAATTAATTAATTAAGAGACAGAGAGAAGTAGGGGAGAGGCAGAGAGAGAGTGAGAGGGAGAGAGGGAGAATCCCAAACAGGCTCCCTGTGGTCAGTGCGCAGAGCGCGAGCAAGTCCTGAACCCGTGAAACTGAAACCATGAGATCATAACCTGGGCTGAAATCAAGAGTCAGAAGCTTAACCAACTGAGCCACCCAAGCACCCCTAGCAAGTAGTAATTTAGAGTGGTTTCTCTGTAAAAGTCATGGCTCTAGACCAAGAAAACAGTGGTAGATTAGTAGACACAATCTCAACCCTAAAAGACTTGATAATCTGGTGAAAGAAATAGTTTAAAATACGAGAATAGATACATATCTGTGCCATGTTATTGTATATCAAATTACAGAAGGAAATAGCTAAGGTTTTGATCTCAAAGTAATAAAGAATATTTGTCTCCATGTAAGTCTTTGAGTTTTTGATCTCTTTTTTTAATGTTTAAATATTCTCCAATTTCTTTTGTTGTACTCCCCACATACCCAGCACATTGTCCTACACTTAGTAGGTACAACAGATAAGTATATACTGCCAAAGGACAAGTGTTTGTTGAGTAATTGCTATGTGTCAGTCACTATAAAGGTTCCCCATCTGTGCGTCACATTGTGTTATGAGCTTAATAAGAGCTAACATTTATTGGGTACTTTTTATGAGTCAGTAGTTTTCACGTAATATTAATTCACTTTGTCTTCACCACATCAATGTGTTAATCAGGGTTCTCTAGAGAAAGGAATCAATAGGAGAGATATAGATATAGATATCTATATGAGAAATCCCATGATCTGCCATCGGCAAGCTGGAAAACCTGGAAAGCCAGTGGCATAATTCAGTCCACGTTAAAAAGCCTGGCTGATAGTCCCCTTAAGTTCTGCTGTGAGTCTGAAGGTCTGAGATCCAGGATCCCCATGTCCTCAAGCAGAAAAGTAGATGTAAGGGCTCAAGCAGAGACGGTGAATTTGCCTTTCCTCTACCTTTTGCTCTATTTAAACCCTTCATAGCTTGGACGATGCATATCCACAATGTTGAATGTGATCTTTTTACTTGGTCTACATATTTAAATGCTAATGTCTTGTGGAGACACCCTCACACTCACAGAACACCCAGAAATAATGTTTTATCAGCTATCTGGGCATCCCTGAGCTCAATGAAGTTGACAGATAAAACTAACCATGATAATTTCTCTGAGGTATGACCGGTAATATAGGTTAAGTAATTTTTCTAAGTTCACGCAATTGGCAAATGTCTGGACTCAGACATGATCCCAGCTGGCCTTACTCTACGATGTGTACCCGCAGCCACAATGCTAATGAGTTCACAACAATATAGTCTAAAATTACATTTGAACATATAAGAGCGCATAAACGAAAATGTTACTTGAGGAATTTTTTTCGGTTATAAATATACATACATAATAAATATCATTGTACAGAGTCACAATATAAGATTTATTTCGCATGTGAATCATGCTCAAAAAAGTCTCAAAACCACTGCTATTAAACCATAACAACCCCGAACACATAAGTGGACAGGAATCTACTTTATCCCAGAAATGTCTGCTATTTATAATGGGCTTTGGGGAAAAGGCAATGCAACTTTAAAAGTGGATACCATTGGGCCTGGGAAGTGAGGAGGGTAGAGAAAGGTTGGTAAAGGGTATAAACTTCCAGGTATAAAATGGATAAGGTCTGAGAATCTAATGTATCACATAATGACTATTTAGTTGCTAACACTGGATTGTATAATTGAAATTTGTTAAGACAGTAGACCATAGATATTCACATACATAAAAAAGGGTTAATATGTGAATTGATGGATATGTTAATTAACTCAGTGCGAGGGATCCTTTCACAATGTGTACGTGTATATCAAATCATCATGTTGTACTCTTTAAATGTCTTACAATTGTATTTGTCAATTATACCTCAATAAAGCTGGAAAACAAAGATGTATTTTCTGTGGTTCACGAGGGTTTGGAGTCAAAGAAAGCTGAGTTCACCTCCCAAAGCTATAGCCCAGAATGTGGAGATTCTTGACAAATCCTATGTTTCCCCAATGAAAATGGGGAATCAACAGATTTTCTTTGCACAATTACTATAAAGAGAATATGAGATCAGATTTAAATTGCTTAACATACCACTGGTGCTCAGCAAATATCCTGAGTGCCTTCTCTTTCCCCAACACCCTTGCAATTCATCGTCTATGGACCTTGAACCCTGCTCAAAGAAATTCCTAGAGATCCCATGAGTTGCCTGTGTGACCCCCCAGCTGTTTGGCATACTTGTCATTTCCAACCATTTGGATAGGCTCTGATGACTGCGAAAACACAGGCCATCTATTCTTTTAGGGAATAAGTAATGGAGCTACCATTCACAGTAGCCAGCAGCCAAGATCTACAAATATACACACACAGGTCTTACTCAAGGAATAAAGCAATGAATAGGAAATGTCTTGGGCAAAAGTGAACCGGGCTTCTCTGGGTCTCTTCATACCAGTAATGTTTTAGAAGGTGAAACTGTTACGTCAGTTCACATGTTGGAAGGATTCCTGAAGATTCATTAGGCTTAGGGCTCTTTAAAAATGGAAGACTGTAGAAACTTCCTCCTGTGCTACAGGCTACAACCCCCTGAGAACTCTGGAACCTGTATTTTTCCAGTTCTGCAAGGACTCTTGCTCTGAAATGAAAAAAACAGATGCTCCTTGCAGCTGGTTTCACCTATTAGCTCTTTAATCTATCCTAGAAGAGAGCTCTGCTTCCGTAATAGCAATGTATTCCATCTGGGTAGTGTGCAAGATGCCGGCCTGACAGCATTAAATTGCAGGGGAAATACCAGATACTAATTCTCTTTTTTACTTCAATGAATTTTCTCATCTCCTTGCCCCTGCTCCAAGCTCCTACCACTTGGCCTCACCCCACCTGCTTCCCCATCACCGCCTTTGTAGTTAAGACATGGATGAAGATGTGTTTCCAACTATGTAGTTGCAATCAATCCCCAGCTTTCTTTAAATATTGAAAGACTCTTTTTATGTTGTTTTCTTTAGCAACATTTGCTTTTATTTGACTCACTGTTCCAATAATTGGGAAATGGAATCTTTGCCAAGAAGGTGTAAGTGAATAGAACCTAACAGTTCAATTCAGCTAGAGCTATAGGAAATGTATGGGGGTTACAACCCTTGTCAGAGTGAGACACTTGCTTTTATGAAGAGCATATATTTCAACAACTGCAACCAAATACAGTCGTCCTAACCCCTGTGCCCATAAACAATGACTATAAATGGTAACCTTTAAAAGAAAAAAAATAAAAGATTCTTCGATGTAGAGTTGACTAGGTTGAATTGCATTTTTGTACCAGTTTTTCAGATTTTTTTTGTGTGTGTAAAAAATTATATATATTTATCTATCTATCTATTTATCTATTTATCTATCTATTTATCAACTATCTATCTATATACACATAGACAGATATAAGATTTATAAAATAAGATATATCCATATCTATCTAACTATGTAGATATCTTATTTTTTGAAAACTTTCTTCCTAGTTTACCATGACTAACCTTTCATCTTAACTCATTTCTTTTACTTCACATCTGCTTCCTGATGCCCAGGTTAAGAAAACAAATATTCACCTTTGAGCCATAGGCATCTACAGAAGCAAATACCAATTGAAACATGACCAAAAGTCAATTGAAGGAGAAACACAACAGATTGGAATTCCTTGTGGCCCCCCTCCTGGTTTCTTTCAGGCCCCGGGCAAGTGAGCATGTGCTAATTTGCATGGTTGACTAAATGGCATGCTCAGACCCCAAATTTGCATCTCTGCTTGGGTTCAAAAGTGGGTCCCTGAGCCAGTTTCCCTTAGCTTCTCTGTTATTTCCCACTCATAACTTAACCCCCTTTGGGAGCACTGCTCACCAGGGTACATCTTAGTGCAGAGAAGCAATAATTGGCTGGGCCCCATTCTTCCTCTAATGTGGGGCACAGCCAGCTGGTACTGATGTGATGTAAGGGAGAGGAAGGGATTGAGGGAAGAGAAGATCATTTCCAAAGCGATCATACACAGGATATGGAACGATTTGCCCCACTCTGCTCCCTTTCCAAGGAAAGAAACTCACTACAGTTCAAGGTCATCCAGCTTTTCCTTCTTCTTCCGCTCCCCACCCCCAGTCCTGAATGGGGAAGAGAGGGGTTAAAAACAAGCTGAACAGCTTTACGTAAGCCATACATTTCTCTGTACCTCAATTTCCTTACCTCTGAAATGGGAATTGGACACTTGCTGGGTCTAATACAGTGAGTTGTCAGAAAGGCTTTAATGGTGTTTTCAGGTTATTTAAGGTTCAGGAGTGAAAAGCAAATTTCATCTTGTGTCCTGTGTGGAGAAATCTTCTGAAGCAGAATAGAGGGCCCTTAGGAAGAATGCTAGGATCCATACATAGTAGCTACCACAGGGTGTGTGTCTCCCTTAGTCCCTCTGACCTTGGCCATCATTCCATTGATGAGAAACCTAAAACCCAGGCAGCCGAAGCAACTTGTTACATCAGGCTGTCAAAATGAAGTGTTCTGCACAGGTAAGGCTGCTATACATTTATGCAAGTAATGAGAATTTTATTGGGGGTGCTATTTCAGTCTTTGCTTGGAAGAAAATTGAGCTGAGTAAATAACACTTTGGTGAGTGTATTAGTTGGGTTGCAAGTGTCAGAAACCTAACCTAACCCTAGCAAGCTATGGGCAAGAAGGTCATTTATCAACTTATACAACTTATACAATCGTGACACAGTTGAACTACCCAAGGGCAAGGGGAACCACCAGAATCAGGGTGTGAATGCTGTCCATCTTCCCTCCAAGTCTCACGGCTCTCTTTGTGTATTTCAACTTTATTATGATGATGATAATTTTCACCACACATTACCTTTCTGGGGAAGTGGAAAAACAAGATTCACAGTTTCTGCTTTGGCCACAAGAGGGAGACTGTATCACCCTCCCTGTGTTGGGAGATTTAAAGTATCTCAGGAAAGTGCAGGGATTGGTCTAGATTGGGAAAGAGGGTGAGGCTAAATAAAAGCATGGCAGCTCCAGTCAGGAGCTCACGGATAGAGTGGGGAACAAGCTGGTTCCAGGAGATGAGTTTACTGGGCAGAAAACTAATGTGAAGAGGTCGGTTAAAATGCATACCTAATCCCATAAAATACAGCCATGGATCCCGTAGATGATGCAGAGTCCTCTCTTGTATCATAGGTTAAGAGAGATGACTGTGATGTTGGACCATCAGTCCCGACCTCCACACTGTGCTGAGATACATATCTTGCATATAATGTGTCTTCTCAATCCCAGCACAAGCTTCTTTTTCTGGTGCCCAACTGAAGAGTAGAGACAGTGCTGGAGAAAGGAGAGGCTTGCTTTGGACCCACCGTAGCGAAGATAGTCTCCGAGTCTCTCCCACGCTGCCTTCACCCTTTTCAAGAGTCATTTGACTTGACACGTCATCATTTGGTGCTCTGACTTGAATCTCCAAGTGACGTGGGCCACCTCTGGGGACCGTGCTGACCACAGCAAACCTTGCAAACCTGGCTGCAAGTTCCGAGGGAGACCCCTGCATCTTCTCTTTTATTACTGGGGGCCACCTGAAAGTGTGGTAGCTTCTCCTGGGACTGACCACCTTACAAGACACTTGTATTCTTCAGCACTCCCAGGAATGAAACACACCAACTAACCCAGCGCTAAATGGAAATAGAAAAACCATCCAAGGCTCCTGGGTAGCTACAAGGGCAGTTGAGGTAACACAAACAGAAAGGCCCAGAGCACCTCTGAAGGCGGTTTTGATGTTCTAGCTAGGTGTTACTGAGATTAAAAATGCAAGGTAGTATCACAATTCCAAGAAAAGCATTTTGACCGCCTCTAAAGTGTAGCACTTTATAAATCATAAGTCATTGTTATGTTCCCGGAGAAAGGAGGCTTTCCAAAGAAAATAAAATATCTCAGAACTTAATTGTATTTTTCTTCTAGTAAATAACCTTTTTGGTTGTTGTTGCCTACAGATATGGCTGAATGCAAATGAGGGTGATGTTTTCATATTCATTATAGATTTCAGGTTTAACTATAGCCTAGATTTAACGAGGCCAAGGACTATAGAAGGGGGATAGTATTTACTATAAATTTTTACCAAAGATCTTGTTTCCTTGTCTTCCTGAAGTGAAGCTGTGCACCCATAACATGGAAAGAAAACAAAACATTCTAGTTGCATGAGAAAGAGAAGGCTTTTCTACAAGGAGAGGAAAAGAACCAGTACGTTGTACAAAGATTGCTCATTGGGAAGTTAACATTTAGATGGCACCCTGCTTGTACCAGACAAGATATTTACAGGATATTTAAAGAATTCTCTCTGCTAGATTTTATATACACATTAGGGATGTGAAAACTGAGTTTGTATGACATTATTTACCGTTCAAGGTCATGTAGACAAGAACCAGAGCGGCCTGGATCTGTCTGACTGTTCATACCTTCGCATTCCTCAGTGTATGTCCTCTAACCTCTATTTTGTTTTGGTAATGCTGATTCAGGAATGAATGAAATATGTTCAGCCCTACTGGATCCTATCATGTCTTCAAGCTTCCAAGAGAGATTATTATAGTTGGGATTTAAAAAAAAAATCCCCTTTCAAGTTCACATATTTATGAATGTGTCAATGAACACTTTAAGAATGTATCTATCAATATCAAATGTGGTTTTTAGCAGAAACCTTGAAAAAATTGCAGAATTATCCTCTGAAATATTGCCGCTATTATTTTTTAAAATTGCAAGAAAATGTTCTGCCATTTCAGACCATTTATCTCTGTTAACAAGACACTTTTTTAGTTGGATAGATAATGTACACCCATCTGGTCTGCCGTTTCTTCATTTACTGTGGTAATAATAACTAAAGGCATTTCTCCATTGCTTTGGCAATGCCCAGGCCAATCTTTCCCCTTTCCTGCTGTTGATGTGGGATGCAGAAAACAAAACCAAAAATGGGACCTGGTTATACTACACAGACGTGCCATTTAGGATGTCATTTCAGTGTTTATGAGGGAACAGTGTCTAAGTGTTAACGAAAGCAGAAGCTGATTGAAAACATCCCTCGCGACTCAGGAAAGACATGGGCAAATGTCCGAAATTATTTCCGTGCTCTTAGCAGACACTACCCCATTCTTACAGCTTCTCTTTCGCAGAGCTCTCCAGGACGAGGTCTACACCTTTGCAGAAAAATGTGTGTCATTCAGATTTTTTGCCTGAGTTGGGCAGTCACCTAAGAGAATTACAAAGAGCTGGACCCACCCTGCACTTGGCTTTAGCGCTGTTTACAACACAACGAGAAGCGAAGCGTTGAGAGACAATTTTCTGAATAATTCAAGGTAAAGAAAAAGAATTTGCTTTACTTTCTTTGATGCTCGGTGAAGGCTGTTTTCAGCCTCCACGTAGCTGCCTCACTTCCCTATTTTCTCTTCTGTGTTCGCAGAGTTGCGCGTTGGCATACATTTTGCCTGGGAATTCTAGAAGGGATTTAAAAAAAAAAGAAATTAAAGGGTAAGAAAGCATAGCTTTTGATCCTGAAACTGCAAGCTACAATCTCCCCCTTCCTCTTTTGTTTTCCTCTTCTTCTTGTGCTTGCTCTCCATCCCATAGACTTCTCTTCTCCTCATTATTCCCAAAGCCACCCTGACCCTCTGTTAATTGGTTTCATTGAATGCAGTCTATCAAAATACAGTGGCGTTCAGAGAAAATTATGTTTTGTCTCAGTTTGACTGAATTGTTTTCTCCTTAGCGAGTTGTCTTTGCTTTGCGGCAATACAGCTAAGCGGTGCACTTATTCCAGGCCTTTCTTGGCAGGTGAACAGACCTGCCTTCTTCCACTCGTTGGCTCCTAACAGAGTCGCTGCACCCAGGCTCGTACCCGGCTGGGGGACTGGCAGAGGGAGAACAAACAACTGGTTATTTTGAAAACGATGCTATAACTATCTGCTGAATTGAAGAGGTGGTTTAGAAAAAACAGGTCAACAGAATTCAACTAGTAGGAGCGTTGGCTCAAGGCATTTTCTTTGTGTAGACAAGGCTAGTCAATGCAGCAGGAGTGGCTGCTAAGGGACACATTTTCTTACTTATCTAACCAGCAGTTTAAAATAATACCCACGTAAAAATATGTCTTTCTTGTTTTTCCCTCCAAAATGCTGCTAATTTAATTCTTTTTAGATAATGAGCTGAAGTGTCATTCTTTTTTTTTAATCAGAGCTTTATTAAGGTATAGTTAACATACAACAGGCAGAACACGTTTAAAGTGTGCAATTTTATATGTTTTGACATATGTATACAGTGTCAGTCCTGAAATTCCAAAAAATTCTGGATCATCCTTGCTTTAAATTGGCTATGCTTATTATAATGAGGCAGGGCTCTGTTTATTTTTACAAACTGAATTTTATGGTAGAGCCTAGAACTGGGAATGAGCAGATTAGAGAAGATATAATAGGGCGCATTCATTTTATAGATGAGGAAACTGAGAATAAAGTTCTTCAATCAATCTTCTTTAAGGTTGAAGATGATTTGAGATACAGTCCAACCAGGTTTCCTGATTTTTAGTTCTGTGGTAGTTATGTCTACCCATCTGTCACTTTCACTCAGTAGGAAAAAAAAAGTGTATATATATATATATATATATATATATATGAAAGGAAGACAAAACTTTTCTCAGTTTTGTGTTAAAGGCTGATTGGAATGCAATTTTCTTCTTTTTTACTAAATTTGCCAGGAAGTAAACTAGAGAAAAGCCCTTACATCCCCCTTTAATTTGTGCATGTGCGCGTGTGTGTATTTAGAAGCGTGCATCCCAAGAAACAAGGTCATGGGGCAGTCATACCGATATTGGCAGAATCAGAAAGAAAGATTTATCAGGTAGAACTTCATGTTGTTGTTGTTGTTGTTTTGCTATTTAATAATCTCATGCCGATCGAATTACACATACAATATTCTCCGTGAAGCAAACCAGAGAAGCACCACATACAGAACCAGTGTCCCTACTTCTGTCTTCCGTTCTTGCTCTGAATCTATCACTGGATTATTTGCCAGGCTTTGCTGTTGGCCTTTCCTCTTGGGACAGGGAACCTGGGCTTGGGAGGTCATCTGAGATTTTCAAAACCACAATTGGGAAGCGGTGCAAAAAAAATATATTTTTCTGTCTTTTCTTTACCTTTTAGCTTAAATCTTTATAATAATTCCTTACAGGTAACATTGATCCAGTGTCAAAGCCATACATATGCATGGCGGCATTGTGAATGCTCAGATGTATTAATGCTAGAAAATAGGATTCAAAGCAGTTTGAGAAAGTATTTGAGGTAAGAAAAACATATCCAGTCAACTATATGAAGTATATTTTATAATACCACTGGAGTATGGCATCCCACACTTCTCTGTTCCTGATGTATCATTTTGTGACATTCCTGAGTGTGGGGATCTTGTCTTTCCTCTTTACTGTTATGTCTGCAGCATCTAGAACTTTGCCTGAGTTGGGTCCTCAATTCCTTTACTTAAATGAATGAACAGTCAGATTAAATACTTTCTAATCCACTCTGAACCCAATGGTGACTTAATTGGAATACTAATCTCTAGGGACAATAACACATTAATCCAGTTTGGCTTGTGTTCTGCCTTCCCACTAGCTTATCTCACAGATATTAACTGAATACTTTCCATGGCCATGGAATAGTCTAGATAATGGGGTACAGCCATGGACAAGACAAGCAAGATCCCTGCTCACTTAGAGCCAGCATCTACTGATGAAAGATGATAAATGAATTCACAAATAATTCGAGACAGTACTATGTACAAATTAAAATAGCATAGTAAGATGGGGAAATGGCTACCGGGGTGGGTCAGGAGGATGAGCCCGGATAGTCTGCCTCAGTATGTCCCGTTTGAGGTGACAACGAGAAGGCAGCCATGTGAGGCTCTTTGAGGATTGCGCCCCAGGGTGAGGGAATAGTTGAGGTAGGAACAAGGTGGAAATAATCAAGAAACAGAGAAGGGGTGCCTGGGTGGCTCAGTTGGTTAAGCATCCGACTCTTCATTTTGGCTCAGGTCATGATCTCATGGTTCATGGGATTGAGCCCACATCAGGGCTGTCAGTGCAGAGCCTGCTTGGGATCTCTCTTTTCCTCTCTGTCTCTCTAAAAATAAATAAACACGCATTAAAAAAAAAAAAGAAAAGAAAAGAAAAACAAAGGAAAGGTCCATGTAGCTGGACTAAAGTTAGGAGTAGAGGAGTCACAGGAGGTGAGGCTGAAGGGGAAATCAAAGGGCCAGACCATGGTGGGCCTTGGGAGTCTGCCGCCTTATTTCCTTTTCTAGCTTTAAGCAAGGACTTCTTCCATTAAATACCAGAGCTCCTGATATTTTCCTTAAAGTCTATTTATAAAGATAGGATTTGAAGTAAGATGCAAACAAAGCTAGTATTTTCAATGCTTCTTGAGGAATTATGAAATTGTGAGATGGATCAAAGAAATGTGTTACTGTGATGTCCATCTAACCAGGTGGGGGTTAGCCTATTCCCTCAATGAGAAAGTATTTGGTTTATAGCAAGCACAGCAACATTTTTAGAGTCAGATGTCACATATTTTAGAGTTTGAGGGTCAAGAGACAGCATTCTGGATATTATGTAGGTTCCTACGTAGCTTTTGTGTATGTCTTAATAACAAATAACATGAAGTTTATTGTTTTAACCATTTTGGGGTGTACGATTCCTTCCATAACTATTCATAATGTAGCCATCTAAAAGTATAAAACCCTTCTTAGCTCATGGCCATGCAGAAACAGGCAGTGGGTCACAGTTAGCAGTGGGCCATCATTTGCCAACACCTGGGTTACAAAACATAAGAAATGCCCTTTCAGCAAGATAATTGACATCGGCAAAAAGAAGTGCGATGTGTTTCAAATCCAAGTAACTTTTGGTTTAAGCCATAATATGAAAAAGTTAGATGATCCTTTTTTATTGAACAGACCCTATTGAGTTTTGTATATGCGAATTTAGTAAATACTGTTTGATGAAGTTCACAGCATTAAGTAGTGACAAAGAGAGTTGATGCCTGTGATGGTTACATTTTATGTGTCACCTTGACTAGATTACAGCGGTCAGTTGTCCGGTCAAACGCTCATTTAAGGTTGCTGTGGAGATGTTTTGCAGATGTGAGTAACATCTACAACAGAGGGAAAAGCCATAATATGAGTGGGCCTCATCCAGTCCATTGAAGGCAAGAGAGCAAAAACAAGTTTCTCAGACAAGAAGGAATTCTACTTCAAATCCCACCTGCGTTTCTAGCCTGCCAGCCTGCCCTACCAATTTCAGACTTGCCACCCAATTATGTGAGCCAATTTCTTAAAATAAATTATACAGATATATGATTTATATATCATGTATATGATTATACATATGAATAAATCATGTATTTATTGTATAGAATAAATCATGTATATTTTTTAAAATAATACACAATATATAGATTGGTCCTGTTTGTTTCTCTCGAGAATCCTGGCCGATACCATGCCCTTAGAGCTTTTTGAGTCTGAGAGGTTTAAAAGTTGCTGTGCATTTTGGAATAATTTTCTTCTATTTAGTTTGTAGTTTTGAAATTTCAGCTTTCCCATCCAAGATAACATACACTTGGTCTGGAGGTTATAAAAGTCTCTGGCACTGAATTTAGAGAGGGGCCAAAAATTTGGAGGGTGACAGCCCTAAGGTTTTTGTTTTTTTTTTTTCTCCCCCCAACTCTTACACATTACGTGTCTGCGAAAAGCCCTCAGTCTACAAACAGAATGTACGAGTGTTTGGCAATTGGAGTCACTCTACATGTACGTCTCTATTTGCGTGTTTTTTTTTTTTCCCTTGGCCTTGTAAATAATCCAAATAAATCCTCCAAGTATAGTTTATGGGAGTTCCTACTCTCAATTAGTAATAGAATGCCATAAAGTGGAGGTATCTGTTACGGAGAGAACTATTCTCACAGAGAACTATTCTCTCCTCATTAACTCATCGCTTCAGAGAACTCAGTGCCTAGGGGAACCCTCTCCTTGTATCAGGGTTTCAGGCTGTGTGATTTTTTTTTTTTCCCCAAGAATTGAATGATTGTGCTATTGGGGAAATAGCATCATCTGTGACAGATAACTTCTTCATCGGGGAAGATGAGTAACTGTGATTGCAGCACTGATATCATACTTATAAACCTAAGGGGGTAGAAAGGTGAGAGTGGGTATCACCCAACACCTGTCCATAAAGCTGATGATTCATCACACCCAGATAATTTTGTGGGAATAATACATTCATTGTGTCATGGCCGCCGAATCTTCTCAAGTTTAATAGCTGCTGCAGACCCATGGTGCAGTAGAAGCCTCTGAATTAAGATGATTCAGTAGGTTCCAATTCATCCTAAATAAGTGGCTGTCTAGATAAATGAAGTTCATCAAATTGCAATGAATACCATATAACAACCTTGCTGGGATTGCATGCCCCTGGGACACGGACCGTGTCTAACTGTGCTCTGCAGCAACTCCTGGGCTGGCGCTTTGCAGTCCGTGTTCAATAATAACAATATGACAGTGTGTTTGCCCTGAGTCATTTTATTTTTTATCAGCAGAGTTAATGCTTTAACTACATCAATTAAGTCACTTAAATTCAACCAGTTAATGAAATGCCCTTATGGAATGCAGCCTTGGAATCATTTTTTTTTTTTTTAAGTGGCAACAGAATGAAACAAAAAAATCAGTATAAATTATATCTTATTTAGTTTATTTAAAAAAAACCACAACTCCGATTCAGGTCTTATTTTAATTAACAAACTATATTGATGAAGTTGCCTCAGCCATGCGAGGTTCTTTTTGCTTAGTAACTTTTTCTCCAACACACTAGGGGACACCAGGGCAGTGACACAGTGTGGGAGAGGATCTGAGCCATTGGAAAGTGACTCCGGGTGCTCTTTCTGGAATGCTTGGACACTGAGCTGGTGGGGCCAGCAACCCTTTCCTTGATGTTTTCCCCAGGGGGAGGGACTGCACTCAGGTTGACTTTTCATAGGCTGGGGTCTCCTTCCTTCTAGAAAGGGACATGGGGGTGCCCTGGTGGCTCAGTTGGTTGAGCGTCTGACTTTGGCTCAGGTCGTGATCTCATGGTCATGAGTTCTAGCCCCACCTCGGGCTCTGTGCTGACAGTCCAGAGCCTGGAGCCTACTTTCGATTCTGTGCTTACCTCTCTCTCTGCCTCTCCCCCACTCATTCTCTCTCTCTGTCTCTCTCAAGAATAAATAAGCATTAAAAAAATTTAGAAAGGACCTGAACTTTCTCATGGTGCTAGAGACTCCAGGGATGGACAATGCTTAAAACTGCTGGTAACCCCATCAGATCATCTGGTGGCAAGATGACTGTGCATTCTCTATAGATAAGACTCCTTTCTCATACTTGCCATAAAAATAGTGAATGAGGAGTGGGGCATGGTCCCTTCCCTGGAATGCAGATTTGCCCCACATGCACAGCCACGTCCTGGTTCTGAGCTAACTCTCTGTGGGATGATGGGAGGATCAGGTAGACTCTTGCCTCCCCCATCTAGCTGACCCTTGGCTGATGTAATGTTTCCCCATTCTCCAAACATGCCTGTTCCTTAATCTCTATAGTATGACTTTATGGAATCCTTTGTGATTTTCATTGACAAGATGGCATTGATCCAGATGGATTCACCTTGAACAACACATAGCCTACACTGGCCTTTTGAGTCCCCATTTCTAGGAATTGCTTCAGTTCTCATAGTCCAGCAATTTCATGTCTTTGAGATGAAGTGTGCCCTTGGTGCCACCTGGGGTCATCTCCTTAGTATAATGGTTTCCTATAGAACATCGTGTTGCTTTGGTACTTAGAGTTGAGGGTGAAAATAACCACTCCCAAGCATTCCTTCTAAAGCCCTCCCTCACTTTGCTTTACTACCTACATGGAGCATGGCTCTTTCTCCATTGGGTTTCCCTGCAGTGACAAGCTGTGTAGCTTCCTTTTCTTTTGCTGCCATGGGGCTACTTATGGGCCCCAAGACATAGGACCAAGACTGTGTTTTCTGTCTTGGTATATCCAACAGGAAAATGGAATTTGAAAAAGGGAATGTATTCCCCTCAGAACTCAGATCACAACATTAAAATATATTTACATTTTATAAATACTTTTGTGGTGTGAAGGAAAAAAAACAATGGATTTGGAATCTAAATATGAGATGTGAATCCCCTCTACTAGTTGGTAAATCCACCTTTCTGCCTTTCAGTTTTCAGATGCCTGTAGAGTGTAGCAAGAAGTTGAGAGGGTGGGGACTGACCATTGATCAACTTCTCCCGGAGGAGTTTGCATAAGCAACAAGTAAGTTGTTATACTGAGAGTACCTTATAAAATTGAGTTGGGTTACAGAGGTCTTTCTTAGTAGATTGTCTCTTAGGTAGAAGGGAGAAAGGGTATCATCCCTATTAAAGATACAGTAACTAAGGCATGGAAAGATGAAGTGTCTTGACTAAAGTCATATGACTAGTAAGTGACAGCTGGAACTAGAACCCAGAATTTCCATTTTGGTTTCTATTGTTTCCCCAATACACTTCCTTTTCAACTCACTCAGGAAGACTGAGAACATGGTATGACTCATGATTAGAAGAAAAAAACAAAACCTGGAACTACTGAGATCCTCAAGTTCTGAGAATTACTCATTGGTTGATCAGATCCCACCGCAGGCAGCAACCAGAGGAGTTCAGTTGTCTTCACTTAATCCTTTTATTTTGAACAAAACAAATTCTTTCCTATCTCAGTTTTTTTTTTTTTAATGCTCCTTACCACTTAAACTTGCTACCCCTTGCCACCAAAAAGATTCGTTTATTCATTTATGTAACAGACACTTCTTTAAAAATTTTTTTTTTAAACATTTATTTATTTTTGAGACAGAGAGAGACAGAGCATGAACGGGGGAGGGTCAGAGAGAGGGAGACACAGAATCCGAAACAGGCTCCGAGCTGTCAGCACAGAGCCCGATGCGGGGCTTGAACTCACAGACTGCAAGATCGTGACCTGAGCCAAAGCTGGCAGCTCAACCAACTGAGCCACCCAGGCGCCCCTATGTAACAGACACTTCTTGAGTGCCTTATCTGTGCCAAACATTGTTCTGGATGCTAGGGAATGTATCTGTGTACAAGATGAAACAAGAATGCTTTCCTTCTTAAAGCTTACATTCTAGTTAGGAGATGTATATTAAATGGTGATAAAGACTTCATCCAGGGAAGAGGATGGGAAGGATTAGAGTTGGAGTTACACTTTGAATGAGATGGTCCAGGACAGATGACTAGTTCTCTGTGTTCCCTGGTATCTGAGAAGACTTTCCAGCCCCTTGCACTTACATTGGCCCACATTACTGATTTGGACCAATGCGTTAGTAGTAAAAGTGATGTGGTAATTTCCACTAAGAGCGTTTCAGAGAGGCTGTGAAATGGCTCTATGACAATTCTTCTTCTGCCACTGAGGCCGTGGGAGGCTGCATGTTCCAGATAATTCCGATAAAAGATGGCAGAGTTTTCATCAACCTGGCTCCATTAGTGATTGTGTGGGGTACAGACCACCTGACTAACCGACTTTGCACACGTAATATGAAAAACAAATATATGTTTGTTTTGGTAAGCCAATAATATGGTGTTAGTTTATTAACCACCATATTACCTATCTTATCTTCATTAATACATTCTGTTACACAAGAACTCTCTGAAAAGATGATTTTTGAGTTACTAGCTAAATGAGGTAAGGAAGTAAGAAGATTGTTCACCCTCAGATTTCGGTTCTAAAATGATCCTGCATCACTGTTTGCTTAATGCTACAGGGTCTTAAAACTCCATAAGCACAGGGCTGCATTTTCAAAATGACTTTCCAACATTGTTGAAATTCAATACATCTTTGAAGACTGAATAAATGAATGACCAAATAGGTAAAGGACTGAATGAACAGCACAAAACTTGTTAGAACACACAAAAGGTAACTATTACTATTGTATTTAACATTTAATCTCCTTTTTTGTCCTTGTATATCTTGTTCTTCAAACAAAACTGATAATAGATATTTATTTAATTAGGCTCTTGTGATTGACAGTGATGTTAATTATAAGATGCATTTGGACATAAGGGAGACAAGAGTTATACTGGAGCTGAGGGGCTGCTTACATGTCAGTTTTATGACTACTGAGGCATAGTTGATGAAAGCTAATAATGTCTAATATTTATTTATTGAAAAATGACTCTGCACCAGTAATGTACTAAGCCTTCACGTGTATTTAACCCTCATAATGGCTCTAATGGTAGGTCCCATGTTTCCTTGTGTTATAGAAGAAACCGAGGTAGTGTAGAGGTTGAAAAACTTGCCCAAATTCCCACAGCTAGTTAGTGACAGAGCTAGGACTTGAGCCCAGCTGCTCTGATTTCAGAGTTATATCATCAACAGTTCTACTATATGGCCTCCTCCTAGACCATCCTGCCTGTAGATGATCTATTGGGGGTTGCAAGGTCCTTAGCAAAAATGTTCATTTCTCAAATGTCTCAAAGGTCTCAATTGTATGCTTTGCCACTCATGTAATTCAGCTACTCTGAATACATTTGTTTCTCTCTGGGTTTATCTACTTCTCTCACCATAAACCCATTGATTCTGTCTATAAATCTTTCTGAATTTTGCCACTTGACACGTGGTCTCCTTTCTCATAACCTCTGTGACTCTTCATGGCTTAGTCTTATAACACAGCTTCTCTGTATAAATCCTTTCAGTCTCAATCTTTGTTACCGACCCCCTGATTCCTTCAGAACTCAAGCAAGAGTCCATTAAGCTCTTGGAAGCAGGTCATATTCAGGCACCATGCCAGGTTGTAATTTTCAGTCACCTCATGGGTCAGCTATCTTGGGTCTGGCTACCAATGGTATGCTCATCTGTGGCCAAAGAAGCCAAGCCTTGTGGTAGAAACAAGGTTGTCTAAGGATTTTCAGAGTTAAGGGCTTGATTACAGCTGTTTACTTAGAAAAGTTTATGGGCATTGCAGGAAATCCCAATTAATATATGTGCCATGATTGGTCTACAATGAGCCAGACATCACACAAGACACTTAGACACATGAGATAATATAATTATGGTGCTTGTGGGTGCCTGGGTGGCTCAGTCTGTTAAGCATTTGATTCTTTATCTCAGCTCAGGTCTTGATCTAAGGGTCATGAGGTTGAGCCCTGAGTTGGGCCCCGCACAGGGCGTGGAGCCTACTTAAAAATGTATGATGCTTAAAGGTAGGCAGTATCATCATTTCCATTCCACGGTGACAGGCTGAGTCTCTAACTTTGACCAGTGGCCCATGGCAAGAAAAGAGCAGAGCCAGTATTCAAACCCCCTTGATATTTTTACTATACCAAGCTAGAAGGTTCCTTTGCATATGTTTATCTTATTTAAAAAATCTCTGCACCCTTTCTACCTGAAATAAATAGAACACTTGAAAGTCACCACTCCTGTCAATATTAGAGACATGTCAAATGCTGTCACTTAGCCAGAAAGCCCCTTTGGAGTAACTATGTAATATCATACAACATGACAAGCTCTTATCCATGGAGGCAACATTAAAGGCAGGTGCATGTGGCTTGTGCAAAACCCCAAAGCCATTAGTTGAAATCCCAGGACCAGACGGCCGAAGAACTCACCACTGAACCCAATATAGTCTCAGCCCTGGAGAGCAGAGGCCACTCTGCACGGGTAGGTTATTTTCATTCAAGGCGAAATGTGTGCCAACATTCAGCTTTCTGTTCTGGAGCTAGCTGGGCACGTTATCTTCTCAGTGTGGATTGGATGAGGGAAGTGAGAAGCAAACAGCAAATTCTTGGCAGCCAAAGACAGGCAGGCTGGGAGAGAGGAAGGGAGAAAAGCTGTCAGGGGACTGTGGAGGAGTCATTTGACTCTTGTGATGTTTTTGCCATTTTTCGTCAGTCACCAGCCTGCGGTGTGCAGGCTTCACGTTTTCTTAATAAACAAGAAGTGAGGTGGAATCATGAGAATGAAGAAACTGGAAGAGGTCATCTAATTTTCTACCTTTATGCAGACTGTCACTGCTGCAACCAGGTTTTTAGCAGTTAAGATGCTTCCAGGAACAGGAATGTCCAAGTGAGGGGGAAGAAAAAAACACAACACCTTGAAATAACATAGCTGATTACAAATAATTCATAATTCTGCATAACTCTAAGACCCAGAGTTAGTGTAGACTTAAAGTAAGGTTTGCCACATTGACTTCTCTATGTTTTCTTTCTGTAGTGCTGGCTTAATCTAACAGTTGGTTTTCTTTCTGTTTATAATATGGTGGCCAATATTGTCCAGACTACATGTGCCCTGGCTCCAGAAGAGAGAATATTACTTCCAGTAGTTCTCCCAGAAGAGCAAGGGAGATTCTTTTCCAAAAGCCCCAGTCCAGATATTCTCTGGTCTCATTTGCTGACCTTGAGTCACATGTCCAGTCTCAATTTAATTACTATGGCCAAGTGAATGAATTTAGTGATTAGCTTAAGTTAATTGAGAATCACCCTTGAAGCTGAGAATGAAGTCATTTCATTCAAACTGCAGGCTAAAATTGGGGGAAAGGTACTTTTCCAGAAATCCCATATACCACTAGGGGCGGAACTATGCTCAGGGTAGCCGTAAGAGATCCCAGGGGGCCCTTGTCAAATCTCAAGTAGACCCTTGCAAGTCTTCTCATTGAGCTTCTTGCCCCAGTCTTGTCCCTTTGGTCCCTCTTTGATACTGCTCCTGATGACAACCAAATAAAACATAAGCAGCTCACAAGGCATAACAGGTCTTTTGTAATTATTTCCTACCTACCTGCTGGGTTCTTTTCTATTCACTCCACACAGTGAACTGGGTGAAGTTTCCTAAACATTTTTCCAACCTTCTCCAGCTAAGTAAATATGATTCTTGACAGTTCAGCTCAACCATTTCCTACTAGGGGCCTTTTCTGACCCTACTCTTGGGCTTGCTTCTCCTACTCTGGGCTTTCAAGGAAATGTGAGTTTACCCTACATCACAGAAACATCCTACTGTATTTATTTGCTTATTTTTTCTTTCCTTCTCAAGAATGTGCGCTCCCTAAAGGAAAGATCCACAGCTGTGTCCTAAGATCCTGGTGCAATGTAAGCACTGCCACTTAATGCATGTTTACTGAGTGATTATTCTTTGCTTATAAATTCTACTAGGTGTTGTAGGCACAGTATGAGCAGGAAACCAATTCAATCCTAGTTCATACCGCCTAACATTCATTAAAAGAATAAATAACAAAAATGCAAGGAGTACGAGGCATCTTTCAGCATCCAGGAGGTATATTGAAGAAAGCATGAAACTCATCTCCCTCTATGGGACCTCACTCTCTCTCTCTTTCTCTCTCTCTCTCTCTCTCTCTTTCTCTTGGAACTGCATTTTCATCACCTATGAAATAAGGAGCTTTTGGGGGCACCTGGCTGGCTCAGCCTGTAGAGCATGTGGGTCTTGATCTTGGGGCCGTGAGTTCAAGCCCCACATTGGGTATAGAGATTACTTAAATAAGCCTTAAAAAATAAATAAAATAAGGAGGTCTCCAATGCTTAACATTTTTCTTAAACTTAATTGTAATTTTTCATTACATTCTACCCAATCTTTCTTCCTTTGTTTTCCTAAAAAAATGGAGGGGGGAGGGAACTGTTTGCACCCTAAGGTATTTGTGGGGCTACCTTGAGAAGCAGCACCCATGCCAACACCTATGAACATCTAGTTGCCATTACTTTAGGCAGGTAAATGTTCAACAGTGGACAGCCCTCCTTTGGAATACTGGTCGATTTTCTTGGCTGATAACTGAGAATCATATTTAATACCAAGTACTGATGGCAAGGCTAAAAAAAAAAAGAATATTATATTAAGTGGAAAGTTAGTGAATTTAGTACCAATCTAAATCTCTCCTTGTTCTTTTGCCAATGCTTTATTTCAACTCGCTGCCAAATAAACTTGCACCTGATTTTTAACTAATATTTAATGTCGGAAAACTCTAGGGACATAATTTGCACTAATAGCAATGATATATTCACCTAATTAATTAAAAACTAGCTTATAACTAAGAAAACAAGTGAACAAAGGACATTTTGGTGATGCAGTGGTCTCAATTTATTGTCATTCCTCCCCCCACCCTCCTTTTTTTTGTTGTTGTTCACTTGCTAATTCTCAGAATTCAATAATCTGCACTGGGTATCCCACTCATTAGTATGAATTAGCAACACTCCATCGTAATTCACTGAAATTCACCAGAGACAGAGTTTTGATAAATGGAGAAAGATTTTCACAGAGATCAGTGTGGGGAAGCCAATTTGCAGGAAAACTAGGTCCCTTTGGTAACTAGGTCTTTTTCCTTTTTCCTATCCTGCATTCCCAACATCTTATAAAATAAAAATATAAAATGAGTGAAATCTCTAAAAACATCACTACATCTGAAACTGGGTTATAATAAACTTAACATTAACAAAGAGTTTGCATGATTAGAGTAAGGACTTCTAATCAATCCAGACAGATAAGATCACAGTCATAATTGCATTGGCTGTTATTATTTCCTTTTCATTTACTTGTACCAAATGGAAAATAAAGTCTTGAGATGTCTACAAATGGAAATGAAAATAATGGTTTTCAGTGATAATTTGATAGGAAGTAATTGGCCACCTGAAGTGAAAAACCCTCATCGTGGAAATAATTACAAATAATTGGTGACTACAAGATTGGACTATATTTGATACAATCAGTACAATAAATACTCTTAACTTAAGGTGCCAACATGGAGGTTTGGGGGGTGTTAGCGACCATGTAAATTGGAGACAATGAAAGTTAATAGACTGACTGATCTCTATCCAGCTTTGGCCCATGGATATGATTTATTTGGTCTACAAAATTATTTTTTTGAATTATATTTTAATTAGCTATCAAAACTTAAAAATGGAGATTTTTACCCCCCCCCAAAATCAAGATTTATAGATTTTCTTTTGAAGAAAAAATTGAAATGTCAGACAACATTGGGCTTTTATTACCACAATGGCAGAAACCACCCACAGGCCCAACGGATACACCTTACACAGAGCCAGGCCCACCTAGTCCTTGAAGATGCTTTGAGGTTGTGACAGCTGTCAATAGCACCCTGTATTTATAGAAAACTCCTGAGTTTTATAGCATGTTCACTTTTCTTGATCCATACAATAACTTACAGAACAAATACAGTTTATAGGGAAATAAACTGAGGCTTTGTGGAAGTGGTTCGCCCAAGGACACAGTCAGAAGCTGAATAAGCCAGGACATGAACACAAGTTTTTTTGGCTCTTCTGACATTTCTACTGAGCCCTGCTAACTCTTGCCCAAGATTGGTTATGAGGTAATAAATGTACTCAGGTGAAGTAAACATCCTCTCTTTGGAGCCTAAAGTGCTAACATTGATATCTTAGATGAAACAATGTGTTTTATGTTAGAAATACTAAATGGCCAAGAAACCAGACACAGTTTAGAATTGAACATGTAAAAACTAGCTGAATATTACTGTTTCTTGGTAAATTCCATACATGTCATTTATTTTATTTAATTTTTTTTTAATGTTTATTTATTTTTGATACAGAGAGAGACAGAGCATGAATGGGGGAGGGTCAGAGAGAGGGAGACACAGAATCTGAAACAGGCTCCAGGCTCTGAGCTGTCAGCACAGAGCCCGACGCGGGGCTCGAACTCACGGACCGCGAGATCATGACCTGAGCCGAAGTCGGCCGCTTAACCCACTGAGCCACCCAGGCGCCCTCAATACATGTGATTTAAATGGCACAATCCTGTATTATGTTGATTCAAAAGGAGCAGGAATTATTCAAATGCAAGCTTCTATCACACCTTGCTTGGACCACTGTGGTAGATTCCTAATTGGTTGTATCATCGTGAGGAGGGAGCATAAGGCAATGTGACAGGCTGGAAACACCGCCCCCCCCAGCCAAGGTGGGATTTGTATGATATTCTTCAGGCACTCCTGGCTGCCCAAGAACAAAGAAAAGGGGAAAAACAAATGGTTAACTGATAGAGATCATAGTCCTGTAGGATCTAAGTCTCCATCGCCCCTCCATAGTGATGTGGGGAGCAAAGGCAGAAGGAAATGGCAGAACTAAATTTCCTTATAACCTGCAGCCCATTGACAAACACTTGAGGCTGGCAGAGTAAACCGGTTCTCCAGGAACTCCCCACTGTCTTCATGCTAATACTTTGCTAGAGGGAAAAACAACCTTAGTCTGACAATAGCTAGGCCTCCAGAATCCTGTGAGTCGTCTTTAGCATATGAAAATCTCACTGGAAACTTCACCTGGACTTTACCTCCCCCAACTCCACAGTATTTAACCGGCATCTCTTCATGGCCCAAGGGAAGCTCTTCCTGCCCACTGGTCCTGTACCCATAACTTCAGTAAAATCATCTTTTTGCACCAAGGACGTCTTCAAGAATTTTCTTGGCCGTCGACTCTGGACCCCACAAACCCCACTATCACCCCAAAAACCTCATCAGTTCCACAGCTTAACACTCTTCAATGGCTTTCCAGTGCATTCAAAATAAAATTCAAATTGTTTACATGACTATATTAGACAAGGTCCCTTGTCAGACTCTTTCATTTTCTCTCACACCACTTCCTTCCCTCCAATCATAATCACGTTGTTTCTCCAACAAACTAAAAATCTTTCTGCCTTAGAGACATTGTACCTGCTGTTCCTCTCTGGAATGTTTTCCCTTTTCCTCTCCGTACCCCAGGCTCTTTGCATGAATGGCTGTTTTTCACTTTCCACATCTCAGCTCAATGGATACTTCCTGAATAAGGGTAGTCATCTTCTGACAAAAACCCTCTGTGGAATCAACCTGTCTTACAGTCTTTAGAGATCTTTTCACTACATCAGTTTTTGTTTTGTTTTGTTTTGTTTTGTTTTTGTGCTTAGCTATTGTTTCATAGTTATTTTATACTGATTATTTCTATATTACTGGTTTCTTTCCCTCAAAGTGTAAGCAGAGACCTGCTTGGTTTATTCACTATTACACTCCCGAGCAAAAGAAAAGTGCTTTGTATGTTGAAGTGTTGGGAAAATGAATAAAGTTTTACACCATACGATGGCTGGGAACTAAAACAAGACCTGGTCTCTAGCTTAGAGACCCCCTCTTCCGGGTTCTTCTTGCCCTGTTTGCCGCAAAAAGCCGCCAAAGGTATGGAAGGTGACAACTATAAATTACCCTTCCCCCCTTCATTCAGGGCTCAGATCTTTGGAGGAAAGGTCTCCTCTGAGTCCGCTGGTGTTCAATAAATCTCCAATCCACCAAGATCTCCGAGTGCTGCTTCGTTTTTCCGCCAGCGTTCCAGCCTGGTTCCGTAACAGAAGGTGCTTAACAAAGACAAGAAAAGTTTCCTCTGGGAGTAGGGGGCTTACTGTGAAGTGACACACCCATAACCTTGGAAAGAGCTGGAACTGAAGGATGGCTCCAGATCCAAGATGCGGACCTCAAGAGCTGGACTTGGGGACATCTGCCCTTTACCCAGGAGGCAGAGTTATCTTCTCAATTCTTGTCTATATTGTCATCTATTTTTCATGCAGCTTTATGAAGCTTGGATTCCTGATCCTGTACTCCTTCTGTATATTTTCCTTCCTTTAGAATTTCTGCTGACTCATTTCTTATAATTTTGGTTTGCATAGAATTCCTCACTGTCAGAGATTGTTATAAAGCAAAATGGCCATAGCAACACTTTGCTGCTTATTTCATGTAATTTTAAAATAACCTGCATTAACTTCACTATTAATTCCAATATTTTAATAAAAATGAAAATAGGATTGCTGTCAACTTCTACACCAGTGCAACCCCACCTAAATATAAGGGAAGCCGCATATATAATTTTAAATTTTCTAGTAGCCACATTAAAAATAATAAAAGGAAAGATTGAAATTAATAGCAATACTATATTTTGTTTAAGCAAATATTCCAAGGTGCTTTTTTTCAGCAGATAATCAATGTAAAGATGATAAGATACCTTTTATTCTTTTATTGGCAATAAGTTTTTGAAATCCAGTGTGTACTTTACACTTATGGCAGACCCTTGCTTTGGATTAATCACATTTCAAGTGTTCAATGTCCATATATGGTTGGAGGCTACTGTATTGAGCAATGATACTTCTATCTTGTATCAGATTCTGTTCCATCTGAGGGAAGAGGAAGTTATTCTGGCCTTATGGCCAGAGTATCCCAGGGCAGTTGGTTGGGAAATATGGCCCTCCTTAAGATAAATAATAGTGTTCATAGTGTTGGAGGAATAGCAGTGATGAGATCCTAAGAAATATATTTGGTCTTATGAAGATAAAGAAGGAAAAAAAAAGAGGAAACCAAGCACTGGGAGAAGGGAGATGGTTAGGCTTTAGGGAAATATCTAGGAAGTGGGCCTGGGAGAGGTTTTCCACCTTTTCCCTGTCTTCTTTTCTCCTGCTCTTACCTCACGATCTTACTACGTTCCTTATTAAGGCACCTGCTACCACTCTAAGCCAAACCTGTCAGTGCCTCCAGAATTTACTATGGACCCAAATCGGTCCTGGTGCATACCAAAATTATTAATAAGCATGAGAAAAAAAAAGGTGTTCACCTTGGAAAGAAGAATCTAAAACATTGAAAAAATGCCTGGGAAGAATTTTAAACAACGGAGATACAGTTAGAGCACACTCAGAGGACCACTTCGTTCCGTGAGCCTCTTTGTGTATCTCTCAAGTTCTAAACGATTCAGATTTCAGATTTTTTTTTAATGGTGAAACAATGATATCATAGAAGAAAAAGACAAGTGTTTTGTCCTTAAAAGTATTCATGATGCATTCAAATGTGGGCTAATAAAACTGATTTTACCACAGCTACTCTCCGCTAGCCTCTTGTTGTCTCAGCTGTTAATGCCATTGCTTATGGACAAATTCTCTGCACTTCTTCATTCAAATTCCTTAATGAGAAAAACTTACTGTCCCACTTTTTGCATTTGGCCAAATTATCACTTCCTGGCCTATTTATGGATGGACAATCCTGGAGTCAGGCCCTTTAGTAGTTCAACCAGTTGTGGTCAAGAAAGACAATGTGATGCCAAAAGAGCTGTGGACAAATAGGCATAGAAAATGATATATTTTTTAGCATACTTGTGCACTGGGCAAGGTGGGTGGTCAACTGCTTGGCTTTCTTCAAGACAATACAGATTAGTAGATGACAGCATGGGCTGGGCAGGGGCATGGTGGGGGGTGGGTCAGATCTCCTGGCCCCAAATATTGATGCCACAGAGAACCAGTTGAATGCCCTTAGACAGCTTAATTGACCTCTCTGCAGATATCTCATCTGTATTGTAGGAATATTAATAGTGTCTATCTCTTGGTTGTTACGAGGACTGAGAAAATATATGAAAGTTACTTGAATAAAGCCTGGCATGTAGTTAATACTGTATAGTATTACTTTTCATTCTCTCTCTTGTTTTGTTTTTTTTTTTAACGTTTTTTTTATTTTTATTTTTGAGACAGAGAGAGACAGAGCATGAACGGGGGAGGAGCAGAGAGAGAGAGGGAGACACAGAATCCGAAACAGGCTCCAGGCTCTGAACTGTCAGCACAGAGCCTGACACGGGGCTCGAACTCACGGACCGTGGAATCATGACCTGAGCCGAAGTCGGCCGCTTAACTGACTGAGCCACCCAGGCGCCCCTCCTTCTCTCTTTTGTGCAGAGGTAACCATATACCTCTGGTACATTGGGCTCTTGTCAATCTTCCCAATGACTATGAACAATGGTCTTGTGATCACTGTACCACCTGAGAGGCAAGCAGGGCTAAAGAAGGTTAAGCAACCTGCTTAAACCAAATAATTAGTAAGTGGCAGGGGGTGGGAACTGAAATGAAGGCTGACTAATTTAAAAAGCCAATTCCTCTGTATTACTACAACTATTTCTCTCCCAAGAGAGCATATATGGTAAAAGAGCTCAATGTCAGGGGTCACCATACTTTGTGGAATTTTATTTCAGTGATGTGCGGTTGATTATTCCAGAATACGCCCTCAGGATCTCATTTGGTTTCCAGGAGGCCCTAATCCTAGTTCCACATTCTATTCATTTATATGCTCACACTGCCAAAATGTAAGACCTGTCGCCGACGCTCGGTACATTTGGGTCCCACTGCCACCAAGTCATCACCGGTGTGTTGAAAAGGTGTGTTCAGTTTGCTTTGCAGAGAAAGAACTGATGCCTCTTTGGGCTGAGACCAGACACGCTGCTCAAATAACAGGGCTGTGGAACCCAATCAAAAGGACCAAGCTTTTGCCCCAGGGACTAGAATGAGCCGACCACGTTCCCACCATTCTCTGCCTGCATTGTAGCCTTGAAGTGGTTTGCATGACTGTGCAGCTTGACCAGAAGCCTCCTGGATTTGCAAAACATCGTCTGTCATGCTTTGGCTTTTTCAAAAGAGGTCCAAGCTTTGAACTATTCCCCCAAAGATAGACTTTGCCTTTGGAGCCTTGAGAAATAAAATACACACCTGTGTCGAAAAGTGTGAAAGTATCACATTTAAGGGTCGAGCCGTTATAAATGTTGGTGCCGTTAAATTCTGCAAATCAGGACTTGGAAGGGAATGCCTCCTCTGCTGATTGCACTGTAACTGGTGCAGCTATAATAGGCTCCAGACACTACTGGAATAGCAGATCTCTGTGTGTGACTACAGAGGAATATATAAGAAAGAAAAAGACAGATGGTGTACTTAGGTGCACTTAAGTCTGATTGCATGAGTTGATAATGAATGTTTAAATATGGCACTCCCATAAAATCAGATACCTGTAGACAATACTGGAATAACTACAGACTTGCTAGGGGAAAAAAATGAAGCCGCGGATTCTAATTTTTTGTTTTTGTCATTATTATGATTGCCTATTTACTTGTATGGGAATTTTCATGACTTTCTCTGAGCCTAATCGTAAAACAAAAAAACACAATCAGTAGCATCGAAAACAGATTCTTAGAAAATAAGAGGAAACTTAAAAGATGATTTCCGAGCTGTGGAAGCTCATGGCCAGACAGGTCAGGTGGCGAAGGTCAAACAACTCAGTGACAGAGAGAGGATTAAAAGCCATGTCCTCTATGTTGCTGCCCGTTCATTGTTCCCCCACCAAACACCACGTTTTCTTTCTGGGAAGATTATACTAAAACATTATAAACCACGCAAGAATCGTAAACAAACCACAACCAACATTGTTCAAAAGAGGATAGTCTTTTACCCCGTGAACTACTTTGGTTTTCATACTCTATTGGCTCCAAACCAGATTAAGTAGGATTGTTGAACACCTTAATAAAAGTTGGATTCTATAGTTTGCAAACGTGCACTCAATTTTCCTAAGGGGCTCTGATTTGAACACTATTCCTGCATATGCTGTCCAAACATCTCTTCAGTTAGCTTATTAGAATTACAAAGACAAGAAGGCCAAGATTTGGTTTAGGACTGACACCAAAAGATGACTCTGGCACCAAGAGGTCCTAGAGAAGGGTGCCCACTTCACGTGGGCACGGGGATGACGAGGGCACAGAGGCGGCTGATCTGGATCTGCAATGCATGCTCCACGCAGAAAGTAGACATCAATCAGAAGCTGTAAATAAATTGGACCTGGCACCTTAAGTGCCTTAAATGTTTGAAGTTAAACCTTAAATCGCATCCTTATTCTTAAAGGAAGCGGGTGAGCCTCCCATCAAAGAGACTGGTGGCATAATCAAGGTGAGTAATGCTGCGGAATTCTGAAAGGACTTCACGGTCTGAATAGGAAAGACAGTCCCCGGTGCTGCGAGCACTAAAAGTCCACATGTCACTTATCATGAATGGGAATCTGGGTGCTGAAAGATGCACATACTTTAAAATCAGACAGTGCTGACATGTATTGGAAACTCTTTGCATGGTGGTGGAAATGCTTTCCAACCCCACTCTCAAAACCAGTCCACACTGGGCTGTTGAAAATTTGAAGACGGTTCAACAAAAAGCAAGAAAAAGGACAGCTGCACATACAACGTAAAATTACTTTATAATTCTTAATTTACACATTATATAGTTGTATACACAGAACTATGAAATTACTTATAATTTCCACATGAATAGCGACATTCAGTAAACAAATATTATACAAATGGCAGCTCTCTAGCCTCTAAAGGTTTTCTGTTTTCAACCCATCAAAATGGCAAGATGACCATTAGTTACAATTTGTGAGGTCGAGGTGAATACTATAATCCTTGTGCACATTCAGAGTAGACTGCAGGAGGGGAAGAGATACCATCAGCAACATAGACATTTTGGAAAACTCTGGCAATCAGAACGCATGTGGAATCAGATTGACATAGACGTTAGAACGGAGAAGTCCTACCTGTGAAGGTAAAAGCAGTTCTTGCCAATGTGGACCAGGAAAAAGGTCAGCTCAGGATTAAGGGGCAGAGAGAGTGAGTAGTCAGTGGGGCAATCATGTCAGTGGGTCGCGTGAAGGCTTGACCGTGGAGGAGTTGGTGTTCTTCCGACAATATAATACAATGGTGGCCCCTTGCAGCGTATGACTCACTTAAAAATAAGAGGTGCTCCTGATGAGGGTTTCTAGCTGTGTGTCAGGCACAGTGGTGAAGCCAATGAGAGTATGTTATGATTTCAGACTCCATAATGGATGATGATGATGATAATAATGATAATAAGAACAAAAAGAAGAACCGTAGCTACACCCAATGCTGAAAGTGTGAAAGGCATTGACACAGTTCTTAAGCAGAGTGAAGACACTCTTTCTGGCAGTTAGTGGGGTGGGAGCAGATCAATCGACTAACTAAAAGGGAAGTCAGCTTGCTCACAAATCTGGCCCATTCAGTATAGCAGCCAGCCAGGCCTGAGAAGAAATGAGGGAAACCACAAACTCACTTTAAATGAGAACGTACACATCTGCTACAGAGAAAAAAATACATTAAAAATATATAATTTTAAAAGTGAGTTGAAAAGAATGATTTTTCTAGAAAATACAGATGACCGAATTGATTTTAAGAAAAGGAAAATAATCTTAATAGACTGAGAATTATTTAAAAAAATTGAAAAGAGTCAAGAGCTCATTCTAACTCCCCACCAAAGGCAATAAGGCAAGACAGATTTACAGGTGAGAATCATCAATATGTTATGAGCAAATAAACCCTTTATCTATGTAAAAAACAATCTCAGATCTTAAGATAAAATGCAGAGCTTTTCAACTCCTTCTATAAAGCTAAGATAATCCTTATACCAACATTGGAAAAGATAGATTTTTTTAAAAAGATAAAAGAAAACTACTGTCTAATCACACCTATAAATATATAGACAGAAATTGCAAATTAAAATTTACCAACCTGGATTCAATAACTTATTAAAAGACTATTTCATGATTCAGAATGATATGACCAAAATTATTTAAATAAAGGATATGTCCCTTATATGTTAAGTTACAACCAGTCATTCCTTGTGAGCTATATAAATATTATATTATTTTCTACATTTGCCATGAGGTAAAGAAGTTTGAGATACCCTAGTTTAACCCCAAATGCCTATTACATAGTCATATGTAGAGCACAATTTCATTTATGTTAAAAAATGTATATTTGGCGTGTGTGTGTGTGTGTGTGTTTAAAAATAGATAAGAAAATATCTGGAAAGATAAACACGGGTATGATAACAATGGTTACTCAGGGGGAATCATTCTATTTTTGCTAAATGTTGGGTCTCCTGCACAGTCATTATCACATAGAAGTTTCCTCTTTGTTAAACAAATAAATTAAATAAATTAAGTTGAAGTGAACTACAACTTTTACTTTTTCTTGTATTTATATTGTTTGAATATGTTTTTAAAATTTTTAAATGTTTTTATTCATTTTTGAGAGACAGAGAAAGACAGAGCGCAAGTGGGGGAAGGCCAGAGAGAGGGAGACACAGAATCCGAAGCAGGCTCCAGACTCCAAGCTGTCAACACAGAGCCTGATTTGGGTCTTGAACCCACGAGCCGTGAGATCATGACTTGAGCCAAAGTCGGACACTTAAATGACTGAGCCACCCAGGAGCCCGTATTGTTTGAATATTTGTAAATATTTAATTGTGTGAAAGTGACATATTGCGACTATAAATGTACATACACATACACACATACGTGCAAATGTAGAGCTATTATTCCCAATGGTCATTCATTAACAAATATTTGTTGAGAAAGCATTATGTGTTAGGCATTGTTGTAGATGCTCAGTATCACTCAGTGAACAAGACCAACAAAATAGATTTCAAATATATCTATTTATTTATTATGGATAATTATGATTATTTAATCATTTATTAATCAATCAAACTGATCACTTAATCTATTTCACACACTTTGTTAAGGAAAATGTATTGTATCTTATAAAAACGGAAGTTCTCCTACCTATATTTTTCTGTATGTATATAAGGGAAATTCACAAAAATCGGCTAGGAAAGTGAGTATTCATTGTTCTTCATAACTGAGCAGAATTCACTGGCATGAATTCAGACTTTTTGTTAAAAAACAACATAAGTCAATTCTAAAAAAGGGTGATACACTTTTCAGTATTTATATAAACAAGAAAAGTGCAAAACTTTCTAACAAAGGGGAAATATATCGAGGAACACTAAGTTTGAAATCAGATTGACCTGATTGCAAATGCTGTACTGTATGTGAGCATACTTCTGGAGTAGAGGATTTAATGCACTGAAAAGGGTACAGGAAGCTGTGCCAACATGCCACTATGAGGGCTCGTAGAAGCTTGGAGAATGTTATGATGCACATTAAATAAAGTAAAAGTAACTATAACTTTCAGGGCGTATCATGGGAGAAGAGCTCAAGAAACTTTAAGAAGCGGGCATGTTAGAGCAGAGGTGAGCCTGAAAAACCCACTGTGTGATTATCTGCCATGGTACAGCCTGGAAACACTTTGTTTAACAAATTGGTAGAGGGTCTACTGTTGAAAAAATATCAGCATCACTGAGAACCTCAGTGACGGTTTTCCTCTGAGGACTAGTCTTGATATTGGAAGATATTACTACACAATCGGCTTCTTGTAGCATTGAGAATGATAGGGTGTCAAATAAAAGAAGCCAGATGGCAGTGCTTAATTCTCAGAAGCCAAGGGGGTGTAATTATCATAATGAACAGCAGGGTTGGTGTGGCAGCCAGGAGGGCCTGACCTACAGAGAGCTATGAATATTGTAAATCGGACAATAGCCAAAAGCATACTCCATGATCTTTACTAAAAAAAGAAATGAAGACTGGAAGATGAAGAGATTGAGAGTAGCCACCCAATAAAAGTCATGAATTCTTGTACAACTTCACCTTTGGAATCTAGTGACTAAAGAAGAGGCCAGATCTTCAGGAAAAAACAATCTAGAAAAGTATGGCAAGTATAAAGTTTCTCCAATACCTCTCCAAGGGGCCTTCAGCCACTTACAAGAGGGGGTGGGTGATAGCTAAATATTTCAAGAGTAGAGGACCCAAGTTAACATTCAAACCTGGTTTTACAACTTCCCTGGTGAAGTTGAAGCGTAAGGCAGCCAAAGAATAAATGGTGTTTTGGCCCAGGGATAGCTCACCCTGGCCCCTGAATGTTTAATTGGAATAGACATACTCAATTATTCCGTTCCATATTGGTTCCTTTGCTTGGAGAATAAAAGCTATTGTACTGAAGATGGCCAAGTAAACGTTCTGAAACTGAACCCTTCTTTCACTCTCTTGCCAAAATAGCTACTGAAAAAAAAAATTAGAAAAATGGCACAGATTGGTGCCACCCAAAACCTAGAGAACACAGAGTCGTGGATATTATCACCTCTCCATTTATTTTACCATCTCTCCATTAATTTACCAGTCTATTCATCTACAGATGAATTCTGTAACATAATAGTAGGATGCTACCAATTTAATTGAGCAACAGTACCAGATGTGTATATTTACTAGAACAGATTTAAATAGTCTCAAGTCCGTGGTATTCAGCCATCAATCTGGTGAATGATTTTTATCTTTTTTTCCCTCATCCCCATCAAAAGGGTGGATCAAAAATAGTTTACATTCACATGCAGGAGATAATGGTATACGTTTATAGTCTTTCCCCAGAGCTACACGAAAACCCTCTTGCGTTCTGTCAAAATATAGACTGAAGAAAAGTGGACTGTCTCAACACACCTTAGAATATCACACTTGTCCATTCGATAATGACATCATGACATCATGCTAACCGGGATGAATGAACGAGAAGTTCGCGCGTAGTAGAGGCCACAGTAAGACACTTGCCTTGGAGAGATAGGAGATAATATGAGGAAGAATCAGGGGACCAATATATCAATGAACATTTTAGGATTCCACTGGTCTGGGACATGGTGCAACACGACTTCCAAACTAAAAGACAGTTGATTCTATTTCTTATCTGTGAGAAAGGAGGCATAATCTCATAGGTATCTTTAGGTTCTGGAGACAGGCAATACGCCATTGCTGACATCGCTCGAATGCGTATCCTGGATGACCCAACGGGCAGACATATTTGAGTGGGGCCTAGAGCAGAAAAGGGCTCTGTAAACAGTTCAGGTTCCATGCAAGGGGTCCTGCCGCTCAGATCATATGACCTGGCTGACTCTATAGCATAAAAGGTATTAGTGCTGGTAAAAGACACTGTGTGGAGTTTATAGTAAGATTTGGGGATGAGAATTTGGCCCATGCCACCCAGTAAAACATCTAGAGAAATCAAAGTTGCTACCCCAAATAGAGAAAAATTTAGAATGGATAGCATAGGAAAGAAATTAGGATGCACTTCAGCAAGAAATAAATGATGATGTACTTCAGGGTCACTTAAAAAAAAAACAACAACAGTATTTTGAGTACGTTAGAAACTTTCAGAATTTTAGTTTACTTACCTGGAAAATTGTATTAATTTTGAAACACAGTAGTAGTAGAAAGAGCACAATTTAGAGTTCTAAAGTCTATAAATTCTGTAAACAGAATCCTGCATCCGTGAGGATTCAAGTCAACTACTGTACTGTGCTGTGTATCACCACTATATACCACAAACTATCACATTGTTTCATTGAAGCCTCTGTAAATGCTGGGCACAGATATGATGATCCCAAACGAGCAAATGTGGAATCTAGTTTCAGGGGCTCCTGGGGGGCTCAGTCCATTTAGCATCCTAAGTCTGCTCAGGTCCTGATCTTGCGGTTCATGAATTCAAGTTCCATGTTGGGCTCTGTGCTGACAGCTCAGAGCCTGGAGCCTGCTTCAGATTCTGTGTCCCCCTCTCCCTCTACCCCTCCCCAACTCACTCTCTGTCTCTCTCTTTCAAAAAAAAATGAATGAACATGAAAAAAATTAAAGTTTCAGGAAATTAAGTAACTAGACAAAGTCACAGAGTTGATACCATTTGAATGGCCGGTTCTTCTGTTCATACAGTTGTTCAACTTCCTTTCCTGCTGAGAATCCATTCTTGATGATTAGAGAAGAAATCCTAGCCATCAATTCTCCATGCATATGTTTGACTTTGTATATTTCAAGCTCTACTAAATGCTTTCAAAACCACCGAAAATGAGTGCTTTATATTCATCTCTTTATTAAACAGTACACACAGGCTCTGCTTCCTGATTGTTTGGTTCTTGGTAATTATGTCAGAGGGGGTTACTCTCAACAATAATGATAGTAGCAACAACAGTAATAATAAAACTAAAAGTGTTGAATGCATTTTGTGTGCAAGCCCCTGTTCTAAGGAATTTTCATGTATAATTCATTTATTCAAAATAGTTATCAGAAGTAGGTATAAATATCATACCTATTTAATATTTGGAAAAATTGAAAATAGAGTTTCAAAAACCTTATTTGAATCCATACATTTAGAAAGTGGTAGAAATGGGTTTTGAACTACTATCCAGCTGCTTTGACCATACTCACAAACACATGCTGCACAGCAGAAATGACTGCCAGACAGGTACAACCTCACTCTACAGATCCCCAAATAAACTCTGAGTTCTCTTTGAGTGTTTGTATTAAGGTGGTTTGTATGAAGGAAGACAAGGATTTTGAGTGTTGTACATGGTGATTGCGAAAAGGCTTTCTATTTGACAATAAAACTAGGGTTTACTTTGTCTGCTCTTCAAATGGTACTGCTAACTTAGACAGATGGGATCAGCATTATGTAGACAAAAGGTCAAGAAATCTGTGCCTTATTCCTAGTTTTGGCGTCAATGGTTATGGAACAATAAGCAAGTCATTTAATCTTATGTGAGCAAATTTTCTCCTGTGTAAGCAGCTGTCAATATTACTACCTCTAAGGACTGTTTTAAGGATTAAATGGGCGGATGTTTGTAAAGCACCTATACAGTATCCCCATCCCTTACAAGAAACAAGCAAAAAGCAAGCAAATAAAAAACATGAGTGATTTCTATGGTTGTTGGAGTAGCTGACCCTATGTCCACTGGGCGATAAAAAGCTAACTTTAAATAATCAGGCATCTGGGCACCTGGGTGGCTCAGTCGGTTAAGTGTCTGACTCTTGGCTTTGGCTCAAGTCATGATCTCACAGTTTGTGAGATTGAGCCCCTGGTCGGGCTCTGTGCTAACAGCACAGATCTTGCTTGGGATTTTCTCTCTCCCTTTCCCTCTACCACTCCCCAGCTTACATGCTCTTTCTCTCTCACAGAAAATAAACATTAAAAAAGACAAAAAGAAAAACAAATAGACACTTATTGAGATGTTGGTCCTTAATGACATTTTGAACATCTCTGGGGCAGTTGTAGTAGTCAAAAATATGCCTAAGGAGTTAGATGTGGAAAGGGATTACAACTGTCGGCTTTTTATAGTCTTGTAGGGTTTCCCAGAATACCTCTTTTCCTTTTAAGTCCATGGTGAACTGAACACCAGACTTTTTTTTTTCCATTCATTTCTTCTTCTAATATTAGCACCATGATTTTTCTTTGGAGAAACACCAATCAGCTCCTCTTAGCACATGCAATTTTTAGGAGGGAGGGCTAACTTTGCTCTCAGCTCCAAGGGTGGCAATTTGAGTGGGGCATTAGAGGCGACCCATGTCTGACCAGTGAGAGAATCACATGTCTTTGCCCATGAGGATTGGTCCAGAGATGGACATATGTACTAAGCCAGGCCATTCTGAGCCAATGAGACCCATTCTGGACTTCTTTTCAAACTACTGAGCACGAAACATACTTTTTCTACTGAGGTTGCTGACAGGAAAGGATATTAATATAGCCTTGGAGCTTCTGGCAGCTATCTCGCCGTCATGAGTGAAGACTGACAGTAGAACCAATACAGAGGAAAGCATAATGAAGAGATGGCCAAAGATTGAGTCCTAAGGATACCACTGATTTCCTGTGGAGCCATCTGTCTCTGAAGCCAGAATATGACCAAAATTTTCAGTTACCAGGGCCAACAAATTATCATTTTTTTCTCTAAACTAGTAACATTGGTACTATATCACTCGCCACTAAACAATACAAAGATAGTTATTCTCTTGAATTCCAAGGGTTGAATCTGCCAAATGCATTTAAAATGCTCAGCACCGTTGGCAGCAAATATTCCAAGCTTTTAAGACTGCTCGGCTGTACTCTCCATGCCTGTCTCAGCTGAGCGCTCACTCTCAAGATCTAACCAGTGAGCAGCTTTGCCCAACTTCTGGTCTCGCCTCTCTGTCTTTTCCTTAAGGATCTGAATACAGCATTCGAGCTCTTTATGACAGAATGGCAAGATTGTTTTGCATAAACACACATGGCTTCCTCCAACTCATTCCCAAATGAGTCCTCTCCATCAGTGCATGGAGATGCCCATGGCATATGGCTCCAACTACACTATTACATTCATTCCCTGCAGAGAATCTCTGGGTCAGCTCGGGGAGACAGTAATTACTCCTTGCATGGAAGTGGCTGTTTATCACTCAGGGGCTTTTGTAATTGATGTTTCTTACACCAGTGTTTCTTTCTTTTTAGAGATGCCTCAGAGAGCTACAGACTAACTTCTTCAGGTAACGTTTGCTTTTTTGTTGTTTATTTAGTTTTTTTTAAGCAAATATCATCTTATGATGAATTTGGTCCATTATTACAAAGACCCTGAATTCATATCGGACTCATTGCCTTGATAATGATAGATAACCTCTTGAAAAGAGTCACTGAGTATTTTGAAAAGGAACCATATTTAATTATTCACAATTATAACATTATCTCCTGAAATTGCAAGTAGCTCTTTAACATGAATATCAAACGATTCATATTATAGGCAAAGAACTTACTTTCTTTGGCTTTGAGTACTCACTTTTTCATTTTTTTAGCCAAAACGCCATGTTGCCTCAAAATATTAACACGAGGAAATATCATTTGTTCCACTGCTTTAGAATACTGCCTTTAACATTCCACAGACTTGAGGCTCATAATAACCGTGCAAGCTGAAATTACCAGGGCAGCTTCTTAGTTGGCCTAATGTGAGTGTAGAAGAGGAAGTTTTAAGCATGTGCCCATCTGATAGAGGACCTTATTTGAAGAACATTATAGCTAAATTGGAGAGAGCATAGGGCAACAGAAATGATAAATGGAATGGAAGGGATTACTGAACATATGAGAAGAGATTAAGAAAAATGGGGTTGTTTAGTCTTAAAAGAAGATGAGTCTGAGGTGAATTGATTGAGGAATTTCAGCTAGCTAAGGGCCACAATGCAATTAAGTTTGATCCATGGAAGGTGTACCTTTAAGCAGAAATGTATGAAAGGCGAATTAAAGGGCTCTTATTTTACAGAAAGTGTGGTGATAAGCAAAGAAAGGACTTGTAAGTACTAAGCTAAAATAAAATTGTTTTATCATACTTAAAATATTTGTACTGGCTAATTGAAGACTCACATAAGCAAAAAAGAAGACAATGGGAATAAGCATAAAAAGACATGGAATGTTTTTTTTTTTTAGAAGCAGAAACACTTCTATTTATTATTTTCTATTCATATTATAATGGAGTTAAGATATGTGGGTTGAATTCTTATTTATTCACATGTTATCTAATTGACTCTGTGCCTTGGTTTCCTCATTTATTAGAGAGGCAGCGAAGTTAATATTTACAGTTTTATTAGATATTAAATAACTAAATAAAAGTTGTAACTCTACTAATTAAATTACGAAATATTTATTATATATGTAAATGTTATATTTACCAAGCCTTTTGGTAAATGTGACCAAATACAGCTTTGAGAAACAAATACATGTTGTAGAAAGCACTTTGTAAAGAATTTAAATAATTTACTACTCCTCTCTATCCAGTTCCAAAACATGAGATAGCAGCCAAAAGTACATAAGATAAGATAATTCAAAGTAGGTGTGATGGGGACAAAAAGTCAGGAAAATAAAATATATTGAGGAAAAAGGTTAATTCATGTGAACTTAATATGGATAGACTTCAAACTTTTCTCTAAACTTTCTCTAACCAAATGAAGAAAACAAAACCAAGCCCTGAGAGTTATACAACATAGTAAATTTGGAATAAAAACAGGCCAGCCAATATGGCAAATAAAAATTATTCTTGACATTATGGTCAAATAACTATGTTTTCTGTGTGCTGGTCTAGAGAGAGTACCACTGTCATAATGAACAAGTTCCTTGACAATATGCCTAACAATGTGCACGCAATACTTTTCATGAGACTACTTTAATGCTCATCAATGTAAATATTTGGCATAAAATCAAAACACAATTCAATAAATGCTGTTCTAATGACTATCGTTTAAACTGGTCAAAATATCCAATTATTTTTTGAACTCATAAATAGTACACTCTATTCATTCATTTAATCAGTCATTCTACCAATTCACATTAAGTGTCTACTATGTTCCAAAATTTAATTAAGTCTGTAATACATAAGGAAATAAAGTATAATCCTAGGCCCTTTGTCACTTTTACTTCCAAATTTAATGGGATATCTGGTATTGGACTCGATTTCTTGCCAGACCAACTACAAAATCAGAACAAAATACACAGGAAAAAAGTTATTTGAAGATAATAGAGAACAATCAAGGCAATCAGGATTTGAAAGGCAAGATTATAGGGAGATATTTTTATGAGTCCAAAAAGCTAATCAAAATTAAGCAGTTTTGTGGTGCTTGGGAGACAAAAATGCAATTCAGGGCTATAAAGGAAGAGAAGCCTAGGTAAACACTCCAAGTTTTCTTGAAAGCCTGGAAGAGCTATACCCTGGAAACAAAGGTAAATGCTAATAAACTGTGCTGGATGAAGTTGACATGATCATATTCAAGCTACTATCCAGAAGAAAAATAAATTGTTCATCATCAAAATCTTTAAAATTGTTCATAAGCAATATTTAGCATTCAATTAAATAAATGCTATAAAACAGTCAAATGACCAAAAACAGAAGAAGAAACACAGACCATAGAAAAGAGACTTTGGTTAAAACAGTTATTAGAGCTATGCAACAGAAACTTCAAGGTAACTAAGATTAATGTGTGAAAAACAAAAAGATAAAAAATATTGAAATTGAAATATATGAGAAGAAATTAAATGGAAATTTTGTACTAAATAGGAAATTAGCAGATATTAAGAGATTAATAGATTTTTTAATGGAAAATTAAACACAATAGAAGATAAGATTAGAGAATGGGAAAATAGAACAGTAGGAAATATCCAGTTTCAGGCACAGAGAAAAAAAATACAAAATACAAAAAAAAAAAGCACAACAAACTCCTAGAATACAATAAAGATGTTTCACATACTTGTATCTTGAGACCCAGACCGGGAAAAGGAAGAGAGAGAATGGGGAAAAAATATTTTTGAGCAGATACTGACATCTTTCAAAACAAACATGATAAATTAAGCCACAGATTTGAAGAACTTCAGGAAACCATAACAGGGTAATTATAAAGAAAGCTATATTTAGGCATATAATAGTGCAAATATTAAAAACAAAAACAAAAACATAAGGACAAATATAAAACTTATAAGCCAAAGAACAAAAGACACATTATTTTTAAAGGAAGAGGTATAGAGATTAAAAAATATAGTTGAATTCTAAAGAGAAATGATAGGGGTGCCTGCGTGGCTCAGTCGGTGACTTCAGCTCAGGTCATGATTTCCTGGTTCTTTGGTTCAGGCCCTGCATTGGGGTCTCTGCTGACAGCTTGGAGCCTGAAGCCTGCTTTTGATTCTCTGTGTGTGTGTCTCTCTCTCTGCCCTTCCCCCACTGAAGTTCAGTCTCTCAAAAATAAATAAATGATAAAAAAATTTTTTTTTAAAAAATAAAGAGAAATGATGAAGCCAGAAGATAATGGAGCGACTTTTAAATGGCTAAAAGAAAATAATTGCCAAAAATGCCACCAAAAAATGCCTCAAATAAAGTAAATGCATTTTAAACTGTATTAATATTCTATTGTGGCCAGAACAAATTGCTACATATTTGGTGGCATAAAGAATATAAATTTATAATCATCTTACAGTTGTATAGATTGGGAGTCTAACACCAGTCTCAGTGGACTAAAATGAAAACGTTGGCAGGGCCAAAATTTTTTCTGAAGACGCTAGAAAAGAACCCAATCCCTTGCCTTTTTAGGATTCTAGAGGCTGCCTACATTTCTTGGCTCTGAGGCCTCTTACTCCACCTTCAAAACCAGCAACAGTGGGCCAAGTCTTTCTCACATCGCCATCACTTTGGTTCCCTGAAGTTGGGAAAAGTTCTCCACTTCTTTTTTTTTTTTTTTTTAGTTTATTTATTCATTTGAAGAGAGAGACAGCATGAGCAGGGGGAGGGGCAAAGGGAGAGGGAGAGAAAATCCCAAGCAGGCTCCACACTGTCAGCACAGAGTCTGACACAGGGCAGGAACTCACGAAACCATAAAATCATGACCTGAGCCGAAACCAAGTCAGACGCTTAACCAATGAAGCCACATAGGCACCCTCCACTTCTAAAGATGCATGTGATTAGATTGGTCCCTCTGGATAATCTAGGATAATCTTCCCAGTTTAAGGTATATAACTTTAGTCACATTTGCAAAGTCCCTTTCGTCATGAAACATAACATATTGTAACATATTCACAGGTTCTGAGGATTAGGGTGTGAACACATTTGAGAGCCATTATTCTATTTACCACACAAAGAAAAAGTTTAAAAATCTGTTGCCAGGAGACCTTCACTAAAATAAACACTAAAGGAATTTCTTTAGGAAGAAGGAAAATGATTCTAATAATAACCATGATAGTTCAGGAAGAGCAAAAAGTCATCAAAAAGGGTAAATGTATGGATAAGCTAACTGTTGAAAATGATAATATCTTGTGATGCCTAGGTGGCTCAGTCAGTTAAGCATCCAATGGCTTGTATCATGACCTCAAGGTGTGTGAGTTTGAGCCTCATGCCCGGCTCTGTGCTGACAGCTTGGAACCTGGAGCCTGCCTCGGATTCTGTGTCTCCGTCTCTCTCTGCCCCTCCTGTGCTTGCACTCCATCTCTCTTTTTCTCTCAAAAATAAATAATAAACCTTAAAAAAGTGAATAAAATGATAATATCTCGAGGAATTGAAATACATATAGAGCCCAGTGATGTGTTGGAGGCACCTAACACCGGCATGTAAGAACTTAGTGATAAATTTTTAATAATTTTGAAAGTTGGCTGGTAAACCCATTATTTTAGCAATTATTAAAATTTAAGTTATATAACATTACAAACAGAAATTATGAATAATCAAACAGAAATGAATAATCAAACTCAACACCTCCTAATTATTTTACCTTTTATCTATGCTGCTAAGATTATTTATGTCTATTACATATGCATGATGAAAATAATATATATAATGGTGCACAAATGTGCATCTTTTTGCACCATACATTCCACGATGCCAGTTTGTTACTTTGAGCTTGCTTTCATGAGAGTATTTATACCATGAAAATTGGCAAATACTACAAATCAGGGTTTGATTTCTTGGTTTTGTTGATTGTCTGGAAAGCAACCAAGCAATATTAATTATGCAGATTAACTATGATCCAATCTAGTAAAGAAGTTGCTTATGTCAATATGTCAAGCACTGACATTTTTCTTCATTATCTTCACTTCATCATGCATGTTAATATAACAAGATATAAGCCCATTTATACTTATATATAGTTATATACCCAAGTACACTTACTCATCAAATTCAACCATACTCTGAGTAAGGATATGAGTTTTAAAAAATCTAGTGTAAGCATTCTGTGACAATCAGTTGACGATTCAAAATTTATCATAGAAAGAAATGTGTATTTTATTTATTTATTTTTTTAAAAAAAATGTTTATTGATTTATTTTAAGAGACAGAGAGACAGACAGTGTGAGCCGGGGAGGGTCAGAGGAGAGAGAGAGAGAGAGTGAGTGAGAGAGAGAATCCCAAGCAGGCTCTGTACTGTCAGTGTGGAGCCCAATGTGGGGCTTGATTCCATGAACTGTGAAATCATGATGACTGGGGCTGAAATCAAGACTTGGTTGCTTAACCAACTGAGCCACCCAGGTGACCCATGGATATTTATTTATGTTGTTAGTTTATCTATCTATCTATCTATCTATTTGAGGGGAGAAGGGGGGGCAAAGAGGGAGTGAGAGAGAGAATCCCAAGCAGGCTCCATGCTGTCAGTGCAGAGCCCAGTGTGGGGCTTGATCCCACAAACTGTGAGATCATGACTTGAGCTGAAATCAGGAGTCAGACACATAACTGACTGAGCCGCCCAGGTGCTCCAGTGTATATTTTATTTTTATTTGCAGACTTAGCGCGATAATTTTTGATCAGTAAGAAGTATAATAAACTCATATATGTGCATATGCATACATTTTCTTCAAATAGCTGCTAACCGTTTACTGGAATATACTGAAGTAGGCTCAAAAGGTGAAATTAAGGTGCTATTACTTACAATCTTTGAGAGGCAGTCAAATTTATTAATCTAAAGTAAAAAATGTAAGTTTTAATTTCTAGGGTGGCAACTTAAAGAATAATAAATAACAACTTAATAAAACGGGAGAAGAAAACCAAATAGATACTACTATCCAGAAAGAATAAGATCGGTCATCTATTTCTATATAATGAAATTACTGATATATTTGGAATTAAAAGGATTATCTCATTATTTGCTTTCTCTAACTCAGTTCATCTGATTTTATCCTTTATTCAACATTTTTTATTTTCTCTGTGTGTCTGGTTAGATTCTTAACAAAATTGTTAACATTTCTATATGTAGATTTGTAGCCTGACTTTTCACTACATGTTATATGGCATGCCATTAAATATTCTTTGAAACATCATTTTTAATGGCTACATAAAAATCTCATTATATGTACTATTATTTATCCTCTTTCTTATTGGTTGATATTTTCTTTTTTATGAGCTATTATGGGTAATGCTATGAGGAACATCCTTTTCCACACATTTCTTTGGCAATCCTCTGATTATTCCCATAGGATAGATTTTTAGGAATGGGATAAAAGGTATGAATTGTTTTAAGCACTTCATACATATTGCTAATTGACTTTCAGAAAGGTTGTGCTAATTTATACTCCCTGTAGTAGTTAAAGGATGTTCCTTTCTCACAATGATTTCTTCAACATTGAATATTATTACCGAAAAATATCTTTGTCAATTTTTAAAATTAAAAATATAGGTCTCATTGTCATTTGATTAGAATTTCTTAGATTACGATTCAAACTAAATAGTTTTGTGAGTTTATTAGCCATTTATATATCTTCTGCGAATTGTACATTCATGTGACTTGACTAAATTTTTCAAATACCTTTTTCCTTTTTAAGAATGTTCCCATATTTTCATGATGAGAACTTGATCTGTAGAACTGCATATGCCAATGCTAATCAGTTCATTAAATATTTACTAGGAATTCCTAACATTTAGATTTGTGAGAAACACAAAAAAATATAACACCCTAAGAAGCTGATAAGGTTAGTGGGGAGCTGTTGATTCATCTGATAACCTAACCCAGTTCATCATAGAATGTATGACTAAGAGCGAAATGCATCGTATGGGCAATGAAATCGTACAGCCCAAGAAATGTTAGTAATTGGCAAGCCTTTTTGATGGAGTTGGTGTTTGCTTTGAGCCTTGAAGGAAGAATAGTGTGTACATTGAAGGGAACAAGCTGAAAACAAATGAAACGAAGACAGAATATATGTGTGTGGGTGAGTAGAAACAGTGGGATGTGGTGTGATGTTTTTAGCAGATGGGTTCATGCCAACATTAACTGAGATAATCGGTGGCATTAGACATGTGACTTGATTTAGCATCCAGTAGCTTGTGCTCCCTTTCCAATCAAAATTTACTCTAAGATCCTCTACTGGGGTGAAAGACAACAATAATAAAAAAGACAACGATGAGCACAAGAGAAGAAGACAGTGTGCCCACCAGAGGGGGTGCCATCTGCAAGTTATTTTAGTGTCAGCACTAAATATGGAAGATTGAGGGAGGCTCCCTGAAATAGACACCACACACAATAAAACACTCGAGAAATGTATAAATCAAGAAAGTGATTGGATATGTATCTTCCCACTATAGAAAGAGAGGATTTTTACCGACTTCTCTTGGGATCATGGGTGTTTTTTTTAGATTGCCTGAGCAATTTAACCATTACCCGCCCCCAACAATTCCTATTCTCTTTAAGACAGACAGTAAAATAATTATAAGCATTCAGATTATAAAGGGAATAATTTTCAAGAGAAAATCATTTGGGGGCTTCCTCTTAATTGATACTGAACTTGCCCTCCTGCTGTAAAAAACAAGGCAACTGGTCAAAATGGGAGAAGCCTTGGGAAACAGGCAGTGTAAGACAGAGGGAGGAAACAAATGATGTGAACTCTGTAATTGTCTGAGCTCTCTCCATGAAAGTGCTTTTCTACACTGTAGTGCAGTGAAGGGTTCTTACCACCCAACTAGCAGCACACTGTAGTCTCATTGAGTGGAGAAGAAAACATCAGAGGGCTTGTCAAAATGCTAAGTCAAAGTTTATCGCTTCTCCTTACCAGACACCCACTAGGCTTCCCACCTTATGAAAAAAAAAATCTGTTAGGCACTAAATATTTCAGTCTCTACCATAACCTCTTCCTAGTTCCTTTCCCCTGGTTCACTCATCTCAAAGCACCTGAACTTCTAAGTCTCTGAGTTTTTGCGCAAATGAGCCAGGCTCTTTTCCTTATTTTTCTTTTTCCTTTTCCCGAAATTCCCTTCCTAAGACTCTCTACTTCCTTTCCACCAGGATTTTTTTTTTCTTAACTTCATTCCAGTCCTCTGTTCAATTCTTACCTGTGCAGATAGACTCTCTGTGGCCATGATTTATAACATACCTTTCCCCTAACCAACCATTTTCTGCCATGCTCCTTACCTCATACTATCTTTCTCTTCATAACATTTATCACCTCAGAACATATTATTCCTTTGTTTACTTTTTGAGTATCTCTTTTTAGGAACATTTAAGCTTCATGAGTTCAGAAATTTGTCTATTTTCCTCAAGGCCTGGTGCATGGTAGGGGCTCAAAAAAACATGTATTGAATGAATGAATGATTGAAGAGAATTCCAGGTAAGGGCAGCAGTAAATATAGGCTTTCTAGAAGGCTAAAGAGAAAGGGTTTTATTTAGATGAAAATGAAATGCCCAGAAATACCAGCATACACAATGGTGTGGAGTGAGGCACAAGGAAACAAGCTCAGTTCAGTCTGGCTGCAGCATGGGGATCTGAAGGGCAGCATGAGAAGACAAGCCAAATCAAGTGGAGGAGATCATTGAATACTAACTGAGGCTGTATGTTTGCTTGATTTTTTTAATATCCCTGGAAAGCTGCAAGATTAACTGGCTCTGAGGGCCTTTAAGAGAGGAGTAATTTGTTTAAGGTAGTATTTCCAGAGGACAACTGGGCATCAGGGAGAAGGAAGCTACCTGAAAGCAAGGTACTCTGAGAGTTGTGTGGATGGGACATGGTGAGCACTGGCTCCCAGTCACAATAATATTGAGCTTTGGTGATGAAAAGGAAAATCACTAAAATAGGACACTTTTTATCTTGGCTATTGCTTGCCAAGCATCCTCTGTGAATTATCAAAGGGCTACATAAAAAGAAGTTTGAAATATATTATTACCCTTGCAGGACACCTATTATCGTGAACGATTGATTTCTTCTCTCCAACCCTCGGGGACATTGTGAGTTCAGTGCAGGGACCTAATAGAAACTTCTGCAAAATTGCTCCAAATCCTTTTGGCTGAGTCTTTCAAAAGAGAACAATGTAAGGTAGTGTTTTTAGAATTAACAGCCCTTAACATGCAGATTATCCCTTATTTCCAGCTTCAATTGATCGCTTTCATTAATTAGTGTTTTTTTTTTTTAATTTTTCTAAGAGGTAGGCCCCATTTTACAGATGGAGAAAGTGAGGTCCAGAAAAATTAAGATATTTCCTTGAAGCTTGAACTATGGGATTGGCAGAACCTGGGACATGGCAGTTTTTTATTTTCTTAATCTAGAAAGTCATGTTAGCTGAGTTTTTCTATTAGCCTAGAAACTCCTGTGCATGCATTTGTACTAGAATACAAGAGGGACATCAACATTTGGTGACATCTAGTTATCAATAATCAGAATTTATATCATTTAGGACAATGACAGGCTGATAAATGTAACCATTAATAATAAAAGTCAACTATTTGATGCTTTTAACTTTCTACACTTCCACATCAATGTCTTTCTTATGATATTTACTATATCCTTATAAGTTCAGAAAAGGTACTCCTTCTTTTTCCTACTTTATAAGCAGGCTAAAAAGACACCATTTTGTCTGACTACTTCTCAAATGTTTAGAAGGCCATGCACAAAACCTTCATTCATTCAAAAAGACATCTATTTTTTACTTATTTACTTGGGAAATATTTGTATTACCTCTGTGTCAAACATCTGATAGGCTCTACATATACTTTGATGAATACAATAGACAATCTCAGGCCTTGTAGATCTCACATTCATTAGAGAAGACAGGTAATAAACAAGTAAACAAATACATATTTGCACCTTGAATGAGGTGATAGGAGGGAATTAGATATAATATTTTTTAAATGTCAGCAAAGGCGCTTCTTAGTTAATCAAGTCAGGGAAGGCCTCTCTGAAAAGATCATATTTAAAGTTTAGACATACATGGAGAAGAAAACAACCTTGCAAAGCACAGGTGAAGGTATTTCTAGGCAGAGGTGGTTATGTATGAACATCCTGGAGACAGAAACACTTAACATGTCTCTGGAATAGAAGACTGTTAGCACAGGGGAGGCTGCAGGAGTGAGCAGGGGCCATGTCATTCAGATTTAGGTTATGATGAAGAGTTGACTTCATTCTCAGTAGCGTAGGAAACCACTGGAGGTTTTAGGCAGGAGAGTGACCAGAACCATGGGTTAAGCAAGAGCATGTTGGCTGTAGTATTGAGGATAGATTGAGGGGTAGGGGGTTAGAAAGGAAAAGAGTGAAAGCACAGAGACACTAAGAGGGAAGTGGTCTAGGTCAAGAATGATGGTGGTGCTGACAGTAGAGATGAGCCAGAGTCAAAATGTATTTTTGGAAGTAGAACCAATAAGATTTTAGGTCAATTTGATATTGGACAGGGAAACAGAGGCAATCATGGATGACTTCCAGTCTCTGGAATCAGCCAATGATAGATGGCAGAGCCCTTTATGGCAATGAAAGTGGTGAAATCTAGGATATAGGAGGCAACAAGTGTTCAGGTTTCAGTAGACAATTTTGGGGGTTCTTGGAAGACATCCAAATAGAGAAAACGAGTATATAGTTGGATATCCAGGTCTAGGGCTAGAGGGGATGCTACTCTTATTAATAATTGAGAGTCATCTGTGTAAAGATAGAATTCAGTGTCATTTACTGACAGAGTATAAGAATGAAAAAAGAGGGTTGAAAATAAGTCCTAGAAAAATTTCAGAAGTAGCAAGTGAGTAGAAGAGGAAAGTCCTGCTAGGAAAAATCATAAGAAAGAGGCAGTAGGCAACCAGGAGCATGTGTTTTCATGGAAGTTGGGAGAAGAGTATTTCATTTACTAATCCTTCTTACCCCTCTGGCCCTCCATTCAAAATTCAGCTCTTGGTGTGGGTATCATCTTTTCTTGAGTATCTTTCTCCATAATCCCCTTTGACTACCATGCACCATGCAATTGGCTTTTGATTGTGTGACAAGAGCAACTATTAATGTTTGCCATTTATTAAACACTTAAAATGCACTAACAGTGACACCATACATTTTACCTGCATTTATTATCTCTTATGCCATAATCATGTGCTCATTAAATAAAATTGATTATTCTTTTTTCCCCTCTAATTTAGTTGCAGTAGAAAATAAGATCTACCTTGGGGCACTGTTCAGAAAAGAGAAATAAAGAGTCATGCTTGGTACAGTATCTCCTTTGTAGAATTTACAAACTAAATTCTTCTTTATATTCCTTACGTTCATAATTTACAATTACACATTTACGATGTAGAGATTTGCCTCCCCTACAAACTATGAGCTCTTTAAGGCAGGCCTTGTTTTTCATTCATCTTGAATCCATAGTGCCACGAACAATGCTAAGTATGTTTTTTTCTTTTTTAGTGTTTATTTATTTTTGAGAGAGAGAGAGAGACAGAGCGTGAGTGGGGGAGGGGCAGAGAGAGAAGGAGACAGAATCTGAAGCAGGCTCCAGGCTCCAAGCTCTCAGCACAGAACTCCATGTGGAGCACAAACCCACGAACCGTGAGATTGTGACCTAAGCCAAAGTCGGACGCTTAACTGACTGAGCCACCCAGGCGCCCCACTAAGTATGTTTTTTGTGCCCAGAGTTTTATGCAGGTAGTAGTGTCTTTCCTATTTCAAAGGTAGTTCTCATTCTAGATGTGTGTTAAGTGGAAATGGGTAATATTACTGTTTTTTAAACTTGTTTACAATTCAGCATTAAAAATCACTCTAACTTCAAACTGGATTACCTGGTTTTAATAATTACATTTTTAATTATTGTATTTTGGAGAGGTGGAAAGGAAGGAAAGCAGTCAATATCTGGTGTCTTGTATTACAGGTAAATTTCTTCCAACTTGGTAAGTTTGTATGGAATCCTTGAGCCAAATTATACTCTATTTGAACTTTCTATTCAATTTTGAGACACCATGAACAAATTCCACTTATATAAAAGGAATTCCTCTTCTTCATGAGAGAATGAAAATTTTGAATTACTATTAGATCTATTTATAAAGGAGCATTTTAATAGAGCAGTATCTTAAGTAACAAACATGTGGCATTATCCCGCTACACCTAGGCTTCTATCAGTGTTGCATTTACATTTTAAATGTACATCTTCAAATCAATGTCATTTTCATCTTATTGTTTGATTCCAGAAAAAATAATTTTCCTAAGGTGAAAGTTTAAATAACCCACGGGCATGGAAAAGCAGAAGTCCACAGGAAAATTTTGAAGTTAAAAGATTTTTAAAATCACATCTGAAACATTTTGCCATGTAACAAACATACATACATAAATGTGGGAAGGATTAAACTCATGAACACAGGAAGAAGACAGCTTCCGGGAGAGGCCATAGTGACTGACACAGTCATAACTCAGCAGCAAGAGTGACAGGGCAGTTCCATGGTTAGACCATCAGAGGAGGCTGTTTTCAGCAGAAGAAATGCTTGGCTTGGCACCTGCCTTGAGCTCATTGAATCTCACTTGGATATTCTTTGTACTAAAGGAGAAAACTGACAAAGTTAACCAAAAGTTTTAACAGTTTCTTAGCCATTTTTGTTAGAGACGGGCCATTTAATTCAGCCATTTTGGTGGAAGTTGGGGATGGTTTGAGAGCCTTGATGGGGTAAGGTTTGGGCTTAGACAAAGTCCTGGGTTGTATCACAGGCATGGAGTGGAGCTCGGGTGTGGGGTGAGGTTATCTGTTGTGCATACCGCTTAGTAATAATAACTATGATAAAGCATAAAGTTTAACAATTGTAGCTTACAGACAGTATCCTTGAAATGTATTTATTTGTGCATCCCTAAAATAATTTAGTGAAAGTATGCACATTCTTGTACACTTTTCAGCTGGCAGCTGAAATTTTTGTTGTATATTTAAATATGTTAAAAGATGTCATTTCCTATATAGCAGAAACATTAACATTTTAAAATAAATTTGTTAAAAAATACTTTAATTTTTTCCAAAAAATGTAAATATCATAATGATAAATACCTGTGACCATTCATTTACAATACATGAACAGCTTTAAATAAAACATCTTTTTTGCTCTTCAAGCTAGTATTTTTTATTCAACTCTCTCCAAAATTTTTATCCTAATTTCATGTATTTTATGCTTAAAAGGGCCTTATTAATCTCCTTATCATATATCTCTACAATAAATGATGTATATAAATTAAGATTTAACTTTGAAAATGTTTCCTGTAACCATAAGACTATTAAGTGTTAAAATTATCTTCCATATTAATTTATTGTAATTGCCATAAGTACACCATTGATCAAAACAACATATTATATTTCAAATTTTATTAATAATTACTAAGTATAAAAGTAATATTTTATTGGAAATTCATCTCAATGAGATAAATGTCTTTTTATTCTTTCATTAGCTCATATATCTGTGGGTGGATATCGCTTATTGCTAAGATCACATAGCTACTGTATGATTCTGTTCCTATTTTTGGTTTTTATAGATGTGAGAGCCGAGAAGTCATATTCACATAAATAAGTGGATGGGAATGGAAGGAGCAATGTCACTCAATTCTTTGATCTTCTTCAGAGATATATGCCAGAATTCACATAGTCATCTAGGATCATAAATTATTTTTAATCTATTAGCTGACAACTTCATTAGGTCCTCTTCAATTTTGCTGAAAGTAAAGGACTGGAAACCACCTGACTTTCAGAAAAGATTTGTCCCCTAGTTATTAGAGTCATTCAGTTTTTCAGCTTTTCCACCAGCGTGTGTGTCTTTGTTTGGTGTCATGGAGGTTTATACATCCCAGGGCTTTTCACCAGGGGTAAACTCTGGGATTAGTGAGAGCTACGCCTTTCTCTCCTAAAGTAGAAGAAAAGGTTTATGTTAGAGGAGAGGGAAATAAAAAAATCTGCATGATGCCATTAACATTCCCAAGGAGACTGATTTTAGGAAAGAGCACATAAGGAACTTGGGAACTCAGAAACTCTTGGAAAGTCTTCATTTACCACTCGTGGTACATGAAACAGAAAGCCCACACTGATGCCATTAGTATATAGCCCCTTACCATTAGCCTCTTGTCGTAATAGTCTGATTAGGTCATCTTTCACTGATTACTACCCACTTTACATGTTCATATATCTGATGGGTATTAGTTAATTAGGAGATATAAATATGTGCAGCACATTGTAAGTGTACATAGTAATAAGTATCTATATTGGGTAGACATAAAGTAGAAAGTCTGCCAAAATAGACCAGCATGCTAAAATGTGTTAGTAGGGAGAGATTGTATTAGACAGTAGAAAATAGGGTAAAGAAAATCTATAAGAGCGAAAACGGATACGTTTGATACAGTTCTACGTCTGGGTATCTACTTTAATAAAAATATGCTAAATAAGAATAATTTATCTTTGCAAAACAAATATTTATTTAGAGTATTATTTACAATGGTAAGAAACTGAAATCAACCTAAATGCTAGCTCATGATATATTGGTTTAATAAATATGGCACAATTCTTCAAGAAACATTTTCCAGGCATTACAATTATGCTTATGGAGATTATGGAATAATCACAACAAATGTTTGTTATGATGCTTAATTTATACAAATTACTATGTTTAAACAAATTTCCGTCAAGTACAATATAAACAATGTGAAAACTAGGCATATGAGGAAAGACTTGAGGAAAACATATTAGGGTAATAATTATCTTGGGTTGATATTTATGTGCTTTTTCTTTTGACCTCTAAATAGAGGAAATGTGATTATATTGAACATGTGATTATACATTTCCTCTTTTAAGGTATATGTATATATGTTACATACACACAGTTATTAATATAAATATAAAAGGTTAACATATATTTATATAATTTACTGTATGTAACATTATATATAACAAGTATACATTTTATTAATTTTCTAAAAAGTAATACATGCACATAGTAAAATAGTCAAATAGAAAACTTACAAAGTAGAAATATATATATTTTTTAAATTCAGCCTTCCAGGATGTAACCACTGTTGACTGCTACTTAATATATACTTCTAGACACTTTCTATGCATATACATGCATACCAAAGCATATATATATATATGTATATATATATATATATATGCATAAATGAGCACATATTGATCACATATTTTTACTAAATAAGAACATATTAATCATATTTTCTTTTATTATTCACTTGCCACCTCCTTCTAAAATCAACATTTCTCTAATTGGCTGTGTTTGTACATTTTCCTCCAGGTCATTTAGCAGTTGTGTACGCTCTTTCTAAAGCTTGTCTTTAAATTTTTGTGTATTGCATTTGAAAGTCTTTTATATATATATATGTATATATCACCTTTAGATACCACTTTTGATTTTTTATCAAAAAGATAAGGTAGCTTGTAAATTTCCAGTTTCCATCTCCCCTGTCTCCTTCCCACACTTAACTTCAGGTTTGGTTTGATTCTACTTTTTTTTTTTTTTTTTGGTTACCACCTACTGTTAACATTCGTAAACTTTTATTAATTGATTTATAAATTGAATTAATTACCAATTATTTAAAAATGGGGGAACCCGCACACTTAAAATTCCTACAACCTAATTCCTCCTTTCACCTTGGAATTTGTTATGTTATAATTTCATATTGCCAGGATTAATAGCATTTATATTGTAATCCCTAATTTCTTCCCTTCCTTGTTCTTAATTGTCCATTTAAGTGGATTTGTGACCCATTTCTATTTCAATGTTTAAAGTTCCTCAGCTAAGTGGTTTATAAAAGAGTCCACACCAACTTCGTCTTCATTTTCACCACCCCCTCCCCACAAGAAGATCTCACAAAGGCTCTATTTCCAGAGTTCTTAAAAGTTGCATAAAACTTTTGGGTCACGTTTTTCTAACTCTACTATGTAGACATTGCTGTTTACACATATCACAATCAGTTTTAAACCTCCTAAAATTTTAAAGCCAACCTTGGGGTGCCTGGGTGGCTCAGTCAGTTAAGCGTCCAACTTCGGCTCAGGTCATGATCTCGTGGTCTGTGAGTTTGAACCCCAGACTGGGCTCTGTGCTGACAGCTCAGGGCCTGGAGCCTGTTTCGGATTCTGTGTCTCTCTGACCCTCCTGCTTTCATGCTCTGTCTCTCTCTGTCTCAAAATAAATAAACATTTAAAAAAAAATTTTAAAGCCAACCTGAGTTTCTGCTCTTTTGTATAAATTGAACATTTTGCCTGGATAATCTGTTTATTGTGAATTCCTCGTTATTTATTCTTTGTTCCTTATGTATAAAACTTTTCCAAACAGAGTTTTTCTCTTTCATTCTCCAGAATCAAGTGTTCTTTTATTTTAGGAAATTTTTCTTTTATTACATCTTTTAATACTTTTCCTGTTCCATTTTTACTCTTTACTAATTATGTATCTATTATAAGTCTGACTGTCTCTCAGAACTATCATTTTCTCTGTACTTCCTTTAAAACTGTGTTTTCCATTTTATTTCCTTGAACTTTCTGAAGCCTATCTCTTTGTCAATGACTGTATTTTCGGTAATGTCCACCCTTGGGTTTATTGCTTCAAATGTAATTTGAATAATTGACATTGCTTAAATTTTCTAGTTCATTTCTTTCTAATGTTGTGATCTTTTCATCTTATCATTTTTTTTCTTTTTTATCACATGCATCTATCCTTTGAGGTCTTATTTGAGGATGGCACTAATTTTTTAATTACTTTGGTTTTATTTTAAAAAGGATCTCATTTGTAGTCATTTTTTTGTCACAATTGTTCTGTGAGTATTTAATAAATTCCTTTGATTCTTTTTCTCCCTGGCTATGTCCTTGTGTATTTTAAGGTTAGCTACTTTCATATCATTTAAAAAAGTCTGGACCATTCTTCCTGAGCAAGTAGCTTGTTAAGGAGTAGCAGTGTGCGGAGATAAGACTAGGGAAGATATTAAACAGCAAGCAGCTTGGATTTAGATCTACGGGCACATAGCGCTACGCCCAGGAACATGCTTCTACTCTGCTCAACAGAAAGTCTGCCAATCCCACAGAGAAACCTCATTTATCATAACTTTTGTTTTAGTGGGCTCATTGTTTCTGTTTCATTAACTGCCAAGATCAGCAGATTCAGATTCTTGATTGCCAACTCTGGTTTTTCATCCACTTTGCCACAGGAGCAGCCAGCTTCTTGCAAAATTAGCATGCACGTGCTTTCCTTCATTCATCCTTTTCTCTTCTGTGGCTGTGGTTTCATAAAATGCTCATCGACACTCTAACAGCGCCACCACGCACTTTGCTGGAAGTCCATAAACTTACCCCTCAGAATCAGCCATCCAACTATGGAGAGCTCTGCTAACTCTCCAAGTTTGGCAGAAGTATTTTATCTGTTCTCAAAGTCTCCCCTCAATCTGGTCATATTTCACAATATTTGGCAAGGATTATTTACATTTTGTGAATTGACAGGGTAACTTCATAACTGGAAGCCCTTATATTACCTTTAAAAGTGAGAAAGTATATATTCGATTATCAAAATAAGGTAAGGATTGGGTTGATACTCAAAGAATAGGTAGAATTTATCATCGAATATGAGGCTACAGTTAGTCTAGATAATAAAATTATACCTGCAGAATTGCCTAGGGCGTGTTTCAGGAGAAAGAAGGTTGTTTGGCTGGAGTAAGTTTTTTACAGACTAGTGGGAGGTCGGTTTTGAAAGACAGGTTAGAAGATCACTGATAATATAGAATATGGAGGTTTTTTGCTTTGCTATTTTTTTTTTTAATCTTATTTTCGAGAGCGAGAGAGACAGAGCACGAGCAGGGGAGGGCAGAGAGAGAGGGAGGCACAGAATCTGAAGCAGGCTCCAGGCTCTGAACTTGTCTGCACAGAGCCCAGCGTGGGGCTGGAACCCATGAACTGCAAAATCATGACCTGAACTGAAGTCCGACCCTTAACCGACTGAACCACCCAGGTGCCCCTGTTTTTCTTATTCTACAGAAAATTGGGAACTATTGAAGTTCCCCGAGCAGAAAATAGGACAATCATAGTTCTTCTTTAGAAAGATTAATTTAGATGTGATATAACAGATAAATGATAAATTGTACCTAGGGAATTCACTTAGCAGGGTTACTATAAAAACCTGTGTATTAGTTTTCTATTTTTGCATAACAAATGATGTAGTTTACAACAGCTTCTGTAGGTCAGGAGTCTGAGCACAGATTAGCTTGGTCCTTTGTTCAGGGTGCTACAAAGTTGCCCATCACGGTGTTATTGTGGCTGTGGCCTCATCTGAGGTTTGGGCTTCTCTTCCGAACTTAGTTTTCTGGCAGAACTCATTTTCTTAGAACTGTAGAACTCATGGCAACTTGCTCCCCAAAGCCAGTAAAATAGTCTTTAAAAAAAAAAAAAAAAAAGCCTTAAAGGATTTTCTGCTGATTAAGTCAAGGCTGTCTAGGAAAATCTTCCTTTTGATTAAATTCAATTGATTTGGGGCTTTAATTACATCTGCAAAATTTCTCTACCTTTGCCTCATAATGCAACCTATTCAAGTGGGTAAGATCCATTACGTTTGCCATATAATGTGATTTATTCACAAGCGTAGCACCAGGGGCTGGGGATCACGGGGGCCATCTTGGGTGGATTCTGCTTACCATAGTATTTATAGAAGATACTGGGCAGGATCAACATAGTGTCTGGAAAGAGACACATGCAAGGGATCCACGGTGTTCTAATTCAAGCTGGGGTAGAAATAAACACATAAACACATAATTAAATATAGGACAGTAAGTGAAAATATAGAAGCATATATAAGGTACCATGGTAGTTCAGAAGGAGTCTCCAGTTCTTTCTGGAAAGGTGAACATCAGAGAGAGCTTCCTAGAAGAGGTGGTTCTTGAAGGATAAGTCGGTTTACTAAGATTACCAAATAGAGAACAGATATGTAAAGTGAGAGGAACAGTCATCAGCAGATAACTAATATCTTCAACACTTATAATAATATAAATATATTTATACTCTTTTGACATTTTATTCATTATGGACTTTTGTATTTATTTTGAGATTTTAAAATATCGCGTTACATCATTACATATCTTGATTACTAATTTTTTTTTTTTTTTTGGATCCTCTTAAGTTTCACACTGGAGGAAATGCTTCCCCCTCCTTACCCTCATCCTGGCCCTGCATATCAAGTAGCAGTACTATCCTGCAAACTGTGATTATTGAGGTATTGCAAAAGTCTAAGGTGGGAGTGGAAGAATTACAGGGGACGAAGCTGGAAGAACTGGCGGGATAAGATCATGAGAAGTCTTGTTCCCTGAGAAAACATCCAAAGACTTGACTCCGGATCACAAGGAAGAGTCATGGTTTTAAAATGGAGAGTGACCAGATGAGACTGCCATTTAGAAAGATTACACTGGGAAAAAAAGAAAAAAAGGTGGAAGCTAGTTTGGAGGGGTTTGCTAGTCTCTGTTAAAAGAGAACAATTAGGAGGCTATTGTAGTGGTCACTCGAGGTAAGTAATTATACTTATGTTACCCATAGAATCTGGCTCGCTGAAAAGTGTTTTAATTTGGGATTCACCGGCAGAAACTGAACGTTTCTGGTTGGGGAACATGTTAGATGGCTTTTTTGACTCTCAAAATGGTAGACCTTTTGCTTAATGTGATTTTTTTTTTATGGCAATCACATTTATGGCTGAAGCATTTCTGTAACTATATACAGCTTATTTCACCTGAGAAATGTTTTTGATAACATACAATGTTCTGATATGTGATTGCCAGGACTGAGTCTGAGCCTATAGTTTTTATTGCATTTATATGCAGTGATGTTAGGTTAGGAGTAAGGCAAATGAATTCTCACCATACAAAATTGAACAACCCAGCTTTATAATTGCTTCAGGATAGCCGATTGCCTATTTTGTCTCTGTTCAAAGTACCCAAAGGAAATCTTCCTGGGGCCATTGAAAATATCAGAGTCTGCAGATGGAGATCATAACTATATAGTGTTGGCTGTATATTTAATATACAACTAGTGAAAACTGATTTAAGGGAAGGAGCCAGGTTTGCAATTGGATGCTTGATTGGAAGGGCTGATATAACCAAGAGGCCAATCTATAAAGGACTATTTTACATAGTAAAGAAGTGGCATATTAAAAAAGTATTTACTGCCCTGAAAAATTCTAAATATGCACAACATAAATGCTGGTAGAATCATACAACCCTTTATATGTCAGTGTTATTTCATATCTCTGATTCCAGCGCCACCCCCCCCCATCCCCCAGCTCCATCTTTTGGGATTTTCTTTCATGCAACCTATGGAATGACACCAGCCCCAGATTGTTTTCTTGGTTGATAGAAATTGATCACTCCATGAAGCTTCATTTATTTATTGGAGTTTGCATTTTTCAAATAGAACAAAACTTAAAATGTTTAGAGTTTCTTGTCATATAGAATGGCCATCAGTTAACTGGGAAAATCTCATGATTGAGTCTTGAAATTAGGGACAGAGTTCTTAATTTCTTCTTTAAGTTTCTTTTATAAGTTTATTTATTTATTTTGAGTAAAAGACAGAGACAGAGAAAGCACAAGTGGCTGAGGGGTGGAGAGAGAGAGAGACAGAGAGAGAGAGACAGACAGAGAGAAAATCCCAAGTGGGCTCCACGCTGTTAGCATAGAGCCCAACGTGGGGCTCAAACTCAAGAACCTAGAGATCATGACCTGAGCTGAAATCAAGTGTGAGACACTTAAGTGACTGAGCCACCCAGGTACCCCAATTTTAGGTTTAATTGGAAACTTTTGGAAACAAAAGTGAACCCCAAAAATCAACCCAAAACTTGTTATGCTTCCTTGACGCTTCTGGTATACACTGATGAGCTAATTTGCTGTGAATTAGTTTCATGAATGCTCTGAGTGTGCACGAAAAGTAGTAAGATTCTAGAGGAAATTGCTCAAAGACTCAACCCAAGAGCAAGCAGAAGATGATTCCAATGTTGGCATCATTTCAGCAACTCCAAAAATACCTTCCAGACTCCAGAATATACTCCATGCTTAAAATCCTCCTACACATGATGGCCTTTTATGACCCAATAGGATTTGAAAAACAATGTTTAACACATAAACCTTGTTAGCAGAGTTTACATTTTAATTAGATTCCTATGAAAGTAAAAAATTAGTGATGGCTGAGACTCCTGGGATAACAATCCTGATATCCTAAATTCAAGGGTGCCTTTTGGAGGGAAGGAAGGGACTAGAAAAAAGAGACACATTGGCTACTGTCCCATTTTGCTTTCTCCCACTTTACTTAACAACCACAAAATCTAAATTCTAACTGGCAAGGAAATAAGTTAAAATAAGCTGGAAACATCAAACAGTACAAAAGTGTGTAACGTTCAACGTTTACCCGTCTACTGTGGATTTCCAGTTCCCTAGACTTCTCCCAGAGGCAACCATTGTTAGGAAATGTTTAAATATATTTTCCCAGAAATATTCTCTCGATATAAAAATATTATGTGTGTACATGTATAGATGTGGTGTGTACGTGTGTGTGTGTGTGTGTGTGTGTTTATTCTTCTCAGTTACACAAAGAGGATTCATGGCACTTTACTTCTCCCAATAAAATGTCTTCAAGATCACTCCTTGCCAGTACATGCAGAACTCACTCATTCTTTTAAGGACCTGCAGAGCCAGGGTTTCTCAGTCTTGGCACTCCAGATAATTCTTGTCTTGGATGGCAGCCATGTGCATTGCAAGATGTTGAGCAGCATCTCTGGCCTACACCCACTAGACAGTAGCATCTCCCCAGTTAGGAAAACCAAAAATGCCTCCAGAAATTTCCAAATGTTCCCTGGGGTGCAAAACTACCTTTGGTTGAGAAATGCTTCTTTCGAGCATACCGTTGTATAAATATGTATTCCCTTTTGATATATACTTAGGTTGTTCTCCATTTTTGAAATCACACACAGTACAAAAGACGGCACCAAGCATTCCAAATCCATGCGTCCCTGAGTAAATGCATCTCCTGTCCGTAGGAGAAATTCCTGGATGAATTCTTACCTCAAAGAGGATGTGAACTTTACATTTGTATAGTTATTGCCAAATTAGCTTTCTTTTATGCCATTTTGTCTTGGAACCACTCTGTCCGAGTGGGAAGAAAACACTCAATAAGTGTTTAAATCATATATTAACAAGCTCTAAAGCCGGTGAGAGGAGCAGTTGTCCATTGCACTGACCCGGGCTATCCTGGAGGAGAAGACATGTCAAATTCTAGATTTCAAGGCAAGAGGAAAGCAGGAGAGGAAGGAAGGCGGCAAAATAGGAGGGGGGGTGAGAAGGCAAACATTTATTGCATATCTTCTATGCCCAGGTGCTGTGATACGTCCATTACATATGTTACCCTCAGTGTGTTAGGAATTATCATTATGGCCCCTGCAGGGATTGGCTTGAGTCTCTGGGCATGAACCCAAACCAGGTGAGCAGGCTTAAGGACTAAACACTGCCAACATCAGTGCAGGTGCTGTGTCCCTGGTGCAAAGGTAAGAGCCACCACCTAAACAGCCTGAAGCTATCTGACAGTCAGTTTCATAGATGATGTATTTCATTGAAATATCCCATTCTTCCAGCCCATCCAACGGTCCAGTAATCAATGCTTATGTCACATCTTAGTCCCAAAGTCACAAACCAGTGGCTATAAGGTAGCACTGGCTCACAGACATGGTTTGTTTGGCCCCTCCAGTGTTACCAAAAATTGAGCCAACATGTAAAAACAAGGGGTGTTATACAAAATCTCGAGTTCTGCTTTCTCTTTGGGGAGGAGGAAGATCTCTAACAGTGGGCAGGCATTCCCCCTGGCAATGATTGGCATGAGCTGAGTGAGTGACAGATGCCCCTTAAGACAGGGCATATGCTCTCCAATTTATCCTAGGCTCTGCCACTCCATATTGATCCTTGATATAAAGGTGTGGGCTCAGTTTCTATTGACATAGTAGCCCTGATGTTTATCTTCCAGTTGAGAAGCTTCTTGCTGTAAACATTCTTTAAATCGCAGGGAAAAGATAGAAGGGAGCTGCACACGAACAGGAATATAAGAGAGAAAACAAGCCATTGATTCTCAAATCTGTCTGCATATTAGAATCACCTGAAAAGTCTTTCTAAAATGATGAATGTCTGGATCTTTCTTCCTCACCTTCACTGATTTGAGAGGATCCTAGGCATCAGTAGTTTTTAAATGTCCCCAGGTGATACCAATAGAGAGAAAAAATTGACACATGTAAGTCCTAATCTAAGTCACTGTTTGTATAATCCGGTGCCTGTAAGTATTCCAGCTTTGGATTCCCCACCCTAAGCCAGCTACTTCAGTCATATAGCTTATATAATTGCCACTTAGGCCTAGTTTAGCCCAGTAAAGTTTGTGTTCGAAGCAAAGCACACTGCAGGACATGATAAACACTAAATAAACTGTGTAGTTTCTTGCCTTGAGTCCAGGTAATGACCTAGACTCAAGGTCTGGACCATGCTCCTCTTTCCCCCCATTTTATCTGACCAACTCAGTCCAGCTTATCTTCAGCGTTCTGTACCTATTCTTCTTTGTCCATTTCTTCTCCTCATGAACAATTCTTTATCTTCAGATAAAGAAAATGGATCTCAGAGAGTGCAATCAACTTAGTGAAGACCATCCTTCTGGTAGGAAGTAGACCTGAGAACCCAAATCTTTGTGATTCTAAAAATCCATGCTCTTTCCACCATACCAATGTGGTCCACAGAAGTCTTGCTTCTCCTCTTATTTTTGAATGCCCTTCGACTGGAAATAAAACTTTTATTTCTCAGTGAGAAAGAGAGCTTAGGGGAAAATGCCTCCAGAGGGGGTAAAGTAATCAAATAAAACCACATTGATACATAAATGACTAATTACAGATTAGATTGGATTAATTCACTAATTACAATGCATTGGATTAAAAACATTTTTTTTAACATTTATTTATTTTTTAGAGACAGAGAGAGGCAGAGTATGAGCAGGGGAGGGGCAGAGAGAGAGGGAGGCACAGAATTCGAAGCAGGCTGCAGGCTCTGAGCTGTCAGCACAGAGCTCGACACGGGGCTCTAACTCACAAACTACAAGATCATGACCTGAGCCGAAGTCGGATGCTCAACGGACTGAGCCACCCAGGTGCCCCAATAGTGAATTGGATTTAAATATCACAACACTACTTTTAGCTGGTTATAAGAATTTTACATGCTCATTGGAATAAATTTGGAAAGTAGGTAAAAAATAAGGGGAAGACATTTAGCAGAGAATTATGACTCTTGAAAACCACTCTTAATATTTTGATATGGTTTCTTCTATTTTTTTCTTATACGTTTATCTCAAAATTGAGATCATATGATTTTCTTTCCCAATTCGCTACTCAGCATTACTATTTCACTGATTCACTGAAAATTCTTTGAAAGATTTCTAATGGCTGCAAAATATCTTGTTATGAAGAAATCGCTATAATTTATTTAACCAGTTTTAGTAGAGGATGCTGGAGATAAATTTTGAAAGATGTGGGGGTATTTTATAAACGGACAAGGGAACAGAAGGGCTCTTGCGCCAGCTCTCTATCAATATTCACTGACCTGGTTTGCTTTCCAAGAACCACAGCTGTAGCTGCTCTCTGCTCATGGTTGACTATTTGATTTGGATCTGAACTGAATCTTTGGAGAGTCTAGATTATGCCAGTCTTTCAAGGGAGGAAGATCAAACCTAGAATAGAGGGGGAGAAAGGAGGAAATGGAGTCAAAGGGTATTATTTTATTAAATTGGAAATGCATAGGTGCTTTTCCTTACCTTTGGAAACAGCTACAAGAGCATGGTCAGCGCTTTATAAAGGAGCACACTTTGAGAGAGAGGATATGAATCTGGCATTTTAATGCCCCACTTCCTGAACTAGCGCTATCCGTAATGAATTAGGAGATTTTAAACTATAGTATTTAAATGTTATTCGTTAAATATATATACTGTGTCAAATGCTAGACATTAAGGATAATAATGATGGACAAGGCAAACACGTGAGTCACCATCTAGTTAATTTGTAAGATAAAATAGTATTTGTGATTCTATGTTCTCACTTATGAAATAAGGGAGTCTCTAGAGCCCTTTTCAGTGATAAAGTAGTGTTTTTCTCACTCCATTCACTAATTTAAGAAACATCTAGGGGCACCTGGGTGGCTCAGTAGGTTAAGCATCCGACTCTGAATTTCGACTCAGGTCGTGATCTCATGGTCATGGGATCAAGCCTCACATGCCCAAGCTTGGGATTCTGTATGTCTCCCTCTAACTCTATACCTGCCCCCTCTCAAAATAAATTAGTAAAAATTTTCAAAAATAATTATTGTATTGTGAGCACTTTGCTAGTGTTTGCTGACACAAAGTGACTTGCTTTTACGAAACTCGCTCTACAGTGAGAGTAGGTAATAGAAACATAATTTAGAAAGAAGTACAATTCCTTGCCATTATAGAAGTGTGCACTGGGTGATTAGGGTATATAGAGGAGGCATCTATTTTTCTGAGAGGAAATGGGAAGTCTGGGACAGTGTAGAAGAGAAGACGGTGAGTTGTCACAACATTGAAGCAAAAGCTTTCCGTGCAGAGATTCTGAGAAGGGGGATGTTGCATACACAGCAGCACAGGAGTGTGAGAGAACATTCTCTGTTCAGGAAATGATTGTGGTTTTTTTTGTTAATTCATCCATTCCACAAACATTTATTGCACACCTGTCGTGCTAGGCATCACACTAAGCTCTGGGAATGAAACGAAGATCAACAGAAATATGGGCCCTGGCTTCAGAGGACTTTAAGTGGGTTGGTGGAGACACGCGGTAAACACATAATCACACAGGCCAATATATGATTACACGTAGTCACAAGGGCTATGAAGGAAAATTCTGAGTCACCTCAGTAGGTTTAAGAAGTTTAAGAATTGGGGTGCCCCGGTGGCTCAGTCGGTGAAGTGTCCAACTTTGGCTCGGGTCATGATCTCATGATTTGTGGGTTCGAGCCCGCATGGGGCTCTGTGCTGACCATGCAGAACCTGCTTGGGATTCTCTGTCCCTCTCCTTCTCTCTCTGCCCCTCCCCCCACTCGCTCTCTCTCTCAAAATAAATAAATAAGCTTAAGAAAAAAGTTAAAGAAGTCTAAGAACCATCTGGGGAGATGTGGTGGGTGCAAGACATTCAGTAGTAGATATTACATATTCAAAACGGCTCACAAAGAAGGTTGGAAATGGTGATTTGGTGGAATCTGTAATGCCATACGGCAGAAGCATGCAGGGCAAAAGGGATCGGCACAGGGGAAGTCTGACACAGGGACTAAGCCAAGTCAAACAAGCCCAAGGGTACCTGGGGCCATGATAGGTGCTTACTGAGGTCTTTGAGGACACTCAACATTTACTAATGTGGTTTGTGAGTCCTATGTTACCTGCCCTGTACCTAGTTCCCAGGTTTCATCTTTTACTGTGTTTCTCCTCCTAAGTGGATCTCTAAGATTTTCTACCAGTTACTTCTTTTTTAGGAGTTGTTCTTCCCCCATTTCCATGATGACTGTGGTACTCCCAGCCTCATCACACATGCCAGTTCCTGGCGATGGGTTTTAGGGAGTCACATAATCCAAGGTAAGCCAATCAGACTACCCCTTGCTTTGGACCACAGTATATGGGTCAAGGAGTCCTTCCAACACATTTCATCTTGGATCATTTTTGTTTATTTACAATTGCAAAAGAAACATGGTAACCCACACCATGAGTGACACAAAGTGCTAGCAATATCAATTTTTTTTTTTTTTTTTTTTTTTTTTTTTTTTTACCAACAGCTTGAGTAGAGAGATAATACGGGTTCTCCCGAGCCTTCATAGTTGTGCCTGGAAAGTGTGTGGCTGTATCCGGAACAACCGGTTGCATGCACATGAGACAAAAATGTCCAGGAGAAAGACCCCACCCACCTTCACATTGCATAGTTACAGATTAGCCTAAAGGAGAGTAGAAAAAAAAAATCTCCTATCTGTAAGTAACAAAGAATCTAGCAGGGGATCTCTGGACCCAGGAGCTGAGAAGGAAGTATGACAATCATGGGTCAGGTCTGCACTCTGACATCCCTGGGAATAACCTTGAGGAGCCTTCTTTACACCAGGATTACCAGTACCGAAGGCCTTGACATTTCTCTATAAACTAGCTAAGTCCAATTTGCTGTTGAACCCCCAGAAAAAAACAGAGACAGGAAATGTATTTCTCTTCACTTACTTAACCAGGAGAGGCACTGGCCCATCCTAGTACTCCAAAGCCAAACAAGGCATAAAAGACTCCAGAATTTTGGTAACTCAAACAGTAATTTGCATAGCACATACAAAATCCCATTGATGGAGATGCTCTTCCCTGGGGCTTTGGGAGTTCACTAGATGGAGTGGGAGTTTTAGAAGCAAACAGAGCTTGTTATAAACCCTGCTGATAGAAAGTTTCTCCAGTATCTAAGAAGGCTGTTCCTTCCATGTGTGAGGAGACCATGTGTGACCATGCGTGTAGACAACCCACTCTTGGCTATCCTAAATACAGACAGAGGGGGGACAGATGTCAGAGCCAGACCACCTTCACACTCCCTAAGAAGTGGGATGTTCATCTACAATGCCGTCTTAAACTTTCTGCTTCTAAAAGGAGGTTTTGAATTGTGATTCCATGAATGAATGAGACGCTGATTTGTTAAAAAAAAATTTTTTTAACGTTTATTTATTTTTGAGACAGAGAGAGACAAAGCATGAATGGGGGAGGGGCAGAGAGAGAGGGAAACACAGAATCGGAAGCAGGCTCCAGGCTCTGAGCCATCAGCCCAGAGCCCGACGCGGGGCTCAAACCCGCGGACCGTGAGATTGTGACCTGAGCCGCAATCGGACGCTTAACTGACTGAGCCACCCAGGCGCCCCGAGACGCTGATTTGGAGGGGATGCTGAAGAGAGATGCTTACAAGCATAGTGCAGAAAAAGCTCAACGTTGACTGTATTGTTAATTAGGTGTAGGAAACACGTGTTAAACATGGGCAGGACTTCTCAGAGCCTTGAACGACTAAGTTTATGTTGTGAATTTCCAAAAAGATAAAACTACAATCGTGATTTCTAAAACTTACTTATTTAGGAAACCTTTTATGTTTCTACCCAAATTCTTGAAGGAACAATTCTCATAATAATGCAACTAATACTAATTCAGTATTTAATATACGCCAGGAATACAGTACTTGTTTTACACAAATTATTTAATACTCATGGCAGGTCTAAGACATAGAATCTATTCCTCCTCTCATCCTACAGAGGGGAAAACTGAGGCTCTTTGTATTTAGCATCTTCCCCAAAACACGCCGCTTGGGTCTGGAAATATTTTGAATTGGACCAAGGCGGTCTTTGGAAATTTTGTTGTAGACCACCTGATATTACCACCCATAGTTCCTTAGAAAAGCATGGAAAAAAACCTGGCATAGAATAGAGAACTCTAACAATGCTTGCTTTCTATATGAATTGGTCTTTTATTACCCGGAGTTATGTTGTTGTTTTGGAACACGTGACTTCCTTAGAAACACACTGCTTTAATAGAATTGGTGACAATGAATCATGTTTTAGATGGAACCACCAATATTACTTCAAGGGAACTTATCCAACACTATTTTCAAAAGACAACATCATAGAAAACCTTACCGGTGCTTTTCTGTTGTCCCTCACCTTGAAGTGGGTAGGTCTGTAATTAATTTCCTTAGAAAATGTATCTTTGGGGGGCATACACACCCACACTACAACACAAAATTCAGAATACACTTGGGATTTTTCCTAGGCTCTCCATCCTTTTTAGATCAGTCTCTAGTCAGTACAAGCTTTATCCTGAAGTTCAGGAACTTTAGGTGTTATTAGAATTAAAATACACTAGAACTCTAAAATAATAATAATAAAAAAGCCTATCATCGGCATTTTGCTGATTCTATATTGAAAACCCTGGCTTAGGGGCGCCTGGGTGGCTCAATTGGTTAAGTGTCCAACTCTTGATTTCAGCTCAGGTCAGAAGCTCATGGTTTGTGAGTTCAAGCCCCGCAACGGACTTCCCACTGAGAGTGCAAAGCCTGCTTGGGATTCTCTTTCTCCCTCTCTCTCTCTGCCCCTCCCCGCTTGCCCTCTCTCCCTCTCTCAAAATAAATAGATAAACTTAAAAAAAAAATCCCTGGTCTGTTGATAGGTACAAGCTTCCCGACTTATTGGTCACCTAGTTCTGGGAAACCAAGGTTTCCTTAGTTGATCACTAGTAGGGGTCACTTGGTTTGTGTCACTATCCTTTGTGATGTTTTTGATTGTATGGCACAATAACCACTGGTATAACTCATCCTGAGTTCTGAGGAAAGTTGTGGGGAAAATTTTAGGAGAGAGGATCTTCTTTCTAATATCCCTGCTGCATAACATGCTGAGGGGGATATAATGGGTTGAGGTTAGGATTTCTCTTCATTCTTTTGCTATATTGCAGTATAATTTTGATATTGGTAAAATCCTGAGAAGTAGGTGTGATTCTCTTCAATCTATAAGAAAGAGGTTAATTCGCCACGGCATTGACAGCTGAGGAAAGAGGGTATAATTTCAGTGAGGTACTTTCTGCCGACAGCAATTCTAGATTCGACGCACATAAACACAGCGGGGACTTCTGTACTCTATGTTGTGGTGCTGGACTTGAGTGCAAGTAGGTACATGCTTAGATGAGTTTATTCTGGACACCCTGTATCCAAACCTCCAAGATATACTGACGCTTAACAAAACTCTTTGCTTTATATATAGCTTTATATTTTACAAAGCAACTTTACGTAGGATGACTTAAGTCAATCTTCACAATACCGTGATGTTGTGAACAACACGTTCTCTGTTTTGTGAATGAGGAAAGAGGCCGGGAGAGGTTAAAGGACTTGCCCCAACCTACACTGTTAATAAACGGACAAGATGGATGTCAGGTCCCTTCTGACACTCTTTTTACTGTGCCTTCCATTAACCCTGCAAACCTCACCAACGTCCAGAGAAGTACAAAACAAGGAAGCATAACTGAAACCAATAGAGATTCCACATGGACTATTGAATTATCAGATGTATTTTTTAAATTATAATACTCAAATCTGAAGATAATGAGATTTGCTATTCTGACACCTGCCTGGTGGATTAGAAATCAAATAAGGTTCGCATGCGGCAGACTTTGAAATGTTTTAGATCTTTTTATCTAATAACTCTACTACAAGTAACTCATATGTAAGTTAAAATGGAAAAAAAAGAAGTTTTATGTACCAAGTTGTTTGTTGACATTTATTTTGAAGGATGATTAAAAAAAAAAAAAACATTTCCCAAAGAGTATAGTGACTTAATGGAATATTATGCAGCCCTTAATATAATGGTACAGGATGCTTTTAATGACATGGAAAATTCTTGTTATGAAGATAAGAAGAAAAGAAGAATATATTTAGATATTTTGGAAATGTACATGCAAACAAAACAAAGAAATAACTGGAATCATGTCAGTAATTGGAATGATGCAGTTGTAAGCAGTAATTGGAATGGTGGAATTGTAAGTGACAATGTATTCTTTTTTCTGCTTCTATGCATTCACCATATCATCCTCTATAATTTACAATGAATTTTTTTTAAAGAGTAAAAATAAAATGCACTTTTTAAAACCAGATTAAAGCATCTGGGGCACTAATGTGATGTTTTGGCTAGTGCATTTTCCCGAAGTCAGGGAACTTGACTGTGTTCAGTATGTCGGCTTTGCTAGCTCATCTCTAAAGGTCCTTTCTGCATCCACCTCCTATGACTATTGGAAGAGGATGACCATTTACCATCTTTTGGCTGACCGCACTCCATTCTTCCTTACTGAGGGCACCCTGTTGTGCTTGGGGGGCAGTTTCTCATTGTGTATATTCTGGGTGTGAGAAACGGCTGCCTTTCCATTTCTTCTCCTCCCCTATGTTACCCATACCCTGAGGCGTTGAATCTTGACCTAGTGTCTCTAGGACATAGTGTTAGGTGGAGACCATTTAATTTCCATCTGGCCAGAAATCTCCTGCCATGAAAAGACTGCCATCTTTCCTTCTAATACCTTGGAGCTCTTTTGATGCCTGTTCCTTTGTAAGCCTAGTTCTCCAGCCTCTCATCAGTTCTGTGACTTCCCTCTTATCTTTCCAGTAAATTCCCTTCGGAATTGATTCAGAATCAGTTTCTATTGCTTTCAATCCAGAATGCTGGGTGATATACACACTGACAACCATTCTGCATCGTGACTATTGGCAAATCCTTTCCTTCAGGTCCATAAATGTTAGCAAGGAAGCATTTTCAGTATCCAAATAAAATTAAAAGTAAAGGCTAACTGCTATAGCATAACACTTCACCCAGAAGGATCTCATAAAAACACCAAAGGCCATGCTATATCAATTCAAAGCTTTAACAGTGTTTTCATGTCATAAAAACACATTTTAGGCTCCAATATGATCTGAGAATTAATGTTCATAGTAGCCACAAATGAGTGGACTCAGAGAGATCAAATAGTATTTTCCAATTTAAAGCAGAAGACTGCAGTGCGTTGCAGGATCTTAGATTATCTCATGCTCCTGAATTTCCACAGCATCTTAGACACAGTTTTTTTGTTTGGTTGGTTTGGTTTTTGTTCTTCTTTTGTTTTGTTTTTTGGTTGGTTGTTACTCTAGCTGTTCTTTAAAGCCTTTTGATGAGAACGACATAGACTTTGGCCAGTTTTAGCTACTCTCAGTGTTCTGGAGATAACCTGCTAATGCTCTAATTTCTTCGTAATTAAAGTCTTTCTGAAGGGGTGCATGGGATTGGTAAGAAGCCTCTCATGACAGCAGAGCCAAGCAGAAGACCCAAGTCATCACCTTGTTTCCTATAGTCTTTTACGTAATAACATTCCCACCACAGACCCTGAGATTCTTAAAGCAGCTTTAACTCAATGAAGCAAGCCTTCTCCTATGGGTCCAGAAACCAAAGCAGCTTTTAAAACAGGAAGCTGACATAACTGGCTTTGAGTTCTGTCCTACGGAGATATTTTGTCAGCTTTGGCTCTATTTACTTAGCTAGTGGGTTAACCAGGGTAACGAGTTTGACTTGAAAATACATTTCTTCAAAAGAATGCAAACAAAGTCACCATCGCTTCAAAAACCGGCCGTGGGGCTAGAGGCTCCTGGTTGTGTGCCTGTACAGAGAGGTTACATTTGCTTTTTCCCCGCCCCCCGTATTGACTGTTAGCTCATCTCTCCCTCCCCTTCCCCTCTCCCCGCTCCCCTCCCAGTTTACCTGGGTTGCTAACAGCAGGAGCTGCTGTCAGGGCTCCTGAAAAGGTTGTAGATGAGGATGACATGGCAGTTTCAAGGCTCCCCCAAGCCAGGAGCCTCTGCATCCGTTTTAGAGCACAGGGAACGCCCCTCCTCTTGCCACTAATAATTTTGTCTAGTCCCAGGGATTTAAAAAAAAAAAAAATCTCCTTCGTGTCCTCCCAGCCATGCCAATTCTCTCCTCCAAAGCATGGACAGTGTCTTCTCACCCCCTGATTTCTGCAGAAGGTTTTATTACTGAGCTTCAGTGGTCATTCTAGGAGTTCGACCCGTCTCTCTCCACCTTCCGGTAGACAATTCTCTTCCCTGTCCTGGTTCCCCTGGGTTCTTCTTCAGAGACACCTCTTGACTTGGGAGGTCCCTCTGGTTCTACTCACCACTAAAGTTACTCCTCCCTCGCGGTCCCTGGTATTCCTGAATTTTCACAGTATCTTAGACACAATCCTCTCTTTTTAAGGTACCATTTTGCACCAATTCTTTATTTTTCCTGTCCTTACTATGGACCAGGTATTGTAAGCACTGGCATATAGCAGTGATAAAGTCACACGTGCTCCCCATTCTCGGAGCTTACCAACCCGGTACAGGAATGGAAAATTAATATGATAAAAGGTGGGGGGGGCATGGGTGCTCTGGGGATAATGGCAGGGCCCCTAACCTACATTGCTGGGATGGGTGATAGACTTCCCCTTGATAAAGCAAGAGCTAAGTGGGCAGGGAGATTAAGTAGGAGTTGGCTAGGGGAAGTAGGTGAGTTTACAAACCAAGGCAACAGAATTTCTTATTAGTTTTTATCAATTGTATAGTTAATTTATTCACATTGTAAACTTTTTGGAAAAATAGAAAATGGTAAAGAAGAAAAAGTCAATTACCTTAAATCATTTGCTATCCAAAAATCACTGACCATTATTAACATCGTGACACGTTTTCCTCTCACCTTGGGAATTTGTGGTAGGGGATGAGAAGGTTACATAGAGACGAGCTAGATTTTGTATTTCTCAAATTGTTTATTGAATGTACAATTTTGAACACTGCTTTTTTTCACTTAAAATTGTACTATAAGCTTTGCTTCACTCCATTAAAGCTTTCAAAAACATCATTTCAATGGCTCATTTAGTCTTTCTACATGAGTCCTTCCTGGCTCTTCTCGTTCCTGTGGTCCTACCAGTAATCTCTCTCGTTCACACCTCCAAATTAGACTTACCTTTCTAGCACTCCTTTGGAATTGATAATATGGTCACCTGTGTAATGTCCATCATTTGCATGAATGTAGAGTGGCCCAGTGCCCCCAGAGAGTTAGATCAAATGTGCCTAAATAAGGGATATTCCAGGCATCATCTTTCACTACCTTTGAGACTCCCTTCTGTGTGTGGTCAGTAAATGTTCCCGACTAATCTATCAATTGATGTTCCTTTAAAGCATAAACAAGGATCAAAAGCTAACAAACCTTGGTTGAATCCACTCTGAACCTTATTTGACTCCTTTCATTGGGCAACATCTAAATACCTCACACTGTGAGCTATTGATTTTGCAAGTTATCGTGCGTTCTGGAACTTTTTCTTTCGTCAGGGTTGGGGTAAGGGTTAGGACATCTTGTGCCAGGAATTGATAACGCTTTCCTGTCTGCTAAAATAGTTAATTTATTGGCAGCTGCCTTGCAAATCTATGCGTAGAAATTACCATCATCATATCTATATTCTCTGATATAATTACTATTATCACCATTGTCAACATCATTATTGTTATTGATCACATCAGAGCCTCCTATATGTCAGTCATGTGCTTAGTGTGTTACTCATATTATCTTACTGAAATTTCAAAATAGCCATCTGAGGTAAGTGTAATTTGCGTTTCTACTTCCAAGAAATTGAGTAAAAAAAAAAAAAGGCTGAGTCGATGATTGAACCAGATTTGTTTGACTCCAGATTGTGTGATGGTAGGAGATAAGGAAGGTGAGAGAGAGAGAGAGAGAGAGCTTGAGAGAGAGAGCTTGAGAGAGAGAGAAGGGAGACGGGAGGTCATCAGAGAAGATTAGAGGATATCTTCACTTTAGGGGGATTTGAGGTAACACATTACACTTTATATTTCTTATTTTAAAAAGGACATCGGGTAAAAGAACAATGTGTGTGTGGGGCTGAGAACCCAAAGGCATCTATGGAAAAGAAAGATGTTGCTCATTTGCAGTCATGAATTCTATTTCACCATAAATATTACTATCATACTGGTTGCTTTCTTTTCTGTACTAAAGGCAAGTCTTTCTGGTCTTTTTCCTTCCAGCCTCATTTAGTCCTGGAGTCAAACAGAAGTCCAAGATGCTGTTTTTTTAGGCTTAGATAAATGATAATTTGGCCTATTTGTGAATGGGCTTCTTGAGGGTATAATTACATACTTTTATTTCTGTTTGCTCTTCTGTTTCTCTTAAAGAAGATTTTATCTTTCTCTAACTTCTATCCTGGCAATAAATATAGCACAGAAAACATTCACATATTTTATATTAACCATATTTTTAATTTTCCATACAATATCATGTTTTGACATCTTAAAATGCCTTTCTGGCTGGGAAGAAACTGCCCCTCCTTGGGCTAGCCAATTCTTAGAGACCGCAAAGTACCCAGGTTGGAGACTGTCTTTGACACGGAAACTAACCAACCTAGGGCTGTGCTTTCTCCATCAACCCATACACCCCAGAAGGCAATATTCCTCTGCCTGAATCATCCCAATGTGTTGGTTCAAACACTCTTCAGGAGCTTCACTGGTGTGATGTGGAATTGGCCCCCCACAAGCAAAAGGCAAGGAGAGACAGAAGAAAGAGGCAGGCTACTCCAGATTGGTAGGTGGCAGGTATAAAAAGCAAGGCAGGTTTAATTTACTCATGAGGCTTGTGTTGGGTGGCCTGAGATGAGTCCCTCTCCTTACTCACACAGCCGAATCTTCAAAGTTTATATAGAGCCTTAACTGGGGTAAATCACTTATACTAATCCAGAGGGTCTCAACACTACATCACTATCTCAAGGCTATGTCCCTGGGGCAGCCCGTGGGAGCAGGGAAGGCAAACTGAATGCAAATGTCAAGGACAGGGGAGGTGGTGAGGAGTCTCCGATTGCCAGGGTCCAGCTGGGGGGTCAACTGGCAGTCAGGTCTTCTCTATGACCTCCCCCAGCACAGGACAAATATCAAGTAACTAGAGATCTTCCCTATAACCCCCAAACAGCTGAACTTATTTAAACTAGCCATCCTAAAGAGTTTACCCTGTCCTGACTTGTCTTTCTCCTGGAAACCCCAATAAAGTCTCTGGTCTAAACCCGTCCCTTGCTCCTGCTTCTGCTTCCTGCTAAATCTGGTGTTCCTCCTGTGACCCTGTGTGGTGAGCCATGGCTCTTGTTTCTAGGGGAATTGTGGGTAACATGAAACCTTTCTTTCAATGCATTGACCTCTACATGTTGTCACTCAGTCACCTTTAAAAATGAAGACCTAGGCACAGAACCCATTTCAGGAATGGAATTTGTGGCAGACAGATTCTAAAGGTGCTCCCCTGCACTCTGCGTTCCTTGCCTCCTGGTGAGCATGTCTTTGTAGAACCTCCTCCCCTCGAGTGTGAGCGGGACATATGACTTACTGCTACCCAGCAGAATATGGCAAAGATGACAGATGCCACTTTTCTAATTATATTCCATTATATAGGATTGTGTTTGGCTAGGAGACTCATTCTTGAGACTTCTCTTGCTGATTTGATGAAGTAAGTGGCTATGTTGGGGAAGCCTTCGTAGCAAGAAACTACAGGCAACCTCTAGGAGTTGAGAGAGGCCTCCAACCTCCAGTCTCCAGGCAGCAGTCTAGGGCCCTCAGTCTTACAACTTCAAAGAAACAAATTCGGGGAACAACCTGAGTGAACGGGCAAATGAATTCCTTCCCTCTGAGTCTCCAGAAAAGAATGCAGCCCACTTGGCATGCCTTGACTGTAGTCTTGTGAGACCCTAAGTATAAGACTCAGCTAAACTGTTCCCAAACTCGCAGAGAAACTATGACATAACATATGGGTGGTTTTGAGCTGCTAAATTTGTGATAATTTGTTATGTAGTAATAGATAACTAATACAGCATTTGACTGTAATCTAGTTTCTTTTTCTTTCCTACCACTCATTCATTATGGAAGTCACCTTGACCCCTGCATCACCAGAATCATGGGTCCTTTATAGGTCCTTTCAGTGACTTTACCACCCATACTGTTTGAAACTCCTACTTCAGTGTTGAACTAGAAGCACAAATCAGAATCAATACGAAACTTATTCAAACTATACATGTCCAGAACCCTTCTAAGAGGTGCCGAGTCAGATCTGAGAGGAGAGTAGTAGGACCTGAACATGTGAATTTTTAGAAAGTAACATGGGACACCTGGGTTAGTCAGTTAAGCATGTGACTCTTGATTTTGGCTCAGGTCATGATCTCGCAGTTCATGGGATCGAGCCCTGCATCAGGCTCTGTGCTGACCTCATGGAGCCTGACTGAGATTTTCTCTCCCTCTCTGTTCTGCCCTCCCTCCCAAAATAAATAAGTAAACATAAAGAGAGAGAGAGAGAGAAGGTAACACAAGCAATTCTATGGGGCATTTTCAAAAGGGAGTACTGTCCTGATCCCACCCCTGCTGGGATACTATACTTTCCTCAAAGGATAGTGTTCTTCAAGGTTCCATTTCTGACTCACGACCTTCCTTTCTTCTACATCCTTCTATTGGTCAATATTATCTAATTTTGTAGTTTTATGACTATCCAATTGTTGATCACTGTTAAATCTCCATATCACCCTCAGCTTATACTTTGAGAACTATATGCCTGACAGCTCACTGAAAATACTCAGTTGAGTGTTCCACAGCCCCATCCAACTCAGCACATTGAGAGCTGAACTCACCATCCCGTCCTTGTTCCTCAGTCTATTCTCCCACTGGGCTGTGTTCTCTTGGCCAGTGAATGGTATACCCCTTATTTCAGACCCTCAAGTCAGAAATCTGTGGAATCATTTTAAGCTTTAAGCCCTTTAAGCGACTCCCTATCGTCTACAGAATGATTCTAAATTCCTTCGTCTCCCAAGGCTTCCCTGCATCATCTTCAACCCACTGCTATAGCTTTGATTCTTGCCCTTATGGTCTTAACCTTGATGTGCATACCCTGCTTAACTACTTGATGTTAACCGTATTTATCATTCTGTTGCGTATTTAATTCATTTTACCCCCCTGCAAAAAGTTTCCTGTGTCTATTCCCCTAACTCTCATTTGATCTGTATGTCATTTCCTCTCCTTTCCTGAAATTTTAGATATATCCAACAGTTCCTTTGGAGTTACTAAAATACATTAGGCGTACATCTTATCACATCGATTCACATATCTATATATATGGCCTCCTTTCTCTATTGGATGATAAGTGCTTTGAGGGCAGAGATTTCATTTTTGTACCCAGGGCCACGAGGCGTACTTGGCACTCAACTGGACTGAGCTGTTGTTAAAAATGACTAACAGCAGGTGTAAGTGCAGTAGTATTGGAGGCATGATTAGCTCCAGTGAAACCTTGAAATTTAGGATATGGCATGAAGAATTGGGAGAGATGGAGTTAAGGAGGCAGCATACTACACGAATTGCTCTTAGCTCCTCCAGTGAGTGGATAACTTTTCTGGAACCATCATGGGTATTCTAGAGACTGCCTCTGAGGGCTTGGTCAAAGCAATTAACCACTTTTTAAATTCTCTGTTTTATTTTCAAGCCACAACGTCATTCACATTTCTTTAGTTATTGTAGCTAGGTTTTTAGAGAGTCCTGCTACTGTTTTCAAATAAATCAGCTTAATGGGAATGGGGCAGTGTGGGGCAGGGAGAGGTGTGTGTGAGGGAGACCGAAGGGGAGAACAATCAGATAAAGACAGACGGACGCAGGCACGCATTATGAATACACAGTAAATTCCTATGAATACACAGCTTGCTTGCTCTGACGTTCTTTCTCTAAACCGTGCACTGGAGTGAAATTTCTACGAAAAGTGAGTGATGCCAAGTGTGATTGGGGTTAGCTTAGGCACCGCAAAAGTCCCTTAATTGTTGTCAACTGGAACAAATCAAGGCCTAGATTTGTCTTTTCCTTTATCTTTTAAATTCACAGATAATTAGAGGGTATCTTGTTTATTTTCTTTTCATGCGTTCCTACCTTGTGGAAGAAAGCCGGGAACAATAATACTGCACACTCACTTTCTTTGCTTTCCTTCAGTCCTGAAACACTGCTAAGGCTCAGCCTCTGGGAACTTCAGAGCTAAATCCTGGTGTCGGCTCTGGAATGAAAGTTATTCCCAGTGAATTCTGGGAAAGGGGGAACCACACCTTCCAGGCCACTATTCATGGGATAAAAATTAAGCCAAAGGGTTATAACGCAAGCAAAACAAAAGCAAAATATGGTCGAGCAGAAACAGACTCCATATCTTATTTCTGAAACATTTTCAAGTTCGGGCTTCATGGAAATGTGTGTTTGCGGAAAAATGCTACGTATAATTGATTCAGATAGTTAGCAGGCAGATGTAGTGAAGGGTGGCAGATGTGTTTGATGAAGCCAGATGTATAAAAGCAGTCAGATGCGCATGTATTCCTAGCCGAGGACTTGATGAAGTGAAAGGTGAAAGTAAATGTACATATAAATGTGGCCGGTGACAAAGAGGACACCAATATTTAGACATGGGGTAATTCAGTTATCCTCTGAGCATGAAACCATAGAATCCATAAGCAGTGGACAAACAAGAAAGGAAGAAGACCACTTAATGAGACTAGTTCTTGGGCCTAACAATATTGGAATGCTGTCATTAATGGCACTAACCACTGGCTTTTTATTATCATTTTGTTTAATGTTTATTTTTGAGAGAGAGAGAGAGAAAGAGCGGTAGTGGGGGAGGGGCAGAGACAGAGGGAGACACAGAACCTGAAGTAGGCTCTAGGCTCTGAGTTGACAGCCCAGAGCCCAATGCGGGGCTCGAACCCACGGACCACAAGATTGTGACCTGAGTAGAAGTCAGATGTTTAACCGACTGAGCCACCCAGGCGCCCCTTCCTTTTTCTGTTTTTACTGTACAATCTCAGATTCTTCTTCCATGCCTTTCTTCTAATCTTAGTCGTGATTTCGGAATTCTTTGTTAAGCTTCACTTTTATTTTAAGAAAGAACATTTCGTAATTAATTCCAAAATTAAAAATTTAATTTGCAAACGTGGTACTTCTATATTCTCATATTGAATCAGGAGTCATTAATGACAAGAATAACAAGGGGGAAAAAAAACTGGTTGGACCACGTTTTCATGCTAGCCTGGGTTCTTGTTCTCTCTTTGCTGAGGGGTAAAGCTGTAAGGTTTTCACACACCGGGAGCAGAGCATGGGGAAGAGGAGAAGACACAAGCCAATGAATGAGTCATAGTCAATGGCTCCTGATACTTCGAAGCCCCACTTTTAGCACTGGGAATTTGAGGGAAGGAACAGGGTAGAAAATTGGCCATTTAGAACCATAGAAACCCGGGAATAGCACTTCACAAACTGATACATACCAAACCCACTTCCTATGCCCTCTCTGGCCTGTTTCCCCAGCAATGACAGCCAGGATGCAGGCTGCCCTTTGAGTAGACCCAGGAGAAGCTGGAGGGAGTTACTCTCTAACTTAAGGGAATGTCTGCCAGAAATAAAATTCCTTTTCTTATATGGGATGACATAAAAGTGTGTATAAATAAAGGTATATTTTATTTGAGTTGAACATTGCGATTCATCAACGGGCAGCACGAGTGCTGTTATACTGGTGGCACTTGCCTGTTAAAATAGAAAGTTCACGTTATCGTTTTAGCTTTTTTAAGTCTTTGAAATAAAAGTCCCAGAACAACATAATTTGGCTTTCAGAGGTCGTGTAGAGGGGCTCGGCAGGAGGAATAGAGGGTATAGATCAGCGATTTTCAAGTGTGGCTTTATGTTAGATGAATCTGTGGAGCCATCTACAAGTGTAGGGAGGCTTGAGTCCTACCCCCACAGACACACCGGGGCGGGGCTCCAGTAACGGCATTGTTTCAGAGCTTCTTAGATAATTCGAGTGTGCACCCGGTTGGACAGACCCTGGAAGAGACCAACCAAGCAGGCAGAGACACAAGGTAGTGCCGATATTGCCTAATGAAGTAGTTTCTCGTGGCGAGACGGTCTTCACAAGATACGTGAGTTTCAATACATCAGCTATTCAAATCGGCCGACTTACACATCCTTGCTCTCTCTGGTTTGGGGCCGGCTGGGCACACTTTGGTTATAATATGGTTTCTCCTGTTGGTCTGACTACCGGACTTGGGCTGACGACGTTAAGGCTGGCATTATGGTTTATGAGACACTTCTATGTCTCACTACATATGAGTCAATTCACTGACTGCCTACATTAATTAGATTATAGCCTCTTCTAAGACTGGTTGCTGCAATTAGTTTTCCAAAACCTGCTTATTTCTGCGACCCTGAAAACTTGGGGTTTTAAGGCTGTGGGCCAGAGAAAACCACAAGAAATCAGCTGAAGCATTGCACCATTGACTGAGGGCTTTTGTCTTCCCTTTGGAAACACTGTCATTAATCCTAAATGCTATCTTGGTAGATACAACAATATTGGGCAAGTCTTTTTAGAATTTGACTAATTTTTGTTAACCCGTTGGGAAGAACTACCGGGCCCTAAATGATTTCAAACAAACTCTAGAGGAAGTTTTTGGGTTTAGGTCACCACGAGCTTGTGTTACCATTCAGGACGAAACAAAACAGTCACAACTGCAAGCAAGTTTTCATGCCATGTGATTTTACACATGTCATTTATTCTTTTCGGGTATAGTTTTCCTCAATGCAGAGCAAGAGGGTAAGGTTATATGGAAATATCTCTAGATTTTCTCGAATCCTAAAATAACATTCCCCTATGTGACTATGGTCCTTTTGAAGATGAAATTTCCATTTTGCAACAGGTTTAGTTTTATAGAAAAGTTGGGATAATAGTACGAAAAGTTCACATATTGTTAGTATCATACATGAAACTGCTACATTGGCTATAATTAATAAACAAATATTTATACATTATAATTAACTACAGTCGGTAGTTTATCTCTATTTACATAGGTTTTACCTCATGTTCCTTTCCTGTTTCAGGATTAGTTGCATTCAGGATACCTGCCACATCATGTTCAGGAGTCATGTCTTCTTAGGTTTCTTTTGGCTTTGACCCTTAGATTTTCCCGGTTTTTGATGACTCTGATTGTTTGGAGGAGTACCAGTTGGGTATTTCCAGTATGTGTCTCAATTTTGCCCGGTACTTTTCTCATGATTAGACTTACCTAATGAATTTCGAGTGACGATTATAGGATCAAAGAAGCATTTTCAATGGATCCCATCACAGTATACCAACATGGCTGATAAACGATAAATGTTGCTGTTGACCGTGGTCACCTGGCTAATGTAATGTTTGTCATGTTTCTCCCCTGCCCCTTTCTATCCTCGTTCAAGGCCAGTCTATCCTCCTACACTTAAGGAGAATGGAGTTTTGCCTCACCGCCCAGAGAGTAGATAACCGTATACATTGTTTGGAATTCTGGTGCAAGGGAGATTTGTCTCTTCTCCCCCACTTAAGTTATCATTTATTTATAACAGTTTGGAATCATGGAGATTTATTTTGTACTTTAAGTTATAAATCAATATTACTTTCTTTTGTTGCTGGAATTGTTCCATCTCTGTCTACTGGAAGTTCTTTTAGTGGGATCCTGGGTCCCTTTCACATGTCTCTATTATCGATCATTTGTGTGTGTGTGTGTGTGTGTGTGTGTGTGTGTGTGTAATTTCTGTCACTACCATATGTGCCAGATCCATCTTGTATATTTCCTGTCTCAATTTTAGAATCAAAATCTCTCCAAGGAATTCTGGCTCTGGTTATTGGAACATAACATTAAAAACCAAGATCTGGGTTCTAGGGGTGCCTGAGTGGCTCAGTGGGTTAAGCGTCCACCTCTTGATTTCTGGCTCAGGTCATGATCTCTTGGTTGGTGGGTTTGAGCCCTGCATTGGGCTCTGCACTGACAGCATGGAGCTGGCTTGGGACTCTCTCTCTCTCTCTTTCTTTGACCCTTCTCTGCTCTTTCTCTTTCAAAATAAATAAATAAACTTTTTAAAAAGTCTTTAAAAGAAAAAAGATCTGGATTCTAGATGTTCTCTTTGCTACTGGGATGCTACTGCTTCTAGTCGTGTTCAGCTGACAGAATAGGAAACGTATGTTTGTATATATCAGCCTGTGTATATACCCATATCTGTAAATGTTTCTATGTGTAACCATCTGTATCTATATTAAGCTAAACATAAACTTATCCTGATGTCTTCCATCTAACAAAGATCGTTGTAGTCTTTTCTACTTGCTTACCTACAATCTCACCACCAGCGAGAAACCTGGCTCCCACCATCACCCACCCATTTATTTAATTGTTCAATCGCGGTATAATTATGTAGCACTCTCAGAGCTGTGGCCCCCATGGGAACAGTGTTAGTGTAGAGCGATTATGTATAGCGCTTTTGCCTTTGCATGTGTAGACTCCATCCATTTCCAAAGTTACTTAGATTAGCAACTTTTCCCCTCACCCTTTCAGTGAGTTTGTTTCATTTTTTTTTTAACGTTTTTTTATTTATTTTTGAGACAGAGAGAGACAGAGCATGAACGGGAGAGGGGCAGAGAGAGAGGGAGACACAGAATCGGAAGCAGGCTCCAGGCTCTGAGCCATCAGCCCAGAGCCCGACGCGGGGCTCGAACTCACGGACCGTGAGATCGTGACCTGAGCTGAAGTCCGATGCTTAACCGACTGAGCCACCCAGGCGCCCCTGTTTCATATATTTGTAATACAATGAGATGATTCGATTGTTTTGTCAGGTCCAGCATGCCACCCTACAGTCTTTCAGGCTCCTAAATGGTGTGTTAAAAGTTTGTACACATTAAGATTTACTCTTTGTGGTATGTAGACGGTGGCATAGTTTGATTTCTGTTTTTGCGAACATTACTTGTACTTTAGCGATTCACCAGTAAATGAAATCAGGTACACAGACACTTTTGATACATGGTCTGGTGATTTTCCAGAGAGTAGAACTTTGTAGAAATATAGTCTGGGGTGCCTGGATGGCTCAGTCAGTTAAGTATCTAACTCTTGATTTCAGCTCAGATCACGATCTCATGGTTTGTGAGATCCAGCCTCTGTGCGTGGACAGCACAGAGCCGGCTGGGGATTTTCTCTCTTTCCCTTTCTCTCTACCCTTCCCCTGGTCTCTCTCTCTCAAAATAAATAAATAAACATTAGAAATACAATCTGGAAAATTATACACACACACACACATATATATATATTTCTTTCTCCTATAAAATATATATATTTCTTTCTCCTATTTTGAAAAGCTCAATTCTTAGTAATATTAATAAATAACTTACTTGCATTTTTCTACAATATAAATAGTTCGAAAATAATAGTATCAACATTGCTACAAAAATTAGATTACTAAGTGTACTTTAAGACTTCTTTTCTGTTTAAAAAAATTTTTTTTTAATGTTTATTTTTGAGAGACAGAAAGAGACAGAGGGCAAACAAGGGAGGGACAGAGAGAGAGGGAGACACAGAATCAGAAGCAGTCTCCAGGCTCTGAGCTGTCAGCACAGAGCCCAACATGGGGCTTGAACCCACTAACTGTGAGATCATGACTTGAGCTGAAGTTGGACTCTCAACCGACTGAGCCACCCAGGCACCCCTCAGTTTTTATTGTCATTTGAATGTTGGCTACTGAGGATGAGTAGTCAAGATATTGTGTTTAGCAGTGCCTGGGTGACTCAGTCGGTTGAGCATCCTACTCTTGATTTCGGCTCAGATCATGATCCCAGGGTCCTGTGTACTGAGCCCCAACGTGGGCTCCATGCTGAGCATGGAGACTGTTTAAGATTCTCTCTCTCCCCACCTCTGCCCCTCTCCCCTGCTTGTACTCTATTGTATTTTAAAATCACTTTAATTCACATCTCTATGATTATGTCATCAAGTTGATACATAGGTAAATTTATTTCAGTTTGTTTATATACCTTAGCGATTGCTTTTTAAACGTAATTGCATTTTTGAGTATGAAAACACAAGTATAGAAGAAATTGAGACTATATTCAGATAAATGTAACTTCTCTTCCAAAAATACCTGACTCTTGGGGCGCACGGGTGGCCCAGGTGGTTAAGCTTCCAACATCAGCTCAGGTCACTATCTCAGGGTTTGTAAGTTTCAGCCCCGCATCAAGCTCTGTGCTGACAGCTCAGAGCCTGAAGCCTGCTTTGGATTCTGTGTCTCCCTCTCTCTCTGCCCCTCCCTTGCTCATGCTCTCCCTCTCTCTCAAAAATAAACGTTAAAAAAAATAGCAAACAAAAATATCTGACTCCACCATGTTTTTTTACCTCCCCTATGATAACCTTTTTATTAATGTTGGCATTATCTTTACTATTTTTCTCTTTGCTTAAAACAGCAAATTCATATTTCTTCCCATTTATTACACAGAAGAATCACAGTATGAGTCACGTCCTAGACCTTATTTATTTCACTGAACAAATGTCACGGAGATCACTTCAAATCATTGTATAGAGATCTTTACCATTCTTCTTTCTTCTTCTTTTTTTAATGGCTATTAGTGCTCCTACTTGTGAATATATCATGGTTTGTTCCAGCAATCCCTGTTGATAGAAATCTGCCATTATAAATAATATCCCAATGTGTAACCTTATGCCTAAGTCATTTTGTGCATAAGTCACTTTTTATTTTTGAGTTACAGTTTGGAAATGATTTTTCTTGGTCAAGGGGTAAATGTGGATATATTATCCTAATTACGGCCAAATCCCTCCATAGAGGTGGAATCATCACATTTCAAGAAGCAATGTAGGGAAGCACCTCTTTTCCCACAGTATTGCCAGTGAAGTATGCTGTAAAACTTTTGGATTTTGCCAGACAGATAAGGGAGAAATATCATTTCAGTGTAGTTTTAATATCCAGTTGTATAAGTGAAGTTGATCTTCTCTTCATATGTGTAAAATAGACTTTGTATTTTGCTTATTCTCATCCTATTGGGGAGGTGTTTTTCCCCTCAAATTTCAAGACCTTACTTTTATGGAAATGCTATTCTGTTTTTGATAGAATTTGAAAATATTTCTTGTAGTTTGTCCTTTTTGTTTCACTTTCATTTTAGTGGGGGAATTTTTGCCAATCAAATTGTTTTTAAAAATATTTTTCTGGGGCGCCTGGGTGGCTTAGTCGGTTAAGCGTCCGACTTTGGCTCAGGTCACGATCTCACGGTCCGTGAGTTCGAGCCCCGCGTCGGGCTCTGTGCTGACAGCTCAGAGCCTGGAGCCTGCTTCGGATTCTGTGTCTCCCTCTCTCTCTCTGCTCCTCCCCCGTTCATGCTCTGTCTCTCTCTGTCTCAAAAATAAATAAACATTAAAAAATAAATAAATAAATAAAAATAAAAATATTTTTCTAAGGTTAGATGTATCACTAATGTGTTTCATTATTTTGGATTTTGACTTCCAGTTAGGAAAGTGTTTCAGTTACTAAAGATATTCACTCGTGTTTCTTACTAGAGCTGTTATGAGTTCAGTTTTTACCTTTAAATCTCTGATTTATTTAGATTTTATCTGCGCATACGATGTGAAGTATGGGTGTGATCTGGTCATTTTCTTTTTTCCTTTTTTTTAATTTTAGTTTTTTTAATGTTTATTTATTTTTGAGACGGAGAGAGACAGAGCATGAGTGGGGGAGGGGCAGAGAGAGAAGGAGACACAGAATCGGAAGCAGGCTCCAGGCTCCAAGCTGTCAGCACAGAGTTCCATGTGGAGCGCGAACTCACCAACCGTGAGATCCTGACCTGAGCTGAAATCGAACCCTTAATGGACTGACCCACCCAGGTGCCCCTGCTCATTTTTTTTTTAAATTTTTTTAACATTTATTTATTTATTTTTTTGAGACAGAGAGAGACAGAGCATGAACGGGAGAGGGTCAGAGAGAGATAGGGAGACACAGAATCTGAAACAGGCTCCAGGCTCTGAGCTGTCGGCACAGAGCCCAACGCGGGGCTCGGACTCACGGACGGTGAGATCATGACCTGAGCCGAAGTCGGATGCTCAACTGACTGAGCCACCCAGGCGCCCCTTATTTTCTTAATAGATATTTCCCACACTATATATTTTTCCTGTTAGGAGTTCAATTGTGTCCTCTTAGAAGGAGATGTTGAAGTCATAACCCTCAAGACTTCAGAATGTGACCAAATTGACACAACGTGACTGGTGTCTTCAGAAAAGGGAAATCTGGGGATGTCCAACTTCTGCTCAGGTCATGACCTCACAGTTCTTGGGTTCCAGCCCCATGTAGGGCTCTTTGCTGACATTGCAGGGCCTGGAGCCTGCTATGAGTTCTGTATCTCTCCCTCCCCCTTTCCCTCTGCCACTCATGTTCCGTCTCATTCTCTCAAAAATAAACAAACATTAAAAAAAAAAAAAGAAAAACAAAATCTGGACACAGAAATGGGCGCACAGAGAGAAGATGATGTGAAGAGACACAAAGAGAAATGGCCATCTAAGTGCTGGGAACACCTGAGGCTCCCAGAAACTAAGAATAAGGCCTAGCAGAGACCCTTTCCTGGAGCCTTCAAAGGAAGCATGTCCTTGCCGACACCTTGATTTTGAACTTTCAGTATCCAGAGCTGTGAGACAACACATTTCTTTCATTCTGAGTCACACAGTTCGTGGTAGACTTTTCATAGCTGCCCTAGGAAGCTAAAATACCCACTGATTTGAGATACCCTATGTTTTTACAGCAACTTGGGTGTGATTGCAGACTTACTATTCTGCCCCATTTGGATTATCTGTCTACTCATGTATCAATACCACAGTATTTTATTAAAGGTGGTCTACACTGCGTTTCAATATCTGGTAGAGGTACCCTCCCTTGTTTGTTGTCTTTTTTTCTTTTTTGAAGTTTTACTCCATACTCTCTCTTGTTTATTTTTCCATATGGAAGGTATCAAAACAACCAATTAAGCAAACTAACTCTAGGAAAAAGAAGTTGCCATTTTTATCAGGATTGTGACATTTTTCATTTCAAGGCTCATTCAAATCCATGTCTTCAGCCTGTACCCCCGGACTCTATCTCCACGTTGGTGCCTCCCTGCTCAGTTCTGTGGTTGCCCACACTTTCGAAATGGTTCCACATGTCACTGGGGTGCTCAAAAGCCTTGGATGCAAGTGCTCACTGAAGCTTTCCCCACCCTCAGGAGCACTTCTGGATACTTGCTTTGTTTCCGTAAGTATGTATTGAATGGAATCACATTGCATAAACATAAATTTGAAGTTGTAAAGTAAGATTTGTTATAAGTGGTCTGTAATTCAGACTTCTAACTGGCTTGGGATATAATTCAGGTAATACAGTGCAGTGAACTGAGTACTGGATGTGCAATCTTAAAATCTACATTCTGATACCCTATTCTCTATAGTATTATAGTATTTAATACATATAATTATAGTATACTGTATATTGTATAGTATATTATTATATAGTATATAGTATATATATTGTATACTATATATTGTATAGTATATTATTATATAGTATATAGTATATATATTGTATACTATATATTGTATAGTATATTATTATATAGTATATAGTATATATATTGTATACTATATATTGTATAGTATATTATTATATAGTATATAGTATATATATTGTATACTATATATTGTATACTATATTATTATATAGTATATAGTATATATATTGTATACTATATATTGTATACTATATTATTATATAGTATATAGTATATATATTGTATACTATATTTTGTAGATGTATACTACACTATATATAGTATAGTATATGTGTAGTATACTATATATAGTATAATTATAGAATAGTATACATGTAATTATAGTATACTATAAATAGCAAAATTATAGTATAATATATATAATTATAAATTACATTAGTTATATATAGTTATATGTTATATAATATAATTACATATACTATAATACTATATTTATACTAATTATATAATATAAATATATATAAAGTATATATAATTTAAAGTATATACTTTATATATTATATTATATATAATACTTTATATATTATAATTATATATATAAGGTATATATAATTTAAAGTATATATGTATATATAGACACACTTTACATAGAAAATTATGGTATTTGTAAAATCTTACACACTATACTATATTTTTATTTTATATATACTGCATTATTCAAAGTTCTGTATACTAAAACAGTAACCTTGGGAGCAGTTTTCTAGCCTGTCACATTTTCGAATCCAAGATCAAAAGCCTCGTTCACCAGATTATGGGGAGAGTGATGTAATCTGCAGTTCCTGTTGGGATTTCTAGCTCTCCGCCTGCCTCTTTCCTCCCTGTCTCACTCAGCTCCAAACCACACAGGTTTTCTTTGCTCTTCTTTAAACAGGTCAGTCTCATTCTTAAGGCCTGATCATCTGCTCTTGTCATAGGTCTTTGAAATTTTACTTAAATTACTCTGTGAGCTCCTTAAATTGTAAGCTCCAATGCACACCATCTCATGGCCTTCCCTGATTGCTTCCGCGTACGGCAGCTTGTCTTCTTAGTCACTTTTTAATTCTTACCTGTTTTATTCTTCTTCATGGTGCTTATTTATATCTGAAGTTCCATTGCCTGTTTATTATCTTATCTGCTCTCTCTTTCGCTGAGATATAAGCCTCCCAAGGAGAAAGATGGTATCTTCTTCACTTTGATAGCCCCTGGCTTATGACAATGTATTAGATGCTTAATAAATATTTGTTGAATGAACAAATCAAATGGCATAATGTACGTAAAATGTTTGTCACATAATAGTTGTATAATGGGCAGTATCTCATTTTATTATTTATTATACAGCAGTGGACTCTTGTTGTAGTAACACTTAAAACATGTATAAAACATACTCGATTCTTTCCCCAGAGTCTAGATCCTTGGCGTTTGGCTAATAAAGACTTAAGTAATATGATTTCATTGGCTGAAGAGCAAGTGTTGGGTGTTGTTTTTCTCTAGCTTAGGCCTTTTTGCACTTGACAAGAGGTCGTAGCATTTTTAAATGTCCCTTCCCTATCATTAGTCATGCTGATTTCCTGGGTTCTGGGTATGCTCATGTGTCCAATTACACCTGGGATGTGTGCTTTCCAGATGCCAGCAGAAACTGCACCTCTGCATTTGCTTTTCACAATTGGATATCCAGCCTGTAACACTGTCTCACTTGGTGGTTATCATTTCGACAGTCAGTAGGTAATGGAACTCTGAGCTAAAATGGAAGATATTCAGGCTGGTTTGACTTCCCCATTCTTTAAATGGAAAGGTCCTGGCATCACTGACTTTCTTTAAGATTTTGCAGAGTAATAGTCTAAGATTGAGGTTGAGAATGGCCTGTCCTACGGAAAGTTTAGAAAAGTGTGCAATTTGGGAAAGTTTCTGACCAAACTTGACATTTTCCTGAATTGTTAAGGCTCTGGTACTCAGGACCAGGGAGAGACATGGAATTTGGCCTCTGTGGTCATAGCCCTTTTGACAGACATAATGACAGGGTCTAATCGCCAAGGGCAGTGCGTTTAAAATGCCAAGGAACAGAGTAAGGGCCAAAAGACTAAGAAAGGAACTAACATTCCCCAGGCATATACTGTGTGTACATGGCACAGTGCTGGGAGCTAGGTCAGGGGCACTTAAGTAGCCCTTAAGCACTTAAGAAGCACTTATTGCTTTAGAGCCATAAATGCTTGGCAGTTCTAACAATGCTATTTTAGGAATATTCTACTGGTTTAACTCTTAAGCTGTGCTATGGTCTCGATGTTTGTGTTCCCACCAAGTTCATACACTGAAATCTAGTCCTTCGGGTGATGGTATTAAAAGGTGGGGACCGGGGCACCTGGGTGGCTCAGTCGGTTAAGCGTCCGACTTCGGCTCAGGTCATGATCTCACGGTCTGTGGGTTCGAGCCCCGCGTCGGGCTCTGTGCTGACAGCTCAGAGCCTGGAGCCTGTTTCAAATTCTGTGTCTCCCTCTCTCTCTGACCCTCCCCTGTTCATGCTCTGTCTCTCTCTGTCTCAAAAATAAATAAACATTTAAAAAAAAAAAAAAAAAAAAAAAAGGTGGGGACCTTTGGGCAATGATTAGGTCAGGAGGGCAGAATCCTCATGAATGGCATTAGTAACCTCATAGAAGCAGCTGAGAAAGCTCCCTCGTGGGGTTATATTGGGAAGAGAGCTGCCAATGAGGAGGCAGGCCCTCATGGGCTGCCAGCACCGTGATCTTGGATTTTCCAGCCTCCAGAAGTGTGGGAGATAAATGTTTGTTGTTTATAAGCCAACCCAGTTTTAGGTACTTCTGGTACAGCAGTCCAGATGGACTAAGACAAGCCCTCCTTCCTGACTTGGTCAGGTGCGGTGGGTCCCAAACTTTAGACATTCAGGTATTACCTTTACTACTATGGTCACACTTGAGTATCACCTGTACTGTTATTTATGTATTTTTTTTAAATCAACTGACTTTAACTTTTTAATCAATTTATTGTAAAAAAAATATTATATTAGTCATATAAAGTCACTATTAATAAAAATTCTTGTATCACCTAAAATTACATCATATGTCACCAGTGAATGAGTTCCTGCTGCACTATGAGAAAGGCTGGAATCCCTGACATCAGCTCCAGACTATTTGAATGACAGATTTGGGCTTTCATTTCTTGTTTGACTTTGTTGTGATGTTGGGTCACCCAGTTGGTGTGAGCCCTAAATTATCTCTGTCTCCTTCTATCTGCCTTCTTTCGGCGATTGCAAGAGCAAAGCCCTAGGGGTTCCATTTTCCTCTCCTCTTTCTTGAGGACTGACTTTTCCAACCAAAGCTAGGCATCCCGGGTGAGTCTCTAGGAAAACCTAGGCATCTCTAGGTTTTCCACCTGGCACGTGGAAGCTACAAAGGAAAAAAAGAAGACACCAAATCATTTCTAAATGGCCACCATGAGCCAAATACAGTTGCAGATGTTCTATCAACCCAAAGCCGTTCAATACTTTCAAGCCATTTGTTGTTATACCCAGAAGGTACTACAGAGAGTGTAGGGAGTTAGCAAAGGTAACACATGGGTAAAGCTGAGATGCAAACCAAGTTACATCTGACAATAAAGTATGAGCTTCTTTCAGTAAAAATCCTGAAGAAGAGAGTCCATCGGCATTTCAAAGATATGATATGCAGAGCTGATAATCTCTCTTAAACTGACAAAAACTCAATCATTTTTGTGATTCAAATAGCTACAAAATATATGTGTTTTTGATTCAAGTTGCACTTAAGGTATAAAAAGGCTGTTTCAAAGAGCCATTTAATGCTCAAGAGCCTTTTAAATAGGATCAGGTGACTCAAGGTGGCTAACTGAGAAGATCTATTTCTTGTTTCAGTCTTAAATGTGCTGAAATGATATCCAATTCATAATGCTACTATTGATATGCCCAGAGGGTAGAATCCTGTGACTACTTAATCTCATGTTCCCTCAGAGCAGAGGACTGCATAATCTTTCATTGTGTGAGGGCACCATAATTCATTTAAGCATTTCTCTTTCTTTGGATAGTTAGGTTGATTTTATTTCTTAGCTTATATGAATAATCGTGTTATTATTAGTTTTAAAGTCCAATTTGAGATCTAAAGATGTTCCATTTTTAAATGGATTTCTTTTATAGTTTATGAGTAAAGGTGAGTATGTGTATTAGGCATTAATTTCCTTTTTGTGGAAATTTTTAGCATATGCACTTTATGCATCTCTATTTGTATGGTTGCCTTTTCTTCATCGACTTGCAATCTCCATGAAGACAGGGACCTTGTTTGTGCCATTTAGTGTTGGATTCCCAGATTCTAGAAGAGTACCAGGCACAAAAATGGTGAGATTAAATAAAAAGTTTCCCTATGTTTTATCTAGAAATTATGCCGATGATGTTAATAAGAACTACCCATAGGATAAAAAAGTGACACAAGCTAGCACAAAATTTTAATATCAGGGGTATTTTTATGTTACACCGATGATGTTAATAAGAACTACCCATAGGATAAAAAAGTGACACAAGCTAGCACAAAATTTTAATATCAGGGGTATTTTTCCTGGTCGGGCAGATCATCCTGAGTTCAGGCTACATGATTTCTAGTTATCATGTAGACCTTACTTGGCAGATATGGGTCTGAATGTCTACTTTCTTGTTGTAAACTTTCAACTAATCTATGTTCCACATGCCCCCTTTGGGCCTTTGAGTTTTGAATAACAAAACTCTCTAGAGAAATGGGGAATGAGCAAGTGAACTAAATATTTACTTAAAAATAAGGAAAGGCCGAATTGCAAAGAATTTATGAGTTGTGAAGGAGAGACAATTTCATAATGAGAAATTGTTATGTAGGTCAACCTTTTACCAAAACAAAACAAAACAAAACAAAAACAAAAACAAAAACAAACAAAAAACAAAAAAACAAAAAAAAAGGGAAAAAACATATAAATGTTTGCATTGTGATGGAATTTTGCTAAACTTTTCAAGTTTGAAACAGTTACCACATAACGCAAATAAAATTCTTTCTTTAATTTTTTTTTTAAATGTTTATTTATTTTTGAGAGAGAGAGAGACAGAATGTGAGCCAGGGAGGGGCACAGAGAGAGGGAGCCACAGAGTATGAAACAGGGGTCAGGCCCTGAGCTGTCAGCACAGAGCCCAACGCGGGGCTTGAACTCATGAACCGTGAGATCGTGACCTGAGCTGAAGTCAGAAGCTTAACCAACTGAGCCGCCCAGTCGCTCCAACTCAATTAAAATTCTTAGAACACAGGCATGTACTCTTACCTATCCACACCATCTACATATACAATAGGTCACGAAACTGTGTTTTACAGTCAGAGAGAAAACTGTTAGTCATGACAGGCCTCTCTTGCAGCTCTTACTGTGGGCCAACCACCATGTTCAGCATCTAATATTTAGCGGCTGAGTTAATTCTCTGGGATAGTTATTCTTATCCCACTTGACAGATGTGAAAACTGAGACATAGAAAAGTTAAATCACCTACTTGAAGACAGAACGCTCCTAAGAGTCTGAAGCAGGATTTCAACCCAGACTCAGTCTGAATCTTTGACCAGTAAACATAATTCTACAAACTAAGTATTCTACTCTGACATGTATTTTCCCCTCTTTGAAAGAGCAGTTTATAAATTTCAGTGTTGACTATGTCCCGGGCACCAATCTAAGTGACTTGTTACACATACTAATTCATTTAGACTTCAAAGCAACCTTGAAAGGGACAGTATTATTATTGTTTCCATTTTGCAAATGGGAAACTAAGACAAGCTGAGGTCAAGTAATTTGATCTAAGTTACATGTTTGTAAGAGGTAAATCCAGACTTTCACCAAGACACAAATGGACCAAAACGGGCCCCTATTTTTGTATCCTCTATTTTTTCTCCTCTTCCTTCTATTCTTTTCCTCCTCTTCTCTCCATATCTCCCATCTCTTCCTCCTTAATGAAAAGATTCTACCCGTAAAATGTCGTCCAACCTTTTGCTTTTGAGTTTGCAATGCATTTTCAGTTGAAATGCTAATCAGGCACCCACCATCCCCACTTATCTTCTGCTTGTTTTTAAAGCACAATCCATAATTCTTATCTGATACAAGTTGTTACCTAAAGTAGGGGATGGAATGGTGCTCATTAACATCCAGTTCCCCTCTCCTCCCTAGGCATGGAATTCTCTACTTTCCAGTCCTCCTGAGAATTAGCTGGGATCAAGTGACCAGTTCTGGCCAATAGATTATGAACAAAAGTAACACCCGTTGGTTTCAAGCTTGGCAGTAAAAAGGTCCCACATTTGAAAGGCAGAGCAGCGACATCAAAGTAGACTGGTCACTGAGGCCCTATGTGGAGGACAACTACAATAGGGAAAGTTTGAGAGCTGTAACATTTCCCACTTCTTATTTATTTGCATGAGAAAGAAATAAAATGCTGTATTTATTTCTTTAGAAGTATTTATTTACTTTGAGAGAAAGAGAGAGACGGGGTGGGGGGGGGGGGAGGGTCAAGGAGAGAGGGAGAGAGAGAATCCCAAGCAGGCTTGGCACTGTAAGAGCAGAGCCTGATGTGGGGCTTGAATTCCGGAATCATGAGATCATGACTTGAGCCAAAGTAGGACGCTTAACCAACTGAGTCACTTAGGTACCTAAAATGCTGTATTTAAAAAATTGAGACTTGAAGCCTTGTTTGTTGTTTGTTTTTTGTTTTTTACAATTTAGCCTCATCTATCCTGATCATCACTATAGCCAGAACTTCGAAATAATTTAATAAGGCTTGTATAGTTTCTATTACAAATTTGATTAAGGACAATATGAGAAAAGGAAGTAATAAGCTCCCTTCACTTATGAATGCAGATTTAAAAGTCAGATATATATAAAATTATATACTACGTTATATATAAGTAAATTCAATAAGTTTTATAAAGTATATTATGATCCCTAAGTTAACTTTGCCCCTGGAAACAAGGTTGGCTTCACATCGGAAAGCCTCCCGATGTGATAATATACCGCATTAACATAGTAGAAAAATCAAATGCTTATCTGAATACATGAAGGAAAATATTTCATAGATTTAGCCTGTATTCATAGTTTAAAAATTCTTATTACACTTAAAATTTAAGAGATCTTCTCCTCTTAGTGTTACTTGTGGGAACCAGGCTCTGAGACAGACATCTTCATGTAGAACGTTTATTGAGGACTGCTCTCGTGGACAGTCCTGGGGTTTGGGGAGAGTGAAGGAAGCACCAGTTGATGAGAGAAAGTCCACTGTTATGAAATTGTAACCCCAGGCCTCGCCTACTCATGCGAGGCACATGCCAGCCTGCATAGCCGCTCAGAGTGGAGCTCATTTGAAACAAGAAGGCTGTAATTTTATACAACTAAATCCCTGGGGAAGGGCCAGGACCCTGTGCAAGGAGGGTCACTGCAGCCAAGGTCAAGCATTGGAGGGACTTGGACGAGAGATATTGAGCAGCTGCCCACTGAGAAAATGGCAGCTTCAGGAGAGGATCTGGCCAGGACACCATAATATTCACTACCTTTGGCAAACATACAAAACAGAGAAATTTAAATGCATTCTCTGTAAGGTAAAAAAGCCCACCTATTGAGGTTTTTAAAAACACAGTACAGGGCGCCTGAGTGGCTCAGTTGGTTAAGTGTCCGACTGTGACTTAGGTCGTGATCTCACAGTTCGTGAGTTCCAGCCCCTTGTCGGGTTCTGTGCTGACAGCTCAGAGCCTGGAGCTTGCTTCAAATTCTGTGTCGCCCTCTCTCTCTGACCCTTCCCTGCTTGTACTCTGTTTCTCCCTTAAAAGTAAATAAACTTGAAAAACATAGTACAAAAAGACCTGGGAAAAGCCCTTAGAAAAGAAAAGGAAATAACAGGTTTAGGGATTGAAAGGGAAGATCTAAGGCTATCAGTATTTGTAGAAGATATGATCACCTACCTAAAAGAAATAACAAGAGTAGCAAACAGCTTTATCAAATGAGAAAATTAAATCAACTTATATGTGAGATCAACTTGAAGTAATCTAAACATCAACTTGCAGTAAAGTAATAAATTAAATGCAATTACATATCAACAGAAACTATTCTGAATCTGGGAAGTAAAGAATTCACAAGACTACAGTGGAGATTGTATTACACCAGGGGGATGATGTAATGTTATAAATTCCCCACAAATTACATCACAATCATACATATTAAATACTCAGTAAGGGGGTGGCTGGGTGCCTCAGTCAATTAAGTGGCTGACTTCGGCTCCGGTCATGATCTTGCAATTCATGAGTTTGAGCCCCGTGTCTGACTCTGTGCACTGACAGTGCAGAACCTGCTTGGGATCCCCTCCCTCTCCCTCCCCTCAAATATAAGTAAATAGATTAAAAATAATACTCAGTAAGTGTGCTCTCAAAGTTACATGAAAAAAGAAAAAGAAAAAAGAAACTGAAACAGAAGACTATGTATCTAACTACATCTTGACTATGTGCTACATTTTAATCATAAAGAAAAATTTCTGGGGTGCCTGGATGGTTCTGTCACTTCAGCTTCCGACTTTGGCTCAGGTCATGATCTCATGATTCAAGCCCGTATCAGGTTCTGTGCCGACAGCTCAGAGCCTGGGGCCTGATTGGATTCTGTGTCTCCCTCTCTCCTGCCCCCTCCCCAGCTCCTGCTCTCTCTCTCTAAGAAATAAACAAATAAACTTATTTTTAAAAAGTGGGGGGCAGGGGAAGGAAAAATGTCTTAAGTCATTCACATAGAAAAACCAAGGCTGCTTTCTAGGATAAAAACTTCATAGGAGTCTCAGACTTCTAGGAAAACTATACAAAAGTCAACAAAATCCTAATATTGTCATATCAAGCAAGATATGCTCAAGCCCATAGGAGGAGAGAAATGCAGGACAAAAAACAAAAACAAAAACAAAAACAAAACAAAACAAAAAACTTGAAAAAAGAGAACATAGAATCCATAAGCTATCCTTAGAAAGAAAAAATCTAAAAGCCAACTAAGAGGTGTATTACAATAAAGAGCCCCCCAAATGGGACAAGTATTCATACAATCATTAAATCTATTTAAATGTAGAAATAAAACAGGGAGAATTACACAGCATAATACAAATGCCAGAAAATTTGAAACAAAGTATGTGCATGGAAAGGTAATTAAGGGAGGGATAAAGTGTTAGGAAAGGTGTGAATCTATTTCATGTTTGATAGCAAGGAATCACTCAGCATTGTCTACATTGAACATGTATTTAAATTTATCCTGCTGCAGCTTCTTAACATTTTCAATATTTCTTTCCTTAAACCCAGAGGAATTTGAAGGATTCAATATCTCATAATTTAAAAACCAAATAAAAAAACTTTTAAGTAAAACACATTCATTCTTTTAGATTGACTACATTTTCTTTAATAATCTTTATATTCAAGTAAAATTAAATTAACTCCTTTTAAATTGAATACTAGCATATTAGCATATCTCAATTTGTATGTGTCTATCTACTTCTACTATGTCTGGCTAAATAGATTAAAAATATGAGTTCTTGGATGCATAAAGAGACCTCACCAGATATTGATTATTTCTGGCAAGGAAGTTTATTTGAGGTGATCTGTTGTTTTATTCTTTATGCTTTTATTAATAATGTGCAGATATATTAGTAAAATAATAAAAAGATTATGCTTAAGGAGATAAGTAAATATAATCAAATGGAAAACTATAAGAAATTAGGAAATTTTATTACAAAACTAAGAGACTGGTTACAAAATTAAATATAAATTCAACAAATTATTTACATAACAAATAGTAGCCAACTAGAAAACATAATGAAGAAAAATTGCGTTTTCAAGAATAACAAAAATCATAAAGACTCTGAAACAAATGTAACAATATATGCTAAATTTCTATGAAGAAACCCAAAAATTCTACCAAAGGGCCATAAAAGATGATTTCAATAAATACAGTGGCATGTTATTCTTGGGTAGGATGGATTAATATTGTAAGGATGTCATTATTTTCTAAATTGATTAATACATCCAAAGCAATGTCAGCTGAAATTTTAAGAGCCCATTAAAACAAAATTGAGAATCTACATGCCAACTTAAATACATGCTGAATTTTAGCATATGATTTAGATGACATTTTATATCAGTGGGGAAAATAAGAATTAATTAAAATTTTCATAGGAAAAAACTAAGCATCTAAAACATTGGATTCGTAAGTAATTCTTTATGAAAGAATACATTCTGGACAAATCAAATATTTAAATAAAAAAGATAAAATATTGAGAGGAAAACATGGGTGATTTCCTTTATCATCTTGGAGCATTCATGACATTTCTAAACATGACATGAAACCTAAAAGACATAAAAAAGAACAAATTTGAATCCATAATATTCTAAAAATGTTGGTGCGTCAAAGCAAAACTGAACAAAACAAAACACCCAGGGCTGATAAAGCTGTGAGGAAATGGATATCCTTATGCATTTTGGAGAGGAGCTTAAATTGGTACCAATTTTAGGAGGCGAGTTTGCCAAGATTTTAAATGTTCATTCTCCACTTAGTTCATTCAAGCAATGTTTATTGAAGATCGAATTTGTACCTGGCACTGTGTAGTTTCTGTCAAAAATAAGTGAACCCAACAAATATGGTCCCTATTTTCTTGGACAAAATGTTTTCTTAAGGAATGAGGCACATCTCTTTCAAGATGGCGACAAAGAGTAAGCCTTAGAATCCCTCACTTGCATGACTCCTTTCCAAGGCCTTAGGTATTTTTATGCTTAAATTTAAATTTTGTTTCTTAAAAATGGCATTTTTAGCCCCCCCTCCCCGAAACCTGATTCTGCCTGCTGAGAATAAAATCAAACTAACTCATAAAAATGTACACCTAAAGATTTTTCCTCATTATAGTGATATTTGTGGCTGAAAAAGAAAGTATGGTCTAAATATAATATTAATAAAAGTATCAAAGAGTTCCCACCATGTGCTCAGCACTTTTCTAAGCTTTGGACACTTATTAACCCACTTATTATCTCTAAAGTGATCTGAGACGAGTATTAGTCATTCCCATTATTCAGAAGAGAAAACTAAGCCACGGACAGGTTTAAACCTAATCTAAGTGCTCATCCATAGGTGATGCGTTAAATGAATGATGGCAAAGCCACACAAGATAATTTGATGGCATCAACGTGATAAAATAGAATCTGTTAATTGACACAGAAATATGTCCAGTGTATTGCTAAGTAAGAAAAGTAACTATCAATGTAGCATTGGTTTTATGATTCATTTATATAAAATATTTTCTATTTTGATCTCTATATTTCTTTCTAAATATTTACTATGGTCGGATCCATAGCCAATCTATTTTTAGTGGTTCCCATTTGCCTAGAGATAGATGCTTGAAAGGGAGTGATGACGGTTTCTTTCTGGATCAGTGAAGTTTGGGGTGATTTAATTTTTTTCTTATTTATAATATAATGCATTCCTTGAATTTTTAACTGTGAGTGTATTTTACCCATTGAAAAAAATATGTTGTTTTTGAATAGAAAATAAATAGCACAGATATGGAATAAAGATATGTTACAAAGCATCATGTATGTTTTGTATGTTCATATGATCTAATTACAGTTCGTGTATGGTCTGCAATAATGTACAGCATAGAGTTAGTAGCATTTATGCAATAGAGTTATAGGCAACTTTAAAAATATTTTCTGGCTTATCTGCATTTTTTGATTTTTCCTGAATATGCATATAATACTTATATAATAAGCAGTAACATTGAGCTAAAAATGCATTAAAAACAAAATGTCTCATAGTATGTAATCACTGTTGATCTGTAAACTCCTTCAACATATATGTTTCTTCAACTGTAGCTTTAGTAAGTGTTTCTGTTGGTTGTGCTTCTAAGAAGCAAGTATCCCCACCTCTAACCTGCCTGTCTGGTCTTCATCCTCATCACCAGTGTCCGAGTCTTTGATTTTTTTCTTCTTCATTCTGCATTTCTTCTGCAGATTCTAGAGTTCAAACTCATCATCACTAATTCTATAGTGTTAATTCTGCTTTTTATTGCTTTCAATTCAGATTTCTATTCTATTATTGCATTTTTAATCTCCTTATAATCTTTCTTTATCATGTCAAACTCCTGTTTTTATTTCTACCTGCCTCTCAGCCAACTCCCTTCTTATCTCAACTTATTTTAATATAATCTCATTTTTCATCTCTTTATTCAAAGGCTGTAGTTTTCATTTCTATTAAGATTACAAAGCAGACAATTTCTGCAATTTCTGTTTCCTTTAGTGGCTTTTTAAACTGTTCTTTTTTGCATCTTGATTGCTCTTTCCTTCTTTTAATGTGCACAATATTTTCACTGGAACCACTTATTTTTTCTGTTTTTGGTGTCATCATCTTTAAACGACAGGGTATCCACCGGTGGTTGATGGAGAACCCTGTCATGCCCTTCAACTCAGCCCTAGCTTGCTGTTAAAATCCTCTGCTCAGATCTTAAGTAAACAGGTTGGTTGTTATTCATGTCTCAATGCCACATTTTGTCATCTAGCAGCCGTGATGTTGGTCTTAGGGGGGTGTCCTTATTCTTAAGGTACTGTTGAGTTACTGAGAGAAGGCAGGATACTGCAGTAATGAGGATATCAGCTATCTACAATTAAACAGTGCATTCAAATTTTGGGTCTACCAATTATTAGAAAAGTACCTTGACCCCTTTAAGGTCTATTTTACTCTGTGAAATGGACACTATAAGAAATTGAGGCAGCAACGTGTTAAATAAATCTGCCCAAGGTCGCAGAGCTTGTAAAACGTAGAACTGGGATTAGAATCTAGGCAACCATGTTTCCAGTGAGTGCTTTGTATCTAGCATCTGATAAATATTTGCTATTATTATTATGAGGAGTTACATTTATTTATGGATGATCAAAAGTAGCGAATTCTTCTTCCCTTTCCTGAAACAATACAGGCAAAAGAGTGTTCCACTTGTACTTTTTTAAACTCTTCTTATGGTGTTCTAAGATGAAAATTTGCCGTAGGTTAACTCCTCTGCCTCAGAATGTGTAGAATTCCTGAAAATTGCAATTCTTGAAAATATTTAGGAGTTCCGATTGGGGGATCTGGGCTGGAATGCGTGTGTGCGTGTGATTCTTTTCATCTGCTATATACATACGTGTATGCATACACCCGCACATATACATCCCACATGCACAACTACTTTAGAATTCATGGTCTGTGTTCTGTTCGGTCGAGCCGTGGCCGTATGATCTATATGGTTGGTGGTTATCACAGAGTCTGCTTTCCTGAGCCAAGGCACAGGCAACTATATTGAGGTGTCGCTGCATCGTCCTTCACGTTGGCAGTTTTGATCTCCTGCAAGTGACGAGGTATGTGTTAATGTCACCTGACAATTGTGTTTCTCTTTTCCACTCCATGAATATTATAATTAGAGGAAATTCCTCTAAGATTTTGGCAGTAGATTAGTTGTCAATCTTAGTTTCTTGGTTTATTATGCACCCTCATCTTTTTCTGTGTTTCCTAGATATTTGGTGATGAAAATCACAAAGTCTGAGATGGGGAATGCTCTTCTATCATTTTCTTAAGCTGCTCTCGCCTCAATTCCACCCCTGTTTTTCCATACACGCGCACACACACTCATGCACAGTTGGAGACTTTGACCGAATATTCGTGCTAGAGGTAATTTAACAACAAAGAGAGTAATGTTAGCATTATATGAGAGAAAACAAGATTCATTTCCTTGAGAATGCGTTCTCTGTGCCCCTTACTCTGTGATGGCGGTAGGGTCTAAATCAATGCGGATGGATTGGTGAGTTGGAGGGCTCAGCAAAGTCTCCTTACTTGCCAAAACTGTCAGCAAAGAAGTAGGATATGAAGCCATTTACAGAGAATGACAGAGGTAAAATTGGGCATGAACTGTTAGAGACCTGGCAAAAGTTTGCAAAAGCTACTGTTTGAAACTGAGAAGAGCCAATTTTTCGTTAGGATAATGATCTGTCCAGTGTGGTGTAACAAAGACAAAAATGACAGTGGCCTAAACAAGGAAGAAGTTTATATCCTCTTCATGGAACATTCTTAGTATAAGCTACATAGCTTTATTTAGTGGCCCCATAGTCTTAAGGAACCACCTTCTTTCTGTTTGGTTGCTCTGTGTTTTGCCCTCACCTACATCGTCCATGATCACTTCTCACTATGTCTGCATTTCAGGTAAGCGGTGGGAGGATGAAAGACAGAAGGAGAGTTCATCCGCTGACTATACCATCACTCATGGAAGTTGAGCACATGACTTCCACTCATATTCTATTCTAGAAAGCTCAATTTGGCCACACCCAGCTACAAGGGAAGCTGGGACCTGTAGCCTTCAGCTGGGAAGCACCATGCACAGTGAAAATTTAGTGGTGCCCTTATAAAGTAGGAAGACAGGAGTGGAAATTGGAGGGCACAGCATTCTATGCCATAGTCACCAGGGGCTATGTATTTTGGAAGTCTTCTTTGTTCCTTTCGCCTTTACTTCCAGTGTTTTCATGATTTTCTCCAAACTCGTAGTAGCTTTTCCAGCCATGTGAGTCAAGGAAATTCATATCTACCTTGGCTCCCAATTTATACTATACTTTCAGATGGTCAACTGACATCTGCTTGGATATTTCCAGAGTAAGAACTTAGGACTTCAGTTTTTTGAATTTTGACAGTTCTAATCTTTAGAATTTTCTTTTTTCAATTAACTTGATGATGTTGTTATAAATAAATATATGGCAAAGTCCATTGCAGTCGTTCTTTCTTTTTTCCTGCTAACAAATTCCAAGTTGTTCAGGTTGTACGTGAGGACCCTTTGATTGCATGGATTTTAGACTCTTACTCCAGAATGCATCATGATTGATGTAATTCAGTCATCATAATATCATTCCTCTTGGCCAGTCAAGTTGCTTAGTTTTCTATAACCAGACAAGAGGATAAACCATGGAAATGGTGACTGGAGACTTTCCTTCCACAAACAAACAAACAAACAAACAAACAAACAAACAATTATACTGGCAATATTGGTTAAAGAACTATAGACTTCTTTGAAAATTATGAAGAAAGCAGGCAAAATCAGCTGACTTAGACTGGTTGGAATCTATACACACACATTGATGCAATTAGCAATTCAATTGACTGTAGTAGGTAGACTTGGAACTTGGAACTCAGCTAGAAACTGAGACTATGTGGGGATAGGACACACTAACCTATCTGCACTGAAGAGAGTGATGCTGGACCTAGGACCATGGTGGTCTTGGAGAAAGTAGAGAGGGTTAAGAGGTCCAGGCAGTTAATGCAGACACGACATGAATAATACAGGTAGGGGAATAAGGGTACCCCGAGCAGAGACTCAGGCAGTTGCAGGTAGACAAGCTATGATGGCCAAAAGGCTTAAGTCACCAGGTTTGTGAAATTCAAAAGTGGGATTCTAGCCTGCAGGAGTCCTTATTTGGCCTGTAAACAAATACATACAGTAAGAGCAGCCAATGAAGCTGAGGGAGCAAATATACTGGATAAAACCTAAGGGAGGAATCTGGATACAGAACTATTCAGGGACATGATTTTTAGAATTCAAGAGCTAAGAAAGATCATGTAGTTGATCTAGGGTTACAAAGGCAGAACTTTTTGAGATCTACTTTTCTATTTGGGAAATACTGGTGTTGAAGCATCCTTTCCTGACACTTCCTTACTTTTCACCTCCCCCTCCCCCCCCCCATCTCCTCTTGTGCCACTCATCTCCTGATCTTTTTTTTTAATTTTTTTTTTAACGTTTATTTATTTTTGAGACAGAGAGAGACAGAGCATGAACGGGGGAGGGGCAGAGAGAGAGGGAGACACAGAATCGGAAACAGGCTCCAGGCTCCGAGCCATCAGCCCAGAGCCCGACGCGGGGCTCGAACTCACGGACCGCGAGATCGTGACCTGAGCTGAAGTCGGACGCTTAACCGACTGCGCCACCCAGGCGCCCCCGTCTCCTGATCTTTGACTTCATGTCTTTGTTGTGCCTTTGTCGCTGCTCTTCCAGGTTCAAAGCTGCCCCGTGACTCTCCGCACCTCCTAAACACGTTGCTTCTGATATCCTTTAGCTCGTTGTACTTTTTTTTCTTTGTGTTTGTTTGTTTGTTTGCACCCTGAAATTTAATCCCCAGCCTGGACATGGTTGTGTGCAGGTGACGCCTTTTCCTGGCTTGTGTCAGTCCCAGTGGGAGTGGGATTTGATAATGGGTCAGACAGATTGTTGTTATCAAGTGTTGCTGTCCAGGCTTTGTCACTTTTCCCAGGCTGGGGATAGTATATAAGGAATCAGTTTCAGAAATAGGGAAGACATCATATTGAAAGAGTGAGGCTCTTTGCTTGAGTGATGGAAAATAGTCAAGCAAAAACCAGTTGCTAACCAGTATTAGAACAAGTGGCTTTCTGGGGCACCTGGGTGGCTCAGTCGGTTGAGCGTCCGACTTCGGCTCAGGTCATGATCTCACGGTCTGTCAGAGCTCCACATCAGGCTTTGTGCTGACAGCTCAGAGCCTGTAGCCTGCTTTGGATTCTGTGTCTCCCTCTCTCTCTGCCCCTCCCCTGCTCATGCTCTGTCTCTCTCTCTGTCAAAAATAAATAAACATTAAAAAAATTAAAAAAAAAAAAGAATAAGTGGCCTTCTAAGGACCCTGGTGACGTGCTGGAGAGTAGCGGTCGCTTTGTTGGGGTTCCTACCCTTGGTTGGGCATTTTTAACAATACAGGCGGTGGAATGTTTTCTTTCCCTGATTATATTAGTTGAGACAATACCAGAGGCCTGATATTTCACTTGGCATCCAGTCATATCATCCTGTCTTGTTCTACTTGTCAAACAAGTTTGAAACTGTCACCAGCCTCCTGACCAATTCACCCTGCCTTGTATTTTTTGGCCCCAGACATCTGGAGAGTTGAGGCTCTGCCATCAGATCTCCAATTTTCATTCCCTCTAAGTCCCAGCAATGCATGTCCCCGGTTGAAAGGAAAAGATATTGGATATATGATCATCCCATCTCTGAACTCGCAATCCTCAGTCACATTTCATTTTCTCCTTCAAAACTGATTAGGTGCTCTGCTAGAGATGGCCTTTGTGCTCTGACCTGAACTTTTTACTATGTTATCTGGTTAACTCCCTTATACTTTCTCGTGTCCCCTTTGACATCAATAAGTTATTCCTGTTCTCTCCCCTCGTATCCTCAACTGCTATTTTATTCTTTCTATCTCATCCTCTGTCCCTCCTTTGTATGCACTTCCATGCACTAAACTCCTTATATATCCTACATGGCAATTTTTCCCCAGTGATGTCAGGAGAGAGACAGATAAGCTATTGCAAGCTTTCTTTCCAAGATTCATAATTACATTTCAACAACAAAAATTATTGATTGCTAAGCACTCTCCCAGGTCCTGGTGATAAAGTGATCAAAGAGACAATTCCTGACACCAGAGGGGTTCACGGTCCCATGCAAAAACCAGAAAGACACATGAACAAATAATTGTAATACAGTGGGGTAAGTATTATAAGAGAGATGTGCATAAAAACCTATAAGAATATTAATGATGGGGCAATATATTCTGTCCGTAGAGTAAGAAAATGCTATAGATTAAATCCAACAATTAAATGCCTTTTTCCACATATGCATATTCAAGGAACTTATTAAAAATTATAGAATGCTAGAGATAAGTATTCCTTGTTTTATCTCTGAGAAAATAGACCTTGAGAGGCTGAATGGCTTGTCCCAAATCACTGAGCATGTTTTGACAATGCTGGGATCTTATGTATTATTAGTCAGGAAAATTAACTCTAGCTGCTACAATAGAAAAAGCCTCGCAATCTCTGTGGCTGGATACAATAAAAGGGTGTCCCTCTTCCTTCATTCAAACCTAAGGTGGCCTAGGTGGTCTTCGTCCAACCTGTGAGAATGACACTTGCAGCAGGTGGCCTCCAAAATTGTTCCAGCAAGGGAAGTGAAAAGGAAAGACATACTGGCACTTAATTGCCTTGCCCTTGAGGTCATACATGTCACTTCTTTTCACAGTTCATTGGCAGACATAAGCCTTATTGCCTCCATACAACAAATGGGTTAAAAATGTATGAAGCGTATTGTGTCCAAACTATCTTTGTCACACCTGACTGCCCTTGGGAATCCTGCTTCTACTGTCAATGGGGGATCTTCATTGTATCCTGGTGGTGGCGGTAGGGCACAAAGTATATGTTGAAGAGAGATGGGTGGGCGGATGGATGGATGGATGGATGGATCACTTCTACATCTGTGGTGATGGTTATTCCAGCTTATCTTCTTAGCTAGGCTGGTGTTTATTTTCTACCCTATTTTTCTTATGAGTTGACCCTCATGTTCTTCAGGTGAAGGGCATGACCACCCTTTTACTCCACAGAATTCAAGAGAATTTTGATAGTGCAGCATGGGATGTTATTGTGTTAATCATTTTGTGATGAGTACTGCAGAATAAAATGCCCAGCATAGTAAATAATAGCATTAGAGCTGTCTTTGAAAGAAAAGGTCAATATTATACCTTGTTGCTGATAGGAGAGATTAATATACTCTAGCTATTATTAATAATAGTAATTAGACTATATTGCTTTAGCTGATCCTTAGGTCCCATTTATAGGAACAGCCTAATGTTCTTCCTGAGCATGACTTGGCATATTTTAACACGTCATTGCAAGCATTGAAAATCGGTGCCAGGATCTTATCATTTTATTAGCTTTTTGGCGCTTGGATTTTGTATTTGTATTGGACTTGCTTTTCCACCACTGAAACAGTTAGCAGGGATTTTTTATATGAAAAACAGAAGACCTTTTCTTAATAGCATTTCCTATTGGGGGGCATAACTATAGATCTCCATATATTTTGCACCATTTAGCACAGCCACTGTTGCAAATTAAGAGGACAGGCATCCTTGTCAGGACAATTAACACTTGCAGCAGAAAATTCTTCTTAGCCGTGGGGGAAAAATAAAGCTTTAAATTGAGGTTGTCATACGGGGAAACCTTTTAGGGACTGGGAGCAGAGACGGGGGAGGGAAAATGGAACCCTGTGTGTTTGTTGACCGGATCATCGACCTCTTCTCTGTTACAATTTCTCCATCAAGATCAAGATCTTTGAGTACTGTGCAAAGGGTCTGCAGAGATATAAAAATGTGCCAGAATGAATGATCCTTGTTTAAAGGCTAAACACACAGAGGGTAATTTTAGCAGTTCCCTCATTCCAATAAATCCCCCTTCATGTTCTTTCTCTGCCATGAGTTTTCACTAATAACTCCATTTTTTGATTAAGGCACTAGAGGCCTCTATTAAAATGAGCCAGTGTTACCTAGCAGGTGTAAACCATTTACTCTTTATCATTAATGTCTTACTGTGAATAATTAAAGTGAGGTTTCTTCCGTCAGCTAAGCCTTAAGAAATAATAGTGGTAATGTTTAAAAACTTAAAATTTACAGCATGCTAGAGCTTACAATGCCAACTGAGTTATTCACCCATTTATTTCTTAAAATAATCATGTGAGATAAAATAGGTGGGGACAGGGTGGAGGTATTTTCTTTTAACTGACGAAGAGCTTGACATGAATCAATTGCCTGTTCGAGGGCACGCTCAAGGACTGAATTATAGAATTAGTAAGTAAGGAGGAAGTGGGGGCAGCATGTGGGAGGACCAGTTCTTACTGGACCAGTAGGGAGCACACGCGGAGTTGCTCAGCTATGTGTGAGGGTTTGGAGGTCTTGAGAGGCTTTAGGTTTGAAAGGGAGACTACTAACCATAGTTGCATTAGCGACCTTTTCCTGGGTGTCTATTACCAGCTAAGAGCAAACTAGACTCTTCTATACACTGTATCGTTTCTCCTCTCTATAATCGTTCGAGGTGCATTTTATTCCATATTTACAGATGAAGAAATAGGGGTTTGGAAAAATTAAAAAATTGTTCAAGGTTACTCAAGTGAAAGTGGCAAAACATTTTCCTCTCCCCAAGCCCCACATTCCTTCACAGCCACACGCTACTGTGCAAGAAAGCAAACAAAGAAAAGGTCATGGCAGGGACTTGAAAACAAATTTCCCTTTCTTCACATCTGTCTCAGGCTTGGCTTCTCTGCCCTTCACCTTTCCATTAACTCTCTAATCCTGCAAAGAACAGAAATTGGATCACACCTTGACCAAAAGGGAGGGTTTAAAAATGTCTACCTGGATACTCTTTCAGTTTTCAAAGTTTGTCATCCGCCCTTTAGATTCATTATGTGGAACGTTTCATGTTTATTTCAGTAGCTTTTCTATTGTTGTGGAGATAATGAGTTTTTTTTTTCATTTTTGTTTTTTTGAGCAAGACACTTTTTTTTCTCCCTTATTGAACAATATGGTGGCCATGTGTTTCCTTCCTATGTCAAAACTTACCCTCAATTACTTTCAGGTGCAATAAAACCTGTCAAAAGTTTCTGACCAGATTTTTTTTCCCAAGGGAGAAGTCATTAAGGGCAAAGAGTGACTGAAACAATGGAAAGCAGGCAACTAAACTTTTCTTTAGTATTTGCTGCCACAATTGCTATAAACTAAAATTACTCTCTCTTTGATTGAGAGGTGAGCCCCTTAATAGTGTATATTAGTAAAATATGATTGTCTAAGAAGAAGCAAGTCATGATGTGTTGATGCATTTAATTGACAAGATAGAGAAAGAATTAGAGGGTATTTTTTGAGTTTTTATCTCCCTGTTGAGCAACCTTGGATGGGCTGCTTAATTTCTCCATTGCTCAGTCTCCTCATCTGTAAAATGGGGGCAATGACACTTACCGAGCTCGCAGAGGCATTGTCAGAATTAATTAACTTAAGAGAAGTCCTCTGAGATCTCTGGATGACTGGCGCCGTGCAATTGCAAATGATTAGTATCCTTATTATTCTGACACTTGCCCATAAGGCCCATCGATCAAGTATGGGTCTAGCTGAACTGGGCAGAGCGATGGATCCTGCGACTGCATTCAATGGCAGTTTGCCCTGAAGATAAAGTCTGTCACACACAATGTCTCCCTAGAGCAAGCTTAAGCTGGTAGCAGTATTGATGTAGGTGATCTGCCTGCCAGGATGCACAGAGGCAGTTTAACTAGGGCTAATTATGGCCAGCAATAATGCCAGAGCCAAGAACTCACCGCTGATTATGATGGGATGCTCAAAGAAACTATTTCTGAACCGGATACTCAGACAGGATTTTCTGCACTGTGGGTATGGGTAGTATTGTGAAGGATGTCAGGGCACCTCAAATTTCAGAGGAAGGAGACTTGTAATACTTTTCTAGAAAGGAAGAGAAGCAGAGGGAATTGTTATCCTTGCAAATTGCCCATTGTGATGTTCATAACTTATTTATCTTGGCCATTTCTTTTTATTGTTGCACAAATTTATGTTTGCTCTTAGAGTAGGGATGAAGGGATGGGCAGCATTGGCAAGCAGGCCAGGGGAGATGGAACTCCCAATCTCGCAGGAGCTTTTAATCTAAGAGAGCAAGGCAGACGTGTGCAAACAATGTACAGAGAGTAGAGGAAGTAGAACTTTGAGGAAGCTTCAGGCCAATACTGACTGTAGGTGCTTTGATGTGGTGTGGTTGATGTTATTAATCAGAACATCATAAGCTACCAAACCGTATAAAGTGCCAGTGAAAATATTCTCATTTCCAAGATTACTGCTTTAGTGCAAATTATTATCATTTCTCCACTGGATTACTTTGATAACTTTTGGCCGGTGTCCCCTATTTCAACCTTTGTCCTCGAGGTCTATTCAACACAAACCTGATCACTCAGAGCAACCCATTCTTCTGTTTAAATATTGTAAGTCTTCTTTCCCCATTGTACTTAGATTCAGATTCAAACTACCACTGCTGCTTCTTATGGCTCTGTATCATTTTTTATTCCCTGTTTCTAAGCTAATCTTATTACAAAATCCAGCTGTTGTCTAAGCTCTGTCCATGCCAGTTTCCTTTCAGCACCCTGAAAGTCAGATTTGTGTGTGTGTGTGTGCCCCAGGGCCTTTGCATGTACCTTCTTGCCTGGAATGTTCTTCCTAGGTGACTTCCACTGGGCTAGACCCCAATACTCAAAACATTTCATTTACATGTGACATATTCCAAGGCTCTATCCAAACCATCATCTTTCCCTCCCTTGCCCAAATGCTGTGTACTGTTGTTCCCCTTCCTGGTATTTATTAGAATCTATAATTATTCACTCATTCACTCAAACATTCATTCACTCTTTCATTTATTTCTTCATTAGTCTGTCCCCTACAGAAGATGGGCGCTCAGGAGAAAGAACTTGCCCTTACCCCTTATTAACCAGTGGCCAGGACAAACATAAGATTTCTAAATGTTGAATAATAACTACCACTATTAAGCACATATAGCATGTCAGGCATTATGCTATACACTTGAAATACAAATCTCATTTTTCCATCAAACAACTTTGAGAGGTTGGTGTCACTGAACTGCAGTCAATACAATTAAATTGAGGTTTAGGAACACTGACACTTGTGATAGACCACAGCTTGGATTTAGGGAAAACTGGATTCAAACACAAGGCTCCCTGGCTCCAAAGTCAAGGTTGGTCCCATTGTTTCCTGATTCGGAGGCTGGATGAGGGGTCCAAATGAAGGGGTCAGTGATACATCCTATCTCAGTGGCACTGAACACGGATTGGCTTGAAAGGCATTTTTGGGAAATTGAATTTAAGAGACAGCCCTGAATTGTTAAGTACCTGTGTTAAGTACTAAAAACTCGGTGATGACTTTCCAGAGGAGAATGAGAAAAAACCTTGAAAAGAATAAGCCAAAACAATTTTTTCCTGTCCTTTTTAGGAAATCTTCCCATTTATTTTCCAACCGCTTCTTACCTGAAGGCATCTCAATCTTTGGCTTCTGATTACTGCTTCCTGGAGGGAAGTTTAGGGAGTGTGAAAATTATTTCACTTTAAGTTCACTCCAATTCACTAAAGAATTTTGTACATTTGAGAATCTAAATAAATGAACAAATAGCAAAAACCTATCGGACGAAAGGGTAAAAACACTGTGGTTTTCTTTCTCAAATTTTGACATTTAACATGTGATATTTTGTTTGTGGGTTGGAGCGCTCTCAGAACTAATACAAATAAACAGGTTCGCTTTTAAAAATGAGACAAACATTCAAATAGAAGTGTGGTTCTTTCTTTGCCAAAATTAAAGACAAGCCATTGATGCATATATGGATGGATTTTGTAGAATGCTAGGAGTATTTTTTCAGAAAGGTAGTTTTGTGTGTGTGTGTTTTGCTTGTTTGTTTTCAGGATTCTTTTGCTGACAGGTTTCCAGTTGTCTGTGATGATAGTAAAAAATGTTAAAATAAAGATATGCATGCATTTAAGTCATCAAATCTCAACCAGAGCAATCAAAACAACCACAAAGACACATGAAGATGAAATTTCAAATATTGTGACACAGCTGTGGACTGCTAGGCAACAAACAACTAAACTCAAATCAGAAGTGTACGTTAAAATCAAATAATATGTCTGTGTTCCAGAGACTAGGATATGTACCAAGAACATAGAAGAGAACACAAGTTGCTTTTGACTGGTAGGACTACTGCTGATGACAGGGGAAGTAATCGATACATCCATCATTTTATTTATTTATTTATTTATTTATTTTTAAAATTTTTTTAATGTTTTATTTATTTTTCAGAGAGAGAGAGACAGAGTATGAGCTGGGAAGGGGCAGAGAGAGGGAGGGAGACAGAATCCACAAAGCAGGCTCCAGGCTCTGAGCTGTCAGCACAGAGCCCAATGTGGGGCTCGAACCCGTGAACCTCGAGATCATGACCTGAGCCGAAGTCAGACGCCCAACTGACTGAGCCACCCAGGCACCCCAATACATCCATCATTTTAAAGTGGTCAGTGTTGGGATAGATGTAGTCACAGGGCTGTACGAGAAGATGGGAGGTAGAGCCCCAAATCCAGCATAGCAGAATCATGACAGACTTCCTGGAGGAGGTGACACCTAGACTGAATAAAGAAACACTTTAAATATCAAGAGCATAGCAGAGCACAGGAGTACCTGAAACTTCCTTTTCCTTGTCAGTTCATTCCCTTCTGTTGTAACTAGCCTTCTCCTCAGGCAGAGAACATTACCACTATGCCCAGTTTCCAGATGCGTTATTTCTCTAGACAGGAAAGGATTTTTCTCTTTCCAGCAACCATTTGAAAAATCCAAGTGAACGATTCTGATTTTCTTTGGTTGAATTTCTTTTTTTTTTTTTTTAATTTTTTAACGTTTATTTATTATTAAGAGACAGAGCGTGAACAGGGGAGGGGCCGAGAAAGAGGGAGACACAGAATCGAAGCAGGCTCCAGCCTGCAAGCTGTCAGCACAGAGCCTGACGTGGGGCTCGAACTCACAAACCGCAATATCATGACCTGAGCCGAAGTCGGATGCTTAAATGACTGAGCCACCCAGGCGCCCCTGGTTAAATTTCTTTTTTAATTGTTAGTCTAATCCCTTTGGCCAAAGAAGTGGTGTTCTCTGATTGATCTAGCTTTGACTCATCCAATGTACCTGGCATATTACTAGCTATTTAAGATGACAGCTTCCATTTAAAACCTATGACTGAATATGCCAAGAAAGGCCTTAAAAAAGAATAAAGGAGCATTTACCAGATGTTAAAAAACAAAATTCAACTGAGTCCATTTTAAAGATCTTATGGGCTTTATTCAACAATTCGTGAATGGAGTAGTATCTCATCAGGGAAGTAGAAAGGGGATCTGAAAAGTTGGACAACATGAAAGACTTGTATAGGAGAATGAGATGGGACAAGAAAGTTACTAGCAAAGAGTCGATTGTATGCTGCAAAGTCACCTTCCTTTGGAGGATGGTTAGGATCTATCCGGCAGATTAGCTCACTAAAGCTGACCAGGTAATTCCAGATGAACTGGTTTAAGATTCTACTCTTAGGAGAGGTTGGAACTGTGATTAATTAGGAATGAAGTCTCTATTTGGTGACCTGGGTTTAGCGCAAGTGACTCCATTTTGGGCCTCTTGTCTCTTTATTTATTGACACAAATGAAGCATAAAGGATTGTTGACCCAGTGAAATAGTTGATATTCTAGGGACTCTATTCTAGTCCACCAGTGGCTAAAGTAATTAAGGCACCTGGATACATTTTAGGTTTGCCTACTGAGAGACTGACAGGGAAGGAAGAAACAAACATTGGCTAAGTTATTTTCTGTGCTAACCCTTTTCTATGTGTTTTATTTTTCCCATCTCATAAAAATTCTGACTACAATCTTCAAAGATAAGTATTCATTTAACTATAGGAACAGAGAGGTTAAATAACTCTTAGAAGATCACATGGATTAAGAAGTCACAGAGATTTAATTTGTTTTTAATTAACAATTCCATATTCCCTCTACTACACCATGTGGGCTCTTTGGAAAACAATATTTGTAGCATAAGGTATAATCTTCCAAATGGCCAGAGGTGTGCAAATAGGAGCACTGTTTTGTTTTCTTTTTTTGCTGACTTTATGATAAGATGGTCTTTTTTCTTCTGATTTTAATGTGCTGTGTCAGGAGAAAATATATAATGAGGGTTCTGGATTTTCTGTCTTTTGAGCTGATTCTGTAAGATATGTCACATGTCTCTTCCTTAGAGAGAGTAATTAATGGAGTGTATTGTTATTTCCATATGATGCCATCTCTGGAAGAATTTCTCTTTGGGCACGCAGTGTGGGGGTTGGGGGGGAGGAGGGACATTTGTAAATTTCTGCATTCGTATTGAGCATTATCCCAAGAGGATGGCACAAAAAAACATCAATAATTAAATAGAAAAAACCTCTTCATCTTTATAGACAGATCTTCATATTAAGCTTGGGTGCCAATTCTTTTGGAAAGGTCGCTATCACTGGCTCTCCAGTTGTGGCAGAATATGGGGCAGGGGTGATGACCCAGCAAAGACAATGCTTGGGTCATTCTGCGTGGAAACCAATAACTGCTCCCAAGTTTGGCTCATTGCTCATTTCATTATATCTGCACAAGTTTCCCTGGGATTTTTTTTCCTCTGTCAGGTAAACATTAGGCTTAGTTACAGAGGCGAAAGAGATGTATAAATGGGGGAAGGGGGAAGGAGGTATATCTCATTTTATTACTCTTTTGTGTAATAGTAGTAAAAGTTTTGTAGGGAGTATTGTATACAGTAAAACAATCATTTGTCAAAGGGTAAACTTACTGAACACCAATGCTCTGTTTTTAAAAGATCCCGTGTGTGTCATGAACTACACAGTGTTCATAAAAAGTTGTACTCCAGGGTTAGATATTCTTGCTTCCTCAATTACTAGACTTTTCTGAAGTCTCTCAAGGAAGAGGATTAAACATTTATTGTCAGGAAGCACCACGTTGCACTCTGTCCCATGCTTTGACACATTCATTAGCCCAGACTCTAAATTTTCAATTACCGAATCCATAAAATACTACCACAGAAAAAAAAAAAAGTTAAAAGCAGTGAAAAAGAGAAAAAAGAAAGCAACAGCCAGAAACTATGCACTGCAGTTTTGAAGATTCTACTCTTGCCCTGTCATTTTAGTTTGGTCATTATAGGCAGTGTTTGCCCTTAAGGAATGAAACCTGAAGTTATATATGAGTCATATTCCACTCCGATGAGTTATTTACTATTTGAGACCATGAGAAAATAAGAAATGTGCTATCTTTTATCTTTAGTCCTTTGTGGAGAGTTGACACGACTCATGGAGTAGATGAGGAACATGACAGAAATTAGCAAAAATTCCTCAGGGTCAATTAGCAGACACAGAACATTTTTAGATAATGATGCACACATAAAGAAGATAACTGAAGAGAAAGGTAAAAGACAATATCTATGACATGATCATTCAGAAACTCTCACTTGAAAGACGAGCATGAATTACATGTGCAAAATTAAAAGAGGGTTTTAAAAATATAGAGTGCTGGCTTCAGTTCTGACATTTCAAATGATTGAAAGTTGTCACCCTCAACCTTGCAATGATAAAAAATCTGGACAATGTGAAAATCCATGATTCTTTTCTTGGACCAATCAGAGAATTGGAGTCTGAGGGAAAATCACCACCCCTAAATCTCCAGAGGTAGGTGCCTCTAGAGAGATACAGTCTGGATCTGCTTACCTGAAACAGAAGCCTTAGAGTCATAAACTGGCAATGACACTGAAGTGGTAATTTTGGTGAAGTGCTCGAGGCTGAGCGCAAACTAGCATGAGATTTAGTAATATCCGGTGGCCACGGTCTTGGGGCCTGGGGCACAATTCTCTGGGTTTACCTCCAGGAACTCGACCAGGTTCTTGTAGTAAAAATACAGGAAAGATACCCTCATATCCCTGGCCAAGGGGAAGGGAAGAATAATCACTGTGAAATTCCCCCAGAACCTTCTCCATACCAAAGACGGACTCCCTGTGGAAAGAGCTTTGCCAGAGCCTCATCCCAGTTGTCAGAATGGCCTTCCTCCCACTCTGGCCCCCTTCAGCCTTCTTGTCTTACCTTCATGGGAATCTGTGGGGCTCAGTGCTTCAAGGAATTAGATGGGGAATACTACAGCAATAGAAGAGAGTAAGGACTGAAATCTAATCAGAAGATTATAGAACACTCTGCCTCGCCCTGACTTTACCACTACGCAAACAGGGCTCTGGGATAGTAACAGTGGCTATAAGCAGAAAAGCTTTACATGCAGACCCTCTGCAGAACAACACATAAGAAGGACTAATTCAGGGACACTAGGGGAACTTGAAGCCTCCAACATCCACAGCAAGAGAAAACACCAAACACAGTCCTCCAGCTCCTAGCCAGATTAATTTAATTCTACACACTAAAGGAAAATCCTTCAATCCTTATTAGTTGAGCAGCATGTCTGGCTTTCAAGAAAAAAAACATGACAAGGCATGCCAAAAGGAAAGAACAAATAACCAAACAGCGAAAACTGTCTAAAGAGACAAAGTAGGCATGAGTACCAGATTCACATATGATACAGATTTGGGGATTATTGCAAAAGGAATCTATAATGATTATAATTAACATGTTAAGGGGTCTAATGAAACAAAATCGAAAACATGAAAGAACAGATGGGTGATGTAAGTAGAAAGATAGAAACCTACAAAAGAATAAAAAACAGTGTCACACAAACGAAGAATGGTTTTTTAGAAGTTTATCAGCAGACCTGATATGGCCAAAAAGAATCTTTGAATTTGAGAATCAGTCAATAGCAACTTCCCAAGCTGAAATGACAGAGATGGCACAGAGAAAATAATTTTAAAACAGAACAGACATTCAAGGACTGTCAAAAAATGTAATATATACAACTTTGGAACAGGAAAAGAGAAGAGAATTGAGTAGAATAAATATTTGCAGTAATAAAAGCTGAGAACTCTTTTAAATTAATGAAATACAGCAAACCACAATTCCAAGAAGATTAAAGAGCACAAAACAGGATGAATACCAAAAAATACTATATTTAGGCATATTATATTAAAACTGCAGAAAAAAATAAAAATGAAAATCTTGAGAGAAATCAGAGGAGAGAGAGAAAAGCACGTTACCTACATAAGGAAGGAATAAAAATAACTGGTCTTCTCATTAAAACCAGTGCAAGCCGAAGAGTGTGGAGGGAAACTTTTAAAACAACCTTAGCTCCACTGCCCGCCCCCACCCCCCGACCAATCTAGAATTCTATATTCAGCAAAATTATCCTTCAAAAGTAAATAAGAAATACTTTTTCAGACTAATAAAACCGAGGAGATTAATCTCCAACAGACGTGCCCTGTAAGAAATGTTAACAAAAAAAGTTCTTCAGGCAGAAAGAAAATGAGATGTTGTGGACTAAATGCTTGTGTCCCCTCCAAAATTCATATGTTCAAACTTATCCCCTCAGTGTGGCTGTATTTGGATATAAGATCTTTAAGGAAGTAATTAAAGTTAAATTAAAGTTAAGTAATTAAAGTTAAATATCACAAGGGTGATATCACGGTTGTATTAGTGTTTTATGAGACCTCCACCAGGGCATGGGTGTGCTGTTGTCTCTCTCTCTCTCTCTGCCCCCCCTCATTCACACACACACACACACACACACACACTGATTTAAGACTGTAGGAGAAAATGTACAGTGAGTCTGAGTTTCTTATAGTGCCGGAAAGTAAGAAAGTTCTCAAGAAAAGAAAAAAACGCCCCATAAGTGATGGGTATCATGTCAAAGGGTCATGGGACCCCAGTAGAAGAGCTCCCTATGGCCATAGCTGGAACAGTTTTAGTGACAAAATAATTCAGGTAGTGTGATGGTCAATATTGTGTGTCAACCTGGCTAGGCCATAGTGCCCAGGTGTTTGGTCAAACCGTACGTTTCTGTTAAAGATATTTTTCAGATTAGATTAACACTTAAAACATTCGATTTTAGGGGCTCCTGAGTGGCTCAGTCAGTTGAGCATCCAACTCTTGATTTCAGCTCAGGTCATGATCCCAGGGTCATGGCATTAAGCCCTGACTTGGGGTCCCTGCTGAGCATGGAGCCTGTTGAGATTCTCTCTCTCTCTCCCTCTGCCCCTCTCCCCTGCTTGTGTTCTCTCTCTCTAAAAGAAATTAAATGAAAAATTTTAAAAATCATTAGACTTGCTTAAAACAGATTGCTCTCCATGATCCATGCTCATGGTTCCTCATCCAATTAGTTGAAGGCCTTAATAGAAAAGGTTGACTTCCCCAGAGAAAAGAGGAATTCTTCCGGCAGATTGCTGTTGGACACCAGCTACAAATCTTCCCCTGTCTCCAGCCTGCTAGCCTACCCTGCAGATTTTGGACTTGCCAGCTTCCACAATTGCATGAGCCAATTCCTTACAATATATCTATATCTACATCCCTGTCTTTGTCTATAATCTATCTTGTTTTCATCCATTTATTCTGTTTCTTTGCAGAACCCTGACTAATACACGTAGTAAGTATTGGATTATAATCTCACATATAAAGATTTCTCACACAAACGAATTCCAAATAATTGATGTAGGCGATACCTTCTCAAGGAGACTTTCACCCTCACCCCCACCGCTTTAGTGCTGGCTGTCCTCAGTGAGTTGATTCTGAAGATTAGTGTATGGGAAAAAGAGAGCAATATAATTTTACAGGGGAAAACCCTGACGAACACTAGCTTGCTCCTGCAACCAAAATTAACCTCAACATAAGTCATGTTGATAACATGCACTGCTAATAGGATTTGATGAGAATGGCATTATACTTCTGCAGTCTTCGTTTCAAAACCTATAACTCCAGCCTACCCATGGGAAAACATAACACGAACACAAACCGAAGGACCTTTTTACAAAACACCTGACCGGTACTCCTCAAAACTGTCAAGGTTACTAGAAGCAAGGAAAGCATAAGAAATCGCTACAACCAAGAGGAGTTTAAGGAGACATGATTACTCAATGTAATATGGGATCTTGGATGGGGACCCTGGAACAGAAATTCATCATTTAACTAAAATCTAAGAAAATCTGTAGAGAATAAATAAAATGTAACAATATTGATTCATGAATTCTGAGGAAGGTGTCACACCAATGTAAGATGTCAATGGTAGAAGAAAATGGTTGTGGGCTCTATGGGGAGCCTCTTGACTGTCTTCACAACTTTTCTGTAAATCTAAATTTATTATAAAATATAAAGTTTATTAGAAATACATATACACAAAGGGGAACTAATATTTTAAGTAAATAACATTACTGTACTGGCAAAACATCAATCGCTTCTTTCTTTTGAGGAAAGAACTGAACCTAACAGGAATTTTAGTAGAAGCAGGATCTCTCATGTAAAGGACCCAAATCTGCAGGATGGAATAGCTCTGATTGTCTGCCTTGGCAACTAGTATTGACTTGTGAAATTCAGACTGCAACTAACTATGTGGGTTTTTGCTGTACTTTGCAGATACAAAGACTGCTAAAAGCATTTGATTGTCATTTCTCCAAATGCATCCTGAATACCTCACTAGAACACTGTCCATGCTTTGTGTCGATGGAAAATCCGTCTTTACCCATAAAGCAATTGATTTTCATAAACATCTTTGTCGTATACTACGGATTTGTATTTGGCCAAGCCCACTATTACAGGACAGTTTGCTGGAGTTGACCTGCTCTCTGCTCGGGCTCTCTGGGTCGTTCAAGTTACCAAAGCACAGAAATAGCTGTGGTTTTGGCAGTCTCCATTCTCTTTTTCCATAGGGAATACTCACCAGTTAGCAGCGAGCATTTTCAAATGCAAATGACCCTCCAAATGAGGGCAGTCCTCCTTCTTAGAGCCACTACTAAGCCACCACCTGCGTGCGTGCCTATTCAAAGCTGGTCTACTCAGCCCATATGCATCTCCTCCAGTGTTTTATTTGACAATCTGTTTCAGCTTCGCAAGGGAGCTAGCAAATTATGTATTGCTCATTTTGTCAAAGTCATCATTGATGACAATTCCGGCATCAAGAGGCTCATTTTATTCTGCAGATGTTTTTATCAAATAGAAGATAAATCATGGTTCCCCATCTTGTTTTGTGTTGTACTTCTGGGAGTAACGGAGGGCACAAATAAAAACCCTTTCATTAATAAAGAAAGAAAGGAATAGACTCAAGAGGATCACCAGGCATGATTTTCAGATAGGCAGAGCCCACACTGGAAAAAGATTATATTTAGCACCAACGTAACAGCCTTGGAATAGGGGGAAGTGGTGTTGCGGGAGGGAATCTTAATTTTTAAGGATTCATTTCCTCTCATTCCTTTGGGAAGAGTGGGACCAATTTCATTTAGAATTCCAATCCAGAGCAATGTTCACCATAGCATCTTCCAGAAAGGGGCACTATAAAATATTTCTGAACAAATAAATGATTAATCTCACCAGTAAATCATTGTGAGAAATTGTCTTGATAGTCTCAAGAAATGTGGCTAAGGTCTCAGTGATTTTTGATGTAACACCAAGAGGTCGGCAGATCTCCCGATTTGGCCTGCTGAGGTCTCTACTCGGATTTAGAATTGGCAGGGTTTGGGGGGTATGGGTGTGTGAATCTGTCCTTCAGGTGTAAGGAATAGAGAGCTAAGGAAACTAGAGCAAGACTCTGAAATACAAAGAAATCTTGAAAATAAGCACACTACACGCAAGGCACTGGTATTCTGTTAAGGTTCTGTATGTGTGATTGAAATGGCCAGACATGCTTCACGGTGGTCCCTACAGTTTCCAGCGCAATATGGAGTGTGATGGGATTGAAGTCAGGGACCCGTGTGGTACTAATCAGAGGAGAATGAGCAAATGTTAAGTGACATATGACCCTCCAGGATGCAGATGACAGCATTGTGAGAGGCAGCCAAGGGTAGACAGTGTTTTGGAAATTCTCTGGAGGATTATCGGGAAGAAGAGAAAATGTTAGAGAAGTAGCTGACAATAGAAAGGAGAGTGGTTAATACAAGTCTACCTTTTGCTCCTATTGCCATCACTTCCAGAAACGTGGACTATGTGCCAGGCACAGTAGTATGCACTTGCTACGTATTACCACTCATCGTGTTCACAACTACACGTGGAGACATTATCTCTTTCGGTTTCAGTATGAAAAATGGCGGTTCACAAAGGTTATGCCCAAGACTACGCGGCCAGTACTTTCTGAATCATTTTGGACAGTGGCTAAGAGCACAGAATCTGCATTCAAAAAGTCTTTGGTGGGGATCTGGGCAATCCAACATTTCTGACCATTAGAACCTCTTTCAATCAGTATTACTCTTAACTGGGTAAGTGCGTACTTTCTTGGCATCATCACTGTATTTATTCGTATGTTCCTTTCTCACCCGTTTATTGATGATCTCCTATCCGATAAGCACGATGCTAGGCTCTGGCCAACAGGGATAAAATACATTATCATCTCTCCCAAAATAAGGAGAAAGGAATTAGTGTAGTAGCCTCTTGTTCTGCCTGGAGTACCCATGGACAGTTGTTTCTTTTCTACATCAGTGCCCTTTTCAGACTCTAACAAGCCTCTCCAGGAAATCCTTAGATGCTCTGTATCAGCATTGCAATTTACTATTTAAGGGAGAGATTCCTTCTTATTGTCCAAATGTTCACCCATCAAGTCTGAATAAAACATAAACTGATCAATATATATAGTAGCCATAAAATTAGGCCACTGCAGTGACTATTTGTGTTGTTGTTGTTGTTGTTTTCTCCCTTTTACCTTACTTCCACATGATTTAACATTAAAGTTAAGGCAAGAACAACAACGAAAGAACAGGAAAAGCAAATAAGATTTTAACAAGCTTTCAATAGACTGACAAAAGAAGATGAGAAACCAGAAACATGAAAATAATAAGCAGTAACTCTGCCAAGAAATACAGCCTCTAAATGGATCCTGAATGAGAAATTTACTTATTTATTTGCATCTTTCAGTTCAGTTTTGCGTTAACTATTTTTTCCCTCTTGTTCTGAAAATGATTTGAATTTATTGCATCTCCTGGTGGGTTTTTTTTTTTTTTTGCATTTTCTGTTTGTTTCTCAACACCCAATCTCCTTATTTTAACATCTCTTTATGTTCAGATTTTTCAGACACCATTTACTCTTTTTTTTCCCCCTACAAATAGAAATCATGGAATGAACAGAGTTATTGTTAGTGCACAAATAGCTTAAGACAGATCGTAAAGTCCCTAGTGATCAAGGGACTATATAATGCTGACTAGCTCTAGCAGCGACAGCAAAAATTTTCATAAGCCAGATGCTTAGCTTTTAGCTCAACCCCATCAACTTATCCTCACCATGTGAGAATCCCCCATTACTTTTCCAAAAAGACTATTGTCTTTCTGACACTTGGAGAAATTCTGCAGTTTCTGAGGTGTTTCCCAGCTTCATTCTTTCTACAACTGTATATAACTAAACACAGCAAAAGAGAAGCATGCACTATTATTATTATTATTATTATTATTTTTACCAACCATAGCAAATTCAGATGCAGAATTTTAAAAACAGGGTATAGTAGATTCCTTTTGGATAAGATTCCACCTCTTGTAGTGTGAAAGTTTAGACATTTCTTGTAAGCATAGATGGTGGATAGGCAGTTTTCCTTTTCTAAAGAGCAAAATTAGATTGGCTGTATCATGATTCAAGTTATAATGACTTAGGGTATCTGCACATGACAAAATATTAATTTTTTTTTAATTTACTGATTTTAACCCATAAAAACTCTCTTAAGAGTTAGCGTTTAACACATTAGGCAAGCTGTCAACTTTTTTTAACCTTGCCCATAGAACTTCAAAATCTATTATATGGGAGAAATGCATTTCTTGGAACTTTTCTCTCAAAGACACAAGGAAATTAAATCCCAGAAAGATTTTGTGTTGAGGACATCATCTGTGTAAATATATGATGGAAACTGAACTACCCAGCCAGAGGGTAATAAACGATATCATCCTACCCGTGGTTTTAGATATTTAACTCAATGTGAGTCAGCTGTATGAGGCAGATTCCTGTACCCTGGAGTGAACATGAACCATGGCTGTGTGAAGAGAATTAGTTGATCTAGAATGCAGGAGATGATGGTTCTGAACTTCTGAGAGCCAGTCAGTCCCCACTAATACACACAGGTATATTAGTTTTCTAGGCTGTCATCACAAACCATTACAACCTGAGTAGCTTAAAACAACAGAAACTTATCATCTCATAGGTCCAGAAGCTAGAAGTCTGGAATCAAGGTGACAAGGGGCCACATACTTTCTCTGAAAGGTCTAGGGGCGGATCCTTCTTTTCCTCTTCTAGCCTCTGTTGGCTGCCGTGAATCACTGGCAATTCTCCGTTTATAAATACAATTCTTCAGCCTCTGCCTTTGTCTCCGCATAACCTTCTCTCCTATGGGTTGGAGCCTTTGTGTGTGTTCAGATTTCCCTCTTCTTAAAAGTATGCGAGACATACTGCATTTAAGGCCCACCCTAATAGAGTATGACTTTATTTAAATTGTATTGTATCTGCAAAGACCCTATTTCCCAATAAGGTCACATTTAAAGGTTCCAGGGCGACATGAAATTTGGGGAGGAGACACTATCCAGCCCCTCACACTAAGATTCCAAGCTCCATGTCAGGTGACCTATCTCTAAGAGGCCTCTCCAACGTAACATGTTCAAATCTCAGCTCTTGGATCTCCTGTCCCCACATACCCGTTCCATCCAGTGCCCTTCTCATCTCAGTTCGACACCACCTGAGTCCTTCCAGTTGTTCAGGCCTAGAAACTAAGAATTATCCCTTTTAAGTGTCCTCCTTTCATAGCCAACACCCAATACCTCAAAAAATTCTCTCAGTGACAGCTGCAAATTGTGTGTAGAATCTGGCCAGTTCGCGCTCCTTTTACTGTGGATGCTCCCGTATGAGCTGCCACCATCCCTCCCCCGTATCATTTCAACAGTCTTCCAACTGGTTTCCCCATTTTCACCTTTCTTCACCTACAGCCTAATTTCAACACACCAGATGGAGTGATCCCTTTGGAACATAGGTCAGATTCTGTCACTCCTCTGCTAAAAATCCCTCCAGTGACTCCCCATCTCATTCAGAGTAAAAGCCAAAACCTTAAAAAGGCCCAACGTAAGCCTGCGTCCCAACCTATCTGACCCCACATTCCCATCTCCGTCTCTCTGTTCCATTTACACTGCCCCTAGCAATGTGTCGCATACACCAGTTAGCTCCCACCTTGGGGCCTTTGCACGGCTATTCCCTCTATCCAAGGACAACTTTGAAGTCACTCGTCTCTACATCGTTGGAGGAATCAAGGTAAGTTGGACAAAATCTCGTTCAAAACGATGTAAAATGAATTCGTGTGTCATTCCTAGTTCTCTGAATTAGAGCAAAGAAAACTCCTATGTTTACACTAAAGAAATACCTCCTTTTAATCATTTGATTGCTTATAATAACAATAACAGTATAGTACTTTCTTTTTTTATGTTTACTTATTTTTAAGAGAAAGAGAAAGAAAGAGAGACAGAGTGTGAGTGAGGGAGGGGCAGAGAGAGAGGGAGACACAGAATCTGAAACAGGCTCCAGGCTCTGAGTTGTCAGCACAGAGCCCAATGCGGGGTTCGAACTCACAGACAGCAAGAACATTACCTGAGCTGAAATCAGACGCTTAACTGACTGAGCCACCCAGGCACCCTGCAGTATAGTACTTTCAAAATACTTTTTATGCATGTACTAGACACTGTTAAGTGACTTTTATATTGTAATGTGGTCTATAAACTCTTAGTGAGCCCTAGCTCCATTAGGATATGGAAAAGATAAACTTCAAGCTATGGCAAGGGAGAAAACAGTGCATAATTCTACGATGGATAGAAAAACTTTCTTCCTTGTCCTTCTCCAATATAAGCACATCGCTCTGAGTGCCTAATCCTGGTCTTCTGGTCCCCTGGGCCCATTGGTAGCTTCTGGGAAAGAGTGGATATATGGAAAGTACCAAGCCTCTTCCCAACTTTTTTTCAACCAACACCCCTGGATCTGTCATCTGGATTTATTTCCTAACAAAACATAATGTAATAAGAAAAGATTTTTCATAGACTAACAGAATTGTCCAAGAAAACACTAGACAGCTTCAGACAACCAGTTAGCTTTAAACCCAAAAGGATAACAGACATTGTTTATCTATTAAAACAAAGAATAAAACAAGGTGACAATGAAACAAAAGACATAAGGATTTACAGAAGAAAGTATTAAACAAAAGCCAGAGATGAAAGCCAAGCAGGCAGAGCTCAGGAAGGATATGGAAGAGAACAAAGAAAACAGAACAGAGAGCAAAGGCACAGAAGAAATAATAACAAGACATAACTTTAACAGAAAATACTGTCAGGAATATGGCAAATGGGTTTGAGGAAATTGCACAAAATGGATCAGAATAAAATAATATTTAAAATCGATTATAGAAAATATATACTTAGTGCGGAAAACAGCAAAAGAAAATTGAATACATGTAAAAATGATGTTGTGAAGAGGAGAATAGAACACGCGGGACATAAAAAAATATTAAAATACACATTGAAAATCAAACTGTCTTGATAGTTAGGAAAAAAAGCTTGTTTTCTCAGTAAAAATAAAATAAAAAGTATACCTTTTCCTATGCGATTGATACCAACACATACTGATAAAAGGAATTGAACTGCAAGAATAGAGGGGGGAAATGGGCTCCTGTTTCAGTTGGTTGGACCAATACTCTGGCTAAAAACAACAAAAATTGCTAGGTAATATAGAAAAAATTTCTTCAAAGTATTAGATACCCGAAAAGAGAGTGAGGAGCTACTAAGTGAAAAATGCGTGGAAATGTAGGACCCCAGAGATATAAGCGGTGCCCTGCACTGGAATAAAGGAACATTTGTTCTGAGGGCATTTGTTGCTCCTGGCAAACTTAGACCTGTGTTTCGGGAAGCAGGGCCGATCCAACATCGAACAGAAGACATTGCCACCTTCAGCTGAGAGATAAAGGTGAACAAGAAGTAACTCTGAACTCAGAAGACACAGGGATAGGTGTTGTAATGTTGAACAGATAAAAGGGTGGAAAAAGAAAGGGAATTAAGACAATTCTGAAGAGTTGTGGTTTTTGTATTGCTGCTGCTTTGCTGTTGCTCACATTGGTAGCTCAGATTCACGTCACATGAGGATTTCAAGTAAAATGCAAGCTCTGATTTGGGGTGCTCATGAACTTATAGCCCCTGATAGAAAGCAACTTATCCTAGGTCATAGAGAATCCGTGCTTCAAACTGATTTTTCAAAACAATGAGCAACACACACTCAAAGACATCAAAACACAAAAGAAACTCATGAAAGAACCAATAAAAGTAACAACTGAAACTAACTCATTAAAACTTTAGGCATTGAAGCTATCTTACAAGTACACTGTACTTACCATCCAGTTTCCAAGAAGCAGGGGCTCCAACCCAGGAAACAGTGAAGGGAATCTCCTTGACAGCAGAAAATGTGATATGAAATAAAAGGCATTTGGAGTCTTTCAAAAAGAACAAGAGTTATATAGAGGAGGAATTGTTACTTTGAATCAGCAAACAATGATGTTATTTTCAACTTATGGAATCAAACTTTGTTGAAAACTAAATCAAGCTCCAAAAATTAGTGAAAAGGCATAAACGTAAGTAACTGAGAAAAGATCATTTGATCTAGACTTACGAAATACTCTTTTAAGTGGTATAGCTCAATGTTTCTTATAGATTCATTTACACTACCTAGTTAAAAGCTAAACGCTATTAATTTCCAGCTTTTAAAACCAAACTTCAGGGATGCGTGGGTGGCTCAGTTGGTTAAGCATCTGACTTCGGCTCAGGTCATGATCTCGTGGTTCATGAGTTTGAGCCCTGGGCAGGCTCAGTGCTGACAGCTTAGAGCCTGGAGCCTGCTTCGGATTCTGTGTCTCCCTGTCTCTCTGCCCTCCCCAATTTTTGCTGTTTCTCTCTCTCTCTCAAGAATAAATAAACATTAAAAAATTAAAAATAAATAAAAATAAAACCAAACTTCAGGCAAAGCTGGACAGTATAACTATGGCTGCTGAATTCAGTGAAAGTGTCACAAACTTGGGTAAAATGTAAAAGGAATAGTTTTGCTGATAGAATTTCCTTGAACAAAGAAGTGAGGGTGGTATGACTGAAAAATACGTTATCATTCAAACTTAAAATCAAAGATAATTATTCAAAGTTGATAAACACATGTTTGTGTGTTTAGTGGTCCCCATTGAACTGGAATGAATGGTTTACAGTAATTATTTGATGAAAGTGGAAATGGGAATAAGTTATGAGACTGAGAGAAATTCCTGTTTTATATCTTCTGTATTTTAAAATTATTTTTCTATCATTTGCATTTGTCACTCATATAGCAACTCTAAATATAACACTAGTTAGTGAGAATGGGTAAGCATCAGTTTCCTCATACACTCGGTCTAGGGGCTTTGGTTGGAAGAAGGTCGAACCTCAAAGCATCCTCTATCCACTTCAATATTGGTGATATCAGGAATAAATGCATCAATCCTGGAATCAGACATACATTTCAAATTTGACATTTATTACTTATACTTTCCTGCTTTGTAAAATTCAGCTCAGTATTGCTGTGGGAGTTATATGAGAATATATTTGTTTATAGCACTTATCACAATGACAGGCACTGAATATGAGCTCCAGTATAGTAATGGCAGCAAGGCACTGGCCACTTTGAGAGCCCATTCTTAGTCACACCCCCGGAGAGGCAAACTTATGTGTCCATGTGCACTTGCGTAGTTGTGTTTTGAGGTTCTTTATTAGATTACTTATGAAGAGTATCAAAGTTGAGTTTCCCTCTACACACACTTTCTAACCTATAAAAATACCAACGTAATGAAAACAATATGGAAGTTTTAGAATTTTACTATGAGAGGCTATGATCTGTAAAAATAATCTTACAATTAAGCCATTTTCTTTAAAGTCACAAATAACTTACCAAAATTTAAATTTCCCTTTAAGTCCTACAATACTATCCCTCTACCCTTTCTTCATTCCAGCTTCTTGCCAGTGAAATTTCTGGGCCCTAAGGATGGAGCATGAGAACAATTAGTTTGGTGGAACAGCCTTGTATGAGAATTAGGAGACTGTGTTTGGAGATCCAGCCATGCCAGTAAAGAGCTGTGGAGCTTATGGTAAGTGTCCTGCTCTCCTGAGGCTTAGTGTCTTCATGTAGCAAGTGGACGCAGTGAACCCTAGTTTCCAAAGCACCATCATATCAGTGCACTGAAACTTTATAATACAAGGCAAGAAATGTACAAATGTATCCGGTGTCATTTCCATTTCCTGGGTAAAAACATCTAGGCCTTTTTTATGACTTACTTCTTCCGTGCTGACAAAATTTAGTATTTTCTGAATTATCTCTTTTTTGTGCATGGATACTTTCTGTTAATATCAGTAAACACTATAAAATGACAGGTCTTCTCCCCACTAGTATTGAGCATACAGTAGTATAATAAAATGATGTTGATCAATTACTTAATAAAGGCAGAACTTGAGTTGATGGAGGAAGAGAAACTATAATCTAAGCTATTTATTCTTTTCTAAAAATAAGAAAGAAAAAACAACAAACCTTATAGGAAAATTTGGTTCATAAAAAAAGAATCTTCCGTTCACTGGCAAGTTCGGACAAGGTTCACTGTGTAGGTATATGAAAGAAAACCTGAAGGAAGTTGTCTTTTGGGAGAACCTGCTAAAAGTTAAAAAAATTCAAAGTCTGCTTTTATGATTTGGCCATTGTCTCCAGCTGATCATCTCCTGCAACTTCCTACTTTAGGAATATGTAACATCTTTGATGACTCCTTGTCTTTGTGTTTGATGTAGACTCTCCCAATTCAAATGTGCTTATTTTTATCCAAAAATGTCTATTTATCTATCAAAACTCAGCTCAGCAATCACCTTACCCAAGGATCTTTCCTTCACACTTTTGACTACCCTGACACTCTCCCCCCTTCTATAACCTTCTGATCTCAGATCCTGGAACCCACTCTTCTATGCTGCACTCATTCCCTTTCAGTGTATGGGCACTGGCGTTTTTGCACACCTGTCTTTCCTCCTACATTGAAGACAAGGGGTTAAGGACTGATTTGCTTTCATCAGTATAATTCCAACATTGAGCCAAATGTTTGATAAACAATACAATTTGATGAACTTGTGATTGAATGAGTGGGCCCCAATTCTAATCATTTTGAGGGCTTTATTAGTATGAATTTACTCATTAACCCAGTATTTTTGTTTGTCTTTCAGCAGCTTTACTGAGATCTCATTTATATACCATAACATTCACCCATTTGAACGGAATGATTCAATGATTTTTAGCATCTCTTTTTAGATTTGCACCTCCCAAAATTTTGGCAGAAAACAGTTCTCCTGAAAATCTTGATGGGCCAAATAAGAAATGGTAATTTAGGGATAAATAATGAATGAAGAGAGACAAGAAGGAGGAGGAAGAGAATGCAATATAATTATTTCAATGCCTTCAACAACAATACTGGTTAAAGTGAAACAAATACATGCTATTAATCACTAGTTAAGGAGAGATGCACTTTTAAATCAGATTTATGATATATCTTATCTAGGAATTGTTAAGTTAAAGCTCTTTAAACTTCATTTTTTACTACATTCATTATAGCCCTTTTCACACACAGCCTGATATTTTGTGTTTTATGTCTATATGGAAAAGCAAGAATTATGAATTGTATTTCTATATTTGTCTTCAGGATTTGTTGTACTATTTTGCACATAGTAGGGGCCAAATAAACATGCAATGCATCAAACCGAGAAACAAAAGAGGAAAATAGAAGAAATGATGTATCATCACACCGAGATGTATGACGGGAATCATAAGATCACAACTCCATCTTGTCTTTAAAAATCTGAACATTTTAGGGGCTCAATCGGTTAAGCATCCAACTTCAGCTCAAGTCATGATCTTGTGGTTCCTGAGTTTGAGCCCCAAGTTGGGCTCTGTGCTGACAGCTCAGAGACTGGAGCCCCTGCATCTGCTTTTGTGTCTCCCTCTCTCTCTGCCCCTCCCCACCGCTTGCACTCTGTTTCTCTCTCTCTCTCTCTCTCTCTCAAAAATAAATAAGCATTTAAAAAATCTGAACACTTCAGGTAATAGTTTGCAAGTCTTACTAATTTCATTTCTCTACTTCAAATTCCTAGACCAGATTTGTCTTTCTTTTTTCTTTTTTTTTTTTTTTAATTTTAACATTTATTTATTTTTGAGACAGAGACAGACGGAGCATGAACAGGGGAGGGGCAGAGAGAGAGGGAGACACAGAATCTGAAACAGGCTCCAGGCTCTGAGCGGTCAGCACTGAGCCCGACGCAGGGCTCAAACTCACGGACCGTGAGATCATGACCTGAGCCGAAGTCGGATGCTCAACCGACCGAGCCACCCAGGCGCCCCTAGACCAGATTTGTCTTTAGCTACTTATCTCTCTGGAGGAATGACAGGTGTCAGAATGAGTCCACCCGAAACATGCTATTTTGGCTTGTGGATTACTTTGAGTTGAATTCACTCAAGACCCAAAACACTCAGGAAGAGCTTGTACCTCCCCCTTAACTGCCTAAAGGAATTTGGATAGAGGGCCTGGTCCAGGAAGATAACTATCACCAGAGATAACTGCAGAGAATATGGACAGGTTTTATAAGCTGGGGGTAAGCTCCACAGGACCTGCTGATCCAGTTCCTCTCTGTGTCCCATTGCCTCTGCATAACAAGACAAACATTTGTTTACCAAACATCTGTTCTTCCTATCTTCTTGTATATTGTCTTTCTTCCCTTTGAAGTATCAGATACCTACCCCATTCTCCTTAGCACAGGATGGCATGTAAACCTCAATTGTCTGACTACCTTTGGGTCCTGTATTCTTATGAGGCTCCTGTATGTGTGTAATTAAATTTGTTTTCTCCTGTTAATCTTTTATATTAATTCGCCACCCACAGAACCTAGAAGAGTAGAGAAGAAATTTTCTTCCTCTCCAAGAGGAACAGGTATGAGAATGTAGCCCTCTATTGATAAAATCAATTCACCTACTCTTAGCATTTCTTGATGAGAGGCTGACAAGCCTTAAATAGTTTCAGGCAACCTCCAATTACATTTTACAGTAGGAACCTAAAGAGAAAAACCTGAGGATATTTTAAGAAATAATTGTCCAAGTGGTGTTACTAAGTCTGAACCAGGAAAGCAAGCCCACCCTCAATCTGCTTCACAGCTCTCCCACCTTCTCCAAGGGAAAATACTGAATAAGAAAGCTACCTCATCAGTCTAATTATCTGAATCTTGTAAAACTACTTCCACACCCTTGGCGTTTGGAGGTCAGTCTAATTTCTTGATTAGCTGAAGGTATATTAAATTGGATCTCTTTGAATTTTGGGAGTTGTCCATCAATAACTAACAGCTGGTTCATTGTAAATTTCTATGTCCCTTAACCTGGCAACAGTTTATTTCTCATTCCTTTCATTTAGTGTTTGCCCATCCATATTCTACATTTCTTGACACGTTTTTTATTAAGTGCACATTTATGATTATTCAGGTATTCACCCCTATGTCAAAAGCATCTTGATTTTCTTTTAATGCATCGCTAACTGCGTATCCATCTGTATTACACATTTCTTGCCACCATTGCCAGATATATTCTACTGATTGCAAGACTATTTCCCCTACAACTGCCTTGCAAAGATCCTTTGTGAAAGTCTTGTTTTACAGCAAAGTCATTCCCCCTGCAAAACAGCAAATAAGCAGGGTGCTGCATTCTGTCCCCTTTAAGCAATAATTGGTTGCTTTGCAACTCTTTGGCCTGATGCTTCCTAATTTGTAATGCACAAGGCTCTGTTAAAAAAAAAATAACATATTCCATTTCTGTTTACAGGACTAATGCTTGATGCAAAAAGAGATAGAAAATAAGATTGGTCCTTTATTGGTGATAATTATACCAACAATACTGAGCAAGATATGGAAGGGTTAGATAAAAGCAAATGAACTTACTTTTTAAATTGAGTTTACCAGATATAATCATATAACGAAGTACAAATCTTTTAGCTGTTCAATTAAAACTACCTTTTTTCCCAATAATTTAGGGGTCCATTTTTATATTATTTTGCATAAGTATTTCAACCAATTTCCATAAATTTGCATTTTTGTTCAAAAAGCCTTCATGCCAATTATGTAAAAGACATGTAATTAATTGGTGCATTCTGCAGCAACTGCATTCAAGCCTAGTTTGCAATCAGACCCTGCGATGGCTGAGGATGGGGAGCCGTGGGCTGGCAAACCTACAAAAGTCTACCCCACAGCCCCCAAAGAAAACTGAAAAGTGAGGTTGGGGAATGTTTCCCGGAGAGGTTAATATATATCAGATAAGGGGTGCCCAAGAAGCTGTGTTTCAGTAAGCCTAATTCAATGCCGAGAGGTAAAGAGTGAAAGACCCATTTGTGCCAACATCTTCATCTTCACGTATCCATCACTTTGGTGTCTAATCCTTAGGCTTACTTGGCCAAGTTCACCTGTAAGCATAATTCTGCTCTTTCCAGCACATCCCTCTGCCATAAGGGGCCAGAAGAAGAGGACTTAACACTGTAATAGGAAACGTTGTTTTCCAATTCAGAGTTAATTCAGGAAGCAATAGAAAAACATGTTATCGTCCTTTTAAACACAGTTAAGAACACGTGTCTGTAGTTTTTCATGTTGTGCGTTTATGCTTTCCCAGTGAATCCATGCTGCCCAGGTATGTGTTTCACGTTTGCTAATATGAAGCAAAGAAAACCTGTAGTGACAACATTAACTCTAGTTTAAAAACCATTTGCTGCTTGTAAAGCTTGGGAGTGAGCATCTCCATATTTTAATAATCAGAATCTCTTATCAAACTAGAAAGCTATAATAATTGGCTGAACTGAATATGCCCATTGGGCTGCTTCAAGTTCAAGTCTATATATTTAGAAATTTTAATGCAGTGGGGATTGGGAAGGAAGTGGACGACTGGCCTTCTCATCTAACTTTGAGTTGCGTGTGAGGCATGTCTTAGTTATATCTTAAATTGATTCTTGCCTGAATGCTCCCTTAGGGCTTAAAAATATTTTCATATTTTATAACTTAATACATATTCAGAAGGCAGGCTGTCCCTCCTTTGAAAACTTGGGAGGTTCTAAATTGTTTGAACTTCAATTCACAAGGCTAGAGCCACCTTTTTGTCTTAGGTTTTCATTCAGTTAGTGTTGGTAATACCCACGGGGATCTGGTGGCTCTGGGGAGGTAGGTCACAGAGTAGAGAGAAAGCATCCAAGCCTGTTTTCACATGATTCCCTGGTATCCTGCACTCATAGCCTTGTTTGGACAGAAGATAGATGTCTACGCAGCCACGAGAATTAAATATACAGAAAGCAGGGTTGTGTTATGTGTTACACAGACCTGCTATGTGGGGCAAGGTTGGGCCTGTCAGGCTGGGGCAGAATAATTGAAAAAAATATGCTAACCTATTTAGAATCGCCTTCTGGTAAGCTCTATGTAGGGTTAATTTTAACGAAAGCTTCTTGTCTTATTCCCCATATTGGGGCCAGAAGTTACCATAATCATTATTTCTTATAAAGTGACTGGTTCTCAGAATTTTTCTCTTAGAGATTTCTAAATACCTCACTTTTTACTTTCTTATGTCAGTGCAGATACAAGGGACGCTGTGTATATTTCCAAAAATATATATATACATATTAACACTCCATTAAGCCCACTTTGGATGAAATTGATTGCTCAAAGGCAATCACTAATATACATACCCCACGACAAGGTGATGTAATGAACTGTGACCAAAGCCTGTGTGTCCATTAGCTGTGGAAGCTCTTATTGCCTGCCACCAAATCTAGTGGCAGGGGAAGCACAAATCTTTTGTTCCATACTTAATTTTTAATAGGATCTGACATCACTCAGAAGTTTAGAAACTTCTAAGAGTGGAAGAGAAGACCTGTTGTGTCAGAGATAACCTAACACTGTAAATGTAGCGGATTTCCAACTAGATTTTAAGTATTTCTTATGCTGAAGTTTGATTGGCTCTTGAGAAAGTCAAAACTTCTGGGTGGAGGGTGAGTTTACAGAAAGAATATAAACATGCCCATTCATTACAATTAAACCCTCAAGCGAGCAGGTATTCTGAAATGAAAGGTAGGGGTGTGTGTGTGTGTGTTTGGGGAAAGTGTTTGTTGTAATGGAGTATTTTCAGTATTTAATGTGTTTGCTTCTCTGGCCCTGACCTCACTCATCCTTCTAGCCTCAGTTCTACTGAATACACAGGGAAAGATGACTATGGGTAGGAGTGTTCGATTAAAGCGAAGTATATGTCAAGTCAACACTTTCGAATGAGAATATCAGGTTATTCAGCAGTGCTACAAAAATGCCAAACTTCATGAAGCTAAGAGTGTTGTTTTGGAACTTTTGATGATGACAACATAGATGCCCTCCTTGTCATTTACTTACCTTCACTTGGGTTTCTTCTATGTAATAATCTGTGTAATGATAACTGAAAGTGATCTTGTCAAACTACCACCTAGATGACATTTTATTTTTCATATATCTCTAATATGGAGCACTCTACAAAGCACACAACTTATCTTCACAAAGACTTTACAAAGACTTTAAAGGAAAGAGGTCTGAGTTGGGTTGGCAAAAATCAAACTTAGATAGGAGGTGTGACTTGTATAGACCATGTCGACTGGCAGATTTTAGGTACAGACTGAGAACCCAATCAGATATCATCAACTTTACCAAAAACCTTCATTTGCACTCCATTATTTTCTGCTACGGATAGTGGATCCTGTTACTACAAGATCCTTGGTTAGTTGAGAAGGGTGATGGGTGGGTTAAAGCAAATCTAGAGAAGTGATAATTTTTCAGGCACAAAAAAAAGTTGTGAGTGAGAGAAAGGGAAGTGTCAAGGAATACATTTGCTGGCAAGATGGAAAAAGGACAAAACATTGCCCAAGGAAAAGTCAAAAAGGAGGTTCAAGAAAGGAGACAAGTAGAAAATGCAGAAGTGAGGATAATGTTTGGAGTATGGAATATACAATCCTTCATATTCCTCTCTAACATGTCTTTGAGAAAATTTGTATTGGTAACAGACACATCGGTATGATTAGATTTTGTCCACATAATGAGATATACTAGGTCAAAGTTGACATGGAGTGGAACAGTGGTTCATACTGGAGTACCCCACAGCTGGATTACAGTATTATTTTTAAATCATCTTTTTAGGGTGGATTATACACTGCTCACAAATACTTTCTCCATTGTTTTATCTCTCATATCTATTTTCATATGAAATGTGACATACAGTAGGTTCTTACTACTTTTTGTTTGAAACTCTTACTGCATGAAGCTACATGCTATTTGAAACTTTATTTCCAGCTATTCCACAAGGAATGTCCAGAATTAGTAACAGCCCCAGCACCTGAAGAAATGTATTATGCCCTAAGCTTATTTTTATACTTAATTATTATATTTATTTACATCTTACCTTGTCCCAGAAAGGGCTCATGATGTATATTTCCTCTAGGTGTTTTTTGTTGTTGTTGTTTTGATTGGTTTCTTTGCTTGTTTTTTGTTGCAAATAATAAAAATCTATAACAGGTGATTTCAGCAGAAATAAATTTACTAGAAAGATATTGGGTAGCTTGCTAAATCCGTATAAAAGACCAGAAAACTAGACCACACACACAGTTTCAAGCAGAACAAGAATAATCAGGGCAGGAGAAACCATTCAGCCTGTATATCGGGGTACCGGAGTTAGGATAAATGACCACCAATCAGGTTTTCAGATCTTGAATCTCGCTTGAGGAGAGAAGTTCCGGGAGAAAGAATCTGATGGGTTGAGCCTAAGTCTTATGCCAACCTATCCATTGGTTATACTTAGTTGAAGGGAAAAGATGTGGTCAGAGGAGCCTATGAAGTCTGCAAGCATTCCTTCGGCTCCTATAGTAGAGGATGAATTATTTAGAGTCCCAACAAGACTGTAATCAGTGGAGAGTTAATTCCATGAAAGGAAATATGAGGGTTTTTGGAAAGCACTCATGGATGCTAGGCAGCCAGAACAGTAAATATCCACAGCATTTGGGCACCTTTTTCAGTGGTTCTTTCCATCTTTAGGGAGCAAAAACTGTGAAAGCTGCCCAAACTGCTAACCTTTGTAGTTAACAACTGTGAGTAAGAGGAAAAATGAGAAGTCAAATACACACACACACACACACACACACACACACACACGCATATGCACACACACATACACACAAATGCCAAAGCCACCAGGTTTTGTTGAGGAAGTTCTGCAGAGAGGTAAACACCACCATTTCAGCAAAAGAGGGAATTTCGGATATGAAACAAAGGAAGATGATTCTGGATTGGTTCTTGTTTTCCTCTGTGTTTGAATTGTTTTCCCCAGATGCCTTGAAGCTAAGCTTTCTTTCATTCATCAAAGAAATTGTAGTTTTCACCAAACCGCAATATCCTCTCCCAGTTTCCAACAGCTGTCCATCTTAAAGGGGTTATCTAGAGATTTAAGAGTATCTAAAAGACCGTTGAATCGTGATTATGAATGGCTAAGAAGAAACCAATACTGAGGAATTGTGAAGATGGGGTTAGTTCAGGAGCCCATCATTTCTATCTGTCACTGACAACTCACCAGGCCACTGTAATTCAAAATCATTAGTTATGTCTTCTTGAAGCACAGTGGCAAAGCAATAGAAAAGCAGCAGGCACTGGAGTGTTTCAGGAGGATAGATTCTTTTTTCTGTGCACTGGTCATATTCTGAGGACCCTACAAAAAAAAAAAAAAAAAGACACATGCCAGCAATACCACACTAGATTCATGCAACCCATTTTCAATATGCAGCAAAACAGCAAATGTTGCTGATTCAGGATTCTACAGTAGGAAAAGGAATTCTGATAATCTTGTTTTGAGAATATTCTTCAAAAGATTACCAAGAAAGATGGCATTTGTTACCCTTTTGTAGGAAAGACTGGAAGGTGACTAAAGAAAGTTTCCTAAATCTTGAAGAGATAAAAATATAATATGCCAAAGGATCAAACTGAAGCAAAACTGAATTTGTTAAATACACGTTTTGTAAAGCCAAGCCATTGCCTGTTACACAAATTGTGTAAGGCATCTTACACAAATTGGCTGCAAACAGCTTTTAAAATGGGCAGAACATTTAACAGATCACTGAAAACCTAAATACCAAAGAGTCCACTGAGGTGAGATATATTTAGCTATCTACTGTGCCCATGCCTGCATTCACCATTTTTGCCTGCTGCTATGTCAAGGACTTTTAATGCAGCATTTTAAGAAATATTCTTTTTGCAGGTAAAAAAAAAATCTTGATGCAAATCTGCATTGGAAGATGCAAACCTTTCTCCTAAAAATGTGCATTATGCCTGGGGGTTAACCTTAGGCTCTGTCAAGAATACATCCTAAATGAGGAAGAAGTCGTTTGTAGGACTGGAGGACTTTGGAACAGTGCCTCAAGAAAAATTCTCTCTCCTCCCTCAACCTATTAAATTATATAATTTTGCCTTAAAATGCACAACTGCCTATTAAAAAACTTATTTCACAAATGAGCCTCATTTGAATATGAGCATAAACGTGTCTAAGGAGGACAGCAAAAGCAACTCTCAGAAGGGTGACCTTGGAACATTCCAGAAACATGATAGTTCTTACACTGGTCCTGGTCCAGATGTCATTGAGAAACAGGACTGGGGAAACAGGTCTTTGGCAAGATTCCACTTACTCTGTTATCAAATATCTCTGTTCCCTCCAACTAGATGTAGTTTCACCACACCAGTCATATTTCAATATTGGGTAGACAGATGAACTTGTCCCATTCCATCACTAATATTGATTCCCTCTCGCGAAAATGAAACTTTGAGTTGCCTTGGCACTGAATGTGCTATCCATATGCAAAATTAAAGACAGAATTAACAGGTGCTCCAATCAAACGTTTCTAGAATAGATTCAATAATGGACTAGTTCCATTATTTTTCTCCTCTAAATGCTATGGAATAACTTCTGTTTGAGTACAAATATTCTCTCCAAGTTAATGATTTCTGTTCCCAGTAGATGGAGCAGGAGATATTACCTAAATATTATATGTCTATAGTTCAACTTTGTTAAGTGAAAACTTTGTGCTGATCCAAAGAACGTAAAAAAATATTTTTAGAGTACCCTGTCAATTTTCCAAATGGCGCTGTGAATGTAATGTCAAATAGATATGAGGTACCGTAACATATGTAGCCATATTTCTTGTTAAAATCCGCTAATAATTATAACACGGAATATGGCACTTCAGACTTGCTTATTCATTTGGAAAGTTAGCATCATAATGCTTAGAGATACATATTTTTAATAGGAATACATTAGAATGCAAGATGCTTTTGAAAAAGTTTTGAATAATGGGCATTTTATATGGAGCTATTTAATAAGTCCTTTTATGTCAGAAAGGTATACCAATGGATACGGTAATGTTCTCTGAACTATAAGGTACTTGTTTTTGTGGGAATGTTCAAGATGATCCTAGATGAAACAGAAAGGAAAGAGAATGGGATGATGGAGGACAAGCTTGCTGAACCCCAAGCTTTTTCCACTCTTATATGATAATTATGTTCATTATAGAGAGCGATGACTATCAGTAATCAAAAATGTCTTTCCCCACTATGTTGGTCCATGCGCATTGGCATTACATACATGGCCTTAAACCACATTAGACCTATATGACATGTAGACTCTTACTGGTATAAAACAGGTCAACAAGTTTGAGAAGGGTCAGGGCTAACTAATCCTCTATACGAATGCTACTTGGTTACAATAAAAGTTAAATATCAAATGAATATCTCTCACATAAACTATTTGGTTTGTTTGTTTGTTTGTTTGTTAAGCATTTACCTGGAAGCAGGCTTTGAAAGTCCACATGATTGGTTCTGTAAATCTGATAATATTCCTGTTCTCTGTTTTATTAGATACTGACTATCACCTTGCATGAAAAATTCACTTAAGGTAAATGTAACAACAGACCAGAGGTAGGGCTTAGTGGCATTTATAGTCTGTATCAGGCAACCAGAAATCCTATCAACCAACGGCCTGACACAGGAACTTCAGGAATTTACCCTAAAGTGTAGCCTGGATTTGTACACACTGTTAATGCAAGTATCAGAGTTTTTCTAAATATTTTTGCTTATCCATATATTTTTAATATTTTTACCCATGAGAACTCATTCCTAATATTAATTATGGTATTTAATAGGATACTAATTTGGTAACTTTCTTTTCCTTTTCTGACAATCACCAACCTACTTAGTAAAGCATTATTATTAATCTAGATATGGGTAAGAGAAGCCCATTCTGGAGTGTTTTTTTTTTAATTAGAATGCTAGCTCGATACCCCTGAAGTGTGAATTCCTGATTAGAGCAGCCATCTGCATGTGGGTTATAGCTTAACCAATTAACAAACCCATAAGAGCATAACATAGAGGACTATATTGAAATATTCTGAAGTAAATCCATTCATCTCACTGACAGCACGCAGCTCTTGCCACTCTGGCTCCACGCATAATGGAAGGCCAGTAACATTTTTGCACTCTTGGCTCCATAGATTGCCTCGGGTCTAGGTATTATAGTAATTCGTGATCTTTCCCAATTTCTTGATCCCTATAAACAATTCAAGTGCTAACTGCACAAGACGATGCTTAAGAGCAAAGCTGGATCCAAACATGGATTAAAATCTTCCTTCTTCAAACTGTTGAAGTTAAAGATAGATATAACTTTCATTTCATTGTATGCGTGTACTACTAATAATTCCTAACACCGGTGAGGCCTTTGAGGTTGCGTATCATTGTGTCATTTCTCTCTGACTGAACAAAGGATAATGTCTCATACCCATTGGCATGTACAATTTTATAGAGTGCTATGTTCCAAGTACATAATCAATAGATACTTGTTTAAGGAGGCTAAACCATGATGGTAACTCAATGCCTCGCTTCTTAGAGTTGCATAGACATTCTTGTTTGCTTACAATTAAATAGAGACAAAGTCTAAGTATTACTACTAAATAGCTGTGTGCCCTGGGCAGCACTCTTACTCTATGAACCTCCAATTTCTCATATGTAAATAAGGAATGAAAGCCTCATAGTTACTGTAAAGTTTAAGAAATAAGACATATAACATTCCTATGACATGCTTCAGTCATAGAATTCACTCAAAACTGTAAGCAAAATGAATTATCTAGCAAGTGAAAAATTGTTTTACACTTTTTTCTTCCCTGGCAATACAGTATAATAAACATCATTGAAATGCTGCATTGGAGTACAGAATTGACTCATGAATATAAACTGATTACATTATATCAGTCTTGCAGACATGTAGGTTTTAAGGGCATTATCTTGCCCCACAGAACATCAAAGTAACTGTAATTATTATTTATTTTTAATAAGATTTTAACATACTTTATTTAGATTAATTTTATAAATTTTATGTGCTCAAAAAACATTATCTTGTGTCCTTACCATTAGTAAACAATTATGAAAATGAGTCACTATCTTCACTAAATTAATGGGGTTTTTGCTTTGAACCCATATAAGTTGGACTGAATTCTACTGAGATAATATGGAATCCCTGGTCTTATACGGTTATAAGTTGAAAAAAAAATTAAGATATTTTTGGGTATCTATTGTGTTTTAAATAATAGAAATCTGTTATATCATTTAATCCTCATATTAGCCCTTTAAGGAAGGTATTACTATATCCATTGTATAGATGAAAAAGTCAACATCATAGAATTTGTATCCTTATTTCACACATTGCAGCTTATTGTAATCAGATTTCTCCTGTCATCTATCTACTGAAAGTTCACTGGCAAATGTCACCAGTGACTTCCTTACTTATAAATGCAATGAGCATTTTGAGTTCTAATCTTACTTGACCTTGCAAAATTTTTATACTATGATCATTTTCTTTGGGAAATTCTCTCCGATTTTTTTCCCTAACATCATTCATCCCTGGATCCCCTTCTACATCATTGGTCATTGTTTCACAATTTACTTTATGTATTCTTCTCTCTCTATCTTTTATGTATTAGAATTCCATAGGGGCAGGGGTCTATCTTCATTCCTCTTTTTTTTCTTTCTCTACATATTGGTACTAAATATTTCACAGTTAAATAACACTTCAAGTTAAATATCTCCAATTGAACTCTTCCTTCTTCTTCATAAAGCAGTATCTCACCCCTAACTTTAACATCACTCTCTCTTTCTCTCTCTCTCTCACTCTCTCTTTCTCTGTCTGTCTCCTTTACTCTAAAGTCTATCCTCTTCCTCTAGGTCCTATTTCAGTAAAATGCACCACTATCCATCTGGTTTTCCCCAACAGAAGTTTCAGCCCATAAATATAAGCATTGGCCAAAGTCCAACTCCATTTTCTCACCTAATATCATACAAATCATTGCCTCCTCTCCATCTTGACTGCTACATTCAGCTACCAGAAAATCCTCCCAAAAATTGCTTCCCTGCTTAAACTCCTTCACTGCTTTCCCCAAATCTTCAGGATAAAATTGTTAGTAACAAATGTATTCATGTTCTCTGAACTTGCTTAATTACATGAAGCAAATGTGTTCTTGTTAAATGTCCAGGCACCTAAGAGTTGCATGCACCTGGGGAAGTTGCACCAGTAGGTCTGGGAGAGGAGTGGGTTGCTGTGAATCTATAATTTTTAACAAGTCCCTTGAATTCTATTGACTGACAAATTTGAGAAATAATAGTATATAAATCCTTTTATAATCTGGTAGTTGCCCAATATTTACTTAAACACTACCAATATTTAGCAATATTAATATCTAGCATCATGTCTTGCATTTTTCTGGATTAGTTAATGAATAAACTTGTTGAATGAGATTTAAACACAGAATCCAGGTTCTGACTCCAAAGGGCATGATTTTTATCACACATTAATCATAGTAATAGACAGCTAAAAGGAAAAATACATCTGAGAGGGAGCACTTACAGCTATGTCCTTGGAAGCTGATCCTGGGGTCATATAGACCAACCACTCACTTTATTTCCATGGTGTAAGTTCATGATTCATCCATACATGCAGAAAATGTGTTGACCTTCCACTACTTCATAAGCACCAGAAGGAGAATGCTGACCAAAACAGACACATTCCCTGTCTTTACGGAGTTCCTATTCTGTTAAGGAAGATAAGAAATAAAATTATCATCACACACTGTGGTAGGTACTCTGAAAGAAAGAAGTTGCTGTATGAGATGCATACTTCAAATAGCCAGAGAAAGTCTGAATATGGAGGTGATATTTAAACGGAATGATGAAAATATACCACCATGTGAAGAGCTGTTTGGAAAACATTGGACGTAGAGGAAATGTCGAGGTCAGGATCTGGAAGCTAAGAGAACTACATGTGTTCAAGGAATTAGAGAGAACCAGTATGTCTGGAGCTTCCTGAGCAAGGCAGGAGATAATCTGACATCAGGATGGAAGAAAAAGAAAGGTCCAGATACCATCCACATCACACTAGGTACAGATGAAAAATGATAAGATAAAAGACTTTAGGCACTTTTTGGCTATTTCATTTACTTACTGAGTCATCCATTTAGGGCAAAGATTTTTGTGTCAGTATTTCAGTACTGGGATAGCTCACACTCCATCAACTATTAAGAAATTATACGTAAAGAATTGCTTTTATATTTGCATTAGGAAAAGGAATCTTTGTTTAATGCTTATTATTCTATAATTTTATTTCTTTGTGTTTTTTTGTTGTGGTGTGCATAGCATTTGTTATATAATACTCAATTTGTCATTCTGATAAAAAAAGATATACCAATAATGGGATTTGCATAGTATAATAAGGGGTTAGTAGTCCATGTGTTACTGGAAATATCTTATATGAGATAATGTTATTAAAATAGGGTTATTACTTCGTGAAAATATCCAATGTAGAAAATCATTGAATGCCAAGATCAGTAAGTTACTCGAAGAGCAATAATGAAGTAAAATGTGAGCTATTCCTTGAAAATAAAGATTTCCAAATTACAGTGAAATAATCTTCCAACACATGGTTAAGAATCTACCAAAAGAGAAATTCTCTTCACAGTAAGGGGGTTTGACAAAGATATCGGTGCTTATATTTCATCAGAATTGGAGATGAAGCCTCATCATGAGTGGTTATAATTTTTGCAGTGATAAGAAGGCCCTGAGCTTTTGTGAGAGTGCCTTTATAGTCTGTGTAAGGAAGAGAACAGTTTCATGGTCACAGGCAGAGACAGATAGGAGAGCAAGATATTGTATTAAAGTAAAATTTATCCAGAAATCACACTTTGAAATAAAAAACTACTTGTAACAAATATATTTTAAAATATAATATACAGTATCTATCTCGGGAGGTTAAATTTTCAAAGGTAAGTTTTATACCAAGAGTACTGAGCAATTCTTTTAGTATTCACAAATGTTCTACTATAACACAATTTATTTAAGACTATGACACATCAATGTAATTTGTAAATGTTGACTGTCCAGCTTTCAAACAACTTGATGAGAAAAAAAAAATCATCCATTACAGAGACACTTATTTTTAGATCTGTAACATTCTATTAAATATGGGAACCACCTGAAAAGAATAAAAAAGTTAAAAAATATTTTAAAATCCTCTTTTTGTTTAGTTAAGAAAACCCATGGGATCCTATATGTTAAATGCTTTTAGAGTCAATTTTTCATCGGACCTACAATGTTGGAGGAGAATTACTTAATTCATCAGAAGGAAAAAAAAAAAAAGAATCAATCAACAGGGATTTTTATAGTATTTATGGAGTCCTCGGCACTGGGCTGGATATTATGGGAAAAAAGGAGGGTATATAAGATCGAATCACTGCCTTCAAGGAAGTTAGTTTAATTGGGGAATTGCATTAGCTCACTGGAAATAATTTTGAAATCATGCATTGGGGAGTGCAGATGATTGAGAAAGTTTCATAAAGCAACTAAGAAAAGTTAGGTCTTGACAAGTAGTATTTTGAAAGGCTTGAGAATATAAGGAAAAGAAGATTAATATTTCTTGAGTTCTACTAGGTGTTGGATGCAGTGCTAATTGTATATTACACATTTCTTTTTATTTTTAATTCTTATAGTAGCCCTGTGAGATAAGTACAGTTATTCTTATTTTATTTTATATTGTTATTTAAAAAATTGTTTTAATGTTTATTCATTTTTGAGAGAGAGAGAGAGAGAGACAGAGTGAGAGCAGGGGAGAGGGAGAGAGAGAGGAAGACACAGAATCCAAAGCAGGCTCCAGGCTCTGAGCTGTCAGCACAGAGCCTGATGTGGGGCTTGAACTCACGAACTGTGAGATCATGACCTGAGCCAAAGTTGGACGCTCAGCCCACAGAGCCACCCAGGCACCCCATTCTCATTTTAAAATAGAGAAATTAAAGCTTAAAGAAGTGAGTTAATTTGCCCATAGTCCACAGCCTGTACATGGCAGACATTGTGTTTTAAATACCTTGGGTTTAAGGCCTCTCTTGCTCTAAAGCCTATGATGCTCTCCCACTTACAACATTCCAGATGTGAGAAATATTAGTATGAGAAACAGAGGCAAGGAAGGGCATTCATGGCAGAGGAGAAGGAAAAAACATCAGTGGATCTCTACACAGATGTGACATTTTCCCCTCAAGAGTTCTTGATTTCACATGTTTTCTTGGATCTGTTTTATCTCTTTAGTGAAATAATTTCCATAGATCAGTATCTTCTAACTCATTAAACAGCTCTGGTCTGCATCCTGTGCTCAAGTAATTGTTAATTTCTTTTGTACTTTTACTCTTCTACCAACCTATTAACAGATTCTGTTATGTTCATCTCAAATGTATCCATAACTGTGTTTGTGTCTCTATCTAAATTCGTATCTACTTTAATATTGATATCTATATCTAAATATATCTCTATATATTTCTCTATATCTTATCTTTAAATCTGTATCAATTTGTATATGCAAAACTCTATCTAAATCTATATTTCTACATTGATTTCTATATGTACATGTATACCTAAATTTTATCTGTATTTAAATATGTACCTATATAGGTTTACCTCCGAATCTGTCTCTATGGCTATATCTTCATCTGTACCTATACCCACGCCCATCCCTAAACCTATATCTATACCTATATGTAGATTCAACTCAAATCCATATCCACTGAAATCAACCTAGCCTAAGTCATTCATCATCTCATACTTGGATTACTGTGATAGTCTCCTAAGTGTTCTTCCAACTGCTATTTTTGAACTTCTATAATCCTTTAAATATGTAAATCACTTCATGCTAATTTCAAAAGCTCCAAAGCCTTCCTTCACACTAAGAATAGTATCCAAATTCCTGCCCATGGCCTCTTGACTCTACTTTTGCTATCTCTTCTCCTTAAAGTCTCTCTCCATCTTCAAACTCCGGCCACACAAGCCCTCAATCTTTCCTCGAATACGTCAATCGTTTATGCTGCAGGGCTTTGTGCTTGATCTTCCCTCTGCCTAGTATTCTCTGCTTGTAGACATTAGCAGGTTGGGGGCACCTGGGTGGCTCAGTTGGTTGAGCGTCTGCCCTACTCTTGATTTTGGCTCAGGTTATGATCCCAGAGTTGTGGGATTAAGCCCCACATCTCATCAGGCTGAGTGTGTAACCTGCTTAGGAGTCTCTCTCTCTCTCTCTCTCTCTCTCTCTCTCTCTCTCTCCTTTTCCCCTGCTTGCGTGTACCCCCTCTCTCTCAGATAAAAAAAATAATAAAGAAGCTAGCATTTTAGTTTCTTCTTGTTTTTCAGGACTCAGTTCAAATGTTGTCTCCTGAAGAAAGCCATCCTCCATAATTCAACATTATGCCTGAAGATGTGGTACGTTACAGATGGCCACATATGCATTGGCAATTCTCCTGCTGCAAGGTGGGGTCCATGTAGCATCCCCCTGAGTCGGGATGGGCTCAGTGACTGCTCACAGGAAGAGGATATGGCAGAAGAGGTGCTCTGGACTCTGGCTTGAAGAAACTTGCAGTTTTCACTCACACATAGAAGTGAGTTGTCATGTGTGATTCCCCTTTCAGCATCTTACTCTTAGGAGTCCAAGCCACATGGAAAGACCTTGGAGGAACAAAGTGTAGGGGCAGAGAGAAAAGAGAGAGGGGTAGTTCTGAGGTACTAGATATGTGAATCAATAAGCCCTGTTGAGAAGTGAATTTTCCTGCCCTGGCTGCGCTATGTGGATCACAGACAAACATTCAGCTGAATCCTTCTAGAATTCTCAGCTCACAAAAATTACCAACAGAATATAATGTTGTTTTAAGCCCCTAAATTTTTGAGCAGCGTGTAACATAGCACTAGTTAATCAGACACATACCAAGTATGGTTTACCACATTACCTTTTAATTTCCCTACTAGTTATCACTGCCTGAAAGGTCCTTCTTTCTTCCTTTCTCCTTCTCTACCCTTTTCCTTACTTTTTCTTGTCTGTTTTCCTACCTTGCTTTCTTTACTCTTTTTTTCTTTGTTACCTGGTTACTGTCTCAAAACTCTTTTGATTATGAATACCACATAAACAAGAACGTGTATGTTTCTTTTCCCACTAATTTCTATATCCACTAATTTCTGTAGAGATATGCCCAGTGATAGTTAGGATCAGTAAGCAGTTATTAAATGAGCCTATGCACTTGATGAGTCTACCTACACAGGGTTGGTAATTACTTCAGCAAAATTATAACACTCATCCTTTCTACAAACACACAAACAAACAAACAAAACCCTGCCAGAGCACTTCTGAATATAAGTGGGGAAGAAATACATGATATACGGTATTTTATAGTTGTTCAGTGAGGTGGGTTTCAGCAGAGTAGGAGCTTGAATTGGCCGGAAAATTACACCTCTCTACTGCTCTTTGGTATTAGACTTCAGTAGGATTACTAATGGTTAGCTCAGTGCCGTAATGAGCTTCAAAGGAGGAAAAAACATCCACAGATTTCAAAGTAGCTTAAAACACATCCTTTGGCTCCTCTGTACTAGATCTTGTAGCTGGCAGAGCTCCAACCCCCTTTTCATCAGCTACATGACGACCTGGACCAAGCCATGTGCATCCTGGCTGCCCAGCTGCCTCTGATCCAAGGAGCTGACACAGAAATAACTTCCATTGCTCCTAGATAACTCTTCACAAGGGCAGAGTGAGTACTGCTCTCCAAATACCAACTCAGGGCCATTTGAAAACTCCTGCTGTGGAGAAGATGAGGTTTTCAAGATATAAGAAGAGCACCTTTCACATCTTCACCCTTTGTGCTTAATACAAAGACAGAAAAAGGGGGCAGAGCCTTAGAGAGAGGTTCCTGTCACCCATAAAGTAACTAAACTGAGCTAGCCACTTTCTAGACACTTCCTAGGGTGCCCATCCAGCCTGTACCTTATGTTCCACCTCTAAGAAATTCTCTCCTACCTTTACAGTCTCAAGGGTGAGTTGCTGCCTTACCTAGATTCCAGTTACTTCTGTCTTCCAGCTTCTTCAGCATCTGGTGTAACTTGTAGGCTCAGGGCTTCTGCACAGGCTATTTGCTCTGACTAGAACTTTCTTAACTCTTATCCTCCTCACCTCACTCAGAATCAAGGCTTCAGTTTAAATGTCACTTCCTCTGGGAAGGCTTTTCTATTCCCCTAGACAAGGTTATATACATCTCTGCTATACACTTCTATTACATCCTTTATAGCAAGGGACACCTCTGTATTTAAACAGTCAGTCCACTGCTGCATTAGTCAATCAATCCATTGTGTTAAGTGTTCTGTGTTGTTAGTAAGCCCAATAAAGGCAGAAATCAGCCCTGTTTTTTTTTTCCCTTTCAGTATAGGGAGGACTTAGCATGACTTCAGGCATAGATCAGACTTTCAATAATTAGTTGTTCAATGAATGAATGGATGAATGAATGAATGGTTGATGGATGGATAGATGGATTGCAGGGATGTTGTCTTTTCTTGATTTTTCCTCTTGTATTTGGAACACTTCGTGTGTCCCTAGTGAAGGTGAAAGGCTTCATGTCTAAATTCTTTATTTCTGATCCTCATAGATCACTGGTCTATTTCAATTGCACGCTGTGTTCTAGACCAATCCTGACTTGAAGCAGGAAATACATAAGCATTCCAATTACCTTAGTCATGATTTTTTTTACGAAGTTTTCCTTCCTAACAATGACTCTAAAATCTTTGGTGAATGGGGGATCCCAAGTATGTACTTTCAGAGTGTTTCATTGTGATAAACAGTCCTAGCACGTATTTCAAGCCTAAACTTCTGCTGCATGTGACAATTATTGAAATTTGTTTCAGTATCCAGTTAAATTTTTGGCACATGTCAGGCACCCAATAACTGGTAGCCATTATTATCAATGTGATTATTGATTAAGAGTCAATGTTCCAATCACCTAAGCAGTCCTTCCCTCTCCCTGTGAGTTATGTGTTCACTCCTCACATTTTCAACAAGTCCCTTAAAATGGGTCTATAAATCTTCACCTTGACCCTAATCCATGGACTCAGGTTTTCCTCTCACTGACTATATTTCTAGTGCTACTAGTTTGCTTCTCTTCCAGCAACTACAGAGCATTTGTGCTGGAATTCAGCCTACTGAGGCTCAGCCCATCTAGTGAAAACTCCCAGCTACTTTTTGAATCACTATCTTAGCACATCATTTCAACTGAAATAAAATATTATTGTGAGCCTTAGGTATGCGCCCTGGTCTGGAACATTAATTTTAGCTACTTTATCTGAGCATGTCACAACTCTAATAGTTAAGAGCCTAGATGCTAAAGTCAGGCATACAAGTTTTGAAGAAGGGATCCTCCAGTGATTAGCTGTATAAACTTGGGAAAACTATTTAGTTCCTAGCCACTCTTTCTTTTTTTGTAAAATGGAAATCAGTAATAGGGCTATTGTCAGGATAAAGTGAGATGTCATGCCAGTAAAAGACTATAGGCAAGTTTTGTTTCCTCCCTGGTCTGTCTGCCTACCTGTGATACAATTTCTTGCTTGGTCTTAACATCTGCCCCAAGGTTTTACTGGGGCTGTCTTGTCCAAATATTGCCCCTGTGTATAACCTGGAGGCGCACATACATTATTGGTCTTCTGACTTTTTGGGAGATAGAAATTGCATGCATACCAATATTCTAAGTACTATTAGAATCTGTTCTCTAGTATAGCCTGACCAAGTAGCAAATATTATCTTATGATTCTGCCCCTTATGAGGCAGTCTTTAAAAGGAACTGGACTTTGGACTTTTCATTTAAAAACTAAATTAAATTATTACTTTTAAAAGTTTTGCTAATAACACTTCTGCTTCTGACAGATAGAGTAAACATACTTCTGTCATCAACACGATAAGTACAGCTAAGAACACTAGATATTATATATAAAATATAAGGAGATTGAAATATAGATAGTAGAAGTCAGTTTGGCAAGACAATTTAGGACCCAAGGAATGACATGCCAGTTAGTTACCTGGGTTTTCTTTTTGCCTTATATATTCCAACTCAGCTGATGAGGTCAGCAATCTGAAAACACCAGCCAGCACAGACAAAAATAGCCCCGACAAAAGCTTGCTCTCTCTAGCCAAAGGCCCAGGAAAAGAGACAGCCTAGCAATAAGAAAACTTTAGATTGTAACTGCTCTATTCTAGTTAAATAATACAGAAAAAAAAATCTGGGCCCACCCTACCCATGCCAGCAAAAGCTAAGTGGGGACCCACTTAAAGATGTCACAAGGAACTCTTACATTCCCAGGGAGCAGGGAGCGGGGGGGGGGGGGGGGTGGGGGGTTGGAGTTGGAGAGGGTTAGGATGGGAGCTGCATTTTATTCCCTGCTGGCCAGTATTAAGCTTTCCACCCACAGCGTCAGTGCAGACCACAAGGGATTCTGGATTTCTACTCATACTTGGCTGTAATGATCCCATTCCCATTCAACTCAGGTGGCCCCAGAGGAGGTCTGGTGGAGAGTGGTATTTGTCATCATCACCCAGTAGTAACAAGACCATCCCCACTGGTGTCAGTAAAGACCACATGCAGAGTCAGAACTCCCACCTCTGCTTAAAAGTTATGAGGATCAAGCCCAGATTGGATGTCAAATGAGGCTGAGTGGCAAACCTGGAATTTTATTTCCATGTAGCAATGAAGAGATGGTACTCTTCCTTCCAGCCAACAGAGACATGTTCAAAAAAGCTAGCTAATAGAGAAGTTTAATACTATCAAGAATTAACTAACATAATACAAACATGTCTAGGTTCCGATAAAAAGTCACTTGTATCAAGAATTGGGAAGATCTCAAACTGAATGAAAAATACAATTAAGAGATGCCAATACTGACATGACAGAAATGTTAAAATTATCTGACAAAGTTTTAAAGCAGCTATTGTAAAAATTCTTTAATGAGCAATTACAAACATGTTTGTAAATAAACAAAATAGAAAGCCTCAGTGAAGAAATAGAAAGTCCCAAAAAGAAAATAGGAGATATAAAGAAGAACCAAACAGGGGCATTTGAGTGGCTCAGTCAGTTAAGCATCCAACTTCAATGCAGGTCATGGTCTCACCGTTTGTGAGTTTGATCCCTGCATTGGGGTCTGGGCTTATAGCTTCAGGTTCTGTGCCTCCCTCTCTCTATGCTCCTTCCCCACTTGCACTCTGTGTGTGTCTCTCTCTCTCTTTCTCTTTCTTTCAAAAATAAATAAGCATTAAAAAAAAGAACCAAACAAATTTTAGAAGTGAAAAATACAATTACTGAAATATAACTGAAAAATACAATTACTGAAAAAAAACAATAAAGCCTTAGAGATATGTGGAACTATAATGAAAGACTTAATATTTTTGTCATTGGAGTTCAAGAAAAAGAGGAGAAAGATGGCAGAGCTCAAATAGTTACACATAGAAATAATGAGAAAAAACTTCCCGAAGTTGTCAAAAGACATAAACTTCCAGATTCAAGAAGGTGAGTAAACCCCAAATTGAATGAGCTCAAAGAAATCCATGTAAAGACACATTATAATTAAATTTTTGAAAACTAAAGATGAAGAAAAAGTCTTGACACTGACCTGAGAAAAAGGACACCTTACATGTAGAGGAAAAACAAAATGATTGCTGATTTCTCATTAGAAATGATGGAGGCCAGAATGAAGTGGCACAATATTTTTCAGGAGTTGAAAGAAAAGCACTGTTAATCTGGAAACCTATGCACAGCAAAAATAACCTTCAGAAATGAAAGGGAAATGAAAATATTCTTAGATGAAGAATAACTAAGATAATCTATCACCTCAGACCTATTATAAAAGAATGGCTTAAAGAAGTTCTCTAAATAGAAAGCAAACTATAAACTAAGGAGCCTTGAAACATTGGGGAAGAGAAAAAAGAGGATAAGAAAAATACGGGAAGTACAGTAAGATTTCCTTTTTCTCTTGAGTTTTCTAATTTTTATGATTAAAGCAAAAACTTTAATATTGTGTGATATGGCTCTAAATGTATGCTGAGGAAATATTTAAAGCAATTATATTATAAATAAGGTGGCGCAAAGGACTGTAAATGGAGGACAGATTTTAACATTTAATTTGTACTTGTAATATAACGATACCAGTAGACTGCGGATATATATACACACACATAGACACCTCACACTCACTATCACATGTATAATGTATTACCTAGAATAACCACTTAAAATCTACACAAAGAGATATATTAAAAAAAACTTTATAGATTAATAAAAATGGATTCTTCAAGTAACCCACAGAGAGACAGGAAAATAAAAATAAAGATATGAAAAACTAAGAGAACAAACAGAAAATGAAAATTAAATGACAAGCTTACCTTAACTACATTAAATGTAAATGGCATAAATACATAAGTTAAAATACAGAAATTGGCAAAGTGGATTATAAAACATGACCCAACTATAAAATATAAAACAAAATATATGTGTGCATGCGTGTGTGTTTACACACACACACACACACACACACACTCACACACACACTCACACACACATATATATAATTTAAATATTAATCAAAGAAAAGCAAGAGTGGATATATTAATATTAGATAAAGTAGACTTCAGAGCAAAAAAAAATGACCTGAAAGAGTGACATTATATAATGATAAAAGGGCAAAGCCACAAATAGACACAGAAATCCTAGATAACAAAGCTGCAAAATATGTGTGAGGCACTGACTGATAGAACTTAAACAGAAGACATACATCCACTATCATACTTGGGTACTGCAACATTCCTCTCACAACAATTTATAGAAAAATTGAATAGAAAATCATCAAGGATGTAGAAGTCAACAATACCATTAGCAAACAGTATCTACTCAGTATTTTTAGGGCACCCAACAACAGCAGAACACATTAAGTTCCATGAATCATATCCTAAGGTAGAGAGCTATAAAGCAAACCTCAAAAATTTAAACTAACTGAAATTATACAAGTGTGTACTCTGACCACAATGGAATCAAACTAGAAATCAATAAAAGAATAATTACAGAAAATTTTCCAAACATTTGAAAACTAAGCAGCATATTTATAAATAATCTATGGGCCTAAAAGGTAGTTTCAAGAAAAATTAAAAAAAAAATACATTTAACTGAATGAAAATAAAAACACAAATTATCAAAATTTGTGGGACACAGCTAAAGTAGTGCTAAAAAGGAAATTTATAGAACTAAATTTATATATTAAAATATCTGAAATCAATAATTTAAATAAAGAAAAATGAAAGAAAAAGGAAACAGAAGGAAGAGAATAATATACATAAGGGCAGAAATCAATAATCTTGGGAACAGAAACACAATCTAGAAAATCAATGAAACCAAGAGCCGATTATTCAAAGAGATCAATAAGGTTGACAAACAACTAGCAAGCTGAGAAAGGAGAAGTGTTTGAAAATACAAAAATTACCAATATTAGAAAGGAAGCAAGGGATACCACTACAGACCCTGCAGACATACCAAAAGATAATATGGGAATATGAACAACATTTCCCATATGACTTTGACAACATATATGAAATGGGCCACTTTCTTAAAAAACACAAAGTACCCCTACTCATCCAATATGAAACAGAATATGAATAAAGGACTGCAAAAACCTTATAACTATTAAGAAATTTGAATTCAGCTATTAAAGAATTGAGTTCAAAGTCCTTATAATAAAGTTCAAAGTCCTTATATAAAAGTTAATAATGTTCATTTCATCATATAGATTCGAGCTAATCATACCAAGTATCAGTTTATGTTCTTTAGAAATCAGACATTATATTCCATGTTTTCCTTCTAAAAATTTCATAGTTTTAAATGTACATTTAAATCTATAGTGCATTTTTGGTTAATTTTTGCATAAGTGTGAGGCTTATAACCTGTTTTGACCAGTGATTCAAGTGTGTATTACTACCAGTTAACAACAACAACAAGAACAACAAAAACAAAACAAAAAAACAAAAAACAACTAAATATCCAATACCAGGTAAGAGTTGGTTTTCAGTTCAATACAACTTGAGATTCAGTTTTATCATTTTAACTACACCATGGCCATAACCTGTAAAACAAGAGCCCAGTAAAATATATCATGCTGGCTGCTGTGATTTGGTGAAAAGAGCTCAGGATAGAGATTCCTCCTCTAATTTTGGTATGTTTATATCCAATTATCTGTTTTTACCTTGGGCATCACTTAAATGCCTTGAGTTAGTAATTGGAAAAAGTTGCATGAGATTATTTTCTGTCTTGTTTTCCTTTTACTTATAACATTCTTTGCTTCAAATCCAGAATCTCTCATCAGAACTATATTAAGGAGCAGGGTGACCAAGGTATCTTTGGCAAATTGGATTTTCCAAAGATGTTCACACCAATATTAATCCCACCCTACAAATTCTTCTTATAACGTGATACTGGAAGTCCTCTATTGAGAGATGGGGTTTCTGGTGCGTCTCCTCAAATCTGGGTATACCTTTGTAACTGCTTCAACCATGAATATGGCAAAATTGACACTTGCCTGATTTCTGAGGCTAGGTTGTAAAAGGCAGTATAGCTTCACCTGGAACACACGCACTCGCTCTCTTTCTCTCTCTCTCTCTCTCTCACTCTCAGAACTTGTGCCTTTGGAGATCTGATCTACCATGTAAGTGCTTCTGAAGCTGCCATGCTGGAGGTCACATAAGACACCACACAGAGTTACAGAAAGATACACAAGGAGCCCGTTCAGTTCCCAGATGTCCAAGTCTTCCCAGCTGGAGTTCCAGACAGAGTGAGGAAGCCTTCATGACACTAGTCTTAGCTTACATTAAACTGAAGCTTCTTGAAAGACACTAAACCAGAACCACAGAGCTGAGTTGTTCTTAAATTTCTGACTCATATATATCATGAGAGATAATAAATATTGTTGTTTTAAGTCACTAAGTTTTGAGTTGGTTTGTTACATAGCCACTGTTACTAGAACAATGTCCGCATAAAGGACTGCTAAAACATCACTGGAAATGTAGCCAGATCAAAAAAGTTGTATTTACGAGAACACTTTGGAGTACTTGAGTGTATGAATGCATCTAGTAAATCTAGGTCTCACTGAAATCTACCAAATCTTAGCAGTATCAGCATTTGAGGGGTACATATTCACATTTTTAAAACCTAAGGTAGCAGAGTTAAATATTTTCTAATCACATCCAAGATCAACACAGTAGGGTTAGTTCATTTTCATATAGCTTACTCAGCAAGACTGTAAAAAGCAATGACCTTGGGCGAGTTTACCATACAAAAGGAACTCTTTGCCCTACAGAATGCAAGAACCCAGAGCTCTTGAAGCTCAAGGACATGTGTTCCCACTACAGGGGTGCATTGTCTTTCTCTGTGCTAAATTCTGAAGATAAATTCTCTCCTTAGAGACTCTAGAACTCCAGTGAAACCCTGGGCACCAGATCCAAGCCATGGTAGGCTTGGATAAACAATAGTCAGGTAAAGAGAGTAATATAATCTGGTAATATAATCTGACACGATAGATTTTCAGGTTGTATTATTGTTCAAAATAATTTACTCCCATCATTGTAAGAAGGTTGTATATCCTTGTCTTTGTTGTGTAACTTGCAGTGCCACCGTATAAGTGGCATACATTTTCCTGTCCCATTGATAAACTTGTTCATTTTAATTTGAGTAATGTGTATGCCACCTTGGAGCAGAAGTTTTAAATATGATCGCACGGTTCAGCTTAGTCTCTTGCGTCTGCTTTCTGCTTCGAGAATGGCACATTCCAGACAAAGGTACTCCTTTAGCCTGCAAGTCTAATCGAGAAGGCAGATGGAGTAGAGCCATTGCTGGAACGGACACTACTGGCCTAAAGTTTACATGTAATGTGAGCAAGAAATAAGCCTTTGTGTTACATGACACTGAGATGTTGGAGTTTGTTATTATACCAAAGATACCAAGTACACATGCCTGTGAGGACACTAATAGATGTGCACCTATCTGTGGCCTCTTAAAAGAATTCAAAGAATATATGAGTATATGGGTAGGTGTCCATATATTCATAGGGATGTTTTTCTAGATAAATTAAATAATTTTACTTTGGATAATTTGTTAGTGATGTTGAATACTCCCATAATAGATCTAAGTAATCTGGAAAAGCTATCTTTGGTTGGTTTGTACTTATATGAAAGCCAGTGGAGTGAATCTAACGTACTAGTTTAGATTTGACAATGCCTTTCAAAGACAGTACTATAAACAACTGGAGGAAATATTTTTCTCTGAGTTGATAAGGGACTGTATTATTAAACCTTGATTTCAAGGGACAGAAACTCAAATTACACTAGCTTAAGCAAAATACAATAACAGTCATAATCATAATCATCACGACTATTTATAAATCAATGAAATGTTTCTGTATGTGCATGGTGTGTGTGTGTGTGTGTGTGTGTGTGTGTGTGTGCTAGAGGAGGCAGATCCATTGGCTTATATAGCTGAATATACAATTTAGGGTATGGTTGGATTCAAGATCCCAAACAATGTCATCAGTGTTTTCTGTCTCTTTCTTCTTCCTTTTCTTTTATCTTTCCCGTCTCCTTTCCTTATATTTATATTGCTCTGATCCATCTCTGTCTGTCTCTAAAGTATACCTCCCTTTGTTTTGACTCTGTTCTTAGAGCAGGGGGAGGGAGTCCCATCAGAAGACACAGACTGAAAATGTGATGAGATGAGGTTGTATAAAGGAAAATTATGGTGCTATTGTCAGAAGAGGGAATAGATGCTAGGCAGGCAAATTTTTTTTTCCCAAAAATCTATTATAGAGGTAGTAGAGTATGCTCAAGATAGTGCAGATGTTTGCTAAATTGCTCTTTAGGAAGAACGGAAAGAGTTAAATGCAGGTAGGTCACTTGTTTTGCCATGTGGACTATGCCAGTTTGGAGCCAGAGCTGAATTGTTCAGGACCACAAAGGAGAAAAAACAAAGCCACCTTGTCCTAAGCTCAGTAAACAGTTCTCTGCTAAAGGAATGCCGAACAATTATTTAAAAATATCAGTTTGAGAAGAGGCCAGTGCAAACTTAGGAGCTTGGAAAGAGAATTCAGAACGTGCTTCAGCACTCTCTCTAGAACCTTGGGTTCTAAACTCAGCATTACAGGGCCTTGTATGCAAGATCAAAGGAAGAAAAATTAGGGAACTCTGTATCAGAAAATGGTATCAGTAGGTCACAAAACTTTTCCCACTCTAAATCTTTTGGTAGTATTTTGTGTGCATGATTCGGTGCCTTTGTCTTTATTAAAAAAATCAAATTTGTAAAAAGCTTTTTAAATACTGTCTCCCAGGTGTCTGAGGCAGCCTCAAGCCCCTTTTCTTTCTTCTATTGTTCTCTTAATTGTTACTTCACAACAATTAGTTTTGTATTCATATGCAAATATTTGCAAATGAAAAAGGGGCTCAGTCTATGAGATTTTTACAACTAGTTAATTTCTACTTTTGAGTCTACTGATAAGATCTTCAAAACTGATTTTTTTGTACCCTTTTTTTGTACCTACCTTGGGGCATAAAGGGGGAAGGGTAGCATGAAAGCCACCTAGATATCTCAAAAGCTCTGCCATTGTTAAGACTCATCTTCAGCTTGGAAAGTGTTTTTTAATTGTTTTTTTTTTATTCCCCTTGTCTGCCTTGCTTTCTCTCACAGAGAATGTGTGTTGAAGTTTAAATTATTTGCTACTGACTAGTTATGCATAATCCAGAATGACATTTAGAGTGTTGTAATCAATATGGGAATGGGCTGGGAAAAGAAAGGGATAATTATCAGAAAAATAAATGGAATTTGATGATTGATTGAAACCATTTTTTCAAGATATCATAAAATATATATATTTTTAATTTTTAACGTTTATTTATTTTTGAGACAGAGAGAGACAGAACATGAACGGGGGAGGGTCAGAGGGAGAAAGGGGGACACAGAATCTGAAATAGGCTCCAGACTCTGAGCTGTCAGCACAGAGCCCGATGAGGGGCTCGAACTCACAGACCGCGAGATCATGACCTGAGCTGAAGTCGGACGCCCAACCGACTGAGCCACCCAGGCGCCCCCATAAAATATTTTTTAAATATCATGAGTGGAGGAATATCTGAGTAACAAATTAAAAATATTTTTTAAGATTTTGGAAAAGATCAGATAATTTGTGTGTTGGCGGGGGCTAAAACCTAACCATTATGATTTTCCTTAATGTAACAGATTAAAGATGTCTCCAAAGTCTTTGTGGTTCTACCCTTAAGAGAGGGGGGAGTCTGTTTTCTATCCCCTTGAATCTGAGCTTGCCTCAAGTGATTTGCCTGACCAATGAATACAATGAAAGTGGTATTCTGGGATTTCTGAAGCGAGGCCAAAAGGTATCTTGCCATTTTCAAGGGACTGAAAGAACATTCACTCTATGAACTCAGCTGCTCTGCTAAAGAGCAGTCCATGTAGCCAATGGATATGCGCTTCTGGATCACAACCAAGTTACCCTACCAAAGACTAGACTAAACTCAGCCAACACCAGCACCAACTTGCTAGCCATGTGAATGAGCCATCTTGAAAGTGGAATGTTTAGCACCTGTCAAGCCACTAGAGTTAACATCCCATGGAGCAGAGATGGGAAACTCAGCTAAGCACTTCCCAAATTCCTCATCTGCAAAATCACGTTTTGAACAGATTGTTTTAGGCCACTAAGTTTTGGGATAGTTTGCGACGCATCAACAGGTAACAGGAACACTAGATACAGATTACAAAGAACGAAGAAACAAAACAACAGCTTGGTTTGTGAAAACAGTCATACCACAGGTACAATTACCTTTGAGAGGCTATACAGGCGATCTATTCACAGATGGTCTAAAAACAGGAAGCAATTAAAGCCAGTTTACAAATGCTAAAAAGAACTTTTAATTGGTCAGCTTTCCTTCCCCACATTTAACCTTGGTGCTTTCGGTCTCTGTTCACCAATGGAAGCCTAGAGGAGAGGGAGGAGCACGCTGGAGAGGATAAATGTGCTGGCCAAGACTCTAATGTCCTCTGTACAACCTACAGATGCCTCAGTGACTAATCTTCATCTGCAGATAATTCAGAAACAGGGCAGATCCCTTGGATTTGAAAATGGGAACTAAAACTCATCCATCTTCTGCTGATGGCTAAACAGGCTATTATTAGCAGGCCAGATGATTTAATAGGCTGGGGATGGAAAGGCACATGTTGATAATTAAACACTCCAGCGTTCCATTCCAAAGCAAGTGTCCTTTAATAACATGACTAAGGTTTGTTTGCTTTTCAAACCCTTCTCCTCCACTTCCAAGACTGGGGAATGTGTTCGGGCACCAGTGATGACTAGAAATGACGTGTCAAACCAATTCTCAGTTGTTTGGGTGATCGGTTACATGTGACGTGGAGTTACCTGTACTTAATCAGCTTTGTATATTCATCCATATATAAATTCTAGACAGAAACTGAACCACTCCTTCAGTAAATATGAACTCAGATCTAATAGATTGTAGGAGTGTGATACAAGAGCTGTGTTTTAATTCAGGCTCTGTCTAGTAGCTGTTTGACCTTGAACAGGTTAAAGTATCTTTGGTGCCTTAGTCTGATCACCTGAAAGGGAAGACTACTTGGTTCAAAGGTTGCATCAAGCACTAAAGTTTGCTCATTCTATGGATTTCATTGTCAAACCAAATCCTTCTCTCAGTTAAAAGCTGGCTTACATGATGGTTGAGTTAGTAGGAAATAGGTTGAGTTAAAAAGAAAACAGATTTTTTTTGTTGCTTTAAGCATATGCATCTATTTTCTCAGCCCTTTTTCTTTACCCTATTACTTGGCATTCTTTTTGTTTTTAAAATTTTTTTTTACCTGATATACTTTTTGAAAATATTCTTTTTATAATAGTAAATAATTATGTTGCTCATAAATATGTGCCAAGCACTGTGATTAAAGCTTCAAAAAACATAGCCTCATCCACTTCTTATGATAACTCATTGAGGGAAGATATAATTAGTCTATACTTTATAGATGAGATGTTTGTGTTTCAGTGAAACATAAGAGTGATGGAGTCAGAACTCACATCCAGGTCTGTGTGATTCCAGGGCCCATACTCTAATGAATTTGTCCCACAACTGTTACTGTAATGCCTGTAGTCAGCTTAAAGATGAGCAGAGGCTTTTTAAACAAACAAAATTTATTTATTTTTATTTTTTTTTTACGTTTATTTATTTTTGAGACAGAGACAGAGCATGAACGGGGGAAGGGCAGAGAGAGAGGGAGACACAGAATCGGAAGCAGGCTCCAGGCTCCGAGCCATCAGCCCAGAGCCCGACGCGGGGCTCGAACTCACGGACCGCGAGATCGTGACCTGAGCTGAAGTCGGACGCTTAACCGACTGAGCCACCTAGGCGCCCCTTAAGCAAACAAAATTTAAATAAGTACACACACACACACACACACACACACAGAGGCACACACACACACACACACAGAGGCACACACACACACACAGAGGCACACACACACACACACACACACACAAGTCAGCAAGTTCAGTGAGAAGGGCTCTTTTGCATGCGGTGATGTTTGCATCGATCTCTTGGATGATTCTTTTCCATCCTCAGCTCAGAATAAGCTTCCAGGAGGAATTGAACTATCGTGCAGGGAAAGAAAATAAAACACTTTTCCAGAAAAATATACTTCCTCCTTTTTGAAGCCGGGCTGCTTAATGTAATTTTCAGTGCATTGCAGTACTTCCAGGGAAGGGACTCTATTTTCTAAGCTGGAGAACTGCCATCTGGACATAGCTGTCTGTTTTCTGTTTCTGGAATTGTAAACGCAGATTGTTCCTTGATAATAGACTTCCATTGTTCCGAGAAAGTCACCACTATGAACTTTTAGTTAAACAAATGTAGAACAAATCCGTATCTATTCTTCAGAAAGATGTGCACCTGAAGCATGTCTTGTTGCTTGAATTAGGGCCTAAACTCAGGCTGAGTGAGCCTTTGGTGTTCCTCCATGCACATAGTTATAAGGAGCGGAGAGAACAGGAATATTTGCATAAATAATCAATTCTCTTAGAACAGTTTAGGTGTTTGCAAACATTTAGAACACATCTGATGGGTTGAAGTATCTTGATTGACGCCAGCTATCAGGAAAGTCCAGAAGCAGACAAGGGAAGACTGACCACAGCAGATATTATTGTTCATACTTCAACCAGATCCATTTGGCTCCTTTATGGACTGAACGCTTATGTTCCCCCAAATTCATATGTTCAAGTCCTAATGCCTGATTTAATGGTGTTTGGAGATATGGTCTTTGGGAACTGATGGGAATAGTTCATGAGGCTTAGTGCCCTTAGAAGAGAAAGAAGAGAGAAGAGATTCTCTCTCTCTCTCTCTCTCTCTCTCTCTCTCTCTCCCCCCCCCACCCCCTCTCTCCCCATGTGCCCGTGCACTGAGGAAAAATTATGTTTAATTATAGCAAGAAGTTAGTTGTCCGCAACAGAAGAGAGACCACCAGGAATTGAATTAGCTGTCACCTTGATCTTGCACTTCTCAGCATCCAGAACTAAGAGAAAATGAGTTTCTGCTGTTTAAGCCACCCACTTATTTTGTTATGGCAGCCTAAGCAAACTAAGGCAGCTCCCCTTTACCATTTCTTCCCACTCCTCCCCTAATTCCCCTAATTTTGGCCTCCACTGACTACCAGGCAGCTCTCTTCTTGGAGGACAACACTTGGGAGTTCTCCTGACACTACTTAGATCAAGACACCCCTAAGATGTCATTTACACACCGCAGTTTTCCTCCAGCATCTGGATCAGCATAGCACCCTATTTAGGCTTCTACTTCTTGACAGTGAAAGGGCGGGCCTACGCCGCCGACTCCATCTTGTCCTGTGTCCTTCACCTAGACCACGCCTCCTCCCCTTGAGTAACCTCCGGCTCACCCGTTCAAACTTCCTGATCAAAACACGCCCAGCGACCTGCGTAACAGGATTCCGACCCTTCCCCAGCCAATCGGCTGAGGCCACAGCCATTACCTCACCAACTGCCCCTAGGCCCCAATAAAACCTTTGTCCTTTTGAAACTCGCTCTCTCTCCCTGGTATCTCACCGCTACGTTGGTGCAGGTAGGGGATTGAGCTCTAGCTAGCTCCAATAAAGGCTCTTCTGCTTTTGCATCGGACTCGGCTCCCTGGTGGTCTTTGGGGATCACGAATTCTGGGCATAACAACAGGTTGCCCAATGTGTACTTCCTTAATAAATTGCTTGCACAGAAACCCTTGTCTCAAGGCCTGCTTCTGTAGAAACTTACCTAAGATGCTTGCTATGAAAAAAAATAGTGCTATGTCTGCACTGTTGACTTGGGCACCAAAAGGACTCAAGAGATAGCATGAAGTTCATGAGGAAAGCCATCTGATATCTTTATCTTTGTGCATAGTCCAAAAATGAAGACGTTTACAGAGAGTTAAAGGTTTCTTTTACCTGTGAAACATCCAAACTGAGTTAACTCTTCAACAGATACCTCCTAGGGTGCCTACCCAGGCTGCAATCTGTAGTCCCGTCTTGGAAGTGCTTTCCCCGCCTCTAAGGTTACAGAGGCAGGCTGTCACCCTTCCCGTATTACACTTTAAGTTTCAATTTTTTTAATGTTTATTTATTTTTGAGAGGGGGAAGGGGCAGAGCGGGTGGGGGGCGGGAGATGCAGAATCAGGACAGAGCCCTACGTGGGGCTCAAACTCCTCAACTGCGAGATCATGACCTGAGCCGAAGTGGAAAGCTCAATCAACTGAGCCCCCTTCTTTCAATTTAATGTGTGCTATATTTTTCAGTTGCAGGACTTTGTGCATGTGATTCATTCTTTCACGTTGGCTGAAATTTTCTTATTGATTTATCCTTCTAACCCCACCTCTAGTCATCTAGTTATTCCAGAATTGTATGTTTGGGAAAACATGGCCAATTGTATAAAAAATACCTGCACTGCTAAATCCGTGATACTCCTAAAGATTTATTTCTTCCCTCTTTTAGAAAACCTTTAATCCAGCTGCCTTGTTTCCCATGGTTTTGGTACCAACCCTGTATACCTCAGTGGCCACAGCTTCTGTGTTTATTCCTTCATTCTTTCCTCTGCCAACAGTTTCACCTCTCATCTCCTGTTTGTTATTAAAAGAGCTCTTTTGTTAGCCAATTTTCTTCTCTGTCCCCAAACTAGCATCATTAGCATCACCTAATAGCTTATTAGAAATGCAAATTCTCAGGCCTCTTCCCATTTCTATTGATTCAGAAACACTGAGGCTGAGCCCAGAAATCTGTTTTAGCAAACACTGCATGCCATTTTGGTGCACGCTAAATTTTGAAAACAACTGGCCCAAGTATTACAGGATTTTGAATCTTGATATACAAGAACACGTTCGAAATTAAAAAAAAGAGTGATATAAGTCATGTTGGTTCAAGGCCTACCCTAATAACCTCATCTTATCTTCATTCACTCTGTAAAGACTGTATTTCCAAAGGAGGTCACCTCTTTTTTTTTTTTTTTTTTTTTTTTGGTCGTACACAATTCAATCTGCAACATGATTGTCTCTTTATTTCCTGGGTTCTGTCCACTCTTCCACAGATGCAGTACACTACAGCTGAGTGGTTGACGGGCAATAAAAACAATGGGGAAGAAATATTAAAAGAATAGTAATTACTATCCCACAAAAAAATTTCGAATAGAAGTGGAAAGACCAGGAACTCAGTTCATTGCAAATTCCAAGGTTCATTGTTTTGGTCTGCTCAGGCTGCCATCACAAAAGGCCGAGGACTGAGTTCTTCCCCCACTGTCCTGAAGGAGAAGCCTCCGATCAACCTGCTGCCAAGGTCAGGTTCTGATGAGAACTCTCCTTTTGGGTTGCGGACGTCCATCTTCTTGCTGAGCCCACATGACCTCTTCCTATGGGAACAGGAAGTATAAGAGCAAGCGCTCTGGTGTCTCTTCTTACAAGGACACTATCCGCATCATGGGGACCCCACGCTCATGCCCTCCCTCATCGGACCCTAATTAACCTCCAAAGGCTCCACCTCCAAATACCATCACATGGGGAGTTAGGGCTTCGATATATGCATGTTGAAGGGACACAGATATTCAGTCCATAACACTTACCCAGAGAGATTCTGATTTATTTCACCCAGAGGAGAGCAGTCCGTCTAAATTTTTAGAACTTGCACAGGTAATTGTGATGCACAGCGAGTCGTTCGAACCTTTGTCCTAGCTCTTTATTTCTATGGCAAAGCCCAGTAGTTTTGCAGTGCTAATTATCACCAAATAACACATGACACTAGTAAAGCTATAACATCTTACTCCACCATTTTGATCGTTTTGTGTCTGTCTTGTCAGTCGACATCTTCAGTAAGCACCTGAAGAAAGTCACCCCATTTCTACTTGTGAAGTTCTTAACAAATACAAGCCGATTGGTCAAATAAAATCTTGGGTTCTTTACTTCCACCTCTTTGCTTCAACAACTATACAAATAAAAAATCAATGCACGCAGATCATTAATTCTCTTCTGTGATAGAGAAATGTAAGCAACATAGGTAGCAAATTTTCCTGTGTCTAACCTCAGAGTCTAGGGTCTGAGCCCAGTAATAGAGACACTGAAAGGCGAACACAGCCCGTAAGCCTCTACTTAGTAATTAGTTTCTCTGTTCCCGATGTCTCTTTTACACTCTGGCTGGTTAGTAACACAACTCTAATGCAACAGGCCAGAGCTTATTCGAGTGTTGCTGTGAAACGTATTAGGATTGCAAAAAGGATCTGAAGAGATTTCTTTTCTGCGCAGCTAAGTTATAGATGGAAAGTTGGGGAAGGCCTCCTCAAACCCTTGTCCTCCCCTCCATTTTCAGCCTTTGTTCAAAAAAGGAAAAAACAAAAAAGGATTTGGGATGTCAGGATCTCAGAAATGTATTATAAAAATAATGATCTGAAAGTCATAGTCTCCTCTCCCCAAGCCCCTGCCACCAAATCAGAGTAAAACCACTGACATGCGCTATGTTCTGGAAAATAACAGTTTCCTATCTGTCCACCTATTATAGGATTTTTCTATTAAGCCCCAAACACCCTGATTTGTTTGGAGAGATAAATTCTACCCCCAGCATTTCTTTAATAATCCTTTTATACTTTCTTCTTATCTCTCTTCTTGCTGCTTTGTTTGATAGTGCCACTTAAACAGGTCTTTCCACAAGGTTACTCAAATTAAACATTAGCCAGCTCAATAAGCAGCTACAGAAAACTACTGACCGTATCTAGCAAGATAAACATCCACACACCAAACTTTTGAGAATTCTTTATTTCTACCTTGATTGTCTCAAGGGAATGTTCCTTAAAGACCCACCTGACTTGCTTGCTGTTTTGTTTTCAGATATTAAGCTTTCTAACACCAAATGGACAATGTGGTATTGATAATTGGCTAGATTTCTCTTTATTTTGATGATAGGAAATCTGCTATTAATGTGGTCTATGTTGGGGTTCAAGAGACTGAAGCTCTACATTTAGAGATTCATTTCTTTGGCTTAAACACTAGCAAATATTAAAGCATCAATTTATCCTTTATCTGTGGTTCTCTAGGTAAGGCAAACACACAAACAAATCCAAAGGACAAACAAACAACAACAACAAAGAACTCTGTGACTGATACCTCAGTGAGAATTAGTTCAGCACCGAAGGTCTTCTTGTTGAAAACTCAGATAAACTAAGAGCACTGGACACTTATGTGGTGGAGGACTGAGTAGTTCAAAGGAAGATAAGGTCTAGAAAAGGAACATTACAGGTGAGAGGTATCACAGGTAACCTTTCACGGCTTCATACATGATCTGGGGCAGGAATCCTCCCTCCTTGCGGAATAGGAACGCTCTTGGGGAAGAGTGGACTGAGGGCAAACTTGAGGTTCAGACATGTTTCTGAGGCCATCTGCTCCCCCCATTACTATGTTTGTAATCAAGATGGTACTGAACCTCATTAAGCTCAGTCTCATCATCTGTACAAGAGTCATAGTAACGTATATCTATTTGTGTTGTTAGGAAGGTAGAATGAAATAATGTTTATTAAGTATCTGGCCTGTACAGAGATCAGTCATATGACCCTGCGTCCAGCACACCAGTCCCCTCGGCCTCACCTACTATTTGGACTCTGCCTTTTCTTTTGCTCCAGCAACGCAGGGATGAGAGGATGTATCGTTTTGGCAACATGTAACGAAAAACTGTGTAAGAGTCACCTGAGAGCTGGGCTGAACTGTTGACTCTGCTTGTGTTCTCTCTCTCTCTCTCTCTCTCTCTCTCTGTTCTGTCCACTCCCCTCAAAGAATGTAAACACTTGGATGGGGCTTTGAATATACTAGACTAGAAATTTTTAACAGAAACACTTTGAACAGCGAAAAAACTATTGGGGATTCCACACCTTAGCTTTCTCTAATGTACATATGTTGATACCCAAAGGACTTCTAGAAAACTTGTCAGAGGTAAGCAGGTACTCTTAGATGTTATTGTATTATAGAGTACAGTGCAATAATATATCATTAAAAAGAAAGCCACAGGCCCAAAATGGCATCTCTTAGGCTCAAGTCACCAAACCTGGGATTAATGTCCAAACGAACAGCAGTTTCAACCTCCCCCCACTAAAATGCAGTCTTGAGTGGGCAGTGAGGAATTTTCTGATAAGCACCAATGAAATTATCCATCACATGGGCCTCTCCATCCGCCAAAGGAAGATGAAGTCATCTGCATGATAAGACCCCCTCTTTTCCCTATAAAGGGAAATGACCTTGCCTGAAACTACCCTTTCTTGTATTTTGTAAATAATTTCCTTGTCCTGCATAATAAACCTTCCATTTTGTATAGCTCCTCTAAGTTTCCTTCTCCTTGCTACAAGGGATGCTGCCTTATTCATGAATTTCTTAATAAACCCTATTAGATCTTCTAATGTACTCAGTGGAATTTGGTTCTTTACCAATATTATTGGTATAGTGGAAGATATTATGGTAATTTATTACTGTATAGTATTATGTGTTAATACTTATTTAATATTTTACTATTATATAGAAAATATACATATCCATCTATGCTTACTATAGATTCCTCTGGAATACATGGCAAAGTACTACCCTTCACAATGGGTGGCAGAAAATGTGGGGGAAAATGCCAGAGCAGTAGCAACATCCCATCACAGGTAACCAGTTTTCAATGTGGAATTCAGGGAGAAAAAAAGATATGTTCCTGGATTGGTATACGGGGTGTGTGTGTGTGTGTGTGTGTGTAAAATAAGGGCAAGTGGAAGAAAGAAGACAGCAAATTCTGAAGGCTTCCAGTTGCTAAGAATCAATCTACGTGCCTCCTGCAACCCTCCAGGGTGACCGCCTAGGTGAGAGCAGAGAATATTTTCTTTTTATCTTTCGATCACTGCCTTTGTAGGTATAAAATAAGAATATCGATTACCGGAAGGCGATAATGGTTTCTCAGTCAAAATGTTATTTGTTGTTGGAATTCATTTCCCCGTCTCTTGATTTTTATGTCACTGTCTCCAGGTCTTCAATCTTCTTCAGATGTGGTCAATGTAGTGTCAGGTCCCAGGAAGACATGATGTTTGGACACTTTTGGAAAAGACCGAGCTTCGCCAGGGGGATATCCTTCCGGGATTCCCAGCTTCCTCCTGCTTTCTCCTCTTGATATAAAAGAATAACCTTGCTTTTTAGTTCCTGACATTATCATGAATTAGTATAGTATGTTTTCCTCCCTCGAAGCTCACTGTGGTGATAACCATCTATAAGAGAGAGAAGTATTCAAATACACAAAAGCAAAAGTAACTTTAAAAATGTGAACAACCTTGGGGAGATGGAAAGCAGTTTTAACTGATGGAAGGAGCAAATGGCGGACCAGGGTGGGGGAAACCCCAGCGTCTTCCTTATGCAGGGAATACAAATATCGATTAAAAGTAGAAATTCGACATAAAGGATAAATGGCAAAACATATCCAGCCAAAAGGGACTGCTGATTTAGAATATAGTTTTGTGATGTTACCAGAAGACAACAAAAAGGAATAGAGAGATGAAAAAAAAAAAAAGAGAGTTGGAAGATATGGAACATAGAATTAGCAGTTTTAACGTTTTTATATGATTCTTTAAAAATGAGGAAGGTCATAAATGGAGGAAAATACATATTTTAGGAAGCAAGGGCTAACAATTTACAAGAGTTAGAGAATAATTAAAGACCTCAACTGGAAAGAGATTACAGAATGCCAAGTAATTAGATAAGAGAAACCCACATGTAGACAATTCATGGTGAATGCTAACAATGTTTTTAAAAATGGTAAAAATAATATGCTAAAACTTCCTACACACACACAAAAAAGTGAATCATTGAACATTTATCTTCTCAACAGCAGTATAAAGAAAAATAATGGGGTAATGTTTTCAAAGTGTTGAAAAAAACCTCATCAAAGTTAATTTCTTAATAAACTAAGAGATTATTTTAATATACATAAACAAATAAAGCTATTTTATGCCCCCATAAGGTTTACCCCACATATCTCTCTTTGAGAATATTTTTGGAGGAAATACTCAGATAAGGAGATAAATCTTAGAGGAGATTTCATACATATACATACATGACATTAAGGATGAGTAAATAGTTCAGTCAAGTTTATTGTCTAAAGAAACAAGGAGCCTGTAGGGGAGAAGATATAGTTATTAATAAATGTAAAATGATGTATTAGTGGATATTTATAAGCTAGTCACAGTTAAAATAGAATAGACTAACAATAGAATATATATAAAGAAGAAATCATAAAAAAAATGAAACATACCATGCTTATCACTGAATGACAATGTAAATGCATTTCTAAGAGGGAAAGTAATATGTATCCAAAGTTAAACTTTGGAAAAACAAAGGAAGAAAGCCAATGAAGCAAGAGGATAGTCTGTTATAATCTTAGCTGGGTCTAGACAATAGCATGAGCATGTAGCTTCCATGCAGGAAAGGGATTTATTCTGCATTATTCACTATTATGTCAGAGTGCCTATAACGACGCCTAGAATATTATAGGTACTCAATAAATAGTTAATAAATTAAAAAGTAACGCAGAGAAAATATTACCAAAATACTCAAAAAAATAAAAATACAAAAATTGTGTGTGTGTGTGTGTGTGTGTGTGTGTGTTTAAGGATCTGCATGGTAAAGATGTCTCTGGCAAGAATGATCTAGGAAAAATACACAAACCAACAAAATACAGAATTAAAAAGATGTAATAAGTAAATATATATACACAAGAACGTTAAAAATAATAAAAATTTATTATAACAGCTATACACAAATACATTTGAAAACCCAGAGAAAAGAGAGAAATTTGTACCAAAGTGTAAAAAGCCAGAATAGAAACAAGAATAAAAACCTGAATAGACCAATAACCATTAGAGAAATTGAAATGGTAATTTTAGGCTTTTCTCCAAAGATGCCTCAGGTCCAAATAGCTTCATACCTGAGTTCTCCCATAGTTTTGAGGGATAGATGCTTCCTATCTTATAAAAGACTTCTCAGAAAACTGAAAAAGAGAGAGAAAGATACCCATGTTTTTATGAAGCTAGTATAATATTGATTTCTAAATTGGATAAGTAGAATACAAAATAAGGCATTTATAGATCCATTGTATCTTTCACCACATAAAGAACTAATCATACAACTGTTTTAATAGGTACCAAAAATTCATTTACTAAATTCAATGTCTATTTTTGACATGGACCCAGAAAATCACTGCTTGAATGAAACTTCCCCAACTTAATAAAAGCCATATAATTAAAGCCTACAACTTCTTATTTAATGGAAAAACTTGAGCCACATTCCTTCAGGTTTATGAATAAGATAAAGATGTCTTTTATAACCACTCTTGTTTAACATGGTACTGGATTTCCTAATTCATGAGAAAAAAAGAAGAAATAAGAAATGTAAAGATTAGAACAGTACAAATACAAGTTAGGATTTAGGTAGGATAGTGATCTGTATAGAAAATTAAACATACTCCTAACGTAAAACACTAGACTTACCTGAGTAGTCTGCTAGTTTCTTGGCACATGATCAGTTTATAAAAATCCATTGTCTTCCCTCTTAACTAACAATATTTATCTGGAAAATATATAAAATATATAGCATTCAAGTAACAATAAAGACCATATATAAAGTATTCAGGAAATCATCTGACAAAATGCAAAATATGTTTATAAAGAAAGCCTTAAATTCTGCTAATTGACCTGAAAGAAAATCTAAAACTAATAGAAAGATTGCAGTATGCTCCAAATAATGGACTTTAATTTATAAAGAGGCAAATAGTTTCCAAATTTCATCAATTGATCTGATATAATACTAAAAAAAAAGAGACTTAATATTTTGACAACACTGAAACATCTGTTCCAAAATTAAAAAAAAAAAAAAGAGTGCTACAGTTCAGTGTTTTTAAAAAGAAGAGCAATAAATAAGAACTTCTTCAGGAAAGATATATAACAAAGCCATAGGTAAAAAAATAGAAAAGAAAAAAAAAAAGATATGAACAACTTGATGCAAATATAAGAAGAAACAAATAGCTAAAAGACAGAAAAAAGAACTTAAAATAAGTTCCATTTATACACTATACTTTGATTTGAAACATAGAGGATTTAAAACCTCCTTCCATTTAGGGAAGGGAAGGAAGAAACTTTAATTTTTTTTTTAACATTTATTTATTTTTGAGAGACAGGGAGACAGAGCACAAGTGAGAGAGGAACACAGAGAGAGAGGGAGACACAGAGTCAGAAGCAGGCTTCAAGCTCTGAGCTGTGAGCACAGAGCCTGATGCCGGGCTTGAACCCACAAACTGTGAGATCATGAGCCAAAGTCAGAAGCTTAACCGACTGAGCCGCCCAGGAGCCCGAAGAAACTTTGATCTTTTTCTTACACCATATAAAGAGAGCCCCCTTCCCGTCCTACAGAGAGGTTAGCACTTAAATGTGAAAGATAAATTTATAAAGCTTTTAGATCAAAAACAGAAGAAATCTTTGACGCTGGGGGTGATGAAGAATTTTTTAAACAAGATGGCAAAAGCAAAACATGAGACAAATTGGCAATTACGACTGCTTAAAAATTACGGGATTTCTGCTTAATGAAGGAAACCACTGATAAAGTTGATGACAGATAATGAACTAGGAAAAATGATTTGTAACATCAAAAGTCAGTATGAGATTAATATTGAAAAGAAAGGAACCTGTATAAGTCAAGGAGAAAAGATAGGGGGCAGTCACTGATTTAAAAAATAGTTAAAAGATGTGAACAAAGAATTAACAGGAATGAAAATCAATAAATCACTATTAGTAGCAGTATTATTAAAAGCCTTACTATTATTTTTAAGATTGCTGGCCTAGAGGGGCGGTCAGGCAGTTGAGCATCTGACTTCGGCTCAGGCCATAATCTCGTGGTCTGTAGTTCAAGCCCCGCGTCGGGCTCTGTGCTGACAGCTCAGAGCCTGAAGCCTGCTTCGGATTCTGTGTCTCCTTCTCTCTCTGCCCCTTCCCAGCTCATGCTCTGCCTCTCTTTCTGTCAAAAATAAATAAACATTAAAAAAAAAAAAAAAAAGAAAGAAAAAAGATTGCTGGCCTAGAGAAGCAGAAGACCTAAGTGGGATGTAGTTAGTATAGCAACTTTGAGAGTAAGGATAAGTTATCAAAGAGCAACTTTGAGAATAAGGATAAGGATTGCAGGGATACAATTGTTCCCAGAAAGCTGTGCAGACTTTTCTCACTTGTGTGTATGAGCCTCAGATACCTCTGCTAAGAACTAGAATTGGATAAGAAAATGACAGATGACAATGAGTAACCAACAAGACAGCCCTTATGGCCATCTGTGAGACATTTTCTGGGACTTTTCAGAAAAGCTCAGTGAAGAATTGAGAAGGGGTCTTAAGAAAAAGTTTAGAGGCATTGCAATAACCTGCAGGGGAAACAACTAAATAAATGTCACTTGGGCCTGTTGTAAACCAATCTTTTTACACATCAGATTGAGTCTGGACAATCTGAGGTCCACTAGTGCTAGATGTGAGATGCTAATTCTATAGAGGAAAGTAGAGCATCATCACTGCCCTCTCAGAACTGGAAAACTTTCTTGTTGCTCTAGTAGAAATAAAACTTAGCCAGAATCAAAATAGCGAGTCAACAACTGTATCATCAATAGCTATTAGTGTTTGATAGTGATAACAATAAGTAACCACAGGCAAGTAAGAAGGTGCCTCTGCAGCTTGGTGCTAGCAAAGGAGTAAAGGAAATTGCTACCTTGAAAACTTAACTAATTTAATTTATTATTATCCTTTGCCACTTGTGTTAGTAGATATTTTATTCTCATTTAACATGGCTAATTTTTAGAACCCTGGCACCCTAGAATTGTCGAGGACCTTAAATCCCCCCAGCCTTCATCCATTAATGATGCTTTTAGGTATTTAAGCTAGTTATATTTTATAACATGAAATATAACTCATCCAACCTCCAGCTGTTAATGTTTACATAAGTTTATAAGCTAATCTTAAAATGTATGTGGAAATGCAAGGGACCTAGAAGAACCAAAACAATCTTGAAAAAGAACAAAGTTGAAGGATTCATACCTCTCAATTTCAAAACCTATTACAAAGCTATAATAATCAAAACAGTGCAGCACTGGCATACAGATAGATCTAAAGCCATGTGCATTTGGTCAGTTGAGTTTTGAAAAAGGAACCAAGCCATGTCTTGGGCAAAGAACAGTGTTTTCAGCAAACAGTAATGGAGCAACTAGATATTTACACACAAAACAACATAGCTGAACACCTACCTCACAGCATACATAAAAATTAAATCAAAATGGATCGTAGACCTAAATGTAAGAGCTAAGACTATAAAGCTCATAGAAGAAAACATAAGTGTAAATCTCTATAACCCTGGGTTAGACAATGGTTTCTTAAACAAGGCACCAAGAACACAAGTGACAAGAGAAAAAAGTAGAAAAATTGGTAAATTTAAAAATATTTGTGCTCCAATGATATCACCAAGAAAGTGAGGATACATCTCACAGGATAGATAAAAAATATTTACAAATCACATTTCCAATAAGGGACTTTTATTAAGAGTATATAAAATATTCTTACAGTTCAATAGTAAAAGGGTAAACCAACTTAAAAACGGGTGTAAGGGGGCGCCTGGGTGGCTCAGTCGGTTAAGCGTCTGACTTCGGCTCAGGTCATGATCTCACGGTCTGTGACTTCGAGCCCCGCGTCAGGCTCTGTGCTGACAGCTCAGAGCCTGGAGCCTGTTTCAGATTCTGTGTCTCCCTCTCTCTCTGCCCCTCTCCTGTTCACACTCTGTCTCTCTCTGTCTCAAAAATAAATAAACATTAAAAAAAAATGGGTGTAAGAATTGAATAGATATTTCTCCAAAAAAGATATACAAATGGCCAAGAAGCACATGAGAAGACATACAACATCATTTGTCTTTAGGGAAATGCAAATAAAACCCATAATAGCTTATCACTTTATACATTGATGCATGGCTCCAATCAAAATATGGGCAATAACACGTGTTGGTGAAGATGTAGAGAAATCGGACCTCTTATACGTTGTTGGTGGGAATGCAAAATGGTGCAACCACTTTGGAAACGTTTGATAGTTTTTCATGAAGTTGAATACAAAGTCACCATATGAATCCGCAGTTTGACTTAAAGTATACACTGAAGAAAAAAGAAAAAATATCCACAAATAAACTTGTATGTGAATGTTCACAGCAGCATTATTTATAACCGTCAGAACATGAAACAGCCCAGATGTCCAACAACTGATGAATGACTATATAAAATGTGATATATTAATAAGATGGAATATTATTCTGCAACAGGAAGGAGTGAAGTATAAATATATGCCACAAGATAGATGAGAACAATATGTTAAGTGAAAAAGGCCAGTCAAAAATAGTACATATGGGGGCACCTGGGTGGCTCAGTCAGTTAAGTGTCCAACTCCATTTCAGCTCAGGTTATGATATCATGGCTTTGTGGGTTCGAGCCCCACACTAGGCTCTGTCCGGACAGTGTGGAGCCTGCCTGGGATTCTCTCTCTCCCTCTTTCTCTGCCCATCCCCCATTCACACTGTCTCTGTCTCAAAAGAAATAAATAAACTTTAAAATATAATGACTGAAAATGATTTCATTTGTAGGAGATGTCCAAGAAAAAGCATATCTATAAAGCCAGGTAGTAAATTAGTGATTGCTTACAGTTGAAGAGGGGAGTGGGGAATGGAAGGGATTGCTAATGAGTATGAAGTCTTGTTTTGGAGTGACAGAATCATTCTAAAATTAGATTTTGGGGATGGTTTCACAAGTCTGTGATTACGCTAAAAACCTATGAATTGTATGCTTTAAATGGGTGAATTTTATGGTCTGCGAATTATATCTCAAAGCTGTTAAAAATATAATATCCTTTTAGCCCACTTATATCTTTTTGGGACATGATCTGCTCACTCAACATACTTTCTGTCCTTCCCAGTTAGTGCCGGTTGCAAATGTGATATGTATGCCATCCACATTTCATCCCAGTCATTGACAAATATTGTAAACCACAACAGAGACATTGGTAATCTTCCTCCAGGCTGGAATTAACTACTGCTCCTTTCCCATGTTCACTCCATAAAATAAACCATTGATTTACCTATTTGTGAGCAACTGTTATTAGGCAGGCACTATACTGGATGAGGAATATAGATGGGTGCTCCATGCCCTTAAGAAAAGATAGCCTATAGTATGAACCAGATAAAGAAGTCCTAGAAAAATTGTATCTGTTAGAAATTTTTTTGTAATCAATAGAAATCAAATCTAGCTAATTTAGTTCAAAAGAAACTTATTTGAGGGGTGCCTGAATGGCTTAGTCGGTTAGGGGGCAGTCTTCCGACATGACTCAGGTCATGATCTCGCAGTCTGTGAGTTCAAGTCGGGCTCTGTGCTGACAGCTCAGAGCCTGGAACCTGCTTAGGTTCTGTGCCTCCCTCACTCTCCGCCCCTTCTGCTCATGCTCTGTCTCTCTCTTTCAAAAATAAATAAACTTTAAAAAGTTAAAAAAAGAAAGAGACTTATTTGAAGGCTATGGAGCTGGTCGTATTTCTGAAGGGAAATATGAGTAACTAAAGCTTCCAAGTAAGTGGTCAGGAGCAGAAGGGCTCCGTGATAAAAGACAGAGACCAATCGGTGGTTTTGTCAGGCTGCCAGGGCTGGTGATGATCAGCACTAACCATTCTCCATCCCGTGTCCCTCCACTCAAGGTCTTAGTTTCCAAGTAAGCTCAACTGGCTTACCTTCATCTCCACTCAACAGTTGGATAGGGGCTAGCAGGGCACTCTGGAGGGCAAACCCCTTAAGAATGCACATCCCAGGGTAAAGAAAATCAGAAAAAGAGGGCACGGATTCTGAGCAGACAAAAAACAGAAATTCCACTAAAATAACTCTATGCCAGGAGAACATAGATATACATAGTGTTAGCACTGGAATAACCCTGAGGGAATTAAGAAGTCTTCCTGTTGGAAGTGATGTTTTAACTGAAATATGAAAACAAATTATCCGCGTGAAGTTTGGAGTGGGAAGGGGGGATGAAAACCAAGAGGCATTTGCAGCACATGAAGTAATGTGAGTCACGGCATACAGGTTTGAGAAACCATGACTCATTCAAGGAATGGAAAATTATTTAGTCACAGAAAAAAGAGAGAGAGAGAGACTTTTGGATAGGGGATATGAATACGATTTTAAAGAGTGGACACTAGTAAGACTCTGAAAATCTTTCATATCTTACTGCAGTGGAGTCCAAAGTTTATTTTGGAATTCAGTAGAATCAACCAGGGATCCTCAGGCAAGTGAGTGATATGATTAAATCTGCAATTTCGAAATTCCGGCTGTTGTGTGTGAAGTGATTTGAGAGATGGAAAAGGCGTGCAGACTGTTGAGGAGGTGACTTCAAAGGTCCAGTTGATACTCAAAAAGAAGATGGATCAGGGAGTGCCAGAGAACACAAAGAGGGGCTATCTATTACAGAAGAGAGAAGCCAAGGGCTGGATGCATAATTGGTCATGGATTCGAGAGAGAGGAGGAAGTCAGAATGGAAAGAAAGGAAGCAGTCAGAATGTCACCTTGATTTCTGGTCTGGGAGAGTTCTTGAATTTCTCAGGAAGACTTTTCACCGTATGTTTCCTGGAGGAGCTCTTTGGGGGTCCCCAGTTTGTGTCTTTGTCTTTCAGATGACAGTATGGAGACTGCAAGCCCCTCACGTTTATCTCCAAGCATTTATGTTCTAGGAATCCCTATTCTGATTTTATTATGTCTGTTTCAGAGCCTCTGTAGTCCTTGGAGGCTGGCGCTCAGATAGCCTTGTTTTCTCTGGCACTGCAATGCTCTGTTGTAGGAGCTTTGCCACCTTCATACCTGAAGTAAATCTAAAAGATGCTGCAGTTTGGTCGTTCACGCAGCCCTGAAACATTTTTTCCCCCAAAGGTAAGATAGAACACTCTCAGTGCAATGCCAACAAGGCTTATTACTTTGGATAGTGCAGTCTGTCCCGGCTGCACTGGCAGTGTGGTGTAACTTTGGGTCACTGCCAACTGGATGAAATTCAAACTGGTCACTCAGAATTGAAAGGTTCTCTCCTGCAGTATGAATTCGGTGATCCAGGGGGGCAATTTTAACTTTCTAATCAATTCAACCAGATGATCTTTTATCAAGTGGAGTCACCAGATTAGAAGGGACATTTAGCTGGGGGGGGCATTTAGTTTCACCAATCTGCATCCGGGCAGGACTTCACATCAAGCCATGGAAGAAGGTAAATGTTTAGATTTTTCATAAAACATTCATTGGAGCAGTCCCCAAAGGTGCCAGTGTGTGCATCTTGGATAGCCAGGAAGGCTTTCTAAGGAAAGCATACAGTTCTCCCCTGTCTCAAGTCACTTTTGTCTTGTTCTGGATTCATTAGAAGTAAGAGAATCTGCTTCTTGTCACTCACACACTTCTTCATATACTTGAGAACTATTGTTAATCCCTTATTCAGCCTTCCTTTCTCCAGGCTAAATAAACTCTGTCCTTTTAGCCTTTCCTCAGAGGGAATATTAGTCAAACCTTTAATCATTTTAGTTGTTGTCTTCTGGACTGCCTCCAAATTCTCCACAGTGCCCTTTATCTGGAAGAGCTGAAATGGAATGCAATAGTGTAAAAATCACATTAATTCAGACTCTGCCAATATGAAATTTGTGATAATCCAGACAGGGATTTGCTTAACCGACGCTTCCTTCATTGACTGTGCGAGTTCAAGGCAAAGGAGATCTGGAGGAGGAGAGGCCATAGAAAATATTCCAAATTCTCATGCGAGCTAATCCTTTTCCAAGGGCATCAGTGGTGCACTTTCCCACAGAGCCACTTGTAGGGCACGTGTTACCTGGACACTTCAGCAAGCTCCCTGAAGACCTACCCTAAGCTTCAGGGCAAGACTAGATTGAGTTGTCGTTATTATGACCACCATCTATTCTCTCTCCTATGAGTGTGCTTAGTGGGCCAGAGGCCTTAAATTTATCAGTCTGATGCTGTTCCAAAACTCTAGGCTGTAAATCACTATAATTTCTGTATGTATTCTAAAATCACACAATTATATTTCAATTTGATGTTGAGCTTCTAACCAACACAGAGCAGCTATTTTTTTTCATGAATCTCTATGACAATTTTTTTTTTTCCTGGGCACAAAGATTGCACTAACCCACATTTAATTTCAAACGTTCACCTTGCAAGTCTAAGTTATTTATCCATTTATCCATTGAATGAACATCTATCACGTGGCTCCTTTGTGCCCAGCCATAACTGCTAGTTGTTTTCAATGAAGATAAGTGGCTCCTGTCCTCTAGGTCTCTTGGCCTGGGGTGAATATTAAAATAAAGGTGTCAGTAAGGGTCATGGTCCCTGGAGTGACTAGGGAAAGCTTCATGGCACAGGGGACCTCTGGAGAGGCGACCTTATTTCAAAGGGGAAGCAGGACTTTTCCAAATGGACAAAGCAGAGGAAAGAGCTTGTACATTATCACAGAAATCTGGGTTCCTCACTATAGGGTAACAATTTAATCAGATTTCACTTGTGGCTGTTATGGTGACGGAATAGTTTTGCAATGAAAATTCTGAAAAGGTAGTCTTGCTCCCATTGGTGTATATACCTTAATGGTTTGGGGAAGGAAAAACAATCCCTGCTTGATTCCAGAACATATGGAGACACTGACTATCTGAGATGAAGAAATATAAACCAAATTATCTGTGTTAATTGGCAGTGATGGGGGGATTGAAGGATATGGCTATATACAGACATATAGAAACAGCAGGTCTCCTAAGATTACAGAATTTAACCCTCTGTGCGAAGTAGAGCTAAAAACCACAGACCTCACAAAATAGAGGCAGATCCTTTTCTCTGCATTTATTTTTTAAGGGTTTATTTATTTTTGATACAGAGACCACAAGATGGGGAGGGACAGAGAAAGAAGGGGACAGAGGATCTGAAGCAGGCTCTGTGCTGACGGAGGCAAGCCTGATATGGGGCTCGAACCCATGAACTGTGAGATCATGACCTGAGCTGAAGATAGACGCTCAACCGACTGAGCCACCCAGGTGCCCCTCTACATTTATTTGAAAGAAACCAGATTTCTCTATAAACGGGGATATCCCAAGAAAGCCTAGGAATAGCTGCTCCATATCGGGCCCAGCTCTTTTCCGCAGACTTACCCATTTGGGAACTTGGGGGACCCAAGAAGCCAGACTGATTCTCTAGTGAAAGTCCTTTAAAAGAAACTGTGAGCTGGGAATAAAGTTCCCATTTAAAGTCATAACCTGCCTCATTTTCCATAAGTCTGGCTGTGGGTTCTATAGAACCAACACAACTCCTGAGTCTAATCGAGTGCATCATCGCTTTGCTCATTGGAGAATCAGGGGAAAGAGCCTTGGGAATATAGAATCAGAAGCCGAATTGGTGAAATTTGGATCCTAAATCTGTCCCTTATTAACTGAATGTTCTTGTACAATTGACTTAACCTCTTGTAACATGCGAATAATAACAATACTTACTTCATAGGGTGTTTTAAGGCTTCAGTGAATCAGCGTATGTAACATGTTTTAATCAGCGTGGGTACCTTGTGGGTTCTAGACAAGTACTTATTCCTATTAAGTGCATTTCTGCCTAGTCCCTAAAGGGTGAATGAGTTACCGCAGGTTGTATTCATTCTTTCATCCATTTAAGGTTAAGAAGCAACACATCCGATGTACTATGTGCAAGAGATTGAACTGCTGCTTCTCACAGCTTTATGTGCACATTGGTCACCTGGGGATTTTGTTGAAAAGCAGATCCCATTCGATGTGTCTGGGATGGAACTCCAAGATTCTTTAGTTCTTGAAGTTCCAGATGTTGCCAGCATTGCTGACGGGTGAGCCATATTTCGTGTAGAATGGGCAGAGACACTTGTACCATGGATCCATAAATCCACTGGGTGTGTCTAAAGAAACAGGTGTAAGTGCTGCTTCTAGGTACAGACATCTGGGTTTGGCTACAATGGCATATTTCTTCATCTAAGTGCTTTCTCAATTACAACCTGTGTAATGCATTTGTGCCCCACTGCTTGTGATTTACAACTAATAGTCTTCTCATCACTTACTCTCCTAATTCTTACTCTAACTCCTTAATTAAGATAGAGCTAAAACAAAAAACAAAAAACAAAAAAAAAAACCCCAAAAAAACAGCCTTTGATCAATTCACAGCCCTGACAAAAACCTGGTGCTTGGAACAGGTTAAATCAATAAAGATTTCCTTCTAGCATTAGTTTTCAAACTTTAGCATGCATTGAATCACCTGGAAAGCTTCTTTAAAATTTTTTTTTCTTAGAGCAGGGGAGATGGACAGAGGGGGAAATAGAAAATCTTAAGCAGGCTCCACACTCAGTGCAGAGCCCAATGCAGGGCTTGATCCCACGACCCCGGGATCATGACCTGAGCCAAAATCAAGAGTTGAACCCGCAACAGACTGAGCCATCCAGGCACCTCTCACTTGGGAAACTTCTTTAATCACAAATTGCAGGACTGACCCCAGGAGGTTCTGACTCAGTGGGTCTGGATTGAGAGTAAAGAACGCTTTCAACAGGGGCCCAGGCCACAGTAGCGTTGCTGGTTTAAGAACCACACATTGAGAACCATTGCCTCGTACCAACGAGCTCTCAGTGACTAGGAAGAGGAACTACCCGTATTTGAACAAGAGTGGCCAATCCTATGTGATACTAGAAAGTTCAGGAATAGTACAAATGCAATACACATGTAATCAAAGATTAAGGAAGTATAGAGGAGCATAAATTATATTCCATCAAAACCCACAGCAAATACCAGCTTGTAGCAGCTAAAGCCTTTATATCTATCAAAAGAGAGGCCTGCATGATCATGTGTAAAGGCCAAGCCTGGTCACCCTGTATTTCAAAACCATGTATTAATGGAGGCATAGGAAATTTGCAAAATTTTCACTGGAAAGTGCCACAAAAGGATCCTAGATTGGGTATTGTTATGTGTCAAATAACGACATCATCCCCATCTCCTCCTGGATGCTTTTTCTGACAGTTTGGTGCAAAGGTCAACATTTCCTCCACTGTGTTTTTGTTGTTTGCATACTTCTTTGGTAGTATTTCTTTTCTTGTCTTTTCTTGTCCTTTCTTCTCTTCTCTTTTCTTCTTTAAGTTTTTTTTTTTTTTTAATGTTTATCTTTATTTTTGAGACAGAGAGAGACAGAGCATGAGTGGGGGAGAGGCAGACAGAGAGGGAGACAGAGAATCGGAAGCAGGCTCCAGGCTCTGAGCTGTCAGCACAGATCCCGACTTGGGGCTCAAGCTCGTCTACTGTGAGATCATGACTTGAGCCGTAGTCAGAAGCTCAACCGACTGAGCCACCCAGGCACCCCTTCTTTGGTAGTATTTTGAATTTTATGTTACCTGCTAATGTTGTTTCTGGACTTGGAACTCAGGGAGGACAGCGATCGTCCTCTTTGTGTTTTTAGGGTCCATCACAGTGCACATATGTACTTTTAGCATCTAATACATATTTGTCTTCAACACTTATGATAAAATTTCTCTGAATACAATGAATCTCTATTTCTGTTACAAAGTCAAGTGTTAAATACATGTAATAAGGGATTAGATTGCTAGTTGATAGAAGTTGGCATCATGTCATTATAACTGTTTATATTTATATTTATTATAATAAATATTGTATTTTTTTTTTTAATATAATAATTTAAAGAGAGAGAGAGGGAGACACAGAATCTGAAACAGGCTCCAGGCTCTGAGCTGTCAGCACAGAGCCCAACACCGGGCTTGAACTCACGGACCGTGAGATCATGACCTGAGCCGAAGTCAGACACTTAACTGACAGCCACCCGTATTATATTTATATGAAAATAGCATTTTCCCCTACACAATCACTTCAGTAGTATGATCAACTTGTGAATGATAAAAAATTAAAATTTATTTAAAAAACTTCCAAGTAATATATCAAATATTCATTAATGGAAGAGTAATTTTAAAAGTGGGGCATAGGGGAGCCTGGTTGGCTCAGTTGGTAGAGTGTCTGACTGTAGATTTTGGCTTAGGTCATGATCACAGGGTCATGGTATGGAGCTCTGAGTTGGGCTCTGTGCTGAGCGTGGAGCCTACTCAACATTCTCTCTCTCTCTCTCTCTCTCTCTCTCTCTCTCTCTCTCTCTCCCCTTCTCCCCCATTTGCTCTCTCTTTCTCTCTCTCTCTCATTTAAAAAGGGGGTATATTTACACAATGGAATCTTATACAGCAGTAAAAATGAATGAAATAGTACTATAGCCAATCCTCTGATTAACTGGTTGCAAATTCCCTACTCCCTAAAATTTATTTATAGCTCCAAAAGCAGTACTCATAGTACTTTTGTGGCCATTTATGGATGTAGGCAGAATAGAAAAACATTTATTGCCCCAATACATAGATATTCTGCCTTCTTGTTCCAGCTATTATACTGCAAACAAGTATCCCTTTCACAGACTGTTTAGTGCTACTCTTTTCTCATTTTTCTGTATTTTGTTGATGATTTTGCTACTTAAAATGACGGCCAAGCGCAGTGTTAAAGTGCTGGCTAGTGTTCATAAGTGCAAAAAAAACTGTGATATGCCTTGTAGAGAAAATATGTATGCATTTTAGACAGGCTTCAACCAGGCATGAGCTATAGTGTTGTTGGCTGTGAGGTCAATATTAGTGAATAATAATATATGTTAAATAAGGTGTATTTAAACAGAAACACCGACAAAACAAAGTCAAGAAAAATGTTGCGACCAGAGACTCACGGGAACTTAACTCTGTATTTCTTATAAGAAAAATAGTTCAGGGGCGCCTGGGTGGCTCAGTCGGTTAAGCGGCCGACTTCGGCTCAGGTCACGATCTCGCGGTATGTGAGTTCGAGCCCCGCATTGGGCTCTGTGCTGACAGCTCAGAGCCTGGAGCCTGTTTCAGATTCTGTGTCTCGCTCTCTGTCTGACCCTCCCCCGTTCATGCTCTGTCTCTCTCTGTCTCAAAAATAAATAAACGTTAAAAAAAAAATAAAAAAAAAAAAAATAAAGAAAAATAGTTCAAAATTAGCTAATTCAGTATTTTATTCAGAGGGACTTTATAGAACGTAAGTAGAGCAAATAATAGAATGAACCGTATAGGCGGCTAAATAAATAAATATCAGTAGCCTAATTCCAAATGAAAAAAAAAAAAAAACAAACACTTTCTGGGAGATGACACAGCACCTTCTTAAAAAGTGCAAAAACAACTAAAACTAGACAGTCTCTTGTTGAAACAAAGTATTTAAATAAAGCAAGGAAATACAGAGTTTCCGTAGTCATTACCTTGTGGGGCACAGGGAATGGGATTGTGTAGAGGCAAGTTGGTGGATGGAAGGAACGGGGTGATAGGTTCATGAATGTTATTTCTCTTTGTAATATCTGGCTAAAATTATTAAATAAATAAATAAATTGAGAGTGTCACACATGAAAGACGACACCGTGTCATGCGCCAAGGATTTTCACTAAGTAAATCCTTTGTGCTGTCCATTCAAACACATCTGTACATTTTTCACATCCACAAATGTGGATGAATGAATGAATGAATGAATGAATGTGGTGTACATGTGGTGAATGAATGAATACGTATGCACATCTTGCTCCACACAGGTAAGTAATTCTCCCCCTAAATCTAGGCTTTCTGCATGACATTCTGAGACAGGGATCCCCACGAAGAATTGGAGGGCATCCTGGCAGGGAACTTTGAGAATAGCACCTGGATGTCTTATGCCATTCTTGGCGGTTTAGACACTTAACGTGTGGACGTGTCACTCATGGAAGAGTGTTCCATAGACCTCAGCAGCAGCCAGATTCCACTGTGGAAATTCAGAGACATCCCTGCCTCTAGTAGTCAGAACTGAAAACTGCAAAAAAGTACAGCATTCCAAATGAAATGGCAAGCAGATGAGAAAAGGCTAGTGCAGTTTTAAGCTACAGTTTAGAATTAAGGACGGCTCGGGGTGCCTGGGTGGCTCAGTCGGTTAAGCATCTGACTTCCCCTCTGGTCATGATCTTGCGGTTCATGGGTTCGAGCCCCATGTCAGGCTCTGTGCTGACAGCTCAGAGCCTGGAGCCTGCTTCAGATTCTGTGTCTCCCTCTCTCTCTGTCCCTCCCCCACTCTGACTCTCTGTCTCCCCACATAAATGAACATTGAAAAAAATTATAAAATTAAGGACAGCCCCTGAACCCTGAATCCCATAGAAGTGGGTAATATGGAAGTGAAATAAGTCAGTCAGAGAAAGACAGATATCATATGTTTTTATTCATATGTGGAACTTGAGAAACTTAACAGAAGACCTCGAGGGAAGGGAAAGGGGGGAAAAATTACTGAGAGGGAGGGAGGCAAACCATAAGAGACTTAAATACAGAGAACAAACTGAGGGTTGGTGGGGGTGGGGGTAGGAGGTGGGGGTAGGGGTGGGAGGTGGGGGTGGGGAAAATGGATGATGGACATTGAGGAGGGCACTTGTTGGGATGAGCACTGGGTGTTGTATGTAAGTGATGAATCATGGGACTCTACCCCCAAAATCAAGAGCACCCTGTATACACTGTATGTTAGCCAACTTGACAATAGATTATATTAAAAAGAAAAAGAAAGAAAGACCTAAAATTAAAAAAAAAAAGTGTTTGGGGTATTGAGAAAGATGCAGAAAATATAGAGATTTTAAATAAAAGGTTACTGCCTGCTTGCCATGGTGGTTAAGCCTCGCAACACCTGAAGGGAAGCCAAGCCACGACTGGATTTGGGGAGAGGTAAGTATTGTAAGGTAATGTACCTTCTTAAATGAGAAATCAAGGTGTGTCCTCTCTGGAGTTTGCCTTTGATATATGAACATTTATATTCCAGCGACCGGTTTGCTCGCAGAGGTTGATAATTTAGGGTGTTTTCTAGAATGCATCTTGCCATAACATGCAAATGACATGACCCCTTCCTCTGGCTGGGCTGCAGCAGAGTCGGGCTGGGGGGGTGGAAACAAATGCCTGGTATTCAAGCGGCATTAATCACACGTTTGGTTTGATTTACTAATGCTATTGTCTTTCCATTTTCTGTTAAGAAATTAGTAGCAGGAAGTAACTCGGCCCGAACGCCACAATGTGTTGGATCAATTTAAGAGACGATATAGATCACTGGGATTCCTTTTGTCAAATGGAACCATTAGACTCGCATATTAAAAAAAGTATATATTTCTGTTTCGGATGTGTAAGTGATCCATCGGTTACCATTATGCAAAAGAAGGCAAAGGCAAGATGCAAATGAATGGCAGGGAAAGGATGATAAATGCATTGTTGTCCATGCAGCTCATCTTCAACCATAGGTATCTTGGTTTGTGCATTTTCCTCTGTTCCCTAGAAGGTAGCTTACCTTCCTTCTCAAGGAACTCATAGACAGTCCGCTTTCTGGTCTTCGCATAAACACACTATTACTAAAACACATTCCAAATATATCCGAACACTCCTATGACCACTTTTCAGGCTAGGCTTTTATTGAACACTCTGTTTGAAAGTCAAACTCAAGACACATTTTCTCTCTCTCCCCCCTTTTTTTTTTTTTCATCGTAAGATGCATTTTCCTCCAATGCCTGTTTTTCTGTGTCACATCAGGTCTGTTTTTCGGTGTCCCACTGTCTTTTGCTATACAGTGCATGGACAGAACAGCTGAGTAATTATGTCAGTGTGACTGCAATTTTACCTTTGGGGCCCTCTCGCTACGCCCGTACACAGGTGACTAAACCAGGAACGGTGACATTCCTTGCCTGTGAGGGATTGGCCATGTGACTTTGTCAACTGGCAGTACAGCAGGCAGCTGAGTCACACTGCTTAACCTTACAGCTTGGCAGTGTGAGTCTGAGAAAGGCAGGTGAAACGGGACCCTAGGCACTCTGTCCCCAAAGAGTTTGGCTTCAGCTCATGACTGGATAAACAAGATCTAAAGAGACAGTGTGGGCCAGGGAAAGAAAGAGTTCTCTGGACTCTCAGTCTAGCTCTCTCTAACCTTGGACCAGGCTTAAGGCTTTGGAGCATCCATTTTCTTAGGTTTAAAATGATGAGCTTCCCCCCCCCCCTTGTATTATGTATTACCAACACCAGTAATAATAATAGTAGCAATTACTATCATTTAATGACTTAATGAGTGGCTTTTATATGCCCTTGGTACAGAGCCAAAAAAAAAAAAAAAAGGCACAAAAACACTGAGGCTGAATGCACTTAGAACAAAAGCAATTTGTACTGAAGCAAGTTGGAAAACAGCAAACCAACAACATCAAGCTGATCCGAAGTTACATATTTTCTGTCACTCTTTTTTCCCAATGCTGGCAATGTGGCCACATAGTACAAAGTAGATTCCTAAGCTTTTATGTGCTTTTAAGTATTTTTCCACGATACAGATTTTGTTGTTGTTTTCTTATGTTTTAATGTCTTCACATTTCTAATTTACTTCCAGCTGAGTTTTTCTTCCCTTTGCTATTAGTAGCCATGGAAAGATGCTCATTTCGTTTGCTTTCAAGCAATCCCTATTGTTGGACATTTTGTTTGTTCTGTTGAATCTGTTTTTATTGTCATTTAGGCTGCTCTAATTTGTATGCTTACTTAAAACCTAGAATGCCTACTTTGGTTCAGTGAACCAGGACTGGTCACAATAAGAAAGAAAATTATAATGGAGATTAAGATAGCCCTTGTTCTTAATGCAGTTGTAGATATACTAAACATCTACTATGTGTCAACATTCAACTTGGCACTGAAGCCGTGGTAGGACCCTGACAGGATCCCTGCCTTCAGGTAACCTACAATTTAGTGGCAAGAGGTAGACCAGAAGCAAATAAACACATAAACAAGATAAAGGTATACATCCACAAAGGAAATCAAGCAACATCGTATGTTAGGTACTAACTCAGGGTGTAACAATCCAACTGTGGATGGAAGAAGAAGAATGAGCTAGCCATGATCAGATCTAGGGGTAAAGTATTCCAGGGACATTAACAACGGTTCATCTGAAACTAGCTTTTTATAGGAAGGAATATGAAATAAGACTGGAAACATAGTTTGGGAGAAATTCTTTGAGAGTTGTGAATGTCACAGTGAGGTAGTGTCATGGGTTGGATTGCGTCCCCTCAAAAGGTGTTAAAATCCTAACCTCCAGTACCTCTGAATGTGACTATATTTGGAAATCGCCTCTGCAGATGATCAGGTGAAGATGAGGTCCTTAGGGTGGGCCTCCATCCTGTATGACTGTGTCTATAAAAAAAGAGGAAATTTGGACACAGATAGGGAGAGCACCACGTGACGATGAGGACAGAGATCAGGGTGACGCATCCGGAATACCAGAGATTTCCAGCAAACTATCAAAAGCTAACGGAAAGGCATGGAACAGATTCTCCTTCACAGCCTTCAATGGAACCAACCCTACGGACACCATAACCTCACTTCGTGGGCTCCAGAACCGTGAGACGATGATACCTTTCTGCTGTGTAAGCCACACTCTTTGAAGGACTTCGTTACAACAGTCCTAGCAAACTAATGGGGGCAGTGGCTCCAAATCCGCGGTGGTGTGGCAGACGTCTCCCTGCATCTCAGTGCATGGCACGACCTCAGAATGTTCCTCAGAACACCCCCCAGGCAGCCAGGACGATGCAACTGGGCTCAGCAAAGTAGATGAAACCTACGGGGCTAACACATTTGAAGATTTTCACTTTCCAGCTCAACGATTCTTTATCAACCTACTCCATTTCTGTCCCTGTTGTAGCACGGATTTCACAGTGTCCTGAGCGCTAGCTCTCCGTCTGTCTCCTGTTATAAACTGGGAACCACCTGAAACCAGAAATTGTACCTGACAGTTCAGGCTCGCCAACATCTCCCCCAGGTCCTGAGTCTAGTAGCTCTTCATTAATTATTTGTTTGGTGGTAAAGTTCATTATTTTCTCACTTTTTGCTCTGAAATAGTTTCACCCTTAAAGAAAAGTTTCAAAAATAGTATTAACTTTCACATTCTCTTCTTCCTTATTCACAAATTGTTAATATTTTGTCACATTTGCTTCATTTTCTTCTGCTCTTTATTAAGCATATCTTTTTTTTTTTTCCTGAAGCACTTGAGAGCCAATTGCACTCATCAAGACTTTACTCCTGAAAACTTCAGTGTATATTTCCTAGGAACAAAAGCATTATCCTATGCAATCATAGTAAAGTTATAAAAGACAGGAAATTAAACATTATTAAATACTCTTATTTACAGCCAATATCAAATTTTTCCAATTGGTTCTTTACCACAACTTTTTTTTTTTTTCTGAATCAGGATTTAATGCAAGATAATCCATTTAATTTACTTGTCATGTCCCTTTACTTTCCATTAATCTGGAACCATTTCTTAACGTTCCTTTGTCTTTCACCGTACTAATATTTTTGAAGAGTACAGATTAGGTAAACTGTAGATTATTCCTCAGCTTGGTGTGTCTAATGATTTCTAATGGTTAGATTTAAGGTACGCGTTTTTAGTGAAGAAAGCCACGAATGTAATAATGTGTCCTTATCAGTGCATCACACTGAGAGACACTGAATGCCAATCGATTTGCCCCATCCTGGGTAAATTTAACTCTGATTTAGAAGTTAAAGTGATGATTGTCGTGTGTCTTCATTCAGTTACCACTTTTACTGTAATTAACAAACAATTTGTGTGGAGATACTTTAAGACCTTGTAAATATGATATTCCTCATGAAATTTTCACAGACGAGTCATAGCATCCGTTGCTGATTTCTGTGTGATTTCATCGTTATTATGGTGATTGCACAGGGTGATTTTGTTATTTCTTTTATTCCACATTTATTAGCTGGCTAACTGGCATTCTGTCTTACCTTCTCCCCACAGTTTTGTTTATTCATTGATTATCGGTATGGCTTCATGTATTCTTATTTTATTCAGTGGATTATAACACATTTTAGCATCATTATTTCCTCTGATGCACAAATTGTCTCAAATTTGCCTTTTGGAAACGACTTCAGTCTGGCTCATCCTCATAATGCTTTGAGCACTTTCAGTTCTCAAGCACAACAAGATAGTCCAGTTTATCTTGTTTTCTCTTTGCCCTTCTTTGGAATGAGTCATTTCTCCAAGGCTGCTCTCCCTATTCCCTTTTGGCCAGAAAAGATACTTAGACACCAGGAGCTGAGCACAAAGGGTTAAATTAGTTCAGGATCTTTTAAAGACTCTGCTTTCTGGTGTCAGATAACATTTGCAGCAGAATTGTTTTTCAAATTTTCCCTGTGATCCAGTGTAGATCTTCTCTCTCGCTCTCATGTCTTTTTTCATTTCCTAAAAAAAAAATGAAGCTATCTGAAGCTGGTAACTTATCTTCTCTCCTCTCCATCTCAAAAAAGTTGTCAACAACTATACCATTCACTCTATATCTTCCTTTACCTTTAGTTAGACTTTGATCATCTCTTTTGTGTCTGGGAGAAAAGTATCTCTCCTGCCTTTGCAAGCTAATCATACCGTCTTTTGATTCCATCTCCTCCTGTCTCCTGAAGGACACCTGCCATCTGTTATTCCTCTCCCTTTTTACATTTTTCCATCTCTTCTTATCCATTGTATAATTATTTGCCTATAAGTTCTCAGGTCTTTTATATGTGAGAAAAATATCATGCAATCTTACAATGCTTGAAGAAAACAGCCGAATTCTGCTTTGTTTCGCTAGCAAGGGGCCTCAAAGAGTTGTCTGTATTCTCTACCTCCATTAGCATAGCACACACACTCCTAGGAGGCTGGCGAAGATCTCAGCCCTTCAACTCAATTTGCTATCTTGGAAGTCATCCATGATCATAAAATCACTCACTCTACCCTTCTACAGGAGTTAATTCTCGTTAGGAAAAAGAGATGATGTACGGAAAAATTGAGAATTGGTGTTAAAAATGAGATGTTAATAAATGATGCTTAAAAAGAGAATGATAATTGGTGTTGGGAATCATAGTTTCTGCTGTTTCCCATGTGGCTGAAAAATAAACCATGATACATGGAACTTATTTTCCTGCAGAAGGGGAAGAATGGATTCTTTCCTTATAGTTTCCTTATAGTCATGTTCGAAGGAGCAACTTTGCAAACTGTTAAATCACCACAAAAATATTAGTATTTATCAATACATAATAAAAAAATATATATCATCACTCTACCTTGAAAACTAGAAGATATCAGTAAAGGGTCAGTGTAAACATTAGAAGGTTAAATAACAAATCAGTCTGTTTACATCTCTTCTTATCTTTCCTGTCCATCTCCTTCATAAATTTCTCTTTCCTCTTGTACCCTGAGTTATACCACAAGATCAGTCTTCAGCTTTCTCTGTTTTCCTTCTCCTGCTTTTTTCCCTTCTTAGACATGATATACTGTCATGGGTCCAGACTTGCTGGAGTGAATTTTTGGTCACTATCTTGCATCCAGACTTCTTTCCTAAGCCTGTGCCCTACATTTCTCACTACCTGCTGGACAAACTCATCAAAGAAGTTCTGCCAGATTTGAGTTGATTCAAACTCAACTAATATTAACCTGTTTCTCTTTCCTCATATATTCTGTCATTTATTTGATAAAATAATGATATTATTTTTTATGATTTATTACGATAAAATTCTAAAGATTTTCCACACAGGGCACACAAGTCTTCCAGAAGTAGTATAGGCACAGTTTCTAGAGGAGGGGAGATGGGTCTTCCTTGGTCACTTCCCCATCTTCTGAATTCCATCAGATTTGTATATCTCTTAGGAGAATTACCACTTTCTATTTGATATCACAATATGAGCAAAACTTATCTCTGTTAGACTGTTAGTTTTTTTTTAAGTTGTAGCAAAATGCACAAAACATAAAACTTAGCATCTTAACCATTTTTAAATGTACACTTCAGTATTAGAATGTATATTTGACTTGTTGTGCAAACAATATCCAAAACTTTTTCATCGTACACAACTGAAATTTTATACCCATTAAACAATAACTTTCCATGTCTCCAGGTTACTTAATTTGGGAGTATTAACACCCACCTTTTCAAATGTTATAATTTTGAAAGGAACTATTACATTGTTTTTTGTATAGTAGATGCTCAGGAGATTTGAAATCACCAAAATATAACAAACATTTTATGATCACCTAAGGTACACCAGGCTGTATACAAAGCAATGGGGGAGAGGAGAGGGACCAAAACAAAATGATACAAGTAGGGCCCTCCGAGATTTCCAGAATTATAGGAAATAAAGATATGAAAACTGATGATTAGCATACAACACAATAATAGCAATAATACTCCTTGGTTGAGAAACACTGCTATAATGGAAGGTATATATCTGTACTGGGAAATGGCAGTGTAGGCTTCACAAAAGAGATAAGTATCATGAAAACGGAAATCTTATCCTTTTTTTTCCCCACTACAATATCTCTAGAGCTTGGAATCATTCAATAAATATTAAATATTTATTAAATGATTGAATGAAGTGACATCTGAGTTTGGTTTTGTTGTCATAATAGTTCACTGATCAAATAGTAAAAAAGGCAAGTTTAGGAAAATAGAAATATAAACAAAGGTGATAGAAACAGAATTGCGTAAGGACAGTATGAAAGTTACATTTGATAATACTTATTAAGATATATGGAGGAGGGAAAGAGTAGCTATGTCAGGAAAGGAGGAGGGGAGGGAAGGGAAGAGGAATGGAAGGGATGGAGGGAGGGAGGGAAGGAAGGAAGGAAGGAAGGAAGGAAGGAAGGAAAATAATGGATAAATAAAAATAACCTCACTGATGATCTCATTTTCTACCCCTTCCCAAAAGAAGGAGAGGACAAAATTTTGTTTCTAAAGACCCATTCAAGGGAGTTTGTTCAGAATGTGCCCAGGGGGAAAAGGATGGAAGGAGAGCTTGGGACCAGAAGGTAGAAGCCATACAAGCCCAGAAGTTGGTGAGGAGATATTCCCAAAACACTGTAAAAGGCATGGGTTTTATGACCTGTGGGGACCTTCCTAGAGTCATTTTCAATAACACACTGAGGCTCAATGACCTCATGGACCAAGAAGTAAATGAGGTATCTCAGGAGGCTGAGTCAACACTTTAGCAAGTACTATCATGCCCAAGTGAGGGTCCAAAGCAAGACATCCACCCCTGTACAAGAAATCCAGAGATATTAATGAATGATCACTTTAGCAAAGATCAACATAGCCCAATGTTGAGGTTTCTTTTTGAATTTTCTTGCATAGGACACCTGCTCCTGAACAGAACTTTTGCACTATGTTGTACACTGGGTGACACAGAAAAACCCCTAAATGATCCAGAATAAATTTCCAGGCAATATAGATAGATAGGTGCTTAGAGTAGATTACAGTTGGTGTGGATAAATAAAAGGTGCAGGATACATATTTTCACCCTGTGCAGTAGAATTAAAGGCAAGACAAAACAGTTGTCTAGAGAAAGGTTCCCTACATAAGGCTTAACAATCTGTGCTTGTAAGCAAATATCAGGTTTGGACATCAGGTTATTAAAGGAATTTATAAACTGGAGATTAACAGAGGAAAAGAAAAGCTGAAAAGAATGGCCAAAGAAAGTAGAGCTAAGTGGGGCGGAAGGGAGGGAGGTGTGAACGAGGTAAATGGGATGGTGTGATGCTTAATTCTATGTGTCAGCGTGACTAGCCACAGGGTACCCAGATTAAATATTATTTCTGGGTGTGCCTGTGAGGGCATTTCTCAACGCAATTAGCATTGGAATTGTCAGACTAATTCAGACTATCGGTGGGCATCCTCCAAGTCATTAGGGGGTTCGATGGGACAAGAGGTGATGGCAGGAGGAATCTGCCTTTTTTTACCCGTCTCACTGTGAAGCTGGAGCGTCCCATCTTATCTTCTCCTACCCCTCGACTGGGATTTATATCATTGGCTCACTTGGTTCTCAAGCCTTTGCACTCAGACTGAATTGCACCACTGGCTTTTCTAGGTCTCCAGTTTGCAGATGGCAGATAACGGAACTTAGCAGATAACTTAGCAGATAACTCTATAATCACATGAGCCAATTCTTCAAAATCTCTCTAGATGAATATATGGATATATATGCATATATATACACACTTAATACATACATATGAATACATATCTACATGTGTGTATATGTCCGTATCTACATAAACATATTGCACATGTATGTGTGTCTATATGTGTGTGCATGCGTGCGTGTGTGTGCGTGTATACACACATATATATCCTAATAACCTACTGGATTCTTTCTCTGAAGAACTCGAATACAGATGGTCTCTCTGAAGTTGTGCTCAATAGACAAGCCTTTCTCCACTTCCTCAATTCGCCCCAGGCCTTGCTGTCAAGCTTCTTGGTGTTGGAGTGATTTCAGTACGGGAAGCCTGGGGTTGGACTGCTTAATGCCTTTTCTTCACTTTTACGTTAAACACCTTAAATATCTTTAGTACCATTTTAGTCATAATAATAAGATCATTTCCACAGGGGAGTGTCATGAGGCCTAATTAGTACCTGTAGAGAACTCTGTGATCTTACAAGGTAAGGACTGCAAAGCACTATTCAACCTGAGAACCAAAAATGGATGAAGAGATTGCTCAGTTTATTAGAGCTACAGTCATCTAACACACTGGAAGGAAGTGTGAATTTCTCCATGGGAATGCTTTCCAAGGTCAGGATTTTATAAAGTCAACATTTCCCAGTTGGAATAGTACCTTTACGTGTCGGCAATTTGTGAGGCAGCCGCTGCTGTGGAAAAGACAGATACACAAGAACAGGGTTCTAATCCAAGTTAGTCTGCCAATACTTAGCCATGCAAAAATATCATTCATCAATTCACGTATGGAATTTCACATTTACTCATCCATGACTTGAGTCTATTGAACTATTGGCATCTAAAGTTCTTTTTTAACTTTAGTATATTCATGGTTGAATTTTCTGGTTTTACATTAGACAAATTCAGTTCAACCAATTCTCAGTATATTCTAGGTGGCAGGCATAGGGGTAGTTTCTAGGCAAAATCTGCCTCTTTTCCCAACTTCAAAGGCACCAGCCATTTAGAAAACAATGCCGTTCATCACCCTCGAGTCGTGTGCAATATTATGACCTGGAGACTCAATGACGAAGCCCAGTCATTGATCAGGGAATGGAGAAGTGAACGCAGCTGCACTGGTGCAGAATAAACTAAAGCTTTTCCAGTGAGGATGTCTGCCCTGGATTTTGAAAAATTAGCTGGTAGGCAAAGTGGACTTGGCAGGAGTTTGGGGGAAACATTCTGGTGAGAAAGAAGAAAGATGTACAAAAGCATGAAACATAGGGGCAAGAGTATAAACTTCAAGGGGGCATGGAGATTATGATCCAACGCACTCTTATGTGATGATGTGTTTCACTCTATAAACGAGATTTTTTAATTTTCCCAAGCCCCCCAAATCTGTGGTTATTTCTTGTGTGCCATCAAGATTTGTTCAAAATCTCTGTATAAGAAAGATCCAGAGGTGCCTAGTGGCTCAGGTGGCTAAGTATCCTACTCTTGGTTTCTGGTCAGGTCATAATATCACGGTTCGTGAGTTCAAGCCCTGCAACGTTAGCATGGAACGTACTTGGGATTCTCTCTCTCTCTCTCTCTCTCTCTCTCTCTCTCTCTCCCTCTCTCTATGCCCCTCCCAGCCCTGTCTTACATGCACTCTCTCTCTCTCTTTCTCTTTCTCTCAAAATAAATAAATAAACTTTTAAAAAAGGCTCCAAAGAAGATGATCAAAGCTATATAGAATCAAGCACAAACAATGCAAGCTAAAGCCCGCTTGGCATTTTTTGACTTGTTTAAATAAGAAAAAGAATGCAGGATTCCCATGAAGGCATATAACCTCAGAACTGTGAGTTAGCTATGGGGAATTCACAGCGTCTACGCCTCACTTCTTCCAGAACTTGTCACAAAGAAGTGCAAATAAGGAGACCGGAGAAGCCAGCCAAGTCCTCTCTAAAATTATCCCTGTCATCAGAAACAATTAATACTATGTACAGCACAGTATTGTTCTAGGAATAGGAGCCAAAGAGTTTAGGGAGATTTGCAGATCATATAATTTTCTAACTGGAGTTTATGGTTGGCACTGGTTGGTGTGTCAAAACTTAATTGGTGGGAGGGTTCAAGGAGGTCCAAAAGAGCTATTCAAGTGATTCAAACAACATTACTAGAGGAAGGAGACAGTTTATGTGTTTATCATATTCTTGGGAAATTTGTATCTTTCAGTTCTATTTGGAACTGATCAAGTTGCTCTGACTCAATGGGAGCTTACATGTGCATGTGTGTGTGCACATATGTGTGTCTGCATGCTCGTGAATGTGTGTGAAATTTTTCCCCTCTCTGCACAATATTCTGTGGGTACTGAGTAAATGTCAAAACATCATACCCAGGCAACCTTTTCTGGTTGAACTAATGGAACCTCAAATGAATTTACTTACACTCCTTTGCTCTTATAAATCTCAAGTTCAGTCACACCTGACTTTCTTTACAAATTTTAACAAAAGCAGAGTCACATTGCAAAGCAAAAAGCTAATGTTAGCAGAGAAAGAAAAAGAAAAAAATTGTTTAAAAAGAAAATGTAATAATCTGATAGAATAAACTGTACTTTTTTTCAACCAATATTAGATTATTTCTACTTGTTTAGCACATTCTTTTGTGTAATCGAGCAGGGAGAATTCCACTTTCTCTATTTCTTATATTCAGTCTAAATGAGACATCATGAAATGGTTTCTTCAAGTAGTTTTAGTATTTTCTTTTGAAAGGGGGAATAAACATGTTTCATCCTTTTGTCATGGAAAAGTATGAACTTCAATTTTTTTTTGTTTTATTTTTACATTTGAGGCAAAGGAGATTTCAAGAAGGAAATCTAATTCGTTAATACATCTATCTCCTGGATCCTGGTTGACATTAAGTTTAATAAAAGCTAAAGGTGCAGTTTCTCAAGCTCATGAAGAAAGAGCAGAGAAATCAGTATTTGTATATTTCGGGAGTCATTAAAATGTGAAGCTTCTCTGGGGCGCCTGGGTGGCTCAGTAGGGTAAGTGTCTGACTGCGGCTCAGGTCATGATCTTGCTCCTTGTGATTCTGAGCCCCGCATCGGACTCTGTGCTGACAGCTTGGAGCCTGCTTCAGATTCTGTGTCTCCCTCTCTCTCTGCCCCTCCCCCACTCACACTGTCTCTGTCTCTCAAAAATAAATAAACATTAAAAAAAATTTTTTTGAAGCTTCTACAAGGCAGGTAATTTTGAGACCTGTGCAACTCTGGGAGGTAAGTGAGAATTTCATAAATAATCAGAAACACACAATTCATACAGAAATGAGGAAATGTTTTCTAGGCAGAAGAAAGGTTTTCAGCAGCCTATGTGCCTGTGTAGTTAGCCCAGTTGATCAGGTTGGAGTTCTAGGTAAAGCAAAACAAAAATACAGAGGTCATATAAGATGGGACATAGAGATTCAAGGAAATCTCCTTGTATTCCAAAGAAAACTAAAAGCACCTGCTTCCCCAAATAAACTATTCTGTACAAATTCCCTAGTGGTCAAAAGAAGTCATGATGTAAATCTACTCGGAAAGACAGACGGAATCTGGGCATTGACATCGGGATTTGCAGGGAGGAAAGAGTGCCACCTACTGAATCACCACCTTTCAGATGTTTCTTTCAGCACTTTGATTTTCCTTGGAGTTCTACCAACCCTGGAGCGTGACCTTGCTTAGAAATGAAATCTGACCTCATTACAATGCAAGCTTAGCTTTCTGCAGGCACATTACAGAATCAGCCAGAACCCCTCATCTGCAGATTTTCCCCCAAATAGTGCAACACTAAGGGAGAGCCGCGAGAAAGACGAGCAAAGGGGCTACGTACGTAGAACCAAAACAGCATGAACAGCTGCAGAAGGGGATCAGGCATCTGTGTAATGATATGTTTAGTCACTAAACACAACTATTTTATCTTAAGATAGACTCAAAATCCACTACACATGTTTATGTAAAGTCTTCTTATTCTCGGTCTGAGGAAAGTGTCTGACTAAATGTTTTGTTGGATTGAACTTAATTGTTGACATCTGGAATTGGTTAATGTTAATATTAACCAAAGCGTTTGACTAAATAAAATGACATGGGGGAAAGGTATACTCTGAACATTTATTCTGTGATGTTAGCGTAGTCAACTAGTTGTACACTTTAATAGGAAACTTGCTACATTTATTAAATAAATTATAGATAGATAATAATTGTGACCAATATTGATTTTTTAACTTAGTTTAATCTTAAATATTATATTGTCTTTCTCAGTCACATATGCAGGAGGTCCTATCCATATAAAATCTGTATTACAGGGGCATGTGGGTGGCTCAGTCGGTTAGGCATCAGACTCTTGATTTTGGCTCAAGTCATGATCTCACAGTTCGTGAGATCAAGCCCCACATAGGGCTTTGCACTGACAGTGCGGAGCCTGCTTGATTTCTCTCTTTCTCTTTCTGCCCCTCCCATGCTCTCTCTCTCTCCCTCTCTTAAAAATAAATAAACATTTGAAAAAATAATAAAAAAATATTTTTAAAAATCTGTATTACAAAGATCTAAATATATCTGTCAGGGTAATGATTCATGGTTTTGCATCCTAAGCATATTCATTTCTTATTAACCATGAAAATATGAGAAAAGATAAAATGTGAAAATATCAACCATATGTGTTTTACCATCTCTTTCACTTTGGAGTTTCCTATCATCCATTGGAACATTTAACTTACCTTTTATATGTGCCTCATCTTTCATCCACCTCAGGTTGACTAAATGGAAATATTTTGGAAATCATATTTCCTAAAGAATAGTTCAACTAAATATAAAAATTTTAGGCCTGAAGATAGATTTGTGCATTAATGTAAGGGAGAGCATGTTTAGAAACGTTTGCTTGTTTTGTGGCAGATACCATTGGTGTCCATAGTAGAATAAGGAGTTCTAAATTATGTAGGTTGGCCTTGAGAAATTTAGAAGCATCAGCCAGCCTTGAGCTAGACTGAAAAGAAACATTTTAACAGAGCATCTTAACCCAATTAAATAGCTATCCCCAGGCATCTTGCTGTAGTAAGTAATTGAAACCAATGACAAATGTTCTGCTTTCATAAAGGGCAAAGTGTTAGAAAAACTTAAACATTTTTCAGTTGTTATTACTTTTTTTTTCATTTTTTGAGCAAAATGCTTGATCGGAGTACTAGAAAAGAAGTGGTCGAACAAACAAACCAAACCAACCAAACAAACAAAAACAAACAAACAAAAAAAAATAAGCACAGGGCTATGTCAGAAAGATAGAGCAGACAACTTGAAAGAGCTCTCAATGGCTAGAGCTGGAAAAATTTGGAGAAAATAAATAGCAGTGAATTATAATCCAGAGTGTGAAATGAATACGTGTATCTGCCCTGACACAAATAAATGAGTGAATAAATAAGTAAGTGGACAAAAATTGACAAATTTTTTCTTACAGAGTGTGGATACAAAATGTAGATTGGACTTAGTAACTCACTTCCAATACATAGAGTGTAGAAAGCAAAAATAGTAACCTTGCAGTGGAGAATCTTGGCAAGCCCCATCTATGATCAAAGTCAATATTAACAATGATGTCATGTACCCTCTGATATGATGTGATGACAAGTGTACTTCACCTCTGTGATGTTCCTTCCAAAAGCCCACAACCCCATTCTAAACATGAGAACATATCAGACAAATTACACTTGAGGAATATTCTACAAAATACCTGGTTAGTACTGCTCGAAACTATCAAGGTCATGAAAAATAGGAAAGACCGAGAAAATGCCACAGACCAGACGAAACCAGGAGGTATGGCAACTAAGAAGAATGTAGCATTCTGGATTGGGTCCTAGAGAAATCCAAATACGTTTTGGAGTTTAAAGAGTAATATGTCAACGTTGGTTTCTTAGTTTGGACAAACAGAAGATGATAATGTAAAATGATAACATTAGGAGAAACTGAAACTGGATAGTAGTATAAAGGTATAATTTAAACTATCTTTGGAAATTTTTTGTATTATCTAAAATTATTTCAAAATAAAAAAGTTTATGCAAAATGTTGGAAGAAAACATTCTTTTTTTAAAATTTTCTTTTAACGTTTATTTATTTTTGAGACAGAGAGAGACAGAGCATGAATAGGGGAGGGTCAGAGAGAGAGGGAAACACAGAATCCGAAACAGACTCCAGGCTCTGAGCGGTCAGCACAGAGCCCCACGTGGGGCTCGAACTCAGGGACCGCGAGATCATGACCTGGGCTGAAGTCGGACGCTTAACCGACTGAGCCACCCAGGCGCCCCTGGAAGAAAACATTCTTATGAAAACAAAGTTTGTCAAGTCTCCGGACCTTGAGATACATAATCCTTGTGACTGCTCTGTACTTTTAAAATTATTTGTTGGATATCATTGCTATACATCCTCCCCATTAAAATTAATTTATTTGCAACATTTCTGGTTAAAGAAGTTACAAATAGCAGCCTTACGTTGTACACAGATAACACCAAGACTTTAAGTACGTATTACCTGGATAAAAGATGATGTCGATTGTGAAGAAAGTGGCCAAAATGGTTCATTTCTGCGTATAGTTTGAAGATAAAATCAGCAGGTTTATTGAAGTATGAGAAGGTATGAAAGAAAGTGCTGACTCAAAGATTTCTTCATGGTCTTGAGCCTGAGAACCTGAAAGAATGGTGTGACCATTAACTGAGATGATGAAAACTTCAAGAGGAGCAGCTTTCTGAGAAGGAAACAGGGGATTGTGACTCAGAGTTGGATATATTACCTCATTATATTAGGCTTACGATACCTATTTAAGCAATATATTGAGCACTTTAAACAAGCATTCTACAGAAGGTATCTAAGTTTGGGGTATAAATTTGGGAATCATTAGCATATAGATAAGAACAAATCGTAACAGCAAGGAAGTGAATAAGGAAAGAAAAGACGAGATCTCTGAGCTCCCCCAACATTAAGAGATAAGGTAGATGAGGGGATCCGGAGGTGACCAATGAGACACAAGAAAAACAAGGTCAGAGTTTCCAGGCCTTGGCACAGGGAGCAGAGCCCAGGTGGCCTCGGTGGACAACTGGAGTTAAAAAAACCGTGCTAAGGGTTCAAGGAGACAAAGGTGGAAAGGTTCATGCACCAGGTTCAAAATGGAGAGTTACAGAGAAAAAACTGTGTACATGCAGAGGACCCCTTCCCTGGTAGTCAGCAGAGTAAAAATCAGGATTCACACATGAGGAAACTTAATAAAGGCTGGAGAAAGAACCCATCTGAAAGGATTAGAGGGAACAGTGCCTGGCACACATAAGAAGCTGGAAAAAGTGCCTATTTCTAATAACCAGGTTGAGGAAAAAAACAAAAACCAAAACCTGTAATGCATACAGCACTGGGTAGAATACTCAGAAGAGTTTGTCTCAGTCAGAGAGAATAATTGTTCTTGACCAAATGCTGCTCTGGTCCCACCTAACAAAACTTGAAAGAAAAATTTGAAAAATTCAACTCCTTCCAAGTAAATAAATTGTGTACTAATATAAAGCAGAAGAATATTTATAGAAATACAAAAAGAGAAGAAAACTTCCAGAACCATCAAGATAAACTTCATGTCTGTCACCCAATCAAAAACTGGGAGGCATGCAAAGAAGCAGAAAAACATGACCTGAAATAAAGAGAAAAATCAATCAATTGAAACTGACACAGATGTGACACAGATGTTAGAATTCGTAGACAAGGATATTAAAACAATTATTTTAAATGTACTCCATATGTTCACAAAGCTAAAGGAAGAATTGAACATGTTAAGTGGAGATGTAGAATATACATAAAAATAAAAGAGGCCCAAATCAGACTCTGGAGATAAAAATTATAATGTGTGAGATTAAAAATACACTTTATGGGATTAATGGAAAATTACACCCTGAAGAAGAAAAAAAGTAGTAAACTTAAATATATAGCAATATAAATTATCCATAAGGAATGCAAAAAGAAAAAGAGAATGAAAAAGTAAACATTGATCGCCCTAACATGTTCTTATTTGGGAGGACTCTCATTTGAGTCCCTGAAAGAGAAAAGGGGGCACAAAAAATTATTTGTGGCAGTGATGGCCACAAATTTTCCACATTCGAAGGTAATTATAAAGCAATATATCCAAGAAGATCAACAAACCCCAAGTAAAAATTAATTTAAAAAAAACTTAAAGAAGACTACACTGAAACCCATCATAATCAAATCGCTTAAAACCAGCGGTAAAGAGAAATATTAAAATCAGCCAGAGGGGGAAAAAGCGACATATATGAATTACCAGAGCAAAGAGAGATAATACGAATTATAATGTGATATCCTGGATGGGATTCTCAAACAATAAAAAGACGTTAAGTAAAAATTAAGGAAATTTGAATAAAATATTGACTTCAGTTAATAATAATGCATCAATATTAGTTCAATAATTGTAACACATGAAGATGTGATTGACAGGAAACAGAGTGCACGGTATATGGAAACTCTGTACTATCTCAGCAAATTTTTGATAATTCTAAAAATAAAAGTGTATTTTTAAAAAATGTCTATACAGAAGAATAAAAATAAAGGTAATCACAGATTTTTTGTCAGAAATGATATAGATGAGAAGATCAGAGGACAAATCTTTAATATAATGAAAGAAAATTGATCAACCTAGAATTCTACATACAATAAAATGTCTTTCAATAATATAGAGTAGGTAATTTTTCAGTCATACAAAAGTGAAATAATTCAATACTAGCAGACCTTAATGATGAGAAAAGTTAAAGGAGTTACTTCAAGCAAAAAGAAGAGGGGACTAGATGAAAATACGGAATCAAGAGCACAAAAAATGGTAGACACTTGGGCACCTATATAAGATATTATTCTTATAAATGATATCTCATCAAAAGCAATTAATTGCTAAAAACTATGGGGCACCTTGGTTGCTCAGTCAGTTAAGCATTTGGACTCTTGGTTCCAGCTCAGGTTATGATCTCACAGTTTGTGAGTTGGAACCCTGAATTAGGCTCTGTGATGATAGCATGAAGCCTGCTTGGGGTTCTCTCTCTCTCCCTCTCTCTCTGCTCCTTCCCTGCTTGCTCACTCTCTCTCTCAAAAACAAGTAATAACGATAAACCTTAAAAAAAAATTTAAAAGTAATTAACTGTGGTGCGAAAAAGACAGTATATGTAAAAGCAAAATTATCAAACCCCAATTTGGTTATTTGATAAGATCAATAAAATTGATGAACATCTAGACAGACTAATAGGGAAAAGAGAAGACACAAAATTGCTACATCAGGAATAAGAAAGATGATATCACAATTCAACAGATATTAAAACGGTAATGGGCAATTTGAATAATGTCATACCAATAAGTGTACTAACTTAGGCAAAATGGACAAATTATTTTAAAGTTACAAACTACCCAGCTCAGTCAAGGAAAAGTGGATAACCTGAGAAGATCTTTAAGTAGATGACTTACTTAAATGATAAATTTGTCATTAGAAAAAAAAAATCCAGGGAGCCTCGGTTGGCTCAGTAGGTTAAGCATCTCACTCTTGATTTTGGCTCAGGTCATGACCTCACGGATGGGCTCCACGCTGAGAATGGACCCTGCTTAAGATTTTCTCTCTCCCTCTCCTTCTGCCCCTCTCTCACTCATGCTTGTGCACATGTTCATGTGTACTCTCTCTCTCTCAAAACAAACAAACAAACAAAAAGTTCAGGCCAAGATGGCATTATTGGTGAAGGCTTCTAGGCACAGAAAAAAAATCACAGCAATTTTACACAAAATCTTCCAAAAAAGTGAAAACGAGGGAATACTTCCTAACTCATTCCATGAGGCCAGCATTACCCTATTTGAAAACCCAGACAGAGACATTAGAGGAAAATATAACTACAGATTAAAATCTGCAATGAATATTGACGCGAAAAATTATTTAAAAAATTTTAGAAAATAGAATCTAATGACATCACTGAATAGTATCATGACCAAGCAGGGCTTATCCAAAAATGCAAAAATTGGCTTATTATATTAAAAACCAATGTAAATTACCATTTTAACAACTAAAATAAAAAAAATACAATTAAAACAAGTAAATATACAACCACACGATCATTTTAATACATTAAAGTACATTTAATGTGCATTGTACATTAAATAATGTACAATTTAATACATTAATATTTGACAGGTTTCAACATCCATTTTTGATTAAATAAGAACTCTTGGCAATGAAGGGAACCCCTTGAATCTGATAAAGGACATCTAAGAAAATTCTCTAGCAAACATCACGATTAATATGGAAAAACTAGATGTTTTACCTCTAAGTTTAGGAACAAGACAAAGCTGCCTACTTGCTACTGAATATGTTACTGTGGGTCTGATCCATCATAATAAGGCAATAGAAAAAACATAAAGATATCCAAATGGAAAGGAAGAGCAAACTGCTTTTCCCCGGTTGGCATGATCATCTATGTGGAAAATATTATATAAACTAACAAAAAGTTACCAGAACTAAGTGAGTTTAACAAGGCACACTGTATGGAATCAAGAAACAATAATCAATCGTATTTATGTATATATATGTTTATAGATTAGCAAAAAATAATCAAAAATTTAAATTCAGTAATCATACCATTTAGATCAGTATGAAAACATATTAAATACATAGTGGTAAATTTGTGAAAACGTGTCATAATTGTACATGGTAAATATAAAACATTGCTGAGATAAATTAAAGGTGCCCTAAATAAAAGGTGATACACATATCCCCCACTTTTCAAGAGTTCAAGTTAGGCCATTTTGCTTTTATGAAAGACCTACATCAGTGTGGTCATGGCTTTTTTCATAAAACCAAAAATCCTCTTTGGATTTCTTTCAGTTAGCAAAAACCTAATACAGGTCTTTTGTAAAAGTGAGGTGACCTAATGTGAACTTTTCTTTTTTTTAATCCGAGTTAGTTAATATGTAGTGTAATAATGGTTTCAGGAGTAGAATTTAGTGATTCATCACTTTACATATAATATCCAGTGCTCAACCCAACAGGTGCCCTCCATGCCCATCACACATTTAGTCCATCCCCCTGCCCACATGCCCTCCAGGAACACTGAGTTCTCTGTATTTTAGAGTCTCTTACGATTTGCCACTCTCTCTGTTTTTATCTTATTTTTCCTTCCCCTCTCCTGTGTTCATATGTTTTGTTTCTTAAATTCCACATATGAGTGAAATAATGTATTTTCTTTCTCTGACTCGCTTATTTCACTTAGCATAATACATTCTAGTTCCATCTACGTTATTGCAAGTGGCAAGATTTCATTCTTTTTGACCACTGAGTAATATTCCATCACACACACACACACACACACACACACACACACAAACACCCCGCATCTTCTTTATCCATTCTTCAGTTGATGGATATTTGGGCTCTTTCCATAATTTGCCTATTGTTGATAGTACTGCTATAAACATCGGGATGCGTGTGCCCCTTCAAATCAGCACTTTTTTGTATCCTTTAAAAAAAAGAGTGGGAAACTCTTGAGGCTATTTTGTCATATGAAAGGTTTCGTAGGGACACTCTGCTTTTGGATAATAAAGGAAAATACTATATGCTATTTTCGTGTTTCTGAAGGCTCAAAATTGTGACAGTATCAATTTTTCCCAAATCAAACAATAGATTTAATAAAATCTCAATCAAAATGTCAGCAGACTATATTATACAAATTGACAAGTTACTTCCATGATTCAATGTAAAAGTCTATGTAGTAAAATGTAATGTAAATAACCAAAACAACTTTGAAAGGGAAGATATCAAGACTTATTATAAAGCTTTAGTAATCAAGACAGTTTAGTGTTGGTATAAAGATAAGCAAATAAATCAATGGAACAAAATAGAGTCAGAAATATATGGGCAAGTGATTTTTAAATTAAATGTACAAAGGCCATTCAAAAGGAAAGTACAGTTTTTGAAAAAAAATTTGCTAGGCTATTGATATTCACCTCCCCCACCAAAGAACTTGGATCTATACTTTGTATCATATACAAAAATGAACTAAAAATGGATCATGGGCCTAAATATGAAACCTAAAACTATAAAACTTCTAATAATAAACAAATGAGAAAAATCTATGACCTTTGAACAGGAAAAGATTCCTTGTATACAACACCACAAGCAGTATCCATATAAGAAAAATTAATAGATTGTACTTCATCCAACGTTTAAAAACTTCTGTTCCTTGAAGGACACTGTTAAGAGAATGAAAACAGAAATTAGACTTTAAGAGAATTTTTTGCCAATCATTTACACTTGTAAAAGTCTATATCTATACTATATAACAACTCTCCAAACTCAATCATAAGAGAACAAAGAACCCAATAGTAAATAGGGAAAAAGTTAAATAGATATTTCACACTGAAGAAAATACAGTGGCAAATAAGCACATGAAAAGTTGTTTCACATCATTAGTTATTAGTTACATTCAAATTAAAACCATGAGATAAAACGGCACATATATTAGAATGGCTAAAATGCCAAAGACTGCTTACTGCTAGGCATTTATTTATTTACCTAAGAGAATGGAAAGCATAGGTTCATAGAAAGACTTATATTTGAATGTTCACAGCATCTTGATTTACTATAGTTAAAAGCCAGAATTAATGCAGCTGCCCATCACAGATGAATGGATAAACCAATTGTGGTATATCCATACAGTGGACAACTGCTCAACAATAAAAAGGACTGAGCTGTTGAAACACACAAAAACGTGGCTGAATCTCAAGGAAAATTATGCTAAGTGAAAGAAGAGACACCACAAAAGACTAAATACTATATAACTCCATTCATGTAAACTCTAGAAAATGTAACTTATTTTTATTGACAGAGCAGACCAGGGGGTGCTTGGTGATGGGAGGGTGAGGGTGGGGTGACACGTCTATAAGGAAACTTTGGGGGTGATGGACATGATCGTTATCTTTATTGCAGTTTTGGTTTCAAGGGAATAAATACGTATCGAAATTCATAAAAATGTATACTTTTTGAAAAGTGTATAGAATATTGTTTATCAATCATACCAATCAATAAAGCTGTTAAAAGATAGTACCTAGCACATGATAATTGCTTAGTAAATAGAAGCTGAATAAATAAATGAATGAGCGAAGTAATGGATGGATTAGCACTATTTGAAGAACAGGTAAAGCACGTGAAACATAACTAGATTATATAACAAAATGACTCTTGGGAAATCATCAAATTATCATTCATTTACCCCTTCTCAAAAAATCAGATAAACAATATCTAAATAAATGGAAAACACCTATTTTATTTCTTTATAGCAGTATGAATGCTGATCCCCATATAGAGCAGAATTATGAAGTGACAAGAGAAAGAAAAAAAATCTTTTTCTTGTTATTTTAGTATTAATGAAAATATGTTAATTCTGAACAAATGAACAATCTATATATAGTGTTCGCAGTAACTCTTGTTAATAAGTATATGCATAATCAGTTAAAGAAAATCTACTATTTGCCAACTACTTAAAAAAAGTTTCCTGTTTCTTAAAATCTATAATACAATAACTGGGGAGGATCATTTTTATTACAGGAAGATTGTTCACTTTACAAGAAAGTTCACAGAGGAATTATTGAAATATCAGTATTTGCCAGTGCATTCAACTGTTAGTTATCAGATCGTTAACTACTTTATAGGATGAGGTTAAGCTGGAGAGAAAATGAAGTTAATACACAAGAATGGAGTATAGGAACTACTTTGAATTAACTATACACCAGAAATGAGATTTTTAAATCTTGGAAAAAAATAATATTTCAATGGAAAAGGTACACATTTTTAACAAAAATTCAGATTACAGTACATTTTAGGATGATATCTATAGTGGGATATAGTATGAAGGGGTACATGTGTAGAGGATGGTTGGACCAAAGACACCAGTAAGCTGACAAAGGTTTGACAGATTGAATGCATATCCTATTTAGTTAAATATATTCAGATCAGAACCACCAGTGCCTCTCATATCAAAAAAAGGTTGTGTGTGAGGATATAAACCTAAGGCTCAATTTTTCTAGAACTTCTTAGACTACCTTGCCCTGGCAAGTTATGTCTTCATGGGACCAAGGAAAACTAGAGTTGATAAGCCAAGGACATTTCTTTCATTCTCGTTTGCTGTTGTGGCCCAAGCTAAGTGATCTGTGAAACTACACTGGGTATTTATATATGACTTCAATAATCTATAAAATTGTGATATGTGAGCATAATTTTCCATTAGCATGCAAGTCAGAGAACCAGACCAGAGCCAGGTCTTTTTATTTCATTTGTTGAAAAAGTGAGATATACTTATGTAGCCACCATTTTGCTGGATCTTACAAGCCCTCCATTCTGCTATAATGATTCCACTCTATATCGCTCGGAAAAGCCAGGAGGAATCTCATTTGTGTTCACAGATAAATCTTTTCAGAAACAACAGATTAAAAACAAGCAAGCAAATCAGCAAACCAGAAATACCAATTCCCTTAATCTGTTTTCCCTTTATTGGAAACCAGTACATTCATTGGTCACTGCTGACATTTTCATTGGTAACACTTCCAACATACATCGATGATGAGTCATCAGTGGTATATGTTGGTAGTACCCTTCTGCATACTATTGACTTACACCAGACACTCTGCATCCTGTAGAGTACTCTCCTCTCATAACATCTCTCTTTTTTCCGTTGCATGTCATATTTCATATCCTTTTGTTAATGTCTCATGGTTCAGAAAGGTCAAAGCAGTGTCGTGTTTTGCTCATCCAGCCAACCAACATGTAGAGAACTTTCTCCTAGGTGACAAGGAAACAATGGTTAACTAAGATAGCCAGGTCATGTTCTATGAGACTTTTAATAAGGGAGTATCACACCTTGGAGACACGTATCTTGACCCGCCAGGAAGGATGGTGAGGTGGAGTGGGGCTACACCATGAAGTCTTACCCTAGAAGCAATGGGAAGTCATTAAACTATTATAGGAAATACACGGTCGTATTTACTTTATGCAAAAGGTCTCCCTGGTTGCAGTGGGGGGAAAAATAAATGAGGGGAAGCAGTTAGCCTCCTGCCTGAGCCTGCCTACAGCAGAGAGAAATGCATCAATCTGAGTTTCAGCGGGAAACAAAAAACAAGATGGTGACAAATTGAATACAGGTAATAAAGGATTGCAAGGTGTTAGGGATGACTTCTCACTTTCTCTGACAAAGGAAGGAGAACCTCTTGGTGTCATGACCCTTATAGGACCCCAAAGTACTGCTTGCCTTCAATCAATATGTAATTTTTAAAAATAGTGAACCACTATTTTTTATTGATTCCTTCCTATGTATCAACATAGTGTTAAATTTCTTAACTGATAATAGTGCATTTAATTCTCTACGCAACTCTATGTGCTAGATGCCCATTATCCTTCCCAATTCAATGAAAAGAAAAGCGAGGAACTGAACATCGAGTAAATGTGTCCAAGGCTATTCAGCTAGGATGGGTCAGAGCTGGAATTGGTAGCCTGGTGATGTAATTCTGGAGGCCTCATTCTTAAAAGTGCTATGCTAACCTAGTGAAAATGCTTTCTCAGTTTGTACTTTTTGTCTCTATATAATACAGATATAAATTCATGGAAGGATGTGTGTATGTATTTCCATTTTGCGTGGAGTTATTAATGATACACATAGATGCATATGTGTCTGTCATGCTTGTGTTATTGCACATGTATGTGTAAGTGTGTGGTGTGTGTGTTCATGTGTGGAGGTGTAGATCTGTGTTATGTATATGTGTTTGTGTACACTTTGTATGTTTGGGGGTGGGGGGGTGGTATATGTGCACGCAGATCCACGGTAGGCTAAGAGAGAAATCATTCTACTTTGACAAGGAAGCTTTTATTCCACGTAGGCCTCTAATGCCCTGATCCTTTTTTTCATTAACACAGTCATTTTCCATTTGGAGTAAAGTGCAAATTATTTTAAAGAAGATAATCTCTCAGGTCTCTAGCATTATACTAAATTATTTTTATTGTACTACTTCTGAAATATTTACATGGTTAAAGCTCTTATATAATATAAAGCAAAAATAAGTTTATAAATTAAATGCAAACAAAAAAACATCTAAAAGTAACAGCATTAATGTATTGTGATGGATGATGTTGTTTTGCTGAAACTAAATTCCTCGAATATGAATATAGCTTTGACATGCTATGGCACAGTTTGTGTTTTTTAAAAAGCAGTTTATGTAAAATTCCTGCACCATTTCTACTCTTCACAAAATCTTGAACTCTTTTTTCACTTGATGAGCCTTAATGTAATTTGGCCTACACTTGGTGATAAAGCAACATTTATGTATTAAATCATTTTCTTCCTTTTTTTCTTCCTTCTCGTTAGAACACAGTAATTAAAATAGCATTACATAAAAACTAATGCTGGCACTAAAAATGCTGGCATTAATCAGTTATAAGTTAGTATGTTCTTACAATATATTGTATTTGTTTATACCAACCAAGTGAAATATAAAACTTTAAAAGAACCATTTTAGACTTCTTGAAGCTCTGTTTAGAAACACGGCCATAGGATTCTGTGATCTAATAGAGGCTCCTTAGAATCTCACACAAACAAGTTTCTCTCTGACAATACCACCATGCTGTAAATTGTCTCAGATCCATTAGAATCCCAGGAAGGAGCACAGGTTGGCCTTAAGCTGTCCCCCCCTCCCACCATCCCTACCAGCGAGCTAAAGCAGTCCAAACCACTCTCTCTGTAATTATACAGACGTAACACCTATGATCATTGTCTGCGTAGCCTTCGGTTGAATAGCACAATTTTCGTTCATCCATCGCTTCCACAAACATACGTTTTTTTAGGCCTTTTCCTTGGCCCCGGAGACACACAGATGGACAAGGTGCTGTCTCTGCCTCAAGGAGCTTAGAACATCTCTAGATGTCAGAGATACAGATACTTTAGCCAGCCTGTGTCCAGGGAGAGGATCCTGGAAGAGTTAACCTGAGAAAGCTAAGTTCTGAACGATAAGCAGGAGTAAGTGAGAGATTGGCAGAAGAACATTCTGAGCAGCAGAAGCAGCAAGTGACAAGAGAAATAAAAGCAGTTGAGTATGTGTGGATCAGAGTGCCGGGGGAGGATGATGAAAAAGACCATGTCACGAAGTGCTTTCCACACCGAGTTTAGGGGTTTGGAATTTTGCTCAGAAAGCCACGGAAAGCCTGTGCCGAGTCTCAGAGAGATCAGCAACGTAGGAAATAGTATTTTGAAAGTTCAATGAAGGAACGGTATGAAAGATAGATGCGGTTTGGAGGGGCAGCACAGCCCGGGTTAGGGACGCAGGTTGGGAGGATGAAATAGGAATATGGTGGTTGTGTCGCCTAGAGAGCGGTAACACAAGGATCGAATTCACGAGACTGAAAATTTAAAAAGATGCCATTTTGTTTGAATTTGCTGAAGAACTTGAAAACGCGCTTTTTTTTTCTTTTAAGTCAAGATGAAACCCTACTTCTTGGCTTGGACATCAATAAGGGATAGAGAGTACTCTACATTGAGCGCTCCATAAATGCCAGATACCAGAATGAGTGTTCCACATTTATTATTTCACTGCATCTTGACACTACTTCACGGTGGATACTGTCGTCTCTCTCTCTCTCTCTCTCTCTCTCTCTCTTTTCAAGTTGAGGATCCTGACAACTCAGAGTGATTTCACCACTTGCCAAGTTTGAATCTTGTTCACTGAGCTAAAAAAATACAAAAGGAACAAGAGTCACCTGGAGAATGAAGATGAGTTTAAGTTTGGACAGGATGAGTTTGAGTCACGCATTAAGAAAGACACACAGCCGCACAACTCCAAGGAGCACCATTCACAAAGGCCATGACCAGTGCACTCTGGAGTTCTGCTGTCATACCTGCAGGTGGATAAATTTGGTATGCAGCTGTATATGCATGTCTGGAGCTCAGCAAAAAACACTAGGCTATAGATTTATATTTGGAACATGAGGCTATAGTCTCTGGGAGATAGAACATGTTCAATAAATATTTATTGGATAGATGTCAAACTGATGATAACTGAAGCCTTGAGTACGAGTGAGATCATTCTAAAAGTATGTATAGAGAAGAGGGTTGTAATACATAAACATTTCAGGAATAGACAACGGAAGGAAATGCCACGAAAGGGATTAGCCAGAGGAGTAAGATGTAAACCTACTGTGTGTTTCAGAAGTTAAAGGAAGGGAAGTTTTCATAAGAACGTAGTCATCAAGGTCAAATGCTTCCAAACCACATGGAAGATGATGATGAGGAAGATGACGAAACCGGATATGGGACTCAGTGGCACTAAGGTCTGAGAATAGCCTTGATGCATGAAAAGGCGTCCAGACTAAGGAGAGGTTGGGAGAATCTACACATTGGAGGCTTATTTGAATTTAGTATTTTTCACTTGCTTCAGATCATAAATGATTCTAGGGAGATTCTATAATCTGGAAAGTCTCTGTCAAGTCAGAGGTACTCTGTCACAGCACAAATTTGCCAGGGACGATCTCACGGTTTGAATTTAAAGTTGGACTTAGTTATAATTATAGAATTTCAGACTCCATTGGCCACATATTTGAAAAAAAGGGATATGAAAATCCCAGCGAGCAGTCTGCCCTCCTTGCCTTAGAAAGAAATAAAGCTCAAAAAGTTCTATTCCAAGTATTACACCTAGACTGGTGCCATTTTCTCTATAATATATTGTCTTACTAGGTTCAAATATTTGTTGTGTTTAAACAGGGCTCAAGGCAACCTCAATCTTTCTGGAAATAATCCAAGAATATATAAGTTTTTTGAACACTGATAAACATACTCAGAAGTACAACATAAAAAATGCATATTTTTGGGAACCACATGCTAATATAACAACACTGTTAAGCCATATGGACTTTGCTCAGATATATTTTCCCTTTCCCAGCTGGTTATTAGCAAGAATTAGAGCCTCCAAGGTCTCTGTTCACACAATTAAGAAGTGATTAAGAAACTTTTTCAAAATCAAAGTTCATTTTCATTTCCTTTTCAAAATCAAAGAAACTTTAAATTGATAAAAAGATCCAAAATCGTTGGATGGTTTTACTAGTTTTTGACCTAGGGAGGTATCACCTTATCTATCTGTCTTCCCATCTGAGACAGATACAGCACAGCTGGGAGAACTAGGAACCTTGCACAAACAGATCCAGATATGACCAAGGCTCCAACCCTAAAGCTGAAATGTGACCTCCAGACTGAAGGAACTATGCCTTGGTCTCTGGATCACCATCAGCCTCAGTCTTAACCTTGGAACTCAGGGCAGCAAATGAGCTAACTCTTCCCAATTAGACTTTGAAAGCCTAGTGACAATAGCTTTTTTTCCGGCAGTTACCAACAATGATATCTGGCAGCCGTGTAGGCTGCCTTTTTTCCTTCCATTATCACTTTTTCCTTCCATTAGCTCCCCTTCCCAGCAACTTAGTGACAGGAATGGTTTTTCTCTGGGATAAATGAAGAGACAAGATGAGAAAGATTAAGAGATACGTTCAAAGTCACACAGTTAATAAGCAGCAGAACCAAGTTTATAACCCCTCTCTCCTAACCCTCTGAAGTAGATCAGGCAGCTACCCATTGTAGGGAAGCATGACTAAGAGAGTAGAATTAATTCCCTGTGATGATTTTCTGATTTCTGAAGAATTAAGGCAGAAAACTTTTTTTTCCTCTTATGGGGAAAAAAAAAGTGAATATAGATTCTTTGTAACTTCTACCATCGAGAGGTAGAGTCTAATTTCTTTCGCTGTGAATCTGGGGTGCCCTTAGTAACTTGCTTGAAAAACGGAATGTGGTAAAAGTGACATTCTGGACTTCTGAGGGTTGGTCATGAGAACCTATGCAGCTTCTGTCTATACCTCTTGGAAAGCTCAGCATGGGAGAAGCCGGTTGCCATGTAAGAAGTTCTGAGAACACCATTATTTAGGGAAGTTTAAGCTAGCTATGTCAAGAAGCTGCATGGGGAGAGAGGGATAACAAGCTAGCCCCAGTTGTCTCAGACATACCAACCCATGGACCAGAGTTTTGAATAAAGATGCCATCTTGGACGTTCTATCTCAGGAGACACTGTATGGAAAAGAATTGAAGCATGCACCTGATAAAACAGAGGTTTTTAACATTTGGCCCACATTGATCCTGGGTAAACCCACTTGAACTACCTTTACTGACTCCCAGTAATCAGGAAACAGGAATGAGACATTCCTATTCTAACCTGTCTGAATTGTAAGCATAGTAAATAGATGTTTTACACCACTAAATTTGGAGGGTTTTTTGTTTGTTTGTTTGTTTTTCATGCAGCAATAGATGAAAAGAGCCTCTTCGGTAAAGCCTTTGATAAGACTTCATGATTAAGTGTCCTTCAAAATCAGAATTGTTAGGCATGGAAACAACACAGGAAAATCCAGTTATCCAGAACTCTTGGGGAATAAGTTCATTGTGGATGATGGAATGATTGTACTTCAAAAGATGGAGGTGATCAGTCTTTCAAATGCTTGTGACATTGTATTGTTACTATTTAAAATGAATGATTATACATAGAATCGCTTGTACATTAAAAAAATACATAATGAGCACATAATATGTGCCAGACTTAATGCTCAGCACATGGTAAGAGTCTTGCTCTAGACAGAAATAGCCTTTGCTTCCACAAAGTTTACACATTAGTGGGGGAGGCAGAGATACTAAGCTATCTACCCAAAGTTATGAAGAAGTTAAGTTATAGAGCCAGGTTTCCTACCCACGTCTGCTTGACTCCCAAGTTCAAGGGAAGATATTTTGCAAGATGGTATAGCTGCTATATCAATGGCCCAGTTCATGCTTTGTTTTTATTCCTTCTTTGAACATTTTAAGTATTGTCTTTTCAAAAAATAGTGGCACTGAAAAATTATATTCGTATCTGTTTCCAAACTTCCAAATAAGACAAACCAAGCTACATCGTAGGCGTGAATGTTACTTATGTTTCTGCATGGTCATAGCTAGGACTTAATCAACAAATCCAAATGAAGCAAACTGTTTGCAGTCATTTAAGACGGCATCAGTGATAATAATAATGATTCCTTATACTTTTCTGGTGCCTTTCATCTGAGGATTGCAAAAGGCTTTACAGACATTAATTAAGCCTTACAGGATTTCGATGAAGTCATGAAGCAGTTTAATTACTGTAATATATTGAGATTTTAAATAAAGCAAAAGCAACTTCAAAATCACATGTTCTTTGCAAAATCACTCTTCTTTGCTCTTGGTAGCATGGACCTAGGAATTTAGGAATGACTTGTATTCCTTCATTTGTTTCCCAAGGTTTTAAGATATTGTTACACTATAATGTATTCCCCTTTCATACTGGAAGACACAAGATCGTGACGCTGTGTATCTCTTGGGAATTAACTGATCAACCAACACATATTTCAAGCTTAATAAGTACTGGGCACTGTGCTATTGACTCATAAGAACAGAGACTATAACACCTGTCCTCATAGAGCTCCCAACTCAGTGGGAAAATACGCAAATAAAATATAATAGAGCTGTGCATAAACTATTATTCAAACTTGTAAAAGTGTACTTAACTCTGAAAAATAATAGGTAATATCATGCACGGCCTATTATGTTCCACCCTTCTAAGACGTCACATATAGTAAATGCTTATTTTTCACAGCAATCCTAATGTGTAGGCATCATTAGTTTCCTAATTTTACAAGCAGAAAACTGAGGCATGGAGAGCTTGAATAACTTTCCTAAGCTCATCTAGCTAGGATGTGGATTAGACAGCTCAATGTTATTAAATAATTGCCTTAGTGGGAGTTCGAGAGAAAATTAACTGAAATGAAAAGAGGTATTGGTTATAGAGAGAAAGTGAGAAAGGCAGAGAGAAGGAGAGAGAGAAAGAGAGAGAGGTAGGGAGGGAGAGAGAGAGAAAGTTATTGGTGTAAATTTCAGACTATACTCACATGAGAGGCTGAAGTGATATGGAAGACATTGTTGGTGAAGGACTTAGAAGATGTGAGAGGTCAGCATGTTGGTTAAATGTCTTCCGTTCATATTGAGAGTCAAAAATTATGACTATAGTGATAGTGAAGAGGAATGTTCATCTATAAGTGGGAAGGGAGTATTGAAATGATAAATAACAACACCAAAAAGCAGAAGTAGATGATGATGCCTGATAATATAAACATTAAAGAAGGTGGGGTCTTTGCAGGAGGAAAAGGGCTTGAAAGAAGCAACGGGGAGTTAGGAGGGAACAGACACTATTTAAAGGTCATAAGGATGCAGAATTGGGAGAAATATAGCCCATGGCTGAGACAAGTAAGGAAACAGAGTTCTCAGAGGATATCTTTTAGCTGGAGAAAAAAAGAAAAAAGAGCATTCAGATTTAAAAAAATGGAAAATATAGGTAGGAAATTTTGTCAGTGATGAATTGTCCTTGGTCCCAAACAATGTGACAGGGTTTGGGAGGGCATGGGTGTGAGTTTGGTCTTAGAGACAGAGAGGAAAGGATGGAAATGAGCTTCTGGGTGAGGGGCTTTGAAATACATGAGGCAGGATGAAGAGTGGTGTATGATGAGATTCCAGGTTTAGTAGCACCTGAAGACTTCAGAGCTGCTGAATTTGACCTAGAAGGAACCCTGATTTCCCTGAGCTTAAGCAGAGATCACTTCACTCATCCAGACAATTGTTCTCATCCATCTTCTGTGTACTTGTGGCAGCCGGGACATGCCAAGTGGGAAGAGTCACTTAACTCACTCTCTTCGTATTTCCACGTAGTGTTACCATCATAAGAATAATATTCCTTCTCTTTATCTTCACTTATTCCTTCTCTTTGTCTCCAACTTTTTCTCATGGAATGGCAATAGTCATTGCTCCACAACTGCTCATCAGGTAAGATAGTCTATTCAATAATTGCAATACTGTGGAGTTATTCTCCCTTCTTCCCTTTCCCCCTAACATGGTGATGCCTCAATCTTAGGCAAGTACGTGTACTTTGTAGGCCCTATCCCTCAGCTAGGCTGACCCAATTCTAAACTAAGTGGGAGATATGGGAGAATGATTATGGGACAGAGAGCTACAGAACCCTAATTGTTTGGAAATCCCAGCCAAGTCCTCCAATCTAGTTTTTTTTTTTATTCAATTATGAAGCTAACAATTTGATTTCCATCTTCCTGTGTCTATCTCATAATGGGTTCTAAATCTTGATTAGAAAGAGGCATGCTATGTTTTGATTCTTTAAATCCCAATAGCTATAATAGAAGACTTGGGCCCCTGCCCAATGATGGAAGCACTGTGATCACCTAGAGTATGTATACTTAGGGCAGCTGTTAAGGACTGAGAAATTTATTCTCGGAAACTGGCATGTATTTGACACAGAATACATGTGTAATATATGTGAGATTTTCTTCCTCCTTAAAAAAAAATGAGGCCTTTGATCATTGATGATAACTTGTTCCATAACTGAGGATCCTAGATGTTAATGATACTAAAGAATTCTGAATCATCATGTGGATTTGGCAGCCAAAGCTTTGCTTTGGCTATTAGCTTGGAATTGCTATATCTGGTAATATACTAAGAGTTATCATGGAGTCAGCTTTTCATGGGAGTAGAATTCGGATTGGAGTTTATGTTCCAATATCTAAGAGTCAAACATGCAATTGATCATAGAACAGGAAGTGACTGAAAGGGCACAGAACGGAGTGCCTCATGCTAACCAGCTTATATGGGTTGACCGGGTTATCTCACACTCAGAAAGGAGTTTGTAGGACCTTTGAAGATTGCAACTTCCAAATAAAGACAAGAGTCAGCTGGATGGCATTTCATTCCTGGGAGGTCACCTGTAAGCATTGGTGCTAGGGTAAGTCTGGAACTGTCTATGGTTAAATCCACCCCTCAAACTGTGATGTAGGAGAAAGTACAATTGTCCCACTTAGATAAACAAAGATGAAAATGGGGAGAAAAGTCTTGACATGTTCAATACCTGGATCTAGTCATCCCTGAGAATAGGTAAAGTATCATTCTTGTGATGGCTGCAAGTTAGTTATACAAGCCGATGGATTTCTTAACTAAATTATTTCACATTGGGCATCTTCAGATTTGCAATAATATGTTCTTAGTAATATGAGAAGATTACATTCCTTCTTTTCCTTTTCTCCATTTGGTTTATCATTATTTTCTAAATGTTCTATAAAGAATAGATATTCATTTGTAAACATAAGAATATTAGAAATATATGGAATAATAACCAAAAAAAAAAAAAAAAAGGAATGGAAAATGTAGTTCTGACCCAAAAAGTCCTAAACATTAATTTGGCCTGGGCATATCAAATGTCAGAAATGTGTCAGGGACCAAAATCATCTTTTGGTCTGCTAGACCATATCTGCAGATCTTCTGGAGATTCAATATTAGTTTGTTGTCTTAATTTGTATAGATTGATCAATCTGGATATGAAAACTCAAAATTTGACTTGGATTATCTAAAAAATATATATGAAACCTATGCTGGATAACTTGCATAGAAGAGGGATTTTCATAGGACTACAGGAAATCTTATAAAGTATGTTTAGAATAGAGGGAGAGCCAGGTTGCTTCAGGGATCTACAGAACGCTGACTAATAATCCCATCATGATAAATGGGATGGATCAGCTTTACTATTATTCCTGGGAGAGACTTGAATCCTATCTCCCTTTTCATAGTTGCTTTTCTTATTTACCCTTCTTTCAAGACCAAACACAGTGAAGGAAAGGTAGTTAAAGAAAGAGAGAGAATTAAGAACGAAAGAAAAAAAAGAAAAGAAAAAAGAGAAAAAGCAAAAAAGAAAGGAAGACGGAAAGAATGAACACATCCTTGAGTTCTGTTAAAAACTCAGTAAGAAATGAGTCCTGGGACAGTGAACAATACAACATGCCAGCCATGAGTGAGTGAAAATTACTCAATATTAACTATTTATTCTAGTTATCTACTGCTGTGTAACAAGTCACTAAAAAATAAAACACACACACACACACACACACACACACAAACAGTGGCTTAACAATGACAATTATTTTATTATATTTCAAGGATTCTGTGGGTCAGGAATTTGGGAAGGGCTCGGCTGGGCAGTTCTGGTCCCAGTCACCCCGGTGGTTGCTACCAGAAGGGGATGTTAGAACAACAGGGACTCAAAGAAGCCAGGAGCTACATGGGCATCTCTCTTCAGGGAGTTTCACATCTATCTTCTCCTTGCCGTTAGTGTCTCCTTGTAGGCTAGTTTGAGCTTCCCTCACAGCATGGCAATTTGAAGCCAGACTCTTAATATGGTTGCCTAGGGCTCTACAGGTAAATGCACCAAGAAAACCAGGCAAAACCTATGTTGCTTTTGTAGCCTAGCCTCAGAAGTCATGTAGCATAATTTTTGCCATGGTCATGAGCCCATCCAGACTTAAGGAGAGGGAACTGAGTCCCTACCTCTTAATGGGAGGAGTGTCAAAATCACATTGAAAGAAGAACATGTGTGTTGGGAGATATTGTTGGAAAATACAATCTGTCACTTTTGGAAAATACAATCTGCTAAGTATGGACCCAAAACAGACTAAACTTGGTATAGGAAGTCTGGTGACGTCTTGAAGTCCTCATAGTGATTGCCTCCTCGCCTCCCTCTCCATTCCCCTTGTTCAGGGCCTGTAGCAGGCAGGATAAGTCCTAGTGCAACTCACCGCTTGATATTTTTAATACACTTCACAGAACAGGAGTGAAGTTGTGAAGGAAGTAAAATCAATTCCAATAAGTGAATTACTTTTTTTCATAATGGTTTTATGAATATGAGGAATATTGTTTTTATAGGGCTATTTTCGAACACCTCAATCACAAAAGAAATTCGTTCTTTTTTAAGGAAATGATAGAAGACCGTTGTGGTTTTGGCATAGGACATTTCACAATTCAAAGCACATTTATTGTACATCCACTATGTGCCAAGCACTATTCTTGGTGATGGGAACGTAGAAAACAAAACAAAACAAAAAGCATCCTTGCCACCATACAGGTTACGTGAATACACCGTTCACCCAGGAAAAGGACACTGCCTAGTAAATGCATATGTATTCAGTTTTTTCCACCACTGCAAGATAAGCCCCCCAGGGCAAGAACTGTGTCATTTTCGCTACTGTATCCCCGCCCTAGCATAATGCCTGGAGGACAGCAAGTATTCAATAAACATTTTTTGAATTAATGTACAGATATGAAGAAATTGAGGCCAGTTGCTTAAAGAAAAGGGCTTCCCTGAGAAAATAGTCAGAATGCCCTCTTCTTCAAAGGCTGGCACTAGACTACCTTGAGGAGATTGCTAAACTCTATCGTCAGCAATAAAGGTTGTACAAAATGTGGGCAAGGAGTGAGGACTGGTTTTCTGTTACACTCTCAGTAAGAGGAGAATAAAGAAATCTGTATGATTTCTTAAGCCTTGTAATGCTCTTGGGTTTGTTATTGTTGCTTTTCTCTGTTTCCCTGTGGTGACTAATAGTAATTAAAAAAAAAAAAAAAGTCCTGTGTACTTGTCCTTTGGGGACCGGAGGAAAGAGGAAGCTGGGAAGTCTTGCTTTCCGCAAGGAGGCTGGAGGGGAGAGAGAATCCTCAAGGGACAGAGTTGACGTTGGCTGCTTTGGTGAGCAGGGAGTAGGTGGAGTCCCTGAGGCCTGCCACAAGGATAGACAGGGCAGCTGCAAGCCTGGGCTGCAGAGGGTCCTGAAACTCAAGGGTGCAAAGGTCTTTGTCGTTACTTGGCCAATTCTTGCCCAAATTTGAATAGAATTAAAAACAAATTAGTGTTCTTCTCATGCTTTCACTTCTGTGTTCTCTCTGTCGGTTAAATAAAAAACTCCAGTGGGTACACACTGGAAACCTTTCCAAAGCTCTGTCCTGCTTTTCTCATCCTTCATTTATAATCACTCACCTAGTCTTGTTATTTCTGCCTGTTGATGTCTTTCAGTCTGTCCCCTCACTGACTCTACCTGGATCACCACAGTTGCCCCCTAATTGGTCTCCAAACTGAGAGCCCTTTATTATATTCTACACTAACTTTTTCTTAAAAGCAAATTTGATTATGTCCTTCTCTGCCTAACTCCCTGCTGTGAAGGCCTGCCTTCCCCAGGGGAAAGCCCCAAACTTGAGCATATGAGGCCTCTGCTCTCCATACGACTTTTTGATTCATTTTTTGTGTCTCGTCCCCCGAACACATCCTACACTCTGGTCATATGGGTTTGCTCACTGAAGCCAAGCACGCCATACTATTCCGAATGATTGACACGTATACATTTGCATATAATGTTCACTTTGCTGAGAATGTACTTCTTTTTCTCTCCAATAGCTAGGTGAAATATTCCTTCTAATCAGTGAAGCCTTTATTCTCTCTGTTCCCCCGCCCCCCAGGTAACCATAGGCTTCCATAGTCTATATTTATGCTCTTATTCTGGATGAGTTTCCTCACTACATTGTGACTTTCTTCAGAGGAGGGATTTTTTGTTAACACAACACATACTGCCTAGCACAACACATGTTGCAAAGTTGGTAAATAACACACATGAGGTGAATGAGTGAATGTGAGAAGGCGGGGATAGTTTTGGCTCTCAGAAATATGATGCCGCGATGCTAGGGAAAGAGGAGAAGCACAAGTCCAGGTAGATATGGAAGAGGCCAATCTGTTACAGGTCACTGATTGTACCTAGAAAGCTGCCTTTTTATTGCTCAGGGCATGAAGACATTAAACCAGGAAATGCTAGTACAGTGTTAAGTCTCTGGACAGTTAGAAAACCTCAACTCTATCTGGGATGAGCAATTCTGTTCTTGGATGAGAGGAGAAGGCCAGCTTCGAACAAAGTAGTTTCTTAAGACAGCATATACAGTTGACCTGAAGGGGGTGTTCAGTTCTCTGTGTGGCAAAAGTGTCTACTTTCAGGTGTCTTGTGTGTGGCCAGCTCGTCTCATCTAGAAACAATGACTTTAAACAGGTAATACATTCCAAAAAAGATGAGTAAACTTTTTACATATTAATGCAAGAACGGAGATTTACTAGTGATTATTAAATAGCCAATATTTTAGTCTGCTTTGGCTACTATAACAATACTGTAGATGGGTGGCTTAAACAATAGAAAAGTGTTTCTTACAGTTCAGTGCTGGGAAATTCAATGTCAACGTGTCTGCAGATTAAGTGTCTGGTGAGGGCCTGCTTCCTGGCTTATAGCCTTCTCTCAGAATGTGCTCTCAGAGACAGAGAAGGACTTTTTCTTTTTCTTTTAAGGGCACATCCCTTAAAATCCCATCATGAGGGTACCATCATAATAACCCCATGTAAACTTAATTACTTCCCCAAAACCCCACCTTCAAATACCATCGCATTATGGGTTAAGTCTTCAACATATGAATTTCGGGAGGCACAATATTCAGTCCTTAGCAATCAATTAAGAATGATCCCAAAACAGCAGTAATTATAAATAACAATAAAACTAAACTACAAGAATAGTGTAGTAGTTGAGATTTACTGAAAGTTTGTTGTGTGGCAGTCAACATTTTAAGTGTTTTTAATATGTTAGACCATTTAATCCTCCTTTTGACCCTATGAGGTTGGTGTTACCATAGTGTTTACTTTACAGATGAAAATACTGAAGTACAGAAAGCTTTAGTAACTACCCTGAGGACATTCAGGCGGTGATTAACAGAATTGGAAATCAAACTTAGTCTGGCTCCAAAGCTCATACTTTTAAGCACAATGCTGAAGTTAGATGAAGAAATAATCAGAGATGTTCTAACTTCACAACTTTAAACTTTTTTGTAGTCATGGAAGCATTTATCCAAAAAATATATTTTTTAAAAATTCTAGTACATAAAACAGATAAATGCTGAACTAGTCATCTATTCCTAACAATATGGTGGACCAGGTATACTGAATGTATTTGTTCTATTAAAAATGGGAAATGGATTTCTTTAATGTTTAAATGTGCATTGTATTACTCAACAAAATGGGAAAAGCATCAAGGGACAGAAAAAAAAATTGGGATCATAAATACAGTGTAAAAAAATGGAGGTTTTTGGAAAAGTACCTGGAGATTTCTAGTAAACTACAGCTTTTTTTTTTTTTAACAGACATGTAGAGAAGAGGAGAAAAAGTCTTGGACCCATACAAGTACAGAGTCAACATAGTCACACTTAAATCTGGGATTTATAACAGGATACTCCTCATAAAAAGGATGAATTCCAAATATATATATACACATATACATATATATGTATATATATATGTATATGTGTATATATATATGCATGCTACGGAAGGAAGAAAACAAAGAAACTTGTCAATCCTAGCCTTGAGGCTTAGGTGACACAAATTTTTAAAAGTTGTCTTTAAAAGTTCTAAACTGCATATTACCCATCCTACAAGTTGGCAATTAGGATCTACAGTACCTAAAAATCCTGAATGGAGAAATTATTTAAAATATTTTTGGGGCTAGAGTTCCCTGAAGGGTCTAGCAGAAACAAATGCAAATCCTCTCTCCAGAAATGCATTCTCAGCCCAGATGTTATAGAATTTCATAGATAAAACGCCAAAGGAACATAAACTTACAGAAAAATTAAAAAGAAACTCATGAAGAAATGAGGCATGTGGTTTCGGGCCCAACACCTAAAGAACTTGAATATCATCACCGCCTTCTCAAACGAACAAAAGCTGAACAAACTGAAAATCAACAGCTCTTCTTAGATCCATTAGGGAACTGAGGTAACAGGGAAAACTGGTGCCCCCTAAACTGGAGAGAAAAGTGGACACCAAGAACGACCTTACCTTCTGCTTCCCTCGAGTGGAAACCTAAAGCAGAAGCCTGCTGCTGGAGCCTGTGCTCACAAGAGCACTCCAAATGTGATTGATGAATTACCAGAGATTGCATGTTGACTAGCCTGGGAGTTAAAGTTGACCTTTCAGGGGCTCCCATACTTTTGTGAATTTTACCCCCAGGAGCTATACTCAGTTCTCGGGGTGAAGATTAGAGAAAAGCTCCTTTTATACTTTTGCAGGGGAAAGTACCATTTTGAAATATGCCCTGCTCATTCTCTTCTCTTTAACAAAGAATTGCTCTTAATCCTCCAAAGAAACTATTCAACCATTACCTCCCCAACTTGAGTATTACCAGAGCCTAACTAACCTGGGGAAGGGAAATACCTTACTCCAGCCGTCTCTAGCCTTCTTGTTTACCTAAAAGAGAGACAAAAAAAAAAAAAAAAAAAAACTTGAAAAGCACTTTTGAGGCTCACAACCAAGGGATATAGGCTCAATAAAAGACAGAGATCCAGTCAGAGGATTGGATAGAATGCTTCCCCTTTTCCCACACATCACCACCATATTAATCAGGCTTCTGTTTAACAGTGGGTTTCACTTGAAAGAACTGGAAGCCTCAGATCCTATTGAAGAAGAAGGCTCTGGTATACCCAATGACATCAGAGGAGATTAAAAAACAAGGACAGTAAAAAAAAAAAAAGTTACATTCTGACATCTGCAACTATAGCCAACAGTAAACACAGGCTAATTCCTAGACAAATAAACATACACCTCACACTGAAGGTCTATTTGCTCAGTTCCTTTTATGTGTCCTATCATTTCTGGCTTTCAACAAAATATTACAAGGCATGATAAAAGGCTAAAAATGCAGTCTAAAAAAAAAAGTAAGCATCAAAACCAAACAGAGATTTTGGAATTATCAGACTGGAAATTTAAAACACCTTTAATTAAAATGCTATAGACAGTAATGGAAAACTGGAAACCATGTATGAACAGATGGTAATGTGAACAGAGATGGAAATTCTAAAAAAAAAAAACAAACTCAAAGGAAATGCTAGAAATCAAAACACTGTAATAGAAATGGATAATGCCTCTGATGGGCTCATCAATAGACTGAACTTTGCTGAGAAAATAATCAGTGAGCTTGAAGATATGTCTATAGGAACTTCTAAAACTGAAATGCCAAGAGAAAGAGAATTTTTTAAAATGGAACAGCACATCCCCCCATTTGGGACAAAACGGGGCACCTGGGTGGCTCAGTTGGTTAAACGTCCAACTTTGGCTCAGGTTATGATCTCACAGCCCCACCTCAGGCTCTGTGCTAACTGCTCATAGCCTGGATCCTGCTTCAGATTCTCTATCTCCCTCTATCTCTCTGCTCCTCCCCTGCTCACATACCGTCTCTCTCTCAAAAATAAATAAATATTTTAAAAAATTAAAAAAAAACTATTGGACAATTACAGGAAGTGGAACATATGTGTATTGAAATACCAGAAAAAAGAAAGAAAATTTCAGAAGAAATGTTTGAAGGAATAGTGGCTGAAAATTTCCCCAAATTAATACAAACACCAAATCAGAAAGATCCTGGAAGCTCAGAAAACACCAAGTAGGATAAACAACCCCCCCAAAAAATGTATATATGTATTTAAAGGCATATACAACTATGCCTATCATATTCATATGGAAAAAAAGTCAAAGACAAAAAGAAAAATCTTGAAAGAAGACAGAGAAAAAAAGAAATAATGCAAAATGAAGGTCAATACAAAAAAACAATAGGCTTAGGTAAGCAAACCTCAGATTTGGAATTATAACAATGAATGCTAAACATAAATATTTAGTATATATCAAAATACACATTGTTGAATATATTTAAAGATATTATAATATCATATATTGAAAGAGATAAAATAGAATCAAAGTGATTAAGCAGATTTTGAAAAAAAACTTATATAGTTCTACAAATAACAAAACAAAAACCCTGTCCTGTTATGGTTCTCCAAATGTATAGAAACAATAGGATAGGATGGATGGAGGTATGCGTCTATCTGTATCTATTATCTCTATCTCTATCTATCTATCTATCTATCTATCTATCATCTATCTATCTATCTACAATTTATTTGAAGGAATTGGCTCACACAATTATGGACACTGGCAAGCCCAAAATCTTCAGAATGAGCCAAGAGTCTAGAGATGGAGGAGAAGAGCTGAGGTTGTAGTTCAAGTGCTAAGACCATCTGCTAGCAAAATTCCTTCTTGCTCTGGGAAAGTCAGTCTTTTTTTTTTTTTTTTTTTTCTATTTAAGTCTTCAACTGATTAGAAGAGATTCACCCACATTATGGAGGGCTATTTGATCTACTCAAAGCCCATCTATTTATGAAGGGCTATCTGATCTCCTCAAAACCTATTTAAATGTTAATATCATTAACATTTTTTTCACAGGAATGTCCAGAATAATGTTTGGCTAAATAACTGGGCACTATGACCCAGTCAACTTGGCACATAAAATTAACCATCACAACTCTGTATGAATGTGGTATATTTAATCTAGCTGGGTCCTTCGGTCGTCCTTATATCAACACCATTTGTTATAGGGCTTGGCAATTTCTTCCCTTGGGCTATAGTATATTTTCTTGTATCTTAACTTTGACATCAGACATGGTACCTAGTATAGCTAATATTCTAAGGTGGAATTGAGGAGTGCCAGTTCTGAACTCGGGACTTACAAGGTTTTTGTATTTCTTTTGATCCTCTTATATTCCTGTCATCATCATTAGAAAAATATGTCAGGAATGCAAACCACGTGGAGCAGAGTCATCCCAGTTGAATTCCCCTAGCCTAGCTAAGCTTAGGTTTACCAACCCACAATTGATCTACATGTATCTGAAATCAGTGGTTTTGAGCTGAGCTCAGTCGACATCAGCCAATTTCCAAACAATTCATAGACTAGTGGGAGACAATAAATGGACATCAGTGTAAGCTACTCAGTTTTGTGTTGTTTTTATGTAGCAGTAGTTAATGAATATAATGGGATAGTCAGTAAGTTAAGCATAACTGAAAAGAGAATTGGTAAGTTAAAGAATAAATTGGAGTAAAGTACTTGAAATGTAGGACAAAGAACAAAAATATAAAAGGAAGGTTAAAACTATGAATGATAGAATGAGATGGTCTACGAATGACAATTTGAATTCACAGACAAGAAAGTAAATTGTAGAAAAGAATTAGTATTCAAAATATGTAAGACTCCTAAAAATCAACACAAGAAAGAAAAAAAAAACTCAAGAGAAAAAAAAAAAAAGATCAAAAGGTATATATAGGAATTCCATACAAGAGAATTTAAAGTAGCTAATAAATATATGAATTTCTCCACTCATCATCAGGAAATTGCAAATTACAAGAATGGGTGATGTTCAACGGGCTGGAATTGGCTTGAGCTGCTTTACTAAAATCAAAATGTACAAGTACAACATAGATTCCCAGATAAGCTATAAAATATACTGATTAGTAGTCTTGTTTTGTAATGATGAGTCTAAGAGTTTGGGATAGTCTATGTCAGCTTGTCACTATTGTTTATTAATAACAAAGGCATTAATAATTTGTATTTGGTTTTAGTAGATCGTCAGAAATTTCTGCCACAGAGACTGTTTATGTAGCAAGAAAAGTGCCTTCTGATCAAGAAAGTTTAAGACTGAGATCCAACTTTATGTTGAGCGTCCTTTTTCTGAGATGTGCCATGCACATGCTTACAGTTCCTGACTGAGAGAAAAAAGTCATTCAGTATGACCCTTATAGAGAGAGGACAATTGGAAGTCATGCCTATCATCCCTGAACTTCTTGTTGTGAAGCAGCCTGTGGCTTTGATGCATATTCCTAACTTAGTTCTGTTGCAATTATTTTGTATTATTTTCCCACAATAAAATGTAGATTTGTAAGCTTTATCATTTGGGGTTCTATGAATCATCATATGTAATCTAACCCTGTCTAATTGTTAGTGGCTGTGTAAGTGAGGTAAAAGTTTAACTCTTCGAACCGGCAAAAAATAAAAATCTGGAATAACAAGTATTGATCAGATCTAGAGCCACAGAGATTTTCGTACACTGCCAGTTGCTTTATGCACTGATACAACCAATTTTGGAAGTAATTGGCATTATCTGACAAAGTTGAAGCCGAGTATACCCTAACATCCTAAACTGTTTCTTTAGAATACATACTTTTGAAAAGTTCAGGTACATAAGCAACAAGAGATGTATATAAGAATTGTTATAGCAGCTTGGATCCAATTCAAATATCTAGCAATAGGAGAATAAATATACATACATTTTTTATGGCTGAGTAATATTCCATTGTATGTATATACTACATATACTACAACTTTTTTATCCATTCATTAGTCATTGGGCTTGTTCCATAATCTGGCTATTGTTGATAATGCTTCTATAAACATCATGCATGTGTCCCTCCTAATTTTTTTTGTATCCTTTGGGTAAATACCTAGTAGTGCAATTGCTGGATCGTAGGGTAGTTCCATTTTTAACTTTTTGAGGAATCTCCGTATTGTTTTCTGGAGTGACTGCACCAGTTTGCATTCTCACCAACAGTGTAAGAGGGTTCTCCTTTCTCTGCATCCTCACCAACATCTGTTGTTTCCTGTGATGTTAATTTTATTTTGGTCACTAGCCCTTTAACAAGTATGCCATTTGTAAAATACGTTTTTCCATTCCAAATGTTTCCTTTTAGTTTCATTTATTATTCTTTTGCTATGCAGAAGCATTTTATCTTGATGAGGTCCTTTGGTCTTTATTGGTACAAGAATAATAATGAACAGAAACCAGTCACATAAGATATATATTATGAAACTATTTGCACAAATTTCAAAAATATATAAAACTAAGAATATATATTTTAAAATATATAAACACATTTTTTTAAAACTCTAAAGAAAAACAAGACAATTTTATATAGTAATTCAGGATAGATTATGGCTACCTCTGCCTCTATTGTAATGAGAAGAAATGGGTTTTGATACGAATGAATTTGGTATTGGTTTATTAATGCTCTATTTCAGGACAGTTTGGTGTATTATTCTATATATCTGAGGAATAGTTTAAAGTGACTTCTCTTGACCAATGCCATCTACAGAAAGTTAAAGAAATTAAGAACCAGAGAGGCAATAGACTACTCTGCCATATAGCTTACTAACAGAGTTGGGTCCAGGTCACCTCACTCATTCATGCAACTTTCTACCTAGCCAAGGAACTCATAGAATGTGTAAAATTGTACACATAGAATGTGTAAAAATATAACGTGGCATTTTGAATCCATTATGATGTAACCATAAGGTGAGAAGAAACCATGCAAGTAACAGGTTTGATCAAGAACTTAAGTGTGAAAGAGATTCAGCACCCTCTCTCCAGACCATACAACAAAGCATCTCAATAGAGCATCTTTACTAGATAAAATCTCAGCCAGCAGGAAGCAGTACAGTGAACTCTGCTATGGTCTTAATCCAAACATGGGGTATTATTGGAATTCTCTTTAATGAATCTAAGTAACATGGGGGAATGTTTATATTGAGCCACTTGGGAAATTTGGAATATTGCAGTTTGCTTTTCTTTGCAATGCTCAATGGCTAAGAAATCTTAAACAGTTTTTTTTTGTCAGCCTATTTCTAGTTTCCTTATATATGTTCAGGATAGAAGAAATGTGATGCCAAGAAAGGCTAATCAGCCTTCAGTACTAGGAATTATTTTATTTAGTGCAATATTTATGTTGAAATTTAATAGACATGAGACAAGTATTCAGGAAGAGATTAAAAGGAAATAAGCAAATTTTAGAAAATATAGGGGTGCCTGGGTGGCTCAGTGGGTGAAGCCTCCTGACTTGGTTTTGGCTCAGGTCATGATCTTTGGGGCTCTGCATTGCCAGCATGGAACATGCTTGAGATTTTCTCTTTCCCTCTCTCTCACTTTCTCTGCTCATGTTGTCTCTGTCTCTCTCTAATAAATAAATAATAAATAAAAATTTAAAAAAAATTTGAAAAATATATTTGGAGGAGGTAAAACTAATTAAAGTGAGGTGTTTTCATACTTCTTTGAGAGATGGGGAAAAGTTTTAAAGTTTCTGCTTGTTTTACTTTTTTTTGTTTGTTTGTTTATTTGTTTTGTCCAAAGGTAGAGAACTTGGTATTGAAACTTACCCATTTTAAAGATAAAAAGGAGAGATGAATACTTCCACAGAATGGTACCCAATTGTAGTTCTTTGACTAGCTATATCAGAATATCCTATTTTTTAATGAAGATTTATAAAAACTCCCAGAGAGAATCATTTATTTGGACTGAAAATTGGGCTTAGAAATTTTAATTAATAAAAAAAAAAAGTCTTCCAGAATGATTTTGATAGAAAGCTAATCCTAAGAATTACTCTTCTAGGTCATTTTAAAATAATGAAAATATTCAATAACTAGGAGTGCAGTGAGATTGTGGTACTTAATATCTTGGTATAGAAATAAGATTGCTCTGCCTGTAGGAGGAGTAAAAGAGACGACACACCCTCAGATTCTCTGAATCAAGATTGCAAGAGTTAAAACCAGCAATTTATGTGCAGAATGCAGTCCTTAGTGCCTACCTCCTCCTCTCTGAGTGTATTGTGGACACTAACATGGAAACAAGCCCCCAGGATGCTGGTCAATACCCAAGTTTGGAAGAAGGCAAAAACCACAATTAGTGAAGCCAACTGGATTTTTCAGCGCGTCTGATGATAGCTCATATTTCTTAAGACTTGAAAGATTTATACCATATACTGTACACCTGGTGCATTCCAGATGAGAGAACTTTGTATGCTCAGAAGTGAGCGGAAAGATGTGCTGCATTGAATTTTATTGATTTTCCTCTTTGCTTGTATAGTTTTATGATGTTCCATTTTCTCTTTCTCTTCGTTTGGAAAGTGGGGCCTCAGTTATTTATTTTTTCCCTCATCTTGCATTTAAAATGTATATGTAACACTGCATCAATTTTCATGGTCGTAGGTGAAAGATCTGGATGACTGTTCTGGCCAAGAAAAGATGGTCTGATGACAGAGGAGTTAATTCTCTTCCTTAAGAGCAATCCCCCAAGTTCACTCTCATTTAAATTTTCTCACATTTTTGAAATGCATTTATAATTTGTTTTTTCATCTCATCGCTTTCTGATTTTTAGCACTGAGATTTCACTTTCAGAGATTATATATTGATAGCTCTAAGTTCTTTCTCTGTATTCTATACCAGGCCCTTTGGTTGTGAATAATTTCCTTCTATAACTTCTTGATATAATTCATCTAGCAATAAGACTAAACATCTGAATTACATAATAGAAGCAAGGATTTGTTGGTGGAAGCTTGGTAATTGATGAGAATCAACTTTGCTACCAAATTGGCTTTTTCTCTGGTTTTTCCTCAGTTCACACTGTGGTTTTAATTAGAATATTATGCCTTTTGTGTTATAAGGTAACTTTCCCTCGATAATCTCAAAGTTTGGGATATGCTAACCAATTATATATTTAAATCACGTTTGGGCTTATGGCCCATGGCAGAGTTCAACCTCTAATCTTGGTAGTTCTTTTCAATATCTGGTGAATTAATATGCTAGATTAGAGAATGACAGTATATGGGTCATTGCTGGCTCTAAGGTTAGAATCAAAGTAGCATCACTCTCCTTGTTAAAAAAAAATGATTTGGACACATTAAAAGAGGCCCAAAGAAGAGGTTCTTTTTGTCGACTGTTAATCATATGAGTTCCTGTCGAAGGTACTCATTATTATATCAGTATTCCCAGATTTCAGACATCCCCAGAACATTGCCACACACTTTCTCTCATTACATACTACTTACAGTATTATAATTAGTTTTAACTTCATAATATTGCCATTTTTGTAGGTCAAAAATGAGTGACTATTGAGAATTTCAAATAATTCAACCTACTAGTTAATATTTTCTACTGATTTACTTTTTAAACTGACATATTATCCTTAATAGTAAAAAAAAACACAAAAAACAAGAATCACCACCACAGAAGAAAGCTTGTACCACTTGTAATAAATAGAATGTAACATCACAAATGCAATAAAAGCAAAACAACAGAAAAGGGCAATGTCATTAAATTCTAGCTAGATACTGCAGCCTACCAAGTGCTCAGAGCTGGAAATCTGCATTTCTGTGTTAAGAAGACAGATTAGCAAGTGAAAAGATGCCTTAAAACTAGCAAAAATCAAACCAAGACTTTTTCTCGAGATAGTATTAAAAGAAATTTTTAAAAGGAAGTAACTCTTTCTGTCTGTGATTTAATATTATTTAATTCCATACTCTGGTACCACATGTCCTACATTTTGGGAAATACCATGTCAGTTCATTTATTTTGCCCAGTTTTCTGTTTTGGATTTGGAGAACATTTCTAAGCATGCAAGAAATGACACAGTTATTCATGTGCCAACATCTAGGGCTGAGTTAATTTTGTAAATGATGTCAAAGGAAGCAGCTGATATCTTCCAGACAGTCCACAATTTTCTTAACATAGTTTATCATAGCATATGGTTTAATTTTATATAATTTTTATTTATATTCTGTTTCTCTCTTCTGGTTTCTGTAAATTCAGAATCTTCTCTCCTCTCTGGGTTAGTGCTAACAAGTGAATAAATTAGGTAAAAGTACATATTTAAGTCAATGAGTACAACAAAAGATGTGGAAAAAGTGATATTTCCAGAGGAAAAATTTAGTTGAATCCATTATCCTTTTTATAGTACTCAGGTTCTGAACTATTAAACTGGTATGCCACACTTTGAAGGACATGCACTCATTGCTCACTTAAGCCCTCAATTAATTTACTGACTTCTTAAAATGGGATATTTTGGTTCCTAGAGGTATGTTTTAGTGTGCTAGTGAGAATGCAAAACCAGGGAATTATATGAAAACCTCTTTCTCATTACTGATGTTACTATAGAAGAGTATTTAAAACACACACACACACACACACACACACGTACACATGAATATGCATATACAAGCATTGATATTTCTGCAAGTAGTACAAAATTGTATGAACTTGAAAATAAAAGTGATAACTCATGCAAAAATTTTAAGCATTCTCCCACAAATGAGGGAGTATTGTTCCGAATCAACTCTCCTGATGTAAACAACCAATAAAAATGGACAAATTATACATACAAAAAAACCCAAACAAACAAGCAAAACTTTGAAAGTACTAGCAAGCTTATCAAGGCAATGGGAACTTTCAGGTCCAAGATTTTGAAAATAAGAAAAATCCAGAGAAGTGAATCCCTAATCTGAAGCATTTTTCTTCTTAACTTATTGCCAATTCTGAAAGTCAAAATGATGGCTGAAGGCTGAGAAGGCTACCTAATCCTAGTAATAATGCAAAACACAAATAGAGCAATAATCAAGAGTGGAGCCAGATATCTAACCTCTTCAATTACTGATTGAGTGATTACTGAAATCACTAAGTGATTTTCCCTTAAAATAGCAGTGAGACAGAAGAAAATGTAAATATATAAGGAGGAATGCACTCTCATCCAAAATATCATTTTTACTATAACTTTTCTATGCAGTATCTGATGTAATCTGCTATATGGAAAGATAGTGCTTCACTGAAAATTGAAGAGGATAAAATGGGAAGTGGAAACAAATCCATAGAAAATGTACAGATTGAAGTTATTAGAAACATACTTAAAAATATCTATGATTGCTAACTGTAAGAAAATATATGACAAGACAGAGAACTATTTCAGGCAAAATAAAAGTATAATTAAGAATAAAATAAAAAGTATAGAACTGAAAAAAAGTATAGAAAAATTGAAAGTAAGAACTCAGTGGAATGTTTCAGATTAAAGACAGTTGAAGAAAGAGTCAGTGAAATGGAAGACAAATCAAAAGAAAATCTACAAAAAAAAAGAAAAAAGAAAATATACAAACTGAAGTGTGAAAAGACAAATGGACAGAAAACAGAAGAAACATTAGAAACCAGTGTGATGCAGTGAAAAATTCTAACATACATATATGTAATTGGAATATAAGAAGAAAAGGATGAAGAGGTTTAAGTAGAGGCAATATTTGAAGACATATGTCTAAGAATCTTGCAAAAGGTATCACCTATAGGTGGGAAAAAAAATTGCAAACCTCAAACAGGATGAATGCAAAAAAAAAAAAAAACAACACACACACACACACACACACACACACACACACACACTTAAACATATCATAGTAAAATTGTTGAAAGATAGCCAAAATGATAAAAGAAGATGGGGCAGGGGGATAACTGCACACCTAAAATTCAATATTTAGAAACTGATGCTTAAATAAAGTTAAGATATTTTCTAACAAAGGAAATCCAACAGAATTGGCTGCCATCATCATCATCATCCAGTAAAGAGAATACTAAAAGTCAAACAGGAAAAAAGTTACCTCAAGAACAAATAAAAGGGAATAAAATGCCTATAAATGTTTATAAATACAAATGGACATTGACTATTTAAAACAATAATAAATAAAGTTGGCTGATACACATAGAATATGACTTTAGTCCATATATATATATATATATATATATATATATATATATATAATCTTCAGTAAATTGGATAACGGGAAGTACAATAATAAAAATATACCCTAAAAGTGGAGGTGGAGGAGGAGAGAGAGAGAGAGAGATATCAAAATTGGGGCAAACAAAAAACAAATGGTAAGACGGTAGATTTAAACCAAATATATTTATACTTACGTGAAGTATAAATGGAGTAAATTAGAGAAATGTAAGAATTTTCAGACTAGATAATAGAAACTCAATTATATGAAGATATGCCTTAAATACAGGAATTCTGAATGATTGAAAGGTAAAGAATAGAAATGCTATACAATCTAAACATCATACAAATATCAGGCAAAGAAGGGTTGAACATAAAAACATACATTTTAGACGTAAAGAAACATTTCATTGATAGAGTGATCAATTAATGAGAAAGATAAAATATTTCGAAACCCCACACCCAGTGAACTGCTTTAGAAAATACAGTAAAACTACATAGCACAAAGAGGAAATACACAAATCTACATCATAGCGAGAATTTTAACAGAACCCTACCATTAACAAAGAACTCATAGGCAAAATAAATTGGGAAAGTGTAAAAATATAGTTGGCCTAATTGACAAATACAGAGCTCAAGAATTTCAGAATACACTTTACTTCAAATGCACATAGAACATTGACCAAAGTTTACCCTATGCTGGGTGGTACAACAAATGTCAAAGGATTGAAAACTTAAAGCTTTTCTCTAAAGTGGAGGTAACTAGAAAACAATAAAAAAACTATAATTTCAAAATTCCCACCTATTTGGAAAATAAAGAAATAAATCGCAATGTTTTTCACTGTAAATAGACTAATAATTTTATCAATAATAATGATAGCATTTATTGAGTACTTACTATAAGCCAGATACTGTTTTAATTTTAGAAAATATATATGATATCTATAAGTAAAATTAACCATTCTGGGAGAAAAATAATGGGATAATTATGGGAAATAATAATAACTAATATTTATTTAACACTCAGCATTGCCTGGCATGGCTCCACGAAATATTTTCATGAGTATTATCTAGAGGGAAGGGGGATAGATGAAATAGATGAAGGCAATTAAGAGATATGCACTTGCAGTTATAAAGTAAGTAAGTCACAAGGATGAAAGTACAGCATGGGGAATATAGTCAATAATATTGTAATAACTTGGTGTGATGATGGATGGTAACTATACTTATGGTGAGCATTTCATGATGTATATAATTGTCAACCCACTATGTTGTACACTTGAAACTAATGTACTATTATGTGTCAACTATCCTTCAAATTAAAACCAAGAATGTAATAAAAGCATTATCACCTACAGTTTTGGATGAAAAATCCAAGGTTTAAGACGAAGGGAATTGATTTACTTAGAACAAGGTTGCCTGTGATCGGCAAGATTGGTACTAGAACACAGTCTGCGTTATTGTAGATCTCACGTTCACGTGTCAACTGTGCACACACCTAAAAATTGGCTGGTAAAACAAACAATAAAAACAACTTTTTAAAGTTTATTTGATTTTGAGAGAGACAGAGAGAGAGACAGAGAGAGAGCACAAGGAGAGGAGAGGCAGAGAGAGAGGGACAGAGGATCTGAGGTGGGCTCCATGCTGACAGCAGAGAGCACGATGTGGGGCTAGAACTCATGAATCATGAGATCATGACCTGAGCCGAAGTTGGAGGCTTAACTGACTGAGCCACCCAGGTGCCCCTGTCTGGTAAAATTTTAAATTGACTTCTTAGTTTTAAAATTAAGAAAGCCATTTAAAATAAAATGTAGAAATACTAAGCAATATATACTGTATCCTGAATTAAAATAAACATAATGTTTAAAGGCAAAGCAGTAGAAGTAGTCACATCATCATCAATGTAGGGAAATTTTGTTATGATCCTACCCTCCTCCCCCAACACACCACAATGTTAAACATTATGCCAGGAGTGCTTTCTAAAGTAAGTAAGCTAAAACATAATGTATGTTATAAATACTGAATATTTAAGCAGAATATCATTATTTGTAGATATTATGATTGTATACCTCCAAAATAAAAGGAAATCAAGTTAAAATTGTTTGAATGAATAAGAATATTCATAACATGAATTATTATAAGATATTAGAAAGAACAAGGACTTTCCTATATACTAGTTTTAGCAGGTAGAAGATAGACTAAAGACAAAATATCCTAGTCAAATAGTGACAGAAACCATAAGTATCTAGAAACAAATGTTAACAAAAGATATATGATGCCCTTAGGAGGACGTGAACAACAACAACAACAACAAAATAATGAAAGACATTAAGAAGTTGATTAAATGAAAAAACATATAATTCTGAATTAACATATTTAATGCTAATCAAAACCCCAGTAGAATAATTTTCTTACTGGGAAAACTGTGTAAAGTTCTTTTGGAAAACATTTATAATTAGACAAAGCAAAGTTTAAAAAGGAGAAATAACAGAAGAAGATCTTCTTTACCAGATACTGAAATAGATGTTTCAAAGATGCAAAAATTAGGTATTTTCTAATTGCAGGGGTAAGCAATGTATTACTAATTATTAAATTCTACTATATTAAAAACATCGAAAAAGACAAATACGTGTGCTAATTTAATATATGATAAATGTGAAACTAACAATGAATGATGCTGCATAACCACTTTGTTCTTTGGAATAGTTTACCCCTAACTCATACCTTAATGCCAAAATTTAAAAAATAGGAGTACAAAAAATTTATGTGTAAAGTATTTAATCACAACAGTGCTTTATCTATTAAAAAGGGCTTTATAATTCTGGAACATAAAGTATGACAATTACAGCAGAAATATAATAACTCAAAATAAAAGGCAAAAAATAATCATTCAAATTGACTACAAAAATTAAGTATTTCTTTTTTTGGAAACAACATTTGAATCAGAGTCAAAATAAAAAAGGAAGTTTTCATTTTTCAAATCTTTACCCATTAAGCACAGTTCATTATTTATATTTATATATTAATGAAAAATGCATAGCCACACTCAAAAATTCAATACCCTGGCAACAGAGGCCTATCGTGGAAAAGAAAAACTAAAGTTTTCGGTGTGCTGGCCTCAGGGTGTAGGAGAATGCTGAAATGTCAGAAATTTGGACTTCTGTTTGTGTTGGGGACGATACCAAGTCACAATGCTTGAGATCGGTGGCCTGGGTTTGGCTCACCTGTTCAATAATTGAAACTAAAAATTTAGTGGTACTACTAATCTTAAGTACCACATATTTAAGCACCATATCTAAACAGAAGCAGATAGCCCAGAAGCCAAGACCTCGGTCAAGCTGCCTGCTGTCTTCAGCGATTGACTCTGAATACTTCTCATCACTGTAAGACACGGTCTTACAGACAGGGATATGACACCTCGTTTTTGACTGAGGCTACGGGAACACCACCATACGAACCTGTGGAATTTCTATAAAGGGGAGGCTAGATAGAGACAAAGGAGTAATAACAAGAGTCTCACATAAGTTTAGAAATTAAAATTTGAAGTTTAAAAAAATTTTTGAAGCTGAGAAAAATGTCAGGAATTAAAATCACTTCCAATCATAAAAATAAAAAAGTCTTTTTTTTATATGATTTTTTTTAAACTTACATCCAAATTAGTTAGCATGTAGGGCAACAATGGTTTCAGGAGTAGATTCCTTAATGCCCCTCACCCACTTAGCCCCTCCCCTCTCCCACAGCCCCTCCAGTAACCCTCAGTTTGTTCTCCATATTTATGAGTCTCTTCTGTTTTGTCCTCCTCCCTGTTTTTATATTATTTTTGTTTCCCTTCCCTTATGTTCATCTGCTTTGTCTCTTCAAGTCCTCATATGAGTGATGTCATATGATTTTTGTCTTTCTCTGACTAATTTCACTTAGCATAATACCCTCCAGTTCCATCCTCGTAGTTGCAAATGGCACGATTTCATTCTTTTTGATTAAAACCATCTTTTTTAAAAAATCGTTTAATGTTTATTTTTGAGAGAGAGAGAGAGAGAGAGAGAGAGAGAGAGAGAGAGAGAGAGTGTGAGCAGGGGAGGGGCAGAGAGAGAGGGAGACACAGAATCTGAAGCAGGCTCCAGGCTCTGAGCTGTCAGCACAGAGTCTGATGTGGGGCTCGAACTCACAGACTGTGAGATCATGACCTGAGCTGAAGCTGGACGCTTAACCTACTGAGCCACCCAGGCCCCCCCTAAAAAGCAATCTTAAAATGCCTTAAAAATAAATACATTAAGATACCCCCTTGTGGGAATGCAAACGGGTGCAGCCACTTCAGAAAACAGTGTGGAGATTCCTCAAAAAGTTAAAAATAGAACTACCCTATGATCCAGCAATGTCACTACTACATATTTACCCAAAGAACACCAATATACAGATTTGAAGGGGTACATGCACCCCGATGTTTGTAGCAGCATTATCTGCGATAGCCAAATCATGAAAGCAGCCGAAGTGTCCATCAAGTGATGAACGGATGAAGAAGTTGTGGTGCATACATATACCACATGATTTCACTCATGTAGAATTTAAAAAACAAGACCCATGCACGAAGGGGAAAAAGAGAGAGACAGGCAAACCAAAACACTGACCCTTAACTATAGAGAACAAACTGGTAGTTACCAGAGGGGAGGTGGGTGGGGAGATGGGTGACAGGTGATAGGGGTTAAGGAGGGCACCTGTGATGAGCACCAGGTGTGGTATGGAAGTGTTGAGTCACTATATTGTACAATTGAAACTAATATTAGACTGTATGTTAAGTAATGCGAATTTAAATAAAAACTTAAAAAATACTGCGTATTGTCTGTAAAATCACAATATTCAAAAAATCCCCAAAGAAAGAAACGTATCTCAAAAGAAAAAAAATGATATAACAAAGCCATGATATAGGTGAATTATGAATGAGTATAAACAAAAATATTAAAATGGAGATACCATCATTGAAATTTTAAAGATCTCAATCTAGTGCATCAATTCTAGTTTGACACAAAGAGAAATTTAATCAAAAGAAATATGATTGAAATGAAAGTATTGAAGAATTTATTTAAAAGCCAAACCAGGGGGCGCCTGGGTGGCTCAGTCGGTTGAGCATCCGACTTCAGCTCAGGTCATGATCTCACAGCTTGTGAGTTCGAGCCCTGCGTCAGGCTCTGTGCTGACAGCTTGGAGCCTGGAGTCTGCTTCAGATTCTGTGCCCCACCCCTCTCTGCCCCAACCCACTTGCATCCTGTCTCTGTCTCTCTCAAAAGTAAATAAACATTAAAAAAAATTAAAGAATAAATAAAAAATAAAAGCCAAATCAGAAAGATAAAGAAAGGAAAATCTGTATGAGTAGCTTAAAAATACTGAGGACAAAGCAATAAAATCAGCTTGTAATAAAAATAAACGGTACCTACCCAGATTACTGGGTTCAGATATTGTTATAGGCTATTCTTATTAGAAATTTAAATAAAAGATTATCCTGTTTTTAAATAAAATATATCATAGACTAGGCAAAAGGGTAAACTCTTTTATAAGTTAGTATAACTTACAGATATCAAAACCAGTCAGGGGCAGTAAATGGAAATATAGAGAGAGAAAGACAAACCACATTTATAAATACAGTGTCAAGAATCCTACATACACTGTTAGTAAATCATACCCAGAAGGATATACAACTTATTAAACAGTTGTATACAGAAGCAAATTTCCTTCACTTGGTGAAAAATATCTCTGAAAAGAATATTACAAATATCACACTTAATTGTTATTAAAGTCAGGAATAAGATTGAAAAAAACATCTTTTCTGATCATTACTATTAAACTGAGTTTCTAGGCAATGCAATTAGGAAAGAAACACAGATAAACTGTATAATAGTTGAAACGAAGCAACAATATATATGTTACACAAGATATGATTGCAAACATAAAATCTAAAAGAATCTTCAAACTATCATAATAGTTTTTAATCACTCCATTTTTCTTGGAGTTTTAGGTATATAATCATATTATTTACAAATTGGGATAGCTTTACTTCATATTTTGCATTTTCTATACTTTTAACTTATTTGTCTTGACTAACAGAGTTGGTTAATAACTCCAGAACAATACTATATGACAACAATGCAGGGGACACCCAATATTTTCTGTCCGACATTAATGTGAGTGCTGAGCATTTCTTTTTTTCTTTTTTTAATGTTTATTTGCTTTTGAGAGAGAGGGAGAGAGAGAGAGAGAGAGAGAGAGAGAGAGAGAGAGAGAGAGTAAGAACACAAGTCGGGGAGGGGCAGAGAGAGAGGAAGACACAGAATCCGAAGCGGGATCCAGGCTCTGAGCTGTCAGCACAGAGCCCCACTGGGGCTTGAACTCACCACCAGTGAGATCGTGACCTGAGCTGAAGTCAGTTGCTCAACCGACTGAGGTACCCAGGCGCCCCAGCTGCTACTATTTCTTAATTAAACATGTTGCTGCAGATGTTATGTTTTATTAATTACGGTAACCTTCTCATTACCAAATCCAACACCCTTTTCCTTCTCTTCTTTCCCAGTCTCAATTCTCCTGACGATGTTTGAAATGTTTTGCCACCTACTTTTTTGTACTTATTGGGGTCACCAAGGACCCAGGAAATCATAGTTCACTTTCCCACCCAGATTTTTAAAAAATAAAAAATTTGAAAGATATGATGGATTGATATCAAAATACTAAAATTGATAAAGACTAATTACGAGAGCCAAATGGTCCTATTCACTGAATTCCAGAAATCACTTACCAATGTAGCCACATCCCACGTAGGCCCAGAACAGGCCACGCATGTGGGCAGGTAAGGCTTGCAGCCTGGAGAACCAAAGAGGAGCTTGTGCAGGCGAGCTTGTGCGGGAGCTTGTCCTCCCAGCGAGTATGAGCAAGGGTAGAAGGAAGCCAGGGACAGGTGGGGAAAACCTTCTGTATTGGTTTGCTACTGCTGCTGCAACAAATCCCTACACACTTAACAACATAAATTTATGATGTTACCGGTCTGAAAGTCAGAGTCTCAAGTGAATATCATGGGGCTAAAATCAAGATATCATCAGGGTTGCATTCCTTCTAGAGGCTCTAGATCATCTTTTTTCTTGTCTTCCTCATCAGAAGATACAGCCCTCCTTGACTCATGGCTCCCAGCTAGCAATTGCATCATACAACCTCTGCACCTGTCCTGTATCTTCCTCTCTGACTCTGACACTGGCTTTCCTACCTCTCCCTTGCACTTATAAGGATGTGTGTGATCGTAGTAGGCTCACCCAGATAATCGAGGACAATCTTCTCATCTCACGATCCTTAACTGAATCACTTGAAAAGTCCCTTTTGCTACGCAAGGTTACATCACCATGTGTTCTGAGGTTTAATAGGCGAGCATCTTTGGGGGGAGGGGGATATTATTCTGCTTACCACAATTTAATTTTATGGAAACCAGGAGGGGGGTAGTGGACAAGATGAACTCTTCCCTAAAATTCCCCAGTTCTGTTTGCCCACTAAGCTTAATCCTTAAACTTTTGGTCAGTTAAAGATGTGGCTGTCTGCTGAGCAGGAGAGGTTTGGTCTCTGTCAGGATTATTCTGTTCTCATCCCCAAAAGGTTGCTCTTCCAATGACAAGCAGAACTCTTTGGGGTTTTATCCTTGAGCTAGCTGTGAGCAGCTCAGACTGTCCTTATAAAATTATGGAATGGGTCAGAATTATATGTTATAGAATCAATTCAAACCCAATCTTTAATCAGAGCTGAAAATCCATTTCCTGTCCTATTTCTCATCTCAATTTTGGGCCAGTCTTATTGTTCAATGGAGCATATCATAAATTCATCAATCAGATTAGGTGACAACAATTAAGATTCTTCAATAGTGAAATAAACAAGCAGGGCACAATAGTACAACTTCAGAACCAGAATTTTCTCAGTCTGAATCTAAACCTCACCTCATTAATAAATTTATCAAGAGAAATAAAACTACAAATATAACAACCCCTTGCAAAGTAAAGTCAAAGACCAAAAATAATGAAATCAAAAACCTAATTTTCTTCGTGTGTTTAAAACTCAAAGAATTTTGTTCTCCACAGTTTTATATTCTGTACAGTTTCAGCCAAAGATATTTTAAGTGGCTGGTGGCACTGAGATTTTAACAGCAGCTGTAACCTGGACTGTCTTTCCAAAAGATCTGCGTACTTCAGAGTCTCAGAAGATGGGTTAACTTACCTCCAAGGCTCTGATGTTTCTAACCTTTTAAAGATTACAGAGAATTAATGGGACACATGAGATTTCCACAGCACTGGCCTCACATCATCACATTGAGGAATGAGCCAGTCTTCTTCCTCAAGGGCAGTTATCCTAAGCAAAACCATTTTCGAAGAACCTAGATCTGTGTTGCCATCTGTGTTCGTGGCATTGGGGTAAGGACTATTGATGGAGAAAACCTGGGTGTCAGAATCATGGGCATCACTGAATCCTGGTTAGTCATCTTTTTCTGGAATACATAATCTGTAAACTGAAACTCGGATTGCAGACATCTCTGGGCAAAAGATTAATTTTAGCACTTCCAATTTACCCTATATGTGATGGGAGTAGACATACATGTTTGCATAATGTATCTTCTCCCAGAGAATCTCATGTTCCTGTTTTGTTTTGTCTATCTTTCAATTTTTTTTTCTTTCAAAATTCAGCAATTTGCAATGTTGACAGCTTCAATCTCCAAGGATGTATCTAGAGTGTCTTTCTTTTTCATCTAGCCTATCCGCATCTCTCATCATCTGCATCATTTTTATTACCTTATGTTTTTATTTTCATGCATGGACATTTCCAATGATATTCTGACCACTTTCCCATAAGCAGACTTATTCCATTCTGTTTTCATCATTTCTTGCTAAGGAATTATTTAGGTATAAGGCACCCGGCTCTTAGGGGAGGTTTCTCCTTCTTAAGTAATTAACCAATTCAGGGTCAATACAAGAACCATTGGTGGGATGTAACTGTTGAGCCCATGGACAGAGCACATCTCCCTCTGGTTCTTTCTCCTTGCCAACTATGAAAAGCACTGTCCAAGGGCTTTCCATTCATCATTTTTATTTTTTGCTACTGATAACCCATATAACCCTAAAGCTTTCATCACTACCTTTATTCAAATTTATCTTTTTTGCTCAGACCATCCATTTATGCTCCAATAGTGTAATTTTAATTTTATAGTGGACATATACCCTTGGGTCCCTTACCATCACCTTAAATTCAACATGTCCTAAATGAAATTAATCATCGCTCCCTCCCCTACCAACACCAAACTGGTGTCCAGATTGTTTCCTTGGTTTCTTCAAATGATGGTGCCATGCTTTTGTCACCCAGCCTTGAAATTTCAGGATCGTTTTTGACTATTGTTGATCTATGCAAAGCTTATCCATCCTTTTAAACCTGCTTCAGCTTATATGTCTTTCATGAAACCATTTCTCCCAATTAATGTGTGTGCATGTGTTTGTATATATATGTACATACACACCTATAATACATACACATTAAATTATATGTTCATATATACAGATACGCATATAGAGCAGAAGGGAGAGAAAAGAGGGTAATCTTAACTTTTTTTCCCTTTCATATCCCAATTTATCCAAGTTCTCATCACCCATTACATCTTTTTCTTTTTTATAGATAAGATGTCTCTCATCCTGTGCCAAAGCTAACAGTTACACCCATTCTCTTGTACCTGTATCCTCTTACTTTCTCTAGGTCTTTGATCTGTTGGGTAGCTTCTCTATTTTACATATTGTGTTTTTCATTAAATATGAATATTTTTAGTCCCAAACTTGATCATCCATCCTATCTTGGGTGATGATGTCGCCACCAAATTCCTCAAACGAAGACCCAAAAGCTTATCCTTGACAATCTTGTTTTACAGCTCGTATCCAAATAGTTGTGAGGCCTGACCTTCTAAATAACTCTAGTACATTTCTCTTCACTGTCACTTACTAGTTCCTCTCTTCTTACTCATATGGATTATTTCAAGTTGCCCAGCTGGTAGTCCTGACCTCAAATACTCCCCTGTACTTCAATTAATTTTTCACACTACTGACAGATTTGTTATTCCAAAATAAAACTATGATCATGTTGCCTCACTTCCTTGCTTAAAATATTTCAGTGGCTCCCTAGCCTACTGGCTGAAGCCCAAATTCCGTAGGGTGACATGAAGGGACCTTGAAGATCTGATGCTAACTTCAACTCATACCACTTCCTCCCATACTCCAACCAGATAAATTATTTCTCAATACATCATCATTTTCTCTCATCTACTTGTGTGAATATCATGGTCTCTGCGCTTAAGTGTTGCTTCAGTCTGAATCACCATCTCTCCCTTCTCAGCCAAGTATTTCAATATCAAAAAACAATTTTACCTTCTTTGGCATCCTAAGAAATATTAGGCACTTCCTCTTCTGGGCTCCTATTTTTTAAAGAGCTCTTAATTCCTCTGCTCTCCATTTTGGTGCTATCCACATTTAGAATAAAATTCAATGTCTTTTAATGGTCTATAAGGCCATGATCTCGCCTTTGGCTAGTTTCCTGACCTCATTTCCTTCCGCCTTCTCCCAACTGACTCTGCTCCAGCAAAATTGGCTTCCTTCCTATTTCCATGCACATTACTATATTTGTTCTTTTGTTCTTGCTGTTTCTGCTGCCTCTTGTCCTTCTCCTCAAATATTTGTATGGCTGGTATTCTCTCCTTCCTATAGGTTTCTGCTCAAGCATCACTGCCCTCTGAAGGCTGTTTCTCCTGATTGTGAAGTTTCAGATGGCCTGTGCCTCATATTGCCTAGACATCTTGAATTACACTCACCATAATGATACATTCCCAGCCTGCCTTCTAAATTATAAGCCTTGACTTGTCTGTAAGGGTATATGCATAACTTGTTGATCATGTTGTAAGTGTTCTGGCTTTGGCAAAGTATGGCTGGTGTTGGAGTTCTCTTTTGGAAATAATACTAGAGCTAAGTTTTCATCTGAAGGTCATGATTAACTATGGATTAACTTAAAGTCAAAAAAGCTTTTTGGAATATTTGACTACTGTTAATAGGGTAACGTGCAGTGTAGTGGAATGTTTATCTGGGCTTATTGCATAAACAAACATACCTCAAGGCAATCAGAACCTACACACATTATTTTTAAAACAAATTCCACAGTGTAAGAAGTAGCTTTATATGCTACATAATTTATAATATGATACACATAACTAAGTTGAGTTTTTCAGTAGCCAGTGGATTAGTATTACTATGTTCTTATAGATTGTATCCAAAAATGAGGTCTACCATCAAGAGTAGCTTATAGTTTGGATGATCAAGCATCTACCTTAGACCTAAGAATAGCTGAAGATCCTTACTCTAAGGCTGAATGTTGGCTTGTACTGACCAGCATACTAAGTGTGTAGCCAGGGATTATCTCAACATCTGTTTGGCACAGACAGATGTTGTCATTACAAACCTTCATCAGTGTGTTCCTTCATAGTTAAAAAGAATGACTCCCAGGAATTGAGCTCATAAAAGCAAATAAGAAACAGGCAGAAAAGGTGGATGTCTCCAGAATGTTTTGAGTAAGAGGGATGAAGACCAGAGAAAGAGAGAAGGAAATAGAATTAGGAGGTAGGAGGTGTGGTAGTGATGGGGGGAAAAAGTGTTGTGAAGAAGTCTCAAACTACAAAAAAAGCCTTTTGTATAGTTTGTCTTATGTGAGATTTTACAACCATATAAAATCCAATACGCTTGTTTCATTGCAAGCAGGAGGATGCTGTATATATATAAAAAAAAAGCTGGGGGAACAGCATGCAACTCATAAAAGACATGCAGTTTGAATTTACACACGCATCCATCATAGGGTAGTGTGCACCAAGAGGCAGACCAAGATGTTTAATAAGATGGTGCTCCTTCTCTATAGGAAAAGCTTTTCAGTCTTAGCTGATATACATAGGCATCACTGAGAAGAGTGACTTTTCAGGACAATAAAGAATAGCAGCTGATGTTATGCTTCAACAAATGGACAAAGTGGCCCAACTGGTGATTCACTGCTAATGAGGAATAAGATCTGTGTGTCGGGAAAAGTCTTTTTGTGCAGGAGACATTTAGGTTGCTTTTTTTTCCTACATCTTGTCCCCTTGGCCTCGAGAGTAACAGGTGGCCAAAGTCTTTATGTCAAGCTCATTCTTGACCACAGAGTTGTCTCTGGTGGGTTTTGTGATTCAGGACCCTGAGAAGAAGGAAAGGGCATAGCTATCAACTGCTCACTGACATAAAAATTAACATAAAAGTGTAAATCTCAGGGCTTCCCCTTGGAGGTTGGCTTTGACCCAAAACCACTTCTATCTACTGATAACAGACCGTGATATTTGTGCTCCAGTTCCATTGATCAAGGCTGCCAGCAAGGTTGATCTTACTTAGATTTTATCCAGGTGACAAAGGGGCAGATGGACTTGACACCATGTGATTTGTTTGGGTCCTTGACCCTGCCTAGGTTTGGTGCCTTCTGTGCTTTTGGGTTTATATCGAGGTCCACATCCTACATCTGCACTAAGGGCCAACTCCTTTCGTGCAGCTTCTGTCCAGTCAACCTCACAACTGAATGCTAGCAGCAGAGACCAATAAGGAACCAATCAAACCATTTACTCACACAGACCACCCTTTTCAGCAAGACTTCTATGAACATTTCCTAAAGACGACTAACTACACAGATTAAGATCGTGGTTTGGTAATTTGGGGGGAAATCTAAAAACTACGGAAAATCCAAACGGTTTTGTAAGTCGTTAGAATGTGCACTTTCAGCAGCATAAAGGAGGGCTTCTCTCCCATTAGGGAACTGGAGTCTGTTACATTATCCCCATTGACTCTCCTAATGTCCCTGGCTCAGCACCATATGCAACAGATGCAAAGGGTCACCAGTGAAGGGCAAAATATTTTGTGAAAATAATAGAGCTATGCTATCTACATAGCCAGTTTTTCCCACTCTGCACTTTGAGTGCTATCACCTTGTTTTCATAGAGTCATTTTCTTTTTATTTGCTGGAGTTTATTTTGTTGAATATGGCAGAAAGTCAAAAAAAAAAAAAAAACGAGAATAAAAAGGGAAGAAGGCAAGGTCTCTTTGTTTTCCTCCAAGTATTAACCAAACACTGCCCAGAGCCTGCTTCAAATGGGCTTTGTTGTCCTAAAGCGTTATGTTCGTTTTACCTCTTCCTGAACCTGAGGGATTTGCTTAGCTAATCAATCTTCAAAAATATGTAACAGACAGGGAAAAAAAATCACTAAAAGCTAGAAATGGCTGCAGCTGTTTTCTGCATTACAGGAGAAGAGCAGAAGTTATCTCTAGAGTAGATGCTCTTCTGTTCAGGAAAACTTACTGATAGGATTTTTAAGTTATGTAAAAGTAAGCCTCCACCAAGACCAGTCAAGGGTGGAAGTGGAGAGAGAAGAACCCGATCGCTCTGCATTTTTGAGGGTCAAGAATTCTGCTTTTGTACTCTGCTGGTTTTGGGGGTGCTGGAGGGGGGTAGTAGTGTATTGCAGAGCTAGGAGAAGATGGAAACATAGACATGTTATACATACACACACCCAGTCACACACACACAGACACTAGGAAGTATGACCATCTGGATTCTGTGCAGAAAGGGGATGTGTGAGTTATTTCTTGGGGGTGGAGATGGCTGAGAAATGTTAACAGTCATGGGTTGTTTCCTATTCTGTTACAATCCCCACCCCCAAATGCCTCTGGATTTTTCCTCCAACCTTTAGTTAGAATGTGTTACATTCTACAGCACCTTGAATTAATGGTTCTTCCAGGAATGAAGGGGTTGGGGCTGTGTCTACACATGGGGCCAGGTAGCACCTAGAGAGGTCAGGAGATGCATAAATCAATGGACATCTCAAAAGCAGACATGTGCAAGGGGATTCAGAAGAAAGAAGAAGGTAGAGGATATCAGACATAGGATAGGTGCCAGAGAACTTCGGCACCTCCTGCTTTCCAATCCTCAAGAAACAGAGAAGGGGGCAGGCCTTCTCTTCCCTAGAGTCACATTTTTTTATTTGGATATGAAAAGAAAGAGTAGCCATAACACGTTGCTATCCCACCACAAATAGAACTGTCCAGAATGTCTATTAACTCCCCGTACCTGAGCCCCACCATTTGAGCCATGCTCTGCTTTCTCTTTCCCACTCTCTCCAAACACTATCCATAGCGATTCCATCTTCCGACATTTTGTGGAGCCCATTTTTCACTGTGTGAAACCCCCTGGCTTTCATCCTCTGCTTAATCACATTCTACCCATTCTTCAAGGCCCAGTTAAAATTCTACCTTTTTTTTTTTTTTATCAAGTTGATTCTGACTCTCAGAGGCTAACTTTAGATCCTCCATTTCCGAAATCGTGCATTCATACCAGAAAGTCATAATACAGCACTGGGATAGCGATCTTCTATTTTCGGTTTCTTCTACCTTAATTTTGTTTTCCCCAAACAAAAATGGAAATTCTTAGGGTAAAGGAAAGGTGTCATTTATTTTTCCTATATTTCTTAACTCCCCCACCGAGACTATTCCTGGATATCTACTAACTTCTCGATTAGCATTTGGTTAATGGGCGAGGAGCTGCATAAGTCTTCAAAATAAACCTTTATGATCCAGAAAATGCTCACTCTAGGGAAGCAATATTGGTGCATTAGTGGATCCAGACAAGTATTGTACTCTCAGTAGATGTTGCTTAGGTGGGCCACTGCATGGTAAAATTCAAGTCTCAGAATGAAAAATTACAAGATCTTCTGCCTTTCTTTATATGGGTCCAATCCAGCATAAGGTTTTCACCTCTTTTTACTTACAAATGAAGTATTGTTTCCAATATAACTTCATTAAGAAAAGCCAAAATAAAGTACAACTGAACAAGTTCCTTAAATCAAATAGTGATTCAACTTGGGAGACCTTGCGGAATCTTTTAATAATTATTTAAATGTTGAGAATACAATTAGCTTAATGAGAGACTCATATTTCAAACCTCAGATCAACTTGAGTACTACAAGTTAAGGCTTAAAATATAACCAGAAGCACAACTCAAGTGTATATTTTATATAATTCTGTTTGCTACATGAGTCAAGTGTGTCAGAAGGCCTACAAAATTCATTTTGTGTCTCCATTTTTATTGTTGGTTTCTTTTTCATGCTATCCACTCACTGCACGTTCTCTCTCTTGCCTTGTTTCTCTTTTGCTCCAAGCTTCCTTTTTTGGGCATATTGTTCTGCATCTGAAGCTCTCGTGGCTTCTCACTGCTCTTTCTCCTCTATGAGTTGTCATTGGGCTACTATCTCCCAAAAAGTTGTAGCAACTGAGCACATTAGGAAATAAAATGAAGGTGCCGTGTACATGAGGGCTGGTTTGTAAGGTTAGAGGATATATAAGAAGAAGATTGCATATTGTTGAATTACTCTTGAAACTCCGTTTGGTGGGTGTTAGATAGGAGACCTTTTCTAACAAGTTGAGCAAAGTCAGTTTTTTCTCTGACATTGAAACCATTTGCTCTTTATTCAGTTGAACCACAGATGAAGTAATTGGTTTCCTCACACAGGCCATGTTGACCCCAAAATGAGATTCTTTAAATATGTAATGGGAGGAGATGCTTAGGTTCTGAGAAGCACACAGGAAGCAAGATGCTGACAGAAGGCAGGTCCTAGAAGTCCACTTTAGACTGGTTCCGGGGTATTTGCATATTGAATGGCTATACAGGTTGAATTTTCTGAACCAATTAAATGGATATTTCTCTTCTTCTCTGCTAGTTTTCCTTTCTTCCTCCCATTTCTCACATCCAAATACATATAATGAAATTCCAGTTAGTTGAATATGTCTATGATATGACTCGATTCTTATATCAGGATGAAAGTGTCCACTGCCCTGGAAACAAAATCTTATTTCTATAATGCTCTTGATAATTCACTTGAAAATAATTAAGGCCATTATACGAAGTTACTGCACATCAAATGTGGTTACTTACAGGGTCTGAAGGATGGGTTTTGGTCTTAACCCTTCCTTCACTGTCTCTTATGTTGAACCATGTTATCAGATCTGGTTAAGCAGAAAAATTGTGGTAGACATTTTGGCATCATTAAGATAGCTTTTCTTTGCCTTAATATTGTATGGAGAGATTTCTAATCTGTTTTTTCTCCTGTACCCCTCAATCAAGATGTGACGACCTAAGATGCCAGTGAATCTTGATGGAAGTCATGTGGCTTCATCTCTCCTCTTAGCTTTAAAAAAAATTAGTTTTTACAATAGTTTTATCGAAATGCAATCCACTTGCCATACAATTCATCCATTTAAAGTGGTACAATCCAGCAGATTTTAGTATATTCACAGGGTTCTACAATCATCACAATAATTAATTTTAGAACATTTTCATCACCCCCCAAAGAAATTTCATGCCCTTTAACTATCACACCTCAGATCCCCCACCGCATATACTACCCTAGCCTTAGGCAGCCACTAATCTACTTTCCATCTCACTAGATTTGCCTTTTCTGGATATTTAATATAAATGGAATATAAGTGAGGGGGAGAAGGAATATAGCTTTAAGAGTCTGGTAGCACTTATATCAGGCAGAAGGAAACACTGTACACATCTCTGTACTTCAAACCAGTTTAGATGGCTCAGTGGATTGGTTTTCAGGAATAAAATCATGTCTCAGCATTTAACTGTGTTATACATCACGGGCATGTATGCAACCTATCTCAGCGCAGGTACTGAAATAAACCACGAAGCTCTTAAAATATATACTTTGGTAGTAGATCAACATCAAGTATATATCAATATTTGCTCAATGACAGTATAAAATTTACTGACACATAAAGGTAAATCAGACAATTCTTTTTACTTGTCACCTATTGGTCAGATTTGAGGAATATTTTATGACCCTTATTTAATTCATTTTTTAAGCGATGGCTTTACTATTTAAGTTCGTTGAAAAAAAAAATGGATTACTCAATGGAGAAACGTTTTTCCCCAAATGTAAAAATGAAATGTATGAGGAAAATTTTGCCTTACCAATAATTTCTTTAACCGCATCTCAAGGAAATTTTATCTGCTTTAAAATCCCGCATGATAAATAACTACAATTGACTTACTTAGGGTTTTATTTGTTAATTCACATGCATGTATTAGCATGATTTTATTGGCTTAGTCACGGTGGCTGTGGTATAAGGTATGATTACTGACCTGAGAAACAAACAATATATATGCTGTACACTTTTAGGCATATCTCAATTTATATTTGTAGTAATTGGAAACTCTCCAAACCCAGATGTCAGTGGAAGGGATAGAAAGGAGGTGTTCCTCATAAGCAATATTTTAATCATTGTGATAGTACCGTTTGCCAAGTGCCTCCTATAGGACTGGTGATAATATATTATCTTTATAACATCCTTGCAAAGTTACGGGAGTTACCCTCCACTTTATACTGAAGCTCCATGTGTCAGGAAAGCAGCTTCAAGCTTATTCAGCCTGTTGGTGGTGAATCCACCCATTACAATTGGTTTGATTTCCTTTCTTTTTTCTTTTTATTTCTTTTTTTTAATGTTTATTTTTGAGAGAGAGAGAGAGAGGAGAGAGAGAGAGACACACACACACACACACAGAGTGCGAGCTGGGGAGGGGCAGAGAGAGAGAGGGAAACAGAATCGGAAGCAGGCTCCACGTTCTGAGCTGTCAGCACAGACCCCGAAGTGGGGCTCGAACCCACAAACTGTGAGCTCATAACCTGAGCTGAAGTCTGACGCTTAACTGATTGATCCACCCAGGCGCCCTGGTTCGAATTTCTTTCCATACTTCCTGCAGAATCTCGAGTTTCGACGTAATTCTTCAATCGCTCAAATTGGAATGAATAATTCGAACAATCCCCATGTCAAGTGTGGTGCTATTTTTGAGCAGGTTTTTAAGGCAAACTGAGATGAGCTGCTCAGTTCTAAAGCATCACCCAATAGACGGTCAACCTGGTCAGTTATTACCCGCCCATATCCAAGACTGTCCGGATGTCTAGCCAGGAAGTTTCTGTCATTGATAGTCGCCTCAGATTCTCAGATCTCCAGAGAAATACAGTGGGCTTCTTTTCACTAAAAATGTTAAAGAATCATGATCTGGCCATTCTATATAATGGATCTAACATAAATTTAGACACTTTTTTTTTCTTTTTGGATTTATTTGCTTATGACTTTTATCTTCCATTGGTTTATTAGAAGAAGACTATTTCATAGGGAAACGAAGCATTTAGACTGTCTAAACATCAGGCAGTGTTTACTAATTATCCACTATGGAGGATGTTATACAGGATTTGAAGAAGGATGCAAAATTAGTCTAACTCTTAAAGAAGCTTAAAATCAGCTGAGGAGACATATATAGTTGTGAGACGAATAACCCTGAAACACTATATGACTAAATGGAAAATGACTAGTACAGAAAATAAGAGAAGCCTTAAATCTTGTGCAATTTTAAATTAAGAAACCTAGTTAAAATGTGTTTTTCTCTATAATAAAAGAAGTAATTAGTGTCAGGGAGATGTTTATACAAGTTTCAGGCATCATAACATTAAATACACTGTCTTTTGAGTTAGATAGCCTGAATTCAAATCTGCCACTTATCTGCCATTTATCAGCTGTGTGATTTTAGAATACCACTTAACTTCTCTGTGCCTCACTTCCCCATCTGTAACCTGTCCATAGCTTATGCTATTTATGTGGTATGAGCGATGCTCAAGTTCGCTAGACTGTTCTAAGACAACATATGCTGTGAGTCATTGATTCAGACAGCTGCTCTCAGTTAAATACTTAGCAGGAGCCATTACATGTTTATACTATTTGACTAAATAAGTCTACTCATATGTATTTATTATAAGCAGGAAGACTAGGGTTGGGTCAATTAACATTAAAGACTACACTGGGTGAAGTCCACGGCATACTTTAAAATTCAATCCCAGTGAAAACCCTGTGATCTAGGCTTTATAAAGCCCAGAGAGGTGAAATAATTTTCTGGTAAGTAAGGAGTGAGGTTAGCTTTCAACTTACTTTTATAAGTGCAAGTCTCCTAACGTCAACACTAGTCATGCCGTAGAAGAAACACGTGTTTAGCTATACAAATAAGTTTATGAAATATAATCTATCATAATAAAAATAATTGGAAACAATTGAAATAGCCGACATCAGAGGCCTAGTTTAATTAAATATGCTGAACAAACATAAAATGAAGTTATTAAAATTATAATTTAGTATAATAATTATTAAAAGTATTTATAAAGAACATAACTAATATATAAACAATTAGGAAAATTTCATAAAACATATAAACATGGATGGCAAAATTACTGGTGTGCATCATATACAATTTAAATTTAGTTTAATCTGTATTACTTTTAACACAAAACTTCTGAAGACATACATTTAGAGGTAGTTTATTAATATGCACATTATCAAAAATAATTAATTTTTACAAAATTATTTTTAAATATATAAAGAATCACTAAAAAACAAACAACTAAAATAAAAATAAAACCATATAAAGAATTACTATAAAAAATATGAAGTAACTTTTTGTTAGCCGCTAAAGTCAGTTCTGTACATATTATGATAATAAGAAAAAGTAGCTTTCTTGAAGTTGCAGTGAGCTGAATTCAGTAAAAGCATTTTTACTTGCAAAATATCCTTTCCATTTAGAAAAAATAAGTATCTGGATTTGTATAATATTCTTTCTTTCTTTCAAGTGTAGGTGGTTCACATATATAAGCATAAAATAAAATAAAATAAAATTTTAATCGGACATTTATATATAAATCTGGACTGTGTAATGCATTTTAAAAGAAAAAAAGATCCTAACACAATAAAAGAAGTTACTGACCAAATCAACTATATTAAAATTATTTTTGCATGGTAAATATTACCATGCATGAAGACCAAATAAAATAGTATTGGGGAATAATATCTGGAACACATAGGGAAAATTAGTTTATTATGTAAGATTGGACAAACTTTAAGGGAGTATTAGAGAACCAGAAAACAGCAACAAGAAAATAATATAATACAGCATAGAAGACACAGTTATACATTTTTTAAAAATTAGAATTTCAAAAGGAGAAAGTTAGGACAAAGTCTCTAATCAAACAGACAGTGTCTGAAAATTTTCTTGAATTGACAAAAATCAGCAATCTTTGGTTTCAGAGAAAAAAAAAATCTGAATCAAATTTTTAAAAAGACATTTTTTTTTCTAACTGCAGTGCACCAAAGACAAACTGAAGATCTTTGAAAACCCAGAGAAGAGACACAGATCACCAAAAAAGAACCAATAATCAGATGATCATCGAATTTCTCAAGGTGTACCATGAAAGTCAAAACGTAGGGAAACGATGACCTTAAAATTCTGGGATAGGAAATAATAACAGTTAACCTAGTTTTGGTCTCTATACAATTCTATCTTAGAAAACAGTGGCCAGAAAAAAGACATTTTTATAAATACAAACAAAAACTTAGAGAATAATTACTGGTTAAGAACAAAGGATGCATATTGAAAAGAAGGAAAATAGTTTTAGAAGGAAATTTAGATAGTCAAGAGGATTATGAGAAAAAAAGCAAATATAGATTAAATTAAACAAACACTGGTTGTTAGAAAGAATAAAAATATTATTTGATGAATGTGGTTTCAAATATGAATCTAGAAAATATGAAAACCCTAGCCAAAAATACATACATTGGAAAACAGTGATTTGAGTTGACACATTCTGAGTTATTTTATTTGTATTGTTAACAATTCCTAGGGCTAAACATAAAGATGTGGAAAGTATATAATCTTAAAGGGAAAATAATGAATCTTGGGGGAAACATTCCACCAAAAACCAATCAATAAAAGAAAAAAAAAAACAGGGTAGAAAGTAAATCTAAAAGTAAAACATAACAAATTAAAATACAAAATAACTGAATACCCATAAAAAATTATGTGGGTTATCATAATCAAGGTTTTTTTGGGCAAATAGATCAGTAAAAGTCAAAGATTTTCTTACTAGGTTAGAGAAAGACTTCTGGTATGTGCTGTTAAAATAAACAAAGCAAGGGGTGTCTGGGTGGCTCAATCGGTTAAGCATCTGACTTTTGATTTTGGCTCAGGTCATGATCTCATGGTTTGTGCGTTAGAGCCCCACTTTGGGCTCTGTGCTGAGTGTGGAACCTACTTGGAATTCTCTGTCTCTCCCTCTCTCTCTGTCCATCCTGTGCTCTCTCTGTTTCTCAAAATAAATGAAGTAAACTTAAAAAAAAAAACCACAGCATAAAAATCAGAATGATGCAACACAATTGTAAATAGCTCATGGAAAAATTATAAACCCAAATATAATCATAGATTATATAGCTATATTAATAGAGGGCAAAACAACTTTAAGTCAGGAAGCTTTCCTAGACATGGCAGAATCAAAATAGAGCAATACAATTCACACTTAATGAAAAAGATACAAAGTTGTAAATTTATAATTCCTAATAACACATCCTAAAAATCAAAGAAATATTTAAAACACACACACACACACACACACGCACAATTTGACTGAAAAGCAGGTCCAAGAAATTTTTAAAAATTAGGTTCATTTGAAACATAATATTTTATCAAATGCAATTCAGCTGGAAATGAAAACCAAAGACATAACTCAAACCTTCTTCATTGTTAGAAAATTTTAAATATATATGAAAAAAATACTTCTGAAAAAAAACAGTCAAAAGAGAAATCATAATGGAGATTTGGAAATACTTAAAACAATAACGAAAATACGGTGCACCATATTTTGTGGAAGGCAACTAAATTCCACAGTAATTAGAGGACAAAATATAGGTTTAAATCTTATTTCAGAAGAAAAGGAAACATGAAAGTTAACACAATATGTGTGTATTCTGTTTTTTAAAAAAAAATTTTAATGTTTGTTTATTTTAGAGAGAGAGAATAACAGCATGAGTGGGGGAGGGACAGAGAGAGAGGGAGACAGAATCTGAATCAGGATCCAGGCTCTGAACTGTCAGCACAGAGCCCGACGCAGGGCTCGAACCCACTGATCGCGGGATTGTGACCTGAGCTGAAGTCAGATGCCCAACCAACTGAGCCACCCAGACACCCCAATAAGTATGTATCCTAATTTAGAAAAAGAGGAAGAGACTAAACTCAAAGAAAGAATAATAAAACAAAGATTTGGGGAGAATTGGTGAAATAGGAAAAGAAGATAACATTAGTATAGAGGTTCTAAAACCATAAAATATACTTTATTTTAAAAAGTTAATGAATAGGGGCGCCTGGGTGACTTAGTTGTTTAAGTATCTGACTCTTGATCTTGGCTCAGGCCATCATCTCATGGTTTGTGAGTTCAAGCCCTGCATTGGGCTCTGAGCTGACAGTGCAGAGGGATTCTGTCTCCTTCTTTCTCTGCCCCTCCTCCACTTGTTCTTTGTCTCTCTCTCTCTCTCAAAATAAATAAAAATAAACTTTAAAAAATGAAAAACCAATTCTCTCTCTCTCTCTCTGCCCCCAAAAATAAATAAATGAACTTTAAAAAAAGTTACTGAATATACATGTGTATAATGACAACATAACTCAGGATGTGGTTGAGACTCAAAAGATAACCAAATGATATTATCCAGTAAAAAAAAAAAAAATGTACAAAGAGAGGGCGTAAAAGTGCTTCAGAACAAACAAAAAACCTGGGTCATCTTGTAACTATTACAGAATGAGGTCAGTAGTTAAATCATCTTCTCATAAGGAACATCATCAGCCCAAATTTTCTTCAGTGTGAATTCTATCAAAAACTCAAGGAGCAGATAATTCCAGTCTTCTACAAAGTATTTCAGAAAATAAAATAATAGGAAAAGAACATCCAACTCATTTCCTGAGCCTAATGCCAACCTGATATCCAATCTAGATATGACAGCATGAGACAAGAAAATTAGAGGCCAATCTTACAAATGCAAATGGAAGACCACAAAACAAACTATTAGCAACCCCAGATCTGGCAGTATGTAAGAAGGATACTAATAACTAATAACTAATAACTAATCTGTGTGTAAGAATGTACACTTGATTCAAAACAAGAAAACCTGCTATGTAATTATCCACATTAGTAGATGAGAAAAATCATCATTCAGTGGAAGTCTAAATAAGTCTGTGATAGAATTCCACAACAATTTATAAATATCTAAATCCTAGCAAACTAAGAATAAAAATAAACCCCTCTAGGAGCACCTGGGTGGGGTAGGCATCTGACTTCTGCTCAGGTCATGATCTTACTATTGGTAGAGTTCGAGCCCCCCGTCAGGCTCTGGGCTGACAGCTCAGAGTCTGGATCCTGCTTTGGATTCTGTGTCTCCCTCTCTCTCTGCCCCTCACCTGCTGACGCTCTGTCTCTCTCTCCTTCAAAAATAAATAAACATTTAAAAAATTAAAAAAAAAAACCTCTCTAAGCTGATAATGGGAATCAAAGAATATTCAATTATTAGAATAAACAAAATGTAGCATTTTTTCCTGATAAAATATCAACATATAAGACACAAAATTTTTGTATATATCTATATCATTTTCCAGATATAATATGGATACACAAACTCAATTCAATACACAAAATTTATTTTTGTTTGTATATATCAGTAGCATGTTCAATAGAAACAGATATGCACACAAAAATGTATCTAGGAACAAAACAAAGGATGTGTAACAATTAAAAAGAGAAAATTATAAAAGTTTACAGCAAAATGGAAAATGAAACATAAAATAAAAATAAGGGACATAAATACCATGGCCATGAATGAAAACATTCAATATCTTAAAGTAACTTAGATCCAAAGTGATGCAGAAATTAACAGGTATTTCTAAAAATTATATAACAAAATTATCGACAAGCTGAGTTTATAATATAAATGGTAGATTAATGGGCCATAAACAGCCAAGGCATTTCCTCAAAGATTAAGCACCCATTTCTGACATGTGGAGACAGTGAGCTTCTTGCGAAAAGGAACTGTGTCTTTTTTTTCTTTAAGTTTATTTATTTTGAGATAAAGGGAGAAAGATAAAGAGTATGTCCATGTGAGCAGGGGAGGGGCAGAGAGAGAGAAAGAGAGAGAGAGAGAAAGAGAGAGAGAGAGAGAGAGAGAGAGAGAGAGAGAGAGAGAGAGAATCCCAAGCAGGCTCGACCTCCAGTGTGGAGCCTGACACAGGGCTTAATCTCATATTTAAGATCATGACCTGAGCCAAAATCAAGAGTCAGGTGCTTAACTGACTGAGCCACCTAGGCTCCCCAAGAACTATGTCTTTTAATGTTCATATCCTTTAACTGTGAGCACAATTGGAGGGTGCTCAGTAAATGCTCCATTAATGATTCATTATCACTGGAAGTTTTAGGATTGACATTTTGGCTTGTGTATTCATTATGAGTCCAACTGGCCAGAACAAGAAAGGAACATTTTAAATTATTTGACTCAACGATTTCACTTCCTAGTTGTGTAAACTGAGGCCTGAAACGTTGATTGGCACATCTGTGGCACCATATCCACAGAACTAAGCCGGCAATCCATCCTGGTACCTCTCCTCCCCGGGCCTTGTCATCCAAACACTTCCTCCTGTGGATTTGGCTACTTTTTCTATGTGGAGTTGGATAAAGTCCAGTTTAAGAGTTTAAAACAGATGTGTTTGTCCAATCCATGCCCTGACTTAGGTGTTTTCCTTAGTGAATAGAGCTGAGGACACTTTAATTAATTTATTATGTCCCTTCAATTAGGGGACCCAATTAATAATTGAAATGGGTTTTTAATTGGTTTATATCCTCTAGGGTATCATATTAATAACATAAATAAACTAACAGGTTTGCATTGAATTAGGATTCATCTATATGCATATCTGTTGCCTCCCAATACATTATCTATCCTGTAACTTTTTAAACAAAGACATTCTGATGCACTAGTTTCCTGTTGTTATTGTTCCACTTTGAGGCAAGGTCATAGTATTCTCCAGTTGGGATGAAAAATGTTGACGTTATTTCTTTTTTTGGTACTAGATTCATGATCCCCCCAGTTTTCCAGTCTTATGATCACCTCTGAGTTGTATGTCCTCTAAAGCCTTCTATTCGTGGGCTTATTATGTACCTTAGAAATCATTTGTTTTCCACCGATGAAATAAAAAACCAGAGAGGTTACACATAGTCTTCAAGCTCACACAGCAAGGCAGTAATAACAGTGGTTTCTATGTAGACACTTTACAGATTTTTCTCTCAAATGTCATTTATTTTGGCTCTTCATTCCCCTTTGGGATGTTACCACGCAAGGCCACATACTTGGACTGGTCTTCCCTTCTCTTGAGAATAACTGAATGACTTATCTTACTGAAAAGAAGTCAAATTTCATTATGGTATTTCTAGCACTTAGCCAGATATTCAGGACAACAGTGTCTCTATTACAAATTATTTGGATTAAATTGTCTAAAGGCTTCTAGCATTATCTCCTGCCAGTAGCATTAACTCCATTCACCCTCAAGATGTACAGTCCTCATACAATCCACTCCCACATGCTTGGTCTAAATTTTCTTTTCTGACCTGCTTCCTAATGTTTGTCTTACACAAGTTCTTTTCTATATGTGGCTATCTCCCTCTTCATTGAATATCTCTGGATGATTCTTTCTTCCTTGCCTCTAGTCCTGAAGGTTTTCTCTAAGTTGGCAGTTTTCAAAATGCGGTCCTCAGACTGATCTCGACCTTTTTACACATGCTAGTTCTTGCTTTTTCTCCCCACAAACTTGGGAAGGGGCTGTCTAGCAATCTCTTTTAACAAGTTCTCCAGGTGGTCCTGATGTAGGCTGACGTTTGAGAACCACTGCTCTCACTTCTTGGGTGAAGAAGTGATCCCTAACCAAACCTTACATCTCTTTTAAAACTCTGTTTTTTTTTTTCTAAATGGAAAAATGAAGCCCTGACATTTAGACCTACCTCAAACTCTTCCTTCAACAGAATCACCTTTGATATTTGGTTTGATTCCATATTATTCCTAAGTGAAAGCTGAGGGCAAGCATTCCAGCCTTTATTCCCAGCTATTCTTCCACAGAGTGCCTCACATTGTTCCTGAATTAATGAATGCTCATTGAGTAACAGCAGTGATGACAATATAATGGATATTTCATAGTGGATATTTGTCCTGCTGGTGGTCTTAGGGCCTCTCTTCTACATTCTAAGTTTGGGAGTTCCTTAAACTATAGATTTTAGTTTCTCCAAATAGAAGGCCAAACTCATTCAGTTTCTCTTATAGCTAGTGTGTGGCTCTACCAATCAGAAGACTTAAACTCTAGTGATAGAAAACAAGGAAGGATGGGGGAGTTCCTCTCTCTCTCTCTGACTGGTGGCGACAGCAGAAATGGTTACACGTTGAGTTCCCGGCAAGAAGAGGCCTTGGTGCTGGAGTCACCTGCAGTAAATTCAAGTTCCTTAGAAATGGCAGGTTCCAAAGGGTCAGTGGATCTTCTTGACTGATGGTGGTACCAGTAGTCTCCTTCATTTTCTGCTTAGACTAGTTCCAGAACGATTGACATTTAGCCTGGGTCTCTAGCTTGTGCGTTGACCTTGTGGCCTACCCAATATCGTTTCAATAAACTCTTTCTCCATAAGAGAGTCGGCTTTTGCTGCTTGCAAGATAGAACACTGACTGATGCCAAAATAATAAGCATTGCTACATTTGATTGAGTAGTTGATACATCTATTAAGCTGTCCCCAGCTTTCTCAATAGAATGGAAAATTGACTAGTCTGAAAAGGCAAAGGTTGCAGAAAAAATTCACATCGGTTTACCTGCTGTCAGGCCTCCGTATACAAATATGAATACCTGACGATATCTGACACTCTCATTGTTCCAGAAGAACAGAATGAGGTAACACCTAACACATTCTTCAACGTCAGCAATGACATCATCAGTCCTCAAGGGGGTGATAGGCATTGTGAGTGAATGGGGTTAAGGTCTTCCATTTGTCAGCTCACATTTCTAATCTTTAAGGTTAGGGTTTTCTGTTCTTGGCACATCTTAGATGGGCGAAAGGAAACATTCACATACCCAAGTTCAGATAGCATGACTGGAAAAGTCACCCTTTTACCCAGCGAGACTCTCTCTCTGGAAAATTATGCAAATATACACAATGATACAAGTCTCCCTTTGAGTTGTTGAACGACGTTCTCCTCGCTCAGAGTCAGGGATAGCTGGTGTCAGATGAGGCTCAGAAAGGTGAAATCAAGGTTATGATCATATAGCTCAATGTGAGCAGAACTAGGATTTAATTTCATGTTCATCTAATTTAACAGGCTGTATTCTTCCTGCTGAAAATGCTGTCTTGCAGGGAAGGTCTTTTCTACCAAGTGTCTCTGGATATTCCTCTATTTTTCCTCCTCAGATCCTACTGAACACATTCCCCCTTAAGCCCCAGATAGACTTTTGTTACGGCATACAGAACATTTTACCACTCATATTTGTTTGCTTGTATATCACCCTATCCATACTGTAAGTTACTAAGCACACTGATTACACTTTATTCATCTTTGTTTTCCAGGTTCCTATCATAGTACGTGGATTATAGCAGTTGCTCAATAAATATTTATTACATGAGTGATGGGTCAAGAAAAGCAGAGGAAAAAAAATCCAATTCGGTGTAGAGAACCATGAAATATTCACGTGGCATTCCCGAAGTTTCCTTGACAACACAAAGGGAGAAGAGTGCTCTGACTGTCCCTGACACACGATTGCACACACTACGGCCTACATCAGGGAAAATAACTACACCGTCCGAGACGGTTACTCAATAAACCCCAGCTACTCAAAACATTCTGACGCAGCTGGAATGCCAGGCAACTCTCTGGATCCCTCACACGTGGCCATTTTGTTACTGACAAGGGGCCACGGAGCCACACAAGTAAAGCTTTTCGCACAGGCTGAGCTCAGCTGCAGCTAAGGGGTCCCTCTCATCTGGGACAGTGCTTCTTGAGAGTTGAACCCTGACCAATAGTCCCCATCAGGGGGAGGGAAGGCGCTTTCCAAAGCCTGTGAGACCCTTGTTTGCATTAGATGGTGTCTGAGCCCTGGGGATTGGCATGGAACCAGCAATGTATGCTGTTGCCATTCAGGGGATTAAAAGCTGCAGCCATGACCATTATATGGAATTAAAAGCAAACTAAGAAGTGGCCACGCAATCTGATCGCATGGCATTTCACTCGGTGAAATTCAGTTTGTAATGTGAGGGCAAGAAAAATACAGTCTGTTTTCTTTTCTTTCCCTCTTGCCTCTAAAGGGAGTGGCAGAGTGGAGGAGAAAGTGCTTCAGCTTTGAATTCTGAAAGACCAGGATCTCGTACTGGCTGTCTTTCTCATTCATAGCTGACCTTTGCAAGGTTACTCCTTATCCCTGAGATTCCAATCCTTCTGCAAAACGGGCGGTGTAACATCTTCCTCCTGTTCGGCTAGGAGGGATTAAATAAGATGACGTGTGTGAGGTATCTGTTGCATTATAGGAAACTAGTGGTGCTGGGCTTTATCCTTTCTCTCTCTGTCTCTTTCCTTCCTTCCTTCCTTCCTTCCTTCCTTCCTTCCTTCCTTTTTCTTTTTCTTTCTTTCTTTCTTTCTTTCTTTCTTTCTTTCTTTCTTTCTTCTTTCTTTCTTTCTTTCTTTCTTTCTTTCTTTCTTTCTTTCTTTCTTTCCTGTTAATTTCTTAGTGTCCTCCTGATTCCTTCATCCCGGCACAGACATGCCAAGCGTTCTATCCAGGGGAAAGAGGAGGCAGAAGTCAAGGGAAAATAAGAACGTGCCAGTTATACATCTGCACCTTCCCCAAGATAAACATTCCGTGAGCAAAGAGAAAGGGATCCATGTGGACGTGAGCAGAGGGAAAGAGCTGCACACGAAGGTCCCTGCTGGGAGAACACACTTCCTTTCAAATGTTGCTGCATCTTCAAAGCACCACATTGAAGGAGGCCAAAAGATGTTCCTCCTGCTGAGCGACACTGAGATGTCTGCCCTCAACTCACCACTCGTGCGGGGAAGGCCTTCGGTCACCTGAGAGTGGCTTTGCAGGCGGTGACTCCCTCATTGGTCCTGGATCATAAGCAATTTATGCAAAACAAATAGAACGCACTTTCACTTCTAATTTTCCTCTGTACGGACTCTCTCTGGTACACAGGGAGGGAGGTTGGTAAAGTAGTCTGTGAAGTGAGGCAGTTTACCCTGTGTGGGAAACCACTGGGAGTCTCGTTGCTTTAAGGTAAACTAGCATTAAAGACCTTTTGTCAGTTAGCGTCCTATTCCAGAGCTAGACTCAGGCCTATCCAAGTGCAGAGCCGAGTGTGTCTTTACATCTTTATTAATGCCTCCAGTGGGAATATTAATTTGCATTTGAGGCTAAATATTCCTTTCCACAAATTTTGCAGTTTCCAGAGTCCTTAAATAAAACAGTGATGTACAGGGGCCCTGAGTGGCTCAATTGGTTAGGCATCCGACTTCTGCTCAGGTCATGATCTCACGGCTCATGAGTTTGAGCCTCATGTCTGGCTCTGTGCTGACAGCTCAGAGCCTGGAGCCTGCTTCACATTCTGTGTGTCTGTTTGCCCCCCCCCCCTCTAATATAAATAAATATTTAAAAAATTTAAAAAACCCAGTGATGTACACTTCTTAGCATTCCCCACCCGCTATGATATAATTCGATCCTGAGTTACTTTATAAAGTTGGATGGGACAGAAAACTCCATTTTACAGATGAGAAAAGTGAGGCTCAGAATACCATCTGTCTACAACGGTGCAGCTGGTTAGTAGCAGCATCAATACCACAATCACCCATAATAAGTACCTCACCAAGATAGACACAGGTTTTGTGGGGCCCAGAGCCGAACTCTGGATGAATAAAAATAGAAAACAATATTCTACTTTGTGAATTTCATAAGCACATTTATAAACAATTGTGCAGACACATTTCTAAGACCCCTCTCGGGACCCCGGATGGGGCCCAGGCAAGTGAGGGTCCCAGAGAGCAAGCTTCACTCTCTTCACGGGAAACCATTTCCACTGTTGCAAGGAATGTGCCGGCAAGAGGCCTGCGCCTGGTACAGCACACGCGTTCGCTGACTAGTAGCCATGATCATCCTCTCTGGCTTTATGTCATCTCTACAGTGACCCAGAAATAGACGTTTCTAGATGACAGCAGTGGGTCATGCTAGACCTCACTGCTATCTTTAGAACACCTGCACCCGCGCCACCCTCCCTCACTGCTCTCCTTCCCTCCTTGGGACTGTCATCCTTCCCCAGAGCCTGCTCTGTCTGGTAGTGGCTCAGGTCCCAAGACTGGCTTTACAGAATGAACATGACAGCTCCTCACAATACTCGGACCCTGGTTCAGGTAAGGGCCTACGCCCCCCATTTCATTCTTTAGTATCTCCCTTCGTCTTTAGTAATTTGTATTATTTTATCATCTCATTTCCAAAGTCACACCTGGTTTTTCTCTGGTTCTCCTTCTGCAGCTTTGAACAATGGCTTTTATTTATTTATTTATTCATTCATTCATTCATTCATTCATTCATTTATTTAGAACCCTGTGGAATCTTTGTAAGCACCCGTCTGCCTTTTCCACGTGTAGCACAATTGTCATTTGAAACACAAGCTGGCCTCATGCAGGATGCAGAGTGGCCAGCTGACCGGGTGTCAGCAGACCCAAGATAAGGTATCTTCTTATCTAACCATGTATCATGCACCTACTTTTTTGTATTCTAGAAATAATAATCACAGTATATTATGTTAGGAGGAAACTTTAGGCAGTGGTTTCCATTTAGGCTGTGTCAGAAAAAACATGGTGCACTTTTTCAATGCAGATTCCCAGGCTCGGTCTCAGACCTTGAGAGTCATAGGAAGGAACAGATAGTCACTACCATGCTCCCCACTGCATCACCAACAGCCAAAAAAATAATAAGAAAGAAAGAAAGAAAAAAAGCAGATGGCAGTTCCGATATGCCACAGATAAGTAAGGAATTCAGGGACTATTTATTTTCTTCCCTCTTTTACAGAGGAGATAGCACGACACCAACACTTTGAGAAAGGAGAACAGGAGCTTAATAATCCCTTTTCATTTCAATCTCAGATAATTATGCTGCTGAATTTGAAGTACGATCTGTCAGTCATGCACAGCTCTGATAGGCACGTTGGGGACTCCACTTAGCCAACCAACCCAATGATCTGCCTCCCTGCCGAGCTTCCTGTAGTGATAGCAGCAAGATTCCTGAAGGCAGCAAGCCGCCCCAGGGGCAGAGAGGGTCTCTGAGATCTTTGGAATGCCGTGGGCAGTGTCCTTATGCATATCGGGACACAAATGGGGCAGGGATCTGTGTGGCGCCTACTCTGAAATGCCACAGCTGAGCCTGTGAAAGGTCCAAGAGTAGATCAGATTCCCAAGGCCCCAGCTGGCAGGTCTGTAGGAAAATCAGATTCCTGTGAGTCCTTAGAGGTCACGGGAGGGTGACTGCTCCTGGTCAAAGGCAGGGAGGCTTAGGACAGAGACAGGAAGGAAGTGAATAGGGCAGAAAGGGAAAGAAATGTGACCAGAAGAAATTAACTCGTTATTATTTTCTAGTTTGCCAATCCCAGCTGGGGTATGTTTTTGTGAGTCCTGCGCAGAGAGTGGTCCTTAGTTTCAACAAACACATTCACACAGCAAGGACAACACACACACACACACACACACACACACTCTCACGTACTTGCACCACACTCACCTGGCATAACCTCAATTTCTAACCGATTATTAACCTTTTATTAGACTCACAGCCTTTGGGCTAAGCACTATAGTTCACTTATATTTATATTTCTCCAAGCATAGTACTTGGCATCCTGTGGCAAATTTTTGTAAGATAAATTAATAGAAGAAACAACAACTATTAGATAGACCACTTTTAGTATTGAAAGGTGAATATGATAAAAGCTTTCAGAATCACAGTGGATTATAGCAAGCCAGAAATGTTCATCACATTTTAAATGGAGAACTCTATGCATCCATGAGATTTGAGAGCTCTGAGCTGAAGGCCGGTCAGCTTAGTAAAATCCATGAAATGCATTAACTCCAAGAGAGATACATCTATTGATCAAAAATTGTAAAGTCATCCGTGTTAAACAACATAACAATGACCACATGGTACTCTGTCTTTTCCACTGAACAGTAACTACTTGAAGGGAATAGACCAGGATTACTCGTGTCCGTAGCCCTGGTGCCTCACAATATGTGTCAGATATGCTGTAGGGATGATTATGCTCTGATTAAAGAGCATTGAAATGTAAATATGGACAAAAACCTATCGGAAGTGTGTGTTCACTACAATAGCCCATATGCACCTCTTCCAGTTGACCTTGTAGATGAAATGCTTTGCAGTCGAAGGGGAATAGAATGTGTACAGAGATTTTCCAGTGTTTATTTTTACATTGAACATCAACTAGGCCCCAAGGCTAATGCTATTGACCTGTAACATGCATAGAGATATGGCCAAGCAACTGGCCACTTGGTCAGTGAGCTGAAAGGCCAGCAGGACCCTGTCCTCAATGGGACACTGCCATCTGGTGTATGCCCCGGGTTAGACAGCCAAGGAAGGGATGTAGCTCAGGGTCAGGAAAGGTGGGGGAAGCAGAGCCAACCCTTGAGTACACATATTGCAAAGCTCCTGTGTAGACGAGCATGATCACCTACTTGGTTGGGATCTTGAAGTAAAAAAGCTTAAGTTATCAAAACGTGAGATAGGATATTACTAAGAAAGAAGGGGAAAACATTCCTCAATGACTGCAGTAGATTGAGCATTACACATTGGTTATCTCATTTAATTTTCACAGTCCTCTAACAGCTGAATATTAAAATGGTTATATCACATATAAGGAAATGGAAGACCGGAGAAGTTAAGTAACTTGCCTGAGGTCACATAGGTAGAACAAACAATATAATTACTGCTCTTTTCTCTGTATCTTGCTGCCTCTGTGACTCTTCCATTTTAATAAATAGCCTCTTAAGAGGAGGGATGGTTCTTCTTTTTTGTCCAAATGTAGTTTTACATAGAGCTAAATAGTTCTCAATGATCAGCAATCTACTGCAATAGAGAAGTACACTCAGAATTCCTTACTGCTTGTAGCTTAATATGTGGGCGAAGAGAGAAAACCACATATTAAAGTGAATTAACACTTAATAGGTTTAATTTGTTTTTAACGTTTATTTATTTTTGAGAGAGACAGAGCACTAGCAGGGGAGGGGCAGAGAGAGAGGGAGACACAATCCGAGGCACCAGGCTCTGAGCTGTCAGCACAGAGCTTGACGTGGGGCTCGAACTCAGGAACCGTGAGATCATGACCTGAGCTGAAGTCGGACGCCCAATCGACTGAGCCACCCAGGCGCTCCAAAGTGAATTAACACTTCAAAATCAGTGCAATATCAAGGCAAAAAATACTACTATGACAATAACATAAGTAGACATTTGACATTGACTTATGAAGAAATGCAGGGGTTAAGGAAAAATAGTAATGCTAATCCTGTCTTGATTTAGCATTTTGATATTTTGTTCATTACGTATTTTTTTGCATTAATTTTGACTTTTCTTTTTTGCTTTGCAAATGCATTTTTCCAGGTTTATAAAGAGATAATTGACAGGGGAACCTGGGTGGCTCAACTGGTTGAGTGTCCAACTTTGACTCAGGTCATGATCTCACATGATCGTGAGTTTGAACCCCACATCAGGCTCGCACCTGTCAGCACTGAGGTGGCTTCAGATCCTCTGTTCCCCACTCTCTCTGCCTCTCCGCCACTCATGCTCTCTTAAAAAATAAATAAACGTTTTAGAAAGAAAAAGATGGTTAACATACAAGATTATTTAAGTTTAAGGTGTACAGTGTGTTGATTTGATTCACTTGTATACTGCAAAATAATTACCACCATAGCATTAGCTAACCCTTCTTTCAGGTAACATACCACTCTTCTTCTTCCTCCTCCTCTTCTTCTTCTTCTTCTTCTTCTTCTTCTTCTTCTTTTTAATGTTTGTATTTATTTTTGAGACAGAGTGAGACAGAGCATTGAGCGGGGGAGGGGCAGAGAGAGAGGGAGACACAGAATCCGAAGTAGGCTTCAGGCTCCGAGCTGTCAGCAGAGTCCGACGCGGGGCTCGAACTCTCAACCACAGATCATGACCAGAGCCGAAGTCAGACGCTCATCCAACTGAGCCACCCAGGCGCCCCCACCTCTTCTTTTTTATGGTGAGAACATTTAAGATCTACTTTCTTAACAACTTTCAAGTATATACTACAGTATTATTAATTATAATCACTATGCTGTACATTAGATCCCCGGAAGTTATTCATCTTAAAACTGGACATTTGTACCCTTTGACCAACATCTCTCCATTTTCACCACCCCCAACATATGGTAACCACCATTCTAGTCTCCGTTTCTATGAGTTTGGCTTTTTTAAATTTTTTTTGTTAACGTTTATTTATTTCTGAGACAGAGAGAGACAGAGCATGAACAGGGGAGGGGCAGAGGGAGAGAGGGAGACACAGAATCTGAAACAGGCTCCAGGCTCTGAGCTGTCAGCACAGAGCCGGATACGGGGCTCGAACTCACGGACCGTGAGATCATGACCTGAGCCGAAGTCGGACGCTTAACCGACCAAGCCACCCAGGCGCCCCGAGTTTGGCTTTTTTAGATTCTACATACAAGTAATTTCATAGAGCATTTGTTTTTGTCTGATTTATTTCACTTAACATAATTCTCTCAAGTTCTATGTATGTTACAAATAGCAGGATTTCCTTCTTTCTCAGGACTGAATAACATTCCATTGTGCCTACTCATATGTGTGTGTATTATAAGTATAAATACATATGCATATATGTTATATACGAGCACATCTTTATCCATTCATCCATCGACAGACAGGTGGTTTCCATATCTTGGCTCTTATAAATCACTGCAATGAACGTGAGAGGGTAGATACCGCTCTGAGATCCTGATTTAAATTCCCTCGGATATATAGCCAGAAGTGGGATGGCTGGACCATGGTTCCATTTTAACTTTTTCAGAAACCTGGATACTGTTTTCTGTAGCAGCTGTACTATACTTTTTGTTTTTTAAATATCATTGTAAAATGTTATTTATCTTGATTGCTGAGTTTTTTTGGAGTCTCCTTAGGTTTTGTGCGTGGAGAGAAAGCCTAACTAGTCCTGACTTCGAAGGATTTATAACTGAAAGGTTGGAAATAGTCTAGAAATAAAATCTTACTTCGGCATCATGTCTGTCAAAGAGATATTGGCTTGCTCACTATTACCATAAGACACCTTATTTTCTCACGTGAAAAAAGTTATATTATTATAATAATTATTAATGATAAAATATCAGTGGAAACACAATATGATAATTATGATGAACTGTATATACTTTGAGGTTTTTATGTGTTTTATACGGATAACAACTACTTTACCTATATTCAAGTTTAACTGGAAAATTAAATGAGCTATTACATATAATATATATCTCAATTTCAAAGCATGATACATATGTGTTAAAGCTGTTAATCAAAGAATGATGGATACTTGTTTTGATGGGCACCTCGGGAGATTTTGTGTGTGTGTACATAGTGTTAATGCAGAAAAATTCTTTTGCTTCTGATTTTTGAATTAAACCATAAATATCACAAGGGAAATAATGTTTTCTACCAACATGTTGCAAATTTAGATTAACTGAAGTGTTAGCCCCTAGGTTTTCGGTAAAAACAAATTGGTGGCAAAAAGTCACATTAAATAAGACTAGATCCTTTCTAATGGGAGATATTTGGGACCCTTCACGCAACAAGAAGTCAAGAACATCCCTAAACCACAAGCCATTCCAAATAGGACCTTGCTGAGACGCAGACACAGATTTAAAATATTTTCAAACAGTATACTATCACTAGAAAAATTCCCTATTGATGCTGGGGGATTTTCCCCAGAGGTGTGAATTATAAACCTGAAGAGACACTGTTAAGATTTTGTGTATGAAGTTAAGTCTTAGTCCTGCTCAGCTCAACTTCTATTAATTATATTTCAACTCATAGCAAGCAGAAACTAAGAACGATGTGTCATGGTAAGTAATTCGCTTGCATTCCCTAATGCAATGTCACAATCTAGATCTTTCTTCTGAGAAGATTTAGTTGAAACCTCCATCCTGCACCTCCTGGTAAGAATACCATTTAATGTTCCATTAGCAAAGCAGAGCTTTTGGAAGTCATAATGAAGGAAATTCTCAGAAGAGCTGAAAGGAGACTTGAGGGAGGGCCCTGTTTTCATATTAATCTTGTGGTTAAGTTGGAGTCTGGGTAAAATTGTACAAATTCCTTTGTAATTTATCTGGCAGAATAAGATTTCAGTCAGACAAGGTACTTACAATTGAGAAACCAGCTTCTCTCCATCCATAAAGCATGCTAATTGGAAAGCTGTGGGCAGAATTCCTGCCAAAAGCCGGGAATCTTCTCAAATATTAACGATGCCCTCCTGCCAAACTTTTGGATGCTGTCATGAATCTGGTGGCTTACAGCTTTATGTCATTTCATCATGTCTTTGATCTTGCTGTCGGTGTACCCCAAAGAGGGAATACCGTCCAGTGGTGGGGCCATGAGACACAGTGCGGAAGTACCTATGGGATTGGGAAGGAAAGCCGGCGACTATGCAAGTGGACGTATCCCATAAAGGTGACGTGTTACAAACGGAAACAGACAATGATGAATATGTTTAGGAGTCATAACTAAGCTACAAAAGGAATTTGAATTGTTCTAAACTCATAGAATATGGCTGGCGTTGTTAGCAAACGTAGAAAAGAACAGGAACAATGAAAATGATTGGAACATAGAAAATAATCATGCAGGAGAAGCAAGAAGTCTTCCAACTCTGCTGGGAAAATTTTTTAAGAGAAGGATAACCTTGGCTCTACGGTGCCACTGACGGATCTTATACGCAGCGTAGGGGATGTTCAAGTGCTCCTAACTTTTTTTTTTTTTTTTTGAGAAGCTTAACAAAATTAATGCTGTTTCTCCAGATGCCTAATTTGCTCCACAGAAGTGGTCTCCATCTCAAATCTCGACCAGAAGTTGATTTGGAAGCTGGCAAGCATGCACTCTTGGCAATTGAGAACATCAGCAATGAGAGAAGAGTCTGCAACCTTCCCCTCTGCCCAGGAAGAGGTCAGGACCTTGGCACACCCCTTTGGGAAGATTGCCAACTTTGGGTTTTAGACAGCACATTTAAATGTTTTATCTGAACTGCCTATTACTTTACAGCTAAGCACCTCTCCATTCAGCCAAAGTGGTCAGATAGACACTTGGTGAGTATTTGGGTTGTTATGCCAAAGTCATTTTTGGCCTTCATTTTTGGATACTTGTGAAAGCAACTGTCAACTCAGTTCCTTGAATAATTGATTGCAAAGAGGGTTCCTGTAGATGGGAACTTAAAGTTCTTATGAAGGCATTCCAAGAGCAGAAATTTCTGTGTGGAATAATGGTATAAGAAAAGGTATAATAAATCCTCACATTTATATAGTACTTTATAGTTTAATATAATAGTTAAGAGCACAGGCATTAGAATCAGACCGAAGTAGGTTTTTGAGTTATGTTAACTCCTATGAAAATCAGTTGCTGATACTCAGATTCCATAGTTTCTTAAGGGCTTGGGTACTTTCTAGCAAACCTCTCCAATGATCTTGTTGGTAAACTGGGGATAATAACATCTACGTCATAAGGTTGATTTGAGAATTCAAAAATACGCTGTAATCAAAATAATATGTATAAATATAATTTTATATTACAGCTCCTTGCAAGTAAGTGATCAATCATAGATGAAAAAGCCATTTTATATATTTTTAAAATCTTTTTTCAATTAATTAATTTATTTATTTTGCGAGAAAGAGGGAGACAGAGAAAGCATGAGTGGGGGAGGGGCAGAGAGAGAGACTCCCAAGCAGACTTCTTGCTGTCAGCCCAGAGCCTGACGGGGGGCTTGATCTCACGAAACATGAGATCATGACCTGAGCCAAAATCAAGAGTTGGATGCTTGAATAACTGAGCCACCCGGGTGACCCAAATCTATTTTATATATTGTGAAAACCTTCACATCAATCCTTTAGAGTCAGGGATAAAGTTTCGTGAAGATGGTCCAGACAAACTTGTCAAGGGAGCCAGGCTTTTTAAGCTATCTTGAGCTTAAATAAACAAACATGTAAATGGACTATGGTGTCATAAGGGACACCTATATACACCAGCTATTGGAGCATGAACAATAATTCAAGCTCAAGAGTGCAATTAAGTATTTCCTACTGTATTTGCTAAGGCAAAGTATGGGATTATGGTGGCAGGTACACCTAATTTGCATCCTGATTTGGCTGTTTACTGACTGTGTGATCTTGGAAAAATGAACTTTTCTAATCTTCATTTATAAAATGGGAGTAGTAATAGTTCCTAGCTCACAGGCCTGAGAAAATTCAACGAGACAATGCTTATAAAGCGTTCAGCGTTGAGCCTGGCATATGGTAACAGTACAGTAAATATTAGCTGCTATTATTACACGTAGAGAAGAAAAGAGCATAGGAAGCAAAACAAAAATTTATTGAGCACTGACTTCATGTAGGACACACATGCCAGATCCTTTATGTATATTTTTCTTTTTTATCCTCTTAGCTTCTCTGGAAGATGGGCAGTGTGGTTCTCATCTACATAAACAAGGGATCTGAGGCTCTGAAAATTAAGCAGTTAGAGAGAGAGGTTAAACGTATCCACTGTTCACACAGTGCTCTAAAGAAGCGTGTTCTGAGTGCCTACTCTTTGCCAGACACAGTACTAGGTACTATGAACACCTCATCTCCGGTCTTCATAGTGCTTATTCTGTAATGAGTGGAGACAGCTGAGTCCAAAGAGATATAGGGAGTGTGCGAGGGTGGAACATATGAATCATGAGAACCTTGTAGGTCACTGTGAGGATCTTGGCTTTGACTTAGGACCTCTGTACTTGCTTCAAAGTTATGTTCATTTTCTCAGCATCTTTTTTTTTCTTTAAAGAATCATTTTATTGGCTTCAATGTTAAGATCTGGCTCAGGTTCTCTAACTTAGAACACTAATGGGATATTAGAGGCCCATAGCAGAGATCTACCATGCAAAAAGCCCTGTGTACATTCCTGGGCAGGCAACAGTGCTCTACTGGGTGCCCCACGACCATGGAAGTTGTCTCAAGACATTCAACAGTCTCCTACGCCACTTCGGCTATCCCAAGCGGTGGTCAGAATAAACCACAGGAAAGACGGAGGTGAGACTTGACCTTGACCCTTCGATACAATTTCTTGTTTCGTGATTCTCAACATTCCATTCCTGACTTTAGACTTTTCTGTGCTTTGTGCACTGGGATGCCTCATATGGTGCCACTGAATTCACTAGACCTAAGATTAGCAATTAGCATCTCCTATGGACATTCAACCTCCACAGTGGAAAATCAATAAATCATGTTCAATAAAGAAATAGGGAATGCTTGAATAAATAAGTGGTTGAATAAATACATCCTCTCTACTATCAATCAAAACTTACATGCCCAGTGCAATTTCTTTACCGAACAGACTGTTTAGATACACCAATTTACCCAATAGTGTCCACAAAGACACAACTCCTAATGTCTTCCTTTATACAAGACACATCCTTTTAGGCATTCTAAGAAATTCTACAACCTAAAGGGATGATGATGCTCAGGGTGGAAATTATAGGCATCATGGAAGGCTGGTCAAAGAAATGAATTTTTCTGAACATAAATATATCTTTAAGTCAGTTTTGGAATTTGACCATAAAATTCCCCTTATAGGTACTTTCAAAAATGTTCTCTAAGACAAGACTATTTCCTATATTCCCTGAGTCTATAAAATAAGAATATCTTGAACATGAAATCAATGGCTTGTTGTTGGGTCCATGTTAGTTGCCAATTTAGAACACTCCACAGTAAATGTATAAAAAATTAATAGGCAGAACAATCAAATTGGCACACAAAGTGGGGGTTCTTGAAATATATCCAGACAGAACCATGTTCTCAGGCCTTCCTCTTTGAAATGGGGGAAAAGACTACTTGAATAATTGACTGGTCATCATGGCAAGATAGTGTTGCTCTCTCAGCTTTATAAATTAAACAGGAGTGGCAATAAAAGTAACTGAAATATATTTTTTTCAGAGAGGGAAGTAAACCATAAGAGACTCTTAAATACAGAGAACAAACTGAGGTTTGCTAGAGGGGCTAAGTGGGTGATGGGTACTAAGGAGGGCAGTTGTTGGGATGAGCACTGTTGGTATTATATGTAAGTGATGAATCACTGGGTTCTACTCCTGAAACCAATAGTATACTGTGTGCTACCTAATTTGAATTTAAATAGGTAAGTAAGTATCTATTGAATTTAAATAGATAAGTAAGTAAATAAAATATGTGTTTGTATTCAACATACATGTGTATGTGCATGCACATGCACTCCCCATATGCCCATTAGAGACTCTATTTGCGGCCATGAAAATAATTGATTTTCCAATGAGTAAGTGACCTTCACTGTACCCTCCAGGTGACTTGTTTTCCCAAGCACCTGAACATTCCTTCACTTGCTAAAAACACCCAGCATTAATCCAATGCCCCTCATTAAGCATGGTGAATGTTCCTTTTGACATAGTAAAACTAAAGCTAGTATAATTTGTGCGTGCCAACGGGTAGACTTCCTTGCCGAAGGGGATTTCCCTGCTGCATATGGAAGGTGCTTAACTTGTGTCCTCTTGCCAAGACAGGATGATCACGCACTGTATACAAATGCATAAACAATTTTATGGAGCATGACAATCCCTGTGGGTCTCTAGAGATATTAACCAGAGTCCTCCGTTTTCCAGGCTTGAAGTTTTCATGAATTGAGGAACGCGTAACATCCTCTTCAACACAAGCATTGAGTCCTACATCTGCTGTGACTGCAAAAAAGAAGCATAATCCATGACATATCCTTTTAAAGGATACTCAGCATAATCATTAGCATAGCATAGAGTGAATGTGATTTCTCTTTCTTTCTCTCTCCCTCTCTTAATAGAGATATATAGATATAAAGATATAGATATAGATTTAGACATTCAGAAAGTTTTTATGCAATGTGAAACTTGCCTTCCCCAAAACAGAATCATTGGCAGAATCATTGGCAAAGACTTGAGCATTAATGGCAATTCTGATTTGGATCTAAATTAGTCCCTTAACCTGCTAAACCTCGCCCTTTCTAGAAGGAAAAAAAAAGGAAGAACTACTCTCACCTGTACCCCAAACCGGATTAAGGGATAAAACCAATAATGTGAGAGTACTTGGAAACATGCAGGACTTTTCAGATCTTAGGGGTTGGAGGATTCCAATGTAAGAATGTAAATGTCTACAGCATATTTGCATGAGTTTCAACTTAGTAGAACCTTTAAAGAGAAATGTGTTCCTCTCCACCCATAATTCTTAAAATTACTTTAAATTCTGCAGCTTGGTATTTAGTGCATTATACATGAGGTAGGACTAGTTTCACAGCTGGACTTTATAGCATGGCAGTACTTAGAATATTTTTGTGGATAATGTAGTCCTCTTAAAGGTTTCTCTCCTTAAATTCTGAAAAAAAAAGATGATCAAAATATGAGTTTTTCGTTTCCTAAAGAATCTTAAAATTGGTTTAGGACATACTTCAAGTAATGCCAAATGTCCTAGATTCTCTTTTACATTTACAATGAGACCTTCACAGATTAAAACTCCCGTTCACACTTAGGCTAATGTGAGGAGTCCAGAGGTAAAATCCTAAAGGATGATGTGAGAGGACAATCTAGTTCCTCATTCAGAAGAAGGTGCTAAAACATTTGGAAAAGTTAGAAACATTTCTGCAAGTAAACCCTGATTCAGCCAAATGACAGCTTGAGATTTACAACTCAGTGACAGTGGGGAGGCCGGTTCCAGGATGATAACCCTGCCACAGTTCATGAGAAAAAGGTTTTCACCACATAATCCGCTCAACGATCTGTTTGCAGGTGATACCATTTCTGTTTTTCAAGTAAGAAAACCCAGGCTCAAACAGTTATGATTATCATCTTATATGTTAATTTTAATTTGTATCCATTCTTGTGCCAGAAATAGCTAAAAGAAGCCAAGTAGATATAAATAGCCATGTCGCAATCATTTTACAAATGATCATATAAGCGCTTCTTACTAGTCAGCGTCTCTGCCTCTAGCTCCTTACTCCTCTAAGGTAGAGCGTCAGGCCATTTCACGGCCATCTGAAATGACCATATTGTAAATCATTTTAGGTTTGCCAGCTATACCAACCCTGTTGCAACCACTCAATTCTGCTCTGGTAGCCCGAAACAGCAATTGACGATGCGTAAGCAAATGGACATGACTGTGTTCCAATAAAGCTTTATTTACAAAACAAAGCCAGCAAGCCAGACGTGGACTGTAGCTTATGGACCCTTGATCTATGGCCTCTTGCAAATTTCGTAAGTTCCTTCCAAATTCCATGTGAAGCTCGCTCCCACCAAACGTCTTCTGAGCAGCATTAACTGATAATCAGCCCAATATGCCAAGGAACCCCACATTCTTACATGCTTTGCGAACATGTCATGTGAGTTTATCTGTATACTGTTTTATTGTCTGCTTTGCAAAATATTTTATAATTTGTTCTCTCTCTTTTTAGGTTGTATCTTTAAAGACATGGGGCCTATCTTCCCACTCCTACTGAGATTTCTCATATAATATGTCCATTATGCTGATGAGTATTCAGTAAGTGTTATTGAATACTGAAAGGGAATACAAGAATTCAAATTTATTGAAAATTAAAAAAAAAATAAGGATATAAAACTTGTGTGGGAAGGAAAATAGAATTTCTTCTTTAGAAATCTGAAAATAATGGAGTGCAAATGTGGTCATTGACATTTTCTTTAAAAAATCCTATATTTGGGAAAATACTATTTTCTTTTGGAGGGGATTGTTCTTTGTCCAATGATAATAGTCACTGTGTCATTGCGTCATGCCATACCATCAATAGCACTCTCTATGTAAAGCCCTAGTGAGTAGACAACTGCTGGTCAAGTTGTTGTTCCGTTTTAGGTTGTCTCTCTTTTTGGAGACATTTTTGACCTTCATTAAATGCCAATATAATACACTCTGCTGAATCCTATAAATAAAAAATGTACTCGGGTCAGTTTAGCTGTAGTTCTTGGTTTCTGTCAATTTGATTCTATTTCAATTTCAATAACTTTATTGTCATGACAAGGCAAACATGAGCTCAAGAATTGCCAAAGTCAATAAATCAACACTTGGGTCTCGAGATAGCTTCTGTATGGTTCCTTTTCACAATTTCGAATGAGGGGTAGACCGACTGGCACATATTTAGAAAAGCTCTTTTGACCTTGTATAAAAATAATGCATCAGGATTATGCTGGCATCCTGTAGGCCAGCCTAGAGAAGTGCTCTTATTCGTTGGACTTGCTTTCATGGGCCAAATCAGATAAAGATAAAGATTTTGTTGCTAATGCCAACCCTATGCAATAGAACTGGGAAGAACATTTTTTTTGTGCACGTCACGGTTAAAAGTTATGGGCATTCTTGTGGTTGTTATTACCATTACATAGACCAGAAGTGTGGAGACATTTTCTTTCTTTCTTTCTCTCCCTCTTTCTTTCTTTCTTTCTTTCTTTCTTTCTTTCTTTCTCTCCCTCTTTCTTTCTTTCTTCTTTCTTTCTTTCCCTCTTTCTTTCTCTTTCTCTCTTTCTTTTTCTCTCTTTCTCTCTCTCTCTCTCTTTCTTTCTTTCTATTTATTTTTTTGAGAGAGCATAAGCAGGAATAGGGGCAGGGAGAGGGGGACAGAGAATCTGAAGTGGGCTTTGCACTGACAAGCTGACAGCAGCAAGACCAATGTGAGGCTCAAACCCACTAACTGCGAGATCATGACCTGAGCTAAAGTTGGCCGCTCAACGGACTGAGTCACCCAGGTACCCGAAGCAAACATTTTCTTAAAGAGCCAGATAGTAACACTTCAGTCTTGTGAGTCTTTAGTTTCTATCACAACTACTCAACTCTGCCATCATGGTAGGAAAGTACCCATAGAGAAAAATTTCAAAAATGGACAAAGATGTGTTTCAATAAAAATATATTTACAAAAATGTTCAAATGACCCACAAGCTATAGTTTGTGAACTCCTGGTATAGACTTTCAATCAGAAGTTGGTCTAGGAACTTCACAAATTCATCACTCTTTATTGCCTGAACCATATTTTGGATTCCTATAAATTTCTCTACACTCTCTTTGGTGACATGAAAAATACTTATAGTTTACTTGGCCAGTGTCTGGATTGTTCATGTCTGTAACCCTAGTATCCACCATAGTCTCTGGTACATAGTAAGTATACCACAATATTTGTGGGAAAAATAGTTCCTGGGTATATGTACTAGTACATAACCTAGAAGTAAGGTATGTCGCTCAAGACTAAAATTGTGCCCTGGCATGCTGGGATTACATAATGGATCTGTTTTTACTTATTTATATCCAGAAACATTCCTAGGATAAATAGAGTTGTGTGATTTTCCTGGGCTCTTTATTTTGCACCCCCCCCTTGAGGGTTTAGCTATGAATTGAAGAAAAAAGGTAGATATTAGCAACTAATCTAATACTTTAAAGGACCTATATAGTTCCTTTAAAGTATTTAAAGTATACCTTTAAAGTATACCAATTGTTCATAGAATAGTTACACTATAACCATGAATAGGAACACAGAGTAACCAAAGCATTCTACCATATTTCATAATGAACCAAGAATCAACAATGTGATATCTTTTTTCTCTCTAATTCCACTTTTAGTATTCTCTTCATTTAATGTCTTCTATTGACCACATACTCCGTTATAAGCAAAGTTAATAGAGAAGGAGAGAAATAGCTTCTGTCTCTGTTATTCTCTGTTCAACTGTGGAAGAAGTGAGGTAATGCAAAAAAACTTAATGATTAAAATAGAAGTGACAATGATATGGGAGTACAAAGAAGTGGAGAAGTGAAGGAGAAAATAAACATTTAGATTGTCTTCACTTCTCCTACTACCAAAGGAGAACCCCCCATCCACACCATTCAAGTTTTCCTAGACCACAGCAGTGTCTTTTGTCGGCCTTTACTTTTTTATACCGAGACTCAATTAAAATCCTTATTTGAAAGCTAAGCCCTAACAAATGTGATTGGGCTTATCTTCAAATATCCAGAATCTAATCTCTTCTTTTCACTTCCAATGTTCCCACCTTGGTCCATGTTCTCATCCTTTCTCACCTGAATAATGAGAATCTAACTGGTCACTCTGCTTCTCTTACAAGACTTAACCCTTTAAAATGTGAATTTGATGATGTCATCCTTTCTGCAAAACACACAGTGGATTCCTATCTCACTCATAATAATAATCTTTCTAATGCTTAACCAGGGCCTATATATATGTACTTCTCCCCATTACCTCTCTAGCCTTGCCTCCTACCATCCACCTTTCTCACTACTCTCCAGTCACATTTACCTAAGTGTACTGTAAGAATATCAGAAATGTTCCTATCTCTATCCATGTTTCTTGTTTTGATATTATCCATTACATGCATATCTATGACACACTATATAAGCATTAGGACATTAGAACTTTATGAAGATAGAGATATATCTATTTATTTCTATATCTTCCGTGCTTAAACCATTTTTTGTTGGATGGTAGGCTTTCATCTTGTGGAAGGGATGAAATGAATTAACATCTTGTGGAAGGGATTAAATGAAATAGACATTATTACTGTTCACCAACTATTTCCATCTCTCTTCCAGGCCACATGGTAGGAGTTAGGCATAATTATCTTATTTGCTTTAATGCAGGAAATGTGAGCAGAAGTGGCATATGTCATATATTGGCAGAGACACTAAGATACAGTGTGCAATTTACGCAATTCATCATACTCTTGGTGGATACGTTTGTCAAAGGAAAGGCCCTTTGGCTATCCCAGAATGACTACAGGAGAAAAACCTTTCCTGTCTGACTATGTAGGACATGCAGTTTGAGCAAGAAATAAACTCTTTTTTGCCACTAGGATTTGGATTATTTTGTTCCAGCAGCATAACCTAACTAAACCTAACTGATACAGGATCATTTTCAATATTTCTTTATATCTAGGCCATCTTCTCTATCCCCTACCCCAGTAATCCTCTGATGTTCCAGAAGCCTGAAAATGTATGTATATTACTCAGAAAGCAGAAATAGGAAAGCCCTCAGCCAGTATTCCCTACATCAATTGGACAAAGAGAGAATCTTACACATAGAAGTTGGTGGGCACTATAGACTCTAAAGGAATATCATTCTTGTGCTTCTCAATCCCACCAAGAAGGATGACAGTAATATAAGACAGACCTATGCAGAAGTCTCTAATGTATTGGGGTTCTTTGGTGAGTGAAAGGAACATGTATAGAAATAATGGAGGGTGTTTCTCTTCCCTACAAATCATAATATATAATTAATATTAATATAGTTTCCAAAAAGAGCTACTGCATAGTATGATTAGAGCTCAAAAATGGCTCTTGACATATGGCATGCTATTTAACAAAGTTGTGTAAATAATGATTTATCCTCATTTTATTTTTTATTTTATTATTTTTTTTAAAGTTTATTTATTTTGAGAGAGAAAGTATGAGCGGGGGAGGAGCAGAGAGAGAAAGAGAGAATCCCAAACAGGCTGTGCACTGTCAGAACCATGGCATGAACCCTGAGATCATGACCTGAGCCGAAATCAAGAGTTGAATGTTAAACTGACTGAGCCACCCAGGTGCCCCTGTTTATCCTCATTTTAAGGAGAAGATGTAACATGAGCAACCAGGGCTACAAAACTACTAAATATCATAAAGTAGACTCAATTATGAGGGATTTTAACAGCAATATTTTGTCCTCACATTTATTCACATCATGTATATTTATTACATACTTGCTATGTTTAAGTACTGGGCTCATTTATAATTTAAGTATTTGGGTCCTTCCTTACGTCTATAGAAGAATAGATTTCAATGAGAGCAGGTAGAAAAATTTCCTTGTGCAGAATTTCAATATCCAGAAATCTCAGTTAATGAGAAGCTCGGAACATTGCTGGGGTCTTATAAGCCTACACCTCCTAACAGAGGGCACATAGAGGGTGCTCAGCCAATAATCCTTTCTGATAAAGATAATCCTGGGGCTTTCCATGGTCATGAAATGCCACCTGATAGTGTAATAAGCACAGGAGCATTTTGGTGCAAAGTTGGTGTTAAGGACTGAATTGTGTCCCCCTCAAATTCATGCACTGAAGTCTGAACCTCCAGGACCTCAGAATGTGCCCATATTTTGCACATAGGGTTTTTAAAGAGGCAGTTAAGTTACAATGAGGTCATTAGAGTGACCTTAATCCAATATAATTGATGTCCTTATAGAAAAGGAAATTACAACACAGAAGCACTTAGAGGAAAGACCATGTGACGACATGGGGAGAAGACGGCCATCTACAGGTTAAGGAGAAAGGCCTCAGAAGACACCAATGCTACCAACACCTGATCTCAGATTTCTAGTCTCCAAAACTATGAGAAAATGAATTTCTGTTGTTTAAGCTACCCAGTCTGTGGTACTTTGTCATGGCAACTCCAGGAGACTAACACAATTTAACTGCTCAACTAACACAATTGAACTCAAAGCTATGCATTCTAATTCATAATAAAATTGTTTATTTATGTGCCAAAGTACTTACTTAAGGTAACACTCATGGGCCCTGAAGAGGCTGAAATATAATCAAACAGTATCAAAGGGCTCCATGAATATTCATTTGGCTCTAAGCACAATCTTGATACTGACATGTAATGATGCATCCCTCCTTTCACTTACACTTGTAATTTTTATGAATCTTGGTCTACAATCCTAGATGCAAAAGAAATTTACCTTTATTCTTAAATTGAAATGAATCTCTCCACCCCATTTGGTTGTGACAGAATAAAATGAATTTCAGCCCAGCTGAGGCTCCTGTACCCTTTCCCTAGAATTGTAGCAATTTCTCAGGGACTTAAGAGGTATTTAATGATGGGTGTGCTTACACAGTATCACATATGAGGGAAGATCATTTCTCAATGTGTTCATTTTTATCTGTTATACAGATTGCTGCTATGTTGTACCTCCCTCTTCGCTTTAGGGTCTTCTGAGTCTGAATATGTTTTTGCTAATTTTGGATCATCTGGCATTCAGGAATCCCTCCAATATTATTGGGTCATGCTGTTTCTTGGAAACTGTGAGCCCCTTCACTTTTTCTGCCCCTCTTGGGCCACTAGATTCCTTTAATTACTGTTTTTGTCCTTTGCTACTATGGGGAGTTGATTGAAACTTCTAGTTCATGCACAAGACTTATTTTCTCCTTATCTATGTTAAAGAACTTTTATTTTGTTTAGGAGAAGCAATATAACCAACAAGAGACTATACGTCTTTCCATTCTTGCAACCAAATGTAGTGATGTGACTAAATCTTGGCCAATTAAGATATATGTGGAAGTTGTTGGATGGGACTTTCAAAGGGGACATGTTCTTTTGATCTTCTTTTTACTTCCTTTTTAAAAATATGAATGTAATTGCTCATGAAGTCATTTTGAAGCATAAGAAACATGATAAGAATGGTGATAAAGAAACTTGTTACCTGATGATCAGAGAGCTACGATAACTGGACTTCTTGAGTAAACAAACAAACAAACAAACAAAACTCTCTTATTTGTCTGAGTCTCCCTTATTGTGAAGTTCTGTTACAGATTGATGAACCAAATTCTAGTTGATACCCTGTTATCTCAGGAATGAACTCTTAGACTAACCATGCAATGATTTTTATACTCTGGGATCTTGTCTTATCTTGGGTCTGCTTGGGAATGGAACACAAATCCATTCTTGTTTCAGATTCTTTCTAAACATATCTTTGTTGTTGTTGTTGTTGTTGTTGTTGTTGTTGTTGTTGTTTTAAATCTCTTCCCTCTAAGGTGTGGTCCCTGAAAGATTGAGTCGTTATTGGCCATTTTCTCAAGGAAATACTGGCATCTAATTCATCATTCCTTCCTCTGCAATCAACCCTTTCTGTCTACAACCATTGTTATCATTTTCTATTCCGCAGGGTATAGTACTAAAAGCATAGGGTCTAAAGCCAGATTGCCTAAGGTTGAATACTGGATCTGCCATTTAGTGTATGTGTGAACTTGGAATGGCTCTCTGTGCCTCAGTTTTCCCATCTATAAATAAACGGTACACAATTCATACAGAAATTATAAGACAACTCTTGTAAAAGACTTAGAAGTGGGTCTGCAATATAACAAGTGCCCAACATATGTTAGCTATCATCATCATCATCACTTTTGAGAATATAAATTCATATTTATACATCATCAGGTATATCATTAAATGTATCCTGTTTCTTAAAGACTTTCCAATTGCTTAGAGACACTCAACTTTAAATAAACAAAGAAACAACTCCTTATCCCCTGTTGAACACTCTCTCTTGGAAGCAATGAGAACAGGATACCTGACTAATTGTATGAAAGGCCACTGTATACAAACAAACATGGAGGGAAAAAACTGGTTAACATTTTAAAATAATATCTATTTCATACTAATATTTTCTTTCAAAATATTTGATTTAGCAAATCTATTGATAAAGCCACTGCATGAACCACAATCTAGTATTGTGAAAAGAGCCTAGAATTTGGTCAGGTGACCAACTGTCCCAGTTCGTCCAGGATTGACAGGATGAAAAACTAAAAGGATACACGATTCAGTGCTAAAATGGAAAGCCCTGAGAAACTGACCACCCTAGATTTATATGAAATAGATCTGGGATTAAAGCCTGGCATCTCCATTTCTTAAAAAAAATAATTTTAATGTTTATTTATTTTTGAGAGAGACAGAGACAGAATGCGAGTGGGTTAGGGGCAGAGAGAGAGGGAGACACAGAATCTGAAGCAGGCTCCAGGCTCTGAGCTGTCAGCACTGACCCTGACGGGGGGGCTCGAACTCACGAGCTGTGAGATCATGACCTGAACCGAAGTTGGACACTCAACCAACTGAGCCACCCAGGCACCCCATGGCATCTCCATTTCTTAATGGAGGAAGCTAGTATAATTCCCCTTTTCATGCCATTCTATACGCAAACTACTATACTTCACCTGTTTGGTTTTCAGTTTATTCATCTGAAAAATGGGAATAATAGTATAATGTACCTTGTGTAAAGAATTTAGTATAGAGAAATGGTAATTATTTTTAATAAATATTATTTCCCTTCACTCTATGTGATACTTGAAGACTACATTTCCCCAGTAATAAACCCGAGGAATTCAGGGCAGAACTCACTATCCAGGCGTCTTCAGTCATGTATGACCTGAATGAAACTTTTAACAAAAACAAATGGCATACTGCACTTTCAACAGTGATATGCAGAAGCCTTCCATAAAAGACCCTATTTTAAAACCAATGAAAAGAAACTCCATCACTCTAGTTGAATGAATATAGTCATCAGCAACTGAAAATGGAAATTAGTTAGCAGAGGGTCCCTGGAAACCTGTGGAGAAATGACTTAATAATCACGGTGACTGAGACAGAGGTTTCCTTTTTTACCATAGCAAATAAAAAGAAATGTGAAAAATATACTTCCTCGGGCTTTTAGAAATAGCTTACTTAAAACTAACTTATTTATAATAGATACTTACAATAGAAAAGTGACTAGGGAAAAAATAATCTGAATTCAGAAGAGGATGCTGAACTACATCTTACAGATGCCAGTACATCTATTTTAATAAGCATAAACATTCAGTTACTCATTGTGGTCATGAGGTGAAGTTTGCTTCTTAATCAACTATTCTGCCCACTGAGAAAATACTTTCTTTATCTGTCACCAATGTTCCTAAGAAAGAGGGTTGTCTATATCATTCATTCCCATGTCCTTTCTTTGATCTGTTATGGAAGCCCAAATTGGAGGAAAATTTACTCTGGCAGGTACACGGTAGCCCCTCTCCTTACCCCAAGCTGCTTACTGCCTAATACATACATGGAGAGGAGACCTTTCTTTGCAAATTGAACCAAGCAACTAACGTATATAGAATGTATTTGAATAGAAACATGCCAAGTCATCTTAGAACAATATAGCGGGTCTCTAGTCAATAAAACCAAACTGTAACCCTGCCGATTATATGTAAAAAAGATAAAGAAACAATGAATCTGCCAGAGGAAAAATTATGGGAGCAAAGAAACAGGAGTCAAAGAGTCAGTCCTTGGAAATGTCCATATGCGAAACTTAAAGTCAGAGTACTTGGTTTGGCCAATCAGAACAGTCCTCTTCCCAGAGCGTGATGAAATTAAACGTTGGTCTTCTTATAGTAATGGAATCCAGCTTCTGGAAAAAATATTTTCATCATACTGAAGACACGCATTGACTTTATTGGCCACTTGCCACTTTTAAAAAAATAATGTATTCTATTGCAGTAGTCCGCTCAGGCTGCCATACAGACGACCACAGCCCGGGTGGCTGAAACAACAGAAATTTATTTTCTGAATTCTGGAGACTGAAAGTCCCAAGATCAAGGTGCCAGCAGGATTGGTTTTTGGTGAGACCTCTCTTGCCGGCTTACAGGCAGCTACCTCTCACTGTGTCCTCACATGGCCTTTTCTTTCTGTGCCCACACTCCTGGTACTTTTTTTCTCTTTTTATAAAGGCGCTTCATTTGACCTTTATCTCCTCTTAAAGGCTTTATCTCCAAATATAGTCACATTAGGAGTTGGACTTTCAACATATGAATTGGGGGGAACCCAATTCATTTCATGTGTTATGAACGGTGGTATCTGTGTGAGTTGGCCAAAACCTATGTATTTAGGTCAATTTTTTTCTATACTACCAAATAACTGAGAGGACTTCCAATAATTTGATATTAGTCAGATACTTTTGATTGAGTTAACATTTTCAAGGTACTGTCCATAGACCATGTTCATCAAAAATAACTGGGAAATTTGTTTAAAATTCAAATTTCGGGACCTCATTCAATACCTGCTGAATCAGAATCTCTGGGACTAGGAGAAGAGAATTATCATTTTTAATGACTTTCCTAGACTTTTATAAAAATATATTTCAAAATATGGAAAACCAACTATGGACAGATTATCCTAGGTTTGGTTAGTTTTGAGTTTCAAGATATTAGGAAAAAAAATGCTCCTGGGACTCAAAATAGAAATATGAATCATAGACTATAGCTCGGGAGATATCTAGATTTATATTAAGACTTCCAGAATGCACCCCGTACAAAATAAGCTTCTTATCATGGTGTACCATACCCCTTAAAATCTTATAATCGGGCCCTGGTTACCTCTGAGTTTTAGAGAGTTCAAAAGGTCAGCTTCTTTTCATGTCTCAAAAGGAGAAGGGGTCTAAACCCATAAAAACATAATCTGATTATTCATTCTTTCAATATGCCATATTCTGACAACCTTCCCATAATCCTATGTGGCTAAATTATAGGAATAGAAGAAATGGAGGGTGAATCTTATCATAGACTTCTGGTCAGCATAGAGTATCAGCACATATTTTTCACCCTTTTTCTGTCTAGTAGGAGATAACCATGTATTTACCAATGGGTTTAAGCAGCTAAGCAAAAGCCTAGACTTAACCCTAGATGATCTTACCCCGAACACTTGCAGAGCCTAAATGGAGACTTACGCACCACATGTCTAAACGTTTAAAAGTTTTATGTTAAACTCACAAGACATTAAATAAATCATATTTAGTACAATGGCGTGAGAATAAATGTTTAACAGCTGAGACTCTGAAGGGGGCAGGGAAGAGGTGGGGATGCTGATTTATAGCATTTGCTGATTTCTATGGTGTAAATATTCCAGTTTCAAGCAACCAACATGATACCACTGAACATGGCCCTGGGATAAGATAACAGCAGTCAATTCACCTGAGACTTTGTAAACTGACTCTAGCACACCACTGAATCCATCTTCCTTCCTTAATGGACATACCTTCGCAATAACTTCTAAGTCCAGGTTCAAATGTCAAGATCATAGACTTCTGAGAATTCTACACCAGAAATGAGCCCCTTCCGCCACTGGCCTCTGGCAACACATCTCATGTCCGGAAACAACCTACCCCTTCTTTTCTCAACCCTGGGTCCATCTTTTACAGCTAAGGACCCCATATGTTTACATGTTGACAACCCAGACATATCTCTACACTTCATCCACACAGATCCTATGCAGCCCCATTTCCTGCAAACAGTTGTCCGTCCCTTGGACACCTCTTAGGATGTCTCACTCCATGGAGAGAAGTATGACCCTGGGACAGCCAGAGAAGAGGTCCTTAGACGTTGGAGCCAGGGCAGTGTCCCTTGTCTGAATCTGAGACTGAGACTAAAACCCTAAGAGCAATAAACTTCAGGCACTGTTCCCTAAGTCTCCAGGCATAAATGGCCTCTGCAATATTGATTAATAAACTTGAGCATCTAATTACCCAGTTAAAAGATTTTCTGAGTCACTTTCCAGTTATGAGAGTAGCAGCAACATTGGGTAGCCAGGAACTCCTTGGCGTGTGACAGGAGAAGCCGTGAGAAGAAAGTGAGATTCCTGTATGTTCCGGAGGAGCCTTGTCTGGTCTTGGGAGTGATTTCTAATACCCTCTCTAGTTATCCCACCCATTTTTTAACCTTCACTTTGCTTCCTTCTGTCCTCTGTGTCAGTAACCTCTGAAGGTGCCAAGCTATTTCCTAGTACTCTACCTTTGCTGGAAATGTTGTTTCATCTGAATGCCTCCTATCTCCCCTGCCTCTGGTCTGTGCAACACCATTGCCTGGAAGATGACCATTCAGCTTTTTAGACACTATGCAGGTGCCATCCTAAGGGAACTTCTCAAAAAATTAAAAAAAAAATTAATGTTTATTTGTTTTTGAGAGAGAGAGAGAGAGAGAGAGAGACAGATCGAGACAGAGCGTGAGCAGGGGAGGAACAAAGAGGGAGGGAAGCACAGAATCCGAAGCAGGCTCCAGGTTTTGAGCTGTCAGTACAGAGCCTGACAACGGGCTGGAATTCACAAACCGTGAGACCATGACCTGAGCCGAAGTCGGGACACTTAACCAACTGCGCCACCAGGCGCCCTGAGAACTTCTCAAATTTTTACACCAATGCGCTGAATCCAGAGCATACTGACCATAGTTCTAAAGATCTAGGATGCAGGTCCATGAAGGGAAAATTCTTCTTCTTCTTCCTCTTCTTTTTTTTTTTTTTTTTAAGATTTCCTGTTTTATGTTTTAAAAAATCAGCATCAACATTAATAAATTATACCATCATCACGGTTGTTGTTACAGCTTTATGTTTCTGTCTTATGCATTTGATGGGTTCTAGGTTCCTTGAGGAAAAATTTTCTGCCATACTCATTTTGTAACATCAACATTTAGCAATGTTTGGTACACTATAAGACTCAATAAATCTCTATCAAATGGATAAATAAATGAGTGATTGAACATTTAATGAGGAAGGGAAGAAGGAGGGAAACTAGGAAGGAAGGAAGGTGTAAAATAATGGAAGGAAGAAAATCAGAGACTATATTAATGAATAAATTAAAGGATCCCAGAAAATAATTCGTTATAGTTTGAGGATAATAATCACAAGGACTTTTGTAAAATATCAGGAATAATTTAATATTGTAATATAAATAATTAGTATTTATAACATTCTATTTCTGTATGTTGTTGAGTAGCGAAGTATTAAATGGTATAAAGGTTTGTGGACAGCATGCTTTTAGTATAATTTGACAGTGTCAGAAAAGCAAAATTAGTTATGGCATAAGCTGCTGGACAAACGTCCAAATGTTCACAGATGACGATCTTTGGGGGCCCCAATCTGGGAAAAGTCCATTGTAGAAAACATAAGGTGTCCTACCGAAGAAATAAAAACTTAGTGCTCACTTTTTTACCATTAAATATCACTGAAGAGTCTTGTCAGAGTGTTTTGTTGGTACTTCTGTTTTTAAAACATGCTCTTAAGGGCATTGGTATCCGGCGACAAATTACTAACTACTTAGCAGACACATGGAAACTAGGAAAACTTAAATTGACAAAGAATTCACACTTAGATAATCAAAAGTCTGAACGAATAGTTTAAACAAAGCCATGGGTAATGAAGGTACTAATGTAGGTACTGAACTCCCATTTTTTCCCAAGAGAAATATAGTTATTGTTATTTTTAATGATAAATTAACATGCACTCATAAAAAATTCAATAAGAAATAGTTTTGTATATTTCCTTCCACATTTTTCTGTGGACATGCTGCATGTTTTGTATATATTCAATTTTCTTCCATTATTTTTAATATACACGTACTGTTATTTAACCTACTGTTTTCACCCAACAATATAACACTGATATACTTTCCCATCGATAAATGCAAACTCATGCCATCAGTATTAACTGCATAAAATTTTACCCACAATCTATCAAAGTACCTTCATCTTGATGGATGGATATCTAAAAATTCCTCATTTGATTTCCCATTTTTTAACCTTGAAACTGATGAATATTTTTGTTCATATACAATCGCTCTGTACTAGCCCAATTTAGATAAATTTCTAAGAGTTGAACCCTTATGACATGTAGAATTTGACTTAACATTTAATATTAAAAAAACTTTTTGATAATGTGAAGTCACCAGGAATTCCTGTATTCTACCTCTGGGATATATCCTGAATATGACTCCTTATCACCAAATCTGCCATTTTCACCCTCGTCCAAGCCTTCATTATCTCTTTCCTGGACCACTGCACTTGCTGCCTTCCACTTTTGCGTCCATGCTGTGTATTCTCGACATACAAGTCAGAGAGAGTTTTTAAAATTATGAGTCAGATCACGTAATTTCCCTGTGTAAAAATCTCCAATGGCTTCTCCTCTCACTTAAAGTATAACCCGGTCTCCTTATTCTGATTAAAGCTCTGAAGGACCCCTGTATAAATCCCTGCTTAAATTCTTAACTCTCTGTCATGCCTTTCTTCCCCTTCTCTCACTGGACTTGTTTCTTCTGCACAGGAAGTTAAAGTCTGTCCCTCCATTTGGTCTTTGCACTCGCTCTTCTCTTAGCCTCAAATGCTCTTATCCTTCCTTTGAAGATGGCTCAATCCACCTGGTAATTCAGATCTTAATGTCAGCTTCTTAGAAAAGTCTTCTCTGACCATCCTAGTATCTATTCATAAAAACAACCTTCTGGTCATTCTCTAACATGTCATGTATTCTGTGTCTCAGTTAAGCATTTATCACTCTGTGAAATTCTTGTTTATTTCCTTATTTACTTGTTTAAAAGCTGGCTCTCCCCCAGTGGAGCGACATTTCTGTAAGAGCAGAAGTGTTTGTCTGCGTATTCCTTTCAATACCTGGAAGGTAGCAGGAGTTCGGTATTTTTTAACTGAATTCATGTTGCTCCTGGTGTTTCTACTTAGACTTAAGAAGTACACTGAGGTGAAGGAGCATAGGCTGGAAAATAAGTGCTCATTGAAAACAAATCAGACCTGTACTGGAATGAAATTGTCATCATGAAAACATTTGTCCGGGAAGGCTAAGTATAAGGTGGCTAAGTACATATTAACTGTTATACTTTGTGAGCACAGGGCAGCCTTTTTCATCCAATCTAGATTTTTAAAAACTCTGCTTCAAATCATAAGGCATTAAGGAACACAAATAAGAACCTGTAGTCCAAACTTTGGCACATCGATCACATGGTTCATTTTATGGTGGTGCCACGCAGGTTTTGTGCAACTTTGGATTTAAGAAACTGCAGCTCAGAGCTAGTCCATTAGGTTCAAGTGAATTGGGCAGCTTTATATGCTCCAGTGGTATCCCTGATTTGGAGAAACACTCTGGAAGCATTCCTCAGAAATATCAAGGATCTCTTTGTTAAGAAGATTAAGGAGATTGTTAAGATTTGCACATCTATATTTTTCTTTACTAAAAGACTGTATGCTCTTTCAAGGCTAGAACCATGTCATATATTTCTGGTAACAGAAAAAAAAATAATGGAATTAAGTACATTGCAATTCTTTATTCCTTGGCATTCACATTCCAATGATCAACCAGGCATGTTGTTTTCTATATTGTGTGTTATTATCAATCAGCACTCTATCAGACCATCAATAAAACGGTCTAAGAACTGCTCTGCAGGTGGATCCAGAGAGGTGGGTCACTAACGTGTGACTAACCTCTTTCCTTTAGCCCCCACGTGAATGATCTAAATGCCACAAAGAAATCCAGCCCAATGTGATGTCTCGATAGTCCCGTTCTCTTTGGTTTATCAGAGACCCTGAGCTTGGGCATGGCTCCAGCCCTGGGAGCAACTCATCCTAGTATCTATTAAGCTGTGAGATGTGAGTCCTTGTCTCACTTTCCCGCTTGAAGGCATCCGTTTATGCTTATTTTCATCCTTCAATTGATGGATTGATATAGAAACTTAAATACGTCATTTGTTTTTCCATCCATTCCCTTTGTAGCAGTTGTGGCTTCACTTCTGTAGCCAGATTGAGTCCAGGGTGATTTTAAAGTCTAATAAAGCAAGGCAAATCTCTTCTCCCGGTTGTATTTTTTTTACATGTTTGTTAATATGCGGCAATCGGGGGAGAGATGAAGTCTGTGGCTCATTTTCAAGGGAGGAATCCAATTTGGATTTTATAGATGTTGCTGTCACTGGTCCGACATTGCTTTATTCTTTCACCAAGGATGAAGCATCAGGGTTTACTGCTGTTGCCGCTAATGGAGATCTCTCCGGCTGTTTGGGCTGAGAGCATTTCCGTTTTTATGTATTGGAGTAATTAGCCCTCCTGACCATATCTCAGGAAGTGTCTGGATTGGAGGATTAGGATAAACATCTTCAGTCAGGTTTTCTGAGTGTGATCAATGTGGGGCGTTAGCATCTCATTTGATGGGTTTTTATCAAGGCTATGGGGTTTCCTCACTCTCGCTTTGAAGGGGAGTTCTTTCATTTCTTGAATCACCAGGGCCAAGCTTAAATAACTGGGACAAAGTTAAAGATGATAGTCTTTCAAGCAATTTAAATGTCCAGGGCCCTGCTTAATCATGGCTTCTGCCTGGGCCCTTTTGTAAGTACCCACAGAGGGGTATGAACTCTGTCTCCCCTTTGCTTCGTAGAACTGCGATTCTCAGAGACTCTCAAAAACACCATTTACCAAATTCAACTTCTGCGCGTATCTTAGAATTGACTAGGCTGATGATTCTTTGAGGAGAGACACCATGCCCTTTATTCCACGTGTTATTTCTTTCTGCAAGGTATTTATGGATCATTGGCTAGTTATTAGATAATCTCCAAGGTGCTGAGGATATAGTAATAAGCATAATAGATAAGGGCCATGCTTTTAAAAAGCTTATATTTTAGTCAAGCAGAAAGGTGATAAACAAATTAGGGAGAAAATAGTAGTATCAGTGATAATTACTTTGAGGAAAATAGCTCTTGTAATAAAAGGTGTCTATGACAGAGGGTGGTGGCAACATTGGATTTAAGACCTAAAAGACAGTAAGATCTGGATGGAGTGAATTATGAGCACCCCACCCCTTTACTACCTACTATGTGACCTTCAGAAAATTACTTGTTCTTCCTGAGTCTGTTTCTCCAGTTACTATCTGAGGATAAGAACAACAGGTTGTAGTAGGTAAATAAGTTAATATATATACATCACAAAGCCCTACACATAAAAGCACTCAATAACTGCTGCTATCTGATCATCATCATGGTTAATATTATTTCCCCTCTTGAAACACTTAGATTTTATTCTATTTTCATAGTAAAATCATTGTCGTGTTTTCAGCACGACATGCACTTGAATTACAAAGGAGGTTTAGCATAGTGAGTGCTAAGTAGTTCATTTCATATCCCATAATTTTTTTTCCTGAAAACTCTAAGTAATTTAGATGAGCTCCTCCATGGGCTACTTGGTCTGTACTTTCCATCGCAGAGAATATAAAATATAGGACATGGGCCTTGGCTTCAAGTATATTGCCATTGTTTGAGGGTTTTATGAAGTTTTTTTGCAGCTTTTTTTCTGGAATGCAATCAAATCAGCTCCTTTCTTTTGATTGGCAATGCTGTATCAGTTCTCCTTCTTTCATGAAGAATGATAATGTCGGCGAATAAATCTGAAAAAAAAAAAAAAAAGGAACAGTAATAGTCAACCATACAAGGTTGGTCAAACAAATTATAAGCATGAATACTTCTATCAATAAAGATCAAGTTGAATAACAAATCATGACATGATCGATTTTATAAAAATAAAGTAGATTATAAAAAATTATGGAAGGAAATGCTTCAAATGTTAATAGTGAGTCTGCATAGTGAGATGGTAGGATTATGGATTACTTTAATTTCCTTCTTTGAACTATTCTATATTGTCTGAACATCTCAAGAAAAATATGCATTTGTTGTTTTGTAATCCAATAAAGTAAATTATTAGCAAGATTGAAGAAATGAGGATATGCATAATCACTACAAAATAAATTCAAACAAAATGACAGATTATGTAACTTAACAAGATGTATGCTTAAACTAAAATATGGGCCACATTTTCAGTTAAGCCCTGATATCTTCCATGGTCCTAAGACAATGGGCTCTGTTTTGAAGAAACAAAGAAAGTATCCTCTAGTTCTTGTCTAGCCTTTTCCCAACTCAACATCATACAGATAAGAAATGATTTGACTGTTCACTTGTTACAGGGCCCTACTAATTTCTCTGCACTTCACTGTCTATACTTATGTCATCAAAATAGACTTGAATATGATGAGGCATGAGAAGAATGTTCTATTTCCTTTGCTTTGTCCTACTCTGAACTGCCCTTCAATTCCTTCCAAGTATACTCAGAGTGTACTTCTGTTATAATCACTAATACATAAGTTGTTCCTACCAGCCCCTGGGCTCCATGAAGCCCGAGACGTGGTCTAACTGAATTTCATATCCGTGGTGCCTGTCCAGTACCTGGCCTATGAGTGCTCTACAAAATGTTTGTAGAATTTATTGAGCTGCTGCCATTTGCTCCCCAAGTCTCGTTTGACGTCATAAGTGTGGGTGCTGTTAAATTCTTAAACTTGGGACTCCAAAAGAACCCGAGAGCCAAGTTGTTCATTTCCCTAAGGGCAACTTTATATTGTACTAACATTTCAAGGAGTGCTTTGCTTTCCGTCTTTCTTCTCCTGTTTAGAAAGTCCTAGCAATGAAATGCTTTCGAAAGCAGCTCCATGTCTGGCAAAATCTTTGTTTTCTGACTGGGAACAAGAAATTAAACTCTCAACAAAAGAGCAATTCTCTACCTGCAGCCAGAGTACAGAGCTTTAATGTAAATGACAATTGTAGGAGATCTTAAAAAAGAGATTGGAGGGGAGGGTGATGTCATGTGACAGGATTTCTACTCTGACTCAGTGCTTCTCTTTGGCTTTTAGATGAGTTGAATGACAGGTAAAGCACAGGGCTGCGGCTGCCAGAAAAAATAAATGTGGGTAATTTAAATCATTTGTTCAAGTCTTTAAATATCCTGTATAGCTTTCAGGCACGAAGCAATCTTCCTATAGAGAAACAAACCCAGGATGTGGCTACAAGGTACAGTTCTACCCCTTTGTGTTAAAGTGCCTTAATGATCTGGAAGAAAATAGATTTGCATGAATGCTACTTATGGAAAGCACTTAACACAATAGTTACTCAAGACAAACTTCAGCACAAGTAGATGTAACTGATATGATGAGTCATCCTATGTGGTTTAAAGCCACCACAAGTGAATGTCTTTTAATTCAGCCGTCGTGAGCCCAGAACATCTTTTATAAGACTTTGAGAGTATCCATGGCATTGACAAAATGTATTTAGCTATTTAGCTATTAGATTGAATCATAAGATTGAAGGACAGTCCGATTTAAAAATGATTCAGGTGAGTGGCATACAGATGCCAAAACTTCTACTCAGATCAGCTTAGATCTTTTCTTTTGCTTTCCTGGTCTCATATCATAAGTTATACACATACACACAGGGTGACATCATCTTAAGATCTGAGTAATATAGTCAGGTTAGAAATACAATTGGCAGCAATATCTCCCCATGTGAGCGCATTAGTGATGCTTACATAATCTTCTGGCATCTAGTCATTCTCTGGAGTAAGAAGTATGGTTTTCTGCTTCAGTTTCATGCCTTTAGTTTGGAAAAACCTTTGATCTTTGAAGAAAATACAGTGTAAGATGTTTGTTACTATGCTGGCTATGTCTTTGATGCTTCTCTTAAAACTATTTGGAGATATCCTGGAATATCTCAATCATGAGCGAGAAAGCCCAGCCTGACTGTCATTACTCCGCCATGACAGTCGTTACTAATTGAACATGGCATTCCTTCCTGTTGACATCAAACAAAAGCAAAATCCTTCTCAGTAGAGGCTCTAAGAAGGCACAGCAAATCAACTATAATGATCATAGGCAATAGAAATCTACTTTTTATATCAGATGACCTAAAAATCAAGGCGGTGGTTCTCAGGTATCCACCTTTACCTGAAGGAACATTTGGTAACATCAGGTTCTACAATAGCAATTATTAATACAGGGTTTCATTTTATATTGCTTATCACCTTATTTTTCTAGTATTTTAATGCATTGCCTCTGTATCATATACTCTTTTTTATTTTTCATTCCTTGTAGAACCCAACACAATGTGGAGCCACTGTAGTGCAATCGACAGACATTGGTTGGGCAATGAATTCATATGGTGGTTATTTGCCTAAAAGCTGTATTGGTTTAAAGGAAAGAATTTTGTACCAAGAGCCAAAGCATTTGAGTTCTATTCCCCTTTATACCTGCAAATAGCTGTGGTTTGGAACAAGCCCTTCAACTTCTCTGGACCTCGGTTTCCTTGTTTATGAAAATGGAGTGATGAATTAACATTTGCAAAAACCTCTTCCATTGGAAAATACATTAATTCTTCTGAAGGGGTGACTATTCCAGCATTTTTAAAGGGATAAGGTACAGAACATATCTATTTTCACAGGTATAACTCTTTCCTTTGTCTTTCCACTTTTATTCTCCCTATCTCCCACATTTGTTTTCACAATTTTACATTGACTACTCCAATCTGGGGTAGATTTTGCCTCTGAGAAATGGCAAAAACATCCCTCTTCTATGCACATTCCATCAAACACACACACAATGATAACTAATAAAGAAATTCCCCTGAGTCATTGATTCCCTAAAATTTGGACTTACTACCAAAAGAAACTAGTAGAGACCAAGTAATCCCACTGGACTCACATCCAGAGAAAACTTCCCCAGTCCTCAAATCATTTCCTACAGCGTTTGCATAATACTATCGACTTTCCTAGAAAAACCCTTCACCAGGAAAATTCCTATGCCTTCTTCAAGACCAAGTCAAAATGCCAGCTCCTCAATGAAGATTATAATTCCACTTGGCAGTTGGACACTCTGTCCTTAGTGTTTTAACTGTGCTTCTACGGGAGCAGTTGCATGGTGTAATTTTTAAAATAACTTTTTAAATGTCTGTCTCTCTCCACAACTTAAAACAGTCATAATTTAGGTACATCAAGTTTATTTTACAAGGATATATTGGACATGCTCCTGTAAGATTCTGCTGCCCACCTAGTCTCCCATTCCAAGGTAAGTCCCAGGATGCTTTGCAGTGGCATTGTTGACCTCTTTCAATTACTATGAAAACTAGTCTCTGATACTGATGTATTTCAAGTTCAGAATCTTCCTCATGAATCTCCCTAAAGTTTTCAGTCTTCTTAAGAATGAAGCTTATCAGAGAAAATGGTGAACAAGAAGGCTTTAGGTCCTGTGATACAAATTATTTTTTTTACAGATGAATAGATGATCATATTTTAAAACTAAAATCATAATTTTCCTTCAAGTTAATTTCCTAATTATCTGCATATATTGCCAAAGAAACTGTGGTCTAAATTCTTAGAACCCTGTTCTTGGTTTTATAGTCTTCATAAGAATGCTGACTTAGACAAGGAACTGACTGGCATTTGACAATTCCCAAAGGATTTACTTTCAGAGTATGGCATTTTGCATTAATTTTCTCATCTCTAAATTTACCTCAGATGTCTATCTTCACATGGTTATAAGTCTCTGTGTATGGATTTCCTATTTACCAGTACACTGGATCATAGGTTTAAAGCATCAATTAGAAAGTAGCCCAAAATAGCAAATGAACTTGCCAAATTGTTGGAAAATGGCTTTTTTTCTTTTTTACCTCCACCAACAGCTCTTCTTAGACAAATCATCATTATTGGTGATCTCTGACAACAGACCTTTCTATGTCTGATTCTGTCATTTACTTGGTAGACATGTTGACTGCAACAAACAATCCCCTATCATCAAGTTTTCCAGATGTTTGCACAGCGGGTTCAGTGTTTTTAAACTATCTAAATGACGGTCCCAGATGACAAATGTTCATTTTCAAAATTAAAGCTTATTACGAATTACCTGCCAAGTACAATGTGTCAGGAGAGACTGAATGAATTAGAATTTTTGTCCATTGAGAATGAATGAATAAGAAAAAACATAAATGAGGCAAGCTATTACACATCCTGGAGGTACATAGAAAGAATTTTAAATAACAGTAATTTACTAAAAGCTGTTGCATTAATACTTATGACTTACTTAAAAAAAAAAAAAGACCCAACCCTACCTTTTGTCATGAGTCAGGCTTCAACTTTTTTAATGAAAAAAAAAAAAATAATGGCGAGGAAAGACAAGGATAATCTCTACTGTAAGCCTGTGTTTCTCTTTTTGGTCATCATCCACACAGGCTCAGCTTTGACATACTGGGAGGAAAGAGCATGACCTGATACAGCCATCAAAGACTAAACTCAGTTTTCTCTTTACAGCCTTCTAGTGGTGTGGTTATTCCTGCTGGTTATTTATCCTTGACCTCTGCTCTACTCATCTATAATCTGGAATAATAATACTTAAACAGGTTGTGGTAAAAACTGAATAAATAAAAATAGTATTTAGATATGTTCTGTAAACTATAAAGTACTATAAATATATGATGATGTCAGAATAACATTAGCTACCATATATCAATGACTTACTATGTGCCAGATACTATGTAAAGCTTCACATGTATTCAATCTTTTTCAATTTTCACTATTTGTTTAAGGTAGATGATATACTCTGCATTTCATAGATAAGAAAACTGAGTCTTGTATAGAGGTTAAGTAACTGGCCTAAGTAACTGCTAACTTGGGTTACACAGGATTGGAAACAAAATGTCTGAATCCTAAAACATGCATATAACCTCTCTCCTGTGCTACTGATCTTTGATCATTAAAGCCTAATGCCAGGTGGTGCCACCTTGGCTCGGAATATTTTGGTGCTGCCATTTAAAATTGCCTTCAGATCCAAATTTATTGAGGCATGCAAAGCAAGCAGCCTGCTGACTCTATAAGACAACTTTTTTTTTAACCCCCCAAAGCATCATCCAGTCTAATCATCCTGCATTCTAGGCAGGAAGGCAATGAATAACCATGGCCAAGAGTTCTATCTTTTAGAAGACTCTACAAGATTGAAATTCCTTTTCAAGATGGATGCGGATCTCTTTTCTTCACATCTCCATAGCTCTGGGAATAACATCAAATGTAACTCTAACCACATGATATTTTAACCGTTTACCTACATATACAACCTCTAAGTAGCCAGAATGTTTTAATGACTGTATCCCAGAACCAAGAATAGAAGTTGCATAGTAATATTTGAAGAATTGAACGATGCACATTTTCTTGTTGCCTAGGAAAATTTTGGTCCCAGATAAATATGACACCAGGCTGACCACAGAGTCAGAGATTGTTTCATAGGACAAAATAGAACATCTAGATTTTCCATCTTTAAAATTATAATCAGCAGCAGGAAGCAAAGCAATACTACTGTCCCTGTTATAGGAATCTAAAGGCTTTTTATAGAATGCACAGCAGCAAATGTTATCGCTATGCTTGAAAAAACCATTTTCATTATCAGATGCCTTTTTTTCCCAATTGATTATGACTTTTCCTTTAAAAAATGCATTTAAGCAAAATTTTTCTATGCTTGATTTAGCCCAAGGGAAAATTTGGGGGGACTAAGAAGGGAGAGAGTAGTCTGAGCAAAATTCCTTCTGCCTTTCAGCTATGCACACATGGACAAAATATATCACACTCTACTTCAATCTTTTTAAAGAAAAATTCCTATTATTTAGAGAGAGCCTAACAATGAAAAATCCAGCTTTGTGGCATTGTAGTCCTTATTGTTTAAGCCAATGAAGAGAGAAGGGTAAGTTTTGGTTTTTGTTTTAAAGCTATAATGTTCTTAAAGTCCTTTCTTCTTGGTGTAAAGGGGCTGCATTGGACTGAAGTTTCTTCAGCATACTTCTGAGGATGTACCAGTTCATGTTAGAAACCTTCAAGGTGAAAGTCATTGGAGTTAAGGCTAGTGTTTAGTTAAGACAAACTGAATTAATGGGGCCCACTCAAGGTGGACTATGAATGTATTTCTATGTCTGGCTTAACTTAATGTGTCTCTTACCATGAAGGGAGGGCTAGAGATAAGGATTTTTTTAAGCTGATAAAAAGCTCTTTAAGATTCTTCAGAAAAAATGATGTAGATGAGAAATCTGAGGTTGTACTCAATATGCTAAACAAAGAGGTTGTACTACCTCAGAGCAAATACTAAGACTTGTTTGAGTGAAGCAGGTGATTTAAAAGTCTAGGACAAAACAGCCTTTTCATTTCACAGAAAGTAAAGACAAAGAATTTTAGAACAACATTTTGATTTAGCAGCTATAAGGGACCTTTGAATTTAAATTTCGATATATAAATCCCAATTTTGCCATGTAAAATTAATAATGGATTTCTCTGAAGCCAAACTCTCTTCAACCTCCGCTGTAATTCTCTTAAGAAAGCATTAAATGAAAGCATTTCGCTTTAGTTGAAAATCAATGGCACTTCAGTGAAGCATGCATCTCCCAAGCATTATGGAGTCAAGAATCATACAGTTCCCCTAGTAAGACATGGGGGCCTGGATTTGCCAGTAATAACTTCATACAACATAGGAGTCTTTGAAAAAAATTAATATAAAATGAAAAGATTGAAAAGCCAATGTGATCATGCTCAAATTCTCTTTGAAATGTCAACCGAAATGCATCGTAATATAATTGATGTTGATGAGATGGTCATAATAAGAATAAAGATAGTAATAAGTAGAAATAATATTTAATTACTAATTACTATATACCAGGAATTTGCTAAATACTTTAGAAGCATCATCTCTTTTGATTCTCTCAAGAATTATGGGACTTGATACTATTAGCTATATTTTTAGAGTAGACTTGAATAAGGAAGATATCCCTGTGAAGACATAAAATGTATTTAGGATGGATTAATGGATACCATTGTACATTAATCTGTGGCCACTTGCACAATGAATCAAAAGATATTATAAACTCCATCTATTTGAAAAGTTTGCTGATCCTTTACCCAATGATAAAATCAAATTTACCTTTCAGTGTGGTGATTATAAGGATAAAAAAGATATAGCCCCTGCCCTCCAGGAACTCACAGTCTTTTTTTTTACATTTATTTATTTTTGAAATACAGAGTGAGACAGAGTGCAAATGGAGGAGGGGCAGAGAGAGAAGGAGACACAGAATCTGAGGCAAGTCCAGGCTCTGAGCAAGAGTTCAGCACAGAGCCCGATACGGGGCTCGAACCCATGAACCATGAAATCATGACCTGAGCCGAAGTCAGACACTTAATCGACTGAGCCACCCAGGTGCCCCATGGGAACTTGCAGTCTTAAAGGGAGATGAAATATGCACAGAAAATCCAAATATAATTTATGGTGGTTTGTGGTAAGACAGTGTAAAAGAAAGAAAACAATTCTTAGAATTTGGGGTTGAGTTAGAGGAGAGAGGTGTCAGAGAGTCTCCTTAAAGGAAGAAACAGCTCTGCCGGGTTTGGAAAGTGGGTAAAGTTTCAACAGTCAGATAAATATGAGACCCAGGAGAAACGGTGATGTGTAATGTCTTCAAGAATGTTTCAGGATGCCAATGTTGCTGGAATTTTTGATGTATGAATGAGCAATAATGTGGAGTAGATTACAAAAGATCTTTACTGTCATTCCAAGGAGTTTAAATTGTATTTAGAAATCAGTAAGAGAGTTTTGGGGCACCTGGGTGGCTCAATCGGTTAAGCTCCGACTTCAGCTCAGGTCATGATCTCATGGTTTGTGAGTTCAAGCCCTGCGGCGGGCTCTGCTGACAGTTCATAGCCTGGAGCCTACTTTGGATTCTGTGTCTCCCTCTTTCCCTGCCCTCCCCGACTCTCACTCTGTCTCTGTCTCTCTAAAAAATAAACATTACAAAAAAATTTTTAAAAAAAGAATTCAGTAGAGAGTTTCATAGTGGAAGTCTAAATGGTCAGAGCTCTTTTAGGGAAGATCAGTCTAGCAATACATTACACTCATTTATTCATTCTTTTTTTGTTGTTGCTACTCCATTGATGAATAATTATTTTCTTGTTATCATGTGCCAAGACTTACACGAGGCAATGGGAATACAATGGTAAAAATGACTCCCTCTGTGCTTTCAAAAAATTTATAATCCAGAGAGTTAAACCTAGGGGCGCCTGGGTGGCTCAGTCGGTTGAGCATCCGACTTCGGCTCAGGTCATGATCTCGCAGTCTGTGAGTTCGAGCCCGGCATCGGGCTCTGTGCTGACAGCTCGGAGCCTGGAGCCTGCTTCTGATTCTGTGTGTCCCCCTCTCTCTCTGCCCTTCCCCTGCTCATGCTGTGTCTCTCTGTCAAAAATAAATAAACATTAAGAAAGTTAAACATAAAACTGAATAGTGTCACCAATACTATAAGAGAAGAAGTACAGGATACCACCTAGGAGGAATACCTTCTCTAGTTTGGGGATAAACAACAACAACAATAAGAACAACAACAAACTTCCCATACAAAGTGGCTTCAGATTGTGTGTATTGCATGTGTGTGTATATGTATGTAGGTTTACTGGGTAAGAAGGTCAGTATATGAAAAGGCTCCCAGGGGAAAATACGTTTTGGGGACTTGATGCAGGGTTATTTGCTTTCCAACCACATACATTCTTAATAACTTCAGTTATGTGCACAGGGTTCCTGACTGTTTCATCCTACAGAGAGGGTCTGACCATCAGTCAACTTCCAGGAGAACCAATGAAGCATTATGAACAAGGACCTTATGAAAGCAAATTCTGTTGAATTGAATTGGCTCTCTTCATAGACCTGGAAATCATCTGGTCTGACTTTTAAAAATATACCAAATATGAATAATTCAGTCAAGCCTGAAATCAGCACCTTGAATGAGTATGGCTTTTAGTGTTCGTTCATTCACTCAATTATTTCGTAATTATTTGTTGTTTATCAGCACCACGGAACCCACTGTACTAAGCATTTGCCTTATGTAATTCTTTCATCATAATTAATCATTTTTCCTAAATACTTATCCTAATTTTCCTGTACCTCCTTATAACACATTTACAGTTTGTTTCTGTCACTGGGTGTTGTGTGTGTAAGTATCCTCAAGTAGACTGCAGGATTTTGTGGGTTTTTTTTAACTTTTTAAAAAAAAATTAATGTTTATTTATTTTGAAGGAGAGAGAGATAGTGTGCGAACAGGGAAGGGCAGAGAGAGAGAGATACAGAATCCGGAGAAATCTCCAGGCTCCGATGTGTCAGCACAGAGCCCAATGCGGGGCTCGAACTCGACAACTGCAACATCATGACATGAGCTGAAGTCGAATGCTTAACCAACTGAGCCACCCAATCACCCCTGGACTGTAGCATTTTGAAGGAAGAAATTATGTTCTCATTCTTATGTTCCATTTAGCCAATGGCACAGATATAATAGGGGTTCTGTAAATGATTGCTGAATGAACCAGTGAATGCATAGACAGATGGATGATGGATGGATGAATGGATGGAGACAGACTTGAATACAAAATTTTTCCTACCATCATGAATCCTATAATCTAATGCTGATCATGTATGAATGGTTAATTAGAAATATTTTTCAACATTCAAATTATCATCTCTTTTCAATTTATGTTTACTGTTGTAGTGCCACAATCTTACCATGATCCTAAAGATACCATCAAAGAGCTCTATAGGATATTTAGAGTTTAAATATTTATCTCTTCTAAGTCAGCTGAAGTTTGATTTTTAAGTCCCCTAGAGTACTGATTCCTGACTTTTCCCCTTAATTTCATTAAAAAGGCAGCCCCAAATCCCCCACAAAACCATTTTAACATGCTGTTCCTTTCCCTCAAGTTAGATAGAATTGAAGTGGATAAGAACAGAGTTGGAATTTAAAGAAAGTCTGCAGCCATCATGAATCTGAGAACAAAACAGAAGTATACCTTTTCATTAACATCATTTCCAACCATTCTGTGGTCTATTTTATTGTCATTTTCCCAAAAGTCCTGCCATATTTTCCTCGTTCCTTTCAACACATTCAGCACATCTTTTTGGACTATTTCATGCCATGGACATTGGTCTGGTTGACCAAGCATAACAGGTTCAAAAACTCCAGTGGAACATTTGTTACTCAACAACTTATTTTGGGAAAATAAGATATTTCTTACTTTTGCACGCATTATTAGAGAAGTGCATCTTTATATTTCATTTGAGTAAACTGAGTCAATAAAACAGTGTTTTCTCCCTTAAAATCAGGGGATGTTCATTATATAATGTACTCTGCAAGTTAGGAAAGTGCATTCTGTAACATGAAGGAGATGACAGAGATGGAGATTATAGTCGGAGAAACCAAATTCTGAATCCCAAATACCCTACTACTCTGATATGAGACAAATTCCTTAATCTTAGTGAGTCTCAGATCCCTTTTATGTAAAATGATAATAATAGTAACCTTACTCTATTGTTACCATGTCACTATGAGAAGTTTGAAATACAATGGATATCAAAATACTATGCCTTGTTCTAGTATGTGGAAAACTATCGTTGGTGGTGATTACTGTACAAAGGTAGTAGACTAAGCCTTCTACCTGCATTTTCTTATTTAGTATTTCCCCAAACTCTGTGAAGCAGATTGTACTTTTATCATTATTCTTAAATGAGGAAATTGATACATAATGAAGGTAAAATTTGACGTAGATCATAGAGCTATGTGACAAACCCCAGAACTAAAAGGAACCACGTGTGGGATACAAGGGTTTATGATTTGATAACAGAGTAGAGAATGTTTACCTCTGAGGCCAGCCTATTCCCAGGAGAAAGATGTATACAGACTGAAGTTGAGGATGGGGTCAAAAGGGCCAGGGGCTACAGGAGGAAAGAAACTCAACCAAAGTTTGATTAGCAAATATTTTGTTCTAATTGATCATTGAGAATAAGCAATTCAATTAATTATCAATGAGGCAAGGAATAAGACATTAGATTTTGTATCTAGCCCTGCCATAGGTAAACAAAGGGGTGTTCATGGGTCGTATGGAAATCGTATTGGAAAGGGTGACTCTTTGAGTAAGCCATTTCTCAGAACACAAAAGAATGGAGAGATTTCTTAACCTTCACTCTTTTCCAGAATCATAGGACTCAGGTAAAGTTCAACATTGTACTTTCCATTGGTTAGACATGGTGCAGTTGAGATTAGTTTTGAAAGTTCTACGTTGAAGGTGGTGGGGTCCCCAGGTGATCTTGTGATCTCCCTTCCCTGGAGTGTTAACTGAGTCAGTAAGTTTTAGAAATTCTTTGTTATAGCAGCTTAGTAGCTTAAATTGTAAAGTGCTCCATTTTAAAAGCCACCCCCATTGTGATGTCAATCAAGAAACTTCACCTCATGAAACTTAGTTTCCTGCCTACTAAATGATGGAGTCTTACTAGACAAATCCTTAAAGAGCCTTCCAGCGTTGACCTTCAAAACTTCAGAAGATATAAAGATTTGTCCAAGTGCCCCATGGTTTGAAGTGTGGAATCAGAGGCTGAAGCACACCTTACTCTTCCTCCCAATACTCAGGCAGCATCAGTGTAGGAGCCACTTAGGAATGTTCTGGCTTTGGAGGTCATAGGGCCCTTTCATTAGCAATTCAGAATAAAGCTATCAAGGCTGCTTTTGTCTTCCATTCTGCCAATCAATCATTCATTCTTCCTAAGCCTGCAGTACCCCATTTGCATTGCCTTGCATAAATGGGGTGCTTCTTGGATTCTTTCTTTTCTAACCCTTCTGATTTTCTATATTTTCTTTCCATTGTCCTCCTGAATTTTTTTCTGTGTCAAGCAAACTCAGTTTTTGGTGTTGTTTCATGCCTTCCCGAAGGCCAAGTTTGTTTCCTGCTTAATATTCAAGAAGCATTCTTGAAGCTCATCTCTTTTGAAAAAGCCCACAAAACTCACTGGTGCTCAGCTGATGACTTACTTCAGGTTCTGTCATTTCTCTGCATTGGGCTTTTAGTGTGTAAGCTAGTTGAAGCAGGACTCTATGGGTCTTATTTATCACCCAGTGCCTTGGATGTAGCACTGTAATAGATGTAAAGTTTACCCAAATACCAAACCTTTAGATTAGAAAAAAAGGTATAATGTTACTGATAGGTGGGCTTTGCATTACAAATATGAGTGACAGCCTAAAGTGAGTTTTCAATGAAATAAAGGTAGGGGCGCCTGGGTGGCTCAGTCGGTTGAGCGTCCTACTTCAGCTCAGGTCACTATCTCATGGTCCTTGGGTTCGAGCCCCGCGTCGGGCTCTGGGCTGATGGCTCAGAGCCTGGAGCCTGCTTCTGATTCTGTGTCTCCCTCTCTCTCTACCCCTCCCCCGTTCATGCTCTGTCTCTCTCTGTCTCAAAAATAAATAAATGTTAAAAAAAAAATTTAAAAAAAAAAGAAATAAAGGTAAGTTATAACTTCAATTAAGCAGAGCACTCAAGCTTTGTATTATTTTTGTTCAATTGGAAAGCATCGAGTACAATCTTGGGTAGAATTTTGGTGGATAGGGGATGATGGGGTTTTAGAATGGTGGTGGTGGGGGTCCAGAGCCCATGGGCAAGAAGGAATTCTTGAGATGTCTTGGGTGCAAAAAAGTAATTTTATTAAAGACAGGGACAGGACCTGTGGGCAGAAAGAGCTGCCACAGACCAGACCAAGGAGAGACTGGTTATATACTTGGGAGTTGGGGGAGATAAAGTCAAGGGGAAGTTTCCAAAGGGAGTTTCATATACTAAAGAAGACTCACAGGATATGAAGGTGGAGGCAGAGGCCTAGCTATTGTCAAGCTAAGGTTGTTTTTCCCTTTAGCAAAGCATTGACAGTAAGACAATAGGGAGTTCCTGGAGAAAAGTACTACCCTGCCTGCCTCAAGTATTTGTCAGTGGGCTGCAGGTTATAAGGAAATTTAATTTTATCTACCATTTCCTTCTGTGTTTGCTTCCCATATCGTTGGACATATGCCAAAGAGAATAGAATAGGTACAGAAACCATCTTAAAGGCCTAAATCCAAAGACCTAAAGGTGACAAAGTGCCTGTGTAATCTTGAAAATGTTACCTTATCTCTCTCACCTTAGTTTCCTTGATGACAAACTAGGGACAATGATTACCTTAAAGGACAGCAGAAGGGAATGAATAAAATAATGTATGGAAAATACCTTAAGCTCTGTAGGCCTATGGTAGACATCCAGGAATGTTGGAGTTGTTGTTAATATCATATAGTTAATTACCATTGACTTACCCAACTGGACATTGTTTATAAGCCCAGAAGGTAAGGGATGGAATCTTGAAGCTCTGAATGTGGGCCACTCTGTGGATTTTTAAGACAAGTGCTCCCTGTAGAAAGAGAAAAAACAGAAATTTGGAGTCATGTCTACAAGCAGCTCTAATATTTAGGTGATTAAAATAGTCTCATCTTTTCATCTCAGCCACTATCAACCTTTTCTTTCCTTTTCCTGTCCTACTCATATCACTAGATTCTTGACTATTCTTTGCTTCCTATCTACCACTTACTAGACTCCCTGATGGCTGCCACCTTTGGGTCATGTTTTCAGATGTAAATGTTCCTCCTTTATCTCCATAGAGCTCTGTGAGGAAAAAAAACAACAAAAAACTCTGGACAAAAAAACCCCAAAAACCAAAAACCAAACACACACACACACACACACAAGAACATCAAAGTCCAAAAGAGATGAAAATATTAGAAAATAGAGAGAGGTACAAAAGAGAGGCCAAATATAAAATTTGTACAGATGGAGTAGTTTTAATGTGACAAAGAGAAAGGGAGAGTGGCTTTTGCTGGCTCATTTGGTCAAAGAATATAATTTGGATGATTGAGTTGCATGGTTTGGAGTTATACAGAGCACATATTTATTGGATAATTGAAATCTCTCTCACTTACTTTGAGCTAATAGATTCTGTCCTTAAAGCTCAATGCTGTCAAATACTGGAGTTATATAACTAAAAGGAGAAACAATAATTTTAGAGGAAAAAATGATTCATTAAACAAAGTAAAAACTTTGTCCTTAGGAAGTTCATAAGTATATTTGGCTGGCCATTGCTATATGGGAACTTTCTGAATGTTGGTGGCAGTAATGGGACAGAAATGAATCAGTTGGGGCTGGTTTTAAGAAATGGCCTCAGCCCCTAAGTGGTCTGCCAAGTTTCTGTTAAACATCTCACATTATTGAGGATACAAGTCAAAATCACTTATCAGCAGTTCTTCTAAATAGCAAGGAACATGTATCAAAGAGGCCATGAAGGCATTTCTAATGAGAAAAAATGCTCTTACTTTTTGAGAAATTAACTGCTCCAATAAATTGCAAAGATAAAGTAGGAAAAGTTATCACAATAATGTCTGTTGTAATAAAACTAAACTGTACAGCTGATAACAGTTAAAATGCCAGAAGGTAAGTTAATGAAATACCATTCTCCTAAAAGCCCCTTTGGTCCTTACTCTGAAATATAATTCCGACACTCACATATAAAGGATACGGTGGAAACTACATGGAAATACTGTATACGCACATGATCTACAGATTCATTGCCTATGAACTTTTGAATACATATAAAGTTTAAAAAGCAGAGTATATTAAATGAAACTTTCAGGAAGGTGAAATAAAATAATCCTAGGGCCTAAAATTGATTCTTAAAGTGTAAAAGAGATGAAAGTCTGTGGAGAGAGAAAGCAGAGTCTGAATTGCTAGCTGGCATTGGAAAATTTCTACCAAAGATCACGGGAATGGGGCAAAGATGGACTCACTGAAGTTTCCCTAACACCTTCTGTGGATTCATGAAGGTAGGAGAGGCCTGAAGCCTCTGTTACGATTTTCCGCAAATTCCTAGGCAAACTGAAAATTTGTAGCAGTGCAAAGGAATTCATAAGGGTAATGAGAGCGTGGAAAAGAAAACAAACAAATAGCAAACATAAAAATCGGAAGATAATCTTAAGTAGGAGAGTTTGGGGTAATAGCTTTGCTGTTTATTACTGGACTTCTCTCATACATAATGATCAAAAAGGCCATGAATGGTGAAAACCTGTGTGTGTGTGTGTGTGTGTGTGTGTGTGTGTGTAGACAGAGAGAGCAAGACAGCACACATGTGAATGAGCAGGGAATGTGGAGAAAGGGAGAAAATGGGAGGGAGGATAAGAGAAAAGACCAAAGCTGCAAAAGCCTTAGAAAGCCAAAGATACTATATGCACAAATGCTCAGATACCAGGCCGAAAATCTCAGAACTCAGGGCCAGCTTCCTGCCACGTGATGAAACCCAAATGGTTCAGGGCATCTTTCAAACAAACAGCCGAAGAGTAGTAAACAGATTCATCTTCAGTTACCATGAGTTCAATGAGAGCCAGGCAACGGCCCTATACACAAAACCACATCGTGACTAATTAAGTAAAATCAACAACAAGAACAGTGAAACAATTACACGAGAAATAAAAAAAAAAAACCGAAAGCCACCAAAACTCTGTAAGAAAAGGCATGAAGAAATAGTACAAACCTCTCTGCTTTGAGCCATCCGTGCCACACCCATCAGCTGGTAATAATATGACTCTGGGTAGCAATCGAAATAATCCAAGGAAGGGCTTTATGAAGGCATGGCAAGACGAATAGATTTTTTTTTTCTGGGTTTCTGGTCTTTGTTTATGGATAATTACAATTTGGCCAAGTGTAGAGAGGCCCATCCCATAAATGTGTCTCCTGTGTTTTACTTAAGCAACAGCTCACAAAGGAACTGCTTCAGTTTACCACCATACCAGTTAAATGTTGTAGAAGGAGAAAACCTCCAAGTGATGTGTAAATTTTAAATTATCAGCTGACTTAAAGTACAGCAAATTCTCCAACCGGAATTCCAGATAAGTGTACTTAAGATGTTTACCTGTCCTGTGAAGGCAATTTTGTTTATCTTAACATATTTGAAATAAATCTTGCTTTCAAGTTATAGCCTTTTGATCTTACTCTATTTTCGACTTTACTTTCATATATTCTCAAATACATCCTTATGTATCCTTGTGTTTGTTGAAATCTTAAAGATATGGAAAGTGAATAATCTTGGCTTTAATGTACGTAAGAACAGCCTATTCTGAGAATGAGGAGATATATTTATGGAAAGGACATGGAAAATTATAAGCTGGTTAAACTACCCTCATCTATATCAAGTCAGATCTATCTTCAAATATGGCTTATCTTTTTGTTAAAAATGAATTCTCAGAATAGCAATGTATCAATTGATAGTCTTTGGGTGCATGCAACAGAAACAAGTTCTGATTAATTTTAGCAAAACTGGAAATTTATTAGGAAGAATATAGAATGGCTCAGCAATTCAAAGGAATAGTTGAAGAAACCTACCAGCAAGGGCAGAGAAAGCAGTTCCAGGAATCCAAGCAACAAGAATTAATGGGCAGTTTGTTCAAAGTGCCGGCCTTGGGATGAGTGAAATCTGACCATTTTTAATCTCTGGATTGCTCAGTTTAATATTCAAATTCCAGGTAGAGAACTTAGTTATGGCTTACTTTGAATCATTTATGTACCCTTTGCCAATGGGAAAGCTGAGCCGCGTGATTGGTCAGTTTACCAAGACTAGCCAATGAGGGAATTTGAGCTTCTGTTACCAGAAGAAAAGGAAACAGATGTCAGGAAGACAAAAAACCAAATCTATGCTTAAATACATTCATGGTGAGAGATTAATGTATAAAATATTATGAAAAACTCAACATGATTAATAGGTCAGAAATAATTTATGCTTTTTAGAATTTAATTTATCTTTGCTCCATTCAAGATAATGAAGAAAATTATATTGTGTCCATTCATATTGAGCCAATATTTATTAGAGATATATTATGTAGTAGGTATAGGTTTTCTATGTATTATCTCATGAAATTTTCACCAGAAATTCCTGTTCGAACTAACATTTCTACTTTGTGCTTATGAAAACTAAGGATCAGAAAGTTATGCTGACTTCTTTATTGTCACCCCACAAGTAATTCTGGTCCATTTTTTCATTATATTTCTATTATTTGTGCAGAGTATCTTCACTGAATTATTTTAATGACATTAAATTGTAACACTAAAATAAAGAACTAAAACCTGGATAATAATGCAAAATCAAACAAACCAACAAACCAAAACCCTATAACACTGTTTTTATGATTAGTGCTGAAACTACATCTGTAGATTTAGAACCTTATATACAGAACAATACATAGCAGATTGAACATACAACACCACTCCTTCTAATAATCTCACTAAAATGAAAAGAAAGGAAGGGTATAAAATCTCCAGGGGAAGGATCAGTAATTGAGATAGGACAACAAATTTTTGGAACATAGAAAGCAAAAGAAGAGTTAACAAGACAGAGGAAGTAGAATACTAATATATTTTTTAACCTGAGTTTCCATCTATTATAAGATGCACCATTAGTTTGTTTCATTGAGAAAGAAAAAATTCACTGCCAAATATAATTATAAATTTATGATTATGAATGTTTACTTATCTATTGTTATGTAACAAACCACCCCAAATTTAGAAGCTTAGATCAACAATAATAATTTCATTATTATCTCTCACAGTTTTATGGGCTGCCTATACCGGGCTGGATCAGGAAATATCATGCCATTGAGACAACATAGTTGCTAGGTCTGGCATCATCTGAAAGCCTTCTTCACTCACATGGATGATGATTACTGTTAGTTGTCATCTGGGACTTTAAGTGGGCCTATTGGCTGGAACATGTATATGCAGCCTATACATGTAGCCTGGGCTTCCTCAGAGCATACAAGGTATTTACAAGAACAAATATCCCAAGAGAGATAGCCAGACAGAGCCATATTGCTATTTGAGATCTATCTTCAAGTCACATAGTCTCACTTTCACTCCGTACTATTGAACAAGGCAGCCACAAAGGTTCAACCAGCTTCAATGGGAAAAGACATATACTCATTGCCTTCTTGGAAGAATGGTAAGGTCACGGTGAAAAAAACAGCATGTTCGAAGAAGATATTATTATAGCTATTTTTGGAAAAGACAATCTTCCACGGTGCAATTGAATGTAATATGGTTCCCCACATTCAAAAATATTAAAATGAGAAAAAAATTTATCTTAAAATCAGGAAGTAAGGTAATTATCTACAGTTGAAATATCAAAAAAGAGGCAAAAAAATCCATGTTGTAGAACCTTAGAAAGTTTAGGAATTTGAAGCATCAGCTACATTAAAGCTTTCTTTAATATCTGTAACTGGTTGAAAGTTTGAATTAAAGAGCAGTTAGTTCATGAGATTCTTTCCTCATCTGCCGTAACAGAGTTAGCATCCCTTTCACTCCTGGCAGGACACAACTTGCTATGTGGAGACATTAAGCCAAGATTCTCAAGGTCTGGCAAATAAGAAGCACATTATTGAAAATAGAAGTATTTTTAAAGAGTCTACACATAGAACCTAAGATCCTCATCTTTCTTCTTGTTAGTTCCAAGAACTTTGGCAAGGAAATTTATTCTTCATCCTTTTCCCTCTACCTTTACAGATGATGGGTTGGAGGATTTTTTCTCTGGAAATAGGAGGTTGACTTCTAAGCAAGTAATGGCTTCGAGAGTGAACAGAAAGATGTGCAGAAATGGACATTTAAATATGTTGGGACAAAGAGTGCTATGACGCCAACCCAATCACCCCATAGTGAAGTCTTGCACACAGAGCTTCCAATCATCTCTTTAGTGCTTTAATTTTAAGTATGAGTCAGTAGTCAAGAATCATCAGACATATATGGGAAGGTTCAGCATGAAAAAAAGGAGACTGAAGCAAATACCAGAGGGAACTTGCCACAAATGGGGACAAGCAGAGACCTGAATAAATCTTAAAACACACAAATTTTCAACCTTAAAGAGTTTAAGAAGATATTACATTCTTGAAATGAGGATCAACTTATAGAAAAAGGAAATTTAAAAAAAAGTGAAAAGGGAATAATTAGAGTACAAAAAATGATTTTACAGGATAGTTTCAGTTAAAAATTCAACAGAAATCTTTTCTTATTACTATGATAAGTATGCTTAACCTATGTTCTTCATGAAATACCTACAAATTACCTATTGTAATGTGCAATACAGCATTATTATCTACAGATACAATGTTATACAACAGGTCTCTAGAACTTATTTATCTTTCATTATTGAAATTTTATACACATTAATTAGCAACTTCCAATTTCTTTCTCCCCAATTTGGCAACCACCATTTTGTTTTTTTAATTCTATGAGTTTGACTATTTTAGATACCTCATATAAGTGGAATCATGAAGTATTTGTTCTTCTGTGATTGCTTTATTTCACTTAGCATAATGTCTTCAAAGGCCACCTATGTTGTCATATTATAGGATTTCTTTCTTTTTTAAAGCAGAATAATATTCCATCATATATATATATACATATATATCTATATGTATACACATACACACATATATATATATATATGTACACATATATGTACATATCACATTTTCTTTATTCATTTATCCATGAATAGACACATATTTCTAAATCTCAGATATTGTGAATAGTGCTGTAGTGAACATGAGAAGGTTAATATCTCTTTGAGATCCTGATTTCAATTATTCTGGAAAAATACCTAGAAGTGGTATTTCCGGACCTTAGGGCAAATCTACTCTTAGTTTTTTGAGGAGCCTCCCTCCATACTGTTTTCCTTAGTAGGAGCACCATTTTTCATTCCCCAAAACAGTGTTCAAGGGTTCTGATTTCACTAATACTTGCTGCCTTTTTTAAGTAATAACCATACTAATAGGTGTAAAGTGATAATCTCCTTGTGGTTTTGATCTGCATTCCCAGGGGATTAGTGTCACTGAGTAATATTTTTATATAACTTTTGGCCTCAACAGAAATCTTCAAGAAAATAGAATCAAAAGGCCAAGATTTTCCAAAAATAGGTAAGAAAGGAGATTCTTAAATGATAAATGATAATGAGTAGGTCCATCATCTGACTAATATAAATTCCAGGAAAAGAGAACAGGGGAAATTAAAAAAAAAAAAAGGAAATCACCAAAGAAATAATGCAAGGAAATCTTTCAGAATTAAAGTCCCACTTCAGTTCTGTGCAGAATAATGAGGAAAAAAATCACCCACACTAAGGCTTATTATCATAAAATTTCTCACACTAAAATAAATTAATATCCAAATTGTTTTCTCCCATGGAAAAAACAAACAAGTCTTACCTAAAGGATGGAGAAACAGAATGGCAATTGATATCTCAATACTATAAACCAAACAACAGTGGAGTAATGCTTTAAAAATCTTGAAAATAATATGTTTTTCTTTGTCAACAGAGAATTCTATCTCTAGACATCTATCAATCAAATTTGAGAGTACACAACAATTTTCAACGGTAAGTTTCAAACTATTTATCACCAGTCACCTTCTTTTTAGGCGACTATTTTTAGGCATCTCAAATTATGTTCCATCAAAACAAGAAAGTAACTGAGAAAGAAGATATTGAATCAAGGAAAGCATGGATCCTCCATGAAGAGAGGTGAGCAGCACAGGCAGGCCTGAGATGGAATTTGAGAAAGGGGTAGAAGAATGGGGGCTTGAGGAATAATGTCTCCAGGGAGAATGGAGAAACAAACAGATGACATAATGTTTTAGAACACACAGAAAAGAGGTTTTGAAAGTGGTTTGATATTTTTTGAAGATTTAATGGAAAAATTAATGATAGGGACATAGAAAGTTAAGCAAAATTAATTCAAGAAAATTATTTAAATCCAGAAAAAAAACCCAAAATATTGCACAGGAAAGGTAATTGAAATATAGTGCTTGACTTGGCTCAGGAGTAAAAAATAATTACTTAGCAACTATAATGTAAACACTGAAAATTGCTTTATCTGAACAATTTTGATAAAACTGCATTGGAAGAAGGAAAGAATGCAAAGTAGATGGTGGGGACTTTTGGGTGTTGTCTTCCTAGTTCATAATAGCAAGGCAATAAATAATGTCCAAAGTTAATAAATCAAAAAAGAAGAACATCACCATGCTTTTGGAATTAAGAGTGAAGAGGAAAAGGAAAAAATGTTGCTGTCGTTTGCATTCATTTTAAGTCTTACAGTACCACTTAACTTTTGAAAATGATGCATAGGTATTATGTTGATAAAAATAATTTTTAAAAAGATAAGAGTAGAGACTTTCAACTTACAGAAATAGAATCTATATCCGCACTTCTCCACTTATTACCTATTTGCCCATAAGCAAGGTGTTTTCCTTTCATAGCCCCAGTTTGGGATATATAAAATGAAGAAAATAATAGCAGTTACTGTGTGTAACACTTTGCCATGAGAAACACTTGAATGCATTATTATATTTAATCATCACAGAGTTCCCGTGACTTTTCACACTCTTGTTGTCCCATTTTATATATGGGAAAAGAGGGACACAGGAAGGTTAAGTAATTTGTCCAATTTAATATTATAAATCATTGATGAAAATGGAATTTGAACTTAGGTAGCAAAATACCAGAAATATCCCCAACTCTCCCCATTGTAAAATTAATACAGAATTTAAATGAGAGCACCTAGCACTGAGCTTGCAGGAGTAAATGTCCAATAAATATTTGTAAGTGAATGAGTAAATGTTCACTTAAGAACTTCACTAAATGCATAAAATGCATATGATCCATTTTATAATGCTGATGTATTGAACTCACATAGTAGTTTTCCAGGGATTGCTAGAGCTTTAGTGTATGATTGGGCCACTTGGATTGAAATATATATCCCTGCATCCACCAAAGGATCTACAAGTAAAATAATTAACTATAAGGGCACATGGGTGGCTCAGTCAGTTGAGTGTCCAACTTTGGCTCAGGTCATGATCTCTCAGTCTGTGAGTTCGAGCCCGGTGTGGGGCTCTGTGCTGACAGCTCAGAGCCTGGAGCCTGCTTCGGATTCTGTGTCTCCCTCTCTCTCTGACCCCCGCTCATGCTCTGTCTCTCTCTCTCTCAAAAATAAACATTACAAAAGAATTATACTATAATGGTGGTTTACTAATAATTTATATAACTACCCTAGTTAGAAAGTATTTGTAGATCGCAAGGGACATTTGTCATTATGACACCTGGGCAGGTAAAGCAATTTCTACTGTTAAATACTAGCTAGGAAATTATATTTTTCAAATTTAATTGAAACCTTTAAGAAGGTTACCAGAAGGAAACCTTCCTCTGTCAGTTCTTCCTTCTCGCCTTTGTACTGGATCAATTCTCCTATCAATTGTGCTAATGTGCATTACATCAGGCATGCCACCCAGAAGTGGGGATGTCTGGAACTGAAGGTCTGTTAAGGAGTAAGAATGGATTGCTTATCACCCTGTTTAGGTTAGCTTAGCCTTTTACGACATTTTCATTGATCTCTGAAGGCGAATGTTATCAAATTTCGTTCAGGTTTTATTTCCGTCTGCAGTTAATTATTATACATGTAAAATCAAAGTTCTGCCATCAGGTGTTTAAAATCCTAAATTCCTCAAAGAAGTTTCAAAGAAAGGCCAAAAAAACTTAATTAATTAATTAAAGGTTTTTTTAAAGATATAAAAACAAATAAGATATATTTTATTAACTACGTATAGAATTAAAGCTCAAGAAATTTGTGGGTTTTTTTTTTAAGTTTTAAAAAGAAGCACTGTAAAGGGGTTTGTGCACCTGCCAAGAGTTGTTTGGTTGATGCGCCAGATTTAAAAGGCGTAAGTTGAAACACAAAACTCTCGATGCTAAGTCTCATGTTTTTTATGCCATGTTGTCTGCTATTTAAAAACAAACAAAACAAAACAACTCTTACTAAATATTAATTGTACAATCAAATGATTGGAGATTCATAAATTTGAATGTTAAATAAACAGACTACTCATATATGTTCCCATGTCACCTTATTCAAAAATCCCAAGAGTTTAAAAACAGCAATCTGGCTTTTAAAAAGGTTTCCATTACCAAACATGCAAACTAATTTCTCGTTGCTGTTCATGACTACCAAACTCTAAGAATTGATTTTACTCTCATACGAGCCTCAAAAGAATTAGTTTAAACTCAAGAAAATAGAACTATGAAATAAACCATGATTTTAACAGGATAGATGGTAGAAAAGCTTTGTTTTGTTTTGTTTTGTTTTTATGAGATTATCCACAATGCTTGAAGTTTCTTTGGAACACATCTTGGCATATTTTTTATAAGACGCACATTTTAGTGTACATTCGTTCTTGCCTCTTTTAGGCAAAAGAAATAAAAACCTGGAATTTCAGCATAATACATTAGGGGTACTAAACTCAAAGAAATCTTTGGTTTACTTCTTGCTGGTTATAAACGGCTGTTAGATGCTAATAAAAGAGTTGGTTGATTGGTCAGCAACTTTCAGAAATATATCATGAGTCAGTTTTTTAACATATCGAATCCTTTTTCCATCCTTCGTAATGCAAACACTACCAATTATTATAAGCCATCTTTTAAAAATTATTTTGCTACTCAAAATTTAGTAGAGGATTGTTATACACAAAAGAAGGTAGACTGTTAACCTGCATCATTCAGATAAAAATTTACTCCCAGCATCATCATGCAGCTATGACTACACCTACCACGAAACCAAAAAGGGATATGTCCTAAGTGTTTTCAAGATATATCTGCTTTGAGAGAACATGATATAAAGAAATATATGTAGGATGGCCACCCCTTCGATATTATAATTTGAACATGGTTGATCACCTTGAATGGTTTCAGAGAACTGAACACTAATAAAAGCCTAAGCATGTGATCCTTGGGACAAATGATTATAGGGAAGAAAAATTAGGCTCTGGAAAAAGTCCAAAAAGATGGTATTTGAATTTGGTTCTGAGCCCTTCCAAATGTCACCGTGGCTACTGTTTGGGCACATCTCTTAATAGGAGAATTAATTGGTCTAAAAAGAATAAGCTTAAGGTTCTATCTTAACATGGAGCAGGTTGCTTGGGGATTCAGACTGTACATCAGGTTGTAGCTTGATAAGTTGGTGAGATTATTCATTTGAGAGACATGCAGAAGCAGACCGGGGAAGCAGGAAGATTGCGTCATGGTGCTCCACGGCATGCCTTTATAATTGGTATACAAGTCGGTGCGAGAGCACTGAATCAAGAAAACTTAATTTTGACAGGTCTGATATATAGTCTATTTTGGTTAACCAAAAGGAACACATACATTTACTACATTAGAGAAATTTCCATTATTTTTCCCTCAGCCATGAAAATCGATTTTGATGTGATTACACTCAGAGGCTGCTTGATGTGCCTCTGACAGCACAAAATGGATAGAGACAGTGGGTGGTATAGAATGTGGGAAACTGTGGCTAAGCTGGACTCTGGCTAAGTGAGAATCATAGGATTCAAATACCAATTAGGATAATTTGTGTGAAAACAGACCTAAGATAAAATAATGGTGACTATGCTATATTTGAATGATAAGGAAAAAATATTTCAATACATCAAGTAACCAAGGGTTTTCACCATTTCGTTTTTATTATAAGCTTTATCTAGAGAAATGCAGGGATATCACCAATTGTAACCAGGGAATATTTTATTTCTTGAATAAAATAATGAACCCTTATTACATGCAAGGCACTTATTTAAGAAATCTTTATGGAGGTTTATATTTGATAAAGAAAGAAGTAAGAATTAGAGACTCTGTGGTTGTAACTGGAAATTTCATTTCTGTTTCTTTTCAGAGCTCCTCTCTTGCTATTTGTGCAACTATCCTTACTTTCATTCATTCATTCATTCAATAAATATTTATCCAGTGCCCAAAGGCAAGGCACTTGACTAAGTATCTGGTACACAAGAATAAATGAAGTAGACAGCTCTTGTCTTCATGGGATGTATAGTCTAACTGGGAATGCATGCGAGTAAAGAGAAATTACTATAAAGTGTGGTAAGTGCTGTAACAGAAGACTAAGTTCGGCCATGGAAGATGAATAGAGTCTATTCAGGGGAGCAGTTAACCAGCAATGGGAAACTGAGATGGGGTTAGTGATCTGTAAGGAGGACGGTATCAGGAAGAGGGGATAGCTTACCCAGAGGTCAAAAGGGAAGAGAGTGAATGCATAATACAAGAAAACAAGATGAAGGGTTTATATTGAATGTAGTATAGAATGTGAGAGGCAGGGGGCGTGCTGGTAAGAAATAACTTCAGAATGTAAGCAACGGTCATTTAATCTGGGACCGCAGGAGAAAACCATGAAAAACTTGTGTCTGAAAGAGAGGATGTTAGATGGTTTTAAGTAGTAAATATATATGTTTAGACTTGCACTTTAGTAAGAGGACTCTAATTGCATGGAAGAAAACGGATTGGATGTAAACCAGATTGGAAACAGGAAGTAAGTTAGGGGACTGTTAAAACAATCCAGGTGGGAGATGGTGGTAATCTTTACAGGAATATGGGCAGTACGTAAAGGGAGAAACGGTAGATGTTAGAGGTTCATGGCTTTTGACTTTTTGTTTGTTCATTTGTTTGGAAGATGAATTGATATAAATACATAGTTGATTGGATCTGGGGATTAAGGAAGAGTCCGAATGCAGCAAAAACAACGAAAGCCTGCAATGAATACATTTGAGGCATCCGTAGTTTTTCGGGAGGAGAGACAGTTCCAAAATTCTCCATTTCTTCTTATTAAAAAGAAAGACAGAAACACAGAAATCAAGGAACTAAGGAAGGAAGCTACAAAGAAACAAAGAGCATGTGGAAATTGGGACTGAAGACGAGGCTAAGGCTAAAAGACCAGGAGGAAATCAGCTGCTGGAAGATCAGTGATTTTGATCCCCTGAGGAATCAGCGATAGCAGTAATGCCATCAGGAGATTTTAAGAAGTTGGGAAGAGGGACTTCAGCTCCTAGTGCTGAGCCTAGGTCCTCAGAAAGGGCTGAAATGCTCCCAGATTTCTGAATTTCATTGGCTCTTTAGCCCCAATACTTTCCAGCTTTTAATTTACGCTCATAGGTCTGTCACTGATTACGTTCAAACCACAAACACATAACTCAACAAAAGAAAGCAATCCCTTATGTCTGAGCATCAGCAGAAAGACAAAAACAAGAAATTAAACTAAAAATCCCTGCAGCTGTTGGAAATTTCAGGCACTGAATATAGAAGTGCATGCACTTCAGACATAATGAGCTACACACTTCAGTCTTAAATTTCTCAATTAAAAGTTTATTAGAAATGAACAGATATATTTTTTTAATTTTTAAAACATTTATTTATTTTTGAGAGAGAGAAAGAGAGAGAGACAGAGTGTGAGTAGGAGAGGGACAGAGGGAGAGGGAAACACAGAATCTGAAGCAGGCTCCAGGCTCTGAGCTGTCAGCACAGAGCCTGACATGGGTGGGGCTTGAACTCACAAATCCTGAGATCGTGACTGGAGCCAAAGTCAGATGCTTAATCTACTGAGCCACCCAGCCGTCCCTGGATACATGTATTTTTAACTACATAATCTAAAACTAAACATATAGTGGTTGAAATAAAAACTTCAATTGACTAAATTAAAAAGAATGATTAGAGTTGAAGAGAGAATTAGTGAACTAGAATATATATCCAAAAATAGTTGATAGGAACCAGAGGGGCCAAAAAGAAAAAAAAAAAAAAAGTCAGAAGTATGAATGAGAGGCTACAAGACATAAAGGATAATACAAGTAGTTTTAGCATGTATGTAAGTCAGTTCCAGAAGAGGAGAATAGAAGAGAGACAATATTGAAAGTCGTAATAGTTTTTTCAGGATTGATGAAAATATAGATCCACAAATCCAGGAAACATCCTGCTCCTCAAACAAGATAAACATAAAATTGAAACTGAAACAAACTGCAGTAAAATTACAGAAGAATAAAGACAATGAAAAACCTTTAAAAACGGTCTAAGAGACATTGTAAGTGTTCAACAATGTTAGCTATTTTGGGTGATTGACTTATATAACTTTATCAGACTGCTTCCCTGGACTTTGACAACTCTAACAGCTCATGAACAGTGCACAACTCTCAATCCAAATTAGAGGTTTATAAGAAGTGGACTTTTCTTGACTTGGCATAATCTCTTGAGTACTTCTCTGAACTAGGCATGGAGTTCCTTGTTTCTGCATCTGTCTCATTCAGTTCTCTTGACAATTGTTTAAGGGTGATATTGTTCCCTAGAACCAGGGGGATTCTGGGATGTAAGGAGGTTTTGTGATTTGTTCAACATCACACAGCTAAGAAATGACATAGCAGGGACCCAAATCCTGGACTTCTGATTCCAGATCCATTGTCCATCGTGGTGATCCATCTTTTATTCTTTATTCTAGTGACTCCTACATTAAATTATCTTCAACTTAAAAAGTAGAATATAATTCTTTTATAACCATAAAATAAAAATAATTTAAATAATTAAAATGCAGCCAAAGAGAAAGAACAGATGACTGACAAATGAATAATTAGAACATCATTGGAAGCCAGAAGGTAGTTGTAAGATATCTTTAAAGTGTCAAGGTAGGGGTGCCTGGGTGGCTCTGTTGGTTGAGCATCTGACTTTGGCTCAGGTCATGATCTCGCGGTCTGGGAGTTCGAGCCCCGCCTTGGGCTCTGTGCTGACAGCTCAGAGCCTGGAAGCTGCTTCAGAGTCTGTGTCTCCCTCTCTCTCTCTGCCCCTCCCCTGCTTATGCTCTGTCTCCCGCTGTCAAAAATAAATAAACATTAAAAAAATTTTTTAAGTGGCAAGGTAAACTGTTAATTTAGAATGGTATAGCCAGCAAAATTTATCTTTCAAGAAGAGTGTAAAATAACCATGTGCCGATGAATAAAACAGAGAAGTCAACACAAGAAACTGGATTAAATAAAATTTTAAAGAATATATTGAAGGAGGAGGGAAAGTGAAACTAAAACATGACATGCACAAATTATGCAAGTTAGGAGAATGATCAATTTATTGGGTCCCATGGCTGTTAAATTGTTATGAAGGAAATTAAGACATTATTTTAGTTTGGACTTTCTAAAAATAAATTTGAATGATAAAAGATAAAGTCTTATAAAAAAAGAAAATATGAACTCAAATTTTAAAATAGTAAGAAAGATGGTAAAAGAAAAACAAAAATTAAGAAGAGTAGAAACAGACATAATATATCATAATCACAAAGATACATGTATTATACTTATCATGAAACAGAGATTTTAATTTGAACTATATTGTGTTTATAGAGACAAGGCGTAAAATAAAAGACATGGGAAGGCTTAAAGTAAAATGATGGAAAAGATATGCAAAACAAATACCAAAAGCAAGCTGACATAATATTTTAATAGGAGAAAAATATATCTTAAAATATAATATAATATATCTTAAAATATATCTTAAAATAAAAATATATCCTTAAAATACTTTTAGGAATGTAAATTGTTATCACATAATGATAAGAGGCTCAATATATCAGGATCTCTAATAATGATATATTCATATGCTCCAAATAAAACTATCTCAGAATAAATATAATGCTGATAAAGTTACTGATAAAAGTTAATAAATCCTTCATCCTTGTGGCAAATTTAACATTTCTCAATTTTTGACAAATTAATCTGAGAAAGGTAATAAATAAAAATGTAGAAAATTTGAACAAAATTATTAATCTAGAGATAATAAGCTTCTATGGAGTCCTGCACCCAAGAATAAGAGGATATGAACTCTTTACAAACATATAAAGCATTTATAAAAATTATATACAGGATAATAATATAGGATTTAACAAATTTCAAACTATGGTCAATATAAGGCCACTAAATGAAAAAAATATGTTAGACACACACACACACACACACACACACCCATAAATAATTCATGTATTATTCTGATACTGTTATGACTAAATGACAAAACTATTAAAACTTACTTAGAGGGGTGCCTGGATGGCTCAGTTGGTTAAGTGTCCAACTTCAGCTCAGGTTGTGATCTCATGGTTCATGAGTTCAAGCCCTACATTGGGCTCTGGGCTGACAGCATGGAGCCTGGAGCCTGCCTCAGATTCTTATCTCCCTGTCTCTCTCTGTTCCTCCCCCACTCGCCCTCCATCCCTCTCTCAAAAATACATAAACATTTTTTAAAATTTACAAAAAAACTTATTTAGAAGGCAATTTACTTGTTCTCATATTAAAAAAAGAAGAGCTGAATATTAATGAGTTAAGTGTGAAACTAAAGAATATGGAATAGAAACTTTGACAAAAAAAGAAAGGACACAATAAAGTTAAGAACAGAATCAATAAATGCAAAACAATTATAAAATTATTTTGAAACACATAAAAGTTGGTTCTTTGAAGACAAATAAATCTCTGGGAGGATTCATCAAAAGAAAAAGGAGAAAAAATAAACGGTATTAGAAATTGAAAGGGTGACATAACTACAAATGCACAGATATGAAAAAGATATCAAATAAGAGGATTAGTGTTGGGAATGAACTTCTTATTGGGTCACTATGTCACCTAATATACAAAGAGAAGGGGGCTAGGGAAAATATATTAAGATTTGGCATTCGGGAACTTCATGGGCAATCAAATGGTTGTGCCAAATAGCCAGCTGTCATACAGGCTAATAGAAAGATCTAAAGGTAGAGGTAATCAGCAATAGATAAAATATATTAAATATTTTTTTTTTACATAAACAAGTCTCCTAAGCAATGTATACCTGTTTTATCATACAGTGTATAAAGAAAATAATTCATATCGTTATTTTACAAAGAACTGATCCGAAGCTTAGACAAGTGAAGTGATTTCTCCATCGCATGTGTAGTAACTAGCAGAGTATGAATACAAACCTTGAACATAGGTCTACAATCTCTAGAATTCATGTTCTTAAACATCGCCCTGTATTTCCTCCTCTGAGTTGGAGATTGATAGGGTGGGACCCATCGTGTTATAGATGGAAATTGATGCCCTGGACGCAGAAAATATTAGCTGGGGGATTTTTTAAAATAAGAAGGTAAAAGGGCTTAGGGCAGAATTCTGAAGATTGCCAATAATTAAAGGGTAGACCAAGGAGAAAGAGAAGCTCACAAAAGAGACGAAAATGAAACGGTCAGAGAAGTATAAGGCAAACAAGGAGAGTGCAGTAAGAGATAAGTCATAAGAAGAGGGCATTTCAAGAAAGAAGGAGCAGTCAATAGTGTCAAACTCTGCCAAGTGTTCAGGTAGATAAGGCCTGGAAATTATTTATTGGATTTAACTACAAGGCCATCATTGCTGACATTGACAAGAGCAGGTTCAGCAGAGTGGGGGAAGTTGAATCCAGATTTCAGAAGGTTGTGGAGTGAAAAGGAGAAACAGATGTGGAGACAAAATTCAGACTTTTCTGTTATGTTTGGCTGTGAATGCGAAGAGAAAAATATGCCGGTTACTGAAGGAGAACGTGAAGATGATATTTTTTTCTAAAGAGTGTGTGTAGATTCTGATTAGAAGAAGTGAATATGGTCATAGAAATTAAGTATATAGGAATGAGGGGATAGTTTATCAACCACTGTTATTGTCCTTATTCTTCCAACGTCTATAAATATTAACTTTTTCGATTCTCACCACCACTCTATGCAATAAGAATATTTCTATCCCCCATTTTACAGGTAAAAAAGAGTATGAAGATATTAGGTCAAATGCTTATTGGTCATTCAGGCAATTAGTGAGGAGCCATAGTCAAATCCAAGCTGCAACTGTTCCCTTAGACAAATTATCTATGGATAAGTTTCACAGCAAAACCTTTGAAAAGGAGCCAGAGGGACTCTGGAAACAAGTTGAGAGGCGAGCCTTGGATAGGAAGAAGGACACTTCTTACATTGCAATAGAAGGAAAGAGGCAATCTTGTACAGAAGCATATTATTGAGGTTGTGGTAGTTCAGGAGTTTCCATATAAAGGATTCTGTTCTTACTGTCAAGTTGTCATTTAAGGACATCCATGAAAGATGAGTGAGGTGATGGGGTTAGAGATTTGAAAAAAAAAATGGAGATGGTTTATCACAGTGCCAAAGAGAAAAGGGGGAAAAAAGAGCTTATTGTGGACACAGTAAGACCACAGAGCAGCTATGTATATTGGTGACTACAAATTAGTGATGATACCAGTGTGCAAGATTGTGTGTGTTCCCTCTAGCAGTGTTTAAAAAGCTCAGGGCATTAGTTTTCAATGGGGGTTAAACTTTGCCAGGTGGGAACAACAAAAGGGACCCAGAAGAGGGAGTTACTGACAAATGAGCAAATTTAAATGAAGACAGTTGGAATCCAAGCTGGATAAGAAAGACAGTGAAGAGAGAAATGGAAGTAGAGACAGAAGAACCCCAGGGCAGTGGTTCTTTAACCTGCCTGCACCTTACGTATGCTGCTTAATACCAAAGTTCAGAGATTCTGAAACAATTGATCTTTGATGGGACAAAAGGCATCCACACTTTCTTAATGCTCCCAGGGTGATTTGAATGTACAGCCAGTTACAGTCACAGACTTGGGTGCTCCAACTAGGTGGAAGAAGAGATCTAAAAAGAGTTGAGCTCAGGAGCTGAAAGAATGGGAGGTCAAGGAGAGAGAGTGAAGGCGCTGAGTTATTTATTTCAGAGAGAAGGTTTTCCCTGAAGAGGAGGAAGTCCAAGTAATAGCCATGTTGTGGCTTTTGGCCAATATTGGATGCATTCTCTCTGTCGCGTAAAAGTCACCCTGGACCACAGTAGGATTTCAGATGGAAAGGCATTGTGAACTAAGGGCCAAAGTCTGTAGTTGAATAAGAGGATTAACCCAGATGTTTGTGGATGATAACCAGGAAGAGGAGTATAGAATGATTTAGCCAGATGGCATGTGTTTTGAAGTAGCAGGTTTAGATTTTATTTTGTTTCGTTTTTTTCTTTATGGAGATGAACACACAGAGGTCATACGAAGCGTGTTGGAGTGAGTTGGATACTGAATTCATACCTTGAGATCTTCTGCAGGAGTGTTTTACAGCACCTGCCACTTACGAAAATGGAACCCTTTAGGAAGGACCACGTTGTAATTAAGATCAGGTGCAAAGAATAAAAGAGCAGGCAAAAAGGTTGATGCTGTAACACAGCTTTCTAATGAGATAGAGGATTAATAGGAAAAGAAAGCAAATGAAGTGGAATCAACTAGAATTACGTAGAATTTAAGAAATTGAAAGGATGAGATTCTCTTGGAAATGTAAATAAACAGATTTAAATATTGAGTGTGGTGCAGTCACATTGAAATCACAAAACAAAAATGTACCTTACCACTAAATTATTCCCATAATACTTTAAAATTTTTTTTCGTGTTTATTTATTTTTGAGAGAGCAAGAGACAGAGCATGAGTGGGGGAGGGGCAGAGAGAGAGGGAGACACTGAATTCGAAGCAGACTCCAGGCTCTGAGGTGTCAGCACAGAGCCCGATGTGGGGCTCAAACCCACAAACCGTGAGATCATGACCTGAGCTGAGGTCGGACGCTCAACCAACTGAGCCCCCCAGGCACCCCTCTAATCATTCTAAAAGCATTTCAATCTGTTGGTAATTGTTTTTCACTTGATTCTATTCATTTGTCTAGGGATATAATATCATTAACACAGAATTATTTTTTTTCTTCTTTGCCAATATCTGTGCATCCATTTCTCTTTATGTTGTTTTGCTATTTAATAAAATGCTTCTTTATTGTATAAAAAGTGGTCTCTATTCAAAATGTTCATAAGTGAACATTTAATTTCTATCAAGTGTGTTTTGAGCAACTTTCAAAATATTTTTGAACAACTGATTATACATGCATATGATATATTAATACAAGCAATGTAATATTATATGAACAATGTAATAGAAGCAATACAATGTAAGCGGTGTAAGATAAGCCCTTGAATTTTTTAGACCCAGTCCATTTCACCATCTTATATTACATCTTTAACATTATATGAGGCCAAAATTGATGGTGTTTCCCTGAAGATTTTCACACCTGTAATCCTAAACAAGGTTGCAGCATGGTATTTTGAGGGTTTGGGGATCAATCTTTTCTCCATAAACTATTTTCTATGTTCTGAATCAGTCTAAATAGCATAAGAATGATCCTGACATATCTTTCCCACAAATTCATCTGTATCATACTTCCCTGGCCACATTTTGTGGAGATATGTTTGGTTTGTCTTTTTAAACTGTACACTTGTTAGATGTCTTCATGTGATTTTCCTGTCTTAAGTTAGTTTTGATAATTAATGTATTTTTACGTTCTATGACAATGTTTCCAATTTTTTTTTAACGTTTATTTATTTTTGAGACAGAGAGGGACAGAGCATGAACAGGGGAGGGTCAGAGGGAGAGGGAGACACACAATCTGAAACAGGCTGTAGGCTCTGAGCGGTCAGCACAGAGCCCGACGCGGGGCTCGAACTCACTGGCCGTGAGATCATGACCCGAGCCGAAGTCGGACGCTTAACCAACCAAGCCACCCAGGCGCCCCCAATGTTTCCAATTTTTAATTCATAGTGATTTTACATTAAAAATAATACTGCCTATAATTTTAATCTAATCCTCTTTTATTCATAATGTTTCATAGTTGTGATTTCTTCCAAGTTTATTTCCTCTCTTTCAATGACATTGCCAAGTTTGACTATTTCTTTAATCATCTTTATATTTATGTTTCCATTCTGCTACCTTTTGGGTTTCTAATTCATGCGTTTCTGTTTGTATTTCTTATTTTTAATTCCTTTATCCTGCTTTACTCATTTAATGTTTGTTTTAGTTTGTTGTGAATACTTGAGTTGCATGTTGAATTCTTTCACACCTAGTATTTCTTGCATAAAATATGTGCATTTAGAGTCATAAATTCTCATCTAGGTGGAGATTTGGCTGTATTCCATTAATGTAACATGTGGTACTCTCACATTGTATTCTATATAAATGCTATGACAAATTTAATTTCTGCTTTGACCTCAAAGTTCCTTATGATATTTTTGTTTATTTTCCAAGCATTTTTTATAAAGATAAACTTTTCTTAATAATACCTAGTTTCATTGTATTATTTTCAGGTAATATGACCCGTTAACTAACTTCTGAAATTTGTTGAATTGTTTTTTCTTAATTTTTGTTCAGTTTATAAAAGATCTGTGGTGCTTAACAAGGTATATTTTCTCTTTGTAGGTTAGAATGTGTGGTATGTAATTCTATCATATGACATAAAAATACTATCATATTAGGGGTGCCTGGGTGGCTCAGTCGGTTGAGCATCCGGCTTCGGCTCAGGTCATGATCTCACAGTTTGTGAGTTCGAGCCCCACATCAGGCCCTGTGCTGACAGCTCAGAGCCTGGAGCCTGTTTCAGATTCTGGGTCTCCTTCTCTCTCTGCTCTTCCCCTGCTCATGCTCTGTCTCTCTTTCTCTCTCTCTCTCAAAAATAAACATTAAAAAAAATTTTTTAAATTCTATCATATTATATAATAAAATAATAACTCCATCATATGATAAAATAATATATAGTAATATATAAAGAATTATATAACTATAATAACAATCAATATATAGCAGAATAATACGTAGTATATACAGTATATAGTATAAATTCATGACTTTCATATCCAGATTAACTTTTGCTGGCAAGATCTGTCAAAGACACAGGTAAGTACGTTAACTCACATTCATGTATTTTAACCTCTCATACAAATGTTGAGACAACTTTATTAAGTATCAGATATTTATATTATTGTGAATTTGTATTACAGTAATTCATCATTTCTGTAAAGAGCTATTTTGGCTTGTAAAATGCTTTTTTGCCTTGAACTTTATTTGACTATTAATTGTGTGAACTCTGTTTACTTGATATTTACACTTACCTGACAATATGTTTGCTCATTCTTTGTTTTTAATCATTTAACTTCACCTATATTTAAGCGTTTTATTTTAAATTCAAATCATGGGGCAGGCCTTGCAATTGTCATGCCCCACACAGTGCCAAGACTCCAAGCCTTTTCCCTGAAAAGCCTACTTGGTCTATTATGTCATCTTTTGAGATTCTTCCAGAAGGTGAGCTTTCCTTACAAGATTCTATTTTGTCTACTCCACCTCCAACTGTATTCTCTCTACTTCAGTAGCATTTTTCTCAAATAATATATATTATTGCATTCACATTTTTGTAATGTTATTTATTTATTTTGAGAGAGAGAAAGAGAGAGAGAGAGAGACAAAGCATGGGTCGGGGGGGGGGGGTGCAGGCAGAAAGAGAGAGAGAGAATCCCAAGCAGACCCTGTGCCGTCAGCACAGAGCCCGACCTGGGGATCAATCCCATGACCCATGAGATCATGACCTGAGTCAAAATCAGGAGTCAGATGTTTAACTGACTGAGCCATTCAGGTGCCCTGCATTCACATTGTTATATATGCCTTCCCATAGTAGCTCTGTTTTCCTTGAAGACAGGAACTGTAAGTTGTTGTTGTTGTTGTTGTGTGTGTGTGTGTGTGTGTGTGTGTGTGTGTGTGTGTGTTTTATCTGAAGTACCCAATAACAGATGCTGATAAATGCTTATCAAATAAATGGAGGTATAAATGAGTAGATGGAAGTGTCTATAAGCAACATCAGGAAATGATGAATTTTTTGCCCTCAGAGGAGGTATTCCAATAATGATTAACTTGATTCTATATATTAAAAATGAGAAAGAGGAACACATATAGAAATATTTTATTTATATATGTGGTTTTAATTTTTATATATGCTATTTATATATACTTACATGTCATATAGAATACATAGCATATGTATGTATATACATGCAAATAAGGAGAGAGACTATATATAGTTATGTATGTATTCTGAGGTGTTTTCCAACCCAAAGAACTTTAAGTGAAGGAGAAATATTTGTATAGTGAAGTTTTCTTTATGTCTTAGAGAACAAAATTATCAGGAAATCTCTTTTTGTTTCCTATAATATTCCCCTTAATCCTCTTATTCCTATTTTCTAGAGAAACAGATTTTTTTTCTTAAATGTCAAGTCATAAAAATGTTCTGCTTTATTATTTTCTAAGCCATTTATGAAACTAGGGCACTTCAATTACATGGGAGACAAAAAAAATATCCTTATTGGCAACTCATTAAATTTAACTTATTATGCTAAGATGTACTTCCTAAACAAGTTCCTATAGTTTATAGTCACCTATTCAGATCTTCAAATAAAGTAAATGAAAAATGCCGACCAAGTTCTATAAACATCAAATCGGAACGGAACATTTTAATAACCAATGGATACTGATTTTATATTGTGTAACTGTACTACTCTTTAAATTAAAAATACTGCTGAATGTTCTCTGAGATGCCCATGGGTATGCTTTCCTTTAACAGGAATTTCCCTTAACAGGAATTTCCCTTAACAGGAAAGTTTTACATTTTAAAATCAATGGGGTTATGTGGAGTATTTAAGGAAAAAAGAAAATCACCCCAAGATTATGCTTTTCATACTATTTTGCAAATCACTTCGTAGTTGAATAGGAATTTAATCATCCAATATTTTTGCATACCCTGCAAATGTATCCTTTTTACATTATGAATTATCACATATTATGCACTTTTAGGCTATTTTTGTGTTAACCAACTGCTTTGGAGTTTTCTTCCATCGACTTCGTTCAGCATACTTGGGAAGACATAAATAGAGCAGACAGCTCTTTGTTTGCCTCTCATTTGCTGGTAACTATAATCTAATGGATTTCCACTAACTTTTCTTGTTTCTTATGTTGACCCAGGTATGCATTGTCTGGCACAGGTGATGGATAACGTACTCTATTTAAAACCTTGGAGCAAAAGATGCTAGGATGCTACAAATCATAGACCTTGTGATGCTATGGAAACAACCCTTCTGTGCCCTAGCCCTCGTGCTTCACCAACTGTGTGAATTTACGTCGTCTCCTTAATCCTGAGTCTCCGCTTCTTACACAGATATAATGGGAAGTCTGTACCAGAGAAATTAGAACCTTAATGAATACAAGGAGAAATCTAATGATAGGCAGGTGGAAGTATTCTTGGCAGAGTGGAGGACAGAAGCAAGCACTGCGAGGTAGAAATTTACCGGGGATATTAATCAACAAGCTGAGCAATGGAAAATAAGGTAGAACATGTTACTTTGGGCCAAATTATAAAAATGTGAAATGTCACATAAGTTTTCTAACCTGGCTTATTTATATATTGATGTTAGTCTGATCTTTTTTCACACTTTGGTTCCGTTTGCCTCTCACTTTCACCTATATATTGTTTGACTTTTTCTTACTCATTTTCACTTTCTTTGGCTATATCCTGTTTTTGTGGATCTTGTGTCTGTTTTCTTTCCTGCTTTCTCTGTATTCCATCTCCAAAGCTCTGATGCCTACCTTTCCTTGTATATAGAAGAATTATAAAAAGTATCATGCCATACTTAATGTCCAAAATATGTTGTTACTGGATTTTAAAGTATTCTGCCAACAAAATTCCATGGATTTATCTAGTACTTCTATGTAATGGACAAGTAAATAAATATACAGCTTACTGTGTTGGCTTTGCTGAAGGCAAATCTATCAAATGAGAATGTCTGGAGAGAGAGTAATAATGTTTTTATTCGTCAATAAACTCACCAATCCATTTATTCATTAAATTGATATTTATTGAGCCCTTTCTGTGTGACAGTCAATGTGCTAGAGGGTTGAGACATAGTCCCTATTTCTCTAGAGGCTTAAGATCTAGTATGTAAAACAGACAGTGGACAAGTAAACACAAACTTAAACATATAATTATAAATTGTGATATGCTATATCGATGCTATGTGCTTTATATATTTTATAAACAGCTATGATAGACTACCAGAAATGGACATAATTTATATTAGATAGTCAGCACAAGGCTTGCTGAAGAGTATGCTCTTAATTATAGGCCATGGCTTTAACTTCAAGACAAGTAGTTCTTTGGAAAATAGATCTCATTTTGGCAACTCTAATGACTATTATCTTTGATGTCAACCACTAATTTAAAAAAAATGAGTGATTCTTGGACTTTTCATGTCATTAATGGGTTTGATTCAATTCAACTTGTTGTGGAAGTGTATCAGGATACATTTTAGTATGGAGTTCTGAACTTGAAATAGGAAAATACATCTATTTCTTGCTTTAATTTAAGTAAAAATTTTGACTCAAGACCCCGAATTTTTCCTAAGGATGGATAACTTGCCATACCTTTCTATTTAGTCTTACAATTCGTATTTGAATGCCAAAAATACTTTATGAGAACAATTGAACAAGGATTTGAGCTTCTATGTGCTCCCAATGTATTTATATTATTTCTGTTTTTACCACAGTTCTGCAAAGTAGGTGAACACACCATTTTGTAGATGAGAAAACTGAGTCTAGACATTTTAGTGACCCTCCTAAGATCAACAATACAACAAATAGTAATGCCAAAGTTAAAATAGTTAGCCAACTAAATTCTTAGCCTATACTGTTGGTACTCTGTCTGATTTCTACGTACTGCAAATTTTTGTGTGAACTCCAGAAATGACTATTGTAGGTTGAATTCTATTCCCCCCAAAATATGTATCGAAATCCCGACTCCTAGGACCTCCAAATGTGACCCTATTTGCAAATAGGGTCATTCGAGATGTAATTTGTCAACGTGAGGATATACTGGAGTAAAGTGGGCTGGTGTTCTTATTAGAAGACCACGTGAAGACACAGACGCATGAGGAGAGGACATCGTGTAACAACACGATAGACATTGAAGTGTCACAGCCACATGCCAAGGGTTGCCAGCAAGTCACCCGAAGCAAGAAGAAGCCAGAAAACATTCTTCCCTACACGTTTCTGAGGGAGCATGGCCCTTACCTCTGACGTAGCTGATGTTTTGGTACAAAGTGAACTAAGAAGAGAGGAAAACCAAGTAATCATATTTCAGGTCCTTTCAGCATGGCTGAAATCCTGGAGAAATATCTTCAAGTCAAATGCTTCTGGGGAGACTACCGATTTATGGTCCAAGTTCACCTTTATATGTCTAGTCTGAGAACATGGCAGCCCCTGCTTCAACCCTGCCAGACATGTCTCTGCAATAGACATCTCTGAAGTTACCCTCCTTGGGAATGACAGGTGCAGGACGCGCCTTCTTTCTAGTCTAAGGCAGAACCCTAGGTCCTTGCTTGTGAACGTGATCACACTGGGTTCAAGCTAATTTGCTTTTTGTAAACAATACATTATTTTTGGGGATTGGTATAGCAAATTCTCTGTTCAAAAGTCATTTTCTCAAAAAGCCCTTTCCTGACCACCTGTCTCATTCTCAGCTACTGTCAGTTCTTATTCCTTCATTACGCCTCATTTAACATTCTATTTCCTTCCCTTTCTTTCCCTCACCTTTCTCTTTCTCTCTCTCTTCTCTTCCCTTCCTTCCTTTATTTCTTTGTTTCTTTATTTTCCTTCCCTTGTTTTCGCTAACTTTATCTGATTCAGAACTGAATTCCTAGCACCTTGAAGAGTGATTGGGTCCATGAGACTTTGCTCAAGAAATATGGGTTAAATATGAAAATAGTTGTAAATGTGCATATATTTGGAGGAAGCTATAAAACACAATTATGTTCTATGTAAATTATAAACTTCCAGTAACATTGCTTTATAGGGGTTTGGATCAATAAGACTAAGAAGAAATCCAAATAATCAAAGAGTTATGGGTTTATATCAGCCATAACATATTCACAGCGAAGGTGATTTGTGTAACACTTTATGAGCAACATACATGAAGTGAAAATTTGATAAGCCAATGGTAAGAATCTAATAAAATAATGTTATTCTCTTTGAAAAAGAAATGTCTTCAAACCTGTGAATAGGTACAATGTTTAAGCGAAATGCGAAAAGTGGGTACCCTTGAAAGAGGACAGTATGTTTCAATATGGTTCTTACCTTGGGCTTCTATATATGTAAAAGTATTATTCTGAGAAGGTTTCAAAATGCTGCCCAAATGGCACAAAACAGGTTAAAACCCCTCACCTATCATGACCTGTGCTGATAGTGATGGGCGGTCCCAATGACTTACAGCTATGACTCTAGTTAACACATAAGACTGAAGTCAAGTACTGCAAACTGTTTTGATAATTTTAAGTGAAAGATGTAAAGCAAATGGATAATATGCTATTATTGTCAGTTTGAAGGGTATGCTTTTGGAAATTACAGCATTTTTCCCAAGTAGTCCTGGCTGAGATGGAGGTCCTCTCTGTCCTCTTGTGTCAAGTTAGACTTGATAGATATTTCCAACTGTTCATTAAATAATATCTAAATCATAAAGCAATAACCATCATATGACTCTCACATAACTATCTGTTTCTAGAAGAATTATAGCACTGATGGCTTTTAATGGCCATTTACAATGCCAGAATACTCTTAGGTGATCTCCAGTGGAATCAGTCCAAATTGGTTACCCAGTGGAATTGATCTTTAGTTAAAGGTCAAATACAATTTTACCTTCAAAATTGAGAAGACTTGGATGTGAAGGTTGCCTCTTAATAATAATCTTTAGTGTAAAATTCACTCTATATTCATTTTTTTAAATCTTTAGATTGAAGAAGAGGAATAATACCATTCTTTTCCCACCCCCAGGATTCAAAAAGGATTGTCAGATTGACACGAGGACTATCATATGGAAATTCAAATGATGACTTTCATTCCATACAAAGCTCTTTGAAGAAAGCATCTATGGAATTATAGCAAATAAGACTTACTAACACTTCACTAAAGATTTAAGTTTACTCACCTAATCAAACACAATTGCTTAATAGACATAGACACCCCCACTAGGGCTTGACTTTTTAAAATTTGCATTACAGAGTTAAAGAATGCATTTACCCCACCCTGCAGAATAAGAGAGTAAAAGAGCTGGCTAAGCTGATTGAGCATGTGTCCACTTGTTTTCTCTAAATCAATCTGTTAAATAACTTACTGCTGTGGAATGATAGAAACTAGAAGTCCCTCCACACAGAAAAAAAAAAAGTGAGGAATGAATCTCGAGCAGTCGTTTTGATTTTAATATGTCCATTACTGAGATCCTAATCTTCCCACCATCCTCCCTATAACTTACTTTCCTCTCAGTTTTTCCACATCTTTAAATGGCAAATTTGTCTCTGGTTATTTCTTTTTCATACATCCCAACTCACAGCAGTTCTTCCTGCTTCAAACCTTGACATCGAGAACCTCTTCTCAACACTGCAACTTGAATAATCCTATTAAAATAAAAAATGGGGCACCTGGGTGGCTCAGGCGGGTAAGTGTCAGACTACGGCTCAGGTCATGATCTCACAGTTCGTGGGTGCGAGCCCCGAGTCGGGCTTCGTGCTGACAGCTCAGAGCCTGGAGGCTGCTTTGGATTCTGTGTCTCCCTCTCTCTCTGCCCCACCCCCACTCATGCTCTGTCTCTCTAAAAAATAAATAAAACATTAAAAAAATTAAAGTGAAAAATAAAGGTAGATCTTGCCACTCTTCCACCCAAACCCTGCAGCAACTCTCACTGGGCACTGAGTGTGAGCCCAGTCCTTATCATGGCTTATGAGGCTTGTGATAGCCTGTAGCCTGTTATCCTCTGATGTCCAGTCTTAATACCCTGTCCCTTACTGATACCCTTCAGCCCTACCACCTTCTTGGGGTTCCTTAAGCCTTGGGGCATGTGTCTACTCTAAGGACTTTGTTTTAGCTCTTCTCTCTGCCCAGAGAACTCTTTCCTCAAGTATCTGCTTAACCGATTCCTGCTCCTCTCTCAACTGTTTCCTGAAATGTCATCTACTCAAGGAGGCATGTCCTGACCACTTATTACCCTAATTCACCACCGTTTCCTTTCTTCACCCAAGCACTTTTTTCTGACAGTACTTAACAGTAGGTAATGTACTATATGTTTTATTTATTTGTTTGGCTTACTGTTTACTGCCTACGTACCATTATTATGTTTCAATTTCTGAGAGTAGAAATCTTTGTTTTGTTTGCTGTGCTATCCCAGAAACCTAGCATAATGCTTAGTCCATAGTAAGCCCTCAATAAATATGTGTGGAATGAATGAATCCATTAGAAAATCATGTTGGCTCTAGTTTCAAAATATGTTTTAAATCTAACTATTTCATACTTCGTTATCAACAAATCCATTGCCACTAACTGAGTTTGGGGCATTGTTTTGTTATCATTCTCCTGGATTGTTGCTACTGAGTTCTTAAACAAGTTTTTTTAAAGATTTTTTTAAGTGAAGAAAAAAAAAAGACACCCAACATGGGGCTCGAACTCACAACCCTGAGATCAAGAGTCACATGTTCTACTGATTGAGCCAGCCAGGTGCCTCTTAAGTAACTTTTATTTATAACTTTGCTTGCCCTCCTTTATTCTAAAATACACAGCCATGCACATAGATAGGCTGTAAAACAGCCAGATGCAACAACAAATGTAAAATGTAAGTCAAATTGTGTCACAGCTTTAAACTTTCTAATATCCTTTTTTTCACACTGAGTAAAATCAAAAGTCTCTACAGTGGCCCTTGGGATCCTGCCGGATCTGTCTTCATTTTCTCTCCTCTCCTCCCTGACGTATCCTATTCTATCATACTGGCCTCCTCATGGCTCCTTGAAAATACCAGGCCCATGTGTGATTGGGCCATTTGTGTTTGCTCTTCTCTCTGCCTGGTATGTTCATGACCAGAAACCTTCATGGCTAGCTCCCTCACTTCTTTCATTTGTGCACTTAAATGTAATCTTCTCAGTGGAAGCTTCCCTGGGCATCCTGTTTTCAATTTCAACCTCCTTCAACATTGCTGTGCCCCTCCCCTGCTTTATTTTTCTCCATAATACATATTGCTATACCTCACATAGGTTTGCACCCGTATTTTATTCATTGTAATCTCCAACTAGGATGTAAGCTTCACAAGGGCAGTGGTTTTCATCTATTTTGTTCACTGCAAAGTCCCCATGGTCTGGAACAGGGCTTGGCACATGGTAAGCACTCAATTAATAATTGTAAGGGGGGAAAAATGAAGTATGTACTCTTGGCAATTGGAAATGCTCAAAGGAAATGCATATGTATTAGTCAGTGTCTCAGCAAGAAACAAATGGCACATTCCAACTAATGTGAGCAGAATTTAATAAAAGGACTATTTACAAAGGTGAGGTCAGCGTGTAGGGAAACCACATAGGAGAGTTTTTTATCCCCCAGGCCAGAATCAATGCCATCCCTGCCAACCTCCCAAACGGAAAACTAGAGACCCTTTGATGTGGTCAACCTCCTAGGCATCAGGCAAGAAGGAGAAGAATGTCGAGTGGAACTAAAGGGCCAAATAGATGATACTCAGAATAATAGCGTTGGTGGATTTTTAACAGTATGACTGACTGCAAGAGAGTCACCCACACTCCAACCTCTCTCCATATTCTCTCTATATTTAAAATTCCTTAGGATTTACTCACAAAGTACCACTATTTACCAAACTAAAGCCTAACCCATGTTCATCTTCTAACACTTCTAAACACTTCTGACCTTAGGTGCCATCCCATGCAAGACTTCCTGGGTTCCTGAAGACACGGATTTCTGTGGTGTCACCGGAGGAGGACTCATTTAATAGGCAATTATGATGGGAAGTTGATGACTTTGTGAGCAATTGTAGATGACTTTTACAAACAAGCAATATCAAACAGTTGAAATAATTGGGAAGAAAATAATTAAGGCAAAGTGCTAGGGCATAACAGCGGGTCACTTTAGATAATGTGGGGAGGACAGCTCTGAAGAAGTGCTGTTAGATCTGAATGATGAATAGGAACCATATCTAGGGAGTGCCGGAGAAAGAGCGAAGAGAGAGTGTTCAGGCGAGTTTGGGGATGAAAATCTCAGTGAACTCACAACACAGTAAGCAAGGGAAATTGGGAGAGGAGGAGAGGAGGTATAAATTTGGACAGGAACCAACCAGATGATTTGTAACTTTGCAGGCCATTGAGGAAGGAATGGACCAAGCCAGTGGAGGGCTCTGAAACTGAGAATTACACGATGTCGTGTACATTTAAAAAATATTCTCTGGTCAATCTGTGAAGAGTTCTGCAACTCTTCATTTTTGTTAAAATGTGACTATAAATTTCTTTCCATCACCATCCTTCCCACATTCATGTATCACTTGTTTTAGCTGTTGCTTGAATGACAATCATTTCAGTTATTTTTTTGTTTTTCTTCAAATTTCTATATTTTATTTAAATTTATATCAACAACCTTATTTTATTTTGATTTCTTCTCCATGTTATCTCTTTTTCTGGAGCTCTCTCTCTGAATGTTTCCACCTTTGATAGAATTGTTGGAGAGCTCTTTGTGGCAGTTCAGTTTCTCCCAGTTGTTTGGATATCACACATCTTACTTGTCTTCTTGTATGCAATTAATTTGTAGCATTGACATTTAACACACATAGTGGTTAAGAGCATAAATTCTAGAGGCGCGTGGGTGGCTCAGTCAGGTAAGCATCCGACTTCGGCTCGGGTCATGAGCTCACAGTTTGTATTTGAGCCCCGCGTTGGGCTCTCTGCTGACAGCTCAGAGCCTGGAGCCTGCTTCAGATATGTGTCTCCCTCTATCTCTGCCCCTTCCTGCTCACACTCTGTCTCTGTGACAAAACATTAAAAGAAAATTCTAAAAAAGAGCATAAATTCTAGAGCTAGATATAGATAAAGACATAACCCTTGTTTGACCATTTACTACCTGTGTAGTCTTGGGTCAATTACTTAAACTCTCTGTGCTTCAGTTTCCTTACCAGTAAAGTGGAAATAATAGTACATAGTTCACAGGCTTATTGGGAACATTGCATTAGTTAATATATATAAGGCTAGTAGTACTTTTAGAAGTACTATCAGAGTTTATTTTTGCTTTTTAATAAATGTTAAGGCTTTGTAGTGGGTTAAACGGTGACCTCCCAAAAGGTATATCTATCTGTGAATGTGATCTTATTTGGAAAAAGGGTCTTTATAGATATAATTTATGTAAGAATCTCAAGATGATATCATTCCGGATTAGGGTGAGCTCTAAATTCAACGATGACAATCTTTACAAGAGACAGAGAGACATACAGAGGGAAGGAATCATAAAGATGAATATAGAGATTGAAGTGATGCATCGACCAGCCAAGGAAGATCCAGAATTGTAGGGTGACACAAAAAACTAGCAAGGAGGCATGGAATAGATTTCTCCCTTAGAGCCTCCAACAGGAACCAATGCTGTCGACACCTTGATTTTGGATTTCTGGCCTCCAGAACCGTGAGAGAATAAGCGTCTATTGTTTTCAACCATCCAGTTTGTGGTAACTATTATGGAAGCCCTATGAAACTAACACACACATTTACAGTGTTTTAAAGTATTTCAATTCTTCCCTCAAACTGAGGCAAATTTTTGGCTTGCTGTTACGCCTGTCTCCAATGCTTGCTGTTATGGCCTCCAACGCCATTCCACGTTATTGAAATTACCTGGGACTTTTACTTTCATTTTATTATAATTTTGTGTTAGGCCTCCACATTTTTATAATCCTTCTCTAATGGTTACCTTAAGATTGACAACCACTGTATGAATAGTTATTTAGATGGTCATAAAATGTACAGATGTCTTATTCCATAATATTCCTTGAAGCCCATTTCTTTTTCCTCCTGGGATATTTGTTCTGGAAGAATGTATCCCAAAATAATTCATTAAGAAAGAGTTTGAGGATGGAAAATGTTCTTTCCTACATATGTAAAAATGTCTTTATCATGTCCTCACACCTGAATGTTGTTTTGGCTGAGTACAGAAAATGAGATTCAAAGCATTCTTACCTCAGAACACTGGGACATCACTCCCTCATTCCGAGCCCCCTTTGTTGGTGATGCTGGTCAGATCCTCATTGCATTTTAGGTAATCTATGTTCATCTCTTTTTTGGTTTTAGAATATGTTTTTTTTTTCTTTCTGGCACTTGGTGGGCTTTTTAAGTCTTTTGTTAGCTCTGAAAACAAACTGTTTAATTTCTTCAAACAAGGGGTGTTAAGTGTCCAGGCAGGGTGTGTGGATGACTGCTTCTATGAGTAGGGAAGTTCCCTGTCATGTCTGTCTGCCTTTATCACATGCCCATTTTTAGGGCTATACAGTTACTTCAAGATTTTTTTCCTGTGAGAAAATGTTTGAATCAGATGCTTTATAATTTGAGAACTGATACGGAAGTTGTTTCTGAAATCATTCCCAGTTGATTTTGTCCATTTCCAGATTCTTCTTCCAGATTCTGTCCCCTCAGATCTCTTAGCACTATCTTCACGTTCTTTTTGATAACACTTGGTTTGTAAGTCTTCGCTGACACCTGATGATGTAACAGAGCCATCATGTCTACTGGGCTTCTCTGCCAATGTCCAGAAATCCCTACCATTGTGGTGTACTAGTGACACTTGTCCTAATGTTCCAAGGTTACTATGAATTTATTCTTATATTTCTCTAATAATTCTGATGTCGTTTGGAAGAAAAGAAAGTGAAAGAAGGTTTTTGGTCAACCATCTTTTTTTTAAGTTTATTTATTTATTTTGAGAGAGAGAGAGAACAAGCAGGGGAAGGGCAGAGAGAAAAGGAGAGAGAGAATTCCAAGCAGACTCCACGCTGTCAGGACAGAGCCCAATGCAAGGCTCGATCTCACCAACCATGAGATCGTGAGCTGAGCTGAAATCAAGAGTTGAATGCTTAACCGCCTGAGCCACTCAGGCACCCCAATACTGTGCTGGGTAAGTCTTTTATGCAGGCTGCTCAGATGGATACCGTTGGATAGGAAATTAGGGGGAGGAGCAAAGTGATGTGTCAGAAGTGGTATTCAAACCCACACCTCCATTTGGAGACCAGAACCCCCAGTGCAGGGAAGTGAAGCTTGAGTCTGGTGCCTTAGACAACTCGGCCATCCTGACACTATGGCCAACCATGGTGAATCATCACAGAGGTGGATTTCTGGGAGAAGTTAATGACTTAAGTTTAAGACATATGCAGTATTCTAATTGGAACTGGTATATGGGCCTGAAACTGGGAGGGAGGTCTAAGTTAAACACTGGGGACTCTTTGAGTAATAGAAAATAGTGGAGATCAAAAATGCAAATCAAATTATCAAGAGGGAACAGAGAGAATATGGCCAAGGATAGACCCTCAAAGATATATGACCTCCATAACTTTAAAAGATGTATTTATAGTTTTAATATATATTGGAAGTTCACAGTATGTAAAGCAACATGTAACAAAAAGGCCATATGTAAAAGATAATGTGTTCCTAAATTTTTTTTTCTGTTAGAAGATTTTAAAAATATAAAGCATGTGGCAAGTGGAGCCCCAACAATTAGGTTTACAAGGTGTGGTGGTGGTACACTTCCCCTACCCTAATACTTGTCCTGAAAAATGGGTATGCAATACCTAGACTAAACTGATACATGTGACATGTAATTTACACATGCTAATGTTCTGATGATTATCACTAGTGTTATTATTATCATCACATTTAAGGCAGCATGGCATATACACTTCCCAACATTTATGATGCAAGAATTAACAGGTGAAAAATGCAGATCATGGAGGGATCATGGGTGTCCATAACAACATTTTGCTTTTGCTTTTAAGTTCTTTTTCCATTTATCTCTCCACTTACTTAAAGATTTGGTCTGAGTGCCAGTTATTCAAATGTGATTTAAGAAGGGGAGAAATTTTCACGTTTGTGATTTCTGTAAAGCCTATCTGCAGAGCCTAAGATCAATAGAGGAAATGCAGCCGTCTTTCCTTTCCTGCTCAATTATTTACACAATTTTGGAGGAAGGTGACACAATATCAACATATTTGAAAGCGTGAATTCACTAATTTCCAAATAAAACTGCTTAAACTGCCCAGAAGAGTGTTAGGGTTCTTCTACCAGCAACATGAGTCAGTAGCACTGCCAAGTATCCCATTTTTCATGGAATTATTTGAAGTAACTTCCTGGGGGCACCTGGGTGGCTCAGTCAGTTAAACATCCAACTCTTAGTTTCGGCTCAGGTCATGATCATGATTTCATGAGTCAAGCCCTGCATCAGGCTCTGTGCTGAAGGCATAGAGCTTGCTTGGGATTCTCTCTCTCCCTCTCTCTCTGCCCCTTCCTCACTCATTCTGTCTGTGTGTCTCTCTCTCTCAAAAATAAAATAAACTTTAAAAAATAAAAAGTGAAAAAAACAAAGGAAGATCGTGGCCCACATCCATTTTCCCCCATAGACCTTCATTCATTCCACAAAGGTCTTTTGGCACCTGCCTTGGGATGGGTCGTGTTATTGGCACAGGTGTTCCGGATGAAAAAGACACCAAAGTTCCAGCTCTCATGGAGCTTCCATTCTAAAAGGATTTCAGAGACCATAGACAGGCAAGCAAATGACAAACAGGCAAGCAAATGACAAATGTCATTTGAGGCCATGATAAATGTCACAAAGAAACTAACCCTGCGAGTGGGACAGTGTAAAACTACACTATTCTGATAGGATTTGACGATTCTCTGTGAATGTCTGTGTTTTCCAATTGGTGTTTTGTTTGTTGGTTTGTTTTTCTATTTTACTTCTAAGTTCACCTGGGACAGGACCATAGCAGTAAATACCAAGGAAGGACTCTGAAAAGAAGAGGCAGGAAAGAGCCTCACTGTGTCAAAATAGAGGTGCTCACAAGCTGTAATCACATCCACTGCTCAGGAGGAGGGACATGGTGAAAGCAAGTCAACAGAAGGCATGTGTGACAATACTACAAGGATTAAAAGCAGGGTTATGTCTAGAATATAACTGAGTATGACAAAGAACTCTTAGACCTGAATTCTTGCAATGGAGAAGATCAAGAAAAACAAAGCTGGTGGCATTAGCTAAGGCCATTCTAACTCAAAATCATCTATTGTCAATGACTATTTTATCAGTTAAATATACGTATATTTATATGAAATGTATATTAGATTATATTTCATACTTATATGAAATATATTATGCATTTAATTTTTCTATAACCTGTTTATTCTTCCTATTAATGTGGTTTGTCGAAAAAATGCTCTGGTTTTTTAATTCTTATAATTGATTCCCTATATTATTTCACTTCTCTTGAGAAAATTCATTCGGATTTTAGCTTTGTGAATGACCCATTGCTTTAGTCAAACCTCCAAGTCATTGCCCAAATTTAAAAACACATACTAAGGAAAAAGTAAGTGAGAATGAGGGAAGGTGTGGCATGCTGGAATGAACAATCAATTTCACTAATCGAGAAGCAACGTTAGGCAGTGTTAGGGTCCAAGAGCCTCAAAGAGATGACGTTTCCAACAGAAGAAAGGTAGCAAAGAGTAAGTTGCTCTCATATTTTTGACATTTCTGTCATCCAACTCTTATACCTTGATGTTCATTAAGTCGGTTTAAAATTTTTTTTTATGTTTATTTATTTTTGAGAGAGAGAGAGGCAGAGTGTGAGCAGGCGAGGGGCAGAGAGAGAGGGAGATACAGAATCCGAAGTAGGCTCCAGGCCCTGAGCTGTCAGCACAGAGCCCGACGCAGGGCTCAAGCCCAGGAACTGTGTCATCATGACCTGAGCTGAAGTCGGACACTTAACCGACTGAGCCACCCAGGCGCAGTTTTAAAATGAGTCCGTTTTAAAATGAGCCCAGGGGTTTCGGTGGTACCCTGATGATACTGACTTTATTTTTGCTATTTAAAGTATGTGCGAAGTAGATCAGACTATTCTGGACTTCACGGCATGAAATAGCCAGTCCCTTTAGGAGTAAAAGACCCTTTCTGCGTCTCCTACCGACCAGATTTTCTTACAACTGCAATGCATCTTAATACTTGATATCTTATGCACACCCCATTTAGGATAGAGCTCCTAAATAAAAACCCTCAGCATTTGCTCTTTTGCTCATCTTATTGGCATTACTGTAAAACATGGTTCATTCTCATTCCACAGAAGCAGCAGAATTTTTAACCTCATCTTTTTATATTGATTTGATGGGTATAAAATGCAGGTAAATCTTGATATCCACGTTGTTGTTTCATTGTGATGGAAAGCTATTGACATTGCAGAAAGCAGGTATTCACAAGCCTTTTAAAGTAGTTCAGTCCCTTGCAAAACACTGTTGTTGTTTTGCCCCAGTTCCCAGATATTCTGTCGGGTATGCCTCCTCAAAATGGAAGTGGCTTCCCCCTTCAAACTTGCAGACAAGATTTGCTAACATCTATGGGGCTAACACTTCTTGTTGACCTATTTCAGGTTCATGGTAAAATGGTCCAGAAGCAAGGAAATCCATGATATTCACAAGTGGAGATGAGTAGTCCCACACTTAAAAACGAGATATTCTCCAAATGTCTCTTTGTAATGAGAATTTTAGGAACTTGGGGACATTTTCCTATTGATCTATTGTTCTAGTTTGGCCACCTCTGTTAGCTTACACTAAAATATGTGGGATAGCAGCCGTGAGCAAGTGGAAGTTGAAGATTCCCAACCCCAGAACAACCAGAATAAGTTTTATCTTATTTACTTAATTGTTGAAGCTTTATGCAAAAATGTCACAGCCAAAAAAGAAGTTGAAAACTATGGTGCCAGCTTCTTTGTTCAGCATTATGAAATTTCAGTTATTCTCAAATATTCCAGCTACAAAACACCTAAATACATTCATAAAATTCTGCTTTAAATTTCCTTCTCATGGGACACCTGGGTGGCACAGTCAGTTAAGCATCTGACTTTGGCTCAGGCCATGATCTTGTGGTCTGTAAGTTCAAGCCCCACATCAGGCTGTGTGCTGACAGCTCAGAGCCTGGAGCCTGCTTTAGAGTCCGTGTCTCCCTCTCTCTCTGCCCCTCTCCCACTAGCATTCTCTCTCTCTCTCGCTCTCTCTCTCTCTGTCTTGCTCTCTCTCTCTCTCTCAAAAATAAATAAACATTAAAAAAATCCTTCTCAGTACATAGCTAACATCCCAAGAAAATAGGAGAAATCCTCAGCAGTCAAGACCCCAAACAGAATACCAAGACTGGTAAGAGGGAAAAGGGGCTAAGTGGGTCTCTTGCTGCATTATGCAAATGGGGTAATCTAGAGCTTTAGCCTTTAATCATCACACAGGTGAAATAAAAATAATAGTTGCATCTGCCCAAAATGAGAACTGGAATAAAAACTCCAGCATGAAGCTACAACACCCAAAAGCTTCTGTGCTCAGGGAAGGAGAAGACAAAAACGTCTCTGAAAGGAAATGACAAATAATACTGTCTATTTACCATTGTTATGATGGCAAGGGAAAAATAATCAATGGATATATGTGTGCATAAAACGGTCTAAATTCATTACCAAGTTTAAATTTTTATTTTCTAATTTGCCAAAAATGTCCAAGTTAAGAAAATAGTATATAGCGGTACTGATTTGATAATTCTTCGAAAAGCCTGGCAAAACCAAATGCGAATAATCTCTTTAGGAACCTTCTAAAAACCTAGCCATCATAAAATTCCCAAAAGTGAAGACCCAAGAAATATGATTAGACAACTTTAAAAAAAAATTAACAAGCAAGTGGGGCGCCTGGGTGGCTCAGTCAGTTAAACGCCCGTATTTGGCTCGGGTCATGACCTCACCATTCGTGAGTTTGAGCCCCCAGCAGACTTTCTGCTGCATACAGCCCACTTCCGATCCTCTGTCCCCCTCTCTCTCTGCCCCTCCTTCCCTTCACGGTCTCTCTCTCTCTCTCTCACAAATAAATAAACATTTAAAAAAAGAACAAGTAAGACATAGAAGAAAAAAAAAATATACTAAAAACCATGATAAGGCACACTTTTATAAGAACCAAGTGAGTTTTCCATAAATAAATTTATACTCAAAATTTAAATCCCAGTGGATATATTAAATAATAGTCTTGATTTAGCTAAAGAGAAAATTAGCTAGAAGGTGGATCTAATCAAATTACCCAGAATGAAGCACAGAGATATGAAGAGATATTAAAAGATACAAAGAACAGAATAACACCTATCATAAATCTAGACAGATTTTCACAAGGAAATTATACAGAGGGTAGAGTTGTATATTTGAAGTTATAATGGCTTACAACTTCCCTGAAATGACAGCTTCAGACAACAAATGAAGAAACGTAGTGAAGCCAAATCAGGATGAATTTTAAAAGAAGAAAATCCACTCGTACTCACCCTCTAGTGAGCCTTCAGAATATAAAATCTTAAACATAGTCAGAAAACAAGACTGATTCAAAGAACTGAAAATTACATTGACTTTTAAGAGCAGAAATGGTATCTAGAAGACAGTACAATAAGGTTACAATGATAACTTTAAAGCGCTGACAGAAAATAATTGCCAACTTAAAATTGTAAACTGAACTTAAAAATTCAGACAAAATAACATTTTCAAATGAACAAGAAATATTAGAGATCTCACCACCAGTAGACCATCACTAAAGGAATTTCTAAAAGCTTATTTCACGAAGGAAAATAACTACAAATAGTCAGTTAAAATGCAAGGAGACACGATAAGCCAAAAAAAATAGTAAGGAAAAGAATAAACGTAAATAATCTTCAATGTCATAAACAACAATAAGAATGTATAATATGTGGAGATAGAAGACAGAACGAAGTTTCTTTTTTTTTTAAGTGTATTTATTTACTTTTGAGAGGCAGTGAAAGCATGAGTGGGGGAGGGGCAGAGAGAGAGGGAGAGCAGGAATCCCAAGCAGGCTCTGCACTGTCAGCACAGAGCCCAACACAGGGCTCGAACTCATGAACCATGAGATCATGACCTGAATCAAAAGCAAGAGTCAGCTTAACTGACTGAGCCTCCCAGGTGCCCAGAACTTAGTTTCTTGACATGAATTTTCACTATGGGGTAATTTGCTTCAAAGTATTTGAAGGTCCTTATGTTATTCAGGATTAAGTGTCTGTTAAAACATTTAGAATGATCACTAATAGAATTGAAATAGGTAACATAACTTCCAAATACATACTGATGGATAAATGGAATGAGCTATTTTTTAAGTTCATTCTGAAGAAGGCAAGAAAGAATAAAATATCTAAAAGTAGGATAAAACAAATATACAAAAAAAAAAACGCTAGGAAAACTTCAATAATCACCCAAAATGTAGCCTAGCCTTGAAAGTTAAAAGATAAAAGTTTGCAGGATAAATAAATAAAACAGTATTTGACTATATGCTGCTGATAAATGATATACTTAAATCAAAGTAGAACAGGAAGGTTCGGTGGGAAATTGCCTAACAGTTTCCAGGCATTTACCAACCAAAATACAGGAAGTGTAGCTGTATTGATATGGAAGAAAGTAGACATTAAGCCAGAAGGGCATTGATAGAAATAAGGAGTACCTCTCCGTAAGAATTAAAGTTTCAATTTAGAAAAACCATATGGCAGTTGTAGACTTACAGAAGTTTTATAAGTGTCCTAATATATCAGTAATAGTTTTCAATATTAAGAAGGCAAATTAAGAAAGCACCATCCTAGTAACAGAGTTTAACACACATCATTCAGTAATTGTTAAATCAAGTGAACAAATCACTAAAGTTCAGTGAATATAAAGTTAGTTATACAAGATGAATACATTCTAGAGATCTGCTGTATACTATAGCACGTATAGTGAACAATATGGTGTTGTGCACTTAAAAGCTTAAGAGGGTAGATCTCATGTTAAGTGTTCTTAACACACACACACACACACACACACACACACACACAGAGCAAGGGAACACAACAATAAGAAAACAAATAATCCAGTTAAAAAATGGGCCAAACGCCTTAACAGATACTTCACCAAAGAAGATATACCGATGGTGGCAAATAAGTGTACAGAAATGCTCCACATCATATGTCATCATGAAAATGCAAATTAAAACAACAATGAAATATTGGTACACATACCAGTTGCTGAAATTGCAGGCTAAAAATGATGGTTTAAATGTTGTTCTTTTTTAAAAAAAAATTTTTAGTGTCTATTTATTTTTGAGAGAAAGAGTGTTAGCGGGGGAGGGGCAGAGAGAGAGGGAGACACAGAATCTGAAGCAGGCTCCAGGCTCTGAGCTGTCAGCACAGAGCCTAATGCAAGGCTTGAACCCATGACCCACGACATCATGACCTGAGCTGAAGCCGGACACTCAACTGACTGAGCCACTCAGGTGCCTCCAAAGATTTGATCCCTTTGCTGTTCTTGCTTTCTCCAAACCACTGGCTTCATTGTCAATCTCTTGTGGTGGTAGGATGGCTGCAGTGGCTCCAATTTTCTCTCTCAGGTTCAAATCCAGCAGAAAAGGAATAACCACTTTTTACGACCTTACTAACAACATCTCTGATATTGGTTCTGACTGGGTTTGACTCTCTTGGGTTGAATCATGTGTCCGTCCATCCCTGAACCCCTCACTGTGACCAGAGCAGGTAATGCTCTTACTTTCTAGACGTTTGCCACAGATTCCACCTCCGGACTAAGTGGTGGTTACTGCTCATTTCCTAAAGGGCACGTACCGAGTTTCGGAGTGTTGTTTGCCCTAATCCCATTTAGAGTGCTACAACCAGGAAACTGGTAAATGGGATAGGGTAGGGAAAGGTGCTCAATATCCCTCAAAAGCCTATTTAAATTCAAATGAACTATAGTTCAAATAAAACCTAATTACAATTCATTAATTAATTTATGGAAAGAGCATGCGTTATAGTGGTTAAGGATTTGAGTTTTTTAATCAGACAGAACTGGGTCAAGTTGCAGATTTTCCCTACACTACCTGCATAACCTCATGATTTTCTACAATATGGAAATTATATTTCTACCTCACTAGAGTGTTGTGAGGACCAAATAATATATGCAAATTGAGTTCCTACAACATAGCAAATATGCAATAAATGTAAACTATCTCCATCATTTTTATAATCATCATAAACTTCATTTCCATCATCATCAACATCATCCTCATCACCATTGTCATGAACTGAATATTCACTAGGAATATGTTTTTTTGGGAAGTAATTTTCAGAGTTTCTTTTAGGGCCAGTCATCAGGAAAAAAAAATCTTTCCTATATATCATCTTTTTTTTTTTCTATTTTTTACATTTTCTAGTATGGTACTTATCACAGTGTATTGTAATTGTGTTTACATGTCTATTGTCTCACCAGATTGCCTCACCCAATTGGGATGTTCTTGTAGATAATATTTAATCCATCATTGTATCCCCTAGTACATTTGCTTGCACACAATGGGAAGAGAGGGGTATTGTGTCACAAAAAGGAATCTATATTAATTAGGAGTACACTACGTGTAAAACATTATGTGACATATATTGTATACACCATGCTATGTCTTCCTCATAAGAGCACCGTTACATGGCCAGCACTTTCTCATTGAATATAAAGATATCAAGTCATCTAATTTGGCTAAAATAAAACATCTCATAAATTCGAGAGCCAAGATTAGAATTCTGGTCTGTTTGAATCTCAAAACTATTCATTTTCCCCCTACGCTAGCATTTCAAAAACTGCAGAATATGGTCTTTGGGATTCTTAAGATAAATTTTTCTAGGACCATACGATCTCTGTAATTTTTTTTTTGAGTTTCAATGATGATATTAAAAATAAATATGAACATATTCTTGATTGCCTTATAACTCAGTCCTGGTATAATGTTTCAAGGGCTCACATTTGAGTTTGTTTTCAACAACATGGGTATCAAGGGAACCACTAAAGTGACAGCCTTTAACTTTTACTGCAGTGTTTCACAAACTGGCATCTGTAGACCCCTGAGGATCATTACACTCTACTTGATAAATGTTGGTTGAATAAGCAAATGATTAAGTTCTCCTCAGAGAACCCATCTCCCTGTGGCAGAATTTGGGACTTTCCCTTCCCCCTATCCCTTCCTACTCATCATTCAGTGACAAGAGGGAGTCCTCAATTTCATTTTAAGTTCTCTGTTCCATGGCCCTGAGATGACAGAGGCTGGGGCAGAGATGGGGAAGAATCTGGGAGACCCAGCACTAGGATGGGGGAAAAGGCATCATTCAGCAACCCAAGAAGGTAAGGCCCTGGGGAGCCTGAGTTTGGGCACCTTGTAACCTTTAGGAACACATATCAACCTGCTGGCCTCAGTCCTACCACCCTATGAATAAAATAATCCTTTAAAAGCCACAGGATTTAAGTGGTCCCACTCTCTTCCATCACCTCTTTCTTCTTAACCCCACTTTTCCTGAAGAAGACAAAAGAGTTCTGAGGCTTTCCAAGAAAAGATCCTACTGTGTACATAAAGGTATGTGCATCACAGGCATTTGTTCCTATAACTTGTCCCACTGCTCCTTAGTATTTCTTCACATTTATTCTGCCTTCCTCCACATATAGAGTGGGGACAGCTAACTCTGACTAGTGACAGCCTAACATTCACAGGACTATGCTTTTATTGGTGGGTGTGGGCACTGTGCAGGTCACTGCTCGTGCCTAGCATGGGCTCTTGCTCTCTTGGAACTACTCTCTTGGAACCATGGGGAGTGAGTTTTCCTCCTATGTTCTCTGTTCCCTTGAGATAAGTGCCCTGAAGGAGACCTGCCATTTCTCCTGTCTCTCTCTCTCACTCTTCGGTAACCATGTGTGAGGCCTGGAGTTCTTTCCGCAGGCTGGCCTTGTGTCACTGGCGTCTGTTTTGCTGACCCAGCTCTCCCGCAGGACTTATTTTGAAATGAAAATAAAAAGTTTTCATTAGGCATTAGTTCTAAGCTACTTTCTCGAACATACTTTATCAGGAGCCTTGCACTGGGAGGACAATTGGGCACCTGATTAGCCATTAGCAAAGCTAATATCTTGTCACATTTAGCTAGTGATCCTTGTGTGTATTCTCTCTTTTTGTGACAGGGAGGGAAGGAGGAATGATGAGTCTTAAGCTCAAAGCCAGATCGTAATCTCCAAAACCAGATTTTAAGGGATTCTTCCTAAGTCATGCTGTATCTTTTCTTACTTAGATGCGTTTCGGAGGCAAAGATACCAAGTAGATGATATCTTCTGGTACACAAAAGTGGCCTGGAACCTTTGAGCAAGAACAAGATGAAGCTCATTATGACAAAAGATTACCTAAAAATATAAACTGCACTTAGGCTATGGGGATGTTGTTGAAACAGGAGGAATAACAATGGTTTGTTGGGAAATATTTCACTCACTATCCACTTTGTTACCTCCTGTGATTAATTCCCAGGAGCTATTTATACATGAGGGGCATAGAGAGAGTTAGCAAACGGCAGAGGGGAATGTCGTTTTCACCAAGAGAATAAAAACAGCCACAGCTTCATAAATCAAAATCCTTAAATCTAACTTCCCAGCAAACTGAACCCACTACAACACACGAAACTGAGTACCAGCATTATCAGTGCTTTTAGAAAATCTAGTATTTTCAGTAATATTTTGACTCACACTTATAATATCACTATGTGGAAACAAATCCAGATATAAAGATATTCTCTAAGTCAACCAGATATCTATAATTTTGTTTTAAGGATGAGTAAATGATTTGGGCAAAATTAATGTGGCCACGGAAGTCATCCTGCAGAGAATGGAATTGGGAGTTTGATGAAAATGCTCTGACATATAAATATTATAAAGCCACAGTTTACTGCAATAAATGCAAAAGATGTATTCTGGGTAAACATTACTACACATGGTAATCAAGCTGAGGATATTTAGTGGCTGTAGCTTCTCAAATATCTCCAATCCAGAATGGGAAGGAAGAAAGGAAGAAAGGAAGGAAAAGAAAGAGGGAGAGGAGAAGAGAAAGAGAAAGGTTTTGGACCCTGATGGTCTGGAGTCCCAATTACAGCTTTGCCTGATACTAGTTGAATATGCTTAGGACTTGGCTCCCTTATCTTTAAAATGGGCTTCATCTTATCTATTTTATAAGATGGTTCCTAGGATTCAATGAAGTGATAAAATGCCTTTTGTATTATAATAGGCATATAACTAAGTTTCATCTCCTTTCTTTTTAACATTACCCTGCTTAAATATTCTACGAGACTACAAAATCCTTGAGGAGTAGACTTCCTAACTAAATTTTGTGATTTGTACAAAGTACAAATATTCAAGAAATATTTACTGAGTGTATTAAATATCTAGCTCAAGCCTAAGCTGGTCCTACAAGTTTAAGACATCTTAAGCACAGGCATGTTTTTCTCCAAGTGGTAAAGACCAATTATAGAATTCTAGTTGTAAGGGAACTGAAAGGGTTTCCTAAGAGAAAACAGAGCTAAGACTTCTACATGGAAGCATGTACACAGTCATGAGATAAACTTGGTATAAAATCTTTATTTTACTTGAAAATTTCGGGGGAAGGAGGTGTCACTTTATATTTTCCTGGAGGAAAACTTCCCTGTTCCTCTAACCAAGGGATGGAAACATTTAAGAATGGGTGGAAACATTTAAGAAATAATGATCAAAGTCAGATATCATATACCAGATATTTATGAACCAAACAGATTCATGATGCTTGATGAGTACTTAATTTTTTAATTAGTTGCCAAGATTCAAAAAATCAAGAGAATTCACAAAAAAGTCTAGATTTGGGCTCTACCAGAAAAATTCTATCTGGTTAAATCTGGCCCACATCCTAGCATGACAACAACTGGCTCAAGCTGAAGGATATTCCCTTTCAATAGAGAACGTGATTTCTTTCTTTGCCAGAGCACTCCCCCTCTCCCAGCCTGAGTCAGTAATTTATCTACCCTCTTAGCCTTTGTGGGGCCTTGCAACTCTTAGCCCACGGAAGGAGAATCAAGCAGAGAAGCTTTGTTCTGTTAGGAAGCTATAGATTTCTAAAGGAAATTTATGAATGATGTATTTTTACTTGAATGTGTCTCTGGGTTCATCTTATCATGCTCGTATCACAGACTCATGGAGAGTCAGGGACTGAAACTAAAAACTAAATGAGTTGATATCCATTCTGAATGTACCCAGGGGGCACAAAGAGCTCTGAATGGATACCCATGTATCAACATGGACCTTTAATTAAAGGGAAAGAAGCTATCTCCTACCACTGCCTGGAACACAGCTTCTGCATATTGAAGTTTCCAGAAGACTCCATAAGTTGTCCCACAAATTTGCAAGGGTGACTGAGCAATTGCCCTTCAGGAGAGGATAGAACATGAAGAAACGGCGGCCAGAAAATATGCAGGTGCCTGAGAGAAGATGCCAGACCTAGCTTTGGGAAAGACACTGTCCAAACCAGGAGATGGGACCTGCTTAAAGTGTGTAGAAGACCATCCCCCACCTCCAGTGAATACATGTCTGAACTGCATCAGTGGTCGAGCTGGCTACAGGAGCTCGAGTCTCTGTTTAAGCCAATGCGAGTGACAGCGAAGGAAATGCAGGGTACAAAGGAATGAATGGTAATTTGCAGGCAAGCTACTAGGGTTTAATATTATTTTTGGACCTCTCTGCACCATTACTTTTAAATAAAATGGAGAGGAATGAGTGTTAATACAAGTGTAGAATTACACTACAAGTTCTATTTGTATGTAGCCCTGCCATTCAGGCAAAAAAAGGTAATAATGACTCAGAGATCAGATTGGCTCACTGGAGCACAGCAGTAGCAAAGAAAAGCCCCAAATGATTTACACAGAAGAAAGAAAAGGAAGGCAAGATTGGCTTTTTTACATTCAGCCACATTTCCTTCACTTAGTCTTACTAGCAGCTATTAAAAAAATCCTTTTCACCAAAATATTTAATTCATGAATTAATTCATGAGGGATAAATGAAGACATTTTTAATTTCTTGTGAAACTAAGAATGTGAATTATTACTTTTCATTTTTTAAGATATTCATCAAAATTACTTTGAAGAAGGCTTCCATATTTCAAATGCTCTGTGATCCCCACTGTACCTTCTAGTCCTCAGCAATCTGTAGGCCCAGCCATCACTAACATCCGGACGACATCCTTCATCACCAGAGACATGGGCAGATACATGAGCGTTTGTTGTACAAGAGCTTATTTCAACAGCAAACGTATTACTGATTCATCCTCACTGAGTTTTTAAAGCATTTAAATTCATTTTCTAGAATCTACAATGACAGTAAAAAACACAACTAGCCCCCCCCCAAAACAAAACAAAACAAAACAAAACAAAACTTTAGGAACAAACAACTGGTTCTTCATAAAGCAATACTCCAACGGGAGTTGAAGCTGTGATGCCAAGGGTGGTGGTCGGTATGTTCCAGAGGGGGATCGGAGACGTTGGCTGGCAAGTTGATCAGGCTGAGACATGTTTGAGATAGCCTTTTCTGTGGGACCCCACCTTACACACAAAATAAATGTCTATGCAATGAGACACCAGCAGTTAGAATTCCTTGTTCACTAGGAACACCCAACGGCTAGAAATAGCTGCCATGTAGTGGCATCGTCATTAGTATTTGTGGAATGTGAACCTGGGTGTGAAATGTATGGAACTCTGAAAGCAAAAGGCCTTGGCTGTCTCTGAGTTAACACATCTGGCCTCCTAACGCACAGTCTTAAGACAGCTCTGGGTACAAATCTATTCTGTATCAAATGCCAGTATGCTTGACTTGAGAGGAGGTTAGGAGCCTCTCTACTGCCCTCTGCCCATCCCACTCTCATCCCACCCATACTTTCTCTTCAGGTGTAAGAGTATTTGGCCACATGGCCAAGGAGCTGCTTCATCACCTCCAGGACGCATCCTTCTTCTGGCCAGAAATCAGCAGCATGAGGACTCACTATTAACGACTTGCATGCACATTGAACATTAGCCTGGGCACATCTGACTTCACATTACAAAGTTCTGGGGCCCTACGGTGACTGAATAAGACCTTTGCTATTCTAACTAAGACCTCTGTATTTGGCAGATTGAAAGGAGCTGGAGGGGATCTTTAAGCTAGTGGAAATTTTCAAACTAAGATGAGTAAGTCAGTAAGTTTACAGAAAGAAAAATAAAAGAGTTGTGCTCTGTTGGAAATAAGGCTGACAGATGCGACAGCTCCTTTCCAGCTCAGAACAGGTAGAAGTTCATCATGGCAACTTTGGAGAATCACCTATCTGCAGCATGTTTTCATTATTTAGTACAAATCGGACTTAATTTCTAGATGATCAGGGACATCTTTTTCACAATGAGTAGAAATCATATTTCCGTGTAAAACAAAACTCATACAATGATCATTAGATTGTACATTAATTTTGAATTCTTGAGGCATCCATATTTCTTCACGATTCTACCACTAATCGCAATCATCCCTGACTAAACTTTTAAATTGTGAAGGCACCCTTCTGAGCCCTCTGTATACCTTCTTTTTTAATCCTCCTAACAACTGCTACTAATTTAGACATTACTCTCATTCTACTGCTGAGGAAACTGAGGCTCAGAGAGGTTAAATAACTTACCCAAATCACACAGTTGATGAACAGCAGAACCCACTCAAAACCCAGCTTTGTTTGATATGACACCAAAGCATATTTTTTCCTTTGTGCTCTGCTGTTTCTGCACAGATATTCTCCAGGAACTCATGGCAGGCATTCGGAATATTCTGAAACATGCTGGGTATTGATGAAAGAGAAGCCAGTGCCACAAAAATGTGGGGACAGTAGATGATTTGACTTTTAAGCTGTGCTATGGTACAGCAAGCTTTTCAATTCATACTTGTTAGTATTTCCATGTAATAGCTTCTATAACACTACTCTGTTGAGAAGGCAGATAAAAAGGGCCCCATTTTTGTGTATATAGAGTAAAATAAAATGCGAGGGAGTTGAGTGGATATAACACAGAAGAGGCGTGCTGCACTATTAAACACTGGACTTGGTGATTAAACAAAATGAATCCTTTTTTGTTGTTGTGGTTGTTTTCTCTGCCTTTGTAAACTAGTGAGCAGGCTGGTAACCTGATAAAATGGAAACCCCCACTCCCCATCCTTTCTCTTCTAAAGCAGGAAAAAAGAAGGAAAACAAACAGTCTTTATAAATAAATTAAAATTCTAACTAAAAAGCTAATTATAAGTGTATTTGTTTTGTTGGAGGTAAGGCACATCTATTATCATAAAGATAATTAACTCAGTCTGACAGATCTAATAAAAGGACAAGTTTAGCACTGGCTTAGCCGGAAGCCGAAGGCAAGCAATTTTTATAATTACTAGTTATTGTAACTGGGCTCAGAGAAAATGGTCTGTGATATTTAAACAGTAATGTTAATTTGCATTTAGACCTGCCCTTTTTTTTTCCCCGATGAAAGAATAAGTAAAAGACTGGATTAAGTACAAGAACCTCAAGAACTAAAATGTTTTTAAATATATAAAAGCATTGAGAATAAAAGCCTCTTCATCTCTAAACTCAAAAATTTCTCTCAACAGATAATGAATGTGCTTACAAGGTAAATGTTTTCACAATTATGGAACAATTAAATAACTTAACCCAACTTTCTGATGCAGAAGAGGGATCTTTCCAATCACCAAGGATGGGGCAAAACTATTGTGTCTTACCTACACTGGCTAGCTCTTGAGTTGAGGACATTCAAAAATAATAATTAAGTAAAGAGTATTGCAGATAGGCCAGGGAGAATCCTGACTTTGTAAGCGATTACTTGCAGTGTTAGATGAGGAAATAAAAGGACACGTAGCCTGCTAAAGAGCTGAATGATTTCCGCTGTTAACAGGCAGCTGCCCTTAACCAAAGCTTGTCCCAACATTTCACACCAAACTCCTTCCTGGAGCAAAACAAATCAACCTTTTTAAGAGTGGAAGTTACTCTTTAACGGCTCCTATAATAAAGGCTGTAGAAATAAGTAATAACCAGTGTCAGAAAATAAGTTCATAACACTAAGAAAAGCACTTTAGAGTAAAATACCTGTTAGTCAAGGACACATTTTATTATGTTCTACAAATACGGTGATAGAATCAGCCCATTACATTTGGTAAATATGTTGTATAATTTCTCCATAGAATGCCCTGTCCACGCTTCTGTTAATATTTTACCCATCAGCCTAACTAATTGTGTGACCAATACTTTTTTTAAAAATGCTGACAAATTACATGGCAAATGGTCTTTTTCCCTGAATTCTCTAGGGAAGAGTGGTTTCTGGGTTATTTCTTCACATTCTCCTTGGCTGTCCTTCATTTTAAAACACTTTCCCCCCCTCAGTTTTCTGAGATGTTATAATCGGGAAAGCGAGGTTGACGTAATGTCTTTTTTTCACCTTTGCACTTAGGAATTATACTCTTTAACGAGGGCAAAAGAGAAAAAGGCAATCCTGTAAAGGAGGACACCTTTGTTCTGACATTGGCATAGCAATATTCTTCTCCATCTGCATTTCCGTTGATTTCTCCAGTGGTTCCCACCTCTAACACCTATGCCTCTAGCCTCATATGTTTACTAGAGCATATTCTATTACATGCGTTCATCATGCACTTTCAACTAATACTTATTAATGTGACAGACTTGGAGATGGATGCCCAAGAAGAGGAAAAAAAAGGAAAAGGTGAGATAAAGTTTCTCAAGGTGATCTAGTCTATGGTTTGAAACCAACATAGAATCGGGCATTCATGGTACAATGTGGGAAGTGAAATTAGGCATAAGAATAGGGAGCTACGGGAAAAGTGGGCATCTAAACCAAATTTAGAAACAGAAAGTTGATCTAGTCGAAAGAATTCTAAGAGCTAAACGGAGCCAAGATATTTCCTGGAGGATGAACCCATGGGCGGGGAGGGACATGCTAGATACACTTGTAAAGTCCATGAGGCAAAAGAGAATGGAATTATTCATAGAAATCTTACCAATGTCTATTTATTCTTCAAGATTTAGCCCTGTCCAACTCTATTTGACTCATATTAACATTAGACAGATAACCTGAGGTGTTTTATGCATTTGTATGCTTCTCTGCCTTTTTTTTCTTTTGATTCTAAGTGCTTAAAAATCAAGGGCCATATCCATTTTTCGGTTACAGAACAAAACTCTACAAACACCGACAAGCTGTTGAATGCCTAGTACTGAGATATTAGGGTAATAGAAATATAGAATATTGAAACATTCCATACCACAGAGGGTGTTCTTTCAGGCAACCAATTCATATTCTCATCAGCCTCTGCACTGCCCCAGTGTGGTAGGTTTGAAGCATCAGAAATGAAGACTTAAGCTTTTACGGTAGCAAGGTTGTAGATGTTCAAACTCATGGGTTTTCAAGTAATTTCCCTTTATCCAGATGTCTGCGCAGTGGACAAACTGGAATTGATTCTACATTTTTTCAAGGTCCCATTCCAGGTCATTGCTGACAATGTACCAGTGGCAATGGAGCTTGAAAGATGGGGAAAAAACTGACGGAATCGGTCTCCAACCTTTCTCCACATATGGGTGGGCAGAGCACATGCTTCATTTCTTATGATTGCCAGGGTCACTGTGTAAAGGCAGGGGTCATCTGCCTGAAATTGAAACCAAATTGACTATTATTTATACAGTCCCAGGTAGAAGTACATAGCTTTGTGTGGGAGGGAAAAGTTGTTCAGAGATGAAGGGTGGAAAATCAACACTAAGTGTCTGCATCCTTGTCTCACAAGGACAGCGTAATAAAGAACAAATGAAATAAAAAGACATGGAGTGAGTAGGAAGTCACAGTAGGCGGAACATGTCACTGAAGAGAAGCAGCCAGGGTCCTTCAGTTTGCAAAATGTGAAGACAGTATTGTTGGTGTAAGGGATCTTCAGATTGCTTCAGGACAGGGTGTGGTTCTTGGAGGAGAGCTTGTCTCATTACTTGAGAGTGGAAAGATCAGCAAGGACAGAAGATAAAAGGCTCAGAGAGGCAGAGGGAAAAAGAGTAAACTGCACACACGTTCTGACTTTGAAAGAATATGCTTTTTTCCTTCTCTCTCTCTCTCTCTCTCTCTCTCTCTCTCGTCACTGACTCCACAATGTAAACAGTTGAATAAGACCTTAAACACAGAATCAGGAAAACAACAATATGACTTAAAATGAGTATCTTCTCTCATAATTTCCTCTTAGAAATTCATTTGTGAGTGTATTGGCTGGGAGGAGGAATCTGGAAGGGCACGAGCCTCACCGAAATTTTACTGAGACCAGTTCATCCTCATTTTCACTGCAGTATAATTGGCGAGACTCTCAGGAAAGAGGTTTGACTGTTTTAACTGTGATTCATTAGCGGAATCAGTCACAAGAGGTGGGGCAGCACTGCCTACTTTAAGTGTTATACAAAGGCTGTGCGTTTTTATTATTATCCATAATTTTTCACACAACAGGCCTGTTACACAAAGCTGCTCAGAATTAGTGTGCAATTTCTCCTCAGCTTCTAATGCAGGTCAACTTGTGGGTCTTCGAAGATTGACTATGGCCCTTTAAAAACACTGTGTTGTGGTGTGTAATTAATCACAGCAACAGAAGCAAAATATATTGTTTCCTTGCTGAGAATAGCATGTTTTCTTTGCTTATGAATTGATCCCTTAAACATTCCTCATGGGAATATATTTTTCCCTTCTAATACAAACCGGCTTTAAACTACAGATGTGCTAATCTGTCTGCAGGAAGTTCCAGGGCTCATTGATTTGTGGGACGCATAGGTATTCGTCTACTTTAGATGGAAAGCTGAAAGAAGGGACCATTAATTAAGTCATCTTGCAGTTATTTTTCAAAACTATAACACGAGCAGTGACGGGAAAAGCCCCCAAGGCCTTAGAGTTTGAATTTGGTTTGAATAAGCATCTTGAACTTTTTGCAAATTGGGTAGATTTGAGGAAAAATAAAAATACTGTGTTTTGCAGTAGGGAATGTACACACTGTGCCTCTCATACAGGGCTTATCACATTTAGCCTCAGTCTGACGGGCATGTGTGATGATGTGAATCTTGCTACGTGTCTATGGGCGTATGATATCCCCTATAGGGCCACAATGGTCTTTAGAAAGAGATGGTCTCATGCACCATTCTTCACATTGGTCAGTGCTCAGTTCAACACCTGCTCTGGCATGCAAGTTACCCATTCATTACATCTTCAGCAAAACATCGATTCATTTATTCACTTATACCCAAACACTAGTTGAACATCTTTCTAAGCCTAATCCCTAGATTCAGAGAGGTCACCATCAGCAGAGACCCATCATTCTTCAGGGATAAGCAAATACTACTTCCCAGTATCTCTTCTGTTTTTTTAAGCCAATGAGCTTTGAGAGGAAACATCACCATAAATACGTAACCTGCGCTGCACCTCAAATCCTTTTGGAAGCAGGCAGGATGTAAAACAAAGGAGAGTGTTCATAGAATTATCCGTGATACACTCAATTTGACTATTTTACATTGAGCACCTATTAAACACAAAGGGCAGAGCTAAGTCTGTTGGTAGCATACCTATTAGAGACTTCAAAACACCGGCAAGAAAGATCTTTCAACTATGCATATTTAATTATGTCCATTAGCCAGGTTAGAAACTTTCAGTGAACTCCCAAATCCTCAACACGGCTGATGTGGACTCCACATTCTAGACCCTTCTCTTTGGCCTCCCCTCTTCATTTTCCCATTGTCCCTCTATTCTCCAGGCGTCCTGAGTGCACCCCAGTTCCCTGAGGTGCCAAGTTCTCTCTCACCTCTGGACTTTCACATGTACTGTTGGTTTTCCTGGAACTTTGTCCTCCGCCGCTCTATACCCTAGCTATTTCCCACTTACCTAACCTAAGTTTACCTTCATTTAAACTTTTCTCTCTTTCTCTAAACCTGTCCTTATTTCTAGATCTGAGTTCATATGTTTGGAGGCCAGAACATCATTTGCTTCTGTTATCTTAATACCCAGTTCATAAGAATGTTTGTTTAGGGCTTGCCTTCTCTGATAGCTTGTGAGTTCCAAGTGGGCAGAATCATATCCCTAGCAAATAAGATAGAGCCTGGTACTTAATATGCAATTAGTAAATTTTTGTTGAGTGAATGAATAGAGAACCATATACTCTATGGCCGAATTTCAATGGTATTGGATAACAAAATATATTTAACATTAAAAATGCATTTGAAAGTTTCTTTTATTTAAAAAATTCTTTAGAATGTCTCAGTGACTATAGGTATTGTTTGGAATGGAAGGAATCATTTTGCTGCAGACACAGTGAAATAATACAAAAAATTTCTGCTTAAGTGAAAAATAAATATATTTTTTGTTCATCAGTGTGAAGTATGTAAAATATGAAGTTACTTCTAATATCTCAACTCTCAGCACCATCTCAAAGAATACAAGAGAAAAAATATTGTCTTGCCTTTACCAAATATCAGAAAAGATGTAGTTATTTTCTGACTATTTTCAGATAACAGTTGGTAGGTAGTTTAAAATATTGGTTGAGGTAAGAATGTGCTTCTTGCTTGGGCTGTCATAGTAGGAAGGGCAGAAAGATATACAATGGATTCAGCGATAAAGAACTGTATTCAAACACTGTCTCTTTCGCTTTCAAATTATGGGCAAATCATTTAAATTCTCAGTACCTCTCTTTTTCTCATTTTAAAAATGGGAATAATATAATGTATTTTAAAAAAACTCATCCAACCAATTTTCATTTAACAATTACTCTAATTTTAGGTACTATTTCAGATTCTTGAAATAAATCAGATAAAATCAAACAAATCAAAATCCTACCACTTTACAGAATTTACATTTTAGGGACTGTTCAGGAAAGTACTTTCCAAATGGTAAAATACTACAGAAATGCCAGTGCTCTTTGTTTTATTGTTTTGGGGTTTTTTTTTGTTTTGTTTTGTTTTTTTTACCAACTTTGTTAACTTTCATTCTTGATTCTTGTGACCTTAAAAAATTTAGTTCTATGAGTAAAGAAATTGCACTTGGGATGTTTAATTATAACATTGCCCTGATGCCTGGAGACACTAAATCCATCACCAAATAATTTCTCTGAGTTTGTCAAAGACACAGAAAGCCTGAGATGAGCCACATTTAGTTGGTGTATTTTTGTGGAAAATTCAGAGTAGTTTAATGTTAACACAAAATACAAGTGGTATGCTTTCAGATGTTAAGTTCTCAGTACATGTCCACTGTCTATGACCTCTATGTCTCCACTCATTCAAATATTCTCTTAGTTTGTATTTCTGTAAATTCATACAAAATCAAAAGAAAGCAAATTATATAGCACAATAAATTAAGAAAGCCAATTCAAGTCTGGAGTACCTTATTTTTATTTTCAGGAATGTAAGGTATTTTGGAAAGCAATGCATTATATTATATAAGAACAAGGGCTCTTGACCCTTCCTAGGTTCAAATCCTAACCGTGCTACATGCTGGGCAAGTTATTGGCTTCCGCAGACCTCATTTCCTCCATTTGCAAAAAGAAACTGGAGAATAGTGGGATATGCTAGAAAATTTAGTTGTTTGTGTTATTGTTGTTGTTATTATTATTATTATTGATGGTCTAAGAGTACAAAACACAAAGCATTCCCACTCTCAGGGTATGTGTGGTATTCAGAATATGCTATGAAATTCAGGAGTCTTACAGGGCAAAGGGTCCAGTTTGAGCCAGTTGAGCGGTCAGACAGTCTCCCTACCTCATGTGAATTATTGTCTATGGTTTTTATTAAATCAAACTTACAAAAAGGGCTCCCAGCTCTGAGGGGTGGCTCTAACCTGTGCCAGCAGCAGATCATGATCAAGTGTAGCTATCCCAAACAGACATTTGAAAAATAGAAGTCTCAAAATGTCCCCAAAGGAACAGTCATGTCTCTATATGGGACCTTAATAGTTAGCTTTTTTTTTCATAGTTCAGACTCTTTTATTTCTACATTCACAGAATTCAAAGGTTAGAGAGGGTTGAGGGAAAAAAAAAAAGAAAAGAGGATAGAATAGAGAGATTTTGCTCTTATAAAATTAGTTTTTATTATGAAAGCAATATGTACTCATTATAACTTGCAACACAATGGGAAAATGTGTAAATAGAATAACCACTATCATCAGCTTCCCATCCACTTATCATGTCTTTCCTATTTCCCTGAGATGGACGTTCCCTAAGATGGGGTGTATACTTCCAGTCCTTTCCCTGAATTCATATGAAACCATCTACACACTTTTATACATGGGACTGTTTGTTGCCATTGCTTGTAATTCACATGGGGATCATTATAATTTATATAATTATAAATTTATATATAATTATAAATAAATATATATATATATATATATATATATATAAACACTGAAGTTTTATTATCTCTTAATACTCTTACTGATGTCTGCCCACATCAAAAAATATGGAATACATCTAACTCATAATAACTGTAAAAATATTTCATAGTATGGGGTCTATCACAAGCAACACCTCTCTGTTGATGAATTTAAACACCTCTCTATTGAATTTGCAGGTTGTTTCCAGTCTGTTATATTGTTATTTTACTATGTTTTGCCGGGATACTATGACAATGACCATGTTCATGCTTATATACTAATAATTGTTTTCCTGTGGCATAAATTCCTCAAAAAGAGATGCAGGGCCTAAGAATATGTATCTTTCTAATTGTAAAAGATAACAGGAGATTATTCACCCAAAATCTGTAACAAGTCATTGCTCCAGCCAGAAATATATGAGTGTTTGCCCATGTGCTCGTGAGTTTTGAGCAACTCAATGGGTGAAATACAGCATCACATTGTTCATTTATTTTGCATTGTCCTGACTAATAGAGGGGTTTTTTTTTCAATAAATTCCTTTCCCCATTAGTATATGATCTTCTTAAAATTTACCTAATTGGATCCTCTGCATATTTTAAAGGTATTTTTCAAGATAATTTCAGACTTACATAAGAGTTGAAAGGATAGTACAGACAGTTGCTCTGTGTATACCCTTCACTCAGCTTCTGCTAACGTTTTACAAAGGCACTGAACAATTATCAAAACTAATGTTAGTACAAGACTATTAGCTAAACTAAAGGTTTTATTTGTATTTTGTCATTTTTTCCTCTAGTGTGGTTTTTGTATTCAAGGATCCAATCCCAGTTTCCACACTGTATTTAGTTATCACGTTCTTAGTCCCCTCTAGTCTAGTGACAGTTCCAAAGTCTTTCCATCACCTTGACACATTAAAGAAAATGGTCATTTATTTTGTACAATGCCCCTCAATTTGGGATTATCTGATTTTTGTATGATTTGAGATTTTGTATTTTGGGGAATAATATCAAAGAAGTGATATGTCCTTCTCAGTTCATCATTTCAGAGGGTATATACAGTGTTGATATGTGTTAGAGTCAAAGTTAACATTATTTTTTCAAAGTTGTATCTGTTAGGATTTTTAAGTTACTATTTTTTTTCTTTGTAAGCACTAAATATTTTGAGGTAGTTAACTGTAGACAATACAAATATCCCACTTCTGCTACTAATTTTAGGAACCACTGAGAATAATGTCTTGTATCAATTACTATTGTTGTGCTATAAGAGTAATTTTCTTCCTCTCATTTCAACATTTACTAATGGTAATCATTATGTAAGGAAGAGTTGTTCCTCCCCCTTATCCATTTTTTATTCATTTATTTATATCAGCATGGAATTTTTAATAATTTTATCCTTTTTTAATTTTAATCCAATACTATCATTTATTTTGTTGTTCAAATTGTTCTAACTTTGGACACTCAGAGTTCCTTCAGCTTGCCTCGCATGCCCTTTGACATGTCCATCTATATTTAAATACTCTTAAGACACTAAGCATACCTTGTATTTTTCCTATTTTATCCCTATAATCCATCAGTATTTTAAGAACCCTGTTGTTGTTTTTTAATTGGAAAATGGTATTTAGAAACCAATACAATGAGCAGTAGATGTGCTCAGTGCTCCTGGGTATGTCATCACTTTTAGTCTCTTAGTAGATAGAACTAGAAGATACATGCATATATATTACCTCAGATATACACACAAACATCATTTATTTCCAATCTGTATCTATATTTACCAAAAAAGCATGTCCTTAGTGATTCCAACCCAGTAACACAGAGCTCATTCTAACCTTTTTCACTTTCTTAATTGTATTTTATTCTTTCAACTGTGAAAATGTTTTAAGATGTTTCTCATTATCTACAATGTATTTGCTCAATTGTTCAACCCTAATTTGCAAATAAAGTAGTTTCATACAGGTTTATCTATACCCTTGTAAGAAACAAATTTGCAAAAGGAAGTACAGTGCTTATATACAATTATTTTTGTCTTTAGCACTAGAGTATCCACTCAAAACATTATTAGCAGCATCTTTAGATCAGCTCCGCCCCCCAAATCCTTCAGTGTGATGATGTATTCATATGTAATACAATTATATCTGCTTGTTTCCATCTACATTTTACTTTTCCTCCACATCCTGGCTGATTTTTTTAATTATGTAGAATAAAATTCATTCTTGGTTGATACAGTTTTATGGGCTTTGACAAAGGTATAAAGCACATATCCAGCACCACACCTCCATAAGGAACAATTTTATCACTTTCAAAATTCCCTCATGATCACCTTGCTGTTTAGAAAATCATGTCATCTGAAAATAAAAACAGTTCTATATATCCCTTCCCCATCTGTATACATTTTATTGTCTTATTGCATTAGCTAGGGCTTCCATTACATCGCTGAATAGGAAGGGTGAGAGATGATCCTAGCAAATTCCTGCTCTTAGTGGGAAAACGTCTATATTCTCACCATTAAACATGATGTTAGTTGTAGGTTTTTTGTAAGTGTTCTTTCTCAGGTTAAAAAAAAGGGCTCCTCTATTCTTAGATTGCTGGAAGTTCTCATTTTGAATAGATCTAGATCCTGTTGAATACTTATTTGTGATGGATTACATTAATTGGTTTTCAAGTATTGAACCAGTTGAAATACATAGAAAAATACATAGAAAAATCCCACTTGCTTGTAATGTATAATTATTTTTATACATTGTTTTTGGAATCTATTGGATAATATTTTATAAGCATTTTTGAATCTATACTCATGAGAGATATTGGTCTGTAGTTTCCCTGTCTTGTGATATCTGTCTCATGTTTTGGTATTAAGGCAATGCTGGTCTCATAGACTTACGAAGTAATCCCTCTGATCGCCTAGTGGAAGAGGTTGTAGAGGTTGTATACAACCTCTTCCTAGAGGAAGATGTTGTACAACTTCTTTCTAAAATGCTGAGTGAACTCACCAGTAAGCCTACTTTACCTTGCCCATTCTGTTTTGGAAGGTTTTTAATCATTGATTCAATAAATTTAATAGATGTATGCCTATTCAAATGACATATTTTTTCTTCTGTGAGTTTTGGTAGATTCTATCTTTAAGAAATTGACCCGTTGTAGTTAATCATCTAAGTTATCAAATTTGTGGCCACAGAGTTGTGCATAATATCCCTTTGTTCTTCTTTTAATGTCCATTGGATCAGTAGTGGTAACAGTTCTTCCATTTCTGACCTTAGTAACTTGTGCCATTTCTCTTTTTTTCTTAGCTAACAAAGCTAGGGTTTATCAATTCTATCATCTACTCAAAGAACCAGCTTTTGTTTTCATTGATTTTCTCTATCAATTTCCTGTTTACAATTCCATTTATTTCTGCTTTGATTTTTATTTTCTTCTGCTTACTTTGAACTTAGTTTACTCTTTTTCTTTCTTAATTTTTGCTCTGTTAATGTGCTCTTAGGTTCCTACAGTGGAAGCTCATATAATTGATTTTAGATATTTCTTATTTCCTAATATACACATTCAACGCTACAAATTCCCTTCTAAACACTGCTTTTGCTGCAGCCTACAAAATCTGGTAAGTTGTATGTTAATTTATTTTTAGTTTAAAATATTTTAAAACTGGGCCACCTGTGTGTCTCAGTTGGTTATGTCTGACTCATGATATGGTCCTGAGATGGAGTCCTGTGTTATCTCCATGCTGAGTGTGGGGCCTGCTTAAGATTCTCTCCCTCCTCTCCCTCTGCCCCTTCCCTACTTGTCTTCTCCCTCAAATAAATACATACATACATACATACATACATACATAAAAATAAATAAATAAATAATAGACTATTTTAAAATTTGTTAGATTTCTTCTTTAACATATGTGCTATTTAATCTCCAGGCATTTAGGTGGTTTACAGCTATCTTTCTGTTATTGATTTTTAGTTTAAGCCCATTGTTTTCTGAGAGTATACCATGCATGCTTTCCATTCTTTTAAATTTATTAAGGTGTGTTTTGTGACACAGAATATTGTATATCTTGGCAAATGTGTCATGTGAGCTTAAGAAGAATGTGTACTCTGCTCTTGTTGAATAAAGTTTTCTATAAATATCAATTAGATCTAGTTGATTGATGATGTTGTTCAGTTCAACTATGTTCTTACTGATTTTATGCCTGCCATTTTGTCAATTACCTGAAGAGGGATGTTGAAATTTCCAACTACAAGAGTTGATTTGTCTATTTCTCCTTGCATTTCTTTCTAGTTTGGTTGGTTGGTTGGTTTTGGTTTTGGTTTTGGTGTCAGGTATTTTGGTGATCTCTTGTTAGGTGCATACATGTTAAGAATTGTTATGGCTTTAGGGTGCCTGAGTGGCATAGTTGGTTGAGTGTCTGACTTTGGCTCGGGACATGATCTCATGGTTGGTGAGTTCAAGCCCTGCATTCAGGCTTGTCATTGTAGCACAGATCCTCTGTTCCCTCTCTCTCTGCCCCTTCCCTGCTCACTCTCTCTCTCAAAAATGAATAAACATTAAAAAAAAAAAAACAATTGTTATGGCTTCTTGGACAATTAAACTTTTTATCATGATGTAATATTCCAATATACCCCTGGTAATTTTTCATGTTCTGAAGTTTGCTTTGTCTGAAATTAATACAGCTGCTCCACCTTTCTTTTGCCTAGTGGCAGCATAGTTTATTTTTCTCCATTTCTTTACCTGTAACTTATCTGTGCTTTTATATTTAAAGTGGATTTCTTATAGACAACAGATAGTTGGGTCTTGATCTTTAATCCAGTCTGAAATCCTTAACTTTTAACTGGTATATTTAGACCATTGATGTTTAATGGATTAATACGTACTGTAAATTTTTATGGCTTTCTATTCTTGGCCCTTTGTTCTTCCTTTCCTTCTTCCTTTCCTTCTTCCTTTCCTCCTTCTCTCCTTCCTTCCTTCCTTCCTTCCTTCCTTCCTTCCTTCCTTTCTTCTTTCCTTTCTCTTTCTCCTCCTCTTTTCCTCCCTTGTGTCTTCCACTCCTTTTCAGCCTTCTCTGGTATTAATTAAGCATTTTATATTATTCCATTTTCTCCTCTGTTTTATATCAGTTATACATAATCTTTTATTTTTAAGTGGTTGCCATAGAGTATGCAATATATATTTGCAACTAATCAAGTCCATTTTCAAACAACACTAAACCATTTCATAAGTAGTACAAATACCTTATGACAGAGTAATCCCAATTCTCCTCTACTGTTCCTTATAACATTGCTATCATTCATTTCCCCTTTCCATAAACTATAATTCCATAAACTATAAACTATAATTATTAAGTAGATTACTGCTATTAGTTTGAACAAACTATTATGTGTTACATCAACCTCAGAATAAGAGAAATAAAAGGTTTTATTTTACCTTTATTGCTTTTATAATACTGTTTCTTTTTACATCTAGACTTGATTTTCTGACCTCTATAACTTTCATCTCCCTGAAGAATTCATTTTAGCATTTTTTTGAAAAGTGTACTGCTGAAAAATTCTCACAACTTTTATTTGTCTGAAAAACTATTTCTCCTTTGGAAGGACAGTTTCAATGGATAAAGAATTCTAGGCTGGTGGGGTGTTTGCTTCTGTTTTTGTTTTTGTTTTAACATTTTAATTACTTCACTCCACTCTCTTCTTGCTTGCTTGATTTCTGAAGAGACAGTTTATTAATTCTTATCCTTGCCTGTCACAGGATAAGTGGCTTTTTTCTCTGTCTTCCTTCAAGACTTTCTCTTTGTCTTTGATTTTTTTTTTGGCAGTTTTAATATGATATTCCAAGGTATAGAATTGTGGGTTTTTTGGTATTCTGCTTGGTGTTCTCTGAGATTCCTGGATACATGGTTTGGTGTCTGTCACTGACATAAATTTTAGAAAATTATCAATCATTATTATTTCAAATATTTCTTCTGTCTGATTCCTTCTTTCTTCTCCATCTGATATTCCTACTGTATGTGTGTTACTCCTTTATAATTGTCCCACAGTTTTTGGATATCCTCTTCCATCTTTTTTCATTCTTTTTTTATTTGTATTTTCATTTTGGAAGTTTCTATTGACATTTCTTCAGACTCCCTGGTTCTTTCTTTCTATTGTTTGGTCTTTTAATAAAACCATCAAAGCCATTCTTCATTTCCTTTACAGATTTTTTAATTTCTAGCTTTTGTGTGTGTGTGTGTGTGTGTGTGTGTGTGTGACACTTTATTAGAGTTTCCATCTCTCTGATTACTTTATCAATCGTATTTTGCATGTTGTCCACTTTCTCCAGGAGACTTCTTGGCATATTAATCACAGTTGTTTTAAATTCTTGATCTTATGATTGCAAAACTACTGCCATATCTGGGACTGATTATAAGTCTTGCCTTTCTCTTCAAACTGTGTTGTCTTTTGGTATGTTTGTAATTTTTCACTGAAAGTCAGACATGATATCCTGGGTAAAGGGATCTAAAGTAAGAAGGCCTTTAGTATGAGTGTTTATGTTTATATGACCAGGAGACTATATTTACTGCTTTACCTGTAGTTATCAGAGGCTAAATTTTCCTCTAATGTTCTTATTTTTGCTCTCCCGATTGTCTTTATGTTTCCCTAAGCAGGTCTTCTTAAATAATGTCTTCAATGTAAATTCTTTCCATTGTAACCCCTTGTTATTTACCAATATAGTGGTAAGGTGTGGGTTGACAGGAAGTATTCTAAAGTCTTGTGACTGGTTTTCAGTCTTTTAGTTAACCTGTGCCCATGGGCTTTACAAATGCTTCTCAGTTTCTTCCAACTCTTGGGTGAGACAGAAAGTTTAGAGGAGGCTAAAACTGAGTATTTCTCGTCATCAGGTCAGATAGGCTCTGATAAAATAATTTCCTTTAGGGACAGTCTTACTAAGAAGAACAAAATGCTCTGGGCATATTTCCAAATGACTGCTTTTCTGCCCCCAGTTCTCTGACCTTCACTGAAAATCTGGTAAGGACTTTGAGGGTAAAATTCATGAAAGTGGAGGGGCTTTCTTAACACTAGATCTCCTAGAAGGATTCCAATCTCAAATTTGTCTACCTTGAGATTCCAGCAATTCATTAATTAGAGTTTAAGCTTTCCTACTCTGGTACGGATTCCAGTAGCCATTTGTTTCCTGGGCTTCTGCTCCATTAAGCTGTGATTATCTGAAACCACCTGTCTACCTTCGATTTTCAGGACTCAGTTTGCCCTGTGGTCTTAACTCTCTGAAGAATCTAAGAAAATATGTTAATTTTCAGTTTGTTGTGTTTGTTTTTGTTGTTGTTGTTATCGTCGTAGGGATAGGAGATAAGATTTCCATATTCCTTACATGCCAGATCAGAAACTTAAAGTCTCAACAACAGTTTGCTTTTTAATTTCAAATTTCTTTCGTTTACTGCAGAACAAAGAAATATTTCTATGCAGAACATAGAAATATATTGATTTTTATACTTTGACTTTGTTTCTATAACCATGTTAACTTCTAGGAGGTTTTTTGTTTGTTTATTTTGTAGATTATTTGGGATTTGAAATGTAGAGAAGCATGATGTTTGAAATACTTCTATCTTTCAAATCTGGATGACTTTTATTACTTTCTCTTTCTCCAGGATACAACATCCAGCACAATGGGGAATATGAGCACATCTTTGACTTGCTCTCACATTTAGGGGGGAAATTTCAACTTGTCACCATTATTAAATATGATGTTAGCTGCATTTTTTCTTTGGTTTTGGTTGTTTTGGTTTTGTATAGTTGTTCTCTATCAAGCTAAGATCACTCCCTTATCTTCCAAGTTTGATGGGAATTTTAAAATTAGGAATAGCTACTGGATTTTGTCAAATAATTTTCTTCATTGATTGAGATGATTATATGATTTTTCTTTATTCATCAGTTAACATGATGAATTATATTGATTAATTTTTAAATTCTGAATCAGCATTCTTGGGACAAACCCCACTTTTTCATGGCATATATTTTTTATATACTTCTAGATTCAGCTACCTGATATTTTTCTTGAGGGTTTATGATGTCTATATTCCATATGCAAAATTTTTCTGTATTTTTCTTTTTGTAATGTCTTTATCTGATTTTGGTAATAAAGTTATGTTCACCTGGCCTCATAAAATGAGTGGGAAGTATTCCCTCATATTTTCTAGAATACATTCGCAGAATTTTTTCTTAAATATTTGGTAAAGATCATAATAAAAAATATCTGGAACTTGATTTTACTTTTTGGAAAAGTTTTAACTATGAATTCAATTTAACTGACATATGATTAATGCATTATCTATTTGTCCTTGAGTTTTGGTAGTTTGTGACTTTCAGAGAATTAGTATATTACCCCTAGGTTGCAAATTTACAGGAATAGAGTATTCCTTTTGTTATTTTAATTTACTTTATTATCTTTATTATAATGTCCCTTTATAATATCTCCTATATATCACCAACATCTGTGGTGTGTTTACTGTGAGTTGTTCATTTTGTTCCTTTAATTGTATTAATGTCTGTGGGGTCTGTAGTGATATCCTTTCTTTCAATGTCTTCTCACTTATTTCCTTCATCAGTCTGGCTAGAGGTTTATTAATTGTTCATTTATTTTATCTAATGTTTTTGTATTTTTAATTTTATTTATTATTTATATTTATGTTTTCATCATCTGCTTGCTTTGGGTTTAGTTTTTTCTTTAGTTTCTTTTTCTACTTAAAATTATTTGGCACTTTTTTAGTTCTGAGAATTTAATCTACAGGTTTAACAGTTAACATTGCTGTTAATGCACCCCACAAATTTCAAATATAGTGTATTTTATTTTTATTCAGTCTAAAATATTTTTCAATTTTTTGATACTTCCTTTTTGAATCATGAGTTATTTACACATGAGATATTTATTTCCCAGTACATGGAGATCTTCTAGCTATCTTTTTGTTTTTTATTTCTAGTTTCATTCTGTTATGGTAAATGAACATACTTCATATTATTTCTGATGTTTAAATTTCTCAGAATTTGTTTTATGGGCCAGGATATGGCCTATCTCAATGTATGATCTATATACGTTTGAAAATTAAATGTATTCTGATGCTGTTAAGTGAAATCTTTTATAAAAGTCAAATAGGGGGGCGCCTGGGTGGCTCAGTCGGTTAAGCGTCCGACTTCAACTCCAGTCACGATCTCGCGGTCTGTGAGTTCGAGCCCCGGGTTGGGCTCTGGGCTGATGGCTCAGAGCCTGGAGCCTGCTTCCTATTCTGTGTCTCCCTCTCTCTCTGCCCCTCCCCCGTTCATGCTCTGTCTCTCTCTGTCTCAAAAATAAATACATGTTAAAAAAAAATTTTTTTTTAAAGTCAAATAGGGCTACTGGTTATAGGGTGATTTGGTTCTTCTATATCTTTATTTTCTCTTTTTTGGATTTGTCTATTTTCCCTCTTAGTTCTATGTTTTTCATTATGTGCTTTAACACTCTGCTGCTAAGTACATACATGTTTGGAATTTTTATGTGTTCCTAGAGAATTGACTATGACATTATATAGTGTTTGTCTTTATTCAGAATAATATTTCTTGTTCTGAAGTCTACTTTATCTGATATTTATCCAACTACTTGCTTTTGATTAGTGTTTCCATGATACATCTTTCTCCATCCTTTTATTTTAATGTACTTATATTTAAAATTGGTTTAAACAAATCCTCCTAAAATTTTCTAATATTTTTACTGTTTTATATCTTATATTTTCATTGATATTCTAAATATGTTTTTCCCCACAATGGTGTAATAGCATGGTTCTTCCTTTGTTGTCTTTCAAGTGGATAACAAATTTTACCAGCACTATTAATTAAAAAAAAAAAATCATTCTTTTTGCCAATGAATTTAAGTGGTATTCTTCTTATATACTGATTGCTCATATATACTTAAAGCTATTTTGTGGGTCTTTTATACAGTTTCACTGATATATCCTATATTTTCCTAGATATTCTATCATTAAACTTTTAAAATGTCCCAGTAAATAATTCTACACCTTCTCTTTATAAGAAAATCCACTGTTTGAGAAGCTAATGACCAGAAAAATCTAACATCAGAATTTCTCACACTTCCATCCAAAATCATTCAGTTGTAAGGTACCTATCTCCCTTCAAAGCTGTGGTAATCTGCTTATTTTTACCTGAACAGAAAGACTTTTGCAGAGAAAAATGTTGTTTGTTTTGTTTAATAATCATATTCCCATAATATCCTTAAAGGAAAAAAAAATAAAAGAGTTGTGTATGTAATAATTCTGTTAGTTTCTATTTCTTCTTTCAAATTACAATGATAAAATCTGATTTTTATCTTGGTCTAATTTTTCAGGAACCAGAGTCATAATATGCATTCATATGTAGTTAACTTTATTCAGAGATGTACTATCCAATAAAGCTTTTAAAAACTTTGCTATTGTATTCAGCCAAGTTCTAGGCTCTTTGGAGATACAAAGTCATATATATACAACACGTAATTATTTTGGTGTTTTTGCAATGTAGTTAGGTGATCTAACATAGACAGTGGCATTTATTAGTAATATAAGACAGTAAATGTCAAGTGTTCAATGAGTGATTTAATTTATAAGTGCTTGGGTGGGGAGGTGCTCAGAAGGAACTAATGGTTAAGGAGCCATGAACTTTTAACACAAGCATTACAAATATGTTTAATTAATCCTTATAACTACTCTGTGACTAGGAATTAATATTCCAAATATGCTAAGGAAGTACTGGAGGTAAGAGAGGCTAGGTCTCATGGACTACAGCTGGGTCTTACAGTACATCAACAGTAAAGGTGAACATTAAGATACCTTATTTGGAAACAAGGAGAGTGCAAATATAATTGGTTACGATTTGTTCATACTGGAGTAGGATGGGCCCCTAATCCAAAATGGCTTGTGTTCTTATAGGAAGACAGCCTTGGGAAGACAGAAAAAGAAGGACCCCCATGTGATGACAAAGCTAGACATTGGAGTTATGCATCTGCAAGCCAAGAAATGTCAAAAATTGCCAGAAAACCACTAGAAAGAGATATGGAAGGGTTCCCCTACAGTTTTCAGAGGGAGCATGGTCCTGCTAATACCCTGATTTGGGGGCCTCTAGACAAACTAGAACTGTGAGAAAACAAATTTCTGTTGTTTGTTGTTTCAAGCTACCCAATTTGTGGTACTTGGTAATGGCAGCTTCACGAAACTAAAATAAAAAGTTATGGACACATCGGAATGGCACAGTGGGGAGTGGGCTCTCCAGACTGTGTACTTCCAGTAGGGCGAGTGCAAGGGTGGAAACTGGGTGAGGAAAGTATTACTGTAGGTTACCAATATCAGGTCACTGGTTAGATCACAGCGCTGAATTCCAACCATATAGTATTCCAGGAGAGAAACTGTTCCTGGGAAGGATTAACGGATTAAGACATGGACTCTGGTAAAGGTGCTAATATAGAGCTATCAGCTGGTCCACTATGACCAAAAAGGGAGGCTTTCTATATACTTGAGAGAAACAGAGGTATTGCTCAGTTTGTATGGCAGGGCCAGACTGCAAAAATGACCATATAAGCTGAAATTCTCCAGAACACACTTAATCAATGGAAAATCATGACTGTTCTGTGACCTTAAAAATTTTTTTCAAAACATTAAAAAGTCTTTTACTGACTTCTGTAGATAGGGAAATGAAAACACACACACACACACACACACACACACAGTAAAATGAATACATATTTAGTACACTGTCATTTAAAACACTGTAAAAACTCAGAATTAAAGTCTTTGTCTCTTTGTATTCAAGAATAATCTGAACAGGTTTCCCTTCCTCTTGTCCTATAACTTAAAAATACGGAGCGAACATCTTTTCTATGCCTTGGCAAATTGCTATATAACTTTCTAAGTTTGGATCACCTTCTAAAATGTTATCTTTTGCACTTCCAATGTCATTAAATATCTTTGAAATTCTCTTTAACATAAAGTTTTTGCTGGCATTTTTTCCACTAGAATATGTCATTTTTTTTCACCTTAACTACTTCCTTCATGTATGTTGATAAATCCACCTTCACTAATTTCCTCTGGATTCTTATCTAGAGTCTTTCAAATAGTGAGTGTCTATATTCCATAGTCAGCAATTTTTTTTATTATTCCATTTACATTTTATTGTAATGTCCCTTCTTCTGCTGTTATCACTTTTCATTTCTTTAGTGTGCTTTCATCTGTGTGGCCAATTCTCTCTTTTGAGTATCCATTTTTGTAAAATGCCACATTGCTCTATTACAAGGAGACAAAGAGGCAAAACAACTACATGCTTTGCTGTCTGCAAGTAAAGCACTAACAATGCATACAATAATCATCATCAACAAATTTTTAAGGAATTGACCTCACTGGTCATTGTACACATCTGTTATTCATGCAGTGAGTTTGGGACTAAAGAAGTAGCATGGACGTTTGTACTTTCTGTAATTACTCACAGTCAATATACCATGGTAACTGAAATTTGAACCATGTTGCAGGGGACTGACATTATTTAACTAAACGAGGTATCTGCAGGTTGTGCATATTGGACCATCAAAGGGAAGATTGTTTTCACATCTATAATTTTGTATGAGGGGTGACGACTTACACAGGAGGGAATTAGATAGGAAGAGGAAGTAAATGCATAGGACAGTAGTTTTTAAAGTGTAATCGGCAGACCGGAAACATTGACATTATCCTGAAATCTGTTAGAAATGAAAATCTTAGGTCCCACCTCAGACTGATGAAACCAGAAACTCTGGGAGTGGGGCCTAGCCATCAATGTTTTTTTTGTTTGTTTGTTTGTTTGTTTTTATTTTTTATTTTTTAATATATGAAATTTACTGTCAAATTGGTTTCCATACAACACCCAGTGCTCATCCCAAAAGGTGCCCTCCTCAATACCCATCACCCACCCTGCCCTCCCTCCCACCCCCCATCAACCCTCAGTTTGTTCTCAGTTTTTAACAGTCTCTTATGCTTTTAGCCATCAATGTTTTAATAAGGTCTCCAAGTAAATGGGGGTAAACCCCTTACTTTAAAGGTGACATGAATTGGCAGAAGGGTTTCTTTAAGGTTCTATGAGTCAGCATTGCTTCCAGAGATGGCTGCTATGTTCCTTCAGTTTTACACTACTTAAAAATACACATTTATGGGAGAAACCAGAAAAACTACCTCAAATCTATGCTGTTTAGGCCATGAAAGATCACGGTTAATCGGGGACATTACCTGAAAGGTCCCAACAGTCACAGTCCCCGTAGTTGGTAGAGAAAAATCTTAAATTCAGGTCCTTTTGCCTTGAAACTTCATGCTCTTTAACTTCTATCACACTATTTATTCATGGTTAATCAAGACCTTATTCATGGGTTCACATTCAAATTTCACCGTTTAATGTGTATGTGGTTTTAGAGAGAATAATACCTATTTCAAGAGGTTTTTGGAAGGATTAAAAGTGATAGACAATGTAGATAAAGTTCCTGGTCTGATCAATTATACTTAATAAGGACTAAATTCCATACCTAAATTCTTATATGGATTCTAATCTCCCATTTCTTGCTACCAGTTTTATGGTAATATTATAAAATATTATACCTGTAAATATTACACCTTAATAATTTACGATGGCAGGGATCTTTGTTTTGTTAACTGATATATTCTAAGGTCCTGAAATTGTGCCAAAAATATAGTAGATGCTTAACTAAAATTTGTTGAATGAATTAATGACTCCTCCCACTAGTCCTAATTCAAAATCCTCATTCTCCATAAAGACAATCCAGAGACTTTTCAAAGCATTAGAATGGTTATGTGAGAGTGATATTCGCATGGGGTGTGATGATGCCTAAATTCTGTCTCAGTCAGAAGCATTCTTAATGAAGAAGATGGCCACCTAAACAAGTAGAAGATCTCAGTATTAAATATTATGGGATAAAGACAGCATCTTCAGGGGGAAATGCAAATCATATTCAAGAAAGGAAGCAAAGGCTATAACTAGAAAAGTGCTGGGGTGAACACATCAAAAGGTCAGAAGTTAGAAGAATCAAGTGCAAATTAGGGAGTGGAGAGTGAGACAGATACAGGCAAGTGGTCCAGGAATAACACTATAAAAATTTGATGTCCTATGGTGCTCTCTGCATGGTGCTAAGCCTTGCAGGATTGAAAAATTTTTCTTGCATGCATTTTAAATGCTTTGATTTGTACTTAATGACAGGGAACTTGTATATGCCACTCAGTAAAGATGGATTTGTCCGAGGCCCTGCTAAATCAATGCATATTCACTGAAATCTCTTGTCATTGTTCTGTCAGAGAAAGCTCTGCATCCATTCTGCCACATGGAGATCTGGCTAGTCTGTATCGTGTTTGTAACCAGCTGGGACTTTTACTGGCTTCATTATGCCATTTATTTTATCAGTAGACAGTTTTCCTCTCGTCTTTGTTTTCCTTGGTGGAAGTTATGCTCCTTTTGTTTGTGTTATAATAGAGAACGAGCCATTTCCTTTTCAACATTAACAAGCCCATCAGTCATGCACTTTGACTTATAATTTTGAGTGCCTTTCAGCACTTTTAGGACCAAGAAAAGATGACATTATTCTGAGCCACAACATTACGGGGGCAAGAAATTCCCTCAAGAGGTCATATAATCTAATCCTCTGACTCCAATTGAACATTAGCTTTTGAAGAGCTCATCACTTATAGATAAAATCTTCCTCTTTGCTTTATATTCACATGACATTGAAGGAGGCTACATTTTCTGTGAACCTAGAGGAAGACAAAATGGCTTTCCCCAAGTCAAGGAATCTCACTACTCTCATTTACCAAGATATACAACCTGGCAAAGAAACCTGTAAACGGATCATCAGTTCTGACCATATCTAATAGTTGAAAGGCTAGGTTGGCATATTTGTTTTCTTTTGGTGTATCACAAATTACCACAAAGTGAGCTTAAAGGAACACAAATTATTATCTCGCCATTTCCATGAGTCAGGAGTCCAGGAATCTGGGTGCTTTTCTCAGCATCTCACCATATTGAAATCCAGGGGCCAGCTGAAGCTGTGATTTCATCTGCAGCTCAGGATCCTCTTCAGAGCCACTGGTGGTTGTGCATTTTCAGCTGCAAGACTGAGATTCCCATTTCCTTGCTGGCTGTCACCTCTGGGATCTGAAACCTGCTCACCATTCCTGGTCATGTTATCTCCACAACACTGCGGATTATTTTTTCAAGACCAAAAGAAGAGTATCTGCTCCTGCTTGGAATCCATCTGATCTCTTAAGGGCACACCTCATGAGGTCAGACCTGCTCATAATAATCTCCCCTTGACTAACTCAAAGTCAACGGATCAGAGGCCTTAGTTATATCTGCAAAATCCATTCAGCTTTGCCTAATCACAGGAGTGATATTCCCTTATATTCCCAGATCATATGGGGCGTGCAGAGGCAAGAATCTTGGGAACCAACTTAGAGTTCAGCCTATCACAACTGGAGACACGGTAGCCCACTATGTTAGTTTTTGATGCATATAAGTCAACTGCAAACTTAGAGACTTAATAATAATTGATTATTCACTCATGATTCTAAAAGTTGGCAGTCTGGGCTGAGTCCAGCTGGGCGATTCTAGTCAGCTCAGCTGGATTTACTCATATAACTGCTGTGCGCTGCTGGACTGACTTGGGACTCACTGGTCCTGGATGATCTCACTCACATTTCTGGTGACTGGCCACAAAGCTACCCTTCTTCAGAATCTAGAAGACTGTATCAGTCTTCTTTCACAAGATAACCAGGTTCCAAAACAAGAGGAATGAAAAGCACCTTTCAACCCTTGGCTTCTATCATGTTTCCTAATGTCCTTTTGGTCAAAGCAAGTAACATGTCCCAGCCAAGATTCAGGAAGTGGAGATATATATTCCCAATAGTAGGAGCTGAAAAATATTATAGTCACTTTTTAAATCGGCCACACCCATTAGAAATTTAAAGTCAAACAAAAGATAATGAAGGCCACTGGGAATGGCACCACCACAACACGCAAATACTCTTTCTAAAGAGCAAATAATGATTCTAGAATTCATTTGAAAAAAGAACTCTTAGAGTTCATCTCTTGAAATTAGACCATTTGTTTTGAAACTGGAATTTTCTCATATTTCTTTCAGTTTCTATTTTTCTTCAGGTTTCTTTTTTTAAGTAGCTTTTCTAGTTGAAAATACAATATTGAAAGACATGAATCACTATTCCTCTATTACCTCATGAAAGATTTTGTAACTACATGCACCCTTACAACCCCTTCTTATTTCAGCCTCATTAAAAATTAGGATGTACAATTAGAATATGTAATTTGACTCAATCATATTCAAAAACCAACCAGACTTGGACCTTGTCTCTGACATTGAAGCCCTCAGTATTCAAAGAAAATTACAAATGACTCAGCACATTTAATGATAATACAAACAGTTCTCTTCTTTCTGATCAAAGACTACAAGAACTAATGGAACACAAGCAAAAGAAAAGATTACAGGAGGAAAAAATATTTATTTGGCTTCATCTTGCCAATAAAAATAAACCAATGTAAGGAAAATCCCAAGAGTAGTTTCTGAGAAAATAGTAGGACAAAGAGAATGCTGATTTAACCTTAAAAAGAGGCACTGTGACATAGAATTCTGGAAAAAAAATGTTTAAGATGAAAATATGAGCATGAAAGAGTAGAGGAGAAAATGAGAGGAGAGGGGCTGGACAGCATCTCTGAGACAAAAGCAAATACCTAATTTATGTGTAGTTAAGGCATTTAAATATGTACCACATTATTATACATAGGTTTCAAAAAACAAACATGTAAGCATGGGAAGCATATTGTATAAGCTCACCTTTCCTTAATACTACCACCAGAATTACATTTTTAAACAAAGTCATGTTTGTAGTCCTTACTGCTTTAAAGCACAACCAAAGCACTAATGGTTTTTCATTATCCCTAGAATAAAGCCCAAACTCCCTAGCCTTTCAAACAACCTGGCCACAACCTAATGGATACAATAAGCAATCTGCACAGCTATCCCTCATATTCCTAACAGGAGTTATTTAAATCTCTGTGTTTTTGCTTTACTTTTTTCCTGTCCACCTGGAGAATTCGTTACTGCAGTCTTGGACAACTTCTCAAGGAATAGTAAGGTTTCCCCCCCCCCCATCCTGTGTGTTTCACAGATTATTAATTAGTCTAATGCATTTTCCCCTGTGCACAGTAACTATTTGCTTATTAATCTGTCCTCACTAGATTGCGAATGACCCTAGGACAGAGGTTGCACGTGGTCCACTGTTAAGGTTGTAACACAGAGCCTGAAATGTAGCAGGTGCTCATTTTGTGAGAATGAACAAATCAGTCAGCAAATAAATAAATGGAATTTTTGATGAGGTGGAAAGGAATCAGAGCCCAACTTCTCCAGCCTTCACAAGCACTAACTGATTACCTGTGGTCCGTGTACTCCCTTAGGAATTGACTTTACATGTCACCTGTCATGTTTTTAAAGTGGGGAGAATAATACCAGCTGTTAAAGTCAGTCAAGTATTGCTCCTCTGTAATCTAGTTTTGGGTTAGATACTAAGGTGTCCTTTTATTTCACTGAAATAGAAATTACCATATACTCTGGATTTCCTGGACTAAATCCACTTTATGCCTATTTTCCTGGGGTAATTATTATTTGTGCCCCTTTTCACTGCCAATGGTATTAGTCTTTGGAGGATGAATTATATAATCATTCTGAAGCTACCGTCATTTCCTATTAGACTTGTGTGTCTAATACATGAGAATATTTACAGAGTATAGAATAGACTGAATTTGGAACCACAATATCAAGGAATTAGGAGATTTGGATTCTACTTGAAGACCTGCCACTAACTTTGGAATTCACTTAACATTGAATTTACTTCAGCTACATTATCTAGAAAATGAAATAGAGGAAGGAGGGAAAACAGTATAATATAGTTTAAGCCTTAAAAAAATTAAATCAAACTCTTGGTTGTACAAAGTTAGAAGAAACAGTGTAGAGAAATGAAATGTACAGAACATCCTCAGATCTTATTGTATTCATTACTTTTTTTATGCTTTCTCCTTACTAAACTTTTTACAAGAGTTGCAAGCAAATAAAATGTTGACTGGTTTGTCTATCACATCTTTTCTCTCTAGTGAAGGTGCAAATGAGCAATAAAATGGTTACCTGGCTGGTAATGGAAGAGAGATAGTGAAAAAGTAGAAGACCGAAGCAATCCATAAACAGGATAAGAGCCAGGGTAACTGAGTGGATTGCCAATGATACTGTCCTCTTCAGAAGAGGAGAAGGGAAGTGATACATAAATATTACATCAAAGGGACCATGTTGGATTAACCCCATGAAAGCCAATCTGTAAAATATTAGCTTTCTTAGAGGTTAGCGATTTGATCAAGGCACAGTGAAAAAAAAAATCATAGCTTGAAGACCCCAGGTATTCTGTCTCCTACTCTTTGCTATATCTCGCAAAACCCTGCAGTAGTATGGACTTACATCAATTTCTAATGGGAAGAAGGACTTTATAAACTCAACACTGTGATGAGGGTTCTCTTCCAACATAATCGTTACTACCCTATGCAAAATCTCACAGTGATTTATTTGCCACTGCCCACGGGATGTAATTTAAATACTTTAACAGTAAATAAGAGGAGCACCCGGGGGGTTCAGTCAGTTAGGCATCCGGCTTCACCTCAGATCATGATCTCACAGTTTGTGGGTTCAACCCCCCGCTTTGGACTCTGTGCTGACAGCTCAGAGCCTGGAGCCTGCTTCAGTTCTGTGTCTCCCTCTCTGTCTTCCCCTCCCCCACTCACGCTCTGTCTCTCTCTGTCTCTCAAAAATAAATACTAAAACTTTCAAAAATAGTAAATCAGAACTTTTCACAGTAATTAATACCTACCCTTCAAATACCTTTTCTTTATCCCTTCACCTCACCATTCACCATGTTCTCAGCATGCATCCTATAATAAAGCTATATTGACAACTGACTATTTAGAACTCTGCAACTGCCCTTGACCCTATTGTAATGTTCGACGGCCTTCCTCTTATACTTCAGAGTTCAGTTGTGATATCATTGCCTGCTACTTGTGTCTCTTCCACCTCAATTCACTACCATACATCACCTTGCTTAGGCTTGAGAGAAGTTTGGCAGTTCTCTTATTTCCTGAATCCCAGCACTTTTTCCATACGTCCATTGTCACGTGTATCCCCCTGCTCCCATGTTGATGAATTGTGAAGGGCATGAACTGTGGAATTAGAGGGTTTTTTTAACCTTCTGTTAGTTTCCTCACCTAAAAAAAATAGTGAAAACAATGTCAGTACAAGATTGTTCTGAGGATCAACTGAAATGATGCACAAAAATTGTTTACTGCTATGCCTAGAAGTCAGTGAAAACTAGCAGTGTGGATAATTTTCTCGCTAAACTGTGCAATAAAAATCTCGTTACTCAGTTTTGTGTCTTTAGCACCTTTCCATGGCAACTGTGTCAAGAATGAAGGATTTTAATTACTTGCGTCATTCCTTCTTTCTTTTGTGCCCAAATCTAGAAGAACTGATTAGAAAGTCTACAATTACTTTTAAAATCAATATCCAGAAAAATGTGTAAAAAAAAAAAAGCTTTCAAGAATTGTGAACAAGTATCGTCAGCCTAAAAGAAAACACCTGGAATTGGAGTCAAGATGAGGTGCTGGGTCTCCTTCTGCCACTATGGCCTTAGGAATGTTCTTTCATCTCCTTAAGTCTCCATTTTTTCATCTTTGGCATGAGATGTAAGCCTAAATTACACCTAATTCAGGTGTGTCTATTTCTACAAACTTTAATGAATAAATGTATTCTGAAGCATTCAGGCTTCGATAGAACTTTTCACATTTGGAATCATGTTGACAAAATCATGGCTAACACCTCCTACAGCTTCTAACATACTCAGAAGCATGAATTTGGTAACTCTATATAATTCCTTTAACCTATCTATTCCTCTCACATTTAAGATCATAAACAGCTGGGTATGTTTATGAAAACATTGACTAATAAGAAAACATTGACTATGAAAGATGATAGCCCAGGATTAATTTCTGACAAACTAATGAGTGAGTGAAAACAAAGATAATAATAAGAGTCTACCTAACATGGACTACCATGGTGATTACAATCCCACAAAATGCTTCCTACTGACAGACATCATATTAACTCTAATATTAAACAAATTATTGCCAGGGTTTCCAACCAGATGGTCAGCAATCACGAGCCCCTTGCTGAGCAGTTCTTGAAGGGGTGCCAAAGCAGTTGTGCGATTCTCATGATCTTTCTGGATGTCGGCCATGTTGGATCCCATGTGACTTCTGTCCTGGGGACAAACACTGGCCACAAATGGTCAAAGCACGGTCATTGAGTTGCAGTATCACATGACCAGTAAATGCTCCTTGAGCTGAGGAATGGAGGTAAACACATCCAATTGTCCACACTCCATAATGAAAAGCTACCTTTTTAGTTAAATTACTAAATGATTTAATGGAACACTTTTCAGGTACCATGATGTCCAGATATGCTTCTGCAGAAATCTAGAGAAACGGACTGCTTTACATTCACCAAAGGCTATACAAGAAAAACACTCTATTTGTACTATTTGTAATTGGAAAGATATTTGAGCCTTTGCATTCCCACTTGACCTTGGTGGGGATAATCCCAGACTGTAAAGAATCTTGGTATCTTAGACCATTTAATAGTTTCACCTTATTTACATCACTACTTTACTTTCAGATAGCTTTGTGCTATATACCTCATTGTGTGTCAGGTCTGGAAATTTTTTCATTCTTGATATTTGTAACTACTTGGAGAAGAAGAGTGAAAAGTGCCAAGGATATGATTCCTGGAATTTTTTCAGCTCTCTGAGGTGCAAGGGGAGAGCAAAAGAGTAAGGACAGCTTATGTTTTTATCTTTTCTATCAGTGTTTTATGACAGCTGACAAATCCTTAGCTTTCCTGAGACTCAGGAACATAACTTGGGAAAACCAGAGGACTTCTCGAGTCTCCACTAGCCCTGACATCTCTGGTCCATACGCAAAATAAACGGAAGTGATTTTAACTTTTGGCAACTTGTTGAGATGGCATATAATTTGTCACAAAACATAGAGAAACTTCTTCATGCTTCTTAGCTGTTGGGAGGTAGGAGGATGAAGGAAGATGAGGGTGTACCCCTGGGGCTTTTCTTCTGTGATATTTAAATGAAACTAATCATGATTATTTCTGATTACAAATGTGATCAATTTTTGTAGAAGCATTGAAGATGATACAACAAAATAATAATGAATAAAAATAACTAATAACTACCAAAAAGAAATAAACAGTTGAAATTTTAAAATGGAATTCTCTAGTCTTTCTTATATTCCATCTTATACATATATATCCTTAACACTCCCAATTTTTATCTTTAACAAAATTGAGATATCTATTTACCATTTGTAATCTGGTTTTATTCTTTGGAATTCACCTTTAACTTGTTCTATACCATTAACCATTTTTCAACAATAAAATTTAAATAGGTTTACTTTATGCCCTTATATGAATAAATGATAATGTATGTATTCACTTTATATTGTGAAGTTAATTTGTTCCCAACTTTTGCCACTACAAATACTGCTGAAATAAACATTTTGATAGATAAATACTTTTGCAAATGTCTCATTATTTTTGTATGTAAATTTCCCCAAATGAAATTACTAGACCCAGTACCAAAATTGATTTTTAGACATCAAAACCTAAATAATTGGAATACTCGTGGAATATAATATTAGAATGATAAATTAAGAAACTTCTGGAGGTGCAGAGCACTACAGAGACCATAGAAAATATCTAACTTCCAACTCTAGATGGGAAAAACTGTTCCAGAGTCAACAAATAATTTTCTCACCAAATTATTGTTAGAACCTGAGGTTAGAGTCATAGTCTAAATCCTAATGTAGTGGCCTTATGTCCAAAAATAATGTCTTTTTCCTTCTCCCTGACAAAGAATTCTCTTTCTCTTGTATATAGTCTCTTATTATATTTTTAGTGATAAACTGGGGAAGTTCACGAGCAATGTAAGCGCTGCTCTGTCACTCCAAGGAGGTACACAGCGGAGGAAGTTAGCGTCCTACTGTCACTAGCTGTGTACCAGCATGGGACCGAAACAGCCCCGGACGGAGCACTCGTCGCTGGCTTTTTGAAGACACAGTTACTGGAGTGAGACAGTCCTTGCCTCCCCCTCAAGCTATTTTATCAGTTTCCACTCCTGATGCTCCGCGGATGCAGGGGAATTGTTAGCATAAACCCTCCCATAAACAACTCAGTCAGCCGAAGTGCCCAAATTAAGCTTCTTAATTTAGCACTTTGATTTAAAAATCTTTTTCTGAGTTTCAAGTCAGTTATTTATAAAAGTTTTCACTTATCTGACAGAGTCCAGCCCTTCCAAATAACTTTCTCCTCCCTCTGGGAAGCACTTAGGCAGGAGCCTGCCTTCTGGAGCTGTAGAGAAAAGCACCCCTAGGAACCTACAGCTAAAGGGCTTCAGGAATTGCCAGAAATGAAGAAATTCCAAATGAGAGGACCCTGATTCCACTGAATTCAACATCATAAAGCAAGAGCCGTCCAGAAAAGTCACAATGCCTGATTTATCGAACACTTGTTATAGTATCTCTGGCCCTGTTTGGAGACCTGGAATAAGAAGATTTAAATCTCAGGGGCGCCTGGGTGGCTCAGTCGGTTGAGCGTCCGACTTCGGCTCCAGTCATGATCTCGTGGTCCGTGAGTTCGAGCCCCGCGTCGGGCTCTGTGCTGACAGCTCAGAGCCTGGAGCCTGTTTCGGATTCTGTGTCTCCCTCTCTCTCTGCCCCTCCCCCATTCATGCTGTCTCTCCCTGTCTCAAAAATAAATAAACATTAAAAAAAATTAAAAAAAAAAAGTTTTAAATCTCAAACTCACAGATGTTGCTCACTCACAGCTTCCATGTGAATCAGGGTCAAGAGATTAGAGCTAAAAGAGATAGTAGAGATCATCTATTCTAGTCTTTCAATGAGGCCAGAATATTGGGCAATCAGGCATAGAAGTTCTGCATTTTCCATATTGCAGCCACGTAGGGGACACCCCATACAACATGCCAAGACTTGCCACGCCCCAAATACCCTTTTAGTTACTAAAGAAAGAATAAACAATTTTCAGTATATCTGTGTTGAGTTGCAGTGCATTCTTATCTTCAGAAGTCGAGAGCCTTTTAATATTGCCAGATTCTTCTTGATATTTTATAAATTTTGTATAATGTATTTGTGATTTTTCTTTTTCTGTTGCTTCTTGGAAGCTGAGAGGTGAATGTGAAATTCAGTTAACATCTACACTTGTCTTTATGATCTGTATTTTTTTATGTTTACATGTTGTTGATTTTCTACTTTTATTTGTATTGTAAGTGGCTTAAAATTCTTTATGAAATAACTAAAGTGTATACTAAATTAACTTAAATGTCTGGCATTTCAGTTCAATGTAAAATGTTACTGCAGCATTAACCTAAACCTTTGATAACTAAATTGTAAAGTGGGATGAGAAATAGAATGAAATCCTGTTTGAAGTGGCTTTGAATAAATTTTCTTAAATGCGGTTTTAAAAAAAAGTCTAGATAGTGTATCTAAAGCATCACTATTAATCAGAATGCTTATATTAACTGCTTCACTCCTACACTTGGATAAATAGATATTTCTGTATGACAAAGTGAACCTGCTACCAGAGTCTTTATCAGCCTTTGGGTCCAATCATTTCACTGAATTCACAGGGTTGTCTTAAATGAAAAAAAAAATTATATGAAAGTGATCAAATACATGAATGTACTTTTTAAAATCTATAAAGTACTCTTTCCATGTAAGATTTGTACTTTAAGCAAAATCAGTATAATGAGACAGCATGTCTAACCATAATTATTTACCTTACTTGTTCCTCATCATCAAGTTCATCATAGGAGGATATTAATGATAATTAGCTATCAAGGTCATACTGGACCAATCATATCAGATGCACATTAAAAAATATCAGAATGAAACTCTCCCAAGGAATCACACTGACGTGGCATGAAGTCAGAGAAAGCCTTTGGAACTAAAAGCCAAGAAATGTAAGCTATCATTCCAACTCTGCCTTTCCTATTTGGCCTTGAGCAAATCACTTCCTTGTGTGAGCTTTTCCTCTTTTGTTCTGTGAAATAAGGATATCGTAGAAGATGGTCACCCAGGTGCCAGGGCTCTTGGGCTCAAAGATTTTACTGGTGTTTATTAATCAGAAAAAAAAAAAAAAAGACAGGGATCCAATTCTGACATTTACAAACTATCAATAGGGGGACCATGAGTTTCCCAGAAATGGAGAATATAAATTGGAATCAAGATTATGCAACTTTGAAAGTGTCTCTGTCAATTCCTGAGTGACAGGCTCCATGGGTGTCTCTGCTGGCCCTGAGAAAACAAACTGTATTTCCAGTCATCATGGAACAGACTGTAGGTCAGAAATGAACTCCATTTCACCACACTTGAATAACTGGACAGCAGCCTTGTCAGACGTGTCTGTGCTTAGCGTCAAGAACGGCGGTAGACATATGCTGGCCATCTTTCTAGACATTCTAGACATCTTTCTACACATCTTTCTAGTATTCTAGACATTCAGGAAGAATGTCTGTAGATCAAGAATTTAGAAGTCCGTTACTGGATGTGCTCAGATTTTGCCAGGCAATTTTTCTTGCATTTCTGTTCAAATGCAAACTTTACTACTTGAATGTTAACAGATACCTGTGGTCCTCCCCTGTGCCCACCTCTTTCTACTTCAGAACAAACAACTTAAAACTTTTTCCTTAGATTCAGTCTTGAAATTTGTGCTGATTGATATTGATGTCCCCGTTTGTATCCGTGGTGTTGATAACAGAGAGAAGTTCTAGTCTCTTTGAAGTAAATGTGTTCAAAAGGACCCTTAATTATCTTCTCTTAGTTGGAAATCTGTATCTTACTTTACCTCCTGACCAGCACAGTTATATATGAAAATGGATGAGACTTTAACAGAAACATAGCCTGTTCCCAAACCAGCCCATACACAGACTTGGGAATAAAGGAAGAGAAAAATGAAAGTTTTAATAAAATGTGGATGAATCCAACTTTATAAATAGGAATAAATAAATGGAAATGTGATTACCTTTACAAAATTATAGAATTATATTGCTGACAGGAACTTCAGGGTCACTTTATCCAAATCCTTCAGTTAAGAAACAAGGAACCAGGGCTCAAGATGATAAAAATGACCTGCTCATGGCCAGCCAGGTACTTAGTGATAAAATCAGAATCAGAATTCATGTCTGTATGATTTATTTATTCCATCTGAAATTATAAAATCATGAGGTCAAGTCTATGCCTTTATGTAATAATTTAAAAAATAATACTTTCAGGAAAAACTTATAAACTTTACTCTTTTGGGAAGAGATATCTTATGCTACTTACTATTCATTTTAGGGAGGTAGACTTTAAAACCAAGTGCTAGGATATTCCTTAAAAAACATATTTGGGGCACCTGGCTGGCTCAGTCAGTAGAGCATGAGATTCTTGATCTCAGGGTAGTGAGTTTAAGCCCCACATTGAACTTACAGCTTACTTATATATATATATATATACTTTTTCCCACTGAAATTATATAATGAGGAATTAACATAATTAAAAATTCTCTGGCAGGTATCCTAAAAAGCTATCTGCTACTTAAAACCATGTATCAGGACCCTGAATATTTTCCTCCCTAGAGAGCTCTAAAAGGCCATTAAGAAGCTGAAGAAAGAAAGAGGCCCAAGGATTGGAATGTAACAGAGCTCAGAATAATAAACGTAGGCACCACAAAATAAATTCTATAATAAAGTAATCAAATATTGGATAAGTATTACCTGGCTAGTCATATCACTGATGCGCTGCAATTTATTCCAGAGATAGGGATAGAAAATGTGGATCGATCACTACACATCCATCACCCCAAATGGAAAACCAACTTCAAGTTCCCACCCAACAGAATGCAATGTGTAATCATTACTCGTATTTATCTCTCAGATATATGTATGCCTACACATAACAAAATGAACTATGTAGACTAATAAATATTAAGTGTCAAGAGAATGATATAAAGAGTAGAGAAAGGAAAGAAAAGGAGGGAATAAAGGAAACAACATTTGGATAGGATGTTCTGTGGGCCAGGTTATTATTGTACAACTACATTTCGATTTTTCAACAAGCAAGTGAAGTAAATAATATTATTCTCACATTGACAATTAAGAGGTTGATACTCAGGAAGGTTAAATACCCTGACCTAGGTCATAAAACCTAATAAGTGATAGAGTCAGAATTCAAACTGATATGTATCTAATATTAAGAGGAGAGAGAAATCCCTGTGAACTCGGGTAATTAAGGAAAGCTTAATTTTATGCAATTTGACAACGCTCTAGTAGAAGAAAGATATGGAGAAAGCATTCTAGAAGAATAAGCATGGAACTAAGTATGAAATAATGAAGATGGATGGATAAAAGATAGATAGATAGAGAAAGAGAGAGAGAGAGAGATAATAGATCACCTGGGAAATTAAGCTTCTGAGTAAAATTAAATTTATAATAATAGCTCAAGACCTCACCCCGACTAACTTTCTTCCTGAAAGAGTGTTACTCTTTTCTAAGAAAAGTGTAGTTCAAAAATCAGTCATTTCTAATGCTCTCTTAAGACGATCTTGTGAAGTGTGGAGGAGGACCTATTCTATAGTGGCCCGGTGATTCCTACCTCCTGGAATTCATATCTTTATGTAATCTTCTCCCCTGAATGTGGGTGGAACCTGTGACTTGCTTTAACCAGTAAAATATGGCAAAGATGCTGTGATGTCACTCAACATATTATAGAACACTTCATCTTGTTAGCCAACTAAACCTTGCTCTCCTACTGACCTTGAAAAATCAAGGCACCATGTTGTAAACTGCCTACAGAGCAGACCATATGGCAGAGAACTATGGACAGTCTCTTGGAGCTAATGGCCTCTAGTCAATAGTCAGCAAAAACAAAATAAAGCAAACAAAGAGACAAAAAAACTCCACAAAGTTCACGATCTGCAGTTACAAGGAAATGAATTCTACAAATAGTCTGAGTGAACTTGAAACTGGATCCTTCTACAGTTGAACCTTCAGATAAGAAGGCAACCCACAGGCACTTTTGTGGCTGGCAGCCTAGTAAAACCTTGAAGCAGAAAACCCAGCTAACCATGCCTGGACTCCTCACCTACAGAAACTGTGAGATAAAATTACGCCTTGTTTTTGGTAATTTGTTATGGAGCATGGATAAAATTCTTTCCATGCTGGTAACTTTTCTATGCTGGAAGCTCACAAAGAGCTTTAGTTATTAAGGAATCTCCTGTCTGGTGCTATTTGTTGATTCCAGTTGCATTCTTGATAATGATGACTCTTAATGACATAAATGGGTTAGGAATTTGCTCAGCTGTCTCTAACACATGTGATTTTCATTGGAGACAGCTTCCAGAAACGATTCCTCTCAGTAGCATATCTGGATTATATAGCCTGTCTTGTGTCTTCTGCCCTCAAATTGTTCCTGCTACTTGTAGCTTCCATTAGGGAATAGGTCTTACCAGAGTCCCTGATGAACCAGCATGACCATATAAATTATTGTCCAAACTGAAACACTGTTAAGAGCACAAGGAAGAAGACTGGTCTTCTCTGTTTCTAAGATGTCATGATTCTGTGTTGTGAAAGCTTGAAGTCTTAGATTTCATGGGTTTCAAATCTTGATGGGACTCAAAGGTGATATACGATGCACATTAATCAGTATTAGTAGAGTAAAACAATACTGTTGCATTAAAATTCTCATGGCAGTGGCTTTCACTACAAATTTATAGTGTGTCTTTTTAGACAGCCCAAATCTCCTGGCCTAAGCAGCCGTATATGATCTCCATGCAACCGCAGATAATTTATTTTTGCACTTGAAATAACAACCAGATTCATTAGATCCTGAGTAACCTTGTATTCACACTTCGTTTTCATTTGTTGTTGATCTTATTGTTTTGCCAAAACAAATAAACAAACAAAAAAGCTGAAGTGTTTTACGAGTAAAATGTGTTTTTCCCAATGGAATAATCCAATGGAGGTATCATATTTCTTCTAACCTTGGAAGATTTTCAGAGAAAGTGCCATGTTACTTCATGTAGAATTATTTTTATGTTTTTGTAAGTTTTTTTAAGTTTCAGCGCATCAGATAAGAATTACTAGGTCCAATAAGATCCCTTCTTAGATCAAACTCTATGAGACAGAGAAATATTTTTTAATGTATTTTGTATTTAATACAAAAGTTAATACAAATATATAAAGTTTTATTTTTAAGTACATTGTAAATGGATCTAAAGATTGATTTTTGTCTAGATTTCAAACTGTGGGTTGTATGCCTTTTGCAGGCTTCCTGCACCTTCTCTCACATTCCCTCTTTCAACCACGTCAATTTGATTGTTAGAAGCTCCTTAACCACAAGGGCAGAGGCTAAAGAAAAGACCAGTTGTGAAAATCAGTTCAGATATTGCCCTCATAAAATTTTACTGAAGACATTTGAAATTACTAGTTGGAGGTTTCATATCTCCTTGCAGACTTTCCTCCATTAGGTATAATTGAGAGTTATCTATGTATGAGTTCCACGAGCCACTTTAGAAATTATGATGTTTCTTTGCACTTGAATGTTCAAAAAATCCATGAAAATATTTTAAGCGATTACCTGTGAGTGGAAGATTTTCTTTAGATTCCACTTAAATGTAGCATTGTTGAGCTCTTCATATTTGTCTTAAGTCATTGGCATATTTGAACTTAGAAAAGTGGCCTCTGTAAAACCATTCATTTAGGGAGAAGAAGAAGGAGGAGGAGGAGGACGAGGAGGAGGGGGACACAGAGGAGTGGAAGGGGGAGGAAGATGAGGAGAGGGAGGAGAAAAGGAAGAGGAGGAAGAGGAGGAGGAGGAGGATTTCACCACCAGCAGATAGATCTTAGATAGGAAGTAAAGAAGAAATTTTGGGGTGGCAAATAGTGGATATACTTTGGGGTAAACCTAGGAAAATGAATAAAGGAGTTTCCTCTAAGTCTTATTTAAACACAGGACCTATTCTTTTCACTGAGCTGTTTTTTCTGTGGCCTTCCTGGAAGGCAAGGTGAGTCAGGTGAAAATGCAGCTCCTTCTAACCTCAGTGGTCCTATGCAAATCATTTCAAGCCTAGTTTCTTTAAAAATTTGCTTGCACATGATTTGCTGCCTTTGTGAAATCTTTACAATATTGCTGATGAATCCTCACATGCACGATAGTGTGAAAAAGTCACTTCTGTTCAGATTCAAGAAAGATTGCCATCAAATCCCACTATACTATTTCAAATGGGGTTTCCATTGAAGCTGTTCGGAAGGCCTGACAATTACATCACAGAAACACAACACATAAATAAGAAAGGCAAAAAAAAAAAAAAAAAAAAAAAGAATCAACTTTCAAAAGTCTAAAATAATGTCTGAATAGAGCAGCAGTTTAGAGAGTCATAAGCACACTAAAGCTGCATTGATTTATATTCCACTATAATGAAATTTATAATGATTATTCGACAGGTAGATCTTTAAAAAAATTTTCCATGTAATTATGTAGTATAAATAATATGGCCTGGATAAACCCAGTGTTGTTTAATTTTGAAATATTAATATTGGCAAATTATTGGCCAACCTCAAAGGCATCTAGTAGTCAATAGGCTCAAATACTAACTTGTAATCTTCCCTCCCCAAATCTTGTTCTCTTTCAGTTTTTTGATTCATTAAACCAAACAACCATCTATCACTCTACATGCCATAAGTCATTGTTGATATTCCCATTACTCCCCAAACAAATCCCTTTTAACAAATTCTGTCCATTTTATGTATTAATAGCTCTCATACCTATGTCTCCTCTTCTCCACTACCATCACCACCACCCTAGTCCGACTATCTTTTTGCCTATTCCTCAGCAATAACGTCCCAACTATTCTTTCCAATCCTTTTTCCTCTCAACAGTTAGAAATAGCTTTTCAAAATGTCATTCTCAACCTATACCCCTGAAATCCTTTACTCACTTCTTATTACTCCTAAGGATAGACGTCTTTAAAGTCACCTACAAGACCAAACTTGTGTAGTCTAGCCCTGCCTGCATCCTCTACCTGAAAACACTTCCTGTACCTTTCGGGAGAGAGAATTACTTATCCCCTATGCCTCTGTGAAAGGTCCTCCGCTTTGAGTATCCCTGCAAGCGTTTTGCGCTACCCCCACTGATTGCAATCTCATCTGCCTGCCACCTCCGCCTGTCTTGACTGGTTCTGTGCTCTTCTGAGAAAGAAACAGGCATTCAGTATTGACCACCTACCACTGCAGCAGGATTTTCTTTGTTCCTGCCACGCTAGCTCTCTCTCTCCTGCCAGAGACCTTTTTCCATGCTGTTCCCTCTGCCCTGGACACACTTCCCGTCTCTTACCACTTCTTATATTTCAGACTGAGTTTTTTCTTTTCTCTCTCGCTGAGGCAAACCCTCCTTTTATAGGCTCTCTCAGCAGGTCACCACTTACCACACGGGCAAATTTACAAGTTTTTTGTAAATATTTGAGTAACATCCATCTCTTCACTATTTCAGAAACCCTCTAAAGTCTGGGACTATCTCGGTTTCTCCCTCGCTGGATTCCCACTACCTGGCACAGTTCCCTTCAGATATTTGTTGGTTGACTAAACGAATGAATAAATGAATGTCAAACATTCTCAGGTAATGATTAAAATGATAATAAAAACTCAATTTGATATCATTATGATGATATACACCAGAAAGTTGATCAAATAAACAGAACTCTCAAGTTGGAAGAAACTTTGGGTGAATTTATATTCATCAAATATTTCATAATTCAGACTTTTCCTATTTAGCATAGATTCTCCCTACGCACACACACACACACACACACACACCACACATACACGCATACACACACACTCATACACACACACACATACACACACTATATTATATTGGCAAGGTTCTACTTTATGTAAATAATTAAATATAAGGAATGCCAAAGGAGAGGACTAAGGAGTAAGTCATCAATTGATTCATAAAACATTTGCTAAGTGCCATTCTTACATTTGGGCAAATTGCTTAACTTCTGATGGGTGAGCCTCATTTCTTCAAAAGTGAAGATAATGTCTGTATCACATGGCAACCACTGGGATTGAACAAGATAAAATATGTGAAATTGCCTAGCATATCACCTCTCAGTGATGATTTTTCTATTTATTGTATAATACTTAACACTATTTCACTTTATTTTTATAATAGCCAAATAACAAAAGGATTATTTCTATTATCTCTATTTTATAGATCATAAACCTCAGAGAGTTTAAGGGGCTTGTTAATGTTTCCCAGGAAGCAGCAACAGAACCCATGATAAAAATCTGTTCTTCACTGTATAATTATTTTTAATGAGGGACATGTAGTCAGAACTTAAAATGCCACCACCTGAGTCTTATCAGTGATCAGAAGACAGAGATGTTGTTGTTAACTGTTTCATAACTATGGAGCGAAACATTGGACCTGAAGAACCATTTTGACATTTCTAATCAGCTGAGATAATACCTTTTCTCTAGGTTTGGAAGATTTGCAAGTAAAATAGCCTCTGCAATGAAACAAAACAAAAACAAATAAACAAACGAAAACAATAACTGTATCCCATTTCAGAAACAGGAGAAGACAAAGAGGTAAGAACTAGAATATGCTGACACATGTTTTTTCTTTCATCTTCAGTATTTTACTTTATTTGATTTTACATTTTATTTTATTTTTTTTATCCTTTTTTTGTTTAAGGAGTAGAATTTAGTGATTTATCACTTACATGTAACAGCCAGGGTTCATCATAACAAGTGCCTTCCGTAATACCCATCACCCATCTAGCCCGTCCCCCATCCATCTCCCCTCCAGGAACCTCAGTTTGTTCTCTGTATTTTAGACTCCTTTCTGGTTTGCCTCCCTCTTTTTTTTCCTGAAATATTTTGACTTTAATTTTTTTTCTTTTCCAATTTATATTTTGAACGATCTTCACTGTGTTTTGCAGCTATTTTATTTCATATGTTTTGAGTATCTTCTGACCTCTCCTTTTGAATGGTAGTTTCCTCTCCAGATTCCACATATAGATTCTTGCGATTACTACCTTCTCGCTTCTTCTATATCACCCAAATGTCTTCATCACTTTCCCCAATTTTTATTGACATCTTCTCCTTGTCCTTAACACGGAGACTTCCTTGTTTTGCACTTAATTTATGTATGTTTTACACAATATTCATTGCCAAGATATCTATCCCTTCCAGTCATTAAAAACACATAGAAAAAAAGAATGTTAATTTCTCCAATGAAAAATATTTAAATGGTTAGTTAAATTCATTAATTTACATTGTCCATTATGTTTTGTTCCCTTTGATCTAATCTTATCTACCATTACTTAACATTTCCATGCCTGTGTTTCTGCCCTCCTTTCTCAAATATTTAGAGAGTACCTGTATGTTTTAGGCTTTGACTTCCTTGGGATTGTAAATGCAGAGATAATAGATGATGATGATAGATAGATGATAGATGGATACATAGATACATAGATACATAGATAGATAATAGAATGTGCATATGGCTGTGAGAGTATGTGCACTCACAGTCTGTATCGTGTGCTTGTATGTGCATAGTGCCTACCCTCAGAGACCGGAAAAGGAAACAAGGAATTATAGTTTAAAATATAAATGAAAACAAAGCGCAATCTCTTTCTTTCTTTAATGACCCTTACACAGTATCCGCTGAACTGAACTATATGAAATTGCCAATATTCAATTGTTTATGACCAAAAAGAAAAAAAATGGCTTTGTCATATTATTCAATCTAATCAAAGCATCTACACCATTTGTCAAAAAGGGAAAAATGTTCCGCAAACTAAACGCAGTTATTTTGTCATCATGAGCTGAGATAACTGAATTACTTCACTTTTTAAATAAATTAATGGAACTGACCTGTTTGGACCTTCCACAGAAGCATTTTCATTTAAGCAAAATTTTATTTCAGTGCTATTTTATTCACATATGGGTGAGAGTTAATATAAAGTCAAAGGACAGTGACCCACTAATTGGTGTTCCCTTTCAACTCTTCGAGAAGAGCAGGCACAGGGAGGAAATTTCCGCCTGGTTTCCTCAAACACTCACTCTCTTGCTCCCCCAACCACGTCCCCACCTCTCTCTCTCTCTCTCTCTTTCTCTCTCTCTCTCTCACTGTGCTCTAAGGCAAGCTTAAGCAAATGTTTTTTTTTTCCACAGTCAGGCAACATTTATCCTAACCAACATTTACCCAAATCGATACATTTTAATTGAAACTAATGGCAGTTAGCTTAAACCAACAGATTTTTCACTGGCCTAAGTACATTAAATCAATGTATTTCTCAAAATTGCTATATCTTATGTAAAACAATGCATTTTCATTTTATCCAGGACACATTTTTATTCCACTCTAATCTGCCAAGTTAAAAAGTCAGACTGAAGTAATAGATTTCTTTCTTCATACCAGCCCTAAGATCTTGAATGAAAGAAACATATTAATCATTCATATATATGAATTTGATTTCATTCGATTTAATGCAATAGACATTTATTGAGCACCTACTGTTTGTGAGATACTGTGTTTGACACTCTGGAGAGCACAAAGCGATTAAGACAGAGTTTCTACCCAGAGAAGCTCATCATTTAGTGGTGAATACTTTCATGGACAGAATTAATTATAACATAAGACAAACAGCTAGGGAAATGTAATAGAGAAAGATATTAACTGTGACTGAAGGATTCAGAAGGAGATGTGAAGGAGGCTGCATTTAAGCTCACCTTTGAACAATGGATACCTGAAATGAGAAGAACATGCTAGACAGATTGCATAGTTGGGATGATATATCAGTTTGGGAATACCAGCTATTATAACTAAATATACCTCCTAAATTTTCAGTAGGTTAGTGAAATAGAAATTAGTTTCTTACAACGCAACAGTCCACAGTAGCTGCTCCTGGTCACGAATCGACTATCCTTAATTGAGATTTTTAGAATGAAAGGTCCTTCCACCTGGTGACTTCGGCATCTACTAGGACTTCAAGAACTCTGCATCCAGCAAGGAGAAGGGAAAGAGCTTGGAAAAGATACGTCCGCTTCTAACAGTGTTAGCTGAGGAGTGGTGCAATCACTTCTGCATATGTTCCATGGGTAGAAACTCAAGGCAAAAAGACTGAGGATGTAGGTCTTATCTGTGAAGCTACATCCCAGTGATAACTGTATACCATAGAAGAAGGGATATGAACTTAAATGGACAGGCAACTACTTTGCCACAATCAAAGATATCAGGTGAGAAGTACAGAGGGTTCTGAATACGGCATAGAACACCCAGAGTGAATATTTTAGGAGGTAGGCAAGGCCAAGATATGAAAGTATGAAGAGCTTTGTACATCACCTTAGAGTGTCAATTCTACACATAAATGGGAGTCATTGAATGAAATGAATTTTCCTATAAAAGAGACCCCACAACATTCCTTCACGCCTTCCACCACATGAGGACACAGTGAGAAGTCAACCATCTACAATCCAGAGAGGGTCTTCACCAGTACTTGACCATGGTAGCACCCTGATCTAAAACTCTCAGTGTACAGGACTGTGAGAAATACATCGACATTGTTTATAAGCTATCCACTGTATGGTAATTTGTTCTAGCAGCCCAAACCAACTAAGACAGAACCCCACTTAATTTTCTCATCAGTACAATGGAAAAAGTAGCACCTCTTTGAGAGGGTGGTTTGCCCTGGGGTTTACTTCTAGATTACCCAAGAGGGCAAAAATGGGGACTTCTTTAATTTTTCCTTTAAAATGAGAGTGTATGTTCATGTCACTTAGGTTATATAAGCTCAAAAAGAACAATTGATGAGATGATAATATAGCCATCATTTTTTTTTAGGAACTACTATATGCTAGGTATGCTATGTATATTATTTTTAATCCTTATATTTTAAACATCCACCCTACGTTGGGATGTTCTCGCTTAATGGTTTGGCCTTCAGATGGCTTTCCCTACCCTCTTCCTTCATTCTGAATCCTGTCATTGTGATGTGTGTAAACTAGTGAAAGGCTCTGTTTTCAAGAAGGTGCACCTGCACGGCACTGGGCAAAGCTGGCCACTGCATGCCTAGTTTGGCACACGATTGCATACCTGGCATTTCCAGCAGGTGGGCCCATGAGAAGTGAAATTAACTCTTAGCTTGGCGAGAGCCCCCAAACGAGTGTTTGGCCCTCAGCCAGGGCTTGTGGTCATCTCTTTGAGCATTCAATTGCATACACAAAATTATTTGCTGCTTTATTGCATACCTACAGTTTCCTCATGAATTCACTCGTGTAAGTATGATTTGTTGAAAATCACGTGGGTTTGCAAACCTTTGGAACTCCATTTCCCTTTTGCCACGTTGCTAAAGCATGATACGTGACATACACGTTGGTTATAAGTATGTATGCGTTTATTTGTTTATAAAAAGTGGCACATTCTCTAACAATGAGAAAAATCCCCTTCACTCCTTCACCCTCAATGCATTTCCTGATAGTGTTCTCCTTTACCAAATGGAATATTTTCTCCTCTTTGCCCCTCCCAGTATGGTTGATTTGATATGGTTAATTAAGAAGAAGAGTCCATCCTTCCTACTTCCTGCTTCTGAGAATGAGGGCTCGTGTCTTGTGTGAATTTTTATAATGATTGTGGTGTCTGAAAATGTAGGCACTTTATCTTCGATTTTCAAGGTCTATGAGGCTGCTGCCACTGAGCTTATTAAGGGCCACTGAGAAGCTGAGCAGAACCAGATACCTGGACTTCATCTACGGACTTGATTCCTTTATGAAAATTTCAAAATACAAATATCAGTGATGGGGCATTATCTATAGAATTTTTTAAATTTATCACAAGAATATATATATATATATATATATATATATATATTCTTGTTAACTTCCTTCATATATGTGGAAATGCTATGCTATATCTGAACTTTGGAACCAAGCACTCTGTGTTAAAGTCTTTATTCTAGCACTTAATGATTATGTGATTGAGAACAAACACTCAGCCTCTTGAGTTCCAGCCTTCTTCTCTGTTTAAAACGGAATAATAATTAACTTACAAGTTATTTTGGTGATTAAACATGGAACATATATTTTTTAATGTTTATTTATTTATTTTGAGAGAGAGTGTGAGCAGGGTAGGAGCAGAGAGAGAGGGAGAGAGAGAGAATCCCAAGCAGGTTACACACTGTCAGTGCAGAGCCCGATGCAGGGCTTGATCTCACGAACCATGAAATCATGACCTGAGCTGAAATCAGGAGTCAGATGCTTAACCGACTGAGCCACCCAGGTGCCCCTAAACATGGAACATATTTAAAGAGTCTACTACAATGCCAGCCACCTAATAGTCTTTAAAATGTTAATATCAATCTGTATAAATATATGACATATGCTTGATATTTGCATACTAAGATTTATATGTCACACATTAAATACATAACATGAAATTGAGTGTGGCTTTTCTTTTTGCCCTGGATTTAGTGCCTGAGGCCCAAAGCTGAAGGCAAATTGATACTCGGTTACCTACATGCAAAAGAGAACTTGCAATAATTGTGTCCTGACAGTTCCTACTGGGTCATACTTTAGGGCAGCAGAACTGGCCCTACCAACAGATGCCCAAAATAGAATGTTCCATTATCCCCTACCTGGTTAAAAACTAAGACTGGAAAGAGGACAAAGTTAATTGAGAATGGCTGACATCCTAGGGACTGTAGTGTTTATGGTTACAAAGGAGGTTTTCCTTCATTCCTCTGTGAAGCTGTCACCATGTTAGGAGTCCTCTTCCTAGAGACTGGTGTTGTCCAAAAGAAGGAAAGACTTGGCATCCTGTTCCCTGCTAGATGACTGAGGAACCCCCAAATCAATCAAGGTGAAAGTGCGAGTTGTTTGCAGAGAATTACTTGCATTTTCTGAAAGTTAGGGACTTAAAAGAGCACAGAGACGGGGTCCAGTTATTGTCTAGAGATATTGAAGATGAGAGACTTACTCTTGATCACAGGAATAAAAGTGATCACAGCATTGTATGCCTGGGGAAAAGATGGGGCAACTTCCCACCTCACCCTAGTTTCCTTCATTCCTAAAGGGACATTGATAAGGAAATTGGTTATTTCTGATTCCAGAGAGCCCGAACACTTTAAGGTGCCCTGTGTTTGGGCCAGGTCTTAAAAACTAAGAGAACAGGTTGGAGGTATGGCTCACTTGCAAGAGATGAAGAGAAGCATAACTGCCCTCTCTACATGGGTTAACCATAGTAGAGAGTGTTAGATTAAAGCTTATCGCTGCCTCAACAAAGCTATACACACTAACCATGTGAAAACCAATCCACTGGCGTGGATACCAACAATGAACAGAACCGACGAAGCCAGAGTTAGATTAGGGATACCCACCTACAATCAATGAGCCTGAGAAAATAATTGCTTCCTCACCTATTTCCCTTCCCATCATTCATACAAGAAGCTTTGAAAGGGGACAGATACTAGAATAGGATGAAAAATGAAGATGATGGCCCTTTTCAACCTCAGATCTCTTTGAGCCACAGGTTAAGTGTGTGCTGAGGGAAGTGATGAATGATAATAATGAAAATAATAATTATTATAATAATAGCTAACACTTACATCTCTTTCATTCTACACCAGGCAATACTCCAAGTTCTCCATGTACAGAAAATCACAAGAGCCATGTGATGTAGGTTACTTTATTATCTCCATTTGAGTGCTGAGAAAATGGAGCCCATTTGAGTATGAGTGGCTAACCCAAGAAACCAGAGCTAATAGGTGGGGGTTCTGGGATTCACAATGATGGAGTATGGCTCCAATATCTGCACTCCTAACCTTGAGTTTGGAATGGTAATATGGACTGAGATTTTCATATTCAAAATGTATATAAATTTTCACCGAAGGACACGGGAAGACAATTTGACAGAACAAGTTTGAAGACAAAGATTGGAGAAAAATAAAAGCATCTAATATTTATACCTCCTCAAGTTAAATGCCCAATATACTCTCAATAAACTGATTTTAAAAATATAAGTAAATATATATGACATATAGTACACATATATTGTATAAAATATATATCGCAAACGGACGGCTTGTAAAGGTACCCGATAAATTTTTGTTAAAAGAATAATGTTTGCTCATATAACAATAATTAGTCTGATGTGTATCATTTGCCACTATAAAGCATAACACATTTGAAATTCGATGCAAATGTTCATAATTGAAATTATTCATCACAATATATTGGATTTATCTTTACTTCTTAGATGTTTGCCAGGAGCTTTCTTTGAAAAGTCAGAGAAGATAAACATAGATGCATCCTGTTAAGAAAACAAACTCTCATCCTTTATATTTATGTCATTACAATGGAAATGGTAGATGCTTGGTCACAAGGGAAGTGTAATATTAGATTGAAGAAAATATTAAAAAGTACAGAGACTGGCTAAAACAAGTCTATACAGGCACAGGGGAGGGTCCTGGTGACATGCTAGGTCTTCTCCACATCTAATTTTGATAATATGATTGATGATGTGATTTCTCATAAGTGGTGGAAAGAAACAACATCAAAACTAATCACATTATGCTGGCATTTGGAAGTCTAAATAAAAGGTATGTGAACTCATTACAGGAAGATATTTTTTCATTTGAATTTTAAATTTACCAGCCCATCCATATTTGTCTGGAAAACTTGTGAATTTGTTTGTAGATGAAAATGACCAGAGTTGAGCAATCAGTTCCAACTGATTACGGATTATAATAGGCAGCCCAGGGACTTCCTGGCAGTTACAGATCTGCCTTTACAAATCTCCAGAATAGGGAGGATGATGCCATGCCCTGAGTCTCTGTAACCGTGTTTCTCTGTCCCTTCAAACAAAGAAATGACCCTCCGGATGCTAATGGAATTTCTCTTTGCAAATTTAGCTTCCTCTGTGATTTGATTTTTCTTTAAAATGGAAGTGTTTAAGAGTCTTAAGTTGAGAGGATAGTATGCCTTTATTTTGTAGACATTTCAGTGATACAGTCATGACTGTGTGGCAGTCTCTACCAAGGGGGAAATTAACTTTAATATAAAAACATGCAGCTAGGAGAACTCAAGAAGTCTATCATTTTTCCAATATGCAGTATTCAAACCCCACAGTCGCACACCCTACACTTAAGCTATCAAGAAATTTAGGCTATTTGAAATGTTACAAATGTGCAAGCAATACCCATTATCCTAGATGGGCGATACAATTTATGGAAGATATAATAAATAGAGGGGAATTTAGTATGTTTGTTCAATACAGAGTAGGTAATTGAAGTATAGGATCCAAAGTAAAACCATAAACAATAATTAGATAGTGGAAATGTGGAGAGTTGGCTGTGACCCACATAATAATACAGCTGAGCATCAGCAAAGACAGAAGCCGGCTTGCGGTTGGAAGCAGATTATAAAGGGAATGTATGTTTAATAAACATCTGGAGAAACTGTGATAATATCCGAAGAAGAATCTTTGGGAGAAGGGAACTCTCTAATCTTAACCTTACCATCTTAATTTGTGGAAGAACATATGATTACGTAGATGTTATTATGTACATCTGGAGTGGAGTTAGCGTGATGTTTCTGTGAGCATCAGCATTGAGCAAATTGCGATGAAAATGTGTAGAGTTGCTTAGGCAGATAGTGCCACTGATAGTTCCCAAGTGAAAAGTTCTTCAAGGCTGCTGTACTGCTTAGGGTCTTGGGTGCAAATTACAGAGATTCTGTCTGCTCGAAGGAAAAAGTCAATTTAATGGAGGGATATGAGAAGCTCACAGGATTGTAGGGGGGACGGTGGGGAGGGGATGGTTGGAGGAGAGGATCTGAAAAACGAGTAAGCCTAGGCAGTAGGAAGAGATTGAGTGATGCGCTGTCACTTCAGCTGTAATACACATTTTCTAACTACTCTCTCAAGAGTCAGACTACCCGGAGAGAACACCTGATTGGCTGATGGTGAAGTGAATGTGTACCCCTCGTTGTACAGAACAGGGGGAGGTAGAATATGTCCCTTGGATCTCCTCAGGAAGCCTATGCTTTTTAATGCCTATTACCTAATCATATTCTAGGGATAATCATATAACAGGTACTTTGGAATGTCTCTTACATAATAAGATATAACATAAAACATACGATAATAATATTATATATCAAAAAGAAAACAGTCTGCAAAGCACTAGGATGCGAAAGTTCTGCTTTTTAGGAATGTCTTTTATACACGAATCGCTGCGGGAAGTCGGAGGAGAAAGTATTACAGGAAAGAGCCTGCAGAGGTATCCACTACTATCCTCGTTTTACATGAGTGGACAGAAACTTATACCACATACTGCACAGCTTGAAAGGAAAGAAACGAATATCGTGTGCAATGAGGCAGTTAAGGTGGCCATAATTTATTGACCAAATAGGAAAAATTTTGAGAGTAAAAGGATCACCGTTAATATTTACGCCAGGACGACGGGTTTAAACACGAGTATCCCTGGCATACCAGAACACAATAAGCCTGACAAAAACAACACTATACCACGGACACTGCTTACTGGCTGTGCTCACTTTAGTCAGAAGCAACCAGAACAGTGCAATAGAACTTTCTACAAGGCTAGAAATATCCTATTTCCATGCCTCCAACATGTGGAATCTGTCCAAAATATGGCAGTCACCAACCACATTTGGCTATTGACCTCTTGAAATGTAGCTAGTATGACTAAAGAACTAAATTTTTAATGTATTTAATTTCAGTCAATTTAAATGTAAATAGCTACATGCCTCGTGGCTACCAATAAGGACAGCCTAAAACTAGGTTGTGGTTTAACTTAAGGTTCAGTAGATATTTATAGCTATTTATCATAATACTCTGAGAGGTGCTTTAACTCGAGACTTTAGTGAGACAAGAGTTGCCGTTAGATTAAAAATGAATAAATGAAAATACACCCAACTAAATATGGCTAATGACGCACACCAAGTCCCTGATGTTTATTTTGAATTCCGCTTCACTAAGGAATTGTGAAACTCTGGATATTCTCTTTGTTATTATAGGGGAGAGAAAATAGGTTCTTGGTTGAGACTCTGCCTCTGTAATAAAAGATTAACAAGAGAAAAGCAAGTTTAATAACATGCATACCTCCTGTATATATGGGAGATACCCAGGAAAACTGAGTAACTCCTCAAAATGACCCAAACCACCACCTGAAATACCACGTTCAGCTATTATTTTTCCTCCCCTACATGGAGGGATTGGTTTCGTTTGGTTTTATCCATGAATGGTCCTCTGCTTTGGAAACCATAGTGCTCTCATCCAGGTTGGTGTGAAATGCCAGCTAACTGCTTTACCCTGAGAATGGCCTCTGTTAAAATAATCCTTAAGTCCTCGGCTCTTTTTATCTAGCTGCTTCTGTGGGAAGAAAGGAATTTTATACCTCATTTTTTGGCCTAAAGAGTTACTGCAGCTTGAGTTTAACGAACTGGATCCCCTGTTGGGCTAAGGTCTCAGATACCATTAAGCAGTATAATAGCATGGTTGGAAATACAGGCTCCAGTGAAACTGAATACATTTGCAAAAAGCAATTCAGTGTATTACTAACCGGATGCTCCTGGGCAAATGATTTAACCTTCTTAAGTCTCAGTCTCCTCGTCTATAAAACACGTTTAAAACGTTACTTTCCTTGGCGAGTTATTGTGGGGCTGTGCCTGTAAAGTAACAAGCATAATTCAAATCAGATCGTTTTTTCTGAGCCCCTAAGCGGGTGTGCTTGCAGCCAAGAGATGTGGTGTGGTGCTTACACAGTACCGTGGGCACTCCTGCCGAGGCCTCTGTGATGATATGTGCTACGACTGCACAAGTATTGTGTTCTTCGAGAAGATGCTAAAGAGGTCAGGGAAGCCTTCCTGGGGAAAGACTAACTACTCCCCAAATTCTGCTAGTATAGCCTTTGGAACTTTGTATACAGCCAAGTCTTAGGAAGTCAGGACTCATATTAACAACTGAATCTGAATGTTTTGCTTCTTTGTTTTGGCTTTTGTTTTGTTTTTGTATGTTCACTGATCTTTGGCTATTTGCAGGAGTGTGTCCAGCCTTAAGAGCCAATTGTGTAATCATAAGCGGTGCTGTCTCTTGTTTCTACATTTTTCCCAACAAGGATTTATCGTCTGCTGTGCCAAACACTGGGTCACCTATTAAACATACATTGGTGAATAAATCAGATGAGGATCGTGCCCTCCTGGTGCTTACAATCTGTAGTGAGGCCAATTGTCTACATTACTATTATTATGGCCAACGTTCCCAGACAATTTGTGTGCATATCAAATCCTCTGCATGGGGGCCAATGTATCTCAAACTGTCAAGGCTGGAGGACCTAAACTTTTCTTTTCTAATCCATTGCTCTTATACTAACAGGCAGCTCACACTACCCACAATCCACCGCATTAGACAGACAACACTAACACCAGTCATAACCAGTGCAATGACACCCATTGATTATGGGATCTCACAGCGATGGCAAATTGCCAGAAGAGTTTCTAGGCACCTTTCATTCGTATGCCAGCAACGGTGTGTGTATCAACTCCAGTCCATAGATCACAATAATTCAGGAATAAGCCTACCATGTTCGTAGAAGTTATTACAAAAGAGGGGCAGGAGGAAGAGGAGAATTCAGCTCGCCGTTTCAACAGCCTGTGTATTAGATAGACTGCACATTATTTGCATCCTGTTCTTACTGAGATCACTAATGTACATTTATATTCCCAGCAGATAAAGTGCTCTGTCATTCAGCTCGTTGGATCCTCTGCAGAGAATCCAGATGGAAAAGCTGTGCAGCTCCTATAGGGCAGGGCTGAGGGAAGAGGTTCTCAGTTTGCCCTTACAAATGACTCTGAAAAATAAATGGGAAATATTGAGATTTCGAATTGGCAATAAGGTAAGGGACCAAGGATAAGAGTCGCTATGGGGTGACACTTCAGTACCTGAAAGACAAAACAGGCTAATCACTTTGCTGGGGAAAGTTAATGCTGCTTTTATAGCTACTCTCTTTGTTCCCAAAGATTGTATCCACTTTGTTAAGGCAGATCACATCCCATTGGCCATCTTTTATAAAGGAAAGACAAATGTAACAAACTAGCTTGTGATGTATTTTTTAAAGCTTATAAAGAAATGCATTTTGTCTCTGGAAAAAGGATTATTTTTCATATAAACTCAGATGAAGTGCGTACATTTATTGAACTTAGGCAGGAGGGGCCCACAAACCCTAATTAGTCATCTTTTAACGTGTTCACTATTTCCCAACTCCTCAAAATCCTTTGTGATGATTTTACACATTCCACAGTGATGCTTGCTTTAAGGAAAGAAAGAAAGAAAGAAAGAAAGAAAGAAAGAAAGAAAGAAAGAAAGAAAGAAAGAAAAAGAGAAGGAAAGAAAGAAAGAAAGAAAGAAAGGGAGAAAGAAAGAAAGAAAGAAAGAGAAAAAAGAAAAAAAAAAGAGCGGTACCTAAAATTATCCATCATCCCAGCATCTAAACTCATACACTAAATTTACCTTACGGTGTATTCAGTGCTATTCTTTGAATAACACCGATTTTTGTGCTTGAAATAACACAGCCTGCCTAACGTCCCCACTTCGCAGAGTAATAAGTTTCTGTGGGAAATGACGATCCAAACACTACAGCGGTGCTCTAAATAGCCGGCTCTTTGTTGACGAAACCCCTACAAAGTTGGACTATATTGGTCTTGTGAATAAGACCCTGATCCTCACAAAAGAAGAAATTATCTGAGCTCTTTTTTTTTTTTTTTTTTTTTTTGGCTCAGCAAGAATCAATTCTTAAGTCATATCTGAACTCCTGTAAATTCAGAATTAGTGGGGTCCGAGTTAATGAGGTTTGATTGTATCCTGGGCTATTGATAAAATTGCAATACCACAGATTCAACGCGGTGCCTCCCACTGAAATCAGACTGCTGTTTCAACACGGGGTGAAGAGGGCAGATTCTTCCTGGTACCCAACATCAGCGCTTTTTAATTACACTATTATGTGGTGTAAGGTGGTCCTCTAAGATGACCTACCAGAGGAAGTCAGCACTTTTTGAGTAAGCACCAGCATATTTTTTAGTTGGCTCTGCAGCCCCCTATTCGCTTTCAAATGGATCAGGTTTCCTTTCTCTGGATCTTTAGCTTTTGTCCATTAGAGTTTCCCCCAAAGACTATTTTATCAAACAAAGCAAAACACTTTAGAGAAGACTGTAAGTTCTTTGCAGAGTTATAGCCTATGCTTTGTTTATGTATAGTGAACACTTACTGAGTTAGCACTCCCCAAAGGAAAATCTGGGGAGATATCGGAAAAATGTTTTCGGTAATTGCTACTTGGTTTGATCTCCTGGTATTTTGTGGTGTTTTATGCAGCATTAATGGTATCGCCTGAGATTCTCAAGGTACAAAAGAACTTCTAAGTACAGGTCCATTATCAAATATAAGGGAGTCATTTTCAGATCTCTGAGGGAATCAAGCGAGTCGGTATTTAAATGCTGTTCTTAGAGCAATGTGACAACGACATGCATCTGGAAGATTTAATACATTTTAATGTCTGTCTGTGTGTGTGCGTGTGTGTATACGCATGCCTAATCACAGATGCTATAGGGAAAAATCCAGTACCTCTGTCAGGCACACAGAAACACCTAATCACGTTGTTGTTGTTGTTGTTGTTGTTGTTGTTATTTTGGCAAACCAGCCACTTAACTATCAATATCCTTCTAATACATGTTTGTAATTTATGTAAATTTGAGAGCTACTGAAAAGCCTTTCAATTTCATTTAATTTGTCCTGCACATTGTTATTTGGGGTCTTTAAAGCTTGAATATTCTCAGTCACAAATACTTGGGACTGGAGAGTGACAGCGGAGGCAGGGTGACGTTGCAAACAACTTTATGTCTTTCACCACCGTGGGTGGTTCCGGAAGTTCCATTGCCCAGTGACCAAACTCTCCTCCAAGACCTGAAATCTGGTCTAATCGATAGGTCATAAAAATGACCATTCTGCAGCGCCTGGATGGCTTAGTCAGTTAAGCATCTGAGTCTTGATTTCAGCTCAGGTCATGATTTCATGGTTTGTGGGTTTGAGCCCCAGGTCAGGCTCCATGTTGGCAGTGAAGAACCTTCTTGGGATTCTCTCTCTCTCTCTCTCTCTCTCTCTCTCTCTCTCTCTCTCTCTCCATCTCGCCCTCCCCCTGCCTCTGTCTCTCTAGCTCTCAAAATAAATAAATAAAATTTAAAAAATGCCCATTCATTTGGTGGAAATATAAGCACATCCCAGTTTCTGTCATCTTCGGGGCACATTGTATTTTTATTCCATATCTTCATTTTGCTGTCTCTTTATTCTTGGATACACGAAGTGCATCCTCTAGGCTGCAGGAGCTCCAGGCAGATTCTGCCTGCATCTGGTCCCTACTTCTGCAGGAGTGATGGCGCAGTGCCAGAATCGGTCCCTGCAATTCTAGCTGAGATGGGCCCTGAGAGCTGCTTTTCTGAGGGTAGGTGGAAATGTGAAGTACACTGTTAAGAATCTGGATCTGGATTTTGAAGTTAATCCGTTTGGACCCCGACAGAGCCACTGCCTAAGCTGCCTGGTCAGACTCTCCCACTCTGGTTTTCTCAGTGGCACAATGGGATGAAAGGACCTCCGTTGCAGTGTTGCCCTGATAATCAAGAGATAGAACGTGGTGAGGACTTAGTGTGGGTAGTTGTAGCTTTAAATACTTGAAGAGAAGTGGCTGAATCCCCCACACGTTTGAAACCACTTAAAAGCGTAAAGTCGAACAAAAGTCAAAATGGCTGCACTAATGCTTCAGGGACACTGGAACTTAAACCAAGTAACTTTTTTTTCCTCTCTTCTGCAAACCTCCCCTCCTCCCTTCTTGGCTTTTTGTTTCAGGAACTGGGTACTACCCTGAAAACATGACAAATGAGGCTAGCAACACATATGCAATGCCTGTCAAAATCAGCCAGATCCTGTATGTCCCTATTAAGCCCCTCAGTCCGGGGTACCTGGGTGGTTCAGTCAGTTAAGTGAAGGACTCTCGATTGCAGCTCAACTGTGACCTCCCAGTGAGTGGGATCGAGGACCTTGTCCAGCTCCATGTTGACCGTGTGGTGCCTGCTTGGGATTCTCTCTCTCCCTCACTCTCTGCCCCTCCCCCACTCACTCACATGTGTCCTTTCTCTCAAAATAAACTTGAGAGAAAGAAAGAAAGAGCCTTACCTCGCTACAGCATCCTTTGCCCCGCAAAGCAGTAAAGCTATGATGTCTCTTTACACCCAAATTCCACCTCCGCATCCCATATTTCAGCTCTGGGGCACAGAGGTCAGTTTTTGAAAGTACTTTCAGAAAGGAAAGGAAAGAGGAGTACATGTATTTAATCTGAACCTAAAAAGCGACTCCATGAACTCTATCGTTAGGGGGTCCCGGGGGGGGGCGGGTCACTGCAAGGATAACACAAGGCCTGCCCAGGGTACCTACTGGGTGTGCTAGGGGTCCTGAGATCCCGCATTTATATCCCTCATGCCCTTGGATATTAAAGAACGTGTGAGAAAACAGCGAAGTAATAATACTAAATGAGAAGATCACAGTTAAAATAGCTTGAGTGATTTCTAAGGAGCAGGCACTGTCATAATACTTAACTATATGGTCTTATTTAATCATGTCAGTATTAAAAATAGAAGCTAATATTTATTGAGTGTTGGCAATCTACCAGTCAACATTCCAATGTTTGATTTAAGTTCAAAAAAGTCCTATGAGGTAGGTATGTTATTGTATCCACTTGTAAAAATCAAGAAATGCAGGCACAAATGGGCAAAGTAATTTGTCCAGTTGATCCTGCCAGTGCTAGCAACCAACCAAAAGATCGTGTTAGGAGCCCGGAGTGTCTGATTCAGGTGTAGACCCTATTAATGCCTGAACTCACCACAGAGTATTTTATCCCCACCCCCCACCCTGCATTTTATCTGAATGTTGACGCTTCTTAAAAAAAAAAAAAAAAATTGTCTGTGATTTGGGTGGCTTCAAAGTGTGAACAAAAATAATTGTTTCGTGTGTCAAAAGTGCAAGCCTGGTTTAAGTAAACATTAAAAGCGACCAGGAGAGAGTGGTGACTTGCGGGGGAGTGTGTTAGCTATGGAAACACATGGCTGGCTTCAAATCCAGTTCTGCCCATTCTTAGCAATTATTTCTCCTTTCTACCTCAGCTTCCTTGTCTTAAAGTAAGCATACTTTTAGCATACTTGTCTTAAGGCAACCTTATAATAGAGTTCTCTGAGTTAATGGAAGTCAATGTGTTTAAAGCATTTTGAACCAACCCTGACAGAGTAAGCAGTGGAGAAGTTAGTTAATATTATCATTTGGCTCCAAATGCAGAGCTAAAATCAAAAGGTGGAAGTTTCTGGGAATGGGGCGCCTGGGTGGCTCAGTTGGCTGCGTCAGACTCTTGATTTGGGATCAGGTCATGATTCCAGGGTCATGGGATCGAGTCTCACATCAGACTCTGTGCTGTGCATAGAGACTGCTTAAGATTCTCTCTGTCTCTGTCTCTCTCTAAAATTTAGAAAAAAAGTAGTAAACATTTCTGAGAACAGATTTTAATTCACAAAGTAGAATTTATTCAAAAGACTGTCCAAAGGTAGAACTAGGAGAAATGAGCTCTTCTTCATTAGAGGCATCCAAGGAACTGGGATTTGGAAAGGCTTCTTTCTGAAAGGTCTAATTACTCATCGTATCACTGTGAGAACACCGGTCTGCTATAACCTGACTTCTAATTTGGAGGTTTTATATTTTGATGATTACTCTTCATAATTTTTGTCAACAGTGACCGTGTTAGTGCCAGTTAGCGTGTGAGAATGAGGAAGTAAAGGGAGTAGAACAGTGAGGTGCGCTGGAAGGAGACAAGGGCTAAGTCAGCCTAGCATTTGACCTTGTGACTTTGGGGAAATTCCTTAACTGCTTTGAATCTGACTAAGGAGGGCGGTGAAGAGTACTTAGAACCTACAAAGAGCTAGAGATGAGAGTTGTATTTAACGTGAAGGAGAAGGAATCAACACAGACGTAGAGTATGAAACACCGTCCAGGCTGGTCTAGAGCTAAACAAGCAGGGACTTAGGAGGACCCTGGTTGCAGGAGGGGGTGGCTTAAACAGAAGAGGAAAGCACAGAAAAGGAGGAGCCAGATCTGAAATCAAAGCTTGTTGCTGCGTAAATCTCCCTGAGGTCTCCAGCAACAACTCTGCCTCCCTTTTTTGAGAAATAGCTCTATCTGGGTTTCCCAGTTATAGCTCCAAGAGAATGCTGACAAAATAAATAACACCCCCACCCCACATTTTAGCTGCCTTTGGCTACAATACTATGGAAGCCACCCTTCTTAAAGAGTGTCATCTTTTATTTATTAGCATCATGAAACATCCTGGAAGTAACTGAATTTTGTGATCAATGTTAATGCTAATCAAAGTTATCAACGTCAAGTGTTCTCCTCTCCACATGGCGTGGTCCTTGCTGCTCCCATGATGCCAATTGCATGATTTGTACATAGCCCTAATTTGCTGATTACACTGATCTTCTCAGTTCCTGCTAGTCTGAGTCCTTACCCCCTTGCTATTTTTGGTTTCAGTTCAGCATTAATATTAGGGAAATGCCATTAGAAAGAACAAGGTGTTTGGAATAAAATCCAGCCAGATAAATTTTAGAACTTAAAGTATGTGAATCTTTTGAGTAGCTGAGTTATTAACCATTAGGCATTTAATAAATAATTCAATCAGATTAGAAGGAAAACTGATTTAAAAAATATATACATTTATTTCACATATAAGCCTCAGTCAAAATTTAATTGGAATCAATAAGTCATATGCCAAGTACAGGAAATTACATCCTATAATAAGTGCATCTTGCCTTATTTCATTCATTCTCAGATGGTAAGTACAAATTCATACATAAATGTGTTAGAACATCAATACGTAATACTCTATTTCTGCTCAGACAGAAGGGGATTCTGGAATCAGAGACGGAAATGATTCAAGGGGTGTTAAAAGGGAATGGAAGCCTAATGTACACGATGGGTGCAAACTCTCTCCCTTTGCCCCAAAGCCAGAAGATCATTTCTGACTGTCCCATCTGTACCCCTTTCTGACTGTCCCATGTGGAATAGAATAACAAAGAAAAACACCTCTGCATTTACTGCGCTATGTGGCCTCGAGCTCTTTATTTTACAGCCTATGAGAAATGCCTGTCTCCTAGAGGATTATGAAAGGGAAACGAATCAGCAAATAGGAGCCCTTCTGCTGCAGTGCTGGACATGGCACACAGTTGGAGCTAAATAATTGCTCTGGTCCCCTTTGTTTTAATGTTTATTTTTTATTTTATTTTTTTGAGAGAGAGACACAGACAGAATGCGAGCAGGGGAGGGACAGAGAGAGAGAGGGACGCAAATCAGAAGCAGGTTCCAGGCCCCAAGCTGCCATCACAGAGCTGGAGGCGGGGCTCGAACCCACGAACCCCAAGATCATGGCCTGATCCGAAGTCAGAGGCTCAACCCACGGAGCCACCTAGGCACCCCTGGTAACCCTTTCTGTTATGTTACGACATCTCACTCTTACTTCATCATGCTTGGACACTCGTGATGATTTGATTTTAGCAAAACAAAGATGTTGTGTTGGGTTGAGAGATAAAAAGGATGGATACTCTAGGCCCTGTTCATCACCAGGAATGATTCAACTTCTAGCTTTGGAATTGAATTCTTTGATGCATTAGTGTTTACATTTATACTCTTGGTGCAGGTGTGGATTGTAGAAAGCCTTACCATAGTATTCTGAGTTAATTTTTAGAATAACCTTTGTTGTTGTTTTTCTGGTTATAAAGTTATTGCTTGCTTAACAGTGTTAATTTAGATGGGGGAGAAAAGGAAAATATAAATAATAATAATGATTATTCCACATAATTCCACAGTTTATTGTTAACATTCTAATACATTTGTTTCTGGTCTCTGTTTTTCTACCCATCTGTCTATCTCTGTTACCATACATGCCTACATGCATATAGATGAATATAAATACAACCATATACATATATAATATACCTTACGTATACATTAACAAATATGCAGAGATTTCATAAAAACACATATAAATGCATATATTTGACATACATGTAACACATATATATAAATGTACCTATATGTAAATGTATGTGCATATAAATAGCTAATATGTGTGTTTGTATATGATCTATTAGTTTGTTTCCAACTTTTCCTCTATTATCAATGACACTGCAACCTATATATTACAAACTTCTGCCTTAATTTATATTGTAACTTTAAAATGGATTTCAAAGAGTGGACTCCCTTGATTCAAGGCAAGTCTAATATTTATCTGCTGTGCATTCAAAGGGCATATCTGCTACTCTTCATTTGGATTAATCAGTGATAATGCTATATCAATAGTTTAATATTTTGAATAAGAATTATGTCCTAAGATGATGAAAATTTTTTAATGTGTGGCTTTTTAAAAGAGATTTTTGCAATTTGATTTGCATAAGCTCCCACCCCTCCCAAGCTGAACAGGGAAAATAAAATCTATTGGGTTATCTTGAAGCTCTCTGCTTGCAAACACACGAACGGCAAATTTATCACAGAGGTTTAATCAATAGAATATAACATAACAAATATTAAATCTGTAGATTGCCTCAAAAATTGAAAATCTCCCTCAAGTAACATTCTTATAGTTCAATGTCCCAGGCCCACGACAGGTGCCAGAGAAGCGAGAGGCTTCCTCTGTTCCACGGTCTCTGTGCTGTCCTCCACTTTCCCACCCCAGTCCCGTCCCATGGGGTCACCATTCTTGGTTTCTGATGAACTGATCCTTCATTACCATTTCCGCCATATCTCAGTACTTCAGAATCTTCTCTAGTCTTATTTGGGGAGGGAAGGATCCCATTCTTTGATCTCCTTTGGGAACCGCTCTTTCCTCTGGCCCTGTCTTCCCTCAAAGTGGGAAAAGCCCTCTTTCTGCCCTGGTAGTCGGCACACAAGACACCTGTACCTTAGCTCTCCCTCAGGAGGCTTTGCTGGCTCTGACCTTAGAGCAGGCATGTTTCCCATTCAGTAGTCAAAAGATAAAACTATCCAAATACCCCAAGAAAAGTGTAAAAAGCTACTATTACTTGGATATGTTGGCCTTTGATAACACGAATCTGAAGGTGAAATACAAGCATGTAAGATAAGGCCTTTAAATTTACCACATTATTACACAGAGGTTAAACAAACAAGTGGATGGGTGATAAGCAACCTTTATTTTTCTATAATCATCTAATCTTCTTCAGGATCCCCAGCCCAATGGATGGTCAGGGAGGTTTACAAAAATTATCAATTATGGGCACACCCTTCTCTTTCAATCGAACCCAGTTTCTGTCTTGCAAATATTCCATCAAGAGTGTCCTCCCTTCCTTTGCTCCTTACCAAGATAGTATCTGGGAGTAGAAGAAAGCTTTTAGCCTTTACATATTGGTAGAGAGGTGATATCTCACCTCTGGCTCATGCTGACCTCATCAGGCAGCTGGTCTCAGAGTGACCACTGTTGCGAATCTTTCAAAATATGCATCTGGTCCAGTCTCTGGATTCCCTCCTGGGTACGTTGCTGCTGTCTTCCTCTGGGGCTCCTGTGTTCTGTCCACTTGACTTGGTTGTCTGCCCAGTCTCACTTCTTACCAATGCTGTGGTGCCTCCAGAGACTGGACTGTGATAACTGGACAGTCCCTGGTCTGAGGGCTGCTCGGATGCCTTCAGCGTAAAGTCACAGCCTCTTGTCAGAACAATACACCCCATTAGGTTCCAGCCAGTCCCATCAGCTCTCCTTCATCCTTGGCCCATCACACTCTCAGGAGCTTGGGCGTCCAGCAGCTCTGGATTATTAACTTGATCTCACACTCTACCACCATTGCTCATTCTAGCTCTGCATGCTGGAGAATGGCCACAAAATACAGAGCACTTCTCCCAGGAGTATGAGGAGGAGATCATCAAAACTCTGGTGTTTGCATCTTCCCCTTGATTATAAGGTCTCTTGCCCTCTGGGCAAGACATCAAGAGACTTTTCCTCCTAATTCTTCCATCTTCTTCCCACAAATAACTAAGCTGGAAGAACAAATTCTCCTTTATCTCTCACTCTTTGGCAGTAACTTTTACCTTATTCTCATTCTCTCTCTCTCTCTCTCTCTCTCTCTCTCTCTCTTTTCTGGAGGCCCTAAACCTAACACCTTAGCTTTAATTACAGATAGGATGAAGAAAGGGAAATAAGCTTACATGTAATGAGCATATGTGGATTCGAATTTTAGAAATATTACTTTATTTTATAGATATAGCTTTATTAGTATAATAAGAAGATAGATTGATTTACAAGAAACCCCATGGAGTATACAATTAATGTTAGATTAGGAAGAATACTCCTGGGTTTCATACCATGGTAATAACAGTTAACAATTGACTGTTCCATGAAAAATTTTCTTCCGAATGTATAACATTTAACTCACTTCCTCAAGATAATCCTGTAAAGCAGACACTGTTATTTTCACTGTTTTAGAGATGAGAAGGAAAAGGCATGGAGAGGTGATTATCCCAGACAAAACAGTTGGTGAATATAAGAACTGCATTTTGAATCCAGACAACCTGGCTCCAGAGTTGGTGTTCTTGACCGCCATGCTTTCCATCCTGGGTATACTCAACCTATCCTTTATTACCACCTTCTTTCTTCCACCATTTATTGTATGTGTCTTATCTTCTAGGCAATGTTCTAATTGCTAGACTTTCTAAATAAAGGAAGACAATGCTTGGGAAATATAAAGTGAGGAGGAGTATGGAAAGCAAGTTTTGTGTTCTTCATTATTCTAGAAAGAAAAAAAAAAGTCCTTTTAATGACCCAAGTGGTAAAATTTTGGTAAAGCCAATGTCCATGATACAAAGAGCCCAGTCAAGGTAGAAACACTTCTACCCTACTCATGTTTCCTGTACTATATTGGTTGAAGAGGCTATAATGGCATGGAAAATACTAAAACTTTTAGGATCAGTAGCTGAGAAAACAAAGGTGTGTTTACCATTCCTATAAAGTTCAGTGTGCATTTCCTGTTTGGGCTGTTCTCCTGGGTGGGCTCTCTCAAACAGTGACTGAAGTATCTGGGTTTTTGGCATCTTTCCCACCCATTCAAATAAACGGAGAGGAGACAATGTACACATAATAAGAAGCATTTTAGGATATGGCAGCCACTTTTGCAACAATGAGATTAAGGATGAGCATAAACTTAAGGATGAACTCCCAACAGACCAGAGGTGGAAGAAAAGAGGAATACTGGTTGATATAACTCTTATACAGGTGAACCAAAATCAGAAATCATTTACCATCCCAGGAATTCTTCTGTAAAGATACTAACACCTTTTTAGATCACTATTATTTGGGTTTTCTGTCATTTGCAGCTAGATGTCTCCTAATTTATGCAAATATGTGCCATGTATTTCCTTAATTATTTTATATAAATCAAGATAAAACTGACTTACTTTATATGATGATCTTAATTCATGTATCATACAATTCACCCATTTAAAGTGAATTGTTTTCAGTATATTCAGAGTTGTACAATCATTACAATTTTAAAATATTTTTACCACCCCAAAAAGAAACTCTGTCACTCTGTATCTCTCCTCAACCTTTCCCCCCAGAAATCTCTAATATATTTGCTGCATCTATGGATTTGCCTATAGATTAGGATATTTAATATGAATGGCATCATACAATGTGTGGTCTTTTACTTCGTGGAGTGTTTTCAGGTTTCATCCATGTTTTAGCATGTAATTAGTATTTTAATCCTTTTAATTGCTGAATAATATTCTATTATAGATATTTATAACTTTTATTCACCCATTCTACAGCTGATAGACATTGGGTTGTTTCCACTTGGAGGCTAATATGAATACTGCTGGTATGAACATGCACGTACAAGTTTTTATGTGGAGTGGACGTATGGTCTTATTTTTCAAACCTAGAAATAAAATTGCTGGGTCATGTAATAACTCTATGCTAATCTTTCAAGGAACTGCCAGTTTTTAAAGCATCTGCACCATTTTATATTCTCGTCAACAGTGTATGAGTGTGCCAATTTCACCATATCTTCACCAATATTTGTTTTTATCTGGCTTTTTGATTATAGCCATCCTAGCAGGTATAAAATACTATCTCATTGTGGTTTTTGACTTACATTTCCTTAATATGTAACACTCAACTCTCTTTTAAACAGACTCATCCTAAGTAAAAATATCTGGGCAACCAGATTTCCCTGATGGCTACATCTTAATGCATATTATGTAAATATATAATTTGATCTATGTCACCCTGAAACCTTGTTACTTCCATCCACAGCCCTTTTGTCAGCTCTCCATTACCTTTTTTCCTATTTTTTGCTTGGGAATCCCAGCAGACACAGAGCCAAGCTTATTAAAAAACAGCTGGTGAATACCAGCAATGCATGTAGGGGAAAGGAAGACAAAAGATAGTTTTCGTGGACTACGGTTTACATATGAGCCAACAATGAGAGGTGGCAGCTCAAATGACCACATGTAATAGCCAGTAGTAACCAAAGGGGAGACTAGACCTCCCAAGATGGGGTTGCTATTCTGCGCTCTTCACTGGCCATACGACTATGGCAGTACAGGTATTCATTCCGGGGCCACACCTAATGAAAGATACCGGCAAATCGAGATCCACTCCGATCAGGACAACCCAAGTGATAAGGGTGATAAAAACAAACTCCAAATCATAGCTTGAAGATCTGAGCATATTTAAACTGGAAAAGTGAAACCTAGAGAAAATGATAGTGATGCCTAGACCCTTATAAAGCAATGAGAAACCAAAAATAGATTTGTTTTGTGCCCTGAAACTACAGTTCTCCCACACATCTTCCCGTGGGACGCACTGCTTTTCAGCAGGTAGGTGAATCCCAGAGGATGTTTTACTAAAAACAATTAAAGACCACAAGTCCAGGATTGAGTCTCACTGATTATAAGCTAGAGAAGATTGGGGCTATTCCTATAATATCACTTTTGTTCATTCTTTATTGAGAGAGATACAGGTGAATTTTTATCTAGTGTAAGAGAAATTACACATAAACTCAGTTATCCTCCAGGGACTCTCTGAAGCACTCTGGAAGGTGGAACCAGTGTCTGAGAATTACATACAGCCTGACTTCAATTCAGTATAATGATACGGGATCTAATAGTGAAAAGGTCAGAATGTAACCTGAAAATATAAATACTGTTAGATGGATTCTGCTACTCAGTATGTGGTTGGCCTCAGTGATGTCTTTCCTTTCAATAAAATGATATATTTTTTATTGAAAAAAATGACATTTTCTCTCTTTCTTTCCTTCTTTTAGTTCTAGGATTCACCTTACTTCTTGTAAATATTTGATGCATACAGCCCAGCCCTTCCGAAAACATGCAATACACATCATGCGGCATATTGTGATTTTACATACGCTTTCAGCAGGCGTAGGCAATGGATTCAGTTGGAGGTACATAAACTTCAAATCAAATAGAAAGCTATAATCTTCTCAGTTCTTAATACATCTTAAATTCTTACCCATCTTCCTGTGCTCAGACACTTTTTTAGGCAACTGTGGCTAAAACATTGTATTTTTTTATTTCATTTTTTATATGGTTACTTTTGAATAAATGGCTTTCATTTACACTTCCATTTATGATACTGGTATACATGCTGGTAACATAAACTTGCATTTTTATATAAAATTATTTAAGCAAAAAGTAAATCAACATAAAGAACAATATTGTGTAATGATGCAATTGGTATAGGATGTGACCAAATTTGAAAGGTGCTGTGATAATGATTGGATTTGGGGAAACACTGGACAGTCTTCATAAAACTCTTTGTCTTCACTCTGAAACATATGAGGAAAGTGTGACAGGGAGATGTGCACACTGTTATTCTTTCTCTCCGCATCTGTTCTCCTAGCTGGATGAACTTTCTCATTCCTCATTTTCCCACAGGCTCTCTGATTCACTTTCATGGCCGCCTGCAACTATCTGTGCTAGGGAACTTGACCTTTTGCATTTAACTACCTACTTACTTTATCTATTCTTCAATAATATAATATATAGTCTATCTATTCCTCTAGAATGTGATAAATAAATATTATTTATATGATTCTCAATAACTTTGAGAAAATAAAGCTACCTACAAATAGAATCATGATTTTCATACCCCTATTTAAGCATTTAGATACTTCTCCCTCTTGAGTTATATGATATATTCTGGATTTCGTTTTCATTTAATGCCTTCATGCAATAAGACCTATATTACAATAATCCGCTTTCAGGTTTAAATTGGTGTAATGCATTTATTATGCTTCTAATGTTCTTAGGTTTTCTTTCTATGTCAGCTTTGTTGGTTCTTAGTGTTTAAGTTTTGGGAGGCAAAAGTGATGACTATATCAAACTTTCCTTGCCATCAGGCAAAATGTTATAACAAATTAAGCACATCATGAATGCATTCTTTATTCTGTGCATTTAACTCAAGAAGAAAAGGGCCACTAGTGGTGAGACCAAAATGTAATGCCCTTTGATAACAGTGGTCTGCAATGTAAATGGCTATACTTAGGAGTTTGTTTTAAATATCTAGAACTCATAATTGAGGAAACCCATTTATTAGTACGTCATGGGAAATACCATTTACAACGCAAGAATAAAAGAAAAATAGTATCCAAAGTTCTTCGGGGTGTCTCTGCTTAGTTCCCAAGTTTCATGGGTGATTAAATACTATTTAGTTTATGCTTGATTTATGGGATGCTGCTTTTCCTGTCTCTGGAAAAACCAAAGTTTTTAAAACCACTGTCATGTCTGTCATTTCCACTGTCATGTTCTTGAACTTAGGGGCCCGGTGTTGATTTATTGAGACTGCTTCTAAAGCTGACCATATTTTATTATACATTTCTTTACCACTTCTCCGGGAAGAATGTTCTATTTCCCCAGGTAACAGTGGCTCTTGCCATCTTATTCATGAACTCTTGGGAGCAAAATTCTGTTTAAACCTCACTTTTTACTCAGTTCTGTGGACCCAAAATGTATCTAAGGTGACAAAACCATCACAAGCCTAGCGGCTTATCTGCCAGAGTTCTCCTCCTCAAAATGACATATTATCCCATCCTTCTTGTTCCAGATGTGGTAATTTATCTTTAAATAAATGTTTCATGTGATGTTAAGGCTTCTTCTCCCTCCTTTCAGACCACAGCTTGTTTTATTTCTCCTTATATGTTCTAAGATAAGGATGAGGGTATATTTCTCATTGGAAACAAATCAAGTGAGAGAATAATAGAACAACATCTTTAAAGTACTAAAAGAGAAAACTGCCGGCTTGGAATTTTATATCCCGTGAAAATATCTTTGGAAAACAAAGACAAGACTTCTGGTTTCAGCTCGAACATGTAAAGAGCTTGGAAGTCATTGCTCTCATCCTCACCACAAGAAAAAAGCAGAACAAACTAAAAATCAATGACTTTTCTTAAACCCGTCAGAGAATTGAAGTCACAGAGCAAACCGCAAGGCCCCAAACTGTAGAAAAATAATAAAGAAAATCACCGACAACCCAATATCACCCAAACTGCAGCAATAGCCACTGGGTGGTAGGAACGCTTAAAAGGTCATTTTAATGAACATCTGTAGGCTGAACATGGCCTAGTGTAAAAGTGGTAAACTCCTAGAGGCTACAGTCTTAGACCCCTCCCCCTACATACAAACATATTGGCATAGACTTTACCTCCAAGAATTCCATCAGGCTTCAAGTTGAAGATCCAAGAGATGCCCCCTTCAGTTTCAGGCAAGGGAGGAGAAAAGCAACCATTTGAAATACATCCAGAGCATGCATCATAACAAAACTTTGCTCTCTAAGGGCATCTGCATACAAAAGCCTTATCTTCCTATTGTAAGGAAGGAATCAGCCAACTTCACCCACCTCTAACTTTCCTGACCCATCTAAAGGCAAAGAAAAAAAGGTTATTAAACACTTCTGAAAGTTGCAACCTGGAGACTCAGTCCAACAGAAAGACTGAGACTTGAACATACTATTGTAGAATGCTTACTCTCTCCCCAGATGCTTACCACCCTATCAGTAGGGCTCCAGTGTAATAACAGTGGATTCCAACTGATGAGTGGAAGACACAAAGTCTCCGTAAGAAGCCATTCTTAGGGAAACCCAGAGGAACAGAGAAAGGGAAACAAAACAAAACAAAACAAAACCAAGGACACTAAAGGAAACTGTACCCTCTGGCACAGGTTAGACATAGTAGACATACAAGAACTACTAATCACATTCTGGCTCCTAGCTAGCTTAATACAAAAAATTCAAAATAAAGATCTCTTTTGTTAAGTTTACTCATTTTTGAGGGAGAGAGAGAGACAATGGAGGCACAGAGAGAGGGAGAGAGAAAGAATCCCAAGCAGGGTCTGCACTGTCAGTGCTGAGCCCAGTGCGGGGCTTGAACCCATAAACCATAAGATCATGACCTGAGCTGAAATCAAGAGTCCGACACTTAACCAACTAAGCCACTCAGGCACCCCAAGATCTCTTTTTTTAATGTTTCTTTATTTTGAGAGAGAGAGAGAGAGAGTGTGTGTGTGTGTGTGTGTGTGTGCACATGTGAGCAGGGGAGGAGCAGAAAGAGAGAGAGAGAGAGAGAGAGAGAGAGAGAGAATCCCAAGCAGGCTCTGCACTGATGCACAACTTGATCTCATGAACCATGAGATCTTGAGGTGAAATCAAGAGTCATACATGTAACCAACTGAGCCACCCAGGCACCCCTACCATAAAGTTATATTTATCTTAGTTCTTATTATACATTATATCCAATTCTAACAAAAAAGTACGAGGTATGCTAAAGGCAAGAAAAACACATTATCTGAAGAGTCAAATTAAGGATCAGAGCCTGACTCAGACACTGACACAGATTTTCAAATTATCAGAGAAAGAAATAAAACAATCATGACTAATACCTTAGGTGCTCTAGTAGAAAAAAATATATATACAACATGTAAGGATGAGTGGTATGTGGAAAAAAATAAACACTTTAATAGAAATGAACACTGCCTTTGACAGACTCATGAGCAGATGACATGGCCAAGGAAAGAATCAGTAACTTGAAGTAGGTGAATAGAAATTTCCCAAATGACATGCAAGTAAAGCAAGAATGAAAAACAAAACAGGATGTACAAGAAGAGAAGGAGTTAAGATGGTGGAGAAGTAGGGGGACGGGGATTTCCTTCCTCCCTCAAACCCAGTATTATTGAGGTCAGAACACTTGGAACAGCCAGGAAATCAGTCTGTGGAGTGAGAGAAGAATCTCCACGGTGGACGGAGACAGCTTGGCAGGACAGAGGTGTGTGTATGCGAATTGGGAGAGAGAAAACTGTGGCGTAGGCTGGGAGGGGAGCCGAACCTCTTCTACGGAGAGACAAAGGGAACAGAAAGAAAGGCTGTGGACGCGTGGGATTGTGTTAGGCCAAGAGAAAAACCTCCCCGGACCACGGACTGGGGAACAAGAAGTATGGAGAGCGCCAGTTTCTAATTTGTAAACAGCTTTAGAAGCTGAAGATTGGCCTTTTCAGGGGTGTGCAACTTTCTCTGGACTGAAGCCAGAGACTGGGAGGCACAGAAGACTGTGGAGCAGGACAAGCCCACCACCCCTGCTACTCTGTGAGGGCTGCCTGGACAGCGTGGTTTGAGACCCACAGTCCGGGGAGGAGAGATTGGGGTGTTGCCATTTTTCTCCCCATCAGCAACACGGTGGGACGTCAGGGAGCAGCACAGTGACCCCCAGTGGACGTGGACCCGCTTACACCAAACCCCGCCCCTCCATGCCAGGCAACTGCCCATCTACTGGAGGAGGAACTGACACTGACAGAACCAGAGCGGCCCTTCTCCAGACCAGCACAGCCGCGGTCCCAGACACAAACAGACAACTGCCCTGTGGTTTTGTACGTTAATCTGGTTTTTTTTCTCTTTTCTTTTGTTTCCCTTTCTACTCTTCCCTTTCCCCTTCTTTTTCTTTCTACCCTTCCTCCCCCCCCTCCCCCCCCCCCCCCGCTTTGCATTCAGGCTCATAGTTTCTGATTTGATTTTTGGCCAATCCTTAAGATATATATATATCTTTTTTTTTCTTTCTTTCTATCTTTCTTTCTCTGTTCTGGTTGTTTGTTTAATCAGGCATTTTTACTCTATTCTTTCTACCTCTTTTCTGTATCTCCCTTATTTTCATCTTTCTCTCTCTCTCTTTCTCTCTCTCTCTTTCCCTTTGGATTAAGCCTTATAGTTTCCTGATTCTCTGCCTGGTCTTTGTTTTCTGCCCTTTCATTTCTCTCTTTGTATGGGATAAGTTTCCCTCCCCCATTTCCTTTCTTCCAGGGTTACTTCAACAAACAAATCAAAGGATACCCGGTGGAAGGTCCAAACAATCCGCCACTAGGAGCAGTGGGACAAAGCAGCCAAATACACAACAGCACAGTGCACAGAGCACACTCCAAAAACACTTCCTGAAGTGCCAGGCTCTGGACAGTGTACGACCTTCTTTTAATAGAGCACTGCTTGCAGGTGCAGGACACGTGACAAGCTATTAACACACGTAAAAGACAGAAACCTAGCCAAAATGACAAAATGGAAGAAATCTCAAAAGAAATTCCGGGAAGAAATGACAGCCAGAGAATTACTCAAAACTGGTACAAACAATATATCTGAACAAGAATTTAGAAAAAGCAGTCATACGACGAATAGCTGGGCTTAAAGAAAGCATAGAAGACAGCAGAGAATCTATTGCTGTAGAGATCAAAGACCTAAGAAATGGCCATGATGAATTAAGAAGTGTTGTAAATGAGATGCAAAATAAACTAGATCCAGTGACACCAAGGATGAAAGAAGCAGAGGAGAGAATAGGTAAAATAGAAGATAAAATTATGGAAAATGGTGAAAATGAAAAAAAGAGGGAAAAGAAATTACTAGACCAGGAAGGGAGAATTAGAGACCTAAGTGATTCAATGAAATGAAATAATACCGTATCATAGGAGTTCCAGAAGAAGAACGACAGAAAGGGGTAGAAGGTTTATTTGAACAAATTGTAGCTGAGAACTTCCCTAATCTGGGGAAGGAAACAGGTATCCAAGTCCAAGAAGCATCGAGATCTCCCTTCAAATTCAACAAAAACAGGTCAACACCATGACATATCATAGTGAAACTGGAAAATACAAAGATAAAGAGAGAATTCTGAAAGCAGCTACGGACAAATGGGCCTTGACCTACAAGGGTAGACACATAAGGGTAGTAGCAGACCTGTCCACTGAAACTTGGAAGGCCAGAAGGTAGTGGCAGGAAATAGTCAATGTGATGAATAGGAAAAATATTCAGCCAAGAATCCTTGATCCAGCAAGGCTGTCATTCAGAACAGAAGGAGAGATGAAGGTTTTTCCAGACAAACAAAAACTAAAGTTGTTGATGACCATGAAACCAGCCCTGCAGGAGATCCAAACGGGGACTCTGTGAGTGAAATGCTACAAAGACTACAAAGGATCAGAGACATCACCACAAGCATGAAACCTACAGATAACACAATGACACTAAATCATTTCTTTCAGTAATCACTCTGAATGTAAATGGACTAAAATCAAAAGACATGGGGTATCAGAATGGGAAGGAAAAAAAAGATCCATCTGTATGCTGCTTACAAAAGACTCACTTTGGACCTGAGGACACCTGCAGGTTGAAAGTGAAGGAATGGAGAACCATCTATCATGCTACTGAACATCAAAAGAAAGCCATGGTAGCCATACTACAATTTAAAAACAAACTAGATTCGGGGCGCCTGGGTGGTGCAGTCGGTTAAGCGTCCGACTTCAGCCAGGTCACGATCTCGCGGTCCGTGAGTTCGAGCCCCGCGTCGGGCTCTGGGCTGATGGCTCGGAGCCTGGAGCCTGTTTCCGATTCTGTGTCTCCCTCTCTCTCTGCCCCTCCCCCGTTCATGCTCTGTCTCTCTGTGTCCCAAAAATAAATAAAAAACGTTGAAAAAATAAATAAATAAATAAATAAATAAATAAATAAATAAATAAAAAATAAAAATAAAAACAAACTAGATTCTAAAACAAAGACTGTAACAAGAAATGAAGGAGGGCATTATATCATAATTAAAGGGTCTACCCATAAATAAGAGCTAACAACTATAAATGTTTATGCCCCCAATGTGAGACACCCAAATGTATAAATCAATTAATCACAAACATAAATAAATGTATAGATAATAATACTGTGATTGTAGGGGAAATCACAGGAAAGTGGAAGTAGCTGTATTAACTTCAGACAAAGCAAATTTCAGAACAAGGAACATTATCAGGGTATATGAATAAAAGGTAATTTCATGAATGAAAGGGTAATGAAGAAAGGATGAATTCTCCAAGAAAGACCTAATAATCTTTAATGTGTATGAGTCTAAAGACAAGAATCAAAATACATGAGGTAAAAACTGATAGAAAAGCAAGGAGATGGTTTCCTGTCTCACATTCAGGTCTTTTATCCATTTTGAATTTATTTTTGTGAATGGTGTAAGAAAGTGGTCTAGTTTCATTCTTCTGCATGTTGCTTTCCAGTTCTCCCAGCACCATTTGTTAAAGAGACTCTTTTTTCCATTGGATATTCTTTCCTGCTTTGTCAAAGATTAGTTGGCCATACTTTTGTGGGTCCAATTCTGGAATCTCTATTCTATTCCATTGGTCTATGTGTCTGTTTTTGTGCCAATACCATACTGTCTTGATGATTACAGCTTTGTAGTAGAGGCTATTGTCTGGGATTGTGATGCCTCCCATTTTGGTCTTCTTCTTCAATATTACTTTGGCTATTTGGGGTCTTTTGAGGAAACCATCAAAACCTTAGAGGAGAAAGCAGGAAACAACCTCTCTGATGTCAGCCACAGCAACTGCTTACTTGACACATTTCCAAAGGCAAGGGAATTAAAAGCAAAAATGAACTATCAGGACCTCATGAAGATAAAAAGCTTCTGCACTGCAAAGGAAACAATCAACAAAAGTAAAAGGCAACCGACGGAATGGGAAAAGATATTTGCAAATGACATATCAGACAAAGGTCTAGTATCTAAAATCTATAAAGAACTCACCAAACTCCACACCCGAAAAACAAATAATCCAGTGAAGAAATGGGCAGAAAACATGAATAGACACTTCTCTAAAGAAGACATCCGGATGGCCAACAGGCACATGAAAAGATGCTCAACATTGCTCCTCATCAGGGAAATACAAATCAAAACCACACTCAGATACCACCTCAGGCCATCAGAGTGGCTAAAATGAACAAATCAGGAGACAATAGATGCTAGAGAGGATGTGGAGAAACAGGAACCCTCTTGCACTGTTGGTGGGAATGCAAACTGATGCAGCCGCTCTGGAAAGCAGTGTGGAGGTTCCTCAAAAAATTAAAAATTGATCTACCCTATGACCCAGCAATAGCACTGCTAAGAATTTACTTAAGGGATACAGGAGTGCTGATGCATAGGGGCACTTGTACCCCAATGTTTATAGCAGCACTTTCAACAATAGCCAAATTATGGAAAGAGCCTAAATGTCCATCAACTGATGAATGGATAAAGAAATTGTGGTTTATATACACAATGGAGTACTACGTGGCAATGGCCTTTTGTAGCAACATGGATGGAACTGGAGAGTGTTATGCTAAGTGAAATAAGTCATACAGAGAAAGACAGATACCATATGTTTTCACTCTTATGTGGATCCTGAGAAACTTAACAGAAGACCATGGGAGAGGGGAAGGAAAAAAACAAGTTAGAGAGGGAGGGAGCCAAACCATAAGAGACCCTTAAAAACTGAGAATAATCTGAGGGTTGATGGGGGATGGGAGAAAACCAATTTGACAATAAATTTCATATTAAAAAAAAAAAAGAAAAGCAAGGAGAACTAGACAAATCCACAATTATAATTAGAGACTTCAATACCTCTCTTTCAGTAATTGATAGATACAGCTGGCAGAAAATCAGTAAGGGTGTAGTTGAAATAAACATCACTATTAATCAACTGGATATAATTCATTCAACAACAGTGGATGCACACTGTCTCAACCTCAAATGGAACACTCACCAAAACAGACAACATTTTGGATATTCAAAGACCCTAACTAATTTAAAAGAATAGATATCATATAAGCTATATTCTCAGACCAGAGTGGAATTAAACTAGAATTCAGTAACAGAAAGACAGATGGAAAATCCCAAAATATTTGGAGTTCAGACAACATAATTCTAAATAACAACAAAAATTTTTCAGGAGAAATTTTATAATTATTTGAACTGGATAAAATGAAAATACAACTTAACAAAATTTGTTGGAAGCAGCAAAAGCAGTGCTTAGAGGAAAATCTATAGCATTGAACGCATGTATTAGATAAGAAGAAAGATCTAAAATCAATAATCTGCTTCCACCTAGAAAACTAAAGGAAGAAGAGCAATTTAGTCCTAATGCAAACAGAAGAAAATAAATTGTAAAAATTAAAGCAGAAAACAATGAAACTACAATCAGAAAATGCAACAGAGACAATAAAGACAGTAAACAAAACCAAATACTCATTTTTGAAAAGATCAATGAAATTGATCTGGCTAGACTAATCAAGAAAAAAGAGAGAAAGCACAAATTGCTGATGTCATAAATGAAAGAAGTATATTCACCACAAATCTCATGGATGTTAAGAGGATGATAAAGAAATATTTTGAGCAAATTGTAGGCCCACACATATGGTAACTTAAATTAAGTGAACCAGTTCTTTGAAAGATACAAAGTATCAAAACTCTCACAAAAAGAGAAATAGATAATTTAAATAGGCCTACAATTTTTAAAGAAATTGGACAAATAATTAATGACCTTCTAAAAAAGAGAGCACTAGACCATGATGATGTCACCAGTAAAATCTACCAAACATTTAATGAAGAAAAAAAAATACCAATTTTTATAATCTCTTTCAGAAAACAGAAATGGGAGAAACATTTTCTAACTCATTCTATGATGCCACCATTAGACTAATACCAAACCAGATAAAGACATTATAAACAAAGGAAAACTACATGCCAATACCTCTTATGAACATAGATTTTAAAAATTCCACAGCAAAATATTATCACAATAAATCCAATAATGTACAAAAAATTATAAAAAAATGACAAAGTGATTTATTCCAGGTATGCGAGACTGGTTCCACATTTGAAAATAAATGTATGTAATCTACTATATCAAAAGGTTACAGAAAAAAATCATATTTTTGACGTAGAAAATGCATTAGACAACATCATGATAGAAACTCTCAGAAAAGTAGGAATAGGAGATAATACTCTTTTTATAAAGAATGTCTAAAAAAAAAAAAAAGAATGTCTACAAACTACCCACAGCTAACGTCATACTAAGTACTTACATACCTTCTCCCTAAGATTAGGAACAAGGCAAAAATGCTCCCTTCTCCACACTCATAATCAACATCACACTGGAAGTTCTACCTAATAGAATAAGACAAGGAATGGTAATAAGGGCATGCAGATTGGAAAGAAAGAAAGAAATAAAAATAAGACTGTCTTTTTCACAGATGACAGGATTATCTATGCAGAAAATCCCAATAAACTGTCAAAAAATCAGGAATAAGTGATTATAGCCAGATCATAGGATACAAGGTTAATATGAAAAAGTCAGTTGCTTTCCTTTATACCAGCAATGAACAATACAAATTTGAAACTAAAAGACAGTACTATTTATTTATTTATTTATTTATTTATTTATTATTTTAGAGAGATAAAGGGTGCACAAGAGGGGTAGAGGGGCAGAAGGAGAGAGAGAGAGAGAGAGAGGGAGGGAGAATCTTAAAGAGGCACTAGGGTCAGCAAAGAGCTCAATGCGGGGCTCAATCCCATGACTCTGGGATCATGACCTGAGCCAAAATCAATAGCTGGACACTCAACCATCTGAGTCACCCAGGCACCTCAGTACTATTTAAGTTAACGTAAAAAAAAATATTTAGGTACACATCTAACAAAATATGTATAGGATCTATATGCAGGAACTACAAAACTCCGATAAAAAATTTAAGTAAATGGAGTGATATTCCATGTTTATGGGTTGGAAGCTTCAATATTATTCAGGTGTTGATTCTTCCCAATACAGATTCAACACAACCCATCTAAATATCAGCAAACTGTTTTGTGGATTCTTTAAAGATATTAAAAAGTTCAGTGATAAAGAGAGCATGATATTCAAAAAAGAATAGACACGTATAGGTCAAGAGAACAGAATAGACAGCCTAGAATTCAACCCACATAGATGTAATCAACTGATCTTTAAAAAAGGAACAAAGGTAATACAATAGAGAAAGGGAAATCTTTTCAACAAATTGTTCTGGATTTCCATGTGTAAAGAAAAGAATTTGGCCACATAACTTACTTCTCACAAAAATTAACTCAAAATTAATCATGCACTAAATAAAAATATAAAAGAAGAAAACTTTTAAAGAAAAACATTGGATAAAATCTAAATGAACTTACTATGATCCATGATAGAAAAAATTGATGTTCGGCTTTATTAAAATTTTAAATTCCTTTCTACAAAGGACATTACTAAGAAAATAAAAAGGCAAGTCACAGACTGGTAAAAATATTGGCAAAATATATATTTGATAGCAATCTTGTGTCCAAAATATACAAAGAACTCTGAAACTGAACAATAAAAAAACCCCAAATAATCCAATTCTAAGATGCAAAAAAAGATCTGTATACCTCAACAAAGGAGATATGCAGATGAAAAATAAGCATGTGAAAATATGCTCCAAATTTATTATAATGAAATTGCAAATTAATACAATGATGAGATACCACTACACGCTTATTAAAATGGCTAACATCCAAGAAACTGACACTATCAAATGCTCATAGGATGTTATTATTTCTTGGTGGTGGCAATGCAAAATAGTACAGCCACTTTGGAAGACAGTTTTGAAGTTTCTTACAAAGCTAAACACAGTCTATCATATAATCCAAGCATCATGTTCCTAGGTATTTGCACAAATGTGTTGAAAATTTATGTCCACAAAGAAACCTGCATGTGAATAGCAGTTTTATTCATAATTGCTAAAATCTGAGTGCAAACAGTATTCCTTCAGTAAGTAAATGGATAAACAAATTAGCATATCCATACAATAAAATATTATTAAATGATAAAAACAAAAGTTATGAAGCAACCAAAAAAAAAAAAAGAGAGAGAGATCAAAAGACCATAAATTCATATTAAGTGAAATAAGCCAGTCTGAAAAGGCTACATCCTGCATATTTCCAATTATATGAAATTCTGGGAAATGTAAAAATATAGAGTTGGTAAAAGATTAGTTGTTGTTAAAAGTGTGAGGAGATGAATAGGTGAAGCACAGGGGATTTTTATTGTAAGAGAACAATTCTGGATGACAGTGCAGTCATGGACACATGACATTATACATTACCGAAACCTATAGTAGTTTAAAACACAAAAGAACAAACCTTAATGTATGCAAAGTTGTTGGTTTTTTTAATAATTTAAGGGGTCAGAGACATCTAGAAGAAAAATTCAGACTGTTACAAGAGAATCTAATTGGATTACAAATGTATGGAAAGGAATGGAAACTTACATATTGCAAAGGGAGGAAGCTCCCATATTAAAATATGATCCATATTTTAATGGGTTAGAGTTGGAGCCATCAGTATGAATTCATATTTAATATAGATACAGATGGCTGCCTATGGGAATATTTATAGAGAGGTATACATATGGAGGATTTGTATGGACACATATATTTCCTTGCTTTGTCAGCTGAGAAAGGAGGAAGAAGAAAGAAAGAGGAAAGAAGAAAGAAAGAAAGAAAGAAAGAAAGAAAGAAAGAAAGAAAGAAAAAGAAAGAAGGAAAGAAAAGCAGAACAAGAAAAGAAAAGAAAAGAAGAAAAGAGAAAGAAAAAGAGAAAGAAGGAAAGGAAGAAATGACACTTTGGTAGCAATGAGCACACCTAACCTCCAGATATTGGTTTCTAATACCATTCTCCAATTAAAATAATGAGGGCTTCTTGAAGAAACAGTTGATTCGTGGATGGGTATAGAAAGTACAAAATCAGCCCGGAGCATGTTATAATGGCAGAAAGTACAAAAAGTTCTTAAAAATTTGAAAAATTTATGAGAATATGTCAAAAGTGCACAAGAGCTATCTGAAAGAGCTCCCACTGGCTAAATCTGGAATAATCTGAGCAAGAAAATAAGGGAGTATTAGACTCAAAACAATATGTAAAATAAATATCAATATATCCATACTAATATAAATAAATGATTGAATAAGTTAATAAGTGGAGAAGAAAAAAGTCCCTCATGCAGAATTCCAAGCAAGTTATGTAAATAAGTCACTCTAAAGGAGGTGGAGCATAATTCTTCACCCCTTAAGTGTAGACTGCACACAGTGACTGTCTTTGACAGAGGACAGTATCAAAAAGGGGAGAAAAAAAAGTAACTTTACAGTAGAGAAACCTGAAAAACACTATCTCTGCTAGGTGATCATAATTAACATCAACAATGATAAGAAGTCATGCTGATGTATTCTTGATATGGTGTGATGAAATGGCACTTTACTTCTGTGATCGTCCTCTGCAAACCCTACAACCGCAGTATAATTATGAGAAAAACATCAGATAAACACCAAGTGAAAATATTTTACAAAACACTTGACCAGTACTTCTAAAAATTGCCAAGGTCATCAAAAACAAGGAAAGTTTGGGAAACTGTCACAACCAAGAGGAATCTAAGGAGACATGGCAACTAAAATGTAATGCAACACCTTACATGGGATAGTGGAACAGAAAAGGATAGTAGATTAAAAACTAAGGAAATCTGAATAAACTATGAACTAATGTAGCAATATTGGTTCATAAATTGTAATAAATGTACATAGTCATATAGATGCTAATAATAGGGGAAACTATGTGAGGATTACATGGGAAATCTCTGTACCATTCACTCAATTTTATGTACAGCTAAAAATGTCTATAAATCTAAAACTATTCTAAAAATAAAGCTTTTTAGTAAAATTTTTAAAAATAAAAACAAAATAAAGACATATTGAGGAACACACAAGCTAAAGACCTGTGCTACAAGCAATATAAAGGAAGTCCTCAGGCAGAAGGATAATGATAGCAGATGGATATATGGATCTACACAAAAAAAGGATAGCATCTTGGAAGGGATACAAATGTAGGTAAATACAAAATATATTAGGCATTATTTTTCATCTCTTTAAGTGAGTAAGACAAAAGTAGTACCAGAGTACTACCCAATTATTTGTCATCTCTTTAAGTGAAAAATGACTATCCAAGGCAAAAGTATGCCAAAGTATTATGGAGTTCATAACATACATAGAAATAAAATATACGACAAAAAAAATGTCATAAAGTATGAGAGGGAGTGAACAAAAGCTCCCCAACTTAAGCTTCTTACATTTCACAGAAAGTTATATAATATCATTTGGCAGCAAACTGTGATAAGTTAAATGTGTATATTTTAAACATGATAGCAACTTATGCAAAATAAATATAATTAGTAAAATAATGCTGAAGGTAAAAAGAAATCTTACAAGTACTCATTCTAAAATAAGTCAAAAAGTGAAAAGAAGAAATAAAAAAAAACATGGGACAGATAGAAAAATATTTGCAAGAAAGTAGAATGCACATTGTTTAAAATAAATTAAGACACAGACTGCAGATCAAATTTAAAAGCAAGATCTAATATACACTGCCTACAAAGAGGCCAATGTTAAAAACAAAGAAATAGATCTGTTGAATGCAAAAGAATGAAAAATATGCCATATAAACTCTAATCCAAAGTGAGCTGGAGTGGCTCTATTAATATCAGACAAACTAGATTTGAGAAAAAAAGAAACATTGCGTTACATAAAAATAATTGGATAAATTTCTCAAGAAAATATAGGAACTCCAAAATGTGTCTCCACCTAATGAGAGAGTATAAAATAAATAAATAAAAATCATATAAGAAAACATATTTGAGTCCACAATTAATGTTGGAGAGTTTAACACTGAAAATCGGCTTTCATTAAAAATTTCTAGCTAACATTATATCAGTGGTGAAAGACTGATTTCACCCTAAGATCAGAGACAAGGCTAGTAAGTATTCCCTCACCACTTCTATTTAACATTGAACCAGAAATTCTATCAAAGAATATGAGGCAAGAAAAAGAAACAGAATGCTGACAAAAAGAAAAAACCTATTTTCTTTCACAAATAACAGAATTGCCTACACAGAAAATCACAATAAATTTACACACACATGAAAAGGAAAAAATAAGGTCAAGAACAAATGGGTGACTTTAGCAAAATACGGGATACAAGGTCATTAGGAACAAAAGCAATTATATTTCTATATACCCACAGTCTACAACTGAAAATTTAAAAATTGAAAAATATATTTCACAATAGCATCACACCTCATATACTTGTGCAATGTCTGTACACTGCAAAATATAAAATATTATGGAGAAAAATTAAAGACCTAAATAAAGAAAAAATATACATACTGTACATGGATCTGATTGTTAAGATGTTAATTCTCATCAAACTGACCCATACATACATACAGGCAATCTCAATTAAAATTATTTGTTTTTGTTTTGTGTCACTTTTAGAAATTGAGAAGAGGATTCTAAAATTTAGACAGAAATTCAAAGAGAAGAAAAAGAATTCTCGCTACCTTATTTCAAGATTTTAAGATAAACATACAGTTAAAAAATATCTTTATTGACATATTATTGTCAACACAGAAAATCACAGGGGGCAGATATGCACATGAAAAAGTGCTCAACATCATTAGTCATTGTGGAAATATAAATTAAAAACATTGTAAGATACCACTAACACCCATGAAAATAGCTAAAACTAAAAAGACTGACAATACTAAGTGTTGATGATGTTATGGAAAACTAGAACTCCTTATACACCGCTTGTGAAATGTACAATTGTACACCACTCTAAAAAATAGTTTGGCAATTTTTAATAATTTTATATGGAACTTTATATATACTGATCATGTAATATATACTGGTACATATATACATATACATATCATATAATTCATACTTTTGGATATTTAGCAAACAAAACTGAAAACATTTGTTCACTCACAGACATGTATGCAAATGGGCTATTTGCCCATTTTGGTTATTCATAATAACCAAACACCAGAAATTACCTAAATAGGTATCATCTTATGAATGAAAAAATAATTTATAATACATCTAAATGGTAGAATAGAACCCAGCAATTAAAAAGGACAAACTAATAAAATATGCAACAGCATGGATGAATTTTAAAAGCGTTATGTATTATGATAAGAAGCTATATATTATATGATTCAATTTACAGGAACTTCTGGGAAAGATTAATATACAGGGACAGACATTGAAAGAGTAGTCATCAGGGTCTGGGACTAGAGGGAGAGGAACACGGGGGCAAGAGAAAACATTATGAAGTGAAAGAAATATTTTCTTATTCTGTCCTTTTATTCTGATGATTGTGTAACTACATTTATATAAACTCCTCAAACTATACACTTAAAAGAGTGAATTTTATTATTTATAAAACATACATCAGTAAATAACTTTTTAAAAATTAACTGCAAAAACAGTAATAATGATCTCTGTCTTATTCTTGTCTTCAAGGAGAAAGTTTCTAATGTTTACAATAAGATTCAGTGTTGGTTGTTAGTTTGAAATAGATTGTCTATATCATCTTGGGGATTTGTTCTTATCTCCTATTCCTAGTTGACTAACGTTTTTTATCAATAATTGATGTTGAATTATTTTAAAATGCTTTTTCAGCGTCTATCAAGATAATTTTTTCTTCTCCTTTGATCGATTGTTGTGATGAATTATTACTTGGTTTCCTAATATTGAATTGTTAGTGCATTCCTGGAATAAAAACTATTCGGTCATGGTGTGTTATCTTTTAATAAACTGCTACATTTGATTTGCTAATATTTTGCAGTTATAGTTCTAAAGATCTTTAGTCGGTGTTTCTTTTTTTAATGTCCCATTTTTCTTATGTTCTGTATAAGATGTTGCTTGGTTCATAATTGAATTGGGATGCTTTTCATCAATTACTATATAACCAGAAATAGTTTACAACTGCCTTCGAACAACTCAACATAAAATTATTTGATACTAATGAGCTTTTGGTAATTATTTCCTAGATAATATTTTCTATATTTGATATTTTTTTAAGCTTTATCACAAAGTATCAATTTTTATAATAGTTTTTATGAAATTTGTCCATGTCATTAATTCTTTCAAGATGTGTAGAATTTAAAATAAAGTCTATAAATATTTTAAAAGCCTTAATATCCTCCATATTTGATGCTGTATTTCTTTTACTTCCTAATTTAGCATAGCTGCATTATCTCTTTTTCTTTATTGTCTTGGCCAAAATTTTCTTAATATTAGTACCTTACAACAGAATATGATTTGTAATAGCCTGGATAATTGATTTCTTCTTTTTTAAGTTTATTTATTTATTTTGAGAGAGAGAGAGAGATAGAGAATCCCAAGCGGGCTCCGCGCTGTCAGCGTGAAGCCTGATGTGGGGCTCAAACCCACAAACTGTGAGATCATGACCTGAGCCGAAATCAAGAGTTGTACACTTAATTGACTGAACCACCCAGGCACCCCTGGATAATTTTGCAATATGAACTTGGAGCTCAACCACAGAATTGGTAAGTTAATGGTTTTGATAAGAGAAGATAAAATAAATATGGCATTTGATCTTTTGTCTTTCATTTTAATTTAATTTTATTTTATTTTATTTTATTTTATTTTATTTTATTTTATTTTATGAGTATCTTGTATTGTTTTGTTTTACCCATGATCTACTTCTTTCTTACTCTTTATGCTGATATGGAATTTGGAAATCCTGTTTTAATTTTATATTTCAAAACAAATCTATTGGTCTTTCCTTTACAAAATTACATATGTCAAAGTAACACGTCTTATTTGAAATTCTTCGCATGAGACACTTGTCTCTTCTCCCTCATATTTTTGTTCAATAATTTATTTATACCCATATGTACTCACGGATATTTGTTTCATAGTCCAGTATTACTTCATTTCTTTTGTTTGTTCACATTATTCCAACATTGGCCATTGAGAGCTCTACTAATGTCTCATATCTTTTGACATGGCCTCATCATAACAGGGCTTTTAAATTTTTTATTTCTCAGCATTCATTACCTCTAGCACTACAAAATACTCCAGACTCACATTTTCTATTTCCTGCCCCAGCCCCTGAATTAGTAATTTCTCCAAGGAGCCCTTGATCCTTTTCTTGAAGAATGGCACTTGCGAACCAAGATCTGGGCACGACATGAACTTGTCAATACTAGGATGTCGTTGTTTCCAGGCTATCTCAGCTGACAAAGCAAGAACGGTTTTGTGTATAATTGACTTGTGGGCTTACAGACATCTGTAAATAATTCTTGTGTGTATATACATATACATGTATATACATACATATATATGTTAAACTAAACATAATTTCATAATGATGTCCCTAATTCGAATCCATTAAAACACGGATTATTCTCTATCCTTTTCTTCTTGCTAACTGGTAAAATCCCACTTCCCACCTGGTTCCTACCATCTACCAGCCATTTACTTAATTGTTCAATTCTTGCATACATGTATAGCAGTGAGATAATTTTTAACTAATATTCCTGTGGAAAACAACATTATCAACTAAATTACAGTACTTATGTACTGTTTTTGCTTTTAGTTTTACAGATTCCACTAATTTCCAAAGTGACTTAGATCCGCACATTTTCCTTCATCATCTTTAGTGATAGTATTTCCTAAATTTTTAATATAGTTAGATTGTTTTGTCATAGACTGCATTACATCTTGGGATTTCTTAACCATCTAAATATTTTTTTTTATTTGTATACACTATGTAGGTAACTGTAGAAAGTAGAGCATAACTGCCCACATCTTGAGTGTGGGCTGTATGTGGCAATTTCCTCCCAAAAAGTGTAGCATTGAATGAGAGAAAGAAGAAAGAAGAAAGTAACTTTATGGCAGAAAAACCCAACAAAGACTACCTCAGTTACATGATCAAAGTTAACATCAACAGTGATAAGTCCTGTTGATAGCATGCACCTTTGACAGAGTATAATGAAAATGGCACTTACCTCTGTGACTTTCCTGCCAAACACCCATAACTGCAATCTAATCATGAGAAAAACATCACACAAATCCCTTTGAAGGACATTCTACAAAGTTACTGACCAGTATTCCTCAAAATTGTCATGGTCATCAATAACAAGGAAAATCATGGAAGCTACCACAGTAAAGAGAAGTCTAAGGAGACATGATAAGTAAATGAAATATGGTACATTTGAACGACAACAACAACAATGACAGCAACAACAACAACAAAGGACAATAATGTCCAAGGAAATCTGAATAAAGTATAAAATTTGATGATAACATAAAATATTAGTTCACGAAGTGTCACAAATGTACCATTAAATATAACAAATATAAGATACGAATAATAGAGAAAACTATATAGGTTTTACTGAAACTCCCTTACTATGTTTTTTTTTCAATAAATACAAACTATTCTAAAATAAAACATTTTTAAAATGGCATATATCTAATCACCATCCTTTGATAATTCAAACACATTTACTTTTTTTTATTATCTTCTACTTTATCTTGTAACCTAGTATTTTAGATCGTGATTATTCTTTGACATTTTAAAGAATCTGCATTGCCTCTGTTAAGAATTACTTTCCCACCAAAAACAAAACAAAACAAACAAAAACCAAAACCTGTTAAATAAATAAATGAATTTAGCAACATTGTAGAATACAAAACCTGTTGCGTTTATGTACATTAATAATGAACTATCAGAAAGAGAAATTAAGCCAAACAATCCCATTTACAGTCGCATCAAAAGGAACAAAATACCTTGGAATAAATTTAACTGAGAAGGTGAAAGACCTGTACACTGAAAACTAGACATTGACGAAAGAAATTGAAGAGGCACAGTTAAGTGGAAAGATATTCCATGCTCGTGGAATTTAATTTGGAAAGGGTGATAAGGGGTGCCCGGGTGGCTGAGTCGGTTAAGTGTCTGACTCTTGGTTTCATCTCAGGACATAATCTCATGGTTCATGAATTTGAACTCCACGTCAGGCTCTGCAGCTAGCAGCATGGAGCCTGCTTGGGATTCTCTCTCTCTCTGCCCCTGCTCCCCTCACACTGTCTGTCTCTCTCAAAATAAAGAAATAGACTTAAAAAGGGGGGTGGAAACCTTCAAGAAGCAAGTTGTGAAAAATGAAAACAAAAAACGAAACGAGACCCCTTTGAACAGATTTAATACTGTAGAAGAAAGAACTCATGGAGAAGAGTTGAAGACATAGGAGAGAAAAGAGATGGCGTGAGGTGGGTGAACAGGTGACCTGGAAAATAGTGATAACTTATTAAATGCTGAGTTAAACTGCAAAAGGATTTAGCATGGGTATTCTTTCTTGCAGTTCTGAAAGCCTACTGAAAGTCGCAGAACGTGAGCTCGTACGTGGGACTAGATAGGCCAAGAGTTGCAGGCTGGGTGCAGAAATAAGACTGACTGGAAGAACTATTCAGCAAGAGAATGGCCTAAGTGATCTATCTAAAAATCCTAAGGAAGGGGTGGACAACTAGAATGAGGGGAAAAGTAAGAAGAGGGGTTACAGGCTAAGGAACAGTTGTAATCCACTAATTTCCAGAATGGTATTTGGTTCACTACTCTTCATTGTTTTTTTTGTTTGTTTGTTTTTTTCAACGTTTATTTATTTTTGGGACAGAGAGAGACAGAGCATGAACGGGGGAGGGACAGAGAGAGAGGGAGACACAGAATCGGAAACAGGCTCCAGGCTCTGAGCCATCAGCCCAGAGCCTGACGCGGGGCTCGAACTCACCGACCGTGAGATCGTGACCTGGCTGAAGTCGGACGCTTAACCAACTGCGCCACCCAGGCGCCCCTGTTGTCTTTTTTTTAATTGCTGACATAAGTTTGGTTAAACCAGTCACAAACTCTTGGTTATTCAGAATAAGTGTTAGTGTACTGAATTCCTTCAGTAAAGAAATGTTTTCACTTTGTTAGCCCCATTCTCCTAAATGTATTTGACTATACACCATTTTATCTTCTTCTGTGTGATCTTATTAACATACTGAAACACTAATTTTCCATGTAGTACCATAATTTGGTAACTGATGATATCAATGAAGTAGAGACATGAGAAAATTGGCATGAGCAGATAGCAGTCACAGGAAGGAGTATTTGAATTTAAGTTTCCGGAGCTAACACACATATATAAGGAACAGACTCTATTAGAGTATGTAAATGATTAGACCATGTGAGTGGACCGCAGTTGAAGGTCACTTGAGTTGAAAAGCAAATGGGGTGGGTTGTGGGTGGTTCACTGCCATAGATACAAAAGTAAACCTCCAGTCGTGCCAGAATCTGGTGTGAGAACAGTATCTGTGACCCAGCTCCAAAATACTGATTAGACGTTGGACGAATTATGAAGTTGGTTGAAGAGAATCTTACAAAGAAGTAGAAGATGGGTGGCTTGTTAAGAATTTGTAAGAAGTAGGGACGCCTGGGTGGCTCAGTCGGTTTGAGCATCCAACTTCGGCTCAGGTCACCATCTCGCGGTCTGTGAGTTCGAGTCCTGCGTCGGGCTCTGTGCTGACAGCTCGGAGCCGGGAGCCTGCTTCGGATTCTGTGTCTCCCTCCCTCTCTGCCCCTCCCCCACTCGTGCTCTGTCTCTCTCTGTCTCAAAAATAAATATAAACACTAAAAAGTTTTTTTTGGAATTTATAAGATGCAAAAGTGAGCATATGGAATAATTCAGGACCATCTTTAGCAATGTGGAAAAAAAATTGCTCTTCTCCCAGAAAGCTGTGCTCTGAGGATCTCAGGAATGTGAGGGTCCTCACTTTTCAGGAGAGGAAGAGAGAACACCAGTGGATGAATGGAAGCCCTGGGTTGTTGTGTCAGAAGATGCTGTTATGGGTTGAATTGTGCCTCCCCAAAATTCATATGTCCAAGTTCTAACCTCCCAGTACCTCAGAATGTGAGCTTATATGGATATAGGGTCTTTGGGCTAAATGAAGTTATCAGGATAGGCCCTAATCCAATATGACTGACATCCTTATGGAAAAAGGATGAGATAAAGAAAAAGGAAAAAGATAGAGATAAAACTATGAGATAAGACATTTCTGGTGTTTAAGCCACTTAATTGGTGGTGCTTGGTAACCACAGCCCTACTGTGTCATACAGACGCATTTAATCAAAAGATCAAGGGTGAAAGGAAAGCGATTGGGTTTTTCAGTTTTTCTCTTTCATTCATTCATTCATTCATTCACTTTAGCATGTATGGGCTTTTCCAAGAATATAGTAATAGGTTTAGAAAAGAAGATGTTGGGAGCTGGTTTTTCTCCCGTAAGAAATGGGCACCATGTCTCAGAGAATCAAACTGGGGGTGCTAGATGGGTTGGGCATTGTTGCTTCCTGTTATGAAGAGTAAGGAATTTACCTCACAGTGCTCTTTTCTTTTTAAAAAAAATTTTTCTAATGTTTATTTATTTTTGAGAGAGAGAAAGAGAGAGACAGAGCATGAACAGGGGAGAGGCAAAGAGAGAGGGAGACACAGAATCCGAAGCAGGCTCCAGACATCGAGCTGTTCAGCACAGAGCCTGACGTGGGGTTCGAACTCATCAACCGTGAGATCATGACCTGAGCCGAAGTCGGACGCTCAACTGACGGAGCCACCCAGGTGCCCCCACAGTGCTCTTTCCCTCCAATCAATGTGCTCTGAAATATCACATCACGAAAGGGTAGAGATGACCCCAATGCTCTCACACAATCTGCGCTCATATTTTAATTTCCTTGAATAAAAACTAATCCTTGGCAAATCACCTGGCATTCTGCTCGCCAGAGGAAAAGATAGGAAGTGCGTCTCCATTGTGGGAGCCAGTCTGTTCTCATCTTTTTTCCTTGCTGCATTTACTTGCTCACTATCTGAGGCACTTACTACATAGAGATTCATGTTTGGAGGGAATAAGTTTTTCATTGCACATGACACCTTGAATGGTAATACAGGAGCCTATGATACTCTGATGTGCACAGAACTTGAAATTTTAGAGAATCAGTCCACTGGGGGTTGGAATTTTTCTATGCACTCTAAAATATTTCTGTTCCTGGAAGACAGCAGGAGGAAGAACCGATGGTTGAATCAGAGTCAGGTGTAGTATGATTTTTTTTTAATATATATAAAAATGAATGCTATGCAGACCGAGGTGGCTCCTTTTCCATCTGTCAGCACATTCTTTACAACCATGCAGAAACCTTATTATCACACTCAGTGTGTTACTGCAAAAATTATCCCGGTCCTCAGAATGGTTTCTCTACAGCTTTGAGTGGAATTCAAACTTCCGTGCAGTTAATGTAAAAACAAGCAACCCAGTAAGTAAGTTGGGAGGGGGGAGGGGGAAAGGGGGAGCAAGAGACATTTTTCTTTCACAGAAAATTTACTAGAGCTCCTTCATTGTATCACATGTCCAAGGCTAAATATTTTGCATTGAACAAAATACTGGCTGATGACACATATTTGGCCTTGATAAAATTTTTCCACTGTATTCACATATATTAACCTTTGATGAAAAGACCACAAGAAGGAACAGGCATGGGAGGAATATGGCATAATTTCAAAGCTTTTTTTTTTTTTTTAACATTAACCTTTGAGATCTGACCTGTTGTAGTTGTGTGTTTGGGGGTATATTTGGATAGAGACATTACTGCCATCCTGTTCATATTTATGATCCTGACCTTTGTATTATAGTAGCCTGCTTTGAAGCGCAGTTATTTTTAATTGCTTTATGTGTCCACGGAGAATGTTCTTTGCCTCTGTCAGTTACATACAGTACCCGGGCACATATGTTTGCTCAGTGAATCTTTCAGTGACTGGATATTTACAACTGCATCTGAATACAAGAGGAGGAAATGTTACATTTTGGGGTTGTGTGAGTGTTGCGTGTTTGTGTGAAAATGTGTTTTATCGTCAACGTTGCCATATACTTAATGAGGTGACAGGAAGAATTAAAAGTGACAGATTGTTTTGGCTGCACTGGGGCCATCTGAGCTATAGTCTCCTGTAATGCAGCTCCATAAACCCAGGCTGTGTGAAGCCCTCAGTGTATGATTCATGGCTGCAGCAGGACTACTCACAGAGGTTTAACGAGAGAGAGGCACGGGCTGGGCATCGGGGGGTTGAAATTGCTGTCAGAAGACAATGCAAAGCGCTACGTGCCAAAACGGGGCCTGAAATTTGCAAGGGGGGCCTTGATCACCAGTGTCCCTAATGCCCTTATTCTATCCATTCCTGATTCGGAGCGGAACAGAATGATCGCCAAAAATGCCTGACTCAGGACAACTCATTTGCCCTTTTGCCTGAAGGAACCCTAACACAGGAACCTGTGCGCTTTTGGTTGATGGTCTGTTAGGTGCAGCCAAAGAGCGGACAGAGGGAAGCAAGTCTATTACAGTCACAGGTCCTAGCAAGGGGATCTCCACATGCCACGCAGGGTCACAGGGGAACTGCCAGGTTTGGGGCAGTTGGTAGAGCACAGGAACAAGAGCAAAGCTTGGGCCAAAAGCTTAACTGGCACTTTTATGGCAAAGCAGGGCAGAATAATGGGGTAGGATTGGGTAGTTGGGCTAATTTCAGGGGGCTTTATAGAGGGGTCTTGGTATCTGACTCTGGGATGATTCAGCAGAGGAATATTGCTTCCCGGGGTGTACTGGCCACATAGAGAAGTTTCCTGTGCCTGGACTGGTTAGTCTGCATATCAAAGGCATGCTGTCCAGCTGAGTCCTTTGCTACTTCTAAGAACTGGCTAGGAGGGATAGGGGGCCAGTCTGTCTCTAGCCAGAAAAATTTAAGATGGAAAACCATCATAATAAACAAAAAGTAAAAAAATATATACACTATAGCATGTCTGTGAAGTTTCTTCCACAGATGGGTTATTGGATTGTGACAAACATATCTCGAGATAACCATTGTTGTTAAAATCAGCTGAAGCAGTGGAAAATATGGTCCCTAAACTAGCATCCTTTGAGAACTTCTTAGGAATGCAAATTCTCTGCCCCATCCCAGATCTCTTGAATCAGAATTTCTTGGGTCCAGGAAGGGAGGGTGGGGGTGGGGTGGGAGGAATCTATGTTTTAGAAAGCTTTCCGAATAGCTGTTCTGCACACCAAAGCTGTGTACCCTTTAATGGACCGCACAAGTGACCACAAGAAAGAGAAAAGAAAGTAATTCTATTTATCAGAGACTCAACTTCATCAAAGGCAAAATTTCAGTTAATGAAAACCAAGTGGAATCCCAAAGACAATTTGTGTTCTTATCCTATTGTGTATTACCTTGGACCTTCGGTAAGTCACAACCTGTCCAAGATTCAGCCACCCAGTTGGTAAAATGAGAAAGATAATGGTACTTACCTCTTGGAATTTGTGAGACTTAAAGGTAATGATGTATTTAAATACACTTAGTGTAGGGGCACCTAGGTCAGTCGGTTAAGTGTGCAACTCTTGGTTTCAGCTCAGGTCATGATCTCATAGTTTCATGAGTTCAAATCCTGTGCTGGCAACACGGAGCCTGCTTGGGATTCTCTCTCACCCTCTCTCTCTCTGCCCCTCCCCCACTCGCACTGTCTCCGTCTCTCTCCAAAAAAATAAACTTAAAAAAACTTAAATACACTTAGTGTAGACAATGTTAGTTTGTACTTAATATTAAATACTCCTTAATGTGCATATCATTTGGAAGACAGATCACAACGAAACAAGTTTAGAACAGGACTGGGGTCATACCAGCTACTCTATATTTATTAAATTTTTTATTGTGTGTCAGACACAGGGTTAAGCATATTACAGACATTATTCCATTTAATACTCAAAACAACCATATGAAAAAGGCTGCAAAATTGTACCACCCCAATTTTTTGAAAGAATATAGTAGAGGAAAGAAGTTAAACAATTTGTTGAAAGACACACAGATTTTAGGTCCCACCCCTGTGATTTACATTCAGAGCTGACTTCATGTGTTTTCCTCCTCCAACACAATTCCTTCTCTGAGAGAAGAAAATATGATTTCCACAGTATTCTTTAGCATCATAACTTTATCTGTGTCTTAGTCTAATTCCATGATTGCTGAGCAACAAAGATGCCTATGAGTTACAGTGAGATACCTTGAAAGTAAAAACAGAGAGAGGTGCTTGGATGGCTCAGTCAGTTCTGACTTCAGCTCAGGTCATGATGTCATGGGTTGTGATTTCAAGCCTCGCATCGAACTCTCTGCTGTCAGCATGCAGCCTGCTTCGGATCCTCTATCCCTCTCTCTGTCTGCCCCTTCCTCTCTCTCTCTCTCTCTCTCTCTCAAATAAATATTTTTTAAAAATCTTAAAAACAAAACAAACAAACAAACAAACAAATGTGGTCACTATGCTTTGAATAGTAAAGTAGAAAAAAATGATTTAAAGTATGTTTTAAAAATGTAATCGCACAGGGGCGCCTGGGTGGCACAGTCGGTTAAGCGTCCGACTTCAGCCAGGTCACGATCTCGCGGTCCGTGAGTTCGAGCCCCGCGTCAGGCTCTGGGCTGATGGCTCGGAACCTGGAGCCTGTTTCCGATTCTGTGTCTCCCTCTCTCTCTCTGCCCCTCCCCCGTTCATGCTCTGTCTCTCTCTGTCCCAAAAATAAATTAAAAAGTTGAAAAAAAATGGGTAATACTTAAAAAAAAAAAAATGTAATCGCACAGGAAGAGACTAAGAAGGATTATCTTATGGCCTCACAGTTAAATTCATGTCCATTCTAAAGTATCTTATTTATGTAGGTTCTCACTGGCTTATAGTAATAATTGTATACAGCACATCTTATTTCTGGAGCCTCCAGGAGCCATTGTGTGATTCCAGATACCCATACTTTGATTCATCAAATATACAGGTACAAAATAAAAGATCAAGAAATACCTAAGCCAGACATTTCAGATGTCAAGAGCTTAACTATCCTTATAGCAACTTCCCAGAGCTTGACAATGTAAGTTGTTTCCAGTTTGGTTTGATTTCTCACTGCCAAGGGAAACAAGGGTTTGGAGTATTTAAAGTGGCTTTGTCCTATCAGATCAATGTAGCTTATAAGTCCCAAGGCGACACTGCCGCCATTTCTTTCTCCTTCTGTGTATGTCAGTGTTGGGAAGTGGAGAGGGAGGTCTCTCTCCTTTCCTTAAGAAGCCTGCCCAGGCATTGCTACTGAGTGGTTTCTTTGTAGACTAGATACCAGGAAAAACTAAAGCAGGCAAAGGGACAGAAAGAAACAGAACAACAGAAGGACACAATAGCAGCTACCTTCCTGAAAGGGAGTCATTGTGCCACACAATGGTCTGAGCATTTCAATGCACGGGGCAGAATAGAGTGTACCAAACCTTCCTTCACTCACATCCTGAGATGTGAAAAGGCTTGTCCTAGCTTTAGTCATTTTCTTTTATCCTTCCATTCAAAGGGAGCTAATGAAACAAAAACTCACTCTATACAACTGCTGCTCCCTGAGCAAGCTGTCCAGGAAGTGGCATTTCCATCCTTATTCCTCCCTTTCCTGGAGTGTTTCTGAGTCCGAGTTAAGCATTCCTCTTGGTAAGACAAACTCTTGTGGATGACAGGATCATTATCTCCAAGTTCCCAGCCTTTCTCATAAAGTCCAGATGGATGCCAAGTAGCACACTGGCCAATACTGATGGAACATTAATATAATGGAAGCCGAGGGTTACCAAAGGTAAACTTATTTCTCCTTGTAGAAACTGAGAGCATCAGTTTCCATATTTAGTCCCTTTCTCTTGATTATTGGACAGGTTAGATACAATATTCTGGGAGGCAACCTTATGGTAGAATAAGCATTTTAAAGCCCTGTGAACTAGAAAAATATTCTTAACCTTTCTGAATTTCAATTTCTTAATACATGATCAAAATAATAAAGCCTAACTCACAAGGGGGGAGGGTTGGAGTTTAAGTTAGATGAAATACTAAACTATTTCTTCCTTCATTAATTTGGTCAATAAACATTTTAAGTGCTTACTGTGTTCTAATACGATACAAGGCATGGGTATATTAAAATGAAAGCCTCAAAGATCTTATGATCTAAAATTCAAAGATTCCAAAATTCGGGTTCTCCATGAACTTGGCCTGAAGCAATAATTATACCCTTATTTTCATTTACCTGTAACTAAGCATTTTTAAAATTTATGAATGTATACAACGAACCACGATAGTACTTTGACACAATTAGGAACTAGAGACATCATATCCGAGTGATGGAATATACCCTGAAAAACTGTTTTCACTCACAACTACTTCTAAATTACAATAGTTAGTGGACTTGCTGCTTGAATTTCTTAGCTGAGGCTTTAAAAAACATATCTGTATGTGATATTACATTACAATATATTTTAATATTTTGGTAACTGTCATTATAATTTACTTTCTTTGTAATAATGTGTATTTTGTTTTACATGTTTAAAACCATGGGTGTGCCTGGCTGGCTCATTTGGTAGAGCATGCAACTCTTGATTGAGAGGCTGTGAGTTGAAGCCCCATGTTGAGTATAGAGATTACTTAAAAGAAAAAAAGAAACTTTTTAAGTGAAAAAAAAAAAAAAAAAAGAGTTGGCAAATGGTCCATGGTATGACAGGGTTCAGAATCCTGGCTCTAGAAGAGGTGACATTTAAGTCAATAATTCCAATACAATATAATTAATGTTATTACAACAGTATACTTAATGTCATGGTAGGGCTATTATGGAATCCCAGTCTGTGTGTGTGTGTGTGTGTGTGTGTGTGTGTGTGTGTGTGTTTACAATGAGGGTGTTAGGGACAGCAAGTCGTGGGAGATTAGTTGTGGAATATTTCAAAGGTAAATAATGCTTTAGCTAAGCCTTAAAGAGGAGGTGAAAATTAGCCAGGCCAAAAATAGAAGGCTGGGTGAGGGGTGAGATATGAGAGCGGGGAGGTGGCCACGGGACAGCATGTGTGGCAGCAGGGAAGTGTGAGGAGGCTGGTGTACCTGGGAATCTGTATGACCAGAGCCCGGGCATACATGGAGAGTGTGGGAGATAGGGTCGGGGTGGTGGGGCAGAGGGGTGGGGGGTGGTCAGCCAGGGCCAGTGAAGGAATCTGATCATGATACAGGATGTGGTATGGAACCACACAAGTACTTCTAGCCTTTGCTACCGGCAGATAGGTGTTTTAGAAAGATCATTCTGGCTGCATTGTGGACAACGGTGAAGCAGGCATAGGGGTGGTGGGAAGCAGTCAGGGGAGAGCCAAGAGCAGTTATGAGTCTCTGGCAGCAATCCAGGCAGGCAATGGCAAGGGCCTAAACCATGCCAGTGGCAAAGTGTGAAATCACCTTGTAAAGTGCGAAAGGCCACTGTGGAGTTGAGAGAAGGAAGGAGGGAAAGAAAAAAGGAATGAGAAAAGGAAGAAGAGAGGGAGGGAGGAAAGGAAAGGAGGGGAACAGAAGGAAGACAGTAAGGGAAGAAGGAGACATAGAGGAATTGTAGTCTCCAGCTAAGCAGACATTTGAAGTCAAAGTGTTTCATTAAACTACAATCACAACTGTTAGTCTACCCTGGAGGTGTGATAGGATTACCAGTGCGCCAGGTCTCAGGCAATCAGCCAGATGGCCGCTGATTGGTTCTCCTGGAAACTAATCAGAACTCTTCTTCAGTGGTTCAATTGCGGCACAAATCGCCACAGCCAAGGTGAGCTCAGTGAACAGAAGCTGTTGGCATGTCAACGTCCAAAAGGCAACAGGAAAGGAGGCACAATTTCTTTTTTGACAGGCAGCAATAGCTAGGTTTGTTTACAAGAAGTCCACAGGAACCTACACCACGCACACCCATAGGTGCCCCCCCACCCCCCGCACACACGCTTCTGGAGTTTTATATTTAAGAAACCTAACATAGGCTGTGTTTTAGATGAAACTCAGTAAGGGAGAGTTACAGGAGCACATCTGAGGGTATTATCCGACCCAGAAGTAGTAAATCAATACATATCCATTCTAATACACAAAAACATGCAAATGAGAAAAAAATTATAAAAGCAATCATGCAAAGTAATATCTGAGGATGGCTTCAAGAGAACCGAACTGCTCTTACTGAGCTCAATTATGTCACTTTTCTTTAGTTTTTTTTCCTTCCCCTTTATTTCTCCCTTTCTTTGATATTAATTACTGGTGTCAAGCGGGAATCACCTATTAGACACTCTTGAAGCTATTTTTAAGAGCTTTGAGCTTATTGAAACTTGTTCTTTTATGTGACTCTGTTCCAAACAAATGACATTTTGCTTTCATTCAGATGAATTCTTGGATAATTGAACAATTGTCCAGAAGAGAGCAAGTCTGATTTTGGAAAATACTCAAAGTCAAAGATGCTAAGGGGGTGTCCCCCTTCAAAAGACATGGTTATGCAAATAAATGAACTTGCATGTAATTCCAGAAGAGATCTTAATTTAAACAATTCTCCCAGTCTACTCCAAAGATTCTATTCAAAGTTCATAATTCAGCAAATCCAAATCCACTTTCCACTGGATTAGCTTTTGCATAGGAAAAGGTGGGGGCTAGTCCATGCCAAATAAAGCAAGAAAAGCAAAGGAAACGCTTAGTATGGAAGTTCATGAGAGCAGTGACATCACAAAAGTGTAAAATTACATTTAAAAAAATATGTCAACATAGAGAGCTGTTTGGGGATAAAACTTCTATGAAGGGTGCTATCTCCCTATTAAATAGATTAACATTTAAATTCACTCTTTAAACAATATTGATGGTACTTCTGAAACTAAAGCATGCTGCATGCTACATTCTTATTCCCAAGATTGAGGATACGAAAATATTCGTGCAAGTTCTACACATGAAACCCTTTCCATTTTGAGGAACTGGGTTTGTGTGAACATCTGCCAGCCCAACAGAAAGAAAGGCTCTCATTTTACACTGTTTGTCTACAGCCAGAAGCATTTCCAACACATTCCAAAAGCCACTAATGATTCCACTTCACCCAGTTCAGCCTCCTGAAGGTTGGTACATAATTAATGAGGTAGTGGAAGTTCTCTAGAATTAGTTTTCATCTAAATAAAGGTGCCCGATGTTTATCTGTACCCTTTGTACTCATTGTTGCCTTGAATATACCGAGCTTCCTGTTGGTACAGGGAACTATCGATTTGCTGACTAATCTTTTTATCTGATCATTATAGATTGTAACTCTCAGTCTATAACCTTTACACACACGGCTATTGTGGTTAAATAAAACACAATACAAAATAATTAACATGTTCCCATATCGATATTCCTCTTCCAGGCAAGAGCAGAAGACTTGGGCTTGACAACTGGACATTCGTGTTTTTAGAGAAAAGTATAAATAGAAAATGAATATACAATCTTTAGTTCCTTAATATAAATTACTCAGGAAGAAATAGTATGTAGCCTTGGGGAAATCAACAGCTTCTTCAATTGGATTGCTTCTGTCACTGTATGGACACAGTCTTGTTTGATGTCCTCCTACCATTTGTCTTGTATGGAGTCTTTTATCTAAATCCAAAGTAATGCAGTCATCAGGGCTGCAATTCAATAATGGCTCCACAGGAGCTGTCATCCACAGTTTGCTATTCATCTTGTAAAAGGCTTTGAGTTTTCAAAGTACCAACTAAGGTTGGCATTTCAATGCCGTGGACAGAGCACTTAAAGTTCTTTTGTGTTCACAAGAAAGGCAGTGAAATTGAGAATGGGGGGAGATTAAATGGCCAACCTGCTACTCTACCTGACTACCTAGGGGTAACCCCAAGCTACCCAAGGGAGCGAAGACATTAGGTGATCTGACCCACTCTGTAATGGGACATTATGATGAATGGGGGACTTATTGAGCGGTGTTTGGTTCATACTGAGCTCTACTGTTATAATTAAGAGGCAACAAATTTATGGAAATTGACCAAAAAAGGGAAGGTTAAAAACACAGTGACAAAGAAGAGAATAATTCCTTGACACATTTATAGAATCAAAGCATTTTAGAAGTAAGCACATCTTTAATGGCTTTAGAGATGCATAAGCTGAAGCTGAAAATGTGAATTAATTGCCCCAAGTTCTCATATGTGGTTGTTGTTCTGTGAACAGGCTGGACTTGGATTATCATCACTAGAATTGAGTGTTGAGCATTTTGACCAGAGGTAGGGATATTTCTCTCTTCCACTCAGATTCAGTTTCTAAGTTCTTCCATGGCCATGATGTGTCCATTAGAAATGGCTAGCCTAAGAAAGCATAGGGTAAGAATTTATGGAACCATGAAGGAATTCAACCAAATACAACTTCACAGACCCTTGACACTCAATGGCCTCTGAGTGTAGAGGAGGTTGGAGACATTGACCCAGTACTGAAGCCACCCAACGCCTGCACTAATTCACTGTGATTCTGGCCCTCCGCTTGCCCTTTTGGAATGAGGAGGTTGGCTGAGAGGAGCTGTAACATAACAAAATGAGTTCAGAGTAGCAGCGAAGGCCTAGAGACCAGGCCAGCTGTGTTGTAGGGATCAACTGTGTGATCTTGGACAAGTCATTTGATTTCTAGGCCTCAATTTCTATCGGAATAGGGAGAGATCTAGAATATTAGATTTCAAAGGTATTTCTTCACAAACACACTATGATCCCATGAACGTAATAGGTGATGGCTATATTTTCTGCACAGGTCATAGGTCCACCCATTCACTCCTGCAACATCATCAACAATAGCAACAACTATGTACTGAATTCTTTTTTTGTCAGATCCTGTGCCAGTGACTGAGAATAGAATAGGATTTCAAAGCACTTCCCTCTTAGAACTTGCAATCTATTATAGGAGACAGATATCTTATCTATTTTATCTCATTATTTATCAGTAATGGCGCCACTTGTAAATTTACAGTTGTGATCAGTGCTAAAACTGTGAAAAATGCGTCATGCTGTGAAATTGTCTTGGCCAAAAAGGTCAGAGAAAGCTTCCGTAAAGATGTAAAACTTAGCAGAGATCTGAAGGCTGCTAAGGTGATCTTGTTTGCCATGATCAATCTAACCTCCATTCTGAAAAGAATCAAGAATTATGGAAAGATTTTAAACAGGAGGTAGCATATGTCCACTTTTGCACCAGATTTGCAAAAGACCATCCTGCTGTAAGAATAGAGAAAGAGTTGACGGAGAGCAAAAGTAGAGGCAAAATTCATCTTCTTCATAAGATAAGACAAGTGTGGAATTAATTTTCAGCAGGAAAATTAGGAGAAACAATAGTGCTTGAACTTGCAATACCAAGAATCAGGGCAGCACACACCTCAAATCTACCTCTCAGGTAGACTTAAGAGCATCATTTTCTTGCAGTTGCGACCATGTTACAGATTTGTTGTTGTTGTTGTTGTTGTTGTTGTTGTTGTTTAATCAAATGGCAAATGTGAGTTTAAAGAATTACAAGTTGGCTTTAAAAAAGAAACATGTCTTCATCCTTCTCCTCATGCATGATTTAATGATGGATGGGTTGCCATAGGAGCAGATATTAATGTCTATGGCACTAATAAACAATTCTGATGAATTCTAAAGCTGAATCATCACTTTATAATGGTTGGGCAAAAATGAGCATCCCATGAAATTTTGCCAGTCCTGCAGTATGGTCCATAATCTGTGAAATGTTATTTTGTGAACATGCTTCTCAGAAAGGTCACGGGTAAATGGAAAATCCTGATTGATCATTTTAAAGGCTGTTCATGGTGACTGATATATTACTAAAAGGGAGGAATGTCCAGGAAGATTCAAAATATTCCTTCAGAATAACTTCTAGGTGTCCTATCATATTCTTAGTTACAATGGGAAAGATAACGTATTTTGGCTTGAAAACTCTTCTCCAATTTTATTACTCACAAGTCTTCTCACCTATATACTCATCTTTCAAAATTGGTTTTCTCGGTGTTCCAGAATTAGCTCCATGTGACTTCATCTTCACCCTTTATATCAACTCATGCTTGCGTGCCTCTTTTCTCTCATAATCTCTTACTCAACACCTTTTGGCTTATAAAACCCTGCACAATTTATATATAAATCATCCTCATAGCACCCAAAGGAAAAAACTATATATATCACCTGAAAGAATAGATAGTAAATATTTGCTGATTGGTTAAAATGATGTCTATCAAAAAATGCTTCAAATCCTTCAAAAAGATGAGATGAAATACCTTCAATATAAAGAGTCAAGTTATAATCATGTGATTGCCAAGGAAAGTGATTGACTTTCTTTAATTTTTTTAAACCATGGCCGAATCTACTAGATGCTTCCTAGTACAAGGATTTCTAAAATCAAGAGTTAATATGGTGATCAGAAAAATAAAAATAGAGTAGGAATTATAAAAACTTGACCAAAAATCTCTACTGCTACTCAAGGCATTCATTCAGTAAATACAAGCATAAATTAGTAAATGAATGTTTTGGACCACTATTAGGGGACTTTATGGTATTAACTTAAATTAAATAAAACTGAAGAGACAGGCACACTCAGCCTTCCCCAAACTCATCAAATTATAGATTCTATGATTTCCTTTGAAAATCCCAGCACAAAAGAAATATATGGAACCTTAAATTCACTGAGAGTTTGTAAAGTTACTATAGAGCTTGGAGAGTGCATGAAGAGTACATCAGTAGAGCTGTTGATGTCTTACCTTGGCTTGTAAGGCCCTGCATTATCTGGTCCCTGCCTCCATTTCTGATCCCATCTTGCACCTCGCTTCCAACCCCACTGGGTTACTTTCTGGTCTTTGAGCATGCAGAACCCATTCACATCTTGGCTGCTAATTCTGCTTAGACGGTTCTTAGCATAGATGTTTGCATGGCTGACTCCTTATTCTTCATAGTTTAAGTGAAATGTCACCTTCTCAGACTGGTCTTGTCTCACCACCTGGTTTGAAGCAAGATCCCATCCATCAAACTCAATCTCTGTCATCAGGGTTTGTTTCCTTCGTAATATATCATATTATCACACATATATCACATACACACATATCGTATGTGTGTGTGTGATATACACGTGTCTATATTTGGTCCAGCAGAATCACTCACACATTCTTCTCCCTGGGGTGGGAAGGCTTATGTCCTCTCTAACATCTCTGTTTTGGTTCATTCACCAAAACAACAGTGGTTAATCCATCTCAGGTCTTCCAGATTTCTTAGACCAGTCATTAATTAAATCTTCTTCAAAATGCAGGAGTCTCACATTGGGCTCACTGTATTCCATTTAAGGTTCCCTCTCTTGACTTGAGATGAAGGGTAAAGTAACCCTAGCTCTCACCCTTGGGGATTGCATGGGGTTATAACACAATGCTTCCCAAAGCCTTCTTGTTCCCATCTCCCTTATTCTCCTGAGACTCCTGTACATTTCAAGGGTGGAAGAGTTTGTTAGTTGTTCCCTGAACACTACTGTAAGTTGTATTTGGTGGGTCTCAGATCTCACTTCATTACCTGATTTGTACCACTATAGATCTTAACCCAAGCCTCTGTTTTAACAAATTAGAATCTTTAAAAAATTCCTTTTAACTAATATATTTTCTTCCTCAGATCCCACTTCTACTTTGTATTTGGAAGCTCCAATCAACAGGAGAAAAGCTGGGAGAAAACAATGAAATCCAGAAGAGGCATGGAAAAGGAAAAAAAGAAAAGACGGCCAACAATAACAAGAATAAACCCTGAGCTTACCAGTTCCACAGAAAATATATGATCACCATTAATTTAAGGGGAGAAGATATGTGTCCACTCAGTGAATTAGGTCATCATTTCTCAAACATTTTAATCTCAGAACCCCTTTAAACTTTAAAAAATTAATGAGAATTCCAAAAACACTTTGTTCATGTGCACTATATCTAGCAATATTTACTATATTAGAAATTAAAGCAGAAACTTTTAAACACTAGAATATATGTGTGCATTCCTTTAACCACCAAAGCAATGACATTATCACATTTCATGTAGCTTCTAGAAAACTCTGCAACCATTATGAGAAAGTAGGAGTGAAAAAAAGCAAATAATATTACTATTATTATGAAAATAGTTTTGACTTCATTGTGCTCTTGAAAGAGTCAGAAACCCAAAGATTTCCCCAGGCACTATTTTGAAAACTGCTTAAGTAGGTGGCTAGTAACTAGTATTATTTTATTTTATTAGGTGCCTTCAAAAATACACACTTGAATTTTAACTTCTCACAGGCAAACTTTCAACTCAGGCAACTTCTTTTGACTATAAACCTTTCCAAAACTTTCAGCTCAGATAAAGAATCAATCCAATAGGGGAAAAAATCAGCCTGTCTGGCTTTAAATAATTTGATTTAACATATATCTAAATCCATTCGTCTTTTCTGTTAAACACTATTCATTATCTCTATTTATCTGAGGGAAAACAACAAATATAATTTTGTTCATTTATATTGGCATATAATCTATACTTATTGATAGATCACAATAACACAAGCTAATTTATTTTTCTCTCTTGAGTAAGGTCTGAAAACTATTCATACCTGCAACATAAAATAAACTTTCAATGTAGACTCCCTCCAACAGCATTGGGAGATATTACCTTGAAGATGATCACGTAATAGGACTGTCATACCAACAGCAGCACCAAGCTTGAGGGAGCTCTCTTCACAAAGGAGACCCTCCTTTTTCAAACATCGTAGAGGACATACCAAGTATCAATATATCTGATGCAGTTTATTAAGATATTCTTTAAAAATTATTCTTTAAAAATTATCACCTCCCTACTTTTTTAATAAGAATATTTTCCCCGAGGGAGGGAGGGATTTAACAAAAGTTCCCAAATGTCCAGAGTGGCAGAGATAATGGTCAAAACTGAGCTTCAGTGCCTCTCTCATAAGGGTGCAAGGAGAGGTTTGGGAAGCCTGGTGCCAGAAGAAATTCTAAGGGATTTTTATTGTATGTTGAAGAACGAACTGTGTCGGCCAGAGCTGGAGCCCAGCCAGCAGGGGGAGACAGTGAGCTCCTCACCGAGCATTGCCCAAGCGAAAGGAAGAGACAAAATTCACTAGCAGGGGGCCCAACCCGGAGGCAACCAAGACCGAAATAAGTTCTTTTCTGCAAGAATAATAGGTGAATCCTACCATGGAGCTTAGGGAGAGACGAAGGAGAGGAGAATCCTAATTTAGAAACTTCATCTAAAATGGAAGCTCCCAGATTGACCATGAATTGACAAATTTCAGCTTTCAGTCAACAGGAGAAATAGAGCCTTGAGAACTGAGCTTATTTCAGTTATAGAGATATAAAAATGTCTTTGCACTTTGCATTTATAGAATATTGTGACAGTTATACTTACCTGGCAGGGCAGATACCATGATCAGAATATTGTGACAATGAATTTTATACTTGTTACATGAGAATATAAAATTCTGGCTCAGGACAGACCCATCAAGAGCAAAATACTATTTAATGGGAACAAACTTGATTGCGAGGCAATCACATCTATGGTTCATATTATTTTTGTATTTAAATATTTTTTATTATCTGTCACTTCCTCCCCCGCTGCCAACCGAAGGGTAAACCCTGTGAAAGCAGAACATTTTGGCTTTCTTTTCTTTTTATCCTGTGCCTCAGTGTACCAGGGCTGGTGGGGGCTTGCTAAGGCCACAAGCTTGATATGGCCACAGGACCCTGCTCCAGTCTGCATTTTTAAGGGGTGGGGGGATGCAAACTTGTAGTTCTCCCATCTTTCTGACCTGGAGAGCTTTCCACAGCTCCATTTAGTGGAGTTCTAGTGCTGCCTCTTTTATATGCTAGTTGTGCTTTTAAACCCAAGCCTTTTTTCTGCACCCAAGGACAGAGGGATCTGTCTCTGACCCTTAGTAGTATCCTCTTCACTGCCCTTTGCAGCCTCCCTTCCCTACCATGTCCCCATCTCTCCTGCAGTTCTCCTTTGCTGGTCTCTATCTTTTGTCATGTAGAAGTCTTTCCCAGAGCTCTCAATTCTTCTTCATGAGGAATTCTATAAATAGGTATAATTTGATGTGTATCCTGGAGGAGGTGAGTTCAGGGTCTTCCTATGATGCCATCTTGGACCAGATCCTCCCTTTTTTTTTTTTTGAGAGAGAGAGAGAGAGAGAGAGAGAGCAAAGTCATGTGTGGGAGGGGAGGAGTAGAGGGAGAGGGAAAGATAATCCTAAACAGGCTCCATACCCAGCTCAGAGCCCCAAGTGGGGCTCGATCTCAAGATGGCGAGATCACGACCTGAGCCAGAATCAACGTCAGACACTTAACCAACTGAGCCACCCAAGTGCCTCCCTCTTTTTTTTTTTTTTTAATTGAATTGCAGGTTTCAGGTGGATGGCATGGTGATTTGACAACGATATGTATTACACAGTGCTCACCACAAGTGTAATCACCATCTGTCACCATACAAAGTTATTATAATATTATTTATGTTCCCTATGCTATATTTTTCTTCCCTGTGACTTATTTATTTTATCACTGCAAGTTTGAACCTCTTACTCCCCTTGACCCATTTTGCCCACCCCCACGGCCCTCTGCTCTGACAACCACCACTTTGTTCTCTCTCTTTATGACTCTCTGTTTATTGCTTATTTGTTTGCTCATTTGCTTTGCTTCTTAGATTCCACATATAAGTGAGATCATAATGTATTGGTCTTTCTCTGACTTATTTCATGTAGCATAATACCCTCTAGTTCCACCCATGCTGTCTCAGAGGGCAAGATCTCATTCTCTTTTGTGGCTGAATAATAGTCCATCGTGTATATATACCACATCTGTCTATCTTTTCATCTATCGATGGACACATACGTTAAAGCAGGGAGTTTTGTGTCCTTTGTTTATTACAGCATTCCAGTGCCTTGTACATATTAAAGGATCAAAAAGTACACGTTGAATGAATGAGTGAATGATTTGGCAAATTCATTAATCAGAATCTACTGGGAAGCTTTTTAAAGTAGAACTATCTTCCCCCAGCCTCAGAATACCTCTAGAGTGGGCCCTGAGTCTGTTATTAACAAGCTGTCCAGATGCTTGTGATGCACTTTGAAGTTCAAGAATTATCGTAGGACAGGGCTGGTAGACAGGGAAAGTATAGAAAGCCTGGTCAAGGGTGTGGAATTTTATGGAAATACAGCTGGGAGAGGGGACATTAAGTGTACTAGGCACTAGATCTCTCCATGAAGTCACCCATGGCCTGCCTTTGTTGTAATTTCTATCTTAATGAATTATTTGTGATTTTTACATTTCCATATGTGTGAGAAAATGGTGCCTTAGGTAGCACGGATTTTAAAGGTGCATCTCTGCATCTTGACATTCTTTTCCATATTTCCAATAGTTTTTTTTCTCTTTTCATTTTCTCTGGGATGTCATATCTTCACTTGAATGTGTCACAGGTTTCTCTAAATTAACATGTCTTTCATATAATTTCTCATGCCCACCTGACCCAAAATTAATATTTTATAGAAAACCTAACATTTCATAGAAGTTATCACCATTTGCAATTATATTAGATCTGTTTATTATTTTTAAATTTTGTTTTATTATGATAAGTCCACTTAACATGAGATCTACCCTGTTAATTGTTAATTGTATTGATGAATGTATAATATTGTTAATTATAGTACAATGTTGTACTGCAGATTGCTAGAGTTTGTTCATCCTCCTTGACCAAAACTTTATGCTCGTTGATTGGTAACCCTCATTTCTCCCTCCCCCTAGACTCTGGAAACCTCTATTCCACTTTTTTATTCTATGAACTTGATTATTTTAGGTATTGCATATAAGGGGATTCATGCAGTGCCTTTCTTTTTTTTTATAAATTTTTTTAAATGTTTATTTATTTTTGACAGAGAGAGAGAGACAGAGCATGAGTGGGGGAGGGGCAGAGAGAGAAGGAGACTCAGAATTCGAACCAGCCTCCAAGCTCTAAGCTGTCAGCACAGAGCCCAATGCGGGCCCAAACTCATGGAGTACAAGATCATGACCTGAGCCGAAGTTGGATGCTCAACTGACTGAGCCACCCAGGTGCCCCGCAGTATCTTTCTATGATGTATTCACTTTGAACCTGTCTTTAGGTTCATCCATGTAGTTACATATTGCAGAAATCTTTCTTTTTTAAAGCTGAAAAGTATATTCCATTATATGTATACATCACATTCTCTTTGTCTATTTATCTATTGATGGACATTTAGGTTATTTCCACATCTCGGTTATTGTAAATAACATTGTAATGAACAAAGGAGTGCTAATACCTTTACGAGACCCTGATTTCAATGACTATTTTTAATTTTTTGAAGAACCTCCATAATGCTTTCTATAGCAGTTGTACCATTTTGAATTCCCACCAAAAGTGTGCAGGGGTTCCAATTTCTCCACATCCATGCCAACACTTCTTAAACCACGACATTCACAAGTGTGAAAATACAACATTAGGTAACATTAGATTCAGTTCCCAGAGAAATGTGGATTTGAAAACATGCAAATTACAAACAACTTGATTAGCCACTTCTTTCTACTCTTAAATAAAATAGCAGGTTGACTCTGACTCTGTGAATCTCTGAAACATGGTGAGGAGCCTTAAGTAGACATAGAAGGAAACGGAAAGGAACATGCACCTGTTGCTGTGGATTTAGGTCTGTTGCTTCATTTGGAGGATCCAAAGTGCCACTTCATATTGTTTTTGAGATAATAAAGAAGTGGAAATAATATGAAAGGTTTATTGACATTTTATACATATTAACTCAACTAATCCTCACCTCAATTCCAATAGAGAGTTTCTATTTCAACGTGTGTGCCATGAACCACTGCCCTGTCCTGGGGTCTGAGGGCACATCGTACCCTAAATCTTTAAGGGGTGTGAGTTTTAAAAAATGTCCTTGTGCGCTCTGCATCTTCCTAATACCCCTATGAGGCTGAGAAAACTGAGGCCTAGGGAAGATGAGTGAATTGCCTAAGGTCACACAGCCTGAAAGTAGCAAAGACATATTTGAAATCTGGTGTGCCTGTTTCTTCCAGATTTTGCTTTGTTTTGTTTTTTCCCTACATCCTGTATGTTATCCTTGGTATGATTGCCCTCCCTGTATCCAATACAGCTATAGGAAAAGCGATGTCCCCAGTTGTAAATATATCAGGAATAACCCAGTTCACTAGCTCTCTTCTCTAGCCACAAGTCTTAGGGGATGTCATCCTTCAACCACAGGCTTGAATCTGGAGGAGCCGAAGACAGTGAGGACCATTCACAGTAACTGTCTCATTGTCCCAGCTGTATGCCCGGGTTTTTTTTTTTTTTACTCTTTTTCACTATTGACAGTGTTTAACAGAAATTTTCAACAAGCACAGCCATTTATCCTTTCCAGTGTACCAGATCAGAGGCAGAAAAAATAGAAGGAGAGCAGGACACTGCACAAGACAGGTGCAAACAGAGAAAGTTGATGCCTGGTGGTGAGGTAGAAAGAACCCAAGGAAAACAAACACCAGATGGAGAATATCCTGTCTCTTAGAGATAGAATATCTTATTCTCTTAGAATTGGTAGCAGTGAATCACACAGAAAAGTTTAAATTGTATCCAAATACACTCTTCTTAGGAAGTCAGAGAGGTGAATAATTCATCTTTATAATTATTTTTATTAAAAAATCGTTTACAAAAACTGTCACTTGAAAACTTTATGTAGAAAATTGATTTTTTTAAAAGAGAGACAGAGGACAAGTGAGGGAGAGGGGCAGAGAGAGAGACAGAGAATTCCAAACAGGCTTCACGCTCCCCACGGAGCCCAAGGCAGGGCACGACCCACAACCCTGGGATCATGACCTGAGCTGAAATCAAGAGTCTGATGCTCAACCGACTGAGCCACCTAGGAGCCCCCAAAATTGATATTTAACTTTAAAAAGGATAGGCCAATAGAGGCATTATTGCTACCTGCTCTCACTCTTATTCATTCTTCAAGGTGCCGCATCTGACAGAATCCAAATGGACATGATAACCTTCTCTACCCTTTCTGCTTTCAGATGCTCTTTATCAATCCGTACCTCCAGTGCTTTTCTTGCTGCCTATTTCATGCTGTCATCAAAACTAGTGCATTATACGGGGCACCTAAGTGACTCAGTCAGGCATCCAACCCCTGGTTTCAGCTCAGGTCATGATCTCATGGTTTGTGAGCTCAAGCCCCACGTTGGGCTCTGAGCTAACAGTGCAGAAACAGCTTAGGATTCTCTCTCTCTGCCCCTCCCTTGCTCATGCTGTCTCTGTCTCAAAATAAAGAAATAAACTTAAGTAAAATAAAATAAAAATGGAATTGTCACATACATGATCAAATGTAAAGGTATTTTCACTTTATATTTTATATTTATGTTTTCTAATACAGAAATATTAATGTAATTTTTAAAGTAAAACCAACTTTGAAACATATTTTAAAAGATTGCTGCATACTTTTCATATTTAGGTCAAGAATATATATGAATTTTTTGAATATATATATTACTTTGCAAAAGTAATACATATACATTATAAAATGCATATACATTACACTATTACATACGGGAATGTATTACGTGTGTACTAATACATGCACATTGTCAAAAATTTAGAAAATAGAGAGGAACAAAAGAAGAAAATAATTCTATCATTTAAGAAATAACCAATGATAATATTTTTGCATATATCCTGATATTTTTTATCTTTTTTCTTTTTTCTTTCTTTTTTTTTTGTTATAAAAACACTTAATGTGAGATCTACTCTTTTAACGTGAGATCAACAAATTTTAAGTGTACAATACAATTTTGTTGACTGTAGGTACAATGCTGTATGGTAGATCTCTAGGACTTATTCTACTGACATACTGAAAATTTATGTTCCTTGATAAGCAATTCCCCAAGGAATATCTTTTTAAACGGATATATTTTATACTAATAACTAAAGATTTGGTTTCACAAACTGTTTTTAATAATTTTCAGTAATATTACCTATTCCTAGTATACAGCTGAAATCTCAAGACTGCTTTCTGTTGGTAGGAGAATCAGCCGATTTTTCTTTTGAAAAGCATTCAATATCTGACATTTTTCCTCTGCAAATCAAAACCAGGCTTCTTTATTTCTTGACGATCTCCAAAATTGTGTTCACCAAGATCTGGTTCTTCTTCCATTCTAAATCTCGTCTAATATGCAATTGGAGGAATTCACGAGACTTCATCTGGCCAGTGGCTGTGGTCAGATATGACACGCGAAATATAAAAAAAATCAGTTAATTACTTTCCAGTTGTCCCTTCCTCTACCATGTTGACTGAATGGATCATGTGTTCCAGACGATACAAGCAGAGGATGATGGAATCTTCCTCAGCCTGGATGGCTGCTTTAGTGAGAGGAGTACAGTTGCCCTTTAGCTGAAGCCCCAAGAGACCATTAAGTCTTATTCTGTGAAGTCAAATTGATTTCTTTCCTTGCATCTGGAATGATAGTATGTAACATCCTTGGCACAACTGAACAAAATAGTCGAGTTGTGAAAGGCTGCCCTACAATGTTGCCAGACTTGCAATGGACTTTGCCCGAATGAGAAATAAACTTTGTGAAGTTAGCCGCTGATAATTTGGAATTTTTTTTTAGCCACTACGGAATAATCACTTCTGTCCTAAGACTGTTGTTTTAGGAATATCTTACCATGAATACCGTTTAAAATTGTCTCACTGTGAGGAACCCCAAATCAAATTCCTTCATATGCAGGTAATTTAATTCTTCATATTACATCTTGAAATGGATAAAATATATCAATTGTTTTCTATGCTTAAAGACCCATAGACTAAATTGCCAGCCCTTTATATTCTTATGGTACTTATTTGTATTATTCTATTTATTTATATTGCATTTTTCCTCTTGAGGTGTACTTTAGTAATATTTAGATAATTCTTCCTATTCCAGGCTGAAAGAGAACATCTGCAATGGTCATAAATATGGTATATGACTCTGAATTTCCATTCAACATAATTTCTAAAGATACAATCACCCTAACTCCCTCTCTTCTTCAGGCAGAGTCCCAAGTATCTCATGTGATTTTCTTGGCATCCACTCAAGTACTGATAAAGCTACTAGTGCCAACCTCATCCCTACCTGCCACCCTGAATCTGCTGCTTTTCTGCTTTGCAACTTGACCTTGACATTGCTGCTGGAATGTGACATTGCTAGCACTTCCCACATTGCTATCACTCCCTCTGTCAGTACCAGTGCTCCTCGTTGAGGTAAAGGAGGTCCTTCTTTCCACCTATACCCTCCCCCCCAGTATTAACAAAGAATGCCAGGGGAAAGTTCAACCCAATATTTTGGGCTAACTCACAGGAGTGTCTTTGATGTCACTTCATTAGCAATAACCTATTATTTATCCTAAGACTGGGAAATATGGCTTAATTCTAATCTCCACTGGATGGAGGGGCTTAGATTTCTGTGTATCACTCCGGATACACATAGTGTATCACTCCAGATAGCCTAAAAGACCATGGCAGAACTGAGCTTGCATGAGTGGATCTAGCTATGAGAATGAGGCAGAAAACTGATAAGGGAGAATCAAGGTGGGAAAAGAGGAAGATGAGACTGTTTTAAACATAATCAGTCTGAGGTACTGTGATGAACATGAAAAGGGGAACACTGCTCAGTGATTTAGAAAAATAGAAAAAAACACACAGATTCAGCAGTCAGCAACATAAACAAAGCTGCAGGAGTATATATGAGAATATTCTATATAGCTGGTTAATTACAAACAACTGCCATACCTGAAAACATGGTTAACTAGATATTAGAATTTTTTCTATGAAACATCTAGGAATATTGAGTTATAAAATAATGATCATCTGGAAGTACATAGCTAATCTTGCAAGTAAAAAGAGATGTCTCTGAGGGGACAAGGTCATAAAGGAAGATGAAAATAAGGAAACAAGTGGGTGATGAAACCACACCTATCCTGACTGCATGTATGAATCTCTTGTCACCCAGCAAGTTGTATGTCAATGACATTGGGCCCACTCAGGGTAAAGATTTAGAGGTGGAAGCCAGAGCCCTCAAAGAGCCATGTGTTCAGTGAAAGCGTTGACCATAAAAAAAAATGTGTGTCTGAAAGCAAAGAGAGAAACAAACGTATTTATTTGTCCTGAGAAAGACAGAGAGAGAGCAAGTGCAGGAGAGGCAGACAGAGAGGGAGACAGAGAATCCCAAGTAGGCTCTGTGTGCTGATAAAGCAGAGCCCGACACAGGGTTCGAACCCATGAAATCTCGAGATCATAACCTGAGCTGAAACCAAGAGTCAGATGCTCAACCGACTGAGCCACCCGGGCACCCCAGGAAACATATATATTTTCGCCCAGACTTAGATAAAAGCAAAAGTTTCTCCTTGATTTATAAAAATCAAGCTGTCCCTCAAGAAGAGTTGGAATTGTCATTTGTATGATTTATATGATCTGATAAACTACACACATTTTGAATTAAATAATATTAAGTTAGTAGAATCCTACAGTGCCAAGCAGAAGCAAACATAGATATTCTCTGGAGAAATTTGCCCTGATACAGGGCTTGCAGAATTTCTAAAAATAAAACCCAACCATTTGAACAAGAATCCATAATCCAAAATTAATAATACTAAGAGAAACAAGCTACCAGAATGAATGCAAGAAGAACCAACAAACAGTAGTAGTAGACTTCCTAGGCACTTCTGATAATGGAATTCTCAGATACAAAATTTAAATAAGTATTTCTTAAAGATATAAAACATAGAATTGAAATATCACATAAAAATTAAAAATGATCAAAACTGAAAAAATAGAAATTCCCCAAGTAAAAAATATGATCTTTGAAAAATCAAAACACAACAAAAGTATTAAATATAAGATTAATTACAACTGAGGAGAGAGTTAGTAAACTGGAAGGAACCTTAAAAAAAATTACCTAAAGTCCAGTAGTACAAAGAGGAAGATACAAAAGATAGTTTAAAAATATGGAAGATAATGAGGTCATATACATGTAAAGGAAGTCCCAGAAGGAGAGAATACAAAAGAGAGAGAGAGAGAATATTTGAAGGGTTAATAGCTGTGAAATGCTCAGACTTTAATCAACAGTGTAGATGACCAGTCAGTTGCTACTGCCACACAGGCTGTTTTCCCATGTCATTCAACTAGTTCTCAGAAAAGAATGTAATTGGAGGAGATGGTTGCTTTCTGTTATAGTCAAGAGTAGATGGACATGTCCCATTCTCAATTTCCCTCCCACCTTCCCTCCATTCTCCGTGTGTGAGTGTGTGTGTGTGTGCGTGTGTGTGTCCCCACCCTTCCTCTCTCTCTCTCCTCACCAAATACGATGAGTTGATGACCCCATGTTAAACGTGAAGGAATCTGGATGCCTCAGTTCTTGCTTAGACGATAATAGCCCAGGAAAGCCACTAACCCAGGAACACCTGCATTGAAGTTTGAGCAAGAAATAAAACTTACAATATGTTAAACCAATGACTCTGGGGTCTTTTTTGTTATAGCAGCTGGTATTAATTACCCTAACTAATACACAGAGAATCAGGAAACCCCATAAATCCTAAGAAAGATAAGTAAGATCATGCTTATTTACATGCATCAGACTAAGACAATAAGAGCATATCAAAAATGAAGAAAATCTTAATAGAAACTAAGCTTTATATATTCTTTCTTTAACATAGCTCTCAAAGTTGACTACTCTTTCCCATCTCCATCATAAATACCTAAGTCAAGATGTCCATTATCCTTCCCGTGAAACACCGAAGAAGCCTCCTGACTGGTCTCCCCATCTTCCACTCCTACCCTGACTCTAATTCTTTCCCCACCTGTCAGAAAGTGGGGCCTTTCAGAAGTGGAAATCCATTATTACCATACTTCTGCTATAAAATTTGAATGGAATTCCACTTCTCTTGAAATATGGTTTGGACTTTATAGCATAATTTTCAAGTCTTTCAGCAATATGACCATGCCTACCTTGCCAATTTTGTCTCTTGTTATTCTCACTGTCTCTAGCCATGCCAGACTTACTTTATGTCATTTAACGAATTATTCTTTCATCTCCAGGTGTTCTCATATTCTGTTGATTTACCTGGAATATTTTCATTTTCACCTGAATATCTTTCACACATTGTGTCATCAGAGAAGCTTCCTCAGGTAACAAAGATTAGTTTTAATCTCTGAGCTTCTATTTTTGAAGCATTTTTCCTGACAGTAATGGTTGTTTTATTCCTATCTTGGGATTGAGACTTAGTTCATTTCATAGAAATTAGGGTGATGAATTTCTTGGTGGAAGTAAGCTGAATATAGTTGCTGGTGCATAGTAGATGCTTAGTAAATATTTCTAGAATAAGGTGAAGTAAATAAATGAATGAATGAGCAAATGAACCAAAAGAACATAAGGCCATGTTTCAGGAAATTTCCACTTGTTTTAAAGATGATTGTTGGATACTAGACTGGTATTTGATCCTGATGTCTATCAGAAAAATAATCAAATCTTGGCAATTAAAGTTAAAAAAAAAACTCATCATCCTTAATTTATTCTAAGTATTAATGGACCTCAGTACACAGAATTGTGCATAACACAAAACTTGGTTTTGTAATAATTAGTACATCTATAGTCCTCATTTGTTTTTTTCTCTCCTTTGTTCATTTGCTAATTTATTTATCTATTCATGCATGCATTCATTCATCCAATTATAGTAGCATTGTAATAAACACTCGTGAGAACACTACCCAACATAAGAATTAAAAAACTCCCCATACCCTCTTGCACCACTAACTGATGTAAGAACTATCCTAGGTCTTGTGTTCATTTTTTCGTTTTCCAAAATTATATCCTTATGTACATAGATACGCCTCAGTTGTATGTGTTTACTTTAGTCTCTGACTTTAACTGTTATAAAGGGTGTTACTCAGCATGTTGTTGTCTGGGATTTTTTTTTTTTTTTTTTTTGCTCAATTTCCCATTATTGAAATTCATTCATGTTTTTATATGTAGCTGAGTCTATTTATTTTCTTGCCATTTAATATTTCATTATATAAATACATCATAATTTATTTATTTCTCCTTTCCTATTAGTGGACATTTAGCTGTTTCTAGTCTTTTGCTTTTATGAACAGTGTTTCTTATGAACTTCCTTATATATGTCTTTTATGGCAAATGTGAAAATATTTTTCTTGGGTCTATATGTAAGAGAGGAAATGTTGGGGCCATAAGAGACAATGAAAATGTTATAAAATTTACTTCCTTAAGATCATTTTATAACTTTCTTTACTTTCTAATATTATAAAATATTCAATATCAAAATGGCCCATTTACAAGTCAGTGAGTTTCCTGCTTTTAAAATTCAAAGATTAATTTAATATTCACCTGATAGGCTTTCTTCTCTGGGCAAGAGATGGGGCCATTCATCGTTCATTCAACAAACATAATTTAGCATCATGTTGGGGGTTGAGGATTACCAGGGAACAAGATAAGCATGGTTCCTGCTGTCTTGGAGCAAGACCCTAATAGTCAATTATTAATGTGATAAATGCCATGAGGAAGTGTAGGAAGTTATAGAGTGAAGAACAGAAATGCCTGTTCTGGTCAGAAGATGGGGAGGATAAAGGGGAATGCTTCCTGTAGAAGGGCCCCAGAAGCTTAAACCTGAATTAGGCATAATATTCCCCAAGGGTGGGGAGACCAGAGAGTTGGTGGAAGAGGTCTTCCTGATAGGGAAAGCAGCATGTGAGGATATTGCCTTGGGCTTCTGTCTATACTTCTTCCCTCCCCAGGCTTAAATGTATGCTAGGGTCCAAGGCAGAAATTAGAGCCTCAAACAGCCATTTTTATGGTCTCCCTATCTTTCTTTCTCCCAGCCAGGGCTCTCCTCTGCCAAAGGAACCTGAAGACCTATCAGCTTCTAATGACGGAAACTACACATCAGTACACTAGGCAAGAACACATGTAGCCTTCAGCTGGGGACTCCTACTGCAATTAAAACATAACATAATAGCTATTGGGCATTTCTGAGAAAGGAATGAAAAGTTCAGAAAGTAGTATGGGGAAGTGGGCCTTGCATAAGACTGGCTCTTACATGAAAGCTTAATACCTTTAATATAAAAATAGATAAAAGGACAGTAATGAAAATGTAAGCTTTTCTTTCAGTGGCATTGTATTTCAATATCTCTAATCTAACATACATAGCCTCACTTACTCTGGGGATTCACTCTATATTTTTTACTTTTGAGTTGTTTTCAATTCAATACACTGAAAAATTAAACAGTTGTGAACTTATTATAGTTTTTTTTTTTTTTTTGGTCCTCATATCAGACAAAATCAATCAATAATTAACAATACTTTTTGTGAGCCAACTAGATATTCATTACTATTCTATGGTCTAAAATAAACCAGACAAATAAAAGATGCCATATCTGAGCCTCCAGAATATTCATCTGGTTGGGTATATTTATTTACACATGTGTGTATTATTTTATTTAAATACTTTATACACTATATAAATATATACAGAATTTATTATAAATTAATATATGTACCTTTTTCTACCCAGATTATTTGTATATATAACACTTTCTCTTCTGAGACCTTAATTTGGCAAATTAAATTTCTTCTTTTCCATTATAAAGCCTATGCATGGCCTTCTAATATTCTTTGTGAAAACTATTTGACAATAACAAACTTGTTCTCCTTTAATCCTTGGGACAAACAGTAATTTTTATTTATTTAAGTCTTAGTTTTCTGACTATTAATGTGCAAGGGGTCATATTGTGAAATAAAGGCTTAACAAATGGCCTGTTTGGAATATCAATGAGTTACTTTTAGTCACCACAAAGAAAATGCAAAGATTCTTTTATAAAGTAAATACTAAACTGTCACAGAACTCATTTGGAGAAAAAGAAATAAAAGAATATTCATTTGAAACTGCCTGGCATACTGCTTGTTTTCAGGCATGGCAGGGCAGTTATAAATCTGAAAGGAACCTTAGAGCTTCTCACATAATAAAGTCCCATTATGACCTGGCCGTTCTGTAGATAAGGAGACTGAGGCCAGAAAAGTCAGTGCCAATCTAAAGTCACATAGCAACCCTGATGCAGAGTCAGGCACAGAACCCATGGCTTCGACACCATGGATTGATTGCTCTTGTCCCTAAACTATGGTTTATTCCTGCTAAGCAAGTTTATTCCAGAAAAAATGTTTATTCCAGCTTCATGATGAAGCTGGCAAAAGATAAAAGAAATCAGGTTGATATAGTGGGCATCATTTTCTCAATAATTTTCTTGAACTATCTGCCTACCCTACGAGTACACACACACACACTCTTTAACACACACTCATATTTACAAATACAAATGCGCATAGATGATTATAAGATACTGGAAGACGAGCCAGCTTCTTATTTTTTGTGATCCCACAGGAAAGAACCTAGTTCCTTGCACATAATTAAGCTGAACTGAAATTCTCTAAGTATAGTTCAGCATCCCTAAAGTACCCAGTGTACCCGTTTTATGCTGTGAGCTTGTTTACACTCCTCATTTTCATTCTCTTCTGGGATGGGTGGCTGTCTAGTGTGGGCAAAGGAGTTCAGAATTTGAAGTCAGACAAAACTGGATTAAAATCCACATTTAATTTTTCTTTTCTTTCTTTCTTTTTTTTTCTTTGAGAGCATATGTACACGAGTGCGGGAAGGGGAGAGAGAGAGGAGAGAGAGAGAGAGAGAGAGAGAGAGAGAGAGAGAGTCTTAAGCAGGCTCCACACTCAGTGCTGGAGCCAAGGTGAAGCTCGATCCCACGACCCTGAGATCATGACCTCAACTAAATCGAGAGTTGGATGCTTAACTGACTGAGCCATCCAGGCGCCCCTGCACTTAAGTTTTATTATATGTGCCATCTTGGGGGAAGTTAATATTGCAACATTAAACATCCAGTTACATAGACCTGGTTTGCAGGTAGATTATTACATAACTGATAGGAGGGCTGCTTTGGCTGTCAGCTGTCTGTCCTTGTGCCTTACATTTCTGTGTGCAATAGCCTGACCTCTTGCTCATAGCATCTCCATCTTTTTCCTGAGGTCTTGTGTATATAGCAGGCCAGAAGTGCCCAGGAATTATCTCCTTCCCCCCAACACCTTCCATCCATTAGCAATTGCCCTTCAAACCAGTGACACACTGGCACTGATATATAAATAACCCAGCTCCCTCCCCCTTTCATTGAAAAAACTCCAAGGCACATGTTTGACAATGATTCCCAGGGTTCCTCAACTGATTTCTGTTCCAGTTGCCAACAACGGTAACTTGTCTGATGATGTCCAATTTATTGGCTTTCTTCCCTCCCCTGCCTCATTTCTTCACTCCCCTACCAGAGTCGCTTGGACTTGGCTCCTCATTAAACTATTTACACTTGAATCCTTGTGTCCAGATCTGCTTCCACATGAACTTGAATGGAGATAGATATAGACAAGTGAATAGGTCATTATAAAATGTGAGTGTTATAAGAATGTTAAGATTAGGTATTACGGAAATACTTAACACAGATTGTAAGGGGCTTTGTTCGAAGAGGATTTCCTGGGGTAAGAAAAAAATTTTTGAAGTACGAAGAGAGTTCCAGAAGGGGGGAATTGTAAGTACAAAATCTTGGAGGCAAGAGACAGTATGTTATCATGTTTAAGTAGCTGAAAGTGGTTAAGTGTACCCAGAATAAAAAAGTGGGTGTATAGGGCAAATGATAAGAAAGCCTGGACAGGTAGGCAAGGGACAGATCAGAAGGACTTTTGTGAGCTAAGCCAAAGAGATGTTCCTTTATGAAAGAGCAATAAAGAGGCATTGTGGGAAGTGAAACAGAACAGTGATATGATCAGATTTCTGTTACAAAAAGATTCACATTTGACAGCACTGGGGAGAATGGATTACAGGGATCAAGGTAAAAAGCTGGGAGATCCATTGGAAGCCCATGGCAGTAATCCAGCTAAGAAATGATAAGAATCAGAACTAAGTTAATAGTAGAGAAATAGAAGAGAGGACAGATCTCAAAATTATTGCGTGGGTCAGAGATCAACAGGACTTTTTGAGTAATTGACAATGGAGGGTAATGGGAGAGGTAGAACATGACAATGACTCCACATGTCCAACATTGGTAACGGTACCATTTGACAGTTATGCTGCTCACTGAGCTGGTCGTCAAAGAGGGAGAGGTAAGTTCAGAAAGTCAAATTGTGAGGGCGTTTTTGGCTATGTTGAGGGTTATATGTTTGTGGGAAAATCACATGAAACCAGAAGTTTAGCCTACGAGGAAAAGAAGCTACATCCAAAGATGTAGAAATTAAAGTCACTGTCATGCAAGAAAGTGATGCTATAAGAGCAAATGCAGTCAACCTTGGAGAAAAATGTGAAGGGAAAATGCATGGCATTACTACGTAACACAGGAATGCCAACATTTATGGGACTGACAGAAAATAAGAGTTCCATTAGGAGACTGGCGATGACAGAGATGCCCGCCCTCTGGCAGAAGGACCATCAAAACCCATTCTTGTGCCCACAGCATGTACAGAAATTTGTCACAGACCTCTTGCACTTTGGGCTCCAACTTAGCCTCAGAATTTTCCTCAACTCAGCATAGTTGGAGTAGTAAGGCTCATGACTACTTCCAAGAGCTGTCATGTGGATTAAATAAATAAATATGTAGAGCACTTAGCCCAACATCCCATAACTTGGCAAGAACCTAATAAAAGATACATATCAAGCCATCGAGGTGGGTGCATATAATTTTGTCATAGGAGACAGGGGAAGGAGGCTGAGGGAATTCTTTTCTGAAAGCCCTTATTTTCTCTGAAGCAGGCATCTGGGCCATCTGTAAAGAGGAGCAGAGGAAATGAGAAGCATGAGAAAGCTGGAGATTGTTACGGATAACTAGTGAGGGAAACGGGTACAGGAGCTGGCAAAGAACCCACACAGGAGTTGTAAGGGATTGCTGAGGACCAGGAATGAGTCTGGAAATCATAAACGACAATCCTAAATAAAAAGTTATTAATCATAGAAGAATAAACAAACCCAAAGCCAGCAAAAGGAAGGAAGCAATAAAGATTAGAGCAGAAATAAATGATATAGAAACTAAAAAGACAATACAACAGATCAATGAAACCAGGAGAATCATAGTCTCATTTTCCTTTGAGTGTGAGACATGGGGGAAAAAAAAACCACTACATTAGGAAAAAAGAATAAAAGGAAATAATGCTCATGGAAAAAATAATCGCTGTGCTAGGTGTGTTGTATAAATCATATAACTTTCTTGGAAACTATATGAGTGGATATTATTATTTCCATTTTTCAGATGATGAAACCAAGGCTGAAGTATTTTTTTTATAAATCACCCAAGAGCACTTTTGTAGTAAAAGGAAGAGCTGGGATAGAATCCAGGGGTGGCTAGAGCTCAAGTCTGTGCTATAGGCAAATACATCTTCATTATACCAAATCTCCATCTTTAAAACAATAATTTCTTGTGTTTCAGCTTCTTTCTCTCTGTTCTCTGTTGACATTTCACTACTCATATTTAAGGGAATTCCTTCAAAGTCAACCAAGAAATAGACACTAAACTGCTGGTAATAATTTCAAACCAGCCTTATTGTATTGTTGCTGTAGTTGTTGTTCCTCACACATCTGTGGAATATTTTATCTACTTCAGTTAAATTTTATTTTAATGCAAAAATGATAATAAATCTCTTGTCAGCAGAGATCATTATTCCAGAACAAAAGACACTTTAACATTCACATTTTTAGTTCTTTTCTCTATTCTCACTTTCCACCCCACTCTATCTACCTATCTATCTATCTATCTATCTATCCATCTACCTATCTGTGTGATTCTCAGTATTCACAATAGTTATATTCTACAAAGTCTCCACAAACATTGAATTAACAAATATTGAACCACTGCTCCTAGGGGAAATACAGAGTTAGGTTCCTATGAGCCTCTGATCCCAATGTTTTCATAAAACAATCAATGCATAACAACGTTTTTTGTGTTTCTGATTAAAAACACCTTATGTAATATTATTCTTGATTCATTAACATTGAACTCATGGCCAGCAGCACTCTGACTCCTGTCCAAGAGAAGTTCATGAGACACATGTATTTTTTCTGTAGTGCACATCACAGCCTTCTTGCACTTAGGAACAACACTAGACACAATGTCAGCATTATGTTTGGGACCCATATGAAGTGGTGACAGCACCAACAAAGCACAAAAAGTGTGGAAAATGTGGCCCCAAACAGACCACGGAGAGGATATGTGTATACAGTATGAGAATGGAAACAATAAGGCAGAGGGTCACCCTGTTGGCCTTCGGCCAGGAACATGGACAACTCAGATTTTCACCACTCTGTGCATGTCTATGAATAACTAAAAAAAATCCATGAGTATTGATTTCGGGGCTTCAAATCAGTTTTGATAATTTGGTGAATTCACATATTGCAGAATCTGAATAATCAAGATTGACTCTGTGTGTGTGTGTGTGTGTGTGTGTGTGTGTGTGTGCCTGAGTGCATATCTGTACTTTTCACAAATTTAAATGTTACCCCATGTACTATCTAGTATTTCTTTATGTATCAGAAACTGTCCCATGCCACAAACTGAAAGGACTGCCCATCAATGGAGAGTTCTATGTGAAGACTCCTAAGGAAAGGATCCTTAGACAAGCTTATGAAGTTTGGAAACTCCTGGAGAACAAACTCTCACACTGGAATAACTTTTTCTTTTAATACTATGCTCCTCGGAACTGCCTCCTTTCTGTTAATTTTTATATCTTTGCATCTCTTTCAACAGCAGAATGTCAAAACGATATCTACGTTCTGTGCCCATAAAGCCAGTGCACAACACTGAACTGGAAATCCCTTGAGATTTGCTTCAAGCGTTTTCACTGTTGCCAAAAACTAGGTTTGGGCTTTTAATGTTTAAACTGGTGGTGAGGATTCACTTATATGCATTTTTTTTGGCCAGTCCTGTAGCTTATGGCATTTTTGTCCCTTCAACAATTTGCCTGCTGCAGTCAGACTTACTGTCACTGGAGAACACAGCAGCAAATAGGATATAAACTCTGCAGCAAAAAAAAAAAAAAAAAAATGCAGCAGTGCCTCCTTTTACCAGAACAAAGTAGAAAATCTCGGACTGCACTGCTGGGTCTATTGTGTTCTTAATCACATTTTGTGTAAAAATTGTAATGACTCTTTTGCTACAAAAACAACTGTAGAAGCCATAAATGTTTTGAGGTTCTCAGGGAGCTTCTCCTCAGATACTCAGAATTACCACTGAAGCCCCCCATAGGCTGTCTTCGTGTGTCATCATACAGCCAAGTTATTATCTTTTGCTACATTTAGGGCACAATGGCCAAATTCTTTCCATTCATCGCCTAAATCATTTCATGTCAAAATAGATTGTGTTTCCACTAATCCCTGATGTTTCAAGTCTCTTTTCTAGAACTCTCTATCCTATGGCTGACTTCACTAGTATGGATGATATGGGTAAAAGGCCCTCCATTTTCTAGAGTCCACAATATCTTTGTAAATTATCAGCCCTCAGCCGTCCCCCACTCCCCAAACACTGAAGGCTTATTCGTTAGGAACAATTCACCCCTCTAGTGGTAGGATGTGAGTACTGCAGCTTAAGCTCAGGCAAACAGCTAAGCTTATGGCTGAAAGAGTAACTACAGACATTTTTTTATATATAAGATTCCCCTTTTTATGCTGGTTTGTCATTAAATATAACTCAACAAAGAAATCTCTTTAAAATGTTCATTTTCTTTCTTATGTGTATATACAGGGAAATGCTTACAGCTATAAACAGGCAGTATTAACACTAATAGATTTTTGTTTACACTCGTCTCCAGTTTTCCCTTGTTTAGAGTCAAATAGAAACAGATTGGAAAAATGTTTTTGTGTGTGTGTACTTTACCAAGTTAAGCAATAATGGTGAAATTTTTTTTCCGTCTGCTTCCTATAAACAATGAGGTTCTGTTAAAATCCACAATTTGGCACCAAACGGAAAAACTGTCCAGCTGAACTGGGTTGTAATGGAAATGCAATGACATTACTACCAATGAATACCGGGTAGCTACTGTGGGAATGATAGGAAAATTCTGATTTCAGCTCTGCTATTGTGATGTTCCTGCCAGTTAAAATGTTGGAGCTGAAAGGCGCCTTCAAGATTTCCTGGACCGGAAGTCCTGAGAGGTGAAGTAACTTGTCCCAGATCACACAGCTAGTTAGTGGCCAAGCTGGAGCCCATTTCTCCTGATGTGGAAATCCACAACACCTTCCTAACAACAATCCTGGTAATTATGGCACAAGTCTGAAGGCAGAGTGAACAAGCTTGAATGCCACTCTGTCTGTGGCTTGTCTGGACAATCATGCACGAGTCCTTTTCATCTGTACAGCGAGGCTGATGGGGATGCCCGTCTCAGAGATGGCGTGTAAGCATTCAAAGGAGAAGCTGCTGGAGAAGTACTTAGCATGGGACATGATGCATAATAAGTACTCGGTATCAGTATTGTTATTACTATGAGCTTTTCTCTTTGCTGTTTTGGGGCCAGTCTAAAAACAGAACTTCTTTTCACTCTCAGGAGTAAATGAGTATGTAAATTAGGGAAATTTGAGTCTTTGTTTTTTATTCCATTACTCATAAGTATTTCAGTACTATGAGAGCATTACTAATCTTATCCTTCATTTATGCAGTAATATAAGGGTGATAACAGCTGTTTTAAGAGAGGATTTTGATTTTTTTTTTCAGAGCATCATATGCATTGCCTCTATTAAGCCAGATTTGTGAAATAATTCTAGTATAATTTAGGTACTATGGCATATTAGAAACCAAAGATTATAAAGTGCAAATGAGATTTTTTTCTTCTGCTGACATCATAACAGTTTTTACAGAGCCATTATCATCTCAATGGGTACGGATGTCATCCAGTCATTATCCTCAGATCATAACGAGGTGGACCATTAGTGCCTCCTTTGGAGACCTTATGGTCTGAGATGTTAATGAGTCTTTGGGGAACCCTAAATCCTGGGATGGTTGGCAGGATACTCCAGACCATAACAGAAACTTCTTCGCAATGACAATGGATCCTGTCAATTTCTATTAAGGAGCTTCTTAATTCCCCAATCATTAAGATAGTAGAAGGACTTATTACACTAGCCTATAATTAAGAAAGCTTTCAGCCATAAATCCCTTCCGTAGAGTCCTTCCCTCCATTCAATATGGAATGAATAAAGGGTAAGAGTCCCACAAGAGGAACTATGGAGACAGCATTCATCTCGGGAAAATCTGACAGGATGAAGATTCTCTCTGCTTTCCCCCAAACTCCCTCAGCCCCTACACGACTCCCTTGCAAGAACACAGAACAGCGAGGCCCCTTGACTAACACATAGAGGTCTCCAGCAACTGATCTGGTGGTGATCTTTTGTCACAATTGTCATTTGGATTGGCCTGTACCAAGTATTCCCGCTAGGCATTATGACAGAGAAACACAAGTTGAAAGCACCATCTCTGCCTTTAAAGAACTCGCGATCGTATTGGAAAGAGGGGATGATAAAGTACAGCAGTGACATTAGAACGTAAGGCAACAATACAGAGAAGAACAGAGGCAGCACTGAAGTGATTTCCCAACAGTTGGCGTAAAGAGTATGTGCTATGAATTGACTGAGGAAATCCGTGTGGAAATAGAGGCTTAATGAGTATTGCATTCTTTCCTACTTTAGAGAAGGATGCGTTCAGTGTGAATTGTTTACTATTGATTCATTGCATTCTGCCTCAGTTTCTCAATAGTTAAATGACTGGACTAATACACCTTGCTAGGAAATATTACTAGAGAATCAAATGATCAGGTTACATTTGTTGTTATTTTCTATAAAAGGAAATAGCTCCTGGCATGCTAAAGTGACAGGTGCTACAGAAATATTCAGATAGGGAGACGTGCAAGCTTCATTACAAGTGAGGTTTACTCTCCTAACCCAAAATGTATTGCTTTAAAAAAAGCAAGGAGCCAACTAGGAACAGAAATTATGTGCTGCCATAAAAATCAAAAATGAAAGAATCCAACCCGTTGACCTTGAATGTACGGAAACTTGAAGTTCCCTCATTCTTTTTGATAATCCTGGACTTTTCATCTAAATTTCATTCGACCTCAAGCAGACCTGCATTTGGCTTATTACTGAAATTTCATTGCTGAAATTTTCCGATGTAAGAAGTTTTCTAATCAGAAGTTAAACTTAGAGAAAATCTCCACTAGAGTGAAGAAGAAATAAACGTCTGCTTCTGCGTTTTGTGCTTTGGGAATTTGAGTTCGTTTTATTGTGATGTTTCCAAATCAGGTCTTCTTCAATACTAACAAGGGAAACCATCACACAGGACCCATCTCTGAACCGAAGTCTTGAATGGATTGAAAATTTACAAAGCAACAAAGGTTGCTTTAAGTTGCTAACAAGAAACTCCTGGGTTTAACTGTGGCTTTAAGGGCATTCAGAAACCTAGGTCTATGATCCGATATTTGAGACTTTCTTCATTGTTCTATTTAAGTTCCTTGAGGCAGTTCATCATCTTTTGGTTTCTCTTTTGCTTATAATCACTTGGCATTTGACTATCATGTCAGGGTAAGCTGAGAACCTATACTAAGCCCTACCCTAAAGATAGGTGTAGTAAGCAAACTGGTTTGAACATTTGCAGCTTCCAAGGGCATTTCACCAGCGTTCCTCAAGTTCATCTATCATACCTGCTCCTCCTACTTCTCATCACAGGAAGGTCCTTCAAAATACAAGGGCACCTGAGTGGCTCAGTCAGTTAAGCTTCCGGCTTCGGCTCAGGTCATGATCTCATGGTTCGCGTGTTTGAGGCCCGTGTCGGGCTCTGCGCTGACAGCTCGGAGCCTGGAACCTGCCTTGGATTCTGCATTTCCCTCTCTTCCCCTCCCCTGCTCATGCTCTGTCTCTCTCTCTCTCTCTCCAGAATAAATAAATATTAAAAATATTTTTTTTTAAATACTGACCACTCTCCACTCTATTCCCTATGTAAGCACAAAGCCTTCTGGGCACAAAGTTGCTTAAAATGGATTGTGAAGAACAAGAAAAACAACAACAAAAAGAGTGTAACACATGGCTTCCTGCTCCCTGCCTGCTTCCTCAATCCTGGAGATACAATCTCATACACGCAGACACTCACACACACACACACACACACACACACACACACACCACATATGGTTTTTCCTCCCTCTACTTATACCCCTCAAAGGACAGCTCTGTGGTGAGAAGCTTTTATTTAGCAAGTCAGAAAGCATTTCAGAATCCCATCGAATATCTGAATAAGCCCCAGGTTTACACAAGCTCTAACTCAGGAACTCAGCATCTTCCCCTTAAAAGATAGCCCTGGACCCTAACAATTGCACAAACAACCTTTGTCTGCATTATCCAAGAGGGCACACCCCATCTCAATCTTCAGATGTGGATGATACGCGTTTATGGGAAGTGTATACCAGAGCTGTGGGGGAAAGACCTGACATTAGTCCCAGATCAAATTAGAGATTAAAAAAAAAACTGAACCAAATATAAGCCCTTGAAGGGCAGATGTAAATTGGATAAGCTTCAATATTACAAGACTAACAAGAAAGAATTCTGAGACAAGAATGAAAAGCAGAATACATCCACTCTAAGTCACTGCTGAAGGAAAAGATAGAGTAAAATGGGCTGTTTTTCCTGCTTATATGGGAAGGCATAATGGGGGAACGCTTGGGAGACCATGGCAATTATTGGGGAGAGCTACATCTCCCTCCAGAAGGTGTCCAGTTATTCTGAGAAGACAAGACGCAGGGTCAGCAGGAAGGAAGTAGGATAGAAAAGCTGATCTGCACAATGCCTTCCAACTTGGGTGTGAAGGAAACTGTTCGTTTCCTTGACTGTTAATACTCTAGCAAGTGCTCCCCAGTAGAATTTTCTGCAATAATGGCATGATTCTTTATCTGTTCAGTCCAGTATGATAGCCACTAGTCTCACCGGCCTAATGAGACCATGAATTCTTGTTCATGCAGCTATGGAAATGAATTTTTAATGTTATATGATTAGAATTAATTTACATTTAAATAGTTATCAGTGTAGTGGCCACCATATTGTACAGCAAAACTATAGCAGATAAGCATCATTACAAAGACTCTTCTTGGGCCACGTGATCTTTTTTTTAATGTTTATTTTTGAGACAGAGAGGGAGGCAGACCACAAGGAGGAGACGGACCGAGAAAGAAGGAGACACAGAATCCAAAGCAGGTTCCAGGCTTTGAGCTGTCAGCATGGAGCTTGATGTGGGGCTCGAACTCACAGACCTTGAGACCATGACCTGAGCCAAAGTCAGATGCTTAACCTATTGAGCCACTCAGGCACCCCACATGATATTGGGATAATCTCAGTACCTGCCCTGAGGAGCTGTGGGATCTCAAACAAGTTCCTTAACCTCTCGGAGCCTCCAATCCTTTGTCTCTAAAACAGCTAAAATAATATCCAATTCTTGCGGGTTAGGTCTTAGGACCTCATACATAGTATTCCAACATCTCTGCCATATCTGAGTCTGATGCTTGCTCTGTTTCTTCAAAATTGTGGTAAACAAGCCTTTAGTAGTGTGATGGTGAGGTGTGGGGGAGGGAAAGTGTTCTGTGGCCCTATGATTAGGTCTTAGTCTTCAGTGAGCCTGTATCTGTGGGACTGTGAATTTCATACAAGCTTCACAGCCCTCCCCTCTCTACTGCCTTGGGTGGGACAAAACGGCGACAATGGACTGAAGTGGGGTATTTCCTTTCCCCAACTCAGTTAGGAGTGGACAAATAATCTACGCTCCAGTAAAACACTCTCTACTGAATGGTTTCTGTTACAAAGAGCAGAGTGCTCTGGATTATTTCAAAATGGCTAGTTTTCTGGTCCACCTGTTAGAAGCATGAAGAGACTTTTCTCTGATATTCACCATGAGAACCTGGTCAAGCCCTTGAAGGAAAAACTCACAAAAGTGTGGGGCTCCCCATCACTGGGCCACCCTGGAGTTTTTGACCCTCACGCTTGTTTCCAATGAGTCTCCAGCAACTCATCAACTACAGGTCAGACCCCTGCACTGGCTCCCTTGTATGTTTCTGCCCCAGTAAGCTGTGATGCTCTGTATATACCTGTCAGTCTCTCCAGTTTGGAGGGACAGGCACTCATCCAGTGACCTCCGCTCACAAATGGATCCAAGAGTTGTTAGCTTTCAGTTGGTTTGCATTTTTACTTGTTAGGATGGAGTGACAACTTCTAAGGTCCTAACATGCCAGACCAAAAACTGGAAGTCCACATTGTGTTAGGTGAAGAAATTGCATGATGATAAAGAGGAGAATGGACTTAGAGAGAAGACTTTCGATTGGAAGGGGTATAAAGAAAAAAAAAGGGATGTAAGGGAATGTAAGAGGACATAAGGGATATAAGGAAAAGGAGAAAGAGGGAAAGGAAAAGAGAAAGGAAGAGGAAAAAGGAACACAAGAAGAAGGAAGAGGAAAAAGTGACTCACCTCAGTATCAAACATATAGTAGGCATTTAATACCTATGAGTTCCCCTCCCTTTCTCTCGATGATTCCTCACAAAAGAAAGTGTTCCTCTCCCTGTCCACCATGCCACAATACCTACTGGTTACTTCCACAGAGCAAGCCTTCAACTATATATGTTCCCACCTTATGTGAAGGGTCAATCATTCTAGATCACAGATAAACCAAGTATCAGATGGAGAAAATGCAAGAATAGGCTTAACGGCTTTCAAGGTCCCTCTAACCCAAAGGTCCTCTGACCAAAGTGATCAGGTGACTAAGTACTCCTTGGGATTAAACACCCTGATAGCTGTCATCCCCTGCATACAACGACTCTTCTGCTTTCCTTTGCAATTTCCACGAATCATATCTCAAAAGGAGTCCATGGTAAGCTGTTGTCAATCAGTAATAGCTTGGCGTGGATCCAATTATCAGAACGTATTCATTAGTTCTTTCACTTTCCAACTAGGCATTGAGTACTTACTTTATGCCAGAAAATACAGACGGTACCGGGTGATTTCATAGCAAGCCACATATGTAGTTACTGTCTTCACTGAGCTCAGATGGTAGAAAGAAGAAGAGTTTGAGTGGGTCACAAGACAAGTCACACAGGGAAGCCAGGCCTAAATACGGAACTTTGAAAAATCCACCAGAACACAGACAACAGGAGGAAGAGCCAAAAAGTAAGAAATCACATCTCAATCAGATAATCGGGTAGCTGCTGAGAACTATGTATGTAGGTCTTACAGCTGCACTTAAGAATGGTACTATCTGTACCCAAAAAAGCTGGAGAGAATTTGCATTCGGTGAAATTTGAAAAGCACAGTTAACAGTAAATCAGCATCCCAGATGCAGACAAAAGTTTAATATTTTTGTCTGGGTAAATCTGACTCTCAAAAACAAAGGTGGTACACCAGCACCCAGATCTTATTTTCAGCACCCTTATTTTATTTCCATTCTCCAACTAAAGACAGGAAACATACCAGAAGAGGCTGAAACATCACGTAGTGCCATCAAGTAAGCAACTACTCAAAAAACAAAATGACGGGGGCATGTCAAAGGAAGACAAGAGCCAACTGAAAGAGCCCCCATTGGCCAAGCTGGAACATTCTGAGCAACAAAGTAAATAGCATAGTATTGGGTTATAACTTAAAGTATAAAATAAATATGCCTGTGTCAATTCTGATATAAATAAGTGGTTGAATAAATAAATAAATGAATAAATAAGGAGAAGAAACAAATCTCCCACACAGAGGCATACCAAATCATTTATATAGACACATCACCTTCAAGGATTAAAGTTTGTAGTTTCTTACTATTTTATTTATTTATTTATTTTGATTATTGCTGTTTTCGCTATTTGTGATGTTGCTGACTAAAGGCCCCGGTATGCTCTTTCTTTGTTTATTTTGTTTTAAATTAGGGGTAAGAAAGCTATGCGATATGGGTGAAAGTCAACAAGAAATGTTATTTGAGACCCATCCAATTAAATGGACCAGCGTATGGAGGACGAGCACAGCAATTGTTGGTAAAACAGTGACATCAAAATGTCATCATCCACCAAATGCTGATGGCACCAGGATGCTTCCCATCTCAAAATGGGATTGTTGCTGGTGTGGATTTCCCCAGCAAGGAAATACGTCGACTTATAAAATTAGTTAATGTTTTATTTTATTGCAGTTCCACTATTATTCCTACAATAGAAGAAACACCTATATGGGAAATTTCCTTCAAGCGTACAGAAACCTTTCAAACTAAATGTCATTAGCCTTCCCAGCACTAGCTGTGTTAGGGGGCAAGCTCTGTTCTTTGGAGCTGCTACCTTGAGACTCGGGTTGACGAACTTATTGGGGTGTGTGGCGAAACCATGATGGGCTCCGGACCCAACTCATGCATCCAAGGTCTGAAGCCTCAGCAACTTCCTAGGGTATTTCATCTGAAGAACCTGCAGAAGTACTGAAAACGACTTTCATCTGAATTTTGCACTAACTGTGACACCTGCATTTGCCTCATAAGGCTGCATGGAGAGAGGGGTTTAAATGAATTCGCACCTCAATGAGTCAGCAGTTCTCAAAGAAAACAAGCCTACAACCCCAGAGCTTCCTCCAGTGATCTTTCGAAAATGAAAACCACAAAAATAAAAAAAATTTAAAAAAATTAAAAAAAACCCAGCTATGTTGCTTCTCCCACCAACACTATCAACCACTTCCTGGATGCCTGGGGATAAAATGCAAAACTTCTGAGTATAGGAGGCAGGCCCTTTAGGATCTAGAGCTACCTCTTCAGACTCATCTGTCGCAATCTGGTCACGCTTTTCTACCAGTGAGGCCAAACTCAAGCTTCCAAGCTATCAGCCCACGCTATGCCTTTTTGCATGTTGCCCTCATTGCCGGAAATGGACTCCCGCCCCCTCCTCAGCCTCCAAGCAGCCCGCTTGGCAAGCTCCTTTTAATTCAAATCTCTCATCTGAAACTTCTGTCACCAATTACTATGACCAATCATCCCAGTTTGCATGGAGTTGAGGAGTTTCCAGGGATTTGGAATTTCAGTGCTGAAACCAGGAAAAATCCAAGCGGTATGGGACAAGCGGGTCACCCTAGCCCACACCTCACTGACAGAATTGATCTGTCTCTCTAATTTTCCTACACTCTGAATTTTTAATATTACTCTGAGTGGCACCCTGCCGTGCATTTATTCACAGCTTCCCTATTAGGGATGGTGTGGACAGGGATGGTGTTGCCTCTACCTTTGTAGCCCTCAGCAGTATTCCTTGAGGGCAGCAGTAAGTTAGAATTACCTGAAAATCTTGTTGTTGTTGTTGTTGTTGCTGTCGTTGTCTTTTTGTTTTCATTAAATGCCCTCCAACTTGCATAGATTCTGATTCCATTGATCCAGGGTGAGGCGTGGGCATGGGTTGTTTTTTGAAGCTTAACCAAGTGATTCTAATGTGCAGTCAAGGTTGCTAACACCTGCTCTAGGGTAATGATCCTCAGCTGGGATGGTATGCACATCAAAACACATCACCCTAGGCCCAACTCTCCACAGATTCCAATTTAATTCATCTGGAATGAGGTCCAGGCAGCTGTCTCTTTAAGCATCGGGCGATTCTAATTCATGGTTATGGTTAACCCGTGGTTCCATGCATGTGTATATATAACCAAACTAAATTCCAAGCCATTCCTTTTGCCCTTATCTCTTGCCAGACCTCTAAGTATTAACGAGTGCTGGTCACAAACGGATTTTAATATCTAATGGAATTCATACCTTCAATTTTTGGCTCATGCCATTATAAAAGCTTTTTTTTTTTTCCTCCAAAGGATGTCCAAACAGTATCCTTCATACCCACATCAACCAAGTATACCCTTCTCTACCTTCAGGTCCTCACTCATTATCAGCCCTTCTCAAAACCCTTCCCTCAATGTCTTTGTTACTCTGCTCATATTCATGGCTTTATTTCCCTTCCTTCCCTCTAACACGTGTACAAAGAATAGTTCCCCAGCTCTGTTGTGGCATCTTTCTTATTCTCTCCTGGTCTCCTACTGCTCCCTGGATGTTCCACATAGACCACAAACTCACTGGATGTTTTTTTCTCTCTTGAACATAGTAAGCTAATTCCCCAAATCAGAAACCTTTCGCCTTTTCTGAAAGGATTTGCTCATAGATTTTCAAATGTTTTGGTTCTTTCATGTCACTAGGGTATGGGCTAAAATATCCTTCCTTAGAGAGACCCGTCCTCTCTGTCCAGTCCAGAGTAACCTCCCATACTCACCATGATCTATCAGGCCAGCTCTGATTAGTTTCATCATAGCATTTATTATTTTCTGAAATTATCTTATTCTGTTATTTGCTGGTCTTTTTATGCCTGATTCCCGTTTATAGAATGTAAGCTCCGTGAGGGAAAAGAATGATTCCTGCTGTATCATCAGCACCTACAGCAATACCTGGCCCGTAATATTTATAAGAATGAAATAAATACCTATACATGCATAGATAGCAGAGGAGCTAATTGGGTAATCAATATGACTGACTCTGGAACTATGGGCTTTTCTACAAAATGTACCTATCTGAAGCATAATTTAGACTCTATAAATATGCAAAAAATAGGTTTCAACTAGTCAAAACGTATATTGCCATATTCAAGACAGTGTGATTTCACGAAAATCATGCATTCTCATAATAGATGGTCTTTGGTTGAAATTCTATCCATCTCCTCCCTAGCTGTGTCATCTAGGGCAGATTCGGTGACTGTCAACATTAGCATCACCTGGGAAATTGTTAGAAATGCAAATATTTGGGCCCTACCCCTGACCTGCTGAATAAGAGTATATGGAGATGGGGTCTATGAAATTACTCTACCAAGCTCTTCTTATGATGCTTATGTTCACTAAACTTTGAGAAGCACTGGTCTAGGTCAAATTAGAAAATGCTCCAAGTCCAAATAATTTCCTTTATGTTGTGAAATTGTTAAGAGGACAAATGATAATGATGTATGCAGAAATACTTAGCACATAGGATGTATTCAAGAGATAATGTTTTCCTTGCATTTACCTTTTTTTTAAAGAAAACAGTGTAGACCTAATTGCTTTCAGGGGGGCAGAATTCTGACAATCCGTTTTTTCTGGATGTCGAACCCACTACAAGAGAGAAGCCTATTTTATTGAAAGGAATCTAACTGCCTATCTATAAGGAAAGAAACAGAAGAACTATAAAAAGTATGTCCATCTGGGGTCATTTAAGTCAGGGGCAAAAAGTCCTTCATACCTCAATGGCCCCTTATATTCAGCACAGTTCAATAATTGATATCCATAATGATCATCCTGCTTTATTAAGTAAATGCAAAATTCTTCTCCAGAGTCTCTGCTCTGTTCAACTTTTATCAGAAAGATTTCCATTTGAAATATTTCAGCCACTTTTGGGGGGCCCATATCTGAAAAGCTTGGTTTCTTGGAACATTTTACTTGATAAAATTATCTTATTTTCTTAGGATTCCAGAGAAATTACACATTAGTATATATTTGTCAATGTATTTTTTCTGGTGAGTAATGCACTCTTTAACAGAAGGGGGTCTATCTTCTCTGTCTTTGGAAATCCCATTCAGCACCTAGTTCAAGTGACTCCACACAAAAGGTCCCCAAAGGACTGTGGCCCCAGAGGGTGGTTGACCTCAGCAACTTGCATTTTCTCCTGGGAAGAGAATGGACCATCACTGTAATCATTGTCTTCTTGGATACCCTTTAAGCTTGTGCTCTTGCCAGATAAGCTAAAGGGATAACAATTCTCAAAGTCACTGGCATTTATTGAAAGCCAAAGAAATTAGTGAGCTCTGACATTTATAGGTCTTAAACATTAAAGAAGTTAAAAGTAGTTCGAGCAAGGTTCAAGTCTTAAATGTAATGGTATATGAGTTCCTGTTAATTCTCCAATAATTACTCTGTTTATTATTTCAACAGTAAGATTTATAGTTATAGTTAGCCCTCATTTTAATGACATGGTCTCTCACCTTCCAAACTTTTCAATTTCCCAATGACCTAAGTTGTCTCTGATGGGGAATTCTTTAATGGCTCACTATTTTGAGCACAAACTATATGCCAAGATTTGTTATAGTTGCTTCACATGTATTAGTTCATTTAATCTCCACAATGACCCAATGGGGTAAGGACTATTACGAAATTTGCTTCACAAATGAGGACTCAAAAGCACAGAGAGGCTGTGTCATTTACCAAAGGTTACACAACTGGTAGGTGGCACTGCCATGATTTACACTTAGAGTCAGTAGTGCACAGCCATTCTGCAATACTGTCTTCCGGCAAAATAAGTTTCAATTGAGGAAAAGACAGAAAGTCCTAATTATTCATTATGTGGGGTGATGATCATAAAGCTCTGATCCAGGGAAAACTAGAATGCAGGGAAGTCTTTCTGTCCTGCTGACCATCTCCCTCCTTCCTTTGCTCTAGGCCTACATCCCTTCTCCTCAGCAGGACCAAAAGAATGGGCAGAACTGTCTCTCAAGTAAAGCGACTGCATGACTTCTCTACAGCATTTGCTGTTCCAAATTCAGTGCTGGTAGTCTGGTTAGCAAGAGCTTGGAGAAAAGATCTTGTCACAAATGAGGTCAAAACCATTGTTAACATGAGGTTTGGGCAGTCTTTGTTGATTTGACTTTACTCAACTGTTCTTGGTCTTGATCTCCATTAGCATCAATAATTGATGCCTGGCTGCATTTCTTTTGAAACCACTGACTTTGAATAATACATATACATCCATATACACACATATACACTATGCATAAATACACACATACGTGTACACTTACACACATGTATACATATGATGTACATGCATGGAGGGGTGTCTGTACATGGTAAATATACACGTGTGTGTACATGCTAAGTATACATGTCATGTATATATGTATATTTGTATATAGATGCATACGTATATGTATATACACAGCTAACACCTTACCTTAAAAGAGAAAATAGTGGAGGATACACTGATGCAAAGCTAATTCAGAAAGGAGGCGGGCATTTGCTTAGTTGTATTGAACAAAACAAACAAAACCTGCCAAACAAGCCTGAACTATAAACAAAATAAAGCCTCTGATGAACACAGCAGGTTCATCCTTGAAAGAAGCCACTTTGTCTGGACAGGTCTTGCGCCTGAAGTTCGATGCAAGAGCAAATAGGAGAGGTCTCTTTCACGTCTTCTGAGGAAGATGCGGGGCTCGGTCGGTATGGGTGAATGAGAAAACTCTTTTGGCTTTTCAGTGAATACAGAATAAATGTCACTTTCTTTGGAAATGACCTTTCTGCTATTCTCATCTTTGTATATAAAGTTGCTGTGTGAGAAAATCCATGCCTATGAATTTCATTTCTGAAGGTACAACAGAATCACTCCATAGACATTTTCAAGATGGATGGACTAAAAGGTATCAGAATCAGAGATGAGAGTCAATTTCTTCAGTGATCTTGAAAGAATCAACATCATCAGGTTCTCGTCCAGTGTAATTCAGTAGGGGTTTTAGATTCTCATCAGATGAGTATTTGAATCGAGATATGCAGCATATTTCTTGGAAAGGGGCTTGTCTGGAATTGTTAGGCTTTCGTTCACCAAAGAAAATTGACAGCATGTATCCTTCTTGGGGACTTTACTTGGCCCTTGTGTCCATAAAACACAAGTGAGCTCAAATTAACTCCCTTGAAGCTTTAGAGATGGGTGTATTCATAACAGTGTTAATGAAAAACTAAAGTGCATAGTCTGTTACAGAATTGCCAGAAAAACAAAACAAAACAAAGCACAGAGGCCCAACACACAGGTCTTAAGTGGCCTGCATTTATAAAAGATGGATATTCTAACTTGTACAAGCTGAGAATTGATACAAATGTGTTGCATTCTTCCAGGACTAATAATGCAATGCCAAAAGCTATCAAGCTTTTAAAAAATCTCAGCTGTCCAGCAAATGGATGATCATTATTACAGCAAATCACTATGCACCTAAGAACAAACGAAGTTTGTAGTTCAGTGTAATTCAACGGCTGGATTTCATCACCAGCTCTCCAAAGTAGTACAATCTATCATAGGAATACAATTGGTCATTTCCATTTGAAGACCTCACCAAGGTCTAATTAAGCAACAACTGCAGTGTCCTCCCATCACCTCCACCCATGCTGGAAGCTTCTTTATCTTAGAATGGTTACCTGTGCTAAGTGTTCTTGGAAGATATTCTTTGAAACTTCTGCCCAAACATCTCATCCTTTTTGTATCAGGCCTCACTTCACAACACTGATGTCAGCTTTCAGTTAAAAACAAAAACAAACAAAAAAAAAACGGTCATAAATATTATCACTGGGTTGCAAACTCCTCGAAAGAAGTACTGTGTGCTATTCATTAAATGGGACCACTTGAGTCCCAGAACAATGCCTAGGACCCAGCACTATAGCTATTGGATAAAGGAATAGATCAATACATAGCAAAATGTTATTAATTGAGAATCCTTTAATATAGGATTTGTGTTAACTCATACAAGTCTTGAGGTTGGGTTTTGATCTGCACCCTTTTATGATAAAAAAGCCAATTATTATTTACTTCTTTAGGACTAATACATTGACAGTTTGCAGATGTGGGTTATGAAGGATAAGCTCTGTTATATAGCAGCATTTTAAATGCAGTATTTATATACAAATAATTATTATGCTAATTTCACAGCATCTTGATCTACTCATTAACACAGATACAAAGAATCAGCATGATGTGGTGGAAAAGCATTAAAAGGGTAATTAGGAGCCCTGGGCTCTGATCCCAGCTCCACCACTCATTAGCAGTGTCACCTTGGCCAAGTCACTTAACCCCTCTGAGTCTGTTTCTTCACCTGTAAAATGAAGAGATTGAACTAGAGCATCACCAGTGCCCTTCCAGCCCTAACATTTTATGACTCTGTGATCCTCATCAACGCCCAAGTGGCAGCCCCACTCTCCTTCTAATGCATCATATGCAAAACTCCCCCTGTTATCACATACTATTACTGTATGCAATGTTCTCAGCCTGAGACACTCATCCCATTGCCCACAGCTCCCCTGCAGTAATTGGCATTAACTCCTCTTTTTCTGGAGGAAACTAGTTCCTCCAGGAAGCCTTCCTTGATTTCTCTAATCAAGTTTTGTTAAAACCTTGCACAGCTATGCTCCTCTCTTGAGAGTATGATGACAATTCCAATTTCTAATTCATGCCCATCCCTTCCATTAGGTAGTTTGCTCCACAAGGACCGAGACGATTGGAATACACAGAATAAACGTCTGAATGAGCATGTGACACCGTCCAAACGCATTGATTGATGTCTTCAAATGAAAGGGGACCAACGGTTGACCCACGCTAGCCTGCCTCTCATTGCCGTGTGAACTTAAAAGTCACAAAATTGCCCTTTCTCAGTTGGACCTCATTTCTTTAATTAGATCACTTGCAAAATTACTCCAAGGTCAAAAGATTTTTTTGTCTTACTAGTTTCTCTGTCAGACTTGAGGTGATATGAATTCGAACCAAGATTTTTTTTTTATTTGTGTGGTGACATTTGCAGGAGAAAGGTCCTGTGGCTAGTTGCAACATAAGTTTGAACCTACGTAGTCTTTTTCTTCCACAAATGCTACTATCTTGTTTGAATATGTGTACAATTTCAGCCTTTAAGTTTCCCTATCAGATTTTCTTCCATACATTCATGATCATCTGTGAAGATTGTATATAGATACATGCATATAAAATCTTACTAAATGGTCTTAATTCCAGATCATTCTTTTTAGCTTTATCTCGTGTTTCTCTTGTTTTTCAAGCCTGTTATGTTTTCAAGCGGTTTTCCCCACTCATTTTCTCTGGTTTTAAACCTTTCCATTGGTAATGAATTTCGATCGTGAAGCACAGAAATTTCACATTTGCAGAAGTTCACTGTATGAATATATTTCATGCTATTAACTCTAGTCTCAAATCATATGTAACTAAGCACAGGGGCCCCCTGTCATCTTTGTTTTCCACCCCTTTCTTTTTTCAGAGAAAAGAAGAAATTGTGATTTATAATAAATCCTGGCATTAAAAGAATACCTCATATGTCTCCTTTTGTGATTGTTCTGGACTTGAAGGATGAATGTGATAATAAATAGTCAGGTTTTAAAGGTGACAGTTTAGAATCTTAAAGAAGAGAAATGACATATCAAATAGCAATATTACCATCAGAAATGTGGCTAAATAGATGGAGACAAACGAATCTAATTCACTACTTTTGTATGTGAGCCCCTGGCTATAGATCCCAAACTGGCTCTTCCTATTTTCACACAGAATAACAATTTTTACCCAGTAATATTGGGGAGCCTACGATGTGCATAAACAACATAGGTAAGAAGTCTCTCATTTGCAATTATTCTAACTTGCCCCCAACTCAAAATACCGCCACCATGGGCTTCACGAGAACATTCTTCATATAGGCAGCTCCAAATTTCGTCTCCATTCAAATTGGTAGATTGCTAGATTTGTAGATTAGACTGTCACATTCTTAGGAAAGCTCAAGTTGGGCGATAGCCATTCCAAGGATATTCTTCCCTTTCTCCTTTTGCCTTTGGTTTGAACTTTGTAGTTTGATGTACCAGTATCCTTTGATGCATCGAGGAATAAGCATCCCACTTTGCGGCGGGGGGGGTGGGGGCTTTGGGTGCATGGTAGACTAACATAGAAATACTAAGAGAAGACATCAATCAGCTGGCTCTCTCTGAATAACACACCACCCCAAGTTGTTGAGAGACAGGTGTCATTTGGGTGTTTTTTCTGCTCTGTGCCAGAAGATCTGGTCTGTGCCCGGTGACATCTACATTCAGCTGGAGGCTCAGCTGGGGCCTGTGTCTGCTTAGCTCCACCCTCTCAACCTCAAGGGTTCAGTGTGAGTGCCACAGTTGAGATTCAGAAACAAAGACCAGACACTCTGCTATGAAGTTCAGTGGGTGCCTGTGGAAGGGAGATAAAAGATTTGCAAGTATTCTGGCAGAGCTGGTTTCCCTCACTCCAACTGTCTCGATATTAAGATATTCAACAGTAGAGAAGAATAGAAAAGAGAAGCCACCCAGGCAGGAAAAGATGACACTGGAAAACAGAGCTTTCTGCAGAGAGTTAGACAATGATTCAAAGGAACCAGCTGCATTCTGAGTCATCAGCTGGTTATCCTTCCAGTTGCCTTTAAGACAAGATAGTTCCCTCTTTTGGCAGTCCGTCTCCTGGTGATCACCGCATTTGGGGGGATATTTCTTTGCTTTCACACTTACACAGGGCTCTATGCCTGTGCGTGCAAGCTCACTTGTGTGGAAAAGAACCCATCCGATGGCCCACTCGGAAGCTGAGTGACTTTAGTGAATTTTAGGGGTGATGACACGGAAAAAGAATTCTCTTACTCCTGGACAGTGTGAGACTGGATAGACCAACTTCCAAGCCCACCACTAATCAAGGGCAGCCCATGTTCTGTTTTTTATGAAATCTGTGAATATTGCTTTACATTGATGCATGTCCAGCCCATTAGCAAAAGTAGAAATACCTTCCTCTGTCTCTGTTTTCTCCAAATTTCCCTAAATATATATATATAATACAGGTTCTATGTGAGTGTTACGATTTTTAAAACCATATTAGCCAGTCTTTTCAATTCTTTGGGATGGTTAAAAATTAAATTTGGGACTCACTTTCCACGAATATGCTACTTGCAATAATAATACCATCATCCTCTGAGTGGGCCATTAAATGTGTTTATAGATCAGACATGCAAAAGACATTTTATCATAATCATTTCTGCTGGTTTGTATTTAGATTGCTTCTTGCAATTTCTACTTTTAGTGGTTGAGAGTCTTTCTGGTTCACTTTTTAAATGCACAAAATCAAAATGCAAAGGCAAAATTCCTGTCGATGTTGAAAAAAAGATATTTAAGAACTGTTCAAATCAAATTTATATTTCAGCCATTTGATTTCCCCCAAATGGAGGAAAAAAGCCTAATCAACAGAAGAGCTTCTTCTCAGAGGTTCGTAATTCTCTTCAAGTGAGGACTCAAGAAAAACATTCTCCCAGCACCACAGTGAGAAGAGCGGGAACTCCCTGAAGACATATTAAAGCAATGCGGGAGAGACACTGGGGGGAAGAGGGAAGCATGGCCACAGTGGACAGACCCACTGGCCTGAAGGAGTCAGAATCGCGATGGTGCCACGTGAATAGATGCCTAATGAACCAAAATAATGGTATCATCCTTGAACCTCATGGACAGTCCATCCATTCACTCGGTGAGAAGGACCCTACTGCTGGCCATAAGGGTTGTTTTGGAGACATGGACATCTGAAAGAAGAGGAGGAGAGGGAAAGTATAATTTTCTCCGTGGTGATAACGAACAACAGCCACATATCCACCTCGGTGTTTTCAAAAGCTCTCCTTTTGAAATGGTATATAGTAACACCTCATAAATTTGGACCCAATTATAGGCCCTCTCTTCCAGCAGTCAGGATGGGTTCCTGGGAAAGTTTTATTGCCCACCTAAAGTCAAGGAACTCAGCGGGAAAGAGTGATGTGACAGCTCAAGATTGTTTTGCAGAAGTACATTTTTATCCAGGCTTATTTTAGTCACAAAACCTCCTGCTCCTTTAGCATACAGCGGGATGGGAAACCCTTCTATTTACAGGAACATACCTACTTTTTTTGCCACAAGGTTCTGGCCTGAGCCTGGGTGTCAGTTTAAAATCACTTCCTCACTGGAGACACTGACTACCCAAGTACACCAGCCTCATCCAGCCTATCATTCTGTTTTCTTAATAGCTCTTTTTCACTACCTAAAATCATCCTATTTACTTGCTTATGATCTGTCTTCCCCATGAGAATGGGACTTCCATGAAAGCAAGGACCTACTGGGGGCTATTTAGTACTTATTCTTTGCTATTAGAACAGTTCTTGACCTGGAGCACCTGGGTGGCTCAGTCGGTTGAGCGGCCGACTTCGGCTCAGGTCATGATCTCATGGTCCGTGAGTTCAAGCCCCGCGTCAGGCTCTGTGCTGACAGCTCGGAGCCTGGAGCCTGTTTCGGATTCTGTGTCTCCCTCTCTCTGACCCTCCCCTGTTCATGCTCTGTCTCTGTCTCAAAAATAAATAAACACTAAAAAAAATTTTTTAATAAAAAAAAAGAACAGTTCTTGACCCATAGTAGGTGCTCAATAACCATTGCTGAATGAATGAATGAATGAATGAATGAATGAATAGTGCTGGTGGGCACTATATTACATAGAGATAGGTGGTAAGGGAAGATATCTAATTTGGGGTCTGGTCCTCGATTTCAACGTGTGTGTGTGTGTGTGTGTGTGTGTGGAGGTTCCTCTACACCAATAAATATTGCTCAGACACCTGGTGGGTGTTCTACAATCCAACTCAGTTCTGACACTATGGAAGATGGCGTCAGATCCCACAGGTTAAGTGTTTAGTCCTACAAGACTGCCTCTCACCTGCTTCAGGTTTCATTTGTGAACCCATGTTATCACCTGGGCTTCTGACTGGCCAGCTATATATTGGAGGTTCCAACAGACCCCTTCTTGGACCTCAAATGCCAGTCACTAGTCCAGGTTGTTTCCTGTACTCCTGACTGACTGGCTACAAATAGAGGTTCTCAGGACCCCTGCCTCAGGTTCAGTTAATTTTTTACAGCATCTCATGGGACATAGAGAAACATTTCACTTACTAGATTGCTGGTTTACTAGAGTGACATAACTCAGGCACAGCCAGATGGAAGAGATGAGTAGGGCAAGGTATGGGTAGGCAAAGGGTGTGGAGCTTCTCAGAATGCACCTCTCTCCTCAAATCTCCACGTGTTGACCAACCAGAAGCTCTCTGAACTCCCTCCTTTGGCATCTTATGGAGGCTTCATTATACATAGGCATGAATGATTAAATAGCTGGCCACTGGCAATTGATTCTACCTCCAACCCCAGCTGTCTCCCCAAGGCTCTGGGGGCAGGACTGAATGGTCCAAACTTCGAATCATATAGTTGATTCTCCTGGCAAGCAGCTTCCATCCTTAGGTGGTCCAAAGGTCACTCCATGTACATAACAAGAGAAACACTTAGCTCTTAACACAGGAAATTCCAAGGGTTTTGGGGTGCTGTGGACCCAAAACTATGGACTAAGGCCTCATATGTGTGAGAAATATATTTTAATCATCTATATGACCAAATATATATTTCTTGTAAATCACAATATCTCAATATCTATACAAAGATATCACTGATGCTGACATCTGAAGGATGTACATAGTGAAAATCAGCCAGACCAAGGAGGGCACGGAGCTAAGCAAAGAGTGAATGGATGAGACAAAGAACAAAGAAGGAAGCAGGGGACAGAGCCTGTAGGGTCCTGGAGTTCCTGGCAAGGCGTTTAGATTTTATTCCAAATGCAATGAGTGTCTGACTTACGTTTTTTTAGTTTTCAGCCATTGTGGATGCGTGTTTTTTTTTTATTTACCCCTATTAACAACCCTGAAATGTAGTTGCATTTTTGTCAAAGTACGGTATGAGTCATTATGGCTTTAAGCACCTAAATGACTCAGAATCTCACAATGGTGTGAAAGGAACCTAAACCCAGATCCATACGAAAGTATCATTTCCTCTACTCCAGACTCTTTCCAAGAGGCCGTGCCATGCAAAGAATCATCACACCATTTATATTTGCTAATTGCCGTGTGAATTACAAATGATTTTAAAGTTCTGTGTTGAAACAGGTTTCCCAAGGAGATCTGCTTTGCACTTGAGTTGGTCTAGTTTGACTAATTGCTTGCTCTTGAAATCAGTAGGGCTGTGTAATCTCTGCAACAGCTATTATTTCTAGATGGTATTTAACCATTCTATTCTTTCACTACGTCACTCTCCCCTCCAATCAGCGATGATCAGTTATGTGCAATTGTACATGTCAATAGAAAATGGCTCTTTTGAGAACTTGAGCTCGTAAGACCTAAGCTGCTAGAAAAGCCATGGAAACCTCAAGCTCCGTATTTTTTGAATCGGAAGAAACGGGGTCACAGATGGTTTCATTTCTAAGACTATGTGCAATCTTTTCTCTCTCTCTCTCTCCTTTTTTTTTTCTTCTGTTCGAAATAAGTTTCCTGACTCAACTTCAGGGAGTACCCTCAAGCTTTCCATCTTCTTGGAAAAATAATTGACAAAAGCTCTTCCTTTTCCTGCAGTAATTAGGAGGCTTCTGCTCCTTCTTCCCCAAAAAGAAAACACTTTTCACCAATTTTGCCTCTGCTGCTTCAGAGCTCTGGATGAAATTCTGGGAACGGCGCGAGGCGTGTGTAGGTGTGGCATCATCACCGTTAACCCAAAGCAAATCTCTTCCTCTGACACCGACGCGCTTCCCATCTCCCCAGAGAGTGTGAATCTGTTCAGCAACACCTGCTAACAACTGAAAAAGGAGAACTGTCTCCTGAAGGGATAATCCCACACAGTTTTTGATCTAACATGGCAGCCAGAAAGAAGACTTGCTATGGGGTCAGAAGCATTGCTATTCCCGAATTGCTAGGTACCACCCCGCAAGCATCATGTGAGGCCTGGAGGACAGAATAATAGAGGAGTTGATAAGAGAGTCTGGTAACGGGGCTGCTGAAGGCTTTTGAGGATAGTCTGGGAGCTGTCCTTGCCCCCTCTGCAATGCGAACTGGAAGAGAAACTTGCCTCATTTAAAATACCCCTTAGAGAAAGAAACAGCAGCGTGAACTTGGCAAAGTAATATTGAGTCACTCCTTTAAAAATGCCTGTTTCTATGGACTGGTTGCGGAGGTGACCAGGGTGGGTTGTCTCTTGCTGCTCCTCTTAAGGAGTGGGTTCTAAGCTGTGTGCCTGAACTCTCTGCCCCACATGTAATTTTCCAGGTGGCTATCAATAAAATCAGATGATTTGTCAGGAATAAACCAGGCCAGGTGCAAGGTCCCCAGGATCCCAGACACAGCCTGCTGCTAATGGAATCAACTGCTTAATGAATGAGGGGCTTTACGTAGACCCTGAGGTTAAAAGTCAACAGGAAGAGCTTCAACAACAACTTTATTAGGCAGATGTGCGCCATGGTATTCTAGCCTGAAAAAATACCTGTCTCAGATGGTTTCTCTTCTATTTAAGGATTCCAGTGGACAAAAACAGATTAAAATACACACACACACACACACACACACTTAATAAATTACCCCAGGGTAACTTGCTTTTCAGGTGATTAAAACCACTTGGGTTTAAGCCGCTGCCTTAAAATACCCGCCAAGATGTGCCAATAATGGCCTAGAAGTACCAGTCCATTACATTTGTTAGGCAGATTTTTTTTTTCAATTAGGGCCAATATGTGTACTAGGAAATTACCAATGCGGGAGTACTTAACACAAGTTGGGAGGAATTGATACACTGCCAATGCTTCTACATAGTTTATGAACTTGAGAGGCAAGTTTGTAAACTTGAGAAACACAGGATCCAATTCTGGTTTAAATTGGCATATGACTAGCGGCTCCTGATAGAGACACTCCAAGTTTCCTACAAAAATATCCAAATGTCGGGGCGCCTGGGTGGCGCAGTCGGTTAAGCATCCGACTTCAGCCAGGTCACGATCTCACGGTCCGTGAGTTCGAGCCCCGCGTCAGGTTCTGGGCTGATGGCTCGGAGCCTGGAGCCTGTATCCGATTCTGTGTCTCCCTCTCTCTCTGCCCCTCCCCCGTTCATGCTCTGTCTCTCTCTGTCTCAAAAATAAATAAAAAACGTTGAAAAAAAAATTAAAAAAAAATATCCAAATGGAGATATCACAGACTCTCACAACAAAATCTAAAACTAAAGTCAGCTTGGGGCGCCTGGGTAGCTTAGTTGGCTAAGCGTCCAACTTTGGCTTAGGTCATAATCTCACGGTTCGTGAGTTCAAAACCTCTGTCAGGCTCTGTGCTGACAGCTCAGATCCCTGGAGCCTGCTTGGGATTCTGTGTCTCTGTCTCTGCCCCTCCCCCACTTATGCTCTGGTTCTCTCTCTCTCTCTCTCTCTCTCTCTCTCAAAACTACATAAACATTAAAAAAATCAAATTTATACATATTAGTTAAATACATGTATTTTGTATATTAATTATATATCATATGTGTTATAATTATACACTAATATATTAATAAAATAAATTAAACTAATATTAAGTTCTTGTTCATATATTTATATATATTTATATAGATATAAAAAATTCTCAGAAAGACAAAAATAGATAAATTATTGGAGCTGTGAACAGACAGCTCCCCAGAGACACAAAACAGTATATGGCATTAAACTTAAAGTCCCGCTGAGTTTCAACACAGTGAATAAAAGAAAAAAGAAACATACCAGACATCACTGTAAAAATTAGTACTCCCCAAGATAAGAGAAAGTTCCTAAAATCTTCTAGGGAGACAAACTGATCACCTAAAAATAAGCAATATCAGACTGGAGTTTTTGCAGCAATTCCAGAGGCTAGAAGGCAATAGAATAGTGCCATAAATATACTGAGGAAAAAATTTTTTCAACCCAGAATATTATACCCAGCCAAATCACCTATAAAATTCAGAGATTAAATATGTTCAGGCAAGGAATCAGAAAATGCTTTGCACACACCATTTTTAGAAGACATATGAGAATATATTGCAGCAAAAATACACCAACAGAAAAACCAATACCCCAATGGTCTCGTCAAAGAAATTGGGGTGAGAATGGAGATTATTGCTCTTTCTTAATTAAAATACTAAATTTAAGTTACTTAAATTAACATCAATGGACAGTGGATTAAAAAGTCATTTGCTTGGAAGATAATTCTTCTCTTTCTCTGAGTTTCTCTTAAATTAAGAAATAAAAAGTCTACACTAACCACTAGATCAGTCACTTACAAACTTTAGAACTCATAAGAAGTACCTGGGTTTCTGAAATTATGGATTAGTAGGTCTGGGAATCTGTTTTCCAAGTCATTTTGATGCAGCTGGGCTATGGACTATATGTTGAGACTAAGGACAGAGGTGATAGTCTGTTAGTTAGGTTTTTTCTTTGGCCGCAAAATCTGCAGAATACAGCACTTTTATTAAAGAACTTAATGTGTAAAAAAACCGGATCTCAGACCATTTTCTGTGTGGATGCTGCCTTTCTGGATAGAGGCTATTTCCGTCATTAATGCCTCTTGTTCTGTATCTAGTCCTAGACAGAGGGTTTCAGAAAGCAACTGAAAGGCAACATAAGGATGAATGGCACAGCACCCTACAGCTTAGACACCCTCCAACTGAAAGACTGGGAGTGAGGCAAGAGTAGGAAAAAACGAGAAAACAGAGTGCATTGCTGATTACAGCTTTTCTGCCCTTTATCTGTTCACAGGAGGGAGTGAACTGAAGACGAACCCATCTCAAGCCAAAGGAGAGCCAAATGAGAATCTGTTTAAAATTATGAACAATGTTCGAAATTTGCTTGCTAGCTCTAAATCCAAAACAATGATTTAATCAGAACCTAAGAGGCACTCATTCACCTGATTTGTTGACCAATGACTTGACTTGGGATGGGAGCTCCTAGAAGAAGACTTTGGGACAAGGCTGGAGTGCAAGTAGGTTATATGGGGGGACATCCCAGGATGTCAGGAAGTAACAAATGGAAGGAAGGCAGCCAATGCAAGTGCATTAACTGACAAGTTTGCTGTGAGAAACCGGTGCTCAAATCCACTGCAGACCTCTGGAAGAGAGCACAGGACATGCTTTGACACTGTGCCACTGAGGGGTTAAGAAATTGGGCAACTCCCATTCCCTACTGGGCTACCCCGTGATGTCTACTCCCAGGGATACGAACTCTCCAGCACTTGCATCCTGTACCCACGCATGCCAGAGAAGCTTGCAGCTATAGAATCCCAGATGCTTACCACAGGGAAGCTATTAGCCTGTCCAGAAACGGAGCAGTGAAGGGCATGACAACATCGACTATGTATGTGGTCCGAAGAGGTCTCTTTTCTTTGGATAACAAGAAACCCAACATAAAATCATGACTTCATGGAGGTGGGGCGGGGGGAGGGGGTGAAATTAGGAAAAAGGCAAATTCAGCTTAGGAGCATAAAAAAAAACACATCTCTGAAAAACTATAGACTATAATAACCAGAAAAAAATGTTTTCTATTCTGAGGAGGATACAAACAGGGTAGCCTCTACGCAGCCAAAGCAGAAAGCCAGAAGAGAGAATAGATCGTGAAGAGACCAGTAGGGTGTGAAGAAGAGGAAGAGGTGGGGAAAGAAAGTTGTAGGATCAAGAAAGATGGAGTTAATTGCAGAGTCCAATTGTGTGCCGAAATGAGTAAGTAGTACAGTTGATAGAGTAAAAACTAGAATGAGTGTTACGGAAGAAAAGTTGAGATCTTAGAGAATGTCAAGAAAAAGACAAAACAATACAATTTGCTGAAAAAGAGAAAAACATGAAATTCCACCAAAGAGGTATGAGATCACCTCCCCAGCAATCTCCAACCTTATTTCGCAACAAAAGCCTTCCCCTCCCTCACCCCCACAATAGGAATACACAAAATACGGCAATAATAAAGGTAACAATAAAATAGCAATAAGAAGAACTTACCATTGCTGGACACTTGCCATGTACCAACACTGTTCCAACGACTTTATGTGTGCTGACTCCTTTAATCCTCTGGCGTCCAGAGTGTGCACTGAGGCAAAAGAAGCCAGTATATAATATAGCAAGAGAGAGGGGAACAGCCACATGTAGAGCAGGGCAGAGATGAGACAGGAACACTGGCAGAATGGACCTTCCTCACTTCCATTTATTTCTGCTACATTCTGGCTCTTTCCATTGTTCTTTTCAACTCTGCCTAGCCTATGGTTCTTAAACTACCCCAGGAACTTTCCAGTAAGTTGCTAGTTTTGCTTAAACTGGCCTACCATCTCACAAATACAGAATTCCACCTTAAGAAAACTATAGATTACCATTGTTGCTAAGGAAGAAAATGAAATATTTGAGGAACCCACAATTAGACTTGAAGAAAACAGTTCCTCAACTCAGAGTGAGTGGGTTTGTGGTGGGCACACCTAAGGTGACTCTTCTCTTCTCCCAGTAGAAACTATTACTCACATGTAACCAAAAGAGCATGGCAGAGATGATGGGATGTCACTCTCATGATTACATTTCAGAAGAAGGAAGCTGCCATCTTGTGAAAGAGCCTACGAAACCAGGCATCTTCTAGGAGCAGAGGGCAATCCCCAGCCCACAGGCAAAAAAAACCCTGAGCATTCAGTCACACAGCTGTAGGAAAATGGATTCCGCCAGCCACCTCAGTGAGCTTGGAAGCAGATTCTTCCACAAGCAAACGTCCAGATGAGAACACAGCCTGGTCAATAGTCGTCTGTAACCTTGCGAGGCCCTAGAGTAGGACCCAGTCAAGCTGTGCCCAGACTCCTGACCCACAGAAACTGTAAGATAATAAATGGATGTTGTTGTAACACGCCAGGCTTATAACTAGTTAGGCAGCAATGGAAAAGTAATGCAAGGGTAAGAGGCTTATAAGTTTCTGGCAAAACAAATGAAAAATGAAGAGAATGGACATATTTACTGTGGCAAAATTTTTGTATTCTACCCTGGCAGATATTTTGTATTACAATAATTTTTCAATATCCTACAAAGGCAAACCAGGAGAAAAAAAAAGAAATGTTTATATATGAGAACAAAAATCAAATTTAATTATTTAAAAAATTTACTTCAGACTTTTTATCTCAATCTGAGGGCAGCATGGCCACATCTACAGAGTTAGAGGAAAAGAGTTTTTGTAAGCAGCTTTTTCTACCACACATTTGATGCTTGAAAAAAAAAATACATGCTCAGGTATACAAGAAGTCAGAAACCACATTTTTATTTACATATGAGTGTGTGTACGTGTGTGTATTTTGGCTCTGGGTTGGCTGACACACACACAGAAATACACACATCATCTATATGATGATATACAAATATATGAAACTCTGGATATACACATATATGCATATAATAAAGATAGATGCACTATATGTATATAACGGTTCCTGAGTTCTTGTATTTTCATCCATCAACCTATCTATTAATTTATCATCATATATATCTTTCTTTTTTTAATTTTTTTAAGTTTATTTATTTTGAGAGAGAGAGAGCAAGCAAGGTAGGGGCAGAGAGAGAGGAGGGAGAGAGAATCCCAAGAAACCGTCAGCGCAGAGCCTGATGCAGGGCTGGAACCCACGAACTGTGAGATCCTGACCTGAGCTGAGATCAAGAGTCAGACGCTTAACCAACTGAGCCACCCAGGCACCCCTTCATACATATCTTTCTACACACACACACACACACACACACACTCGTATGTCTTTATATACGGGTGTGTGTGTGTGTGTTATGGACTGAATGTCTGTCCCCCAAAATTCATATGTGAAAGGCCTGACCCCAAATGTGATGCTATGTGGAGGTGAGGTATTTGGGGAGATAATTAGGCTTAGCAGAGATCTTGAGGGTGGGGTCCTCACGATGGGACTGTTTTTTTCCATAGAAAGAGATCAGAGGGCTTACCCTCTCTCTCCTCTACCCTGTGAGGATTCAGCAAGAAGGCAACTGAGCCGACAGGAGGGTCCTCACCAGAACCTGACCATGCTAGCAGCCTGACCTCAGATTTCTCACCCTCCAGAACCGCGAGAAATAAAGGTCTGTTGTTCGAGCTGCCGAGTCTATGCTATTTTATTATGGCAGCCTGAGCGAAGATGTGTGTATTAGCCAACCAAAAATTGAACAAAATTAACACCTCAATAGTGAGTAGATCTTGGTATAAAAAAGGTTGTGGTTTCCTTGTATGACTATCCACTGGTCCAAAAGCTAAGCAACTCACCACAAAGTCCAAATTTATAAAATAAATTTGACTGAAGTGACTCCAATAATGAATCTCCAAGAACAGTGAGGAGCACTGTTATTTCACAATACCATCCGGCAAAAGCTTATAGGAAAAGAATTTTGTTTTGATTCGCTGTCTTTCATCATAAGAATAACTTATAATGAAGGGCGCCTGGGTGGCTCAGTCGGTTAAGTGTCCGACTTTGGCTCAGGTCATTATCTCACAGTTTGTGAGTTCCGAGCCCCGCGTCAGGCTCTGTGCTGTCGGTTCAAAGCCTGGAGCCTGCTTCGGATTCTGTGTCTCCTTCTCTCTCTGCCCCACCCCGCTCGCTCTCTCTCTCTCTCAAAAAATGAGTAAGTGTTAAAAAAATTTTTTTTGATTTTTTTTAAAAATGATTGATAACGAATAAAAAAAAGCAGACTTTTAAAATTTCTCTCTTTTAGCATCAGGTTTAGAAATACCAATAAATGGGAGTGCCTGGGTGGTTCAGTCAGTTGAGCATCCAGCTTCAGCTCAGGTCATGATCGCATGGTCCATGAGTTCAAGCCCCACATCAGGCTCTGGGCTGGCAGCTCAGAGCCTGTAATCTGCTTCAGATTCTGTGTCTCCCTCTTTCTCTGTCCCTCTCGTGCTCATGCTCTGCCTCTCTCTCTTACAAATAAATAAACATTAAAACTTTTTAAATAAAAAAAAAAGAAAGAAAAAAAAGAAATACCAATAAATGGCATTAGCACCCTGTGAAAACCAAACAAATGTCATGTGGCTGAGTGTGGAGGGCAGGTAAGGATTGAAGAAAATATGGAAAAATTTGAATACATTTGTTTGGATAACAGAACTATTAGAAAATTGGTTTTTCCTAATTCTTCAGCTATTCTTTTAACAAACAGAATAACGTAAGCCTCCTTACTAAGAAGAATAAATTGTAAAACAAGAAATAGGAGTCTCTCTCTAATAACAAAAGCTGCATAAATGAAAGGGAAAATCTGAAGACATCTCAGAAACATTGGATTGAACTAAAAGCATTGCAGTAAGTGACCCTGATTTGAATATTTTGAGTACCTCGTGAGCTTAGGAATTTCAAATATTGCTTTCATAGACTCATTATTGCTGTATACCCTCGCTTTTTATGATATTTAAAAGCCCTTGTCTACCTGTCCTCAAAGCTCAAGGAGATAAGAGTGATTACTAATGTATACAGAGCCATTTTTTTATCTGCTTTCAAAATAATTTCATCTAACCCTATGTCAGTATGGATGCCAAGTGTTGTAAAAATATTTTAGATAATTGTGTAAAATCGCGTTCTCAAAGTATGGCTTTTAGTTAAATATTTAAGAGATAAAGAGATCTCAGAATCTCTTTCCCCCCCCTTTTCCTCTTTACATAGGTATCTTAGTTCAAAATACAAAAATTCTATGTATTTTCTGGAGTTTGATATAGGAAATCATTCTGTGGATCTGTTCCTTGCTATGGCTCAACAAAGTATTCCTTAAAACACCTATAGGATTGCTTGTACATTTGAGCCAGTAATACACGTCTAGGAATTTATACTAAGGAAATAATGGGAAATATAGTAAAATATTATATGCAATGGTATTTGGCACATTATTTAAAAACAAAGTTGGATGCATTCTAAAAAGGAAATTACAGATATAGTTAACTGGATAAAGGCAAATTATTGGGCAGATAAATGCCATGGTAATCTATTAAAAATGCACATACACAATGGCTTGCATTCTGTTTATGATTCTAGGGAATAAAAACAAATAAAATAATGATTTAATTACATTTTCTTTTTGTAACAGTTATATATGCTTGTTGTAAAATGCTTATAAAATACAGAACTGTAAAAAAAGAAATAAATCACCCATAATCAATCACAGAGTGATACATAATACTGGCTTCCTAGTTCTTTCTTGCTCTCTTTAAGCAATTTTGACCTAGGGGCGCTTGGATGGCTCAGTTGGTTAAGTGTCAGGTCATGATCTCATGGTTAGTGGGTTCAAGCCTGCATTGGGCTCCGTGCTGACGGCTCAGATCCTGGAGCCTGCTTCATATTCTGTGTCTCCCCCACTCTCTGCCCCTCCCCTGCTCATGTTCTCTCTCTCAAAAACAAATAAACATTTTTTAAAAAGTAAACAATTTTGGCATAGTTATTTAACTTTCTAATTTTCCTTAATACTTTACCATACAAATAAGTTCCAGAATCAGAGTGCCTAGGTTCAAATTCCACCTAGACATACATGCTCTATGCCATTTTGGCAAATTATTAAACCTTCCCATCCATCCGTTTTCTTACCCGCAAAGCATCGATAATAATAGTACGTATTATAGTGGTTTTATGCAAAGAATTATTGCAAAGAATAAGTAATACAATATATATTGAGAGCTTGCATACATAAAGCGAAACAGGCTTGAAAGAAAACACAGAAAAATGAACCACTGTGTTTGGTCATTTCAACACCCTTCTCTCAGTATCTGAAAGAACAAGTAAACAAAGGATCAGTAAAGGTATAAAAGATGTGAACCATACTATGAAATTACTTGAACTAATTGACATTTATGGGACATGCCACTCAATAACAGGAGAATACACATTCTTTTCCACTGTAAATAGATATTCCACTGACATTCGGATAGACCGTATTCTGAAAAATACAACAAATCTCAATAAATATAAATGAACTTAAATCATTTAAAGAAATGTTCTCTGACCTCATGGAATTAGCTAAAAATCAATACCAGAAAGATACAAGAAAAGTCTTCAGATGGTTGGAAAATAAACAACATACTTCCAATAACACATGGGTCAATGAAGAAATCACAGTGAACTTTAGAAAATATTTTTAACTAAATGTAAGTGAAGACAGTTTTCAAGTTTTGTAGGAATGCATCTAAAACAGTGCTCAAAGAGAATTTTGCAGCACGAAATTAGTTTTATATTTAGAAATTATATTTGTATTAGAAAAGAAGAACATTTTTCAATCAACACTGTAATTTCCTACCTTAAGAAACTAAGAAAAGCAAAGCAAATTAAGTGCAAAGTAAAAGGAAGGAAGGAAATAATATAGATAGGAGTATTAATATACAATGAAATAGGAAAGGTAAAAATAATAGAGAAAAATCAATAAAACCAAAAGCTGTTTTTTAAAAGTTTACTACAGTTAATAAACCTCTAGCTATACAAATAATTTTTTTTCAAAAAAGAAGAGACAAAAAGAAAACACACATTTCTGAGATCAGAAATAAAAGAGAGAACATTACTATTGATTCTAGAGACATTAATAGGGTAACAAGAGAATATTATGACAGTCGTACATTCACAACTTAGATGTGGCTAACAAATTTCTTGAAAGATATAAATGACCAAAGTTCATTCAGGAGGAAATAGATGACACAAATAGCCCTGTATCTAATAAAGAAGTTAAATTTATAATAAGAGCTTTCAAACAAACAGATGTAAACAGGGTGGGGGTGGGGGATCTTCAAGCCTAGATGGTTTCATTGATGAAATCCACCAATATTTCAGGAAAAAATAATACAAATTTGGCACAAACTCTTCCTGCAAACAGAAAAAATAGAACATTTCCAACTTAAAAATTATAAATTTAGTAATTGTATAAAATTAATAATTTATAATAAATTTATAAAAATTATAAAGTTAATTTTACCCTTTTACCAAAAACAGATAAAAGTAATTCAAGAAAAAAGGCTACAGACCAATGTATCTTATGAATATGGGCACAACCATCATTAACAAAAAATTAGCAATTGATTCCAGCAATGCATAAAAAGCGATAATACATCATGAACAAGTGAGTGAGGTTTATCCTAACAGCGCAAGTTTGGTTCAATATTTGGAAAGTAATTAATGTAAACCATTATACCAACAGACAAAAAGAAAAACCATATGATCATCTTAATAAATGCAGAAAAAGCACTTGACAAAATCTAGCATCCATCACGATAAAAACAGTGATCTAAGAATACAAGGGTATTTGACCTGAGAAGGAATATAAGCACAAAGTCTACATATATCAATATATCTAAGTATATTTATTATATACTATTATTATATATTATACATAATATATTACAATATATATTATATTATAGCATATATTATATTAAAGTGAAAGACTTAAATAATCAATTAAATATTTAAAGAATTGTTTTAAACTATCGTCCTTGCAGACAACAAAATCACAAACAGAAAATACTAAGAGATTTTTTTTTTTTAACGTTTATTTATTTTTGAGACAGAGACAGAGCATGAACGGGGGAGGGTCAGAGAGAGGGAGACACAGAATCTGAAACAGGCTCCAGGCTCTGAGCAGTCAGCACAGAGCCCGACGCGGGGCTCGAACCCACAAGCTGTGAGATCATGGCCTGAGCCGAAGTCGGACGCTCAACTGACTGAGCCACCCAGGCGCCCCAATACTAAGAGATTTTAAAGTTAGTAAAACTAATTGATGAGTTTAGCTAGGTTGCAGAATAGAGAATCAATATTCAAAAAGCAATTGTATTTCTCCACATTAGAAGCAAATATTTGAGGAAAATTAATTTTTTAAAATACAATTTATAATAGCTTTAAAAACATGAAGTATTTAGGAATATATGTAACAAAATATGTGCATGATCTATGCACTAAAATCTCCAAATCATGCTGAGAGAAATTAAAGAAATCCTAGAGAATTACAGAGAAATGGAGAGTTCATAAATTGGAAGATTTACTACTGTTAAGGCATCAATTTTCCCCAAATTAATTCACGTATTTTGCACAATCCAAGTGATAATCATAGTATGTTTCTGCAGAAATTGCAGGCTCATTGTAAAATGCATATGGAAATACAAAAGAACTATCATAACCAAAATGATTTTGAAAAGAAACAAAAGTGGAAGAGTCATATTATTTGGCTTCAAGAGTCACTATAAATCTCAATGCCACTGATATAAGAGTAGAAATATAGCTCAATGGAATATAATAGAAAATTCATACATAGAAATGCAAATATACAATTAATTGCTTTTTTAAGAAAAAAATGGAAAAGGAAATTCAATTCAGAAAAGAGAGCCTTTGCAACAATAGCGTTGGAACAATTGGATAACTGTGTACACACAAATGAATCTCAACCCTCACCTTACAACATGTACAAAAATAATCTCTAAGTGAATCATAAGCTTATATGTAAGAGCTGAAATTACAAAATACCTAGAAGTGAACAATGGGAAAGATCTTTGCTAACTTGAGTTAGGTAACAATTTCTTAAACAGGACCCAAATATGAGCCATGAAAGAAAATTGATATACTGGGCCTCATCATAATTTAAAACTTCTGCTCTTCTAAAGACATTATTCAGAAAATGAAAATATAAGCCAGTCACAGGTAGAAAATGATTGGAAGGCGTATGTAATATAAAGGACTTGTATCCAGAATATAAAGAATTCTTACAACTGAATAGTGAAAAGACAAATAATCCTGCCCTCCACCAAAAAAAAGAAAAAAATACTGGGTAAATATTTGAACAGACAGTTTCAAAAGATGATATACAAATAACCATGAGCACATTTAAAAAGCTCAACATCACCAGAAATCCTTAGAACTGCAGACCAACAGCAGAATGAGAGGTCATCATCAGCCTACTAGAACCTTGTATCAGTCAGGGTTCTCCAGATGAACAGAACTTGTAGGATGTGCACACACACATAAAGATGTATTTTGATGAATTGGCTCTTGTGATTATGGAGGCTTGGCAGATCCAAAACCTGTTGGAGAGGTCAACAGGCTGGATATTCAAGAAGGAGGTGCAGCTTGAGTTCAAAAGCGGTCTGCTGAAAAAAACAAGACCTGATGTTGCAGACTAAGACAGTCTGCAGGCAGAATTTCCTCCTGCTCAACGGAGGTCAGCCTTTCATTCTATTCTGACTTTCAATTGATTGAATGAGGCCCAATCACATTTCAGAACATAATCTGTTTTACTTAAGGTCCACCAGTTGAAATGTAAATCTCATTCAAAGCACACTCACAAAAGTAGAGTAATGTTTGACCACATGTCAGGGCACTGTGGCCCAATCAATCAATATGACACATGTAATTAACCATTACAAATACCTAAAGTTAAAGAAGCTAATAATATCAAAAAGGGGTAAGTATGTGAGGCAATTCTAGGTCATGTACATTGTTGGTGGGAATGTAAAATGGTACAGCCACTTTGAAAGAAGTATAGCCACTTAATTTATGAGATAAACACACACTTATCACATATAACCTAGCAATCCTACTCCAAGAGCGGCCAAACACATTTGGCCTATGAAAACAAAGGCCTTCATGCAGATGTGCATAGTAATGATGTTCATAAGAGTCACAAGACTGGAAACAACTTGACTTTTTACTAACCTGTAAATGGATAAATAAATTGTGGTATGTTGGTACAATGGAATACTACTCAACAGTAAAAATAAAGAGCAAAGTGGGGATGATGCAACATTGGGAATGAATCTCTAAAATATTATGCTATGTGAGAAAAGTGATCTTTAAAGACTGCTTACTATAGGAGTCCATTCATCTGGCATTGTAGAAAAGACAAGACTATAGAAATAAGAAACATTAACACTAGTTGCCAGGCATGGAGATGAGAAGAGGCAAAAAACCACAAAAGGATTTATGGGAATGCTTTTGGGGAAAAAAATCATTCTGTATCTTATAATTGTGGTTCTAGGATTATTTGCGTGTATCAAAACACATCAGACTGTTCAATCTAATAGAGTAAATTTTAATAATGTAAATTATATTTCAATAAACGTAACTTTTAAAAATGGACCAAGAAATACATTCTTTAATTAATGTATCAGATTAAACAATTAACTGCTAATAAGTGTTTTCAAATGATGAGGACTGAAATTACTGGAAAAATGTTCAGTAAGCATTTGGTATTGTATCGTTATTATTTTCTCAAATCATCGAATATCTTTTGAGAACAAGTCAGTCTGTCAATTAAAATTGAAATCTCTCTTTCTGTTACACACACATACATGCATACACACGCACACAGATACACACAGATTTTTCTGGAACACTGGGAGGGCAGCAAAGATTTCTGTGGGATCACCTTAACAAAAAATGACATGGCAGGGATTGTGTGAGTAGGGGCTTTTCCACAGGGTGCTGTTAGTGTAAAGGCACTGGCCTGGAGCAAACTTAAGGGAGCCAATTTAAGAATCAGGAATTTGGTGGGTGAAACCCACAGCAAAGCTAATACCAGGGACTATTAAAGGTCTGCCTGAGAGCAGAGGTAGAGGTGGAAGAATTGCGGCAGTTGCCGTGCAGTGGTGAAAATTACATGCTCAGGATCTCTCAAGAGGAAGCCCCTGGGGTCTTCCGTACATAGTTAATGAGCCGTTTTCCCTTCCAAGGCAGGTAGGTGTGAGCCTGGGAGATACGTTTGACACTAACTCTAATGAGCACACAATGTTCCAAATCCTGATGTTTTGATCTTTGATGTAACAGAAGCTGTTTCTACACGAAGCCTTCAAACAAACTGAAGGCAAAAGGGTATGTGATGTTTATGAGTGCATTTGAATATCAGAGCTGCACGTTTATTTTAAAGCAAGCGGACGCACTCTGTGTTTGAGGACATGATGTCGTGGCCATGATGGTCTGGATTTTTGGTGCTTCTAGGCCGGACTCCGCCTCTGCCCTAGTCCTGTGATTGGGCAAAGCACTGGGTTTTTCTAGATCTCATTTTCTCTACCAGTGAAATGGGGGAGTTTAACTAAATAGGAGTCTTCGAAATGACTGCATTCAAGACCCAAGCATATTTTGTTTGGGCGTATTTTTGGTTTAAAGAAATTAAATATGTAGCCAACCTTGAAAAATCAAGAGATTTTTCACAACATATAGATGTATCATATAGATGTATAGCTGTCTCAGAACACTCAATCTTCCATTTGAGCAGGAGACCAAAGAAGCTGCATCTGAGTTACCCTAGTGATGTTTAGACAAGAAGTCACTTTCTGTTAGGCACAACCCCATTCCTGTTATGTCACCCACCCAGCTCTGTGTGCATAACAACACCTAAACACCTACACCAGCTGCTAGGAAGTCCCTTTCTTCCTTCAGTGGCCGTGGCTCAATTTCTTTTTTTTTTTTAATTTTTTTTTTTAATGTTTTATTTATTTTTGAGACAGAGAGGGACAGAGCATGAGCAGGGGAGGAGCAGAAAGAGGGAGACACAGAATCTGAAACAGGCTCCAGGCTCTGAGCTGTCAGCACAGAGCCCGACGTGGGGCTCGAACTCACAAACCAGAAGATCATGACCTGAGCCGGAGTCGGATGCCCAACCGACTGAGCCACCCACGCGCCTCTCTTCTTCTTTCTTCTTTTAATTGAAGTATAGTTGATACACAATGTTACATTAGTTTTAGGTGCTTGTTGTTGCTGTTATTTTTGCCATGGCTCCAACTTACTTCAAGTAACGAAACCAGTGAGAACTGCCACAGAAGGCTGAAATCTACCAATTGCTTCTGCTTATTGTATGGTGCCTATTGCTGCCACCACATCCCAGATACCTTTCTTCGGATCAGACAGCAACACCTGTGGAAGCGATTTCACAAAAGAAAGGAATATGCCCACTGCTTAGGAACCAACAGCAGAACACCACCCCATGCTAAAACTTCCTGACCTGACGGACTATTTCAGCGATCGAAACTCTGCACTCACTCTGTCCAGAAAGATTAGCATCATTGTTAAATTCATTTGAACCTGCTGAAGACCAGACTCTGCACTACATAACAAGCATCCAGAGACGCATAAGACACAGTCCCTGCCTCCACAGCCTTTGACACTGAAATACATAATTGAAGATATGTATGCTGCACATAATATAAAATACATTTTATTTAAATTTTTAATACTTATAAAATATTTTCACAAATGTATTAATAGAAGTAGATATGGCACAGAGGTAACAAAGAAAAAGTGATACTCCAGAGAGCCTGAAACATTCTTCCCCTAGTTTTCAAGCGGTTCACTCTCCTCCTTCGCATGTTTGCTCAAATACCTTTGCTGATCAACCTGGTTAAATTTAAACTACCCCTCCCCCCTCCCAGCCTTAGCGTCCTGTTATCTCTGTCCTGCTTTCTTTTCTTGATAGCACTGATGACCATCTTTCATTCTATATATTTTGCTTATTTATTTTGATTATAGTTCATATCCCTTATTAGAATGTAAACTCCAAGAGGTAGGATCTGTTTTAAATGTTTTGTTCACAACCATTTCCACAGTCACTACAATAGTGCCTGGCATGTAGAAAGCACTGGGTAAAGGTTGGTTTAATGATTCGATGAATGAAGTAATCAGTTCTCCTCAAGAGGAAGGTCAGGGCAAACTTTCTGAAGATATAATGTCCGAACAGATGGGTTTTGAAGGATGAATACAAGCTCACTATGTTAAATAATGAACTGGAGGGAGAGCAGTATAGGAAAAGAAAGCAGCATGTATGTTCAAAGGCAAAAATGTGAGAATGATCACTGTGTATCCAAGGAGAGTATTTATTTAGAATGTATATGTATAGACTATATGTATATTATTATCAGTAAGAGTAAGTCTGAATTGTTACAGCACCTGAAAATGTTAGATAGTCTTATAAGCCCTTTATAGACAAGGCTTCACTTCACTCTTATACAACCCTTGGAGGTTAATGATAACCCCTCATTTTCCTTCACTTCACTCTTATATAACCCTTTGAAGTTTAATTATAAACCCTCATTTTCCAGATAAGTAAACTGGGCCTCAAACAGGTTACATCTTGCCCAAAACACACATGGATCAGAAGGTCAAAATGGGAATTTAGATTTGTTTGATGTGTCTCAACTGTGTTCTTTCTACAGACCGACCAACTTCCCTCAACACTGTGCTCCATCATGAACTTACCCAGAGGTTCACCTTAATAAAGTGTAGCTGATTATTCTCGTGGTTTTGAATCTTTTAGGAATATTTTCATAAGGCACATACATCACAAAGGGACTGGGTAGCATACAAAAATCTTCATTTCTTTCGTCTGAAATGACTTACTTGCAAGTCAAATTAATGTTTCCCCTCTCAGATTCCACTTCTGTATCTGTTTGTCTAACAACACACATGCACCCTGTGATAAGAAGCCAAAAGTTTCAGCCAAAAGTCTCTTTTGTTGTTTGCAAGAATCCTTTATGATATTTTTAAAGGGGAAAAAAAGGAAGGGGAAGTTAGAGAAGGAGAAAAAGATAACTTCTGATTTCAAAACATACTAATCTCGTCTCTCCAAGGACTGCTATTAGGCATTTGTGAAGCTGGTGCTGATTTGAAAACCAATTGAATATACAGTGTTTATTTCAAAGCATTATTTTCCCCTGCCACTCTGTAATTTTTCTGGGAGAATATTTGCATTTAGATGCTACCTGTATAAAGCGACAGTTATGACCATAAACAATTCGAAGACAATGAGAAAAAATAGTTAAAGCAAAGTAGAAGAAAAAGCAGTTGCAAAGGGAAAAAGTGAGAACATAAAGTAAGAAAAGGGGCTCATTGATTTAGCTTCACATAAAATAATAGGAAATCAAAAGAGACACAGGAAAGAGTGAGGACAAGTCAAAGAAAAATCGAAGGCAATGAGGGGGCTATTTTTGTATATTAAAACATAATTAATATTCATCATGCTCTGTAAAGGGGAAGCGGAAAATTGAGAGAGACAGAAAAGCGAAGGAAAGGAGTGGATAAATGGTTCAAGATAATAAGGGGAAAACAGAGCAATGGAGATTGCTGGAAAAACTGTGAGGCCAAGGTCAAAGTACAAATGTTATTTTTATAATGTTATAATAAAGTATTTCCAGAGAAACAATAACTCACTCATCTATCTTTTCAGTCAGTCATTCAACCAGTGTTTGGAGGGCACATACTGTGCACCAGGCCCTGTGTTAGAAACTGGAAAGATGAAGGTGAATAGTTATGACTTTTTCTTCATGAAATTGAGAATTGGACCCTCCGATTACGACCAGATCTTGAATGGAGGTAAGAAATTCAAGAGTCATTCCCTATTGCTTAAACTAAAAAATAAAATAAAGTAAAACGGAGTTATTTGAATGTGTATACCACCCTGCATTAAACAGCAGACTCTCATATCTTGTTTTTCATAATGAGGTCTTCTGACCAATACTTGGCATTCTGTGCAACTTGCATGTGTCAATGGGTTTCAAAGACAGAGGAAGGAAGGGGTATATGACAAGAAAAATATGGTGAGAGATAAACTTTATAATTTATAAATAATAAAACAAAGAAGAATATAGGTCTGCAGCAAATCATGGTTGTTTTTTTTTTTTTTAACATTTATTCATTTTTCGGAGACTGAGAGCGACAGAGTGTGAGCAGGGGAGGGGCAGAGAGAGAGACAGAGACAGCATCTGAAGCAGGCTCCAGGCTCCGAGCTGTAAGCACAGAGCCCATGGGGCTCAAACCCATGAACTGTTCGATCAGTACCTGAGCCAAAGTCAAACTCTTAACTGACTGAGCCACCCAGGTGCCCCTGGAGTATTTTTTTTTTTTTAGTATTTATTTATTTATTTTGAGAGGGTGGGGAGGGGCAGAGGGAGAGAGAGAGAATCCCAAGCAGTCTCCACCCTCAGCACAGAGCCCGACGTGGGGCTTGAACTCACAAACCATGAAATCATGACCTGAGCCGAAATCAAGTCAGACACTTAACTGACTGAGCCACCCGGATGCCCCTGATACAAATCAGGTTTTAACAAAATAAACGGTCACCTGTTTTCTTGTCGGGACATTCATAGGACTAGAAGGAGACAGTATGTGGAAGTCCTGTGGGGATGGAGGACTGGAGGTGGGAGGATCTCAGTACACGAGACGGCTGATTATACTGAAACCAGCGAAGATCTGAATTATGTTGAAAGAGAGACACAAGAGATGCCTCAGAGAAGGAATTCTGAGTGGTAACATGTGTAAGGTAAAGCAAGCTATAAGAAGGAAAAAGCTCCCAGTCAAAGCCAAGAAGAAGATCATCTCCAACTAGACATTTGCAGCAGCTTCCAAATACTCCCCTTCTTTTTCAGTCTTTGGATATTTCATGTTTGTTTGTTTGTGTGTGTGTGTGTGTGTGGTTTTTTTTGTTGTTTGTTTGTTTGTTTTTTTCTTATTGATGCTTGATTGCTCTACACCACAGGTCTGGTCTGACCACACTAGTCTCCTATTTGATTATGCTCAACGGTTCTTATTATTTCTGGTTAATTAAGGTTATTTTAACATTTATCTATTTTTGAGAGAGAGAGATGGAGCACAAGCGGGGAGCGGGGAGTGCAGAGAGGGAGACACAGAATCTGAAGCAGTTTCCAGGCTCTGAGCTGTCAGCACAGAGCCTGATGGGGGGCTCAAACCCACAAACCGCAAGATCATGACCTGAACCCAAGTCAGCCACTTAAATGACTAAACCACCCAGGTGACCCTATTTCTGGTTATTTATTAAGAATTCAAGATCACCTAAAATCTGACCTTACCCTCTTTCCAATTTTGTTTCTCATAATATCCCTTAGCAACCCAATAATTCCCTATTAGGGAATGCTCTGACCTGTTCTGTTTCCAAACCTGAGTATATTCTGTTTGCTCGTCCTCCCTCTCCCCAGTTCTTCATGTGCAAACTCTACTCATTCAAGAGCCAGCTCTCATGCCTCTCCTTCATGGAACCCTGCCTGATGTTGCTGGACGGGAACAATCGTGTTCATCTCTGAATTCCCATAGCACATTTTCTGGGTTTGTCCGTGGCGTTTACTAGGGGCTGCCTAAGTTTAAGTAATTGATGCTTTTCTCTCTTTCTAGGTTATAATCTCATTAAAGATAATTCCTGTTTCTTTTTCTTTTTTTCCCCCTTAAATGTTTATATTTGAGAGAGAGAGCATGAGCAGGGGAAGGGTGGGGGCAGGGTCAGAGGATCCAAAGCAGGCTCTGTAAAGACAGCAGAGAGCCCAATGCAGGGCTCAAACTCAGGTGACCTGAGCCAAAGTCAGACGCTCAACCAAGTAAGCCACCCAGGTACCCCAAGAAAATTCCTGTTTCTGAGTTGGGTTTGTATAACCTAAATGGTGAAACACCGTATCTGTCCATAAATGACCAAATTAGAAGTGGAAAGGAGAGCATATAGGTGGGGTTAGATGAAAACAGGAAGAGCTCAGAAAGAGAAGGAAACAGGGCAGAAAGAGGAATGGACAATACTTCGAAGATGAGCCTTAAACCTCACAGTCAACCTCCAAATACCTAAATACCCATAAATGCTATAATATTTGCAACACTAATGGAGAGCTTAAATAAACTGCCCGAAGCTAATTTAAAACATATATTCCATGTGCTTAATTTATTAAACAATACCCAATTCAAGAATTAACATTTTTCCCGTACTATTTGTTTGTAGATATAAATATTTGTAGGGGTTATCAGATGTATTCATCCACTTGGGATGCATTACAAATTGCATACAAAAGAAATGGAACATTTGCTTATAATTTCTCGTGTTTTCTTCCTCTCCTTATATCTTTACTTTCATAATCATATTTTGAATAATTATGAATAATTGCATCATGTGCAATGACCTTGTCCATGGGGATTTAAAAAATGTTTTTAGGGCTGCCAGCATTGATTTTACCAGGCTAGAGAGTCTCCCTGTGTGTCTCTGACACATTCTAGAGTCGTGGGGGTGTGTCTTGATATGACTGGGCCAGCAGGAGTCTGAGGGTGCACAACTGAGACTCTTGCCCGTGATCAGAACCCGTCACTGCTGAAATATCGTCTTAAATCCTGCAAAACTGCAGCCCAAGTAACTTACAGGCTTTGTGCATGATCTTCTTCCATACAGAGATAGTAAATGTCTACAATGTGTTAGATTTTGTAATCAGATTCCATAAAGCCAAGCAATTATTGCTTCCCTAAAGCTAAAGCGTATCCAACCAGATAAATGCATCCCTTTTGGAATTCTCATCTTGAGAGTCACCTATACTTTTTCTAGAATCAGGGACTTTTCTCACAATCTCTCTACATTCAGACTCTTTGGGGTGTTAGTCAGGGGATCCCCTTTTCTCCCTTGGCCTCATGTATCCATGAGGCTGCATCGGCAAGAGGAAAAGTCCCAGTTCCTTACTCCAGTGCAGTGTCTGTTAAGGAGGACAGGGGAATCCTTGTTTGTTAGGTGCTGTTAATTTTCCCGTGTCTTTCATTTGGCTGTAATGAATCTAATAAAAACCCAGAGGCCCTGGGGACTGTCTTCCTATTCTCTCTCCCCGCTCGATTATTCTAGGGCAGCAACCCTGGCCTGCCTGAGATGTGCATACTGGCCTGCCCCTGCACCCAAGGCCTACTGATGTTCTAGCACTGAGTAATTGAGCGGGTCAGTCTGTCTCATTCCAGGGTTGATGGATTAGCAAGGCTACATTTCCACAGATCTCAAGTCACATATTTCAATCAACATGAACACTATGAGCATGGTAAGTTGCTATATAATTATGCACCTCCTACATTTATCTTTAAATGGCTTTCAAATTCAGCAAGGAAAAATGGGCGTGTTATATATTGGCATCCTGAAACTCCAACCATATTATTTTGGTAATCTTTGCTGGCAGCAAATTTACCTTTTTTGAGGATGTCTTTATATTCTGAAAGAGCCAAAGATACTTGGTAAGTCTTCGGGTGAGATGAAAGTGGTAGGTCAGGTGGCTGCTGACAGAACTGAGTGATGCCATTTATGACTATAAAATGGTGAGCCCATTGGTTTTGTCTGATTCCTTAAGCTGGCACAGAATATAGATTTCCAAAAACAGTTTGGAGCCACAGCGGTATCATTAGCATAGATTCACAACCTCCCGAGGTGACGACTTGGAATGATAGCACTCATTTGGATGTACGCTTCCGATGTCCTTATTAAAAAATCAATCATACTACTTTATAATTACACTTGGAACTTGAGGAGAATTGCTGCTTGGTGCTTCAAGCTGGGTTACTGAGCATCACAGCCCTCAACTTTGAGTTGGTATCACATGAAATTGTTCTTACAATGCTGTGTTTGACACTTTGCCCCAGGGTTGGATGGAGAGACACTATTAGAAATGTTCAATCACCACTCGCCACTGTGGCTGTTACTGCTATGTCATTGTCACCGTATTCGATGACATCACACCACATCCTTCTTTCGAGGGCCCAGAGAAGAACTTTAGTTGAATTTATCACTAGATGGAAAAAAACCAGTCTTTTTCCAAGCCAGAGTTCTTTGTTCTGTTTTTTTTTTTTTCCTATCATATTGTATGTGTTTCCATCCAAAGGCATAAAACCTCATTTGTAACCAAATGGAGTAGAAATAAATGAATGTAAAGAGATGGAAATAACTGTATTTATCTAAGGTATTCTTATAAATATTGTTGAATATGCTTGAAAGGAAACCTTTTATAAGTCTCTTGGTGCAGGGGCAAGATCAAAGGACATGTTCCAATAAAAGCAACAACAACATTTATTGAGCTTTTGAGATGACAGCAAAGGGTATGGAAGTTGAGAATGGATACAGGTGCCTAACTGCCTGAGCTCAAATTCCATCTGTGTCTCCTACAGACTGTGTGACTTAAGCCAATCACTAAATCTCTCTGGATATAAAGAACTTAGAAGACAGTCTGACACATAAGTTCTCTGGAAATTTTACTTTTATTCTTTATTAAGTGCCGACTCTGTTCCAGTCATTATCCAAAGAGTTTAAAGGGACTGTCACCTTGGATCGTCACTTCAGTCCTGTGAGGCAGGTAATGTTATGTCCATTTTGCAGATAAGAGAACCAAGGCACGCAAGTGCTATGCACCTGTTTGAGGTCACATGGAGAGCAATTGGTAGTCAGCAGCCACTACAAAATGATCGCTAGACTGTACCTGGAGAAAAACGGGTCCTGGTAGCACAGGGTTTAGGGTTTTTGTTGTTATTTTGGAATGCAGACCACCTTGTTTTATTGTTTTTCACTTTATTGCTCTTGGCAGAGTTTGTGTTTTTTACCAGTTGAAGGCTGTGGCAACCCCGCATCCAGCAAGTCTGTTGGCACCATTTTTCCAATAGAATGTGCTCACTCCGTGTCCTGGTGTTACATTTTGGCAATTCTCACAATATTTCAAACTTTTTCATTATTGTTATATTTGTTATGCGAATCAATAAGTAGTGATTACAACTTGCTGAGAGCTCAGATGATGGTTGGCAATTTGTAGCAATTAAGTATTTTTTAATTGAGGCATGTACATTGGGTATTAGACATAATGCTGTTGCACACTTAATAGACCACAGTATAATCTAAACAAAGCTTCGTATTCACCAGGAAACCAGAAACCATCATTGGACTTGCTTTACTGTGATATTCACTTGATGGAGGTAATCTGGAACCAAACCTGCAGTGTCTCCAGGGCAAGCCAGTACGCATGATTGAAATGCAAAGACAGTTGCTCAGGGCGGCAAACCAGACACTGAGCCCTGTTAGGAAGTCTTAAGCATCCAGTGCCTTGGAAGGGGGTCCATCTGAGATCAGAGCTATGAGATGAAGCGGTGTTGGAGACAGTTTGCTCCGAGTATGCAGTGTAAGCTTCCTCTCCCTATAACATCCTCAGTAAATGTGCACAACATTGAACAATGGTCTCCATCAGTCATTGTCCTCGTAGCAGAATCGTAGAGCCACACTTTTGCCATGGCCTCACGGTAGGTTTGAGTGTATATTCCACCTAATATCTTTTAGATTGTCTGTTGTTTTGACCAATGGGATGTTAGTAGGTTTGATGTAAGTAAATTTTAAAAAATGTGCTGGCAGGGGTATCTGGGTGGCTCAGTTGGTTAAGCATCCAACTTTGGCTCAGGTCATGATCTCACAGTTCTTGAGTTTGAGCCCCACGTTGGGCTCTGTGCTGACAGCTCGGAGCCTGGAGCCTGCTTCGGATACCTTGTCTCCCTCTCTCTCTGCCCCTCCCCCACTCATGCTCTGTCTCTCTCTCAAAAAATAAATAAACACTAATTTTTCTTTTTAAATGTGCTTGCAGTTGGCTTTTTCTCTTGTGCTTTTGTAATCATCATGAGGAGAACATACTCTAGGTGTCTGCCACCCTCTAGGCTGAGACCCAGAATGAGACAGATGGATCAGCCCTGCTACCTGCATCTGAGCCCCGTCAATCTACAGTCTGAAGAAGAGCTAACCCCGCTGACCCTCAGATGCATGGCCGACAAATAAAAATGTTTACATTTATAAGTACCAATTGCCTCTTGTTAGGCCAGCTTCACAGGTTAAGGGCACAATCCTTCTTAAGACTCCCTCAGACATCAGCCACAAGAATGGGGGTCACCAGAACACCCTCGCTTCTGACAAACTGGCTATAAATTTGAGGCTTCTCACTCCCCACTCAGGTTCGATAATTCAGCCAAAATCTTCACAGAACTCAAGAAAGCACTAGACTTGTGATTAGTTTTATGGTAGCAAAAGGATTCAAATCAGAAGCAGCCTAAAGGTTTGACATGTAAGGCAAGGTCTGACAGGCTTCCCACATGAAATTTCCATTGTTCTCTCTACCCGTGAAGTCAAGATGCATTAACCTCCTGGTACACTGACATTTGACAATACTAGAAATATTGCCAACCAGGGGAGCTCACCCAAGCATTGGTGCTACCTAGTCATCATTGACTGAATCATCACCTATGTGGCTCACTCTCCAGTCTCCCTCCTCTCCCCAGAGGTCAGACTGATATCACATGACCCCTTCTATCCAACACTCTAATCACGTGGTTGGTCCTTCTGATATGACCAGCCCCACCCTGAGTTAGCATAACTGATCAGGACCATCATGAATAACAAAGACACTTCTACCACTCAGGAGATTACAAAGATTTAGAGGCTACCTTCCAGGAACTGGGGACAAAGGCCAGCCAAATTTTTTATTACACAGTAAGACACTGAATCTTTGAGGGGGGTGCATGATTATTGTAGCAATAGCTAACTTATACCAAGTGTCCATCACACACACACACACACACACACACACACTATTAAACATCATGCTAATTTGAATTTTTTGTGAAAAATATTGAAGGGACTAAGGAAATAATCATATATCTGGGTCTCACAAATAACCATGATCATTTTAAAATATATCGATCTTTTATCCTTGACTTAAAAAAAAATTTAAGACAGCTGTGTTTATGATCTATTATATTTTATCTGTCTCCCTTACTTTGACCTAAGCTATGAGAATACTTAGGGCTGGGGATAAAATTTGTGGTTCTTGATGGAGACTCTTTCCCCATCAGGGACAGTTCCCATAGCTCATCTTGGCCTCAAATAAGTGTTAAAGAGGGAATGATTCATTTACCCTTAATTCAAGTGGGGTGGCCTTTTATCTAGTTAGCGTTTATAGACAAGAGTCTAAATATGCTTCACTTGGAGGTTTTGAAGTTTCTCCCCAAAATTAACTCCAGTGGTTCGTCTTTCCTTAAAGATATAGTTAAACCTGGTTTCATTTTAATTTTTACCACTTTAAGGTAATGACAAAAGAGAACCCTTAGTCTACCAGTCGGGAAATCCGTCTTAGAGGTTCTGTTCTTCTTTTGCTATGTGACACTGAGCAAATCATTTCTCCTCACCAGACCCAAAATTCTTCATCTATAAAATACGAAAGATGAACCAGCAGGCCTCTGAGTTCTCTATCAGCTCAAGTAACTCTGTTTCTCTCTGACTTTACAGTGCGACCTTGGGTGAATCACTTAATGTCTTCAAGCCTGACTTTCTTCATATCTCCTCCCGTGTACTCCCTCATCTCAATTAATAGCGAATCCACCCTTGGAGCCATCCTTGACTCCTACCTCTCACACCCCATACTCAATCTGTCAGCAAATCCTGTGGGATGCCAACCTCAAAACATATTCATAACCCAACCACCATTGCTACATCCTATCTTCAGAACCCAATATGTCTTTTATGCTAAGAGCACATCTCCATTTGGACTACCATCTCAGTTTAGACTAGCCATATTTCAAGTGCTCAATAGTCACATGCGATTAGTGATCACAGCACAAGTCTATAGTAAAACTATATTCTCCCGACTAATCTGCTCCAAACAGAGCTGCTGGCCTTAAATGAAGTTTCACACCACCCCCCACCACCAAGCCCCCACCACTAGTTTCTTCTCACATTATCTCTTTCTTCTTGGGACTTATCTGCTCATTTCCATATCCATTCTTGAAACGTGCTCCTAAGAAATACTTTGATATATTCCTTTTATTTATTCAACAATATTTTATTGAGATTCTGCTACCAGTAGCAGAAGATGTGTTATTCTTCCCAGACAACTGCTCCCACAAAGAGGAACCCTGGAGGTAGCCTCCTGTTACCCAAAGGGATAAATAGATCACCAATGGTAAGATTCATCATGAAGATACAGCTGAATTAGGGACAAGGACAATAAAGAAAGAGGATTATTTAAGGCATAGGTGGATTTTTTTTTCTTGTTTCCTCTCTCATAAATATAGCCTGCTTCTCTTCTTATGCATTATAGGAGTTGAGATCGATCTTCCCTTTATTTTCCCATTCATTTGTTCATTCATTTACCAAACACTAACTAAGTGCTATAAAAATATGTTATATGTTCTCCATCTTCTTCAAACAAGGAAATTAGAATGCTCTCTCTTGATGACTTTTTAAGGCACCATCTAATTATCCTAAAGGTCAGAAGCAATGAGACTCTTTAGTCATGTTAGATGCAGACTTACTAATACCATGCATGGCTTATGTGGACATTTTATTGCAACTTCTTTTCTAAGCTCTTAACATGAATCCAGTCGTCAAAATGTTAAAAGCCGTTATCAAGTATTGAAACATAGAAGCATCTGGAAATGTTTCTCCCTTTCCTGGGATTTTGGAATCCCTGGGTGGTAGAATCTGGGGGAACCCCAAGAGATCATCTAGCTGCACACTTTCATTCCATAGAAGATACATGTGGGCCAAAATGGTGAGTGGTTTTTTGAGACCATATAATTAAAAGGAATGGTAGTCGTACTGGGTTTTTTTATACTTGGTTTTCATTGTTTTTAGGTCTTTATACAAAGAGAAGCCAGAGAATTTTGTCTTTATTCTCTGATTCCTTCTCCTCTGAGAATTATACAATATTAAGGGCATGATGGATTCCTTTCCTAAGAGTGGCAGTTACATGACAGTAACCAAGAAGCCTCCAAAGGTATATTGAGCCGTACCCTTCCCACAGGCATAAAAGAACTTTGAGAGGTCAAGAGAGAGGCTGTCAGGTTGAGCCACTGGAGGGCACCAAATTATCTCTTTTCAGTAGAACTATCCATTTCACGTGTAGAGGGGAGAAAAGCTGTATTGGACTGGCACTGGAAAATGGCAATGGAAATTGGAAATGGAAATTTCTACAAGGCTGATTTTAATCCCACAAGCCTAAAGCTAAAGAAATTAAAAACAGGGCAGGTGTTCACAGGTAAGTACTATTTCCTGGGATCAGACGCCTTCCTGGATTATTCCAGATCTTCAATGGTCCAACACCCACAGGGACTGATACTCTGATGACCAAGAAAAGTTGGTGCTGAGCCTTTACTGACCCAGAATGATTTTTCACTTTTATTTTAAACTGTTCAGCCAGAGTCACTTGCCAATAGCCTCAGGAAAATATAAGATGAATGTCCATCTGTTCAGAAACCTACAGAATCATCTGTTTTCACAGAGATTGGACTCTTGTTGGAATGTCATCTCACTTCTTATATTCACCCTCTTCATCCTCCGGCTGATTTAGGTGGTGTTTCAATCGGTGACCCTCAAAGCCCATTAATAAGCTTCATGTTCCTTTTCGCTATGCTGGTTCTTCATTTGCTTGAGAGGTGGTGAAAAGCAATAAAATGTTACCTGGCATCTCTGTTCTACAGCAAGAGGAGATAATTGAGACTCCAGAGCACTACCACAGGCTCCCTCTGGTAGGGAAGCATGCTTCCATTATATGTGTGCCATTCAGAGAGTCACAAATCTTCAAGAAGTTACTAAAGGCTTTTGTTTCCTGTGGTCATGATGGAGAAAATTAAAACAGCTCTGATTTAACCAGTAAAATGAGGAGTGGACAGAGACTAGCCTGAGTATCTCGGTTAGTAATTAGGAACATGACATTTATTCTCACTGTGGAACACTTCATAAAGCTCTGGAAGATGCTATGTAAAATATATTTATTTAGGACCAGGGTATACTTTGCCCTTTCATACTTGTGCCTTCCAAACAACATGGCCACATTCAGAAACATGGAAATCCCAGAAACATGGAAAAGCCAATTGCTTTCATATCACTCTATTAAAATAGCCAGGAGATGCACCATTGAGGCTTAACCATTGCTCTAGTATTGGACAAGTCATGAAGAAGGCACTGGTCCAGATTGGAACTGCAATTCTAGTGAATTCTACCTCTCAACTAAGTATGTTGTTTCTAGTATTTTATAGGAAGATATTTTTTTTTAATTTTTGTAATGTTTATTTATTTTTGAGAGAGAAAGAGAGCATGAGCAGAGGAAGGGCAGAGAGAGAGAGGGAGACACAGAATCTGAAGCAGGATCCAGGCTCAGAGCTGTCAGCACAGAGCCTGAGGTGGTGTTTGAACTCATGAACTATGAGATCATGACCTGAGGCAAAGTCAGACGCTTAGTAACCGACTGAGCCACCCAGGCACCCAGGAAGATACTTTTTATTTCATTTATGGAGATTCTCCAAAAGGCTAATCATAACAATTAAAAAACTGCAGATTCCTCTATGGTTAGCAAAGCACTTTCCGCCAACATCCTACTGAATCCTGTCAACAACTCATGAGGTTAATATTATTTTTCCACCTTAAAAGTATAGACAAAAAGTAAAACAAAACTAAGGCACAGAGAAGTTGAACAGTTTGTGTGAAGTCATGCAGTAAGTGGTCAAGTCAGGATTCAAATTCTCTTTTTGTAGGCAAGTATACACAGACTATTGAAGCTATGGTTATTAGTCTCCTAGAATGTGCTCAGTGCAAACATGTAATTTTATTGTTGCCTGTATATCCTTACTAAGTAAGTGTAATAATGTTTTTGCCTCCTTGGTTTCCACGGGAAGCTTTTTGTCTACCTGCAATATGGTTTGCTATGTGAATATCTATTTTGGCCATTGGATTGTAGGCTCCTTGTAGGCAGGGACTATGACTTTTTCACTGTTACATTCCCCCTCTCCTTTCCTCAGAGCCAACCACAGTATCTATCCATATGATAGATTTTCCAGTATTTGTTGAATTACACTGAATTAGTTGCTATATTAAAGTCTATGATGATCTGAGGCATCTTGCCAAATGACGCCTGCTTGAATTTCCCCCAAGACCAAAAATGAGATATTTAACCATGTTATACTTTATTTTGAACAAAAAGAACTTTAAAACCAATTTAGGAGCCATAATTATGGAGAACTAAGGAGATCCTTCACAACGGCCCCCTCCATGCATTCCAGACTTAAGGGTCTGAGAACACTGGAGAGGTGGAGAGACAGAGAGAGCACTGTAGCAGTAAACAAGACACAGCAGGTCTGTAGGGTACATTCTCTCTGCTCTCAATGGTTTTTTTCTAGTAAGAGCCCATGAACCCATTCATCTACACTCCGGCACAAGGGAATGTACAGACCTGTAGGATCCATCAGAATCTATCTGAAGACTTCTGAGGAAGGCTTGTGTATCCTCTGTTGGCTGGGGAGGGGAAGTCTTCTTCTCTTGGCTTCACAGACGTTCTCAGACTAAGGCTGGTGACAGATATGAACACATTCACAGAGAGCAGGATAAGAATGCATGTGTACTTGTACAGCTTGGGGGGTGAGGAGGAACACAAACCGCCATATGCAAAAGAGATGAAAACATGGGGAATGAGCACCCTGGAGGAGAGAAAATTTGAAGTGGATATTTAGAGGGTTCTTGACATGAAATAGGTATAACCTGACACACAACGTACAATCATGTGCCATAACTATGATTCACGATGGCCCGCACTGAAAAGTGGCTAGCACGTCCCATACAGACATTCCCCTATAATTGTGCTCTTATTCTACCTGACACCTTCCACCTGGTGAAAAATGTACTCTCCCTTCAAGATTCAGTTCCTACAACACCTTCCCCATGAAAAGTCCCTGATTCCCCAACATTATTCATTAGTTTGTATGGATCTCTGATTTAGAACTCTTTTTTAGCTTTTTGTTTACTTGAATGTCTTCTTCACTAGACTGTGAGGTTGGAGTGAGAGGCAACGAGTTTGTGTGCACAGTGTTTAGCATGTACCGAACGTTCAGTGAGGATTAAAGGGAAGAAGAGAAGGAGCAAGGGAGGATTGAAAGGAAGAAAAGAAAGAAGGAAATAAAGAAAAGAAAGCAGCTATAATGCAACACAGGATTGGGCTTCAGCAGTCATTGCCTGAGCTTCTGGGGGTATAAGATGGAAACATAACAGTGCTGCACAGGGAATGACATGGTACCATCGACTGAATAGCATCAGAAAGTAAAGGAATCTACCATAAAACATTAATTGGCTCCACTAAAATGTTTCTAAACTCAGAGTAATGTTGTTGCTACTGGAAGACTTCAAGTGCTCCCAGAGAACATGGCCTCAGTGCAGTCTGGTTAAAGACACAGAGAGCTGCAGCATCTGGCAGACTCAGGAGCCAACACTCCAAGTCTAGAAGCTTCCAAGATTAGTTCCAAGAGGACTGAAGTGAGGAACAGTGCCTCATGGCAGAAAGCACAGGGCAAGAGTGGCTTGCGACGCTCACAAGAGCATGTAGACCAGAGCATAACCAAAGAGTGATGACATCCTTGCTTACACGGGGTAAACACTGTCACCAGATGGTTAGTGACGAGGAAGGAGAGACCGATGTGAGAATACTTGGAAACACCCCGTCGATTTTACTGCATGTATATGGAATCACCTGTATACAATTTCCACCATAGAGATGGGTTCAGTCTTTCTCATCAAAGTCTTTTCTTTATGAAGTCTCACGTTAACACACCTATCTATATATTATTATCTGTAGAAATAAATAAATATGTACCTGGCAAGGATGAACCCTACCTGAAAATGGAAACCAAGATTCTGCTGCTCACTGTGTGTGAGAAATGGGTAATTGCCCTTCAAGAATTTTCTAATAGGTCTGTCCCCTGTGCTTGTGCAATACATCCAAGAAGAACTTCAATAGTGATAGTCTGCTTGCGTTCTCGGGTTTTCTCTGTATCCATTACTGTCTGTGGCTTACTGTATTAACACTAATATTCTACTTCTACTGGATCACGTGACACAAAATAACAACCTGAGGCTTGAGTCTCCTCTTTTTTAAAATATTTATTTTTGAGAGAGACGGAGCGTGACCAGGGGAGGGTCTCTGAAAGGTCAGTGTAGAACCCCATGTGGGGCTGACCTGAGCCGAAGTCAGAGGTTCAACTGTCTGAGCCATCCAGGTGCCCAGACACTTGAGTCTCCTAACTCTATGACTGGCTGTGCACAATTTTGTCTATATCTTTAGGTCCTAGGCCATTCTTATGACCTCACTGTGACTCACTGCTTGCTAGCATTTTCCAACATAAGTTTGTGACATGCAGGCCCATATAACTGGCATTTGAGAACAGACATCCGTATTCAGTAGCGGCATTCCTTTATCGATTAAAAATAAGTCTGTATAAGGAAGCTTTGAAAATTATAAGGTTTTTTTTTCCACTTGTTGAATTCCAAAAGGAACCCTGACAGAAATTTCTACACCTTCACCACACTCTAAGGTGGGAGTAAATAACTATCATTACCCGGGTTTTCTGCACCATGAAATGGCAGCCCACAGAGTGTGAGTGTAGTAGATAAGGGGCACAAACCGGTCATTGGCAGAAGGGAAAGACAGTTGGTGTTCCTAATCTGACCTTCCAGCACCTCAGCCCTTAAACCATTACAACATTCTTCCATGTGAAATTACACGGCTCTCAAAAATGCTTCTGGGGCACCTGAGTGGCTCAGTCACTTATGCATCTGACTCTTGATTTTGGGTCAGGCCCCAATCTCACAGTTTGTGAGTTCAAACCCCATGTCGGGCTCCGTGCTGGTGATGTGAAGCCTGCTTGGGATTGTCTCTCCCTTCCTCTGCCCCTTCCATGTTCTCTCTCTCTCAAAATAAATAAATAAACTTTTAAAAATGTTGCTTAATAACTTCCATACATTTTTTATTTTTTATGTTGAAAAAGTAGAGAGGCTCCTGGGTGGCTCAGTCGGTTAAGCATCCAACTTTGGCTCAGGTCATGATCTCACCGTCTATGAGTTCAAGCCCTGTGTCGGGCTCTGTGCCTGGAGCCTGGACCCTGCTTTGGATTCTGTGTCTCCCTTTCTCTCTTTCCCCCCTTCTCTCTCTCTCTCTCTCCCAAAATAAATAAATATATCAAAAAAATTTTTAATACGGAGTAAATCTGTGAAATGTCCTCTGCAGTCACAATTTTATGGCTTTAAAATGCAGTGTGCCCTGTACTGCAGTTATGGTCATCAAAGTCACTTTTAAAACATCAGCTTACTTTGTTGACAATTGCTTTGCTTTATTAGAGGTTTTCAATGGAAACGTGGAAGTAGTCACTTCGGAGGGAAAAGCCTGGCATTCTAAGCCCCGGGAGCCGAGGAGCTCTTGTGAAGAGCAGTTAGCTGCCTAAAACTGGGACGGTTGTGAGACCACATTAAGAACCCAGCACTGGGAGTCGACTGAAGGAACAGTGCTGGTGAGTTGAAGGAGATGAGTGAATGTGAATGACCCCCACATCCCGATGCAGCCCCCCGAGGAGCCCGCGCAAGGGTGCAGTGTGCTGGCTCTGGAGTCGAGGGTCCACCTGCCACACTCAAACATGGCTTTGTGGCTTCCAGTTATTTTGTATACAAGTTTCAGAGCAAAGTATTAGGGACAGAAAACAGCCCGGCTCTTTGATCACTGTCCAAGGAGATAGTGTTAGTTTCCTAGGGCTGCAGTAACGAGGTAAAAAAAAAAAAAAAAAAAAAAAAAATGTTGGCTCAAAATGTATTGACTCACAGTTCTGGAGCCTAGAAATCCAAAATCAAAGAAGTCTGAAATTCTAGGGAGGAACCTTTGGCATTTCCTGGCTCTCAGATGTGTCACTCGTGTCACATGGCGATCTTCACCCTGCGTGTTTTCACATCATCTTTCCTCTGTGCATGTCTCTGTGCCCAAATTTCCTCATTTCATAAGGACACCAGTCATACTGGAGTAGGGCCCATCCTGATAATCTCATTTTAACTTAATTATCTCTGTAGAGGTCTTATTTCCAAATAAGGTCACATCTTGAGGCATCTTGCGGTATTAGGAGTTAGGATGTCAACATATCTTTTTGGGGAATACGATCCAACTCAGAACAGAAGCATTAAAAAAAAAATCAAACTTCTAGAAAAAAATGTACTTCCAAAAATATGACGCTTTTGATTTGCATTCATAAGAAAAATAAATCTAAGCTTATGTTTTCTTAAACGTCCTCATTTCTGAGCAATGATCTGAATTAGAATTCCAAAATAAATAATTGATTTTGGAAAATCAAACCCATAAAGAAAGGGACTTCTATGTCGTTCTAAACTCACCCCTTGTCTCTGTTCCCACAGCTACTCTCATGATATTTATCATTTTACTTCCAGTATCTTAGCACATCCATAATTGTTCCACTGGACTGTGAGGTCTTAGGTCAGAAACTGCTTTATTTCTTCAATCTCTAGCACCTCTCAAGTGTCTAGAATATAGTGGTCACTTAGGAAATGTTTCTTGAATGAAGGAATGAATTTAAAAAAAAGTGGGGACAATAGTTTTTATATAGAGACAATTAAAAGTATCCCTGCTCGAGCCCATAGTGTGCTGCTGTATGATCTTTAGTAAGTCACTTCACCTCTGTGTGTCTGGTTTCATAATCTGTATAATGGCAGTGTTTAAGTGACTTTAAGGGATCCTACATAGAGGATTCTAAGTGATTCCATGCAACCTTAAATAGATGGCAGTGAGTATCAGACCTTGCCACAACATTTTTCTACACCCTTGAAAGTGACTAAGGCAGGCAGGGAAATACAGTGAAACACTAAGGACTCAAGCTCTTACTGCTTCCTTACAAACACTTGGTTCTTTGACCTCACCCATGAGTCCCCTTTGACTCTTTTGTCTAGATCATATCTCTGATCTCCTAAGAAAGACGGATTTGTGCAAATCCTTTCTTTGTTCTTTGCCCAGAAATCCCATGATCTCTTTGTGATGTCCTTTTGGACAGTTAGTTCTTCCAAAGGTGCACAGAACTCTCTGTAAATGATGGGTCATGGGCCTCATTGTTCCTCTCAACTAGAATAGAATACGCACTACTTTCCTCAATACCCAGACTGTGTTCTCTCTCCCTTCCAAAATAGATCCTGATTCAACAATCTGGTATGTCAGTCAATTTTGATGTTTTAGGCAAGGCTTGTCAATATATCTATGATGATAGAGGGATTTTCTAAAAGAAAATCATTTATGTGTTCAAGCATAATCCAACATGTTCTGTGTTAGCTTTCTACCATTTCATATTTTCTCTCTCATTCTTATTCCCACCACTGCTAGAAAGCAACCTATTCCAGACTAGAGATGGAAGGTGGGAAACAAAACAGGACCCGGCTTTTTGTTGCTATTATTGCTTCAGAATTGCATGTAACAAAGGAACAAAAGGCACCAACATACACTCTTCCTGTGCCTCAGTTTTCCATTGACAAAATGAGTTCAAAGGTATTAGCCACCTACCTCAAAGTTTTGTTGGAAGGATTGTTAGGTAATTACCAAACCCTTTGATCCTGTCCAGTATCCATTAAGTCGTCAACTAATGATTTAGAGTCTATCTCCTGGTCTTTCAGAACCCCAGACTTGGATTCACAGACAGCCAAAAAGCTGTATTTAGTGAGATTTCAGTAATTTTCTTCAAAATTAAACTAAGAGTTGGCTTTAAAAGCCTAAGTTATAACCCTATCTGAACATAAAGGGGATGTCATAAATTTGTCATGAAAAGAGATTCATCTCTGCATCCTCAAGCCTGGGATCCAAAGATATTCAAGTACCCTTTCAAAATCAGGGAACTCACTACAATGAGTCAAAAAATATGGAAGGTTATAAAAATTGACTTAGAAATAACAAAAACATAGTGACACATCCTGGCTTTTGGCATCAGGAAAAGGTACATTGATATCCCTTTCCTCTTACAATATATCTTCTGGCAAGTTTCACTAAAAAGATGTTTTTGAAGACTTACGAGTGTTCCTTTTCCCTTTGTGGATAGGAGGTCCTTATGTATATGAAGTGCAGAGGCAATTCTGGGTTTGTTTCTTCCTTTTTGTTTTTCTTTTAAATTTTTTAACGTTTATTCATTTTGGAGAGACAGAGGGTGAGCAGGGGAGAGGCAGAGAGGGAGGAAGCCACAGAATCTGAAGCAGGCCAGTTTTCATAGCTTCATGCCCGTCTTTTGTAGTTTTGTTTCTATGTTCCTCATCCCTTTTTTGCACATGATTTTCTGAATCTGGATGCCTGAGAGAACGCCCTGTGTAGTCATGTTGGTTCCTATCGCTGCCGGAGGTCAGATTTTCAGAATTACATTTTAAAGTGCGCCATCATTACATCTTACACCATCTCTCCTTTTAGAAGCTCTGGTCAGAGAAGCATGTCTCTTCTTTACCTAAGTCTATATTAACTGGCTCATTGTAAGTCCTCTATAATTTTTGTTGAATAAATAGTGGATAAAATCTGATTTCCTAAAGTGTTCAACTAAACCCCAAATTCCATTCCTGGGCTGTTAAAGCTCCCAGAAGTTTATTACATCCACTCTCTCCCAAGGTCCCCATCTCTTCTGCTTCACAAGAATGAAGTTCAGGGCAGAGGTTTGCTGGTTAGCTTATTCCATCTTAAAATCAACGAAAGTGGAGGCAAGGGAGTCAAACATTCATTAGATGATCTCTTTTTCCATGAATGATATGCCCATTATTGAAATCTCTCCTTCATTACTCAACCTCCTAGATCAGTGCTCCCTACACCTACCCAATCATAAAAATTACCTAGAAAGACTGTTCAAAATAGATAACCAAGCCCTTTCCCAAACATATTGAATCCAAATCTCCAGGGATTTAAACTTAGACTCTTCATTTTTTAAAGGTTTCCCCAAGTGTCTTTGGACATGGCCAGGGTTGGGAAACACTATCTTAGAAAGTTGTCCTTTGAGCCTGAACAGAAAGCCCTCCTAGGGTTTTTTTGTTTGTTTGTTTTGCTTTGTTTTCTTTTGTTTTGTTTGGTTCTTGTTGTTAATACAGAAACCCTAGAGTCTTCCTTTTGAGGTGGGCAAGGCAGATTCTCCAAAAGATTTTTCTTTGAATGAATCGGTGCCTTTGTTTTAAGTTAGATAATGAAGGTTGGATTAATTTTCTGGGGCTGTTCTGACAAGTACCATAGACTTAGTGGTTTAAATAAGAGAAATATGTCATCTCACAGTTCTGGAGGGCAGAGGTTCAAGATCAAGGTGTCAGCAGAAGCATTGTCCCCTCTGAAGATTCTCGGGAGGGATCTGCTCCCGGCCTCAATTCCAGCTTCTGGTAGCTCCTGGGTTAAGGCAAGCTGGTTCCAGTCTTTGCAATGTGTCCTCTCTGTGTATGTGCCTGTCTGTCTGGATGGAAGAAGTTACAAGACAAGAGTGGACAGAACTTGCTTCATGTGCTCGCACATTCCGCGCTATCTTTTGAGCTCCCGAAATAAAAATAGGAAACTGATTCCTGGTCACAAGGTACAAAAAGGGCAAGATACTACTCTCAGGAAACCAAAGGTCATGGAGGGAAGACGATTTCTGCAGACAAGACATAACAAGAGGAAAGTCAAGAGACCTGGCTGACGGATACATGAAAAATTTACCAGATAATTGACAGGAAATTATAGCCTGAGCTGAAGTGACAAGTCGTTAAATGAATATCAGAGAAAATAAACCAAAAATGATATTCCTCGGAGACAAATAACCCTGTAGACACTACCAAGAAACTGCTAACAAATGTGCACGTGGGAGAGAAAAAAGAGCTTCGAAGCATCATTTGTGGTGACAAACGGTGACAAATGATGAAGTGCGACTTCAACTAGAAAAAGAGACTGCCTCTCACTCCAGCGTGTTAGAAAAGGGGCACATGGAGACAATGCACCAATAATCCCTATCTAGGAAACAATTCAAGTGGACATGGACCAAAACTGAAGACACAATCTGTAGAAATGCTGGAGCATTCAATTGACTAGGTTCCATCCAGTCACTTTGAAAAAATTAACAAAGTATTCTAATTTAAAATACTGACCTTGCATGACATTAGGTACCACCAAAGATCCTCCTTGTTTGTTTGTTTGTTTGTTTCTAGTAGTAAATGTACTTTTACAAAATAGTCTGGAGCACCTGGGTGGCTCTGTCAGTTAATCACCCAACTTTGGCTCAGGTCATGATCTCATGGTTCCTGAGTTTGAGCCCCACATCAGGCTCTCTGCTGTCAGTGCAGAGCCTGCTTTGGATCCTCTGTCTCCCTCTCTCCGTGCCCCTCCACCCCCCCTCAAAAATAAGCACTTAAAAAGTCTGAAAACTCAACCCGATGTAATTGATGAAAATCGGTGTAGATTCTTCTTTTTTTAACTTTGTAAAAAATATGTATTTATTTATTTTGAGAGAAAGCACATGGGGGAAAGGGGCAGAGAGACGGGGAGAGAGAGAACCCCAAGCAGGCTCTGTGCTTTCAGTGCAGCTGACACGGGGCTCGATCCCATGGCCTGTGAGATTATGACCTGAGCCAAAATCAAGAGTAAGACGCTTAACTGACTGAGCCACCTAGGTGCCCCTTGGGGCAGATTCTATTCTGAGAAATTAAAAATATTCATTAAACTCTACTGTCCTGAACCATTGGTATATCTTGTCCCTTTTTGGTACGCAGACAATAATATTTTAGCAATCCAAAACTCAAAATTCTGGCCATGCTACCTTTGTGAAACACAGCAGGGAACTAAATAATAAACACAGAAGTCCTTTGAAGAGTCAAAAGACATCACAAAATGTGTTCCATTAGAGCTCACGTGGTTCCCTCTTGGGGATACGCTCTGTTCCCCTCTGTTCCCCTCTGTTCCTCTGTTTGCACATGCTCTGCTTATAGCTACAGCATGCGTGATTATCTGGTTTCCTGACTAGTGTTAGTCGAAGAGCAAGTGATTGAAAGGATACAGTATATCAGTTCATGGTGACACATTGATAGCTGCAGGAAGAGACAGCTGACAGCAAATGAGAAATCGTAGAAATGATAAAAATGAAACTTAAGAACAAAAAGAACAACGCTGATCTTAAGTTGTTGAATAAAGGAAAACAACTCTATGCATCTCAATTATTCCAACAGCATCACTGAATTATAGCGTGCTATCATAGCAGATGATTATAATGATGACCCTGAGCCATCAAGAAAAAAAAAATAAATTTGGTTCCAGATGCATCATTTAAGGTGGCGGGAAAATGTGCAATAAAATTTTGGAAAGATCTTCATCCAAATGATTTTTTTTTAAGGTTTAGTGCTGAAAGTAATAAACCCTTACTATTCAAAAAATTCAGCTCCTAAAAATGACTCGTTCTTTGTCATCTTCAGAAAATAACATATTTCTGCAGTCCTGACCTGTCTCTAAATCCAGATTTGAAAAAAGCTGGCTAAACATCTCTGTTTACATGTCCTACTGCCTCTTATTACACATCTGAACTCGGATTATGGCATCCAGCCTCAAAGCTTGTCCTGGTGTCAGCTGGGTGTCACCATCTATGCCATAACACAAGTCAGAACTTTCACACTTATCCTTGATTATTCCTTCTGTCTCTCCCTTATATTTAGCCAACCCAAGTTTCCCGTCTTAACCTAGAAGCTATTTTGTGTCTAAGTTCCTAGTCCCCGCCTCAGCCCCCTTGCTTGAGCTCGCATTATTTCTAGCAGCTGTCATCGTCACCCTATGTTAGAGTCATGCCAGCTCACTTGTCATTTGTCGTTTCCCCTTGTTCTTTCACGTCTTCCCTCCTGCCTGGTCAGAATGAGTCAAGGGCCCTCTTATTTCAGTAATTCATTTTGCATGCATGTGTTTATTTATTTTTCAGTGTTTTTTGGCAAGAGAGTCTAGGCAAAACTTCTTAGGCACTTAGCGAATATTTCTTGAAATATTTATTGGGCAACTAACATCAGCCAGGACGTCTGCTAGCACTGGAGGAACAGCAGTGAATAAAACAGATCCCTAGAGGGGCACCAGGGTGGCTCAGTCGGTTGAGCATCCAACTCTTGATTTTGACTCAGAGCATGTTCTCATTGTGTGTGGGATCTAGCTCCATGTAGAGCTGTGTGCTCTTGGTATCCTCTCTCTCCTCTCTCTCTGCCCCTCCCCACCCCGCTCTCTGTCCCTCTTTCTTTCTTTCAAACTAAATAAGTAACAGTTATTTAAAAACAACTTTTTTAAATGTTTATTTACTTTTTGAGGGAAGGGAGGGGCAGAGAGAGGGAGACCCAGAATGAGAAGTGAACTGTCAGCACAGAGTCCAATGAGGGGCTCAAACTCACAGACCGTGAGATCATGACCTGAGCCGAAGTCAGACGCCTAACCGATTGAGCCACCCAGGCGCCCCCAAGTGATGTCATTCTTGAGGTCATATTTTGGGGCAGACTGTGAGGAAGAGAAGGGCCAAAAAGCGATCTAGAAAGAAAATGGAGAATGACCAGCACAGAAATTCCTCTACATACTGAAGGAAGTGTGTCATCCTCCTATTAATTATTGGGATTCTCATGGTAATAGGATAGGGGTGATGTTATTCGGTGGATTTTGATTAAAATTAATTATGTCAAGTGACTCTTGGCTTAATGAGGCCACATTTAAGATCACGGACCTTGGAACCTGCCCAACCACTTTCCTACATTCAACAGCACTGCGAATAAGCAAGGGACTTAATTTCTCTGAGCCTCAGCTTCACCACCTGCTAAATAAGGGAAGCAATAGTACCCATCTCATAGCACGTTCTGAAGAATTAAATGAGATAATGGGGGTAGAGTGAAGTATCTGACACAAAGGGTAAGGGTTCAACATACATTTATAATTTTAAAGTCATGGTAGAAAGAGTAAAGGATACCCAAAGAGTGCCACTCCCTAATAGAAAATCTATATTAGATTCAGAAAATCTGTGGAAAATGCAAAAAATTTAAGTATTGTGATGACATTTTTATGAATATTTTTTTCACCAGATCATGAGTTTTTAACCATTTGTATGTCATGCCTTTGTCGAGCTGATGAAACGTGGAAAATCACATACTCAGAATAAAGTTTTTACATGCATAAATAAAATTCCTAGAGTTATAATTGAAAACAATTATGGATGTATTTGCCTATTTATATAAAAACCAGTCATAGAAATAGTTAAAGAAAAAAATGTGATGGTCTAATGTGTGTTCTTATTTAAGTAGTACATGACAAAATAAAATCTAATAGTAGTTCTAACAACTAACACAATTTTGAAATAGTAACAAAGGTGACATTTCTAGATGACAACAGTAGCTGTAATTTGATAAGAAAATATTTGTGATCTCTAATGGGGACACAAATCAAAAGTACTGCTAACACTGCTGGAATTTGCTGCTTTATATTCGAAATTAAGAGAATTAGTGATGAGTTAGTAAGAGGTGGTGGAAAAAGGATAGATTTTTTTTTCCTGAACAAGTTCACAAGTCACATTAGTTTCTATCCACAGTGTTTGGGGTCCATGGAACTGACCTGGAGCCTAATACAATGGCTGGTAAGTAATATACATTCAATGCGTATTTGCTAAACTGAAATAAACATAACAAAAGAACCACACTTACAGACTCACACAGAGTATTAGTGAGAATATCTTGCAGATAGTGAATTACTCTCAGTAAACCAGAAAGACTGGCCTCAGGCAGGCAAGATTTCAATATATCCCACCTGTAGGTCCCACGAAGCATGAACATGAAATGTCTCATAGGTAGAAAAGAACCGCTGTTTGAGTTATCCTGTAATCACAAGGCTTTATGGGAAGACATGAAGAAAAACTACAGAGTCTGTTAAGGAATAGACATTTTAAACTTCACAATAAAAGAAAAGGTAAGCCAGGAGTAACAATACTTGCATACATAAAATTTCTTTCCTGAAGAAAAAAAAATCTCCTAAGTCAGTAAGTGACTCCAATCAACATGAGAACCAGCCTATGGGGACATACTTGCTCTCTCAAAGAAGCAGAACATTGGGACTTGAAAAATAACATGACACTCCTCTTATCTATCAAATCATCATTTAAAAAATGGTAAAAAGGTTGTAATGACATGGGAATATAACTACTTGTGAGAATATAACTTGGAGCAACCAAGCATCTAGAGAAGAATTCAACAATAGGCATTAAGACCCTAGCTTCTATTGAAGAGCTTTATGTACATTATTTTATTTAATACTTACGACAACTCTAGGAAGCAGATAGGAGTATCCCCATTTTATAAATGAAAGCCCAAAGGATCTGTGAGTTAAGTAATTTGTCAAAGCCACAAAGCCAGTGGAAAGCAGAAACAGGATTCCAATCCGTGTCTCTCTAGCACCAAACCAATACTCTGTCCACCATTTCTCATTTCCTAACTTTTGGTTAAGTGGTTAGGTCTTCTCAATCTAATACAATAACTTGAATACAAAAAGGTTACATGTACCAAGACAGTTACCACAACTATGAATAATATTAAAGATAAGCACAAGGCACAACACTAGAGGAAAAGTTAAAGGAATGATCATGAATTACTTTTCTACTTAGTTTGCAGCTATTTAAAATTCTATTGCAAAGTGCCAATAATAACATGGGAGATATCTACGGTACCTTAAGTAAGAAATGAGACTAGAAAACAGTATGATCACAACTATCAAAAGCTTCAAAAATAATTACACATTGGAAATAACAAAAATGTTAAATGTCAGTGTTTTACTCTGAGTAGTATAATGGGTATTCCTAAAATATAAATTTATTTTTAAAAGACGAAAGCAGAAACATATTGCAATCTATAGATGTATCACACTAGAACCTTGTACACCTCAAACTTATACAACGTTATGTGTCAATTGTATCTCAATATACTTAAAAAATAATTTTAAAAAACCTAAAAGGAAGAATTAAATGAGATAACTAATATATTTATATTACATAAGAGCTTAAATCTCACAATACTAGGGCATCTGGGTGGCTCAGTTGGTTAAGCAGTTAAGCATCCAACTCTTGATTTCATCTCAGGTCATGATCTTGTGTTTGTGGGACTGAGCCCGACATTGGGCTCTGTACTGGCAGCATGGAGCCTGCTTGGGATTCTCTCTCCTTCTCTTTCTCTGCCCCTCTCCCCCATTAAAATAAATAAATAATCTTTAAAAAAAATCTCACAATACTAAGTCATAATATTGTTCCATTGAACTTAGCACTCCACCTCTAACAGTGACTTTTTAACGTGTTGTAAGAAACATAGTCACCTACTTCCACACTGCCATCAAGAGATTAGGACTCCTGGCCACCATGGAAATACTGTAGCGGCATAGGGTTGAAAGTTCTCAGTTTGTCCCTGGACTCTTAAACTTATTAATTAGTTTTGTGATTTGGGGCAAAGTCCTGAAATTCTCTGAACCCTATCTACCTAAGATTATTATCATTAAAATGTCATTAAGATAGATACAGAGACTATATTGTATGCTGTATTACTGCTCACCATGACATCAAGCCATACAAGATAGAGTGGAAATCATCATCCATACAGATATTTACCCCAATGTATTTAATAACAGCACTTATTTCTTTAAAAAGAAAGAGAGGAAGGAAGGAAGAAAGGAAGGAAGGAAGGAAGGAAGGAAGGAAGAAAGGAAGAAAGGAAGGAAGAAAAAAGCCAGGGCACCTGGGTGGCTCATTTGGTTAAGAGTCTGGCCCTAGGTTTTGGCTTAGGTAGTGATCTCACGGCTCATGAGTCTGAACCCTGCATTGAGCTCTGTGCTAACAAAGCAGAGCCTGCTTGGGATTCTCTCTCTCTGTCTCTCTCTCTCTCTCTCTCTCTCTCTGACCCTCCTTAACTCCCTCTCTCTCTCTCTCTCTCTCAAAATAAATAAAAATTTTTAAAAAGCCAGCTAGAAGAAGAAATAAATATAGTACATTTAATTATATAGAAATAAAAGTTTAGGATGGAAAGATGGTCAAAGGAGAAAAGCAAACATTCCCATCAGAGGGTCAATACAATTTCTGTGACAAAGCATAAAGTCTGCTTCTAAGTTTCCAGCAGTCAATGCAAAGCTAGTCACACAACTTTAATGATCAGATAGAAGGAAACAGGTTAGTGTCTCAAGGGACGCTAAGGTTTTACCAGAAACAAACTCTGAAAATTTTTTTCTTGTGTTGGGTATTATGCACAAGAAATGAATGATATAACTGGCAATACTCACAAATAACTTTTACAGCAAATGGAAAAGTATATTCCACATGGCTATTTTTTATAGTGACTTTTGCGAAAAGTCACGACTTTAACATAAATTCCCAAGTTAGTGAAGACAATTCCATAAGGACTCAGGTTATGTCAACCAAGACTCTACTCTGGGTTTCCAGGCATTTTCTTTTAGTCTCTTTCTTTCCTCCCTCTTTCCTTCCCTCTCCTCTTTAAATTCATTCAGAGGCAGCCACGAAAAGTAGCTAAGAATGTGGACTTTTGGATCATATTTCTTTGTTTAAATTTTTATTCCCACATATACTAGTGATTGACCCTGTGTATATTATTTAATCATCCTCATCTGTAAAATATAGTTAATCATAACACCTACTGCCATTTGATTTGTGTAAGGTTAGAGAAAGCATGCAAAGTGCTTAAAATAGTGCAAAACACGTAGTAGCTAGCCCATAAAGTTTAGTAAATACCATTACTACTAATAGCATGGATAATTATTTCCTTCATTTGGCAAAAATTCTTGAATGCCTACTATGTATTAAGTAATGTGCTAGGTGTTGACTGTTCTCAATTGTTCCTTGACCTCAAGAAACTCACATACAATGGTAGAGGGAGACATCTAAACTGGTAATTCTAAAACAAGTTTGAATTGAAGAAGATAATTAAACAAGTTTAATTGAAGATGAGTCCAAACTCGGTTTGGTAGGGGAGTACAAGTCAGGGAAAGCTTTCTGGAGGAGGTGATGTCTGAGGCAAATCTAGTAAGAGCAAATACTTGCATAATCTCTTACCCTCTGCCATGTGCTAGTCCGGGTGCTTGCATGTCTTAACCCATTTAACCCTCCCGATAGTCCTATGATGTGTTTTTATTCTTGTTTTACAAACAGGGAAGCTGAGGCATGGAGAAATTCAACAACTTGCCCAAGGGCATATAGCTAGAAAGTGACAGAGCAGTGGCCATGTTCTGAATCACTATAATTGTGTCTACCACTGTCTTAAACTCCAAGGAACTTGTGACCGGCAGTGTGAGGCATGTCCCTGCAGACAACGAGGAGAACGTGAGTTCAAGACGCAGATGAAAGGAACAGCGTGCTGTGGGGCAAGAAGGCAGCATTTCTCAGTAGCAGGTACATCAGAAATGTGGCAGGGGTAGATAGGGAGGGTGGAGGTGCATGGTGTGGGGAACATGAAGAGTCTTGTATGCCGTGCTAAAGAACTTGAACTTTTTAACCTGCTGGACCTGCAAATGATTATATGTGAGTTTCTTTTTTTTTTTTTTTTTTTTAACCTTTATTTATTTTTGAGACAGAGAGAGACAGAGCATGAACAGGGGAGGGGCAGAGACAGAGGGAGACACAGAATCGGAAGCAGGCCCCGGGCTCTGAGCCATCAGCCCAGAGCCCGACGCAGGGCTCGAACTCACGGACCGCGAGATCGTGACCTGAGCTGAAGTCGGCTGCTTAATCCACTGAGCCACCCAGGCGCCCCTATATGTGAGTTTCAAACACACCACTTGAGCAAGAATTTTGCTCTGTATGACATTGAGCACATTCCTAAATACTTTAAGTTTCAATTTGTTAGGAGAAAATGGAACTAATAGAATTTACATTACAGAGGGAGCGATGGTATATGCATATATGTAAAGTGTGTGGGGCTCAGTAGACAATGAAAAAAATGGTCATTATCCTTGTAAATCACATTATGGGGAGTCTGAGTGAAGAAACAGCCATTCCCAAGGCTCTTCTACTGGTGCCTGATGAAGTGCAGAGGACCTACATCCTACAGAGAGTTGGCACTGATGCTAAGCAGGTGCTATGGCCTGAAAGTCTGTGTCCTCCCAAATTCCATGCTAAAATCCTAACCCCCACCCCAAATTATGTATTTTTAGGTGGAGCCTTGGGGAGGTGATTAGGTCATGAGAGTGGAGCCCTCATGAGTGGGTTTCATACTCTTATAGAGGAAACACCAGTGAGCAACCTTGTTCCTTCCGCCGTGTAAGGGTCCAACCAGAAATCTGCAGCCAGGAGGGGAACCCTTACCCCCACCATGCTGACAGCCTGAGCTTGTTCTTCCAGCCTCCAGAACTTTGCAAAATAAATTTCTGTTGTTTATAAGCTGCTCAGTCTGTGGTATTTTGTTATGGTAGCCTAAATGGACTAAAACAGCAGGTAAAAATCTCGTGAAGCTAAAAACTACGCTTGACATTCCTTTCGCAAGTTGCTGACATATCATCTCCCAGCAAATACAACATTCAAGCATTGAAGTACATTACTGTTGCTTCTCCTGATGGAGGAGATGTATCCGTCCCTGTGTCATCTCTCTTTTCTCGTGCCTGTCCCTGCTGAAGGAGTATAGCCGAATTCACGTAAGCAAGAGGAATGTAGAATTCAAGTCCTTCTTAAACAGGCCAAAGGGAAAAAACACAAACCATCAGACCATTTTCCCATGAAGGGGAAAAAGAAATCTCTCAAGTAGACAATCTGTCTTTAATGGAGTCAATACAGCCTTCATAGCCATACTTTACGTTTTTTAAATTTTTTTAATATGAAATTTATTGTCGAATTGGTTTCCTTACAACACCCAGTGCTCATCCCAACAGGTGCCCTCCTCAGTGCCCATCACCCACTTTCATACTTTACATTTTTAAGTGCACTAGCACAAAAAATTACATCATTTGCCGTCTTCTTGTTCCCTGGGATTCATCCGTTGTGCAGAGGGGAAAACAGACTAGGAAAAGGAGAATGACTTGTTGGAAGGAGAACGGATCGTTTCAAAATTAAAAGCAGGAATTCTGCTATGAGGCTCCCCCAGCCCCCAACAGTCTCCCTTCACGCTGCTTCACCCTGGAAAGAGGCATTGGTACAGAGACACTGGGAACCTCACCAAAAACCGTGGGGGAGTATTGACAGGTATGAGCCATGAAGGCGTCAGCGCTAGTAAAGCAGGGAAGAAAAGGGAAAGAAACATGGAGACACAGGGACTCGACAGACTAAGATTTACCCGCAGAACAAAAGCCTACACTGGGAAGAAATAAAAGGACTTTAAATTTAAGAACCAAACTCGCTGAAGAGCTCGAAACCACCGCCACACTATTTCTTATAAGGAAACTGGACTGAGGAAAACAACGGACAGCAGACACACACAAAGACAGAACGTCACAGAGAAGGCTGTAATAAATGGAAGCAGGTGGATCGGATGATAGGGAAATAGGAAATGTCCTACCTACCCCTATCTGTTCCGAGAAAGTCCTGAAAACAGATAGGCTGTTTGAAACATTTTTCTGTTGCCAAGGCTGATCAGATCCGCAGGCTGAGAACGGAGATGAAGAGATACACTTTTAAAAGGTTATTTCAGGAAAAAACCGTTTTGAAATGCTCCTTATATAATATTTACAATGAGGCTGATTGTGGCAAAGTGGAGTTTGGGAAATGCTTAAAGCTCTGCCAGGATTCCAAAACATACAAAATCGTCTCTAGAGAGAGACAAAAGCAGTAATGACCTGTCTGGAGTAACGCCTTTCTGCTCTGTCCTCAGAGGCAGGCTCAGTGTCGCCCTCTGCTGGCCCTGGTGTCATGCTGCTGGCACCAAAAGGCAGGAACAGGATTTAAAGCCAGGGCTAAATCCTTCCAACATTTTTGCCACGTGACACTGACAAACAATTGATGTCACAGGAAAGACAGCTTATGTAAGAAGCTAAGGAAACAAATGCGTCAGGAGAAGAACAAAAATGAAATACGTAAGACCTCTTATGAAAACAGAACAAGAATGGGTATGGAGGAGGGCACCTTTTGGGATGAGCACTGGGTGTTGTATGGAAACCAATTTGACAATAAATTTCATATATTGAAAATAAATAAATAAATAAATAAGAATGAATTAAAAAAAAAAAAAACAGAACAAGATTGGAACAATGTTAAGAGAAAAAAAGGCATCTGTCCTGTGGGTAAATTTTTCCTCTCCTGACTGTATAAAACACAGGTTGGGTTTTCATGATCAAAATTTTTATTCTGAGTCCTGGTGCCATAAAGATAATCTGTTTCCATTAGTCAGCTTTAGTGCAGTGACCTGCCACATTACCATTTCAACTGTTTACCAAAGCATTTCTTTGTCTTTCACTTTGTATGTTGGTGTCTGTGGGTCGGCTACTGTAGCTCAAAGGAACATGTCTTTAGATCCCATTGCCCGGATGAACAAACAGCCTCTTGTGGGAACATATATTTATAAAATCCAAAGATCATATCAATCCTACACATATGCATAAGGCCATTCAATATTTACTCATTAATCTTAGAATCAAATCCCCAAACTTTGCCATGACATGCAAGTTCTAGACTTCTTCGTGCCCCTTCATCTCCACTCACGCTACCCTCCCCCTCAGCATTCTCCAGGAACACTGGCTCACTTTCTTTCAATTCCTTGAATATGCCATGTTCTTCCCAACCACAGGACCTTTGCACAGGTCTCTCCCTATGCTGGAAATTTCCTTGTCTCTACCATGCAATGAGTGAATCCTAGATATCCTTTAGACCTGAGCTTAAATGATACTTCCTCAAAGAAATCTACTTTGATTCCTCCATGAAAACGAGGACCCTTTGTAATTATCTCCAAAAGTCCCAATTATTTTTTGGCAGTCCACTTCTCAAAATTTATAAGTACATAGTTTATGATTATTTAATTTCTGATTACCTATCTTACTAGATCGGAAGCTAGGTGAAGACAGAACTAATGTTTATCTTTTGAAGAGATACATCGCTCCTTCTCCCACATCTAGTAATTAATGATGTACATTACATACTCAAATATATGGGTAATGCATTGAGTTGTGGCTAAGAGTGTGTTCACAGAATTATTTAAAAATCCAGCCATACTTATTGAGAGTTTACTATGTACCAGGTGCTGGGAATATAGCTGTGTCTAAGCCAGACCCCATTCCCTGCCCTCATGGATCTTGCAGCCCATATCCTATCTCCACATTGTTTTAATGGGGAATTGTCCAAAGCCTTTTTAAAATGGAAGGATAGTATTCATGTGCCAAACTCCCTCTTGACAAAAAAACAGCAATTCATGGCAAACACATCAAGTCAAAGCAGAAATTCCTCCTTTAGTTCAAGCTACCTTTTCATTTACTCACTCTTCCTACACCAGCAAATAAATCAAAAAGGGACAGGTCATTGACTTTGATCTCAAATTTCTTTTGTTCATTTGCATCAGAACGATAATGTTATTTAACCTTTGCTTTTTGTGCTTGATGGGTGTGGTGTTCCGATAGATAGAATGCAGCCATCGATAACACAACAAAGCCCCATAATTGGCTAACTTGGGAAGTAAAGGGCCCTGCTTACTAACTCTTAAATAATATACTCTGGGCAGTCGGAACATCATTTTATCATTGATTATAGGAATTTAGATGTTCAAATCCCAGTATCGTTAATGAGAGTTGCAACCTGGCTGCCCACAATCTATTCTGAAAATATACTGAGATCCACACTGAACTTTTTACTCTCTTCCCTGCACATTTTTACCCTATTCTTTCAGGTAAAAACAGGGTTAGAAGACAGCTTCAAATACTTTTTAGCCTGGCACAATTAGAATAAAGATAAGCTTGTGAAAACCATGCCTACTGAATGTTAGTAGACAAAGACAAAGGTATACAAGTTAACCACATAAAAACTATAAACATTATATTTAAATTATAGGCAAAACAAAGAGTCCTTCAGTTAGTCTCTATGTCAATTTGCAATTACTTTTCACTCCAAAACATTACGTCAAAGTATGAACTCTGTCATTTAGACTTTGCTAATAATTAGCAGGGAACATATGACAAATTTACATGTAACTCCATATATCGTAGCAATGTAAGCTGATCATCTAATGGTAAAAGCTTTGACACTTCACTCGTCTCTAAAAGGCCACAGCATGGTAATAGAGAATCACTTTGCAGTAAGGCAATCAATCTGAGAATGCGTATGCTGTGTATCAGTTTCATGTGGTACCTAAAGAAGAATTTCCTGGAAATGTTTCCAATATAAGAAGATAATAAGACACATCATTCATCAAGTAGAACATACCAAAGTGTGCCTTCTCGGGCAATTCTTGAAGAGAGAATGTATACAAAGAAAATAATCCATTCAAATCCACAGAGTTCACTGCCCCATTTGACAGCAGCAAATGACTGATCAAAACCAGCTTCTGTTGGCAACGTGTAAATAACCTACACAATATGGGAGAAAATGAGAGCTTCTCGAGAAAACGAAAAAGGGACTTCTCAACCTGGGACTGGAAATCGGCAACCCTGGCATTCCAAGAGACACCAACAGACTAGACTGGCTGGCTTTGAGCATGAGTCAACGTCAAATGTCTATGACATATGTCTGTTCATAGGTCTGTGGCTTTCCCTAGGTCTATATCTGTGTCTACCAATGTCATTGGTGTCTATTTACATATATGTACATATATTCAAACTGTTATGTGTCGGTATCTGATGCTGGTGACAGTAGCAAACATTGAGGAACTCAGGTGAATAGAACAGAGAATGCCATCCACTAACTAGCAATATGAACTTAGGAAGCGTTACTCATTAGACATGACAGACACACTAGGTGAGGCCAATGAGCTTTTCAAGTGCCCAAGAACGTATTTGGGTCTTGAATTTAAAAAAACAGGGTGCTTTGGTGGCTCAGTCGGTTAAGCGTCCGACTTCGGCTCAGGCCATGATCTCACGGCTAGTGGGTTCAAGCCTTGCGTGGGGCTCTGTGCTGACAGCTCGGAGCCTGGAGCCTGCTTCCCATTCTGTGTCTCCCTCTCTCTCTGCCCCTCCCCCACTCATGCTCTGTCTCTCGCTGTCTCTGAAAAATAAATAAACATTAAAAAAAATGTTTAATTCAATTGCTGGTTTTAAAATACGGAATCAAACATGCCAAGTCAAAATCAAAAGGATTTAATTAGATGTCTATAAACATATTATGTCAACTTCATTCATGGTGATATTCAGAATTCATAAGCATTTCATTACACTTGAAAACAATTTGTAGGTTAGATTTTTCTGGAGTATGCACAATGACTGCTAAGAAATGGTAGCTGACTTTGAATTCAATGAGTTATGCATAGCCAAATAATTTTGGAGATCCTTTTAAAAACACTCACAAAAATTTATACAGGCCAAATATATTATTTTAAAGGTAGGCTTTGTGTGCCTTTTTACATGTTGCTGTGATATGGGATAGGGTCTCCCAAAGAGAGCCCAATAGCCTATAGAAGTGTTAGAATCACCTAGGTGTTACAGGAGGGGGTGTTAGCATAAACAGAATGGGCTTCTTTGAGGATATGAGTTTAAAATATGATTAAGAGTTTATTCATTAAAGGGAAAGAAAATACATGCATCTGCAAGGACACAATCATGCATTTGGGGGCATTGGTAAAACATTCATCAGGGCTAGAAGGTCAGGTATACATGCTGGAAGGTAGGAATGGAGCCTGAAGAAATATTAAGCTGAACAAAGAGCAACTCGGAAGAAAAGGAAGAGGAGGCTTCTAAACAAGAGAACGACATGATTAGATGCGCTTTTTGTGTAAGATAACCCCAGTGGCAAAATGGACAATAGATGTAGCCGGGATGCCCATTCGGAGGCCACGGATATATGAGGTGGATGGAAGGCGATGAGAGCCAAAAGCTCTGGCTGGAAATGTCCAAATTCAAGAGACATTTCAGCTTGGAGATAAAAACGGTTTCTTGCTCTGCACTAAGCCTTTGAGAGCAATTCAGGGAAAGAAGTGTTGAGTGGGATCATTTTCTCTGAGGCACAAGTTATTTTATAAAGTGGGTAAGTCCAATTTACAGCAACCATTAATGTATCTTTTCTCTTTTAAAAACATAGTGTGATTCTCTGTTGAATCCAGCAGAAATATGAGTGCTTTCTATGTAAGCAACGTTATTACTCGCTAGGATTGGAGAAGATAAGCAGGTGTAATCATACAAGTTTGGAACATGGCTATGGCTTCTTGACGTTGCCTGTGCTTTGCACTTGGACTGACTTTTCTGTCTTCAGCCAGTTGACTTGCCATCCCCAAACAGTGCTCTTAACGTGAACCAGGTTGCTACCCTCACGACCCATTTCGTCTTCTTACCTACAAGCCCCTAGTTATGCCTGGCATGGACAGATCAGTGTCAAGCCAGCTTATTTGCCCTACAACTCATCAATACCCTTTACTCAGCACTAGCCTCAGATTGGCTTTCCCTTCTAACCTTCTACTGACTGCATTTGTCGGCTAAATTTGCAGCTCTATGCCTTTTTTTTTCATTCTTAAGGTCTAATATTTCAAAGCCATATTATAAATTGTCCCAATTCTATTGTTTATAACCTAATAATATCTTAACATATTTAATAAGATCATGACAACCCCTGCAATTCATTACTCCTTCTACTCCTAGAGACAATGATAATAAAGGAAAAGAAATGTGATTTATATATCATCAGGTAACCAAGAAACCTGCTTATCCTAAGAGAGGTGGCAAAGAAAGATTTTATTATTGCCTTTTAAGAAATATAGAGACTGAGCCAGAGAAAGGTCAACTGGCCATGGTTACTCATTATTCAGTTTCCATGCCAAGATAAAATTCATGCTTCAAATCTATTTCCATACAACTCCTCACAAACTTTTTGGATCTTATTCTTAAGAATCCCTTACCTCAACAGAAACCTAGCACAATTCTTATAAAGATGTTTATCTTATAAATTGATGTTTGCCTCTGTGCATCAGATATTTATTTTTGTTTTACTTAAATTGGCTTAAGTTGCATCCCCTGAAGATCATTGTTGTGGCAGTCTCCATCACTCTAGAGGGGCAAGAAAAGGGAGAAAGGAGATAATTGGCTTTTTTCTCCTTCCCGTCCCCACTCCCATCCTTCCTTTTCATCTCTATGTCTTCCTATTGTTAAATCCTGTGCCAATAAAGTGAAAAATGAAATATAGAAAAGATGAATGAGAACAGTGCACGAAGTTCTCTAATTAGCCACTGAGTCATAACGGCCTTATCTACAGTGCTTTCTAGTTGGCTATGTTAAAAAACAACATATCTGAGAACATTTATAACATAATAGGTGTTCAATAAGTTTGAGGCTCCCTTCACTTCACTCCAACCAACAGTTTCAGTTCAGTTATTTCTCTAATTCCAAACTCTGTGTTATTGTAATTATACATAGATCATACATTAACTGCCATATTTTTTAAATTATTCATTTTGCATATTACCCATCTCACTATTGTATTCATCAAAATGATCCTTATTTGAACATCCACTTCGTGCAACCTTCAGCTTGCTGAACATTTCTACATCACCTGGATCTATGGGCTTCGTTTGGCTTTCTTTGTTGAATTACCAGCGAATATAGAGAACTGCTTTTGTGCAGTTTTATTTGAATTTTGAAGGCAAGTAATTTACTAATCCTCCTTTCAGATGCTTCCTTTGTTCTATCCTGAGATGTGTATTGACTGAATGTTTCAAGGGCTTCATTGTTTAAAGTCAATGAGGAAATGGAATTCCTTTTGATAAACTAAACTTGTTGACCTAGTCCTTTGCAGAAAAAAAAAAAAAAAACATCATTGTATGAATATATGTTGAGGGAGATGATTGTGAAACATGTAGCTGCCTGTCTTTATAAGAGCTGATATCTTAATAGGACAGCATAACTCTCTTCCTTTCTGTTGTAACTTTAACCATCCAAAGATACTGGCCATAGAGTAAAAGAACAGGAAGTTGAATAAAGACACTAATAATGCATTTCTAAAAATCCTCATTCTCATAGACACTTCCTACACTGCATCTACACTTAAGTGGAACCATTCACTTCCTTGGAATCATTTCTAAACATTCTCCAATGAATCCTTTCCGCCAGTGACCTTCATCTGGGCACCAAATGCACGCTCAGCTCCTCCCTTACTGCCTCATCCCACACTTTACACAGACTATCTCTTAACTGAGACATTGGCTAAAGAAATAGAAGACAATGTATTTTATGGCCACAGTTCACAATTTAGTCTCAGTTTCAGCAAACCACTGAAACTCTCTGGGCATCAGGTATCTTATCTGTAGAGATCACGATATCTTCCTAAAACTAGATGATCTCTGAATTCTCTCTCAATTTTAAGACTTGTTCACATATAAATATATGGAGTGGACTTTAAGCCTCCTCTAATACAAGCTTTGTATTTTAAACATTGGGGCACATGTGGAATCTCTGTTAATAACACATGTGAGATACCTGTGTTTATCTTCCTTATCTCACAGGGCTAATAAAAGAAAAACAAATTATTGTAGAAAGGCAAAGCAAAGTATCTTAATAGCTCACACAACAATGTCTCCTAGGGTAGAAACAAAACTACCTGGAGGAACTATTCTGGAGGAATTACACTGAGAGGTTGCTTGTTGAAGGAAGATGGGGCATATATTCTGGGAAACCAAGGCAAAAAAAAAAAAAAGGTAGCTAGAAATTAACAGCATTCTGGTAGCTAGAACAGACTGAACCAAAATGCTTTATTGGGAGCCAGTGAAATAAAGAAGAGAAGAGGTAGAAGAATGAGAATGGCCATACAGCATGATGGACATCAGAAGTCTCAGACAAATTCATACTTTTGACATGAGTAAATCCCACCCACCGATATGCTAGAAAACCTGCTTCACATACAGAAAATTCTGGTGTCTGTAGGTTTTCACAGTAGAGTTTATAGAAAATGACTAAGTTCTGTTTCTGAGTCCATGTATTATAGTTGATGGATAATAAAGTCCAGAAATGAGATATTCTCTAAAGAGAAATAATTCAGTAAAAGTAGAATCTCAGAGCCACAGCTATAGAACATGAAAATCCTTAGAGCATGCAAACCTTAAGATAGGTGTTAAATTTTCTTTGGATCATGGTCTGAACCTAACTTTTTGGGATATTAGAGGCAAGGGGCCAATCCCAGCTAGCATCTGTATAATGATGAAGATGAGGGGGAGGAAGAGTAGGATTGGTATTAGGAGAGTGTATATTTCCAGAGAAATTTAATCATAAAGAAGAAAAAGGATCAACAACCTCTAAGTGAGGAAAAAAAGGGATTGTCAGTGAAAAGAAGAGCTTTATAACCAATATAATCAAGAACTGAACCAAAAGGTCACAGGTGATTTATAACAAGCTGAGACAGAGGAGTGGGGAACAATCCAGAAAAGAAATGTGAGACCTTGAAGGAGATGCTATGAGGTTAGACTCCATCTTAACATGCACAACAAGTTCTCATAGAATTAGCATTCCTTTTTGAATCATAATTATTGTAACATTAAAGGAAATAATTGAAATGAATTAGTAGTCGTCTTCAATAAATGTCTTAGCTACTATTTCAACTAATAGAACAGATGCATTTCCAGAATTCATTTATAATGGTAAGATGAAAAGCAACACAAAATGAAGGTGACTAATGTGAGGGAGGAAAAAAAAATTGGACTCAAAATTCTAGGAACTAAATTCAAACCCTGCTTTAGCAAAAAAATTATGCATTGAGTTTCTGTGTGCCTGACTTTGTGTTAAAGGTATAAAACTGACTACCATAGTCCCTTACCTGCAAAAACAGTCTACCCAACAAATACATGAAAACAGATAACTCTGTTATAATTTACAAATGCTATCATGGAAATTTGAACCGTAAATGCAGTGCATTGTGGCAATACAGAGCACTGATCCAGGAGCTAGACACCCCAGGGTTTAAATTCTGGCTAGTGCATTTAACGCTTGTGTGACCTCGAGTGATTTGTGTAACCTCTCTTTGCCTCAGCTTCCCACTTAAAATGGAAATGCTAGGATTGCTTCCTGAGGTTATACCAAGGATTAAATGAATTGAAATTGTAAAATACTGAAGACAATTCCTGGCACATAAAGACAGTTATGTTATCACCATCCCCTTCACTATCATCATCATCATCATCATCACCATTATCACTATGGAAACACTAAAATGGGAGGGGCTAATGTCCAGGAGAAACAGGAAAGACTTTATAAAGTAAATGGGACTTAAAGGGGATATTCCAGGTAGAAAAATGGGAAAATATATGCCAAACAGAATGACCTACACCTCCAAAGGTGAAAAATCAAGGCAAGCCCTGCTGAATCGCGGGGTATGTGCATGGCAAGACTGAAGGCGTAAGATGAAACAAAATCGTGGAAGACCACACGGACCACGGTGTCTTTAATATAGGTGAGTGACATCATAGTGCTTATCTTTCAGGATGATTACCCTAGTGGCTCCATCTAGAACCCTAAAATCTCAATGACTTCTAACAAAGGGATATTTCCTACCCGTATCACATGTTGGTTGTGGGTCAGCTGTACCTCTTTGTTCCATGTCCTTTTCATTCTGGCACTCGGGCCAAAGGAACATCCCTCATTTGGACATTCCTATTCTCGTCACAGAAAGGGAGAGGATAGAATGATATGATGACTCTTAAAACTTCTATCCCTGAGGATAGAAGTGACCTGTCATTTCTGCTCATATTTTACTGGCCAAAAAAGCAAATCACGTGGCCAAGTCTGATGTCAGTGAGATGAGGAGTTATAATCCCTGCAAAGGGAGGAGTTCCACAAATCAGGTTGCAAAACCTAACCTCAGCTGGGTGGGGAGCTCTGATTCTCAGGGAAAGGCAGGGGGAGACAAACAATGTTTGAAAAAATAATTATCACCCTAGTTCTCTACCACATAATATATCTCTAGAAATAGTGCCTTCAAATAGCAACAGTCACTTATTATACTCATGAATCTCAAGTAGTCAGACAGGGCTAGTTTGGAATATGCAAGTGGCTTATTCACTTGCCAGGAATCACATTGCTGGGAATGGTTGCAAGGTTAGGCTCAGCTGGGCTTCTGTCCCTCTCTTGGCAACCTCAGAGCTTCGCCATGTGGTTTCTCTTATTGATGTCTCAGGGCTCCAAGAGGCTGAGGCAAAAGCTGCTGGTTTTATGAAGACCATGCATCCATTACACTCCTTTGGTCAAAAGAGATAGCAGCTAGCCCAGATTCAAAGAGAGGAAATTCACCCTACCTCTTGAGGGGAAGACAGACAAAGAATCTGTGGCCAACCTCCAAATATGTAAAAGGTGGGAGGCAGATTGAGGAGCTATTTCTGACATAGCATGTCAACAGCATATGCTGACCACCTAAATGTGGAATGGGAATGAAAGAATGGAAGCATGAAAAAACATGATCAAAGAAGAAAGGGTCATTTCTGCAATGCTTACACGTAAGCACTGAAAGGATGCTTATCTTAAAAGTAGGAAGTTACTTTATCAGTCATGAATTATCCAAGAAGTTCAAAGAAAGAAATTTTGATCAAGATGGTGATCACATCCAAGAGATTTATTTCAAGATGTTATTTGTGTATGAGGCTTGTAAAAGTGCTGAGAAAACACACAAAAAAGCATATGTTAAATCAAAACAAACTTTATTTTAGAAAGTCACTTTAAGTATGTGGTGCTATAATTAAGCCTTATTAATATGCTGTTTATTTAACAGATTAAAAATGCATAAGAAGCATGTCCCATTCATCTTAATTAGACAATATGCTTGTCACAATTATTTGCTTTATATTTTCATTTTTCATGAGCATTTTGAGGATATCCATTGATGTTATTAGAATCAACTTTCCCGTTGGTTTGTAGTTCTCTGATCTCAAGGTCTCAGCTCCCTTGAGGTACTACCCAGCATTTCTCACCTGACCCTCTGCCAGCGCCTGGTTGTTAGGGCTGATAGATCCAGGGCTAAGAACAACTGCAAGAAAATGACTGTATGCATTTCAATGTTCTCAACAGTGTCCTCTCTTTCCTTCTGTGATTCAGATTCAAAATATTCCCTCTCTCACAAATTGCACACAGCTATGGGTGTGAGATCACAAATGCTGGCTGACATAGATATCAAATTCTAGAGCTGTAAGAGATTCTCAAGATTATTCCTTCTAAATTGTTTCCAAACTCAAATTATTTACTCTCCATTTCCTCCACATTATATCAACCACTGACATGCTACTTTTTTCTATAAATTTATTTACATTTTTTACTTAGCATCTTTTAAGAGGAAAAAATATACACTGCTATTAGAAATGGACTAGTTGAATTTTTCCATAAAATGAAGATGATAATATAAATGAACACAAGCAAGACAAAATAATATTGTTATATTCTAGTTAGATGTTTTTGCTTGCTTGAAGTTCAATGTCTGAGGTCTACTCACTTTGCTAGAGAAGTAAATTCCCAAATCTGATGTTGCCAGGATCAAATGAAAATTTTCTCTTTGAACATAAAGATTACAAGAAAGTAAAGGTAAGAAGGTATAAAGGTGTAAAGGTATAAACACCTTCTCCATGTCATCCAGTGGACAGCACCTTTGAGGCACCACAAATCATTTTGGGTTTTTTGGGGGCATGGGACCCTTATTTGGGAAATATTTGCTATTCCTTATTCCATTCCTTACTCTCATTGAGTATACCCTGTGCTCAAATCTTGGTTTCTAATACCATTTCCAATGAAAGGAAACAGGGCTCCTTGGAGAAATGGTTGATTCTAAGATTGAAACAGGAAATATATAAAATGAGCTTAGAGCATCATAAATTTCCAGAAAGTATGGGAATTCTGGGGGAAAAAAATCAAACCACAATGATGGGGATATGTCAAAGAGATCCAAGAGCTAATCAAAAGAGCTCTGAATGGTCAAAGCTGGAACAATATGAGTGATAAAATACAGTAGTATTGGATTATCACCCAAAGTATAAAATAAATATCCAGGAATCCACACTGATAACAATAAAGGATTGAATTAATGGGGAATAAGAGACAAATAATGTGGAAGAATTCCATATAACTTATGTAGGTACTTTGCTTCAGGAAGGTAGGCTATAACTCCCATTCCCTGAGTATGAGTTGAGCATGGTTACTTTCTTCAACAGTGTAGAAAGGAAGAAAACTTTACAGTGAAGAAACCTGACAAACATTACCTCAGCAACAATGATCAGGGTCAATAACAACGTGATAAGTCAGGTTGATAGTATGTGGCATTGATGCAATGTAATGAAAATACCCACAACCCCAGTATAATCATGAGAAAAACATCAGACAACTCCCAAAAGAGCAACATCCTACAAAACACCTGACCAATACCACTCCAAACAGTCAAGGTCTTCAAGAACAAAAAAAAGTCTGAGTCATGACAATGAAATGTAATGTAGTATCCTGACAGGCACCTGGAACAATGACAACAAAAAGGACATTAAGTAAAAATGAAGGAAATTTTAATAAAGCTTAAATGTTAGTTCATAATCATAGTGAATTATTAATCATTAATAATAAATAATTAATCATTAATTATAACAAATGTGCCATGCTAAAGGAAGATGTTAATAATAGGGGAAACTGGGTATGGGAAATATGGAAACCATGGGGTAAGGTTTACTTTAAAAAATACACATTTATTCATTCATTTAAAACATATTTTCCAAGTGTCTAATTGATGCCAAGATTCATGTTAGACACAGGAGACACAACATGGTAGTTACCTTCACAGAAATAGGCCCAAAAAAGTTAAATGGCTCCTTCAAAGTCACATTGCTGGAAAAGAAGAAGAGTTGGAAGAGCCTCCAGACCCATGATTTTGCCACTCAACTTTATCGGCCTACTTCTTTCCATATTCTGACACATTCAAGAAAATATTCCTTGTTGTGTTATTTATTTATAGAGTGTAAGTAAACTTTTGAATCAATCAGCAAATATTTATTAAGAATGTGCCATGTTCTGGAGTGCCTGGGTGGCTCAGTTGGTTAAGTCACCCCCTTTGGCTCAGGTCATGATCTCATGGCTCATGAGTTTGAGCCCTGCATCAGGCTCTCTATGCTGACAGCTCAGAGCCTGGAGCCCGTTTCGGATTCTGTGTCTCCCTCTCTCTCTGCCCCTCCCCCACTCACATTCTATCTCTCTCCCCTTCAAAAATAAATAAACATTTTAAAAAAATAAAAAATAAAGAATGTGCCCTGTTCCTAGGATTGAGCTACTTGCTCAGAAGTGAAAAAGGGAACCAGTGGTCTCTACCCCCTCACAACAAATAAGCTCTTTCTGGGACCATAGAACAAGTGTATATACATAAGATTTGAGGATGACTCTCAATTTGAGAGTTAGGAATCATAAAACAATCGTGGTCAAACAAAATGGGAAGGTTTCTGTGGAAAAGGGACTTGAACTAGGTTGTTGTAGGTAGGGGATTCATTCAGAACAAGGATTGTTCATTAAGGTTTAATGTGGTGATTAAGGGCATGATTTCAAAAGCTGGACTTCCAGGGTTCTAATCCCAGCTACTCTACTCACAAGAGGAGTGATTTTCAGCAAACTCCTGAAGCCCATCTACTGTCTTCATTTTTAAAATGGGGCAATAATGGTATATTTTTGATAGGATTTTTTTGAAGATTCCATGATGTATCAGCCAGGGTTCCAAGAGAAATGGTAACCCATTCACCCTAGAATTCAAGAAGAATTTATTTACAAAGGGCCTATCATCAAAGATATGAATATGGAGGAGCCACAAAGAACTTGGAAATCTTAGCTGCTGAGTTCTTATAACCCCTAAGCCTAACAGATAGAAGAGGGGAGTATTTATTGGAACCCAAAAGGAGAATCATGGAGAGTCTGCCTTCTCACGAAGACCAGTGTCCTTTGATGAAGCCAGGGAATTAACACTCAGATCTGACACTCTTCTTTCCTTCTAATTTCTGCCAAGTCTTCCTAATGTCCTTATGCAGCCAGAAGTCAGAGGGCAGTCTTGATGATGTAATCTATGCAGGTCAGTCTCCAGGTACAGAAAGCAGAATGATAGATCTGGAAGGGCCAACATGAATTAATACACATAAATATTTAGAACATATCTAGCACACAGTAATGTCCAATAAATATTAACTATTATGGTTATTATTATTACCTCTATTTTATCAGTATTTGCCAGTTTCCAACATTTGGTCAGTGCTTTAAAAAAGTTCAGGTGATCATAGATGGATGACAGATCTAAAAGCAGGGTAGAGGTTTCCATAGCATGTTAAAGTAATATGAGTCATAGTCATGGGTATACAATTGATCATAAATACGTAACAGACAATGACATAAGCTTAAATGAGTCGGAATTTGCACACTGGGGAATAGCAAGAAATAAAGTTGCTGGGTAACTCCTAAAGTCTTTAGGAAAAAAAAGAAATCACATTATTAAAATATATACTGTTCCACACAGAAGGACAACTTAGGAAATCATAAGGGCCAATGAGGTGCAAGGGAAAGATTCAAGCTTTGAGACATAGAAATACGTTCATTCACCTCTATGTGCCTTTTAGCAAGTTTTTTACCCCCTCAGCCAGTGATGATTAATTTTCTGTGTCAACCTGACGGAGCCACAGAGTGCCCAGACATTTGGTCTAACATCATTCTGGGTGTGTCTATGTATTTGGATGAGATTAACATTTGAATGGGTAGACTGAGTAAAAGAGATTCCCTGTCCACCTACTCCAGTGTGGGTAGGACCCATCCAGTCAAGAAAGACCTGAATAGAACAAAAAATATGTAAGAAGGAACTGTTAGTATGTGACAGTCAAGCTGGGGCACTGGTCTTTTCGGACCTTTGGGCTCTGATTGAAACATTGGCTCTTGTTGGGTCTCAAGCCTGGTCGCTTTCAGACTGGAACTTACACTATCAGCTCTCCCAGCTCTCACACCTTCAGACTCAGACTGGAACTACACTGACTGCTCTCTCAATCTCCCCCATAATTGGGTAAGCCCATTCCTTATAATAAATATACATATATTATATACATATAGATTTCTACATGTATATATTTTATATACATTCCATTGGTTCTGTGTCTCTGGATAGCTCTGACTAATACAAAGCCCCAATGCACTAATTTATAAAAGAGAGATTATCAGTCAAATTGAGTGAGAAAAACTCTATGCAAAGTGGCCAGCACATAGTAGGCATTCAGTGAATGTGTTCACTCTTCCTGCACAGTTGAGGGATTGCAAGCACAGCAAATAGAAATAAAACAGAGGACTATCTTTCTAATAGACATCCTTCCTGCCTCCAGTTTTTAATAGAGTCCATTAATATCTATCAAACATTCCTGGGAATGGAAATATAAAGCTATCCTTGCTGTATATGTGGCAGCCTAATGAGCCAGCTTCTCCCAGTGAAGCAATAATTTACTCAAAGGTCCCAAAGTGGCCAGCATGAGTTAAGACAGCTTTCCAAATTGACCAGTTCTTGCACAAAGAGATTGCATTATTATGCTACCCTTTCTATGTGATTTGTTCAATGAAGCTCTATGCAGGATAAACCAATGTAGATGTCTGCCCTCTAGGACCTTTCCCTGTGGGGATTTCAATGCCAAGTTCAATCCCCCTGAAATCATGCAGTCAGCTCTCCTAGTTCCAGGCCAATGGAATTTTCCTAAACCATGACTTTGTCAGACTAAGTCATGTATATCCATTCCTTGGGGAGGGGCCAGAAGAAGGATGACATTGGGCAATTTCTCAAGCTCCATTTCTCAGTAAAATGTCTCAAAATTTGTGCACATAGAGCTTTTTTTTATGTTGGCCAATCCATATCAGATGATGATATATGTCACTTCATAGTGATGGAAGACCCAGCTGCAGAAGCCATTTTCTGGAGTCAAGGATTGCAGTCCCAATGCTAATTCAGCAAGAGCGATATTTATGACCTTAACAATGGGACCAGAAGGCTCCAGTCCCCCCTTGTGAGTCTAGACAGTGCCTGTGGAAAGACTGGACAGCATTTTATTCACCAGAATCTGATGTTTAAACACATTAGAAAGTACATACAGAGTCAATATGACTAAGTAAAATTATTTCCAAAAAGATATAGTAGAAGCAGCATTGCTTAGAAATCAGAAAACTGAATTCTCAGCCCTCTTCTAGTCTATCTAGCTCTGTCGCCTTGAGTGAGTCACTTAATCTTTCATGGATGAAATCATGTGACCTGAAAAATGGGTTAATAACACCACACTAACTTTAAAGCCTAGAGAAGGTAAGAAGATTTCCTGAAGTTCCTTCCAGCTCTAGGATATCTAAAATCGTGCTTCTTATTCTGGGTAAAGGCATCATTGATCAGCATCAGATTATTAATACTTGATAAATTTCCTTTGCATGCTGCTTTAGATTTGACAAAGCAGCTTTATGTACTCTGCTTAATTCAATACACACAGCACTCCTCTTAAAGACTGGCAGAGCAAAATTATCATTCTCATTTGACAAATGAAAAAACACTGATGCTCAGAAGGCTGAATGACTTACCTAATGTTGCATTTCCATGACAGTACCCAGGATACTGCTGCCTCAATTTCTCTGAGATTACTTCTCTCGGCTATTTCTCACATAACTTTCTTCACCCATCCAGGTGTCTCTGCTCAAATGCCACTTTCTGAGAGAAGGCTTCCCTTCTATCACCCAAATAAAACAGCATCACTCTATCCCTTCACCTCGCTCTATTCTTCTTCATAGAACTTAATATTCTGAGATAAAGTCATCATTTATGTGTTTCCTTATTTATTGCCCCTTTGCCTCCCCTAAAAATTAAGCTCTGTAAGAGCAGGAACTGTGTCAATTTTTGCTCATTCCCATGTTCCTAACACCTAGAATAGTGCCTGGTCGGTAGTAGGCACTCGATAAATAATTGCTAGTAAATGAATGAACAAATGAGGTAAAACAGAGAAGCCACCAGAAACTTTGGTTTATATCTTTAGGGAAAAAAATGGAGGGTACCCTTGTCCCTTTGGTTCATTTCCTAGGATATCTTGATTGATTTTTATCTCTAACATACTTTTTATCTCTTTCTCAAGAAAAAATAGGCCTTATTTTAATATTTTTCCTTAAACCATGGGGAAATGTAATTATATCATTCTAGTTCAGGATTCAGAGGAGTGGTCCTTCAGGTAGAAAATAAAATTAAAAAAAAAAAGTCGGTGATTTCTAAACCTGGCTGTCTATGAAAATCTCCAGGGGACATTTTAAAAATTGAATTCCTAAGCTCTACTCTTGAAAAACTCTAATTCATTGGGTCTGTAGTAAAACCAGAATTTGTACATTTTCAGCCTTCCCAATTGATTCAAATGCACGGCCATGTTGGAGAACTAATGAGTTCTCTGAGAAAGATTCCTTCCTGCTCTGTGTATTTGTTACCTGGGACTTGAGCAAGCACCACCATGGTTTAGTTATAGCCACAAGATCTGCTTTAGAAGAATAGGAGTCATGTTAGCCTTGGGCACAATTCCAAAATGAGTTAGCCATGGGGATTTCTGAGTAAGTGGATTAAGCATGGAGGTCAAGCAGGTATATTTTCCTTATCCTAAAGATATACCCTGAGGGAACAGAAGCCCAATCACTCTACTAGGTGTGAAATAAAGCTTTTGTTCCTGTAAGAAAGACTCCTAAATACAAAATAGTGCAACCCCAAATCTAGAAGCAAGAATTAAGGCAAAAACTTGGTTCAATACACTGGGCCAACATGATGGATGGTGTGAGGTGAATTGGACAACATTTATGCAGCCTTCTGTGAATATTTATTGAGCATCTACTAGGGTTTGGGAACGTACCAGAGAACAAGATATAGTCTCTGTCCTACAGAAACATGCACTTAAGTCCGAGAGAGAAATATACCAAATATAAAAACAGACAGGAATGGGATTTCAGTGGGTAAGCACTTAAGGAATGTCTACCTCAGTAGTGCGATGAGAAAAAGTAATGCCAAACTAAAACCTGAACAATGAGTAAAAGTTGACAAACAAAATGGAAAGAGGATGAAGAAGAGTGTTGCAGAAAGAAAAAAGAGCAAAGATGTTGGTCCAGATGTAAGATACAGCTTCAGCATTTAAGGAAGTGAAAGTCTAGAAAAAACAGAATGACAGAATTTAGAAGTCTGAAGTGGGTAAAATTTGGGAGACTGTATATGATATTTTTAGTGAGCTTTCAAAAGGGGAAATCCAACAATTTTTTTTAATCCATTCAATTTACCTCGTGCCTAACATAGGTCATTTATTGTTCTAGGCATTGGGGATTCAGTGGGAAACGAAGACATACCAGGTCTTGGAAACCTTAAAGTTAACATTTGAGTTATTGGGTTTGACAACAAACGAGTGAAAAAAAAAAAAATGTAACCCTAGTTCACATGACGGTGATTTAGGCTAAATCTGGCAATGGGTATGGAGAAAATGAAGAACACATAAGTGACCATCCAGGGACATAGCCTGAAGAATGAGGATGGAATGGCATCCTTGTAGGGGTCGCCTGAAACTTGGTCTTTTCTGGATGAGTGTCTGAATAGTTAGCCCCACAATACGTGGGATACTGAACAGTTTGTGTTCTGCTGAAATGTATTAGGAAAGAATTGTGTGAAGGAATTGAGACTGAGGCTGACCTCATTTATCTTTGTAGAATAAACAAATCCTATACATTTGGAATATTCTATAATTAAATTCAAATATTGATGTAAATATAAGACACCCAAATGCCCTCTCTAAACTCCAAAGACCACCGAACTAACCTTAAAATAACAGTGAAGTTGACAACAAAATAATGGGCTTAAAGTCAAGATTAAAGCTATATTTATCTTGTTTTATTTTATAATGGGGTGAACTCGTTTGTTATTCACTTGAAAATCAGATATTTGATAGCCGTACACCTTTTGAATTATTACATTTAGATCTTAAAAATCTCTTCTCAACCTTGCATGTGAACGATTCATAGATGTAGAATGTAAGGGCTGGCTTATAGCAAATGGAGGAAAGTATCCATAATCCAGATGGACGTAGGCAAGAAGAATTAAATCATGGTAAGACAAACAAAAGAGACAAGATCTGAATGGGTTAAGAGAGGTTAATCAAAATGTGTTCTCACTCCAGAAAAGACGGGGAAGTGTAGAATAATTGATAGCCTCAGGAGAAATACAAAAGGTATGGGTAAAAGGAAAAAAAAAAAAACAAAAAACATGCATCCTGGAAAGAGCATGTTAGGAAAAATACGGAAATCTGGATGCAATAGTTTTAAGAAAAGGCCTTTATAACAAAGGCAAAGTCATGTAACACAAGATTGTACTTTACTTTGGGTGTTTTAATTTTCTTCTCAATCACTCCAAGAGCGTTCTTGTCTCCCTTCCTCAAGTCTCTCTTTATCTGTTTCCTATACTCGAGCTACATTGGAATAACCTTGATCTTGTGAGTTGATTTCTAAATGTATTTTCAAAGTGGGTTCATCTTCGCCACTTAGAGAGAGGTTTATCTACATTTTGCTAGACAAGCTGTTTGATCAAGTCATTTAATATCACATATTTGAGATATAGGCTATATGACTTGTTGAGATCAAGCAGAGTTTTACAACAGAAAGGAATATGTAGTTGTTGACTGACCTCTACTAAAAGCAATGTCCTATTTTCTTTGGGAGTTATATATGAGAGGGTGATTTTTACACCTATTGTTATGTTCTACTTCCGAGAGGGTTCCAGCAGATTCCGTGCAATCCGCAAAAACAAACGCTTACACCACAGAATGACATATGCAAAATCTGCATGTACATTTAAGCCATGATAGCTACAAACAGACTCAAGGCAAGTAATTTTTTAAAAAACAGCAGGTTGGGGCACCTGGGTGGCTCAGTCAGTTAAGCACTTTGGCTGAGTACATGATCTCATGGTTTGCAGGTTCAAGACCTGTGTTGGGCTTTGTGCTGACAGCTCTGAGCCTGGAGCCTGCTTTGGATTCTGTGTTTCCCTCTCTTTCTGCCCCTCCCTCCCCCCCCCCCCCCCCACTGCTCACACTCTGTCTCTCTCTCAAAAATAAATAAACGTTTTTTAAAAATTAAAAACAGCAGGTTAATTTTAGGTGTTTTTTGTAACTGAAATGGAAGCTATAGAAAACTTACATTTGCATGTACGTTTTAAAATTAAATTATAGACTGGGTTTCTTTGTTCAAGGAAAAGCTCATCTTAAACTTAGAGAAAGCAGCATGCTATAAAATGGGATGTCAAATGACAAAATCAACCCCATCCATGGTTTGTAATTTTGAAGAACCACCCCTAATCCATTGCAGAAAAAGAAGTAACCAAAGAGAAATACTAGTGTAATTAATGTATGGTAGATCCCTAATCTGACTTCTGAATCACATATCTACATTGGTAGTGTTATTTGTGTACCACAACATGAAGCCATAATTCAAAGTACAGTGATGCTGAGTCCCTTAGAGAAGTTATTTAATAGGATATGGAAAGAAATAAAAATGCAAAAGCCAGGTTTCAAGGTAGAAACTTTGATTCCAGCCTGCTTTCTTTGTTTCCTGATAAGAACCATCTAAGCTGTCTCTGTCCTCTCAAATCCCCTTCATTATGTACTCTGGAATGAAAACTTCCAGTTTCTGGATATAAGGATCTCAGGGCTTTCTATCCACTTAGTTACCTTGTCCCTTCTACAGTGAGAAGCCAATTCTAACACTGGGAAACCTGATCCAAGTGGTGTAACCACCTAGGAAAGTACCCTTGGTTACCTACCTTCTTAAAGAGCCCTGTTTCAGCAAATCATTAGCAGGAACAAAGTTAAGTGAAAAACTTAATATCTGTAATGCTGGACCACAGAATCAAAAATCCCTATTTCTGCAGGAGCTAAATTTTGAAAGATTCTATCAATAGACCTTAGAAATATGATATATAAAAGTAGAATAGCATGATTGCTACATTGCAGCGTCCTTCAGAATGCTGAGCCTTCATTATCCTAATAGCTTTCCTTCAGTATCCATGGAATGGAAAGTAATTAAAACCCTCTGAGACCGTCAGTATACAGATCCAATAATAATCATCTTTACTTCTTTGTTCAAGACATGTATAAAGAATAATTTTTTTAATGTCTTTATTTATTATGAGACAGAGAGAGACAGAGAATGAGCAGGGGAGGGGCAGAGAGAGAGGGAGACACAGAATCTGAAGCAGGCTCCAGGCTCTGAGGTGTCCCCGATGCAGGGCTCGAACCCACGGACTGTGAGATCATGACCTGAGCCGAAGTTGGACGCTCAACCGACTGAGCCACCCAGACACCCCAAGAATAATTTTTAATGTTATAGAAAAATAAGACTATATACAACCAGCTTCCATCACACCAATAACAACACATTGTTGGACTAATGTTTCTAAAGGTATTTTGTATTCCAAATTCTAGTAACTGTTGACCCAACTGAAACCCTAACATCCCTAAGGATGAAAGTTTAGCACCAGCCTAGATTTTGAGATTCTGAGATTTAAACCCCTTATTTCATATATGAAGAATCTGCTGAGTTAAACAGCCAGTTAACTGAAAAGGTGAGAATAGAAATCAAGACAACTGATTTCTAAACCAGGGCTTTTCCTAATTCATCCTCCTGCCTTTCTGTGCACCTTGTCCTTGTAAAATGACTTGGACACTAATTGGGAAAACCATGCTTATTTGCAAAGGATCACCTGATGGCCATTGATCATGGAGGAAGGCATCACTGAGAGAAAGGAAGAGATACCTTAATATCCTACAAAGGAAACCCAGTTATTAAATAAGATAGTCCACAAGAGACAATTAGAACATGACCTAGCAGACAAAGTCATGTAATCCCATACATGATCACTATGACCTCTTCCTCCCTTCCTCCTCCTCCTTCTTCTTTGCCATCACCATCACCATCACCCTCACCATCTATGTCTCTCTCCTCTACTTCACAACAACCTAAGGACAAGAAGCATGGGCCAGTGGGGGTGTCAACAGCACCAAATATGGAAGTCTCCATTCATACGTTGGACCCTTAGTAGACTTTCCTTGATTTCTTTGGCTGATATAAACACAAATCCACAAATCAATGTCACATTGCTAACATCTTCACAGAATCGCTATCCAGTGTTGCTGTTGAAATAAATGTCTGCAGAGTCAAAGATTTTTCCAGGAGAAGATGAAATGTACAGTTTTCCTGAAACAAGCCCTTCACCTGGAGCAAGGATCGGGAAGAACTAACCAGACTCCAGATGAGATGAGCCTGACTCAAATACTCTCTTTGCATCCTCATCTGCTTTGTGTGAAAAGGAAACTTAATTATGATATTTCAATATTGAAATAAAATTAGTTTGGATTTTATTCCTCACTCTTGAGAGGAAATTACGCTCCATTTTTAACTGTGCAAGACAACTGCCAATTCATCTGCAGAGTGTTATTTTTATGAACATTTAAGTAACTGTATACAGGGCCTGCTCAGGGCTTCTCTTCTTGTGGGCAACTTGGCATCCAAACTCTTGCTTCCAGAAGCTTGTGTGGACACCTCACATGCCACAATCACTATGCGTAATGGTTAAATGTCTTTAGCAACAATAGTATAGCCAATTAAAATGACATATTTTACTCATACCTCATATTTGTGCCTAGTTATAATGGACCAAAATAAAAGGCTTAGAAAACTTTGTCCAATTTAACCTAAATAGATTAGGAGCAATTTCATAACATCCCTAGAATACATATAGTGTATTAATGCATTGTTTAATATATTAGTAAAGTTTAAAAATGATGTAATGAATTAAATATTAAGGACCACATAGCCAATGTAGTTTCACTGCTCTTTAAATGCCTCTGGCAAGGATTTAATTTAGATTTAATAAAAGAGTTATTATATTATTTATTTGATTATAAATATGCTAATGTAAATGCTATGCTATAAATACTTCTCCTAATTAAATACTAGCTGAGTTATGGAGGTTTATTTAGGTGCAACTAGCAGTTTATTAAGATCTATGAGTCAAAACTCAATAACCATATTCTCAATAATCCATTGATATTTAATAGATAATAACCACATTATACTCAAGGTAGTGCCTTTAGTTGTATTTTTTTATTGAATCTTAGTTTAAAAATAATTATTAGTAGCATATTTACTAAGCCTTGAATGTTTAAGAGATATTCATCTTAATAAAAAAAGTTGTTATGCCCCAATAGATATTCATAATAATCAGTTGATATTTAATTAACATATAATAACTCCCTCATTAAACTTAAATCCTTATTAGAAATAGTCAATTTTAAAGTGCAACTGAAAATATCACTATGGAAAATTACATACCTTACCTTGCAATGCTTTCAGAAGCAAAGTGAGAGATGTTCCTAACCACCTAAGATGGAATTTCCTAGGACACCAAAGGATGTTTAGGACATGCTTTAAGTCCGTGTATACAGATCACAGGATAAGACAAGTATTAAAGTAAGCAACAGTTCTTAATGTGCCCATATTTGAATGTTTTGTTTTGGGTTTTTTTAGCAATCACTAAATTCTAATGAACTAGAAACTAAATGAAACACCAAAGGACTCTATGTTCTTAAAATAAACCGGTTAAGGGGAAAGGAGAGCTATACCAGATATTCGTCATTTCTCTCTCCAGACCCTCTCTGTACCCTCCCCCACGCAGCTCTGTGACCAAGAGGGCTGACCCCTGGTCCTCTAGATTCCAGGTGAGTTTGGCCAATGGGAAGCACCATCTGGAGACTGGAGTAGAAGAGTAGAGAGAGGTTGTAGTCTTTATCCTTCCATCTCTTCTCGCTGAGCTGGGTTTGCCGGTGGGTCTTCACATAATGCCACAGATTCTGTTTGGCAGTCCTTCCTATAGTTCTAGTTCTCAGTGGACTCTGTCAACCCTGCCTTCTCTTTGCCCTTTTGGATTCGGGGAAGGTAATGGTTTCCCATGCTTGCCAGCCTCAGGGCATTTCTCCCCTTAGCCCTGCCGATATCTTTACAAATACTCTATTAATAAAATTGTCTTCAGCTACTCCTTTTGACTGTGACATCTATTTCCATCTATTTCAGGATTTGGAAGAATATACAACTTAAATAAAATAAATAACGAAAACAGCACCAATGAACCTTTACAAACCACTTCCACACGCATCGTTTCGTCGCATTCTAACTAGTTTTATTTTTTGGCAGGCGAAAAAAACGAGACTTGGGTTTTCTACACACAGGCACTCAGTTATGAATGGAAAAGCCAGAAATCAAGACTAGGTCTTCCAAACCCCACTTTCTAAATATCTTCAATTATATCCCAATAACTAGAAGGACTAAATCCTACATAATTTTAATCAAAATTCTGCTTAAGAAGTAATTTACAAGCTATAGAAGCCATGGAACCCTTTCTTCAAACAAATCCAGGGTTTGAATAACTAAAACAGATAGAAGTAGAGCAGCTTTGGTTGAGGCTGTCTTTCACAATCCCATTCAGATCATGAGGCAATGACTCCATATTCTGCACATGTCCCAAACCTGCTGGATTAGAGCTCTCTATCTCCCTGACCACAGTGATTGGCTAACTGATAAGCACATGATCCAAAGTCCTCCAGAAATGTTCTGCTTTCTTCTGGGATGTCAAGCTGAAAAGATAATGAAAGCTTTAGATCTGCCAGTTGTTACCTTGCCTGCCATACAGAGAAAACCATCTTGAGAACAAAGTCAAATATAGAGGAAGCCTAAACCAAAAGAAGGGGATCAAAGAGTTCTCATAGCAAGCACCCTTTGAAGCTATGGATCCAACTAAGACCAAAGACAATCCCATACTTGGGGATTCTCAGGTGTAGGAGTCCATCAGTTCCCTTTCTGCTCAAGTTGGTTTGAGTTGGATTTCTGTCACTTACAACCAATAAAACAGAACTCCACCAAAGTGGAGTTTGGTATTGATTCGTGTATTATCCAAAAGGTATGGTTTTCCTTGACTTGGAGCATTAGTTGAAGACTCAATAGTTTATTCCTACATTATTCCTAATGGTAGTCAATTGATCCTTGTAAAGAATTCATTCAATACAAAATTTTCCAAAATATATGCTACTTCTTGTTTTGTGTAGAGAAAGAGTACTAAGACCTCCAACACTGTAGTTGCATCCTTTGCAAAATTCATTCTCCTATTGTGAACTTCAATTCCTTACTGGTACATTAATATTACCAATCTTGCCTTTTTCACGGGGTTATTGTGAGACTCCAATTGGGCTAAAAATTTTTTTTATAATGTAGAAAATTTCTATATTGTATAGAATATAAAACAAGCTGTCAGCAGTTTACCAAATGTCAATTTTAATTACTTTAAAGAGCATTTTTATATATAAAGGTGTACCAGATTATATATTTGGCACAGTATATTCAAAAGAAGGTAAAGTATTTAAAAATAGGAGTCACTCTTTGTTTCTTTTAGTCTGAACCCTGTAATTAATGTTCTTAAAGCACTTTACACAACATTAAATGATTAGACTTCTTAACAGCCCTCTGACATGGCAGTGTTATAAAGGGGAACCCTTCACTGCTATAATGTAGACCTGTATTTATTTTCTAGACTTAAAAAATTCACTTAGGGAAACTCTGGGCATTAAAAATCAATTTAAAATACAATTAAACTATTAGCGTATCCAAAAGAGACCAATAGAAACATTAGGCTATGTCTATTCTTGGGCCAAATGAGTGGGGAATGCAGGCAAACATCCAGGCACTTAGGACATAATGGCCTCCAACATCAACTACAGGAGCAGAAAAAGGATGGGAGGACTTGAGTTTTCCAAATTGACTCTTTTTAATGAAATCTGTGTACATATTACTCTACCTCCACGTGCCTAGATAAATTCAACTTCTGTTTTTGTTTTTGTGGGGTTTCATGAAAGCCAAAGCCTCAGCTGATACATCATAGATAATAACCACTTTATACTCAAGGCACTGCCTATAGATATCTTATTCCTACTGACTTGTTAAAACTAATTACTGGTATCTTGATTTACTTATAACGAAAATGTATTTCTTTCTTGCATCTCATTCACCAAAATTGTATAAACAGAATCACTATCCAATTGGGGTTCCCTTCTACTCAATCTAGATCACATATTTGTCCTGGACATAGATTAGCCCTAATTTAAGCTGCCACATCCCATTCAACTGTCCTGGCTTATAGGGAAAAGAATTATTAGTGTTTTCTGGCTTTTGATGACTTAAAAAGTCCTTTTCTAGTGACAAAAAATAAAATCGGCATGTGCTTCTGATTGTATATTATACATGTAAAGGACCATAACTAAACTATATTATTCTACCCATATCAACCATTAAGGAAGGGCAGAAGGAGAGTAAGACTTAAGACACTTGGAAATAATGATGCGAGATCAACACTTCCTTTAGACTGCTAGTGACAGAGCTTCACATCCTTCTCTAGTTCCATGGTACCTTTAATATGGACATGGTCCACTGGCATAAACAGACTCAGCCCATTTTATGTCTACATGGCAAATAAATATTATCAGGTCTTTTATTGGGCCCAGATCTCATATCTGTAGTCATATAAAATCAATAGGTTTCTTGAACAAAAAATTCTATTACTCACCCCACAAGAGAGTATAGAGTAATGATCAGGTATGTGTGCTTTGGTTTCAGGTGGCTTAGGTTCAATTCTTGCCTTCACCTATCTCTTACCTTGTACTTAACTTCTTTGTGTTCCATTTTCTAGTATATGGAGGTAATAATAAGGCCTGGCTCATGGTAAAGTACTTAGATGTGTGCTTCAAATATCCTACATGAATACCAAATATTAGCAGCTGTTAAGCACTGCTTGGTGTGCTAACTCTGCTTAAAACCTACCCTGATCCCTGTCCAGTTAGTTCCTGTCCAGCTTTTAGATTCCTTTTGACCACATACACCTCAGTCTGGATTCTGCCTTCATCACCCTGTGTTGGTTTTTTTTTTTTTCAGAAATATTATTACTGCTTGTTATTATAAATTTATGAGTTTTTATTAGTTTAATATCTGTATCTCCCATTAGACTCTAATTTCCATAAAGAAAAGACTATATTTTGCTCACAATCTTATTCATAATCGGATACATAGTAGGTCGTCAATAAACATTTGTTAAATGAATAAAGGGATGATTATAATAAAGGTCTTAAGTATCTTTCTTCTTTGCTTCTACATTTTTTCACTAAAGAAAACAATTTTGTCTGGCTGCTAATATTCAACCTATTCCTATAATACCACTGTGTTGACTAAAATATCAAATTATTTTTCATGATAGAGTTCAGCACGATCGTCTCTAAAGTCAGCATTTTGTAAGACTTACGATATGACTCCAACAGAATGTAAGTAACAGATTTGCTAATAGTGTTCCCAAACTGTTTAAAATTTAGTATCTTTTTTTTTTTTTACTCCAGCAACATAATGAAATTAAAAGTTTCCTTTATATTGCCACAAATCAATCAATAAGCATTTGTTTTATTCCCACTATGGCTTAAGCACTATGGCAAGGTGTCCTATTTATAACAGGCATTGTACTTGTTTTAATTGCTTTCTGTAGCACATAACCAAGTAAGGACTCAATGACAAATAAATATATCTTGATGTCAATTAAGTACATTGGTGGCCACAAACCAGGGCCAATTAAAAAGTTCTGGAGTCAGAATTCCAAGGAGTTTATTGCCAAAAGGAAATGAAACTACTTAGGAGCTCCACATGGACTGGATGATAGAAATTACAAATGCAGTGGGAATATTGGAGATGTCCACATCTGAGCGGAGTCATCACCATCTCCATGGAAACCATCCCCCGCCCCCTTCTGGGGAGAAAACAGCAGCTGTTCAACAGCACACAACCAAGAAAAATGCAAATCAGTCGGAAGTGAAAAACTCAGGATCCATTTTATATTGTTAAGAGGATGAGATTTGGGGTAAAGGAATGAGACTAACAAAGTCATTATTTAGCAAATAAGGTTCTGTTAGTTTTCTGTGCGTGCTGAAGCGTGCTGGGGAGGTAGAGGTTCAAGGTGGACAGGAAATCATGTCAAACTTCATTACATCGCCATGTTGGAATAATACGTTGCAGGGATTTTGCAAAGTGAAATTGCAAGGGCAAAAGTACAGCTTTTAAGGAAGGAAGCAGAAGAAATATATTTAGGGGTTATTTTTGAAGAAAAAAGAAAGTTAAAGCATGCCACTGGGTACTACATAGAAAGAAATTTGGAAAAAGAAGGGAAATAAAAGAGATTGTGTTCTCTAGGCATAATCTATCAACGTGATTATTTTATATGTTTCTTTCATATGAACGTTTATGTGTTTCTCATGGATTCATGTTTGGCTACAAAGATTTCATGATGCTCAATAACGAATAAGAAGCCTTACATGAAAGCTTTAGGTAAAAACATGCAGCCAAATCAGGCAATTTAGACCATGTCAAGAAGGGTGACAAGCTGGATGGTTGTGGTCTGTTTGCATGAAGAACTCAGGATGGTAATGACAAGAAAAACATGAGCACTCATAAGAGCTAGACACTGAGAAAGGCCTCCTGTCCCATCAAATTTTATCTCTTAAAACTTTGGAGCTGAGATTCCTTTAGTCAGCACCGTGCACAAGGAGAAGTATAATGCAAGAGACAGTTTCTAATGCCCACTCCATTCATGCCCTCAACGCCCCCCCATACCCCTTTATCCTTATAAAGAATCTTCCATTAGATAAGGTAGTTCAACTTGATTTCCATTACTGGCAGCCCAAGGGACAGATTTTAACAGCTCTGCAACACATTATTCAATGCGTGAGGGTAAAGGTCATCTTTAACCCAGTCTGGGTTATAAACACCTACCCAATATTGTAACATTTGGGAAGAGAGGTAGGTTTTATGGGAGAAAAATTCAAAATTTTATGCTTGCATGAGAACAAGTACAGTAATATAGGTTGGGAAGTATCTATTGGATTAATAGAGCTTGCAGAGATATATGTGCTGAAAAATACCAACTTATTCCCTTTAATTCGCTCTCTATTAAGGCAGAAATAACGTTAGCTGTTCTTAGGATTTCACCCAGGGTATGCTGAGATCCTCGGATCCACTGCAGTGACAAGCATTGGGTGGTTCACTGCAATCCTCAGCCACTGGCCCACTGCAGTTATGAATGTGACGCGTATTGGCTCTGCTCATGTCCAGGTTTGTCCAGGTTTGACACTGAGATGCTCTCCTGCCACTTTTGAGGCTCAAGCATTTGGGAACACAAGGAGCCTGGGCCTAAGATGTCAACTGAGTACCTGTACCTGTATGCCACATTCTCAGGGAAATGCCAAGGTACCACTCTGGGACCCACATACCTCTGCCCTCCCCACAGCCTCAGCAAGTTATTTCCTGGAATGAGGTCTGCACTCTTTCTCTCTCTCCTGCTTCTGAGGAAGCACTCCGTCTTATTCCATTTTAGCCCATCCCTGTTTGGGAGAGTTTCGTTTGTTTGGTTTTTAGTGCACTTAGTCTTTTAGAAGCAAAAGCCGGGAAGTCTTCTACTGTTTCTGATCTGCCACCTTCTTCTTCCTGGGCTTCATAGCACAAGGCTTGAATGTGGAGAAAGAAAAGGAAGAAATAATGGGAGAAAGTAGTTAATGTATCACATTATTTCCAGCCTGCTATCCTGTAGGCTTTCTCTGACTTTTCCTTGAAAATGAACTCAAATTTTTGTAGGATATAAAATAAAAGGTTTAAGTTTTATATTAAAATTCCTGAAAGGGCTCAGGGCAAGACTTCTTTGTGACCTAATGCAAATAATGGGGAAGACTTCATGATGGCAAGTGGTTTTCAGGCAGTTGCATCCGAGGATCAGTTTCTGAACTCCTCAAAGAGCAAGAGGGACACTAGGTATCTCTAAAGGAAACTTCTGTATTTTGAATTCCATTGACCAACTGACTTTGTGAAAGAATGGGAACACTGTTCTAGTAGAAAATACCCGAGCCTCAAGAAACCCTAAATCGCATATTCAGGTACAATAAAGCTTTAAGAGTACATATTTAAAAGAAAATGCTGATTTCTTCATAAAATATTAATACCATCACTCAAATTAAGTCACTAGATAGAAATGCAAAGTACCCTAAGTTATTGTTATGTTTAGCCTGATAGCTTTAAGCTCTGAAAGAAAAATCGCAATCTTCTCTCGGTGAAAAGCAGGTATGTGATTGCCAAGTTCCTCCACTCTTTTCCAACCCATGCTCCAGTTTCTTAGCAGTAGGGTCGTGAATGAAAAGCAGAAGAGAGGCATGAACAGAAACAAAGGGTACTGGGCACTGAACTTCAAATTCGCAAACAGGAAGCAAATTCCTGGAAGCACATCCCAGTCTTGCTGATCTTTCAAACCACTGATTCCAGCCACATATCACCTCCTGGGCGTCCTCTCATTATTTCATATCAAATTATCATTTTCTGTGGGTTGAGAAGTGATTTAAGATAAAAGTGGTTTGGGATTCATATATTATTAAATACTGAATTATAAAGATGCTAATATAATCTTTGATAACATTCATACTATATAAAGACAAATTCTTACTTTTCCCATTTAACAAGTGATGCATGCTGTTTCATTTACTTTAAATTAATTATGTAATAAAAAGCATGAATTGTCAACAAATAAATCCAAAAATTATACATATTGTTTTCTGTTTGGGGAACTAATGGGTATTAAAATGTGGATTAAAATTTAACTATGTCTCATACCATCAAAATATAAGACAAAAAAACTTGGTGACTTATCATTTGAAGTCCTTGAAAACTGCATTTTAAAGAAACAACTGGCTTATTTTTTAATTTGTTTATGCTTTTTTTCTACATGATGGAATATAAATGTTCCACATTGTTTTTTTTCCCAGCAGTTTTCAAACAGCAGTCTCAGGATGTAAACACTCTTCATTCCAATAAATCAAAAGCCAAATTGGATTAAATTTTCACTATATCTTTAAGTATCAGGTAGGCCATAAAAGAATATTTGAATTAATGCAAAGGTATGCCATGTTTCTGGAAAGAAGAACATAATATTGTAAAGGTATTTACTTCCTCATATATTAAACTAGGATTTCTGATAAATAACTATCAAAATCCCAACAAGATTTTTTCATAGAACTTGATAAGGTGATTCAATTTCTAGAAGAGAAAATATGAAAGAGGTGCTAGAAAAAAATTAAAAGGTAGAATAACGATGAGGTCTTGTTTTACCAGATAATATGATACATTATACACCTATAGGAATTAGAACAGTATGATACTGGTGTGGGGACAGAGGAGTAGACCAAGGAAAACTGACAGGTCATGTGGAAACAGACCCATGTACATTTCTGAATGCACTATGCATTAAAGTTAATATATTACACAATATATGGGCACAGTATAAATAGTTAAATAATATATAATTAACTAGGCAATTTAAAAAAATGAATAAATTATAACTTACTTATAAAAATAAATATGAGGAATAAAAACCTAAAACATTTTTTAAAGGAAAAGAATTAGTAAAGTAAAAATATAAGAGAATTATGACTTTGGGATAGCAAAATTGTAAGATGAAAAATCACATACCAGAAAAAAAAGAGGTAAATTTTAATTAGTTAAATTAATTAATTAAAATTTTTGTGTGATTGAAGATGAGCATAAGCAGAATCAAATTAAAACATACACAAAAATATTAGCAACATGTATAACAAAGGACTTATATTAATAAAATAGAATAAGCCTTTAAAATAAATAAAGCCAAATAATAGAAAATAAGCAAAGCATTCTTTAATTCTTTTAAATGTTTATTTATCTATCTTGAGTGAAAGAGAGAGAGAGGAAGCTCACCAGCACTTGCACCAGCGGGAGAGGGGCACAGAGAGTGCGGGAGAGAGAGAATCCCAAGCAGGTTCGATCCCATGAACCAAGAAATCATGACCTGAGCTGAAATCAAGAGTTGGATACTCAACTGACTGAGCCACCCAGGTACCCCTGTTTATTTTTTTAAGTAGGTTCCACACCCAACATGGGGTTTAAACTCATAACCCTGAGATCGAGAGTCACATGCTGTACTGACTGAGCCAGCCAGGTATCCCAAAGCATTTGAATAAAAAATTCATAAAACAGGAAATATGATTTAGAAAACAGCGAAAATGGGCTAACCCTAGAATAACTAGCAAAAATTGGAACAATAAAGATATATATTTTTATCCAATTAACAAAAATTTTAATAAAAAAAAACAATTTAAAAAATTGTTAATTTCCCATGTTGGTTAGAGTGTTGAGAACATTCTCAATATTGAGATATATGGAATTTCGGGAGGGAAATTTAACAATATCTTATTTTGCAAATGTGTAAAATGCATTCTCTTTTGATAAGCAATTCATTTTAAGAAGCTGTTATACAGAACTATTTGTATATTTGAAATGCTAAGACAAATATTTGTTAAAAATTATAAAACCTATTATACACATATACGAGTGTGTGTGTGTGTATGTGTGTGTGTGTGTACAGTTAGATTCTTGAATCCTACCTACCCTAGGGGGAGGGGCAGAGAGAGAGGGAGAGAGAGAATCCACACTGTCAGCACAGAGCCTGACTCAGGGCTCGATCTCATGAACTGTGAAATTATGACCTAAGCCAAAACCAAGATTCTGGCATTTAATTGACTGAGCCACCCAGACACCTCAAAAACCTCAACCTTTCTAGGAAAGAAAATAACCAAAAAAAATTATTATGAAGTATTCTCAAAGCTAGATGTGGATTTGTATTTCCTTATTCAGTAAATACAAAATATGTAGCAACTCTTTTGAAGATATTGAAGAAGAGTTTTTACGTGAAAAAGAGTTCTTTTTACTGATAAAAACAACAAAAAACAAAAACAAAAAACAGAACCATTAATATAGATCTGTTTTCTAACTAGCAATTCCCCCACCCTAGGTTTCAAGAAATTATTCCATTATATTCTCACCATTAAAATGATCCCACCGTGCTAGTTTTGCTTATTCCAGAAAGAGACATTGGTGAGATTGAGTTGGAAGCCATTTATTTGAGAGGCGGTCTTATGAAACACTAGCAGAGGACAAACATATGCCTCAGAGTTATGCAAGGCAGCTGAGGGTAGTCTCCCTTGATCTGCAGTTTTGCTTACGTGGTTTCAGTTACACGCGGTCAACCATGGCCCAGAAGCAGGCGCTCCTCCTTCTGAGGTATAGTCAGAAGGTCAATAGCAGCCTAATACTACCTCTCAGTGCCTGTGTCATTCACTTCTCTTCATCTCTTCACGTGGGCGTATTGTCATCCTCCCATCAACACAAGAAGGGTGAGTACAGTATAAGATAATTTGAGAGAGAGAGAGATTACATTCATATAACTTTTATTACAATCCATTATAATTGTTCTATTTTATTATTAGTTATTACTCTCAGGCTGTGTCTATTTATAAATTAAACTTGATCATAGGTATGTATGTATAAAAATATATATAGTATATATTAAGGTTCAGTACTATTCACAGTTCCAGACATCCACTAAGATTCTTGTTGGAACGTATTCTCCATGGATAAGTTGATTATACATCAACTCCCATCAGCCATAGAATGAGAGGGGTTTCTTGGAGTGCTGATTCTCCAAAACTCTAACCACATACACGGAGCAGTCTATAGGTCATAAGAAGCACTTAGAAAAGATTTGCACACACTTACAGTTGGACATTGAAATGCTGTGATGGTGTTAGGTGTCCATTTTGCTAGATTAGAGTATCCAGTATTTTCACCAAGCACTAATTTAGATGCTATGAAGGTAATTTGTTCTTGTGGCTAAAGTCTACAATCAGCTGACTTTAAGAGATTACTCTCAAAAATGTAGTTGGGCCTCATCCAACCAGTTGAAGGCCTTAAGCTGAAGCCAAAACTGAGGCTCCCCAGAGAAGAAATTTTGCCTCAAGACTGAAGTGTCAAATCCTACCTGAGTTTCCAACCTGCGAGCCTGCCCTGTGGATTTTAGATGCCTCACAACTGCATGAAACAATTTCTTCAAATCAATCAACTTCTGTCTCTCTCCTATCTAGATCTAGAACTACAGATACATAGATATATATATAGATAGATAGATCCTGAAAATATATATATTATATACTATACCACATATTATCTGTGAATATAATATATAATTATTTTGATAATATAAAGTATATAAAAAATTGTATATATTCATAATATATAAATATGAATATATATGTATACACATATACATATGTACATATAATATATAATTATTTTGATAACATAAAGTATATAATAAATTGTATATATTCATAATATATAAATACATATATATGTATACACATATACATATATATATTCTCTAGAGAACTGTAACTAATGCAAATGGTAAGGGCCAGGAAGATATAGGTAGGGCATTGAAAGCACCTGCAAGAAATGATATTTATACCCATTTCTCTTTTTTTAAATTAAAACACACACAAAAACCAGCATTAAGTCCCATCCCACCTCATTATGAAAACTAAAGATTCAAAGAACTTCTTTGTGTGTCCCACGTGACCAAACAGGACTTGAATGGAAGTCAGATGAATACATCTTGTCTCCAAAACAGCACTCAGCTAAACCCTGATAGACAGCATGAAAAACCAGCCAGCTTTGAACGTTCAATTATCTATATTGATACATTTTGAATTTATTCCCCAAATTACAATTGTTTAAACACAGGGTTCATAAAGAACAGTTCTATTTAAATACAAATTAATCAGCGTAAAATTAAAATTAAAAATTTATCATAAGATAATCTGCCCAGATCACTTATTCTGCACAGAATATCACTATACTCTATATGTATATTGTTAAGTTTAACATGCAATGTGCAAATACGTTCTTGGTTTTTAAATCCAACAATATAAAAGTATATTGGTTAAAAAGCAAATGTAGTATTTTATACTTCTTTCCCCTCTCACCCTTCCTCTGCAATTCAGATAAACATTGATCATTTGGAGTTTTACTTCCAGACTTTACACACACACACACACACACACACACACACACACACAAGATCTAGCCCATTGATGAACTAGACTTTGGAAAATACCAAAGGCTTGAAAGACCTGAGGGACTTATAACTCATCTCTTTTTTGTATGTGTTCTGTCAGCCTCTGATTTATTATATTTCTTATTCTGGATGCTTTAATACAGTATGCACTGTGTAAAAAACTTTCATTAAATGAATTCAATAAGTTCTACTTACTAACTCCAAAAATAGCACTCTACATATGAAAACAATTACATATTTTTTTATTTAATAGCTCCTGGTTTCATGTAGAAAACTCACATTTGGCTCCCAATTGTGCTGCCCAGGCCTCTAATAGAAAAAAGTGATGGTGAGGACGCTTGAGCCAAAGACATGAACATGATGAACATTTCAGCCAACAAGATCTTCAGCCCAAGGCACATGAGAAAACCCTTGGCTGAAAGTGACTGAAACTGAGAGCAGAGGGTAAGGAAGCGAGGGAGCCTAATTGAATAGTAGAGTTGGTGTCCCCACAGGAAGGGGACAGCAACCTGCTATGGACAGAAAGTTTATTTTCCCTCAAAATGCATATGCTAATCCCCAATGCAAAGATATTTGGAAATTAGGAGGGAATTAGGTCATGAGGGTACAGCCCTAATGAATGAGATTAGTGCCCTTCCAGTAAAAGACAAAGGAGAACTCACTCTCCATCTCTCCCTCTCCACTGTGTAGGATACATATATTGTTGAGAAGGTGTCCCTCCAGAAATTAAGAACTGAACTTATTGGTTGATCTTGGACTTAGCCTTCAAAATTGTGGAAACACAATTTCTATTATTTAAGCCACCCAGTCTATGGTGTTTTTGTTTTAGCAGCACGAAGTGACTAATTCAAGCCCAAATGACCAAATCTGAAGGAATACTGATCTAAGGGTGGCTGATTAAGAGCTTGAAGTAGGGGCACCAGAGGTCAGCAGCTTTCTTGACATACAAGGACAACAGACAGTTTATTAGGGGAAAACCTGTATCTAAATTTCTGTTAATAACAAAAAGTTTAGGTTTCATAATTATATGGCGACCCAATGTGTCAAATAATTCTGAGCTCATAAATTTTCTACTTCTCAGTTAATCTGTGACCCGTTGAGGCTTACTCCTGTCTGGTATGTTCAAGAAAATACAACTTTGAGATAATCATATTGGTTGCAGGGCCTTTTGCAAAGAGATCAATCTATGCTGAATTTGCTCCTGTCAAGGAAGCTTCAAAATACTTAACAGTCAGCCCTCCAGTACAAAATCCAAATTTGGAGGAGTTGCATTAGAATAAAAGTCTAATAACAAAACTATGAATTTTAATTTACTCTTGAAATGGAATTTATCCTCACTGAACACAAACTAACAAGACACATTTTATGTACTTCTTTTTTGACCTTCCATTTACCCGTGATAAATGTCAAGTAGCAATTTCCTATAAATTTTTATTCTAAAGGAAAACATAGTACCTTTACACAACTATAATATTGAATAGATTGTTTGATTATACTTTATAATCCCATTCATAAATATAACATTTTTAGAAGTCAGTGTTTATAATATTCAGAATTATAGGATATATTAGGTAACAAGAACTACTAAGTTGATGATATTACATAAGTGACCAGTTTTCCTAATATGTACGTTATTTCATACATATATATAAACACATATATATTTCTTACATATGTATGTATACATCAAGAAATATATATATATATATATATATATATATTTGCTTCAGCTCCTTTCGCATATTTTTAAAGAAACACCATACCTATGTACACACATGTAGAAAACTCGTATATATGTGTGTATATATGTATAGATATAGAGAGATATATTTGATATATATATGTATACATATGCACACACATACACATACATATCACATAATATATATTATAGATATATAGATAAATAATACAAATAGCCCAATAAATAATATGTAAATATATACATACAATAGGAATATGTAATTTATACATCTACAATGCAACATGTATTTTAGGGACAGGAAGGCCCTGAATCCTTTATTTTACTAAACAACCGAATCCCAAAGAAAATAAACTACTTAATCAAGCTTACAGTGGTGAGAAAAAACCCAAAACCCAAGTGTTATTATTCTAGCCCAGCCTTTTTCCCACTTAATATTTTGATTTTACACCTTGAATTTCAGAGATGGAGCATGAACTATAGATACTTGCTTTCCACCCCCGCTCTCAGCTGACTTGTGGGCTGAGATTCGCCTTCTCTGAGATTTGGATTCTTATCATAAGGCTCTGTTTTGGAAGTACCAATTGCCATTTTAATGCAACTTACTGATCATGCAGACAGCCAGCCTCTCATAAATCATGTAAAGTACCTGAAAATATGATTTATGAGCTAAGTTATGGGAAATGGGGTCCTTTAATATTCTTAACCCTTCAGGATGTTGTTACCTATCAAAGAGTCTCCTTTCCCGACTCAGCTGAAGGTGTGTCTGAATGTTTTCATCCCAAACTGCTCCTGCCCCCACCCCCAACTAACACTGTCTTTTACCCATTTGCCTTCATCCATAAGGAATTTGCAGCTTCTTTAAGTTTATCAACTGAATATGAATTCTTGATTCAAACTCTTCCTCCGCTGTGGCTATTACAGAATATGTTCCTGAGGCATTGCCTCACATGGTAATTAAAGAACTATACTTAATAGCATCTGAGTATAGAATTAAAAGAGCAAGAATATTACAGTTTGTCGCAGAAAACAGTCCATGAAAGATCCCAGCAAACCCAATATGAAACTAATTTAAGCCATATGCCTTGTTGAAAAGGAATATGGGGGAAAAAGAAGTCTGTAATATGCAGCAAATGAGGCCCATAACTCATTGGGGCCTCCAATGAGTTATGTGTTAAATCCATATTTCACAACATGGTCACGCAGTTTTTTTCAATCTCCCTATCTATTAACCCTTCTCTTTGTATGGCAGAGTTTATGAGAACAACATGGCTCTGTGTGTATTAATATATTTACATATGCAAATAGAAGTCATATACCAATAGCATTTTTTTTTACCCCTTCCCTTATGGCTCAATATATTATCGCTTCACCAAACCAACAAATTAAAAACAATTTCCAATTTCCTCCACAAATACCTAGTGGCTAAATGTTATTAATGCATTTGTCTGAAAGGCACAAATTCAAACATTGCTCAGTTAGGGAAGAAGAATATACAGTGCTGATTGCTTGCAATCAGTTTCAGTAATCTATATTTTCTTCACGGAGGTGAAAGTTTATCTCACCATAGAACAACAGTTATAATTTTGCTTCTACCATTCATCAACTCTGATATTTCACAGCCTCAAATCATCACTTTCTGGAGCTACAGAGTAAGCAAGCTGTTGACTATTTTCTTTTTAGCACACTTCTTTAAAAAAAATGTTTGTCTGCACATTATGGGTTTATCTTCTGTCTAAGAGAGACCTTAATAAATCACATTTTCTTTCAGCTATCATAGATTATTAGGCTTTTATAATCATGAAATAAACCCAATAGACTATTGCTATTTTCAGAAGATGAAAATCACTAGGTATTTTCCTCTTTGTAGGAGTACGTGACTCCCTCATTTTTCAGGAGGGTAGTGTTACATTTAAAATCTGTCAGCATATTGCTTATACAACAATAATGCTTCCAACAAATTGTGGTCCAGGGAGTAAGAGAGGGAGTGAGTAGAGAACACAGAGAATTCCAGAATCACGGGGCTTTCTTTAGTCAGCCTCTGCCATGTTCCCGTTAAAAGCCTGAAGTTTGTTTCCCAATGTGAACCTCTCAAATTGTTCTCTTTCACCCTTTTCTCTTTTCCTATATAATAATTTCTGATAATCCTTTGTATGACGATGCTTTGAAATCATTCCAGTTTTAAGGAGTACATGGAGGCCATCAAACAGAATGAAGCCCCTAAAGGAGATTTAGGTGAATTCCTTCTCAACACAATTACTGCAATTAGATACACGTATACCTTTGTGTCCTTAATGTTGTAATTTTCATGAGGCAATGATTTGAAGGAGTTCCTTACTAGAAATAGATCTAAAACACAGGGTTTTGATGACATTCTCAGCTAAACTAATTGTGTGAGCTGGGAACGAGGTAATGAGGACAGATGTCAAGGTCAATATAATTACTAATTTCTGAATCTGGGTTAATATTTCCAAGGGCCTTGCATACAACTTACAACGTCTAACTGCCAGGAATGGAAAATTCAGCTTTGGTTTTCTGGCATGGATGTAATGTTTGTCTTTTTCCAATTGTGTCCCAAAGTGAACTTTATTTGTCAAAGGAACAAAACCAAATCTACTTTCTTGTTGACTCTTCATCATATCGAAAGATGCAGATGTGAACAACAAAAGAAACACTTGGCATGATCGCTAGAAATGTGTGCATTCCAAAATGCAGCTCATAAAAATCATACTTATCCCTTTGAGAGGAGACAGGCATAAAGGGGGACAAATTCAAGGAGGAATTGTGGTGTTAAGTTATTTACATTTCCAATAGTCCTGAAATTATTAGATAGCTATTTTCTCGGATCTTTTTTTCCCTATCAGCTGCAGACTGTCTGTACATCTTGTGTCGTAATTGCTGTGAAAGGACCTTATTCCAAATGATCTTCATTTCCAGGTCTCTCTGCCTAAATTGCTGGATGATCAGCATGTTTCACAGTGATGTAAGAGTATGCCATAAACTGTTTTAGAACTCTATTCTCTTCTCTTGGCTGGGATAAATCAACAAAGGTAGAGAGATGCTGATTAAAAGGCATGCTTCAGTGGAAAATTATTTCAAAGCCAAAATTAATAGAAATCACTCAGCTAAACAGATTTGGGAGGCTTGGCGGGGGGGCTGGCATATAATAATACAAGAGAAGGACAAAAATAGAATCCATTGCTCTCATTTCTCTCTCCCTCTGTCTCTTTCTCTCACACACATATGTCCACATGCACACAGAATTGCTCAATAATCATGCATGTATATTTCATGTTACTGAAAGCCTTTGTTAAAATTCTAATCCTTTTTTAAAATGTGCTTATTGAACAGAATTCTATTCAATACAATATTTCCGTATTCCACAGAGAACGTGGATGGCAAGCTCTCTGAGTTGTAATTGTCCAACAGGTTTCTGGAACTAATTGGCTAACTCAGAAAGTCATCTCCTGCCTTAGGCTTGACTGACTCTTTCCTCTCTACAGTGTTCCACTGCCAAGCTGCCTTTGTCCGTCCTGACTTATTCCACTTTGACGTGAAACCTTGCCTCGTGCCAGTTGCTGGGTTCCATTGAGAAATCCTTCCCTTGTGGAATCAAACATTTAAAATCCTGACTAAAAACCCTTCTTAAATGCAACCAAAAAAGAGAAAAGGAAGCCCTCCTGTCCCCCTTCCCCTTATACTGACAGCTTGTATCTCTCTCTATTTTTCATCCAAATAAGCAGAGCTCTGTAAATCTTGTCCAGAAGACACGGACTGAAAGAATTAATCAAAGTGTTGTTTATGAGCCGCTCAGAGCAGATTAAATGTTGTGTTGACAACACAATTTGCAAATTATCTATCAACATCAACAGACATACAGCAATGAGTCAAGCCAATTGGATACCTTTGGACACAAGAGGACCGTGTGTTTCCTAGTCTTGCTTCCAAAACTAAATCCTTTTGAAAGAGTTTTACCCAACATTATTTACAGTCTCATTGCTTCAGATGAGTTTCTTTTACAATTTATTTTGGACAACGCTGGTTTCATTCCTGCTACATACAAGTCAAATTTCCTATCATAATCTGACCACAACTTTTCTTTCCAGTCCCACTGATACATCTCACTTCAAATACCCTATATACTAGTTGACCACCAGATATCCACCAGATACCCATTTCATGAAAACACCTGTGGCAGCCAAATGCCCAGATGATCCTGGCCCTCTGGTCTTCACAATCTTCATCCTCCTATGTGTAGCTTCCTCACATGTAACAAGGTCAGCTGGTGTGGCCAATAGAATAAGATAGAGGGGGGGTATGTCCCTTCTGAGGTTGATCGTTGCATCTAATTTATTCCTGTGTACTTCTGGAGAGTATTTCGTTGTGCTGTGAGACAATTTGTTTATGCATTTACCTGTTGATGAATATGAGTCATCTCCAATTTTGACAACTGTGAATAAAAGTACTGTGAACAGGTGTGCATAAGTCTTTTTGCGGGCATCTGCTTTCAATGCTCTTAAAGAAATATATAAGAGTGGAATTGGTCACAGGATAACCTTCTTCTTTGTTTTATAAAGATTGGAAAACTGTTCTCCAGTTTTCCGGTACTATTTCACAATCTCATCGACAAAATATGAGAATTCCATTTGCTTTGCATCGTTGTCAACACTTGATCTCCTTGTCTTTTGGCAATTGTAGCCTTTCTTTTTTTTTTTTTTTTTCAATATATGAAGTTTATTGTCAAATTGGTTTCCATACGACACCCGGTGTTCATCCCAAAAGGTGCCCTCCTCAATACCCATCACCCACCCTCCCCTCCCTTCCACCCCCCATCAACCCTCAGTTTGTTCTCAGTTTTTAAGAGTCTCTTAATTGTAGCCTTTCTAATGGATGTGAAATGCTATCTCCTAATGTGAAACCAATTTGCATTTTCTGATGCCCAATAATGTTCAGGAACTTTTCCCGAGTTCACTGGCTACTTGTACACCTTCTTTTGTGAAGTGTTCACTCAAGTCTTTTACTCATTTTAATTGATTTGTTAGCCTCTTGAGTTATTAAAGTTTTTATACATTCTTGATAAAATTCCTTCTTCAGAATTATACACAGTGATTATTTTCCCCCCAGTCTATACCTTAATTTTTATTCTTAATACTGCTTTTCAAAGAACAGGTTTTGTATAGATTAAGCCTTATTTATGTCTTATGGCTGGTGCTTTTTATGTAACTATCCAAGAAATATTTGCCTACTCCAATGTTATGAAGATTCTCTTCTGCATGTTCTCCTAGAAGTGTTACAGTTTAACTTCTTGATACAAATTGTAGAATCAGCCTAATAATATCTATTGGGAAAGCTCATGGGATTTTTATGGGGATTGGATTACATTTAGAGTTTAATTTAGGAAGAATTGACATCTGTAATAGTCTTCTAATCCATGAATATGGTAACCCTCTCCCTTCTGTAATGGAGAATGATTCTATAATATAATAATAATTATTTTTATTCATTGCAATTTCAGTGTATTACCCTTGTGTGCCTTTTGTTACATTCATTTCTAGGTATTTTGATGTTATTGTTATTGCTGTTTTATTGTTATTTTATTTTAAAAATATAATACACAAATGATTGATTTTGTTATAAATCTTATATTCTTTTTAAAAATTTTTTTTAATGTTTTTATTTTTGAGACAGAAAGAGAGACAGAGCATGAGTGGGGGAGAAGCAGAAATAGAGGGAGACACAGAATCTGAAACAGGCTGCTCCAGGCTCTGAGCTGTCAGTACAAAGCCCAACACAGGGCTTAAACTTACGAGCTGTGATCATGACCCGAGCCAAAGTCGGAAGCATAACCGACTGAGCCTCCCAGGCACCCCAAATCTTATACTCTAAACCTTGCTAAATTTGTTTACCAATTCCAGAAGATACTTTGTAGATTACCTAAGATTTCCCAGTATTTTTCTTTTTCTTTATATAGTCTATAAAGTTTACGTTGGGGTTGTTACTGAGGATGAGGAGATTATACACAATGTTGGCTAGCTGAAATGTAACACAGAGATTTCTGGTGGGTTGCAGTTAAGCTTGGGAGGGGCGTGGGTCTCTTGGAATGCCAGAGGCCTGCCTATCCACCCGACTGCAGAATGCGCCTGAGGCGGGCGGCACTCCCAGGAGTTTCTGCAGTCCTTGATAACAGGACCTAGATAACAGGACCTCTGTTATCTATACATTTTACATAAAGTTAAGCAATAGGACACACAGACCCTTGCTGTACATCTCTGACTTGATTAGTCTCTGGTGATTTTTCACCTTTAAGTCATGCACCCTGTGGTTTTGCAAGCCCGCAATGTTATATGCCCTCTGTACACAACAAGCCAACTGAGATTTGTGATTGGCCTGACAATACGTGAGAATACGAGTGAGGCGACGGGCTCTTTGTCTTAGAAACTTGACGCCCATGCCTTCTCCTCTCTTTCCTAGCAAAGTGTGGGGTAATCTTTCATCCACTGGCACAGGGTTTGCTGGCCATTCCAGGCAAATTTACATCTTCCTTACCAATCTGTTAATGCACACTCCCTTTTTTTTTTTTCTTGTTATATTGGTGAGGATCTCAAGTTTTATACTGAATAGAATTGGGTAGACCAGACTTGGCCTTGTTCTCACTGTTAAGGAGGAAATTATTCTGTTTGTATCATTAAGCATAATGTCAGTTTAGAATTTCACAAGTGCTCATTATCAAATCAGGAAACTTTCTTCTATTCTTAGTTGGCTGAGGTTTTTTTAATATGAATAGGAGTCGAATTTTATCAATTGCTATTTGTGCAACTGTAGATACGATTATTTCATTTTTTCTGTTAATATTGGGAATGATACGGATTGATTTTCTTTTTTTACAATTTTTATTATTTTGAGAGAGAAAGAGCACACAAATGGGGCAGGAGCAGAGAGGGGGAGAGAGAGAATCCCAAGCAAGCTTCATTCCGTCAGTGCAGAGCCCAACTCGGGACTTGATCTCATAAATTGTGAGATCATGCCCTGAGCCAAAACCAGGAGTCACACATTTAACCAATTGAGCCACCCAGGCACCCCAAATGATTTCCTTTTTTCTTTTTCTTTTTTTTTAATCTTTATTTATTTTTGAGAGAGAGAGATAGCATATGGGCAGGAGAGGGGCAGAGAGAGAGGGAGACACAGAATCCGAAGCAGGCTCCAGGCTCTGAGCTATCCGCACAGAGCCCGACGCAGGGCTCAAACCCACTAGCCGTGAGATCATGACCTGAGCCGAAGTTGGTCGCTCAACCAACTGAGTCACCCCGGCGCCCCATCAAATGATTTTCTTTTTAATGTTTAAACCAACCTTACATTCCTGGGATGAATACCACTTGTTTGTAATGTATTACCCTTTTTAAATATATTACTATTTTCATTTTGATATTTGATTGGGAATGTTTGTGAATGAGATGGGTATGTATGCACTTTTCTTTTAATAATATAGTTGTCAGATTTGGGTATTAGGGTTATGCTTGTCTCACAGAATTTATTGGAAAGGATTCAACCCACAACTATTTTCTGAAATTTTTGTAAAAATTGTTATTATTTATTCAGGAAGTGCTTCATAGCATTTACCATAGCATTTACCAAATTTTCCTTAGGGTTAAATTTCTTATTATGTATTCAAAATTTTATTATTATTATTTTTTTAATGTTAACTTATTTTGCGAGATCAAGAGCCAATGCGGGAAAGGCACAGAGAGAGAGGGAGACACAGAATCCAAAGCAGGCTTCAGGCTCCGAGCTGTCAGCCCAGAGCCCATCGCAGGGCTGGAACTCACAAACTGCGAAATGGTGACCTGAGCTGAAGTCCCGAGTCAGATGCTTAACTGACTGAGCCACCCGTGGTCCCTCAAAAAGTTAAATAAAGTGTTATTCAGATTTTTCTACTTCCTCTTGTGTCATTTGAGGTAAAAAGTATTTTTCAAGGCAAGTGGTCATCTCATTGAAGTTATTGAGTTTATTGGCATTGTTCATACTGTTCCTTAAATTCCTTTTAATGTCTTTAGAATCTGTAGTGACACTCCCATTTTAATTTGTGGTTTTGCTAATTTGTATTTTATTCCTTCTTGGCTTGATGGTTCTAATCAGGTGTTTCTCAATAGTAGTAATCCTTTGAAAGAACAAACTCTTGGCTTTGTTCATCTTCTCTATTATTTGCCTCTTCTAACTCATTGATCTCTGTTATTTTTTCATCCACTTATTATGGATTGCATTTTCCCTTTTTTTCCCCTCACTTCTCAAAGTATAAAATAAGGCCATTGATTTAAAAATTTCTTTGCTTCAAATATAGATATTTAATACTTCAAATTTCCTTCTTAAACTACTTAAATTCTTACCACAAATCTGATGTTTTCACTAGTATTCAGCTGAAAATATTTTTCTATTTTCCTTCTGATTTCTTCTGCCAGCCATAGACTATTTAGAAACATGTCATTTAATTTCCAAATATTTGGAGTTTTTGATCTTATTTTTATTGGTTTTAAATTTAATTCTGTTGTGGTCTAACATCAAGTGCCAAAAGATTTCAATCTTTTAAAATTTATTGACTTAGTCTGTGGCCCAACATGTGTTATATTTTGATGAACATTCTATGTTAATTTGAAATGAATGTTTCTTCTGTAGTTGTTAAATATAGTGTTCTATAAATGTCAATTAATTTGGTTGATAGTGTTGGTGAGATCTTCTACAGCCTTACTGATATTTTTCCTACTGGTTTCATCTTAATGAGAGAAGGTTGTTAAAATTTCCAACTATTATTATGGATTTGTTTATTTCTCCCTTTGCCTCTGCCAATTTTTGCCTCATGAATTTTAAAGTTCTGTTATTAGATGCATACATCTTTAGGATTGTTACGTCTTTCTGATTCATTGCCCCTTTAATCATTATAAAATGTCCCTGTTTATCTATAATAACATTTCTTGTCCTTATGTCTGCATTGTCTAGCATTAGTACACCCACCATAGCTTTCTTTTGATTAGTATTTCCATAGTGTATCTTTTTCCTATCTTGTCACTTTTAAACTATGTATGTGTATATGTATGTATGTGTGTGTGTATATATATATATATATATATATATATATATATATTTACATTTAAAGTACATATCTTATAGACAGAATACAGCTATATCATTTTTATCCTTTCTGAAAACCTCCACTTTTAATTAGAACATTTTAACAGCTTGTATTTAATGTAGTAATAGATACGATTAGGTTTAAGTTTATATTCTTGCAATTATTTTTCTATTTGTCTCACCTATTGTTTGTTTCTGTTTTCCTCTTGGGTGCCTTCTTTTAGATTAATTGGATATATCTTATTATTCTATTTTATGCCCTCTATTGGCTTACTAGACACACTTCTTTTATTTGTAATTAGTGCTCTAGCATTTATAATACCTATCTGTAACTTATCAAAGTCTATTCAGAGTCAATGTACCTCACACTTCATACCTAATAATTCACACTTACCATTTTTCACATCACTACTGACAAACTTCCCATTTTATCCATCATAGTTCCCACTTCACAAATGGAATAATCTTTTGCTTTTCCTTGTGCCATTATTGTTATTTCTTTATTTCTACATATAATTTAACCCTACTTTCTCTCTTAATTTTGCATTAAGTAGCCATTAATTTTTAGGGAACTCATTAGAAAGAAAACAAGATGTTAAAATATTTTTTCCCATTTTTGGTTCTTTCCTTCCTACCTGTAGATCCAACTTTCCATCCGGTGTCATTTTACTTTACCTTGAAGCACATCCTTTCTATTTTTTTTGTAGTGTGCCAGCCTGCTGGGGACACATAATCTCAGTTTACATAATCTCAGCTTCAAACCCAATGATTCATACGTTTTGTCCAGCTTTATGGTTGTTTATGGTTGATTATGGTGTAATTGTCTAGTCTAAAACAACATCATGCTTTTAATACAGTTTTTAAGTAAAGAAATTTCAATGCAGATTATTCATGCTTATGAATAAAACTAATTAGCTTCCTTTTTAACCCAAACTAGTCTGGGCTTGGGAGTCAATGTAATGATTCTGCCTATAAGTAAAATTTAAATTTGCCAAGAAAGCTTGCTTCTGAATTACCCACCTACCAGGAAGTTTCCTGATATTTTTTTTCCGTGGTCCAAAATATTACCAGTAGACTAATGTTTTTAATGTTACAATAAATGTAGGGATGTACCTGCAATAGACACCATTTAGAATGCAGTTTGGGAAGTAGTTCTGAGAGTCCCCATTGAGTGTTTGAGAAATATAGTTGCATAAGTGGATTCAGAGTCTGGATTCAGAGTCAAGAGAGATTACTCAGCTTCTCAAAGGCTCAGTTTCCTAAACTATAGTGTGTTAGAGCTCTTGGTGAATTGTTAAATTCTGTCTGAAAAATGTGTATTTCATTATGAGGCACTGATTAAAATATGCTTCCTATTTGGGGGGAGGAGGTGGTAAATGGACAGGGGAAGAATTTTTCTCTGGCTTTTACCCATTTTTGCAAATTAATTTATCAAAATCTGTTTTTACCAGATTTTTAATCAGAAAATCTGATTCTAAGGAAATGAAATTCAAGCCCACCCCATTGAAGCACGAGAAATGGATTTATGGCTTCAGAAATAACAACAGTGTTGGAAAGTTTCACAGAATGGAAGGAGAAATACAATAAACTTAAGGATCTTGCAACAGGGACAATGAAGATAAATTACATTCAAGTAGCCCCAATTTTCAATAGCTCATTCTGGCTAATTAGTCATTTTTACCTTCACAAATGAGCAACAAGTAGATGGTACCAATATATAAGCTGCCATTAAGTGCCTTATATAGATTATTGCACATGGTTGGCACTATTTATACCCGTTACACAGATGAAGAAATGAAAGCTTCGAGACTGTGCTGGACAGACTTTAAGGTGAACTCATGTTCCTCGCTTCCTGGTGTCCGTGCCCTATATGCCCTGTGTAATTCCTTCCTCTTCAGTATGAGCAGGATCTGTGACTTGCTTTCTAACCAACAGGATATGTCAGAGGTGATGAATCACTCCCATGATTACAATACATTATATAAGACTCCATCTTGCTAACAGACTCACTCTATTGGTGACTTTGAAGAAGCAAGTTGCCATGAATCCTACACCTGCAGGAAATACTGCAAATGATCTGAGGAAGGTTAGAATTAGGTCCTTTCCCAGTTGAGCTTCTTATGAGAAACCAATCCCAACTTAAACCTTCGTTGCAGCCTTGTGAAGCGCTAAGAAAAAACCCAGTTAAAGCATGCCAAAACTCCTGACCCACAGAAACTGTGAAATAAGAAATGCATGTTGTTTTAAGCCACTAAGTTGGGGGTAATTTGTTATTCAGCAATAGATAACCGACACAAGAAGTAAGTTAAGTTGCTCAAGATCACACAGCTAGGAAGTGGTAACAATAATAGCCAAGCTATTGGCTTACTCTTTGCCAATATTCTATATTAAATCCCACCACTCTGCTCTACAGCACCCAATCCCCACCAATGAAAACTTGATGATGCCAAGAAGCTTTCCAGGGCCAACCAGAATTTCAAAAACTTTGAACCTTGACCTGCAATCTGGTATCTTTCATGTGAAATGGTGGCAAAAATCTCCATATGCAAATAGCTGACACCAACTGAGCTTACCATGTACGAGGATCCACTCTTAGGGATTGATGTGCATTATCTTATTAACTCTTTGACACTCCTATGCAGTAGAGGCCTGTTTGGATTTTCAGAAAGGAGAGAAGAATGGTACAAATTGTTCCTATTTGGGGGAGAATATGTATATCTGTTTAAGTAGGGTCAGAGCTGGTAACCATAATAAACATAAATAAATATTGTCCATGTACCATGCACTGTGGTTCCCTACATTTCTTCCATCCTTTCCTCACCATGTAACAGCCTTGCTCTTCATGCAGGTCTTAAATAACCTATGCAATTGGAATAATCCCTTCCCCCTTCTCACAGTGATGGTCCATTCAGAATACTACGATACTAATGGACTTGGACACAAATGAAAATTCTAGGAGGATTTGGCAGCCATTCTGCCACTATGAAAGAAGCCCAGTTTAGGATGAAGACACTGCAACAAGACTGAAAATAGTAGGTCCTCAATAACGTTGAGTGCCTAGAATAAGTCCACCATATTCCTGGTCTTTCTCTTTATGTAAACCAACAGTTTCCCCTTTGGTTAAGCCAATATGGGTTGAACTTTCTCTTACAAATAACAAAATAAGTAGGTGAGTGTTGTTGTCACTGAAAAAATAATTATGTGACACGATAAATGTGTTAGCTAACACTACGGTGGTAAACTAGTGCAGTACGTAAATGCATCAAACCAGCACTTTGTACACCTTAAACTTACACAAGGTTAGATGCCAATTATCCCCGATAAAAAATAATACTTTTTTTTTTCCTGATATCTTCATCTGAATCGATGTTTTGTGATAAAGGATGTTCAGTGAGAGTTAAGTAAAAAGTTGTCATCAGACATGTGAGTCTTTGAGACAACTCCATCAATCAGTGTGGTAGCCAGCTCTCAAGGGGGCCCCTAATTATCTCTACTTCTTGGTACTTATGCCTTTATTTAGTCTTCTACAACACTGAATCAGGACTGGCTATGACCAGTCACAGAAACGACAGTGTGTACTTTCCAAGACTATATCTTTCAGACATTAAAGCTTCCCTTAGTCTCTTAGGTCTCCCCCTTTAGGGGAAGATAGCCATCATGCCATGAAGGAATTTAAACTTCCTGTGAGTGTCTCAGATGGAGAGGAGCTGAGACATACAACCAACAGCCAGTGCCAACTTGCCAATCATGTGAGTGAGCCACCTTGGAAACAAATTATTCAGTCCCAGTCAAGGATCACTGGAACCCAGCATACTTTCATCTGAAACCTTATGAGAAATCTGAACCAGGACGACCAGCAAAGCCATTCCTGAATTCCTGACCCACGGACACAACAACAAATTATAGCCCTTTTAATTTACAAATTTTGAGATAAGTTGCTACACCACAATAAATAACCGATGCAATCATCATGTATTTCATAAGCATGTGTTTTTTCAAAGGAAGGCAATAAAAATAATAAATGGCCTCTTGCTGGTTATAAAGGACTGACAATCTTATTGGAAAGACAATGATAACACAAATGAAGAAAACACATTTCCTTCCATACAGTTGACACTCAAAAAAAATCAGTAATTAACTTAGAGACCAGTACATGATGGCCTTTTGATAAAGGCTAAATTGTGTAGCACAAGAAATAGCTATGAAGTTGGCTACCCACCATTTGTTATAACCAAAAGTTTGGTAAAATGCTTTAATTAAACATAAGTATTAGTTTAAATTGTGCTAAAACGTTAAGGTCTTTAATGCCTATATGATTATTTGAAAATCTCCTATAGTTTGACTACTAGACGGCTTCTGGCTTATTGGGAGACAATTTACATTGCAGGGTTATAGGAACTTTCCTAAGAATGGTTGGTGAGATGCCAGAGCAAGAGCGAAAAGAGTGATCAATCAATTATCAATAATTTTATGTAATTGACATTTGAAATGGAAGGTGATTTGGTCAAGAATTCTCAGGATTAGCTAACTATCAGGAAACAAAAATATATTGTCCCCTCAAGGTAGAAGAATGGAACAGTACGACCGTAGATTTTGCCAAAGACTTACATCAACAGAGAACTTAAAACGTCGTATTTTCCTCACCTACCAGCAGCTACATACAGCATATGTATTAGGAACAGAGAATCTCTTTAATACAAAACAAAAATTTGATAAATATGTTTGCTGCGTTCTACAGGGTAATTACTCTAATACGTGAAAAATAAATTCCTATAATGGGGTCAGCAATTTGCTAAAGGACCAGGAACATCTAATGCCAATGATTTCATTAAGCTATTAGATTCACTTTGATTAAAACTAACAATTGGTGTTACACCACCTGACAATGGAAGCTTTTCATCAGAGCAGCTAGTTTAAACTACAGCAGTGTTGTCTCTCTTATCACGGCTTCCATATGAAACTCAGAAGAATAGAGCTTCCTCAGTCCAACAGCTGGAAAACCCCACTTCTGAGATAAGAGAGGTTGTGTTCATCATGACAAAAAGTGCAATATTATGAAGGAATTTGCAGAAATAATAGGATCTACATGGAAATGCTGAGGACACGTTAACAAATGTGTCCAGACGCTGACTTCTGTTTTCAGCTTCTCTTCAAAACTGGGCATTGCATTGATGGCTGCTATTTAACTTTTCAGCTTCGGATAATCACAGGCAACTATTCTCTCCCCTTTTTCCCCCAACAACAGAAATGCCATTTAACAATCAAAACTCAGAAAAGAATTTACTATGACCGGGTTTTTAAAATCTAATAATGATTTTTTTTAAGATTAAAGGTTTCCTTTTTAGCAGAAATGAAATAACGACGTGCTAGTCGCCAGATGCAGCTATAAGCAATTTACTGGTCTTGACTCCCTTGAGCCTCACGAGAACCCTGAGAAGTGGTTCACTTTGATTGTCCCCATTTTACAAATAAGGAAACTAAACCCTCACGAGGCTGAATGATTCACCAAAGGTCAAACAGTCTTTCAATTGGTCTCCAGACTTCATGCACTTATTGTGCAATTTATCCTAATGCACAGAATGCATACCCTCCCCCACCTTTGTTTTTCCTTTCTAATGTGGTAGCATCAAGGAATCAAAATTCTGCCCATGATGGCCTGATGTTTTTCAGATTAGACAGAGTAGGTTTTTTATCTGTTGTTTAATTTTTTAAAATTGGCCTCAATGTAAGCAATCCACCGGGTTAAGCAAATGTATACATTCTTTCTCGGAAAAGTGCAAATCCAATACTTTTGTACATTAAAGGGTATTTTAAGTGAACTAAGAGAGCTACTGTTTAAATTACTTTTTGAAGTCCATTTTGGAAATTCAAATTCCCATAACTTGGGCTTGGTTACAGCATGTCACCTTGTAAATGATTTTTTTTTTTTTTTAACCCTTCTTGGATGAAAGAGAAAGAGAACAAAAAAGAATGATAGAGGGAATGGCAAATTGTAAGAAGAAAATATTATTACATGTAGTAGTTAACCATTTGATCCTCGAATAAATAATAATAATTATAATAAATTCCTGCTTATAGAGAACTCTGTGGGTTACGAAAATGCTTTCAAATCCCTTTGTTATTTGATGTTTAAAATGATCTTGGGATGAAGAAAGTCTGGTTCTAATTAAAACTACATTGCATATGAATAACTACTTGACTCTCAGCTCTTAAAGGTAGGAGTAACTTATTGATGGTTCCTTCAAGACTTCTCCAGAACCAACCTGATATTTTTAGAGCCATCTAACCTGAAAGGCAAAAGATACAGTTAAATTTCAATGCCTTAGTTTTATGAATTGTGCTCCTGGTGTGTTCCTAGTAACCTGCAACTTCTTTGAAGAAACAACTACCTCAGGCTTGTTCCCCAGAGCATAACATAGTACTTGGTGCCTCGTGGTTACACTGTAAATATTTGTTGAATGAAGGAACATTCCACACAAACCTAGCAAATGCAGTTCCACACAGTAACATCTGGATTTCCAAAATATTTTACTAAATACTATTTTACTTTATTATTATTATAATAATAAATATTTAACTAAAGTACTAGTTTAACCATTTACTTAAAATATTTGAATTACATCAAAAGCTTCAGTAAAAATTTCACACATACTCAAATGCATGTATTTTCAAATTTCACATATTAGATACGACCAATACAATCGATCATATAGTCAGATGAACCAGTGTAAGTTTTGAGTTGAATAAAGTATTTCCTGCCATTATTTATTTATTTATTTATTTATTGAACAAATATTGATAAAGCACCTACTCTGTGTTAGGTACCATCTAGAAACTTGAGATATAGTGGTAAAAAAAAAAAGTGGACAAAAATTTTGTTCTTTATGGAGCTTATATTGTAAAGGAGAGACAGACAATAAACAATAAATTGCATGCTTTATCATAAGGGAATAAAGCATTCTGGACTGGAGTTGTGTCTGGGGGCAAATGGAGGTTATAATTTTTATTGGGATGGTCAGGGTTGGCCTCATGGAGGAGATCACATGAAAGCAGAAACTTGAAGGTAAGGGAGTTAGCCAGATGAGTATCTAGGGGAAGATAATTGGATGTTCATATAAGAAAAAAAAAATAACTCATGCCTCACATCATAAAAATAATTTTTTTGATGGGGTAAAGATGTAAGTATAAAATTTAAAATAAATAATAATTTTAAAATAATGGAGAATAAGCTCATAACATGGGTTGAAAAATTTTAATAGGACATAAGAGTTCTACTTATAAAGGAAATATGAATAAATCTGGAATATTTTGTTCATCAAAGAGACCAAAATAAAAAGACAAGGTTGGATTGGGAAGATATATTTTCATCATATATAACTGACATAAAACTAATATCCAGAATATATAAAGGACTCCCAGGGGCTCCTGGGTGGTTAAGCATCCGACTTCAGCCCAGGTCATGATCCCATGCTTCGTGGGTTCAAGCCAGCTCAGAGCCTGAAGCCTGCTTCAGATTCTGTGTCTCCCTTTCTCTCTGCCCCTCCCCTGCTTACACTCTGTCTCTGTCTCCCCAAAATAAATAAATATTAAAAAAAAATTTTTAAAGGACTTCCATAAATCAGTAAGAAATGACAGCAACAGGATAGAAAAAAAAAAATTGACAAGAGACTTTAACGGGTACTTCACAGAAGAGGCTACCCAAATAGCCAGTAGCCATGTGAAAAGGTATTCATCCTTATGAGTCATAACAGAAATGTAAATTAAAAACACATGGATTATGGCCACAAGCCCACTAGACTGACAAAAATTAAAAAGGCTAAAAATGCCAAGTGTTTTCAAGGATGTGGAGCAATTGGAACTCTCACGTACAGATGGAGGGAATATAAATCAACACCTTATGGAATGTAGTGTAACGTTTTTTGTTAAAGTTGAAAACATGTGTGTCTATGACTCAGCAATTCCACTTCCCACTACATATTCCTCTGAACTGTGCACACACAAAAATCAAGAGACTAAGAATGTTCACAACAGCATTATTCAAAATAACTCAAATCTAAAAAGCCAACCAGATGCCCATCAATGATAGAATGGAAACATAAACTGCAGTACATTCATGAAACACACAGTAATGAACGCAAGCAAACTATGACACACAACATATAGGTAACCTCTCACAAACATAATGTGGAGTGAACGAAGCCTGACACGAAGAATACCATGAATGCAAAGATGCCATAATTCCATTTTTTTTAAGTTCATTTATTTATTTTGAGAGAGAGAGAGAGAGAGCACGTGCATAAGCAGGGGAAGGGGCAGAGAGAGACAATCCCAGCCAGGCTTCACACTATGAGCACAGAGCCCTGTGTGGGGCTTGATCTCATTAGCGGCAAGATCATGACCTGAGCTGAAATCAAGAGTCGACTGCTTAACCAACTGAGCCACCCAGGCGCCCCTGGCATAATTCTGTTTATACAAAGTTCAGAAACAGACAAAATGAAACTCAACGGTTTAGGGATGCATCCTTGACTTGTGATAGATATAATGAAGAGATGGTTATAAAAAATCAGAAGAGTCATTACCTATTAGAAGAGACAGAGTTGTAATTGGAAAGAAGCACATGAAAGGCTTCTGAGATGCTGGCAGTATTCACTTGCTTAATCTCAGTGGTTTTCATGAGACTTTCTTTATAATAATTTATTAGGCTATTCATCCACGTTTTAGGTGATGTTTTGCATTTATTTCACAATAAAAAAATTCTAAAGTCATAAGAAAGATATTAAATTTTAAGCAATTTTAAAAATTTGGACAGCAGAGATTATACAGGGAATCTCTAACCTCCTCTCAATGTTGTTATAGACCTAAAGCTGCTCTAAAAACAAAAGTAAAGCCTTAATAAAAAACAAAAATCAGGTAAGAATGAAAACTTTTTGAAGGGAAAGGATTAGAGATTATTAGTATAGACGATACCTTTGGGGAATTTTGGTTTAGAGGAGAATAAAAAAAGGAGGCAATAGCTGGTGGGGGAAGTGACGTCAAGAGGAAGATTAATGACAGAAATTGACTCAGTAGAGGGCAAATGTAGGAGAAAGAAAGGAGAATTGTGGAAGCAAGGTCTTGGAATAAGCAAGTAGGGATGGAATTCAGGGCATGAGTAGAAAGGTTGGCATTAGATAGGAGCATGGCTACTTCAGCTTTGGAAACAGGCAAATTGTACTGACAACAGAGGTTGACAGGTGAGTGGACGTGTTGGTGGTGCCTTGCTAATAGTCTCTTCTGAGAGCCCCTGTTTTCTCAATGAAATAGGAAGAACGGTCATTGGTTAAAAGTGAGGATAGGAAAACTGTGTTAGGAATTGAGAAGAGAAAAGAGGTGTAAAATAGTCTTCCAGAAAGGTGGAAGAACAAATGGCTAAGGAGGTATGGTATTAACACCAGATAGCAATCAATGAGTCCCCTTCAAGTTAGTGGAAACAAATACCAAGTGAGAAAAGTCAGCACACAGAGTATTTTTCTCCAGCCCCATTCAGCGACACGGATGCAGATTCCGATCTCAGTACGTACACAGACATACACACATACACACTGAAACACTTATATGCATAAGTACACATATGTGTGTGTTTATTTTTGCCTTATCTTATTACAATGTACAACTTGAGAGTCATTACTTTTTTTATCTTCTACATCTCTGTATCCCCAGCATCTAAAACAACGCTACTCATACAGTAGTGTCTCAAGAAATACTTGCTGAATAAGTGAATGAGGACAGTTGTTAAATATTATCAGTGCTTTCTTTTTAAAACAAAAAGTTTTGACACACCTGGTTCAATTGGGTAAGCCTCTGATTCAGCTCAGGTCATGATCTCACTGTTTGTGAGTTCAAGCCCCGCATCAGGCCCTGTGCTGACAGGTCTGAGGCTGAAGCCTGCTTTAGATTTGGTGTCTCCCTCTCTCTCTTTGGCAACCCTGCTCTCTCTCTCTCTCTCTCTCTCTCAAAAATAAATAAAAGTTAAAAAAAAAAGAAATTTAAAACAAAAATTTTCTACTATGCTTCTCTTAAACATCTGATTCATTTCACTCTACCGGTAACTTGAGGTTATAAGGACAATGGAGCAAAAACTAAGCAATCAACCAAACAAACGATTGCAACTACTTCTATTTCAATCACAATATTCTCAACACTGTGCAATGAAAACAAAATATTCAAATAAGTTAGATGATGGCATTGATCTGATTTCAGCTGTCCTCCATAAACACTGATTTGAAATTTTGTGTTCAACAATAACCACCTCATTTAGCTAATATGAAGGTCTTCATAATGGATAAATATTAATAATTTACCTTGCAAAATAAAATCACAATGACAAATGTCATGTTTATATTTAAGGATTCTGTGTAGTGGTTGACTTCAAAAAGCTTTCTGTTTATGTAAATTTTAAATCCACTACCTTAGGTAATAATTAGAAAGACTCATCACATGTGACAGTGACATGAAACAAGGGGGAAACAGCAAATTCACTGGGTGCTGAAACCAAAATGGAAAATATTTTGACAGACTGAAGCATTGTATTAAATCTAGTGTGTTAAAATTCAATGGGGAAAAAAGTATTTAGTTATTTTGGGGTCCCCCAGCCATAAACAACTACACAAGTAACACAGAGGGACCATAAGTAAAGCAGAGCTCAGATGAAAACAATTGTTTTCGTTGGCAATAGGCTCAACGAGTACTTATGATGACAAGGAACTGCCCCCGGAAGAACTAATGTGATCTTAAGCTGCATTAATAAATATATTTCTTGGGCAAATGAGACAACAACATTCTTTTCTCTGTGCTACTCGTAACGCGCCTTGTGTACCCATCCAATCCGAAGCACCACAAGTGAAGGCAAATTAGAACATTCGCAGAGGACATTGCGTAAGATGGTGAGAAAATCCAACGTCCTAAGATCATTTCTTAAAACAAAAGGAAGTTATTTATCCAAGGGAAGAGAAAACTCAGGGGAGATGAGATGGCCTCAAATATTTGAGTATCAATGTATAAAGGAGGAATTCTACTCATTATGGCCCCAAGAGTAGGACTGGGACGATGGGTAAAATATAGGGAAACATATTAGCTTCGTGTGATAAGGTACGACATGGAGTCTCAATCACATTTTTGAAATTAGAAAACTGCAACTTGGGAGTTTCCCAGCAATTTCTTCATTCTAAGTTAGAGAATGGAATTTGTCTTTGGAGCACATCCCCCTTTTGTTCAGGGAGCAGTTCCTCTGATGAGCTTCTTCGGTCATGCAGGTGACAAGAATCTGCTGATTGTTCCTAGGGGAAGCCTAATAGGTTGAAATATCCCAGGTTGAACCATTAAGTGCTCTTCTTTCAACTAAGAATTATTTGATCATTGGGTTTATGGGTTCTTGTTCATCAATTTGCTACAGGAGGGTTGGAGATTGAGCAAAGATCAAATCTAGAATCTTCACGTCAATCTTTGAACAAGGAAATGGACGCATCACATGCTGCCTACGTCTCCATTCATTCAGCAAATTTTTATTGAACTTCTGTGTATCAGGCACTGTCCTAAATAGTGGGCTTACAACAGGGAACACATGTTTTTCCCGCTGAAGTCGGTTTGCCTAACTATCTGTGATACTGTGATTTATAATTAGAAATATATATTTGATTTTTGACCCATTCCTGGCATGCAGGCCCTAAAAACCCTCCGAATTTCCTAAGTGAAGAGAGCTACCAAAGAATCTTTTGTTATGCTAAAGAGGTGACTTTGGGACTGCACCTAAGAATAGGGTTGGTTTCTGGGGGGAATCAGCCACAGGATTAGAGGGCTGAAACTTTCAGTCCCACCCCTGACCTGCAGGGAGAGGAAAGAGCACGAAAGTTAAATCACCAAAGGCCGATGATTTACACAATCATGCCTATGTGATGAAGTCTCCATAAAAATCCTGAAGAAGGGGGTCTGGAGAGTTTCTAGGCTGAGAAGAGTGATGCTCTCAGAGACAGCATGTAAGCTTCCTGCCCTTTCTCTATGCCCTCCCCTAAGTATCTCTCCATCTGGCTATTGATTCATGTCCTTTAACATCCTTTGTAATAAACCAGTGATCTAGTAAGTAATGGGTTGCATGAGTTCTGTGAGCCACTCTAGCAAACTAATCAAACCCAGGATGGGGGTCACGGAAACCTCTGATCTAAGAGCCAATCAGTCAGAAGTACAGGTAACAACCTGGACTTGCTGCTGGTGTCTGGAGTGGAGGTTGGTCTTGTGGGACTGAACCTGTAACCTCTGGGATTTGATGCTATCTCCAGGTAAATAGTGCCAGAATTGAGTTGCATTCTCAGACAGCCCCCAAATATACACACTTTGGAACTGGCTGCGGGAACCCCAAATACTATCAAACCTTCAGGTCTTGACTCAGTTCTCACCTGCTCAATAAAGCCTACCCAGACTTCACAACTGAACACAACATCCTGCTTCCATCACATTACACCCACCCCCATCCTCACACTAGAGACCTAGTATCCCGTTTTCTTTTCTTCTTTTTATTTTTTTTTCCACAGCATTTGCTACCTTCATATACACGTTGTAATTCTCTTACTTGGCACTCAGGTTCTCCAAATCGATTGCTTTCTATTTTATTTACTGTTAAATCCCCAGCACATAGAATGGGGCCAAGCAATAGTAGACACACAGTAAGTACCTGTGAATGAGTGATAAAAACCCTACCACTGCCTGCAAAGTGCCTTGGTTGTCACCAACTTTTCTCTGGGACTTGTGTAGGTTCCTGGCCAACGTGGTGGTCAGTCTCAGGTTGACCCAACTGTAACAACATTGCAACAACCAGAGTAAGATTTGCCCTAGTTCGACAGAAGATTCTGCCCCCTTTTAGACAACAGTTATGGAAACATAAACTTATCTAGAGAATGAGAGAGAGGAATGAGAGGCAGGCAGGAAACAGGCAAATCATTACAACTTTGGCTGGTGGGTTAGGAAAGGAGGGAGGCGGTGTGTAACAGTTGATAAAGAAGGATGGTGATGGATGAGAAGTACTACAGCTTATTACCTGACGCAGTTTGCCTTCTAAGACCCATCTGAAATGCTAATAAAGGTCTTAGAGATTTTTGCAGTGGGTCCTGGCTGCTCTAAGAAACTTTGGCCCTGTCAGGGAGATTCCCAGGAGGTAGAAAGAGTTCTGAGAGAAACCAAAAGTGAAATATTAACTAAATCTTAGGGCTTGTATTGGCCAGATGGTGCCAATAAAGGAGACCAACTGGAGAATGAGAAACTCACCCAAAGAAACCTAGACGAAGTCTTGCATTCAACCACACTCCCCCAGAAAATCCCTTAGGCCTTATGTTGAAAATGGGCAAGAACTGAAGAGATTTTATCGTGATAATATACCCCTTTTGAAGAACAGTTTTTAGATTGCTAATAAGATCCTGACATGAACGAACTCCTGACCCATGAAATCCTTGTGACTCTCCATCCAGGCTAATGCTCCAGTTTTAGAGTGGGTCAACTCAAACTTCATAGCTAACAGGGCAGAAGAGGGTCAACAAGACTTACCTGTCAGGTTGAAATGATATAGGAGACTGCGACCAATCTGGCCCCAGTAGCATCTCAACTTCATATGGAAAAAGTGGCAGTTACTCCTTTTGGGGGAAACATTATACCTCACAAAGTTGCTGAGCCAGGGGGCCCTCAATATGCCAAAATTCCTCTGAATTCCCAGGCCTGGTTCACTGATGCATCAACGAAACTGAAAGCCAATGGTGTCTGCTGGATACTGCAGTTGTTCACCCTCAGTGCTAACTACGCAGGACAGAAAGTGGATGTGGTTGCTTGGCTCAGTCGGCAAAACTCAAGGTTATTCTCAGCTCTTACTAACTCTTGAACTTGGGGCTCTTGTTGCCAATAGCCTATCTATTTGGTGTGCCCCTTGGAAAACTACATACTGGCAGATTAAGGATGTGTCTCTTTGGCGGCACCTGGGTGGCTCAGTGAGCTAAGAGTGTGACTCTTGATTTCAGCTCAGGTCATGATCTCAGACTTCCTCAGTTTGAGCCAAAGTCAGAGCAGAGCCTGGTTGGGATTTTCTCTCTCTCTCTCTCTCTTTCTCTCTCTCTGTCTCTCTGTTTCTTTCTCTCTCTCTCAAAAATAAATAAATAAACTTAAAAAAAGAGGATATTCCTCTTTGGCGCACCAAATTGTGCGGACACATCACAGCTGATGATCAAGCTTCTGAAGCAGTCATGTGGATGCCCATGGTAAGGGTCAGTTCTCTGATAACCAAGTGAAATCAACCCGATGATCCTGAACTTCCCAGATTACTAGTGTTGCCTGGACTCCATCACAGAATGAGGCACAACAGTGCATCCACCACCACAGACTGGGCACAAGACAAAGAATTCCTTATGTCTGAGACAGAGGCTACAACTGCACACCAGATTTGTAAATCCTGCCAATAGTCCACCAAGTTTTCTTGTGGTGAAGGAAACCACACGGCATGGAGTGTGGTCCTCACTTCTTCTTTATAGATTGAGTATGTCATACCTTTGACTCTTCTCAGGACTATTGGTGATGCCTCACCAATTTTGAGGTTATGAGGCACTGTGTCAGTCCAATAAACCAACTTTGTGCACACTATTGTGACCTATAAAACTAATGTGGGTTGTGTTTTCAGCCTTCTGGACCATTTTCAGTCTCACAACTGTGCACCCCTTACTACAAAAGCCACTCAACAATTGGCTGATGTCAAGTATCCAGTGGATCAAAGCCACTCAACAATGGCCTGATGGTCAAGGTATCAAATGGACCTTTCATGCTCCTACCATCCACAGGCATCTGGTATAGTTGAGGGTAGCAACAATTTCCTCAAAAATTTACTCCAAAACCTTTCTGACTCTACCCATACACTTTAGTAAGTCAGTTTTGCCACTAAACATTGCTGTCCACAGAAACAGATTATCTACTCCTATCTGTTCCACTAATAACTGTCAGGAAAAAACTTGGTGGGTATCATATAGACCTTTTTTGAAAATTCAGGATTCCATCCTGACTATCCCCATGCATAATGCTTCTTTCTTCCCCTTAACTAGAAACCCCAGAGTGACCTAGTTGATATACTTTCAAGGTGCTGGACCAAAAAGAGGCCTAAAGGATTCTGGGTGCATTCTGGTTTAGCCATCTGGACTCTCTGCTGGACTGAGGAATTGTTACAGAGCCTGCTGAACTAGATGTCTGCACATTTTGTTAAAATTTGCTTAGGCCTTTTGTAACAGACTCTTCCAAACAAAAGGTCTGTGTTTGAGTAGGGGCTGACTGGGGGCAAAGGTGAAGTTATAGCTACTGGAAGCTGGGCACACTGATTTTGTGGCAATGCAGAGCAAGCAACAACCCAAGCACCTGGTAACTTAGACACTGTAAGGCACATGACAGGGAGGGGCACTGATGATCCTTTGTCTTTCACAGCCACCTCTAGAACTTCTCTCATTAAGGAAGATACCCTGGTACAGCTCTCCTAAAGTATTGCAAGCTGCCACCCTCTGTAAGACAACTCTGAACACAATTTGATTACTAATCACCCTAACCTTACTGAGAAATCTATCAGAAACAGCAAGGGATTTCCCAGTCTCTGTGTCTTTCACTCTAAACATCTGTCAGCATCTCCAGATGTGCTCCCCACCTCTATTGCTACAGCTCTTACACAGCTCACGGGGTAGACAAATAGGACAGATTGGATTGACTGTTCTTGGGCAGTTCCTCCATGAAAAATGACTAGACTTGATTATTCAAACTTAACTGGGAACCCTAAGGCCTATTAGTCATTCAGGGGGCCATGTTGGGGGCACTGTCAACTAAATCCCCCAACTGACTTAGGTCCCACTTGGTGGCAGGGAGTAAAATTGTAAACAACCTTTTTTTGGAGGGGGGAGTACCATGTATGCCCCCAGTACTATATTTCTTTTTATTTTGAGAGAGAGAGAGAGAAAGCACATATGAGCTGGGGAGAGGGGCAGCGGGAAAGAGAGAGAGAGAGAGAGAGAGAGAGAGAGAGAGAGAGAGAGAGAGAGAGAGAATCTTAAGCAGGTTCTATGCTCAACATGGAGCCCCAAGGCAAGGCTCAATCTCAAGACGGTGAGGATCATGACCTGAGTCAAAACCAAGAGTCTGACGCTTAACTGACTAAGCCACCTAGGCACCCCTGTACTTCTTGAATGGAAACTATGCACTAACTTGCCTCCCTCCCCAAAACATGTTAACAAGGGGAATCTGCAGGTATGTAAGATTGCAGGAGAGTTGCTTTGGGTACATAGGAAGCAGTGTGGGAGAAAGCAGTGTGTGAGCACTGAAGAAGAGTTAGTTTCCAGTAACTAGACCATGTGGGGATAGACTACTTTTGTGTAAAAAGGATATAACCTCATTCTGTAGTCATATTGTAGGGCTAGGGAAATAACACATTATGTAGGGCAGAACAGTTAGAGTACTTCCAAGATGGAATGACTAAATATGCTGATTGGGAATATTCTGTAACTAGAAGCATTCAAGTGTGGAATAAGTGGTTATTTAGTAAAAGTATTTTAGAAGAAATTCAAATGTTGGCTACAAGACTGGACTAGATTATATACTTCTTTTCTCTCTCTTTTGATCTGGGCGGGGCGGGGGAGGGCAAATACTCCAACACACAAATGCACACAAAAATTTTAGACTATGAAGGTTCAAATCTCCTGAGTATGTCATCAGCATAAATAACTTCTCTGAATAATACCACCCTGCTCATTCACCTGAAATTTGTTGAGTAATAAGACATCTCAGAAATCACCAGCACCTCTTATGGATCTTACAGATAAAGAAAAAGATGCTCGGTGCAGTTAAATGGCTTTCTCACAATTTCACAGATTTGTGACATAATAAAATTAGAAATTGAGCATCATGACGCCTAATCAGTCTGTTTTTTCCTTTGGGGGTCCTTATCTAAACCACAGAATTCAGAAACATTTGAATGACTGTTTCCTCAGTTTTCCCAAAGATGGGACGTGGCATATTTTAGATGCATAGGAAGGTAGGTAGGTTCATACATACGCGGATCCCTGGAGCGCTGGATATTATTCCCTCCTGGAGCCCCAGCTGAGATGGCTGGCCTAGGCAGCTTGCTGCGTATCTGATCTCACCCAAATCACACATCATATGCACGTCAAGGATTGCTCTCCTCTCAGAATTAAAAGGTGGTCCGTAGCATGCAGTGAGTCATAGCATGCAGTGAGCCCCAGTGAGCCCCAGACAGAATACACAGTCCGTCTGTGGTCTCGGGGTTCTTTGGTAGAAACTGAATGACGCACGGCCTGAGAATTTGCTGTAAACTAAGTTGGTGCTCTTGCCTTTAGCTGGGGAGCAAACAACCTTACATCACCAGGCTTCACGCTATCTCAGAAACAGGCCAACATTTTTATCCTCAATATACTGTTTGCGGAGCAAAATGCCCAGTTGAGCCACTGTGGAGTTCAGTGCTGATTAAGTCCTTATTCATTAAAAAGAAGCACATTTCCTGAGCACTTTTGGGGGAAGTAGGGAGGCCGGGGGCCAAGGCACAATCTGTGCCGTGCTCTGTTCTCTTTGTCTCTAAATTAAAACAGGCTGCAAAGGTGTGCAAGTGTGTGAATTATTATTTTCCTAACATTAAAAACTTGATTTAAAGCATATTCCCTTTGAAGGAAGGTATAATTTGGGAATTATTTGAAGTCTCTAAGTGGTTCGAAACTGGGTTTAGCCAGATTTCTAGCTGTAAGCAAAAGTCAGCCTCTGATAAGAAGCTGTTGTACTTTATTGATGCAAAGGAGGTAAGTGCCCTCTTGGGGGTTTCTTGGTTCAAGAGCATCCTAGTTGTTATTTGCAAACTGCAGTGTGCGATTCTGAATGTTTTCAGATACATTGGCCCCATATAACTGAGTTCTCATCGGAGGAAGCTTCCAGGTACCTGGGTGAAGTTTTAACGACATATTGGTTGTAACATGGGTTTTGTGAGGCAGGAAAGCTTCCCTCCATTACCTATTCATATGCAATATTGAATTATAAAATAAAGCACAGAACCGAAATAGACAGACTTTCCAACAGAGAAGCATGCAGCCACATTACAAAGTCTATTTCATATAGGGGATCCTGCGCTGAATCATTTAGCTATTTAGGAATGCGTTTCGCAGCTAACTCATCCTGGCAGGCCCAACGGGATGCAGTTCCTCTTAAAATAAATATGGAGTCATCAAACAGGCATCACTGTGACAATTAACTGCTGGGCTTGAAGGAACTTTTGCTTGGCTTTTCAAAGCAGCCAGAACAAAAAGAGAGACTCCATGAGTCACAAGCGCAATCTACATATGGGAACAATCTTTTGCAAAAATCAATCTTGAATAAATACACTACATTAGTTCTCCTTTTGGCTCAGCACAGTTAAGAAATAACTGGATTTTCCAGAGAACTTGAATCTTACTACTTAATAATAAAAACTTAAAAAAAGGAGACAGTGGGATAGAGACATTTCTAAATATATTACATAGACCTCTGTTTCTTTGAATAGAGTTTGGGTTATAATTCAATTTTATAAGTTCTTTAGTTGAATTGACATCATTGATTTGGGAAGGTCTTAGAGTAGTTATAGGGAGAGATGGTAAAAGTCTGGACCAGAGGACAGAGGCAATGGAGAAAAGGGAACAGATCTGAGATGTGTTTTGGAGGCAGAATTGACAGAACTTAGTGACTGACTGAATGTGGCATTTAAGCCAAGGATGAAGACAGATACGATTCCCTGTTCTGGCAGGAGTAATTGGGAAGACGGGGGGTGCTATGCATGGTGATGTCGTGTGTGGGAAGAGGAACAAATTGTAGAGGAAAATATCCAGCATTTAATATGATCAATAATCTAGAACATACTAGAACTTAGAAACACAAGAAAATGACCCCTGAGCCAGGAAAATGTTGTCTTCAGAACTCAGACGTGAGCTACCCCCCCGACTTTGGCTAGGCTCCCCTTCAGAGCATACTGACTCTTGATGGTGCCTGGGTTGTAAAGCATGAGATTACCTGGTAGCATGGTTTTAGCAGGTTGGCAACAGCACATGAAAGAAGTCTGCATGAAACAGACACACAGCGAAAGCAGTGGCTTAGAGCCTGAGTAGAAAACTAGTGTATTACAACATGAAGAAATAGGTAATGTGCATCAGCAAGTGCCCTCCCCCCAGTGAGGATTACGTGAGCTAGTAACTACTTAATAGGCTCATGGTTCACTGTTTCTTTTAACACTTTGGGCGTTAAAATCTGGTGTGGTCAGTAGATGACCAGCATTTTACAGAGGAGCCAACGGATACTTGGAGAGCTCATATCACTTGTTCCAAATCACACGCAGTCAGTGGCTAAGTTGATGAATGTGTGCCTAACTACAAGGCTGGTTTCTTTAAGCTCCATACTCAAGCCAATGAATGGAATTTAAGGATAAAATAGCCTGGGCCCCTGGGTGGCTCAGTCGGTTAAGCGTCCGACTTCGGCTCAGGTCATGATCTCGCGGTCCGTGAGTTCGAGCCCCACGTCGGGCTCTGGGCTGACAGCTCAGAGCCTGGAGCCTGTTTCAGATTCTGTGTCTCCCTCTCTCTCTGACCCTCTCCCGTTCATGCTCTATCTCTCCCTGTCTCAAAAATAAATAAACATTAAAAAAATTTTTTAAAAAAAGGATAAAATAGCCATCGGCTCTGTTGAAAACAAAAATTCCTCTGAACAATTAGAACCGTACCTGTAAAATTCGTGGCATTACCAAGTAGTGAGTTCCCTGTCACCTGAATTGCTCGAGAACAAGTAGCTGGACATGCCCATTACTTTTAAAATGAGATTGCTGGGGCGCCTGGGTGGCTCATTTGGTTAAACATCTGACCCTTGGTTTCGGCTCAGCTCATGATCTCACAGTTCCTGAGTTTGAGCCCCACATTGGGCTCCATGCTGACAGGGAGGAGCCTGCTTGGGATTCTGTCTCCCTCTCTCTGCCCCTCCCCTACTCGCTCTCTCTCTCTCTCTCTCTCTCAAAATTAATTAATTATTTAATTACACATTTTTAAAAATAATGACAAAATGAGATTGCTGCCCTGGATAGGAAGAGAAAGTAAGCAAATTCCTTTCAACGGGAACATTCTATGATTTTTAGAACCAAAGTTCAAAGGAAATTATGGATAGAACAGTGCTTCAGATATTGTAAAGTGATATTCAACTATCAGCCTTTTTGTTATTTGTGCCAGTGTGGGCACATCAACACACCGTTCTACAATGGGCTAACTAATCTGAATCCTTAGTTATTATGATCAGATAATCCTACACTGCCCTGCCCACCCTTTTCTGCCTCATCTTGCCCCTTTGATTCTACCTAGATTGAAATACCTGTGAATGAAGTCATCTCTTTGAATGACTAACAAAATTAAGCATTTCCTCCAGAAGGCCACTGTTGAAATAGATGCACACACCAGGGATGAGCATTGTAGGAGCTCAAAGGGCCTCTCTCACTCTTTTGAATGATCATAGTCACTTAGATAGAACTGTTTAACAGACTAGCTAGTGGTTCCTTTGGGAGGTAGAGACACATGGACAAATCATGTTTGATTGGGAGCGATGGGAAAATGTGGCAGGAAGACTCTTGCATTATTAATTCATGTTTTCTCTCTGTCTTTCCCATGTCCTTTGCCCCATTCAAACAGGCAATGGGCTCAAGCCAAGAAAGATTTTGTGACAAGACTTTCTGGCTTTTAGAGTCAAAAGCCTAAGCTTGTTAAAAATAGTAGGGCTTGCAGTAAGAGGGGTATCCAACAGGTGAAAGAGATTTCCCTGGCTAAGAGACAGTTGGTAGAGAAAAAAAGTCACATGGTTCTGCATGTTGAGGATACCTGCCCACCACTTCCTCGTAACACCAGATGATGGACCAAAACTTCTGTGAGAGACCACACTGTGCCCCAGGGATGCTAGATGCTAGGACCCAGGGCTCACAACCTTATCAAACATTTCTTAAATGCACTGTGGACCACAGAGGCTAGGGCCATACACTTTTCCACAGAACCAGGGCATTGGTACTTAATGATGACCCCAGGACCTTGACACAACCCCAGGGAAGTGGTGAAGGTAAGCCCCAAAATATGTAGTTCAATTTTCCATAAGCCAAAAAGGTGGGAGCTCAAAGTGGGAAATTTAGATGTTCTTAAATCAAAAGATATGGAAAAAAAAATTTTGTTCCTCTGAATAAGAATAGAGATAGGTGGAAATGGAGATTCACATCCACTCCAAAATCTAAAGCCATAAGGGATAGGTAGAGGAACTTCAAGGAGAGTCAAAATGGAAGAAAGAGCAAACTCTGGTAAGAAAATCCAAGAGGAGTTCTTGAAAGGAGATGTAAGAGCATGGATGACAAGCCCTAGATAATGAATAACCATGAATTCAAAAGGGAGCAAAGTGCGGCCATGAAGGGGATAAAGCCCCCGACGGAATAGAGTATCCCACATCTACTATACCAACCTCACATATTTCCTGAACAGCAGCCTGACCTATGAGATTCAAATTCTTACGTGTTTTCCTGGCAATCCTAATTTTACCATCTCCCAAAAGGCCAACTAGAGCCTAATTTAGTATGACACTATCGTGTCCAAACTACTTTTACTCCTCAGAGTGAGCTGAGTCTGAACATCAAAATGAAATTTCAACAACATGAGGGGTTTTTTTTTCCCCCTCCAAGCCCTCAAACTTTTGCTAGAAATGCCATGGCACTGTGAAGTATATTCTGTCTTCTAGCAGAAATACCATAGTTCCCTCTATGGGTAATAGAACTTCACCCGTAGAGTAAACTCCAGCCATTAGCCTCTTCTATGGGCAAGGGAAATCCCAGGGTTTCTTTTTGCATATCTGGAACCTGACCGCATGTCTTTTCTTCCCCTCACCCTTTTGTGGCGCATAGTCCCCAGAGAAGGTGGTCATCAGTTACCCTTTTCCCTGTATATGCTGATGATCCTCTCATAAGGAGGGGGAGTCTATTCCACGCATTCTCTTTGAATCTGGGCTGGCCTTGTAATTAATGGAATATGCAGAAGTGACATTGTGTCAGTTTCAGGCCTTACTTTGAAGAGCCTGGGCAGCTTCCATTTCTGTGCTCTCGAGGGAAGCCAGCCTCTATGCTACAAACAAGCTTGCTGGACTATTAAATTAAGAGATGCAATGTGGAGAGGGAGAAGGAGAGAGGGGAGGGAGGGAAAAGAAGCAGAGAGAGTAGGAGACAGAGCAAGACCACATGGAGGTATCAGACATGTGCCTGAATTAATCTTACTCTTTCCAGCCCCATCTAGACCCAGCTGCATGCAGCCAAATGAGTGATGTAAGGGATGCCATCTGAGCAGAAGAACTGGCCAGCTGAGCTTTGCCTGATTTCTTGGCTATGAAACACAATAAATTGTTATTATGTTAAGCCGGTAAGTTTAGAGTTTTTTTGTTATGCGGGAGTAGAGAACGGAAACAAAGTCTAGACCTCATGACATATAATTTCATGACAAAAATTTCAATATTTGCTACCACTTCAACTCCCACGAAAGACCTCAATGGAATAGGAATTAAAATGTGTATCTTCTTCTTCTGGAGAAGAGCCACTGCAAATATGTCTTCTCTGTTCTCAGCTAGATGGCAATTCCCCTTCCAGGTGTGCCTGGATCACTCTTCCATTCCTCACAGCAGGCATTGTGGATATTTGCTATGCTTCCCTAACCCTCTCGTTCCTTTTCCCACCTCTCTCAAACATAGAAAGACTTCATTTTCCACTTCAAATAATGAAGATAATGGGAATTCATCCTCAATCTCACCAATTTTCCTGTTGTAAAGGGACTCCCTGTATCACTGGACTCATGTTTCCAGAATTAACTGATTGCTAGTATGGGAGAATGGGCTGGACGTTCTCACTTAAACCCCTTTCTCTCCTTGAGATCTATCTATCTGCAGACAATGCACGTTGGCATCTACCTTACTGTTCTTGGCTCTGCAGTAAGAGGTCCATTCTGTGTGGAGAAGCTTGGAGATGTCCAGCTATTCGGTCTACATGTCTGTCTAATTCAGGGCTAAAGTATTAGCAAGCCTATGTGCCTATACCTCATTGCTATAGTCTCCAGTCAACCTATCATCTATAAAGCCTCCACATTGATTTTCATCTCTCTCCTTCATTGTGTTATTTTCCATTTAGTTTCAAATTCACAGAATAAGGAGGAAGGGAGTTATACATGGATTCCTTAAGACCCCAGTGTTCCCTACATATTTATTTGTAAACCCAACCGTCCTCTCCTCTCAACTCCAGAGAACAAGTAATCTTTTTCCTCTTTGGGGCTAATGCTTCTACCAATGATCTCCATCTCAACTCCTATCATTTCCATTTTCCACACAAAATGGGCTGCTTACAGCAAGGCCAAGAACAGCTCTCCTTCCTACATTTTCAAACTCTTTTTCAACACTAAATCTATCTGCCCAACAAGTAATTCTTGTATGAGAAATTACCTTATCTTCACCTTACGATCAAACCAATCTCTGACTTATTCCTATGCTTCCTTTCATCATTTGTGTCTTAAAGACTCATTTGTAATGATAATCTACCCATCAGACTTCTCAATCCCTTAGACTTCTCAATATACTGTAGTTTGGTTTACATTCCCAAAGCTCCTCTGAAAAATTTCCTTAGTAATTCGGGCAAATCCCTGGCTGTTCCATTCCTTATCTTCCAGGGCCTCTGTACAGTGCCTGATCACGGTGGCTATTCCTTCCTTTCTTGGTTTCCATGGCACCACTACCCCCTCCTTATCCTCCTGATTCTTTGACCAGTTGTGCAATATCCCATTCACGGGTAGTGAAGAATTTTCTCTCTCTGACAAATAAATAGTAACTTTCCCCAGAGCACAAACCTTGGCTCTCTTATCACTCCACAGATTCTGGTAGGACCATGACACTAATTATTGTGATTTAATTGTCATTAACTGTCACTGTCCAAATCTCTATCACTATCCTCCTGAACTTCTATCTTAAGTTCCACCCACTTAACTTACTTATTTTTAATTAGCACATAACTCCTCTCAGGAGTTCTCTAGCACCACAAACCCAACATGCCGTTAAAAAAACAAACAAACCCACATTATTTCTCTAAGCCTGTTCATCTCTTAATTTTTCACTTACAGCTAATAGCATCATAATCCAACTGGTCACTCAGACTAAACATGTCAGAATTATCTTAGACCCATCCTTGTTCTTTTCACCTCAGATGCTACCAGCCACTGAATCACACAAGGTTCCCCTTCTAAATCTTTCATAGACATGGCTCCTCAGCTCTCGGACTCCATTTCCTTCAATGAAGGCAGTATCCTGCAAATGGCTTCTAAGACTCTAGAGACACCCTTCTCTAATCCATCCTATGCTATCATTATATTTAAAAATTCAAATCTGGTAATTTATTCTCTGCTTAAAGTCCTTCAACGAGTTGTTATTGTCTTCAGGATAAATCCAACCTCTTTAGCTTTGCAAGTGAGATACATCATCACCTGGCCCCTCTCTGTTGCTCTAGCTGTACAACTTCATTCCCAACCTCTACTCCATAGGCTCCCTGTAATATACCTAGGTGAGTTGTTTGTACCCTCATTCTCAAGGTGTGCACAAATCAGCTTGTTCTTTCACACATCAGTACCTTGACATGTGTTGTTCTTTCTATCTGGAATGTCCTCTCTCATCCTTGGTATTCCCTCTTGATATTTTGCCTGGTGAACTTTTAATCATGCTTCCAAGTCCTACATTAATGTTACCATTTCTCTGAACATTTCCTCAAGTTTGTCTCCACCCCATGCCAACAGAGAAGGGAAACTTCTATTCTTGCCTTTAAAATAACTACAGACCTCCATCAGTACACTTATCAGCTGTATTGTGTTTCCTTGCATTGTCTGTCTCCCTCCTTGAAGATAAGTTACTTCCATTTATTCAACAAATATATTTATTTGTTGAGCCTACATTTCTCAGGCACTTTTCTAGGCTAGGGAATAAATCAATGTACAGGCAAAGATTCCTTTCTAATGGAGTTTACATTCCAGTGAAAGATGAAAAACAATAAACATGATAAATAAGTAAGTAGTGTAATATGTTAGAAAGAATGGGGTAAAGGAAATCAACAATGCCAGGGTTGAGGGAGAAAACGAGAGTTGATTTCAGTTTTAAACAGAGTGGTCAGTGGTCATTGAGAAGGTGAGGTTTGAGCAGAGAGTCAATCATTCAGATATTGGGGAGGAAACAAATTAAAAACCACAGGTTGGAAATGGCCTTGACTTGTGTGGAGGAGAGAAGGAAGAGGTGAGCTCAGTAAGTGAACAGAGGGCTGTATCGTGGAGGACCTTACAGCCTCTCTATGGGCATTAGTTTGACTTAAAAGAAAGAGGAAGCCAAGGCAGGGCACTTTACAGAGAGAGGGAATGAGCTGATCTATGTCCTAAAATGATCTCTCTGGCTATGGTGTTGAACACAAACTGTAGGGGCAAAGGTAGAATCAGGGAAACAAATGACAAGGCCATTGCAACAATCCAGGTAGGAGGAGTGAAAGGAAAGATGAAGGAAGAAAGGAGGGAAGGAAGGAAGGGAGGAAGGGAGGAAGGAAGGAAGATAGGAAGGGAGGAAGAAAGGAGGAGAGGAAGGAGAAAGGGAGGGAGGGAAGAGTATGGGGGCAGGCATGAAGAAGAAAGCAGAAAAGAGTGTAAAAAGGAGAAACAATGAAATCAGGGGTGGCTGATGGGGAGATGGTCTCCCTGGTGCAGACTCTGAATCATTTGCTCTCCCATCCAATTCAGCAGTGTACCGTTTACTCTTCTGTTTCTGGCTTCCTTTTGATCAGTCTGAGGGTATTTTCTCCTGGCTAAACTACCTGACCATAGGCTTGTCTGCTTTTTGAACAATATCAGGCCTTGAGACATGAGCCTAAAAGAAATTAGGATAAGTGTAATGGAAACCAGACAACTGGCCTCAGTATAATGTGACATTCTACTTCTCTCTTCTGTTTCTCTTTGCCTTGTTTTCTTGTGAATCTGTGTTTGGGAAAAAAAAATCTATATATATTTGCTTCAAGAAAATGTTTCTGTTCTCTCAGCTTGGTAGGACGCTGAGAAACGGAATGTTCAGGAGGGACTCAAGGTGTGAAGGAAGAGCCTGAAAACAGGAGACTACAAATCTCATTTGGGGAAACCAGTAGGTCTCCTGCCTCAATAAAACTATCTTAATTGAAACTATTTTTTTCAAATTATGGAAATAAACAGTCTTAAAATTGTAGGTTGTTCTGTATTAATAACATTACTCTTTCCCACCTACACTTTCTTACAACACGTCACCTTGGTTTTTGCCTGTGGATTAGTAGTCTCCCCATGTTTCCATGGTGTTTTGCCTGCTTCCCATTTTCTACCCTATCAGCCTTCATTACAATGTTGTTTTGCTCAGACAGACTTTGCTAGGATATTTAATAATTGCCCTTCCTGTGCCAGAAGTTGTTATATTGATCACTTTGAGAGATAATATTTACTTTTTGGTCTGCATCTATTTGTTCAGTGCATTCCTAATGCAGTCACGGCAATTATCAGAGCTAATTCTTGAAAGTTGAGCAATCCCAGTCCTTGGCTCCTATCTATAGGTTTTCCTTCACTTTTACAAATAATGATTTATGCAAAGTCACCAAGACAGCTATTGCTTCAATGCAGGGTTTATTATCTCCAAGATGAACAGACAAGTCATTAAGTGCTCATGGAAGGATTAGTGTAGAGAAAGATCACCACATTGTGATTTTCTGGTTACATGGTTCAATACAATGATGGTTTAAGGAAGTAAAAGCCAATTTTAGCACTGCCATTATGGAGCTGTGTATATCATCAATAGGCAGTTATAAAAGCTGTGACTGATAGGAATTTCCCTACCATAAAAGTTCCTTCCATCACATACCTACTAAATGAGTCACGTAGAAGAACTTCTAAAGAGTGTGATTGATTCCTCGGGTTTTAGTTTATGTTATATTTCTTAAATATAAGCCAAGGCTATCAAGTAATAAGTTAGATTCCACAATAGCTTTGTGCAATTAGCCTCATTACTTTATAGCCACGTTTTATGTGTGCATTTCTTAGTGTACAGAGTTAAGTGTTTATGGGTGTGTGGTTATATCCGTCGTCCTAAACACAGCTCAGGCCTTTTTAGTTGTACACCTAATGCACAATAGAGTGGGTGGAGCACATGAATGGTAATCTGCAAATGAATGAATGCAGCAATGTACTCATAAATGTCTAACTGGTCTCCTTGCTTCCCTCCCCTACTTTAATTTACTTGAAATAGTGACACAAGTTCGTTATTCTCTTACCCCAAAGATCAAAATCCTCGTGTCTTAACACTGTGATGCCAAAGATCTCCTGTGGCCTGATGCCAACCTCTCTCACCAACCTGGTTTCCTACTGCCTCTCCCCATGGCCCTCCGCCTCGGTCAGGGCTTTCTCTCAAGTCACGTGGATCTCCACCCTTCTGTCTGTACTCACACGAGTACTCGCCCCTCTCCATCTTATTTTTGTCAGTTTTCCTGAAGCTCTAATGGCCCAAGGTAGGAATTACAACCACAATAGCAAAACAAAAATAGTAGTAGTTGTGAGAGTAGTCGTAGTAATCATAGCAGCCGTCATAGTCATAGTTGTAGTAAGCCGTAGTTGCCGTCATCATCGTCACAGTAGTAACAGCAGCAGTCGTAGTAGCTGTTCGTCGTCACGGTCTGTTCATAGCAGTCTGTAACAGCAGCAGTTCGTAGTAGCTGTTCGTAGTAGTCGTCGTCACGGTCATCGTTGTGGCAGCAATATAGTAGCTGTCATAGTCATCGTTGTCGTAGTAGTCGGAGTAGAGCACTTGTAGTAATTGTAGAAGTAGCCATAGCAGCAGTCATACATGTTGTTGTAGTAGTAATAGTACTCAAAGTAGAGTAGTTGCAGTAACAGCCATAGTAGCAGTCATAGTCATTGTCGTAGTATAGTAGTCATAGCAGAGTAGTCGTAGTAGTTGAAGTAGCAGTCACAGTCGTTGTGATAGTTCGCAGTAATTATAGTAGAGTAGTTGTAGTAGTTATAGTAGTAGCCATAGCAGCAGTCGCTGTAGTAGCAGTAGTCGTCGTCGTCATCGTATAGTAGTCGTAGTAGTTGTAGTAGTCGTCATAGCGAAAGAGTAGTTGTAGTTACAGTAGTAGCTGCCGTGGTCATCGTAGTCGTAGCAGCAGCAGTAGTCGTAGTAGTCATCGTGAAATAGTCACAGGCGTAGTAGCAACCACAGCGGTCACAGTCATCGTTGTCGTAGCAAGAGTTGTTGTCCTCGTCGTATTAGTCACAGTAGCCATCATAGCTGTAGTGACAGTAGTTGTTGCAGTAATCACAGTAGTCATAGTCATGGTTGGAGTCGTGGTAGCAGGCATGGTCATGGTCACCGGAGTGGTAGCAGTGGGGGTAGTCATTACAATAGTAGAACTGGCATGTGTACAGTTGGTCTAGTTTTAGTAAAGAACACAGGTTTGGAGCTACATGCCTGGGTTTCCATCACAGTTTTCACAATTCCCAAAATAAGGCAAGTCACTGAATCTCTCTGGACCTCCGTAGCCTTATCTTTAAAGGTAAATGTTGAATAAGACTGGCTCTGAATGTAGAGCATTTACTGTGTACCAGGCAGGATCCTCAGTGTTTTGCATGTCTTACTTAATTCTCTCCATACCTTTTGAGGTAGAACCTATTGTTTTCCCAACAGTTTACTGATGAGGCAACTAAGCTCGGAGTTACTTCTCAGAGTAACTGACTCAAGTTATTTAACCAAATTCACACAGCATGGGAGTGGTTGGGCCGGAATGCAAATCCGGGCAGCCGAACTCCAGACCATAGATTTTGACCACTGTGAATTTACTCCTTTCCAAGAGCCACTAAAAATCTTGTCTCATACATTGAGCTTTCCTTGACCACTAACCACTTCAATATTCTATATTATTTATTATTAAGACACCTGTTTGATAGTAACATTATTTGTGTTCACCAGCTACTAAGTATCTAACAAAATTGCATTAACTCCTTTAATTTGATTTTTATAATTTGAAATTTCTTATCTCCTCTGTTGTACTATTAAAATCATTTGTATGGTATTTGAGAGGTAGGCTTTGCTTCCTATATTCCTTTGTATGTCCAGTTTGCACGCACAAAGTATTCCTTAAACATAGTAAATGCTTATGAGAAACACTGCTATTGTTTATCATGGGTGATAATGGTAATGACATTGGTAATAGGCAAGTATATTATAAGCATATGTATTAATTTCAGTTTTCACATAACATTATGTGAAGCAAGGCAGTAAATCTCCAGGATTTTAGGATGAAATGAAAATCATTTTGTTAGATGGATCTGCCACCAGAAGAGGGGTCCCTCGGTTGAGACTCCTGCTCTGTCGCAATGCTCTGTGTGATCTTGGGGGGTGCCGCTTGCTGTTGTGTTTCTCACTTGAATTATCTATAAAAGTGGGTTAGCAAAACATTGGGCTAGCCTGCCTCACACACGTGGAAAGGTCCAAAGAAGGTAACGTGTATAAAGCAGCTCCCCATATGTACGCAATGCACCACTGACATCGATGAGGGTTATATCACAAGTGAGAGCTCCTTAATCCCAAATTGTGAACATCACTGTGGCATATAGTTTCTTCCTAACATGCATTCAGTTACAACTATAAATTTGTATGTTGCTTCTTTAAAGCCTTAGTTAAAATTACTGGGCATGCAACAATAAAGGGAAAGCAACAGAGCTGCCTTGAGCTCTGATTCATGGATTGTCCGTCAGTTTCACTTGCCAACCTTGCCACTTGAAGTGTGTTCTCAAGGCCAGTTTCATTGGCACCCCCAAAATAAAATGCAGAATCTCATGCCCCTCCCTGGACCTAGGGAGCCAGGATATGAGTTTTTGTAAGGTCCTCTGGTGATACGCGTGCACAGTAAATGTAAATCATCTGCCATTAGTGCATTAATTACCCTACACATCTGCCTTCAATGACAGCTGATTTGAATTCACACTCGAACAAAATAAGCTAATGCTACACCCCAGGGATGTCCAAGATCACCCCAACAGGTCAAACCCACAAATTTTAAACCTCAGTAATCCCAAAGGTTGCAGGTAATGGGCTACATACCTAAAATACGCTGTCACTACCAATAACTGGAGCTATGTAAGTATCCTTTCCACCAAGTGATGCTGCTTGATAAAGGGGGCCATTCTTAGATAAAAAGTTGCGCTCTCCTTGAACTAATTTACCTGCCAGCACCTAGAGGCATGTAAAGGAGAAGCAATTAGCGGATGGATGCAGGATGTGGAAGAGCCCATTTTCCCTTTGAAAAAAGCTATTTGGGAATGAAGATCTTGTCATGTCTTGGTGAGTTATTGACCTACCATGTCCACGGGGGCTCAGCGTATGTACATTGATGATCTTGGGGGTGTTGTTCACACCTGTGGAGTGTGGGTGAACTGATGAAGCAAATCTTTAGTTGATTAAATAATACATAAACTTTGGGGGAATAATTATTGTCGACAACCTCCTAACTCTTATATAATATTAGAACATAAAGTCTCATTACCATTTTACCAAAGCAGGAATTGTGTTACTTCAAAATTGTCCACTGAGAAACAGAGCTGGGACCAAAAAAATAATTTAAAATATTTTGCTTTATCTTCCATTCTCCAATTTTAATTATTTTTCAAAGGAATGTTTATATGAGGTCCCAATGGACGTTTAAGATTGGTCACGTACAGAGCAGCAGTGAAATGGAATAGAGGCAATTATCCACATAATTTGGGATAATTTGCTTCCACCTGAATTGTAAACTGAGACAATAATGGGAAAGAGAGTTCCATGAATACATGGATTTTGTCCACATTGTTCATTAATATACCCCAAGGTTCCTGAGAGCAATGATTTTGTTCTGTTATCTTGTGCCCCAAGCTCAAAAAGTTAGCACACAGTACGTGCTCAGTAAGGATCCTCTGAATACATAAATTCCATAATTACTTGAATCTCTAATTTTTTATGGGAAAACCTAATACCTGGAGATTTATCATAGCACCTCACAGAATTTTCATAAGCCAAAAATGCAGGCAACTATTTCACATTTCTGTGTACTGACCACTTACAATTGGCTTTTTATTTCACTGGATTTTCTCATTACTAGACTAATCTATTCCATTTCTTAAGATATTAATATCATGAGAGACGACATGAAATAATTGAAAGAATACAGATGCTGAAGTTAGACTTTGGTGTGAGTTCTAATTCTGACACCCACTGCAAAATCTTGAGCAAGTTTTTCACCTTCTAAATTTCTAATCTTTAAAAAATAGGAATAATAATGTTTTCTTTACAAGAATATAGAACTTCAGTGTGATAACATATATGAAAGCACATAGCCTGGCATTCAAATATATCAGTTATTATCATTGCTGGTGTTAAAGTTATATGTGTCAACACAACCGAATAAATGTTGCTACAAGTCAGTGACTGCACGCCCCAACTCTTCGACCATGGTGCAAGTTAGAAAGGATTAGAAGTCGGGGCACCTGGGAGGCTCAGTCGGTTAAGCATCTGACTTCAGCTCAGGTCATGGTCTCACAGTTTGTGGGTTCAAGCCCCGTATCTGGCTCTGTGCTGACAGCTCAGAGCCTGGAACCTGCTTCAGATTTTGTGTCTCCTCCTCTGTCTGCATCTCCCATGCTCACGCTCTATCTCTCACTGTCTCTCAATAATAAATAAACGTTTAAAAAACATTTTTTTAAAGAAAGGATTAGAAGTGGAGAAAAGGCAGGAAAAACTATTCATAATGGGCAAGGAGAAAGGATCTTATTGAAAGAGGTAAGATCTACCTCTCCATCTAAGAGTCAATTCATCTAGCATTACCACAAAGGTCATTAGACCTCACATTTCCTAGCCATCCTGAAAGATTTGTTTTAATGCTTTCTCATTGCCCACGTTGAATAATTTTACTGCATTTTCTGCTGAACTTTGTTTGTGGCATTTTGACACAGATACAGATTTAAGGGACAGATCAATCTCTGGAGAAGATCTTTATGATACTAAACTTTTCTACAAAATTCTATAAAGTGAAGGCTCTTTGTGCTTGAAATAAAGATCACAGCTATCCCTGCAGCTTAACTGGGCGCTCAATATTATTATAGCCTGGGTGAAATTGGAGACTGCCTATAACCATCAGACTTTCAGCAAAATGTGAATTCATTCACTCATTGATTCATTCATTCATGCAGTCAACCAGCAAACATTCATTAAGCATTTACTACGTTCCTAGCTCTAGTGCTGAGCACTGGGGATGGAGAGATTATTAAGACTTCCTCCTCTCTTCAAAAAGCTGGCAGGACAACTAATCCATTACAATACACAGTTCCATTTCTTGCACCGGAGGTAAGCATAGGTGGAAAACACAAAGTGAATCTGATGAGACTGGGGCCTATTAGGAAGCACAATCTCAACAGCTCAAGCCATCAGTGAAGAAGAGCAATTTGAAGAGATTTTGGTTTGAGAGCTCCACAGTGCCAGACGATAATGTGGGGAGGAAACCAAAAGGCAAGAAGGAGGTGACTCCACCAGGTAAGTTACAGCAGGCCAGGGTCCCACATCCTCTATCCCCATCTCTTGTTGCCATGTTCTACGCATCCCTTGCAGAAGGGAAGTTAAAGTACTTAACCACCAATCCCATTTCATTTATAGCTGAATAAATGAAAGCTCTAAATAATTAAGTGACTGGTTAAAGTCACATAGCCATTTGGTAGCTGAAATGAAGAAGCCCCCTGAGGTCTCTGGGACCTTTGCTAAATACCTTGCTCCCAAGCTTATGGAATCCATGGCCCCAACTTGCTGCCTCACCAGAATTCTATAGAGAGAAGGGTGAATTCACATCACTCTAGGACGCCAAACACATGACCTGCCTCCCACCTGCCACCACCAATCTGGATGGATTAGTGGTTCCCTCATTTTGGTCACTTTCTATAATTATACCAAGAACAGGGCATTACAGGTGCTTTTTCTACATAGGCCTTTTCCTACCACACTATAAACTCTTTGAGGAAGGAACAGATTCTCTCTGATTTCTATATATCCAGCATCAATGTCAGTCAGTAAGTGTTGAAAGAATCGATGAATGCAACTGGTCTATATTTGGTTACTACTTTCCTCAGTTCCCTGAATTCAGTCCATGATATAGAGCACCCTCAAAAATTCTAGCACCCCTTCCCCCAAATCTCCCACAACTTGGTTTGAACTCCCTCTACTGGTGAATCCAGTAAAATCCCAGTGACTACTGATCTAGCTTATAACCTTCACTGAGAAAAAGAAAATGCTACCAAGCAGAAAAAAAGTCTAAAATGGACAACATTTCCTGGGGGAGCATTAAACTTCATCTTTAAGAGATCATTGCTTTGTGCAAAGAAACACTATAAAAAAGAGTGAACCTTATCATTGGTTCCACTGTGGTTGAGCCAAGGAGTAAAGAGCAGGGATTGAGAAACCTCCTTCACTGAGATAGGAGGATGACTAATGAACTAGAAGATATCTGGGGTGTGTGATCCTTAATTGTACATTTCATTGCTTTTACTATTTTCTATTACAACTTTATAGCTGGCTAACCGTGTTTTCCAAGAGCCAATACTTGGCAGGAAGAATTTGTTTAAGAAAATAAAAAGAACCACTCAACTTCTTTGGAAACTTTTTCCCCTTTAATAGATTTTTTTCCCTTTCTCTCCAGAAGAAGCACTTCTTTCAAAAACTAGAACACTAAGTTTACTTCTGAAATTAATAGGACATTTTTTAATATCTCACCCTCATTTCCCCCTTAGCTTCTTAAGTATTTTTCTTCCCTATATTTCAACATAAAGCAGTGTCACAAGTCTTAAGACAGATACCGAATTATTATAAGTGAAATAACTGCGAGCAATGGAAACTTATTTCTCTCTCAAGCTGTTGAGGAAATTCAAGCATCTTATATGTCATGAATGGTTATTGGCTTTGACGAGCACAGAATTTGGCAGGTCCTCATTCCACTCAAGAAGTTCTCAGATGAAGCCAGTTAAAGTACAAAAGCTCACAAGACCAAAAATACTTCTACAAACTTAAGTGGAAAAAGGAAATACACATTTATTTAGTGCTTAATAGGCACACGAGAGTCTCATGAATGTATTTCATTTTTGTACCAATTTATCTCCACGGAAACTCTGTGAGGTAGGTATTACGTTTTTGTTTCTCAAAAGAGGGGCCAGGCATAGAGAGGCTAGGTAACTTGCCCAAGGTCACACGATGAATAACAGAGCCGGTTTGGGAATTCAGGTCTGCTGATCACAGTGAGTGAGGGTGGAATTGTGGTTGCCAAAGGCAGCAGGGAGGAGTGAGGGAGGGGCATCAGTGGAAGGGTATAAAGTTTCCATTATGCAGAGAAATTTGTTATCAATGACCTCTCACCAATCTCACATTAGTAATAATGAGTACTGCTGAAGTAATTTCTACTCATCCTTCCTTGCTCAATGGAAAATTTTCAGGATCTCCCTTCCCTGAAATTTCCAGCAGATGCTTATAAATCTATTCTTCATTCATAAACAATATACACACTAAAATATTTTTTAAGTTTATTTTATTTATTTGTGAGAGAGAGTGTGTGTGCACACATGAGTGGGGGAGGGGCAGAGAGAGAGAGAGAGAGAGAGAGAGAAAGAGAATCCCAAGCAGGCTCCATGCTGTTAGCACAGAGCCTGACATGGGGCTGGAACTCACAAATGGTAAGATCATGACCTGAGCCAAAATCAAGAGTCAGACACTTAATCAACTGAATCATTTAGGCACCCCCCATACTAAGAGTATTTTATCTTCTAAAAAAAAAAAAAAAAAAATCAGCTCTTTTGGACTGTAATGCCTCTTGACAGTGATTAAAGACATTTTTAGCATGGAATGTTAGAGCCAGAATGAATTTTAGATGTCCTCTTTCCTGTCTCCTTAGTGATAGGAGCAGTGAGGCCCAGAAGATCTTAAAGCTCATTGGTTTGTGTCAGATCTACAGAAGACCCATCTTGATCAATTCTTTTTTTTTTTTTAATTCAATTCTTTGTATAAAGCATGGATGACCCTTCGCTTCACTTACCTGATATTTCAGTTGAACTAGTTTGACGATCTGAATCGCTTTAGAGAGTGATCTAAATCCATTTTGGTAAGCACTGGCTGTGTCCACATGTGGTGACTGAGTTGAACTAAGAATTTCCAAAGAGTCAGGTTGGTGAGAACTGCCCCAAAGATACATTTCACTGGTAAACACAGCACAATCTAGCCATCTTTTAGTCCAATTCTTATTTTGGTGAGACAGTATATCATTATACAATTTGAAAACATACATTACAAAAATACATATTCTGGTCACTGATAAAATTTTCCTTTTGAGATTCTATCTGAAAAGTGAGCTGAACTTTCCCAGAACTTTTAAATAAGTAATAGCGATAAAATGGTTCCTTACATATTTAAATAAATGTATTATGTTCTCTGGCATTGCTATCTTATTTGAACTTCACAACCCCCCTTTAGATGAGGAAAATTGAGACTGGGAGAAGTTAAATGCCTCACCCTGCAGAGCCCAGTCTTTTTAGTCTAACCCTAGGACTCTTCTCGTTGAGCTTTCTGCCAACTAGAAAATTGTACCTGGACACATCAGCCCCTCACACACCATCTCATTGCTCCCACCCAGACAAGGACCTTTGTAGACTAGCACTCCTTCATCAATACTGACAAGGCTAATAAAGGAGAAATAGAGGGCTGACATCAGGAGAGAACCTACCCTTTTCTTCTTCTCCTTTGGAAACCAAGCTCTCAGGGAGAAAAATGTCACCTCTAGGAATCTGAAATACAAAGGGTGTCATCACCCACAAAGGAAAGGAGAAAGACAGCCTTGTCTGAAGAGAATGAGGTTGAGTAGTGCTATCTCATCATTTTCCCTCTCATCATGGGGTCAATGCACGGGTAGCATCTTGCATTTTGGAAAAACTCACCTTACCACATTCTCTTGACCAACAAATACCTATTGTTCCTTCGGATCTCAATCCATAGCGGCTTCTACAGAAAAACTTTTCCTGGTCCTCCAAGTTGGGTTAAACCTTACTCTTGTAAGCTCTCCTAGCACCATGCACCTTCTTAGAACTTGTTTATAATTTTACATTTCTATTGGTATGACTTATAGATTAATGTCACCCTCCTCTCCTGGTTTCTAATTTATATAGGTATAGAGACTGTGTTTGGCCCACCATTGTTTTTCCAGCACCTATCATAGTATCTGTTATCTAGCTGATGTCTATAAATTATGTTTGGTGAATGAATGAATGAATGAATGAGCCAAAAGACTATGAAAAAAGAAAAAGATATGTATCCTAGGATCAGATGCAGAGACAACTGGGAAATTTTCAATTACCTGATATGTTGAAACTTAACCTGAATGAATGCAATAAGATATTGTAGTTATTGTTATTATTATTTCTATATTATGTTTTGGCTTGTTGTGGGGGGGGTAAGGGTGGTGCAGAAAGTAGGTTAAAGAACAGCTTAAGATAAGTAGAGAAAGAAATAAATACGGAAATTATTTGATGTAATGCTTCTGGTTTTCTGCCCTAATAAATCAATAGTTGGGCTGTCAATACAATGAAGCATTCTTCGAGGACTGTATTTCTTACCCCTTCCCAAGAACAAAAAATCCAAACAGAGTATATTTCCAATTTACTCTTTGAATCCTTCAAATAGCATAAGACTTTGAACTCTGAAAGAATTTCCGCAATCCAATTCACTTTCATCATCATGCCCTATACTCAGTTTTTAAACATTTCATTCTCAATGCTATTATATTACAGTTCACAGCAGAAATGTTTAATTCCCCCAAACACCTGTTTTTGCTCAAACAAAGCAAAAACCATCAATACAGTTCAAGTTTGGTAAATCCTATCTACAGTCCCCATTATTTTCATTGGGAAATAATAACAATTCCTGAACCTGAGAACTGAATACTCCATGCCACTTCTGTAAAAGATTTTCCTCAGCAAAACCCAGAGCACTCAAGTAGACAATGATGAGATTAGAGTCTTCTAAAACTATTGTATTGTTTGAGCTATCAGATAGTGCTCATTTGACAATCTCTGTGTTTTAAAACCTAATGAAGATATGGCCAGGATATATGCAAATTAAACTCTGTTGAGAAAAACTGCATTATCTGTATCATCAGAAACCCTCATGTGGAAACAGATCATTTCTGTGGCTTGGGGTAGCTAATTATTACTGAAAAAAAAAAGCGGGGGGAGGCTAGTCAGAGAAAGAAGTGCAAGTGGAGAAAATGGGCACCTGGAAAAAAGCAGAGAGTCAACAAGGATAAAAGAGGGTACTTGACTGCTGAGATGGAGAGACAGAAAAGCCAAAGTTGCCCCAGCTTATCTCTGAGCTGTAAAATCAGCCCAAGATCAGATGAAAAACATCATTAATTTCAGTGTAATTAAATATCATTAATAAGATGCTCTGGAGTGTGTGTTGCTTAGAGATAATGGAAGCCCCTGGGCATGACCTATGGGGAGGCTGTATCTCAGGATCGCACAGCTCTGGGCTCCCAGGCGGAGCCAGGAAAGTAAAAGTTGTGCACTTAGTTCACTTTGTTTATTGACTTCACAGCTCTTTTAACAACACCACCTCCAATAAAAGAGATCAGAGAAGATGGTGCATGGCAGCCGTAAAATTTATCTTTGTTGAATCGATAGAAAGGATTGCATTTCCTAAAGCCAATCCCGGCAACTAGTCCTCCTTAACAAAAACCCCTATGGACAAGTACATGGTAGGAATGCCTTTATAAGTGGAAGAGCATCTTATAGGGGTTTCAGTTCTACACTCAGCATATAAAATCATGTATAATCAAAACAGCTCTTGCTCTCACTGGTTTGGTGAGATGCTCCCGCAGGCCTGTGATGACTGTGAGGCTGGTCCTCTTACTCCATGAGTGGGAGATTCCATTATGACTCCCTTGGGCAGAAGACAGAGGCATAGCATGCAACCACAGATTGGAAGGGCCAGAGCAGCTAGTATTCAGGTGGAATTTTATATTATTTCTCTCCAAGTGTCTCTCTCTCTCTCTCTCTCTCTCTCTCTCTCCCTCATCCTTGCCTTCACCCTCGCCCTCTCCACAAATAAATGAATTCAGGAAAATAACGTACATCTGATGCTACTACCTGTACACTTCATTGTGTCTCAAAGATCATTTCTCATCTCTGTTCCCATACCTCGCTGCCCTCACAGCCTACTTACATCCCACACACCCTGTGAGACTCCACTCAGGTCAATTCCCCTGACCCTCCAAGTTTAATTTAGTTGGGCCCTCTTATGGGTTCTCTTCAAATCTTTTGTGCCCCTCTACGCAATCCCTTACCATGCCTACGGTAATAATTGGTTTACTTCGCTGCTGCTGCTGCTGCTGCTGCTGCTGCTGCTGCAGTAGATGAGAAGTTCAACAGTCTGTGGGATATGCCTTTTTGTATCATTAGCGCTGAAAACAGTGCATGGCATCTGGGAGTTATTCAGCAAATAAGGAAGGGAGGAAGGGGAGGAGAGACAGAGGAAGAAGGAAAGGAAGAAAAAATGAAATATCTGTGAGACTTGAGCAACTTTTCATTCAAGTGGTGTCAATTTCCTCATCTGGAAAGTGATGGGGTGGCTACTTCCAATTTGGGAGAGTATTATTTTATGATTCTAGACTTGGAACAACCTCACTGAGACCTAGCATCAGGCCAGAAAGAAGCAATTAAAGGAAATACTTTAGATAAGAAATAGGCTTTAAAAATAATCCAATCAGCAGAATGCATCTCAAAATATGTGCACAGCTCTGAGCCACTATCTTGAACAGTTGGGAAGTAGCATGTTCAGCAGTGAAAAAATCTCTAGGGACTTGGCCAATATGAACTCACAGATGTTTCTGTTGAAGTCAGCTGATGAGTTTCCTCCAAGCCATGTTTAACCAGAGTCCTCAGTTCACCTCCAGGGCACAGCCCACTGAGCCCTTGCACCTTTGGCTTACAAAAAAAAAAAAAAAAGATAAAATAAAAAAAAAAGGGGAGAGACAAAGAGAAAGAGAGAAAGATTTCCCCTCACACAGATATTACAACTCATATTTAAGTGTTCCGAGAGTTGATAACCTCTCTCTTTCTAAAGAACAGTCACATTTGAAGGAAGAGTACCAAAGCAATAGATTTACCCATTATTTTATGGTTTCTCTTCACTTATCATTCCTTGTTTCCATCTCACAAAAGCCCTGCCATTATCCCCAGGCAGTGGGTATAGGAGACTGGAAAGTGCATAGTTTCTTTTGTCAAGGGATTTTTTATTGTCGGTATAGGAAGGCTGAAAGGATGTGGGGAATAAATAACCTGTTGTATGTTGAGTCTGCAGCAGAAGCTGTATGCACAGTATTTCATTAATGTTAAGCTTCACAAGATCCCTTCCAGGTACTATCAGCATTTTATAAAAAAAAAAAAAAAAAAAAAAAAAAAAAGGAAGAAAAAGAAGAAAAGGGATTTCAAAACAGCCTGCTTAGGTCATCCAACAAGTAAGTGATAGAAGCAAAGTTGAGCCTCAGCCCTGGGCAGTGTAAAGCTACCAAAATTCCCCCTGACCAAACTCCCACCTGTTCACTCAATGCATTATTTGTTGCTCCAGAACTTCTCAACTGGAGTGCCAAGGGATGTGAATGAGTAGAGTGCTGTGCTCAGGCCTCAGGGCAACTTCATGGGGTCGGGGGCAGCATGGGTCCCTGGACCCACTGCTTCCATTCACAAGTGACATCATCTGTTTAACCCAGTGCTCCAAAAAAATAAGGTAGATGTGCAACATGGTGTGAAAAAGTTTGGGAAGCACTATGGAGATTTACTCATGACTCCTCCCCTCTATAGAACGCCTTCTCCTTCTTCTCTAGCTGGTTCATCCCTACCTACTTCCAGAGCAGTTGCAAGTTAACCTCAAAGAGAGAAAGTCACATTCTTTTTTCTCCAGCACTTACATTGTACCTCATTTAGGGTACTCACCACATGCTGTAATAGAGAGGTTTATATGGCTATAACTACCTCATCTACTTAAAGCACAAAAAGGATATTCAGTAAAGAGATGCTGACTGAATCAATGCATGGAATGTGGAGAGCCAAAACTGCATTGCAATCTTTTTAGCCTTACCCTGAGCTGGATAATGGGGTTAACAATATGTGGCCCCAGAGTCAAATCTGGCCTGTGGTCTTTTTTTTTTTTTTTTTTCAATTTAGACTTCCATTTTTTTAGAGCAGTTTTAGGTTCATACTTCACCTTTTCAGAACAAGTTTAGGTTCATAAAAAAATTGAGAGGAAGACACAGAGATTGCCCATTCATTCCTGCCCCCATACATGCACAGATTCTCCCTTTATTAACCAGAGTGATGCATTTGTTACAACTGACAAATCTACACTGATATAAACATAGTCACTCAAAATGGCCTATCTTTTATAGCCATCAAGCTAAGAATGGCTTTTGCATTTTTAAGGAGTTGCTAAAGAAAGAGAGAGAATATGTGAAAGAGATTATATGTGGCCCACAATGCCTAAAATATTGACATCTGACCCTTTACAGAAAAGTTTCTAACCCTCAATACCTAAAAAGAGCAATCAAGTTTGGTCAATTAATATAAAACACTGATGTAAGAAATATAGGATTGACACAAAGAAATGGAAAGACATTCCATGCTCATGGGTTGGAAGAACAAATACTGTTAAAATGTCTACACTACCCAAAGCAATCTACAGCCTTAATGCCCTCGCTATTGAACTACAAAACAGCATTTTTCATAGAACTAGGACAAACAATCCTAAAATTTGTATGGAACCACAAAAGACCTTGAATAGCCAAAGCGATCTTGAAAAAGAAAAACAAAACCAAAATTATCACAATTCCCAATTTCAAGTTATATTACAAAGCAGTAGTAGTTAAAACAGTATGGTACTGGCATAAAAATAGACATGTAGATCAATGGAATAGAACAGAAAACCTAGAAATAAATCCATAATTATATGGTCAATTAATCTGCTACAAAGGAGGAATTAACATACAACGGGGAAACAACAGTCTATTGAATAAATGATGTTAGTAAAACTGGACAGCTACATGTAAAAGAATGAAACTGGGCCACTTTCTTTCACCATACACAAAAATAAACTCCAAATGGATTAAAGACCTAAACCATAAAAAAAAAAAAAAAAAAAAAAAAAAAAAATACTTGAAGAAAGCACAGACAGTAATCTCTCTGACATTGGCCATAGCAACATTTTTCTAGATGGGTCACCTGAGGCAAGGGAAATAAAAGCAAAAACTAAACTATTGGGACTAAATCAAAATGAAAAGTGTCTGCACAAAGAAGGAAACAATCAACAAAGCTAAAAGACAACCTACTGAATGGGAGAAGATATTTGCAAATGACATGTCTGATAAAGGTTTAGTATCCAACATATATAAAGAACTGACACAACAAACTCAAAACCCAAAAACCAAATAACCCAACCTAAAAATGGGCAGAAGACATGAACAGACATTTCTCCAAAGAAGACATCCAGATGGCCAACAGACACATGAAAAGATGTTCAACATCACTTATCATCAGGGAAATGCATATCTAAACTACAATTAAATATCACCTCACACCTGTCAGAAATGCTAAAATCAAAAACACAAGAAACAGGTGTTGGTAAGAATGTGGAGAAAAAGGAACCATCTTGCACTGTTGGTGGGAATGCAAATTGATGCAGCCACTGTGGAAAACAGTATGGTGGTCAAAAAACTAAAAATAGAATCACCCTGTGATCCAAGAATTCCACTTATGCAAAAGATGCAGAAGTACCAATTGAAAGGGATATATGCACCCTGATATTTATTGCAGCATTATGTACAACAGCCCAACTATGAAATAGCCTGTGTCCATTGATAGATAAATAGAAAAAGAAGTAGCGTGTATATACAAATACACACACACACACACACACACACACACACACATACATGGAATAGTATTCAGCGATAAAAAAAAGAATGAAATCTTGCCATTTGCAACAACATAGATAGAGCTACAGAATATAATGTTAAGTGAAACAAGTCAGTCAGAGAAAGACAAATACCATATTATCTTACTCACATATGTGGAATTTAAGAAACAAATGAATAAAGGAAAAAGAGATAGAAGGGCACCTGAATGGTTCAGTCGGTTAAGCATTCAACTCTTGATTTTGTCTCAGGTCATGATCTCACAGTCGTGAGATTGAGCCCTGTGTCAGGATCTGTGCTGGGTATAGACCCTGTTTAAGATTCTCTCTCTCTCCTTCTGCCCCTCTCCCCCACTTGTGCCCTCTCTCTCTCTGGAGACAAACCAAGAAACAGGCTGTTAACTAGAGAGAACAAACTGATGGTTACCAAAGGGGAGATAGGTGGGGAGATGGGGGAAATAGGGGGTGAGGATTAAAGAGTACAATTTATCATGTAGGAAAAAAAATAAAATAAAAGTACCTAGTTCAAAAAAATTAAAAGAAAATACAAAATAAACTTTAAAAAAGATTTATCAACTGATTTCATAAATATAGTACATACAAACAATTTTTCTTCTCAACTCTAGCTCTCAACTCTCAACTCTCATTTTTCTTTTTTTTTTTTTAATTTTTTTTTAACGTTTATTTATTTTTGAGACAGAGCGAGACAGAGTATGAATGGGGGAGGGTCAGAGAGAGGGAGACACAGAATCTGAAACAGGCTCCAGGCTCTGAGCTGACAGCACAGAGCCTGACGCGGGACTTGAACTCACAGACTGCGAGATCATGACATGAGCCGAAGTCGGCTGCTTAACCGACTGAGCCACCCAGGCGCCCCTCAACTCTCGTTTTTCAGCCTAACCCTACTTCTGGCCTCGATTACACCATGTTTCTTCTTATTATTCCTCTACTCAATGTTTCTTAACTTATTATTGAACTACAACACACATACAAAAGAGGCAAAAATCGTAACTGCAGAGCTCAATGAATTATCACTAAGTGAGCACAACCATTTGACTACTATCTAGGTTAAGAAATAGAAGATTTCCAACAAATCAGAAGCTCCCATACCCCTTCTCAATTATTACTTAAAAGTAACCATACCTGGGATTTCTAAGTCCACAGATTAGTTTTGCCATTTATGTAAAAAATTTTACCTTTATATAAATGGAATAACACAGCATGCAACTATTTCTATCTCAGTTCTTTGCTGAAAACTAGGTTTGTGATATTCTCCTACTTGGTTGTGGGTAATAGTTGTCTGTTTATTTTCATTGCTGTATAATAGTCCAATATGCAAGAGAGAGACAGACAGACAGAGACAGAGACAGAGAGAGATTATTCTATTTTACTGTTGGTAGACATTGGCCTATTTTTCTAATTTGGGATGATCATGAATAATTCTGCTTTAAACACTCATTTGCATGCATTTTGAATTCATCTCTGACCACTCTTCACACTCTGTTGAGCTCCCGTATGATCAAGGGTCACTACCTCACCTCTTTCTGCTCAGGCCCTTCCATATAGTTACAGATCCTAGCATCATCTCAGGCAGGCAGAACAGTATGCAGTCAGGAGCTTATAGTCTGGAGCTAGACCACCTCAATTTAAATCTGGATCTCCCAGGGGCACCTGGGTGGCTCAGTGGGTTAAACGTCCGACTCTTGATTTCCACTCAGGTCACGATCTCACAGTTTGTGGAATCAAGCCTGTGTTGGGCTCCATGATGGCAGGGCGGAACCTGTTGGAATTCTTTCCTGTGTCAATCTCCCTCTCTCCCTCTCTCTCTTTCCCTCCCTCTCTCAAAATAAATAAACTTCAAAAAATTGTATAAAAATTAATAAAATATCTGGATCTCTCATTACTATCTATGTCATCTTAAGTCACTTAGCCCTTTTTGCACCTTGGTTTTTATAGTTGTAAAATCAGGGTATTAGAATTAATTGAGTTAATATTTGTTAACTGCTTAGAGAAGTGTTTAGTACATTTTAAGTGTCATATATATTATATGTATATATATATTACTGATATATATTATATATCAACTTTTTGCTTTGGAATATATTCTCTATATATACATTATATACATTATATATACATATAATATATATACATTATATATACATATAATATATACACATTATATATTATATACATTATACATACATATATACATTATACATATACATTATACATATATACATATACATTATATACAATGTATATACATATAATATATATACAGATATATATTTCTTCAATAATCAAATCATTGCACTGAAACAATCATTCTGCATTTAGAAAGATACCTTCAACTTGAACTGTTCATATGACACAAGTTGACTACTTTCTGCTATTTGAGTGATATAAAAAAATCTAACTGGGGCCACCTGGGTGGCTTAGTTGGTTAAGCATCCGACTTCGGCTCAGGTCATGATCTCATGGTTCGTGAGTTTGAGCCCCACATCAGGCTCTGTGCTGACAGCTCAGAGCCTGGAACCTGCTTTGGATTCTGTGTCTCTCTCTGTGTCTACCCTTTGTCCGCTCACACTCTGTCTCTCTCTCTCTCAAAAATAAGTAAACATTAAAAAAAATTTTTTTAATCAAACTGTTCAGGAATTGGACATCTGAATTAAATACTCACAAAAAATTACCATAGCTTCAACTTTTTGCTTTGGAATATATTCTCTATATACTCTACCCTCAATAGTACAATTGAAAAGCCAGACAGCTTACAGTTGCTCAATAAAAATTTACTGAGTAAATGAAACAAATACCATGTCCCCCAAAAAGGAATCAAAATACTCTGATGATTGTAGTATCATAATTAAAATCAGTTACATCTTTGACAAAGCAGGAAAGAACATCCAATGGAAAAAAGACAGTCTCTTTAACAAATGGTGCTGGGAGAACTGGACAGCAACATGCAGAAGGCTGAAACTAGACCACTCTCTCACACCATTCACAAAAATAAACTCAAAATGGATAAAGGACCTGAATGTGAGACAGGAAACCATCAAAACCTTAGAGGAGAAAGCAGGAAAAGACCTCTCTGACCTCAGCCGTAGCAATCTCTTACTCGGCACATCCCCAAAGGCAAGGGAATTAAAAGCAAAAGTGAATTACTGGGACCTTATGAAGATAAAAAGCTTCTGCACAGCAAAGGAAACAACCAACAAAACTAAAAGGCAACCAACGGAATGGGAAAAGATATTTGCAAATGACACATCGGACAAAGGGCTAGTATCCAAAATCTATAAAGAGCTCATCAAACTCCACACCAGAAAAACAAATAACCCAGTGAAGAAATGGGCAGAAAACATGAATAGACACTTCTCTAAAGAAGACATCCGGATGGCCAACAGGCACATGAAAAGATGCTCAACGTCGCTCCTTATCAGGGAAATACAAATCAAAACCACACTCAGATACCACCTCACGCCAGTCAGAGTGGCCAAAATGAAGAAATCAGGAGACTATAGATGCTGGAGAGGATGTGGAGAAACAGGAACCCTCTTGCACTGTTGGTGGGAATGCAAATTGGTGCAGCCGCTCTGGAAAACAGTATGGAGGTTCCTCAGAAAATTAAAAATAGACCTACCCTATGACCCAGCAATAGCACTGCTAGGAATTTATCCAAGGGATACAGGAGTACTGATGCATAGGGGCACCTGTACCCCAATGTTTATAGCGGCACTCTCAACAATAGCCAAATTATGGAAAGAGCCTAAATGTCCATCAACTGATGAATGGATAAAGAAATTGTGGTTTATATACACAATGGAATACTACGTGGCAATGAGAAAAAATGAAATATGGCCTTTTGTAGCAACATGGATGGAACTGGAGAGTGTGATGCTAAGTGAAATAAGCCATACAGAGAAAGACAGATACCATATGGTTTCACTCTTATGTGGATCCTGAGAAACATAACAGAAACCCATGGGGGAGGGGAAGGAAAAAAAAAAAAAAAAAAAAAGGTTAGAGTGGGAGAGAGCCAAAGCATTAGAGACTGTTAAAAACTGAGAACAAACTGAGGGTTGATGGGGGGTGGGAGGGAGGGCAGGGTGGGAGGGAGGGCAGGGTGGGTGATGGGTATTGAGGAGGGCACCTTTTGGGATGAGCACTGGGTGTTGTATGGAAACCAATTTGACAGTAAATTTCATATATTAAAAAATAAAAAAAAATAAAAAAAAAAATAAAAAAAAAAAAATAAAATCAGTTAACCAAATATCCAACTGTTTCATTTAACCAGTTTGTTAAACTACTTGAGAAATATTCTCTAATTCAAGTTAAAAACCAAGTATGTATTTAGTAAATCATATTCGTAGTGCTATTCTGAACTTTCTGAAAGAACACAAGTACGATATACCATATTTTCTCTCAAATGCTTGTGATTTTGTTATTCACCCATTAGTCCTATATTGATTGATTGTCTATTGGGTTCTAGTAAGTTGTAAGGCTATCCTTCTACATATAAGGTGATCAAATAATATATGACAAGAGCTAGTCAGATACTAAAGCAGGGTTGTTTTTGTTCCCAAACCAAAGCAAAATGCCCTTCTCAGAATTATACAAGCTGCAACAGCACCCCTGAACCTCATTTTAATTATACCCATGTTCTACATGGATGAAATTAATTTTCAGATCCCATAATGCAATATGTTGATTTGGAGGCATGTTTGTAAAATAAATTTTCATTTTCTCACATGTTGTTCCTAAGTTAGTGGAAAACTTCCATATCTCTTGAATCTGATGCAAAGCCAACCTATTTAATAAGGGTAAGAAAGTAGAGGGGCAAAGAAGAAAAGTGTGCTAGTAAATGTTTAACACTAGCTCTCTGAAGCATAGGGCCTGATTCCTATCATTTGCCCACTTTTGTGGTATAAATACTCAGAACATGGCTGTTTTCAAGCAAGCCCCCAAGGGAGACGTCACTTAACATGGAGTTGGAAAGAGTTGCACACCATCAGCTTTCTTGAGCCAAGGCAAGCTGGTCCCGTGCACTACTAAGTGAAGGGGAAAAGAATTTCAAATTCTCTTTGAAGAACCACCCATCCTCTTTTGCAAGGCAGACCTCACAACAAAGGTGCCCCCCTGTTGTCCGGAAGAATACTCAAAGAGCCAGGACTGGTCAAATAGATTCTCTTTCCCAAGGATCTGAATCCTGTGTAGGGCACAAATAAAGAACAAATGCTTTCTCCAGTGCTTGGAAAAAGTCCTTAACAGTGCTTGCTCTCCAAACCTAGCCCCCTACCCCATGCCCAGGCTCCAGTCCACCTGATTTATGATACTGAGGTCTTTCATGTTGTCCCATGGTTTTTTGGGCTTTCTTAGCTCTCCTAATACATGCCTCTGACTTATACAAGGAGTAAAACAACAGTCTTGGTATTTATTAGTTTGTGACAATGTGTGTTTAAGTGCTTGCTTCACAATGGTCTTCTCCCAGACTCTTTCTGAGTCATACCGGGACGGAGGCAGCATAGGAGTCAAATGTAATTTATTCACAAAGGCACAAGGTGACACACCTTCTTTCCCACCTTTTCTCATTATGCCAACTAATTATATCTAATATTAATAGAGAGCGGTCTGGGTGGTGGAGGAGTACTATATTAGAAGCTGAGCTAGATTAAAAGCTAAGCTGCTGTAACATGGGCTTGAAACACCACGGAAGCTTAAAGTGAAAAGGACTTTACTTCTCTGTCACATAACAGGTCCAAGGTGGGTGATCGAGTAGGGTGAGTTGCTCTGTTCCACTTGGTCATTCAAACACCCAGTCTTCTACCACCTTTCTGTTCCACATTTCCTTAGACGTATGACCAATGAACTTGGGTTTCTATCATAATCCATTTCCAGCCATCAGGAAGCAGATGGAGAATAGGGAGAAGCATGCTCACATCCCAAGGCAAGAACTTTGTCGTGGAAAAATGTAGTTAATTGGTCATCCACATATCTAAGTACAACTTAGTTACAACGCAAGAGAGAAAGGAAGCACTGGATAGGAAACTAGCCATCTCAGGGTGCCTGGGTGGCTCATCCAACTCGTGATTTCGCTCAGGCCATGATCTCAAAATTCATGAGATCAAGCCCCGTGTTGGGTTCTACGCTCACAGCGTGGAGTCTGCTTGGGATTCTCTTTCTCCCCCCTTCTCAACCCCTCCCCCATGCTCTTTCCTCTCACAAAATAACTAAATAAAGTTAATAAAAAGAAAAAAGAAAACTAGCCATCTCTCCAACAAGAGACTTTTAGAACCATTTGCTGCTGCTATCTTTAAAAAAGAGCACAGGGGGCACCTGGGTGGCTCAGTTGGTTAAGTGTCTGACTTCAGCTCAGGTCATGATCTCACAGTTTATGGGTTCAAGTCCCACGTCGGGCTCTGTGCTGACGGCTCAGAGCCTGGAGCCTGCTTCAGATTCTGTGTCTCCTTCTCTCTCTGCCCCTCCCCGACTTGCACTCTGTCTCTCTCTCAAAAATAAATAAACATTTTTAAAAAAATAAAAATAAATTAAAAAGAGCACAAGCACAGACCACAGATATGAAAAGTGTTCCAAAAGATTAAAATAAAAAATAGTCCAACAGTCTCTCTCTATATTTTTTAGGTAATAAGCTCACATAGGTCAACAGTTTTAAGCCAGAGTAGAATAATGCTCTGGGAGCGCTTAAACATTTATAAAATATATCATAAAGCATTTGTTACCAATAATCATTAAAGTATTAAAAGTTGAAAATAATTTATTTTGAAAAATTCAGGCCAATTCAAGATCATTCCGATACCAGTGTTTCCTAAACTCTGATCATTCAAATAGTACTATCAGAATTTTCTCTCTAACCATGTTATTACTGTAGTATATCTGTGCTATTATGTATTATGGGACATTACTGTTATTTACTTTCATTGTTTCCTTTAAATGGACTCATTTTTTACTTAAATAAATTCATTTATGAAAAAAACTTTTCGCTACTATAAATGAAAACCCAGTATCACCTGACAAAATAGAAAATAAACTTAAAAATATATACAATTCCCAGACAATATTGTTACATTTTAGCTAGATACTGTTGCTCGCTGAGAACTCTGATTCAGAACTGGTCTTTTGCTCTGTTCAAAAGGGAGATACTAAGAGCTGAGAGATGTTTAAAGAAACACTAGCAACAAATTGAGTCTTTTCCCTTGATGTAATCTGAAGAATTGAAAGAGAATTTAAATAGGATTAAGTGACTATGTGCATCAATGTTATTTGATTCCTATCTATGAACTACCTAAAATCACTCTTTGAGGAACCCAGCCCTAAAGAAAGTGACTTTTGCATATCTATTTGCATTGGATACGCTTTTTTGAGTGAGAGAGAGTGAGAGGTGAAGCTACAATTAGCGAGTTGAGAAGTTTTCACAAACCTGCCACTGCTATAGGCTTTGAACATCATCGTTCATGTGTGTCCAGGTGGCAGAGGGGCAAGGAAATTCTGTCCTAAATCCAACTACTGGCTCAGAGCCATGAGGGCCTTGGTGGGTGGGGGGGAGAAGAAGTCACAGGAGATTAGTCATCCATACACGTGAGTCCCAAGTCTGAACCATCCTTCCCTTTTAGGTGCTGTTTCTTTGGATGACGCTGACTTCCTGACTTCAGAAGACTGTTTTCCACCTCCAGATCTCTTTGACATGTTCTCTGGAATGCTTATGTTAGATGTTGCCTCAAATGTTTAAATCAGCCAAACCCTCCTCCCAAGAAAAAACGATGATTTGCATATCTGGTCGGAAAACCTGACCTATAATTATGCTGAGTATCTGGCTGTCTTTGATATTCCTAAACCTATATGGCATCCTAGGAAAATATTTCCTCTCTGAAAAAGGCCGTCAGTCCCTTCAAGAGGCATCTGGCTATTGCAAGCCATAATGGCTGCAGAGAGGAAGACTTCAATTCCCCCGAAAACTGGAACAATAAAAGTCTATGGCCAAGGATAGACCAGAATATGAAGGCATAACATAGCGGAAAACGCCATTCCAAACTACGGCGCTTTGGCATAAGTATCATTCTGAGCTGAAGGCAAGTGAGAAGCAGCAGAAACAAGAAAAAGTCTCTGCCCTCCCTCCATTTGCCTAAAAGCAGGATATAACTTGGAAAGGTGTTCCCATGTCCCCTCTCTCCCAGGAAAAATGGAAGGTAATCACTGCAGACAGCTCTAGACTTGTATCAGCCCAGAGACTGCACCAAAGGAATCTACACAGCAAACCTTGCTAAAACTCGCCCTTACCTGACATTAATTTCCAATATATTTACCTTAGCCCATTGGGCCATCCCTAAAAGCTCAAAGGCCTTTGCCTTGTCATTTCTCTACAAAATTATTGTGCTTTACAACGATGGTACAGAAGCTCAAGTTCTAACCACCCCTCTTGAGTTACTCATTCCCAGGGCTCCTGTGTGTAGGGCGACACATGTTAATAAACTTTTGTTTGTTTTTCTCTTGTTAATCTGTCTTTTGTCAATCTACTTTACAAGGCCCCAGGCAATGAACTCAAGATGGGAAAAGGAGAACAGAATTTTTGTCTTCCCCTACACAAGGCTGTGTAGACTTGATGTATAATTTCTTAGCAATAAAGATCAAGTTTTAACTTAACTATCTGGTTATCGTAGTGAGGCACAAATTTAATCGTGACTAAATTGCATTTGACAAATGAGATGCACTTGGAGGTACCTAAGGAAACGGGCGTGGTGATGGAGGAAGAGGGATAATGTCATTTATTGTATGTTTACTCTGTTCTACTTATTGTGCTATGAACATTATAAAGATTAGCTCATTTGTTTCTCTCAACTCTTTGAGGCCTTGTAAAGGCACATGAAGGTGTCTTCCTCCATTTTTACTCACTTAAGGTCAGCATCTTCTGTAGGTTTCAGATATCATCTCAATTTCAAACATCTATCATTTGCCCCCTAAACCACTTCCTTTCAAGTCGGAAGTGATGAAGGAGTCATATCAAGACAATATGTAACACACTCCTCTGTACCCTCAAGATACTGATGTCTCCAAGAGTTCCCCTTCCTCACCACTGAGAATCGTTGCCTTGGTAAGTTGCTGTTATGAAGGGTAGTTTGAAACATTCTTCAGGTAAATGCTGCAGTTAAGTGGAGAATCACTTTAATACTTGGACTGGTAAGTGGCCCATGAAGATCTAATATCTCAGAGACTGGGATACATACCTAAGATTGTTCCTTACATTTAGAAGTGTTAGGACAACCTTGTTAAGATCATATTATGCTCTCTACCTTTCAGAGTAGAGCCCAAGCCTCCAAATTTTATGTGTTTCTCCATTCCATCTAAAGTAATTTTCTTGGTGTCCCAGAGACGTATAGAGGAGGACATCTCAACATGCCCTCTGCCTTTAGAATTCTGTGATCCCATAATATAATCAGAATAGAAACCATCATTAATATCTGTCAGGTAACAGGCCCCAAATATCTCAAAACTTGAAAGAATCCTATTATAGCCTTTCCAGTACTTCTCAAATGAGAAGAAATGGCCTTATCTGTAGAATTATTTTCAGCTGCAATTTTTAGTCAATATAAACCAGGCTCAAAACCCAGAGCAATTGTATGAAGATCCTTAATTTACATTCAAAAAAATATATTTAAATCTCATCACACATGTGTATGTATTTATTGTGTATAACTAAATTGCCTGATAACAGAAGGCTTAAAGAATGCTAGCAGTGGGGGAGAGCTGTAAGTGGGAAAATGTTGCATTAGTCTGGCTCTTTAATTACAAGCTGTTTGCACTGTGGGTTGTGTATCGATATATTTTTGTTTGTGTGTATACAGGTTGATCCTGGATATTTGCAAATGAACTCGTGAATAGGAATAATAAGGATGATTTTTCATCATTCCTCCTAAAGGGAATCTTGTGATTTGATCCTTTTTCCAAAATCACAGAGCGGTGAAATTTCAGGGTTAGAGAGGAGGTTATGTAGTCCAATTACTCACTCAATTATTGAGTCTTTCCTACAACATGTGTGACAAATAGTCATCCAATCGCTGAGTGCCTTGAGTCAAAGGGAATTTCTGGCAGAGTCTATGCATTTGCAGTAGATGACTAATGCTGTAGCTCTGCATCTTGTTTTCTCTCTTTTTGAAGAAGACACTTTGGTTTCCCCTTGAAGAATTTTCTCTTCTCCATTTAATGCCATCTTAAAGGGACCATCAGTGGAGGTGTCCTCTTCTCAGTTAGCCAAGGAGTGCTCACGTGACCCAAACTATGACAATCCAAACCCATCCCCCAGGGATTTAAATTCTGAGTGTAAGGGGATAAGAGAGAAAACTGGTTGGAACCAATTTATCCTAATGGCAGCTCCATGAAGATCCTGGTTTCTTGAAAGACCAGATTCTTCCATTTTGATTTCAGATCTGTGAGCATCAAACACCTTCTCATAAATTTGCTTTTTGCCTGGAACTAGGCAAAGGCAATTTATATTAATTACAATCAGAAATTTTTATCTGACACCCCACTGGTCTTGTATTTATCCATCTGGGGGAAATATAGACAGGCATAATCCCTCTTCGGTATTATAGTCCTTCATATGTGTAACTGCTTAGAATGTTCCTCTTCAATCATTCCTTACTTCTTTATATGACCTTTTAAGAGACGAGCTCACCTTTCCTCAGCTTCTGCTATGGGTCATGTTTCTTTGTCCTCCCTCATCCTCCTTTTCTCCCACCACTGTCAGGTGTTACTGAAAATATCCAAAATACAGGACAATAAATGGTTGGCCAGTTTCTATTCCAATATTTTGTAGCAATTTGTTAAGTGTGTGCAGAAAGAAGCATAAAATTATACATATAATAACCAATAAGTTGATATGTAGAGAGTGGAAGCCAGAATTCCCTGTACCACAAAATTTCACCCTTCTGCACCCGTCTTTCACTCTTGGTGAATGAGGGATCTCAAGTCCCTTTGATCTGGCTTACACTTTGACTTGTAGTATATACCGTGTGGTGTTTCTTGCCCTCATCATCCTTGGAGCCTTAGTTTCTGGCATTACTTTCTAAGACCCACAGAGAAAATCCTTCCATTTCTGGCATATATTCGGTGTTTGGCTATCTGAATTTCTTTCAAAATATAGCGACATATATGTTGCCAAATAACTGGGAAGAAGGAAGAAAACTCCCCTCCTGTCTTTGCATGCTAGAATTGTTTTCTCCTGTTATATATAGCTCTCTCTTTCTTATTTTTGAGACAAGGTAGAGTGTTGCTTCTGGCTTGCCTTAGAGTCTCTCTTCCCAGTCAATCCACAGACCCTCTCTGTGGTACATCCTCTGAGCCCACTATAGTCAACTTGCTCACTATAGCATGACCTGATTTCAGATGGATTTCAACATGATTTCAAGTCCTTTCAACCCTTCCACTTGAAGGGTACCACTTCTCTAAACATGCTCCAGCTGGTCTTTTCTACTCGATTCCATAAAAATGTACTGAGTACCTACTAAGTGCCAGGCTCTGTGGATACAAAATTAAATTGGACACAGATCCTGCCCTTTAGGGCAGATGGACACATAAGCGATATGGCAATGAAAAAGCGATGAATGCAGTAGTACAATTGAGCTGGCACAACATGGCCATGATTAAATCTGCCTGGTAGACATGGAGTGGAGAAAGGTGTCATAGAAGAGGTGACCTTGAGCTGGCTTAGGAAAGATGAATAGGAACATACCAGGCAGACAAGAGGGCATGCCACACACTTAAAAGTGAATGTGTCATCCCAGGTGTGCACAGAAAGGGGAATGCTTGCTTTCTTCTATCCTCCATAATTGCAGACTCCGACCATATTCATCTTTTTGGCAGCCTCAATGCACAGCAGGCTCGCAGAGAGCTAAAGCCACTCTCTTTCTTGCATTGTTTGGACCCATCGACCTTCATCATTCATGCCGGTGAGTCATTACTCTTTATCAAGAAATGAAAGCAAACCCTGAGCTCCTTCATGTGTCCCTACTCCATCTGATCACTGCCCCTTGCTTCTGGAGAAGCAGCCTTGTCTCTCCTGTACTCAGCAAGAGAACCCTCCATTTTCACCAATTTTCCCTCCCCTCTCCTTCACACATCTGCTTCTAAGACGACATGCTCCAAACTTTGCAGGAGGCAGAAATCAGCTTTAGACAAGGTTTATGGGGGGTTAGATGCAGTTTCTACCCAGCTGTTGTCCAGCGTTCTCTGAAACCAATCAAAAGAAAAGAAACCAAAAACATGTTTGCAAAAATCAAATTAAAGCCAAGCTCTGATGGAGTCACAGCTATCTACGCCCATACGGGCTGCCTGCCAAGAATGTTTTTAATATAATAATCGCTCATCCATAGACCCATAATAATTGATATTTGCAATTCGATAATGCTTCTTAACAATTTTTTATTTGTTTCCAATCTCCCCGCTTCCCTCCTCACCTCATCCGCCCAACAACCTCCTGTGTCAGCACATTCATGGCTCTTAATGACCCTCTCAGCAGCTACTGATCAAAGTCAAATTTTAATTACGATTCTAATTTTGGAAGTTTGCTTCCTTTTAATCTGAACTTTTAGAAGGGAGTCAAATGTGTGCTTGCAACGATTCACAGAAAACCCATCAGGCTCCAGGACTATTTAATTGGAAGAGTTCAAGTCGTTTTGAGCGTCATGCTTCCTACCAGCTTGTCTCCACTAGGTGATGACATCTACAGAATGTAAAGTACATGACTAATGACTGTAGTCTGGCCTGAGGATGATGGCATGAAAACAAGATGCAAACATATGACCACAGGACGTTACTGTCATCATTTCAAAATGGGGCTTTTCCTCCAATCTTCTCTTCTTCCCAGTTTGGTCTGAGCCAAACCTAAAGCCTTCTCTGCACCTTCATGCTAATCCCATTATCCCTTCAAGAATATCTTGATTTATTTAGCCTTTAGAAATTCTAACCATTCTTAACAAAACCACCTCAAAACTCCACTTTCTGTGCAGCCTTTCCTGATCCCTCCTGATAGAAAAGACTTCTCCCTGGAAATCCTGGAGCACGTATTGTCATCATAATTAATATCAAATAGCAATCACAATAAAAGCACTATGTTGGCACATGAGCAGCGTTATCTAACTTTATCTTCCCAATAATCCTACTGTATGCTGTTATCATCCCCATTTTACAGATGAGGAAACTGAGTCTCACATATATCAAAATGTGTTCAAAGTCAAGTAACTATTTAATGGGAGAGTGAGAATTCGAATTCTAGGTCTCATCATAGCAAATCACAAGGATTTATATTCCTCTTACATGCATACCAATAATCTCAATCAGAATGTAAGATTGTGCAAGAAAGAAATTATATCTCATGTTCCTTTGAATTTCCTAATGCTCACAAAGTTGTCATTTAATAAATGTTTTCAGATTGAATGACTCCATCTTAGAATATATATTTAGAAGATTGAGGGCACCTGAGTGGCTCAGTTGGTTAAGTGCCCAACTTTGGCTCAGGTCATGATCTCGCAGTTAGTGAGTTCGAGCCCCGTATCGGGCTTTGTGCTGACAGCTCAGAGCCTGGAGCCTGTTTCTGATTCTGTGTTTGCCTTGCTTACTGCCCCTCTCCCACTTGCATCCTGTCTCTCCTCTCTCTCTCTCTTTCTCTCTCTCTCTCTCTCTGTCTCTGTCTCAAAAAATGAATAAACATTAAAAAAAAAGAGTTAAAAAAAGAAACTTGCTTATCAAAAGGAGTAAATGACTTTAAAAAAGTATTTGTCTACTTCTTAATAGTTTCTTTTGAAATTTAGCATTTCAAAAAGATAACTAAGGTGGTGCCTATACAGCACTCCAAACCTTTAATAGGAAGACAAAAGTACAGACTTACATCAATAGTATCATTATTATCCAGCCTTTATCAAGTACCTAACATGTGGTAGGTGCCGTAGAGGATGTGGACATGAAAAGAAATATTCGGGTCATCAAAATAGCTCAGCTTCTAGTTTAGGGGCACAATGAAAAGCCAGTATTTGCTTCGCTAAACCTGACTGCCTTCTGAAAAGGTTAGGTAATGATAATAAGAGGGTTTTTGTTCTGGAGACTATTTGGATGAACAAATGTGTGCATTTAGAGTAGGAGCCAGAGGGAGAGAACTCAATTGTTATGAATCACAATTTATAACCCAGAGAGGAATTACAGATAGATTCTAGAATGGGAAGAGAAGAAGGCAAGAGAGATCAACTGTCAGTAACAATGTTTGAAGAGAGAAAAACTGTGTGCTGTGAATTTTAAATTGTTTGATGTGGGGTGCAAACATAAAGCCTTCCTCTATGAAATCGTCAGGAAATTGTACAGTGATCACTCGTAAGTTTGTGTCCATGAATTTTTCTGGGAAAAGCAAATATGCTTAATTGTACATCTGTGTCAAAGCAACACAGTCCAGGGACATCACGAAGGGTGTAGGGGCCCTGAGAGATCCACCAAAGCTAACAGGAAAGAAGAGTTTCTATTCGAGATGATCACAGGATCCATGAGCAACCCCTGCCAACCCCTTCCTACAGAGGGGCTTGTGTTTACTCTCTTCTGCCTGGCTTTGACTTCCTAGTTCTTTATCACAGACCCCGTACCCTAAACCTGGAGCCCATTGTTTGGATGTTATTCTCTTCTAGCTTCTTGGGCCCCATACCGGGCTGAATAGTGTCCTCCAAATATCTAAGTTCCACCTGGAACTTCAGAATATGACCTTTTTTGGAAACAGGGTTTTTGCAGATGTAATCAAGTGAAGGTAAGGTCATACTGGATTTGGGTGGGCCCTAATCTCATGACTGGTACCCTTTTAAGAACGGAGGAATTTAGGGGCACCTGGGTGGCTCAGTCAGTTAAATGTCCGACTCTTGGTTTCAACTCAGGTCATGATCTCATGGTTTCGTGACTTCAAGCCCCGCATCAGGCTGTCAGGCTCTGTGTTGACAGCACGGAGCCTGCTTGGGATTCTCTCTTCCATTCTTTCTGCCCCTCCCTCAGTCACGCTGTCTCTGTCTCTCTCAAAATAAATAAACATAGTTTAAAAAAAAAAAAAAGAATGGAGGAAGTTGGGCACACTCATGGGGGCAAAGATTGAAGTGATGTGTCTGTAAGCCAAGATTTCCAGCAGCCACCTGAAGCTAGGAGAGAGGCACAGAACACATTCTTTCTCAGTGTTTCCAGAAGAAACCAAGCCTGCCGACACCTCTAGAATTATAAGAAGACACTCCTGTTATCTTAAGTCACCCAGTTATAACAACCCTAGAAAATTAATACAGACCCTTATTTCCCTAACTCATAGTCTGGCATCCTCTAATACTCAATTAGACAATCTTCTATGGACCCAGACTGTAGAGCCCAATTCTATTATTGACCTGCCCAGGGAACTGTGAGCATTCCGTTGAGATCCCAATAGGACATTATTTAGTTTTTTCCTAGGACTCTGACAAGGAAACAATGAGGCATATCTTTTCTATCACACTTCCTAATTCTCTATAAAATAATAGCACACAGGACTCTTCAGAGGCTTAGAGCTACTGAGTGATAAAACCACTATAGGAATTTTGTAGCCCAGTCATGTTGACAGTAAGTACAACGTGGCAAACTTCATTTATACTTGAAAACACAGATAATAGGACTGTCACTGTCCACGAACTCCTATGTACTTACTGCCTGCACCGCAGACATACAATAAATACACACTTGATTAGAGCTAGGATGTTGCTCTGCCACATGGGCATTTCTTTAAATGACCTGGTCCGAGAAGTGTCACATGTGACATACTCAAGATGAACACTATGCAGCTTGATAAATGACCATTCATTCAGTCATTTGACAAATATTTATTGGGTGCATATGATAGGCCATAGTATTTGGGACTTAATCTTTTTTGAAGAAGTCATGGGACTTGAGGTCCAGTTGGAGAGAAAGAGACATGAATCCTCACTTATAATTCATGGAGGTGAATGCTATGTCATCGACTATTAGGAACTCATAGACTTGACTGGAGTTTCACATGTCTGGGAATGAGCTCGAGACCCTTCTACAAATTTGGATTGCCCCGTTCACTTGTTCATTTGGTACGTGAGTCTAGCGAACTCCCCAAGATTAGCATCTTCACATAGCTTTGTTGTTCTCTATTCATCTTGTGTACACAGTTACTCCAGTGAGTGATAAAACCTGTTTCTTTGAGGGAAATGATCCTCAAGTGAGAAATAAAACTTTAGTGTGAGAAGAACAAGGTGATAACTTGCTTTGTGCTTCTAAGCACTTGGAAACACCTACTGACATGGAATTGAAGAGAAAACAAGTCTCCTATTCAGATATTGTCATTGTAGAAACCGGAGATTTTAGAAGATGCCATGATGAACCACAGATAAATACTAAAGGTCTACTTTAGTAAAAATGAAAGGAAGGGAGAGAGCAACAGAGGATTCTTTGAGTTCTTTGAGTACTGTTGAGTGATGAAGGTCTAAATGCTCCTTTGTTTGGGGGGTAAGGAGTTTGGAAAAGGTTTGGGAAAGGACCCCCATCTTCCTGTCCATGGATGTCCACGATGAAACTTCAATTAGAGTAAAAATGCTGACCTCTCTTTAAGATGCATTTCTGCCACTCTGTAAGTAACAGTAGGACTGAAGCTGCTCCCTTCACCTTCTACTCGGTGGCTATGTTTCACTCTAAAAGCAAGTCTTATGGAATTCAGCTGAGACACAGACACCCACGCTGTACCTCCAATCAGCTTAGTTGCAAAGCATCTCCTTCTCGGTTGGCTCTAAACTCAGGAAAGAAAACATGTGGTATTATTAATCTACTCAGACAGTCACTCCTTGCTGACTCCCCTTTGCAAATGTCCACCAGATTGTTCCACACCTCTTCTTACCCCCTTAACTTCGCACGCCTCCCTGCCAGCTTGTTACATGATGGGGAAAAAAAAAAAAAAAAAACTATAGAGGCTATTTCAAATGCTGGGAATCTGTGTCTAACCACATGGGCTCTCTTCTTCCATTGAGCATCCATGGCATGTCATGAATGTGTCACTGAGACTGTTTTCATTCCGCCTTGCGTTGTAGTTATTTGAGTATTTGATTTAACAGCCTGTCCGTGCAAACCACCGCACCATCGGCTCCAGCTTTATCCCCTCATCCACACTCCTGAACTCCAAGCTCTGCAATAATAAGGACTTAAGTCAAATCGTGCGATACCTGTCTAGTGTTTGTCATAAGGGAGCGCATTTGCAATACATGTCTTCGTTTCATTAAGAAACTTTGTTCTGACATCAGCTGGTTCTGCTTCACCAATTTCAAGGTACACATATCATCACAATTCCAATTAACTGTTAAAATACCTCTGTGCCTGTGTTAGCAAGTCTCGAGGCTCTCCTACACCGCAGTGTCCAGTTTAGAGGGCTCTACTCAAGTAAAGGTGTCAGTTCTGCTTCAGAATGTCAGTAAAGGAGAGAAATCGGGGATCCTGCCTGGTGATACCTCGGTGTCAGATGGTCTCTGTGACTCGTCCATCCTCTTCTCCCTTGGAAAATATGGTCCCTTTTGGGACCTTAGAGTTCTTTCCTACCAGTCAGTTGGAACCATCTCAATCCATCAAAGAGATTTGAAGTGTATCCTGTTCTTCTAGAGATAATCTGGTCCCTGTGCAGATTTGCCTGTCCCTAACTCTTATGCAATCAAATCTTCATTCCAAGTGGCTTAGGAGCAGCAACTTTGGCCAGTATGATCTGGTCCCATACTAAATGCATCCACATTCATCTTACAATTGCAAAACTCAATAACTCTGTCTCGGAAGTACAATTGTTAGAAAGACTCAACTGAGTTTTTTCAGTTTTCCCAATAAATTTAAAGATCTAATTGGCTTGATTCAAGGATTCATGAATCAGGCAGCATACCATCTAGCAAATAGAAGGGAGCTCCAAGGAGTTGTACAAAATGGAAGGTTTTTACAGGCAGAGGGAGGGTAGGACAAGGAAGTTAAAAGAGCGGATTATTTCAGGCAAGGTTATCTTCCCTTAGGAGAAGGCAGGGGGTCTTGTCAGGCAGATTACCACATTAGTGCTGACCAGGAAATTCCAGACTGATTGGCTTAAAATTCCACTCCTGGGAGAGGCTGAAACTGCAATTAGGTTAGGTATTAAGTTTTACTGGGACTTAGCAAAAGTGACTCCATTTTGAGCCTGTTGGTTTTTTTTTGTAACACGATGCTCTAAACTGACAGGCTGGGTTCACCTAGCAAAGCAACACACAACCTCTATCGCTAAAATATAAAATTAGGTAAAATAAAATAAATTCTACCTCACCAGATACCTCAATAGAATTCCTTATGTCCAGAAAATATGTGTGTATGTACTGTCGGCTGGCCAACACCAAGTTTAGAATTTTTTTGTTTTTTTAATACAAATGCCTTTAGGAAGGATGTATGCACTCCAATTCTCCACAGGATCCACCTAAACATGGAAGCTCAGCTTTCTGCCTGGCCTCTATAGACATTTGAGTTTGAGCACTCTGCTTTATGAGTCTACATGATTAGCTATACCCCTGAAGGTATGGGGGCTAAAGACACACACACACACACACACACACACACACACACACAAACATGAGACCCCATGAGGTGAGAGAAAGCATAACCTTCCTAATATTTGTATGTTTCTATTGTTGATCCTAGAGCTATTTTCAGCAACTTGTCCTCTGAACAACCACAGGGAAAGGGATGGAAATTGAAGATAATCTAGGTAGGAAGAAAAGACACTACAATCACCCCCAGGAGTGAGGCTTTCCCCAGTCCTGCATGTTACTGTAATGGTCAGATTGTCTATTGAATGGTTAAAAAAAATTTTTACTCTACAGGCTTGTTTTGAAGTAAGTCAACCATTGTCCTGTGGGTGTCCACAGGGTCCATCCACAAGAGATGGGGTGTGCTGGAGGGTGAGAAAGAAGGGGAGCCTGACTCCACCACCACCAGGTACCCTCTTCAAGGAAGGAAGTTGTTTTCATCTGTTTGACCTATTGGTGGTCTCACTAGGAGAAAATGAAGCAGTTGAGAAAAAATTGAGAAAATCACTGGGATATGTTAAAATAATTTTTAAAAAAGTCCTCTTTTTAGAGAACTCTACACTTTATTTTTCTTAAGAGAAGTTGAAGAGTAGTGGTTCTCAACTGTGTATGTGCGTTAAGATCATTTGGGGGAGGTTTAAAAATACCGATGCCTGGGTTCAACCTTCAGAGATTCTGATTTAAAATTTGTCTGGGGCATGACCTGAGCATTGAGTTTTTTGTAAAGCTCCTGGCAGATTCTAGTGTGCAACCAGGGTTGAGAATTCCTGCAAGAGAGAGTAAAGGCTAGATTTTGGTTTCAGGGAGGTAGGATGGACTCCTAATTCATCTCTGTCTGTAATGCAAGCTAATCACATAAAATCCATATCCTCGTTATGCATCTATACATTTGGAAAAACTTATGAATATGTATGTTGTTGCTCATTTGCACCTTTTTTTTGCCCTCAAAATAGTTTCATGTGCCTTAAAGAAATGCAGGTAGGATAGCAAGGAAATTGTGAAACAGAAAAAGGAAGTTACAGTAGACTATTCCCCACAGGTTATTAGACCTCTACACTTCCTGGAGCTTCTTGAGGTCATGGCACAATGTGATAAAATCCTCAAAAGCCACAGTAAAAACAGTAAGGATCTCTATAGGACTGGGCTTCAGTTTCCTACCTATAACATGGGGACCATAACAGACACTGCTAATACTTAGTCTGTAACTGGTCTCACCTTCCTCCTTAACAACAGAACATTGTTTTTGTTGGGGGCAACAAAGTGCCCAGGTAAGAAGAAAGAGGAAGATGATGAAAGGGTGAAGATGGAGGAAAAATAAGAGACAGAAGAGGAAGAAAAAAAGCAAGAAGTAGGAGCAGAATGAGCCCTTTCCTCCATTTGCTTGCAAATAGTGGTAGTCAATGGGATGGAAATAGAATGTCTTAAAGACATTTTCAAGGAAATCTCTTTAAATGGGGCTACTCTAGGCAGAAAAAGTGTTCTTGTTCTTGTTACTTTCCCACTTAAAACAAGGATGTGATGGTTGGAGCTGCAGCAACCACTATGGAGACACAAGGAAAAGCAGACAGACTTGCAGATATCTTGGTCCTGAACAAACAACATCTCAACTATAGCCAGTGACACTGGACTCCTGATTACGTGAGGTGCTAAAATTACACCTTATCATTTACAGTCAGATTTCAACAACTTGCAACCAAATTCAGTTCTTAACAAATTCAGGGACAATTGTATCTTACATAGTCTTGTGAGACTGAAATTAACATAGGCTGTATTTCTGGCATTTCTTAGTGATAATTATATTCTTCCATTCCATCAGAATGTATGAAATGCCTACCCTATGCCCAGCATCATTCTTAGTGCTGAAGAACATGACCCAACCTTCATGGAGATTATTTTACTAAAACATTCCTGCTCTTTGCCCAAATGTTTCCTTTTATCTCCATATACATTTTTGAAAACTTTTTGGCTTGTGCAAAATCAGGATTTATACATCACCACTTTCTACAACCCATTTCTAGCAATAGAGTCACACATCTATCTATTGGTCAAATAGGATTTGAATGTACCTGTGTGTATTTGCTTTGCAGGTACCAAATATATCTAAAAAACAGTCACTGCTCAGTCAGTTAAGCATCCACTCTTGGCTCAGGGCATGATCTCACAGTTCGTGAGTTCGAGCCCATATCAAGCTCTGTGCAGACAGTGCAGACCCTGCTTGGGATTTTCTCTCTCCCTCTGTCTGTGTACCCCAGCCCTGCTCTCTCTCTCTCTCTCTCTCTCTCTCTCAAAATAAATAAATGAACTTAATTTTGTTTTAAATAAATAAAAATAAAAAACAGTCACTGCTCTCAAGAATCATGAATTTCTTTTTTTTTTTTTATTAACGTGTATTTATTTTTGAAACAGAGAGAGACAGAGCATGAACGGGGGAGGGGCAGAGAGAGAGGGAGACCCAGAATCGGAAGCAGGCTCCAGGCTCTGAGCCATCAGCCCAGAGCCCGACGCGGGGCTCGAACTCATGGACCTCGAGATCGTGACCTGAGCTGAAGTCGGACACTTAACCGACTGAGCCACCCAGGCGCCCCAAGAATCATGAATTTCTACGAGGAGAGATAACAAAAGCCAGTTAGGCCAGACAGACTATATGTTCGTAACTAGCATCTACTGATCTAACTTATGTACCATGCGTTTTTCAAGCACATCACAGCACGTATCTCATTTATTCCCCGCATCTCTTAAGAGAGACTAATATTATCTTCCTTTGTACCCTGAGCAAACTGCCCCAAATCACACAACTCCTAAGTGGTAGTTCCAGAATTCAAACCCACCGAGTCCAAAACCACAGCTCACGTACTTCATGACTACTCGAAACAAACTCCCGGTAAGTGACAGATGCCAAGGAGAGGCGATGGCAGCCGTCAATGGAGACGTTTGTTTAAAAACTATTCGTGGAGCACCTTCTATATGCCAAACATTGATTGGGACACAACAACTCCATAAGTAAACAAGCAAGGAAAATTGTCCACCAGAGGAGTCATGACTTACATTGTCATAGTATCGGTAATCACTGTGACTGAGGCAAAGGTTCTGAGAGGTCAGGAACAAGGTGAGATACTTTTGGTATTGTTTTAAGCATTTTCAATACCTGCAAAGAAACCAGACTACATTCCTCAGTAAACCACACCAGTCACCAGGAAATCTCACTGTGAGTGACTCCATTCCCCTGCTCTCCCCAAGCCACTTGTGGAACAATTAGGCTTCTATTCTCTTTCTCTCTCTCCCTGCCCAATGATGACTGATATTTTTTAAATCTCCTTTCCCTGCTCCCTTAAAAAAATAGGTGTCAAAATGAGAGTCTGCAAGAGTTTGCCCAAATTTGGTGACATGTGAGAGGCAGTGACTAGCATAAGAAACTAAAATGGTATTTCAAGGATGGCCCTGCTGGGAAGGAATTATTTGCAGAGAGTGTGGTCACTAATGAGAGAAGGTCCCACAAACATCCCCAGTAGAAACCCACAGACACAAGCTACAATCATGCTTTTAATCCTGACGGCTCTTTGTTTTCACAAACTGCAGTAAGCCAAGTCAAAACAGGTTCGATTTGTCTTTGAGAGTAGTCTTTTTTTTTTAAATCAATTTACTTATTTTTGAGAGAGAGAGAGAGAGCACAAGCAAGGGAAGGGTAGAGAGAGGGAGACAGAGAAGAGAAAATCCCAAGCAGGCTACGCACTGTCAGTGCAGAGCTCAATGCAGGGTTTGAACTCATGAACTGGGAGATCACGACCTGAGCCGAAACCAAGAATGGGACTCTTAACCCACTGAGCCACCCAGGTGCCCAAGAGTAAAGAATATTCTTAACGTCACATCTTCAGTATTTAGAAAAAATATATCCATGAAGCTATTATATATATATATATATATATATATATATATATGTATATATGTACATATGTATATGTACACACATATACATATATATACATACATACATACATACATATACATATATAAATATATGAAGTAAGTTTACTTCAGTATCCATTACAAATAACAAGTATCATTGGGAAGCATTTACTTCTGTTGTGTGCTCAATGTTCCACAAGCATTTTCTCCTTGACTCTCTACAACAATCCTAGGAGGTGGGGTCTTTTGTGTACCCCATTTCATAGATGACAGGAGTGAGACTTATGAGCTGGGAAAGCAGTTTGGTGGTTCATGAAAAAGCTAAACATGAATTACCTTATAACCCAGGAATTTCACTACTAGATATATACCCCATAGACTTGAACATGGATACGGAAACGAATCTATGCACACAAATGGCTATAGCAGCATTACTCAAAACAGTTTTTGGAAATAACCCAGATTTCCATCAATCAATAAATGGATAAACAAAATGTGGTGTAACCGTATAATGGAATATTATTCAGCCATAAAAATGTACAAAGTACTAACACATGCTCCAAAAACATTATGCTAAACAAACTGGATACAAAACATCACATATTGTATGATTCCATTTGTATAAAATGCCCATAATGAGAAAACCCATAAAGACAGAAAGTACATTAGTCGTTGCCAGGGACTAGGAGGGAGGGGAAATGGGGAGAAACCGTTTAATAGGTACAGGGTCTCCTTTGTGGGGGATGAAAACGTTTTGGAATGAGATAGAGGTGATGGTTGCACAACATTGTGAATGTACTAAATACCGCTAAATTATACACTTTAAAATGGTTAATTACATGCTAGGTGAAATTCACCTCAATTTTAAGAGTTTTTAAATTGTAAATGAGACCAGATCTGGGGTGGCCATGGAGGTACGCCACTCAGGCCTCGCTTCAAGAGTGCTGGCTGCAAGGAAGGTGGCCGGCTGACAGCCTCCAGCCGCCAAACTGCTGGCTCCTCTCCCCCAGTCCCCCGAACACGGTATTTATGCCCCAGTGCCCTGCTCTCTGTGATCTCTGTGAGTTGTTCCCAGTCAGTGATGGAGCACTGCAGGGCCCCCAGGGCTGTCTGCCCCTGCCCAGCTCTGGATTCACCTGGCAGGCATCTCTGCTTTCGACTGAATGGCAAACTTCACTGCACTTTCCTTTCTTCTTTCCCACGTCAGCCTTGTATTTCACTCCCCCCTCCACCCACCTTCTTCACCGCCTCGTTACTTTATCTGTCACAGACATCTGCCTCCAGTAGATCCCCCGGCACAGCTAACCCCACCTCAGTGTCTGCTTCTTAGGGACCCCAAACTGACACAAAGCCCAATAAATTGCCCATTGTTACACAGACAGTTGGGGGCAAAGCCAGGACTCAGTAGCTCTATTACTAACTTTCTGAACCTAAGTACAAAATCACATTTATTTGATGATGAGAGCTACCTAAATAGGGTTTTCGTGTATTCCCGGTAGAGTGGCTCTGATTTGCTCATTAAATAGCTGTGATTTTGAGCAAACTGCTTACTGTTAGTATTTCTGTTTTCAAAAATGTGAAAATGAAAGTTTGCCAACTTACAACTTGTCAATCCCTTCTCCCTCATGTGTCCATGGCTGACCTCATTGACCTACCCTCAGTCCTTCCTCACCCTAAGAGACCAGGCAGACATTGTAATAGATCAGGGTATATATATATATATATATATATATATATATATATATAAACTGATTTGCTTCCTATCTGTCAGAGTCCACTCTGGCAGCTCAGCCTCATGTGATTAAATTATCACACTTTTTTTTGCCTATTTTTTTAATATGAAATTTATTGTCAAATTGGTTTCCATACAACACCCAGTGCTCACCCCAACAGGTGCCCTCCTCAGTGCCCATCACCCACCTTCCCCTCTCCCCCACCCCACATCAACCCTCAGTTTGTTCTCTGTATTTAAGAGTCTCTTATGGTTTTCCTCCCTCCTTCTCTAACTTTTCTTTTCCTTCCCCTCCCCCTTGGCCTTCTTTCTGGTAAGTTTCTCAGGATCCACACAAGAGTGAAAACATATGGTATCTTTCTCTGTATGACTTATTTCACTTAGCAGAACACTCTCCAGTTCCATCACGTTGCTACAAAAGGCCATATTTCATTCTTTCTCATTGCCACGTAGTATTCCATTGTATCACACTCTTTTTGGCCATGGCACCACCCAGAGCACTGAGTTATCCAAGCAAGACCCCCACTCCTTCCTGTGCAGCATCCTTACCACCATAATCAGCCTAAACCAGAACATCGGGACGAACTGAATTTATCTGACTTTCATATTGATGTCAGTCAACGCTAGATGCCCCAACTCCCAGGTCATCCTTCATCACCCTAGAGTTCTTCACACTGTCTTCTCTCACCCCCATCTCCCATTCCTCACCATGAGCCTTCTAGAAAGTATGGTCCGTTGTCAGTAAAACTCTCCCTTTATCACCATTCCTTTCCGTTTCTCTGACTTACTCTAACTGAAATCTAGCTTTGTGCCGAAGACGCTAGATGGCTTAAGCTCTCTTAACTAATGGTTTCTTTCTTTCCCTTATGCCTTATACACTGAACCTAGAGGTAGGGTGCCATCCTTGTACGTCCTAGTCATTTCTAGATCATTGTCTCTTTCACTGAAACTACCAGCTTGGAACTTAACTCAATTAGACTATACCTACCAGTACCATCCTCCTTCTTAATCTAGCCCTTAGTCACTCCTCATTTCTTACTAAATGTAGCACCTGGCTCATTATTACTCTCTAGTATTAATTCTGTCACGATTCTTGGCGAGCTGTAATATCCATGGGAACCCTTCTTTTATCACTCTGGCCTCTTGGTGGGAAGCTTCTTGATTTCCTCCCTCCATGATGCTGTCTACTCAACATCAGCCAACCAGTCCTCCAGACATTTCCTGAACTTTTTCATCACCATAACCTAATCTCCATTTGAATTATCTTCACTTCATACCACACCCCCATTTTGTACAGCTCACTCACTCTTGTGTCCTGACTCAACATTAATAACCCCACAGGGTCTATAAACCTCATTGCCAGCACTCACTCTTCTCTTGTTCTCATCTCGTTCCATACCCAACTTGGACTCCATGGCTCCTTGCAAATAGGCTAAAATCCCTTCCTCTCTCTTCCTTCATCGTGATTCCCTGATTAACTTAATTTTCCACTTTCTCTGTGCCTGCACCAGGGTACTTGAACTTAGATGGAAAAAAAAAAAAAAGCCATACACAAATGGGGGCTCATCCACGTCACTCAAAACCATTACCACGGCTCTCAGGAGGGTCTTTGAACCTGCCTGACAATCTTCCTACCATTCCCAATCTGTTTTCTCTCCCATGATTCTAGGTGAGAATTTCATATCTTCCCTTTAAAATTCCAGCACCCCCTGCCTCCTCCTCACTCCCCCCCAGAGAAGTCACTTCCAAGTGTACTGAAAAAATAGAAATAATGAGAAAAGAACTTCCTTGAGAGGCCACTGTCGTGTTTCCCCCTCCTCATTTATTTTATCCCATGTTTTCTTACTAGCCCTTACCCCAGCCCAGACCTACTATTTATGCAATCAATTCTTTATTGGTTTGTCATCCATTTTCCCCTGCAGAATCTAATTTCCAAGATAGTAAAGATTTGTCTTTGTTCATTGCTATATCCCGTGCAGTGCCTGGCATGTAGTAGCATTCGATAAATATTTGCTAATTGTGTATCTATTATGTTGTACAGGCACAACTCACAGTTCGCAATCACAAAGTAATCCTACTCTGTCTTCTTTGTCCCTTTAAAACTGTTCTCATGCTGCTAGTTTTGCCAGGAACTTCTGCCGGATTCTTGGTTTTTCTCATCATCCTTCAGTATACAAAGAGTTTTTTCTTGTCCCTGTGAGTCACAAAACACTGCTTCAATTCAGTAATTAAAATGTGTAGTCCCATGTAAAAGTATATTTCAATTGAAATGAAAGCTTCTCTCTCTCCTCCAGCTCAGACTGCTCTGAAAGAAAGAAGGAAAGAAAGAAAGAAAGAAAGAAAGAAAGAAAGAAAGAAAGAAAGAAAGAAAGAAAGAAAGAAAGAGAAACTGAAACCTTTGGTCAGAAGGTGTTAGACTGACCTCATCCCTTTCCCAGCCTTTTTTCCCTCTTCCGCAATTTGCAATTCAAAGCTTTTTTTTTTTAATTTTTTTAATGTTTATTTATTATTTTTGAAGGAGAGAGAGAGAGAGAAAGAGAGAGAGCAGGGGAGGGGAGGTGCAGAGAGAGAGAGGGAGACACAGAATCCAAAGCAGGCTTCAGGCTCCGAGTTCCCAGCACAGAGCCCGACGCGGGGCTCGAGCTCACGAACAGTGAGATCATGACCTGAGCTGAAGTCGGACGCTTAACCTACTGAGCCACCCAGGCGCTCCGCAATTCAAAGTTTCTGATGGCTTCCCCCAAACCCAATGTCCAGGAAAATGAGAGAAGAGAGTAAAGGGAGAAAGACATTTATTAGCTGACACTACGTTGTTGATTTTATCATTGACTTTTTCTGAAGTTGTCAGATGTTCACAAGTGACTCTTCTGTGATGCTTTCAAGGGTTATTTGATGTCCTTCCATCACCATGGGCCTCACCTGCAATTTCATAGACAAGGTGACTATGTCTCTGTTTTAGCTGACTCTTACTCCTTTCCTCCAGTCCTGGGAGTCCAGCAGTATCTCCAGCGGCTCTCTGCTTAGATCTGCTCATCTCTTTTGGACATGATCTAAGACCATTCCATGCAGGTCTCTCTTGTGTGTAGCCACATGAATTCCTAGGAACTACTCATTCTTCCTTTACTCTGACAAACTCTTTTTTATTTTATTTTATTTTATTTTATTTTATTTTATTTTATTTTATTTTATTTTATTTCGTTTCATTTCATTTTATTTGAGAGAGAGAGAGAGTGTGTGTGTGTGTGTGTGTGTATGTGATGGGGGACAGGGGCAAAGGAAGAGACAGAGAGAGAGAGAGAGAGAGAGAGAGAGAGAGAGAGAATCTTAAGCAGGCTCCACGCTCAGCGCAGAGCCCCACATGAGGCTTAATCCCACCACCCCGGAATCATGACCTGAGCTGAAATGGAGTCAGAGACTTAACTGACTGAGCCACCCAGGTGCCCCTGCTCTGGCAAACTCTTATGTGCCTATTGCCCAGTGCAGCAAGCTTGCCTTTGTTCTAGCAGTTGAGCATTCAGCCAGCCAGCCCATCCCCACTGTAACTTCACAGCAAACCTGAGTCTCCAAAAAGCCACATCATAATAGGTAACACTTATTTTGGCACTTAATATATGTGCTTAAAATATATTAATTTACTTAATCCTCAAACAGCCTTTAGAAGTATATACTATAATCACTTCCATCTTACAGATGGGGAACTGAGACACCCCCATTATTGCAGGTCCCCAGTGATGGGTTCTAGCCACACACTTTGGGATGTGGTTTCTGTTATCTTTAGCCTCAGCCAAAGCAACTGAAGTCATTAGCTAATAAGTATAGAGTAGATAATTTTTAAGGTCTTTTCCAGTACTTATAATTTTGACATTTAAAATTATATTACTGTCCCATCCATCCATGGCAAAGCATAGGAATGGTGGTGGTGGAGGATGTAGAAGATTGGAAATGGCCTTTTCTGGCCTAAATCCCTGGAGGTTCCCCCCATGTGATTCTAGCTACAACTTTGTAGTTCAGCAGGACACTAGCAAAACTAGTCTAGATGGTATGTACTCATGGAACCGTGAAGTTATAACTCTTCCCTGGTCCTATTAGCAGATGTTTAATTGACCATTCAGACTTGCACCAAATTGCATGCAGCAAATGAAAGCATAGTGCCAGAGAACTGGACATGAAGACCTGTGTTGTTGTTGTTTTTTTCTTTTTTTTTTTAAGTATATACTTAGAAACCAAATTCCCAACTGTTTATCTCTGCTCCCATACAATTCCAACATTCTTTTATTGAAAAGATCTCAGAAGAGTGGGAAGCAAAATTAACTCCATGATAACTAGTTGGAGGTTTTCTGATATGGGGAAAAAAAGGCAATAGACATGAATTTTATGGCGGTATTTTGGTACTCCCTGCTGAGGTATCTCTTGCTCGGAAAGGGAAAAAGCTGGGGACTCATCTATGAGTTCAGAGGATATCTAAAATGGCTTCCTCATCTGGGGTCTGTGATCATCATGGAGTTTTGGTACCATTTGTTAACGTCCAGCTGAAGAGCACAACCATGATGTAGGAATGAGTACAGCAAGGGAATATTAAACATTAGAAGGCTCTTCAGCCTCATGTTTTGGATTCTGAAGGCTCTGCAGCACACCTGGAGGGCAGGAGTCCCCTGGCTGCCAGTCTGCCGATGTGACTGGGGAGGCATCTGTGAGCCCAGAATTAAAAGCCAAGGAGAATCCATAAAAGTAAGTATGTAATAATAAGGTGGATATAGAAAGAAAATGATGCCAGGCCCTTGCCCCTCTATCCCTTCTATAGTTATCTTTATTTCATTCCATCATAGTCATCTCTTAACTCTTTTCTTTGCTTTTAGACTTTCCTACTCCTATCCAAACTCAACTTCACAGCCAGAGTCATATTTCTAAAATGCAAATCTGATCATGTCACTTCTCTGCTCAAAAGCTGTTGCTCCCCACTGCCTACAGGCTAGAGTCCAAACTCATTAAAATGGAAGTCAATGCCCTTGAAAGGCTGGCACTGACCCACCTTCTGGCCTCATTTCTCAATGTAATATTTCTAAACCCATCATGATCTCTCCTTTCTCTCTGTGAGCCTTTGCACATGCAGCCCTCCTGTCTAGAAGTCCCTGCAGTTAGGAGGGGATCCATGGTAAGTAACAGAAAACTCAGCTTAAATGGGCTTTAACAAGGAAGCTGATGTATTGGTTCACAGATTGGAAAGTCAAGAGGTTGACAGGATCCATATTTGATTGAACCAATGGACGCTGGCATTATCAATGGCCTGCTTTCATGCCATCTCTCTTCTCTGTTTTCTGCAGTGTCCAGTCCAATATCTGGGAGGCTCATGTTGGGGTAATAGGATGACTGACGATCAGCAGTAAACAGGTCTTCATGGGAGGGAGCATACACACTTTGAGGAAAGAGTGGTTCTCAGAGAAAAATCTGGATGCTAAAAAGTGAAATGGAGGAATAAAGTTATAGGACATCTTTCAGTAAATGATTTTTAGACATCTTTCCAGTCCAGTTCAGGTGTTCCATGAGCTGTAGAGAACACCCCTTTCCCTCATGCTAGGTTAACAGTTTGTTCTTTCATGCTTATCTTTCACCTTATGCACAGCTCTTCCATTAATACTCCTACAAGTCATGGGGCACCTGGGTGGCTCAGTAGGTTGAGCATCTGACTCTTGATTTTGGCTCAGGTCATGATCTCATGGTTCATGTGTTCAAGCTCCACATTGGGCTCTGCACTGATAGTTTGGAGCCTGCTTGGGATTCTCTCTCTTCCTCTCTTTCTGCCTCTCTCCTGCCCATTCATTCTCTCTCTCTCTCTCTTTCTCAAAAATAAACATTTAAAAAAATACTCCTAGAAGTCCTAAACGTTTCCATATTGGCCTACTATGTGCTGACTATCTGATATACATTAATTTACTTAACACCAACAGTAAAACTTTGAAATAGATATTTGATATCCATGTTTTATTTATGAGGAAACTGTGATGAGAAGTTAAATAACTCTCCCATGGTAACACAGTTAGCAAAACTCTCTAACATATGCGTTCATATTGCTTGCTCTGTACTATGTAAATGAAAACACATCACAAAATATCCACTCGATCACAGTCACCAGAAAGATATGTTGGATGGGTCATAATACTTATCACACGGTCTTGTATTTATGGGTCTCCCTTCCACACCAGCTATAAAACTCTTATAAAAAGGGATTGTATTCTATTTCCATTGAGAGCCCTGGAGTGTCATGATTAGACATTGTAGAGACAAACCTAGCCAGTCTGTCTCTACCTGACATCCTCCACTTCCTGTGAGACTGTGGGCAAATTTTTTAACCTTCCTATATCCACGTCCCCTCATCGATAAAATGGGGATAATAATAGTACATCACAGAGTCATTATACAAATTGAATAAGGTACAGAAAAAGCCCAAACACATATGCCTGAAACATTGAAAGCCCTTGACCAATTTTACATAAAAATGATTGTTGTGTACCTTTCATCCCCTTAGGATAGTGCCTGAAACAAGGCAAGATAGTCAATGAAATATGATCAGTCATGGGTAAGATCCTTAATCCTGCAGAATACTTAACTTTTCCTCCAGTTTTCCCCACTGTTTTCTAGTTCTATGGACACACAAATGTTTTCTGTGCCTGAAAAGCAACCAGGACCTGGTTAGCACAGAACAGTGACCTTTTGGTGTCATGGATGGGACACACGGAAGAGGGAAAAAAAAAGTCATATGCTAGTGAGGGGGAAATTAAACACGGTCAAGGAATCAGGAGATTTTGGTTTCTAAAGCTGTTCTTAACTGTGTGGGACATTGGAATGATATCAACAGAACTTGATAACATCTAAATGTGTGGATTGAGTAAGAAAGAGAAATTCAGGGATCTATTCTGCTATTGGCCAAACATGTCAATGCAATAGGCCTTGATCTTCCACCTGTGAAATGGGGAATAGCATCATTAGCCTTTCTCACTGCATTGCTCTAAAGATCAAATGAGCTTCCCATTTAATGACTAACACTCTACAAGAAAGAGCCAACACAACCATTCAAGCTGAAGAAAAAGCAGCAGCTGGTGCAGGTGTCCAAGGAGGTAGTGTCTCATACTTCATTTTAAGGACTTGGGACTTCATCCTAATGGGGGGGGGGGAGCACTAAAGAGCTGGTCAGTAGAGTGGCATTATATTTGCATTTTAGAAACATTTCTCTGATTATAGTTTAGATAAAAATTGTGGGAAAGTGAAGCTTGCAAAACCAGTAAGGGGTTATTGCAGGAATGTAGACAAGAATTAATGGGAGACTGGGCTGGGGTTGCAGCTATGGGAAAGAAGAAAATGCACGAATTAAACCTGTTCAGTAGAACTTGGTGATGGACTTAATGTGGGCCTTAATGAAGAAAGAGGAATTGAGGATATTTCCCAGATTTTCTGATTTATCCAACAGGACGAAGGCAGTGTCACTTTTTAAAATGAGAAAACTAGTAGATCAAAGTTAAAAATAATCATTCTTTTCAGAAATTAAAACAAGACACAGAAGAGATTCTTACCTATGACCTGTTATAATGTAGACTCATGGATTTCATTAGAATGATTTTATACCAATTATTATAGGATCTAGTCCAGAGAATAAATATGTGGAATTAAAGGAAATGACAAGAGAAGAATTTGTCAAGTCCATTTATTCATTCAGCCAGTATGTCAGGTACTATTCTAAACAACTTTTTAACAATAGTAAAGAAGAGAGAAGGTCCTTGCCCTTTGGAAGTTGATGTTCTAGTGGGGGCAAAATATATAATAAACAAACAAATAGGAAAAATCATATAGCACTGAGGATTACTCAGAACATTAAGATAACTTGACATGATGGGAAGGCCAGGGGATTTTTTTTAGGGGCAATAGGAAGAGGTCACTCTGACGGAGAAAACACTGAAGCTGACGCTTAAATAATAAGAAGAGGAGTCAGTGACCCTTATAATCAAGGGAAAGGGCCTGCTAAATAGAGGGAACAGCCAATGCAAAGGCCCTGTGGCAGGGCATGTTGTTCAGGCCAACCACAGAGAGTTATGAAGAGAGTGGCACAAGAAGTTGGAGCCGTGAGCAGTGCATTGTAAACTGGGGCTTAGAGTCACATTTTATTGCACATGTAAAGGGAGGCCATAAAAGAGGTTAAATCATTTTGCATGTTTAAAGGTACCCTCTTTACTGTGTGGAAAATGGGTTGTGGGAGCCAGGAGGAAAATTTGGGCCCAGGTAAGAAATGTTTGGTGCTTGGTGATTAAGGATCTGCAATTGTTTTTAGTAATACCATTGACATAGCAAGGGAAGGATCCCTGCGCAGAGAAACTTACAATGACTTACAATGACAAAGGGAAGCATGCACAGCGCAGTGAGGAGGGAGAAGGTCAGTGGCGGAAAGGCTGCCCACACTGAAGTTAAGAAGGGCCCCACGCCTCCCTGGAAGCAGGGAGAGTGCCAGGTTCCCACTGGGCAAAGAAAATTGGCAATCATTTGAGGGAGGAAAGGGAAAAAAGGGGGAGTCAGGGAATCTACGAAGAGCACGCGTTAATTTAAGGATATATTTATATTTGGTTTCATTTTGAAATATATATTTGCCTTGTTAATAAATCTTTTATTTTGAATTATGTGTAGTGAGTGCTAGGTACTGGGACGCCATTATCTTTGAGGATGTACTATAAAGTCTCCGAAGGTCTGAATTTATCTGAGAAGTGAACATGCCAAGTCATCACAAGAGACGAGGGGGAAAATAAAAAGAGGACACATTACAAGCTTTGTTGGGGGTTGGAGCACAAGGGAAGGGAACTTAAAATAAAGAAGTAGAAGCAGCTCAAGACAGAAAAGGAAAAACATGCCGACTCCTTGACAATGAAGCAAAAGTCTTGGAAAAGCCAATTTGTGCAAAATGCCCAGAAAAAGAAAAGAAAAATTAGGAGGGACACTCAGAATGGTTGGAGGAACGTGTTAATAATGGAAGAAGAAGAAGAAGAAGAAGAAGAAGAAGAAGAAGAAGAAGAAGAAGAAGAAGAAGAAGAAAAAGAAGGGGGAGGGGGAAGGGAAGGGGGAGGGGGAGGGAAGGAGGAGAAAGAAAGAAAGAAAGAAAGAAAGAAAGAAAGAAAGAAAGAAACTAAAACAAAAATGCCCTAAACACAGATGAAGTAATACACTCAGGGAAAAGTGTCCACATACTTGACATAACGGAGAAAGAAAGACAAGAATGAGAGTATTTTCAAGAAAGACACTGAGTTGAGGCATCCTACATTCTAGAGGCAGGTATGAACCCAGATGCTGCTTCTTTTTCACAGTGTCAGACAATGACAAGTTCCTTTAAATTTTCTGAGCCTCATTTCCTTTATCTTACAGATAGGGAAGATGGAAAGAGAAAGTGACAATATATGGGAAGGTTTATAAGCACTAAGAAATGACAGTGGAGAAATAAATTCCGGAGAAGTCTTGAATAACACATGCACACATATATCCACACAGATACATCCACCTGTGTGTGCGCACACACACACACACACACACACACACACACACTTTATAGATCACCTCAGCATCTGGGTGGTGAATAATTTGAACAGGATATGAAACTAGAGAGACCTGGTTAAAAACAGTGTGAAAGCAGAGGCACAGAGTAGAGAGCCCAGAATCAGACCCATTGCATATATGGAAATTTGATGAATGAGTCGATGCTGCAGTTGATGAGAAAAGGGGGGACTATCCAACAAGAGGTGCCGGGGAAACTGGTTATCTATATGGGAAGAAATAAAAACAATTGTGCACCTTAGACCATATGCAGAAATTTGTATAAAGAACTATTGAAAACTTTAAAAATTACATAGAAAAACATTCTCACTTTTAAGGGAAGATTTTTAAAATAAGACACGAGGTAAACAACCTATAGAAAAAGGAATGATAAATCTGACTATTGAAGTTATAGACTTTAGTTCATCGGAAGAATTCTCAAATAAGAGGAAAGATAAATCACAAACTTGAATAAGATACACACACACACACTCACACATGCACACACACACATACATCCTTGACTGCCTCTACCCCCTACCAAGAAAACTACTATTCTGTAATTTGTTAATTATCCCCTTGTTTTTTCTTTATAGTTTTATCACATATGTATGTTTATGCATAATATAGTTTTGCTTGGTTTTGAAATTTAAACAAATGGAATCATAATATTTTCTTTGGGGCCATGAAAACCATAGTATTATGGTTTCTAGCTCTATTCTTGTTGATTTAGGTAGCTACTTCATTATCATAGTTGTATTGTATTTCATGGAACAAATATACCACAGTACAGTTATTTATTTCTCCTATTGTTCACCTTTGAATTGTTTCAAGGGTTTTACTCTTATGAACAAAGTTGTTGTGAACATTCTTGTATGTGCCTCCCGATGCTCACAGGAGAGATCTCTTCACAGCAGGAGTTAGCAAACATTTTCCACAAAGAGCCTGATATTAACTATTTTAGGCTTTGCAGACAATATGGTATCAGTTGCAATTATTCAATGCCATTTAGCATGAAAGCAGCAATAGATACTATGGCTTTAAATAAAACTTTATTTATATAAGCAGACAGTAGGCCAGATTTGGAACATGAGCTATAGTTTGCCAACCCTTGGTATAGATAATAATTTTTACAATAATCAAAAATATTAATACTGAGGAACAGAGCAAGCTGCAATAAAACATGTTATAATTCTGTTTGTTTACATTTTGGAACCTAGCAAAATTATAACATATCATAATGTAATTTGGAGATATTTATATGAGTGGCAAAACTACAGAAAGCAAGGAGGTCATTAACAACATGCAGGGTGGTGGTTTTCTCTGGGGATGGGGATGAATGCAATCAAGAACTCTTCAGAAATTTTGGTGATATTCTAAGGTTTAAACTGATTAGTGGAGGGGCGCCTGGGCAGCTCAGTCAGTTGGGCGGCCAACTACAGCTCTGGTCATTATCTCACAGTCTGTGAGTTCGAGCCCTGCATCGGACTCTGTGCTGACAGCTCAGAGCCTGGAGCCTGCTTCCGATTCTGTGTCTCCGTCTGTCTCTGCCCCTTCCTTGCTTGCTCTCTGTCTCTCTCTCTCAAAAATAATAAACATTAAAAAAATTTTTTTAACTGATTAGTGGATAAAAGGAAGTCATTTTGTTATTAGTTTTTAAACAACACTTTTAAGTCCTCTAGACTCCTCTATTATATAAAATGAAATATGTGTGCATGTGCACATGTGTGTATGTATGTGTACATTTTATTTCACAATAAAAACAAAGAATTTAAAAAAAAAACTATTATAGTGGTCCAAGTGATGGTGGCTTGCTCCAAGCTAGTGGAGACTAAGACATGGGTTTAGATTTATAATACATTTGGAATCCAAAGTGACAGGACTTTGTGACTATTTGCGTGTGAGTATCGGCAAGGGGTTGAGAGGGGTACTCAGAGGTGACTCCTGCGTATTTGCATCTGGACTGGGTAGACACGCCATTATTTCCTGACGTGGGCGGACTTGAGTGAGGTGAAACAGAGTTCAGTCTTGGGTGAACTGGTGATCACAGGTGGGATACATGACAGGGGTCAGCCCTAGGCAGCTGAGGGGACAGGTCTTGCTCAGGAGAGGCTGAGACTGAGACTTAGTAGGGAGTCATCAGCCCCAAGATGGCATTTCATGCTGTGGGAGTGGTTGGGATATGCCGGGTACTGAGCACAGAGGAAGAGCGTATGTTTGGTGGTGAATGCTTTTGTCTCAGAGTCAGATCAGTACTTGGCCACCCACCAGCCAAAATGACTTGGGGAAGTTACTAAACCTTCACTGCTTTAGTTTCTTCATTATGTGAAGACAAATGCAATTAAGGTACAAGGTCCTAGCACGTAGTAGGTGCTTGATAAAAGATAGCTCTTAACTAATATCAAGGTCACAGAAAATGTTGACCTGGTGAATGGGCAGAGAGACATGAGAAAGATTATCTATTCAATTTTGCCCTTTTTATTCTTTCTGGGGAGAAATATCCACCCTTCTACCAAAACTGTATCTTTTATTCCCAGCCTGAGGCAAGTGGAAAGCAGTGGGGAGAAACCAAGGAAGGAGGAAGAAGCAAGGGAACACTGGCTTACCAGATTATATTGCATTTTAACACAACATAAATCTCCCCGAACTTGTTTCCTGCCCATTAGCATCACATCCTGCGCTCTCTCTAAGTAGTCTGCCCAAGTCCCTAAATGTATCTGGACCATGCATAAACTTCATTTTCCCTTCCTCTTTTCTCTACTTTTCATTAAGCTCATCCACCCACATCATTTTTCCCTCGATGAAAGCCACCAGGCTCATCTGGAAAAACATTAAGCTCTCAGTTTTGTCTGTCACTGGGAAACATTTTCAGATATTTGGTATGAAGGTTGCTGGAGAAAAACAAATTGTGTTCTCTCCTACCTGCCAGCATTGGCTGCTGCTATACCAAATTTAATGAAAGATTGCCATCAGGTGTCTAAATGCTTAAGCGACCCGAAGGTCAGAGGATTCCTTCTCTGCTGTTGTACAACCCAATGTGAGTCACAGACTCCTACTGCTGATGCAGGGAAGGAAATAACAGATATAATCACGAAACTCTTTTTCCATTGTCTTGTCCAGAATTTTAGGCAAAAAAATATATATTAAAATATTAAATGATTTAAAATATGCTCAATGAGAAAATGTGAAATTGAAAACTCACCTTTTCCATAAATCACTGCTACATGTTGTTACATCCTCTGAAATTCCAATAGTTTTCCCAAAAATTATTAGAAATGATCCCTTTAATTGTGAACTGGTTAACCAAAAATATCAGTCCTTCTCAGTGAAAGTGACATGATATGAAATACTGAGTGGTCTCAGCTTTCAGAAAATGGCAAAGCTATACTCCAGTTTCAAGCATAATAATCTATTCATTTATACAGCCACTGTTTAATGAGCATGTACTAAGTGGCAGAGACTGTGCCAGACTCCAGGAAGAAGCAGTAGAAGAAAATAGATGAGGTCCCTACCTAGTTTGCATTACAGTTAGAGGTGTGAATTTGAAATAGATTGACGATAAACAAAGAAAAAAAATCTGATTACAGGGCAGAAGAGCTATGAAGAAACAGGGTGGGGTCCTAAAGGACCCTGAAAGCAGAGTGTTGGGGAAGTGGGGCAACCCCTCTAGGGAGGTGATATGGGCACTGATGTCAAAAAGGTAGGAGTCAGCCATTCAGGTGGTGATGGTGGGGAAGCCTGGACCTGTGGGAGTCTCCCAGGCAGTGAGATTTGCAAAGGCAAAGGTCCTGGCTGGGAAAGAATTTGGCTTGTTCATGGATCACAAAGGAAGCCGCTGAGGGGTTCATAGAAGGAAGTGAGTATAAGAGCACATTTGTGAAGTTATGGGCCATAAGAGGATTATATACAGTCTTTGGACTCAGGCATCCTTACCCGCTTGTGCTCAGTCTCAGCGAAAAATGGCTATGAGTCTGGTAGCTATTTTGATTTCTCTTTCTTTGTTAGCCATGTTCTATCATTGATCAGGTTTGCCTATGCAATGTTTTACAAATCGCCAATCACAGCTCCTGGCCTATTTTTTAAGCTCTTGATCTATTAAACCTGGCCCATTGAAGAAGCCCCACCCCCATCCCAGGCCCTGGATTCCCACTGCCTCCCTCTCCTCCTTCAGCCTAAAGTTTTTCCACTCTGCGAAACAGTTAGCTTGTTAAAACCTCCAACCAGGCTACTCCATGTTCGACAACTTCAGAAGCTCTCCACTGCTCAGCCCACTGAACTGCAGAACACAACTGAAGGGCCCTCACCATCTAGCCTCAATTTACACTCCTGATTCACTGTTGCATTGGCTTCCTAGAGCTGCCCGAACGAAGTACCACAGACTGGATGGCTTACACATCAGAAATCTACTTTCTCTCCGTTCTGAAGGCTAGAAATCCAAAGTCAAGGTGTTGACAAGGTTGGCTCCTTTTGAGGGCCATGAGAGGTGGATCTGTTTCAGAACTCTCCTTGGCTGATAGCTGGCTGCCTTTTTCCTGTGTCTCTTTGTATTATCTTCTATTTGTGTCTGTGTCCATATCTCCTTATAAGGACACAAGTTATAGTTGTCCTTATAGGGCCTGCCCTAATGGCCTCATTGTAACTTGATCATTCTAAGGGTGCCTGGGTGGCTCAGTCGATTGAGTGTCTGACTCTTGATTCCAACGCAGGTCATGACCCCAGGGTTGCGGGATCAAGCCCCATGTCAAGCTCCACACTGAGTGGGGAGCCTGATAGAGGTTCTCTCTCTCTCTCTCTCTCTCAATCTGTCTCTCTCTCTCCCTCTGCCCATCTCCCACTCACTCGCATGCATGCACACACTCTCTCTCTCTGGTAAAAATAAATAAAATAACCTGAGTACTCTATAAAGACCCCATCTCCAAGTAAGGTCACATTCTGAGATCTGGGAGATTAGGATTTCAACATAAACATTTTATAAGTGACACAGTTCAACCCAGAGCACCTCCCATACCGCATCCAACACTCATCCTATGCTCTGATGGCATTTAACACTGTGTCCCCCATATCATCCCTGAATCTTTGAGGCCACCAGGTGTTCCCTCCTTCTTTTCCAAACTCCGTAGATGGAAGTCCCTTCATGTCTTACTCAATTTGGTAAAATCTTACTCACCAAAAAAGACAATCTCAAAAGTTATGACCTCTGTAAAGTCCCTCAGCCCCACACTCGTACAGTTGGAAGAAATGGCCTCACTCTTGTTTTTTTGTACCAATTTGTTTATAACTGGACAGGTCTTGTGATGCATTCTATTATTTAGTTTGGGGCATGCCCATCCCCACAGGTAGAGGGTGACAAGCTGTTGCATGCCCTGCCTGCAACAGACTCTCAACAAATTGTTAGTGGACCACGCTTACATGGCCCTGCTTCTGCTCTCAGTCTGTTGGTTTTTCTTTTTAGAAACATTTTTGTTGGAGACCTTTGACAATGACAAATGGTATTATCAGAATAATGATGGAGACGATGGAATGGATCATGTTGTCAGACTCTGCAGTTTCTTTTCTACATGAAGTATTGACCAGCTACGTGATTGAAGGAAAATAAAAGTATTATCCATTGGATGAGTGGTTGGACTTGACAACCTTTAAGCTGTCTTCCATCTCTCAGGAGTGTAACAGAACTTTCAGCTGCTTCACTCCCATCCCCCACTTCATAAAGAATCCTTTATTACCCAGATTCTAAGGTGCATTAGAATGAATAATAATCCAAAGAATAAAGGTGTCCCATGGTCAAATGAGTTTGTCTGAAGCTAACTTCCAAATCTCACTCTTGAAGATGACAATGATGTCAACATATTAAAGATTCTGGGGGTGCCTGGTGGCTCAGTCGGTTAAGCATCTGACTCTTAATTTTAGCTCAGGTCCTGATCTCATGGTTCATGAGTTGGAGCCTCACATTGGGCTCTGCACTGGGCATGGAGTCTGCTTGGGATTCTCTCTCTCTCTCTCTCTCTCTCTCTCTCTCTCTCTCTCTTTCTCTCTCTCTCTCTCTCTCTCTCTCCTTCTACCCCTGTTCCCTGCTCACTCTTTCTCTCTTAAAATAAATACATATTTTTAAAAAAAGATTCTGAAAAATCAACCAGCAAAGACTTTTTAAATTTGTTCCAACATTTCTCCCATGCAGTTGATTACAGAAACTTGTATACATATAAATATATATACACACACCTATAATGCATAAATTTATAAAATAGTTATTTGCATATAAAAATATATACATATATTTACATATGTTATATTATATATATATATATATATATATATATAAAATGCCTATTTGCACTGTTGTTATCTATATATCTATCGGCATTTATAAATGCCGATAGATATATAGATAACAACAGTGCAAATAGGCATTTTATCTTAAGAAACTAATGTTCTGGGGCACCTGGGTGCCTCAGTTGGTTGAACGTCTGACTCTTGGTTTCGGCTCAGGTCATGATCTCATAGTTTCATGGGTTCGAGCTCCACATTGGACTCTACACTGGCAGCATGGAGCCTGCTTGGGATCCTCTCTCTCCCCCTCTCTCTGCCCATCCCCTGCTCTCTCTCTCTCTCTCTCTCTCTCTCTCTCTCTCTCTCTCAAAAACAAACATCAAAAGAAAATAAAAACAAAGCTAATGTCCTGTATAACCTGTGTTAGGAATGACAAACCCAGTAACATTCACTGGACCTAGTAACAAAGGAGAAGCATTTACATTTCTTATATTTTTTAATATTATATACTTATATTTTTCTCTTACTCTACACACATGGATTGGAGGGAGCAATATAAAACTCATTTCTCCACCTAATTCCTCCCTAAAGACATAATAGCAGTGAGTCCTGAACTTCCAAAGACATGGTAAACCTAGTGATTATCATTTCAAGGTAAAATTGTTAGCACTTTAGGTAACAGATTCTCGAAATATTTGTTCAACAGACGTCTGTGATTTTGGAAAAGCTCTACATTAGGTCTCTGACTCATGAGGATTTTGCAAATGATGATTGTGATGATCGGTTTTATGTGTCAATTTGGCTGATGCTTGCCTGAGGTTATTCAATCCAACACTAATCTAGGTGTTGCTCTGAAAATATTATGTAAATGGGATGAAAGTCCATAATGAGTTGACTTTGAGTAAGAGAATTTGTTTTAGATAATTTGGATGGAGCTGGTTCTGTCCATTGAAAGGCCTGCATTGCCACTGGAACCTCCTTGATGTAAGTGGAAGTTCCACCTGCGACCAGCAGGCTCGACTTGAATCCATAAGTTCCAGAGACCCATCCAGATGACCTCCCTACAGATTTTGGTCTTGCCTAAACCGTCTCCACAATTTCATTAGCCAATTCCTTGCAATAAATCTCTTAATATGTATCTCCTACTAGTTCTGCTTCTCTAATTGAACACTGATTGATACCAAGGTGATGTGTTTTCTATGGCCACTTACAGTTTCTTTAGCTTTTTTGATCAGAAGCATTGTAGGGGCAGGAAACAAATCCCATTCATTTGTTGGACTATCTGCTGGACTTGGTAGAGTTGAGCTCAATAAAAGTGAACTGAGTGAAATAATCAATATAGGCCTAATCCATGACAATGGCATATTTAAATAGACTTCTTTGTGCTTCTGTGTGGTTTTAAAATAACCCACTGAAGTCATATTTTTTGTGGTTTTGTTGAGGAAGGAAAAGAGCTCCATTTTTCTCCAATCTTCTATAGAATGAAAGAAAAATATAAAAGCACTATAAACACAAGCTTTGCCTAATTATTAGGGAAATTACATGGAGAAAGTACAGCAAACAAAATAGTTTCAAGGGTAATAACACTGTGGCATTTTTGTAAAACTCTAGAATGTTGTAACAAAAATTCCAATTTTATGATACAATCCCATAACTTTACAAATACACAAAATACTGGAGGTATTTTTTTAATCATTTTTGTCACATTCTAAAATTCAGGTGCATCATAAGGAAAAGCCCAGGGTTTCAATGGAGATATACTGGTAAGGAAAAAATAAACTAGCATAATTTTCACTGAGTGTATATATGATAGATGTTTGATTCCCAACAAACATGTTCCTCCTTTAACGATAGGTCAAGTGATTATGATGAAGTGAAACAGGCTTTTGAATGTACAAAGGATGTGTATGTATGGGAGTGGAGAGAGGGAAAGACAAATGTTACTTGTTCAAGAGTAGAGAAATGAGGAAAATTACCTAGAGTTCTACTCCATGCCAACTTTGATGATACAGGGGGATAATGAAGTAGGTTATACATCTTACATCATTTAATCTTTACAATTTTGTAAGATACATTTTGTTATTGATATTTTACAGAGGAGGCTCTGTACAGTTACAGAGGAGGCTCAGATAGGTTTAATAATTGAGTCAATAACTAGTCAGTCAAAGAGTCAGGATTTGAATTCAGGGCTGACTCTGAAGTTGATGCCATTTTTCACTACATAAATGTTCCCCCTGCATTTTTATCACACTTTATAGTAGGTAAACTCTTTAATATATGTTTGGGTTTGGGGTCATAAATAAATAACATCTATTTCTCACATCTATCTCTTAAGAATGGAGTAGAAAAGTTAGATAGATGGAGGACAAGTATCTCATTTATTGTAGGTAAATGTGGAAGGGAGAAGCTGGCTTCAATGTGCAACCACATTAAAACTTCCCAGTATTGGGACACCTGGGTGGCTCAATCGGTTGAGTGCCAGCTCAGCTCAGATCATGATCTCACAGACCGTGAGTTCGAGCCCCACATCAGGCTCTGTGCTGACAGCTCAGAGCCTGGAGCCGGCTTTGGATGCTGTGTCTCTTTCTCTCTCTCAGCCCCTTCCTCACTCACGCACACTCACTCACTCTCTCTCTCAAAAATAAAATAAACATTAAAAAAATGTTTTAAAAAAGGTTAAAAAAAAAAAAAAAACTTCCCAATACTACTTCCCAAATCTAGACCTTGGAAAATCCCACCTGAGGGAAAGTGTAGATCAGACATCATTACTCAGAAACTTTGAACTATATGCCTGCCTTTTTCCTTATTAGTAGGAGTAGTTACAAATTGAGTCCTTCCTTTAGAAACCAGGCTTATACCCTGATCCACATGTACTAACCGTATGGAAGATCAAAGCAGAAAACACCCATGCTATAGGCAGATAAATTCAAAGGGAGAAACTGGAAATGGATTTAGCTACACACAATCAGTGACCTCTTCTTAATCTCGGTGGTCAGAAAAGTCACACTTCTCCAAAGGAGAGGAACGGCTGAGTGGTGGAGAAAGATCAGAAGCATAGATTCTAAAATTTTCCCTCTGGAAAGTGTGGTGAAACCCCACCCACCAGCTCTCCTCACTTTGCTGATCATGGACATTTAAGAAGAGGGAATTGTAGCCCTTTCTAATATTTTTACAACTATGTCAATCAGAATGTAGCTACCTCTCTGGATGGAAATAGGGGAGGCTTATCATTTTATCTGGAACAATCTTACTCCCACTTTAATGAGGTGGTTCCTCCATACTGCTACCTTTTTGGAAGAGCTGGAGGGTAACTGAGCTTTTCCTTAGAGAAGGCTCTGAAATGATCAAAACAATAGATTAATTAAACACCAAGGCCAAGTTCCACTACAGTTACAAATTCATTTCCTAGTTTATTTACCATCCAAAATATTGCCCAGGAAATTAATTATCCTACACAGTTTACCAGTTATGCAAAGTATACTGATTTTCTAGGGCTGCTGTCACAAATTACCACAAACTAGTTGGCCTAAAACAACAGACAGTTATTTTCTCATAGCTCCAGAGGATAGGAGTCTGAAATCAAGGTGTTGGCAATGTTCCCTCTAAACCCACAGAGTACAGTCCTTCCTTGCTTCTAGCTTCTAGTGTTTGTTGGCAATCCTTTAATTCTTTGGCTTATAGATACCCCAATGTAATCTCTTCCTCCATCATTAAATGGCTGTTTTCTCCCCTTTCCCTTTGTGTGTCTGTATCTTCACATGCTGATCACTTTTCTGTCATCCCTCCCCTTTTTTTCTATAAGGACACCAGTCATATAAGATTAAGTGTTCACCCTGCGGCAGTATGACCTGTTTTTAATTTAACTAATTACTTCTACAACAACCTATTTCTGAATAAGGTCTCATTCTGAAGTACTGGGTTAGAACTTCAACAAATATTTTGGGAGGACACAATTCATCCCATAACATAAAGTCATAAGGCAACTACATAAAGGTATAAAGCAACAATGTCCACAGCTTAAAGGAGCTCCAGATTTAAACAACTAAATCTTCATACTCCTAGAAAAACATTAAGGCCCAACATTAAGTCCCTTTGCCTTTTAGTGTCCAATGATATTACAGTCCAAAAATTATGAAATTAAGGTCTGGAATGTATCTCATTCTGCCTCATTTCACCCAGATACATCTCTCTGATGCATTCCTCCAGGAGCTGCACTCCCTGGAAAGGAGGTGATTCCTGCAAGAATTAGTTCAATACAAAGAATTTGTTCAATACAGTCTCCTTCGTGCCCTTTCCTCTGAAAAGCCTGAAGAGTCAATAGGACACACAAGATAATCACAGCAAAACCCCCACATTCACACAATTTAGAGAACAGGCCAATGCCCAACCTCAAGAGCGAAGTCACACACACTCCACAAACCAGCAGCGGGTACAATCCACGGGAATCAGAAGAAATAATACTGAGATAGTAAGACAGTACTTCTAGATTGTATGCTTTCTGTCACACCCACCATCACGATTGTGGGGTCTGGAGCAATATTACAAATGGAGGTCCTCATACCATTGTCCAGACATTCAGATGTTATAAATCAAGTTAACAAGCTGGAAGAAAGTATATTCTTGTCTTCGTACCTAGACAACAATAATAACTTGGAGGTCAAGTTAGAATTTTGAATTCTCAAACTCTTCTGTGTTTTTTTCTAATGACACTTTTAAGAGCAGTGAGACCCTGGGGGCCTCCTCTACACTGAGACCATGGAGCTCTTCTCAGTCATTCCCACTATGTTTTTTTTGTTTGTTTGTTTGTTTCACTTTGTGGTGCTACCTCAGTTTTCTTTCTGCTGTTTCCAGACATAAACCCATTTCCTGAATTACAGTTCTATGTTTACCTACTACATCTTGAATTCTGTTTATCTGCTCTCCCAGGTCTTTGTGCTCTTCCCCCGTTCATCTGATTTCTGAGAGAAGGCATTCTAGATACAAGCCATCTCTTGTAAGTTTGTGGACTTTGAGTTTGTGATGATCTCATACAATTTCTTTTCCTTCTTTGTTCATAGAAATTTTTCCAGTGGATCAAGAGCACCATTGATCTCTATTTATTGAGTAAACACACCAGTCTTCCATGATTGGAGCCAGTGTCCAATCATGTGTTCAGGGAATTTGAAATAAGAAACAATTGTCAGAACTTTCCATAACTGACAAGTCTAGAACCAAAGTACAACAATGGGATGGGAGAAAGGAAAATTAATGACTCTCGGATTCTGTGAATAAGCCACTTGGAACCAAGAAGTTTTGCCTTCCAGAGTTTTACCATTGACCCTCTCCATAGGTAGTTCACAGAAAAGAGAAAAGAGAGGCAAAGAGAAAAGAAACACAATGGGGGCTGCAAATATATGGCTTTTTATACCCAGCAGACACAACTTAAAGGCTCAAATCTAAAACACAATTCTTTTGTGTTCCAGTAGAACTTGCTTGCCCCTTTGCATTTTGAAGTCCTGTTCTGAAGTTCTAGGTGAGAACACAACAAAGAAACAATAAAGCTATTTTTACAAATACTGCAAGGTAAAAAGTCACCGTACTGTAGATATGCTCATTCCAAAGGGAGCTTTAACTGGAAATAAAAATAGTCCTTTCTTTATAATCTAATCACTGTCTCAGTTGAGCCTGGAAAGTCAAAATCAGCTTTAGAAACCCATTAATTCAATCTCAAATTGATTAGGATCAGCACAGCCCAGGTGACTTTCAAAGACAAAAATATCAACAAAGTTCCTGATGGGGAGCAGAATATGCCACCCCAAAATATGCTACTTTGACATGTTGATTATTTTGAATTAAAGTCACTTGAGAAACACGCAGTGTAAGAAGGACACTCAGACTCCTTTGTTCCCCTGAAATGAGGAGGTAACTCTCTCACCAGAAAGACACTCTCCTTACATGAGGAGGAAGAGACACATCTGTATCATCAGAAATAGGGAATTTAGGGCTGAGCAGGCTGTATAAACAAACCTTGTTACTTCTTCACAAATTTACTACCCCAAGCCCAGACTTCTTTGCATTGTCATTTCTTCACAAATTTATTATTTCTTTGTCTAGAAAGTATAAAAGCTGCCTTTGGTCACTTCTGTGAGTCTCATATTTTTAATGAGGCTCCCATATGTCCAAAATTGAATTTGTTTTTCTGTTGTTAATCTGTTTTATGTTAATTAATTATTGGACTAACAAAAGAACCTAGAAGGGAAGAAAGGGAAAGTTTTCTTCCCCAAACTACACAACTTAAAAACTTTGCCTTTTGTTCTTCCTGGTCCTTAACATCACCAAGGTGGATCAATTACTTCCAAAGGAATTAAGGTAAGTTGAAGGAAGAATAAACGTTGTCCAATATTGTCTCCATTTTACCAGTGAGAAAACCATAAGCATTTGTATCATATGCCAAACACACACCGACTACACCTAGGATGAGCAAAGATCTGTGCTGTTACTTTGAGCTGAATAAAAACAAATGAAGTATTTTTCTGCCCAAGATTACATTATCTTGTGGGAGGGAGAATATAGTTTTATATGATGGCCTGTTGGATCCTGTTTGATTCTGTTAATCCATGAATCTATAAATTAGTGGGTTTTATGAACCAAGACAATTAAAAGTAGGTTACATTGGAAAGTTCTATATGAGTAGAACTCAGCAGAGGGAATGGGAAAGATTTCAGAGAGGAAGTGACATTTGAAACAGGACAGGGTGGGTTGAAGTTTACATACTGACTCATATAACTATTTTTCTATGACTCAACTCAATTTGCTCATGAACCCTGATTCCTACCTTTAGTGGGCCAACAGACTCAATCACTCTATTTCAAGGTTGTTCTGTCTGGAAACTTAATTTCTTCTAGTTTAACTCTCTTTTGCTTTAAACAAATTTCCAGGGTGTTTCGTTGTTTATTGCCTTATTTTGTGTTCAGAAACTCTGCCTACCCTTTTCATTTCTTTCTCTCCCTAGACCTGATCTCAAATCCCAGAGGGTGCTGCCATCATGCTATTACTAGAAGAAGCAGTTGTCAGGTCTGTTTTCCCCCACAGGCCTCACTGGTCTTCACTGTGGTCTAACTGTTCCACTAGGGCACAGGGTATCCTGAACCAGAATCCACTGAGGTATGCCTAGATACACCCGAACCCTTTGGGGATGGCACCAAAGTGCACCATTGTGGCCCATGGTATCTTTTGTGATCTACATGCACAGACTGCCCATACCCATGCCCACCCCCACCCCAAACCCCTCCTGCTCAACCAGTTTTCTCAATGTTTCCCTATAACCTGGTAGGGCCTGGGAATTCTAAACTGCTATCGCTAGACTTCACTGAAATTTGGGGGATTCTATGAGGCTACCTCAAATCCTGCTCCTTAAACATTTTCATGAGCCACAACTCTGGTACCCCCAGAAGGAAAGCCAACACATTCTGAATTCATGCCTGCAGTTCTTTATCGTCTCTTCCCTCCCCTCCCTGCTTCTGCTTCACCTTCTCCTTTATCTCACTATCTCCCTCCCTCTTCTCCTCTTCTCTCCTCCTTTCTTCTCTCCCTCTCTCTTTCTGTCTCTGTTTGGACAACACTAGAATCCAGAGGACCTTGTTTTCCATCCTGTACAACAAAAACTTCTCTCAGTCTATATGTGATGGTCTGCCTTCTCTACAAGCTACAGCTCTGATGACCTCTGACAGACAGGCTTGCCTCTTCACATGTAAAACCCATCCTTGGAAACAGCCAGCCTCCTGGAAACATGGGCCTTCATTTGTGGCAGGAAGGACCAGGAGAACAAATCAAGCTATCAAACTTGTGTGGCTGTTTGGGGTTGTGCAGTGGTTAGGAAGCTTGGAAGTGTGTAGGTCTCTGTGGATGACTGGCTGAACAGGCTCAGCTAAGACAGGGATTTAGTTACAAAAGGCTTCTTCATTCCAGTTAAGCTCACCTCAAAGTGGGCAAAACTGCTATATGTTGACATTTTTTAACACTGTTTACCTTACCAAAAAATGTCGCTTTTATCATGCTCCTTAAACATTACTTGAGCCCAGCACTTGAAAATGCAAAGGGTGAAACATTCCACTGGGGCCACAGACCACCAGCATTTGAGATTTGAGCTTTCAATTGTTAGTTGTAGCTATAAAGCAGTATTGTTAGATTTGCTGTCTAAACTAACGGGACTTTTCATCTCTTTTGAACTACCTGCATACAGGTTCGATGAGAGGGCTGTGGAGGGGCAACCTGCTCTTTCCATGTCACTGATCCACTCCCTCACCCTTGTTCCTAATCACCACATGACTTCAAGTTGGCTCTGACTAGTCCTTCAAAATGTATCAAGCCTCACTATTAAAAGGCTTATTCTGGGCAGAAAGAACAAGAGCAGTAACAATGAATATACAGCATGTGGGATGGGAAGGAAGGATAGAAAGTACTAGAATTTGATTTAAGTTTAGGTTTGGACCATAATTGTGAAGGGCCATGATTGTAGAGTTTATTCAAAAGACAAGGAGGAACCATTAAAACGTTTAAGTTTGTGAGTAGTGTAACCGAAGCAAGTCTAGAAAAAAACGTAATGGTCTCAAACAGTCCTCTGTAGGAGCTTGGAATAGATGTGACTTTGGCGGGGGGGGGGGGGGGGGGGGGGAGGGGGGAATCATAATTTGCAGACACAATATATGGACAAAGGGGGCACTGTGTCCTAGAAAAAAACTGTCTCTTTCTCAAAACCAGAACCAATAACTTTTACCCAAAAGACCATAGAACTCTCTCTAGTAAAAATGGTTATTTGTACCATTAGGGTATAGACATAGTCTTGAGAAGTACAAAACACGTTGTAGCGATTTTTTTAAAGAACATTAAATATAGGTCATTCACAAATCCCCCTGGCTGATCACACCGAATGCATTCAAATTATGCTCCAATGACTTATACTGTGCCAGCCTGGCATGACTTCCTAGTGGCAGCAGCTGAGATGTGCTTTAAAAATAGGTTTTCTTTAATTGGATTCAAAATCAATTAAAATCCCATTAGAAACATAATTGTAGTGATACAAATCATAAAATGGTATCTTTTAAAATAAACTAAAAAGGGGGGGGGATACTTGCATAATTAATACTCGGTACACATAGGCTACATTGTACTTTTTAGTCACCACCTGCCCTGATGAGAGTAGATGCTTCAATTACTAGAGAAGGAACAACCGGAAGAGAATGTCAAACGCAGGTGTAGACACCAATGAAGCATGCAGATCCCCACTGGTTCTCTTCCGAGAGAGCCAAAAGTTCTATAGATATCCTAATACGGTTCAGGAAATATTCTCCATCTTTTCTAAACATAATTCACCTATGAGAACATACCAAGCAATACTCCCTTCCACTTACTTTAACCCATTATTCAAGGCCCAACTCAAATGGGATCCTTTTGACAAAGAGACTCCTGATATCCTCAGCTGCAGTCACTAAATGACTCTTCGGAACAATTATGATGGATTCCTTTGGCTTTTATCCCTTCAAAATTGCTTTCACTATAGACTCTGTCCTTGTTCTCAAAGTGTGGTCCTCAAACCCATGGCAATCACCTGGGGGCTTATGGGAAATGCAGAACCCCAGGCCCCACCCAGACTGACTGAATCAGAATCCACAGTGTGACAAGATGCTCAGGTGGTTTGTCTAGACATTCAAGAATGAGAAGGGGTGCATTTTGTCTTGTTCTTAGAAGAGTTCCTTGGAAAAAAACAATTCTCAATATATATATTTAAATAAATGGCTTTTAAAATTCTGAGGTATTAACAAAATTACATTAAAAATGTGAGCACATTTTTTTACATTGGGGCTCCCTTTGCTTCTGAGTGGTAAGAATTAAACGAGACAATTACATATCAAGTGCTTATCCAAAGCAATTACATGTAAAGCACTTAGAATGGCTATCATCTAGTCGGCTTATTAAATGTTAGTTAATACCGTCATTATCAAGATTGTTATGCCACTGATTTCCTTAGTCATGTAGGCATGATTTCCTTGTTTTGGCCAATATATTCAGCATAACTTGGTTGAATTTTGCCGCCAGTGTAGAGCAGGAAAATGACGTGATATTGTCCGGCCATTATTAGAAAACAGTAAGAAAAGCAATGGAAAATATGAGCTTTTTTCTCTTGGAGCAGAATGACTGAGAGCCTTAATGTAAGGAATATAATTATTATGGTCATCGTATAGAACACTTCTTAAGTAGCCACTGGGTGTCTGGGAAAATTCAGAGCCCACAGGTGAAATATGTCCTCTTCATCACCACACTGTAAGGATGAAATTTGGGGAATGGAGAAATTTTCTTTTGGCCAAAGTAAATTCCCACTTTCAGTGATTTCCTCATCAACCTTGTTTTTAAAAATCTCTTTAAAAGAAGATACTTAAAAAAAAAAATCCTTTGTGTTGAACAAAGTAGACATTCCCAGCTTTTGAACTGATACTCGAAGTAGGGGGCAATATAAAAACGAAGTACATAGTTTAATTGTCCTTTTATCAGATTGGGGGTGGGGGCACATGATAAGATTCCCTTCAGCAGCCTATTGACTCTTTCAACCTTGCCTCTTGAAACCTTTCTGAACACAGGAGCTGATACTGCAGGTTTTATATTTATAATGATTAATTAATTCTGCACTAAGCAATGTTCTTGACTGCAAGAACAAAATCCACTTTAGAAAGCCTAAATGACAGCCTGCCTAAAATAATTAACACCCATACTGATAGAATTGAAATGTTCTTACTCTATGCAGGCAGATTTCAGCAATTTAATTACTAGTATTTCTAATTGTTCTAGAATTATAATAAAAATAAGGAGAGTTTGATAAAGCAGTAAAAAAAATCAAGCAGAGAATATAAAATGAGGAAATAATATTTATATGTGGATACACCTAAAATCATTACATACAACATAGGCACAAACATGCATTTTTTTGGTCGGCTGAACAGTGAACATAGAAATGGAGCTGATTTCGGTCCGGGTTTGGGGCAGAAGCTCTTTGAACCCCCTTGTGGCTCCCTGGAACGATTAGACACTCCCGTGAAAAATTATATAACTGTAGTTCCTGAATGTTGAACTTTTAGCACTTTCTTGAAGCTCCTTGGCCCTTACTGTCGATTTTAACTATTATCCAGTTCATTGTGGGGCTTAAAAATTTCCAAATTTAAGAGCGCTGACATCTGGTTCATGTGACATTAGTAAATAAAAGAGGCAAAATCATGTGATATTGTCTCTTGCTTTTTCCCTTGAATTTCCAAGTCGAGTTCGTAAAATTACCTTACAAGTGGAAGCTCTCGAGCAAAGCAAACTCAGCATCGTGCCTGTCAGATTACGTGTCTATAAAGTGACAGCTTTGCTGATAAAAGACTTTGATGACATCCTCCTAGTCCCCATTCTCCCATCTCCCTGTTTTGTATTCCCTAAATATCTGCTAAATGAATTCTAACTATTTTCTTCTGTCCCACATGAAATCCTAACTACCTTTTTAAAAATTTGCTTATAAAACCGTAAAAGCATCTGAGTTCCTGCTTTGCTTAAACAAATATTTTTTTTTTTTCCTTAAGGGCAAAAGGTGTTAGACCCTTCTTTGTGGATTTACCAGGTGTAGTCCAAAATTTCATTGACAGTATTAATTCATAAAATCTTTGATCACGTTTTTCCTCCTTTTGATATACTGTGGCAACTTTGCTGTAGCTACCAACCTCAAGGCCTTCCATAGCTTGGAGAATCACCTAAATTGAGAGAGCAGTTGCCTAAAGTTACACTATCTAATGTGGTAGCCGCCACCACTTGTGGATTTCAAGCACTTGAAATGTGCCTAGTCCTAACTGAGATGTGTTGTATGTGTAAAATGCATACTAGACTTCAAAGGGGAAACCCAAGGGGGAAAAAAAAGAATGTAAAATACCTCATTAGTCATTTTTTTAAGTTTACTTATTTTGAGAGAGAGAGAGAAAGAGAGACAGGGGGCATGAGCACGAGAGAGAGAATCTCAAGCAGGCTCTGTGCTGTCAGTGCAGAACCCAAGTGGGGCTTGATCCCACGAACCATGAGATCATGACCTGAGCCAAAATCAAGAGTCCAACGCTTAACCGACTGAGCCACCCAGGCGCCCCCCTCATTAATCATTTTTATATTGATTAAACATTTAAGTAAAAGTATTTGGGGTATATTGGGTTCAATAAAATATATTACTAAAATTAATCTCACTATTTCATTTTGCTTTTATTAAAAAAAATATATGGCTACTGGGGAATTTTAAATCATATACATGTCTCATATTCTTGCCTGGCATTTCATTTCCATTGGGAAGTGGTGGTTTGCAGAGACCTACATACATAACAGTTTACAAAATGCTCATCTGTATGTTTTTAGCGTGGAAAAAAAAGTGGGCTTCAGAATCTGAGAATTCTGTGTCTAGATCCTCTCTCTGGGTTTTTTTAAGAACTGGAGGGTATTATGCTAAGAGAAAGAAGTCAGTCAGAGAAAGACAGATATCATATGTTTTCACTCACATGTGGAACTTGAGAAACATAACAGAAGACCATGGGGGAAGGGAACAGGGAAAAAATAGTTACAAACAGAGAGGGAGGGAGGCAAACCATAAGAGACTCTTAAATACAGAGAACAAACTAAGGGTTGATGGCCGGGGGCAGGAGAGAGGGGAAAATGGGTGATGGGCATTGAAAAGAGCACCTGTTAGGATAAGCACTGGGTGTTGTACATAAGCGATGAATCACAGGAATCTACCCTCAAAACCAAGAGTACACTGTATACCCTGTATGTTAGCCAACTTGACAATAAATTATATTTAAATAAATAAATAAATAAATAAATAGCAGAATACTTACCTCTCAGAGTCACCTACATTTTAGCTAAATAGAATCGTGTCTTTGAATACGGACCCCTTCCCAACTACATAGTTGAGGGCCAGGTAACCGATGAACCTCAGGGTTTTCTTCACCCATGACGTGAAAGGGATGATTTGGCCTGGTGATCATCCCCCCTGCCACCACCACTAAAGGTCATGGTGGTGACAGAATGGTCCTCAACAAGTAGAGGCCATTAAAACACATTCTCAGATGCGAATCACACTCCTTTTGCTTTCTACCGTTTACTGCTTACCAGATGCCAGGCATTGTTCTAAAGAATTCCAGATACATTTTACCAGTTAATCCTCACCACCACCACCACCACCACAATAATAATAATGATAACCACAATAAAATAATAATAATAATAATAATAATAATAATAATAATAACAGCTAAATCTTGTAGAGATTTGAGCAAGTCCTGAGCCAAGGGCCTCACCTGTGTTATCTCACAACATCATGATGAAGGATGCAAAGAAATCGAGGTGCCAAACATCACTAGCTTCATTTTGTGGATGAGGAAATTGAGGCTCAGAGAGGCTAGGTAACCACTCAAAATCACATAATTAGCAGGAGACTGAGCTGAGAGTCAACCCACTGGTTCCAAAGCTGTTGTCTTAGTTATTACATCAGAGTCAATCTGCAAGTCCTTCCCTTCAAGGCTTCATCCCTTCCCATCTTCTTCCCTTTCCTGTATTTCCCTTCCATTTCCTCTCCTATCCTTCATTCCATTATGTCTCCTTTTGTTTCTCACTTCTCTCCAACAACTTGCCACATGCCCGGTTACATACGTGAATAGGAGTTTTCCCTCTCCTAGCAATGTCTAGCTCACTGCATTAAAAAGCCTATTTTTAAACTTTTAAAAAAAGCATCTCTACCAATATTTTCCCTGCCTGTGATGTAGTATTTGTACTTCCAGCTGTGAACCAAGGTCTGGTGTGTTCCCCCTTGTGGTTACTGCTCCTCTAATATATTAATCAGTGGATCAGTGCTGCCACAGAGGTTCTTCCTGGGAATTGTAGAATCTGAAGACTGTCAGACATCTAGGCAAAACAGCCAGAACAGCACTGCTGCTGGATTCCAAGCTGACAAGAATCTGCACGAAATCCCATTGAAAATCATGGAACTCGGTAGTAACCATCACCTTGGACATCACCCAGTTCATCTCTCCACATTTGACACATAAGGAAATTCTATCTCAGAGAGAGTTTCACTTGATTTTGATTTTCACATCACTATTTAGTTATGAAGGACTAGATTCAACCCACCATTCTTTGTACTACAATAGTCTAAACTCCAAACTTGTTTATCTTTAATAAAACTCTACTGTTAAATACAGAGCTCCATTTGAGAAAAGAAAATTCAAAGAAAGCATAGCGATATGCAAATTTTTCTGGTTGAATCCCATGACTACTTTCTTTATCTGTTTATCTATGTCTTGACCCTGTTTTAAACTGTACCCATATCCCCATAATCAAGGCTTAGGGTTTCAGTGTAGCAGAAAGCAACCTGCATTTCTCCCATGCTTGACCTTCCAACATCCAATGGAAGACCAAATGCTTAGCTTCAGAGCTGCAAATCCAGCCCGTCTAATGTTGTACAATATTGGAAACAACAAAGATACCAAGTCTTTAGTTAATTTTGGTTCCCCACCACCACCCTGTCCTTCCCCAGATCTAAGCCTGTAGAACAGGTTAGGTCTGTTTTACTTAAAGACCAGAACTTTACGATTTTCAAAATGGATCTGGGAAAGCATGCAAAGCCAGATGAAACCCTCTAACACTTCTGACCCAAGCTCACTAATCATTTCTTCACATACCTCTAATAAAGTTTTTCAAACTTCAAAGCACCCCTTCCTGTTTAGAGCAGTGAGATCTTGTGCAACACCAGGAAAGGGTAACTATTCAAAAATGCCTTCACAAGTAGTCTTCTTGATCTGAGAGAACATTTACAAACTTCTCCTGTGGCAGCGTACCCCCATCATATTTCATACAATCCCCGCCCACCCCCCAGTGCCATTACTCGTCACATTCCAGAATCAATTATTGCTATTATATCTACTAAAGAAGGTGGTAGAAATGATCACTTATTGTTCTACATCTTTAATACACCACTGAGAAATGAACTACAACTTTATTAACCTCCACCGGACTATAATAAATTTGACAGAAGTAATGTTAATTTGTAGCAACCACAGCACACACTGACATGCCTCTAATCTCTCAGGCTGGTTACCTGTTCTCCTGGTCCATGTCTCCAGCAGGAGAGTCTAAATCTTTCCCATTTCATAGCATCATTTGCTCCAAGGAGAGCTAGATATATTTTCCAATTGTGCTTTCTGGTGACTGAGCAGAAAGAAATCACCAGCGTCGTTTTCTTCAAAGAACATCAATAGAGTATCCGTCTGTACCTTGCAGGGCTCTAGGCATCACATAAAACCAGATAAGCAGATATGGTCCTGCCCTCCAGGACCTTAAATAGACACCTATGCTGTGTGGATGCACATCGGCTTCAAGCATAAACTTCTGCCCCATGTGGTGGACTCTCAGTCAGTTACAGAACATACAAATACTGAGTTTTTACAACGCTTATTTCTACAGTCTCTATTCATGTAGCACATCCTGTGGAAAGGCATTACATACTTTCCTAAGAGAGTATGTTTTTAAAACTTGTGTTGACTACAATTTGGCTTCAAGACTGAGCCATAAATTGAACTTGAATTATAACTTGGTGCCTGTCTATAGCTCCTACCTCTCCCATCAGTCAAACTGTGATTCCAGGATGCAGATTTCTGAGGGACGTGGGGAAGATGTCCTAGGGAATAAATACTGTACAATAACAGGCACATCCTTTTTGTAATACAGAGTTTAATGAAAAGGAAATAGATCCTTATGTCTCCTATAACCCCAAACCTAACAGACTGAGTCTGAATGTATCTCCTTTGAGAAAGTAATCCCTCTTAGATGCCTGTTGATCTCACCTGCATGTTAAAGGGATTCTGATCTTTCTCCTCTTAATTCTCCCTCAGTTATTTCTAAAGGTCTCTGGGATGTGTAACATGTCCTTATGAAGATCAGACATATTGTTTCACTCCTGCCCATGGGGTGAAATCTTATTCTTCTAGAAGCTTCTCCCACTCTCGTTGCTTCCAGGGTCCTCAGTGGGATAAAACAGGTTCACTTGGGAGTCAGAGGCAGACTGTCCGTCCTCTTTACATCGTGAGCTGAGGGGCTGAGGCGTGCCTAAACAGCACTGTGACCCTCTCAGGGCTCACAAAGTGTAGGTTCCACACCATGCTTCACACAGAAACGAAGAAAAGTTCCACTCCCCTGGGCTGTCCACACAAATAGACTCTGAAATAGTGCTGCTTGGACCCCAGGCCTCCCAGAAGCCTCTCACAAATCCACAAAAAACAGTCCATGAAGCTGATCCTACAGGCACCAGAGTTTTTCCCGTGATGCACTTCATCCGCTCCCTACCTCCTCTGACACAAAATCAGGTTATGAAAATGACATGCCTGGCTCCTGAACCACCATACACAGCCAGACAGGGGCTTCCTAGTAAATAGCAGAATCATAGCTCACCCTCTCTGAGTGCCTAATTTGAGCTGGGCAATGTTCTAAGTGCCTCGTGGGTAAAAATCCTGACTCTTGCCACCTCTGTGTGACTTCAGGCAGGTTTCGAAACCTCTGTGTGCTTCAGTTTCTTCAGCTGTGAAATAGGAATAATCCTAAGAATGACAATAATATCTCTGTCAGAGGGTTGCTGTGAGGGCTAAAGAATTCAGACAGAAAGCCCTCAGAAGAAAGCCCGCACATAAAAGGCACAATATCATTTCTACTTATTAATTCTCATGGTAACACTTCTAGGACTAGTATTATTGTCAACTGCAGATGAGGAAACCAAGGCATAGAGAAATCATGTAACTTGTCTAAGGCCAATTCGAAGGTGATAACTCTGGGAGTCAAAGTCAGAGATTCCAGAACCATAGTCCAAGCTTTTTACCACCATCCTCTTGCCCTGTGTATCAAGACTCAAATTTGCAGGCGACCTGTCAAAAGTCTTGTAGAATTCCCATTTGAGGGGTGCCTGGGTGGCCCAGTCAGTTAAGCACTCCACTCTTGATTTCAGCTCAGGTCGTAATTTCACAGTTTGTGAGATCGAGCCCCATGTGGGGCTCTGCACTGACAGCATGTAGCTTGCTTGGGATTCTCTCTATCCTTCTTTCTCTGCCCCTCCCCCTTTCTCTCTCTCTCTCTCTCTCTCTCTCTCAAAATAAATAAATATTTAAAGAAAAAACAATAATTCCCATTTGAGCCTTCCACTTGATTATCTCCCGTAGTGGAGGCAACAAGAAACAGTAAGCAAAGATCCCTGAGCACCAAAGCCTGTAGCAGAGTCCTGTGCAAAGACATCGTCTCTTCTCAAGAGCTTTCATTATTAAATTGTAAACCAGTGTTGTATCCTCTCAACATCTGTGATCACCAACGACTGTTCCTGTCTGATTTCTTTGTCTTGTGTTGTCTGGTTTTGCTATCCTCCAGCATTAATATTGCCTTCACTTCTCATTTCATTGCAGCTGGGCATCTGCCCCTAACTTTCTCTTCTGTGCTCGATTCCATCATATAACCTGTAATCAAACCTCTGAAGCAGAAAACTTGGGCAGTGCAGCTCTCCCCCTAGTGGTGATGCAGAGAATAGCCTAAAATTGCCTGGGTTGCAAATGAATCGCTTTTTGTTAAAACCGACCTATTTCTCTGAAAGTTATTACAAAAAGAAGAAGCAGATGAGTGCGGAATGTCAAATGAAGAGGACGAAACAGGATTCTGACGTCCGCTAAAAGCTTAGGCGCTATAGTCGCCTGGAGAGGATGAGTGGAATTAACAAGAGGGAGTAGGGAGCTGGGCAAGAAAACCCATGTCCCACCACCCCCACCCCCACCAGGCCCATGCATTCAAAAGCCCTGAGACAAAAGGGAGCAATTCTTGTTGGGAGGGGAGTGGGACATAAAGGAAGGACAGTGAGGTGGGAATGCAGAGGAGAGAAGAGAATTAGCAGGACCAGCACAGGAAAGTTCTTCTGGGCCAAATTTAGAATTGGGGGGGTTGTGGGGGGAGGTTTGAGTTGTCTAAAAGCAATGGGAAGCAGTTAAAGGTCTTTAACCAAGGAAGTAACATGATAAGACTAGAATGTTTAGTAAATCCCTCAAATCATATCTAGTCATGCCAAGTTGGAGGTAGGAGCCATTCCAATCCAGTGGTTTTATTTTACCCATTTTCTTCATTTCACTTTCCTGGATGTAGATGAGGCTAAACCAATAGCAGGAGAGACCTGCTCTTTCTTTTTTTTTTTTCCAAGGTTTATTTATTTTTGAGAGAGAGAAACAGAGCATGAGCAGGGGAGGGGCAGAGAGAGAGAGGGAGACACAGAATCTGAAGTAGGCTACAGGCTCTCAGCTGTCAGCACAAAGTCTGATGCGGGGCTCGAACTCATGAACCATGAGATCATGACCCAAGCTGAAGTTGGATGCTTAACCAATTGAGTACCCAGGAGCCCCTAGAGAGAGACCTGCTCTCTTAACAGAGACAATAAGAGAGATGTTTTTGTTGAGAAGCAAGAGACATTTCTAAGTCTGCCTTCCCTACTGGTGAGATGTCAGCACCATCTGGAAATGACTAAAGTTACTTATCAGAATAAGTGTAATCATTCCTTTGCCATCTTCCCCTCTGTGAAGGATAAAATGCTTATCCATTTATGTACCCCAATGGCGTGGAAGTGCCAGGGAAGCCTGGAGTTAAATGTTGCCCAAACTCTACCCATTCTTTAGGTCCTTCTCTGTGACAGCCCCCGGCAGTGACCTGCCCCTTTCTCCTTTACTCTCCCACTTGGAATCTGATAGTCAAACCTTGTTTAACATAGTCAAAAGAGAAACTCTGAGCTCCCCTCTCTGCCCTCCAATCTGTTCAGGCCATGTGGAGATAGATGCAGAGATGAGGGTGATATTCCACAAGCCAAGGAATGCCAAAGGTCATCAGCAAACTACCAGCAGAAACAGGGGAGACATGGAAGAGATTCTCCCTCACAGCTCTCAGAAGGAACCATCCCTACCCGCACACTGGATTTTGGACTTCCAGGCTCTGAAACCATGAGACAATAAATTTCTGTTGTTTAGGGACACCTGGGTGGCTCAGTCGGTTAAGCAGCCAACTTCAGCTTAGGTCATGATCTTGTGGTTACTGGGTTCAAGCCCAGCGTTGGGCTCTGTGCTGACAGCTTGGAGCCCGGAGCCTGCTTCAGATTCTGTGTCTCCCTCTCTCTCTGCCCCTCCCCCACTCACTCTCTGTCTCTTTCTCAAAAATGAATGAACATTAAAAAACCTTTTTTTTTTAGTTAAAAAAATCAATTTTTGTTGTTTAAGCTACCTGGTATCTGGTACTTTGTTAAGGCAGCCCTAGCAAACTGAATACAGTTTTAGTCTATCTTCTATATCTGAAGAAACATCACCACTGAGTCATCCCTGATTTATCAAGTTTCTTCAACACCTACCATCCATGTTCAAATCCTGAGCAAATAGTATGTCAGTAGGTGACATTGCCCCTTTCCCTCTATTTCTACTACTAGTCCCTAATCCAATCCTCCATTACTTCTTGCCTAGACTATTGTGTCATTTTCCTGGTTCCTTATTTAAAATCTTCCAGTGGCTTCTATCACATTTAAAATATAATCCATGTTCTCCCCGATGGCCTCCTGGGCCTCACGTGAACTTGCCCTGCCCATCTCTCTGGCTTTCTCTCTTTTCCACCTTATTCCCCATGCATCAGTACATTCATCTCTTTTCTACCGATTCAAATCACCAAGCGTGTTCCCACCTCAGGGCCTTTGCACTAGCAGTTCATTTCCGTCCGAATGCTCTTGGTCCAGATGCCTGTTTGTCTGGTTTCTTGTCTTTCAGACCTCAGCTCTTCAGGGAGCCCTCCCCTGACTGCCTCATGTGAATTAATCCCTCAGTCCCTCTCTATCACGTCATCATTTTATCCTCTACTTGGTACATTCTATTACTTGCTATTTTATTTTTGGTCAATTGCAAATATTGATTGAACTCTGACTCTGTGCTGAGGACTCTTCTGGGCTCTGTGGAATGCAGTTGTGAATGACAAAGTCTTTGTTCTTACATTGTTTACATTCCAGTGAGGTAAGACCAATAAATCACTTATCCCTACCTGATATTTTATTCTGGTTTATTCGTTTTTTTAATTGCCCAACCTATCCCTCCTCCCACTAGAATATAAACCATAAGACCTCACGGCACCTCTACCTTTTTCATGTCTGTATCTCTAAGGCCTTACATAATTTTTTTTAATTTCTTTTTAATTTTATTTTTGGGAGAGAGAGAGACAGACAGAGTGTGGGTGGGGGAGGGGCAGAGAGAGAGGGAGACACAGAATCTGAAGCAGGCTCCAGGCTCCAGGCTCCGAGCTGTCAGCACAGGGCCTGACGTGGGGCTTGAATTCCCAGACCTCGAGACCATGACCTGAGCTGAAGTTGGATGCTCAAACAACTGAGCCACCCAGGCACCCCTCTAAGGCCTCACATAGATCTGGAACGATTTTATTTCACTAAAAATATAAATAAAAGGGGAAAAAAAGAATAAATGGTATTGTACTGACAATACAACACTGCAAACATAAATCTGTCATTAATGGATAACTAAATCTCAGCAAACTCATCTGTAAATATGGGAGTAATAATAACTACCCTCAGGGTTATTTTGTACATAAAAGAAGACTCTGTTAGTAATATTTTGCACAAGTTTCACACACAGAGAGCATAGAGTAAAAGCCTAATGAATTAAAACTTATGAAAGTAATTAGGAGGCTTTCTTTGGAACCTAGAAATTATGACTGGGTTCTCAGGTAAAATTTTAGATTTAACTGGTACCTGAATTCTGCAGACACCTTCCCTTCCCCTGTACTCCTCCTATACAACCTCTTTCCTATAGGACTTGTGATTTTTCCAGTTTACATCATAGGTATTCAGATGCATGCTTCACTGTAATAGGCAAGATCTACTTGTCTTACAAAGAATTACATACAGGCTGGTATTAATTAACCATTTCTGCTGATTATAGGCCATCTCTTCAACTCCCTTGCAATCTTCTTGGGAAAAGAAAATGGCTCGCACTCATCCTCTGGTGACCACTGAGCCTACTCATCACTGCTACAAAGAATATCTTGATCAGTTCTGGGTACCACGTTGGTCCTCAATCACCAAATACTTGCTAATTGAGTGGGACTGATTGTGGTAAATAGCCTCTCAGATAGCCCTCAGCACTCCTCATGTTTCTGAATGTTTATAATCTCCTCTCCTTGAGTGTTGGCTGGACCTAGGGTTTCCCTTCTAAAGAACAGAATACTGTAAAAGTGATGGTATGTCACTTCTAATACTACGTTACAAAAAGACTAAGACTTCCATCTTGTCCTCTCTGTCTCTGTCTCTTTCTCTCTGTCTCTCTCTTTCTCTCTCAGAGACCTCATTCTGGGGGAAGCAACCTCTCATTCTGCCATGTTGGGTAGCCCTCAGGAGAAGCCCACATCATATGGAACTGATGTCTCCATTTGACATCCAGGTAGGATCTAAAGCCTTTCCACAGCCATGTGAGTGAGCTGGGCAGTTGATATTCTCATACCAGTCAATAGCTGTGTTAATGAACATGGATGTGATCCTAGACATGGAGCCTTGTCCATTTGAACCTTGAGATGACTGCAGCCCCAAAAGATACCTTGATTGAAACCTTGTGAGACCATGAGTCAGGGACATCCAGCAAATCCATTTCTAGATTCCTAACCCACAGAAACTCTGAGCTAATGATTGTGAGTTGTTGTAACCCACTAAGTTTGGGAATAACTTGTTATATAGCACTTGGTCGTTGCTCAATAAATATTCTTTGAGTAGCCAAATGAATAGCTTTGACTCTTTACTGATATTGAATTCATGTGAAATCAGAGCTTTACTCTGAAATCTGAAACCACAGGCCATAAATATACAGTTTGGATCTTTTATTCAGTTAACAAAATTTCTTGATTGCACTTTCATAAAGTAAATATGATACAGTCCCTGACTCCAAAATGGACCTTCCCATCTAGAAGGCACACACAGTCTTCCTATAACTCATGAGTGTCTCCATGTAGTGTCTCTCTGAATAGAATTCTGGGTGGAAGAGAACTTAATAAACTGATAATTATTTCTGAAAGAGCCAGACAAGTCTGTATATAACTCCCAGCCCTCCACTAATTAATTAAACATCTGGAAGAACTAAAAAATCTCTCTATTTTTTAATTTCTTCAGTAGCAAAACAGGCATCATGATATCTACCTTTTTAAGGATTTATATATTCCAAACCCCAGATTCAGAATTTTAGTCCAAATAAACTAAAAAATATTTATGGTCTCATTAGCCATGCTGCCTAAAATGGGATCATCAAATGGAAAAGAATGTAGATGGTCAACTATGAGGATCTCATAGAAAAGCAAGTGACTCATGGTTCAAAGAGTAGAACCCTATAGTCAGGAATCCCTGACTAAGCATGACTAAAACCAAATCTATAAGATCAACTGGGAGATGGCTTAGATCTCAGGTTTCTTCTCCACATCCCCCAAACACATATGGAAGCAGGAATCACTTACAGTTTGAGGAAAATAAACTTGAAACACAACCCCATAAGATAGGTAAGAAACATAAGAAACTTGTAAACCTGAGAAATGGGATGGAACTAAGTGGAAATTTAGAAACATGGAACTGAAGGGAGGGGTGTGGTTAAAAATCCAGAGTGTATCTGAAAACCATAAAATAAAAGTCTAGTAAAAGGCAAAATCAGTGTTACCAAACTTAGTTATCAAATGTGTGTCTTTTAGTCTCTAGGTGCCTGATTACCTTCAGTTTGCACAAAATTCTATCAAGTGTTGAAATTCAGTATCTCAGCCCTGAAACAGTTGTGTAGTCAGGCAAGCTAGAAATACTGGGAAGCACTAGTTTGACAGAAAGAAGACAAATGACAACGAATTAGACAAAAGCCAAAGAAAATAATAGGAGTAATCTGAGGCCATTTAATGAAGGGGAAGGAAGTCTTACACATCCCAATAGTATCAATGTATGCATCACTATGTTATTAGAAGTGTGAAAGTATTCTGATTAAACTGAGTCTTCCTAAAGATGCTAACAATTATGTTTTACATTTTATCTCCCTAAATTTGGAAGTGTGCCACAACTTAAAAAAAAATTATTGTTAGTTGGCATTAAAAATTATACTAAATGTCATATTTCAGTCATCCATCGAATCCAAATATAAATTACTCTGAGTGACAGTAGGCAAATAAAATATTAAACAAGTGCATGTAAAGGGATCACAGACACCTAATGAACCACTGAGGGACACCAGACTGTGTGAAGGAGACCCTAACGTGTGATCTTGACAACCAGAAAGATGGGCATGACTGTGCTCCACATGTCCCTTGGGACTTGCAAACAGACGGTTCTACAGCTGAGTGTATAACTGGGTTTTTCTTTCTACGTGCAGTGCTAGGAAAGAGGCACACCGTGGGTGACTTCTTTACAATCTCACACTGGACTTATCTAGTGTAGTATCGGCAGAATCCCTCCAGCAATTTGCCTGGTATTGTCACTTCTCCCTTTGTAAGTCTTTTAACCAAGAAGTACTTTCCCACCTAACATTTTTCTCCCCGGTGGTTCTTTATTAAACGACCTCACACCGCGTGGAAACATTCTGTGCTGAAGATTCTCCACATGTTCCTGCAGATCCATCCATGCTTCACTCTGCTCTGGGCCCCGGGAGGCTGATCTCTAAAGTCTTCTTCAAAAGACCCCCTTGTCCTCCAGCTTCTAAGTCGGGTAACTGTGAGGGGCAGCACCAAGGGACCAGGGAGTGGGAGAAGAGGCTGACTGGCATTTTATCCCCCTGGCTTCCTCCCTGCTGGACCAACTGTTAGAAGCAGCTTCTCTCTCTCTCTCTCTCTGTCTCTGTCTCTCTGTCTCTCTCTCTTTCTTCTTACCGATTTCATCCGTATGTCATAGACACTCCTTTACTTTCACTGTTTCATGAGTTTTTGACAAATGTATATACCCGTGCAACCACTGCCGCAATCAAAAAAGAAAATTCCAGAGAATGTTACCTAGTTTCCCCCATGCATTCAGTACCGCCCCTAGCCCCAGGCAACTACTGATCTGATTTCCATTGTTATAGATTTGTTTTACTTTGATTAGAATTTAATAGAAATGGAACCACAGAGTATATAAACTCTTTTGTTCAACATAATTATTTTCAGATTTATCTATGTTGTTGAGTCTATCGATAGTTCATTACAATTAATTGCTTTGTTGTAGTCCATTGTATGCCTGTCACAACAAAGACCAACAGTGGCTACTTTCATACAGGCCTCCCCTACAACTCATTGCTCCCAGGTTCCACCACATCCTTGTTGATTTCTCTTAAGTCAGTCACCATCTTTGTAAATAGCCCTTTCATGAAACTTTAGTCAATGATCCCTTGTGGACATACCACTGTCTCCTACTGGGCTTTTAACTGATCCGTCATCACTTAGGAAACACAATATTAAAAGAATATGAAAATGTTTGTTCTCAAAAGTGATAGATTTTTTTAAAGTTTCTATTTATTTATTTTAAGAGAGAGAGCGCAGGTGGGGAAGGGGCAGAGAGGGAGAGGGAGAGAGAATCCCAAGGAGAATCCTCACTGTCCACGTGGAGCACAACCCAGGGCTTGATCTAACAAACAGTGAGATCATGACTTGAGCCGAAATCAAGAGTCAGACCCTTAAACACCTGAGCCACCCAACTCCCCTAAAGTGATAGATGTTTTTATAGGCACCATTCATTCTATCATCCTTCATTATGTCCCTTTATGGCAAAGTAGGTATCAACATTTTCTAACTTCAGAGAGAGATGTGGATTATCCAGCTTGTTGCCTATGGTACATCATGAAATTGGTAGGTAAAAAAAGAATGAGGCAGAAGAGACTGAAGCCTTGAATTTTTAAACCCTCAGAGCCCTTTTAATTACTTAAAAATAGTCTTTTTTCTTCAGATTATAAAAGATACATGTGTTAAATGAATATTTGGAAAGTACAGAAAAATGTAAAAACATGAGATAAAATTATAAACACCCATAAACCCACCTTCCTGAAATAAACATAGCATATTTCTTTCCAGTCTTTTTTTTCCTGGTGATCCACATGCAGCTGTTTTAAATAAAATTAGATTCCTAGGGTAGTTTTGTTTCTTGCCTTTTCATACCTAACTGTATATAGCAGCATTTTTCATTATCATTAAATATTATCTACAGACATTATTTTTAATGGCCACATAAATCTTACTTTGTATAACGCGTGTGTTCAATTACCTCCCCATTGTTGGTGATCCTCTGTTGCTAACAGGGATCTAAATTTTGCAGAAGGCAAACCAAATTTCAGTTCAACTCATTGGCCATTTATGATGGTGTTCTTTGACATTTGGAGCCGGCCTAGCTCCTAAATAGAATTTAAAATCAAGGGATTTAACAATTGAAAGAAAGGTACTTGACAGCTAATCGGAGGCATTTGGGAAATATTCACTGGGCCTAACAAGGAAAATAATGGGGTTCTCAGTCTCCACATCCAGGTAACTTCCAAAGCCTGCCCTGCTAAGGTTCAATTAAGATGAGAAGGGTCAGGTAACTTTGCAGGAAGACCATAATTCCTGCAATAACAAATGTCAAATGTTGCCATTTTAGCTGTTCTGAGTGACTGCTTTGTTATTTCTGAGGGTTTTAAAGATAGTATTTGTCAATGGCAGTATCACTGACTTTTCAAAGTAATTAACTTTGTATCTAAAAATAAACTTAATTGTTTAACCACCGGTGTATTAGGCACCATGGGAGGGATGTACCACTTTCTTTGGAAATAAATCTGATTCCTTCAGTCTCTAGATTTATTTCTCCAGGAGCCGTGTTATTGTCTTGCAAAATGGCCCACCCCTCCCATTATCTCCTAAGTAGCAGTTAGGCTGGGGAGAAAACAGTTATATTGATATATGAAGTTGGAGGCAGATGCCAAGCTAATTGATCTGAGTAGGTTAAATGGGAGAAAATACTTCCAAGAATCAATAGAGGTGCTAATTCGGCTAATTGTTGGATAGTGTTTCTTTTTTAAGTGAGTGATTTTCCCAATTACTGTTTATCATGTTGATTTTTTTTACCCTAAGTGTATCAGTTTTAACTTTACTAAACCGTCTATGATATTGGTTTCCAATGTGTCTTTGTCCCAGAGTTTTTATCGCCAACCTGATGACAGGTAGTTTTCCTGAATATGCTGATCTTACAGCGTAAAAACTAGGCTTGGTCTCTTACCCAGACAAGTCCAGTGGAGACAATTTTCTGCCCGTGGCATCCAAAATAAAAACAAGAGTCCTTGTCTTACCAGAGTTGATGGGCCAAGAAATAGAAGTTGAAGCATATTATTTGAATTTACAATGATAACCAACAGACAAACTGAAGATTAATATCTTTCTAATTAAAAAACTGGGAAGAGAAAGGCAGAGTGAGTAGATAATGAACTAATTTCTTACCTGCCCATAGGTGTTGGGAGAAGGTGTGTCAGTACATGTTGCTAAGACTGACAGTTCAAGACATGGTCAATAATGGATACAAGGAGTGGACGTGGCGGGGAAGAAATAAAGTGGCAAGGAGAGAGAATGTTTTCTTTTTTCAAACCCTTATAAGTAATAATTTAAAAATAATCATAAATAGAAACACAAAGGTGTTGGGAGTTTGAAAAGAATAGTGAGTAGATAAGAAGGAAAGAGAAATCCTAGAATACTACCCTGTGAGAACTAAAAGAGACCTAAGAGAACTGAATCTTTTCCCATTCCCCCACTTTACAAATGACAGACTAAGAGACAGATGGTTGAATAATAGATATTACAAATATCGAGACTCAAAAAGGACAAAGCAGAGTATATTCTATTGATATGCATGATATTTTCTTGGAATAATACTTGGTGAGTTCTTGCTAACCTCCACCCCCAAGCCTTTTCACTAATGCCTGAAAAGATGGGACTAAGCCTTTCATTCCAAAATGAGGGATACCCTAGGGGAAAATTTACACATTAACTCAGGGTTCTGCTTGAGTAATTTTGACCTAAATTGGAACAAAGGTTTAAATGCCTGATATTAGAAGAGTACAAAACTCTGAATGCAGGGATGGAGCAACTCTGTCAATATGAGCTCAAAAAGGAACGACCAGAGGCATCTGACACAAATATTTTACATCGTAACTGTTTCCTGCTGTGTTTCCTGCTGTCCACTATCTGTCTCTGGCCTCCTTCTTTCTTTCTGCGCAATGGTCCATGATGTTCGAATTGTTTTTATGGCTAAAATCAGCATCAGAATAGGAATTTCAAATAGTTACTGCCAGATTTTGGCTGGAATCTTTGGCAGACTCCCCTGCTGGAGTGTTCACTGCCATATCAGGGTGGTGATGATAAACCTGAACCAGCACATCAACTGATGGCTAACCTGGAAGAGAGAACTTTTCAAGGCCTTTCACAGGAAAAGTGGGAGTTTGCTGACGAAAAGAATTCACACAAACATCAGGGCACCAACGAATGTCTCCCTGCAAGTAATAGGTTATCAGAGGACTTACAACAACTTATTTAAGAACAACTTCTTAGATGGTCAGCCTACTCAACTATGAAATGGACGTATTGGACCTGGCCCTGCCCCTTTTGCAAAGAGACCTACATGTGGACAAATAAATGAGACAAAGAGTCATAGAAGCTCCATGAGAAAGCACTAAGTAACCAGAAATGATTCCAAGATGTCGAACTCCGAGGTCAAGGGCCCACAGAGCATTGCATGGAGTGCTGCGCATCATAGATATTCAAACGTTTTTTATGTATGTGTAATGGAGAAAACAAGACAAAAACAGACAAAAATGCAAGTGAAAAGGCAGCATAGGATTAGCAAGGCAAATGGGCAGTCAGTGCCATGATTTCAGAGGCCATCAAGTCCTCCAGAGGGACTCTGGAATGAAACTGGAAGACAAACTTCAGTTGGACTTTGAAGGACAGGTCAGGTTAGCTAGCTGTTGGAGAAAACAGAAGACAAACAGTGGGGCAAAATATAATTGGTAAATTTATCAAATGCCTCCAGTACATCCAGTTATGATTGTCTGGTAGTCTTTTGCATATATTCTTTAGTCTTAGCCAAAACTTTCTGAGGGATAAATGTAAATATTAATATATGTTCCTAATAATTTGTATCTCATAGATAAACCATGATTTGAAGATGCTGAGTTGCCTGAGATCGCACAGCTAAACATGAGGAGGCTTGCATGACTGACCTCAAACCCCAGACTCTTAACTGGAAAGCAGATGTGTACAATGGAAACTGCAGACCACCGTGCCCTTGACAGTATGATGCCACTGAGCCCTCAAAGAGTGTTCAGTCCTGACATCCCAGAGGAGAGTCTCCTTTGTAGCCTGAACTCTGGGAAGATGTATGCATGTGTGTGTGTGCATACATATATATGCATATATATGTATAAGATGCAATATGTATATAATATATATAAGATGCAACATATATATAATACATATAGATTCAATCCTTATTATTTACAGACTCTGTACTTGCAAATTTTCCCACTAGCTAAAATTTATTAGCTAAAATCAATACTTATAGATTGATAGATATAGATACAGATACAGATACAGATATAGATATAGATATAGATATAGATATAGATATAGATATAGATATAGATATAGATTCTGTGGCCACTTGCAGACATACGCAGAGCAACAAAAAATTTGAGTTGCCTGACATGACCGCTCCCAGCTGAGGTCCGACAAGGCAACACTCTGCCTTCTTATTTTAGCTGTCATCCTATAAACAAGAGTCTTCTTCAGGATCTGTTTAGTGCCGTGCTCTTCACATTTTTGTGATTTGGGTTGGTGATTTTGCTATTGAAAATGGCACCCAAGGGCAGAACTCAAGTTGTGTCTAATGTTTCTAAGTACAAGAAGGCTGTGAAGTGATAAGGGACATGTTAGGTAAGTGTCATTCAGGTAGGAGTTTCAGTACAGTTGGATGAGTTCAGTGTTAATGAACTAACAATATATATTAAATAAGGAGTCTTTAAACAGAAACACACATAAAACAAGGTTATGGATCCATTGGTTGACAAAAATGTGACCAGAGGCTCACGAGAACCTAACCCTGTATTTCCCCCAGGAGCAATGGTTCAGTGCTCTCCAACTCAAGGTTCACAGCAACCTTATAGACATAACTACCACAAATAACAAGAATCAGCCCTATCCCCTTAACGAAATCACCTGTTGCATGCCGTATCATTCATTGGTTACATATCACAAATGAATTTACTGGATTTACTAACTCCTCTTGGGGACAGAGGCAGAACTAGAGGTGGAGAATGGGAAGGATACGTAGGGTCCTGAGCTAGATGGACAAGCAAAGATGGATTACCACCATGGTGAAGAAGATGTCATCAGCCTTACCAGCTAAAGAGAGCTGGGCATTTGAGGTTATGGGTATAAGAGACTTTAAAGGAGGTGAGTTGGGGGCCAGTGAGAACAGGCTTTAGCTACTCATTATTTTGTCTTTACAAGCAGGATTACTGGAGGTGGTGCCTATTGTACTCAATGAGGAATTAATCAGTGGGATTGCCTTCTCTCTAAAACATCTGGTCAACTCTCCAGTCAGAGCCAGCAAACTCTGCAGTTCCCTCTTCAGTGTTTCTTCAGCTATGATTGGCCTATCCCAGTCTATGCTTCTAAACCATTCCATGGAACAGTGCACATCAGGTTGAAGGAGAATGGATTGAGTGCCCAGGGCCTGGGGCCTATTATCACAAGTTCAACACTTCTTTGAGGGTTTATGTTTTACCACAGAAACTCAGGTGAATTTTGCATTGCACTGTACAATGTACCTTGCCTACGAGTGCAACAAAAAATAACATAAAATTAGCACTTTAACAATAATAGGTAATATGTATGGAACAGGGACCATGAGCCAGGCACTGTTCTATGCACTTTACTTTCATTGCCTTTGTTAATCCTCACAGCATGAAACAGTATGATCATTACTGTTATTATCTCCATTTTACACGTGGAGATACTAAGGGTTAGAAAGGATAATTACTTTGCCCAAGCTCACTCAGTCAATCAGTGCTGGAGGCAAGATTCAAACCCAAGCCACCTGACCCCAGAGCTCTGCTGGATCCTTGAATGTCCAACCACAGTTCCCCCTTCTCCACAGGTCTCTCCATGTACCCTATTGTGAGCTCAGTGTCCTCTGAAGTCATAAAATTCACCATCTGTGTCCCTTCCCTAATTATATACAGTAAAACCTTGGTTTGCGAGCATAATTTGTTCCAGAAACATGCTTGTAATCCAAAGCAATTGTATATCAAAGCAAATTTCCCCATAAGAAATAATGGAAACTCAGATGATTTGTTCCACAACCCAAAAATATTCATATAAAAATGATTACGATACTGTAATATAATACAAAATAATAGAGAAAATACAAAATATAAAGAAAAATAAACAAATTAACCTCTACTTACCTTTGAAAACCTCCGTGGCTGGTGTGAGGGAGACAAGAGAGAGGAGGGTTACTGTGTAGGACGACTTTCACTATCACTAACGGAATCATTGCCATCTATTGGCTCAATGGAATCTTTTTCTTTTCATGCAACTTTAACAAGGAACCTATCCAATGATACTTGCTTTTGCCTCCTTTTGAGGATTTCGCAGAAATGTGACATTGCATTGACGATCCACCCACAATCCTGCAGCAAGAGAAAGAGAGAAGAACCATTGGCTCAGTTGTGATCATGTGACATTTGACATCACATACTACTCATATTGCAAGACATCGCTCATTTATCAAGTTAAAATTTACTCGAAATGTTTTCTTGTCTTGCAAAACACTTGCAGAACAGGTTACTTGCAATCCAAGGTTTTACTGTACTCCTTATATATTGTCATTCATATGTTTAGTACAATGCACCTACCCTGGAACTTTGGGAATTCTCACTCCTAAGACCCCAACTTTGAGAAGGACAAGTCTATATGAAATTCTTGGCATTCTTTAAGCCAAGCAATCAGCTTCAATATGTGCCACAGACAGCCTTAAGGCCTCAAATGGGAGGAAGAGAAAAAGGAGGACAAAAAACTGGTGGTGGTAGGGCACCTGGGTGGCTCATGTGGCTGAGGGTCCAACTTCGGCTCAGGTCATGATCTCACGGTTCATGGGTTTGAATCTCATGTGGGGCTCTGATCTGACAGCTCAGAGCCTAGAACCTACTTCAGATTCTGTGTCTCCCTCTCTCTCTGCCCCTCCCCATTCACACTCGGTCTCTCTCTGTCTCTCAAAAATGAATAAATGCTAAAAAAAATTTTAAAAAGCAGTGGTGAGGGAACAAAATGGAAGAAGGTAAAAATAAATTAATTAATAAAATAAATTAAAATAAAATTAATGGAGGGAGAGGAAGATGGGGTGGAAAGATAAATAAATAAACACTGTATATGAGCCTGGGCATTGTAGACAAATCACAATCATGGCAAAAAGTATCTAATTCCATGTGTCCAATGGATTACCAATCCCACATGGGTTGACCCAAGCTCAAGGCTAGTAATTAGAAAAATAGGAGTTCTGACCTTGTATTCACTACCCATTTGTTAGGCAATCTTGAGCAATTTGACCAACTTCTGATCAACGCACCTCACTCAATCTGTTTCTTCTGCTTATTACCTCCTCTGACTGCTGCATCAGATTACTGAGAGTACAAAACGAGTGCATATTGTGTGAAAATTGGTGGGGGGGTGGGGAATCACTAAGCAGAATATTCCATTGCATTTCTGGAAAGTATGGCACATCGACCAAGGTCCCAGTCTCGGTATTAGAGATTCAAAGATACGCAAGACCTAGTCTCCACCTTCAAAGCCTCACAGTCCAGGTATAAACTCAATATGTGTTAACAAATGCTTTTCAAAACAGTATGAGAAGTGTAATAAGAGAGACATAGTCCAGGAGTAGGCAATAGTTAACTCTATCAAGGGAGGTCAGGAGGAATAGCAAAGAAAGAAAGCACAGGAGTCCGTATTTTTTTATGGAGGAAAAAAAGGTGATGAAAGACAAGAAGTAAATAAAAATGTCCAGCTTTAAGCCTATCTATTCAGTATCAAAGTAACAATGTATCTGTTAAAGCCTGACTTCCTTTCTGTGCAATTTTAATCAAGTCCAAAAGGGCACTTGTGAGATTAAATCACCATCCACAAAACCTTGATTTATCTGGGGAAAAATGGACTATTCCAGCCTCCGTCCCCTGAGCAGAACAGACAAGCCAATTTTGCCTTTAAAAAATCAACAGGTAGAGACATAACAAAGGTCATATATTATGAGGCTGCAGATGGAAATTCAGCCCCAGCAGTTACATCGACACAGTTATTACTGTTATTACAGCTAAACTTCCTCATTCCGCTGACATTATTAACCAAGACAAACGTGGCCCTGCAGCTTTATTTCATGGGGTAGATCACCTATTAAACCAAGAACAATATCATTGTCTTTTGCAGCACTTCCAAAATTGCTTCCTGCCTCTGAGAGGTGTCCTGGGCTTTTTTCCCCTTACCATCAAAATAGGCACCATCCATCTCGTACATGTTGCTGTATGGCCAGATCCTGTTTTGCATATCCCAGTATAGCCCTCCAATATTCATTCAGGTAAGAGACATGCAATTGTTGTGATCATTTGTGAAATCATCAACATGCTCTCTGGCAATCTCATTTAGGTAGTTACAGAGGGAATCAGCCCCTTCAAAAGCCCAAAATGTGTCAGAGTATTTTTTTTTCCTCTAACCAAAAATGCATGTTTCTGGATCCATTAGTAAAACTCATCCCAGAATTTGGGAGTGCTGCTTCCAGCTAGAGGAAGAAACCAAGTCTCAGACAGTTTAGGGGATTTGACTAAAGTTACACAGCTGTAGGTGGCTGAGCAGGAACTAAAACTGAGGTGAGATATACTTTTCTTCATTTATTTTTTTAGGGAAAAGCACTACTTTTTGGAAAGAGATTTGCAAGTCATTATTTGTTATGTGAGTGAGAACTAAAATTCAAGCCACCTTCCTTTCGATTATGGATCAGGCTGATTTTTGCATGGAAATCTTCCTCATTAATTATACCTTTCTCATCTCAATTAATTTAGTGAGTAAATCTTTCCCACACTCCGTGTCCTGTGCCTTAGATTTGATAATGGTCCCTTCATGTCAAAGAGGGAAGAAATTCTCTCTAAGTACTGATGGTTCTGGAACTGGCAAATATTGACTATTTTTGAGGGAGTCCTATGTGACTATGTAATTATAAATAAAAATACAGACAGAAATAATGATGGCAATCACTCAATGGCATCCTCAGTTCTCTTGTGAACAGTAACCTCAAGAGGCAGAGTCCAGCAAGAAGCTTAGGACAATCTAATCCTTAAGAAAAGGGAAATCTCTTTTAGGGTGTGTGAAACTCCAAATGATCAAAGCCATCCAAGGAGGTTTGCCATATGGCTTGAGCTCTTGCACATCTTTCCTTAAATTTTTTTTCCCTGACAAAACAAACCAACATGTCGCTGTTGAACAACAACAAAATAGCAGGACTTGATGTTCCAAAGGCGTCAAGGTCGGGAGTCTGACCTGCACGGGCTTCTGTGGGCTGTCTCTCCCTTGGCCTCCACTCTCCCGGCCAAGCTGGCCGACGGCAGACAAGCATGATGAGGGGAGGCAGAGCCCTGTCGTCTCAGTGGTTCCTCTGGTCTGTGGGCAGCCAGACTGATCCAGGGCCAGACCTGGCTCCCCAGCTCTTTGCCTTTTGGCGACCAGCCACCTGGAGTCTGTTCAAATGAACAAGCTGCCTTTTCTTCCTACATATTGGTTTCTCCTCCATTTGAAAACAAAACTCTTCCCCATCTGCTTGCTTCTGGGATCGCCATAATTGCATGGAGGGTAATTGGCGGCAACTCAATCTGAGGAAAACCCTGTTGATTCGAAGCACAGACTCAATAAACGTTTGTGTTTCATCGTTTTTCTAAATGGAGCCTGTGTCCCAGCCAGCTTTGCTAACGCAGGAGTGGAAATTAATGGGAGGCATATGAGGAGGAGGGACACATCAAACGGTGCTCTACCATGACCCTCTTTCTTTCTAAGAATCCTCCACTGTCAGGAGATCCATTGATTTGTCTGGATCGTGTCTCCCCAATCCATAAAGCACTGAAATAAATGATGTCAGAGTGGTGCCCTAAAGGCTGTGGGACTGCCAAGAATACAGCCATTTCCCTGACTCTGGATCTGTGAACTGTGGCCCTGGATCTGAGTACTGGACTGGTCAACTCCAACAAAAAAGAAGAAAATCATTGCCTCAATACCTGGCATTTGCTCTCTGAAATGGTTATTGTCTGCCATGAGAGAAGCAACTCGAGTTTGTACACAGTCTGAGCAGAGCACTCGTATAAGAGAATAAACTTATCATCCACACCCCTGGGTTCCAGTCCTGCCTTTGACACTCACAAGCTGTGTGACCTTCAGCATAGCCTTTAACATCTCACAACCTCCGTGTCTCATCTCTAACCTGGGAGTTAAGCATCATTTCTAACTCATTAGGTTGCATGAATGTGATCATGTAAAGTTCACCTCAGTACCTGATGCGTAGAAAGTTCTGTAAAACATGGGTATTAATGCTAATTACAGTTGATGTCCATTCACTTTACTGGGCAATTTACGACCTACCCAGCACTCCTTCATGCTCTGGAAATATGTAGAAGCAGCATAGCAAAGATAGACATGGTTTTGGCAATCATGGATGTTAGATACTCATAAGGGAGACAGATGACACAGAAATGAGTTAGTAAGCAAGATCACATGGAATAGTAAGAATTGCTATGATGAAAATAAAATGAGGTAGATGGGGGTAGAGAGCGACGGGAGTGGGGACTACTACTTTAGGCAGTGTATTTGGGGAGGGCCTCTCCGAAGTGGAAATATCTGAGTTGCAACTTGATTGGTGTAGGAAAGACCTGGTGCAAAGGCTGGCCACAGGAATGGTCTTGACATGGTCAAGGGAAAGAAGAGGCCCACGGACGCTGGAAAATAGTGAACAAGGGATAAGAGAGACATGAGATGAATCAGGACTTGGTCAGACCTTGTATTTCAAGTAAGTATGTTTTCGTGCACAATGGAAGGGTCTGTGAGGAGCTAGTGCTATGTGATTTACGAGTTTAAATGTTCACTCTGGGGGCTTTGAAAGCAGTGTCATGGGCAAGAACAGGAGCAGACCAACATGAGGCCAGTGCTGTAGCCTAGTTGAGAGATGATGGGGACTTGGACTAGGGCGATAGCAGCAGAGATGGAGAGTGGTGGACAGGATTGAAGCCATGTTCTATTTGAGAAATGTCAGCCTGGCACGTGTTTACATGGATCTGATTAAGTTTAAGTTCTTTACTTCAGTCCCCAGTTCACCTGTCCAGCAGCATACACACAGGCAATAGTGAGGGCTAAAATGAGATATAGTCAAGGGACTTCTTTCACTACACCATGTAATCAGGACAGGGTAGCAGAAGGTGCCTTGGCTCTTAGTCAAAAGAATCTAGAATGAGCTGGACTCCCTCATTGACTAGCTCTATCACTTTGATCAAGCCACTCAATATCCAAACTCATTTACCTCATCTGTAAAATGCAGGGGCTCATATCAACCTCATAGAATTGTAGGGATGGTATCTGTAGAAACTGTTCTGTGAACTTTAGTGTGGTATTGAAATATAAGAAAGTATTTCCAAACAGAGAGCCGGAACAGATGGTGTCTGCTTTTCTTGATGTTTAATGCCCAACCACAGGGCCAACTGGGCCACATCTTTTTTGAGTTTCTACATTAGTTTCCTGTGGCTGCTGTAACAAATTACCACAAACTGGGTGGTTTAAGACCACAGAAACGTATTCTCTCACAATTCCAGGGGCTGGAAGTCCAAAATCAAGGTGTTGGCAAGACCATTCTCTCTCTAAAGACCCTAGGGAAGAGGTCTTTCTTGCTTCTTCAACCTTCTGGTAGCCCCAGCTGTTCCTCAATTTACAGCAATGGTAGTCCAATCTTTGCCTCCAACTCCACGTGGCCTCCTTCTCTCTGTGTCAGTATGTCTCTGTCTGCACATGGCAGTCTCCTCTCAATGTTTCTGTGTTCTCTTTTCATAAGGACACCAAATCATATTAGATTAGGGTCCACCCTGATTGAGTATGACTTCATCTTAACTTGATTACATCTGCAGAGACCCTATTCCTAAAAAAGGGTGCCAGTATCAGGGATTAGGACTTCAACACACCTCCCCGAAGGACACACAAAAAAGGAAAAACTCAAATTTGGACTGTCCTAGTGTCTTCCTAAACAGGAAAGCAAAGATCAGTTTTGAGTTTGAGGAGATGTCTTGGCAAAAAAGGCTAAATCAAGAATCCAGGGATTAGAGCCACTGGTAGATGGGATAAAATGGGACCCATTTGATGTTAAAACTAAAAATCAAGCTGGAGCCATCTGGTGGCCCCAAAGAGGGTTGTCAGGTTGGAAGAAGGAAGGAAAAGAGGGACCCAGAGAATAAGCCATGGTAGTGAGAAGGAAAGGAAGAGTTAAGCTGGTACAATTAGGGACATTGGGGACAGTTGCCACATACGTTGCATTGGTCAGACAGAGTAGGTTACCCAAAAAGAAACAAAGAAAATTCAAGGAAAGCAGGTTTCAAGTTCTGCAGCTCAGTAATTGAGCACAGGTGGAAACCCTAAAGAAATCAGACTTCAAGCCACTCCGAACTGTTATGTGTGTTTGACAGTGGATCCATCTGGCAGATGGCCATGTTCCCAGGCGGACACGTTGGAGAATTTTTTTCTAAAAAAAAATTCTTCCTTTGTTGGTTTCCTTTTTGTTTTTGCTTTAATAAAACTTCCATTTAAATCTTTTGTGAATATACACTTACCTGCGCTAAACAGAGATAGTGAGAAATAATCCCAACTTATTAACACTTCTTTTCTTTCTTAGCTGGGGAGGGACTCTAATCTAGAATTAACGAGGAGCGTTAAAGAAATTTCAAATGGAGCTTTATGGGATGTCTTCTGAAAGAAATTAATTCAAGAAATGTCGAACTTTATGTAGAAAGGAAAGAAACAGAATATTCTCTTTCCACCAAGAAATCATAGTGGCTTTCAGGGATCAAAGCAGTAGGCAAATCATTATCCCAGTGCTAGTGAAATGAAATGTGGACTTTGAATCCGTAAAGTGGAACTGACGGTGTTTCCTTAACAGCATCAAGTGCTGCCCTGTGAGTTTCACTGTATCTAATTTCACCCAGGTATGTCATCTCAAACCATATTAGCATCAACGTTGTTATCAACCTCTGAGGGATATATCAATGTGTTCGTGTAGTATATGTCTCTGTGTTTATATATTTGCTTACCTGTCTCCCACACTAGACCAAAACCCCCCTAAGAGTAAAGGCGGACTTTCATCTCCATATCCCCAGGCCACTGTGTCATCAAAACCCAAAGAATGAATGCACCTCACATACAAATATCTCACCTTCTCGGAAATCTGTAAGAGGAAACTCCATGGGAATGATGACATCTGAACTGAGCTTGAAGGAAAAATAAAAAAGAACGTTCTAAGCAGAGAAAATGGAATGAGCAAATGCATGGAGGTGGCAAATAATTAAGTGAAAATTCAGAAATGGCATGTCTGAGGTTGAGACCAAAAAATTAGCTGGAGCCAAACAGTGGTCCCAAGCACATGATGCTGCCCTGACTTGCCAGACTTCAATATCAGTTGGGGTGCAAAATAGAAACAGAAGCCACCCTAGGTGTTTTAGTCGGGAAGGGATTTAACATAGGGAATTGAAAGCTAACAGGAATCCTGTAGCTGCTGGATATGTGGGTTTAGGCTGGGCCTCCAGGAACATCTCTTTGGATCAATCTACCGTGAGCCACCATGAGAGTTACTGTAGCTGAGAACACTGGAGCTATGCCAGGGTCAGAAAGCTCCTACTGCCTCTGCAGCTCCGCCATGATTGCCTCCAGGTGCTCAGGAAGCTGATGGTGGAACATGGCTGCAGAAATACCAACTTATCCATGCCCTTGTCCAAGAAGGGCAGGAAGACTGCACAAAGCCACTCGATCTAACTCCAATCCAGAGCCCTATCCACAAAGAACTCCAGGAAATTGGGTTTTAATGGAGTTTTCAGCTTTTTAACCCCTCTAACCAGAAGGAAGTTAGTGGTCTAAGGGATTTAAAGTACAGTATTACAGTGCGGATGATAAAAGGGATGGTTTGAGAAATTTCACCTGGTAGTCAAATGCGGGATGAGCGAAACAGAATCTGAAAACAGAGAAACTAATATGAACAAATGAAAAGACTTATTTTATAACATGAACTAAATATTAATCAGAGATTTTACTGATGACAAAAAAATCTTTTTTAAAAATATATCTTTCCTGCTTTGGAGTGTGGTGTGTGGTGTGTGTGTGTGTGTGTGTGTGTTTTAAGAAAACTGCTTTATGACTGATAAGGGCATTTGTCAGTAGGGAACAATGAAATACTGATAAGGAAAAAGCGTCCCTCAGCTCAGAAGGACAGCCTACAGTTGTCATCTTACACTGTGGCTTGCGGAATCCTGGAGCCATCCAAGGGATTTCTTGAATTCATTCGGCATTTCAAATATCAGCTGCAGTTTTAGGTCAAGCATTGGCATAAATTTCTATGGGGTTTGTTCAATATGGTGCCTCAGGTTTGGGTATTGGCGAACTGTCATTGTAATTGTGTGTCTAATTTGATGTGACTTCAGTATGTACCTTTCACTAAAACCTCCTGAACAGCTTTTAGAATCCCTGATTAGTTTAGGAAAAGAAAAAAATTTCTCCCTTAATAGAAAGAAATAAAAATGGCTGCATTAGCAGTGAGGCTTTCAAGATTTGTGACAGTGAGTGAAGCAAGTCTCCATCACTTCACAGCTACATCCTAACTGAGCTCCTCCCCAGTATGCCTCTTAGGGGGGCAAGGATATGTGCATTCAACCTGCCCTGAATCTCAATGCTGCTCCTCCCCAGCTCTGTGGTCTTGGGCTAGTTATTTCACTGCTCCAAACCTCAGTTTCATCTTCTGTAAAATGGACGTGACAACGATTTTATAAGATGGTTGAGGGGATTAATAAGATATGTAATTTCTGGCACACAGAATTCGTTTCAATACGTGTTAGTGTGTACTTTCTCCTTTTTCCACTGGACCACGTGCTTAAAAAGCATACTGTGCATCTCTTTGTTCCTAGTACCTCTGTGTATACGTGGCACATAGTAGGTTCTCGATAACTGGTTCTGGATACTAATTAACGTTAGGATGGATGGATGGATTGCTCACTACAGCCATGCAGACCCCAAGCCATTGATGGTTGATTGTCGGGGCTGTACCTGTGCGTCTCTAATCCCGGGTGGTGAATTTATACTACAGGCACCGGCCCGTGCTAAAGTGGTAAAGCAACAGTCAGTTTCACTTCTGACTAGAACCAAACGGGACCCTCCCTCTTACTGCCACGGGAGACTTGACTAGCATTTGAGGCTCCAGGAGTAATTGTCCTTTCCAACGGGCTTATTTCACAGTCGATTATGCTGTGGCAGCCCCAGACATCCCATTTTAAACATGTATAGCATGTCCTTGAAGAACCCAATCATTTCAACAAGAAGCAGTCACTCAAAATATTAAATATCGCTCCATCTTCAAAGCAACTTATCATATCAGCCAGCCCCTCCTGAGGCAAGATCTGCTATTGTCAAAAAATAAAATAAAAATAAAAAAAAGACTAGGCTTGGAGGTGCCATCGGTCAATTACTAAGCCACAGTATCCACACTGCTGGACACCAACAAGGAGACGTCACCTGGTGTAAGGCTCAGACATAGCCTTGGATGGCTATGAACATCCAAACAAGTACTTGAAAACAAATAACTATAGGGCTCCAATTCTGCACAACTTGCAAGGATTTAGATGAGCAGACCCCATCGTCCTGGGGGGACTCCCATGGCTCGCTCTTCTCTCTCAGTGCCTCCCAGTGGTTATTTATCTTGGCTGCCTACGCCACCCCTGGTATCATTAATGACTGCAGAAAGAAATGCCAAGTCCTCTCAGCTGTTTCACCCCACTGTGGACAGCAGAGACAGGGTGGTTTGGATAACTCCTGGGAAGTAGGCTGCTAGAGAAGAGGTTTTTTTCCCCCTGAGAAGTGAAATTATATAAGCCTTTGATCTTACTTTTATTTTCCCTCTCTAAAGTGAATTTTATGCCTGTGGAAAGTGCCAGACAGGCAGGGCAGGAAAACGGAGGATTGTGCTTGCCAATGAGAAAGGTCAGAGAGAAGGAACAACCTTGCTCACAAAGGGCACTTTTGTCCTGCCTGATCTAGGGCATTGAGGAGAAAGCGGTCCAAGAATCAGATTCTGTCTTGTCTCTGCCGCAGTCTAATTTGAAAGCTTGGCCAACTTCCTTGCTCTGCCTCGGTTTTCCTTTCTGTTAAGTGGGCAGAATCGCTTGCGAACAAAAGTGTTTTCAGGTTTGAAATGCGTCTGCTTACCAGAGCACAAGCATGAGAGCCATTCAGTCAAAGACAACTCCATCAGCTTCTGGACAATGAGGAATGTACACAAGTGAAATCACTCCTCTCCATATGTTTATCAGTTTCCCACTGTGTCCCAGACTGCGCCCACCTTCGTGCAGTGTAGACAGAGAAATGGAAATAGCATTCTGCCCTCAGTCAAAGATTGTCTAGGAGTTTTCCTGCTCTCTCTAAAAATGCAAGCACAGATCTACCCAGGGAAATGAAACTAAGCCAATGCATAATTGAGAAGGAAAAAAGTTAAACCAAAATGGACGTAGCATAACTTTAACAACTGTAAAGTAGTGTGAAAGTAGACGTTGCACCAAGGGACTCTCCCCCAGGGCTGGGAAAACTCAGGGAAAAGATTAGTGTCATTAAAACAGAACAAAGACTTGGAGAGGCGGAAACTAAGGCCTTTGAAGAGGGAGCACTGTTGGGTTAGAGCTGGTATCTCTGAGGGTCTGTGAAGGGGTTGATCCTGTAAGCGTTGGAAAAACTTCCTCATGCATTCAGCTGCTGGCTGGTGAAGTAGCCCCCTGGATGATACAGGAGCGGGAAGTTGAATAAAGCTAACGGGAAATAAATGGGAAGTAGCAGGTATCTTCTCCCCTCCAGCCTTGCTCATAGACTCCCTCAAAGTGCCCCCTCCATCTGGCAGGACTTAACGGGGAGCAGCATGGTGGTTGCCAAGCCCCAGTGTCAGCATCACAAAGAATGGAGTGGAGAGACAATTCCTTAATAATTGGCACAGGGAGATAACAAAGAAGAGAAAGAGATGGGTACCATCGGAGGTTGGTGCTATAAAGGTGCAGAACAGAGAATAATACTCTGGAGAAGGAGAATACTGGAATGAGAGAGGCAACCAGTAAAAAAGGGGGGAAAAAGTAAACCCTTGGAGTTCATAAGCAAAATTTGAAGGGGAAGTAAACATAATACACAATGGAAGATGAGGGTGAGGCAGTTGGGGCAGGGACAGGTGGTAGTGAGCCAGATAGATCTTCAAGGTTAAAACATCAGGGGCATGGACTTTGATTTCAACACAAAGTGCCATAACTTATTCAGTGTACAACCTTGGGTAACTCGTTCAAAGTCTTTTGAGTTTCATTGTCCACATCTGCAAAGTGGGGATACGAATGCTGTCTACGGGGAGCCTGGGTGGCTCGGTCAGTCACTTTTGGCTCAAGGGTCATGGGATTGAGCCCTGGGTCAGGCTCTGCACTAGGCATGGAGCCTGCTTAAGACTCTCTCTCTCCCTCTGTCCCTCTCCCCGACTCATGCTATCTTTCTCTCTCTCTCTCTCAAAAAAGAAAAACTATTTAAAAAAAGAATGCTGTTTATGTTGAAAGTTTAAAGAATATATTTTTTAAGTTTCTTTAAATTTATTTTTAGAGAGAGAGAACAGAGAAGGGGCAGAGAGAGAGAGTGTGAGAGAGAGAATCCCAGGCAGGCTCCACACCATCAGCACAGAGCCCAACACAGGGTTCAAACCCACGAACTGTGAGATCATGACCTGAGCTGAAACTAAGACACCCGACTGAGCCGCCCAGGTGCCCCTGTATTGAAAGTTAAATGTGAAGAGTCAATGAGATAATTCTGTGGAAGAGATTAGCATTGTGAGTGGCATAAACTAAGTACCACTTTTTAAATATATAGTTTTTCAAATCTATTTACACCCATTTTTGTCATCAATGATGCTATGAAAGAAATTTACTTGCTCCCCAGTATCTACTTTTTCTTTCACATAATGGACTCCTCTTCCCTTCCCCCTTCCTGCTGGCTGGCAGACATGGTGAGGAGTCATCTTTGACTTTATGGATGAGAGTAACACCCCAGGAATGGCAGAGCAGCAAGATCAAAGGAGCCTATTGGCATGACAACGTCACATAGTTATCATGACAGCTCAGACTTTGTGTAAGAGAAAAATAAACTTCCATTGTGTTGAAGTCACTGTATTTGGAACAAACTAGAATTTGACCCTGTCTTTACGGAGCTTGCATTCTAAAAGGAAAGTGTAGCTGTTATAAAATTATGTCAGATAGGATACTTTTGGTTTCAAGAAACAGAAAAAATAGAAACTAAGAGGCTTTGAAATAAAGGGTTTTTTTTTTTTTGTTTTTTGTTTTGTTTTTTGGTTTTTTGGGTTTGTTTTTTTTTTTTTTTTGGCCTCACATGAAAAGGACTCTGGATAGTTCCAGGATTCATTTGGTGGTTCAGCAATATCAGGGCTTCATTTCAGTTTCTCTGTGATGCCCTTGGCCCTATCCTCATGATCTAAAAAAGGCTGCCATAGCACCAACATCATAGCCTCACACAAATAATATGTAAAGTAATAAAAATGGAGAAAGATATGTTTCTTCTTCCTCTTTCTCTTCCCTCAGGGTGGAAATTTTTGACAAATATCCTTATCAGGTTTGGTCTCGGGTCCCATTGGTCAGGAGGGGAACACAGGCCAATCCCCTAACAGCAAGGAGGCCAAGCAATCAAGGAAGTGGCATTTATTTTTAACCTCTGTAGGCTTGGGAAGGTGGGCTCTGCAAAAAATGAAAAAGGAGTCTGGCAATGCTGTTAGGCCTCAATGTTTGCAGGAACCCTCTTCCACTTTCTGTAATTTTCATGTGGGCAAGTCAGTGGTGAAATTCTTCTTTAAATGTGCTTATTTATACTCTGCCTGCTTGTTGAGTTGTCCTCTTGTATTTCAGAGGAAGTAGGTTAGGGTTAATTACTTTTTTGAAAAAGTAGTTGTAACTGCTATTTAATTCAATTCTACCATGTGTCAGGCTCTCCGCTGAGTGCTTGGTACACGTTATATCATTTAATAAAGCATGCTTTCTGAAAATTGCCGGTCATCTGCTTGTTACCTTCCAAAGCACTGCATGTTAGTATGAATAAAAATAAAGCTTGGTGATAGAAGGCACTGTGAATCAATTTTCAATATGTTCAAGAATCAACATTACAGAAAGCAGACATCTTATTATCTTGGGCAAACTACATAAAGTGTTGGCTTAGCTTTTAACTATGGCTTGAAATCGATTCTGATAATGGTGACAGAAAGCACAACGAAAAACTAAAATATATCTGGCATTTTCCTGTCAAATAAACTGACCACTCCCTGGGAAATGAGACATTGGTCAAGAATTTAGATCAATTTACCAGTACCATTCTGAGACTTGATGAAAAGTCTCAATACTCTTCTAATTTGCTTAAATATCTGCTGCAGACATTGTGAACTCTGCCAGTTATTTGCAACTCATAAGTTACTATACATTCTACTTTGGTTTGTGGGCTTGCCTTTAAATCTGTTGAGTTCAGGGAATTAATGTTTGGAGACTTTATTAAAACAGTCACCATCACATCCCATCACCCAAAAGCAAATGGTCAAGTCGCAGATGTGTAGAAGCTACTATGGCTGCAATGAGAAAGTTATTGGAAAGATTGTCCAATAAGACTAGATAAATCCCTCATCATGCAGCATGGCCCAAGGGTGGTATCAGGTCTGTGGCTTAGCCAATTGGGCAAGGTCTCATGTCCTGGCTACGTCTACACTTCTAGATGCATAGGCTCGGCACAAACATAGCCTAGAATCATTTACTCTCATTCTTGGGTGGTCATGATAATAACATAAGGAACATGTTAAAAATATAGATTCCAATGTCTCATCCTAAAATGTGTATCCAGTAGATCCGGGTTAAAGTAAATGATTCTGTATTTTCAATACATGTCCCATGTGATTCTGATGCAGGTAGACCAGATCACAGACAATAATTTGACAAACACTGATCTAGATGCTGTTCGGTTGGTATTTACTTTCCCAACTTTAAGTTACAAAATTTAGTCTTTTTAAGGAACTATGAAGTTGGCCTAAAAAAAGTATTCTTTAAACTGAGATCACATAAGCCAAGTAATGCAATGGTTACATACCAGAAAAATCAATGCAACCTTACCATGTTAATTGGTTCGTGGTCTGCACACACACACACACACACACACACACACACACACACACTCACACACTCACACACTCACACACTCACACCAGCCCAGTGACTCAACAGAGGTAGAGCTGTTAGAGCATTTCATCTCAGTCACTTAGTAGACGAATTATCAAGTATATCAGGGACATAGTGTAAAGAAAATGTTAATGGGTAGCTCATTTGGTTAAGTGTCTGACCTTGATTTCAGCTCAGGTCATGATCTCACAGTTTGTGAGATTGGGCCCTACATCAGGCTCTGTACTGACAGCATGGAACCTGCTTGGGATTCTCTTTCCCTCTCTCTCTGCCCCTCCTCTGATGGCACTCTCTCTCACTCTCTCTCATTAAAAATAAATAAATAAAACTTAAAAAACAAGAAAATGTTAAACAGTTGAAGGCACCCATGAACTTCTGTAATCAAGGCACCTAATAGTTTTATGCCCACTAGTATAACAAAGAACCCTTTGTTATAGGTACCCTTTTCCAGGATAAGCCCTATATTAATATCTGTGAATATGGGCAAATGTTTGGTGGCCATGCACTTCCAAATTCTCAGATCTTACCCTGACAAATATCCTTACTTCCCCATAAGATTTCCAACAGAGATACATGCAAAATACATAAGCAGGATTTTTAGCATAAAAGAACCACTAAATTACTAGCAGCATGAAATCTTCCTATTACTTCACTATGTTAAGTGGCAGAATTAAAGCAAGTTTTCCTTTGATGGAGACCTAGGAGGGGCCTTAAATTCCCTCCCATTTACCGCAAATCTATATTTTGAGACAACTATACATAGTCAGATATGTGGCGGGATGGGGAGACAAGCAGGGAGAGAACACAGAAGGGAGCATTCAGAGAAGAGAAAATGAATGAGTAAATATGGTGTGTGGACCCTGACCTAGTTACCTACCTAGTCATATGCTAGGAGATACTAAAAATTAAGAAACCTTGGTTCTCAAGAATGAAGGGCCCTGCCTGGATCTGCTTATTATAGGAAGGGAAATCACAAGAGATAAGGAAAGATGCTGTTCCACCTATAAGGATGGTAAGCTTACCTGTAACAACAGTATGGCTCTAAGAAGTGCTTTGGTCGTCATCCTATTAGTATGCTTCCTTGGTGTCAGGTACAAAAGGGATGGGGTAGTGGCAGTGAAAGAGAAATCCAAGTCTGCTGTGGCTATGATTTATCTGATAATTGGATTTCACATTGAAATGGCATGGTCACCCATAGCCTTTCAGACTCCTCTGTTAAGAACCCTGTCATTTCCACCTCCTATTTGGTGCTTTTTTAGGCTTTGAGGAGGCTGTGTTGGAATGCCTGAGCCACCGTCGCCTAGGCAACGATTTGGTTACTTCCCTTGGTCTCAGTGCTTCGGAGTTGGGGTTGTGGTGGCGTTTCAGATTGTGGGAGCCTCGGCTCCCAAGTTGTCCCATGATCCCAAGCAGCACCAGGAAAGTAAGCAATGAGATGTTCAGTCTGAATCCGAAACCCTTTGTATATGGCAGCCTTGCCTTTGTTGTTGCTGAGCTTGGAAATTTCCTTGCGGACCTAACCAAAATGTAACTTCAAGTACAAGATGAAAGTATTGATGTCCACTTTAATGGGGTAAAATTCTGAGGAATCTTTCATGCTTTGTTCTCAATCTGTAAAGAAGAAGGTGTTTTGGTTCTGTATTCTGAAATAGCTCCTGTTTTACTAAGACCGGCATCATATAGCACCATTAAAACTGGCACTTACTGGAGCTTGAAGAGATTATTTGTAGAATATTTAGAAGATGAAACTCCTCTAATTAATATGATCGGTGGGGTGGTGTCAGGAGTGATATTTTCCACCATATCCAATCCACTGACGTACTAAAGGGTGAGATTTAGCTTTAAGCTTGTGTATTTTGCACAAAAATAAATTGATATTGGATTAAAGACCTAAATGTGAGACCTGAAACCATAAAAATCTTAGAAGAGACCACAGAGAGTAACTTCTCTGACATCACCTTCTTTCTAGAAATGTCTCCTGACGCAAGGGAAACAGAAGCAATAATAAACAATTGGGACTAACTCAAAATAAAAAGCTTCTGCACAGCAAAGGAAAATAATCATAACTATTCAAGGCAACTTACTCAATGAAAGAAGATATTTGCAAATGGCATATCCAATAAAGGATTAGTATCCAAAATCTATAAACAACTTATAAAACTCAACACCCCAAAAATGAATAATCCCATTAAAAAATGGACAGTAGACATGAATAGACATTTCTCCAAAGAAGACATATAGATAGCTAACAGACACATGGAATGATGCTCAACATCAATTATACTCAAGGAAATATAAATCGAAACCACAATGAGATATCACCTCACACTAGTCAAAATGACTAAAATTAACAACACAGGAAACAACAGGTGTTGGTAAGGATGTGGAGAAAGGGGAACCCTCTTGCACTGTTGGTAGAAATGCAAACCAGTGCAGGCACTCTGGAAAACAGCATGGAGGTTTCTCAAAAAGTTAAAAAAATAACTACTCTACCATCCAGCAATTGCAGTACTAATTCAAAGCACTAATTCAAAGAGATATATGCACCCCAATGTTTACAGCAGCATTATCTACAATAGCCAAATGATGGAAACAGCCCAAGTGTCCATCAACTGATGAATGGATAAAGAAGTGTGTGTGTGTGTGTGTGTGTGTGTATAATGGAATATTATATATATAAATATATATATATAATGGAATATTATATATATATAATGGAATATTACATATATAATATATAGTACATTACATTATATATACTATGGTACATATGTGTGCATATATAGTATATATATATATGTATATATCACATATATACACATATATAATGGAATATTACTCAGCCATAAAAAAGAATGAAATCTTGCCATTTGCAATGACATGGATGGAACTAGAGAGTATTAGGCTAAGCAAACTGAGTCAGTCAGAGAAAGACAAGTACCATTATTTCACTTATATTTGGAATATAATAAACGAAACAAAAAGAGAGAGAGAGAGAGAGAGAAACCAAGAAACAGACTCTTAGCTACAGAGAGCAAGCTGATAGTTACCAGAGGAGAGGTAAGTGGGGGATGGGTTAAATAGGTTATGGGGATTAAGTTGTGCACTTGTGATGAGCACTGGGTGATGTATGGAAGTGTGGAATCATGATATTGTACACCTGAAACTAATATTACACTGTAATATTAACTGGAATTTAAATAAAAACTTAAAAACAAAACAAACAAAAGAAATGGCACGGTTAACCCGTTTCCTCATCTCTACCCACTTTTTAAATCTTACCCATCTTTTAGGGTTCACCTCAAACACATTCTTGTGCCTGACCCCTATGCAGGCGGTGCTTCCCCTGTGATCACGTGACACACACGTATACCATTCAGTTTGTCACCTCACCTACTGACAGATTATAAGTAATTACACTCACTAGAAAAAAGTCTAACCCTTATGTGAATTCACAGAATGATCAGAGGGATCTCAGAAATGTGGCTATGCCTGTCTTCCTAACTGGATTTTATGTTCCTTAAAGACTGCGACTTGGTTTTGAATATTTTTGCAATCTTTGTACCACCTATAATGTGTAATGCAAAAATTCCCTCACTTACTAACATTCAGTTTACAAACTTTTGTAGTAACAAAGGTTTTCGCTTGGGCAAAAGTGTAGCAATCTCACAGTCATCAACAGATGGTTGGGTATGGTTCCCTAAGATGTGGCGATCAAGTCTCTCACTAATTAACTGCATGTCTGAAGCAGCATCATGTTATCAACTTATTTTTTATTTAAAAAAAAAGAAAGAAAATGCAAGCCTATTTGGGAAAAAAATGTATGAGGATTAAAAAATCATAATTGGCAAATAGTCACAGTTCTTTAACAAAACTTTACACAAACATGCTGAGATTGCTTGTCAAGTATCCCAGGACTTCTGAACAAATAAGCTAATGAACACCCTTTTGGATCCTGACTTGATCATAAGTTAAAGAAGATTTTCAACTACCTACTCAATGTAGTAAGGATTCAGTTGTTTTTTTTTTTTTTTTGCTTACACAAAAGATTTTTATTTTTTTTTAATTTTATTTAAATCCAAGATAGTTAACATATAGTGTAATAATAGTTGCAGGAGTAGAATTTAGTGATTCATCACTTACATTATCATCCAATGCTCATCTCAACAAGTGCCCTCCTTAACGCCCATCACCCCACCCAACACCCCTCCAGCAACCTTGTTTGTTCTCTATAGTCAATAAATTTTGATCTGATTTCATTTTAATTTCTTTGACTCCGAACTAAATTTTAAGCCTTTTGAAGGGAAGAGCCACATTAACTGCTTCTTTTACATCCTCTTCAAATGACCAAGCAAGGTGCTAAATAGCACGGTCAGCCATAGAAAGAGAACAAGTTAAAAGAATCATTATCAAAATAAGCCCATGGTGGGCACTTGGGTGGCTCAGTCAGAGCGTCTGACTCTTGATATTGGCTCAAGTCATGATCTCGAAGTTGTGAGATCGTCTTCATTGGGCTCTGTGCTGAGCATGGGGCCTGCTTAGGATTTCTTTCTCTCCCTCTGCCCCCTCTCCTGTTCACGCTCTCTCTCTCCCTCTCTCTCTAAAATAAAAATTAGAAAAAGAAAAACCCATCGTACATATATGTGTATGAGACTCTGCATGCTAACCTAGACTTTTTCCCTCCAAGAAAGCACCCCAGAAATGAAGGGAAAGGAAAAAAATGTGGAGAGTATCTTCAGACATTTGTGTACAGCAGAGTTTGTAGGTTCAGGTCAGACAGCCTGGTTTCTTCAGATGGAGGCACTTATTAAGTATATAATGTTGGGTAAGTCGTAGAGCCATTCTGTGCCTTGGTTTGCACTTCTGTAAAATGAGGGTGACAACAATAGCAGGCCCCATGTCATATAGACACTCTGAGTCTTAAAAAAATGAGGAGTTTGAATAATAGAGCCCACAGCCCAAATCTGCTCCACCACCTGTTATTTCTAAGATAAATAAAGTTTTATTGCAACACAAAGACACACACAGACACACACAGACACACACACACACACACACACAAGTTAATGCATGTGAAGTGCTAAGTGTTTTGCCTGTCCACTAGCAAATGCTCAGTGAGTGTTCGGTATTGTTTTTGTGGTGTTGGCAGACATAGACTGGAGTCCTGGTTCTGCTGTTCTTGAGACTTGCAATTTTGTGTTTCCTTATCTGAGAAAGGGAAATATTTAAATATTTAAACCATAGGATCTCTAGTACTAACTCTAACTTGGGTTATTTGGTACAGGACATACATATGGTATTTGAAAGAGAAATTTAGGCAAGGAAAAAGAACAGAGAAAATTACTTGACAGAAAGGATTCTTCCTTCTCTTATTATACCCAAAACAAAAAGCAGCTAAGATAGGGAACAGGATACAAGAAGAGATAGTGATAGCATAAAAAGGAAGAGGAGGCAATATTTCACTCAGGGCTCTATTGCTTTTATTAACTGAGAGACAAATTCACTCAGGACTTTTAATTCTTCAAATAACAGGCATCATAAACACCACTATCTGTTTGCTTGTGCCTGTAGCGTTTACTGTAATTCCTCAGATTAAAACCACAGCTTCTAATATTACAGGACAAGAATGGAGTGAGAAAGGCTTAATGCAATTCAAGATATTCAAAGGTAAAAAGCTGCAAATGAAAATTATCACAATGAGCAAGAATAAAATTATTATAAAACTGTCACATTTCTAATATTTCATATCACTTCTGACCATAAGCTCTGCAGCTATAAAAGCAATATCTTTTACTCCCCAGTGTGCAGTGGTGATGGTTCGCATTCTTCAAGGCTTATGATGTTAAAATGCCTTTAATTATGTTCTGGATAGCTATTCATAAGGCATCCTTAAACCTCTCCAAGGTCAGCGTCTTCCTTCTCACTGATTCTCAGATCATCACTCTATGATTCTAGCTTCACTGACACAATATTCATTTTATCCTGGGGAAAGACACAATTGCTGAATTGGTCACACTGGCATCCGGGACGGGAACAAGAATTGTCCCAGAAGGTTCCTTTGCTGGGCACTTGATGTCTGCATTGGTCTCCTCTGCCATTCTTTAGAGGTCAGCCAAACAGAAAATTCAAACTGGTACTTAATGCAATTCAAAAGCCTAAGCACTGCAAACAGCCATCACCTTTTGGGGCCATTTGGAGACCCTGAGAATCAAGCAGATGGTAAGCGGCAGAGCCCCTTACAGATTTGTGTTTCTGGCGACACCTTGTAATGGGGAACATGAAAGTAATGTTGAGTTGCCAATCGCAGTGCTAGGTGGGCACTTGAAAACTGAAAACCTAAGTCTATAGATAGTTTATCCTGAACATAAGCAATTGCTGGCTGTGCTACATACAGTGATAGACTTTATTCTCAAGCCATTAATTTAAACACTCAGACTCCAAAACCCAAAAAAGAATCAACTTCATGGATCGCTGGCCTTGTTAACAAGTAGCAAATGGGGTAAGTTATATTTCAGGAGCACTGGCTCACCAAGTCCTTGTTAAGGGCACAGCAACTTTGGAAATGTCCTTGTTTTCAGGGATTTTCTTTCCGTTCACACACACACACACACACACACACACACACACACACACACACCTATATATCTGCTTCCTCTTTGTGAAATTTCTATAAGCCCATGACAAACAAGTGGGAGCAGGGGAACCCACAGCCCATAGCCATTCAGAAGAAAGACCAAGTACAGAATGGGATATGAAGTCATTTCCAGGGGCCACCCAGATAATGAGGCATGACTTCATTTTCTTTTAATAATTTGTACAATAATTTTACTGTGGGTTTTCTGCTTACACAGAGAAATCTAGGCCCATTATCATAAATCTGGACAACAGAGATGCCATGGCATAAGTTCTACTCAGAGATGATCACTGATAATATTTTGGTCTTTTCACCTAATCTTATTTTCAAGCATTGTTGTATGGTCAATTTGTTTTATATCTGTTCATTTCTAGCCTACACCTAATCATGATCTTTAATTAATTTTGCTTATTTATGAGTTTATTGTCTGTGACCCGATCCCTGCCCCCAAACCCTCCTCTTGCCCTAGAAAGTATGCTTCCAAAAGGATTAGAGTTTTGTCCTATTCCTTCATTTTGTAGAACCTGGGGACCACTTCAGCACTCAATAGATTATTGAATGCGTGAATCAATTGAGATCAAATTGAGCATATAACATTAAATCTTATATTTCTCTCCCAACATCATAACAGTGTAATGAGCACATCTTGTGTGTCACCACAGAATCCCCTCAGTCTTTCCACTCATTCCAAGTAGTACAGGAGTGTCTAGTTCCCTGTAGGCCTTCATGAAGTTCACGCAAGAGCAGTTGGAGAACGCCTTACCCCCACTTGGCCTGGCCATAAAATATGAATTACTATATCCTGTGTAATAATTTTAGTATTACTGAATGTTTCGGTGGTTTATAGTTTTCAATATTACAAATAAAGTTATGATGATCATCTCCACATGCAAAGATTTTCCTCATTTAAGAAATGGAATTAGTAAATCAAAGATGAAAGGGTCTTTTTAACAACATATGGACCAACTACTCCCAAAAAGACTGTACCATTTTACACTTTCATAACAATACAGAAGCTGGTTCCTTTCATTGCAAGCTTACCAGTACCAAGTATTATCTGCATTGCTGTTTTGATAATTTGGTAAGTTGCATACAATTTTTTATTTTAATTTACATTTTTCGTATTTCTAGTACCCCCTCTTTTAGTAACTCTTATGGAAGATCAAGACTTTTCAGAATTTTGTGAGGAGTCAGACATACTCTACAACATGAGCCAAATCACCCTAGGAGATGGCCATTAGACCAAATGAAGGTTGGAGAGGAAATCTAAGGGAAGGTTTGAGTTGGAACAAGAAGGAGAAGGGAGCTGTTCAACTGAATAAACATGGGTGCCTATTCCTGGCCACATGGGAAGATAGTGGAGGTCCAGAGATGAAAAAGACACAAAACTGTCATCTTGGAGATACTAGTCTAGTGATCATGTTGAAGAGAGAACTGAATGCCTAAACTAAAGTCATCCTATAGAAAAATTATAGAGGAAGCTTTATTAAGGTTTGGCTTCATTGGAAAGGGTAAAAATGAGTTCAAAATCCTCCCACAGCAAATTAGGGAAAGTGGATTGTTTGGAATGCATTTAGATGGGCTATGAAAGAAATTACACAATGCTGGTGGTTTAGAGGTAGATGTACCTGGATTAGGTTCAAGTGATACCACATGGGGTAAATGATAATGCAATATTATAATAAGGAAACCCAAATGTAAGAATTAGCCAACCCTGGTTTCAAGACTAAATTCAATGGCTTCTAGGTTATGGCCTTGGACATGTTAATTTCTTTGGTCTTCTATTTTCTTATCTGTGGAATGAAGATGATAATACCTTCTTGACAGGGTTGTGATATAATTTTAAATAAGATAGTGCATGGAAGAGCCTAGCAAATCAATGGTACAAAGTAGATAATTGATAAAAGTCATGAAGAAAAAAAAAATGTTAAAGTTTTTTGAAGTCAAAGACAAAATTCCTCTGAAGACGAGAACTGTGTTTTGGTTACGTGAAATAGATCAGTGTCCCATTTGACCAGGAAGAGATAGGCCCAAGACCAGCATCTGAAAATGAAGAAAAGGTTGTAAAATATAGAAACTATGAAGAAAGTAAGAAGTAATAACTAAACAGTAACAGTAAGAACCACAACAAAATGCTGATAAAAGAAACTGTCCCAATACCTTTTTTTCAAAAATGAAGGATATGAAATAATAAGTAACCAAAGCTACTTGCTACATGTTAATAATACTGTATGGTATACTTGAAATATTGCTAATCTTACATGTTCTCATTACCAAAAAAAGAAAAAAAAATCTTAACCTGTATGAGGTGATGGATGTGTTAATTAAATTGACTGTGGTAATCATTTCACTATGTATGCATGGATCAAATCATTACATTGTCCTCCTTAAATACACACAATTTTTATTTGTCAATTACATCTCAATGAAGCTGGAAAAAAACAAAAGTGACATTTTCCTACCTGCTCACAAAATTGGATGTTGTCACTGTTTATTTATTTTTTTTCTAACCTTTATTTATTTTTGAAAGACAGAGCACCAGTGGGGAAAGAGCAGAGACAGAGGGAGACACAGAATCCACAGCAGGCTTCAGGCTCTGAGCTGTCAGCACAGAGCCCGATGCGGGGCTCAAACCCACAGATCCTGAGATCAAGACCTGAGCTGAAGTGGGCACCTAACCGACTGAGCCCCCAGGCACCCCTAATGTTGTCACTCTTTAAATTTTGACAATAAGGTTTGAAAAATGTTGTATTTAATAACTGTACATTTGCATATTTTGATATTAGTGGGGTTGTAGACCTTCTTCACATTGAAATAGTAAAAATTCTCTCTTGAAAAAAAAAGTTGTTTGTTGGAGGAGGCTGAGATGTAACCCCTCCTTTTATATCCAAAACTTCAACAAAATAAACACCCCCATTATGGATGTGTTCATTAATTTGATTGGGGGAATTGTTTCATAATGTATGTGTGCATCACATCATCACATTGTATACTCTAAGTATATCACAATTTTACTTGTCAATTATACCTGCATAAAATTGGGCAAAAAACAGATTCCTCTAAAACACTTTGCTATCCACATAGTCTAATACCAAATGTATTAACTATTATGTTTATATGGATTTAAGATTACTAGCAGCTCTCTTTTCTTCTGTAGTTATGACTGATTTCCTGGTGGGGTGGGAGATAAAGTGCTGTGTGTGTTAGATTGAGAAATAAAAAAGTACATATCTAAAATATCTTATCTACTAATCTTTGCATGTGAATCCAATGCCTTCTCCTCAAGTGAACTTCTTACAGTTGGCTTCCCTGCCATCTTTCTTACAAAAACTGTACCTGTAATGCCTATAATGCAGCATTAGTTTTCATTTTGGTTTCTCTAAAGTGGAGCAATAAATTAAAGACAAAATAATAAGTAAAGGCAAAATACTCTGAATATATAATTCTTCTTGGTTCTTACAATTTTTTGGAAAACTTTTACTGTTGTTTTTCCCAGGTTTAATTTAATGCTGTTTTATTAAACACCTCTCCTTTACTGAGACTTGCCATCATTGTTTCATAATAAACAAAAGCTCTCTTACAGAACTATTTAATCAGCTAGGATAATATTTCCATAAATTAAATAGTTATACTAAAAAAATCTCTGATAAGCAACATACCTAATTTTGGTAAGCATACAACTTCTCTGGTAGAAGTATATGTGCATGACTTAAGTGACCTGAAGTGACTTATTTCTAGCAATATGGCAAACTGGGTAATTCTAAACAATCTTCCTGACTAAAGCAGGTAAGTGGTGGATAAAATATATATTCAATCTTCAAAAGGCATTGCTGAGTTAGCACAAAAGGAAGTAATTCATAGAGGTCAAAGAAAAAATGGAACTAGGAACTTTGATGGATAAGAGGATACCAAAATCACATTATATGTAGAGGTTTCTGGTAAACCCTAGAGTTCATGAGCTTCTGTTTTGATGCTGGAAAAGGTGCAGGGGAATGGAGCTAAAATCTAGGATCTTCCAGGGGTTCCTGGATAGATCAGTCAGTTAAGACCCCCAACTCCTGATTTTAGCTCAGGTCATGATCTCAAGGTCATAAGATTGAGCCCTGTGTGGCCATGAGATCAAGCCCCATGTTAGGCTCACTGTGGAGCCCAGAGCCTGCTTTGGATCCTCTCTCTCCCCCTCTCTCTCTCTACCCATTCCCTGCTGGTGCACGATCCTTCTCTCTCAAAATAAATAAATAAAGTTAAAAATCTAGGATCTGCCAAAGGATGGAGGTTATAAAGGCAAACTCCATGAGGTGCAGCCCCTAATAGCTATACATTGAAGGAAAAAAGAGACATAAAAATTGTGTTTATCAATTTATTGCATTTATTGATTCTATGCTAAGTGAAGAGAAAAAAAAATCCCATTTGAGAATTTGCCATCATTAAACAATCATTGCAGAGGTATACAATTCAAATTCATGCTTTCATTTTAGTAAAAAAAAAAAAATCTACACTGAAGTAAAGTGGTCCTGGGTTACTAAAGCTGCCAAATATCATGAACACATACAAATGCCTTTTGGAGGAATCCAACTACAACCTAGGCCTCAAGAAATTCTCACAAGGTGCCAATTAAAATGAGTAGCTTGTGGCCTAAAAATCACAAAACACAAAAGGAAACACAAAAAGTGACCACCAGCAGGAACAAAGAGATGAATATCAGAAGTGAAAGTCTTCAGTGATTGCAATAATCGGACAGAGTATAAAATATACAAATTCAATATGTTTAAAAAAAATAAAAGAGAAGCTTGAAAATACAGGCAGAGAAGAGAAATTACAAGGAACAACTAAGTATATTTAGAAACACCCAAATTACACTCACATACATTAAAAATAAATTAATTAAAATTAAACATAAAATGAGTAAATAGGAAATTGGAGACAACACTTAAGAGTTTTAGTGAACTGAAAGATCCAAATAAATGATCTAGAATGCATCTTCGAAAGAAAAGTGACTGAAAACATTAAATAGGGTAAGATACATAGAGGATAGAGGGATAAATATCTGGCATAAACCTTAACTGGTGATCCAGAAAGAGATTGTATTAGTCAGAATAGGCTAATCTATGGCACAACAAAAAGTAAACCCCACATTTTAGTAGCCTAACAAAACAAATGTATTTCTCACTCATATAAAGTTCAGTGTGTATCAGGCAAATTTTCAGGGAAATATCTCCTCCAGAGCAGTGGAATCTTGTGCATCTTCCACCTCAATAAGTGGTTTGCTGCCAAAGGAGAAGACAAAGCTGAACATTAACAGAAGAGGCATCAATGATCCTGAGAATACATAGCATTATCTCTGTTTCTGTTTGCCCTCCGGTCATAAAATCACTCCATTCTTCTACCCACACACAGAACACACTCAGCCCCAACCCAAAGGCCCATCTGTCATTGCCCTCAGCTCGAAATCCAAGAATTCTGAGTGAGAGTCACTTAGTCTTTCCAAACATGGCTTCTCTTCTCATGAGATCTATGAAGTCACCATTATGCCACACCTCACCTAATCGACTGTGAAACAAGAACAAAATAGTTATGGTAAAGATTCCCGTTTGAAAAGGAAATGAATGGGAGACATATAATATAATATACCTTTCACTGAAATCCACTGGACAGACACTGTGCGTGCTCCTTACTCAAGGGAGATTTTCCTTAATTAACCTCTGATTCTCCTCTTTGGAGCAATCTTTGTCCATTGGTTTCATGTCCCATGGTGTCATTCTCTGTCAAGTTATTCCTTTTTAATTAGTATCCTTGACCACATCTAAAATGAGCTTTGGGAGTCATTCACTGTTGTGGTCTGCACAGGTTTCAAAACTGACTTTCTGTTTATTGAAAGTTGGAACCCAATGGTTGTTTCAAATCTTAAAAGTCATATGTTTTGTTTTGTTTTGTTTTTTCAAATCCAGACTCAGAGTTTTTTTGTCGTTATAGGTTTCCTAAAAACTTATTAACTTTCCGAACTATTTGCTTCCAGTCGGTTACATGTGCCAGTAATGACACCAGAGGTACTCTTAAAGACATTGTTTTTAAATATGATTTCTTCTTTTATTCTCTTGTCCCTCATACTTCTCTGTTTTGATTTAATGGGAGGTACTTTAAGGCTATCTGGAGCAATGAAGGGGGTGGAGGTGGGGGTTGGGTCATTTTATCTATTGGTAGGTTTTGCTAGTTGCCAGTTTTAGGTCTTTTGACTTTCTCAATTCTATAGGGTTCTGAGTTTCTATTCCCTATTATTGTGCAAACTGACCTTATCTCTCTTGAACAAATCCCTTTTTAAAAAATGTTGATTAATTTATTTTGGGGATAGAGAGGAGAGAGAAAGCATGAGCAGGGGAGGGGCAGAGAGAGGGAGAGAGAGAATACAAGGCAGGCTCCATGTTCAGCACAGAGCCCAATGCAAGGCTCAATGCCATGACCATAAGATCAAGACCTGAGTCAAAATCAAGAAACAGGCACTAAACCAACCGAGCTATCCAGGCACCCCTGAACAAATGCCATGTTAATAACATTGTCACAGGTTGGGTTCTCCAGAAAGTAGATGCCGATGTTGGGGTTAGTGTACAGGATATTTGTTAAGGACCTTGGGATCAGCACCTGTGAAAGAGAAGAAAAGATAGGAGGACTGAGAAATTGAGATATGGAGGCCCATGACGGCTTCAGCCTACCCCACAGGGAACTTGGGCACTAAAATTGTCCAAGACGATTGTCACAAAATGGGCTAAAATGGCTAGATGTTTATGCATCTGTTCTGATCAGTCATTGGACTGTTGCACCTTTGTGAAAGCTGACTAACTGCAGCCAAGTAATTCTGTGAAGACGCTGTTATCTGATGGGTCCTGTTAATGGAACTTCCAGAAACAGAGGAGTAAGTCCTTCTATGCAGAGAGATCTAGACAAAATATCTTGTCCATCCCCATCCACTCTTGTGTTCCTCGACTATGCTTCTTAGCATGTTGAGTAACCGATTTTCAACAATTCTGGTAGGCCTCTCTTCCTGGGGAAAACTTAGTACAAAAAGGTGAGTGGAAAAAACAGACAACTCCCACCATTGCAGATGGTCTCTGGACCACAACTGACATTTAGTGTCTCCATCCTCCACTAGATGATACAATGAATAGATTACATGGTTGTAAACCCACTTACACATTTCCTTGTTGTATAAGCGCCCCCTGGTCTGACACAATACAACGTGGGATAAACCAGTGAATCAAAGATCTATAAACCCTTCAATAGTGGTGCTGGTTGAGATCCTGAAAGCGGGACAGGAAAATGCACACACAGAATATGTATCTGTTCCTGTGAGAATTAGTCACTGTACCTTTAATGATAAGAAAGAGGCCAATATAGTCACTTTGCCCCTAAGGTGACTCATTGGTCTCTTCAAAAAATGGTGCTGCATCTGGAGCCCTTCAATGGTATCTATTATTGATCAATCGGACATTTAGCAGTGGCAATAGCTACATCAGCTTTGGTAAGTTTACCTTCATGTTGTTGACACCATTCGTGGCCTCCATCACTGTTACCATGACCACCTCAATCATGTGTGCCTCATACCAGCACTGAGGAGGTCAGTAACAAAAGTCATTCGAATACTTGGTTGTGTAGTATCTCTTTCATGAAGGATATTCTCTGATGGGTATTAATATGTCCTAATAAAGATATTTACACTTAGCACCCACCCCCATATGTTCATCCACATGCTGCTATCCCAGATCACCCTGTTCCTGGTCTTTTACTCTTTCTCATTTCAGATGTCTGACCAACTGTCCAGGATATTCACATCTGCACTTGAATCCATATATATTTTAACCTGAGGTAGTCACTCCTCTGAATACAAAAGTTGATGACCACGTGTGCCACTAATGTGTCTGCCAAACCTTCCACCCACATTCTTTTGTCCATAATTCAGGCACATACTCCTAACCTAATTGAAAGAGAGGCTAGACCAGCTACTCTTATTCTGTGCCTGGAGTGTTCAAACATTGTCTCTGCCACAGAGATTAACAGAGAATAGAGAAAAGGTAATGTTCAAGTCAAGAATTGTTGAGAATTTTCCAGAGCTATGTAAAGACACCAATTCTCAAAACTAGGAATTACAACAAATCCCAAGAGTGTTAAGTAAAAAGAAACCACACCTCAGTCATCATCATAATACTGAAAAACACCAAAGTAAAAGAGGTCTTAAAAGATAGAGTGCCCACAAAGGAACAGAAATTAGACTGATTGATGACTTATCTCAATAGCGATAATCAAAGCCAGATTATATTGGAATAATGCCACTAATGTTATCAGAAAAAAAGAAAGTTGAACTAGTGTTCAAGAAAGAGGATGAAGACATTTTCAGATAAATAATATGTGGGTAGTTAACCTAGCACAGATCCTGCCTGGATTACAGTCTATAGGGATACACTTTAAACGAAAGGAAAATGATCGCAGAACATCTGAGATAGAATGGTGAGCAAAAAATACATAAGTAAATGAGTAAGATTGAGAAATATGTGGGCAAATCTAAGTCAACATCGACAATTCAAAAGAACTACAATATTTTTTAACTGTTGGAGAAAACTAGAAGAGAGTTAAAATACAGAATAACAATAAGACTTAAATTGAGGGGAGAAGGTGATTAAGTGTTTAGGGTCCTTGAATATCTGGGAAGATGATAAAGTGGTGGTGGTCATGGTAGTTGAACAAGTCTGTTAAAGGCGTTAGAGTAACAAAAAAATACATTGAGCACATAACATCCAAACATATAAAAGGAAAAAAGAAATGAGAAAAAGATGATACATATAATCATATTATTTTACCAACATATAGACCGGGAAGCAGCAAAATGAAACAGTATATTTTTAGGTGTACATATCAAACCATAAAGGAAATTTAGACAGTAATTTAGAGAAGATTCAGGATAGTGGTCACCCTGGGGAGAGTATGCAGGGAGGGGGAGCACCAAAAGGAATGCAAAAGGGAGGGTGGGAGAGGATTAGGGGAACCTAGGTTTCTATTCTTAAAGCTAGACAGTGAGTACCCAAGTATTTATTTTATTATAATCTTTTAAAGGAATCAAAAATGTTTTAAATACTCTTTTCCATGTATATTTCATCAAAAAATAAATCTACTAAAATAAAGGTAAGGATGTGAGTTGAGGGATATGTTAATTAACTTGATTATTGAAATCATTTCACAATGTATATGAGCATCAAATCATCATGTTGTATGCTTTGAATATATTACAATTTTATTTGTCAATTATACCTCAATAAAAACTGAAAAGAAAACAATAAGTAAATAAGTAAACAAATAAACAATGAAAATGACTTGCCAATTCTGAGTGTGCAAAGTGCCCATGACTATTAATCATTATAGGTTGTCAGCACCTATATTTTAGAGAAGGAATGGACAATGTCAATTAATGCAATCAATCAATCCAGAAAAGCATTAATCCAGCAATTTGAGTAAGTAGAAATCAATTAAGAGTGGTTCCACTCTGGGTATATAAAACTATTTGGATGTGCTCTCCCTGGAGAAGAGAGGAGAGAAGAAAAGTACTCCTAGTTTGGTTACTCAGAAACTACTCTTGAGTATTGGGTCTGGGTTTGTCTGACTGCAATGTGTTAGATTCTATATGTGCTAATGGCATCCTATGGTATGCATACTGAATTTCACACTTTATGGGCTATATCTCTTTCTATACAGCTTTTGTTCCTCCACGGAAAGTATAGCAACAGGTTATTGGTTAGCAACAGCAACAAAAAAGATAGTTAATAAGGCTTGTATTTCTTCTAAAGTTGCTTGAATAGTGTCTGCTCAGTTCCCTGAAGAAACTAGGATAAAATAATGGTATACATTTTAATAAAATATGCAGGGAGTTTGACCATTAAAACTGCCATTATTAGTATTACCGTTATCAGTAGAGAAGTTGTATACCTAATTCTCCATACATTATGCTAAAAAATTAAAGCATTATATCTAATGCAATGTCAAACACAATGTTAATGTAAAAACTAACTACAGGAAAGTACAAATGTGAAAGAATGGAATTCTAAATGAACAGATTAGAAACATGGTAGCAAGAAGATATCCTCAGCTTCTAGAATTAGCACAGAGGGTTTTCTAATGCAGCACTCTGAAAAATAACTCATTCATGGAAGTTCTACCTGTCATCATTTACATTTTCATAAATGATACGGAAAATGACTAGTTGTTAAAATGCAATATTGACATCAGGTTGATAATGAATCAACAACCAAGAAATGCCCAGGAGTGTATTCATCCAAACTATCATAACTGGCCAGACCCTGTGATTTGTCAGAGAGAAATGTGAGAATAAAACAATCAGGATCCCTGCCTCTTTGGGCGAGTGAAGCAAACAGGTAAAGTGAGTCCCTTGTTTCCATTTCCCTGTATCTTAGTAGGTGCTTACTCAAATGTTAGCTAACTTATGGTTGGGTAGCAGGTTGAGTAAAAGTGCTTTCAGAATACCAAGGAGCAGGAAATATTTGAGCTGAATCTTTAAGGAAGGACAGGACATTTCCAAGAAGAGAGATATTCCACTAACAGGGATCAATGGAAAGAAAGATGTTTATTTCTCCCTCCAAAATGTAAGATAACACAGGGCTAGATGGACATGTAAGCCCTGAAGGATTCCGAGTGCCTGTAACAGAGGCTGAGAGTGGAGATGAGATTGGGAGGTTGATTGGACCATGTATGAACGGCATCTATTCCAAAGTAGTTTGTACTTACTCCTACAGAAGATACAAGGCCTTCAGAGGTTTGCATGCAGGAAGCAGGCATGCAGGTTTTATTTCTCTAAGGAGGAGAGCTCCTGCAGCATAACAGAATGGCTTGGGTGAAGTGTGCCATGCTGTAGGCCCTGAGTCAGTGACCACTTGTGTGTGATGGAAGGTGTCCAGGTGGTGGAAACCTAGTGGGAAAGGCAGGTAAAATCAGGGGATGGATAACTGCTATATGAAGGTTAAGTGTTGTGATAAACATATACACAGTGGTGCTTTGGAAGTACGCAGGAGGGCTACCTACTTCACGGTGGAGAAGTCAGGGAAGGCTTCTAGGAAAAAGTGAGACTAGGAAATCAGGAAATAAAGGCAAATAATGTACTCTAATAAACTGCTCAGGACACAACCATTATGTTAAGAGATCATAACTGATTCTTATCCAGTGGCATGCATTTTGGGGAACATGGCAAGTATACATATGAAAGTAATTAATGTAATAAATGAATAAAATCATAAGAACAGCATTTAATCTTCTTAAGCACAAGGAATGTTTAACTGATTAATCATGCACAGTGAACATTTATCAAGGGCTACACATCAGAGAAGCTTCAAGAGAACCTTCAGGAGTGCCAGAATTGTATCCAATGAGATTCCCACCTTGGAAAGGGGTTAGAATGGGTCCTATTTCCCTGAGTCTCTTTCAATACTGAGGTTCCATTTCTGCCACCTTCTAGCTCAAGAAGCTTATAACCTAATTTATGAGGCAGACTTTTCATGCCAGAAAAGAATAAAGCTAAAACAAGGCTTATACAAAAGTAGGAGTAAGTAGTTTGGTGCAAGCCGAAACTTTGTGGTGTTTCTGAGAGATGAGTGGAGAAACCTGGACTGACAAATTCCAGACAGAGGGGAATTCCTGGGCAGAGGGCCGAGGAATATGCAGAACCATGGCTTTCTCTTTTCTTTCTTCCTTCCTGCCTCCCATCCTTCTGCCACCCCTTTCGTTCCTTCTGTCAATAGATATTTACTGAACCTAGAATTTCTCTTCTAATCAAAACGTATTTCTTCACTGCAAGTTGTTTGTGGTTCCATGAAGGGACACCAAAATGAGAAAACCTACCCTCCCCTTCTTCCCTCCTAAATCTAATTCCATCTTCTGGAGACAGGAATAGGGTATTGACCAGGGAATATATCCCCAAAAAAGTGGTGCCCAAACTAAATCATGAAGGAGCCCAGAAGATACTCCAGGTGGAAAAATAGCTCACACCAAAGCAAACTACTGAGTGTGGCATGTTCCAGGAACTACTACTAGGATCCAACTAGGGCAGAAGCTTAGGGTAGTGAAGAGGGGTGAGAGGTAGAATCCGAGGAATCGTGCAATAATGACTCTCAGGACAGCAGACAGACCTGGCTCATGGCAGGAACCGTCAGAGATAAGGTTGAATAGGTCATCTAAGGTCCTGCTGACTGGAGAACAGAAACGAACTTGACAGAAACAGGCTCCTGCTAGCCTTCAGAACTCTGTTTGCTAAGCAGTTTTGCACACTTGAAAGCAATCTGGGTACATATAGGCCTCCTGACTATAGTTTGTGTTACCTGTAATTATTATTAATTAAGGCAGAGACTCATGTCTATGAAAGTAGTGTGGAAATCTGCAGGGTTCATTTTTGTATTTGTCAACTTTTATTTGAAAACAGCAGGTGAAATTCTGATTTGAGCAACGTTTAGCCTCAAACTATCATGCAGATTGTTTTGGTATCCATGTAATTGCAAAAGACTGCTTTGGTCGAAGCTCCTGAACACTTTTTATTGCTAATTTTGGCAATAAACCTGTTAATTAGTTAATTGTAAAACATTAGTGAATCAAGCAAAAAGAATCCATCTGTTTATAAAATTTCAAAGATCTCTTCTGGGCATAACATTTAAAAACAAGAGCTGGCTTGCACTCTATTGCCTACTAACTACAGACCATCTCTTTGGAATATTTGTACAGTCTCCATTAGGACTAAGAGGTGATATTTTAATGCAACCATTTGCCATATTTGAAGGCAATTTTGTAGGTACATGGTGCTGCATACCATGTGTTTCAGGGACTGTTAGAAAATGAAAAATTAGTGAGGGATACACAACTTTTTCATTGATATCCCAAGCTGAACCTAGAAATAATTAGCCAAGCAGGAAAAGAAAGCAGAAGGACACTGCACACAGGAAAACACAGTTATAAAAGCAAGTCAGAAAAACAACAACAGAGGACTGCAAAAATTCCTAACAAGGAGAACCAGTAGTGCACACAGAAAAGGGCAACAGAGAAGACTGGCGAGTTGGACAGGGTCCAGACTGTTACAAACTTAAATTTCCATAAAGAAGAAACCTCCTGCAACTTTACTAACATAGTGTGGGGAATCCACTGAAAATCTTCCATCTAGTGAGTGTGGTAAAGAATTGGTTTTTAGGAGTATGATGAAAAACGTTGTGAATCTTTCACTTGGAAAACTGGGAGGATCCTAAGGTCTTCCTTGTCCTAGCTCCCAGAGGCAAGTGTAGAGGAAAGCCTGGAAAAAGCCTGGTCACCCAAAAAGGAAGTAAGAGAAAAGGTCACCACACTAAAAGCCAGACATGTGGGTTCTAGTTTCAGCCCCATACTGACTAGCTGGGTAGCAAAAGCATGGAGTTCATCTTCCCTGAAGCTCTACTTTTCTTTCTAATTGGGAAAGTTGTATGGGGACACATTTAGTCTGGGTTTGGAGGAATAGATTGATATGGTTCCATCCACAGTCCCTTCTGTGTATAGCTCAGTTATTGATAGCCATCAGGATAGAGAGATGGCTTTAAGGAATTCCTCCCACCCAAAACAATCTGATTCCCTGACATGAAGGTACAGGGCCAGAGGCCATATCACAATATGGGCAAAGGCACCCAAAACTGGAAGTATGGAGGTTTTGGGGAAGAAACAAGGTTTGGAATATAAAACTACTAGCTGCTAGTCCGTGGTCTAAAATCACACATAGATGATGTGGTTTTGATGGAAACCCAATTATAACGGAAGTTACTACATTTGTTATAATCTGAATTTTTGGTTCTAACTTGTAACTTAATATCCTAATTATTTCCATTGATATTTTTATTGCCGATCTTCATAGTTTTTTTTTATTCCATTAATTATCTGAATTTGCTCTTGGATCTTTAATAAATAAATTTAACGATAACAAAGGTACTGTGCTGGTATATAGTCATAAAAATCACTTGTTCTCTTTCTTTCTACATCCCCAAACATCTTAAATATCCTTCTAATATGCAATTAAAACGAGTACAGAGTTGGCTTCTGGAGAAGAGCATCAAAGCACCCCAAATTCTCAAACATTCTTTCATTTATGCTTTCCTTTGCTGTGGACTTCCTTATGTCTTGATGCAACTAGCTATTTCAACATTACGAGGGTCCCAGCCACCAATAATTCCAATGCTCGTGTTTCTGCCTTATCATAGATTACCTAGTTGTAAGTCAGAATTCCATTTATTTCTTTATATTAAGACCTGGCTTTAATATTCTCACCTGGGTGGGGGTCCCAGTGGCTATCTATTATTAAGTACTCTGATTTGCTCATGAAATCCTCACTTAAATATTCAACAAAACTTGAAGAAGTTAAGGTATCAGGATATGATGAAGTAGAAGGAGCACTGAGTTAGGAGTCCAGTACAGTCTTGAGAGCTGGGTGGCCTTGAATAATGCATATAATCTCCTTCAGCCCCAGTTTCCCCAACTATAAAACTAGGGTGGGACCAGTTATCATTTTAGATGTCCTCCTGTTAAAACATTCTGAAATTTGATTTCCCAGGCTGCTTTTGGGAGCATCCATTTGCTTCCATCCTGGCAAGCAGAGGCCAATGCTATTATAACCTGACAGCTGGAGAGAAAGACAAAGAATAAAAGCTTCCCTAAGTGTTCCTGATCCTCCTTTTTTGTAAATAAATGAAAAGACTTCATTTTCCAGAGCAAATCCTGAGTTGCAAATGCCATTTTTTTTTTCTTCATGGGGAGGTAAAAAAAATTAGCATTTAAAAATATGCCAGCATGTAACATTTCGTTTGTTTCCATAATGTCTGATTTAAGGATAAAGATCTTTTTTTCAACACTGAAAGCAAAACCTCCTAATTCATCTGGCTTACGGGATCATTTACATATCCAATGGAACATTTATTTTATCTGACCAGAATTGAAGATGATACAACATTCTCGGCTGAGATTAAAAATATATAAGGATGGAATATTGATGGCAACACACAATATAGAGGAGAACAGCCCAGATGATGCACCGAGGACGATAAGAATGAAATGGTTCCTAGCTAAAGTGAAATCATAACCTCAAAAGATATAGATTAATGACAGTGGTTTCTAAGATTGAAAAAGGAGAGGCAAGGATAAAAGAGGAATAAATTTAAGCATTTCAACAAAGGATGGGGAAATTTAAAGGATAATGTTAATTGAATTATGTGTTGTAACCAGATAATACTCCATTATACAGAGATGAAAGCCACAGTCATATCAAACCATCTAGTCGAAAGATGTCAACTTGAATCTGCAAGGGTTATTTTTAAAGTGGCAGACTCTAATATGAGTCTGAATTTCAGGAGTACAATTTTAGTTTAAGCTTATTAATTTATAATGGTGATAAACTTAGTTTGATGGCTCAGTAACATATATCCAGATTTATGACAACACTGGGATAACTGAATGCGTCGTTACTTTCATCTAGAATTCATTGATTTGTTTTGTGTCTATTTACTGAGGTCTCCTATGTGTCCATAATCCCAAGTGGCCCATAGGGCCCGGTTTTTTCAAACTTCATTCATTCAACTAACCTTTCCTAAGTACCTTCTGTGTAGAAAATATTGTGCTAAAGTTCAGAGCCTAAAGGACATTAACGCACTTTTTGAGGACAGGAGCCGTAACATTTTCACATGTCTAGCAAGAGGGCTGGACCTAATTTTTGTCACTGGTGAATATTAAAACAAACAGAACATTTTAGGGAGGCAAATACAAAATCAAATAATACTTTACATGTCTACTACCATGAACTAAAAAGTTGGAAGAGATCTTATATGTCATTGGATCTAATGTTTCCTAAGTTTGTTTATGGAATAAAAGTAATGGATGCTACTAAAACAAAAGGGGGTGGGAGATTCCTTCATCAAGTAAGTCTGGAAGGCAGCAGTGCCCCACCGCTATGCCACCAATGCTGCTCAGCTCAGGTCAACTAAGTTTGGAAAAAACTGAATCAAGCAAGTTTCTTCTCAAAGACTTTGACATGCCAGAATTTTGTCTTTATCTCAAAATCAGATATAGCACATAACATCTCCAACTGTGTTCATCCAGGGGGCACTTTTGCAGAGCCACATCTCATGAAGACAACATTCTAACCTTGGAAAAGGATCAAGTGGCCCATTTTCCTGGTTTCAGCCCTTAATCCCAACCACCTTTCATCTAGCAAGAGAGAACTTTGTCCCTCTGCTTAAATAATTCTGTGAAGAAGTGATTCATCCTATTTTTTGAACAGACTGTTTCTATAGTTGGACAGCCTTAACCCCCCTTTAGAGATCTTCTGCAACTTGAGCTGAAATCACCTCACAGTCCACTGAGAACAGGTGTCAGCAAACAATGGTCTGCAGGAAAAATCTGGCCTATTGTTTACTTTTGCATGGCCCTCAAGTTCTCAAGATAAGAATGGTCTGTACATTTTTTAAAGACTGTAAAATAAAAAATAAAGAATACACAATAATGATCACATGTGGCCCACCCAGCTTAAAATATTTACAATCTGGACCTTTACCAAAGAGTTTGCAGACTTGTGTCCTAAAGTAGTAGTTTCCAGACTTTGAACATGCACTCTGTAGCGAGCAACCTCAAAAGTGGTCCCATAGGATCCCTGCATCCTTGTGTTCAAGTCTTTGTACAATCTCTTCCCCTTGAGTATGGGCTGGATTTAGCAATTCACATTTATTCTATTCCATTCCATTCCACTCTATTCAACAGACTTGCTTCTATTTTGTTGTGTTGAATAGAATGTGGCAAAAGTGATGGAATGTCTTTTCGAAGATTAAGTTATAAAAAGACTGGCTTCTGACCTGAGTGCTCTCTTGGCCTCTCGCACTCGTCTACTCTGAGGGAAGCCAGCTGCCATATTGTGAAATACCACCATATTTCCTACTCTATAAAAGGGCAAGGAAAGCAGGAAGTCCTCCAGCCAACAACCAATGAGGAACTATGGCTTCCAGTCCAATAGTCTAGTCTTCAGGGAACTGGATTCTACCTACAACCAGGTAATTGAACTTGAAATGCATCCTCCCCCAGTTGATCCTTCAAACATGATTACAGCACTGACCAACAGCTTTATTTCAAGTTCATGAGAGACCTTGGGCTAGAAGCAGCCAACTAAATTATACCCATATTCCTGATCCATAAACACTGTAAGATAATAAATGTTTGGTGTTTTAAGATGTCATGTTTTGGGATAATTATTACCTAGCAATAGATAAGTAACATATATTCCCATCAGAAAAAATTTTTTCAGTGTGCTAAACCAATGTATGTATATTTACTTATGAATTATAAACATGCATTCCTATAAAATTGACTTTAATTACTAGGAAAGCTTACATTCTTTAAAATTTTTAGGTAAAAATACAGGGAATTTTTAATAACTTTTTATGGGTATGGACCCTACTGGATTGTTTTTCCCGTCCCCTGATGTGTCCACATCTACTTTGAAGAACAATGTGATAGAATAACATACAATATCGTACTAACACAAGCACTCCCCAAAGTTGTAAACATAACATTTTATTTGTATGATCACTATATGCTTTCAATAGAATCAGATTTTTCTGTCTGAAATATTTTATTTCTTCAGAAATGTTAGTTCTTCATTCATGCTAATCAGTGGACAACTCATCACAGATGTCACCTTGGAAACCTATACTTAGGTCTGTAGAAAATTTCAGATGTCTGAATTTGTTCCTGTCTTAAGGGTTGCTTGGCCACTGAAGAGGAATGTTAACAGCTGTGGGAGAAGCAATTAGTGTCCATTCTATCCTGATTGACAATTCTGTAAAATGCCCAGTAGCATTTTCTATGGTTTTACAAAATGGCGACCTTCTGTTTCAGAGTGCTGGGTAGCTATTGAGTTCCGGGTACAGTTATCATCTTGCAGATGCCCCATGTGGCTTCCAATTAGAGAACTGGGTCTAATTTCACTCCCCAACCAGACTGAAATATAAAAGAGACAGATAAGACCTTCAGAGTGAGGCATGGACAGAGATTTCAGGCAAGCAGAATACATGAATATCAACTTTTAGGACCATTCAATTAAAAATGCAAAAGCAGAGCTCTCTGAGAAACTGGGAGACTCTGGATGAAAGGAGAGAGATTAGTGAGAACCCTGCAATGAATGCTCTGTTTTCATACAATGCCCTAATCAGGAGGACAAGTGGCAGTTGTTAAGAAGCAGTGAGATTCAGAACAATGCCTTTCCCCGGGAAGTAGTCACTACAAAACAAGAGCTGCAGTAGGACAATACTGACTTGTACACATGAAAAAGAATAATTACTTTAAGACACTATGCTCCACATTTGGGAAGCTTCCCTGGTCCAAAAACAAAAATACTAGAAACTGGAAAGTAGTGGGTTATTTTTCCCTTGGCCTCTGAACTTCCTATTTTTGTCACTATGCATTTCATATTATCCCAATTATCTAAGTTAGTGCATTAATACAGAAATACTATGATCTTCCATTTTCCCTAATTAAGACTATTAGGAAGACATTTTATGCTCTTATTTTTTTAATGAAATTGAATTTAAAGTCACTGTATCAGATCTTATTAGCTGCTACATTATAACATATAATATTTCATTGGGGGCAAAGTGCCTAAATCAAAAATTAGATCCAAACTTCAAAAATACAAACTATGATAGTAACATAGTCATGGTCCTTTGCATATATTTCATCCTGTATAAAATAAAACTTCCCTTGTGTCAAGTTTTAATCAAGAATGTCCCCAGGAAATACTATGCCATGGAAGATCTAGGAAGAAATTGTACCATTCCATCTTTTGAATAATAGAGGGTCCAAATTAAAGATTGTGAATATTTTAAGGACAGTCTAAGAGGTGAGTAAAGGAGTTGAGACACCCTATATCGTTTTTTTTAAAAGAAAAATGGGAAAATTTCATTTAGTTAATACAGCAAGTGTATTGAAGTGTTAACTGCATGCTGAGCATGAAGCTGATCATAGTGGTATAGGATAACGTACTGCGGGAAGATATCTCCAGTATCTAGCACATAGTAGTTGCTCAATACAAGATTTTTTAATAAATGGATAAATACCTTACTGTCTTCCCCTGAAGGAACATACAACCTACTTGGAATTAATAGGCATTACTTCATGTAATTTTCGCCCCATATCTATGAGAAAGGAAATATTTTTAAGCTAATTTTTAAAATTTTTTAAGTTTATTTATTTTTGAGAGAGACAGAAACAGCAAGAGTGGGGGAGGGCAGAGAGAGAGAGGGAGAGACAGAATCCCCAGCAGGCTCTGCGCTGTCAGCGTATGTAATAGGTCAACTTATAAAATATCAGAAAGCTTATTGCATATAAGTTCGGCTTAAACTCACCTTTCGTGAATAATTGAGATAAAAGCTTATGTAGTCCCCTATTAGGGTTATCAGAAATTACTAACCACCCTATCTCACTTCTGTAACTTCGCCTGCTTGCTGAATAGGTAACTTACATTGCAAAACGCTCCCCCACCCCTTCTACCAAGATCTGGCCTAGGCAAGACCAACATGTAAAAAGTCACAAACTCACTGCCCCACGGTATCTTAGGTGTCTAACTATGAGTGGTACCCTCTTAGGACAAAGAACTTTAAACTGATAGGTTCCTGCCAAAACTAATGTCTGTGTGTCACAATATAATTGGCCACCATGAAATGCTATAAATTGTAACTGGTTAACTAAATAATGAGGTACTCTGACTTGCTAAAATCCATATGAACTCACTGCTACCTTTGTTCGGGGCCATTCTCTGCACTTTTCTCCTTAAGATCAGGAGATCAGGTTTGGCCCAGCCGTGAATAAAATCTTGCCTCGCTTTCTATTCGGCATCTGGCAGGTTTTTTTCGACACCACCCTGTTTCACATAGAGCCCGATGCGGGGCTCACACCCACGAAACTGTGAGATCATGACCTGAGCCTAAACCAAGAATCAGATGTTAAGCTAATTTTTTAAATGAAGAAACTGAGGTTTTGAATCTCAAGGTCAGAGAACTAGAGAGCAGTGGAACAGACTTCAACCCTGTCTGTCTGACTCTGGAGTCCAGGTAATAACTTGGTATCTTCAGCTACTGATGTTTTGCTCTTCAGAGAGATAAGGACTGCCCTCAGTGATCTCCTGTTAGTCCTTCAGTCCTGGACTCTTGCTAATGTTTTCTTCTCTTGTCTATTATTCTCCCTTAGAAATGATATAAAATAACAATTCAGTTTCCTGCGGGAAATCTTCCAGCCGTAATTATTAAAACACAAGTAAACATGTACCTTTGAAGCTTGAGGGAAAACCATATTTCAAATCAAACCTTGGGGGCTACCTGGAAAGCCACTTGGCATGTACCCAAAGCTCAGAACAACCACCTCCAGGACAACTGATACTCAGGGATGTTTTCTTTGTCATTGCTGGACAGGAGGGACCTTTCTCAATGATTTTCTGTCACCACATGAAAGTGATAAGTTCTATGAACAGTTTAATGGCCAAATAAAGGATTTCTGGATACCCCTTAGAGGGGATTCTCAATTTTGCTGTGCTCCCAGTACATCTCACAGATATGCTTCGAGGACACATCGATGTTCAAATTTCCACCAGGGCTTGGAATTGTCTATTTCTCTTGGAACAGCTCAGCACTGGCAGGGTTCAGCTGAGACTAAGGATAAAGCACCTTAGGAAGTTGACAGTCAATAAAATATGGGGCCTTGTTTTGAGCTGATGGGAGCAAAAAGGTTTTTTATTTAAGGTCTGACTTTTAAAAGCCTTAATAAATTTGAATAAAAGAAACCGTAAAATGGGTAAAATATGCCAGAAAGTAAAAATGACCACTGGGATTCCTCAACCAATAGGAATAAGTGGTTTCACACAGCCACAATAGCTTCTTGCCTGATTTTCATTTTTGTTTTTGTTTTTACAACATTACTTTAATTATACCATTCCTCCTTAATACTCCCTCACTCTTGAAGGAGGTTAAACAACTCTTGGCCAACAGACTTCATTCATTCACCCAAAATCAAATCTGACTGAGAAAAGTGGCAACTCTGAGTCCCAAAACATTGACAGATTGCCAACTGTAAAAAAAGGCAGGAACTTCTGGAAACACCACAGAATTGGTCACACCCACATTTCTGTAATGTCTGATCTGTAGCATATTGTTGGTCTATACTGAATTCTTCCCACAAACATGGCTGTTGGAGGTTAGAGGTTTGCTCTTCGCATGCGCTCCGGATGTCTTACTCAATCTTTGCACCCTTCTTTGTCAGACACGCTAGATAGAGGTGAATGATCATCATGAGAATTAAGCAAAAGTTTTAAATCTCAGAAGTTCTTTTAAATCTCACTGGGTTTATGGGCTCCCTGGGTGGCTCAGTCGGTTGAGCCACTGACTTTGGATCAGGCCATGATCTCATGGTTTGTGAGTTTGAGTCCTGTGTTGGGCTCTGTGCTGACAGCATGGAGCCTGGAGACTGCTTCCAGTACTGTGTCTCCCTCTCTCTGCTCATGCTCACTCTCTCTCTCTCTCTCTCAAAAATAAATAAAACATTTTTTAAAAATTAAAACAAACAATAAATCTCAAAAGTTTACAAAATGCTTTCAGATATAAATTCAATCCTTGTAACAACTTTGTTATGAGAACATGCATTCTACAATGAGGGAAGAAATTTGGAGATGTTCAATGACAAGATTAAGATGATCAAGGCATTTAAACAGTGGTGCTGGGAATCTACTTAGCTCTTCTGATTCTTAGGCCAATACTCCTTCCAGCTCTCCATCACTAAGGTTAGTTGACTCAATGGCATACACCAAGGGCTCTCAACGTGAGGAGAGTCAGCAGCAGTGTCTGGCAACTCATGAGACATGCAAATTCTCAGGTTTCTCCCCCAGACCCACTGAATCAGAAATTCTGGGACAGGGCCCAGCAATCCATGTTTTTACAACTTCTCCGGGTGATGCTGATGGCTGCTAATGTTTGAGAACCACTGGCATACAGTTCCTACTTATGGTATCATGAAGTCGTCTCAGAAACAGACCTTATATCAGTCGTCCTTCTTAAAGCTTCCAGAAGACTTGAAAGCCAGAAGGGAACAGAATGTTTAAAGCTTAACCATACAATGCAGGTGCTGTGGCCTTTACTGGAAGATTTTCTCCCCCTAATCTCTATCATTTGGAGATAAAGGAAATGGTTTTTATTTCTTGAAGTCAAGATCATCCAACTACTCAATTTTGTTAGAGTAAAAAAAAAAAAAAAAAAAAATCTTTATTCTATGGAAATCCTTTCTCAGGGATCTTCAGTTCCTTCTCAGTCTGCCCAGGACAATGGTTTTATCCAATTCATGGGCAGCCAAAAAGAGTGACTACTTCTCCCCACCACTCACCCACTCCAGGCACACTGTAAATGCCTACTCTTTCAAGGGCTTTATTCCAGTGTATTTTAAAGTGTGCATGTCTTGGATTTCATCGAGAAAAAAGAAGGGAGGTGAGGCTCCCTTGTCATATGCTCCATAGCATCTGTACTTCTTCACAGTGCTCATCACATTTCTAATTACTTGTTCAATGTCACTGTCTAATTACTTGTTCCCCACATGTTCTCTATTAAGACTTTTAGAGGCCCTAAGCTCTGACACGATAATGGTGTCTCCTCCAACACCATATGGATTTTGAAATTAGGGAAAAAAATCAAAACTTTCAAATAAGTTTAAGGTGTCCAACAGGTTTTCATATTGCCCATGATGACACTTCAATACTTTACATCAAATATCATAGACTGAGCATAAGTTTTTAAATTAGGGAGAAGGGTGACTCTTCCTTTGTGGGTGCCCCAAGCATGGGGGTCTTCATGTTGGGTAAGCCAGCCCCATTTCTATCCAAATTGTACATTTCATGAGGATCAAGCTACATCTATCTTAGTCACAGTGTAGTCCCACTGCTGGCACAATGTCTGAGCCAAGATAGGTTCTTAAGAAAGGTCTGATGAAAGAATAGGAGGGTGAGTGAGTGAGTGAATCAGTGGATGGATGGAGCAAGAGGAAGGCAGTGAGGTAGAAAAGCTAAGGTGACAGGGAGGGAAGGTGAGGGAAAAGTGGGGGTAGAGGTGAGGCAGGAAGGGAGAGAGGGCAGAAAAGCAGATGACAATAAATCCAGTTGGTTACTGTCTTAATTCTGCTATAGTTTAAGAGAGAGATGTACTGGTACTAAACTCCCTAGCCCACTGCTAGAGCTCAAAGAATCATCTGTTTCATTACTGCTTAATTCTAGAATAAATGTTGCCATCATCCTCTTATAGAATTATGAACTGTGTCTTTATTTACTTACACGGCACAATTTTCAAATACGTGACAGCCCATTGCTCATGTCTTTGTCATGGAATTAGGGAAATGTAGCATAAGCTTTAAATTTGTAGCCGCTGTCCAATCAATGAGGAGGGCCCACCATGCAGATAGCTCTGTGATACATGAAGTTAGCTATTCAACAGTTGCAGTCTTTGGGACTTTTTGATTTCTGTCACCCTGGAAAATGAACAGCATTTGTGCTGACAGCTTTTTTTCTTTCCCAATTCACCCCTTTCTAATGAATCTATTCTAAAGCATGTTACGCATTTAAATAAATTTTACACGCCATATCAAAACAGCAATATTAACAGTACTTGTCGCCACAATATCCCATGCAAATTACAGAGAACTTACACATGCAATACATTTAGCCAAAATGGGGATTTTAGATGACAGCAATCTTATAAGGTGTCAACACACAGCAATGATATGCAGACCCTATTTTCTACTTTTTCCTGATGAGAACAAAAGTATGCTTTGGCACAGCATTCAAATTCATCAAATAAGCACCCAAGAACGGATTTATTGCACAGGCTAAAGTTGAGTAAAGAAGGCCCATATGCTGTGTAAAAAAGCTTCTATATCTTTAGGTCCCCAGATCCTAATGTGACAAGGATATTATTATCCACTAGAGTCATAAAGCCTTTTATAGAGATATTTCCCCCCTTAGCCCTGTTATTTTAATTTGTGCAAAGATTTTAGCACAGGCAATTTCCCCCTGCAAGGGCTTTTCACTAATAGAATTATACTGTCTTAGCTCAAAATGGCCTTTGGTTCTTAGTCCACTGGGCTCAAAAGATTATTTTCTTGTGTGGAGAGCTCTCCACACCACCCGGGAGCCCACCATTATCTGTACCGAACACCCCAATCCTCTACATCCTCCAACAGTCTACACAGCTGGGCCCAGCATGAAAATGACAACCATTCAAAACTCCACAAGTTTATTTTCCTCTGGCTGGGCATCTCGGCTTCTGGACTCCCGTCAACACCATCACAACACATGCCTTTCAATAAAAAGTGATCCTAACAGGATTAAAGGTAATTTAGAGTCAATAAGGAGAAGTTTGCCATCGGGCGGAATTATAATAGACAGTATGATCAGAAGGTAGAAAATCTGGAAGGGTTTCAGGGGTGCATTCTACTGTAAAAAAAAAAAAAAATGAAACAGAGCAGAGAAAAAAATTCATTCCCAGCCAAAACCTTTCACTAGTTCTCTCTCTCACGCAAATCAATTCACAGTCTATTAAAGTAATAAGAACCATGTACTATCATTTACAGGGAGGAAAAAGAGAGAGGGAGAGAGACATTTACAGGAGAATGGAAAGGTAGTGTGATCTCTCTGCCAGTTCTCTGTTGCTATGTAACTAGTAAGTAAAATATTTTTGGTTCTATACAACATGGAGAGGACAAAGGGTGCATGGCAGCCACCACAGACTTACATTTGCTGCAGGACAGTTCCCAAATCATGACTCCACAGGCAGCAGCCTTGGGAAGGCTGTTACTTTTGGAGAAGGCAACTCTCCACCCCTCTTCAGGGTGGATCTAGAAAAGTAATGGGAGAATTGAACAGTGAAATGGACTCTATCCCAGGGAAGAATAATCTTCCACTGCAAGAAGAATGAGCTGCTTTCTCGGAGCTGGCTGTAGAGATGCCCATCACCGAAGCACTGCTTCAGTACAAATGGAAGAAACCAGGAAGGGAGATGGGCATGTTGCAAAAATGCATTGCCTGAAATTATTTCCCTAATTTCGAGTCTTCACATTACTATTAACGGAAAATAAGAGCTACCACTTATAAGACATTGTACTTACCACTTAACGGAGGAGTTTTTAAGTTATCTTGCCTGTGTCATCTCTCTTAATGCTCACTACAGTCCTAGAAAGCAGCTAGTTTTATTTTAATTCTCACTTCACAGATGAGGACAACCTTTTAGGTCCATCCACCATGTCACAAGTGTCAGGATTTCATTCTTTTTTATGGCTGAGTAATATTCCATTATTTATGCATGCCACACTTCTTTATCCACTCATCTATCAGTGGACACTTGGGTTGCTTCCATCTCTTGACTATTGTAAATAATGCTGCAATAAATATAGGGATGCATATATCTTTTCAAACTAGGGGTTTTGTTTTCTTTGGGTAAATAACCAGTACTGGAATTACTGGATCTTAGGGTGTCTTTATTTTTAATTTTTTGAGAAATCTCCATATTATTTTCCCCAATGGCTGTACCAATTTATATTTCCCACCAACACTGTATGAGGGTTCTCTTTTCTCCACATCATTGCCAACACTTGTTATTTCTTCTCTTTGTTATTTTAGCCATTCTGACAGATGTAAGGTGATACCTCATTGTGGTTTTGATTGTAAATGCAGCACCTTTATTACGGGAGTAGTCTTGTTTTGGTATATGCCATAGCTGGGAAAAGTAATCAGCTCATTAGAAGACAGGATTCAAAAAGAAAATGGGCTGGATGAGTGCAGAAGCAAAGAAAATGTTTGGCATAGATGCTGGTAGTCTTAGAAAAAGAAGAAACCACACATCTACAACTTTGTGAAATGACTAGCTGTGGAATATGGAAAATCTGCCGAAGTTTTAGAGACACGGGGGATTTCATATTCAAATGTTCCACTTTGGTTAAATTATGTGTCAGGGTGTCTTATTGAAAATAACCAGGGTGCCAGGACTGATTCTGCCACAACTCTACCAGGAAAGAATATGAAGTAGCTTTTTGATGTTTGGAAACACATGTATGGCTTGCAATTCTGGCTTTACTGCTCTATAGTTGAGACAAGTTATTTACCTTTTCTCCGCCTCAGCTTACTCATCTATAAAACAGGGATAATAACTACAATTGATCTCATTCGGTTCTTGTAAGGACTAAATGAGTCAATCCATATCTTAGGTTTCCATTGCAAATAAGAATTTGACTACCTAACATCCACTGCATCAATGATTTAACCCACATTTATAAATTCCTTAGAATTGCCAGATATCATGCAAAAGGTACTGGAAATATTAAGATAAATAAGACCTCAAGTTGTTCACCATCTAGAAGGGCAGACAAATAAAAACATTATGTGCAGCAGAGATATAATATGTTGGTGATTACAGAAGAGATGTGGCAGTTAATTTTTAAATATCTCAAACCGTAACAAGCACTTAAGACATATTTGTTGCCATGATGAGTTTAAAGTATCACCTAGATGGAGTAATGTGTATGCTTGCCATTTTTCATCAGTTGTACCATTGTTCCTTTACAGAGCCATCAGCGACTTATCTACCTCCATGACTTCAACATGCAATGAATCACTGTGACAGATGAAGTTTGTCTTTAAAAATATTTTCTAAGGGCACCTGGGTGGCTCAGTCGGTTAAGCGTCTGACTTCGGCTCAGGTCATGATCTCACACTCCGTGAGTTTGAGCCCCGCATCAGGCTCTGTGCTGACAGCTTGGAGCCTGGAGCCTGCTTCAGATTCCGTGTCTCCCTCTCTCTCTGCCTCTCCCCGACTTGCACTCTGCCTCTCTCTCTCAAAAATGAAATAAAAACATAAGAAAAAAATTTTTTTAATCTAAAAAAAAATAAAAATATTTTCTAATAATAAAACAGAAGCTAACTAATGACAACTTAAGAGTAAATTATAAAGAAGAAAAAAGGAGCTTTTAAAGCACAACCCCAAGAGAGATAAAAGGACATGTCAAGACATTACCAGTGGTTATAAAATACAGCTGTGTTTTAGCTCAGTATATGTAGATTATAATATATGCTTATATCCAATATATTCTCAGAATATATTATTAACTCTTCTATGTACATTTTTAGAAACTTTTGGGGGGAATAATTTTAGATTTACAAAAGAGTTGTAAAAAGAGTACTGAGCATTTCATACTTTCTTCACCCAGCTTCCCCTCATGTTAACCTCTTACATGACCATGCTTTATTTATTCAGCAAACCTAAGGAGTTCACATTGGCAAAGCACCATTAATTAAACTGAAGACTTTATTTGGATTTCCCAGTGTTTCCACTAATCTCTTTTTCTGTTCCAGGATCTGATCCAAGAGACCATGTTGCATTTAAGTTCCTGTGTACTTTTCATACATTAATTATAATTATATATTAACTTTTCATATATGCACTTCCTACCTTAAATAGAGCCCTTAACACATCAACTATATTCTGCTACAAGCAGCTTTCTAACTGGTTCCTACATCTTAGTTTCTTTGCCATCTTTTGACATATTGCTTTTAAATCTTCACCATCCTGCTCAGAAATCTTTGACTTGTTCTACAAGAAAACCGAGACCAAGAACATCAGACTCTCCACATTCCAATCTTCCCACTCCTTCCCCAAGGTGAACTGGCCTGGGTGCTGCATCCCACACCAAAGTTTCATGCTTTCCACTTCCATCTCATTGCCTATATTACTCATATTATCATACTGTTTTTAATATTATATTATTTCCCTTGCCCATGAAGCCATATTTGCCCACCCCATTTAGCAGAGAGCTCACCCTACCCCTACTATCTAGAAAATTCACCCAGCATCATCTGCTATCTTTTCTTTCTGGTTCCCCAACCAGACTGTGAACTTCTTTGGAGAAGAAGAGCTGTCTTGTGTGCATCGTTGAATGTCCACAATATATTGCACAGTTTAGTTTAATAAATATGTCCTAATTGGGATGCTGGGAACCTTATATTCTAATGATTATAAAAATAACGGTTATTGCCTATTTCTGGCCTGATATGTAAGGAGCTTGGAAGGTATTGCACCCCCCTAACAAAACAACAACAACAACAACAACAACAACAAACAAAAAATAAAAGCCAAGTTAGCAATTTTTCTTAGGTCAGTCAGAGAACTGAGATCACAAGGAAAACCACTAACACAAAAATTGGGGAGAGAAAATCAGAGTGACAGTGAATCACCACTTACCAGAGCAGAAACCTGTGCAGGACATGGAGGTAGAACATAGAACCAGAGTTAGAAACATCTATGCTGTAATTGACAAATTGCTGGGGGATCAGTGTGAACAAGTCTGACAGTTACAAACAATGGTGCACACTAACCCTGCCCTTCCCGTGTTCTGGGAACTGTCTAAACAGGTTACATCTGTCAGATTACTTATGTCTTGCAAAAGCCTTATAAGGAGGCCATTTTCCAGATAGGAAAACTGAGGCACGGGGAGGTTCAGTAAGTGGCTTGGTTAGTAAATGTCAGAACCAAGATGTAAATCCAGGTGAATGGGCTCCAGAGCCCACATTCTTAATGATTACTCTATATTTGCCTCATACCAGGTACCAATAGCCTCTCAGACAAGGCCACATAAGCCAGTCATGGGTCAGATGACATTTACAGATACCGGGAAAACCTAGGGCAACAGACATTTACTGTCTACAAGAAACACTCATTAACTCTCACCACTGGGGACCGCTCTTCCCTGTGACCCTAGCCCAGTGCTTCTACAACATCTCCCCATCTCACCACTGCCACAATTAATAAGGTTTATTCTCACTTCATGAAGGCCACCATAAAGTGCCTCTATGTCAAATTTTCTTCTAATTTCATTCTTCAAGGCTCATCATGCTTTGTGCTAAGTACTATATCCCTCCCAGGACAACTAGAGCCTAAAATATTGTCATCGGTGATGAATATGTGTTCTCCAGGTAAGGTGTATTGCTAGTAATTAAACAGTATTAATTCCATCAGCTTTGATTTATTCTGCTCTCTCAGTAATGAAGCCCAGTGTTCTATTTTCTCTCTGCCTAGCACTGAGCAATAGAATTGGTGTTTAAGGATTATCATATAAATCTACTTTTTGGTCAGTCAGTGTTGGGGAATTTTCTCAATATATTACAAATGTATTCATTATTCCCTCGTTCATAAAAATAATTAAAAGCTACGGCCGAACACAAATTCCCAGAGCACAAAAGCCTGACTGGCATGCTACTGCCAAATACCAAGGTTGGCAGCTTCTTAGTTTACGGGTTTCTTAATGAGAACTCGTACCTTCTCATTCAATAAAGGGCTTAGGTGGACATTTCCTGCTGGTGTTCACAGGAGTTATAAAACTAAAGCCCTGCACATCAAAATGAAAATGGGCTACTGTTATTGTCTATATGTTTTTAGCAGTTCAGAAATAACTTACCCTAAAATAAAAACTATCCCCCAAAATCCGACAATTCTTGAAAAGTGATCCCCAGGATGTTAATAACATTCTCTTAAAAAAAAAAAAAGCAAGGAAGGAGAAAGAAATACAAGTAGATCCAATCCATCATTGTGATATCCAAGTTTCTCCTTAGATAAAACAGACATAAAACATGTACTTTACAAGCCTCAGATGACCTTCAAGACATCTAAAGTACAGTATCTATGGATTTTTAAGTATAATTAACAACTCCTGTTTTTCCATTTAAAGAATCCAAGTTCTGTTTCTGTGACGGGCAAAAGCCAATCAATCTCGTTTTCAAATGCTAATATAAGCAATTAAAAATAACATTAATTAAAATACTGCAGGGGCTGTTAGATTTTTGGTAGTGGTTTTTTTTTTTTTTTCCTTCACCTAAACTCATGACAATTCTAATTTACAGGACTAATTGAGGAAGCACCCTTGGTTTGATCCATTTCTGGGACGAAGAGCTGGCCCCTGAAACCCAGCTGAGAGCTGCAGAAAGCCACCGCTCTGTGAGGAAGCCCGGGCACTGCAGCTGAAATGCGTATTTCACCTGGTACACCAAATGTGACAGATCGTTTTATTTACATCACGAATATTAATTTTCTGGTTTTGGTAACGAAAATGCAGAGCTCATTTGTATTGTTGTAAAACTTGTAAATATGCCCTGTAGGATAAGTAATATTCAAAACGACATCCTAATTAAAAGGAAAACTCAGTTGTCTTGCAAGATAATATAAGGAGGGCACATAAATTGTGAATAAGATACATGGTAAAAATGAAAAAGACAGTCTGGATAGGAGAGGAATGAAATAAGATTTGGAAATGTGCTTTTTAAATGAACACAAATTGTGAGATAATGTCTCATTGAACAATAAAAATAACAAAACAGTGGCAAAGATGTAATAGAATTTCCTATGTATACCATTTTAATCTTAATATAATTTTCCCCAGTGCATCCACGTTTATTGAACTACTACGACCATTTCTTTCTCACTCTGTCCAAAGTTACCGAGACAGTATTCTTTGCTGTAAATAATTCCCTGATTATGAACATGAAAACGATCTAGAAATTGACCACAGTGCTTTTTTAAAAACGACATAGTGTCTGCTCAGGGCCAAAGGCCTTATGGGAATGGCAAAGTATGTATAGCTTTCTCAGGGAAGCAGAATGAGAACACAGAAGAATACATTCCCCACGTCCTCTCCATAAGGCAACTCCACACCTTTGTTTCTTTTTCCCTTTATTCAAAAAAATGCAAAGGAGACTTCTATGACACCTGAGCCTATGGTGTGCTGGACAGAGCACAGAGCTAATGCCAAAGAAGTGCCGGGTCCAGGAAACAAGTACACATGTGACTTGAGGAAAATCTACATCAGTGCATCCTCAGTTTCTCAGTCTGCAAATGGGGGTGATGATACTTGCCTGTTAGCTTCAAGCTTGATCACAAATGAATGTTGAGTAAATACTACTTAAATATGTAGGTGAGAGTCCAAATTCATTAAATATGAAAAGGTTTGCTGGTGTGGACACATGACGTCCAGAGGAAGCCCTACATCTACTACTAACCCCAACTGAGGAAGTTCAGCAAAATGTCCAATTGCAATCCAATGCCATATACATCTCAGATGTGCACACACGTCTTCTACTCATGTAGGTCATTCAGTCTATGTGTGTATTTCATGGATGTCATCAATGTTCTTATAGATCTTAAATTCTTAAAAAATACTCAAAAGTATAGAATATGCTCTGCTTATTATTTTGCCCTCCATTTGATGTCACTGTGGAGTAGGAATTCGGTTTCTGCTGAACATCAATTCAAATGCTCTTTCTGCCATTCAGAGTCTAATTTGTTTTATTAATTTATTATTTTTCGAAAATAATTCATCAGACAAGAGAAAGATGTACTTGTTCACGCATTAAGAAAACATGTGCCAAACACATCAACAAATCCATTTTATTAAATGTGTTATCAATTAATCCCTTTGTTGAAGAGAATGCATAACTGTATAATGTGACTAACTTTTAATTTTGATTTTTTATACTAGATTAAACAGTAGAAAAATTATGGACCACAGGAAAAAGTACCTACAAAGCAAACAATAACTGACATAACCAGAAAAACTAGGTTCATAAATAAGTATTCTTATAATAAGTGGTCTTGCTGTTAGAGCTGCAAATCATGAGCATGCTATCTTTATAAATTTTGCATTATTTTTTTCTAGAAAAATTCTAAGGATTTAAATTGAAGTTTCCAAGTCTATCTGATTTCTTAACATAAAAATCAATTTCAGTGGTTTTCTATTCTATTTTTTTTCAAAGCCTCATTGATCCACATGCAAATAGAGTAAAGGCCATCATTAAATACATCCCCAGGCATTACATATTCAGACTTTATAATCATGGATCAGCTGGTAGGAGATGATTACAAAGGCAACTTGAGATTGTCTGAAGGATCACCAAAGCAGACATCCTTTCCAAAAGCAGAGGCCTCTTCTCCAGCAGACATGGGACAGCCGTCTTTTATAGACTTTCCTTTAGTCCATTATTTCGGATGATCTTGGCATACTCCTTGGCTGATGTGTAAGGAACTCGAGGTCTAGCAGGATCCTCAAAATCAACGTGGAAGAAACCAAACCGGCTACTGTACCCTTGGGTCCACTCAAAGTTATCCAGAAGAGACCATGCACAATATAATTTAAGATTGACTTTATCAAGCTGGATAGCTGATTTTTGTTTCAAGAGAGAAAATAAAAGAAAGGAAGAAAAAAAGAAAGAAAATTATCATCTCTGGGAAAGTTTTTTGAGAACTTCAAAATCATTGACAACCAGCATGGTATCTTTCTCCTGCAGGAGATCACAGAAAAAACTTCTAAATTCTCTTTTCCAATTTTCTTTTTTTTTTTTTTTAACCAAGTAGGGGCTCCACTCAAGAAGTTAAATTACATATCATTCTAATTATTTGGTTATTCACTCATTTTGATATGTGTTTTATTTGTCCATTGATTTACTCAATAAATATCTTTTTAATATCTACTACTTTTCAGGCACAGAGAAACACACACACACACACACACACACACACACACAGTTTCTCTCTAGTACCTAGAATTATATTTATTCAAGACACTGTTCAGCTTCCAAGTGCAATCTCTAGATGATCCACAAAGTCCACTAGTAAGTTGGAAGAGATGATAAAAATAGGGCTGAAGAAGAGAATCCTTTATCCAGCAAGCCTGTCATTTAGAATAGAAGGAGAGATAAAGGTCTTCCCAAACAAACAAAAACTGAAGGAATTTGTCACCACGAAACCAGCCCTACAAGAGATCCTAAGGGGGATCCTGTGAGACAAAGTACCAGAGACATCATTACAAACATAAAACATACAGACATCACAATGACTCTAAAAATAGGGCTGAAGAAGCCTTAGCCCTTGTGTCTCTATGACCAAACTGAGACATGTCTTATAATTCTGGAAATAGGACCCTAAAATGAAAAGGGTCAACACACCTCCCTGGTTATACATATATCTTAGACTGAGTAGGTACAAAAATGTGATGGCATCTCCTCTGCCCAACATCTAAACTTACAGTGGTGTTTAAACCCCCTAAAAGCCAAAATAATGGACCATCTCTCCCCCAAATACACTTGTGCACATACACAATATTCTATATAATTTCATTTGTGGGTATCTGAAAGCCCATCCCTGGACTCTGTAGTAAGATACCAAAGTGTGGAGAATTTTCGAAGTAGTTTTACACTGATTCCCATCCTGTTAGGGAATTTAACTCACTTTTTAGTATTTTAAGTATTTCAATAAGTATTATTTTAGCATTAGGATTTAGTAATTAGCATCTTAATTTAATATCTTAAGTTTGGCAAAACTCTGGCATTGTATGAATTGCTGTATTGAATATGTCTTTTTAAACCAGGATAAGTGAACTCTATTTATGGGATGCACTCATATCTATTTTCCAATGCAGAAATTAAATAAAAAGGCAAGTTTCCTTCATAAGATAGACATATTCCTAAATAAGTTGGGTAAAAAGGAACATTCATATAATATACCAATTTTTAATGATATTAGGGATCACTCTCAACCAAAATGACCCTTCTTGGCATTGGCAAAGCAAGATCTACTCTATTTTTTTCTTTGATGTAAATCTGTGTTTGGGGGTTCTCTTAGAAGCACTATACCCATAAACTATTGCATATGTGTTGGTCTCCTAATCACCTTGGAATTTTTTTTTTGACTATGGACACCCCATAGACAAAAGGTTCCTGAGAAGTTAATTGATGCATAACCCCTCCACCTTTGCTCATGGAGGCGTGCAAAGTGCTGTACTTAGAGAGCGCCTTATGAATAGTCTCAAGGCAGGAATTAAGCCGAGCTAGACTGACTCCTTTTAAATAAAGTATGGTTGGAAAATGAAATACATAAGATTGAAGCACACCAAGTTTTGCAGGCATTAAAACATTTATAGATATCCCTTCTTCTACTTGTCCACATTACCATTCGTGTCTCCTCCCCTCTCTGTCAACCACAACTGCAAAACACCAATATTTTAAAATCATTTGTTTTAACTAACTTAAGTTCTGGATGGCATACATGTAAGAATTAAAATAACTGAAACCAAATACCAGGCCAGAAAACAACAATCTCCTGTGACTGCCTTAGAATTCAATCTGGAGACATGTAAGAATCTGCATTATTTTTTTTTTTCTTATTTGCAGAACGACTGCCCAACACGAACGCCTGCCAGATATAAAGCCAGACAGTTTCTGAAAACACGCACAGTCCCACTGAACGTGCACAAAGGATTGATTCATGTGCTCAACCAAGGGATAAAAACGATGCCCTGCCTGCTTGAAAGGAAACAAAAAGGAAATGCTGACAATTTCATTGTTACCTGCCAGGAGTTCAGCTGCAGGTACTAAACTGCCCGGTGACGCTGGTGGGCGTAGCTGCATTTTCACTGCAGGAACATTCAAATAGAGAATCACCTGGCTGCTTAGGGCTGAGGAGTTAGCCTGCTGGAATCCTTCTCATTGTGCTACCACAGGGAAAAGTTACGAAACCATGCTAGAGCCTGTATGCCTCTGCTCTTCCAATCTCCTCTGGAACAGAGAGAGACCATCGTCACATTTCTCGTCAGTGTGATCTAGGAGGGCCCAAATCTTAGTAGGGAAAAATCACTTTTGTGAGTTCACTTTCTTTCCTTAACCAGAGTTGCAGGCAAAGAAAACAGACTGACAGGGACTACGAATGGGTACAAAACACACGGGATAAAAACAACATACAGAGCCAGAGTTTGGTTTTAGACAAAAAGGCCAGAGGAAAAGATCTCACAGTCAGCAAGTTGAACATAAAGATGCAAGGAGAAAAATATCTAAGGCTTGCTAATATATTAACGTCTGAGTCAGGCTGTTCTAATTATAAGAACCACGTGCCAGTGTTATCCTACTCACTCACTCACACACACACACACACACACACACACACACACACACACACACACAGCCCAGTTTTAGTCAAAGTGGGAAGGCTGAGGGGAATGGTCCTTTATCAGACCACCCTAATTCTTTACAAGTTCAAGGGGTCCCCAAACCACCCTCAGTTTCAATAATTTGCTAGAACTCACAGAACTCAGTGAAACCTGTTATACCCACAGCTATGGTTTATTATGGCAAAGGATACAAATTACCATCAGTCAAAGGAAGAGATGTACAGGTCAGAGACTGAGGGGCCCCAAACATGAAGCTTCCATCATCCCCTCCTCTAGGGGTCCTGGTATGGGCATGTGACCATACACACAAAGCACAGTCAATCAGAGAAACTCACTGGAGCTTCAGTGTCCAGAGTTTTTATTGTGACTTCATTACTCTGGCATGATTGATTAACTGACTGTCCATGTGGATGAACTCAGACTCCAGGTCAAGTGACACTGTGTAACCCAAAGCCCCCACCTTCAATCACATGGTTGGTCTTTCTGATGTTACTAGCCCCTATCCTGAACAAGGGCATTCTGTCAGGTATGACATAGATTTCCTCCCAAAAGCTGAAGGCAAAGGCCAACCTGCTATTTGGGCAAAACCAAATTCTTTACTACACACACACATGCGCACATATACCTATTTTAAAAGCTCATTATTTTATGCTCCTGGGCAGAATCTTCTCAAATTACTGGTTTATGAAGTGCCGCGATTATGCCTGTGTTTGTCACATTACAAAAGGCTAATAATTGGGCACTCAGCTTCAGTGGGTTTTATTTCCTAACAGTTTATACACAGAGATAGCCTTCGTTTTCAAGACTGCTTGGGACTATATAAGACATCCACGAATGTAGCACAACTGTTCAGCTATCAAACAAACCACTAATCCACAGGCCCAAACTGCCGTGGTGAGGACCAGTGGAAGGGATCTGGACAGTGTAAAAGGCAGCCACCTCACAGAAGAAAAATGGCAGAGATAAAGCCCCAGGAAGGAGTGAGAAGAAAAAATACAAGCCTCTAGATTTCCATGTTCTGGTAATGGCAGACTACATTATTTGAGCAAGCCCTCCTAATGAAACAAGTAAGCATGCTGGATAGAATTTTATAACCAAATCTTCAAAACAATGAAAAGCTGAAAATTTCATAGGGAATTACCTGGCCACAGCAGAACAAAGAAATTGAGATTGATGGGCATGGTAGCTACTTTCACCTGATGGAATTGTCTATTCTTAGGAAATCAGAATCTTTTCCTATTACCCGGGGTGAGGATAGGTGTCAAAGCCCAGAGACACATGGAGGGAAATCTGAGACCCCACACATAGAAAACTAAGATCCCAAAGGACAAAACACTAATCCCTCAAGGGCAGGATGAGCCAGAAGCAAACCAGTCACCGGAAAGTTTCAAGTCACCTGGTGGTTCTGAAAACATCAAGTCTGGGTCTTGGATGGAAGTGATTCCGGACTGAAGTAACTCCAAGTGTCTGGAAGATTCACATTCGAATACTTTCTGGAGGGAGACATCTATATTCTAAGCCTTCAATTATTATCACAAATACTTTTAAGTATAATCATCAGCACATAATCAAATAGTCAGAAAGACATGGGAAAACAACAATTAGAAAATCACTAAGATCAACAGACAACAGAAACAGACCCACAAAGAGCTCATTTATTAGCATTGTCACACTATAAAATAACGATGTTCACTACGTTTATACTGAAGAGATAAACTTGAAATATCTTCAAGGCTTATAGGGAACTATAAAAAGTGATGTGGCAGATTTGGAAAAGGAAACAGTAACACTTGGGTTTGAATCCCAGATGCAGCAGTTACTAGCCATGGGACTTCCAGTTTTTAATGGGTACAATATAGACACTAATATCTACTCCCAGGGCTGCTGTAAAGATTAAACAAGACAACACGGACTCAGCACAACATATTGCCCATGTGGCTTTCTGTTGTTTTCCACTCTGGCCACCCCTCAGAAGAAGACAGTATCCGAAGTAAACATATACTTTGGTGTGCCCTCTCCCCACCAATCCAGATATTTTGATGAAGTAGAAACTGGGTTAAAATGAGCATCTGGGACAATGTAAAAGAGGAAGAGGAGTCACAAGAACAAACTTCAGTCTCAGAAAGTGTAAGACTTAAGGGAGAGGCACAGACAGACTGTATAAATCTGAGGACAGGGGTCTTTACGTCAGTTGACAAACTCTTTTCTTTTCTCTAGGGTGACATCTCCAAGTCGCTGCCTGGCTTCCTGCCTCCCTGAGTCTCGAGAAGCAGTCCGGAGACCCCTATAATGCCGACTTTCAGGTGTCCAAGCTCTCAAACTTAAGAGTTGTTAGTTGAGCAGGTGCATCCTGGGATTTACTTCGTGAACAGCAAATCTGATTGGAGGTATGGAAAAAACTAATAGCATGGGTCTGAGTCAAAATCCTTAAGTAGTGCATGGCTAAGTCTATGTCAGAAGTCCAAAAGGCAGGATGCAAAACAAGTTCAGATTCAAAGTCATTGAAATAGAATGAGAAGAGATCAAAGACAAAGGCAGGGTCTTGGGGAATGTCTGCAAAGGGTCACGGAGTATTTTCTATTTTCATTAACTTGTTGCCAAATATGTGGTATATAGAAGAATCTGGCTGATGTAAAGATATAAAGCCAAAGCAAACATCAAAATGATTACTAATCCAGCAAGACATCGTTTCTCCAAGGGTTGACTCTAACTCCCTCCACTCTAACCAAATGGAATCACCTAGGGCATAGCTAAAAAAAAAAAAAAAAAAAGTTTGTTAGCCTCACCCCAGACGTACTAAAATCAGAATCTCTCGGGTTGTGTTATGAGCTAAATTATGCCCCCACCAAAACCTGTGTTGAAGCCCCAACCCCTGGTACCTCAGCATATAACCTTATTTGGACATAAAGTCTTTAAAGAGGTGAATAAGTTAAAATGAAGTTGTTAGGGTATGCCCTGAGCCAGTCTGACTCATGCCCTAAGAAGAAGGAAGTCACCAGACTTATGTGTGCACAGAAGAAAGACCAATGAGGACACAGTGAGAAACTGGTTATCTGAAACCCAAAAATAGAAACCTCAGGAGAAACCAAACTTGCTGACTCCTCAATCATACGCCTCCAGCTTCCAGAACTGCGAGAAAATAAATCACTGTTGTTTAAGCCATCCTGTCTGTGGTGTTTGGTTATGGCAGCTCTTAGCAAACTAGGTATACAGATCTGAGAATTTCTGTTATTAATAAACAACCTGAGTGATGTTTATACTTAGTCACGTTTTCGACTCCTAAGCCTAGGATAAGCTCTAAGAGTCCACCATAACTTTTTGAACACCAAGGCTTCCCTCCTGAGGTTATAAATGCGGGCAACTCCCTCAGTACCTCTCCTTAGCACTCAGAGCTGGAGGAGCTCTTTGCCAAGAGACACGTGATGTGCAGGCCCGACCACACCACCTTTCAGAAACAGGGGACCACAGAGAGACGAAGGTGGGAATCCTGCAAATTCAGGAGTGCCAAAGGCCTGTCATCTGCTGCTTAATGAAAGCCTTGCCTTACCCCAGTGGGTCCTGAGACATCTTCTCAATTCACCATGTGTAATGGGTTTGATGGCTCCTGTATAGATCTGTTCATTCAAAACCTGTGAATGTGACCTTACTTGAAAAAAGGGCCTGTGCAAATGCAGTTAAGGATCTCAAGATGAGAGATCATCCTAGATAACGCTGAGTCGTAAATCCAGTGACCAATGTCCTTAGAAGAGAAGAGAAGGGGGGGGAAGACACATTGGGAAGAAAGCAATGTGAGGCCAGAATCAGAGATTAGAGTGATATGTCTGTAAGCCAAGGGATGCCAAGGTAGCCACCAGAAGCTGGTTGACATGCATGGCCTAAGTTGTCTCTCAGACCCCCAGAAGGAATCGATCCTACTGGCACCTTAATTTCAGATTTCTGGCCTCCAGAACTGTGAGAGAATAAATTTCTGTGGTCTGAAGCCACCAAGTTTGTAGTAATTTGCTACAGTGGTCACAGATCATGCACCATACTCATACAGAGTGGTTGCCAACTGGGCTCCAAGTCCCAAACCACCCACCTGGTTTCACAGAGGGCTTGTGAGCATCTTTTCTCAAGGCCTGTCAAAGAGAGAGAGAGAAATCCTTCCTGGGACACAGTTTGAAGCACATTTTCTGGCAACTGCCCCACACGCTAACCTTGCAAATGTGTTTCTCTGAGCTTAGTTGAATTGCACAGAGCATTACAATGGGAAGACAGCTTTGGCTGGGTAACAGTGCCTGCAAGGGAACCGGCACACTGTCTTTCCCTTTCTTTGGGAAAAAAAAATAATAAAATGGAACAACATCAGGAAGATCTAAACATAGAAAATGCACAATAAGCCCCCCCCCCCAACTCCCGGTGAGTATCAGTGGTGGGACAGCATCTGTGAAAATGCCCAAATAATCCCAACACGGCACGCCCCACCTGCACATGGTAACTCCTAGTAGCAAAACATATGACTCCCTGAAAAAAGAGTCTGAAAACCAAAGGCTAAGTTTTAAATATTTTATAGGAAAATGCCAATTAACCAGAAATAAGCTGTAAAGATTTCTTAATTGTCTGTATAGTTCCTATTACTTACATTAGATTTGGGAGGGGAAAAAACCCCTGCAAATAGTAAGCAGGTGAAAGGTATAAAAAATTATACTTTTATTTAATTATAAAACTGATCTGAGGATAGGTACACATTCAGTATCACCTTCTATAATTTATCCATCAATATTATTTTCAGAGTTACCTCTGCTGCAATAGAGAAATTCTTATGAAAACCAGTGTTCTGAGCAAGTGAAACTCTCCTCTAGCAGAAAACCTTTCTTCCTTCCTCCTTTCCCTGCTCTTCCCTCTTCCTTCCTTCCCTTTTTCTTTCCTTCTGGGGACTTACTTTTCCCTCTGCAAAATGGGGGCAACAGTGTCTTTTTCCTAGGATTGTGGTAAGTATTAAATAAATTAACTCATATGAAGCTCTATGAAAAATGCCAAGTTTATAGGAAACACTCAACATATGATGCTGTTCTTGTCGTTGTTGTTGTTGTTGTTATTTCTTTCAGAGTCTGGAAAGGTGATGAATGAAACCTGTTTCCTCTCTTCCTCCCATCTGGCTTCAAACAGCTTTCAGAAGGTATGGAGTCAGCAGAAAATGCTCAGTGCTGAGAACCAGAGAAATCAGGGCATCAAGGGAAAGAGCAGCATCTGGGCTAGGGTTTGTGCTCTGCGGGAAAGGGTCAGTTGTGGGTCACGAAAAATAAGTCACTAAAGACAAGGACCTTGGGGTGAGGCTGCCAGGAAGACCGGGTGCTGCTGAAGCCGGCCTGTCTCAGTGAACTGGGAGAGGAGGACCACATCGCTCAAGGTTCCTGGGATCCTACGACAACATCCACCCTGCACTTATTAAATAAATACATATCATGCTAGGAATTGGGAATATAATGGAGAGCAAAATAAACAGCCCCTTTTTTTGTAGAGCTTAACAGCGCATGTGGAAGACATATCTTAATCCAATTACCACCCTGTGAGCCTTTAATTACACTCTGTGTAGAGTATTATGGAAGGAAAGACATGGGAACTGTGAGAAAGAACAACACATCAGCTCACATTTATTGAGCATTTAGGTACTGATTCAAGCGTTTCATGTATGCATTAAATCAGTTCCTCTTTACAGTAAACCTAGGAGTTAGATATTATCATTGTCCCCATTTTGCAGATAAGGGAACTGATGTACAGAGAGGTGAGGTAACCTTTACAAAATTCATACAGAAAGTAAGTGGGAGAGTCGGGGTTGGAACCCAAGCAAGATAACAACAGAGTCAGCATGCCATGTCCTGACGCATGCTCTAATGGAAGAACTAGCTTAGTCAGCAAGGGTGGGAGAACAGGGTGAATGGAGCAGTCTCCTGGAGCAAACTAGAGCTGAGAGTTCAGCATTCATTGGAGTTATCTACTGACATCAGCTGAGGTTCTCTCTTAATTGTAAGTAACAGAAACTGACGTTGATGGATGAAGCATAAAAGGGTCAAGCTGGAGAAGTAGGCTCAAATGAAGCTTCTAGGACCAGGGCCCAAAAGCACAACACAGAACTGGTGGATGGAAGAAACTTCTTTAACCGCTAATGACCCAAGGCACTGAGTCCTGCGGTGCATGTTGCTGCCAAGACCCAACTTTCCTGCAAGCATAGCAGCCACTACTTCTGCACCAGAAGCTAGACCTTATAACCACTGTTATTCTCGGAAGCCAGATGCCTCTGCTGCTACCCTCACCAGCACAATCAGTTCTGCCTTCCGCAAGCTGTTTGCTTTCAGATCAAATTCCCAGATGGATAAGTCTGATTGGTGGGACTAGGTCACATGTGTGAGCCCTGGCTCCTACAAAATCTGAGGAATGTCATGCTCTACCTTGGTTAGACAAAACGCTTAAATCTGGGTGTCCCTCAAATGTAGCAAGAGTGTTCAACAAGTGCTAGGCACCCCAAAAATGTGACAGATGCCCACTTCACTAGATGAACTAGATGTTCACTAGATGAACAAGGACAAGAGCAATCCAAGGAAAATGAACCACATATGTGAAAGATCAGACATGGGAAAAGTTCACAGCACATTTAAGGAACTCCAAGAAGGTAGTTCAATGGATCAAAAAGACTTAACAAGAATTTATAGAAACAGAGGGTAGAATGGTGGTTACCAAGGGCTGGGGCAGGGGGATACGGGGAAGGGTTGTTCAAAGGGTACAAACTTTCAGTTATAAGATGAGTAAGTTTTGAGGAAATGTATGGTGTATATAGTTAATAGTTTGATAATTATACTGTATTATGGACTTGAAAGTTGCTAAGATTTTAAATGGTCTCACCACAAAAAAGAAATGGTTATGGGAAGTAATGGAGGGTGTTAGCTAACGCTACAGTGGGAATCATTTTACAATATATAAATGTACCAAGTCAACACACTGTATACCTTAAACTTATACAATGTTATATTTTATATATTATATAAAATATATATCTCAAAAAAGCTGAAGGAAAATAAAAAAGAATTGTGGAGAGATAGCCATAAGGCAGGGGACACGCAGGTCCTTATAAAGATTTTAAGGATTTTGATCTTTATCCCAACCACATTAAAAGTCATTGAGGGAGTTTAAGCAAGGGAGTGACTTTAGCTAATTTGCATTTTTAGAAGATTACCATGACCTCTGTGGAGAATAAATTTGAGTGCAGCAAGAATGGAATCCAAGAGAGTATTTAGGCGTGATTGTAATAAATCATGAGGGAGATGACGGGAGCTTGGTCTGGGGTGGTATAAGTGAAAAGAAGAGAGAATCAGATGGATTAAATAGATATTCAGATAAAATCAACTGGATTGAACAATTCACTGGAGATCAGTGGTAGAGGAGATAAAGTAGCAAAGATGACACAATTTAATGGATAACATTGAAGTTAGGGAATCCTGGGTATGGACAAGTTCTGGAGGAAAGACAGAGAAGATAATGAATCGCGCTTTGGTTATGATGATTCGAGGCTTCTTTTTCTGATCTCCAAATGAAGAGCTGAAAAAGCTCAGGGTAGAGTCCGAGATGAAAATGTAAATTTTGAAGCCATCGTGTAGAGATGGTAATTGAAACCATGGCTGTTGAACACAATTTAGAGAATAAGAAAACAAGACGTTGGTGTAAGCCTTATGGTAGCCCAACACTCAAAAATAAGCTGGCAAGGAAAACTGAGGAGGAGGGCCAGAAATATTCCATGTCCTTTACCTGACACAACCATAGATGACACTTCCTGATAATGTAATTGACCAACATTACACAGCTAAAATGGGAGAGTTTGGAAATGAACACTATGGCTATCTTGACTCCAAAGCCTATAGCCCTTCCATCGTAATAACATGGAAAGATTGTAAATCTAAGACTGTGGGTGATATGCCAGGGTTAAGCCACTATGGGAAGCACATAGCCAGGCTGTGTGAAGAGCATAAAGAGGGTGGAGATGGGGAGGGGCCTCCAACATCTATTCCCTAAGAGCCAAAATCTAGTGCTTTCTCAAGGCTTCTCTACCCCTTTCATAATCCCCTTATAGCACTCCAGGAAACATTCAGGGTCAAAACCAAAAAACTTGTTCCCAGTGAGAAAGAGTAGCACTCAATTTAGAGGACACTAATGGATCCAGATTCTTCTGGGATGATAGTTTTAAAGGGGATCAGGTTATGAAGTTGTGACCTACATAGGTAGGGGTCTCTCTTTCATGCACTCTTTTTTTTTTTTTTTTTTTTTTTTTTGAGAGAGACAGGGACAGAGCATGAATGAGGGAGAGCAGAGAGAAGAGAGAGACAGAATCTGAAGCAGGCTCCAGGCTCTGAGCTGTCAGCACAGAACCCAACATGGGGCTTAAACCCATGAACTATGAGCCTATGACCTGAACCAAAGTCGGACACTTAACCAACTTAGCCACCCAGGAGCCCCATGCACTCTTGAAGTCAGAGTGGTAAGATGGCTTGGATTCTTTCCCCTTGGAGCACACTTTGCCAAGGTGCATACTTTGTTCAAAGTCTCTCTTTTTCCTATCTGACAACAGACTCAGAGCTTCTTGACTTGCTCAGGCTTAGGACACAGGCAGGGTTGGGAGGGGGCTTTGCGGGTGGAAGGAAAATGCACCCTCTCCTGCTATCTGTTGCTCTGTCCTATTTCCTAGGGTGTGATATAGTGGTGTTAGTTTTCATTATATTAGAAGGGATAAGTTCAAAGATCCTAAGATGAATTTAGGAAAAACTGTGGCCTTTAAGCTTATTTTAACTCTGGGCTTTAGAAGAACTCCAACTTGTCTCTGGGCAAACAACTATGCCATGTGGTTCAGCCTAGCTCACTAAACTTATGAAGAGAATTGGGAACCATGACCCAATTTAGGTCAAATATCATATGATGACTCCAAAATTTATACTTCTGTTTCTGGCATCTCCCTTACCCCCAATCTCTATATAGTTGAATAATTAACCTCTCCCCTTTCAGTCAAAATGACATTTGAAATTAACACATATATTTATATACTAATGTTTAAAGCAGTATTTTCACAAGAGCCAAAAGATGGAAACAACCCAAATGTCCATCACTGGATGAATGGATAAATAAAACATAGTATATACATACAATGGAATATTACTCGGTATTAAAAAAAAAGAGAATAAAGTTCTGACTCACTTTACAATATGGATGAACTTTGAAGACATTATGCTTAGTGAAGTAAGCCAAAGAAGTCATATATTATATGATTCCATTTGTATGAGGTACCTAGAATGTCAAATTCACAGAGTCAAAGTAGGACAGTAGTTACCAGAAATGGAGGGGAGGAGGCGATGAGGAGTTACTGTTTAATGGGCACAGTTTTGATTTAGGGAAGATGAAAAAGTTCTAGACATGGATGGAGGTGAGTACATGAATGTATTCAATGCCACTAACCTGTACAGCTGAAAATGGTTAAAATGGTAAATTTTGGTTTTATGTGTTTTAATTTTGAAATTTTAAAAGTTAATTTTAAAATTAATTTTCTAATGAAAAAAAATTAACACGTATAAAATAGAACTCTTGATTTTTAACCCATTCCTCAAACCTGCCCCCCTCTGCCAGCTTTTCTAATCCTAGCAAATGGCACCATCTCTCTAATTCTTCACACCAAGCACCTAGAAGTCATGTTGGATTCTCTCTTGGCTGTATTCTCTCCCATTGCCAATCTGTAACTGGTTTTGCTTCCATCCATCTCTCTATCCCCTGAAATGGCCACAGAAGCTTCCTCACTGGTCGCCTGCCATAACTCTTGCATACAATGTAGCCAGAAAGTGTAAATCTTTGAAAAACCAATTTAGCTTATGTCCTTCCCTGTTTAACTCCTCCACTCAATGGTTTCCTATTTTAGTGAAAATCTGACATATTTTTATGACCTTTAAGGCTCCATATGGTTTGGCCTCTGCCTGGCTTTCCTCTGCCTTCTCCTTGCTGTCTTCCACCTCCATTCTCCAGACACACCGGGCTTCTTTCTCTTCTTGAAATGTGCTAAGCTCTTTTCCATTTTATGACCTTTGCCCTGACTTTTTTCTATGAGGATCACTCCTCTAGGTTCTCACTTTATGGTCTTTATTGCCAACAATTCTTAACTTAAATTCATCTCCATAAGCTATCTTTTCTGATGGCCCAATTAAAAGTTTTATTCTCAACTACCCCATTCTCTCTCATATTATCCTGTACTATTTTCTCTGTGGCCCTTGTCATTAAATGAAAATGTCTTATTCATGTATTTACTTATTTTTCATTGTCTATCTTCCCTGAAAGACTGAAATTCCCATGAGAAACAGGGACATGTCTACTGTCTTCGGTATGCCCAATCCTGAGAACAGTACTTAGCCCATAGTGGACGTTAAATAAACACTTGTTAAAGGAATGAAGAAGAGAGTGAGGAGATATGGAAGGAAAAGAGGAAAGAAGGAAGGAAGAGAGGAAGGAAGGAGGGAGGGAGGGAAGGAAACAAGGGAGGAAGGAAGAAAGGAAGGAAGGAAGGAAAGAAGGAAGGAAGGAAGAAAAGGGAGGAAGGAAGGAAGAAAAAAAAAGTCATCTTAATATGATCTTAATAAGACTCTGGTCTCACTATTACCATCTGGATATTAGAATCATAGGATATTCAGGCTGAATAACCAAGACTTCACTGGTATTGATTTCAAATCCACACCCAACACCTGAATCCCTGTTACCACGCTGCTGGCTATCCCTATTCCATGGAAACCAAACTCTGCCTCCAGTCCCAACTTGGCGATTCCAAGTCTCCACCCATTCAGACCTGAGATTCCTAATCACTTTCCATTGGCTTCTTACTCTCCAACATTTCCCCAAAAGCTTGTCCACTATTTCAGCTTCTGCCACCACACTTCCACTCTGATTCCCAATATTTCTCAAAGAACACTTTATTTGGCCCTTGGTTGCACTTCTGGGATAGTCCTCTGGAGTGCTTACCCTTCTTGAGAACTCTGGGAGATCCTCTTGAGCAATGTCATTCCACTCTCCTGGACACAGTATAAGCTTGAATGGTGGCTCTCGGTTCCAGAAATCCCATAGGGTACCAGAGTAGAGCCCCAAGAGAAAACATCCCCCATCATACAACCTTATCCATAGGCCTGAGGTGCCCACTTGGGAATAGCCATCATTTTTCCAGTCCATAAGAATATTGATCTACTTGTATTTAGAAATAGCCCATCTCTAATAACGGCAGCCACGTAAGAATAGCCCTCAAAGGAAGAGATGCCTCAGCTGGTGCCTCAGAGAGAAATATCAGAGTCCCACCTTCCTATACACAGGTGAAAAGGTAAATTCTAGGTTCTAAGTCTCACTAAGTGAAAAAATAAGCACTATGGGTGAATAAAAGTTGTATAACCGCATATGAGAACAAAACAAACATGTAGTTTTGCTCTAAAACTGATTTAGGGCTTTAGAACTGTGATTTGTCAAACCAAATTCTGAGCATGTAGATCAATATTAATACTTCCTTCTTAGTTTCTTTCATTCCTCCCTTTTGTTCACAATATACTTTATTAAGCACCTACTATATGCAAGTTATTGTTTTAGGCAGAGTGATTCTCATAGAGGAAGGGAAAATCTGATGTAGAATTTACCCTCAAGGTAAAGCAGCCAAGTAGAAGAGAAAAGCTCCCACATAGTTTCTCTGATTTGTGCATTCACCAAACACCCTTAACTTCCCTTTTGTAACATGAATAAGACATGGAATTAACTATTTGTTCATTTTCGGTCTTCTACTCCCAGGGTCTAAGCTCTGTGAGGACATTAAGCACATACATCTTATCCTAGGGAAGGATAGGTGTTTAATGAATTTTGCTTAGATGAAAGAAGGACTACAAATGGATATAGAACACTGAATATAATGTTACCAATATAAGAATAGATAAAAGGTAGTTCTCCAGAAGGCAAGATTATTTTCTTGACCACGATAACAAAATTCAACTCCAAATTCATCTTGTCCAAATAAAGAAAAAGAAATAACTTCTTCCAATCTGATCAGCTCCCTGCTCATTTTGTATTCTAGACTATCTTTCTGTGATCACAAGCACCATGCCTCTTGTCAGTTACTGGAATTTCTATACATATATAATAAATGTTGAATAAATTATATTAAATGTCCCTTAAAAAGTCATTTTCCGTGGAGTCAATGCCACCTTTTGCTAATGACAACGGGAGAGGCAGCAAGTGTTAGCATTATCCTCGCCACAAACACACTTCAGGTGCTTGCATACAGTGGCCACTGTAATGGCCTAGAGTGAAGAGATACAGGAAAGTGAATAGTAGAGAGCTGAGAAGAAAGAACACTGGCATCTCTTTAAAATGCTACCATGTAAGTTTTCATATTTCTGGCACCAAGTTCAAGCCCAGGTGGGTACACCTTACCCAGACTGCCCATTCTGGCCTACTGTAGAAGTCTCGCTAGTCTGCTTTTTAAGGACAATGAAGGACACTGCTTGGTGATGTGGCTACAAGCTGTTCAGGGAAGAGACTTTGCTCAGCACATTTCAGCTACTGAGCAAGGCTGGGCTCGTTTCACAGAGCCACATAAAATAAATAATCATGCAAAAGCAGATTCGTTCTGATAGGGCTCTGACAGCTGCTCTGAGAGGTGGATCCTTGCAAGCCCATCTTTCAACAATGAACTGACCCAAAGATCCAGGAAAGCTCCAGACAGGACCATATGGCCTGGAATAAAAACATATTTCAAACTCTGTTTATTATGCATATCTTTCAAAGGTTCACTACTCTGTGATGAAACATTGCACCTGCAAAGCTTTAATAAGCTTCCCAAGCAAGTACAATTATAAAATCGCAGGCACCTGAAGAATTTGTCTTCTCTTAACACTTAGCTATGCACTGCTCACGAACGACTGGTCTCATTCTTTTTAATTATATAGGTTTGTGGTATTTTGTAAGCTGCGATCAATACTTATTCAGAAAATAAAACCCCTTATAGACCTCAGCATGAGGCCATGAAATATCTCTCCTCCTAAATTGTAGGGACTCCAATATTATTGCATATAGAACCTTCTAGTCTGCCTGAAAGGAAAAGCAGCAGTTCAATCATGCAGCCCTGCAAAGACAGGAGAGCATTTGACATGAATTTAGGCTGGGCTTCATTCATCAGCAATGGAAGGGGTAGAGGGGGTATGAACAGTTTCTCTCACTAGCGCACTCTGTGACTCCACATCCGGTCCAAATATTTGAGAAGCACAATCTGTTCGTTATTCACTCAACAAATATTCACTGAGTAGCAATTATGTGCCAGACACCAGGCTCGGTGTGGTGATTCAGAGATACATAGCACATAGTTTCTGCCTTCAGGAGTTGACGGTCTCATTGGGAAGACTCAAGAAGAACTGATTTGGAAATACAGAAAGACATTACAGGGACAAAACTGGGGAGACTTAACTCTCCTGGGAAGTTCAGGTATAGCTTTCCAGGGAAATAGGCATTTGAATCAAAACACGAAAGGTAATAATTCACTAGCTAGTTAAATAAGAGAAGGTATGAGCCATATCAGTGTTGGAACTCGGCCCATGCCAATTTTAATGGCCTGTCCCAAGGCCACAGCAGTGTGATACAGTTTGAGGCCATGAGTTCTGTTTCTATCCTTGTCTCTAATCAGCTTATGCAGTAACAAGACATGTGTCTCTGAGACTGTTCATGTGATCCAGTGATGGGTTTAGAATAGATGACCTTTACAGGTCTATTGGCATTAGAATCCTTCTAGAGTTCTCTCCAAACTAAGAGTCTACATGAAACTTAGACTTCTTTTATTTCTCTACCCCAAAACAGTGTACAGTGTATATTTTAGGATTTAGAAGTTAATTTTACGTAAGTTGGTTTAGCCTAATCATTATGCAGTGTGACGGAGTAGCTAAGTCTTACTGCTAGGATCCTGTCTTATTCCCCTTGAACCCGTAGTCTTACATCAAAAGAGACTTTGGGTTATATCATAGAAGGATTATATCATACTCAGCCTTCAAAATGAATAATATAGGACCAATAATGGTACATGAAATGTACTATGAGATTATGAGATTACATGTAGACCTAGAGACATGAAAAAAGTAACTGTTTCTTCCTAAAGGTACTGATGATGCCATTAATAATATGCAAGATGAGTTTTTTTTTTAATTTTTTTTTTAACGTTTATTTATTTTTGAGACAGAGAGAGACAGAGCATGAACGGGGGAGGGTCAGAGAGAGAGGGAGACACAGAATCTGAAACAGGCTCCAGGCTCTGAGCAGTCAGCACAGAGCCCGATGCGGGGCTCGAACTCAGGGGCCGCGAGATCATGACCTGAGCTGAAGTCAGACACTTAACTGACTGAGCCACCCAGGCGCCCCGAGTTTTTTTTTTTTTTTAACCACAGGTTATTTGACAAGTGTACTGAGGACATTAAAAAGAGAAAGGAAGGGAGAGAGGGAGGGAGGGAGGGAGGGAGGAAATAAAGGAGAGACAAGGCAGAGAGGGATAGAGGAGGTGGGAGAAAAGGAGGGGAAAAGGGAGGGAGGGAGAGAAGAAGGCAGAGAAACACGTACTTCCTACAACCAACACTGTCGCCAAGCTGTTTATCTCCAGGCTCTCAACAATGATTCACAATATGTAGCCAGGGCATTACCTTTCAAGGCTTTTTAGCCTCAAGGAGAACAGCAGAGAATTACCAAAGGTGGCACCTGATACTGCCCAGGCACACAGAAAAAGGGACAGCTATGATTTGTTGCTAAAAATCACATTGTTCACAACAACCCTTAAAGACTGACGCTGTTGGATCACCTGGGTGGCTCAGTCATTTAAGCATCTGACTCTTGACTTAGGCTCAGGTCATGATCTTGCAGTTTGTGAGATCAAGCCCCGCATGGGGCTCCACGCTAACAGCGCAGAGCCAGCTTGGTATTCTCTCTCCCTCTCTGTCCCTCCCCCACTCATGCTTGCTCACTCTCACTCTCTCTTTCTCTCAAAATAAAATAAATAAACTTAAAAAGACTGATGCTATTATGTCCATTATACGGATAAAGAAAATAAATTTCAGAGAAAGTGTTTTCAAGGTGAGCAAGAGAACAGGTAACAGAGAAAGGATGAAGACCCAGCTCTCTGCTTCCAAAGTCCATGCTCTTTCCAAGACCCTATCTTGAGTCTTGTCTTCTTTTTAATTCATCTTCATGACACCCCTGCTCAGGAGGTGGAGAATAGCCATTTTTGTCTCTGTTTTACCTATGCTTTGAAAGACTGATGATCACAGCCATACATGTGGCCATAGCAGACGAAGTGTCAAAGGAATTCTGGACAGGTACCTGACACTGAGGATGTCACTGACAGGTACAGGTCCAACCAATGTCTCTTTTTATTTGACCTCACTGTCTGTCATATATCAGTTAATCTTTTCTGGTGTGAGTATTAAAAAGACAAAAATATTCCTAAGAGGTGTCAGCAGAAAGGGAGAGAGAGAATTAAAAACCTTTGTTTTACTATGAACTATAGGCAGAGAAAACCATCATTCACAGAGAAAATGGAATCAACAGATTTTTGTTTTCTCTGGCTTATGGTAGAACTCTACATTCTCCAAACTCCATTGTTTTTATTGATAAATATTGGCTTTGTTTGAATTTTAATAAATCTACTTTTTTATGAGATACTTCACTAAGGTCCAAAAAAACTACAGACCACCTCTCCCACCCAGCTTTTCACTGACCACCTCCACAAACAACTGTCTTCAGTGACGAATGGGGTGAATTTACTTCTATTTTGAAGCTAATAAGACAGCAGTAATTTAAATTTACTGGGTGTTTACTGGATATCAAGTACTGTTTTAAGAGTTTTATATGCATATTTCACTTGCCCTTTACAGCAACAAGATAGATACTCTTATTCTCATCTTAAAGCAGAGAAAAATGAGTCTTGGGGAGGCTGTATCATTTGCCCAAGCTCATGAGTGAGACAATACATCTCAAGTATGGTCTCCTTTGTAAGCCTCTTGTAGAGTGGAGTGGATTAACAACTTGGAAATGATTCTGGAAGGACAACTACATCATCTGATTTTTATTTAATATAATATTTATTCTTTAATTCAATCAACATTTTTTCCCCAAGCCACTAAAAATACAGAAACAAGTAGGATGAGATGAAAATCCCAAAGGGTTTCTCTGTCTTACAAAGAAAAAAATACATAAAGGAGTAGTTATGAAACAATGCAATCAGGACAAACACTGGGTATCATGGGGGCACAGAAGAGAAACTCCTACTCAGTGAGGATATTGGGAAAAGGAGACATCAGACCTTCTTTGGTTTAGATAATGCTAGAATAACCTTGAAGGGCAAGTAGAAGATCATGAGGAACAAAGGGTCAGAAAGCACAAGTAAAAGACAAGGACATGTTCTGGCAACTACATCTAATTGGATGTGACACAAGGCATTGAAAAAGGCAAAGGGCCAAGAATAACCCTGGGAAAGTGTGTAAAAAGTGTGTAAATAGTGTGTAAAAAGCCATGCCATTCAAGACCTTGCTTGCCATGCTAATAAATTGGAATTTGATGCTGAAGGCAATGGGCAATGAAAAACCACTAGGGAGGTTTAAGTAGAAGTAAAGGAAGACTGAATTTGCATGTTAGAACAATTGTTCCTCCAGCCGACTAGAGACTGGAGTCAGGGAGGCCAGCTAGGAGGCTGCTAGAGCCTTATATTTAAGGAAATTGCAGTGGAATAAGAAGGAGGAACCAGATACTAGAGATATTAAGAAGAATCAAATCTTACAGCCAACTAATTGGGACGAAGGGTTTAATATGGCTCCCACTTTTATAGCTGTGTCCGTTGGGTTAACGAGAAAGAGAGAATTCAATAGAAGGATCAGGTTTGAGGAATTAAGAATGATAATTAACAAGGAACTTTACGAATGAGATGGACAGATACGATTTTATTTTTCCTTTAAACAACCCTCTGAGGTTGGCAATCCTCATCTCAAATGGGAGCCCTGAGCAGAGAGGTCAAGGGACTTGTTCAAGCTCCCACAAGTATTAGAGGGAAGAACTAGAATTCGAACCCTTTCCAAATTCCATTTTGGAGATTTAGAGCCATTTTCCACTATGTAATCTGACACATAACAACAGTAGCAGAGTAATAAGGATGATAGCTAATGTGTGCTGAATACCCAGGTTCTCTTCTCAGAACTTTGTATTTATCAACCCATTGACTCCTCAGCACAACCATATGCAGTAGGTATTGTTATCTCCACTTTACAGAAGCAAAGGGACACGAAGAGGTGCCAGCTGTAAGCTGCATCAGCCACGATATATACTTGTTGCCATTTCCCCTGTGGGGCGGATCCAAGCACCATGGCAAACTGAACCACACAGCCGCCAGTTCATGGCTTGTGTTCTTCACCAGACATCTTGTTTCTTTCGGAGCCTGTGGTTTAAGGGAAAATCCAGACCCAGGCCCTCGTTGTTTTAACCCATATATGAAAGATGAGAATCATTTTCCCCCAACTCCAATTCCTTGAGTTTACCGGCGAGGGTGTCCAGGACTTCCTTACTAGGCTGCCAGTGTTGACTTCTGAAAGCGAGAGCCAGGCTCTGTTGATCCAGTTTGAGTTTTCAATAGGGAACCATTTTCTAGCAGCTTATGTGTGCTGGGCTGTGCTGTCCTGGAGTGGGATAAACAACCTCAGGCTTGACTGCCCAATGCATCAGGCTGTGGAAACAGCCCTCCAGAGGACACTACTCACCAAAAGCCCATTAGCCAATTACTCAGAGCCCGTTTAGTAAATGAGCTCTTTCTGTGTACTAATTGGAGCCCTGTAAAAGTAAATTTGCAGGAAGAAGCTAGCTCTCTGTGGCCAGATTCCTTTCTCTGGCACACCCCAGAATCGGGGGTCCTGGAGAGGCAGAATGACTTGGTACGGCCACAGGCTCTAAGCCTGCACTGCCTAGATTCAAACCCCAGTTCTGGTACTTCCCACCTATGTGGCCATCAGCAAATTCTTCTGGCCTCAGTTTCCTCATCAGTGAAGTGAGATTACAGGGCCGATATCATGGGATTTGGGGGCTCAGATGACCTAATACACCTGTGCCCAGCACATGTGAACTATTCAATAAATGTTATGTGATACTGTTTACTGCTCTTGCTTGTATTACATTCCAAAGAATGTAATATAAAAAAGTGACAGGGGCTCCTGGGTGGCTCAGTCGGTTAAGCGTTCAACTTCGGCTCAGGTCACGATCTCGCGGTTCGTGAGTTTGAGCCCCGCATCGGGCTCTGTGCTGACAGCTCGGAGCCTGGAGCCTGCTTCAGATTCTGTGTCCCCCTCTCTCTGTGGCCCTTCCCCTCTCAAGCTCTGTCTCTCTCAAAAATAAACATTAAATTTTTTTTTTAAAGTGACAGGAAGCAGTATAAATTTACTCAGGTTTAATTACTGAAGTTTGACTAAATATATTTACACAGGCTATCTGTGATGTCTGCTATACTCCTAATTTGGCAATTAAGATATATTTTATTATTAGTTTGCATTACTACATCACTAAGTGACTTTTCATATACCTAAGCATTAATTATCTCCTCAATTCGATTTCATGCTCCTTTAAAACAAAATTTTTTTTTATGTTTATTTATTTTTGAGAGAGAGAGCACAAGCAGGGAAAGGGCAGAGAGAGAGGGAGACACAGAATCCAAAGCAGGCTCCAGGCTCCGGGTTGTCAGCACAAACACCGACATGGGGCTCAAACCCACGAGCTATGAGATCATGACCTTAGCCAAGCCAAAGTCAGATGCTTAACCGACTGAGCCACCCAGACACCCCTCAGTTTTATGCTCCTTGAAGAATGGTTCCTTGTAGCCTGATACCCACCAGTACCATCCAAAGATTAGATATTTGTTCGCTATTGATGTCATTGAGTAAATTATTGTCATTCCTGATGAAAATCAGCTGGAATGAATATTGGTGTGTTACTACCCGTAATACTTAATACTTCAGGATTGAAGGTTTCCAATGAATTTAATCTCTATTCATGATTTAGTGTCAAATTAGACATACATACAGTCAAACCCATAGGGCAAAATAGTAATAAAATAAGCTACAGCAAAAACTTACAATACTCATGAATCATAGTTGTTTATTTTATGAGGACTTCATCACAAAGTTAAAGTAGATGAATACTAAAGGCTTCATGGTCTTAACTCCCCTAGACCTGGGCAACAGCTAGCTTAAGAAGTAGAAAAGACTTGGGGTGCCTGGGTAGTTCAGTTGGTTAAGCATCTGACTTTAGATCAGGTCATGATCTCACAGTTGGTGGGTTCGAACCCCACATCAGGCTCTGCAATGATAGCTCAGAGCCTGGAACCAGCTTGGGATTCTGTCTCCCTCTTTCTCTGCCCCTCCCCCACTTGTGTTCTCTCTCTCTCTCTCTCTCTCTCTCTCTCTCTCTCTCTCTCAAAAATAAACATTAAAAAAAAAGTGGAACTGACTCTGAAAATGAAATTGAAGTTCTGCCTAAGCTAACTATAATTGTCACTGAAGTTGTGCAAACTTGATCAAATAATTTTATTGTCTGCAAAATTTTAAGTATATTTTAGTGTACATGAAAATAATGTGCTTGGTATTATTGAAACAACATTAACTCAGCATCCATTTTATGGCTTGAGTACCTGATAGTGATTTTATTAAAAATTAGTTTTCAAGATAAATATTGGAAATAATAACTTCATAATGTGGTAAAAGCCCATTATTCTATTTAATCTTTTAAAAATTTAATGTTTAAAAGCATAAAAATAATATGTTGATTTGTTTAAAGGAAACATAAGAAAAAACAAATTTAACATCTTTTGTTAAGTGTTGGTAACAGCTAGATGGAAAAGTCAGAACCATACACGTGCAGACCTATCATTCAAACAGACTTAGGTAAAGGGTTAAATTACTCTTCATTATCAGGTTTCTATGGAAATAACTTTGTACTTAAAAAAAAAGAGAAGAAAACCCTGAAATAGCTCCCTTTCTTTAGCATGGTCATTTTCCTGATTTCACAAGCAGAAGCAAATACAATGTGACTAGCTAATTCCCAGATGCATAAAGATTTAAATCCATGTCTGAACACTGGACAATCAAATTATGTAGTAGTACAGTCACCAGAAATAAACTCAACACATAAATGCAGTTTATTCAGTATTATTAACACAAATAAAATTTACACCTACAGTCCTGTGTATTAAAAATAACTTTTCCCACATCAAATAGCAATATTTTGCTCTGCCAATCAAATTAAACCACCAGAAACATATGGAAAGAAATCAATTCTGTAACAAAACTTTGAAAAGTATGGCATTTATCATGTTCAAGACAGGTTAATTCTAGTTCTAAACAAACTTTCTTCCAAGTAGGGGCTTTTGTTTCTGTTCTTTTCTTTGCTGGAAATATACTTAACACAAACATTCTGTCACTCTAACCACAAAATCCTTTTTCTCTCACCCAACAGGAATTAAAAGGAGAAAAAATACAAACACACACACACACACGCACACACACACACACACACACACACACACACACACACACAAATAATCTTACCAGACCCAGACAAATTTAACTGTATCGATTTTAGGCAAAAGTGAGACTAAAATCCTATGCCAAGAATGAGAGTCTGAAAATTCTGGTGAGAAATGTTTATAGAAAAAGCCCTGTCCCCTTGTCCCCTGTCAACAGCACTTTGGGGACTAATTGTAAAATCACCTTAGTTAAGTGTACTTAACTAAAGGGAGAGAGGCCATCTTTAATAGCTTTCAGAGCCCTAAACTCCACAGAGCTCTACAGATGAAAGCTGAGAGCCTCAAGTAGAGCCCTAACCTGAACAAGAACTGCATCATCCACACTACCTGAATCATATTCCCAAATTAGCAGCCTCTGCAGACACCATTAGCTCATGTTTGAAAGACATAGTCAAGACCAGTCTTCCAAATCATGTACCACAATAGCCTCATCTACAAGTTATGACCAAATGAACAATACAGATGAGACAAAAAGGAACAATGCCTGCTCTAAAGTGCAAACAAAGTGTAATGGAAGGAAAAGAAATGCACAGGGTGCACAGTTTTAGAGCAAAAAGAGACCTTACCAGTTACTTAGTCTGGTCTTGTAGCTTCCATCACATTAGAGTTTGGCAGTGGAAATGTAGAATGCAAAAAGGTTTCCCTCTGGCAAAGAAGAAATGAACACATGGTGCCAAACGCCTGTGGGGCTTCTCAGGGTTTGTGCAGATACCTGGTTGTTCTCCACGAAAATGGAAACAGTCAAAACTATTGTGTCAAAATTAAGAGAGGGGCTGGCTTTTCAGCTGGGAATCTGAAATTTGCATTTAGTTAAAACCAGTCGACTGAAACATCAACGTGAGTTTCTTTGTTTTGCCTTAATTTTACCATATACATCCTAATTAATTCATCAGACATTCACTTATTAAGTCAACAAATATTTACTGAGAGCTACCAACTATCAGTATGGCCCTGGCTGGAGGGGTATAGTAATGAACCAAGGAGAGAAAGTGCCTGGGAAGGGATGGTCAATAAACAAGCACAGACCTGTATATATCAGGTAGTGGTGCCTGATATAAAGAAAGAGAAGGCAGGGTAAGAGTCCAGACTGTTGGAAGATGCTATTTTATGCGGAATGGTCAAGGCAGGCCTCACTGATAAAGCGACATTTGAGACAAGATTTACAAGAAAAAGGGAGCAAATCTTGAGAATATACAATTGGAGTATTCCAAGCAGAGGAAGCAGCAGGCAGTGAAAGTGTTTTTGACATGTACAGGAAGACCAGGCTGGCTTTGAATGAGCAGAAGAAGAGTAGTTTGTGGGATGTGGAGACCAGATCGAGTAGGGTCTTGTGGGCCACAGTGAGGCCTTTGGACCACATTCTGAGTGAGATGGAAAGCCATTAGAGTGTTCTGAGCAAAGAAGCGGCAGAATCTGACCTGGCTGATGGGGAAAGAGTGGAGCACTAGGGAGCAAGCAATGGGCATTTCAGAGAACTGCCACTAACTGGTAGCAACCCCTGCCCCACAGAGCGTGTTGCATTCAAGAACCAAGTTCAGGGCACTTGGGCTGCTCAGTCAGTTAAGCATCTGACTTTTGTTTCAGCTCAGGTCATGATTCACAGTTCATGGGTTCGAGCCCAGAGTCAGGCTCTGCACTGGTGGCACGGGGACTTTTGGGATTCTCTCTCTCCCCCCGCCCCATTCTCACCCTGCCTCTCCCCCACTCTCTCTCTCTCAAAATAAACTTAAAAAAACCCTCAGTTCGTCACGCACCACCATAGCCACTACCAACACCTCCACCCAACCCAGCAGATATGAGCAGAACCAGGAGGGGAGAGAGGTCACTTTGAGCGTGTAGAGCAGCAAGCATCCTCTGTTAGACCTCTCCATCATCTCTTTCTGTAATATTGAAGGGACCCAAATGTCCTCCCCACCTCTGCTAAGTCAAGAACCGTGACCATTTCTTGCCAGAAGTGCTGAGCAATGGGAACCTCAGATTGCCCAGGGTTGCAACTGTGGAACAAAGGGTAAGGGCAGGATGGCAGAGGTATGACAGGCAGCAGTTGGGGGCAGCCTATACTCACACAGGTTACCAGAGCAAAGATACAGAAAGTCCTCCTGGGTCAACCAGTGCCAGAAGATAGGTGGGTTTAAGAACTTCCAAAAGAGTCACTCAATGAATGAGGGGAGCTTGCAGCAAGAGGCCATAGAGTGAGTGGCTTGCCCATAGCGTGGGCTGAAGCTGGCCTCTGCCCATAGGTCAAGACTGAGCCAGGTCTCCTGTGCCAGTATACTGTATAGGGCAAGTATGAAGAGAGCTCTCCCATGAGCACCCATTAGAGGCAACTCTTGGGGCAGCTGGGTGTTTCAGTCAGTTAAGTGTCCATCTTCGGTTCAGGTCATGATCTCATGGCTCATGAGTTCGAGCCTTGCATCAGTCTCTGTGCTGACAGCTCAGAGCCTGGAGCCTGCTTGGATTGTGTCTCCCTCTCTCTCTCTCTCTCTGCTCCTCCCCTGCTTGTGCTCTGTCTCTCTGTCTTTCAAAGATAAATAAATGTTAAAAAAAAAAAAAAGAGGTAACTCTTTGGTGACCTGCCATACAGAAAAGTGACAATCAGCTGATAAAGGAAGGCAGACTAAATGAAGGACTCTGAGAAATCCTGAAAAGCCCCTTACCCTAAAACTATTGCTTTGTATGTGATAATAATATTATTCTAGGGGTATTTCTTCAAGAAGCTTGCAAATATGGTTTTCTATGCATACAGTTTAACTTGTGAAAACACCCCAGTGAAAATTTTCTACATTAAAAAAGTATCATGAGGGAATGATTACATAAAGCTTATATATATTCACCTTTTACAGAATTAAATTTAAAAACAGTTCAAAACAGAAAGTTTGAATAGTTCTCTCATAAAGTTGTATTCACTTGCTCTTGGGGGTTTTCCAAACTTTTGAAAAGACAAAAATAACACTTTCAAAAATGGACTATTGTTTAAAAATAAGCTATACGGTTAACCTAAGAAATATCTTCATCTCTAGGAATAGCATTACAATGGTTGTAGGCTGCCTCTGACTTTTTAACTGTGATTCAACGAACAAGTCACTTGATTTTTAGAGATGATGCACTCATGGAGGAGCTAGAATGTAGACCGTGTTCCTAATCTCTGGATTTATAGTCAGCCCTCTGGGGAGGGGTTCCTCCTGATGTCACCTACCTCCCAGGCTTTTATTACTACGACGTTTCCTGGACTCCACCTGTGGAGTCCTCATGGGCATCTGTTACTTTTGCCTGCCTCGCATTTATTTACCTCCCACCAACCACTGGTAAGAACACCCCCAATTTTTATGGAGAAGTGATGTTGCTCACACTTAATATACTAGCTGGGATGGGACTGGCCACATCCCATGAATCCAGGTGTGGACACAAGAACTATTTCTGGTCAATCAGTATTTTCCAAAACTAAAGTCACAGTGATGGGTTCAAGGATGAACTCCCGATTCAAGTTGTCTAATCGGAGCTAAGCCAAGCATTGGCTCGAGAAGTGGGAGGAAGTTATTCTCTTTTCTCTGATTATAAACCTAGAAGATATACACCTAAATCTGCCAGCAGCCACCACAAAGAGAGAGTCTGAGGGTTGAAGAGAATCTACAGAAAAGCAGAGTCAAGATATGGAGAAAAAATAGGTCCCTTTAAACCACTAAGTCCAATGAATTTGAAGAACTGTCCTGGGATCAGTCATTTGAACAAATAACAAATGTTTTTTTGTAACTAAAGCCAGTTTCTGTCAAATTTTTTGTACCTGAAAGAGATATGTCTGATACACGTGATCTACAAATTGAATAACTGATTCAGGCTAATACAGAGATATACAAATATTTCTATAATATATGTAAATAATATGCCAAATAAAATTTAAACCAGTGTAAAAGTTTTCTAATTTTTATTAGGATTTTCTCAACGTATAGTAAAGATGCAATTAGAAAATTTCAACAGTCCCTTCAGGTTCTAAAGTCCTATGATGTTTAAGAGACTTTGTATTACATAAATCAAGGTATACTCCTATGAACAAAGTGGTACAGGGACATCTGTCCACACAGATTAATCAGTAAGCGACTGTGTACCTTTGCCTGATATTGTGAAATGCGGTAACTTTGAGACAATGATGCTATATTGTGGGTTTTGCAGATTAGAGACATGGAAATAAGGTTGTGAATTCTGAGTAAGACCAAAAAAAATTTGAAATCCAAAATATGCCTTTTGTTTTGATCCTTCCTTTGGTGCCAGTGGAGATTTCACACTGGGTAATATAAATCACCAACGTGCTAATTAAGCTGTGTTTCTCACTGTAAGGTCTTTCTGTGCTTCCCTCAAAGTGCTAACAAATAGAACATCATCATTTTCCTTAGATCTGAGATCACAAAATGTCCATGAGCAATATACAGTTGTAGTGATACAATAGCCAGCAAAAAAAAAGGCTTTAAATATCACCCACCACAAAACTTGGAATATAAAATGTGAAATTTGCAGAGGTATGACTAATGGGGTGATTTCTATTTTTCCAGCAACTGAACACCCAGTCCATGAACCGAGCACATATAATACTTAGAAAACAGTCTTAGAGAAAACTGACAGATATATAGGGCATTTTATCTTGCATTATGTGATTTGTAGAAGTAATCTCAACTGGAAGTACTTCAAAGGAAGGCATTAAAGAAGTGTAAAATAACTAATCTACAAGTATTTATTAAGTGTTTGCTATGTAGCCAGCCAAATCCAAGGTGATTGAGGAGGAAATAAGAAAGTGAAATCTAAGGACCCTGTTGAGAGTAACTTGCTAACTATGTCCCCCTCTTTCAACCTCATCCCCTCCACATGGTTCCTAGCCTAATTGATTCAAAGCGCAGTATAATTCACTTAACCATCTAGCCCAAGCATCTTCAGGGGCTCTTTGCTGCCTACTAAATACATTCTAGATCTTTTCTCTTGGCATAAACTAGTTCCAACCTAATCTCATAGCCTTATCTCCCAGGACCCCCATTTGGGTGACATTGATACAGGTTAGCATTTTTATCTGAGAAGGAATTGGTTCCAGAATGGCTATGCCCATGTTAGCAACAACAACAACAACAACAACAACGATGAAGAGGGGGAGAAAGAGGAGGAGGAGGAAGAAGAGGAAGGAGGAAGAGGAGGAGGGGGAGGGGGAGGAGAAGAGGAGGAGGAGGAGGAAGAAGGAAGAAGAGAATGGCATTCCTTGACTGGTTGCAATGTGCTAAGTATTAACCACTGTGCTAAGCATTTCATGGCTGTAAGTCTTATTATAACCCTGTGGAGTGTGTACTATTTTTATGCCTACTTTTTTTCTGTTGAGGTGAACTTGACATAACATAGACTTGACCATTTTAAAGTGAACGAGCATTTAGTACATTTACAACGCTGTGTAACCACTACCTCTATCTGGTTTCAAAATGTTTTCATCAGCCTAAAAGGAAAACCCATATCCATTATTCAGTTGCTCCTCATTCTCCCCTCCTCCCAGCCCCTGCACCACCCATCTGCATTCTGTCTCTGTAGCATCTACATTTTTAAAATGAGAAATTCGGTCTTAGAGAGGAGAGGCTACTAGTCCAAATTCTCACTGCAAGGAATAATGGAGCTGGAATTGTGTCTTCTTCCTTAAAAAAAACTAAGCTATAAGGCTTTTGAAACATGATTACTTGAAGAATAAACTTATCATGAATACAGGGACTAGAAAGAGATTGAATGGTATATGTTGGAGAGTTCGTAATTTTAAAACAAACTAGATTCCCCCCAACTACCTAGAAGAAACAGCATACCAGCTCTCATTACCCTGAGGGGCCCCCAAAGCTGTTTTCTAGCCAGTGTTTGCTTCCATCATTTTTGTATTATGTAATATGAATTGAACACCTACTATGAGCTCAGTGTGTAATTCTCAGCTATAAGTACAGTCCACTAAATTTTTTATGCCTTTAAAACTTTCCAAAAGGGACAAAGTTCAAAACAAAATCTCTAATAAGCCTGCATATGCCACACTTATTAAAATGGACCATTTTGTTTCTCTCATGTTGGGATCCAAGTTCTTTTGAAGAATATAGTATGAATATCATGTAATATCTCACAGAGAAGATGTAAATAACCCAAGCTATATTATGATATATACACTTCAATATTATAATTCCACAATACTGCAAATTATGGTAATGTAATACAAATCCAAGTATATTGTTACACATAGGAAATCATACAAATTAAGTCTAAGAGCATAACGTTCTAAGACATCTCACTTGACCCCTAGATTAACCACTACAATGGCTGTCTGACTTATGCCCCTAATCCCACCCCTTCTACTTCTATTACAGGTGACAAATGAAACAGAGAAATAGAACCAATGGAGGAGGAGGGAGAGAGAGAGAATTCAAGGAACTGGCTTGCATGATTATGGGAACGAGGAAGTACAAAGTCTTCAGGCCAGTCCAGGAACCCAGGAAAGAGTTAAAATTGCAGCTCAAGTCCAAAGAGAGTCTGGAGGCAGAATTTCTTCTTTTTTGAAGGACCTCAGTCTTTTTTGCTTAATGCTTTCAAGTAATTGGGTGAGCCCCATCCACATTATAGAAGGCATCCCGCTTTACTCAAGGTCTACTTGTGTTAATCACAACTAAAAGATACTTTCATAGCAACGTCTAGATTGGTGTTTGATCCAATTGCTGGCCACCATAGCCTACTAAGTTAACAGATAAAATTAACGATCATACAGTAGTTATGTGCTAGATTTTGTACCCTGCCAAATTCTTATGTTGAAGTTCTAACCTCCAATGTGACTGTATTCAGAGATAGAGCCTTCAAGGGGGTAATTAAGGTTACATGAGGTCATAAGGTTGGGACCCTAATCCTATAAGACTGGTGTCCCTATAAAAGGAGGAAGAGACGCCAGAGACCTCTCTCTTTCTCTCTTTTCTGTGCACACAGAGGAAAGGCCACATGAGCACACAGCAAGAAGGCAGCTGTCTACAAGCCCAGGTGAAATGCCACACCAGAAATCAAACCTGTTAGCACCTTGGTCTCGGGCATCAGCCTCCAGAAATGTAAGAAAATAAATTTCTACTGTTGACGCCACCCAGTCTGTGGTGTGGTAGCCCTGACAGACTAACAACACACAACCTAAGTCTCTTCCCAGTGGAGTATCCAGTGGTTCACTGAGCACACACACCAGACACTGCCATCCTCTGCATCAACCTTTCAATGCCTCCTACTGCAGTCAAAGTAGAAGCCGGTGTCATTAAAGGCCTGTCCTGCCCTATGGGGTCTCTTCATACAGGTTCCCTCTCTTCCTCGATGACGCCTTTTCCCTCACCCATGCCTTTCCAGCCATGCTGCCCCTCCTTGCTATTGCTGGGCCACGCCAGGCCAGATCCCAACTCATAGATTCCATCCTAGCTGTTCCCTCTGCCCGAGAGCTTTCTGCTGAATGTCTGCGCTGTTCCATTCTCATCTCCTCCAAGCCAGTCCTCAAACAACCCCTACTTGATGGGACTTATGTTGCAACCAGCCTTCATCTGCACCCCCACAGTCTGCCCCCAAATGCCTCTGGCCCCCATACACCCCTTCTACCTTATCGATCCTCTCAGGAGTCCCAGGAAGAAAGAAAGTGCTATTATTACCCCCATTTTGTAGATGAAGAAACTGAGGAAGGGATGGTGTAAATTACCTCGCCCTTCCCCATTAATCCCAGAAGTGGAGAAACCAGGGTTTGAAGCGAGCCAGTCCTTCTCTAACTCCATACCCTTAATTACTCAACTAGATTCTGTCACTGTTTGGGGAAGAAGGAAATGCCACTTTTCCCCCAGCTTTACTGAGCTATAATGGACATATAACTGTGTAACTTTAAGATGTAGGTATACACTGGGAAATGTCACGGAAAACACTGCTTTCAGAGTAAGCACAATGCATCAGGCACAGCCCACAACCCCATGCCAGTGCACACTTTTTACACATTGTTTCATTTAATTGCCAAACAATTTTGTGACATTGACATGGTTCCCTTTATACAAATGCAGGGACAACTTTTTAGAAGAGATTAGGCAACACAGCAAATGAGAGAATTCAAATCTTCTTCCAAAATCTATGTCTCTACTACTCCATGCTAATCATCTGCTGTGAAACTGTGCCCTGTAGAGCTAATGAGGTTGAAACTCCCAGAAAGTTTAAAGCTTGTTTTTCAGAGAACTGTTTCCCTCTAATCAGTTATTGTGTCGTTTCAGTCCCCACTAACAAATCCACTAGCTATCTCCGCAGAAGCCTGGACTCAAGGTCAACTAATGTGGTTTCAGCAAGGCCCTGCATTCCTTACGAGAGATAAGGAGCCCAAGACCCCATTCAGTTTGTACCAGCTCTCAGAACATGCTGATAGTGCCTTGTCCTTGTCCCAAGATAACCTCCTGATGTCAGGGGCTGAATTTTGCCTCATTCTGATGTTAAGTCTCCACCCCAAGGTGAATATGGGATGCAAGTTATATACATGCCTTGCTTAATGTGCATACTCCTAACTTTACTCATAAATAATCTTAAATTCCCCTACCCTTTTATCAAGATATATGTAATCTCAACCCCTGTAGTTATAAAAAAAAAACTTGTTCTCTCCTCCTTTGGGGAGATTTAAGGCTTGCCCACCCCCCATCTTCTCCTCTGGCTGCCTCTCAGTTTCTTTGCTGCATTTCTGATTTCTCAGTGACTGGCTTTGCCGTGTGTCAGTCAGACAGACTTGGGTTCAATTATAGCTGTGGATAATATGGGTATATTACATAAATGTGAACCAAGAATAGGTTTAGAGGCAAGATTCCCAGATGATTTAGGGTCTTCTCAAACAGAGAAATTAATAGTTTGGGTGTTACTTCTATATAGGGGCTGATGGACATATGCTTTATAGAGTTCATTCCTTGTGGTCAGAGCTAGCTTTTTTTAGCTTTATGTAACCTAAATATTATAAGCTGAGGGATCCTATAAAGTCTGTTACAATGCATGTAATTTCATCAGTAAAAAGGAATTCTTTGGGGTTCCTGGGTGGCTCAGTTGGTTCAGCGTCTGACTCTTGATTTTAGCTCAGGTCTCACAACTGTGAGATCAAGTCCCGCATCAGGCTCTGTGCTGAGTGTGGAGCCTGCTTGGGATTCTCTCTCTCTCTCTCTCTCTCTCTCTCTCTCTGCCCTTCCCCCCCTTCTCTCTCAAAATAAACATTTAAAAAAATGTCTAAAATTTTTTTAATGAATTCTTTTGAGTTATGGCTTTACTCTATTCCACTAAACCTTTTAAAATTACAAGAGAGTATTTTCTAAAACTCTTTCTTTTGAGACTAACAAAGATTCAGACCTAAACAATAAAGGGAATTAATAGACCTAGGTAATTAAAAGTTGAGAGATATAATGGCTTAAGGTAAGGTTTGATCCAGCAGCTCAAGTGATCTCACCAAGGATCCAGGGTCTCTCCATCTGTCTGTTCTGACTTCTGTATCTGCTTCAGCCTCAGGATTCCCTCAGTCCCCCTTGTGAATGTAACACAGTGACCAGAGTCTCAGACTTCCCTTTCCCGCACCACATGAGGAGGACCAAGGGTCCCCTTTCACAGCTATAATGGAAGAGAGGAAAATAATCTTTGTAGAAATGCCAACAAATGTCTTCTTGCCTCTCTTTATCTCTGCTTAGGTTACACCCATCTCTATGCTCCGGTCAAGTGTTGTTCTGATTGATTTGAACTAATTAGAGCTCCTCTTGGAAGCTAAGGATGGAGCCATGCTTACTGAAATTAGGTGGCCGAAATGGGGACCAAATGAATGGCTCAAAGGACGTGTCGGATGATGTTAGAAAAGCTACCATATGTCCACTGGAAAAGAGTAATGTATAAAACCATTGAATACTTTAGCAGGATATTGGTCTGTCCACTGCGTGCCAAGCATGGCAACCAGCCTAATACAAGGCAATGAGAAGAGTGTGCGGAGGATGTTAATGTGGGCAGGTGTCAGGGGGTGGCATTTCATCTCCTGAAGCGAGAATTAGTAGGGCAGGCATATGGAAGAACTGGGACGACCTGAGGGGACTGAGTGCCTTAGGTCACTCTTGAGTATCAGAAGTGATGAGGCGGAGAAAGGGGAGGAAGGCAGAAAGGTGCAGGAAAGAGGAAGAGATTTTGCCTACTTGACAACTTCGCCTTGTCTGTGAGGAAATGAGCTATAGGACGGACAGGCTACAGAATAAGAAGAGATCGACTCTGCAAAAACAAGCATACATTATAGAAATTCTCAGATGGGATGATCCTCCTGAGAATTTTGTTATGTCCTAGCTAATTAGCCAAGGAGATAATTCATTTTACTCTTGAGGATTCGGTTTTCCCTGAGGGGGGTAAATATTCAAGGTCTGCAAAATGAGAGTCCCCGACTACTCTGTGCGTTGCTAAACCAAACATTCATTCTCCAGGGCTGGAACCCAGCAAGGACAAAGCAAAGACAAATGATGTGGCTTTGAGAGTAGCCACTCCCCTCACACTTTGCTCTGCCTCCTTCTCATCCTCCTCTCCCCTCCCCTGGCATTTAGGCCTGGACATAGCTCACACTGTGGGAATGCAGATCCTGGAAAGAATCCCTTTCGTTACTGCCAAAATACACAGGAGGGAGAATCATACAGCATGATGTGGGTGGAACACAGGGGAACAAAAGGCATGCCCAGTGCTCAATGAGTTAGAGGAGCATTACTGTATAAAAAGGGGTGACGGCAGACAACTGCAGAGACACTCTTAAGCAACACAGTTTCCCCCAGTACAGAACTGGAAGGTGTAGTTACACCTAAAGACAGGATGTAGCAAGGAAACATAAGGATTGGACAGAATTCTGGACACAATGTGTGCTCAGCAAATCCAGGGACTGGATGTCCCAGACAACTAGTGTAACTTTTTTGTGCCTCCCTTGGAGGAATAGCATTATAATAGAGAGGGGTGCATCAGGCTAAAAGATGATACTCTTAGTCCTAGCCATGCTTTGATCACCTAGCCAGATTTTGAGCTTTTCTTCTGTTTCCCTGACAACTTTCTTCCAGAAAGAGGATGTGTTGATTGATTGCTACAAATATCTTACATCCTGGACAGTTGTATTTCAAGTCATGAATTAATAAATTGACATTTGGGTTTATATATCGGGGTCCTGCAAGTTGCTAGACATGTGCCTATTACATGAGAAACTGATATGCTCTGGGAATGCTGGCAACATTTCATTTTCTGAACAAGCACAGCTGAAGAGCAGAGCCATCACTGGCCAGGAGAATGCCCTCTGAAGGGCCTTGCCCAGCTGTCTGGTTGGACTCTCTGCATGTCTTCCCTTTTGCTCATGCCTTCAAACTGCAACAGCATTGCAGGGTGGCCAGCAAGGTCAACCTCATTGCAGAGGATTAGCCTCCGCTATAATTAGTAGCATAGGAGAGACCTTTACGTGTTGAAATTTTGGGGCCACTTCATTCAAAGCAGGCAAAAGTCAAAACACCACCCAGAATCTGAGAGCTGTAGTGAGTCTTCATTTCACAAGTGATGCCAAAGAGTCTCAATGAAGTCAAGTGACTTGTTTATGGTCACATGTTTTTTGGCAAAAACAAGACCCAGGATTCTTGGTTTAAGTCTCAGTTTATTTTCACTGCACCACAGTGGTCCCCAAAGACCATCAAAGTTATCACCATGTTCACAAAAAGCCATCTTTTGCATTCACAGTGATTATTAAGTGAATTAAATTTGAAAATATAGCCTATCCTAGTCTATGTCCTCCATCCACCAAATAGTATAGAAAGTTCTTATTGCATTTCAAAGATAAAATGCTCTAATTTGCAATCAAATTATAATTGCCCTGATGCGTCTTCCACTTTCTTATTATAGTGATGCTAAGACTTCATATAGAATTTCAATATAGATCAAGGGAAATATTAATTTCAATATGTTGTCATCTCAACATGAGTTCTCATTTTTACATGACACACAGCAAGTTCCTGATAATGTAACAGTCAACTGTTAACTTTGTTTATTTATTTTATTTTAAAGAATGTTCTCTTTTTTTAATGTTTATTTTTATATTTGAGAGGAAGTGTGAGTGAGGCAGGGGGAGAAAGAAAGGGGGACAGAGGATCCAAAGCAGGCTCCGCACTGTCAGCACAGAGCTGATTCAGGATTCAAACCCACAAACCAACTGTGAGATCTTGACCTGATCTGAAGTCAGATGCTTAACTGACTGAGCCACCCCGGCCCCTCAAGTGTTAATTTTAGTAGAAGGAGATTATACTGTTTTGCTTCCTGAAGAACTGGTGTGTATCCTCTTATTGGGTAAAGAAAAGTATACAGCCCATAGTATTTTCCCTTTTTGTCCTAACTGATGGGCGATTCAACAGTAAACCTAATGCTCAATCACAGGAATTGTTCTAGACGCGTTTTGGTATACTCGCATGCTCCGGTCTGAGCCAGCCATTCTGGGCTCAAGCTACATTCAGGCAGAGTTGCCTGAGAAGAAACTATGTAGGGATGGTGCAGAGTGGAGAGTCTGGTAATACGTAATCTATGCTACATCTGGGATGAACTAACTAAAATCTTAAAAAAAGTTAAACAGCCAGAAAAGTAGAATAAATAGTGTATCAGACTAGAGAGAGAAACTACAGACAAAAAAATAGGAGTGAAACACGTGTTAGCTAAGATAATGAAATCTAAAGAAGAAAGGAGCTAACAAGGCCAAAAATCCTGTGAATTCAGCATAAGCACTCTTACATCTACCTTGTGTCTTGATTGGTTTCCCACCTTAGGTTCCTAAAGAGTCATCTTCCTTTAGTTTGGCATCTTTGTTACTAATCCATCTAATTGGATATGTTAATTTTGCTTGAAGCCACCTCTATTCCTATAGGAAAGCAAGTAGACATATTCTAAAATATGTGGATGGGCTATCAATGACCTTTCTTTAAAAATATGACTGCTCTTCCCTCTAGGTGGTCATGTGCCTGGAGTGTTCAGGAACAGCAAGAAAGCAAGGGTGGCTGGAGTGGAATAAAGCAGAGAGAAAAATAATAGAGATGGTCCAAGAGTTTGAATAGAAGTTAAAGGTTTCACTGTTATGCTGTGTGAAATGGAAAGCCATTAAAGGGCTATAGGCAGGATATTTATATGATCTGACTTATATTTTAAGAGGATAACTTTGGCTGCTATAAGATAGAGAAATGGGAAACCAGTTAAGAGCCTATATCATTAGTCCAGGAAAATATGTGACAGCTCAAACCTAGGTATTTGTAGATGAAAGAGAGAGAGGAGTCAAAAAAAAGAGAAAAGACAAACTAACTCCAAGACTTTGGGCTCAAGGAATTGCAAGTCTGATCCAAGGAGATGCCTTGGAATGAGATGCTGTGCCAAGGGGTAGGGCATAGAGGATAAGCAGGACATGGTAGCTCTGAGAACTCATAGTCTACAAGAGGAGATGGACAAGAAGAAGGATAATGAGGGGCGCCTGGGTGGCTCAGTCGGTTGAGCAACTGACTTCGGCTCAGGTCATGATCTCACGGTTTGTGAGTTCGAGCCCCGCATCAGGCTCTGTGCTGACAGCTCAGAGCCTGGAGCCTGCTTCGGATTCTGGGTCTCCCTCTCTCTCTGCCCCTCCCCCACTCATGCTCTGTCTGTCTCAGAAATGAATAAAATAAACATTAAAAAAATTAAAGGAGAAGGATATTGATAAAAGCAGGTTCCATTTCTTTTACACTCACTGTTTTTCAGGCACTGAAGGAAATATTCTACAAACACAACATAACTCAGTCCTCCTAATGACTTGATATGGTTGATACAATTAGCCCTAGTTTACTGAAACTCAGCAAAGTAAAACGATTTGCCCAAGATCTCCGAACTGAAAGATAGGCATGTCTGTCTAACTTCAAATGTCTACACTTAACTAAGTATCGTTAAGTCTACCTCTGGCTCAATTTAATCTGAGGAAGCAAGGAGGGCAGGATATATGAAGCATACCCATGAGTACAGGGAGCGGTTTACCTATGACAGAATGACTGCATGATCCCTTTTAATCCATAAAACAAGAAGGATGGATTCGATGATTTCCATGGATCCTCTCGGCCCTAAAAGCCTGTAATTTTAAAACATGGCGATGCTTCTTTTCACTAAAGTGAAGTCATTTTTACTCCTTAAGTTTGAAAAGCATAAAACACAAGTGTCTTATTTACACAAAGCTATTCCAAGCCAGGCTGAATTGAGCCCCATACCTTCTATGTTGCCCATTTTGAAATAGAAAGGGCATTAAGGGTAAAAAAAAAATAGCAGTGAACACAGAAGAGTATATGAAGAAAAGGAAAAGGCACATCAAGGAAGTAAAGGCATTATATAAAATAAGCAAGGAAAATAAAGAGGAGGTTTGGAAAATTGCCATGTTCCAGAAAACTGAAGAATGTTTACATCTTTTATACAGAGACATCTTGATTACTGACTAAAAAATTCAGTGACAACTAAAAAAGTATCCTGCATGTAAACAGAAGCTTTCATTTTCATAGTCTCTCTTGTTCCAAATCCTGGCTTGTAATATCACACCTTCAATTTATCACAATAGCAAAATCATGTGAACATATTTTCACCCAGAGAGGACATAAATCATGTATAGCTGGAAAAAGATAATGCAATACATTTATGTTTGCCTCCAATTTGGGATATGTCTGAGAGATTAAAGCAAAATTTGGCCTAGATTTAAGGAATCATAAAAACAACTTGGGGTTTAATAAGGAAGTAACAAGCAGCGTGTTTTTCTTCATCATCGTCACTAAATTTATAATAGGCTTCCATAATGCATGTGTCTCTGTACCAGTAGGCAGCTAAGGTATATGCCACTCGATTTGGTGACACTGGAGGCAAATGAAGTTACAGGGAAATGATAATAAAGTGTCCCATTAGTGTGAAGAGTAAAGGAAAAGCTCTAAACTGCAGTTTTGAGGCCATGCTTCATGGAACCACAGCGTCACAGTCCAGAAGGAAGTGCTCTCTCTCTCATTTTCTCTCTCTCATTCCATCCTCCTTTAGATGGCTCCATATGATGTCATTATGTAATGCACCTTAAAATTTCATTTTAAGCTTTCTAAAATGTGTAAAACTGAATCTAAGATTATAATGAATCAGTGAAATGTTTAAAGATATAAATAAATTGAAGATTTTACCAAGTATATTAGAATCAGTATTGTTTCTAAATACTTTCTGGGAATCGCTAGGGGAAATGACATTCATTTATCATAATCACTATTATTCTCTTAAACCACATCCTAAATATGAAAACCACAATAGAATGTTCAGAAAACATGAACAGACACCTCACAGAAGAAATTCAAACAACTGACAATAAAACATTTGGTCTTCTCTGAAATTAAATGAAATACAAATGAAAACAACAAAAACATACATGCAGATACACACACACACACACACACACACACATACACACCATACCAAATTATCAATGTGTGTATTGCATTAATGTGTGTGTTTTGACAATAACACTCAGTATTGGTGAAGCCATGGCAAAATAGGTATCCTAACAAGAATTAAGAAAAAAGTTAATTTCTAGAAATCAATTTGAAAATATATAGCTATACATGTTAAAGTGCATAATTTTGACCCAGTAATTTTCCATCTAGAGCTGTATCCTAAGGACATAAATGGAAGCTGGATCTAAAAGATACTCTCCAAAAAAATAAACAAAATTAAATTAAAATTAAAGATATTCTCCAAAGATTTATCATGATTTCATCTTTTAAATTTTTTTTAATATTTACTTTATTTTTGAGAGACAGAGACAGAGAGTGAGCAGGGGAGGGGCAAAGAGAGAGAGAGAGAGAGAGAGAGAGAGAATCCAAAGCAGGCACCAGGCTCCAAGCTGTCAGCACACAAGTCCAAATGCAGGGCTCAAACTCACAAACCACAAAATCATGACCTGAGCCGAAGTCGGACGCTTAACCCACTGAACCACTCAGGCACCCCTATCATGATTTTAGACAAGCTGTCAGTGTCAGTATAAGCATCTAATTCTTCCAATTCTCATATTCCTATAGCATATTTCAAATATACATATCAATGATTCTCAGCATTATTTGTCCATGACAATCTCTTGGGGAACTTGTAAAATCCCTAATGCCAGGGCCATGCTCCACACACTTAAATTAGAATCTCTGTTCTGCATTTTCTTATCCACTGCATCATTGTTCACAACAGTCAAGGTATGGAAACAACCAAAGTGTTCATCTACAGATGAATGGATAAAGAAGATGTGGTGTACATATACAATGGAATACCATTCAGCTATGAGAAAAAAATGAAATTCTGGGGTGCCTGCATGGTTCAGTCAGTTAAGCATCCTACTCTTGATTTTGGCTCAGGTCATGATCTCATGGTTCATGAGACCACCCTTGGGCTTTGTGCTGACAGTGCGGAGCCTGCCTGGGATTGTCTCTCTCTGTCTCTCTCTGTCCCTTCCCCACACATGTGTGCATACACTTGCTCGCTCGCTCTCTCTCAAATAAATTAATTAATTAAAAAAAAAAGAAATTGTGCCACTTCCAACAACATGAATGGACTTTGAGGGCATTATGCTAAGTGAGATAAGTCAAACAGAAAAAAAAATATTGTATGATCTCACTATATGTGGAATCTAAAAAATCCAAACTGATAGAAACAATAGAATGGTGGTTTCCAGGGCCTGTGGGGTGAGGGAAATGGGGAAATGTTGGACAGAGGGCCCAAATTTGGAGTTAGTTATGAGTATGTTCTAATGCATAGCATGGTGACCACACTAAACAATATTGTATTACATATTTGAAAGTTCCTGGGGCGCCTGGGTGGCTCAGTCAGTTAAGCGTCTGACTTCAGCTCAGGTCACGATCTCGCAGTCCGTGAGTTCAAGTCCCGCGTCGGGCTCTGGGCTGATGGCTCAGAGCCTGGAGCCTGCTTCTGATTCTGTGTCTCCCTCTCTCCCTGCCCCTCCCCTGTTCATGCTCTGTCTCTCTCTGTCTCAAAAATAAATGTTAAAAAAAATTAAAAAAAAAAAAAAAAAAAGAAAGTTCCTTAGAGTAGAACTTAAATGTTCTCATCTCAAAAACAAAAAAAAAATTACATGAGTTGATGGAGGTGTTAATTAACCCTATTGTGGTAATCACTTACTATATACATATACATCTATTAATCACCTTGTACACCTTACAATTATACACTGTTTGGGGTGCCTGGGTGGCTCAATCGGTTAAGCCTCTGACTTTGGCTCAAGTCACAATCTTACGGTTCGTGAGTTCGAGCCCCCGCCTCGGGCTCTGTGCTGACAGCTCGGAGCCTGGGGCCTGGTTCAGATTCTGTATTTCCCTTTCTTTCTGCCTCTCCCCTGCTCATGCTCTCGCTCTCTCTTTCTCTCTCTCTTAAAAATTAACATTTAAAAAATAAAAAATTAGTTACATCTCAAAAAAAGTTTGAAAAAATAAATTAGAATCATTATATGAGATGAGGGATGTTAATTAAAAAAAATTTTTTTTTCCACTGGGGGTAGGATCCAGGTGTCAATATTTATTTTATTTATTTTTTATTATTTATTTTTGAGAGAGAGCAGGAGAGGGGCAGAGAGAGAAGGAGGGCAGAGGATCCAAAGAGGGCTCTGCGCTGACAGCAGCTAGCCCCACACAGGGCTGGAACTCACCAACCTTGAGATCGTGACCTAAGTCCAAGTTGGATGCTTAACTGACTGAGTCACCCAGGTGCCCTCGAGTGTCAGTATTTATTAGATCTCCCCAGTGTTGCGGGCAAGATTAAGAAGCAGTTCTCCAAATCTTTGCTCTAAAGAGTGCAAAAAACAGAGTATTAAAAAGGAGTAATGTAGGAGCAATATTTTCTCCCTGGTGAGAATATGCAAACCTCCATTTTAACATTTTTAATTTTGCAATTTTCTTTTTTGTTTCTCCAGCTAATATCCTTTAAAAATCTTCACAGAAAATACTAAATGGACACTTCAGGCCCTGCTAGCAAATCATTCTTGGTGACTTCCAAGCAATGGCTTGGGAAAGTTGTCTCCATTGTGCATTCCTTTTGGACTATATCTCTTATTGGAACACATTAATCTGAATTACATTTGGAGAACATAAATTTAAACTAGATTAATTTTAAGGTCAACAAATGAAAAGTAAACACATACAAAGAGATTTTGGCCAATGGAGGGAATAACTAGGTCCCCAGACTCTACAGCAAAGGAATATGTTTAAAGACTATTCAAGTGTCTTGTATATTTACTAATATAGTATGAAAGCAAACATTAAATATCTGGGGCTGCACATCTACTCAGGGTCAAGGTGGCCCCCAGTGTTCTGTTAAGTAGCCTAAGGAAACATGTTAATCTCTCAGATCACTGTGACAGCATGTGGATCAGTGACTACAGCAGGTATTACCTACATTAATGAGGTCCCAACACACTTGTTTCTGCAATGTGTGCAAGACAGAGAGGCCGTATCCATGTGACGGCCAACTTCACTGACAACTGTCATTGACAGAGGCCAGAAACTTCAAACCAAAATGTTAGGTTCATAACATGATATCCACATGTAACCCCCAAAACTGTTCCATCCAGACATTTATTTATGAATGTTCTCTCCTGTGCTGAAGGAGGTTTCCAAGTCAAACACTTTGTGATTGATTGGAGCAGATTTGACTTTAAAGAATTAAGTGTGCTTGCTTATAATTTCATAAAGTCTCTATAATTCATGTTTTTTTTTTGTCATGGGTGAGAATCACAGTGATCCAGTTCTAATGCAAAAATATTTATCTCAACAGAGTTTGATTAAATAAAGCCAACACATGTCATCCTGAGCTCAGAATTCATATTAACTTTCAAAACCAGAAGAGAAGTGAACAAAAGGCAGAGGAAGAAAATACCATCATCATTTCTGTTGCAAAAGCAAAGCCAGAGTTTCAACTGGGGGCAAAAGTAGGACTTGGCTAGGACGTGGCAGTCCACACCATCCCCGTATCGCTGGGCATAAAGTTAAGTGATACCAGTAGGTTGGCAATGTTTTGGGACTTCATCACTTCAGACTGTTCTAATGTAGAGGATGCGAGAATTACATCAGGGCCTTGGCTAAAACTCCCTGAAATTAACAGAACTTAGGATTGGAAGGTGATCATGTCCAGATAGCAGCTGTGTCTTATATATTTCTGCATCCTCCACGGAAGCAAGTGCAGTGTGTGTACTCAATAAATATCAGGCAGTTGCACACACTTGTGGAATGACCCTCCCACACGGGGCAGACATCCTCTCAACAGCGTCGTTGACAGATGGGCACCTGGCATCTGCTTCCATGCCATCTATTGACAAGTATCTAATGATCTCCTGAGGACGCTCATTCCCTTACTCAGCCCCACTAACGGTTAGAAAGCTCTGTCTTATGTCAAACTGAAACTCGCTTTCATGTAATGGGCCCCCACTGGCCTGAGTTCTGCCCTCTCCAACAACACAAAATGAATCTGTTTAGTCTTCTCTCTGATAGTTCTTTAGCGATCTTAGCAAAAACTAACAGCCCTCTCCCTGTTATGAGATCATCCCAGTCATTACCTTCTGGGCATCATTTAGAATGTTAATATTAATGTGAGTGCTCAGCGGTGCCAAGGATGGAAAATACCATTCCAGACAAAAACTGCGAGTGATGCTATTATACCTTATAATCAGATCCCGCACTGTGAACGCAAGCACGGCAAACTTTTAAACACACGTTAGCTTCCGTGAGGCATATTCAACAATGCGTACCGGGCTTCTTGTGTTGACTCCTTCCAAATTTCATTTCTGAATGAGGAATCCGATCATATCACTTCCTTGCCTAATATTCTTCAATGATTCCCATGACTTTCATTCAATCAACAAAAATTTATTAAGTTCCTATTATGTGCCAGGAACTATGCTATGTCCTGGGGTGCCAGAAATGATCAGGGAAGCACGGTCCCTTCTCTCATCAAGCTTGCAGTCTGTGGAGATGTGTCAGAAAACCATTAAACAACTAAGAAATACAATTTCAGATAAAGAAAACAGGTAAAAACTGATTGGAAATGAAGGTCATGTATTAGTCAGCTCCTCAGGGAAAGCCTGTATGAGGAGGTGAAATTTAAGCTAAGACCTCTTTGATGAAAATGAACAAACCACCATAAAAGTAGCAGCAAACTTGGTTTTGCTCTCTCCCAGGGAGCTTTTTCTCATCTGCAAATGGGAAATGCATTCCCTCAACTCTTCACCCAAATCACTGATTAATAATGTTGCCCAGGACAGGGTCGAGAAGGGAACTCTAGGCACCTAAGAGAGTTTCCTGCTAGGCTGTCTCTTGCAACATCTAATTTCAAGGACTTTGCAAAAGCAAATAATACGCTTTCAAGATTTCAAAAGCAGGGCAGAGTTTGTTCCCTACCACACTCCCATAAACAATAGAGAGGATGGTGCTGCCTGTTCTGGGGTTGTTTTCCTCTCCAGCAAAGCCACCTAGTGAGTAGCAAAGGAACTTTCCAGGAACGCATTTCAATGTGTTGGCACTTGCAGCACCAGCCCCAGCGGGAGGCTCACAGCATGACACCTCAGCCCAATACAATTCAAACTTCCTTTCCCAGAGCAAAGACATAGCCGTCCCTGGACAGCTTGCCTTCCTGGAGAAGGCAATACTGTTGAGTTAGTAGATGAAGCCTGGTAGAAGCCTGTGTCGTACCGTATACATGTCTACAAGAAGGGGCTTGAGGGCAGTGTTCTGGAAAGGGGGCAACTGAAAAATAAAACCTCTATACAATATCACTTTACCTGTCCCTGGTCCTCTGTGACCAGAAAACAAACAAAAGAAAGCCTTATACATCTTCCCTGTGTTCCTCATTTGCAACGTATTATCTCTGAAGAAGATACAATTTTTCCCAGCCCTTACCTTTAGCTAGAAAGACCTCATGTGAATACTCAGCACAAATCCCGCATTTTAGATTACAGTTGCTAACCTGTTAAACACACTCATTCACCCAACCTCTTTATAATCTGCAGGTTTTCATGCTGTGCATCCCCGATATACAGGGTGACTGTTATGATTATGCGAGTTTTACTATGCACAAGTATAGAGAACACCCTTGAAATAAAGTGATTTTAGATTTGCTTAGTCTTTGTGACCATTTCCCAGAAAATGTAAAGTGTTTTGAGGATAAGGACCCTCATTCTAAATGGTACAAAGACACCAGGTGGGTTAGCTGAAGGCCTGCTTCATAATCTCCCATATAAGAAAAGCCTTTCAAACATGAGCTACTCAACGATATTCAGAGCAGCACTGTTTGTAAAAGTGAAAGAAAAAATGTCCATCATCTGGACTATGAATGTCTGTCGGCAGGAAAATGAATAAATAAATGTGGTGTGTTCACATATCCGAATACCACAGATCCATTAAAAAGAATGAATTAAACCTAAAAGTATCAACATGGGTAAGTCTGCAAGAATGTATCGTTGAAAACGGGTATGTATGGAGGGACACCATTTATGTGAATGTTGTAACACACAAAACCACATATACAAATAGATTATGGATCCATATATTTGTAGCAAGACGCATATCTAATACACAAGTGGACACACATCAACTTCAGGTTCAGGATCACCCCAGGTGAGGGAGGGGGCCTTGGACAGGAGATTCGGACAGGAAGAGTACAAAGGAATTCCACCATGGTCACTTTCACTTATTTATTTACCTATTTATTTTCTAATGTAAAATATATGTGGCAAAATACGAACATTTGTTAAATCTGGGTCACAGTTATGCGGGAACCTGTATCTTTCTGTATGTTTGAAATAACATAAGTGAAAGAGCAAGGCTTAGGTTAAGTTTCATTTCCCCAGAGGAGCTGTTCTGTTGCTTCCCCTCTGACAATGAGATCCTTATTATTCAGCGGCTTTCCAATTTTTTCTTTTTTTAGCAACAGTCTTCCTTTCAAATGAAAATTTTTACGGGTTCCTAATACATACAACCAATAAAAGCTGAGGTGCCCTGGAGCCCCACTTCCTCACCTTACCTCCATGCAAACTAACAGTCCCCAAAGAGATCTCTGTGCAACCCGGGGCTCCACACAGCTCGATTTCAAACCACAGATGTAACTAATGGGGAATCCCTTTGGACCTGGTCTCCTGGACCCTACAAGCCAGTTTCCAAGCTTTGTGTCAACGATCCATGGTCAGAATGTTTGCATTCTCTCTTTGCCCTCCTTCTTCGGCCTCACTAGCTGGTAACCATGTCTTTTTATCTAGAGCCTGAAATCTTCAATAATCGACAAAAATTAATACTTCTCAACAAGTTGAAACTGGCATTTCTTAACCATCCACCCTACCATTATTCTCAATCACAGATTTAACAGCGCTTGTGTTAAAGTAAATATATGTGTGTGTGTGTGTGTGTGTGTGTGTGCACATTTTAAATAGTAACACAAAAAAGAAGATAATTTCTTTTCAAGAAGCAAACCTCCCTTAAATAAAAGGAAAGCAAGAAATGACTTGGGGTGAATGCAATTACACATGTTTGTAAGAGAATACAGTATTAGGAATGTCAAAAGTCAGAAAAATAAGATACATCAAATAAAGACCCTTGAACCACTGACCAACACAAATATTTAATATGACATTTCCGTGACTAATGTTGCATCAGTACAGAAAACTAGTAAACATATTTAAACTTCAATTTTGTGAATGTTCTTATGCTTTAGCATTATATTTGTATTTTAGTATATGTGCTGGTGAAGCAAGCACAGCATTATATTTATATTAACATACATCCATTTGTTCTGCCAGGTGGTCTTACACTACTACACTTAGGGAAATGTCACATTTTGTTAAAGAAGCCTATTCAATGAAACATTCCAATTGACCATTCTGAGATACCAAAGTTCAAACTCACGGTTCCCAACAGATTCAAAATAGCCCTATAATGCAAATACGGTTTGTCAAACACGAAAATGTTTGTGGTAGCTAAATAGATACAAGTTTGGTATAGATAAGAAACAGTGACGGTGATAGCATTGAGTTGCTGGCTTTTAAAAAATGTCTATGTAATGAGAATAGAAACTACTTTGGGAAGAAACAGTAGTAACACGGAGCTTACCTCATGGACTGAATGACAGCTACCTAGTGAGCTGAGTCTCAGAGAGATCCCAGGATTAGAGTACAATGCTAAATGTTGCTGTCTGGCAATGCACCCGGGCTTCCTCTCCTCAGCTAGCGCCCACCCGGACATCACATGGCAGAGTTCTACATTGCGACGGGAGCACCCTCACCAAGGCACCCTGCCTTCGCACCAGGACCGAGCACTGTGTGGTCCTGGAAAGCAAAATAAAACCTTCACCAGCTTGTTTCCCCTTGGCCTTGCTCTCCCTTTAAAGGAAACAATCCCCCTCCATCTACTGTCACTGTTGCACTCGTGGAGTAAGTACTGAGGATGGCAGCTGGGATGTGAAGGGCATTGTGGAAGAGAGACTCTCATGTGGAAGAGGGATTTCAGGGCAAGGCAGGGATTTAAAGGCAGGCAGAACAGGGCCAGAGGAAAACCAATGTATACTACTATGTCCTATGGTGATCAATTAAATGACTAAAATCAATCTGCTTGCCTGAGAATGAATACCTTGTTAACTGAGCTCACAAAGGGACGAGAATAGTGGTAATTTTTTGAAGAGACTACTTTTAACACAAGCCAGCTGTCAAGCCATCTTTTAAAGCAGCATACGACCTTACGTGGGGTGGGGGGTGGGGAGATGAGGGGAGGAGAACGTGGGAAGTTCAAAGGACCACAGAAATGATAAAATGCATGGTGAAGTTTTCATCAGGAAGGTTATATAGCCTAAGAAGCCCAATGAAAATAAGTCTAAAACATGATTGAATAAGAGTAAAGGTTGATGAAACACCAAGATAGATTGATTACTGATGTCAGCTGCGATGTCCATCTCTAGCAATCCATAGGAAAAGAACAGACAACCCTCAGGGCTAGATTTAGTTACTCATCTGCACAAAATCAGATGGGATGACCACCATTATGACCTTGTGATAAAAAAGCATGCAAACAGGGCCTTGTATACAGTATCATTTCAGGATATTTAAGGATTAGGTCTAGAATTTCCAACAGGTAATAAGTCAACACATTGGGCCTGAGAATGGATATAAGACCAGTGTGAAGTGAATCCATCCAGCAAATGCCCAGTTTATCTGCAGGGCAGAATTTGAGTTCCAACAATGTACAATACGCTCTTTATTAGCCTGACAGTCAGGAAGTGGAGTGCTTCAGCTAATCAAATATTTCTTGTTAATTGTTACCACATGCAGAAGGATTACAAATTTTTAAAGAATGAGAATAAATTAAAATACACTTAACACTGAAACTAAACTGATTATAATTTAATCTTTCTCTAATTATTCAGAATGCATTTCAGGGTCATCAGAGAAGCATAAATTATCAATGCTTGATGACTGATCAGGAAGTCACAGTTTTTTGAAAATCCTGGTTAATAGATGCTGGGTAACAAAGAATTCACTGCAACAGTTATCATTTGGGGGATTTATGTGCTAGGCATTTTGCTAGGATATGAAGTATGTCATTAATCCTCACCAAAAATAAAATTTCACAAATGATGAACTGATATTCAGAGTCCAGAATAACTTGTCCAAGGCCACACAACACAAACGGGTATCAGAGCCAGGCTTTGAATGCAGAACTATCTGTCTTTAAAGAATATGTTCGTTCACTACATCAAGCAAATCCTTGTTGTGTAAAACTATTCATAAAATGTGCTGTCTGTACAAAACTTACACACAATGGGTCATGCTGTTTATTCTTCCAGGAATGCTGAAGGGTTTTTCTTACCCAGTCTTGAGATTCCTATCATGTATTCATGAGGGCAGGAAACTGTGGCCATGAAATATTTTTGAAGTTTCTTTTTAAATGAATGGCCAACTGCTCCTTCATAGGACCCACAACATAGACTGAACATCTTTGGAAGAAACATGTTTTAAGACACTAAACCAGTGTGGCCTCAAGCACAAAACAAAATGATTTACCAATAAAGGTGTACACACTTAATATATACACTCATATACTCAAATTTTATACAGCGATTTAATTTTTGTGCTATTTTGCTTATTTTTTTAATGTTCATTTATTTATTTTGAGAGAGAGAGTGCATGAGCAGGAGAACAGCCAAGAGAGAAGGAGGAAGAGAGAGAGAAAGAATCTCAAGCAGGCTCTGCACTGTCAGCACAGAGCCCGATGCAGGGGGGCTCAAACTCACAAACGGTGAGATCATGACCTGTGCCGAAATGAAGCATTGGACACTTCACCGACTAAGCCACCCAGACACCCTTATTTTGCTTATTTTTAACTATAAAACATATCAGACTTGAAATTACTCATGAAACAATGTGGCTCTTTAAAATTATTTGACTTTAGGCTGGGTTTAAATCCATTGAAGAAATGAGTTCTACCTGTTAAGGGAGGAAAAAAGTTATTTCATCAACAGATATGATACATCCTCCTTCCCATTATCTATGTTTAGTCCCAAACTCATTCATGTTTTCACTTGAAACATTTGTGGCTTTCTGTTCACCTTCCCTCACCAGCGCCAATTAAAATTCTTCAAGGTTCAAATGGCTTTTCTTCCTCCACCCATAATGGTTTCACTTATCTCTAAAGCAGGCAGTGATTCCTATAATGGAATTTCACAAACAAGGGGGGACATGTGGCTGAACTTTAGAATGGTACAAAATAATCTCAGGCCATGATACTGTTTCATTAGCTAATCTCACTCACACACAGGAGACTTTGCTGTTGCTGAGATGACCCTATTCAAGGAGACAAGCCTCCCTCCCTCTCCTCTGCACATAGCGTTTCCAGATAAGCCCTAAGAATTTCTGTCTATTCCAAAATGAACTATTTTCATCTCCAGCAGCAAGCTGATATTTTCATTGTATTAAAGAAAAAGCTACCTTAACGGTAACTTGGGGTAAAAGGAACCCTGACTGTGCTCAAACGCTCCAATCAGAGAAAGAGACTTCCAGATATGAAGCTTCTCCACAGAAATATGGTGGGAAGGTAATTCTGAAAAGGCTGCAACTTGATTCCTCTTTCTAAGTCGGGATCTTGCCCAGACACAAAAGTTTCACACTCAAGTCAAATCTAAGGAAAGTGAAAATCACTGCACTTCGTAACTGAATTAAACTTCATTTAAGGTGGAGCTTGGAAAACGTACTCAACTGGCTTAAAACTTGATCGATTAGGTGGGGCTTGCCATGATCATATTTTGAAAGGTGATTCTACTACTCATGATTGTAACTTCCGTGGACTTGTTCAGCTGGGGATTTTACTCTTAGTCTTTGGACTGTTTGTTCGTTCTATTTCCTCCCTGAGATTTTATGTTCTCCATAGTAATTCTGTTAAACTTGAATCTGAGGTGACCCTTCTGACTCTGAACTCCAAGGGATTACTTTCTCACGGGAAGAAAAGTGAGGCTCATTTTTGATATGAGTGAATAGAAGAGGAAACACCCAGATTGAAGGTCAAGAAAATGTTACCTGGAACCTGAGTCAATATCAATAGGAACAGTTCATTGAAAACCAAAGTGTTATTTTATGCCCAGCTAAGAAAGGTGTTCACATTGCAAATTAAGTAGCTGAATGAGAAGAATGAAGAAAGCTTAAAAAAAAGATATCAATTATAATTCCTTAGACTTTATTTTATAACCTAAGAAATTATCGAGAGTTCTAATAAAATATGATCCTTGACATACCTGCCTAGAAAGGATATTTATAGGGTCGCAAAATTCTTAAACTGGAAGGATCCCAAAAGAACAGCTAGTTCAATACTTTTTTTTTTTAATTTAAAAAAAAATGTTTATTGTTTCTGAGAAAGAGACAGAGCATGAGCAGGGTAGGGGCAGAGAGAGAGGGAGACACAGAATCCGAAGCAGGCTCCAGGCTCTGAGCTGTCAGCACAGAGCCCGACGTGGGGCTCAAACTCACGAATCATGAGATCATGACCTGAGTTGAGGTCGGAGGCTTAACCAACTGTGCCTCCCAGGCACCCCAACACTTTTCTTTTTCTAATGAAGAAATTGAAGCACAGAGGGGTTAAGTGTATTTAAATATGTTAAAAACTGTCAACATATATTTCAATTATTGTCACAGCAAAACCAAGTTTAATATCAGAAGAGTATAAATAAATAACACCTATGCATAATACCAAAGCATGAAAACTATTTTCATAACAGCAAAAACAACCTACTATCTCTTTAAAAGAGCAAAACGGTGGCATAAATGTAATATTTTCTTAAAATTCGCAGGAATAATTCAGTTTTCCCGCTAATCTAGACTCAATTTCCTAATCAACCATTATGCTTTTACTGACCAGCTACTGAATGCTAAGTATGTAACTCAAAACTCCAAAATTTAATTCTGGTAAGAATTTTGACATTAAAAAATGGTAAATAAAATCTTTGTACACACTGTTCCTGCCTATGAGTGCTTGTACCTTTTAATAACTTTCATTTCTTCTGAAGATGGTTTTCTTCCTTACTCCAAGGATTATAATGGTATTGTCTTTAAGAATCAAAGTGTCTCTCAACTCCCATCTATTCAACTGTCTTATTCAACAAGTGCTTAATTGAAAGAAGGGCTGTGGTTGTGTAAGGAGCCCATGAACCAGTTATGGCACCAATTTTTAATGTTTTTGTTCATAATATTGCTGATTTTCTTCTACACAGCTATTTTTCTTCTTGCTATTGAAAAAATAATATAGGATGTAGTTAACTAGTTATTAACCCAATCTGGGAAAGTGGGCAGAAACAATATTTATCGTACTATACAGCAATTGACCATTATACCATGTCAAAGTTATAAGTAGGTAAGATAAGACCACCGAGAGGAAGGCTATAAAACTGGTGAGCTTAGCCCTGCTTAAGGTATAATTACCAACACTGCAAATCCAGACACTCATTTCTTTAGTGCACCCAGAGTCAGTCCCCACTGAAGACCTTCATCTACATAACATAATGTCCATGTATTAATTTATGATGGGGACTATTTTTTTTCCAAGCACTGGGAAACTCATGTAAAGTTTCCTGAGTAGCAAGGGCTAATACCTGGCCATCCGCTTCTCCCTACTCTTTTCATGAGCCCACAGGTGTCCAATAGAATCTGTATTAACACCATTATCCAGGCAACCCCTGCCAATCCCACTAAGATAAATTTTACAAGCCTTGTTCCACAGCAGTGCCTTTTCATTCTCTAGATAACTAAGCGCCCAGGTAGTAATCAAGTTATTTTGGAGATCAGGAAATAAGAGCTAATATAAGCAGCTGCTTGAGGACCACTTCACCATGGCCCAGTGGAAAACTTGAGAAGTTCACCTTCTCTCAATTCCAAAAGCTCTCTCATCAACTGAATATTCTAGCATCGCTCTCTCCTGAAACAGGTTTTAAAAAAAATCATTACCTCTTCAAACCCATGTTGCTTTATCATATGGTAGCTCTATTCGTAATTTTTGGAGGTACCTCCATACTGTTTTCCGTAATAGCTGAACCAACTTATGTTCCTGTTAACAGTGTACAAGGGTTCCCTTATTTCCACATCCTTGCCAACACTTATCTCTTGTCTTCTTGATGATAGCCAAGAGATATATGCACTCCTATGTTTATTGCAGCATTATTCACAATAACCAAAGATACGGACACAATCTAAGTGCCCACCAACAGATGAATGCATAAAGAGGTTGTGGTGTGTGTGTGTGTGTGAGCGTGCATACACAATGAAATATTATTCTGCCATGAGAAAAAGGCAAAAGTTGCCATCTGCGACAACAGGGATGGAACTTGAGGGCCGTATGCTAAGTGAAATCAATCAGACAGAGAAAGATAACTACTCATAAAAAACCAATGGAATGGTGGTCACCATTGGCTGGGGGGGGTGAGGGAATTGGGAATAAGTTGTTTAAAGGTACAAACTGGAAACTAATAATAAATAAATTCTGGAGAGCTAATAAGGCACATCATAGTGATTGTGGTTAACTATATTGTATTATAAACTTCAAAGCTGCTAAGAAACTAGATCTTAATTGTCCCCACCACAAAAAAAGAAATAATAATTATGTAACATAATAGCTAACACTATGGTGGTTATCTTATTGCAAAATTTAAATATATCCAATTAGTGTGTTGTACATTTTAAACTTACAAAATGTTATGTGTCAAATATATTTCATTTAAAAATCATTATCAAATCCTTCCTCTTTTTTTTTCACCTTTTTCAAGATTCCATTGAGTCTACTCTTCATATTGGAAAAATTGATTTTCTCCAGGTAAATTTTTCTTTAATTATTTTACAGGTCTCCTTTATAGTCATAAAAATAAAACTGGGCTTCTGTTTGCTGCTACCTTGCACAAAAACTAGTGGACAGATTGACATAAAAAAATGGAGAGGGTAAGTGTGAAATCATCTTAAATGTTTTTTTTAAGTCTTTATAGAAGTCTTAAAATTCACCTGGCCTTAAGTAGTGGGGATCCTTAAGTAATCATACCCCCAGAGCAGTTGGAACTGAATTAAAAAGGAGTGCAGGGGCGCCTGGGTAGCTCAGTCAATTAAGCGTCTGACTTTAGCTCAGGTCAAGATCTCACAGCTAGTGAGTTCGAACCACGTGTGGGGCTCTGTGCTGACACCTTGGAGCCTGAAGCCTGCTTCGGATTCTGTTTCTCCATCTCTCTCTGTCTCTCCCCCGTTCGTGTTCTGTCTCTCTTTCTCTCTCTAGGGGAAAAAAAAAAAAAGGAGCGCAAAGTAATATCCATCTGTAGGGGTACAGCATACGTACAGAATGCAACTGAAGGGGACGGTGAAGAAGAACTTTGCACATTCTTTGCACGAGGGCAGATTCTCTGATGTGTGATTGAGCTGCTTCTCACATGGGCGACTCCAAGAAACCTACTGCCGTGGAGCAGATGTACCAGGTTCTATGTTTCTACGAGAGTGTGTGTGATACATGGTGTAGATCTCTAATCCTATCAATATGTGCGGCATCCAGATAAGCCTGGCGAAGTAGTCTAACAACCACCGATGTGTGTGTGTGTGTGTGCGTGTATGTGTGGGTGACTGTGAGCATCACCAAGCTCTATACCAGTCCTGCGGTCACAGCACACGTTCTCGAAAACCCCTAAACTGATCACACCATCATAGCAGTTGAGAAATGTGCAGGAAAATAAAACCGCAGAACCTGGGAATTGCAGATGAAAGCAAGTGGATAAGGAACACCAATTCCGTTTCTTTGCAATGGAGAATACTGAGGTCCAGATTATGGATTTGGGGCCAGAGTGACAGATGTCCTTAAAAGTAAGGTAAATATATCAATATGAGAAAATATCTAATATTTTAAGGTATTCAAAGCATACAGAGACAGAAATCATCTCATTTTATTACACAGCTGACTTTGGGTTGGCAGAATAGTAATTAGCATTAGTCCCATTTAACAGGTGAGAAACATGACATTCAGAGTCCTGCTGACATTCAGAGCTGAGCTGCAGGCACACCACAAGAACACAGGACTTAGTCTGTCTTTACTCTCCAAGACCCGCACAGACTTTTTACTCTCTTGTGCTTTCTGTGGAGAATAGAAGGCAAAGGTAAGTGTGCCACTACAGAGAAGTAGGGGAGAAGGTAACAGGGAAAGGTCATTTGGCATGTCTCTGTTTCAGGTAAACTCTGGCTGTCTGAGTTTGTATGTGGTCTGAGTATGAAGGCTGATGGAACACAAACGTACTGGAAATTGTTTTCTTCGTAACTTTTCATATTCCACAAGTCTGCACCCTAGCATACGCTAACAATTCTTGCGCACAGCCTTCAACTCCTGTTCTTTCTTCTCTATTCTGACCTTGACTAGCTGTCATCCAGTTCAGCCAGGAGCAACGATACCAAGCGAATCTGATATCCGACCACACATGTTTCCAAAACTGTGAGCTCTCTGTGAGCGACGGGAGGAACTGCTTCATCGGGACTAATTGCCAAAGGTTTACTTTGAGAAGCAATAAAGCAGTAGATAGGGAGTGGAAATCTATATGCAGGTACTTGGGTTTCTATTCTGAGCTTGCAATGGATTTTTAATTGGTTAGTTTTGCTAAAAGGTCAATGTATTAACCTTTGAGATCTTTCCTTAATTCTTAAGATTTCTTAAATGCACATTTAGAAACACACAGGTGCTTAACACATTTTGTCCAGTTAAACGGGCCTCTGTGATCTGAAATTGACATAGGCAGGTGGCTGCCAGATCTGCACTACTTCGGGAAATGGATGTATTTCTCCTTTACTGGCTCTCCGTGGGAAGGAGAGGAGGAGAGGGGAGGGAGTATGCTGACAGACAACAGCGGGGTGATTCTGTGCTCAGCATCTTGTCTTGGTGGTATACCCAAGCTGCAAGATTTATAACCTTCTTGTTACAATGCATCAGCTTCAACACTTTCAGTGAAGTCTTCAATAACTTCGATGACATCTTGCTGAGGGGTTTTGTCATTAAAAGCCTAAAGCTGGTCATTAACAAACCTTCTCTGCAATCATCTACTGCTGTGCTAACTCAGGCATGGATCCGACTGGAAAGTTGGGCTGGCTCAGAAACTTTCCAGAAGTCTGCTTTTTTTTTTTTTTTTCCCTCTCTATGGGGTATATTTCTTTAGGGAAAGAAAATACAGTTCTCAATTATTTAATCATTTATTTCTCATTACCCATTGGCTAACTCTTCTCTGACAGACACAACCAAATTCAACAAATGTATACAACACCTACTACATGACAGAAATGGTAGTCAGGGCTGAAGATATAACCATGAAAAAGACACGGCTCCAGTCTCAGGGAGTTCATGGCCCCCTTCAAAAATTAGCCATCATTTACAGAATCCTTTGTAATGGGCCAGACTCTGTATTTAGGCTTTAAAGGCACTACCCTGTTCATTTTGCAGATGTGCTTATTAGCCCCGTTTTAAGGATTAGATAGCTGAGGTGTTGTCTGCTTATGAATTTTCCCCAAATTATTGATTGAGCATGTGGGTGGCAGAACCAGGTTTCGAACCCATGTCCTGCCTGAGTCCCAACAAGTTCATGGACTCCAAACAACAGGATCTGGGCCAAGAAGAAGGCAAAGGCCATGGCATTCCAGGCTGAGGGAAAGATCATGGGCCACGCAAGAGGCAGGCAGGCACATGCTGGGCACATGCTCAGGCACGTGATGAACAGGCAGAACACAGACTCAAATCCCCTTTCAGGAGAACTGAGGTCACGGCTGGAGTATTACTTACTGGGGCCAACCTCCCCTGCTTCACACTCTCGCTCACCTCAGCGGCTTTCAGATTATTGAGGCATCCATTTGTGTGTGTTTACACAGGAACTTAAACTCGCCTGCTGTCCGCTCCGGAACAGCAAGGACTGGTGTACGTTTTACGAATATAACTGACATTCATATGATGTGACAAAAGCTTAACTCCTGAAGATGACTGCTTTCCAAACTTACACAAACATCAAGCAACCAGTTGCTTGATGGTCCTTTCTGCTGCCAATGATTTAAGTTTTCCCCTAATCTGGCAACCTCTCTGATGGAAATAATGAATAGAGGGAGGCTGTTTCTGCTTTCTACTCCACAGGAGTCAACTGTAAATAGCCAGAGGCCCAAAGCTACAAGACTGACTCAGAGGTTCCCCCCAAAAAATGATGGAGAAACCTGTAGACATGGGGGAATATTCTGCTATAACTTAATTACTTGGAGGGAAATTTGAAAAAAAGCCTTGGGATGACATTTTTTAAATAAAAAGTTAAAAAAACTTGGGGTGATAAATATATTCTTAAGAGTACATATTTCGGGGCTCCTGGGTGGCTCAGTGGGTTGAACATCTGACTTCAGCTCAGGTCATGATCTCCCAGTTCATGAGTTTGAGCCTGGGGTCAGACTCTGTGCCGACAGCTCAGGGCTTAGAGCCTGGAGCTTGCTTCAGATTCTGTGTTTCCCCCTCTCTCTGCCCCTCTCCCACTGGTGCTCTGTCTCTTTCTCAAAAATAAATAAACATTTAAAAAAAAATTAAAAAGAGTACACATTTTCTAATAATAATAATAATTATTATTATTATTACCATCGATTGAGAGCCTACTGTGCACCAGCAGTTGCTGGTTGGGGGTGATTACACAATAGCTCATTAAATGGAATCTTTACAACAACCCCAGTCAAGGAAAGTGTTAATCCATTTGTATAGGTGAACAAACTGAGGATTTGGGAGGCTGAACAATTTGCCAAGGGCCCCTCATTGAATAATTTGCAGAACTGAAATGTAAGCCTAGTTACAGGTTATTGCAAGTTTTTTGTGTCTCTACTGTGTTGCTTTTATCTATATCTATGTTAATGAAAAACAATCTATTTAAAGGCATTTAAATAATGCAATGATTAAAAAAGCATTAGCTGATTTCCCTCTCTTTTTTTTTCTTGAAATGACATCCCCCGCCCGCCCCGCCCCCTGCCGCCCTTTCCCAAAAGGAAACAGAAACATTAGCTTACTTTTTACTGCTCAATTAATTGCTGTGGGATTTTACCTGAAGAGATCAGAAAGACCTCCAGGCAGATATCATTGATCCAACTATAGTGTCATTATGTGCCTGTCCGTATGTGTGATGTTAGAGAGAAGGCTTTGTTTGTGGGGATCACAAAGCCATCATCCATCCGACTCTGCGGGTTCTGGCGGGCCCTCACCTGCAGCGCTTCCCACGAATAGTCTTCCTTGGCCTGTTATTAGTTTTAATTGCTCACAGGGCGTTCTTACTAGTAAAGTTCTTGCCAGTCAAGATCATCAGCACCACCTCAAAGGAGTCTCAGGAAATCAATTAGTAAATTAGGCTCTAGTCCCCTGAGGAGAGGCAGGATAGGGAGTGTCGAAGCTTTGTCCAAGGTCACAGGACCAATTGGCCCCTGCAGACGCAGCAGGAAGCAAATTTATTGAAGTCCAGAGTACCAAAGTAAGGAAAAGGTTCTGTGTGGTAGGACAAGTAATCACTCTGAGTCAGAAAACCCTGGACTCACAGGTCTTATCAAACACCAAAATAGTAGTAGTGGTAATAATAATGCACACATTCCGCTTGGTTCTAGGAGATAGGACTTAGTAACCGTGATCTTGAGCAAATGACTTAGCCTCTTTGAATCTCACTTTTCTCATCTGTAAAATAGGAGCAATGACCTCATCTCACTGTTTTGAAAATGAAGTAATATGATGGTATCAGCGAAGATTCTTTTTGTTCCAAGTGATGGAAACCCAGTCAGATTCAGATGAAGCAGAAAGAGCACTTAATTATAAGTAAAAGTAATGTCTCTCAAGAACACGCACGCAGCTGGGTCTGAGGACAAACTGGAATTAGAGGCTCCATTTCTAAGTGCCACCCTGAAGCCCTTCCTATTTCTTGTCTCCACGTCCCTGCAGCCCCCCTTTATACTACTGCTTAGCGTCCATGGCAGGACATAGCCAACAGCCCACAAAGGTACATCCCCCTGCCAAGTTAGGCTAAGAGACAAGGTGACTGGCCCAAATTCTAAATCTCAGGGAAGAACTGGGATTGGCCCAGCTCATGCCATGTACCTGCATTCAGACCAATCAATTATATATTAACAAGGAGCAGGATTGTATTCTACCTACATGGCTATCCCTGGGGTAAGCCTGAAGATGAGAGGAGATGGGTATTTCATAGAAGAAAAGGGATTAATTACTAGAAAAGAGAGTTTCTCCACAGATTAAATAAACGGTGTCCACTACAACAATATATAAGAAATAGCTATTACTATACTCACTCCAGAATAAATACGCTTGTCTTTTTTTTTGTCGATAAGTAGATTTCTGCATATTTGAAAGACCACATTTTTTTAAAAGCAAAAAATTATAATATGTATTAATGACAATGAATATAGATCATCTAATGTTAAAAAATCAGAAAAGAACATAATACTGTGAACAGTTAATGTTTTAAGTGTATAATATTTTTTTCCATATGTTTAAAGACACAATTGAAATTCTACAAGTAGAAAAACAGAATTTTGTTTCTAGTCCTATTCTCCTCTCTTGCCCCTGAGAAATCCAAATCTCTTCACATTTTCCACTCTCACCTTCAGTTACTTTTCTGTCTTTAAGTTGTCTTTGTTTGTGGGTCTACCAGCGAATTTTTACTGTTAAGGATCTAACTGTATTAAAGTACTTGAAACTATTTCAAAGAGCAATGAAATGTCCTTATATGTTAGCACTAAACAGAGCACCAAGCTGAAAATGAAGAAAGCCAATTTCTATTTTTCTCTCTTTTCCCAGGAAACACAGAACAATTTTGGACAAGTCATTTGTGGTCCTTATATCATCCATAAATCTGCCTGCCAGTAACCAGCTTACTTTCCTCCTAGGATGAAGCTGGGAACATCAATGGATTAACTATGAATAGGGTCATTTACAGGGAGAAAGAGAGTGGAATCTCAGAAAACTGGACATTTCCTTTTTATTTTATCAGGAAGTGAATTCCTACCTAGAGAATGAATCTGTTTTGCATGTAATACAAAAGAATTATTTCACTTGGATCAAACTGTAGGAATCCAATTGCCCTCTGCCAATAAATTCCAAGCCAGAGTGAGGGATTGAGTACCATATATTTTAGGTTTTGGAAAGAGACCATTTTGTGTCACTTTCCAGAATTCCTTCTGGCTGATTTCAGTATATTACTGATTAATTTGGAAAGAATAATTTTAGGACCTTTCAAATAGAATGATGAGAGAGAAGTGTACCTATCATGGTAAAAAAGGAAATTGAAAGTCTCGTTTTACATTGGATTTTGTTTCTGTGACAGGATTCCTTTATAGGGAGGAGAAATTAAATTTACAAAGCAACAGTGTTCCAAGTAGAAGCTGAAATGGGGAAATTAACTGGTGTAGAAATGTGTGTTACCAGTTAAAGATGATTCCTTCACATTTGTTTTCAAATGTGAAAAGAATGCCATGGGGGGGAAGAGCATTTGCCAGAATAATAGTATTGTCTTGAAATAAAAGTCACAGATTCTATATGACAAAAACCTGTTCCTAAATGGAGCTGTTTGGTTACAAATGAAACACACAGTGCTGGAAGACTCATTTTAGACTAAGACTCATCGAAGGCCATTCTAAAGTTTATTGCATAAATGCTTAATTTTGGTCCTTTACAAATTCCGTCAGTTCATTTCTTGGTAGTTAGGATGTTGAAATATGCACATAGGCATGCTGTAGTTGGTCAGTACTAATCTGTTTGTAATAACTAATGCTCTCTTCGAACAGACACCACCCCCTCTGTTCATATCACCTTCACCCAGGAGTCACGAAATGCTGAAGACAGTCGCTTTTACTTGATTAAATTTTGAAAGGTTGAAGCTAGGCCAAAATTCTCACCTTCCTCTTTCCTAAATACTTTTTCTCCTCTCTCTTAATTATGTGGCTTTACACTGATTTACATGAATTTCGGCTTTCAAAATCATTGGTCTTTGCTGAATGCAAATAGGCACGTGGGAAAATTATATTAAGTTTGCACAATTGATCTTTCATCATTTCAAATGGTACCTTTGAACAGTTCCTGAAATGTCTGTCTGAAATACTCCCAGCGCTGAGTGTCATCAAGAGATGCAGGGTCACCCTGGGGAAGCCCGTTCTCAGTGATGTAAATTACAGGGTTATTATACGTATCCTGGAACAAGAGAGCAGAAGTTTTATTCCAAACAGATGTAAAAAAAAAAAAAAAGACTCATAAAATCAGGTGCATTACCCTCTATCTTCTCTAAGCTACAACCCAAAACTAGTTTTCATCAAATTGCACTGACCCTATTAACTTAATTTTCCACGCACTGACCTTTTATGACTAACAATGGGAAAGCAAAACTGTGCAAATGTCCATGAAGACAGTCAAATGACTCTTATCGTAATGAGAAGACAGAAATATCCTTCTTCCATCAGCATCTGCTGATTGTCACTACTCCTTAACCCCTTGGTCCCACCAACAGCTACACTCTCTATCTCCCCACAGCAAGGGTCCTAAAAATCATTAACTTAAATTTTTAATTTCAGCTACCTGGACACTATCCAGCATAACGGAGGCCAAAAAAGGATCCAGTTATTTCAGCCTTTAATGTGCCTTTTGATAATCACAGTTGTGACATCAGCCTGAAAAATATTTCCAAGCAACTTCTTTGACCCCAACTGACTTTAACAAAGAATCCCAACTTTGACCTTGTTTTGAAGCCCCTTATCAGCCAGTTATCCTTCACCAACTTAAATCCTAATCTCTCTTCCCAAGCCAATATATAAGCTACTGTCTAAAATCATTCTTTTTCCAAGTTCTTATATATATACACGTATGTCTGTCTTTCCATTTCCACACATTTGGGTGTACATGAACACAAACGTGTTTTACCTTAATATATTTCAGTAGTTTACGTATTCCCCATGGCACCACATAGACCCAACCCAACCTTTTCCAAGATGGGTCTGGAAAAACTTGAAGCTCCACATCCTGAAGAAAACCCACTTCTTCTTTCTTGTTCTCCTGGTACTTGACCAAACGACTTGTATAATATTGCACAGCGAAGAAATCAGCTGTGCCTTTAATCATTCTCTTCTCTTCTTCTGTAAATTCTGGAAGCCTTGATGATGGATAGCCTTGCTTTTTACTCATGAAGGCAATCTGGGACTTGACAACTTCTGGATAATCACCGTCAATAAATATGGGTTTAGCAAAGAAATCCAAGCAGAAAGCAATGCCTCTTTTAGCAGCTTCCTGGTCGGACACTGAGTTGGTATCTGCTGGTTCCGCCCAGCCAGCAAAAATTGCTAGGGACACCATGCCCTTCTGTTCTTTTCGGAATAAAGAATCGTAGCTGTGCCAGGATCTGGCGTGAGCTTTGATCAAATTATGAGCTGCCTGATAACCTCCAGTTCCAAAGTGAGGTACACCAGGAGGAAATACACCGAGATCATATGCCATGATGGCAAGAATATTAGGCTCATTTATGGTGATCCACTGCTTGACTCGATCTCCAAACGTACTGAAGCAAAACCGGGCGTATTTGTCAAAGGATTCGATGATTGCCTCTGACAACCAACCTCCTTTGTCTTCTAAGGCCTGAGGCAAGTCAAAGTGGTAGAGTGTCACTATGGGTATGACCCCATTAGTTAACAAATCATCAATGATCTTGTTGTAATAGTCTATTCCTAGGAAAGAAAAAAGAAGAACGTATGAGAAGTAAAGTTATTTTTAAAACATTGACCATAAGTAGCGATCCGGAGAGGATTGGGAATAATTTCCTAAGTAACTTTTATTCCAAATAAGGTTTGTTACTTCCTGCATATAATCAAGTAAAGGCTGGGAGGAAGAAACATGAAGAATTCCAAGGAAGAATGGCTGAGCAGAGGGTTGGGGATGTGACGGAAGATGTGGAAGATGTATGTTCTGACAGGAATACATTTGGGCAAGTTGCTACCACATAACTTTGTGTTATTATCACATGTATTGAAATTATTTTATTTGCATGCTTGATTTCTAACCCCACTAGAATACAAGCCTCATAATAGCTGGGGTCTTATCTAAGTCACCTCTGGATCCCCCAAATCCTGGAACAATACCAGAAAGTCAGTAGATAGATGCTCAATAAATAGTTGTTGAATGAATGAGTGGTTCTCAATGGTATTAAATATAAAGTAAAGGAACTGATCTAGATGACTGTCTCAGTTCTTCTCCAGATATAGCGGTCTTATCAATCTAAAAAGGAGACCCACTGAACATGAAAAAGAGGTCCCAGAATGTGGGTTACAAGGGCAGTTAGCCAGAGCCTTGGCATATTAAGGAATATGGTTGAGAACTTTGCTCTAGGATTCTGACATAGTCCATGAGATACCTAGCCACCTCTGGCTCTCAGCTAATTCTCCAGCATTGCATGTGGTGGAGGGGGGAGAGCTTTTAGTATTGTGGCAGAGTTCAGAAGAATGTTATTAAGTTGGAGATGCTCTGTCTCAGAAACCAATGCCAAGAAGATGTTGCGTCCAACCTAATAAGGACTCTTAACTGGAAGAGACTTTCTTAGGACAGATTGATATTAGTGCTTCGTGTTATTTTATGTCTAAGATTGTGGAAGAAACCTAAGCTCAGAAGAGAGAAGCTGTCCTGCTTTTCTGGATAATAACTAAATTCCTATGTAGAATTGTATTGCACTCAAAGTTTGTTCAGAAGTAGGGTCCTTTTTTCTCTGTTGTTTTTTTTTTAACTTCATATCCTCTGATTAAAAAATAATTTAGGCTTTTCAGGGTGCCTGGGTGGCTCAGTTGGTTAAACAACTGACTTCAGCTCAGGTCAGGATCTCACAGTTCATGGGTTTGAGCCCCATGTCAGACTCCATGCTGACAGCTCAGAGCCTGGAGTCTGCTTTGGATTCTGTTTCTCCCTCTCTCTCTCTCTCTCTCTCAAAAATAAATAAACATTAAAAAATAATTTAGGCTTCATACACAGAAATAAACTCAAAATGGATGAAAGACCTAAATGTAAGACAGAAAGCCATCAAAATCCTTGAGGAGAAAGCAGGCAAAAATCTCTTTGACCTTAGCCGCAGCAACTTCTTACTCAACACATCTTTGGAGGCAAGGGAAACAAAAGCAAAAATGAACTACTGGGACCTCATCAAAATAAAAAGCTTGTGCAAAGCGAAGGAAACAATCAGCAAAACTAAAAGGCAACTGACAGAATGAGAGAAGATATTAGCAAATGACATATCAGATAAAGGGTTAGTATCCAAAATCTATAAAGAACTTATCAAACTCAATACCCGAAAAACAAATAATCCAGTGAAGAAATGGGCAAAAGACATGAATAGACACTTCTCCAAAGAAGACATCCAGATGGCCAACCGACACATGAAAAAATGCTCAACATCACTCATCATCAGGGAAATACAAATCAAAACCATAAAGAGATACCACCTCACACCTGTCAGAATGGCTAACGTTAACAACTCAGGCAACAACAGATGTTGGCAAGGATGCAGAGAAAGAGGATCTCTTTTGTATTCTTGGTGGCAATGCAAGCTGGTGCAGCCACTCTGGAGGTTCTTCAAAAAACTAAAAACAGAACTACCCTACAACCCAGCAATTGCACTACTAGGCATTTACCCAAGGGATACAGGTGTGCTACTTCAAAGGGACACATGCACCCCTATGTTTATAGCAGCACTGTCAACAATAGCCAAAGTATGGAAAGAGCCCAAATGTCCATCGATGGACGAATGGATAAAGAAGATGTGGTATATATGTACAATGAAGTATTATTCGGCAATCAAAAAGAATGAAATCTTGCCATTTGCAACTACGTGGATGAAACTGGAGGGTATCATGCTAAGTGAAATTAGTCAGAGAAGGATAAATATCATATGACTTCACTCATATGAGGACTTTAAGAGACAAAACAGATGAACATAAGGGAAGGGAAATAAAAATAATATAAAAATAGGGAGGGGGACAAAACAGAAAAGACTCATAAATATGGAGAACAAGCTGAGGTTTACTGGAGGGGTTGTGGGAGGGGGGATGGGCTAAATGGGTAAGGGGCACTAAGGAATCTACTCCTGAAATCATTGTTGCACTATATGCTAACTAATTTGGATGTAAATTTTAAAAAAATAAAATTAAAACAACTTTGTGGGCATCATAAAAAAATAATAATTTAGGCTTTTGAATTTGTTTTATTCAATCATTAATTTCTTCATCCCTCAAATACACATGTATAGAAAAGCTACTGTATGCTGGACTTATAAACATATGTAAGATAAATACTGTCCTTGACCTAAGGAAGCTCCAATTTTAGTAGGACTACAGATAAATTCACAAACAATCATAATGCAGTATTACTGGTAAAGATAAAGTATAGAATACTATTTAAGTATATGGTAAGGAGTACCCATTCCTAACTAAGGACATTTGAAAATCTATTTTGAAAGCAATATAACATCATGATTCCAAAAGTGAACTATGGCAGCCAGCTACCTAAATTCTACCCCATTCCTTCACCTACTTCAGTGACCTTAGGCAAGTTACTTTATCTCTCTGAATTATCTTTCCCTGTCTGTAAAATGTGGATGATAATAGAAACGTACTTCAATAATTTACTGCCAAGAGTTTAATGAGTTGATAAATTGAACGTCATTAGAAAGTTCTTGGCATAAGGTAAGGGGCTTAGTACAAGTTAGCCATCATTTTAATAATTATTATTGTTGTTATTGTTGTCACTAGTGACATCTAAGTTGATACTCAAATGATGAATATAAATCACTCATATAAGGCAAGGAAGAATGAGTGATCCAAGAAGAGAAAAAAGGGAAACAAATATGTGAAAGAGTAAGGGAGGTGTGGAAATAAACAAAGACCACCAAATATGAACAAAGAGTTTATTTATTCAGAGCTTGCTGTAGCGAGGGAATCAGCCATCATCACTTGCATTTGACAGATACTCAAAGTCTGTCAGGAAAGAGAGGAAGCTTTATAGTGAGAAAAAGGAGGGGAAGGAGAAGACTTCAGTTACAAGCTGATTGGAGATTGTTGGCACAGGGAGGCTGGAGGTGGGCTAAATAGAAGCAGGGCATCCTAAGCAATTGGTCTGGGACACATATGTGACTTTCTCTGGCTGGTGCTAAGTTGGAAGCAGGGGGAAGGGGAACAAACATACATAACGAAAAAAAAAAACAAACCAGAGAAGTTGGCAGATGTTGATCTAGTTCTGACTATTCTGGGCCAATTGCTACAGAGGTTGTGTTTGGCTTCCTGGGTTTCTTTTGTAGATCAGAGTTTTAGTACCATATATGGACTAGCCAGTCTTCATTTGTAAACTGTATTTTAGCCTAGTGTGGCTCTTTCTGGGAACTGTAAGTCCAGGATAATGATAATGTATAGCTGAGGAGAGAAAGCACAAGAATGGTGAGAGGTAAGCAAGCCAAATAATGCAAGATCATGTGTTGTCTGTCTGTCTGTCTGTCTGTAAGAGTGGATATTTTTAACAACAGCTCTCTTGTTTTGCAAACCAGAACATAATGTGAATCATGCATAACAACTCCATACTTGGAAGACCCTTACATATGCCATTACTCACTTGGCAGATAGGATACCTCAATCTATGCCCTAATCCATGCCCTATGTCCATGCCCTAATCCATGAAACATGTGAATAAGTTACTTTACATAGAAAAAAGAATTTGCTGATGTCATTAAGGTTAAAAATCTTGAGATGGGGAGATTTCTCTAGATGGTTCAGGTGGGCCCAATCTAACCACATGAGTCCTTAGAAGTGAAAGAGTAGAGCAGAGGAGTGGGTCGGAATGATGAACAACAGAAGAGGCCAGAGAGGTGGCAGCATAAGAAGCACTGAACCCACTATTGTCAGCTTTGAATGTGGAAGAAGGGAGCCACCTGCCAAGGAATGCAGGTTGCTTCTAGAAACGGAAAATGGCCCCCAGTTGATAATCATCAAGGAAATGAGGCCTTCAGTCCTACTACCATAAGAAACTGAAACAAGCCAAGAAACAGACTTTGGAAAGAAATGCAACCCTGTAGGCACTTTGGTTTTAGCCTACAGAGACCCATGTCAGACTTCTGACCTCCATAACTCTAAAGTAATAAATTTGTGCTTTTTAATTGAAATATACTTGATATACAATTTTATATTATTTTCAAGTGTAAAACTTATGCTATTTTTAAGCAGCTAAGCTTGTGATAATTTGTTGCAGCAGCAATAGAAAACTAATACATTCACCAAATGTTATAAAGTTTTTCTTTTCTCTCACAATGAAAGATCATTCCACCGTCCCATCTCAGGGCCTCTGCAAGCCCACATGTCCTCATTTGTAAAACGCAATATTCAACGATGGTATAATGGAATCAGTTTGGAATTGATATGTGTGAAGGTTTTCATAGACAATTCCTTCCATTGGCTCTGAATATAAAAATAACATCAGTTTTCATTTATTGCATTCATACTATATGTGCCATTTCATTTAATCCTAGCCCTAAGCCCAAGAGGTGGGCTTTTTTTTTTTTTAAGTTTATTTATTTATTCTGAGAGAGAAAGAAAGCATGAGCACGGAAGGGGCAGAAGAGGGGGTGGGTAGAGGAGGAGGGGGAGGAGGAGAGACAGAGAATCCCAAGCAGGCTCCACACTATCAGTGTGGATCCCGATGTGGGGCTCGAACCCATAAACCATGAGATCATGACCTGAGCCAAAGTCAGACGCTTAATCAACTGAGCCACCCAGATGCACCAAGAGGTAGATATTTTTTATCCTCATTAAGCATCTAAGGAAACCTTTTCTCTTCAGAGACAGCAAGTACCAGACTTAAGTAATAATGTCATATGGCACAGCCGACATTTAAACCCAGTCTGCCTCACTACAAAGACTGAACCAGTTCTACCATGACATTCCGTTTCTCACGTTTACTGTTTCAGAACCAGAAACATGGTGACAATGTTTTCCTGGTCTTCACAATCACCTATTTTGGAGCTGATTCATAATATTAGATCCTTTTTTTTTCATTTTTGGAGGAATCAGTGATTTATCCCTTGTAAGCATCATTAGATGTGGTACAATCATTAATGATGGCAATCAATGTAGTTCAAACAACATGATAATCTTCGGTTTAATTGAAGATTTAAAAAAAATTTTAAATAAGATTTTTTTTCTCACTCATCAGCCTGACAGAGCAACAAAGCATTTCATAATTAATATTTATCCCAGAATTGAGTACTTTTGGTTTATACAGAGCACTTTTGGTTGGGTGTTGTAATGCAATTTTCCCATGGGGCAGTGAAGTGACGTTTGTAAGAGCAGAATTCCAGAGTCAAACAGTTGAGCTGAAGAATCATGGACAAATCATTTGGCCTATGTACATCCAAGTTTCCTCATCTGTAAAAATATTACGGTATATTATAAGTGCCACCTCATGACTGTTTTGAGTATCAAATGAGACCAAATCATGAAAGGATTCTTTAGCTTTTATAAGAAATTCAGTCGGACAAATGTGTATTTTTAAATGATCATCTGTTACCCAATAAAGGGACCTTGAGACTTTGAGAGGCTATTTGGACTCTATTCTGCTCCTGGATATTTAGGACATAATTTTTTTAAATATATAATTTTTTTCTACTGTTTAGTTTTTAGAGAGACAGGGTGCAAGTGGGGGAGGGGCAGAGAGAGAAGGAGAGAATTCAAAGCAAGATCCAGGCTCCGAGCTGTCAGCACAGAGCCCAACGAGGGGCTCAAACCCATGAACCAAACTGTGAAATCATGACCTGAGCCAAAGTCGATCGCTTAACCGACTGAGCCACCCAGGCGTCCCAGGACATAACTGATTATTTTAAGTATTTAAACTTCCATAGCCTTCTTTCATACTTAACTACCATTTTCTCTGATATAATTAAGCCCATTTCTTCTTATTTGATTTTTGGAAATATAAAGCAAATTTGAGTTAAATGTCTTTTGGATATAGGGGAAAGCAACCCACTTCAGATTAACTCAAATATAAAGGTAGCATGAGGGGCAGGTGGCTGTTTGGTGTAGGAAGCCTGGGCATTATTTGATATGATAGAGAGCTATCAGATTCCCAGTCACACAAAATTACAACTGAAACTCAAGGGAATTGAAGCTGGGAGCTGAGAACGTCTTTGCCTCTCAAGAAAGACTGGTCTCACCCATGCAGTTTCACTCAACACATGTTTTCTTTATGCACCAAATTTGCTATGGTCTCAAAATGGCCATCCCATCTGCCAAAGCTATCTTATAGTCCTGGTTCCAGCACCAACCAACTCATATTCTCAACTTCTCAACTCCAAACATCTCTGAGAGGGGAAGACAACTGGGCAAGATTCTCTTTTTCCATGAGGTTATACCATATTATGTCACAGGGGAAAAAGGTCTTTCCCTTGTCCAGTCAGCTATGGCCAGGAGTGGAGCAGGTCTATGTAGAACAAAGAAATGGGGAAATTCTCTCAGAAGAGGATGTGGCTAGGACTTGCAAAGATGATGTGTCAATGCAGAAAATAACTGACCTGGAATCCCCCTAGCCAAACTATAAATATCTTAATGTAGAATTAATTTTGTTCAAGTGCCTAACATGCATCACACATGAAAACTAGGTTCATTCCCTTCTAGACTCACACCACCAATTAATTTCTTTGCTTGCCCTATGTTCTCTTATCACAGTGCCTGTATTTGCTTCCTATTGCTGCTATAAAAAATTACCATAAATTTAGTGGCTTAAACCAACACAAATTTATTATCTTACAGTTCTGGGCATCAGATACTCAAAAAGATTCTCACTGAACTAAAATCAAAATGTCAGCAAGGCTAAGTTCTTTCTGGAGGCTCTCAAGGAGAACCCATTTCTTTGCCTCTTCTGGCTTCCAGAGGCGGCCTGCATTCCTTGGCTCGTGGCCCCTCTAATATTCTCAAAGCCAACAGTATAACCATCTTCTCTCCTCTCTGACCTCTGTTTCAGTTCCTGTATTTTCTCTCTCTGACTCTGATCCTCTTGCTTCCCTCTTATAAGGGCTCATGTGATTACACTGGGACCATCCAGATAATCCAGGATAATCTCCTCATCTCAAGATTTTTAATGTAATGACAACTGTAAAGTCCCTTTAACCATGTAAGATAATATAGTCACAGTTTCTATGAATTAGGATGTGAGCATCTTTGGGGGCCATTATTCAGCCTAACATATTGCCTGATATGGAGTAGCAGATTAATAAATGTTTCTTTAGTTATTTACTTTACCATTCCTGCTAACTGTGCTCATATTTTAAATACTAAAGTGAATAAGGAATTCTGCATAGACATTCCTTTTTTTTATTTCCAATACCTGGGTCCCCTACTAATCATCTGAAACTTACATTTGTGGCAGAAATGAAAATGAACTTGAACAGCTGAGAACTACAGAAATATGTGATTTCTTTTGCCAGCTCAATCTCTTCTTGTTAAACCTCGAAGACTTGACATTTGAAAGAGAAAGGCTGTGTAACAATTCCACTTTGTAAAATATTCTTACAGTTTGGGAACATAGGTTTTACACGTTTCCAAATGTCCTCTAATCAAGCTTTAGAATAGGAGTTAGAACACAAAAAACGGGGTGCCTTGTAAAGGATAGTGACAAGGGTTTTTCCAATTCTTTACATGCTCTTTGAGAAAATGTTTAAACAGAAAAAAACAAATGATGGCCTTTCTGAGTTAAAACAGTTCCAGTTGCTTCAACAGATCACTGCACAACAGTGAGCAACCGCTTATTGAAATTCTGCCGACTGGAAGCACCTCCTGTGCCCTCTTGTTCATGGAAAAGTCTGTAATATTAATCAGCTATGACTTTACAAAAGCTGGGGGCAAACATAAAGAGCTCAGTGCTGGGGCACGTGATCCTCACATGAGATGTGCATGAGTTATCTTCCCACATTGTGCAAGTGGCCCCAGTATCTCCAGTCTCATCACCACCCCCCTCCAGCTTTTCTGCTGCCCTGTTCCTGGATAGTTGATCTATAGTGTGCTCCATGGACTTCTGTATATATCTCATATTTGTTTTAAATAGCTTGATATGTTGACATAGCGGTACAGTAATCCTCTATCTGAAAATCCTGGAGGGAAATGTGTTCCGAATTTTTGGATTTTTAGAAAGGAAATACAGAGCAAATACCATATACTAAGTTAATACCCTCAGTGGGTCTGGATCAGTCTCACTCAATATTTCTGTGTCATAGACTCTAAGTCTAAAGTTCTCTTTTGGCCAGCAAAAGAGAAGATGCAGGATTAGAGCGGGAGATGGCTAATGTCCAGGAAAAGACAAGAGCCCCACATAAGGGTCTTTGCTGGGTATTTATTAAGATCAGAAGGCTTACAAACGTGATGGGCATGTACAAAGAGACAAAGAAACTGTCAACATTAACTTGGGGATGTGAGGGAAAAGGGGGAATTTGAAAATATACAATATTTGGGGTTTGGGTCAATATAAAACAAAATCCTGGCGCTGGGTAGATGGGCAGGTGGTTGTTAATGGCAGACAGGAGGTGCTGTGCTTGTTTATCTTAGCTAGCCTAGGGGATGAGACAGATAGGGGAAATAACCTCAGGGTTAATAAGCCACCTTTTCTTTTGTTAACCATCTCTGCTCTGAGCTGTATCGCCTGCAGCGCAGTACTGGGCCCTTTCCTCCTGTGAAAGCAGCTTTTCTGCTATAGTACTAAATTGGGGGTGCTTCCACCCTGAATAATCTTGTTTATTTCATATACTTATGTATTTGGCACCTTTGCGCCTGTTCCTATTTTGGGCCTTTGCCCCTCCCTCTCTATTCTGGGGCTCTGCACCCCCTCTCTATTTTGGGGTGCCTGTGCACCTCTCTATTCTTGGCACCTTTGCGCCTCCCTATTCTTGGGTGCCTTTGCACCCCCCTTTTTTGAGGTGCCAATCTGGTTTACCCATACTTGAGTATGAGCATTCTATAGCTCTGTATTTCTTTATGCCTTGTTAACCCATTGGTGTAAGCCTGGGGGATTGCTAAGTATATTCCCCACATTTCTGCAATAAACTATATAAATATTCTTACCAAATGAAATCACCTAACATTGTAAAAAAATTTTCACAAGGGTTGGATGTCCAAAATATATAAGGAACCCATAAAACTGAGTATCAAAAAACAACCTGATTGGGGTGCCTGGGTGGTTCAGTTGGTTGAGCATCCAACTCTTGATTTCAGCTCAGGTCATGATCTCACGGTTCATGAGTTCAAGCCCCACATCAGGTTCTGCACTGACAGCAGGGAACCTGCTTGGGATTCTCTGTCTCCCTCTCCCTCTGCCTCTTCCTCTTTCTCTCAAAAATAAATAAATAAATATTTTAAAAAATAACCTGATTAAAAAATAGGCAGGGAACCTGAATAGATACTTTTCCAAAAAAGCCATACAGATGGCCAAAAGGCACGTGAAAATAATGCTCAATGTCACTAACCATCAGGAGATGCAAATCAAAACCAGGATGAGATAACACCTTACACCTGTCAGAATGGCTAGTATCAAGAAGTAGCAAGTGCTAGTGAGGATGTGGAGAAACAGAAACTCTCATGCAGTATTAATAAGAATGTAAATTGGTGTGGCCACTATGGAAAATAGTATGGAGGTTCCTTAAAAAATTAAAACTAGAACTACCACATGATCCAGCAATTCTACTTCTAGATATTTACCTGAAGAAAACAAAAACACTAATTTGAAAAGACATATGACCTGCTGTGTTCATTGCTGCATTACTTACAATAGCCAAGATATAAAAGCAACCTAAATATCCATCGATGGGTGAATGGATAAAGATGTGGTGTCTGTGTCTGTGTGTCTGTGTGTCTGTGTGTGTGTGTGTGTGTGTGTGTGTGATGGAATATTACTCAACCATAAAAGGGAATGAAATCTTGCCATTTGTAGTGAAATGGATGGACCTAGAGGGTATTACGCCTAGTGAAATTAGTCAAATTCCATATGACTTCACTTATACATGGACTCTAAAAAACAAATGAACAAAGAAAACAAACCAGAATCAAACTCAGATATTGAGAACAAACTGATTGTTGCTACAGGGGAGAGAGGAGGGAAGATGAGCAAAATAGGTGAAGGGGATTAAGAGGCATAATCTTCCAAGTATAAAATCAGTAAGTCATGGAGCCATAGTGTGCAGCATAGGGAATATGGTCAATAATATCATAACAACTTTGTATGATTACACCTGGTAACCAGACTTATTGTGGTGATCATTTAGTAATATATATATATATATGTTAAATCACTATGTTCTATACCTGAAACTAATACAATATTGTATATCAATTATTCTTCAATTTAAAAAAAGCATCAATTCAGGTTAGCTTTTGTTGCCAAATTATTTTTAAAATTAAACTTGCTAAAAAGGATTCAGTATTCAGAGCTTTTTGGATTTTAGAATTTCAGATAAGGGGTTATGGATCTGTATTACAAGTTGGCCCGGGGAAGTGTTGTTTTGTTGTGTGTGTGTGTGTGTGTGTGTGTGTGTGCGTGTGTTTTCAAGTTTTTCCATTGTTTACCATCCAAATGGAAATTCAGTGAAAACTCCAAACACCCAGAATCATGGACTAGAGCAGTGGAAAGAGTTCTGGTGATGTGGTGCCTTTGCTTCATTTCACCAACAGAGAAATTGTAGCACAGGGAGTAGAAATGGTCTAGTGAGGCTAAAGAAGGTTCTAGAGTAGATACTACATGTTTGACATTAGACAGACCTAGGTTGAATTCAGCACTAACTAAATTGCCACCTTGGCAAATTTATACCCAGCCTTCCATCCCAGATGGTGATCCATCCCAGATCACCATTATTCCCTGTTTAGAGAAGCACCTCACCCATAAGGGTATTAGGAGCATTAAATCAGCAAAAGCAGGGTGCAATGTTCGGCACACTGAGCTATACATACTGTGTGCTCAAGAAAACACAACCATTTACTAGCTTTAGGGTTATTTTTATGATTATTATTGACCTAATTCATTTAAACTCAGTAAATGTTTACTGAATTCCTCCTTGTAAGACACCATACTGTTACGTGGGTGAATGAGGCAGAATTATCTGCCCATACACTATAGGCAATTCAAAGAAGTACCTAGCACAGTCCCTGACACACAGTAGATACTTAAGACACATTTGTTGAATTGAATTAAACTCAAGGTGCTTATAATCTAACAGGGGATATAATAATGCTAAGAGTAAAAAATGTGAGAAATACTCAAAGAGGTTTATGACGTGCTATGGGAATAGAAAAACAAAGACATATTCTGTCTTCGAACAGGGGAGAGTGTAAAGAAGAAGAAACATCCATGCTGGCCTTACCAAGAGGGTTGATATTCAGTGGGTATAGCCATTCCAGGCAGGAGAAAAGAGTTTAAGAAAATTCCTACAGAGGTGGAAAATTGCATAGTACGTTTAATAAGTAGTGGGTTATGTGCTTAGGGAATTACATAGAACAACTGCATGGGTCGTATGCATGAGGGAATTTCAGCCTGCAATGCAACAGAGGTGAGTTAAGACTAAGTCAAATGAAACCTGAAACGGTGTATGAAGGAGTGTGCACTATACATCGAGGCTTGGGATTTTGTACAAAGAATTAAAGGGCAGAGAAAGTGTGAAAGTAGTTAGACCCAGCATGGGTATATCAAAAAGTCCTTGATGGGAATGATAAAGAGCTAAACCAGGGCAGAGGCAGAGAAGAGGGCCAGGAGGGAGAAGTTAAAGAGACATAAGTGGAATGGATCATACTTAGCAACCAATTAGATGTAGAAAGCAAAATAAGAGGAGATTCAGAGATTACTCTTAGTTTTTAGACTTTTGGGGATATAATGGTGCCAGAGAAGAGAGAAGGTTATAGATGATGGATGAGGAAGGCAGAAAATTATTAGTTCACTGTTAAACTGAACAACAAGTTAATGTGTGTTCAAGGCAGGAAAAAAAAACTGGTCTGTGATGTCAAGAAACTAGACATTCAACCAACAGGAGTTAGTCAGGGGAGCTAATGTCTTTAGATTGGGCAATGGACTTGCTAATCTTGTGTTGTCCCTTATCTGAAGTTGCAGCTGCATTTCACAACCTACAGATTCCCCCACCTTACATAAAAATCAACATTTGCAAGTACATATGCCCACCTAGCAACTGTTGTCACAGGTGGTTCTTACTATGTGGGAAATCAGGTAACTTACCCAAAAAAGAGCACCTGAGGATCAGTGAAGGCACTGTAGGCTGGAAGCGGGATGAGGCAAGCAGGGGCCTTCATTCGGGTTTCTGCAAGTGCCCACCTTGCACTTGCAAGACCCTGAGAGTCAACATTTCCTTGGATTTTGCACCTTGGGCACATCACTTGCCTCACCTAGTCCCAACCCTAGGAGTAGTGTGAAGTATTTCCCAGGACAAAGTAGCAATAAAGATTCTTTATTAAGAAGACTTTATGTTGTAGTACAGGGGTCACAAAACTTTTCTTGTAAAGTACCAGGTAGTAAATATTTCAGGCTTTGCAGGCCATATGGTCTCTGCACCAACTACTCAATTCTACCAAGGTAATGGGAAAACAACCACAGACTATATGTAACGAATGGGCATGGCTGTGCTGCAATAAAACTTTATTTACAAAAATGGGAGTCAGGCCAAATTTGGCCCTCAGGTTATAGTTTGCCAGCACTGTTGTGTGGAAGGAGCTAGCTAGACCTTAGGTTTAAATTCCAAACCCACCATTTACAAAATATCTGGATTTGGATGTGTACCACTGTAAAAAATGTGATTAATTATACCTTCTCCTCATTGATTGTGGGGATTTGAGAAAATGTATTTAAAATGTCTCATAAATAACAGGCATTCAAATAGGGCAGTAGTCTTTTTTTTGTAAAGTTTTTATTTACTTATTTTGAGAGACAGAGAGAGAGACAGAGAGAGACAGAGAGAGACAGCATGAGTCAGGGAGGGGCAGAGAGAGAGAGAGAGGAAGAGAGAGAATCCCAAGCAGGCTCTGTGCTGTCAGCGCAGAACCCGATGCGGGGCTCGAATTCACAAACAGTGAAATCATGACCCAAGCCAAAATCAAGAGTCAGACACTTAACTGACTGAGCCACCCAAGCACCCCAGGACAGTAGTCTTTTTAATTACAAAGCTCAATAAGAATAATAGCTAACACTATTTGAATGCTTTTATGATATACAAGCTACTATGTAAATAATGCACTTTACAGAGTTAATTTCACTTAAACTTCCCACAACTCTTGGAAGTAGGAACTATTATAGTATTCCTTTCTACTTGTGGGGAAACTGAGTCATGAAAAAATGCCCAAGAGATGCTTACATAGATAGTAAGTGATATAGCTGGCACTTAATCCCTAATTAAGTGAACTTCACATGCCTTGGTGCTAATCTCTTTGCTAGTTAATTAGCTCCACCAATTCAGCTCCAACTGAAATGCTCCAAATCTTCTCAAGTTCTGCAGGGCTTTTCATAACTCATCACAGCCTAACACAACTGAAAACAGTTTAATACATAACTTTTGGAAAATTCACCTTCAGGTAAACACTCCATATCTTACATCAATGAAATACTTATTCCCACCCCCTGCCTGCCCATCTATTTCGCCCCTCCCAACAAATATCTCCAGTTAAAGGAAAACAGAATATTATTAAGAAAGCTAATGCAAACCTATTTCAAAAAATTTATCCTATAATCACCCTAAAAGCTTGCAATTTCAAAGCTAGGCTGCAGAACAACACACTGGATTAATTATGCCAGACTGCAGCAATAACCTTGAATTAAAGCTGCAACCTTCTATTTTTAAGAAACACTTGCCTTTCTGGTTGATGAAACCTGTCGTCCCATCAGGTAACAGACGTGACCAGGAAAGAGAGAAGCGGTAATGAGTCAATCCAAGCTGTTTGATACATTTCAAATCTTCCTCCCACAGAGTGTAGCTGCCACAAGCTACATCGCCAGTCTGGTTCTGAAAAACTCTCTCTCCTCCCTGATGGGTGAATGTGTCCCAGACACTAGGGCCTTTTCCATCTGCATCCCAGCCTCCTGAGAAAAAGAAGAAAATGAAACGGTTACACTCTTGACATCAAGAGGCATATGTGGAATGTAAATATTTGTCGCCAAAAGAACATACCTCATTAACTCAATGTACCATATTTATAACTTTAAAATATGCCTTTAAAATAACATGCATGAGCGAGTTATGTGTTTAGCTGTCCTTGATCCCTGAAGCTGACTGGTAGCAAATGAAAAATGATTGCATACTGCTGCTGCATCACAGGCTTTCATGGTTCATTTTCTGAAGATTTCCCAGCTGGTAAACAGAGGCAGGCCCCAGCTTATGAATGTCTGAGTTGAAAATATCTCCTCCTGGCCATGACTGACACGTCTTGTCCTTGCTGTGCCTGATGGAGTCTCAGGACCTTGTCTTTGGCCCTCTACACTTGAACCCTATTTTCTGTTAGTTACCACTGGAGCCTGCAATGGTCCAGTCAATTATTGTGGGGAGGGCACTAGTTTCTGCCGCTGTTGACATGATATTAGTGTCCTACATTCATTCATTCATACCTCCATTAATTCCACAAATGTTATGTGTCAGGCTCTATGCTGAGCACAGGAGATACCAGGGCGAACTCTGCTGTGCTTCCTGTCCTTGGAGAAGTTAGCTATGGGCAACTGCAAAACAGCTGAGGTAAAAGCTTTGCCAGAAAACCAAGGAGGGGCATTTATCCAGATGTGGACTAGAGTCGGGGGTCTCTTAGAAAAATGACTTTTAGACAGACACCTAAAGGAAAAGTTGGGTCATCAAGATGAATTGCTGGGAAGTGGGGGTGGATACAAAATAGAAAAAGGGCAGCTAAGATCCAAAACCTCACAGGAAAGAGAGAGTGTTGCACATTAGAAGAACAGAAAGTAAAAATTGCATTAGATTTGGAATATCTGTACACATAGAAATGTTGTTTAAAATGGTAGTTAAAATGCATTCTATGGTATAAAGGAGTAACTTTAAAAATCTCGTGACTCCCTAATTCCACTTCTAGGTACATACCCTGGAGATATGCTCATGTATTTTCACAAAGAGATTATATGAGATCATTGAGGCAGAGACGTCTGTACTAACAAAATCCTGGAAACAACCTACATTCTACCAACAGTAGAACAGATCATTAATTTGAGGTATAAGCATACAGAGGAAACACTAATCAGCAGTTAAGGGAAATGAATCAGAGAGTAACCCTGTGCTACACTCTGAATGTTTGTATCCCCCAAAACTTACGTTGAAATCCTAATGGCCAATGTGAAGGTATTAGGAGGTGGGATCTTTGGGAGGTGCTTCAGACATGAGGGTGGAGCCCTCATGAATGAGTTGGTGCCCTTGTAAGAGACCCCAGAGTTCCCTAGTCCTCTGTGCCATGTGAAAACATAGATATCTGTGATGCAGAAGAGGCGCTTGCCCAGCCACTCTCACCTCAGACTTGCAGCCTCTGGAATTGTGAGAAATAAGCCTTCCAGTTTATGGTGTTTTGTTATTAGACTCCAAATGGACTCAGCCTCAAAACTATGAAGTTATACAAACAAAAAAACTGAGATTCAAAAGAATGTATCCAGGGATAAAGAGATGGAATTCAGAATTTTAGGGCAGTAAGACTATGCTACATGATAATGTAATTGTGGATATATTTATCAAAACCCATAAACTATGAACTTTATTTAATAATACTGCATCGATATTCATTCATCAGTCGTAATAATTGTTCCACAGTAATGCAAGATGTTACTAGTAAGGCAACTAGGGGAATGGGGTATATGGAAACTCTCAGGATTTTCTGCCCAATTTTCCTGTAAACTTAAAATTATTCTAAAATATGAAGCCTACTGATTTTTTTAAAGAATATATACAATACGAAAAAAAGAACATATACATTTATCATGTTTTGTATATTTTTAAATATGTAAAAACAATCCGTGTATTTTCTGAATATATAGATACAAGGTAAACGTATAACATGCCTGGGAATGGTCAATTCAGGCTAGTGGTTACTGTTGGGGAGAAAAAGGGGTAATGGAACCTGGGAGGAGTGTGACTGCAATTCTTATGTTTCCTTCCTTAAACTGGGTTAGGAGCATACGGGTAGGTATTTATTACATTATTCCCAACCCTTTTTTTTTTTTTTAATTTTTTTTTTTTAACATTTATTTATTTTTGAGACAGAGAGAGAGCATGAACAGGGGAGGGTCAGAGAAAGAGGGAGACACAGAATCTGAAACAGGCTCCAGGCTCTGAGCTGTCAGCACAGAGCCTGATGCAGGGCTCGAACCCACAGGCTGTGAGATCATGACCTGAGCTGAAGTCGGACACTCAACTGACTGAGCCACCCAGGCGCCCCGATTCCCAACCCTTTTAATGTGTCTAAAATATTTCACAATTATTTTATTTTAAAGTGTATTTATTTACTATTTTGCAAGAGAGTGTGTGCATGTGTGTGTGCACGCATGTGTGAGCGGGTAAGGAGCAGGGAGAGAAGGAGAGAGAGAATCTCAACCAGGCTCTACACTATAAGCATGGAGCCTGATGCAGGGCTCGAACTCACGAATTGTGAGATCATGACCTGAGCCAAAATGAAGAGTATGATGCTTTAACAGACTGAGCCACCCAGGTGCCCTTCATAATAATTTTTATATAAGAAAGGAGGTCACAGATAGAGTAGACTAGACCAAAGCAATTACAGGAAGGTCTTTCAGGTCTCACTTAGCATCTACTTACTCATATTGTGCATACAATTCAAACAGGATTGGGTATTAGGTTTTGGACCCACACAAGGACAGAATAGGCTGTAAGTTATGGGAGGGGACCATGGGGAGACAGAAGAGGCTAGTAAAAGGAGGAGCTCTGACAAGAGCAAAAATGACAGTTGAAATCAAGTAGGATACTAAGTATCTATACAAAGAAATCATGAATATTAAAAATTACTATACTCTGGAGTCATAATATAGAGGCAAAAAGCTATATACATTCCAATGGCTCTCAATTTATGTCTATATATGAGGTTTAGAGGGATGGGGGAAAATACTGATATCCAACCTTAGAAGGAAACAGGTATGAATACTAAAATACAATTTAGTCAAGTATGGTGCTCATAGTTTTGGATAAGTGATTTAACAGATGAAGAGCTTAATCTCAGAGAGTTTAAGCAATAGTGTTCTAGTAAATATTAACAACTGGCTATACATTTAAAACTGTGGGGGCACCTGGCTGGCTCAACTGGTAGAGCATGCTACTCTTGATCCTGGGGTTGTGAGTCCAAGCCCCACATTAGGGAGAGAGCTTACTTAAAAAAAAAATAAAAATAAAGTATGTGTACATATGTTAATTAGAAATTTTATTGACACAAAAGCCATGTAATACACAATTTCCAAATAATATGTAATGCTCTTTCTATAAATTCCATATGGCCAACTGATTCTCATAGAACGCTCACTTAGGTTTTTGCCAAATTTTTATATTGGTAGCCAAGCTATGGCTGCGACCTAACAAATGTGTGTAGTTCTTATGTGAATGTTAACTGATATGTTTGCTTAAATTAACAGGCAAGATAAAAGGAAAACAACAGAATTTCACTTGTTCATCAGTGATATGAGCTACGTCTTCACTGAATTGGATAATGTTTTCAAACACTGGAAAATTTCCTCAAACATCAGTCCTACTTACAATGTAACGCTACAGATGTGACACACTTTTAACTTTACTCTGAATTATTAAGATTGTCTCTATCACTCTCTTAGGTCTTGACAATCAACAAAACAATACATTAAATACTGACTTGGCAGCACTTGGCCAATTCCTACAGTGTTAATACTTCCACCATGGCCAAATTCAAGCAATCAAGGGGATAGCACTGAAGGTGGGTGGGGAAGAGATGAATGGTAGCCCAGCATTATATAGTATTTCTTCTATACAGATACAAGAATAAGCTAAGTAACCTTGGGTTATTTACAGGGGCATGGGGAATAATAAAATTTAGTAAATTTCTATAATTTAATTTTGAATCATGAATATGTTAAGAATCAGCTCACAAAATTGCTGAAAGCTTAACAGTAGGTACTGGTGAACCAGTACAAGCTGGCTTCCCCAGCACTGGTAAGTGGCTTGTCTAAGAGCACACTGGTAGTAAGTAGCAAAGCCAAGTTGTATTTCCAGATCTGCCCGATTTTGAAGTCTAAGTCCTTCCAATGAAATATGCTACTTTTAGTAACAATTACTCTGAGTGATGAAGGAAGAGTCAATTGATGCCTGTGCTAGTCAATTTATAGAGCCTAAGAAGTGCATAACATGATTTATTATACCTTTTGGAAAATACTCCATTGAAAGTGCATAAAACAAATTCTGGCAATTTTGAAAGGTAAATGTCAGTTAGTAGGAAAATGTGGAGCAGCTCATCCTACACGTACACTAGTTAGAGCATATCTAGGCAATATTGTTTCCACGAGAAACTAAAATTTGAATTTTAATTAACCATTATAATTGTTATTTTGATAAAAAAAACATATAGTGGGTGGGACTCATCAGTACATTAATGTAAATTTTGCTGAATTAGTGGTATCAATAACTCACTTGTTCACTACGGATTTTCTCTAGATGCAATTATGCCCGTATTCTAAAAGTGTGACTGTCCTTTATAAGGAATGAGACTACCATTTTCAGATGGACTACATACCCTGAGACATCCTTCAGACAACTACAGTTTCTGGATGAAATATAGGAACTACATTTTTAAATGTGCCACTGATCTGGTGGGATGGTAGGTAACTCAAAAATAAAGTGAGTGAGGCAATTCAGAAGCACAAATGAATAACGAGGCAGGCTTTTGTCCTGAGAGCATCTGCCAATCCCAGATGATGTGAGCTGCCATTTTAATGGCCTTCTGGGACCAGGCAGAAAGTAGCAAAGTCTAAATCTTATCAAAGATGGGAAGCCACATGAAGATGTTAACATAAGGCTGGCAATGGAAGGACGCCACACTCTAAATAAGAAACAAACCCTACCTGAGAAAGAGGCAACAAAGCAACTAGCTTGACACAAAGTTGGGTGGAAGGGGGAAATGACTCCTCAATGTCTGCACCAAAAATCCAACCCTCCAACCATTAATCAAGTGTGATAATGAAAAAAGATACTATCACACATATGAGCTCTCATTGGATATTGAAAAAAAATTTCCTCTCATTGGATATTACAGGAGGATAAATTTCACCAGAATAATCATACATACTAAGAGAGAAAATTCTAGGATCCAGGAAACAAGGAATTCAGCAGAAAAAGATCAAGAAAGGGTATGTCTGGGCTAATGGTAAAAAGAGACCTCCAAGGATACAGCTGTGCAGCAAACCCAGGGACTAACCAGCCCATGTAAGCATGTCATAAGCTATAAGAAAAAGTTCTCCAAGAAAATTAAACTCATAGAATATCTAGTATGATTTTTTTCAAGTATAAATTTTTATTATGGAATTGTCAACATGCACAAAAGTAGACAGAATAATACCGCGAAGCCCCATGAACCCGTGGCTCAGCTTTAACATTTTCAACATGGTGCCAATCTTGTTTCATCTGTATCCATTCAAACTCCTCCATTCAATCTGTAAACATTACAGTATATGCTCTGATAAGAATATTTTTTAATTGTGGTAAAATACACATAAAACCACTTACCACCTTAACCATTTTTTAGTGTAAAGTTCTGTTGGATAGTTCTGTGGCATTAAGAACATTCATACCATTGTGGGACCATTACCACATCCATCTCCAGAACTCTTTTCATCTTGTGAAACAGAAACTCTATAACAAGTTAGCAGTAACTCCCCGCTTTTTATGCTATTAGAATTGTGCGTAGGGTCAGTGAAAAGCAGGGGGCTAAGGGAGAGAAAGTGGGCAAGTGGGTAAATCCTCACCTTTCACATTGAGAAGTCAATAGATTATGCCTACAACAGGACAAAAATCAAGAACTGGTAATATAAGAATGTTTAAAATATAGTGGTCAGGGTGCCTGGGTGGGTCAGTTCATTGAGCATCTAACTTCAGCTCAGGTCGTGATCTCATGGTTCGTGAGTTCCAGCCCCACACCCAGCTTGCTGCTGTCAGCACAGAGCCCGCTTTGGATCTTCTGTACCCCCTTCTCTCTAACCCCCTCCCCCTCAACTTGCACTCTCTCTCTCAAAAATAAACATAAATAAATAAATAAATAAATAAATAAATAAATAAAGTCAATACCAAAAGGATTACCTGAAAGAGTTAAAGGGGCTTCCTCTAGAGAGAGGAACATGGAAAGGGACCAGGCATTGATGGTTTCTCAGTCTTATTTTACTCTTTAAATTATTTTATTTAATTTTTTAATGTTTTTATTTATTTTTGAGACAGAGAGAGACACAGCATGAGCAGGGGAGGGGCAGAGAGAAAGGGAGACACAGAATCTGAAGCAGGCTCCAGGCTCTGAGCTGTCAGCACACAGCCTGACGCGGGCTCGAACTCACAAACCCGAGATCATGACCTGAGCCGAAGTCAGACGCTCAACTGACAGATATAACTGAATTTCACGATATAAAAACTACAATGGCTGAGATGAAAAATACACCAGATAGGAGTAACAGCAGATGAAACACTGTAGAAGAAAAGTTCAGTGTACTTGAAGACATAGCAATGGACACCCTCTAAAATGAAACATGAGGGGGAGAAAAAAGACTCGAATGTAAACAAAGGATCACCGACCCCTAGGACAACTTCATTTAGCTTAATATACGTGTAATCAGAATCTCCAAAGGAGAAAAAGAGGAAGGGGTAAAAAAAATTTTTTGAAGAAATAATGGCTGAATTTTTAAAAATTTGACAAAAACTATAAACCTACAGATCCCAGATCAGTGAATCCCAAGCACAAGACAAACGAAGAAAGCTATGCCAAAGCATAATCACGTTGCTCAGAACCAGTCTGAAGAGAAAAATCTTAAAAGCTACCAGAGGATAAAGATGTGTAATGTCTAGAGGAACAAATATAAGAATACAGTAGTTTGTTGTCACAAGCCATGCAAGCAAGAAGACAATGGAGTGACATCTTTAAAATAATGAAAGGGGAAAAAAAAATTTAACTAGAATTTTATTCCAGTAAAAATATGTTCCAAAAATGAAGGCTAAATACTTTTCCAGACATACAAAAGCTCAAAGGATTCATCACCAGCAAACCCTCAATGCATTAAAGCAAGTCCTTCAGGCAGACAGCAATGGATACCAGATGGAGGTACGGATCTACACGATGGAATGAAGAGCACCAGAAATGGTAATTACATGGGCGAATACATAAGATTCTTCTACTATTCAAGTCTCTTTAATAGATAATTTATTGAGTAAAGAAAAATAATCACACTGTAATATAGAGTTTATAACATATGTAGGCATAAAACGTATGGCAACAGTACACAAAGGCCAGGGAGGGAAAAATAGAAGGATGTTGCTGTAAAAGTCTTTAGTTATGCATGAAGTGGTATAATACCACTTGAAGGTAGACTGTAGCAAGTTAAAGATGTATACTATAAATCCTACAGGAAACACTAAAATAATAAAACACAGAGTTAGAGCTAGTAAGCCAAGAAATAATATATAATAGAGTCATTAAAAATAAGTTATCTGAGAAAGGCAGGAAAAGAGGGAAATGAGAATAAAAGACAGATGGAAGAAATCGAAAACAAATAGCAAGGTGGTCGATTTAAACCCAACCACATCAATAATATCATTAAATGTAAACGAGTCTAAACAATTGAAAGAGATTATCAGATTGGATAAAAATGCCAGACTCAGCTACATACTCCCTACAAGAAACCCACTTTAAATATAAAGACAAAAGAAGGTTAAAAGTGTCAGGGTGAAACAAGACATACCATGCTAATTCTAACCAAAGAAAAGTAGCATCGTTATAATGATAACAGGGTAGACTTCAGAGCAAGAATATTACTAGGGATAACAAAAGTCATTTCACAAAATTAAAGGGGTCAATTTATCAAGAGGACTTACAATCCTAAATGTTTATGCACCTACTGACAGAGATCCAAAACTCACGAGGCAGAACCTAACAAAACTGCAAAATATAGACAAATCCACAATTGCATTTGGATATTTCAATTAAAAAGACCAACAAGACTATAGAAAAATGGACAAAAGATGTAAACAGTTCCTTCACAGAAGGAGAAACACATGGCTAGTAAACATTTAAAAAAATGTAAGAGATCATTAAAAATCTGGAAAATGCAAATGAAAACCGCAATGAGATACCATTCTACACCCACACAGTTGGCACAAATTTAAAAATTGGGCAATATCCAGCATTAGAGAGATTGTTGCATGGCAGCAATGTTTATACACTGCTGGTAAGAGAGCAATACGGAAATATTTAGTAAAGTTGAAGAAGCACATAAACCAAAACCTAATAATTCGCATAGCACCATATATCCTGTTACTACAAATGCAAACCGGGAGACATATATATCCATGACTGCAACAAAACAACAACAAAAACCCACACTGGATACAGCTGAAATTTCCTTTTCAGGACAATTAATCAATAAATGAATAAATAAACTATAGAACAGTCATACCATGAAGATTATACTGGAGTAAGGAGTGAATGAACTACATGTATACAGATCAACATGCATAAATCTCCCAGATATGATATTGAGAGGGAAAAAGCAAATTACAAAAAACTTACAATGATACATTTCCATTTGTATAATATCCAAAACATCTCAAACTCACAATCTAGCTGATATCAGACAACTAAATTCTTAGACTACATCAAGATAACAGTTGCATTAACATATTGTAAAAACACTATGAGAGAATCAAGAAGAAAGCACTGAAGAGTTACTTTTGTCATTGGGAGTCAGATAGACTTGCGCAGGAGAAATACTTAAGGCAAGTGTTGAAAAATGAGTTAAGAGTTCTCACAGTGGACCTGATAAGGGAAAAAGCAAATGCATAATTCAGTAGCAATGCTGAGGGTGAACTGCAGAAAGAACGCAGTAGAGACACAAAGACCCCCCAGTTAGCAGATCATTGCAATATTTTTTGGTAAGAAATTATAAGCTTCTTTTATTTATTTTTCTTTTAAACTTTTTAAACAGTTTTATTTATGAGAGACAGAGAGAGACAGAGCACAAGCGGGCAAGAGGCAGAGAGCAAGAGGGAGACACAGAATCCAAAGCAGGGTTCAGACTCTTATCTGTCAGCACAGAGCTGACACAGGTCTCGAACCCACGACTGTGAGATCATGACCTGAGCCGAAGTCAGATGCTTAACCAACTGAGCCACCCAGGCGCCCCTATTTTTTTTAATTACTTGGAAGAAAATAAATTGTCTCTAAAGTCCTCACCATGTTAGGACATAGAAGGGATTCCCACAAAAATGTAAAATATTGATATCACCCACAAACCTAAAATCAAAGATTTCCAAGGCTTCCAAGTATTATAAAAATAGCACTCTAGAGTCAGGCATGGGTGAGTTTAAATCCTGTCTCTACCCTTTACTTCACTGCTCTGTACATACAAAGTGGGAAGAGAGTGTCTACTTCATGGGGTTCTAGTAAGATCAACTCAGCGAAAGCAAAAGCACTACTAGCAAGGTACGTGGCAGAAGGTACAGGCTCAACAGATATTCTTTTTCTTCTCTTCTAGATGCAACGCAACGAACACTAACTACATTTACACAAAAAGTGACCAGTTGCTCTTTTTTTCTTCTCTCCATGGCCTACTCTTGATACCAGAGGACATACAAAGGAATCACTCTAACTAAAAATATTTGCAAACTTGCCTACAATTAAGATTCGTGTCCATACTTGCATGACTAGGTCTATGGGACCCTTGGCTTCCTGATTTGGAAGACATCATTACAAGTGGGGCCGTGTCACTTTCACTTTTGCCATGACAATACCCTCTGAGAGGACATAGATCTATTTGGACTTCAGTCCTCTGCATAAAAAGAAACCATGTCAGATACAAATAAGTAAGTGTATGAGCATATGTGTACGTGTGTGTGTGTGTGTGTGTGTGTGTGTACTCTTGCTTCAACACCCAAAACTGACATTGCCACATCACCTCTTTTTAGAAGTATTCCCTGACTCCACATTAGACCAACGCCCTCCTCAGTGCACACTCTGTACAATTAACACATTATGTTGAGTCATCTTTAAAAATACCTTTGTCTCCTTTCCACTCTGAGCTCTGTCAAGGCAGGGCCCAGGTTTCACTCATTTATCTATGTCTCTCGTGTGCCACAAATGACATATGGAAATACAGGTTCCCAGCTATCTGAACGTAGAGCGTTCCTAGGAAATCTTTCGTAACCTGAAATGGCATAAAGTGAAGAGTATCCCCTGTTGGCATACCACGTTCCACTTTTACGAAAAAAACCATGACCCCATTACCATACTAATGCAGAGCAGTGGCATAACATAAACTTTCAGAAAGCAGGGGCTACCTGTAGTATGTGCTAAGTAAAATGGCTTCTGTGAGGTGTGTTTAGCATTAAAAATAAATATTGATATTTGCTATCTCATCACTTCACAGAAATATGCAGAAGTTATTTTAATGCTCATAAGTTATTGCAAATTATTTGAGAAATGAAATGTGATTAAAAATTCAAGTAATTGCCATTTATAAGTTAGGACCTGGTGTACTTTCAGACAAAAATGTGTTTATTTTGGCAATTAACATTCAAATGTATTAAACATAACTATTCTATGTGGAACTTTGAAGTTGTGGTGAGCAAAGGTTCCCTGATCTACTCGCAGCATTCGGTGTCCAAAGCTATTTCAGAAGGGACAGGGCTCCCAAAGTGATAAGAAAAAACATTATACTCTATGGAAATATATTTCAATATCATGTCACAGGAGGGTGGAGGGTTCCAGAAAAGTTGTCTCCAAGGAAAAAAAAAAAGGAAAAAAAAAAAAGAGAGAAATGAGAAACTGATAAAGCATCCGATGTGTCTGGCCAACAGTGTGGGGATGAATTAGTGAAAGAACCCCAGAACAGGAAGCCATCAACAACAGCCAATCATTAACTCTCAGGCAAAACAAAACCATACACGAAAAGAAACTCAACCAGAGGACGTTAAGTGGCTCACTTGTGCACAATTTTTATATAAAACAGTGATGTAAAAACTGAATGAAGATTTAAACAAAATGTGTTATATAACAAAATGGGAAAAAATGGAGATGAAAAAGTTTGCTTTGTGAGTATGGTGCTACAGCAAGCTTAAAAGAAAAAATAACTCATCTTACAAAATAGGAAGTCACAGGGCACCTGGGTGGCTCAGTCGGTTAAGCATCGACTTCATCTCAGGTGATGATCTCAGAGTTCGTGGATTCGAGCCCTATGTCAGGCTCTGTGCTGACAGCTCGGAATCTGGAGCCTGTTTCGGATTCTGTGTCTCCTCTCTGCCCCTCCCCTACTTATGTTCTGTCTCTCTTTGTTTCTCAAAAATAAACAAATATTAAAAAGAAATTTTTTAAATAGGAAGTCACTGTTATATTTTCAACTACAATATCAAATAATGACTATGTATGCTATTTAGAAACACAAAAGTAAATACTAGAACAAGATGATAGGACTCTCGGCTTTAGGGAAACTAAGTAAGAAGTTGAGAGTAGTGACATAAAAGATCTTTCTTGGTTGTTGGGTGTTATAATTCTCACAGCACTATCTGAGTTTTTAATCTAAGTACATGTTATGAAGACAAAATTAAACATTAAATTTGGAATTACAAGAGAAGAGAGATTGGAGGCCTATGTCTACCCTGTTTCCAGGTTAGGAGTGGTAGAACACCCAGAGGCATGTGATAATGTCCAAGTGTGCTGTCCATCGTCCCAGGGACTGGGCTGCTACTGATACTTAGTGGCAGGGCCAAGAAGGAAGGCCTGCCCAGTGCAGAGAAGCCACACACAAAACCGAGAAATGCCAACAGCACCTCCACTGGGATACACCGCACTCAATGGGAAAAAGTAAAGAAAAAATAAATGGGTGGGGGTAGAAGGAGGAGGGGGAAAGCAAATGGAAACCATTACATAGAAAATATAAAATAATAATATGGCAGAAAAAAGTTGAAACCATGGTAACCATAAACCCATTAAATAGTCCTATTTGAACAAAATAAAGGTGAAGAGGAAAAATATTTACCATGTAAATATTGATAAAAATAAAGTGGATTTTGCAATATTAATATTATATTAATTATATTTATTGATTGTATAATTATTAATGTTATTATATAATTAATAATACATTAATTCTGACTGGCTCATCAGAAAATCATACAGCTCTTAGTCCCAGAGTCATGGGTTCAAGCTTCAAGTGAGATGAAGAGATTACTTAAATAAATAAAACTTAGAACAATGTAAAAAAATGAATATAAATAAAAAATCATATGGGGCAAAGAGTAATACTCTCATATTAATAAAAGTTATAGCCCACCAAAATTATATAGTAATCATGAACTTTTGTGCATCTATCAATACAGTTTTGAAATATACAAGAAAAAACCTGTGATAAAAACAGGGATATACTGAAAACTCCACTAACAGGAGAAATGCTCTCAGAAAATGACAGAGAAAGAGAATTTGATTAACATAGTATATAAGCTTATTCTCTTACAGACAGATGTCTCTGTATGACTTTATATACATAGGTGTATACGTATGTATGTGTATATAACATAAGATACAGACAGACATATGGGAGAAAAGATTGTTACTCAACAAACAGAAAATTATTTTTCAAATACCTTGAAGTATTAACAAATATTAGAATTCATGCAGGCTACATTCTCTGACAATTAAACATAAAAGGAAGAAAGGAAAAAATGAAGAGAAAAGGAAGGGAGGGAGGGAGAGGAAGATTAACAAGAAAAAAATAAGTCAATGTTTTTTTTTTTAATTCTGACTAAATCTTGCAGTAAACAGAAAATAAAGGCAGAATGATCGTTAAGGGGAAAAATGTGTTATTAACATTATCTTAAGAAAAGGCAGAAACCTGAAAACAAACATCTTTAATGCAGCTAAATGCTTCAGAACAGACTTTCCCTAAACAGATGGAAGCTAAGGCAAATGGCTGGAGAGCAAGTGATGAACCAGAGCAGATAGCTTCACCTGTACCCAGGATGCTAGGCACTCCACAGCAATGGGCAGGACCCTGAGGAAGCCACAGGCATGTCTAGGAGAAAAAGACTTCCTTCTAAATATCTACCATAATCAGATGTCATGAAACTGCCTTAAGCATTTTCCTTTTTAGGGGTGCCTGGCTGGCTCAGTCAGTTGACCTTGCGACTCTTGATTTCGGCTCAGGTCATGATCCCAGGGTTGTGGGATCGAGCCCTGCATCCGGCTCCATTTTGAGCGTGGAGCCTACTTAAGACTCTCTCTCTCTCTCTGTCTCTCTCTCTCTCTCTCTGCCCCTCCCCTGCTTGTGCTCTCTCAAAAATAAATAAATGTTAAAAGCAAATGTTTTTTAAGCAAAGACAGAAAATCTCCAGCATACAATAAGCCTTAATATCACTACGCCCACCTGTGTTTATTTCTAAAGAGAAGACAAGAGCTACCCCCACCAAGTGTGAAGAGACAGTGGGCAAAAAAAAAAAAAACACAAAAAACAAAAAAAACACATTATATATATTATTTTTAATATTTTTTAATTTTATTTTTGAGAGAGAGGGAGAGAGACAGAGTGCAAGGAAGGTAAGGGCAGAGAGAGAGGGAGACACAGAATCTGAAGCAGGCTCCAGGCTCTGAGCTGTCAGCACAGAGCCTGACACAGGGCTCAAACCCATGAACCAAACTGTGAGATCATGACTTGAGATGAAGTTGGATGCTTAACCGACTAAGCCACTCAGGAGCCCAAAAAAACAAAATTATTTTTAAGAGTGTGCCCTGAGGGGCGGCTGGCTGACTCAGTCAGTAGAGCATGTGACTCTCGACCTCAGAGTCATGAGTTCAAGCCCCACATTGGGCATGGAGCCTACTTGAAAAAGAAAAGAAAAAAAGAAGAAGAATGTGCCCTGAGTGTGCCACATGTGGACTGCACTGTGTAATGTATAATAGAACGTGGATGTAACTTAAGTACTGATTTAGTAATTCGGGGAAGTGATAAATTCTTCTAGAAATAAATGGTGAGAGGAAATATTTCAGTCCTCCTTGTGGGACTTGACCCTTGAACTCCAACTCTGCACTTGTCGTGTTGTTGTTTTCTGATGATCCTAATGTCTTTAGCTACAAAGGCTTCTCACACTCCCCTTTCATTTACTTTAGTCCTGTTTAACATATGCAGCTTTTTGTCTTAACTGCTTTTGCCTCTGCTATTCTGCTATAATTATTCTTATCTTTCAATTAAGTCTCTTTGCATTCAGCCATTGATGCATCGAAACATGCTATCTAGTGAGACACTTTTCTCTGTCTTTGAAGAAAAACCCCCACGCTTCTCTTCATCCATCAAAGCACTGCGGTAATCTGAACCGGCTTCAGCTTCTGATTGCCGCTATGCTAATCTGAGCCCCACTTGGAAGAATGGAACAGTATACTGGAAAAAGCATCATGATAATAATAATAGCTATCATTCATTAAGCCTTACAATGGCACAGGCACTTTGGCAAGCACTCTACGTCTGTAGAGAAGGAAAAAAAGTTTTCCTCGACCCTCTTAGGGTGCCTGGCTGGGTCTGAAAATTAAACTGACAAAGACAGAGGGGCACCTGGGTGGCTCAGTCGGTTAAGTGTCCAACTTTGACTCAGGTCATGATCTCACGGTTCATGGGTTTGAGCCTTGTGTCCAGCTCAGTGCTGACAGCTCGGAGCCTGGAGCCTGCTTTGGATTTCAGATTCTCTCTCTCTCTCTCTCTCTCTCTCTCTCTCTCTCTCTCTCTCTCTCTGCCCCTTCACCACTTATGCTCTGTCTCTCTCAAAAATGAACATTTAAAATTTGTTTTTAAAAAATAAACTGACAAAGACAGATTAATAGGCAAAAAGCATGTATTTAAGTTTTACATGCCCTGGGAGCCTTCGGAGGAAATGAAGACGTGGAGAAATGGTTAAACCTGAGTATTTTTATGCTAGGTTTGGTGAAGAGTGGACAGTTGTGGGGGAATATGATAGGTCACGGAGCATGAGGTAAGGGGAGGAAACTGGGGGAAAGTTGGCAAGGTCTATTTATTCTGGTTCTTCTCAGTGTCCCTCTGTCTTCAAAGATAAGGATGCTCCTTTCCTGCAGGTGTAGGGAAGGCGCCTCTCACACGAGCATTTTATGACCTCTGTCAGGGGAGAAGTGGCAGGAGGCCACAGCGACCTTCCCACTTCTGTTGTTTTGGTGCCATACCATGTCCTGAACTCCATCCCACAACTTTCTACCACTGATATCAACCCCCACTTAAACTGGAGGAATCTGAGTTTTCCTTAATTTTAAGGATTTAGAGGAAAGCTTAGGTAACTGACGAAAGTGAAATCGTAAGCCAGGTGTCACTGAATGGAGACTGTGTTCTTATTCACATTTTCTATAAGCATACGAAATTTATGCCTTATGATCTCTGTGACCTCAAGCAATTCACCCCACCTTTCTGTGCCTCTGTTTCCTCATCTTCAAAATGAGAGTGATAATAACGCCTGGGTCATCCTACTTCATAGCATTGCTGAGAAAATTTATCGGATGTATTGTTGCAGTTGATGCATTTAGAACTGGCTCCCTGGGAGGTAGCGTATAATTGTTGGTAATAAACGGTTTTCGTACCCACTACTCTAGCCTATACTGTCTCTCCTAAGAGGAGATCTCAAAGTAGCTAGTCTTTTTAGGAGCCCACCTTGTCTTGCTGGCCTCCTCAAGGTTCTCTTATCAGGACTAGCGGACTGTGTTGCTGCCCCGGCTCTTCGGGCTAGGGACCACCAAGCCTGTTGGGCGTGCAGTGTATCCTGTCTCCACAGTGTTGCAATTCCTCTGTTTCCTGCACTCAGTTGTCATTCTGGACTCTCAGCACCCTAAGAAGGGCATTCGTCCTGTTCTAGAACTTTGGGGCAGGAGGAGATGACTCCTGGACAGCATGCACTGTAAAAGCTATCCCCCAGGGGCAAGTATTTTTCTCAGTAGCCTTTTTTTCTGTTTCCCTTTAAAAATAATAATAAAGTTCTTTTATTACATAACTGTGGGACAAGGGATCAACCATAAGCGCTTAAAATGCAAAAGGTGCCCTACATTTAAACCTCTCCTGCTCAGAAGAAATACCCCTTGCAACATTTAAATCCTTTAACTTTTTCCTCCCTCTTCCACATGAAAATTATAAACAGCACCATGCTGTTAATCTGTAACTTCCTAGTGGCATCATGGCAGATATAAAATACCCCCACAAAACTTCAGCCTCTAGGAATTTGCCTGGCCTGGTTCCAGTAGCAAATCAACTCAAAGATTTTATAAGCAATAATTTGCTTTTCATTATTTTCCTATCACCAATCAGATTTTCATTGTACAACACAACTAAACAAAGAAAGGAGGGTTGGGGGGGGGGTGACTTCCTAAATCTACCTCATGAATTGCTCCAAGTAAAGGACTCTGTTTGCCAGTTAAATACAATGGCCTTATTTTAAATAATTCCATGTTAATATATGTTTTCTAGAATACCTTTATAAATCTGGCATTTGTGCAAAGGGGCTAATGGCATCCTTTTTTTGACTAATAGAAATCACAGTCTTCAGAGTCAGCTGAATCTTTTTATCATACCAACAAATATTTATGGATCACACAATGCTGCAGATACGGAGGCATGACTCCAGACTTTAAATCCTGGTTCCCATTTCCCAAGAGAAGTGAGAAGAGCTGGGAGTGAGTAAACGTGGAGACACTGACTTGAGGAGGGATGGGTCATGTCCAGATATTTGCACCCTAAAGAATTGTGAGCCCACTAACTAATTGGGCAGGAACTCCTGACAACCTGCCTCAATAGGAATTTGAGGGGTTTTTTCTGTAATTAAAATTTTTTTTCCAGAACTCCCACATACTAATTCACCCCGGATAACTTCACTTCATTGAGTCTGTGTCTTCATCTGTGAAAAGGGAATAATTACATAGGAAGTGTGTAAAATGTCCGGCATGGTGCAAATAATAGTTGTTAAAAGGGGGGGGGGCAGCCCTTATTGTTATTATTCCTGTCACTCCTGTGTTAGCAAGCTTTTTCTGTATGTGGCTTTCATGTTTTCAAACATCTCATTAGACTTGCTAAGGCGTATTTAGACACATGCAATATACCCAAATGCATTTAATGACAGGGTATGTCGGAAAGCAGCTCTGCTATAGCTTTTGTCTTTTAGAAAGATGCTCTTCAGAACCAATGTATCATAGAAATTAAAAGCCCAACTTGAGGTATTATGGAGTCATAGTCCATTGCCTGGGGAGAGCAGAACCATACATCCCCTCCAGACAGGTCTACCCTCGGTACCGGCGGGTCTTACTAAATCTGTATGTGATCTAGGTTTTGTTGTATACTTGAAATGGTTAATTAGAAGAGGTAGGGGAATCTGAAATGTCACAGCAAGTGCCTCCTGGCCCACTGTCACGTTTCATGAATTCTCGTTCGGAAGCCATTTGGATTAAGCAGTGACCCAATCCAAACAAATTGCTTCTGTGCCTCTTATCTCCTATCACCTATTTATGTCCCAATACATCTGCATTGTGTGGCTCAGGAAGATCCATTAAGTCCTTGGGCAGTGTTTACGGCTAGTTTTTTTTATTATTATTTCTTTGAGGTTCAGATTTCTCACATAAAGTGATAGAAAACTACTGTACAGACAGTACATGTTAACATTTTTTAAAAGAAAGGGGAAAAAAAGAAGTTATGTATAAGATTCGCAATTTCAGTCTGGGAATTCTCAGAGCAACCCTGTGGGTGAGAGACAATAATTTCTTGTAGGTTTTAGGTAAAGATATAATTTACCTTTATTTGCAGACACAAAACTCTAAGAAAACATTATGTGCCATCAATGCCTCTGGCTTTAAAAATATTTATGAGATTGAAATAGTTACCTGGAGGCAAACATTTCCTTCCAATGTCATAGGTCAGGCACATTGGCTAACACCCCAGATGATATTGATGTACCTTGAAAACTTAAAATAATGTTTATACCATTTATTTATTCATTCATATATAGAGCACCCATCCTGAAGTATCTGGGACACTGAACAAGGTTTACATAAACCTGACTGTTTTTTCCTCTGGGCCATTTGGCTCAGTCTGATAGACCATAAATATTCAATAATACTTTACAATGACAAAGCATCTTTTATGCAAACATCTCTAAGCACATTATTCACCAATATTACAATCTCCTTTTTAACCTACTGGTAAAGTCACAGAAACTAATTGACTTTCTTCAAGGTCCCACTGCAAATTGTTTATTTTGTAGATCAGAGTCCAGGTGTCCTGATCCTAGCCACAACTAAAGGGAGAGAAAACAAACAAACACATTTTTTAGGTGCTTAGGCTGATGACCTACACTAAATATTTCTAAATTGAATCTATTAGGCAAAACGTCCTCCTTAAAGATGTTAAATGTTGTGATGCATCCAACTGAATTTTACAACTTTTGTTCCAATTTGCCCACGGCCAGTTACCATTTTCAGAGCCCCAACAATGACCTATTTTAATTGAATCCTGCTACAAACACTTAAACTTTCACTCTTTAATCAAATCAGGTTTCTAAATAGAAATTAAAGTTGGAGCAGAACAGCGAAACTTTTCGTGGAAAGGTCCAGTTGAAGTAATGGTGCAGCTGTAACACAAAATACCGCAGCAAAGTGTGAAAAGCTGGGAATTACTCCGAGATTGGGCCAGTCTCAAACACGTCAGGTAATGCAAGTGAAAGAAAATACTTTAAATTCATTATTTTACATCTTCTTTACGTTAAAGTAAGGCAGCTTTAGTATAGAGGATTAATAAAATGGCAAAAAAAAATTGAAAGATTTTTAAAATCACTCGCAACCATGACTGCGTTAATAACACATTTACAGACTCCTAACCTCAGGAAGAGTAGTTGACCAAGGGCCCCAGCTCTGAGCCCTGAAATCCTCTGTCCCAAGTGCTGGCCTTTGCACTGAGGCCACACTTTCCTGGGCTGACCTCAGCCAGTGCTGAGTGTGGTGAGGCTACCACGACAAGCCTGTACCTGGGAAATGGGGGACTTCCTGACAGGCGACTTTGGCTCAAGGACTCCCTGAAGACCTGGCTGGGCTTTCCCTTGAGCTGTCATGCAGTCTAAATGCTTCATTCAAAATTCCTTCTTCCTTCCCTCTCTCCTACACTTGTCAGACCTGCATCCCAGCCTCTTCCCACTCCAGTTTCTCTCATGGAGAATAAACTTATTGCATGATCAACACCATCCTGGCCTCTGCTTCCTGGAGGACCCAGTGTGACATGCCACCTGATGGCAAAGACGATGGTGAGGACGATGGTGTTGATGATGGTGGTGGTCATGATGGTAGTCTAAATAATAATAAGGATTAACATCTACTGAGTTTGTTTGTTTTTTTTTAATGCCAGGCTGCATGCTAAGAGATTACTTGAGTTATTTCATGCACTATTCCCAATAACCTCCAAAAGGTAGATATTACCCACCTGAGAGAAGTAAGTCTTAAAGAAATTATGAAACAAAAACAAGACCACATTGCTTATGAAAGTCAATAAGCTAACTTATTCAAATATTTTTCATGTTTGTATCACATATATGAAGAGCCACTGCATCAACTCTGGGTAGTTGGGAAAGTTTTTCCAAGCCCTTAAAACAAACAAAGGTCAAGAAAACGAGTCAAGGCCAAGTAATTTAAACAATTGGGACCATTAAAACATCCAAAATAACCATACCCAGTCTCCAATTTTAGAATTTATTGACACTATTAAACAGACCACTTAATAACAAACTAATGGGCTTTTTCTAAACGAAACAATTGGTACAATAAAATGCACTTAAAAAGATTTATACCCCATAAGCATCTTTCTGAGAAAGAACACCAGCTTGGAACTTGTAGCAGCTTGCTAATTCAAGAACAGAACTTTCTGATGGCAGCAAATGCCGTTTAGAATAATTTGAGGTTTCTTTGACTCATAAACGAATTGACTTTGCTCAAGGTCTCCCAGGAATCACTGGGTCAGTCTTCATTCTTAGGAGATGTCTGCTGATGTCTCAAAACAACTCCCTGAATACAGAGTTTTCTGGACTTTTCATGTTAAAGTCTGATTGTGGCAGCTACAAAGTTTCCACAGTATGTCAATTGGCAGTACAAAGGGGTATGCCATTGGTAAACCCCCAAAACTCTTAATTTAATTATTAACTCATGTCAGGGAACAAGGTCCTCCAGTACATCATGGAAACAGACCTTTTGTGACTCTTCTGGCACAATTTCTCTCCAAAGTCATCATCCAACATCAAGCCAACCATATCACAGTTTTAGTGTGGTTGCATTTTGTCTTTAGTTGAGCCACAGAGAGTACACTGGGGTGACCCTGGCAGATGCTTGTCTCAGCTGTCTAATATCTATGCCGAGAAGGCCTCAGTTCTCCCTTCACTAAATCAGTTGGACAAGATTTATTGTATACCAACATTTGCCAAGTTCTCAGCATTGCGGGGAACCAAGGATACATTAGAGTCTCCATCACCTCCATCCCCATATCTTGTTCTTCATGCAAACAAGTAGGCAATAGTCAAAGCCCTTTGTAATATTTCCTCCCGTGAAAGACCCCTAGTCTCCCACACTGTGTTACAGAGTGGTAGATGCACATCTCTAATCCGTGCCTGCAATCTAGACCTGGATAATAATTTGTAAGATATATGAAGTAATGGACCATCAAGAGAAAATGTTGCTCTTTCAAAGATCCCCAAGTATGCATCTGTATGATAGACTACAATGACTCCAAAGGAAGATTATTGTCTTTAGAGTAAATAATGCACTTTTTCCCCCAAGTCTCAAAGCCTGTATTTAAATGATTATTCATGGGTGTTGTGGGAGACTTTAAGCCTTAGCTTGGCAATTCCCAACATAAAAATGTGTAATGTTTCAAAAACCTTGTTTATGAGTCACCTGCCCAGAAACTCACCATTGCCTCTTACATTATATTGAAATTCCCAAGCCAACCCCCAAAATCTATTTATCTCATTACACACCTGAAGGGTATTCAGTGACACCTACCCCTATTTACAACGTTGTTCCTTTGAGAAAATGTCCTCTAAATTCCTAATCAAGTGACATGTAAATACATTTCTCCCTGTACTCAGGGGTACATAGGGAGAGACAAGAGGATGAAAATGAGAAGTGAATGAGCTCAGACATTCAGACAGCGATCAGAACCCTGTTAATCTTACACATACATTCAAAAAATGCCCTTCTCTACATGATTATTGCTCATTAGGGTTGAAGAATTATAGCCTCCACTATCAAGACAGATATTTTCAGAATCTGAAGTGACTACCACCCTCCCCTTGGTACCTAGATGAAACATAAACCTAGGTATAGGAAGATTTGACATTGACTTTGAAACTGTCCAACCTCTTGTCTATATTTTCAATATTTCCCCTAACTCCTTTAAGCGCCTATTATAATTAGTATACATTTTAAATAGGTTTTTAAATGGGTGCATCACAAAAATATTTTTCTGTCTTGAATCAAGGTAAACCCTAATAAATTTACAGTTTCAAAATATCAAATAGGCCCTTTTAGATTAAAAAAAAGAAGAAGAAGAAGAAAAGAAAAACCACCTTGGTTTTTTTTCTATTATTAAAATGTAAAGGATTTTTAAAATCTCATTTATTTTGTCAATTGGTTCTGCTTAACATTCTTCAGCCCAGTCCACTCTCAATTATCCATGCTAAGGAAGGGGGATCAGTGGCCTGGATAATCTAAAACAGCAGACAATTTTAAAAGCCCTTGTATTTGGCCTGGGCATACTTTACAATCAAACTCTGATTATCCACACTAATGAAAGGAAGATCAGGCACCTTGAGAAAGATCCAAAGCCAATATAGATGTGCTCAGCTGGTTTAGGGCACCTCGAGGCAGAGGCCCATGTAGCACAGTAGAAGGAAAAAACAGGGCTCCAGCTATTACCAATGGTGACCACCCATGCCATCCAAAATACCAACACACAGCTACAATATCCGTATCAACACCACTTATGATGGTAGTCTTCTTTACATGCGTGGAGTCATGTCCAAATGCCACCATGTAAAAAAGCATGTTGTTTCAAATATTTAATACAAGAGCAGATTGTTCATGTATACTCAAAACCTCTTTTAGGGGTTCCCTTTGCCCCTCTCCATCCCCTGCCCCTTACTACCTCTACTCAGAAAAGTCACATACTCAGAAGAAGAGTATAAAGGATAGAGATGAAAGAGGCAGTATGTTGGAGTAAGAAAAGTTCCAACTTGGAAGGTGGAAAGACTGGACCTCTGTCCCCTGTTGGTCTCTGCTCATGCCAATAGTCAGGTGTGCACCCAAGCGGAGGGAATAATGTGTGCAGCAGTACATGAAGGTCATGGCACATTTAAAGAATGGCATGTGCTTCATCTTGGTCAAGGAAGAAGATACAAATGAAGAAAAGCAAGAGGTGAAGCTGGCGATGTAGTGAGAGGTGAAATTACAAAGTTTTTTTTTATGCCATGCCAGAAGTTCAGAAATTATTCTGTAGAAGATAGAAGACAGTAATAATGTTTTTAATCACTGTTAAAATTTATTAAACGCACACAGGTTGCCCAAGACTGCTCTAAGAATTTGATGTTAATAAACACATTTAATGTTTACAACAACCCCAAGATAGACACTATTATTGTTCTCATTTTACAAATCAGGAAACTGAGGCCTGCAAAGCTTAGGTATCTCCCAAGATCCCTGACTGGTGGAGTCAAGATTCAAACCTAGCCAGTTTAATTTCAGAGCTCTTGTTATCTCTCACAAAATGGAATGATGTGGTCAGAATTTGAACAGACCACACTCTAAGCACTGTGCTGGAGAGACTGCAGGAGTGTGGAGGAGTGAAGGGTATTTCAAGAAGATAAGCGCCAGTGAGTTCCAGAACTAAAGAAAAGGCAGTAGTAATGGAGGAGAGGATGTAACCAAGAGGTTAAGAAGAGATAGAATAAAAAATAATTGGTTAAATAAAGAAGAGAGTAAGAGGAAGAGTCTAACATGAGTCCCAGAGTGCTGGCGTGGGCACTTTGTGATGGCCTAATAATTTTTAAAGAACCACTTGACCTTGTGCACCAGTGAACTTACCTGGAAAGCAACCCCTACCAGATGGGCAGGCCCAGGAAGGAACAGCACAAGTAATGCTTTTTATTTTCCAGTACAATGCTGGCACATACTCATCCAAATAAACAAATGTCTCATCTTAACTGATGAATTTGGTGGTGACAAAAACAACAACAACAACAACAACAACAACAACAACAAAACTCATGTACAATTATGTAGGCTAATATATAGAACCCATACTCCAAACAAATGATTGAGGTACAGCAATTTTTTCTTGTTTTTCCTGGTTAAATATATTGAATCACATTTAGTTTTTCATGTAACATCCATGAACACTATAGAAAGATAAGAAAGAAAAAGCACAGGCTGATGAGAAAAGATGCAGACATGTTATAGCTTATCAAGATAGTTGTTAAGTGTCATAAAAAAAAGCCAAAACCATTTATAGAACACTCGTATTCAGGTATATATAAAAGGGTATGTGTGCATAAAAGTCTATGGATGGGGGAGTCTGGGTAGCTCAGTTGGTTAAGCTTCTGACTCTTGATTTCAGTTCAGGTAATGATCTCCACAGTCCGTGAGACTGAGCCCCAAGTTGGGCTCTGTGCTGGTAGCACAGAGCCTGTTTGGGATTCTCAATCTCTCTGCCCCACCCCCACTCACACGCATCCTCTCTCTCAAAAATAAATGTATAAACAAATGTATACAAAAAGACTAGAAGTATATTAACCATGAACTTGAAGAGAAGTGGGGGCAGGAAGCATGAAAGTAATAAACAACAATCAGACAGAGAAAGATAAATACTGTATGATCTCACTTATGTGAAATCTTAAAACAAACAAAACATGATGACTATAGCTAAAACCCTGCTACATTTGCCAGTTGCTAAGAGAGTAGATCCTAAAAGTTCTCATCACAAGGAAAAAAATACGTTTTTGGTGAGGGCGATATCTATATGAGATGATGGATGCTAACTAGACTTATTGTCATGATCATTTCCCAGTATGTCTAAGCCAAATCATTATACTATACACCTGAAATTTATACTGTGTGTCAATTACATTTCAATAAAATTGAAAAAAAATCGACTTCATAAAAATACAAAATCCTAAAAAAAAAAAAAAGCAAACAAAAATATTCTTTAAAATCCTCATTATCTGGAAGTTATTGAGATCTAAATCTTGTCTCTTTCTCTTCATATATAGTCCTTTATGAAAAGACTGACTGTCAATAGTTCCCACCCACTTATACAGAACCCTACTTCTTATAAAACCAGTCCTGTTTTAGTTAAATAGAACTATTTGACTTTTAAAAACAACCTAACTCAGACACTGATATCAACATAATCTTTCATTCATGAACATGAACAGGCTCTCAAGGATCACCAGACATTTGACAAAAACAAATAGCATGAAATATATGCAAAAAAATCTCAAAATCTTAAAGTGATACAGAGGGAAGGAAGGAAGGAAGGAAGGAGGAAGGAAGGAAGGAAGGAAGGAAGGAAGGAAGGAAGGAAGGAAGGAAGGAAGGAACTTAATTTTTTAAACAAGCATTCTTAAAAAGATTTGAGGTGTGATTACATCCAGAAAACAAAATACAGCTTCTTAAAACTGAAGCAATCAAAGAATAAATTTGAAAACCTAAAACTATGATTGCCACAATTAAATATTCAAGAGGAATTGAAAAACAGAATGAATGAAGCTAAAGTCCAAATTAGTAATCTGGAAGAAAAAGTTGAGGAATCAACCCAGATCCAGAGAAGTACAAAATGTAAGAAAAAATGTCTCCCATATTCACCCCATGAAGTTTCAATAAAAAGAGATCAGCACTGGGAATTCTACAGGTGAAAAATCTGAGGCTTAGAGAAGTTAACTCATTTAATTCTCCAGCAGTATACAAATAGAATCAGGCATATTCCAGATGTGTCTTACTCATAAGCCCAAGACTGAAATTCAATCAGTACCTGTAAGAGTGGCCCCACTCTGATTGGTTCATGTAGGTGCCAGCCTGATCAATATCAGTAGTTTACAGCTGGCCTCCACTCTTAATGGTCAATGAAGATGATAGTCTGTCCCATACCAGTTGTTTATGGCGGCATCCACTCTCACTAATCAATGCAAGTGCCAGTCTAGTCTATACCCATTCTTTATAGTCAGCATCTTCTTGGGTAGTGAATCAGTTGATGAATATTTGAACATCATCCCTGCCCCAGCCCGTACTCTTTCAATGATGCCTACATAGTTTCATGGTACAATCAAAAACAAGGATGGATTAAATACGTGAGGGGGATTAAGGAGCGCAGTTGTTGTGATGAGCACAGGGTGTGGTATGGAAGTGTTGAATCACTATATTTCACACCTGAAACTAATATTGCACTGTATGTTAACTAATCAGAATTTAAAGAAAAACTTAAACAAAGGGAGGCGATCACTGAGATTTTTGTGGGTCACAAATTTGAAACTGCGGGGAAGAAATAAAGGTGGTTTCTGTCATATCACCCTTTAAGCTATGAGAAATTTCATGGATAAATGCTTCCGTCTCTTCTTCCTTTTTCCTTACACACCAAGAAATAAGCAGCCATGCTTTAAGTCTTTTTTCTCTCCTTTCCTAGGTGGTCCAGACAAAGAATAGATCTATCTGGTAAACTCTTATCTGGTAAACTCTGTCCTAGAAGACTACCACAGGCAGTCATCCTAAACTACAATGTTTAAGGGGTTTAGCAGAAAACAGGAATCAAGATAAACAGGAAGTCGTCTAAAGAAATATAGGGCCTGTGCTGACATCTAAAACGTGTAGATGTCATATGCCTCTGGCTCAGGTTTGTGTAGACTAGATGAGTTTTTAAAAAGGACTAGAGAGGAAATAGCCTGAATAGAAATCACCACAAATGGGATCTAAAACCAACTTGAAAATTCAGCTGCCCTGTTTATTCTCCCACTTTTAAAATGCAAACATAACTCCAATTTTTTTTTTAACGTTTTATTTATTTTTGAGACAGAGAGAGACAGAGCATGAACGGGGGAGGGGCAGAGAGAGAGGGAGACACAGAATCGGAAGCAGGCTCCAGGCTCTGAGCCATCAGCCCAGAGCCCGACGAGGGGCTCGAACTCACGGACCGCGAGATCGTGACCTGAGCTGAAGTCGGAGGCTTAACCGACTGAGCCACCCAGGCGCCCCTCCAATTTCTTAACTATAGCATTCCATCTTTGACATACCAAGGCAAACAGAAGGCCAAAATTTGAGCCCACCCCCAAGTTCTGCCAACACAAAGCCAAAGTTAAAGCTAAATCAACATCCAAACATTATATTGGTATCCAGTGCAGCATCAAAGGTTGATAATGACATTCATAAAACTGAGGCCTTTTCCTCCCTAAGAACCACAAACTCAGATCCCACCAGGAGGTGTTGACGGAGTAGTTTAGACTTTGCTTAGGATTTGTGGGATTCTGCAGATCTTGTTCACCCCTTAAGAGCCTTCCCTGAAATCACTGGGAGTTTTAAGCTCATAAGAGCTGTAGAACTGGGTCCTAAATGTTATTTTCATAGCTCCTCTGTGGCCTACCGAGGGAGTAAACAAAATGCCACTGAGCTACCTGCTGTTTTGTGTCTCTCATTCCCTCCAGCCAAAACAGAGGCAGAGGTGACTTCACAAAGGGTTAAAACTCATGAGAAATGTTTTTTTTTGTAATTAAAATACCGCAGGAGACTCACTTCTGTACCAACAATGATTATCTGCCTTTTTTTCCTGCCTCTTCGTCTAACAAATACATTTTACAGGTTTTACAACGTTCTTTACAACTCACCTAAAACACATAATTTTCCTCCTGCTTATATCACTCGTTTATTATTTATTTATTAGATTTATATTGTGCTTTCCTCCAAAAGGCTCAAAGCAGCACACAGCCAACTCTTATATAATAAACATTTCATTAAACTCTTCTTAAAAGCTATAAACAGGGAAGTAGCCAGAGTGGGGGCCGAAGAGATATGAAGGACAGTAAGAAGGAAGAATCAAGGGTCAAGTGAAATAAGCAACCAAGTAATCAATATATTAGCAGGCCTGGTGATCAGAAAGTCCTGTCCTGACCCATCTACAAAGACCCTGACAGTGCCTTCTATTCTGAGTAACAGAGCCAAAATACCCTATTTCTGTGTGGGGGTGAGGCATGGGTATGCTGGGCAGTGGGGAGGCGTGGGAGTATGCTCATTATCTCTCAGGGCTAGCAAGAGGGTATGTGAAAACAAAGATACCTACACAGACAGCTGTGTTTTGAAAGCCAGTGGAAAGACATACATGGTAATGCTTTATCACACATAGCCAAAACGTTAGCTTTTTGTTGTTTTTTTTAACAAATACAATTTACGTTTCATCCTCGGTTCTGTTGAGGGTATGTGACTTCTTCCGACGGTTCTGTAGACTTTCGGAACCAGGGCAACCTAAAAGTTCAAGGATTCTCAAAATCAAAAAGTGACCAGGCGACTTCAGCTTTTAAATCCCAGGTCACATTGATTTGACAATGCCGTATGACAAAGCCACTGACATCCCGCATGTGTGATCTGCACCACAGTGGGAAGGGAGCTACACTCTCCCAGCAACTGCTGGTGGAACTAGTCCGGAATGAGCAAAGAGGGAATGTATTCTAACATGCAGAAAAAGGGGAAACCACCATTCCCCTTAGGTGGAGCAGACAATGTAACTCTCCCGTCAGTAAAGGAGCAGAAGAGACCACAGCCAGGAGAAAGAATCCCCACGATAGGATTAGTGTTGCCGCTCTTATGCTCCAGGCTCTCTTGTGCTCCCCTTACACATGCTAAACTCTGTAATCCTCAGAACAAACCTACAAAGTGGGAATGACCACTTTCCTAATTTTATAAATAAGGAAACTGAGGCTTAAGTTATTTGCCCAACGTCACTCAGTTAGTAAGTGCCTGAGCTAGGATTCAAACCTAGCACAGAAGCATAGGTGGAAAACCACAAACATAAAAAAAATCATTCTGTGAGTTGACAAGGAGAGAAGTCATGGTGGATCAAGTCTCCCCACTTCGACGCTGCTAGAGAGTTAACAGCACAGGGGGAGGTTAGGGGCCACAAATAAAAATCTTAAAACAAGGCTGCAGCAAGCTCAGTACAGAAGGGCATGAACAAACTGCCTCCAAAAGACAGAAGACCTATGGCAACCCTGAGGCCCTGTGAAGACAGGAGCTCAGAATGGACCGGTAAGGTTATCCCTAGGTTCTACATGAAAAGGATCTGGAAACTGGCACCTGAAATGTATGATATCGTCTTGTATAACTGATTGCAGATTTATTCCAAGTTAACTTCTAAGTTCCACAGAGTCATCCTCAGAAATCCTTTTGTAACCCCCTCAATATAAAGACCATGCATTGGGCACTTACTAGGTACCAAGCATTTGACATACGTCATCTTATTTTTGTTGTTGTTGTTGTTGTTTGTTTTTAATATGAGAGAAAAAGAGTTGGGGAGAGGGGCAGAGGGAGAGAGAGGAGAGAGAATCCCAAGCAGGCTCCACGCTCACTGCCAAGCCCCCCACAAATGCAAGATCATGACCTGAGCTGAAATCAAGAGTCAGATGATCAACCAACTGAGCCACTCAGGCAATTCCACATCATCTTATTTAAACCTCACAGCAATGATATAACATAGATACCCTAATTTTCCCCATCTTACAGATTGGAAGCACAGAGAGATTGAGTAACTTGTACAAAGTCACACAGAGCTAGTAAAAAGTAGAGTCTGGGGAGTCACGTGGCTTGTTCTGGCCCCCAGAACTGTGAGAAAATAAACCCCCCAATTTATGGTAATTTGCTACAGGAGTTCTATGAAACTACTACAAGAAACTCTCTTAGCTTTGTTTAGCCCAGCGTTTCCCACATGGAAAAGATATGTATATATGGAGCACAGGCTCATCAGCAGTAGGACAGAGACCAGGGCTCCAACTCCATTAGACCTCCAGCTCCATCCAAGGTGCTTCCTCACATCCTGCGGTTGTCCCCTGCGCTTATCAGCTGCCCCAGAGATGGGATGGCACACTAGACTAGTCTCTGCTTTTTAGCACTAAAAATAGAACCGGACACCTCTTCCAACGGCTGAACATCCTCTAATAAAGTCTCTTGTATTCCTTGAAGAAATTTACTGAGTATTTTTCCAGCCAACAGTGGAAATTAATTTTTTGTTGTTGTTGGGGGGAATTTTGGCAAGAGTGTTCAAGAAATCAATGACAAAAGCAGCTAGTCCAAGGTAAATTGATGTCTCAGATAAACTTGAACTTACTGAAATTACAGGTGCAGCTCAATCGTCAACCCCTCACTACCACCAACCTTGCCGAAAGAAAGGGACAAAGGAACATGAGCCTCTTCTGTGTGAAAAGTGACAGTTTCACTTCTATGATTACAGACTCACTAATCCCTTTCCTTCTTTTCCTTTTGCCTCCTCGGCCTCACCCTCTTCCCTAGGCATACAGACCCCACCAGAAGTGATTCCATTCCAGCCCTAGTGAAGGGGAAGGAGCTTCTCCTACCTTCCACTTGATAAGCTGCAGTGGACGCCCCCCATCCAAATCCTGCAGGGAAAGCCATATTTTCAGAAGAGGGCCAGCTAGACACTCAGCCAAATGGGAGTTCTGTGCCCTTTAGTCAGAGGAGCCCAAGAAATTGTGCAAACAGTTTGGGGACTCACCCGGACCAAAGTCTCAGGATGCAAATGTGTATGCAAACAAGAAGGGAGCCAGATTAAATGATCACACTTGACTGGCCTTGGCCTTGATACAAATCCAAGACACTTTGTAAGGGCAAGCATTTCCACTTTCTTCTCTGGGCACACCCTGATTTTAACAGAGTTAGACCAGCCTGGATGCTTTGGCAGGGCACCCATTCATCCAATCTTATCCATTTTATTAAAAAACATGGACATTGTTTTTAAAAGTCACATTATCCTACTAGAATTCTCCGTTAGCCAATTCCTCCCAATTCCTAAGCCCCACTCCCTACAAGTAACAGTTTGCAACTGTCTCTTCTGGAATTTTCTCCCATGTTATTTAAACAATAAACTGAGATTACTGCTTCTTTGTTTTCAATTTTAGATAATAACGATCGAATTCTGGATATAGAGGTAGAAGATCAAGCTCACTCTGTCTCCCTCCCTCTGGCTCTCTCTCCTCCTCTTCCAACATGCTAAATAAACACTTGATATTGGGGCTCCTGGGTGGTTCAGTCAGCTGAGTGTCCAACTTCAGTACAGGTCATGATTATCACTGTTTGTGGGTTTGAGCCCCACATCCAGTTCTGAGCTAACTGCAAGGAGCCCACTTCAGATTCTGTCTACCTCTCTCTCTGCCCCTCCCCTCCCTTGCTCGCTCTCTCTCTCTCTCTCTCCCCCCCTGCATCTCTCAAAAATAAATAAATAAACTTCCAAAAAGTTAAATAAATACTCGATACTTACATTACTATGACCATGTATGGTTCAAAGCTGAGCCGTGAAATAATAGACCATGCTTATGTGCAACCTTTTATTTTCTCTGGGGTTAATCAACTGCCTGGTTTTTATATTGAATTTTCTGTATACCTATCACTAATTCATCCCCAAACACTCTGAGAGAACGATAAATCTCTGATGTTCAAACACTTCTATTTTCCTGCTCATTCTGCACGATTGTCGTTCAGGCCACCACAGAGCTACGTAATCTGCAACCCCATCACCTCTTCTCTGTGCTTTCTTCCTCTTTGTCTTTTCTCCGTGAATAACTTTCTGATAAAGGAGGCATGAGAAGTAACTTTTTGGAAACTCTGTAGTTCTGGAATTATCTTTATTCTAATGTCACGCTTGATATGTAGTTTGACCACTATGGGATTCTATGATGGAAGTAATTTTCACTCAAACTTTCACAAGCATTGGTTCCTGGCCTTCTAGCTTCTGGTGTGGCTATTGAGAAGTCTGATGACAACCCAAGTCCTAATCTTTTATATATAACCTGTTTTGTAACCCATCCCCCCTTCCCTGCCTCCCAGGCTTCTATTTCTGAAATCTCACAGTCATGCGCCTCGATGTGGGACTTTTCCTCCACTGTCCCAAGCATGCAGCATATGTATCACAGTAACTCAGAATGTGGACAAGAGGGGAAACTGAGGGGTGCACGAGAAGGCTCTGTACTATCTTTGCAACTTAGCTGTACATCTAAAATTGATCCTGAAACTAATATAACACTGTATGTTAAGTAACTAAAAATAAAATGAAAACTTAAGGAAATAAAAAATTCTTTTTAAAGGCAAAATAAAAAGTTCATTTTTTTTAACTGCCTGTGGAGAGAGGAGTTAGGCAAAATCAAAGTGAGGCTAGTTACTTATTCAGTTCCCCTACATCAGCTTTTAAATCATCCTACACTGTGTAATGAGAGGAACACAAGATTGGAATGGGGTATAACTCATTGCAAATCCCACCCTGTCCAGTTATCCTAACCCTAAGAAGAAAGAAGAGGTTAAATATAGAAAGAAATGAGAGAAGACATTTAAAATATTTAAAGGTACATGTTTGGTGAAATAAACACAAAAAATACAGGGCATACTATTAAAATTAGCCCCTATAGTCATTCAGTTCTGAAGCCATCATCATAAACTGAATGAAAAAAAATTGAAATATTTTCATTATGAAACACTAGATGGCAGTATTGCAATTATTTTAGGTTTACACATTGCCCTTCGAAGTGTTACTAAAATTTAGTTATCCCACCAAAGACCACCTTCCCCTGCAGCCCCTAGCTAATTGCTACTGTTCTTCTAATGATTTTTCTCCAGAAAGAACAATCTACCTTCTTAGCACTCCACAGCCTCTGAGGTTACTTGACCACAAATGGCAGAATTCAATTTCTCTCACCTCTGATCTGATTCTCTACTATGGCATTCTCAAGCAATTTGGCATCAGGACCTCGTACACTCTTCAAAATAATCGAGGCCATTAAAGAACTTTTTAAAATGTGGATTATACTTAACAATATTTACCATTTTAGAAATTAAAACAGACTTAAAATTACCGATGATTTCATTTAACATATAGCAATAAAAAGCAGGGAACAGAAATAACATATTTTATGAAAAGTAATCATCTGATCCAAAACAAAAACATTTAGTGGGAAGAGTGTTTTACATTTTTGCAAATTCCTTTATACGTGGTTTAGGAGAAAACAGCTGGGTGCCCATAGCTGCTTCTTACTCTATTTGTTGCCTGTGTAAAACTCTACTGCACACTCAAACAACTGAGAATAAAAAAGGAAAATCATGTCTTCATATTTATGAAAATAGTTTTGACCTTGTGTACCTCCAAAAAAAAGTCTCAGAGACTCCAAGGGATCCGTAGACCACACTTTAAGGACCTGAGCTTTCCTGGTAGTCTCTTCCTTCCTCTCTTCTAGTACCTTCCTTTGCTATCAACAAGCCTTCTGTATTCTTCTGCCCTTACAGAAAATTCACACCACTAACAGTCCCTGCACTGAAGTCCTAATGGATATACAACATATAAATATGCAGCCACAATACTGAGTAAAAATTATCTTATTTGGGGCTCCTGGGTGACTCAGTCGGTTGAGCACCCGACTTCAGCTCTGGTCATGATCTCACAGCTCGTGGGTCCAAGCCCCACGTCAGGCTCTGTGCTGACAGCTCAGAGCCTGAAGACTGCTTCAGATTCTGTGTCTCCCTCTTTCTCTTCCCCTTTCCTGCTCACGCTCTGTCTCTTTCTCTCAAAAATAAATGCTGGGGGAAAAAAAGAATTACCTTATTTGTTTACTTTCTTTATACAAAAAGAATTCTGATTTTATGGCCCTATCTAACAAAACTGGCTATAATTTGTCATTATGTAGGTCCCCTCCACTTCATTTTAGGGCCATTCAAGAAAATTTAGATCTTATGAAGACCAAATTTTAAAGATGCTTAGTGTCCTCATTCTCCCATCTCCTAGTTTGGGCCCATCTTGCTCAATACCAAGATGTCCACTTTCCAAGCCTGCCATGGGTCCTTCAAGCCCACTTACTCTCTGCTCGTGAGGCACAGAAATCCCTCTCAATGGGTATAAATCTGAGACCTTAGGTTCAATTCCCACCTCAAAACCACACAGTAATTCCTTTGAGATCCTGCCACCTTCCCAGGGTACGGGCTCAGAATAGCACTCCAGACCCTGCTAGTCACGAGAGTCACCAACCTGTGTCCACCTTCCAACTGGAGGGAAATAAGGTACTTGCATTATGGTTACTTGCACAATGGCTATCAGAATGTATGCTCTCACCAGACGTCCTAGGAATCCCAACAGACTATATACCCAGTGACCTCTAGGTAAAAATACGTCTTGCAGAAACTCTTCTCTTTGTTAACTGCAAAACAAGCCATTCTTCAAGGATTCAGCTCAGTAGCTATGACTTTCACTCTCCCAACTTACAATGCTGAGAGTCAAAAGCCCTGGCTTTCAAAATGTTCCTGTGAGGGGCGCCTGGGTGGCGCAGTCGGTTAAGCGTCCGACTTCAGCCAGGTCACGATCTCGCGGTCCGTGAGTTCGAGCCCCGCGTCGGGCTCTGGGCTGATGGCTCGGAGCCTGGAGCCTGTTTCCGATTCTGTGTCTCCCTCTCTCTCTCTGCCCCTCCCCCGTTCATGCTCTGTCTCTCTCTGTCCCAAAAATAAAAAAAAAAAAAAAAAAACGTTGAAAAAAAAAAACAAAATGTTCCTGTGTACCTGTGTCAGGAGAAAAGCAAGTTTCTAAATAAGCATTTTTCAGTCTGCAACAAAGACTCCTCTGCATTAGCCAAAACCTTGTCCAGCTGGGCACACAATCAAACCACATTTGTCAGCTCCCTTATAGTTAGACGAGGTCACAGGACTGTCTTGACCAGTGGAATGTGGGCAGAAATAGTGTGCACCCTTCCGGGCCAGGTTGCTGAGATCTGCCCACATCATCACCTGTGTTTCATGCATAATACCATCATTCTCCTTTCGTCTACTGACTGGATACACAGGCTACAGGTTCCACTGAAATCTCTGAGGCCCTAGGCAATCCTGAGATGGAAGGAGCCTGGTTCCCTATATCACTGCATGGAGCAGGGCAAATGCTCACTCCATAAGCAACCCACTTTGGTTGAATGAGAAATAAATGTTTACTTTGCTAAGCCACTGAGATTGGGGAGTTACCAATAAACACACTTTCTGAACAATGACTATGATTTTTAAAAAAGAAGCCTAAGAAAAAAGTTTAATTACTTCAAAGTATTCTTCCCCCCTAGCAGGGAGACTCTTTGGTCATATCACATCACTGGAGAAAAAAGACAGTGACAGGGAAAGAGAAGGGGGTGGGGCTAGTATGAGGTAAACCAAAGGGCAAATCTACCTCAGGTTGTTTGTGCATTGGATTATTCATCTTGACTTTCTGCACTTGTCAGGAAAGATCTAGTCAAAACTTGACGTTGAAGAGGCACATTTTACAAAAGTGCTTCCCAAACAGAGCCCTTGATTCCTGAGAGCCATCAAGCTATTTTTAATATTTCAATAATTATAATTGCAATTGTACATTCGCTTCCTTTCAGGTCTCCTAAGCTTTCTAAAACTCCAATTTTATTACTTTAGGCTGGAATTATATGAACTCATTGTGGTAATACCAGCTTTTTTCATGCATGAAAATACAAAAATGAATTCTTTATAACAATGCTCTCAGTTTCTTAGTAGATAGAATCTGTTAAAACATGAAGTCCAGAAAGTAAATCCATTATAAATGGAATCTTTGATTGTGAAATTCCTGACAACCATGATGTGTGTGCTCACGTGTGTGGGAGACAAGGGGTAGGGGCATTTATTAATCCAGACCACCTAGGATTCAATCAACCCTCAAGCTTCTGTTGATAACAGAATCTGATTTTCCTTTGGCTCTCTGCCTTTCCCCTGTGCAGACCACATAATTCCAGAAAAGCTGACACCGCACCACACCCAATAATCCACCAGCTCTGGGGATTAATTTTAGGCTATCTTCACACCTCTCATTGGTTAAGGGATTGGATTAAAGGTGGGCTTGAAACCCAATCAAACAATAAGATGTGAGAAAATGTACTTTTAGGGGTTCTGAGTAAGAAGTTTTTTCACTCGGGGAGCCTGAGTGGCTCAGTCGCTTGAGCGTCTGACTTCCGCTCAGGTCACGATCTCACAGTTCGGGAGTTCGAGCCCCGCGTCGGGCTCTGTGCTGTCAGCTCGGAGTCTGGAGCCTGCTTTGGATTCTGTGTCTCCCTCTCTCTCTCTGCCCCTCCCCTGCTCTGTTGGGCTCTGTCTCTCTCTCCAAAATAAATAAACATTAAAATTTTTTTTTTTTAAGTTTTTTCACTCTTCTATAGAAGTTACCTAAACAGACATCCTCTTCCTGCTACACACGAATATGGAAGTTTTTGGCAGCCATTTTTTCATAAACATAAAGAGGACTACCTTTGGGATATGGAAGAAAGACAGAAGGAACTCTAATTGCCTTTACGGTTTAGACCTACTTGGATTGGGTTTCCTATTAGTTGCAACCAAAAGATTCATATACAGTATATATATGTTGTGTGTCTATATCTGTATCTGTCTCTGCATATACATACATATATATGTACATGTGTATATGTGTGCAATATGTATGTGCATGTGTTCATATTTAGCCATGCATATGGTCTGATGTAGATATAGACGTATATAAGTGAGTATGGACTTAGATATATGAAAGTGGATGTGTGTACATATACATAATTCATATGTGTGTCTATACATCATAAATCCCCTCCAAATAAAGAAATTTACTGGATATTTTTTCTAGCTGTCTTGAATGCTGGCTCATGTCACCAGGCAGGCAATGAAGATATATGTGAGATAATTAATGGCACACTGAAGTGGGATTCAATTACATTATTTGCATTTATTTATTGAAGGCCATACGCCCCATAAGATTTAGCATGGGTGCAATATAAAACAACAGCAGTGCATCAATCAACATTTCAAAAAGTCATACTGTTATATAATTAAAGATTACTGCTGAGTAATTTCCAAAACAAACAAAAAGATGCTCTGTCCTTTAAGGTGTTGACAGGCTGGTACTAACAAAGGCATACAAGTAATCACAAAAACCTCTCAATACCACTCAAAGTTCAACTGTTGAGCTTAGCAGCTCTAAGAATAAAAGGCAGTCCGAAGAGACAGAGGAACTCATAATACTTTTGGGAGCCTTCCAGCAAATATCTACAGCTATAGTATCAGATTCTAGTAATAAGGCATTTTAGGACATTATCCATAGTGCAGTGACTCTGTCCACGTCATTAACAATCCAGATTCACCAGAATTATTATTCCACATACTCAAGATTTAGCTACTCAGATCATCCTCCTAAAAAAACTTCCACCAATGTAATTTAACCTCCATTTGTATATCTATGGACTATTTGGAGAAGTGCTAAACTGAACTGGAATTAGGGTTACAAGTGAGGTGCCTAGGAGAAAAATTTAAGGAGGTACACTCTCAGTCCTGGTCTTCATGTTAAATACCAGAAACAGAGTCCTCAGGCTCAAAGGCCTTGCTACAGACCAGGAACTGGTTTTCCTTTTGAACTGTTCATGGCCATGCACAGGTGTGCCATGTGCCTCAGGACTAGACTGTAGCTAATCCACCTAAGTCCCATGAGCATTTGCACATTTGAAAGTATCTTTGATTGTTAATCTTGCTTCAGGGATTGGGTTTGGAACTTCAAAAGCATTTTCTTCCCATAGTGAATAAAGCAAAGCATTGGAGGCCCACAATCTGAAAAGGAAGTGTAAAAGACTAGAATGAAGCCAAACACGATGTAAAACCAGAGTGAAAAGGAACAATTTCAGTGATCATAAAATTAATTTAGGGGTTCCTGGGTGGCTGAGTCGGTTGAATGTCTGACATCGACTCAGGTCATGATCTCATGGTTCCTGGGCTCGAGCCCCACTTGGGGCTCTGTGCTGACAGCTTGGAGCCTGGAGCCTGGAGCCTGCTTTGGATTCTGTGCCTTCCTTTCTCTCTGTCCCTCCCCCACTCGTGTTCTGTCTCTCTCTCAAAAATAAATAAACATTAAAAAAATTAATTTAGATGAATTGTGTGGAAAGAGCAAGCAATGACATACAGCATGTGATGGCCTAGGAGAACCTGCCCAGACCTGTGTCTCTTGGATCCTTAGTCAAAGAGCACCAGATGGTCTAGACAACATTCTGAACCTTTTGCTTGTCCTCTTCCTACTTTCTACCCCATGCAGCCCACCTCCAAATACCGTTGACTCCAATTCCTTGACCTGTCTTAAATACGTCCATTCACCTTCATCTCTGTGACCTCTTAATGCAAAGTCCACAGAAATCCTCTCAAGACTACAAAGTTCCAAAGGTGCTAACTCCCAACTTCCAGTTGTGTTCCCATCCAAGAGCCTCTAGAGCAGCCTGAGCCATCTTTCTAAAACATAAATTGTTCAGATTGTCACTTGCCCCTGAAGTTCAAACTTCTTGACCTGCATAAAGCCTGCAATGATCTGGTTCCTGCCTCCCTTCCATTGACATCCACACCAGTGTTCCTCTCACAAGCTCTCCTTCCTTCAGATCTTCAAACCTACCATGCTCCATCTCTTCTTCAACACAATTCTTAACAAACACTGCTTCTTCTGCCTGGAATATGTTTCTCCCTTTATTGTGGCTCTCACCACTCTTCCATTAGCCAGCTGAAGGTTTCCTTTTAATGTTTATTTATTTTTGGCAGAGAGAGACAGAGCATGAGCAGGGGAGGGGCAGAGAGAGAGGCAGCCACAGAACCCGAAGCAGGCTGCAGGCTCCGAGCTGTCAGCACAGAGCTCCGACGTGGGCTCAAACTCACAGACCACGAGATCATGACCTGAGCCAAAGTCGCACGCTCAACTTACTGAACCACCTAGGCGCCCCTGAAGGTTTTCTTTTTAAGGGCATATTCTCCAGAAAGAGTTAGGTGTCCCACTGCCCCAAGCTCCCATTGGACCTTGTGCACCCCTTATCATAACACTCATGCCATTTTATTTTAAAATGTGTTTAGTGGTCTGACTTCCCTATCGGTTTATAACTCTTCTAAAGTAGAGATTACCTTACTCAGGCGAGCTAAAAATGAAAGACTCATTTGGTATATGGTTTCCCCGAATTCATCAATTTAATCACCAAATGGGTAATGATCATTTGTTATGAGCCAGGCACCATACTAAACCCTAGGAAAAAGTGGTGAACCGATCCAACCAAGTCAATCCCTGAACATAGTGTTAGGGCTTGAATTATCTTCCAATTTACTAATTAAAGGTCCTCAACTTTGTTTAATAGCATCCCATTTTTATCCCAAGTTACTCAGGGAGGAATCAAAGAATAAGAGTTACCAATAATTTTCCTAAGCATATTATGGCCACTCCTTCTCCCAACAAATTTACAGATTCAGAGTAGAGAAAGGAGACAGGTAGGGAAGAGGGAAAGTGTACCAAAAACTACAGGATGCTATTGTACATTTGACGTCATCAACGGAGAAAGCAAACCCTCTGGGACCATGGCCTGAAGTGGATTTAGGATTTAGGCTCAAGGAACAGATGATAAGGATTCTTCTCTGAGCACTCCACCAGAAAAGCTATCTGTGATGCTTCTGGGTGTTAGGGAGGCTGGTTTAAAAATCCATCTGCCCAATTTGGTGTGCTGATGGTATGGGGCATCTCTCTGCCTCTGCACCATGCAGGGAGTCCCCCCTCACTGTCCTTCATAGGCAGCTCTGTCCTGTACTCACATTCCCTTTATTTGGGAATCCCTGCTTTGAACAATGGTGCATGATACAACACCAGACCTCAACTTCTGCTTTGGTTCATAACATTTAGAGCTAAAAACTGGTCTGCTCATTTTCAATAATTATATAAGATTATTACATTCTCATTTCCTGTGTGAGTTCTATGTGGTTGTATTCTAATGCCTTTTTGCATTATAATCTTTATATGTAATAATCAAAATGTATAAAGCATGAGCAATACATTGATATTATTCCTGAAATAAAGGGGAGGTCATTAAAATATGCCAAAACAGTTAAGGTCAGCATGAAGAAGCTTGTGACAAATGAGAATTTTTCCTGAAAACCTCTTTTTAGAACATTCACTTCATGTGCTTAGAGTTCCATTGAAGAGACAGATATTAATACACACAAGCAAAAAAAAAAAAAAAACCCACAAAAATCTAATTACAAATGTGATTAAAAACAAAAGTTTTAGCTTCTGATAATGGCAGAGTAGCTTGTATCAGAATTACCAATTCCAACTGTAAACTCTAAATATAACACCAAAGACAACTAAAGATAAAGTAAATGTGGATAGCTACAGGGGAAGAGACAAACCATAAAAGAAGGGAAGTGAAGCAGAGTGTGATCCATTTTTAAAGGTTTTTACCCTGAGGACACCCCTCATGGAATTCAAGCAGGAAACCTCTGTCCTCTGGCTTGAAGGGAAACAGGGAAAGAAGTCTGAAGGAGGAGAGGGGGCTGGAAACTGAGGGGTAAAATCCCAAAACAGAGGAAGCTAAAATTTAGTAAAATTGCCATGTTTTCATTATATTTATGGGTTACCTTTTACTTACAACAAATGATTCTAGTTTTCTATATGCCACCATGATATAAATATATTTATAAGCCCATTTTTAGGCTAAAAAAAAAAAAAGGTTGAGTCAATGTAAAGTAAGTAGTAATGAAGGTATGAAAAAGCCAATTGCACAAATTTTAAAAGTGTACCCAAATGTTTGAAACTGGGGCCAAATGGCCAAATGTCTTAGGCCATTATTTTCACCCACTTTAAATCCACGCACAACCACTCATTTCCCCTCTGTCTTATGCACATTTTAACAGTAAGGAAGATGTTGATTAGCTTTGCCTTTGCCACTTTTTATTGGGAAGAAAATTTGAATATGCAGTATTTTTAAACCTCAGATGACACCTCTTTTCTAGAATAATGACTGGACAAGGTCTATGGGCTTGGGTGTCACATGACAGGCCCCATGAAAGGGATAACTTTGCTGTTTCTTACTTATGTAAAACTTGGATGCATTTTTTATTATTTATTTATTTTTATTTTTTAAGTAATCTCTGTACCCAGCGTGGGGCTCGAACCCACAACCTCAAGATTAAGAGTTGCATGCTCCACCAACTGAGCCATCCAGGCACCCCTTTGGATGCATTTCTTGGCCTCTCTGAACCACAGTTTTCCCTGCCAAGGAGGGATCATCATTCTTAGCTCATGGGCTTGTTGTGCAGATCCAATGAGATGATACATGTGAAGCTCTGTGAAAAGGGCCAGGCCCACCACTGATAAGCTTCATCAAAAACAGTCATGGGTAAGACATGCTATTTGTTCAAAGTAGCAGTCTCAGAGGGCCATAAGGACAGCGGTGAGGTTGGGCAGGGATTCTTTTTCACAGCAGAGAACATCTAAAAGAAGCCAATTCCCTAAGTCAGTTTAGTTTGGCAGTGGAAGGGAGACAGGTGGAAGGCAGAGGACGTGTGAAAGCAGACAATTATGGGGTGTATGGGAGCAATATTTCTCCAAGGCTCACACTTGTGAATGGCTTCTCTCCTTAGACACAGCTCCTCTGACATGGATTCTCCCACTTTTACAATTGCTGTACCTGCTCTTGTCTAGACAAATCCAGCAAAGGAATGGAGCCAGAACAGAAGTCACATGTGTGCATGGAAAAATGTACCCTGCTAATTCTTTCCAATGTCCAGTGTGATGTATTAGGTGCCCTCTCTTTTGCTGGACTTGTGGCCTTTTGCCATTTGTTATTGCAATCGAATGTAGTCCAATAAACACTGTGAAAATAAATCTCTCAGCTATCCAAAAAAAAAATACAGTCTTCCATATTCTCACACTCACATCTTTCCTTTCCTTTTTTTTTTTTTTTAAGTAAGCTCTATGCCCAACGTGGAACTTAAACTCACGACCCTGAGACCAAGAGTTGCATGCTCTACTGACTGAGCCAGCCAGGCACCTCTTGCACTCACAACACTTCTGAGGCCAGCCATGTGGGTCTTTTCCCACACCGACCAACTCCAACACCAACAGGGGTCCTACAATTCAGTAGGACAATTCCACCTAGAGTTTGCATCAGATCCCGTAAGTTATGTGCTCAGTCCCAGGGAGGGCCACCACCTCAGAGGCCAGTTGCAAGTCCCAGTTTGTCACCTATACTTCGGACAAACCAGCTAGAAGTTGAGGTTCCCACACTCCTTCTAACAATTCAGAACTCAGGGAAACACTCACTCATGTTTATCAGTTTGCTATATAATAAAGGATGTGATAAAGCACACAGAGGCACAGCCAGGTGGAGAGATACACAGGGAAAGGTCTAATAGAATCCCTGGTGCGGGACCTGTTGTCCCCATGAAGTTGGGGTGCTACATGTCCCAGCTTGAATGTGTTCACCAACCTAGAAGCTCTTTGAGCCTCCCATAATTAGGATTTTTATGGAGGCTTCATCATGGAAGTATGATCAATTATTAACCCCACTTCTAGCCCCTCTACACTCTCTGGAGATTGGGGGTGAGGTTGAAAGTTCCAAGCCTCTTCATGGCTTGGCCTTTCTTGTGACTGGCCCCATCCAGAAGCCCACCAAGAGTCCCCTCATTAAAAGCAAAAGATGTTCCTGTAATCTAGTAAGTTACAAGGATTTTAGGAGCTCTGAGTCAGGAAGAGGGGCCAAAGACCAATATAGATATGTCTTGTAACTTCACATCAGTGCAATCTTATAAAAATACTGAATCCTTGGGGTCACTCATTTCCATATTCTAAGCAATATTTGCTGCACTTGCTATAATTAAATTTCAGTGTAAATAGACAGTTTAAGAAGTTCTTTTTTTTTTTTTTTTTAAGAAGTTCCTTATGTAGTTTTCTCCTGGGGTTGGCCTTATATCCTTTAAAGAGGCAATCAGAACTGTAAAAATGAGAGAACAAATAGGGAATATTGAGGATGAGATTTGGCCCCTTCTATTTTAGTGCATTTGGATATTACTTTTGTTAGGACAAAATGCCAGCGTGTGTCAACACATCCATTTCTGGATCACTTTCCCCAGCTTTTGTTTTATTTCTGCCTCTGTTATTCAGAAGCCTGGAGGCGTCAGCTAAAAATAAGGACTTTATTTGATGGCATAATGGCTAATACATGAAGCAAACACTTAGTTTGGGTTGGGTTTTTTCCCAAACCAATCGACCCCTAAATCAATAACTTAAAAAAAAAAATTGGATTGTCAATGATTGAATGGCAAACATTGTTAAATTCCTTCCCAAAAGCCTTTATTTCCCTACAATGTTAATTTATTTCATTTTGCCTCTGGTCTATTGAGCTATATCTATGTTAATTATTTTTTTCTCATTCTCTCTTGTGCTGTTCTTTTCTCTTCCTCTCATATATATGGATAGAAGCTTCCAAAAACTCTAGTGACTGGAATTTTTTGGCAGTAGAAAGCAGGACACTCACCAAAGTCCTTTTTCCTTCATGGCAATCACTCATATATGTCCTTACTAAGAATAAAAAGCTTCACCCACTTAAAAGAACTGTGATTCTATATTTTACGGAGTTTTTTGGTGCCTTAACCAGAGCTGTCACTTTTGCCAGGCTAAGGGAAAAAAACATTTTTATTTGCAACATTCTTCATAAATATGCTCTGTTTGGCTTTTATAGTTAAAAACGCATCATTTCATCCAAGTGTAAATATTTTCTTGGGATGAGAAATCCAATAAAACCACAGGTCCCTGGCCTTTGTGGTTGGTATAAAAAAGCTCTGCTTTTAGAGCTTTCAGTCTCCAAACGTGACAGCCGCAATTTTACTTTAAAGGTTATACTTTGCATTTTTTTTAAAGTGTTTGCAAGATTTATTCATATGTGGTTAAATGTTTCCACATCTCTGAAGTCACCTGCTAGGTTCAGCCCCACTTTACATATGGGAAATCATTTATGGGAAGGGAACAGTATTTCCTTTATATCTAGCCACAAGCTGGATCAGCCTCACCTTCACAATTAACTGAGCTTCCAAAATCATTATCCTGGTGTGCACTGTGATTCTTTTCTTCCTTCAGAAACAGAACAAAATTGCCTTATTCCAAGACCTTACTTTAGCTTTTGAATATCAACAATGCTTTCACTCTTCTGAAATGTTTAGCTGAGCCTGAGGAAGGGTGGTGTAGTACAAAGAATCTGTACATGTTGCAAGGTTCCTTAGCTTCTCGGGGCCTATTTCCATATGTGCACATCTGGATTTCCTCCCTCCCATGCTTCTCTGGCTTCTTCTTGATGTACAAAAAGACACATCTGCATATGTCTTAGTGGTGAGGTTATGGTATGTTCCACAATAAGTATACATTATATAGTAGAAAAGCAAAAGCATTTTTCTTAAAATGAGACCACATGAGGAGTAGACAAATTCTACTGACCATCAACAGACCCTGATTCTAACCACCAACAGTCTTCAAAGCCAGCTGTGTGAACATTCCACTCCACCCCCTCTAGAAAAGAGGGAAAACAGAACTACACAGGCCTACTGTTCTCTCTGGAGCACTTGCAACAACTGTTTTGAATGGCAGCCTAGGCACATTGAGTAATAATGTCACAACTGACTGCCAGTCATCTGGGGCTAAATAAAGCTAACATTCCAGCAGCTCTTACCCTTTCACTACTTGGTCTTTTTTTGTCCACTTTAGAACATCTTATTTTTTTAGGAAGCAGACTTGCTTGTAGTACAGCTGTTCTTTGTGCCACATGGTAGAGCAGTGAACTACACAGAGCTCCCTTCCAAACCTCTCTCCTCTTTTTCCACAGTGGTCAAATGGAAGTAAGACCTTCATTCAGAATCATAAAACCTAGAACTGAAAAGGCCCTATTCATGGAGCTTGGAGAGGAATCCTTGGTTAGGGTCATAGAGTCTTTTGAGCTACAAATAATATTAAAGGTCATTTGGTAAAGTACCAGCATTTATAAATGAAGAAGAGGGCCAGAGCATTGCCTGGAAAAGCATTGTGATAAGTCAGCAAAGCCAGAACTCAAGTCCAGGCTTTTCCATTCCAAGTCTTGTCTCTTTCCAGCATTTTCATCCCCTTGGAAGACTCAGTCAATTCTTCTTATAGAAGGCAGAACACATTTCTACCGCAGAGTCCATGTACTAGAGGAGCCTTTCCCAAAATTGCTTTGATTTTTCTTAGCTTTTTATAAGCACTTATATCTTTACTTGGTAGTTCCACTTTTCAACAGGCATATATCTAACAATAACCAAAAGATCATGAAAATTCCACTTGAGGCCAATGTGTCTTCATTGTATGTTTTTTGTTTTGTTTTTTTTGTTTTGTTTTTTAATAATCCCCCCTACTCTTTCCTTCTCTCTCTCCTATGTATAAAAGTAAAAACTGCAAAGGGAGAGACAAACCTAGAAATACGTGTTGACATATACACCTGGTACTAGGTTTCACACAGTAGAATAAAAGAAAGTCATGACATTGTGGGACACCCAAATGAATTGGTAGCACATTGACTAGAAAACATTGAATCGGGTCTCCAAACCAGGAAGGTCATTTCAAGTAATCACCATATTTTGCACAAATATCTCTTGCTAGGTCAACATACTACCAGAATTCTGGCACTCCATTTTGTTGGATCAACACTATGCTTTAAAGGGAAAAAAAAAAAAAGCCCACCAAAATGCTTTTTAAAAAACTTTCCTGCAATTTAAATCATTCTATAAAAAGTGTCAAAGAACTTACTTGAGTTAAATTATGTAGATAAGAATAATACCTTTTGAAGCAAGGTAACTTGCTTTTGACAGGAAGGAAAAAAGTCATGCTTCCCTAAATCAGATCAATCAGCTCTAACACTTGAGCTTTCTACCTCAGTCTAGATTTCACATTCCAGAGCACAGCCTGATTCTAGAAACCCATACTACAAGGTCCAGTTTGGGTAAGAGAATGCAGTAGGTTTTCCAAGGCAAGGATTGACGATTTATCTCTCTTCTCCTTTCTCTCTTCACAGACACCTAACATAAATGAGAATAGCTCATAGATAAACTACAGATGTTTGAGGGAAGAGAGAAATGTCGAAAAAGCATACACATAATGCTATTCTTTCAATGACTGTTGGCAGTATGTGTGGGACTGTGTTCACAACGCTCAAACCTACAACAACTTTAACTATTTCACTTTGTCTTAAAGCTCTTCCATTTTTCATGATGAAACTAGGTATTTGGAGGGAGTGGTGTTGAAAGAGAGAGGGTTGAAAGGAATCAACAAGTGTAGCCCAGGCATTATCCTATCCACTTTGCCAAGCTGACTTAATTCCTCTCCACAACAACCTTGAAGGCTAAGAAGTCTTACTCTCTTTTTAAAGACTTAGAAATGGATGGTTACCAAGATTTGGAAACTTCCTCAATTCAAAGCTGGGGAAGAGCAGCATGGGGATTTATTTGACAATAAAACTATTGGCTTTAACCTAAATCTCCAATGTGTGATTTTAGCTCTTCACTCCTGGGCAAGAGGACAAATGAGGAGGACACACCCATTCTTACTGTGAAACTGAATTCCTAAAATATCACCATTTTCCACTTAGGCAAAACCTAGACTCTTCCAGACAAATGATGGCTAGAAAGGAGGAGGCTTAGCCCCTGAGGTGGAATTGTGTGCTCATGTTTATAAATGAAAGAAAAGCCATGTGGAGTGTGGGAATTGTTCTGATTTACAGTTCAGGAGTCACTAGAGACAAAAGCCCCAGAAGGCCATCCTCCCTTTTTTTATGGGGCACCAGCTGTTGCAAAGATCATCTTCGTTTGGAGCTCTCACTTCTGACTTCCTGGGCCATTAACACCTTCCTTTAAAAAGCCCTACCTCCCAGAAACCGCTTCCCTTGTGGAACAGAGGCTTGCAGTCTCTCTTCTCAGGTAGATCTTTAGCTTCTTGAGTACAAACTGGCCTGTGGTAACTATTTTGATATCTACAAAGGATCTCGACTTGCATTCTGGTGGTTTTCTTGAATAAAGCTGGTGAGCAGAGGGGAAAGGATTAGAGGGAAAGGGGTAAGGTTTGGCTAATGTAAAACAAACAGGGAAAACCACAAACAAACAAATAAACAAACAAAAACTGCTGCTTTCCCCAGCTTTCCAAGCTCTGACACATTTTTTCAAATCCATTTCCATAAACCATCTTGGCCACTTGCCTCACTTTATCTTCTTAAAATCATAAATTAGACAGACCGTCATTTAGGCATGGCTCAAATACATTCCATCAGCAAAATGTAATTTTCTGTTGGTGGGCAAGACCAGACCGTAAGACCTCATGATTTGTGATCTGTTCATGGTGTACATAAGTCACTCTAGGAAAACGGTTCAACAAGCTGGATCCGATGCCTCTGGCAAGTATCGCCTCAGTGGGTGGATGTACCTATTGATGTAATGATGTAAGGAGAAAGCAAAGAAAGGGAGAATACTTGTTCTTATTTATGATCAGAAAGTTTCCTGGAGATTATTTCTGTTTGCCTTATTTTATAAATGAGGAATTTAAGACACTGGCTGACAGCTGCTAAAACCAATGCAAGTCGGTCTCATAACTCATTGCCTTCCACTTGCTATCACCATGTACACCTACCTCTAGGTCAACTATAGATGTTCATAAAAGGATCAGCATGCTACAGAGATCACTTTAACAGCTACTGGGAAACCTGTAAATCCAAATTGCTACTTTCAAATAAGTTACATACAGATTTATATTGCGACTGCTTTTACAAATCATTATTACAGATATCTGGTCAAGCTCAGAAGTAATTCTGCTGTCTTGATAAGGCTGCTTATTCTGCATCTACATTAACCAAACTCTAAAACAGCTCTTGCTCCTGGGAAAATAGTGAGGGGTGGTAGTTACACGGTTGCATGTTCATGCCATAGTCCATGAGTTCAGATCCAGGCTCTGTCACTTACCGCTGTAAGAACTTGAAGCAAACTAGTCCTCGATTTCCTTATTTGTGAAATGTAACAGTACCCACTTTGAATAATTGTTACTATTAATTTATTTTATTCACAGGAAACATTTAGAACTGTGCCCCATATATATAATCATTAATGTGAGCTTTACATTCATGCCGAAACAGACATCTGTTTCATTGTGGGAAGAAGAACAAGATGGTCTAAAGAAGAAAACAAAATAATGTAAAATTCCAGGGCCCGCCGTGAGGATACTCAGAAAATATTGAGCCTGAAGTCAGAAGATCTCAATGCACTCTGTAAGGACAGGGCATACTTGGGGAAGTCTCCTTAAATCTCTGTTTCTCAAGGTACCTCATCTGCCTGCCTTGAATTGGTTGAAGGATCAAATGAACCCTTAGCTGAAACCTATTGTAAAGTGAAAAACATGATACAAAAGTCAATTTGGTTATTTGTCTTGGTGTTGATTTTTACTAAAATTAATCTGACAGGAGTTTTTATTGAAGTCTTAGAAATTAATTCTGTATCAATCTGCAACTCTTTAAACACAGTTTTGATCATGTCTTTCCATCAGCGGTTCCTACAAGTAAAATAAAATTCCTTCACCTGGAAGTCAAGGCTTTCCCAGATTTGGCAAAGCATCTTTTTCCAATCTTATTTCCCTGAGTCTCGTCAAAGTGAATGATTATTCATGATTCCTGTCCACAGACTGAATATGTATTTATTCCTTCTCTAATGCTATTCCTGCCATTTGGAATGCTTTTCCCTCTCCATCTTCATCTGTCCAATTTTCATTCGTCCTTCAAGATTCAAGTGTCATTCCTATGAGATCTTATCTAATTTCCCTAGAGTCAACATTATATTTTCTTCCTTCTCTGAACTATGCCAGTGCTTTATTTATAATGTCGTGGGAAATCAGGGCTCATCTGACATGCCATTGCACGTCAACAGCCATAGCAAATGACTTGCGCTTCCCGGACCCACTCTGCTCTTCTCTCCCGGGAGTGCTTGCTCCTGCTGGCTCTATAATCTGTCATGCTGGCTCTATAATCTGAGATGCCCTCCCTCATCTTGTTCACTTAGTAGACTTCCAGTCTTGCAAATCATAGTCCAAGTGTTACCTTGAGTTAAGTAATGGCAGAGTTAAATGCTTCCCAACATCTCATAGCACCTAACAGACTCTGAGCACATCAAGAATCAGTAGAAGGTGTAGTTTTTGACACTTGACAACCCTGTGTTTGAATTCTAGCTCAGTCACTTATCATTATCATTCTGATCATTTTTATTAAGTTAGTTACACCTACTCTAAACTCCAGTTCCTTCACAATAAATAGAAAGAGTTTGAGAGACAGAGAGAATATTAAGGAGAAACTACTATAACAGCTTACAAAGTCTTGAGACTCTGCAGCATTGTGAACAAAACACTTTCATATTTAAAGAATAAATATAAGACATATTTCCACATAACTCTCTGTTGGCTTCTATCATAATATATCACAATTGGATGGGTATTGACGTTCCCTTTGTTCCATGCACCACTGAAAAGCAACCACCATGGAACATGAGAATCCCAAAGCCTGACAAACACCTGGGTTTGACTATCAGCTCTGTTGCTTGAAAGTGGTGGGGCATTATGCAAGATCTTTCAGCTCTATGCCTCAATTTCACTGCCTGTAATATGCAGGTAATATTAGCTATGTGGGAGGGTTGTTGTAAGGATCCAGTATGTATAAACAGGAAGTTCAGAAGAAAATACAAGACACAGGAACTTGTCAACATATGAAAATTATTATTTATTTGTAACACCAGTAGCTAAATACAGAGCATAACAGATGCTAAAATAAATGTGTTTTGAAGAATCGTGTAAACTTTTATAAAGTATTAAATAGATAGTAGTAATTATTATGACTATTGACTTGATGAGATTATTTCAGCTCTGAGATCCCATTCCCAGCTGTGTCGGGCAGAAAACTTAATTTCATCATTTACCTGAGTCCCTGTGAATTGGGCTCCAGGATACAGATAAAAGACATTCCGTATTTTTTTCTTCTTAAACATGCTGGGGGCACTTGGGTAGCTCAGTTAGTTAAGTGTCCAACTCTTGATTTCAGCTCAGGTCATGATCTCATGGTTGTGAGATCAAGCCCCACATCAGGTTCTGCACTGACAGTGTGGAGCTTACTTTGGAATTCTCTCTCTCCCCCTCTCTCTCTGCCCTTCCCCTGCTTGTGTGCACTCTCTGTCTCAAAATAAATAAATAAACTTCAAAAAAAAATAAAAATAAATAAAATAGGCTAGAAAATACCCCTGAACCGGTTATCAAAACCAATTGCCTTATCTTTAGGCACAGAGTTAATTTCTCACATTATCTATCGGCAGATTCTCTACAGGTCAAAACAAAGAACGCTGCATCTTAAATTCTTCTGGAGATTTTTTCCCCTAGGTTTTTTGGACTAACCTGGATTTGTTTGCACTAAGGTTATTCTCTAAGGTTAGTCCTAGTAGCTAACGGGCTCAGAATCTTGTTGGATTCTATGGAGAGATGACAAAACAAGAGACATGTTCCCTTCCTTCCAAGAGCACATGGTATTCTGAGCTAATATATTTAAATTAAATAAGGAATCAAGAGAAGCTGCTGATTAGAATCAGAACCCATTGGTTCTTGGTTTAAGGCTGAAAACTTGCCATATTCTTACTCTAGGCCTTTGTTTTTCACTATGAACAGAATCTTCTGATTCTGATTCCAGTATTCTACACACTGCAATATCACATCTACAATTTCAACACCAAGTTTTACAAGAAAGACATCTCCTGATTGCTTCTTGCTTACCACATGGGTGTCCGTTTCTGATACGTTTCAGATTTTTTGCAGATTCTAATGTCTTTGGCAGCATGCGTGTTGTCTTGGACACTTGTCCATTCACTCACTTCAAACAGGGCAACATTGAAGGGGACAGTGAGTTTTGGTGTGAACAATAGAGAAACGAAGCACCATATTATAATTTTGACTCTCGGTGGAAGAGCTTTTGGGACAGTTAGCTTAGTTTTGAATTTCTGAACTCTAAGAGTTACCAATTTCATAGAATTTATGCTAATATGTGCCTTGTATCATGTTAACTTTATGTTTAGCTATTTAAATGATTTGTATCTTTATCTTATCTCCTCTAAAAATAGCCAATATTTTTAAGTGCTTAATATGTGTCAGACCCTCTTCGGTGTCATTGAGTCCCTACACAACAATCATATAGGAAAGGTATTATTAACTCCATCTCACAGCCGAGAAAACATAGTAAGGATTTAAAATTTGCCCAAGGACCTATAGCCAAAACAGAAAAGCAAGATTGGAACTCAGTTCTTCTGATTTCAAATCCTGAATCTTTAATTACTATGTCTTAGCAGCTCCCCAACCAGATTGAGTATTTCTCTACAACAGAAACAATATCTTGCTCTGATATCTGCATCTCTTCCTAAAGCCTAGCATAGGACCTCTTGCCTAGTAGCTTCTTAATATATATTTGGGATGAAGAAGAAAAAGGAGGAAGGAGTAAGAGGAGATAGATTCTAAGAATGGTATAGCCACTGTACAAATGTTTCTCATTTCTTGAAGGAATCCCCCTTGCTTTTCTCAAAAGCCTTGGGCTCCAGCCAACAGTGCCCACTTGCTGCATGGGGGATGAAAATGAGAGGTGGGCGGGTAATGCGTTTCTAATTTTCTGCATGGATGCCTTAGTTACTATTAAGATATTGTCAAAGGGAAGTAATTTCAAAGAAGAGAAGCTAGCCTGATTAAGAAGTTCGATTAAGATTGACTTTTGAGAATATTAAAAGCTCAGAGGAAAAAGAAAAGATTAAGATTAGGAGCCTTTAAAGGAACCCTCAGATATCGGAATACCAGAGGACAGCTGCTCACTGGTGTAACACAGAGCCTTAATATTGACACCTTTTAAGTTAGCAATCACAACACAAGCATGCATTGTCATTCCACTCAATGCCACGCACAGCCATGTTAGCTGTGATTCTAATAAGCTTGGGGTCTCCGCTCAGAGCCTCCCTGCTTACCTTTTCTCTTGCTGGACCACTCAGGACTTAGACCTTAATCATAGCACATGGAGCTTAACTTAGTTCCCCTCCTTAGATGTTGTGAATTAATTTTTTCTCTCCTTAGAGATCTGCCGAGACAAAAATAATCACCCCAACTACCTCTCATTTAAAAGATACACTTACTTTTAACCACGCATATTACCATATGTCAAGCTCCTAATTTGTGGAACCGTTTGGCAAACTGTCCAATTCCTCTAAACATCCTCCCCTTCCAACCAGTGCTGCCCAGGAGTGGATGTTCTGGCATTCGGCATCAGGAGTGAAGTCAAGAAAGGATGTCAACAACTCGTCTCCTGGAGAGATCTCAGAAGGGGAACCTGTAGGAATCCTTTACGGACAGCTGACATATAGATCCATACTCTCTAACCTCTGCAAAGCCTACCTATTTCTCTGTCTGGATTTTATATATTTGGCAGCATTTGGAAGCTGCTATTCAAATGGACTCTAGCCACCCACTCTATGGTCAGTTCAAGTGTACTCCAAGTGCTCTAACACTAGCAAGTAAGGAGAAAGCTGTCAGGCTGGTTATTCACAGAACCAGAGCTGGGAGGAATGCCTAGGAAACTTATTTCAATTAAAGCATTGGGCATCCCTGGGAGGGACAGGAGCTAGGAAACTGGAATCACCAGGAAACTTCAAGGTCCTTTTCATTTTTTTTTCTTCCTCATTTTACTTCAGGGAAAGAAACAAGGTCCTGAGTTTCAAAGTCCCACACTTTTACAGAAAAAGGGAAAATGGCATTGTCACGCTAGGAGTTTATAGTGACAAATGGAAAGCTTTTGTGTTACTGTACACATGTGTGTGCTCACTTGGTGCAGCAGAGCAATAATGTCTTCCTCAATTTACTCAGAGAAATGTGAATCCGAGAGTGACAACAGTTTGCAACCCGCCACATACTGTCCCCATTCATGTAATCACCTTCTGCTTTTAGAAACCCCAAAGAGGGGGCACCTTGGTGGCTCAGTCAGTTAAGCATCCGACTTCAGCTCAGGTCATGATCTCAGGGTTCATGGGTTCGAACCCTGCATTGGGGTCTGTGCTGACAGTTCAGAGCCTGGAGCTTGCTTCTGATTCTGTGTGTGTCTCTCTCTCTGCCCTTCCACGCACCCCCCCCCCTCAAAAATAAATAAACATTAAGAAAAAAGAAACCCTAAAGAGTGCATATGTTTGGCAAGTGAGGATATGCACCAGAAATATATAATATGCCTTAGAATTAGACAGTAGAATCTTCAAATGTTACATCTACTGTTCTGAACACAGTAACCCCCCCCCCCAATAATTCTAAGTTAACAGTTTTTGTTTCCTCTGGATGCATGTATGTGTGGTGTGATGTGGTGTGTGTGTTTTAGTCAACTTTAAATAACTTTTACTTTTTCATTTCTTTGTTTTAAGATTTTATTTTTAAGTAATCTCTACACCCAGCATGGGGCTCAAACCCACAATCCCAAGATCAAGAGCCACGTGCTCCACTGACTGAGCCAGACAGGCACCCCCACCTGTCTCTCATTTCTAAGAAAATGAAGAATTATTGTATATACGTTAGAAAGAACAGAGAAGCAAAAAGAAAAAAAGAAAAACCCCACTCACAGAGGTAGTTAAGATTTAACATCTTGGAGTACATCTTGTCAGTGTGTTACATTTTGTTCTTTTAAGTATAAGAAGCCCATTTCATTACATCTTTCTTCACAGTGTTGTTCACTAAAACATGAAATGACTGTTTTTTAGCCCATTTTTAATATATCCAGAGTAGATCTGAAGGAGCAAAAAGATGGGACAAGTGGTCCACGCATACTTGCATGTGCACAGAGAGCCAAAGAGAACATTCTGCTTTAAAATGGCTTAAAAAGGATACTTAAAACTAAATATGGTGACTTGAATACTTGTTTCCTTAGCACTCAATTCATGCTTCTGTTAAATATTCTATTAATCGGGGTGCCTGGGTGCCTCAGTCGGTTAAGTGTCTGACTTCAGTTCAGGTCATGATCTTGCGGTTTGTGAGTTCGAGCCCCACGATGCGCTCTGTGCTAATAGCTCAGAGCCTGGAGCCTGCTCTGGATTCTGGGTCTCCTCCTCTCTCTGCCCCTCCCATGCTCATGCTCTGTCTCTCAATAATAAATAAACGTTAAAAAAATTTAATATTCTATAAAAATTAAAATGTAGGGATAAAGTCACAAGGCCAAAGAGAATGGGAAAAGGGCAAGAAATTTTGAGAAATTAGAAACCAAATGGTCAAGTAGTAACAGACTTAGCAGAACAGAGAAAAAACATGAAAGCACAGAAGCAAGCTGAATTGGTCCTTGGACTTCCAAAATCTAAAAATGAGGTGGTAAATGGGGCTAAAAACAGGAGAGTTTACTGAAAATCTGTCTAATAAGCAGCAGGAACCAACAGTATGATAGTCTCCAGCTCCCTACCTGCCCCATCACAAAAAGCCCCCTTTGCCAATTTCCGTGGTATAAATACCCCCACCATGACTAGGAACATAACGATACTGAACACAGAATTGGGATAAGATAAGCACACTCAACTATAGAGAACTGGTTCAAGGTGGCTCCATCACACCTCTGGTTTGACCCTATTAAGAAGTAGAAGAATGATCCTTCTCCTTCTGCAGCTAAGGAATGCCTACCTATTCTCTGAAGACATCCAGAGAGAGACATAGGACTCAGGGACCCAAGGCTCAATTAAAGAAAAGGTGCATCACTGAAAAAGGAAGCTACATGGAAATGCATTCATGGTACAGTCCCTTTCTCTTCTTGGTTTCCAGAACTTCCCACAGGCTGGAGCTTGGAGAATCCCTTTCTAGGGAAACAGAAAAAGAAGAAGGAAGATCCATAGATAAGGCTTTTGAAGGGTTCTTCAGTGAAACAGCCTAGCCACATCACACCAAAGTGAAACCTGTAACTGAGATGCCCCACCCTCCTCCAGAGCTTCCAGTCAGCTTTTCGGTGCATCGCTTTCCAAATAGATAGAAAACCATACTGGTGTTGGTAGTATTAGTATTGCTATTCTGAAACAGTATACTGTGTATAAAGTGGAACAAAATACATGCATGATTGCAGGATATTCTGCCATCCTCTGTCTTTGAGAATCAGAATTCTTGATGTAAGAGAAAGATTAAATGTAACAAAGAAGGAGTTAAACCCTCACAATGATGGTCAATTGATTTTTGGCAAAGATTTCAAGGCAAATCAACAGAAAAAGGAACGTGCCAAGAAAATTGGATATTCATATGCCAAGAATATAAACTTCGATTCACACTTCACCCCACATATAAAAGGTAACTCAAAATAGAATACAGACCTCAATGTCAGAGCTAAAAGTATACAACTTCTAGAACAAAACACATAAGGTAATCTTTGTGACTCTGAATTAAACAAGCATCACTTAGATAATGACACCAAAAGCAAAATCTGTAAAATAAAAATTTGATAAATTGGATATTTTTAATAAATGTTATCAAAATTACAATCACTCTTCAAAGCACACAGTTAAATAATAAAAAGCTAACACAAGTTGGGATAAAATATTTGTAAGCCATATCTGATACAGTTTGTATCCAGGATATAAAAGGAATTCTTGAACTCAATAAAAAGTCAATCCGATTTTTAAAATGGACAAAAAATGTGACTAGAAAGTTAAATATACCCGTGTTTGATAAGCCCATAAAAGATGTTCAACATCAGTAATCATCAGGGAAAAGGCAAACTGAAACCATGATGAGATACTACTATGCAGCAACTAGAAATAGCTAAATTCAAAAACACTGCATCAACTATTAGCTAGGATATAGAAAACTGGATCTCCTATATCTTGCTGGTGGGAGAACAGTCTGGAAACTTTGGGAACCAATGTGGCAGTTTCTTAAAAAGTCAAATACAAACTTACTATACAAACCAGCAATCACATCCTTAGGTATTTACTTATGAAATGAAGAGAAATGAAAACTTCTGTCCACTCAAAGATGAGAATGACCACAGCAGCATTATTCATACTTGCCCAAAACTGGAAACAATCCAAATATCCATCAACTGGTAAATAAACAAAATGTGGTATAGCCATACAATGGAATGCTAGTCAGCAATAAAAAGAAATGGATTAGTTTTACATACTACGAGATGAATGAGCCTAAATCAAGGCTAAGAGCCTCCAATCAAGGCACACCCAGAACCTACTCTTTTCTCTCCTATAAAGCTTTCCCACTCCTCTGTGTGCCTTTGAGTCCCTGCCAAACACAAGTGAGGATGGCTGATTCCCTTCTAATGTAAGTTCAGAATAAGTGTACTTTGCTCTTCTCGTTTGGTTGTTCTCCACTTATTTCTGCAACACACACTGGCCACCCAAGCCACAGGCAGGACTGACCTGGAGGAGAGATCCACCAAGCCCTGAAAACAGAAGCCAACAATGCTGAGGCCCTAGGTGTCTGGAACATTTACAGAAAGGAAGAATATGGAGTTCAGGTGGGGGAATCTCCTCAGCCCATGATTGCTTGTCTTCGGAAACAGCAAAGAAGAGCCATAGCCAGTCTCTCCAAAGCACAAGGCCCAGGGCAGGAGCCCTCCCCCCAGGTCTATGCAAAGTTCTCTTTCTATACTACTCTGAAGCAGACCTGGGGGAGATTGGCTTTTTTATGAGATCACAGGGATAGGAGCTTGATGTCAAAATTCGGTTGACTTAAAGAAAATAAATCATCTTTTACCTAGGCATCCAAGAGTGCTTCGGAATCCATCTGATTTTTTGTGACAGTCTCAGAATTCTCAATGACTGCTCCTGAGCCTGGGCAATGTCTTCTGCAGACAGTCGTCCCCATGCTTGTGTGAGGCAGGTCCAGCTAACCCTATGAGCAGAACCAGGGTGCCTCGCATTGCCTGACACTGCCTGCCGGGGGCCACCTACGACTCTGCACACATGGGGCTGGCTCCCTATTTCAGATTCCCACTTTGGTTGTTGCCTTACATCTCCACTCCACCCCTCCAAATGTTCATTTGAACCCTTTCCTCAACACTGAACATGCCAAGGCTTTCCTCATAAAACCACAGCATTAGCCCATTTTGGTGCAGTTGGGGTTTCAGTCACCAAAGTCCTGCGGGACCACAAGTGCATTAAAGAAAAAATTATTCAGACGCTCATTAAAGACACCAAGGTGAACTATTCAAGAGAAACTATGCAACTGGGGTTTAGCAGTAGGGAGAGAAACTGGACTCAAATCCAAATAGAAAAAGGACAAGTGGAGATTTATAGCCAAGGAGCAGAAAGGAAGTCCGTGGATGGAAAATTACCAAGACAAAAACATCAAGGCTAGGGGGATTCTTGCTAGACCAACTAGACAGGATTCCTGTTGAAGGCAAGCTAGGATGATAAGACATTGAGGGTGGGGATAAGGAATTTGATCAGCTATCAAGGGTGAAAGATTTTTGCTAAACTAATCCAGGAGAATTCTTGGTAAAACTGGACTAAGCAGGCCAAGGACAGATCCCAAGGTCAGAGCCTAGTCAAAAGGAGGACACAAAGGAACCTGACTCAGGTGTTGTCAAGGAATGAATCTTTGTCAAGTGGACTTCACTATCCTTTTTACTTTTGACCAAGTTTGTATGTACGTATGTATGCATATATATACAGTGTAAAATGTGATATTTTTGTAGATGTACGCATTGTAAAATAATTACCACAAACTAATTAACATATCCCTCACCTTCTAGAGTTACCATTTTGTATGTGTGTGTGATGTGAATACTTGAGATCTACTCTCAGCAATTTTAAGTACACAGTGCATTATTAACCCTTCAGTCATTATGCTGTACATTAGGTCTCCAGAATGTATTCACCTTATGACTGAAAGTTTGTACCCTCTGACCAACATCTCCCCCATTTCCTCAACCCCAGCCTCTGGGAACCACCATTCTACTCTCTGTTACTACAAATGTGACTTTAATTCCATATATAAGTGAAATCATGCAATATTTGTCTTTATGTATCTGGTTTATTTCCTTTACCATAATATCTTCAAGTTTATTCATGTTGATGGTAAGGATTCTTTCTTTTCCTTAAGACTGAATAATATGCCATTTATATATATATATATATATATACTCCACATTGTCTTTATCCATTTATCTGTTTGCAGACACTTCGGTTGTTTCCATTATCTTGTCTACTGTTATCAATGCTTCAACGAACATGAGTGTAGATATCTCTTCATGATTTTATTTTCTTTGGCTCTATACCCAGAAATGGGACTATACAGTAGTTCTATTTTTAATTTTTTGAGGAACCTCATTCCTATTTTCTTTTTAAGTTTATTTATTTATTTTGAAAGAGAGAGAGTGCATGCATGAGTGGGGGAGGGGCAGAGGGAGAGAGAATCCCAAGCAGGCTCCATGAGCAGTGTGGAGCCTGAAAGAGGACTTGATCCCACGAACTGTAGGATCATGACTTCAGCCAAAATCTAGAGTTGGATGCTTAACCAACTGAGCCACCCAGGTGCCCTATATATTTTCTACAGTGGCAACATCTATACTATTTTCCATAGTGACTGCATCAATTTATATTTCCACCAACAAAGCACAAAGATTCCCTTTTCTCTAAATCCCCACCAACACTTGTTCTCTTTTTTCTTTTTGATAGCAGCTATCCTAATAAGTATGAAATGATAACTCATTGTGCTTCTGATTTGCATTTCCCTGATGATTGGTGATGTTGAGCATCTTTTCATATACCTATTGGCCATTTTTAAGTTTTCTTTGGAAAAATGTCTATTCAGGTCCTTCGCTCATTTTTACATCACATGGTTTTTTGGGTTTTTTTGTTTTGTTTTGTTTTGGTTTTTTTTGCTATCAAGTTGTACTAGTTCCTTATATATGTTGGATATTAATCCCTTTATCAGCTCTATGACTTACAAATATTTTCTCCCATTCCACAGAATGACTTTTCACTTTGTGGATTATTTCTCTTGCTGTGCAGAAACTTTTTGGTTTGATGTAGCCCCACTTGTTTATTTTTGCTTTTGTCACCCGTACTTTTGGTATTGCAAAAAGTTGTTGCCAAGACCAATGTCCAGGAGCTTTTCTTGTATGTTTTCTTCTCATAATTGCACAGTTCCAGGTCTTATATGTAAGTGTTTAATCCATTTTGAGATGACTTTTTCATGTGGCATAAGGTAAGGGTCCAATATCATTCTTTTGCATGTAGATATCTATTTCTCTGAACATCATAAATTGAAAAGACAACACTTTCCTCATTATATATTGGTGACTTTACCAAAAATTAGCTCATTGAATATGCATGGGTTTATTTCTGGGCTCTCTATTCTGCTCCATCATCTGTTTTTATGTGAATACCAGATTGTTTTAGGTCACTATAGCTTAATAATATAATTTGAAATCAGAAAGTGTGATATCTCCAGGCTTATTCTTCTTTCTCAGGATTGTTTTAGCTATTCAGGGTCTTTTTTGGTCCCATACAAATTTTAGTATTTTTCTGTGAAAAATGCTGTAATTTTCATAGAGAATGCTCTAAATCTATGGATCACTTTGGATAGAATGGATAACTTTTTAAAAATTTTTAAAAATTTTGGGGCACCTGGGTGACTTGGTCGGTTAAGCATCCGACTTCGGCTCAGGTCATGATCTCACAGTCCGTGAGTTCGAGCCCTGCGTCAGGCTCTGTGCTGACAGCTCAGAGCCTGGAGCCTGTTTCAGATTCTGTGTCTCCCTCTCTCTCTGCCCCTCCCCTGTTCATGCTCTGTCTCTCTCTGTCTCAAAAATAAATAAACGTTAAAAATTTTAAAAATTTTAGGTCTTCCAATCCATGAACACAGGATATCTTTCCATTTATTTGCATCTTTTAGAATTTCTTTCATCATTGTTTTATAGTTTTCACTGTACAGATCTTTCACCTCATTGGTTAAATTTATTTCTAAGTATTTTATTCTTTCATATATATTATTGTAAATGGGATTGTTTTCTTACTGTCTTTCCAGATAGTTTGTTAGTGTCAAGAAACACAACTGATTTTTTGCATATTGATTTTATATCCTGCAACTTTACTCAATTCATCCATTAGTTTTAAGAGTTTAGGGTCTTTGGGAATTTCCACATAGAAGATTGTCATCTACAAACAGAAATGGTTTTATTGGCAGCACAGGCTAGTGACAGAAAGCAGGGCCAGATTTGGGCTCCAGAACACCCGCAAGGGCCTGGGCTGTCAGAGTGTGCAAGGATCTGGCTGTAGTCACTAGCTGTAAGTGAGCAGCAGTGAAGCCTATATCAGGAGTTTGGCCCAGCTTCTGGTGCACAAGTAGCTATGGGGACCTGAACTGTTTGTGTGCATTTGTGTGGCTGTAGGGGTTGGCCCCAGGAACACACATGGTGTTGGGGGGGTGGATGTGGGGGCCTAGACGGGCGTCGTGAACATGCGCAGCCACAGAGGCTGAGGCTGGCTGCTGCAACACAGTGGATAACAGAGCTCAGAACCCAGGGTGTCTGTGGGAATTCTAGCAGGGGGTGGGGATGGAAAGGGACTCAGGCAGCTGGAGTACAGAAATGCAAAAATTTGCAGAGCATTCAGTGCTGAAATCACAGGGGGTCCATGGTGGCTTTGCTGGCCATTGGTTTCTTCAGGAGCAAAAACTGCTGGAGGCTTCTGTGGAGCCGTCCCCTGAGGTTCGTCCACAGTGATGAAATCTACTGAGGGACCACAGCATCCACAAGGGCTCTCGAAGAGTTCAGTATCAAAAGCTGCTGAAGTCCCGTAAGGCTGCTGAGAACTAAAATCGTGCCCATCCCGTGATTGATACTGCTGATAGCTACAACCTTCTTCCTTGCTCCTGTCTGTATATGCCTCAGCTACACCACTCTCTGAGTCAGATGAAACCAAGCGCATCCGTTATCCTGTCCAAAAGGCTAGGGAAGCTGGGTGCTCACTCCAGCGAGGGGAAATCCCTCTCACCAGGGAATGCCTCTTGGCACTGACCAGTGCCAGTCTGGAGGCTGGGATGATGCATGCAAAATGAAACTGCTCTTCCTACCTATTTTGCAGTCATTCCAAGGTTTTTTGCTCAATTGTGTTGCTGAAGCTTCTTAAGTATACTCCTGAGCTACCCCACTAAGCTATTTTCATTAATGAACAACTGTTTAACTGTTACTCTTTGTGGGGAGATAGAGGCTGGTGTCACCTGCCATCCTGGTGACATCATCGGACATGACTCTCTTTTCTCACTCTCTGTTCTGCATTAGATCACGGGCCTACCCAGAAGCTATTGCTGCCAAAGTCATCCGCCTTCCCCTCACTTCCACTGTGCAGGGAAAGCCCAGGACTTGGAGGCAAGAAGATCAGAGTTTGAATCTGGGCTCCACTACTTATGGTTGTAGGATCTTTTGTAAATCATCTGTCCATGTTTAAATCATTTATCCTTATTTATCCTTATTTGTGCCATGTCCTCGTGTGCAAAACGGGAATGGATAATATCTTATTGGAACAACTGATGTTTATACTGGAGATGGCTACATTATAGTGACTGGCATGTATGTAGTTGGTGATCTAAATATTTACTCCTGCTGCTATTACTACTGTAGTTATTGTGTATCCTTTTACTGGACGTTCTGTTAGTGCTATCTGATTCAGTTTGATGCCTAATTCCTGTCAAAATGTTGCTAAACAAGTGTATCAAATTGTGTATTTATGCAGCTAAGAGAGAATTCTGCCCCCCCCATCCCCCCCCCCCCACACACACACACACTGCATGTCAGGAAACAATCTTGCATTGATAGAAAGAAGGATAATGATACCCAATGGGTCATTTTCATGTCTAATTTCAGTCACTCTATGGTTCTGCAATTGCTATAGCCAACTAATCAACTAAACATAATTATGCACTATTCCAAACATATTATGAAGTAATAAGACCTTTATTTTTCATTGTGCCCTGAATGCTTGTATCATTAAAGATGTAAAAACAGAATTTAATTTGGACTCACAGAATGGAAAATCAAAGGAATGAAAGAGAAGATTAAGAGGGTCTAGATTATTTTTCCTTTTTAGTTCTGAAGGATATAAACACCTGCACCTGTACAAATTTTAAAAGCATGTAAATAGCCTCACAGCTCCAAGATCATACAGGGGACTCGCCTTATTCAAGTCATTATTGTAGGAATTTTATCTTCAATCTTTTGGGAACACCTGTAAGAAAGTATCGCAAGTCTCTGATGAAATGTAAATGATCAAAAGTGTCCTGGAAAAACTAAACACATCTGTATAAAGATCATCGGAACACATCTCGATTATCCTGCAGCCTGGCAAACATGTCTAATTCCACAGTTGTCAAAGTTCAGACTGTGTGTATATACTGGCAAATTAGTTCCAGAAGCATATTAATGAAAGGCAAGAAAGAGAATAGGCTTTTACAAAGTAGTTATGATATAACTCCTGTAGCATATCATTAAACGAAATAATGAATGCCACCTTGTTCCGTAATCTATAATATAGTAGAATAGGTACAGTCATTATTTTCTCTAATGATGAAACCCACTAAAATTCTCATGATGAGAACAGAACAAAGTTATGCATCTTATCCAACATCTTCAATATACAGCCAAGTGCAATAGCTACAAGAGTTGGTATATGCTTTGTACAGAAAACCAAACAAAATAATGCATGCGCTTGCAAAATGAAAAGAACAAAAGCTATCACAAGTAATTTAGAAATTAGCTTAGTAGTTCTTTTCTGAATTAGAAGCTGAAATATGGTAATACTAGGCTCTATCTTTGCAAATTAATAAAATCGTAAGTTAGTTTAAATTCTAGATTTATTATATCCCACTGTTTCCCCTGCAACCTGCTCTAATTTTTAATCAGCACAACACAAAACTGTATGCAGTGCCCTCTCACGTCTCGTTTTGTATTTGTTATTTAAATTTTCTTGGAGGACACTCAGCATAGCTAAATGTCCATCACTCTCTAGGCAAAACCATGCATGAATGTGGATTCCAAATTTTGCCCCCTCTGTTTTACCCTATATGGGAATGCATTAAAATTCTGACTAGCTTTATGAGGTACCATCATGAATAAAACAGAAAAAATTAGAAGTGTTTAAATCCAACGAGTTGGAGCTGATATTTCAGGATCCAGGGAGGTAACACATTGTATTTTTCTTCCCAGCTTTTTACTCTTCTACATCTTCTAGTCTCTCAGAAGTTAAAAGAAGAATGTTGAGCTTAACATCAAAGATAGATTACTCTCGAAAAGGAACATTTATCAGAGAAAATATTAATTGGTTGCTGGAAAGCAGAGCTATGAGAACTAAAGAATCTGCAGTGAAATGGGAGATAAAAGCTAGAAAACATCACTAATGAAGAATGGAATTCCTTTTATGCATGTGGGAGCCTGCATGCGCGTGTTCATTTCTCCCAAATATCTAAGATGTTTAGATGAGCAACAACACGCCGTTAGTTTTGCCAGGCGAGTTTTACCTTTGCCTCTCCTGGTTTGTGATATGAGACTTTTCGCCCCTTAGCCTCCTGACAAAGTGTTATAATTCTGCTCAGTGTTGCAGAATGCCCACGCTGCTGCTGTTCGTGCTCTGTCAACTGCCAAGTTGGGGATATAGGGAAAGTACACCCCTACTTGTAATCCGGGCTAATCTGGGCAGCGCATGGGGGCAAAATGCAAGAAGACCACCTAGTGTCCTGGCAGAACATGCAGGTATGTAAGCAGGGTTTACAAGGCCCCTAGAGTCTAACACATGGTAATTCTCAGCATAATAGCACCCAAGAAAGGGGGTGGGGGGAGTGCAGGCAGAGGCAATGCCTGTTGGAAGTTCTAGGGAAAGTGGAGCAGGAAGATGAGTGTCAGCAACCTTTCCTGCTTGTTAATTTCTGAATCTTTGCCTTAAAAAGCCCAAGAAAGGGATCAGGGGTCAAAGAACCAGACATGTGAAGTAAGTGACTCTCTTTGCTGTGCCCCCTCCTTCCCCAAAGTTCAGATCATCTTTTTCCCTCTTGCCCTTTTCACCTTCCCCCAAAACACAAACGCATACTGATTGGGTTTGGGGGACATAGAAGTACTCAAGAGAATTTTACTTGGCCAACTCATCTTTCCACTTTCTTGCATTCCTTTCTCCCAAATTCTGGAGCTTTCATGCCCCAAGGTCTCAGCCTCAGTATCAATGATAATGATGATAGTTGATGTTTATGGGACGTTTCCTAAGTGTCAGGCACAATTCTCAGTGTCCTTTGTCCTTTTAAATCACATGGGACATAGCAATCCTGTACTGCACACCTATTACCATTCCCATCATATAGATGAGAAAATTCAGGCTTAGTGTTGCCTAAACATAAGTAGCTTGTCTAGGCTCGTGCAGCTCATGTATGGAGCAAAGATTTGAATGAAGCTGGATCTTCTGACTTCAGAGTGCATGCTTTTTTTTTTTTTAATTTTTTTTTTTTAACATTTATTCATTTTTGAAAGGCAGAGAGAGACAGAGCGCGAATGGGGGACGGGCAGAGAGAGAGGGAGACACAGAAACAGAAGCAGGCTCCAGGCTCCGAGCTATCGGCACAGAGCCCCACGCGGGGCTCGAACTCACGGACCGCGAGATCGTGACCTGAGCCGAAGTCGGCCGCTTAACCAACTGAGCGACCCAGGCGCCCCCAGAGTGCATGCTTTTCATCACTCCTTATATTATCACCGTTGCTACCTCTTTCCTCCTCGTCCACACTTAATGTCCTATCAGCTTTACCGTGAACGAAACTGAAGTTAGGTTAGGCTCCTAGACAGTGGCTAGCGATACTAGAGGCACTATTAGTATCAGTCGTCTCTTTATTCTCATTAATAAATTCCAATACGGACGGCCCAGACATCTTGTTCAACGACAAACTCTCCCCTCCCCTTCCGAATAACATTGCCTCGAATGTTTAAGGAATGGAAAAAGTACTGAGATTCTCAGGTTTCCTGGAAGTGGCAGGAAGAGAGCTCTTTTAGGGCCTCAGTCTAGTCCTCGTTATAGGCTTCGGTGGAGGGGTGAACATTACAGCCAAGTGGATGATACGAAATGGTGCGGAGTTGTTTTTTTTTTTTTTTTTTTTCCCCCCCCCGCTGCCCAGAGTTTTTTTGTTTTCTTTGGGTTTTTTTGTTTGTTTGTTTGTTTGTTTTGTTTTGTTTTCCTGCTGCCCATTAAGAAGGACTTGCATTGTCATCATGGAAGTTCAGTTCCGGACCTTTATTCAAGCACAACACAGTGCTGGCTCCTGACATTTATTAATTAACACTGTGTCCGAGCTCAACTGATTTCTCAGGATTGCTAGACAAGTAAAGAGGCAATTACTGGGCCGTAAGATGAAGTCCAAGAAAATGCCAGTCTTCATAAACTACATTACAGTCATCCCCCCTTATCTGCAGGGGATACGTTCCAAGACACCCAGGATTGCCTGAAGTCACCAACAGCACTGAACCTGTATACACTCTGTGTTTCTCTTGCACGTACAAAGTTTTACTTGTAAATCAGCCACAGCAAGACATTAACAACAATAACTCATAATAAAATAGGACAATTAGGACAATATACTGTAACAAGCGTCACGTGAACGTGGTCTTTCTCTCACAAAACACCTTATAGTACCGTACTCACCCTTCTCGTGGTGATGGCAGGTGATAAAACACCTACTCGATGAGGTGAAGCGAGTGAAAGACGCCGGCACTGTGACGTAGACTCAGTCTACTATTGACCATCTGATGATTCGTCAGGAGGAGGATCCTCTGTCTCGGACCGCGGTTGACCACGAAACTGCGGATCAGGAAACCGCAGATAAGGCTAACTGCAGGCCTGCCTCATTTTATTGCGCTTCGCAGATACTGCGTATTTTACGAGGTGAAGGCTTGTAGCAGCCCCGTGTCCCCCAAGTCTGTCCGCATCCAGCAATCTGCTCACTTCAAGCCTCTGTGTCACATTTTGCTAATTCTCACCATATTGCGAACGTTTTTATTCTTCTTATACTTGGTGCCCGTACAACCCGGCGAATTTAAGGGATGAATGTGTGTATTCTGACTGCTCCGCCGACAGGCTGTTCCTCCGTCTCTCTCCCTCTCCTCTGGCCTGTCTGTGCCCTGAGACACAACGGTACTGAAATTACGCCAATTAATAACCCAGCAATGGGCTCTAAGTGTTTGAGACAAAGGAAGAGTCAATCAATGCAGCAACCTTTATCCTTGTCTTATTTTAAGAAATTGCTACAGCCACCCCAGCCTTCAGCAACTACCACCCTGATCAGTCAGCAGCCGTGGACGCTGAGGCAACACCCTCCACCAGCAAAAAAGATCACAACTCGCTGAAAGCTCAGATGATGGTAAGCATTTTTTAGCTATAAAGTATTTTTTAATTGAAATGTAGGGGCACCTGGGTAGCTCAGTCATTTGAGCCTCTGACTCTTTGATTTCCGCCCAGGTCATGATCCCAGGGTCTTGGGATCAAGCCCGCATCTGGCTCCGTGCTGAGTTTGGAGCCTGCTTAAGGTTCTCTCTCTCTCCCTCTGCCCCTCCCTCGCTCATGCTCTTTCTCTCTCTCTCTCTCTCTCTAAAAAAAGAAAAATTTTAATTAAAGTATATACATTGTTTTTTAGATATAATGCTGTCACATACTCAATAGACTACAATATAGTGTAAACTTAACTTTTATATGCATTAAATTTACACTTGCATTGGTAACCAAAAACTTCACATGACTCACTCACTTCATTGCGATAGTCCCTTCATTGTGGTCTTTCTGGAACTGGTATGCCTGTACTACACTGTTTCAACACTGATGTCAATTTTACATGAATTAAAATAAAGATCAAAGTAATTGTTAGAAATAGCCAAGTAAAGAGAAGGGGGAGGAAAAAATACTCAAATGGCTTGAGGTGGGATGAAGGATGGCACGTCTAGAAATAGGGAACAAAGCCAATGAGATTAGCATGTAAGGCAGGTGGAAGGATGTTTCATGGATTTTGTTGTTTTCATTGTTTTAATCCTTATCTCTTTATTTTCACAACTCATATGTACTGATCTTAGATACAAAAGTGGCCCCAACTTTGGATCTCACATTTGTCTGGGCTGGTCTAAAGAACTTAGGCCAAATGTCTCTAGGAGACAATTCGCATGAAATTTTTTGATGAAAATAAAAAAAACATGCTAGAGGATTTGACCCATGTGATCAGAATAAAAGGTACGAGAGAGGATGGTGCAGAATTTGCCTCTAATTACTCTTGGCCTGTCCTTTAGACTTATGCCTATACCTCATGGAGACAGCTCCAGGAGAAGCTGAGAAACTATTACAAGGATTCAGGTATGTGTGCCCAAAACATACTGCAGGTCTTTTTTTTTTTTTTTTTAATTGTTTTTTTTAACGTTTATTTATTTTTGAGACAGAGAGAGACAGAGAATGAACAGGAGAGGGGCAGAGAGAGAGGGAGACACAGAATCTGAAACGGGCTCCAGGCTCTGAGCTGTCAGCACAGAGCCCGATGCGGGGCTCGAACTCACGGACCGTGAGATCATGACCTGAGCCAAAGTCGGACGCTTAACCGACTGAGCCACCCAGGCGCCCCTAAAACATACTGCAGGTCTTAAAGAAATGATACTCCAGATGCAAGAGCTTCCCCACATGGGATACCCATGAGAAGACATCAGAACATATTCTGTGCAAGTCGAATAATATGTGCCCCTTTATTAAGGTGAAAAGCAGATATCAGCGAGAATGAGGGTTTGGAGAAGTTCTCTTCAGCATGAGTCTCCTTTGAGAATTGTCTATAATTAAGGAGCCAGTACAGGCTTAGATCAGAGCAAAGGGGGTCTCTATCCAGGGCCCAGTGCTTTCAAGGAGGCCCTTACACATAAATCCACCCTCACAACAGTGTCTAAAACAACACATGGGTCACCAAAATAAAAAGTTCTCTCATAAGATGTTAAGAAAATGAAAAAAAATCAGACTGGGAGTGAATATGCACAAGACCTATATCAGATAAAGGACTTTTATACAAGATACATAAAGAGTTCCTACAGATCAATAATAAAACACAAGGGGCACCTGGATGGCTCAGTCAGTTGAGTGTCCAACTCTTGATTTTGGCTCAGGTCATGTCTTGCATTTTGTGGGTTCCAGCCCTGCATTGGGCTCTGTGCTGACATCGTGAAGCCTGCTTGGGATTCTCTCTCTCCCTCTCTCTGCCCCTCCCTAGCTTGTGCACATGATCTCTCTCTCTCTCTCTCTCTCAAATAAATAAACATTTAAAAATTTTTAAATAATAAAAGACAACTCACTTATTTTTACATATGCAAAAGACATGAACAAATACTTCACAAAAGAAGATATAAAAATGGCCAATAAGCACATAATAAGGTGCTCAATGTCATTTATCATTAAGGAAATGAACATTAAAACCAAAATTGAGAGTGACCAAATTTTTAAAAGATTTAAATTCCAAGTGTTGACAAAGATGTGGAGAAATTGGAACTTTCATACCAAATGATACAACCACTTTTGGAAACTGGAAGTTTCTATAAAATTAAACATAACTGCAACCTATGACCCAACAATTCTACTACTCGATATTTACCAAAGGCAAATGAAAACATATGTCTGTACAAAGAATTGTATAAGGATGCTTGTAAGCAACTTTATTCACAATAGCCCACAACTGGAAACAACCAAATATTCATCAACAAGAGAAAGCATAAATAAATATATTATAACAAATATTTTGAAACATAAATATATATATTCAGGAATAAAAATAACTATAAACACAAAATATAATGGATTAATATAAAAAACATTACATTGAGTTGGGGCGCCAGGGTGGCTCAGTCGGTTGAATGTCCAACTTCAGCTCAGGTCATGATCTTGCAGTTCATGAGTTCAAGCCCCACCCTGGGCTCTCTACTGTCAGCATGGAGTCTGCTTGGGATCTTCTGCTCCCCCCACATTTCTGCCTCTCTCTCTCTCTCTCTCTCTCTCTCTCTCTCATAAATAAGCATTAAAAAATTATATTGAGCTAAAGAAGTCAGGCACAAAATAGTATGCATCATACAATTTCATTTATTTGAAGTCCTAAAATGGGCAAAATGAACCTATGGCAATAGAAATTGGAGTAGTGGGGGGTGTCTGGGTGGCTCAGTCAGGTGAGTGGCTAACTTCAGCTTGGGTCATGGTCTCACAGCTTGTGAGTTCAAGCCCTGCGTCGGGCTCTGTGCTGACAGCTCAGAGCCTGGATCCTGCTTTGGATCTTTGTCTCCCTCTCTCTGCCCCTAACCCACTAGCATTCTGTCTCTGTCTCTCTCAAAGGTAAATAAACATTAAAAAAAATTATTAAAAAAAGAAATTGGAGTAGTGGTTGCCTCTGGTTTGTGTAAGAATTTACTGGAAAAGGACAAAAATGACATTCCACAAGTATGGGATGTTCAGTATCTTGAACGTGGTGGTCTTTGAAGGAGTGTATACATTTGACAAAAATTATCTATTTTTATACCTAAAATCTGTATATTTTATTGCAATAAATTATGCTGCAATTTAAAATATGAGTTTGGGATTTTAAAAAATATTATCTATAAGAAAAAGTTATCCAAATCCACATTTCACCTCATTAAAACATTTCTCTCCTAAAACACTGAGTGCCTCTGTCAGTCAGGAACTAGTGTTTAACACTGATAATGCAATGCATTATCTCTGTAGGGAAGGAAAAACTTTTCCTCTACCCTCTTAGGTTTTGAGAGTGAGATCTGCAAATTAACGACAAGAGGTTAATAGGAGATAAAGTTTGTGTACATACAGAAGCCAACAGAGAAGTAACTGGCTTATCTAACGGTTAAAACTGAAGGCATATATATAGCTAACATAGTAAGAGAAAGTTACTTTAGATCACTGCTGTCAAGAGAGTGCAAATTACGTATAATTTTGATTTCAAAAATACATGATTTGCTGAAATGCAGACAAGAAAAATAAATTTTATAAAATAAATATGTCTTCATTATCTATTCATAAATCTTTGCTTCATCAACAGAACCTCCAGCCATGTGCAAAAATAATAAAATCAGTCATGCGTAACACATTTTGCCAACTTGCAGTCATCTGAAATTCATAGCCTCACACATATTTTTCCATTTTGTCATCGTGAAGGCACATTTTTTCAAGGTAGAAAATACTACATATGTTATTTAATGATTTGTTATTTGATTTATACCTTTCAAATAACTAGACAATGGTATTTGGGTCTCAGTTTTTACTTATGCCTGGGGCTCTGTTCATGTAAGGAGAGAAGAGATAAGCACTCCCATATGTCTGTAACCCTGAGACCTGCTCCTCTACTGCCAAGAATTACTTGGTTGGGACTTTGTAGGACAATCTCGTGTTTGCTTTGACGGGATAAGTCTTGCTCTCTTTGATGTCTCTAAACTACTATGGGGTGAGATAATGCTCTTCATTCTTCCTATGGTCTTTTTGTTTCCTGTGGGTAACTATTGGCCAATACAAATACATGCTGAGTGGGGAAGGAAATGGGGCTACAGAGAAGGAAACTCCCCCCCCACACTTAATGGCTTTCTGTACTCCAGAAGCACAAGTAAACAAATCATTATATATGAAGAGAATTACTTACAGAGCAAGTGAACCTCCAAAGGTTTCCCAGCCACAATGGAGATAATGTTTTCCATCATTATGCACAGAATTTCAGTTCCCATTTCTTCCTCTTCTTTCTTTGACCTGAACATGGTTTTTTTTTCTATGCCTAAGAAATTGGAGCCTTGACAATGACTTCCAGTCTCCCCTTGCTCACCATTCTTATTTCTAGAAAGCCTCAACAGAAAGTTGAAAATTTGTTTTTTCTTCTATCTTGGCCTATATCAAATTCTTAGGCAGGGTTTCTACTACCAATATTCTGTGTAACCCTGAAAAAAAAACAGTACAAGATTTATTTTCTCAATTTTAAGTGTAAATCATTATGAATTGTCTCCACTTTTCCAAAATAGTGTCATCTGATCGAGAATAAGGAACAGTTTCTCTCTCTTGCTGTCTATATCCCTACCCCTACGTATTATATATCCTGTGCCCATATATTCATGCTGCTGGCCTAATATTGTTTTGTACTAGCAAATTCACCATTTCTTAGTGGGCAGTACATCGCATAGAAAAGAGAGGGAGCCATAAGATGCTGGATCTACTGAGAAGCTAAAGAAGCTTACTTTAGGACTCCTCACTTGCACACATCCATTCAGAGCCTTAGAAAAGGCCCTACCCATGTGGTCTCATGGTCATGCATTGTGACATTTGCAGAAGTGAGGCCACTACCTCTCTATAATTTGACTTCTCCATTTGCATGTACACTTCTATTAAGGTGATGTTGAAATGACTATGGGCACTTTTTTTTTTTTAAACAAGCTAAGGGAGACCTGAATTGGGATCCTTCTAGTTTATGTTTAGTGGGATATAGTTATGTGGTTTGCAATCACCTCCATCTACAATTAAGTCATTGCCAACTTTCCAGTGAACGAGCCTTTCTTTTGTTCACTGTGCAAACTCAGCCAGCATGATAATCTGAAGGTCAAGGCTGGAGATTGCATCATGGCATGACGGTGTCATAATTTTTTTTTTCTCATTCATAATTAGTAGTTAGTTACATATCTAATTTTAAATGTATGAATGTGTATGCTTTATCCTAAAGAAGATCTCCAAATTATATAAAGTTCTGGCCCCGTAAAACTCAGATATTTCTCTAATAGATGGATGTTCAGTAAATGTTTGGTGCAGGAATGAATGACCTTCCATGATCAGATAAATTTCAATTCATCTGATACAGCACCTTAATTTTATTAAAAAATTAAAAATTTAAGATAGCAAATTAAATGCCTGAATCTTTAAATACCACTTCAGTATATCAGGAAAAGGTTAGAAAAAGCATACACTTCAGAATCAGAAATGAATTTATATCCTTCCTTCTAGCAGCTTAAACCTGGTCAAGTTACTTAACGTCCTTGTGGCTCATTTTCCCCATCTGTAAACTGAGGAGGATAATACTTACTTTGCAGAATCATCGTGAAGATGAAATGAGATGATATATGTGTAGCACCCAGTCAGGGTGCTGGATTTAGGAAAGTGTTGGAGGCATGGTGGTAAGGGTCGAGAGCACAGACTCTGAAATCAGATCACCCCGTTTAAATCCTGGCTTGGCAGCTAGTTACCTGTAACAATACAGGACAAATTGTTTCCATGCTTCCGTGTCCTCATCCTTAAAATGGGAATAAAAATGATACCTGTGTTATAAGGTGGTTATGAAGATTAACTGAGTTAATATTTCTAAAGCACTGAGAATGGTGCCTTTGGCATAAGGTATGCTATATAAGTATATATTAAATTGTCAGCTATTTATTTATTGAAAATCTTTATTCCACTAGACCAGAACTGTTCTATTAGGTGCATGTTATAGAAGAATAACCATAACATTATCTCTGATAATGTAGGAAGTTTATTCTAATTAAATCCACACTTCATTGTTGGGGGTTTCTTGTAGCTGCAGATTTATAGACAACTTTTTAAAGAGCTAAAGTTTTGAATCTACAGCAACATGTTCTACCTTGTTATTATACATAAGGACCCCAATTATACTACTCAGTTATAGCCTTCAAAAGTATTTTTGGTAACAGTTAAAGAGTTCCAACACACACACACGCACACACGCACACACACACACAAACACACAATTGTTTTCTCTGGGATCCAAGAAAGTTTAATTAAAATGCCAACATGATCAAGCAAGCTAAGAATGTTTTCTCATTATTCCAATTAAGAGTCAGTAAGATTTGATTAATATTATTCTGACTGCTTTGGGCTCTGGCAGATCTGTATATTTTCATTCAGTTATTCAACTCTAGCATATCCTATTAATTATCTTTCTCTCTGCCTTACTGTTCTTCAATATAATCCTTTTTTCCCCCCAAAATGGCCTCAGGAGCTTTTTCTTTAAAATAGTAAGAATTATTTTAAGTGCTACAGTTAATTTTAGTCAAAACCTTAAATACCCTTTTGAGTTAATTCATATCTCAGATTCTTCCTATAAAAAGAATATGTGAGTTTTAAAAAATGGAACTTTCCCAGGCTTGATATAATTTACTATGTAATTCAGTGTCTACCAGAGAATTAAAATGATTATTTATGTTCCCCAGACTCAGAGAATTAGGGAAACATTGAACTGTGCTGATTTTTTAAAACACAGTTGGAATTGTTTTGTAATGCTTCATTTGTATGCAGAAAGCCCAACACATATTAAAATAGGTACACGTCTGTGTTGGTTTCAAAGAAATGAAGGTGAACCAGTTTATCATCAAAGCTAATATATTCAATACCCACCCCAAAATTACACAAATTGGTACCATGTCTGAAATATTAAATGGACGGAAGTCTAAAATCCAAAGTTATGACTCCCAAAGAAATGATAACTCATTCTTTTATGTATTTGCAATATTAAATTCTTGGCTTTAATATACAATTCTGAGTAGGTGTATGAAATGGTTTTCTATGGGGAAAATGCTTAGTTAGTGCTCTCTTTCAGTCTGGTAATTTTGCTGGTATTTTTAAATATGTTATGATACCCAGAGGTTTTGGAAATGGTCATATGTTTTATAAAAATATGAATAAATGTGAGATAGAATTATGCTGCAATTTCTGTGAAAACCATAATTCTGAATTGAATACCTTTTGTGTTTTTAAACCTCACCTGCATAAACATGAAAATTAAATGTGGGTATTAAAAAGAAGGGCGTCTATAGTTATATTCTAGTTCTTTTGTGTAATCAGTTTCACAGTAATGTATGTTTGTGTACACACACAAGTTTTTGGTTCCTGTTCCAGGGGAAAAAAAATCGCCCCCAAATCACAGTGATATTAAGACATGATATACCAACATGATTTCATAAACAGTTCTTGCTTTTTAAACTTCGGTTAGTTTGGTTTTTAATTTTTTGGTTTTTTTGTTTTTGTTTTTAATTTTTTGATTTAAGAATCAGAAAGAAAAAATAAAATATACTCACTCTTCCCCATCTGCCCATTACCACTGCAGGTGGAAGCCTGCTGCACCTGGTTCATTCCATCCTGTGATATGGATTTATGTCCTAGGAAGGTAGCATTCTTGACAGCGATTTTATACACAAAACAATGCTTTTCAACTTCATTTACCCAGTCTGCATTAAGTAAAAGATGGAAAGGATTATTCTGATTTTAATTATTATCATTTCACATGATTAAAAAGCCTTAATTTATGCAGCTCTTTATTGATGACACAAAGAAAGGAACTCTAAGTGATGAAGTATATCTCATTTAAGAAATAAAAAATTAAAGCTCCTGAATGACGTTAGTGGCAAGGAAAATTCTTCCATGAAGAGAATTAAATGTAGCTTCTTGATCCGCTCTTTGATGGCAGAAAAATAAATAAATACGATGTGCTATGGTAACGGTCTGATCATTTTATTGCAAAATGGCCAAGAGCCAGTCACTGACTGTGTTGTATCCTAATTCTTTACTGCGCTCTGCATTCTTTAACTTCTGTTTCAGGTTTAAAGTAGCATGAAAAAATATATATACTCCTTTCTGTGTTGATGGCAAACATCAATGAAATAATTCATATAAACTGATGGATGCTTGATGTATAGTGGGTGCTTAGCAAATGATGGTTCCTGTTTCAAGACCAGATTTCAAAAACTTATTTTTTTCACCATCCCTAACTATAGATGTCTTTTCTTTGTAAAACTCATAGTCTATTCCTTTTGCTTACAATAAATAGCAGTGTTATCTTCATAAAATGTTTACCATCACCTTTCAATAATTCCTGTTTACTTTTGAGAGAGAGAGTGTGTGTAAGATGGGGAGGAGCAGAGAGAGAGGGGGACAGAGGATCTGAAGCATGTTCTGTGCCGACAGCAGATAGCCCAGTGTGGGGCTCGAACTCACAAACTATGAGATCATGATCGGAGCTGAAGTCAAACACTTAACCAACTGAGCCACCCAGGTGCCCCGGTTCCAAATGTTTTTTTCAAATCAAGTTTCTCTCCTTTAAATAGGAAATATTTTCATCACTTGCATGATTGTTTTCTTAAGGAATTTCCTTATATTTCGTTATATCAGCAGCTGCTGTATCTACAAACGGCAACAGCATGTAAAACACTATTTTTCCTTAGCCTTGATTTGAAAACGTAAGATTGATTTTATTTTCTTTATAAATCTTCAATTTTGTTTCCAAGAAATAAACAACACCCACTACCCTACCCTCCCAAACACTCAACAATTAAGTTAAAACTCAGGGTTGAACATTTTGGAAAGAAAATGAAATTGTGTTTAAACTTCCAAGTTACTTAGGATTAAGAAAGTGAGAAGGGAAATTTTAAACTAGCAATTTGTACACTACCCAACTACATGTTTTCTACAAGAAACCCACTTTTAAATATAAAAACACACACAGCTTAAAAATAAAAGGATGGAGAAAAATATACCAAGACAGTAACAATTAGTTACAGTTGAACTTAAATGTGTCCCTTTGTGATGGTGCTTAATTTTAACTCCACGAATTGCGCTCAGGATGCACGAGTCCCTTTATCTAATCATGGGCTGCCAAAAATCTGTTTAGACATTCACCTGGGTTAATACGCATGTTATTGTTCCTCAGTTTGGGAAATGAAGCTTCAGACAGAATCCATTATCTATGTGCATTGGTTTGCTTGAGCAGTTGTTTCCCAGATGCGTATTAATTTTATTTTTCTTATTTTTAGCTTTGATCCATCTGAGTTCTATTCACCTTTGTTTAACCCAGAGCTTCATAAATGTATTTGAGCATGGAACCCTTTAAACAAAACAGCCACAGAAGACTTTTTTTCCCTTTTTCCTTTGATCTGTTTTCTGAATTTTCTGCAGTAAACAACCATTACTAGAAAAGAAAGCAACAAAGGAATGGGAAATGAAACAATGAAAGCTTCCAGACTAACGGACTAGAATACCTGTGTGCATCTGTGAGATCCTGACTTTCCTCACCATGTTTTCCCCATATGTCCAGCACAACCAAAATCACATTCTCTGACCAAGTTAACCATCCGTTCCCAGAGATGTTAGTGAATGCTCCACAAAAAAGTTTCAAGGTCAAAAAAATTGGAATCGACAACGTAGTGATTGGGCTTCTCAGAACTTTTAATATTCGGACCTACTTTGTGCATTCCCAAGAGGCAGGACATTGCCATGTTTCACCAAATTTGTTTGTCCATAGGTCGGCTTTTTGTTAGCAATACCTCAAGGGGCTTTTCCTACCAAATACACTTTGGAGAACACTGGTTTAAAATTTCAGCTGAGGAAGTGTGTGAAGACAGAAAAGGCAGGGATTAAAATGGTTTTCAGCGGTTGACCTAAGACCCTGCCTAAGCTCTGAGGTTTTGCCAACAGAAAAAAAATGCAGAGAATTTTGCCTGACAATTGTTATGGGCAGCTTGGAAATCTAGGGACTTTGTGTTTATATGTCAAGGGAAGAGAGATGATATTTTCATGAAGACGATAAGGAAATATATTTCCTTAACTGAATGTGTGTGTGTGTGTGTGTGTGTGTGTGTGTGTGTTTCGCTTTTCACTTGGCCAATCAATTCAGTGCCAATTTGATTCCTAAAACAGGTGTAACACTGACGATACAAAGGCACTTAGAGGAGTGCGTGACCTCTGAGAGTCTGCAGTCTCATTGGTGAGAGAGCCATGCACACAGCCCAATACTGTGATAACTGTAGGGGAAAAGCTGTGTCTACACAGCCACAGGAGCAGAGAAAAAGGACCCAGAGCTTGCAAAGCTTTGGGAAAGACACTCTAGAAGACTATATGACTGGGCTGATATTCCCATCGCAGCAACTTCCACCACTGTCCCCACTGGAAGATCTTGTAAAGCATGAAATTGCATCCTGTAAGTTTATCTTTTTTTTTTTTTTTGTACCTCTGACAACAGTGGCAATTTCTTCAAACTTTGAATTGAAAGCCATGTTTACCCAGTGGTAATAAAATCGTGTCATTAAGATAGTAAATGTGACCCTCCTGTGCTTTATATAGAACAAGAAATTATCTCTAATGAAGACAGAAAAAGCCTCCAAAAATGAGATGAGACTATCATTCAGATCATCTATGTTGAAGAAATACTGAAAATCCTCTCTTTTAGCTGACTGCAATCTGCTGCTGAATTGAACCTTTGAACCATTGAATCATTAATTTTAAAAAATCGCATTTTGCCATCCAATTACTCAGCATTCTGTGACATGATCAATGATGTTAAAGGTTTTCAGCTCATTGTATTAATCAATTAAGCACAGAATATAAACAAAAAACAACTGTCAGCTGATCTGGGTCCACTGCTGATGAACTGCTGTTTAAAACAATTAATAATGAAGTAATCCCGCAAAACTAAGGGCAAAGGCCTAATTGATTTTTCAAAAGTAAGAACACTCTAAATGCTCAATTAGTTAATAATTTGCCTACTCATTGATTTCTTCAAGGTGTCTGACTGGCAAAATTGAGAAAGATTCTATCATCGCTGTCCTTCTACAAAAAGCTCATTTCTAGGCATCTAGGAAGGTTAGAAGATCAATTTACACTCCCATTAATAGTGTAGGAAACTTTCTCCAAGGATGAAAAAGCAACTATCAAAAACAGAAATCATCAACTAATAAAACTCTGGGGAGCACTCTATGAAATGAACCAATTTCAGGAAGAATATTAATAAATTAAATAGGGGGAAATCATGAAATGATGCAAATATCTATTAGAAATAACAGACATTTACCAAATGCAAAAGGACAAGTTTGAGACTGAGAGACTTGTGATTAAAATGCTTTTAATTGCAGGTAATGAACTCAATAAAGAGAAATGAACTTATGAGGACACTGGGACTTCCTCTAATTATTTTTTTTTTAATTCCCTAATTCTGTCTTTTCACTCCACAGGGCAGGTTTTGGTAATGGAACCTGATGCATGGTATGTAGATGGCGTAATAGAGATTATTGGTGATAAAAAAGAATCCAAAAGCATCCTGAGGATAGATCACAATGCTAACAGTATGAGTAGGAGTAGCTGACATTTATTGAACATCTGCTATGGGCCAGCCCATTTTTCTAAGTACTTTACACAAATTAATGCATTTAATCCTCACAAATTCCTATGAGAGGTTGTCTTCCCAGAGAGTAAGTTGTATTTCCAGAATTTGAATACAACCTGGTTGCAGAGTCCAAACTCTTACCTCCCCACTTCTTTATAAAACTGTGCACTCTTTTAGCACTTGACATAGTTGCTTAATCTCACAACAACTCTATGTATTAGTTGCTGTTTTATCTAGATTTTACCAACTAAGAAATTCTGGTCAAGTAATTTGCTCAAGGGCCACAGAATGTCTTAGGAAATTACAGGACTAATATCAGAACAGATGGTCTTTGGGCACAGTGTAGACACACAGGCCAAGTTTCTACCACTAAGTACCTGGTGACCTTAGATTCTTAATGGAGGAATTTTATTCCAACTCCTTACTGTTTCTTCTTCTCCTCTCTCCTCCCACAATGTTTTTAAAGATTTTTTTTAAGTAATCTCTACACCTACCATGGGGCTTGAACTTGGAGTCACATGTTCCAGCGATTCAGCCAGCCAGGTGCCTCATCTCCTCCCACAATTTTAAATCAACCATCTGACAATACCTGTTTTTCAGGGGTACATGAAAATACAAGCACAAACTGCATGTAAAAATTATAAAATAGACATTTGCACAAGTAAGAATATATAGTTTTATGTGTATAAATATTCCAAGTTCATTACTGTAAATTGCCTTATAGGATGGCCAAAAAAAAACAATGTTAGCTAAAAGTATTAAACATATATTAGTTGCTGAGCTAACGGCCAGAAGATCATTTCAACCTTAAGAACCATCTGTGTCAAAGCAGGGATCCAGAGGACCAAGAAACTGGAGGAAGGAAGAAGATGGGAGTCCATCCTGAGTACAGGGGCAGGAGCTGGGACCCAGGGCCCAGGCTTTGGGCTCTAATATTAAGTCACCCATGGTGAACAGCAGCTTCACCAATTAACACCAAGTGGTCACCAGGTAGTCCCAAAGAAAGGTTACGAGTCTTCTTCTCCAGCCCCTCCCATCTCTTGGTTAATCCTCTGGGGAAAAACAGATGCAAAGAGTGAAGCAAGGAACACATTTTAAAGAATTAGGAGCATCCACCTTTCCTCTTGGTTCATTTCTTAATAACCTTGGATTAAAACTGTCTTCAATGAATAAAAGGTGAGGATCCTTGATTAGGGCTTTAAGAGTCTAACCCTAAGATATGTTTTTTATTTATTTATTTAGGTCAGAAAGAAATTTTTTATAACTCTGTGAGAATGACTTCCTGCAGGACAGGAGGAGAAAAAGCAAACGACCATGTGTAGTGTGAAGGGAAGAATCTCCTTTTTTCTGATTTTGAAATTGAATAGCAGCTCGTGTACTATTTGCCGTGGTTGGGAAGATTAATTGAATAACTTACCCAGTGTGCCTGGACGTAGTCGGTGTTTGTTGTATATTAGTCAACCACCTCCCGCACCCCACACACAAAACCCCACTAGCTGTCCTTCCCACTTACTTCCTCATTGCATTGAAGAGATAATTGCTATGCGTGAATATTGAATTAGTCACCCAGATCAACTCTTTCTCACCATCTCCCTTCCTCCCCCTTCTGTGGCTCTTTGTAGGTCTTCCTCTCCTGTAGGACCCTCTCCCAGGGTCCTTTCCTTTTTCCCTTTAACCTTGCCCCTATGCAGTCAGCCATATGCACTGTCTGAGGGGGCGGGGCAGAGTTACATGTAATATAGAGAACAAAGAGTTATCCTGGCTTTTTGGAGTTCCAAAATTTACTCCTGAATTTCATAGTCTATACAATCACCTTGAAATTAAGTTATTTCAATTTATGAATATCAGGATTTTTCCCCCTCTATCTCTCTCTCAAAAAAAAAAAAAAACTGCGCACAAAAATTTAGTTTTATGTATGGAAAGCCAAACCTCAGGAATGAAGTCACAAATTGAATGTCTAACACTAGAATGGAAAACAGGTATTTGAGGAATCAGAATACTACAAGTTGGATAGCTAGCTTCTGAGAGAAGAAAATAGCATCAATTCCTAGTACATGTTTCTAAGAAGGTGTGGCACATGATAGTAGGAAGGTAGAAGGGAGGCATGACAGAAACCACAGGTGGATTTAGAGGGAATTCCAAGGTAGAGGGACCGCAACCAATGAAGCTCACTTGGTGGGCAGTCCTCCAAAGACTTCACCGTGACAACCAGTAATAGCACCAGTGTGGTGAGGCAGCATTAGAAATAGTGGCTGTGTGGGACACCTGGGTGGCTCTGTTGGTAAGGCATCCGACCAGCTCAGGTCATGAGTTCGAGCCCCACATCAGGCTCTGTGCTGACAGCTCAGAGCCTGGGGCCTGCTTTGGATTCTATGTCTCCCCCCTCTCTGCCCCTCCCTGCTCGCTCGCTCTCTCTCTCTCTCTCAAAAGTAAGTAAACATTAAAAAATAAAATTAAAAAAAAAGAGAGAGATAGTGGCAGGGTGTGTCCAGGCAGAGAGAACCTGAGTCCACTCACCGGGATTTCTTCAGCTCCAGGGAGCATGAAAAAGAATCCAGAAGTGTCTCAATATCTTGAGAGGATCAGAGACATGCATGAGAGAGCACTTCAAACCAGAAGGGACGTTTAATCAGGAAAGGGCAGATCTTGAGTGAGTGTACTAAACTGTTAATAGCAACAATGATGGGAAAGTACATGAAGTTTTCTTCCTCAAGGATGACAGTTCAGGATAGTGTTCACGCGTAGTTTTTACCCCCTTTAAAAATGAAAAGGTTTATACCTGAGTTTGTGATCTATAAAGTGTTATGCCCCCCTCAATAGAATTTATTTCAAGAGATATCTAAGCCCCATTTTAGATTTACTAAAATTAATTAGAAGTTTTGTCACAATGAATTGAAAAATGGGTATGTTGAATAAGAGTAATGTCAGCGTATTAACTTTTAATATGCCACAGATAAAAATATTTTGTGGAGTGCATCCATGTTCATTGCAGCAAAAGGTGGAAATAACCTAAGGTCCATGAATGAATAAACAAAATGTGGTGTATGTACACACAGTGGAATATTATTTAGCCTTAAATAGGAAGGAAATTCTGGCACAAGCTACAACATAGATAAACCCTGAGGACATTCTGTGAAGTGAAATAAGCCAGTCAGAAAGGGCAAATACTGTATGATTCCATTTGTTTGTGATGCGTAGAGTAGTCAGATTTACAGAAAAAGGAAGTAGGATGGGGGTTGCCAGGGCTGGGAGGAGAGGGAATGGGGAGGAGAGGGAATGTGGATACAGAGTCTCAGTTGTGCAAGAGGAAAGGGTTTTGGGAATGCATGGTGGGAATGGTTGCACAACAATGTGAAGGTACTTAATGTCATTGAATAGTACACCTAAAAATAGTTCCAGTGATAAATTTGTGTTGTGTGTATTTTATAATGAAAAAAGAACTTTTTAAAAGATTAAGGCAAAAAAAATCTGCGGGGAAAAAGAAGGAACTTCTGTTTGTCAGTATCCACATACCCCTTCATGGAAATCTTTAAAACACAGCACTCTTCCATATGAGGAATTTACGAGACTACCCAATGCTATATAACTGCCAAATTCACATCAAAGTCTCTTGAATCCAAATCCACTCTTTTCTCCATTAACTCTAGTAAATACACATTTGAATATATGTGAGCAAACACCATATACACGGTCATACAAATACAAATATAGTTAGTGTGTGTTGTGCTCATAGGAAACAAAGCAATCAATGCATTTTACTAAGCATTGTAATGTTACCAGTGATTTGTGAATTTAAGACCCATTTCTTTTTAAAAAATTTTTTTTAATTTTTTTTTGTTTGAGAAAGAGAGAGAGCTTGCAAGCAGGGGAGGGGCAGAGAGAGAGAGAGAGACACAGAATCTAAAGCAAGCTCCAGGTTCTGACCTGTCAGCAAAGAGCCTAACACAGGGCCGGAACTCAAGGATTGCGAGATCATGACCTGAGTTGAAGTCAGAAGCTTAACTGAGCCACTCAGGCATCCCCAGATTCATTTGTTTCTAAATAAAACATATTTTCAGGGTACCTTTGATGCCCCATAATTCTAAGTCGGCTTACAGACTTTGTTCTTTGAAATAGTAAATCAGGGTTACTAAGTACTTAAATACTAAATGGTTGATTTTCATTGTCTCTAAATCTACGAAAATTTATTCTTGCCTGCTCCTTTAAAAATGTATCTGAATTTCACATGCTTCTTATTTTTACAGAAGTCCAATAAAAAATCTATCTATTGTATACACACTTGAAATTGGAAATAGGTGGCTGTCATTAAAATTAGGGACTATTTTTATGCTATACAATATTTAGACATCATTAAAAAGAACTCACAGGTTCCAACAGACTGATAGCTTACGTTTAAAGTAGTACAAAGAGCAAACATATATTTATGACTGTATGCTTAAAAGCTTATTTTGCTACATTTTGTATTCATCTCAAATTTTACTTTGCCATAGATTTAAAAATAAATAGGATTTTTTCACCCTCAAAGTCATGCTGGGAAGGGAAGCGGCATTTTATGGTGGAAGAGTATTGGCATCGGAATAGTCATCCAAGCCCTTCTGCTGTGTAATCTTGAACAAGTAATTTTACCTCCCTTAAGCTCATTTTTCTCCCCAGTAAAGTAAGAGAGTGAGAGTAGTTGGACTGAAATATTTTTCCATCCTCCGTGTTCCAAGACCTCATGCTTCTGAGACTCTGACGGGCATGCACATCAGAAGCATGGGCTACATCCAACACTGTACAGTAAACCCATGCTCGTTTCCTTCAACTAAATTGGACTGAACCAGTCAGCTCAACCTGTAATTACTTAGGGCCTTCGGTGATGATGATGATAATGACAGGTAAGATTTACTGAGCACTCACTACGTGCCAGGCACTGACTATGGTAGGTTGCTTGTAAAAAACAGCCCCCATTTTCCAATCCAATCCTGTATCTATGCTCTTTGTAATGTACCCTTGCAGCCCCTTCCTATCATGATGTGGAGTCTCTCTCCTTATTTTCTGAATCTGTGTTTGCCTTGTGTCAAATCTTGGCCAATAGAATCCTACAGGCAAAAAGATGTGCCAGCTCTGAGCCTAGTCCTCCATGTTTGTTCTCGGAACTCTGCTGCCCCCGAAGAACAAGCTCGGGATATCCTGCCAGAAGATAAAAGAACATGTGAAACAGTTCTCCTGGTCGTGACTCCAGAAATGTGAGAGAGCCCAGCCAAGATTAGCAAAGCTTCTGCGTTGACCCACAGCTAGCCACAGACACACGAGTGAGGCCCCTGGAGTCCAGCTCAGACAGCAGAACCACCAAGCTGAAATAATTCAGGGTTATTATAAGCCACTAAGTATTGGTTAAATGTTACACAACATTTTTGTGGCAATAGAGAACTGTTACTCTGCTCTAAATATGTCATATGATTTTCTCATTTACTCCTCACAATAGCCTTATATGAGAGGTATTATACTTACCCTACTTTAGAGATAAGGAAAGTGAGGCACAGAGAAATAAATTAATTTGCCTAAGATCACAAAACTACTATATTTTTCTTATTATATTATCAGTTATAAGATGCACCATTGTTTTATATACCACTGAGAAAGACAGAGTACAGCTTATTATAAGATGCATCCTAATTTCAGAGATACCAAAATATGAAAAACAGGGGTGCCTGGCTGGCTCAGTAGGTAGAGCAGGTGACTCTTGGTCTCAAGCTTGTGAGTTCAAACCCCGTATTAGGTGTGGAGCCTACCTAAAAAAAGAGAAAAGAAAAGAAGAAAAAAGAAAAAAACAGAAACAAAATGCATGTTTTGTGTTTTGGTGGTTCCCAGGGGTAGGAGGGAGAGAGGGATACATAGGTGGAGCACAGAGGATTTTAAGGGCAATGAAATTATTCTATAAAATATGTAATACCAGGAATAAACCCTAAGATGTAAATTATGGACTTTGGGTGATAATGATGTGTCAGCGTAGGCCCATCAGTTGTAACACATATATCATTCCAGTGGGATGTTGATAATGGGGGAGGCTATTCATGCTGGGGGCACAGAATATACAGGAAATCTCTGTGCCTTCCCTTCAGTTTTTCTGTGAACCTAAAACTACTCTAAAAAAAGTTCTATTCTTTTTTTTTAGTAAGCTCTGTGCCCAATGTGGGGCTTGAATTCAGAGACCCCGAAATCAAGAGTTGCATGCTCTACAGACTGAGCCAGCTAGGCGCCCCTCAGTTCTACTTTTTAGAAATGAAGAAGAAGAAATGCATCTTAGAAATGATGCAATAAGAAATAAGTGGCACCAGCCAGGCCTTTGGGTTGGGCATTTTTACTTATTTAAATAATTTAATGAACTTGAGTATTTAGCTGGTAGTTTGAGAATTGTAACTACCTTTTATAGTTCTCTGGAATAGATGATGTATAAGGGATCTGCTCCTCTTAAAAATCCTTTGTTAGTACTCTGAGATTTAAAAATTTTCTCTGCCCAGTGTGAACTGTGCTATATCCCTATGCTCTAATCAGGACTTCTATTCTTTGCTGTATACTTCATTGCCTGTATTATTTCATTAACATTTCCTCTTTCTAAATCCCTCTTTGGTTGGTTGGTCTTCTAAAAATTCCTCCAATTTATCTATGTCTCTTAAAAGAAATTAGATGCTCACTTGCTAAATATAGTATTAACGAGACCTAATCACTTGTGCTGAATTAGATTAATTACCTTGCTTGTTTGGAATGTGACACTCATCAATCAATTAATATTCCGCATAAGTGTGGTTCCCTCATTGGATTCCCTAAGACAGATTAGTCTGATGATGGCTTTTGTGGGGTAGATAGACTAAGATCAAATATTGCTTCTTTCTGCCACTTGCTATTTGTATAACCTTGGACAAAGTACTTAACATCTGGGAGATCCAGCATCCTCATGTAAAAATGTATAGAAACACATTTCAGCCTGAATCAGTCAAGGTTTGTTCAAAGAAGCAGAATTACTGGAGGAAGATAGATAGAGATACAAATATAGATATAGATGTGATTTATTCCAGAGATTGGATCTTACACAATTGGGTGTTGATTGGACCATCTAGGTGAGGCTGTTGCTGTGGTGTCTGCTGCTGTAGCCCAAAGTCAGCAGGGCCAGCAGTCTAGAAGAAATGAACATGAAGTAGGGATTAAGGACAAATAGGAAACTTCGAGGCTCAGGAGAATCCACAAGAATGTTCTGGATCTCCTGTTGGTCTCTCATAGTCTCCAAGCCTCCAACATCAATGATGGGGGTATCCTGCTGGGGAAGCTACATCACTTTTTTAAAGGCTGTGTAATATTTTACCATGTGAATATAGTACATTTTCTTTATCCATTCATCCATCGATGAACATTTAAGCTAAACACACACCTGACCAAGGAATCAGTGAAACTGGAGGAGGAGACACAGCAGTTGCTTGGAGTTGCTACAGATCTGGCCACTTTCTTATGCCAAAGGGTGAACCCACGTATCTTCAGCAATGCGCACAAGCCACAACAGTGCTGGGTGTCTTGCATTTAGTGTTGTCAGATTTAGCAAATCAAAATGCCAAGGGCCTAGCTAAATTTAACTTTCAGATAAGTATTTTTTAGGTATAAATGTATGCCTAATATTACATATAAATACTTTTTTAATGTAAATATGTTTCATGCAGGATTGGGGCATACTTACACTAAAAATTATTTTTGTTTATCTGAAATTCAAAACTAATTGGGCATCATATATTTTATTGATAACCCTACCTCTTCTGGCCCTCAGAATCTAAAAAGATTATGCATGTTACTTTACTTTTACCTTCCAATTCATACAAAAGTCTCTTGTGGGCAAATCAAAACCACAATGAGATATTACCTCAAACCCATTAATCAAAAGAAAAGAAAACAAGCATTGCTTAAAGAAGCCTTGTGCACTATTGGTGGAAAAGTAAAATGGTGCAGCTGCTATGGAAACACTATAGCTGTTCCTCAAAATATAAAAACAGAATTACCATGTGATCCAGCAATCCCCCCATATGGGTATATATTCAAAGGAATCAAAAGCAGGATCTCAAAGAGATATTTGCCTACCCATGTTCATTTCAGTGCTACTCCCAATAGCCAAGAGATGGAAGAAATGCCTGTATCCACTGATGATGAATGGATAAACAAAATGTGGCTTATATGTACAGTGAAATATTATTCAGCCTTAGAAAAGGAGTGTCATAGACTCAGGGTCCAGAGTTCTCTCTTGTCCAGCAAGAAAGGGGATGCAGGATTACAAATGCAAGCAAGGCTAATGTCCAGGAGGAGACAAGAGTCCCAAATAAGGGTCCTTGCTCCATTTTTATTAAGATCAGAAGGCTTACCAACATGGTAATGGGCATGCACAAAAAGACAGTGAAATCATGAACATTAACTCATGGGCATGAGGGAAAAGGGGGTTTGAAGATATGTGGTGTTAGGGGTTAGGGTTAATACAAAACAAAGTCCTGGCAACTGGGAGCCCAGCGGAAGGTTGTTGACAGACACCTCTGTTTACCTAAACGGACCTAGGGAACAAGAAAGACCTGAGCAAGCTACCTCAGGGTCAAAAAGACACCTTTCTTTTGCTAATTAGCCCTGCTCTGGGCAACTTTGCCCCCTCGGTGGTCTATAGCCTTATTTACCTGTTTTCCTAATTTGGTCCTTCCTTCCTGTGAAAGCAGCTTTCTGCTATTGTGCTAAATTGAGGTGGGGGTGGGGGGAGTGTTTCCACCCTGAATACCTAATCTTGTTTACCTCATCTTGGATGTTTTCATCCTGAGATTCCCTACTGCTATACCTTTGTTCTATACTGGGACCTTTGCTCCGCTTTACCTATCCTAGGGGCTTTTGCCCCACTTACCTATACTGGGGGCCTTTGCCCCGCTAGTCCTATACTGGGGCCTGTGCCCCATTTACCTAATCTTATTTACCTAATCTTGTTTACCCAAACTTGGGTGTGTACATCCTATGGCTTTCTAATTCTTTATGCCTTGTTAACCTACTGTGCAGGCCCAGGAAATTCCTAAGCTTATTCCCCACAAAGGAGTTTCTGGCACATGCTACAACTTGGATGAACCTCAAGAACATTATTCCAAGTAAAGTAGATCAGTCCCAAAAGGATGAATACTATATGATGCCATTTGTGTGAAGTATGTAAAGTAATGAAACTGATAGAAATAGAAAGTCGAAAAGTAGTTTCTGAGGACTGAGGGAGGTGAGAGGGGGAGTTAACGTTTAATATGCACAGTATCAATTTTGCAAGCTTACAAAGTTCTAGAGCTCTGTTGCACAACAGTGTGAATATACTTACCACCACTGAATAGTACACTTAAAAATGCTTAAGATGCTAAATTTAATGTATATATATAACCACAATTAAAAATAAAATAATTTTTTAAAAGTCCCTTGTGGCTTGCATGGATCAGAAGGAAATGCTGATCAGAGACAGAAATTCTAGAAGTATAGCAAGATTAACATTATACCAATCGTCCACACAACACAACTCATATGTTTGGAGGATTTAATTAGATAATGTACTTGAAACCACTTTGTAGGTAAATACACTTAGTATCTAATCTTTACTATAAAGTCACTCTACTTATACAGCATAATTTTCTGGCCTCATATGTCACATATTCTTATGGGAAAACCCCTCATCAGTCCTTTCCAATGGCACAATTTTAACCTCACCTTCCTCTAGTAGGGCTGAGTGCTATCCACAGCCAATGACCAGTTTAAAAAAAAAAAAGTGAAAGCACACTTATGTGGTTCTAGAACACACTGGTCTGTGATTCAGAGTTGAGGTCATTATAAGACCATGATTGGAATGGGATGATCTGTCCTTCAAGAATAGGAAAATTGAATTTCCCAGTGTCTCTCAGTAAAGAAAAACTTTAGATGTCAAAGGAGCCCAAGATGCCAAATAAACCAAAATGTTTGTACCAGAAGTAGAATGCAAGAGAACCTACCAGAGAAGGCAACAGACCCTTTACAATATGTCTGCAGTGTAAGCCATCAGTAGAATTCATGAGCCCAGGAGAGAGGAAAGAGGTTGACTTAGGGGTACCATAGCCTGGGGATGAAGGCACAGCCTCAGGCATGAAGGGCCAGATAAGAGAGGGAGAACTGCATTATGGGAAGCAGCATACTATGGAATGGAAAGAGCCCTTTCACTTTTGAGTTTCTTAATTATCTTTCTCTTCTCCATTATCTCTATCACATTCTCTTAGTCTATTACTTCTCCTAAAACTTCTTCCTTTTTTAATTCTCCTATACTTCGTTCTACTATCTTCCACCCACAAGACATAAAGAAAAATCCATTCTATTGACATCACAGTGCCCTCCCAATTATGGGCAAATGGGCTGTAACATTTCAAAATAAAGGGGAAATAATTATGGATGACTAGCACCACAAAAATGATAAAACGGTCATTATCAGTCCTCACTCTTCCCTTAGCAGCAAGTATGTACCCATATGGGATATAGTCCATGGCAAACTAGCCAGAAATAATATAATTCAGACAGTATAAATATTAAAAGATCCCCCAAATAAAGGAATATTTGTCTTCTTGCTTCTCTCCCTCAAACAGATGTTATTTCTGTTACCTGGGTGTGGTTCTGTTATCCAAGACAAAGTCTTGTATTTCCAAAAAGGTATATTCTTCTCCAGCAGAGTACCACATGCTCTGAGGTGCAAGGTGATAATATTGACAAAGCTCTATAGATAGCTTATCCTAAGGGTTCACAAAGACCTGTAGAAGAACTACACTCAACAGATTGGAGGTGCTCAATACAGATTTGATGAACAAAGGTTTGAATGAATAAGTGGTTTAAATGAGTAAGGACTTGCTCAGGGTTGTGCTATCTGGTATTCCATATGATATTTTTACTTATCTGCCATATATACCCCTTTGTTTTCTTCTACTCTCTCTGTTACAACCAATCCACCTACACCAGTCACAGCCTTCAATTTTGCCTGTTGTACCCTCAAATGGTGTGAGTAGATTATTGTGGTGGTGGTAGTGTTTGCTGTTGTTTTGGAAGAAGCCAGGTTTTACCTCGGGTTGACTGTGAACAAAACAAAGAGAGTACCAATTTGGAGAAAAGTAGCAATGAGAACATAAGCCATCTAGAAAGTCAAAGAAATCTAGAATAAGGTATTAGAGTTTTCTACATGGATTTGAAGGCAAGTGTAAGTTAGGTTCATCTAATCCTCAAGGAACTGAGAGAATCCAGCTGATATATGAATTATGCTTGGTTGGTTGGTTGGTTGCTTGGCTGATTGGTTGGTTTTAAAATTACCTTTCTTCGTGAAATGGTATGATAGCCATTCCTTTTAAAACAGCTTCTGAATGCAATCTTCTGATTTAAAAAATGATAATACTTTCCAGGAAAATGCGCGCGCGCGCGCGCGCGCGCGCGCGCACACACACACACACACACACACACGCACACATCTAAAAATCATTATGGAAGAGTTGTACACCAAACTGTTAATGATTATGTGGATATACAGGGGATATTCATTCTCAATCTTTTTTTCTGTATTGTTTGAAGTTATTTTTTTAACTACTATGAATTACTATTGTAACTGGAAAAAAAATAAGGATTTATAAAATCTCATAAAAGAAGATTTACACCTGCCTTACAAACTTGACAAGAACATGATCACAGTAAACAATTTTAAGACACTTCTCTCAACAATTGATGGTGAAGGGGATCAGGATTTGCCACCCCAAAATATGACATTATGACATAGGAATTATTTTGTGTTGCTGGCACTGGAGTTCTTTAAATCCCTTACCTGCTTAAAAGCAGAGCTTCCCAAAGGACCTCAATTACCATAAATCCCCTCCCCAAATTCTAATCTTCTCTTCTTGGAGAGAGAAGTTGGCATCCACACCCTGACAGACATGTCACACATGATCACATCTCCTATCTTTTTTCCCAAGGACCCATTTCTCTTTCCAAAAAGTCATTTGCTTTCCCATAAGTACCCTTTCTCCCCTTCCCTTACTCCTAGTACTTAGGTATGTAGACCTCCAATTCTAACCATTCTTTGAGTTATTCATCTCTGAATGCTTCCAGGGTATATGTGTAAGGCACATACTATTAAACTTCTGCTCATTTTTCTCTTCTTAATCTGTCTTTTGTCAGTCTAACTTATAGAGCCCCAGCCAATGAACCTAAAATGGGTAGAGGAAGAAGATTGTTCTTCCCCTATAATATTTAAAGTAGGAAAACAAACAAGCAAACAAAAACTTTGCTAATTATGTTATTAGCAAACTTGACCTAATGAATATATGTAAAACATTGCACTCAGCAACTGGAGAAGACATGGAATGTTTATAAAACTTCACATGTACTGAATCATAAAGAAAATATCAAGTATCAATACATTTTTTTAATAATCAGTATCATACAGACCACATTAGTTGACCAGAAGATAATTAATATAAAAATCAATGACAACAAATTTTAAGTAGCCTATAAGAACAAAAAGAAATCATAATCAAAATGAATAAACACAAATATTATATAACAAAAGTTGAAGGATACAGCTAAAGTGGTATTTAGAGGGGAATTTATAGGCCCAAATGTATATATAATTAGAAAAACAGAGACCTTTTTTAAAAAGTTATTTATTTATTTTAGGTACACCCAAAGTGTGGCTTGAACTCACGACCCCCAGATCAAGAGTCCCACACTCCTCTGACTGAGCCAACCAGGTGTCCCGAGAAACAGAACTTAAAGCCCTAAACATCCAAAGTAAAACGATAAGGAAAGGAATGCAATAAACCCAAAAGGATAGAAAAAATAACATAGCAAACATAGGAAAAAAATTAATGAAATAGGAAACAAATACGTAGTAGTGGCATTCAAATCAGCCAAAAGTATGTTACAGGAAAAAATTAATAAAAATGACAAGCCGCTAGAAAGATCGATCATACAAAGAGAAAGCAAAAATAAACTATGAGGAATTTTAAAAGAGATAAAATTACAGATGCATTAGGGATGAAAATATCACAAGGTTTTAGAAACTTTTGACAAATAAATTTTAAAACTTAAGTGAGATGACAAACTCTTAAAATATACTGCATTACCAGAGCTGCCTCAAAAAGAAACAGAAAACCTAAATGATCCTAAGACCAATTTTAAAAATCACTCATTTTTAACCTTTCCACAAAGAAGTTCTGTGTCAGTTTTACAGTCATGATCTATCAAATTTTCATTTCGCTCTTACACAAATTCTATGAAAGAATAGAAAAAGTAGAAAAATTTATCATGACCCATGTGGGTTTCTTTTTTTTTTTTTAATTTTTTCTCTAATTTTTTTTTAATGTTTATTTATTTTTGAGACAGAGAGAGACAGAGCATGAATGGGGGAGAGTTAGAGAGAGAGGGAGACACAGAATCTGAAGCAGGCTCCAGGCTCTGAGCTGTCAGCACAGAGCCCAACGCGGGGCTCGAACTCACTGACCGTGAGATCATGACCTGAGCCGAAGTCAGACGCTTAACCGACTGAGCCACCCAGGCGCCCCATGTGGGTTTCTTATAGGAGACACATCTGGTTCAACTTTAGAAAATCTTGTAATGAACAGTTTCTGGCAACATGGCAGACTGGTTTATATACTGACACTTGCCCTGAAACCAACTGAAAATTCTAGATAATGGATTTTTAAAAATCATCTTCCAAGCAACAAAGGGCTAGACAGAAAGCAAGTAATGTTCTGACCAGAGACTGAAGGTATGTGGACACACTCAGAGAGCAATAGAACATTGAAGCTAGCCTTCAACATGAGGGCACCCACTGAATCCTACAAGATTAATCTTTGGTTTGTCATAGCCTTACAGGTATAGGAAACTAGGCCCAGGGCCACCCAAAATAAGAAAAATAATAGGAAACACTTTCTCCCAAAGCTGAGACTCCAAAGGGCCTCATCTTCAAAATAAGGTTGAACTAGAAATAAAACTTCTATTTCACACCCTCAGGTCTACAAGGAAAAGTGCCTTCCTGAAGTCGGTTCCTTTTGCAAAGAGGAAAAACACTTCTAACAAGTTTACACCGTAACCAGTTCTTACACAGGTCTGCAGCCTATGTAGGTTGAAACTGGGTGGTCCAAAAAACCTTAAGCAGATAATTTTGTTTCAAACCAACCTAGGAATGGGCATAAAGGGCTGAAATGGTGTTAGATGCAGGGAAACAACTTAATGGTGATTTATATAACCAAAGGCTAGGACAGATTCTGGAAGGAGAAGGAAAAGTCCTGTGAGTCATAGATAAAGAAGGAGTTGCAGAGGGGAGAATCTGAGAGACATAATCTACAAGTAGAGGGGCTATGGTAACAATAGATGGGAGATGGAAAAAGGAGGATATTAATTATTGTTGGGGACAAGAGCTATTTAAAAAGACCCCACAGACTCAGAATTTTATATATACAAGATGTGGCTATTTATAAGAATTCCATTGTTGGAAGGAAGAAGAAGTCTCACCACCCTGTGGCTGGAGACCACCTCATGCCAGTGGGTCAACACATTAAAAAAAAAAATGGCTTTCACTGATACCTAAATATAGATACATGTAAGATACCCTCCCCTTCAAGGCTGCCCTGTGGCAGCAGGGAAGGAAAGGGCCTCTTGCCAATCAGACATAGAAGATGAGACACTTTGGCGTTTAACAGGGGAGAGAAACATGGGCTTTGAAAGGTCTTAGAAAAGGCTACTTGAAAGTGATATTAATAATGTACGCATTACTTATCTGGTAAAACATTTAGGCTCTCTAAGGGATTATAGCATTTGTGCAGAGATGTTTAACATTGAGGATTTCTTTGATAATTGAGATTTTGTTTTTAACCTTTGGAACATGTGGCAAGAATTTCTGTTGGTTGTGGAGGGGGCAAGTTCCACATAATGAGCCCCTCTCTATCTGTCTTCATAAACAAACCCATCATTTTTTCCTTGGATATTTATCAGGCACAGAGCCTAATGCGAGGCTCAATCTCATGATCATAAGATCATGACCTGAGCCGAAATCAAGAGTCAGGTGCCTAACTGACTGAGCCACCCAGGCGCCCCTCCCTGCTTTATAAGTACTATAAATGGCAAAAATGGAGCAGAGCACAAAATGAAGTCCTGCTTTTTGAGAAAATCAGTCTGTTGTTATTATTGTTGTTCTGTTATCCCCCAAGTGTGTCACTTAGTGGAAAGCCTGGACTAGAACAAGGAGCAGAGGATGAGACCATGGGAAACTAATCTGCATACAACCAAAGCCTGTGAACAGGGTGCACTAAGTAACCTATGTGTGTAGGTAGACTTTTAAGAATTAAGGATCCAATTTGTAGGTTAAGCAGTTAGATGTCAGGGGACAAAATATGAGTGACATTGTGGTGGTATATGATACTCTGGAATCGAAGAACATTTGCAGCTGGATCACCTCAAGCATTTCCCTTTGAAATACTACAATTGGCTAAATCAAGAAATAAAGGGGCTTGTGGGTGGCTCAGTCGGTTAAGCGTCTGATTTCGGCTCAGGTCTTGATCTCACAGTTCATGGGTTCATGATCTCACAGTTCATGGGTTCAAGCCCCACATTGGACTCTGTGCTGGCAACTCAGAGCCTGGAGCCTGTTTTGGATTCTGTCTCCCTCTCTGTCTGCCCCTACCCCACTCATGCTCTGTCTGTCTGTCTGTCTCTCTCTCTCCCTCTCTCTCTCTCTCTCTCTCTCTCTCTCTCTCTCTCTCAAAAATAAACATTAAAAAAAAAGACATAAAGCTTTCTTGGGTATTAAATAATTCTTATAAATTAAATAAACAAAGCTTATAAATAATGTAAGCCTAATATCTTAGATGAGATATAACTAAGATATATATAAGTTATTATTTTTTAAAGATTTTTGTTCTTAAGTAATCTCTACACTCAGTGTGGGGCTCAAACTCACAACTCTAAGATCAAGAGTCATACGCTCTAGCAACTGAGCCTGCCAGGTACCCTGATAAATATGTTATTTAAATAGTTAAAAGACTGTCATTCCATTAGACCAAATTCTCCCATTTATTCTTAGCATATACAGTATCAGGTAGGCACAGCTTCTGTCATAACACGAAAACACTAATTCTAAAGGCGTAGCTTTCTTAAACTTTTCTGTACATAATACTAAACCTTCTCAAGTTGAAAAAACATTAATTCACTAAGGAAAACAGTTATCATACCCATTTCTTGATATTATTAAAAGAGATTTATTCCAGAAGAACATTGTTACTCTTCTGTGACTTATTGGACCCAATTTTTGTTCGCTACATCAATGATTTCATAATCTAAGAGGATCAGCTAATTGCTTTTATGGATTCAATTTATCTACGTGATCTAATTCTTTAATCTGCTAACAATTCTGTCACTCAAGTTGGTGTCTTTCTCTTTCTAACTGTAGAAAGCTTCACATTTGATGGGATCCTGAGAAGTAAAACACTAAATTCTTTGGATCTGATGGCTTTTGCATGTTTTTCATTCTTGGAACCATAAATTCCTTAAAATACTAATACATGTACAGTATTATAAATGTATTTATTCATCCTTATAATTTTCTTAATAACATTTTCTTTTCTCTAGCTGACTTTATTGTAAGAATGCTGTACATGAGGCATATAAACATGCAAAATGTGTGTTGATTTACCTTTTATGTCATTGGTATGCTTCTGGTCAGCAGTAGGCTATCAGAAGTTAAGATTTGGGGAGTCAAAAGTTATATGCAGATTTTCAACTGTGTGTGGGGGGAGTCAGTGCCCCTAACCCTTGTGTTGTTCCAAGGGTCAACTGTATATTGTATCATTACATATTTTATATTACTAATATATGCTAATATATGTATATCTATAATTTAATTTGAATATTTCATATCTGATTTAAATTCACAACGTATGGTATCATTCTACTCATATTCCCTTTAATCAGAAAATACATTTCCCTGAAGTATCTGTGTTTTTTGTTCTATACCCTTTAACAGTACAATAAATTGGTCACAAACACCAACATGACTGCGTAGTAAGAGTCAACACCTTAAGTTAGCTTTTCTCTTTTGCACAAAATTATATACTAACAGGTTTCCAGCCTTAAAGTGTGTCAGTTGACCAGAGCCATTATCCTCCTTTTGGTGCTTAAATTGTTTCAAGTACCCTTTAAATGGGTTCCTGTGGTCTTTTGACACAACACCATTAATCTTCTGAAGCTCCCAAGCTTTCTGGCACAACTAGATGCTCAGTCTCACATCGAATCTTCCACCACAGATGTAAAAATCAACTATTTCTCCAAGGGGTGCTTTGCTTCTGGCACTAGTGTGCATCACAGAATGACCTTGCTCCTGGGCCATGTCACTAAACAGGGCTAAAAATCTTGTATTTCCCCCAAGGAATGGCATGGATTCTTTTTTTTTTTCCAGCTTTATTGAAGTGAAATTGATAAATAGAAATTGTATATAATTAAGGTGTACAACACTGTGAAATAAGCACAACAATCAAGCAGATTAACAAATCTATTACTTAACAGTTACTATTTTCTTTCTCTTTCTTTCTTTCTTTCTTTTTTTCCTTCTTTCTTTCCTTTCTTTTCTTTTCTTTTCTTTCTGTCTTTTGTGTGATAAATAGAGTATACATAAGATCTACCCTCTTAGCAAATTTCAAGTATACTATATAGTATTGTTAACTGGATTGTATAACTCTAGTCACTATGCAGTGCATTAGATCTCCAGAACTTTTATCTTGCATAACTAAACTTTGTAACCTTTGACCTCATTTCCACCCCACCCCTGGTCACCACCATTCAACTCTCACTTTCTATGAAACTATTTTAGATGCATATATAAGTGGGATCATGCAGTAATTGTCTATGTTTGTCATACTCACTTAGCATAACCTCCAGATTCATCCACGTTGACACAAATCACAGGATTTCCTTCTTTTTTAAGGCTGAATAATATTCCATTGTATACATATGATATAGATATATGTACTCCTATGTTAATTGCCACATTGCTCGCAATAGCTAAAATAAGAAAACAATCTAAGTGTCTGCTGAATGAAGAAGGAAAAGTAATAAATAGTTTAAATAGGACCTCTATATTATTAGAAAGATTAACATGAATTCATGCCATAATGAAGAGAAGGACAGATTTTTGTGGACAGCTAACAGTCTCTGTCATGGTCTGATGCTTCAAAACAGTTACAAGTAAAATCAAAATTGCTATGTTACTTTTCTTAAATTTTAATATAAATGATTCTTTAAGTGTAGAAACATATATCCAAATATTGTCCTAATAATAGGAAAATAAAGACAAGTTAAAATTTCTGACATATATTAATTTATATTTCTTTAATTAAAGCATAATATATCTTTTCTGAAATGTTTCTTAGAATGTTTCTTAACTAATATTCAAAATTTTTTCAACTTAGTGAAAATTAAAAATCAACTGCAGTCATCTGTCACAAAATGGTCTCCTTTCATACCTATTGAAACCAACAAAACTGAAAACTATTTTAAAACTTTGTGGGATAAAAACAATAATTTATTTTAATTGGCTTTCTGTGGGTAGTATAATGTCAATTGTTTAGAAAACCTTTATGGCCTATCATTTTCATGTAAATTAGGTGAACCATTTAAAAAACTGAATATATTATCCAAGTAAAAGTGATATGCTGTGAATGCAGTGATGTGACAATGGAAATTGGTGATTGAGCACATCAATTCCCTGAGAGCCCTAAACATGTCAGTTTAATCAAATTTCTGTTTCTGCAACAACATAAATAAGTAGAATCAGTAGAATAAATAAAGAAGGCTTAAAGATTTAATGCAGTAATGTGGTTTGATTAAATCAGGCCACTAATTCTTTGACATCCCCTCCACAGACAATAGGGCCTCCTCCTCTTGAGTCTGGATGGGCTAAAGGGCTGTTTGACCAATAGAATATGATATTAGTGATAATGGGCTAATTCTCAGACCAAAAGATTGACATTTGCTACTCCCTGGCCTCTTGGACCAGTGGATCCCTGAGTTACCCCATCAGAAGTCTGATGACTGCTGGAAAAATACTGAAAATAGACCCTGAGACTACATGGAAAGAGAAAACAAGTAAACTGAACCCAGACTTGCAGCTGCCTTCACTAGGGCACCAGGTATGTAAGTGAAACCCTCATTGGACCCTCCAGACCAGACTAGCCTCCCACCAAAAACCACTAGGTGAACCCAGTTGGTACCATAAAGAGTAGAAGACTGACTCAGCAAAGTGCTGTCCAAGCTCCTGACCCCACAGATCATGAGCGCAATAAATTGATTGTTTTTACAAACAACTAAGTTTGGAATGTTTGTTACACAGAAATCGATAACCAGAAAAAGTAGACCGAGTTTTGGGTATTTAAAATTTGAACTGTACTTCCAGTAACATTATAGGCTACATATCCTGAAAAAACCACCCACTACAAGACACTTTAAAATACTGGATAAAACATTTTTTGAAAAATTATTTTAAATGCATAGCTAAGCTCACTAGGGATAAAAAAGTATTCAGAAGTGAAGAAGCCCAGGATGAATCTGGACTAGTAAGCAGGACTAACGCTGGCAGCTGTCCAAGGACATTGGCTCCAAAAAGCGAGAGCCTTGGGTTTTAGTGGCTGAGAGTCTTGGACCTTCACAAAATAGACAATTGGAATGGAGGTGCTGAGTAAGCCAAGAGCCTACACGGTTATACTCTGAATGAGAGACTGAATAGAAAAATATAAGCTCTGCAAAGGGATATAACTGGGAAACTATTTTTGGCCTTCAGTGAAGGAAAAGACAAAGAGATTTCTTCTGAGAATCTGTTAATAGAAGCAGTCCTCAAATGGATTTGAGGCTGCAATTCAAAATTACCTGCACGCTCCCAAAAAAGCTAAGAAATTAACTTAAAGTGGTCTGAAATTGGGAACAATTTCAGGTATCTAACAAAAATCAAGGCAGTTCGCCTCTAAGGAATAGATGCTTGATCATGATCTAGTTCACATTTTTACGAATAAGGGAAGTAGCAGGCTGGAGCGGACTTGTACCAACTTGCAAGAACCATTGTCCACACGTCTTCCTAACTCCGCATTCAGCAACACCACACAGGTAGTTCGAAACTGGCTGTGATAGAAGTAGTTACCCCCTCAGAAATTGACAAACACCACCAATTGGATCTTATTTCTGTGACTTCATTAGCACAACACTAGATAAAGGCCCATATCCATGAGCTACTAGAAACCCCACAACAAACCACAAACAGCACAGTAGAAAACAGCACAGTTAGGCTCCTAAAGGATTCATATGATTGAATCACAAGATAGAGTATATAAAATAAGAATATTTCATATGCTGGGGCGCCTGGGTGGCTCAGTCGGTTAAGCAGCCGACTTCGGCTCAGGTCACGATCTCGCGGTATGTGAGTTCGAGCCCCACGTCAGGCTCTGTGCTGACAGCTCAGAGCCTGGAGCCTGTTTCAGATTCTGTGTCTCCCTCTCTCTGACCCTCCCCCATTCATGCTCTGTCTCTCTCTGTCTCAAAAATAAATAAACATTAAAAAAAATTTTTTTTTAAATTATAAAAAAAAAAGAATATTTCATATGCTTACAGAAAGGAAAGAATCACAAACCGGTGCAAAGCACAAGAGATAATGAAAAGTGATTCATGGATTTTTGAAAAAGAATTTAAGATTTTGAAACAAAAACTGTACAGTACTTTCACCAGCTACAATTCTCCTTGTTGGAGGAATTATGCTTCTGACATCTTTTACTGACAGGTCAAATGAAATTATTGCCACATTTGATGAATTAAAACAATTCTTGCTAGGGGCACCAGGGTTGCTCAGTTGCTTAAGTGTCTGGCTCTTGATTTTGGCTCAGGCCATGATTTTCAGGCTTGTGAGTTCAAGTCCCGTGTCGGGCTCCACAGTGGTAGTGCGGAGCCTGCTTGGGATTCTCTCTCTCACCCTCTCTCTCTACAATCTCTCTTTCTCTCCTTCTCTCAAAATAAATATAAGTAAACTTAAAAAAGAACAATTCTTGCTAATCTTTTTGGTATTTCTGTATTTTTTAAAGAAATATATCATCTTTTCAAATATTATAGAAATAGTATATGTGTTTGGTATTTATCCCCAGGTTCTGAAAGAGTGAAAGAAGGGATAGAAATGATTTGTTCTAATGAGACAACTCTTGGTGGACCCCTAGATAAGCATTAAGATGGGAGGCTAGGCTGCAGAAAGAACAAATCTTGATTCAAAGCTTAGAACATCCAGCCACACATGTCAGGAGTAAAATTGCTGGGTCCTACAGTAAATATATACATCATTTTTAAGAGGTTGGCAGTTTCTCAGAGTGCATCATTTTATATCCTGTCTAGCAGTGTGTGAGAATTACTGTCGTTCCACAATCTTGCTTATATTTGCTATTGTTGGTATACTTAATTTTAGCCGTCCTGGTGCATGTAGAGTGACTTGTCTTTCATTGTGTTTTTAGTTAGCATTTCCCTGACAACTAACAATGTCGAAGACCTTTTCATAGACTTGTTGACTTTGGCCTAACTTCTTTTGCAAAATGTTTGTTCCAATCTTTGCCCATTCTTTGTTGGGCATCTTTAATTGTTCACGTTCTTATTATTGAATTACTGTTCTTTATACATTTGTATATTCTGGATATACATCCTACATATATCAGATATATGTATTGGAAATATTTTCTCCCAGTTCAGGGTTTGCCTTTTTATTTTCTTAATAGTGTCTTTCAAAGAGCAAAAGTTTGGGGTGCCTGGGTGGCTTATCGATTAAGCATCCAACTCTTGATATCGGCTCAGATCATGATCTCATAATCATGAAATTGAGCCCCACGTGGATCCCCTCATGGAGCACCCCATGGGGCTCAGTGTTAGGCTCTGTATCAGGTTCCATGCCCAGCATGGAGCCTGCTTGAGATTCGCTCTCTGCCTCTCCCGCACACATACACATGCACTCTCTCAGATAGATAGATAGATAGATAGATAGATAGATAGATAGATAGCACAAGGTTTAAATTCTCATGAAGTCAAATTTATCCCATATTTTTCCTTCTATATTTCAAGATTTTTGTGACCTAACTCAATATTTTATCTATCCCACTACTGTGGGATCATCGACTGTGATTTTAGCTTTAGAACTTTGTATTTAATGTTTCATTTCAAGTAAACTTTTGTGTATGGTGTGTGATAAAAGTTGGGTTTTATTTATTCCATTATACATATCCAGTTATTCTAGCACCATTGAGAAGATTGTTCTTTCCCCTTGATTACTTGGCACTTAATTGAAAATTATTTGACCATATGACTGTGTGGACCTATTTCTGAACTCTCCATTCTATTCCATTAGTCTATTTTTACATCTTAATGTCAACACCCCTATCTTGATTACTGTAGAATTATAGTAAATCTTCACATCAGAAATGTAAGTCTTGTGACATTGTTGTTTTTCCAAGGCTTTTTTTTTTTTCGCGATTCCAACTCCTTTTCTTTTCCATCATCTTTAGTATCAACTTGCCCATTTCTACAAAGAGGTCTGGAATTGCACTGAAACTCAAGGTCAAATTGAGAGAATTGTCATCTTAACAGTACTCACTCTTCCAACTCCTGAATGTAGTATCTCTCTCAAATTACTTGAGTCTTCCTTATTTTTCCCCAGTAATGCTTTTCAATTGCAGAAATCTGGCAGAAGTTTACTAAATTTATGTCCAAGTTTCATGTTTTGGGATCCTATTCAAACTAGTAATTTAAAAATTTATATTTCCAAATGATCATTGCTAGTATTTGAAAATACAACTGAATTTTTTTTTTGTCTCATGACCTTATATCCTCCCAATTTGCTAAACTCCCTTGTTAAATGCATGCCCAAGTCTTATATGATTTTAGATACCTTTGCAAATGATATTTATATCTCTACTTCCAATTGTCCTCTATTAATATAAATGTAACATTGGTTTTTATAAATAACCTTGTATCCTGAGAACTTGCTAAATTCGCTTACTAGTTCTAGAAGTTTTGGGTAGATTCCTTAGGAATTTGTACCTACAACCTACCCGCTTTATGATCATGACATGAAGATTATAGTTCTTTTCTGATTTATATATATTTTGCTTATTTTTCTTGCCTTGTTTCACAGACTAATTCTTACAGTTCAAAACTGAATTGAAATATTAAGGGTGGATATTCTTATCTTATTCCTAATCTTTTAAAAAAATTTTTTGTTTGTTTATTTTTGAGAGACAGAGAGAGACAGAGCACAACCAGGGGAGGGGCAGAGAGAGAGGGAGACACAGAATCCGAAGCAGGCTCCAGGCTCTGAGCTGTCAGCACAGAGCCCCATGTGGGGCTCAAACCCATGAGCCCTGAGATCATGACCTGAGATGAAGTCAGATGCTCAACTGACTGAGCCACCCAGGCACCCCCTTATTCCCAATCTTAAGATTTTTATAAATGTGTTTCCTTTCACCACTAAAAATGTCAGTAGGTTTTGTTAATAGATGCCTTCCATCAGGCTAAGGAACTTCATTTCTATTCCAAATTAGCTGAGATATTTTTCTTACATGATGGTATGAATTTTGTCAAAAAAAATATTTTTTAATTTTTTTTTAATGTTTATTTATTTTTGAGAGAGAAAGAAACAAAATGCAAGTAGGGGAGGGGAAGAGAGTGAGGGAGACACAGAATCCAAAGCAGGTTCCTGGCTCTGAGCTGTCAGCACAGAGCCCAAAATGGGACTCAAACTCACAAATCAGGAGATCATGACCTGAGCCAAAGTCAGATACTTAACCAACTGAGCCACCAGGCGCCCCTCAAAAATTTTTTTCTACATCTAAAAACACTTTAGTTTTTCTCTTTATTTTGTTAATATAACTAATTAAATTGATTGATTTTTAGATGTTAACATTAAATCAACCATACATTCTTGGCTCACACTATATTATACTTTCATATATTGCTAGACTTAATTTGCTAATATCTTGTTGAGGATTTTCTTGTCTTTGCTCATATTGGATGTTGGCATGTAGTTTTATTTTATTACTATTTTTTGTACATAAATATATATATACATGTATATATTTATTTATTTATTTATTTATTTTTATTTTATTTTATTTATTTTATTTTTTTTTTAGGGAGGCCTAGGTGGCTCAGTCAATTAAGTGTTCAACTCTTGGTTTCGACTCAGGTCATGATCTTGCAGTTTCATGAGTTCGAGCCCTACGAGGCTCTGTGCTGGCAGAGTGGAGCCTGTTTGGGATTCTCTCTCTCTGTCTCTCTTGCTTCCACTCGTTCTCTCTTGAAATTGTGAGATCATGAACTGAGCCAAAACCAAGAGTCAGATGCTTAACTGACTGAGCCACGCAGGCATCCCAGTTTTCTTTCTTGTAATCATTTTGTGTGGTTTTGGTATCATGGTAATGCTGATTTCATGAAATAAGTTAGGAAGTATTCTCTTCTCCTCCTCCCTAAAAGGTTTTCTATAAGATTGGAATTATTTATTTCCTAAATGTTTGATGGCATTGTGTGAAGGAATCTGTCTCTGTAGATTATTTTGTGGGAAGGTATTAATGATAAATTTAGTTTATTTAATTGATATGGGGCCATCCTATGTTCTATTTCTTCTTAAGTAAGTTTTGGTAACATGTATTCAAGGAATTTATCCATTTGTTTTGGTTGCTCAATTTATTGGCATGAGATTATTCGTAATACTCCTTTATTTTCATTTCAATGTCTATATTCTTATATTACTGTTTTGTGTTATCTTTTTTTTTTTCTTGATTTAGCCAGAGGTCTTCTTATCTAGCCAGAGATTTATCAATTTATTAGGTTTTTATCCTTAAAGAACTAAGCTTGGTTTCATTGGGTTTTTAATTTGTTTTAATTATTTTTTTACTTATTTTATATATGTGTTTTCTTTTCCTTAGTTTTGGTTTAATTTGTTCTTCTTTTCCTAGGCTATTATGGTGGATATTTAAATTATTGATTTTTAAGGTTTTCCTACTTTACTAATAGTTATACATGTTATTGTGAGAACTATATTAACTATATCCTACACAAAAAATTTTAAGTTTATTTATTTATTTTGAGAGATAGAGAGCCAGAGAGAGAGACAGAATCCCAAGCAGGTTCTGTGCCATCAACACAGAACTCAACGTGGAGGTTGAAGTCACAAACCATGGGACCATGACCCAAGCTGAGATGAAGAGTCAGATGCCCAACTGACTGAGCCACCCAGGTGCCCCATCCCACAAATTTTGATGTGCTTTTTTTTTCTTTTTCATTCCATTCTAATTTCTTTTGTGATTTATTCTTTGACCCATTGGTTGAATTTCCATATATTTGGGGATTTTATAGATCTCTTCTATTTTTGTCCTCTAATTGAATTTTGTTGAAGTTAGAGAAGATATTATGTATAAACTATTTTTACTCACACTTCTGACACCAAATGTGTGTGGGGGTTTTCCCACACCAATCAATTCTCCAACTGACACCAATAGGATATCCTACAATTCAATTCAATTGTGATGCTAACTACCCAGAATTAACACAAACCCCACAAATAAAGGGTTCAGTCCCACAAGACTGTCACACTTCACTTACCTATCATAAGTCCTAGGTTCCTATACTTATAACTGGTCATCTATAAATCAGAGGTTCCCATAATCCCTCCTTAGGTTCAATAATTTTCTGTAATGGCCTAGAGAAATACTTTATTTGTTATTAATAATTTATTATACAGGATACAAATCAAGAAGAGCCACAAGAAAGAGATGAATAAAGCAAGATATGGGGAAAGATGCATGAAGTTTCCATGCCCTCTCCAGCTGCACCCACACCCAGCACCCGAGTGTGTTCCCCAGCCGGAAGCTTTCCAAATGCCAACATTTAGATATTATTGTGGAGGTTTCATTATGCAGATATATTAATTAAATCATTGGCCATTGGCAATGAACTCAATCTCCTGACCCTCTGCTCTCCCCAAAGGTTGGAGTGTGAAGCTGAACATTCTAACCCTCCAACCATGTCTTGGTACTTTTGGTAACCAGCCCCCATCCTGAAGCTATCTAGGGACCCCCAGCCACCAGTCATCTCATTAACATATAAAGACACTATCATTCTGGAAATTCCAAGAGTCTTAGAAATTATGTACCAGGAACAGGAACAAAGATTAAACATATATTTCCAATTTATTACAATATATGATTTCAACTCATTAAAATGTATTGACAACACAGGCAACAAAAGCAAAAACAAACAAGTAGGACTACATCAAACCAAAAAGCTTCTGCACAGCAAAAGAAATGATCAACAAATGGGGCACCTGGGTGACTCAGTTGGTTAAACATCTGACTTCAGCTCAGGTCATGATCTCACAGTCTGTGACTTCAAGACCCACATCAGGCTTTCTGTTGTCAGTGCAGAGCCTACTTTGGATCCTATGTCTGCTTTCTCTCTGCCCCCCCCCCTCTTTTGCACATTTTAGCTCTCTCACTCAAAAATAAACATTTTTTTAAATAATAAAATAAAATAAAATAAAGAAATGATCAACAAATGACAAAGCAACCTGTGGAATGTGACAAAATATTTGCAAATCATATATCTGAACTCATACAACTCAATAGAAAAAATAATAATAATCTGATTAAAAATGGGCAAAAGACCTAAATAGACATTTTTCCAAAGAAGGCATACAAATGGCCAACAGTATATGAAAAGATGCTCAACATCACTAATCATCAGGGAAATGAAAATCAGAATCACAGTGAGATATCACCTCACATCTATTAGAATGGCTACTATGAAAAGATAAGAAATAACAAGTGCTGGCAAGGATGTGGAGAAAAGAAAACCCTGTGCACTGTTGGTGGGATTGTAAATTCATACAGCCACCATGGAAAAAAAGTGTAGAGCTTCCTAAAAAATTACAAATAAAACTACCCTATGATCCAGCAATCCCACATCTAGATATATATCCAAATGAAATGAAATCACTTTCTCTATGTGATCTCATTTATACACGGAATCTAATAAAAGCTAAACTAATAGAAAGAAAGGAAATTGGTGATGGCCAAGGGCAGTGGGTGGGGTTAGGGAAATGGGTGAAGGTGGTCAAAAGGTACCAACTTCCAGTTATAAGAGGAATACGTTCTGGGAATCAAATGTACAGCATGGTGACTTTAACGATATTGTGTTGTATACCTGATAGTTTCTAAGAGAGCAAATGTTAAAAGTTCTCACTATACACACACACACCGAAAGTAATTATGTGGGTGATAGATGTGGTAACTAACATTACTGTGTAAGTCGTTTGATAATAGGTACCTATATCAAATCATCACATTGTACACCTTAAGATTACACAATGTTATATGTCAATTATACATCTACAAGCTCAGAGGAAATGTAGTGACATTTATTTTATGTACTAGTTTGTGACCCCTTTTAGTGAATGCTTTGTGTGGATTTAAAAGCAATTTGTGTTCTGATTTTTTGGATGAAGCCTTCCACAAATGTCCATTAGGTGAATTTGAGTAATAGTTGCTAATAGTTTAGGTCTTCTGTATCCTTACCAATTGTGACTACTTGATCTCACTCTAATGGGAGAGGATAATGGAAACCGCCAGCTATAATTGTGGATTTTTTTTGTTTTTCTTTTAAGTTCTAACAGATTTTGCTATATGTCCTTTAAACTCTGTTATTGTTATATAATCATTGATGATTTTTGTGTTTTAAGATGGAAGAACCCCTTATTATCATGATAAACAGTCAGCCTTTATCCCTGGCAATATTCCTTCATCTGAAGTCTATTTTATGTGATACTAACATAGCTGTTCCTACTTTCTCATCTCACTGTCTGCGTGCCAATATTTTTTTCATCTTTTTCCTTTAAATGTATCTACATTCTTATATATAAATTGAGTTTTTATCACCATCAGGCAATTAGATTATGCTTTTTAATCTAGTTTGACAATCTCTTTTAATTATATAACTTTTTTTCAAATTTTTATTGAAGTTCTGGTTAGTTAACAAATAGTGTAATCTTGGTTTCAGGGTAGAATTTAGTGATTCATCACTTACATATTATACCCAGCACTCATCATAACAAGTGCCCTCCTTAAAACCCATCACCCATTTAGCCCATCCACAACCCATCTACCTCCATCACCCTCAAGTTGTTCTCTATCATTACGATAGATGGTTTGTTTCCCTCTCTCTTATTTTTCCCTTTCCATAAGTTCATCTGTTTTGTTTCTTAAATTTCACATGAATGAAATCATATGGTATTTGTCTTTCTCTGACTGACTTATTTTGCATAGCATAATACACTCTAGCTCCATCCATGTCATTGCAAATGGCAATACTTCATTCTTTTAGGTGGCTGAGTCATATTCCATTTTACATATATATGTGTATATATATGTATATATGTATATATATGTACCTATATATATACACATGTATGTATATATGTATATATACATGTGTATATATATATATATACATGTATCTATATGTATATATACGTGTATATATATATATGTATATATATATACACGTATATATATGTGTGTGTATATATATGTACCTATACATATATATGTATATATGTATAGGTACATATATATATGTACCTACATATATATACACATATATGTACCGTATCTTTTTTATCCATTCATCAGTCAGTGGACATTTTGGCTCTTTCCATAGTTTGTTATTGTTGATAATGCTGCTATAAACATCAGGGTACATATACTCCTTCAAATCTGTTTTTTTGTACCCTTTGGGTAAATACCAAGTAGTACAATTGCTGGGTCATAAGGTAGTTCTATTTTTACCTTTTTGGGGAAACTTCATACTGTTTTTAAGAGTGGCTGCACCAGTTTGCATTTCCACCTACTGTGTAAGAGGGCTCCCCTTTCTCCACATCCTTGCCAACATCTGTTGTTTCCTGTGTTATTAATTTTTAGCATTCTGACAGGTGTGATGTGGTATCTCATCATGGTTTTGGTTTATATTTACCTGATGATGAGTGATGTTGAACATCTTTCCATGTGTCTGTTAGCCATCTGGGTGTCTTCTTAGGAAAAATGTCTATTCATGTTTTCCTCCCCTTTCTTAACTGGATTATTTGTTCTTTGGGTGTTGAGTTTGATAAGTTCTTTATAGATTTTGGATACTAACTTTTTGTCAGATATGTAATTTGCAAATACCTTCTCCCATTCTGTAGGCTGAATTTTAGTTTTGTTGACTGTTTCCTTCACTGTGCGGAAGCTTTCTTGAAAAAGCAAAAGCTTAAATTGCCAGTAGTTCATTTTTGTTTTTGTTTCCCTTGCCTCCAGCAATGCATCTAGTAAGAAGTTGCTGCAGCTGAGGTCAAAGAGGTTGCTGCCTGTGTTCTCCTCTAGGATTTTGATGGTTTCCTATCTCACATTTAGGTCTTTCATCCATTTTGAATTTATTTTTGTGTAAAGTGGTCCAATTTCATTCTTCTGAATGTTGCTGTCCAGTTTTTCCAACACCACTTGTTGAAGAGACTGTCTTTTTTTCAATTGGATATTCTTTCCTGCTTTGCCAAAGATTAGTTCGCCATATGTTTGTGAGTCCATTTCTGGGTTTTCTATTCTGTTCCATTGATCTATGTGTTTTTGTGCCAGTACCATGCTGTGTTGATGATTACAGCTTTGTAATATAGCTTGAATCGTAGAACCATGATGGCTCCAGCTTTGCTTTGCTTTTTCAGGATTGTTTTGTCTATTCAGGATCTTTTCTGGCTCCACAGAAATTTTAGGATTGTTTTTCTAGCTCTGTGAAAATACTGGTATTATTTTGATAGAGATTGCATTAAATAAGTAGATTCCTTTGGTTAGTATATACATGTTAACAATGTTTTTCTTCGGGGTGCCTGGGTGGCTCAGTCGGTTAAGCGTCCGACTTCAACTCAGGTCACGATCTCGCGGTCCGTGAGTTCGAGCCCCACATCGGGCTCTGGGCCGATGGCTCAGAGCCTGGAGCCTGCTTCCGATTCTGTGTCTCCCTCTCTCTCTGCCCCTCCCCCATTCATGCTCTGTCTCTCTCTGTCTCAAAAATAAATAAACGTTAAAAAAAAAAAAATTAAAAAAAAAAAACAAAAAAAAAAACAATGTTTTTCTTCCAATCCACGAGCATGGAATGTTTGTCCATTTCCTTGTGTTCTTTTCAATCTCCATCATAAGTGTTATATAATTTTCAGAGTACAGATTTTTTTTTACCTCTTTGGTTAGGTTTAGTCCTAGGTATCTTACTGTTTTTGGTGCAGTTGCAAATGGGAACGATTCCTTGATTTCTTTTTCTGCTGCTTCATTATTGGTGTATAGAAATGTAACAGATTTCTGTATGTTGATTTTATATCCTCTGACTTTGCTGAATTCATGTATTAGTTCTAGCAATTTTTCGGTGGAGTCTTTCAAGTATTCTAAATAAAGTATCACGTCATCTGCAAATGGTGAAAGTTTGACTTCTTCCTTGCCAATTTGGATGCCTTTTATTTCTTTTCGTGGTGTGATTGCTAGGGCTAAGACCTCCAGTACTGTGTTAAATAGTAATGATGAGAATGGACATTCCTCTCTTGTTCCTGACTGTAGAGGAAAAGCTCTCAGTTTTTCCCCATTGAGGATATTAGCTCTGAGACTTTCATATAGGGCTTTTATGTTGTTGAGGTATGTTCCATCTATATCTACTTTTTGAGGGTTTTTTTTTTTTTATCAAGAATAGATGCCATATTCCATCAAATGCTTTTTCTGCATCCATTGAGAGAATCATATGGCTCTTATCCTTTCCTTTATTGGATTAAAGTTGATTGATTTGCCAATATTGAACCACCCCTGCAGTGCAGGAATAAATCCCACTTGATTGTAGTGAATAATTCTTTTAATGTACTGTTGGATCCGATTTGTTAACACCTTCTTGAGAATTTTTCCATTCCTGGTCCTCAGATATACTGGCCAATAATTCTCCTTTTTAGTGGGGTCTTTGTCCGATTTTGGAATTAAGGTAATGCTAGCCTTGTAGAATTAATTTGAAAGTTTTCTTTCCACTTCTATTTTTTTCGAAAAGTTTGAGACGAATAGGTATTAATTCTTCTTTAAATGTCTTATAGAATCCCCCTGGGAAGCCATCTGGCCCAGGACTTTTGTTTGCTGGGAGGTTTTTGATTGCTGATTCAATTTCTTTGCTGGTTGTGGGTCTGTTCCAATCTTCTATTGGTTCCTGTTTCCATTTTGATAGTTTGTATGTTTCTAACAATTTGTTCATTTCTTCCAGATAACCTAGTTTGTTGGCATATAATTTTTTATAGTATTCTATTATAATTGTTTGTATTTCTTTGGTGTTAGTTGTGATTTCTCCTCTTTCATTTGTGCTTTTATTTATTTAGCTCTTTTCCTTTTTTAATAAGTATGGCTGGGGGTTTACAATTTCATTAATTTTTTTCAGGGAACCAGCTTTAGTTTCATTGATCTATTCTACTGGGATTTTGTTTGTTCTTATTTCTATATTGTTTCTTTCTTTTTTTTAAAGTTTATTTCTTTTGAGAGAGACAGAGATAGTGTGAGTGGGGGAGGGGCAGAGAGAGGAGACAGAGAATCCCAAGCAGGCTCCACACTGCCAGCACATAGTCCAATGTGGGACTCGAACCCACAAAACCATGAAATCATGACCTGAGCTGAAACCAAGAGTCAGACGCTTAACCGGCTGAGCCACCCAGGTCCCCATATATTGTTTATTTTTGTTCTAATCTTTATTATTTCCCTTCTTCTACTAGCTTTAGGCTTTCTTTTCTATTACTCTTCTAGCTCCTTTAGGTATAAGGTTAGATTGTGTATCTGAGACTTTTCTTGCTTCTTGAATAGGCCTGTGTTACAATAAACTTCCCTCTTAGGACCGCCTTTGGGGCATCCCAAAAGTTCTGCACTGTTGTGTTTTCATTTTCATGTGCCTCTATGTATTCTTTTATTTCTTCTTTTATGTCCTGGTTAACCCATTCATTCTTTAGTAGGATGTTCTTTAACCTTCATGTATTTGTGGTCTTTCCAAATTTTTTCTTGTGGTTGACTTCAAGTTTTATAGTGTTGTGGTCTGAAAATATGCATGTTGTGGGGCACCTGAGGGGCCCAGTCAGTTGAGTGTCCGACTTCAGCTCAGGTCATGTGGTTCATGGGTTCGAGCCCTGCATTGGGCTCTATGCTGACAGCTCAGAGCCTGAGGTCTGCTTTGGATTCTGTGTCTCCTTCTCTCTCTGCCCCTTCCCCACTTATGTTCTGTCTCGCTCTGTCTCTCAAAAATAAATAAATGTAAAAAAAATTTTTTTTAAAGAAAATATGCATGTTGTGATCTCAGTCTTTTTGCACTTATTGAGGGCTTATTTGTGGCCCAATATGTGATCTATTCTGGAGAATGTTCCATGTGCACTGGAGAAGAACATGCATTCTGCTGCTTTAGGATAAATGTTCTGAATATATCTGTTAAGTTCATCTGGTCCAGTGTGTCATTCAAAGCCATTGTTTCCTTGTTGATTTTCTGCTTAGATGATCTGTCCATTGAGGTAAGTGGGTTGTTAAAGTCCCCTACTATTACTGTATCATTATCAATCAGTTCCTTTATGTTTCTTATTAATTGATTTATATATCTGGGGGCTCCAATTTGGGGACATTATTTATAATTGTTAGATCTTTGTGAAGTATAGATCTCTTAATTATGATACAGTGCCCTTCCTCATCTCTTGTTATAGTCTTTAGTTTAAAATCTAGTTTGTCTGATATACGTATGGTGACTCTGTCTTTCTTTTGATGCCCATTGGCATGATAGATCTTTTTCCATCCCCTCACTTTCAATCTGCAAGTGTCTTTAGGTCTGAAATGAGTCTCTTATAGACAGCATATAGATGGATCTTGTTTTATCCATTCTGATCCCCTATATCTTTTACTGAAGCATTTAGTCCCTTTACATTCAGAGTGATTATGGACAGATATGAATTTAGTGCCATTGTGTTGCTTGCACAGTTGGTGTTACTGGTGATGTTGTCTGGTCCTTTCTAGTCTTTGTTGCTTTTGGTCTTTTTTTCCCCAGTGGAAGAGTCCCCTTTAATATTTTTTGCAGGGCTGTTTAGTGATCACAAACTCCTTTAGCTTTTGTTTGTGAGGGAAACTCTTTATCTATCCCTCCTTCTATTCTAAATGACTGCCTTGCTAGAAAAAGTATTCTTGTCTGCATATTTTCCCCATTCAGCACATTGAATATATCATGCCATTCCTTTGTGGTCTGCCAAGTTTCTGTGGATAGATCTTCTCTGAATCTGACCTGTCTTCCCTTGTAGGTTAAGGGCTTTTTTCCCCATGCTGCTTTCAGGGTGCTTTCCTTGTCTGTGTATTTTGTGAATTTGACTATGATATGTCTTGGTGACAGCTAGCTTTTGTTGAATTTAATGGGAGTTTTCTGTGTTTCTTGGATTTTGATGTCTGTTTCCTTCCCCAAATTAGGGAAGTTTTTAGCTATAATTTGTTCAAATAAACTTTCTGCCCCTTTTTCTCTCTTCTTCTTCTGAGACTCCTAAGATATGAATGTTTTTATGCTTTAAGGAGTTGTTGAGTTCTCTCAGTCTCAATTTGTGATCCAATACCTTTCTTTCTCTATTCTTTTAGCCTTATTATTTTCCATAATTTTATCTTCTATATCACTGATTCGTTCTTCTGCTTCATCCATCCTTGTCATTGCATCTCAGATACATCATTTTTTATTTTGACATGAGTAATTTTTAGTTCTTTTATCTCTGCAGTAAGGGATTCTCTAGTGTCTTCTATACTTCTCTCAGGCCCAGCTAGTACCCTTAAAATTCTTGTTTTAAATTCTGGTTCAGGCATTTTATTTATATCTGTATTAATTAAATTCCTGGACATTACTTCTTCCAGTTCTTTTTCTTGTCATTTTGTCTAAGTCACTATTTTTTGAGTGATTGTTAGGAAAGCTTGTTATATTCCTGCTTCCAAGAGTAATGCCTGTATTAAGAAGTCCACTGGGGCACCTGGGTGGCTTAGTCAGTTAAGTGTCCAACCCTTGGTTTCAGCTCAGGTCATGATCTCACAGTTCATGTGATCCAGCCTGTGTCAGGCTCTGTGCTGGGCTTGGAGTCTGCTTAAGATTCTCTCTCTCTTCCTCTTCCCCTGCCCCTCCCCTTCTTGCATGCATGTGCTCTCTCTCTCTCCCTCAAAAAATAGAATAGAATAGAATAGAATAGAACAGAATAGAATAGAGTAGAATAGAATAGAAAGAAGAGGTCCAAAAGAAAAAACGAAGAGAAAAAAACCAGGTCATATACTGTTTGGGCCCGGTGCTTAAGGAAGTGTTTCACAGTGTGCACTCTGCTGATGTGTTTTGACTGCTCCTTCCCTCAGGTCAGTCTTCTGCAGTTTCTCCTTGCCTACAGTAGGGAGTATTTGGACCTTGTCCATTGTATGGCAAGTTTTAACTAGGTGTATTTTGGTCTGCTTGTTAAAAAAAGCTAGATAAAAAAGAAGGAGACGAAGAAGAAGAAAAAAGAAGCAGCAGCAGCTAGATCCTATGTCCCTTAGAGCTGAAGTTTTGCAGCACTCTATGATCAGTAGACTTGGTGCTTGTGAGGGGTTTGTGCTGGTCCTCTGAGAGAGGGGCCTGCTGCACGGATTCTCAGATGAATACTTGCCCTCATGGAAACGCACCTGCAGGGCTCAGGGTGGTGGGGCTTGGTGTAAGTGGCTTTGGCATCTACTGTGTGGTACTGTTTTGCTCCCTGAAGTCAGTGATGATGGATTGTGGGGAAAATGACTTTGCTCCATTGTCTCATTCTTGGAGCAGGGAATAAGTACCTGCCATTCTAGAAGAAGCAAGCAATCACCCCTTCTGTGCTCCCAGCTTCGGTCAGATCCCCGCCTTCACCTGTCTGTGTCTGCGCTATCTTCCTGCCAGGCAACACAGTACCTATGCTTTATCTCAGGTACGTGGCTGGGTTTCAAAACTCCAAATTTTAGGGACCTATATGGCATGGACCCACACTGATCCTCTGGGGGAGGGTCTTATTGCACTGTGGCTGGCGCGAGTTTGTCCCAGAAAACAGTTGCAGGACTACACAGTGGTTCAGAATTTATGCTAAAGCACAGCAAAAAGCCAGGACCAAAGTTTGCTGCCTTCAGCCAGGGTCTTTGTTCCTATGCTAGTGAATAGGGCAGCACGTTCACGCCGCCAATTCTTTTGTCCCCAGAGTGGCCATGCCACCTCTCCCAAATGGACTCCAAGAAGGGAACGTCTCCCTGTGCCACCCAGGGTATCCTCAGACCATGCTGCCCACACCTGGGTCTCTGTCCTCCTTCCCCATTGGAGCACCGTTAAACCCACCAAGCACTGCCCTGGCAATGGCTTGGACTTGTAAAACTTCAAGACTTTGTCCTCCACTGCTTATACAAACTTGCGGTACTCAGCCCTTCTCCTTTTCCCAGTCAATGGTTTTAGGGAAGAGTTTTTCTTGTGCAATCCCCTGCATGTGACTTCACTCTCTCTCTTTCTTTCTTGCTCCTCCCTCATAATCAGGGCTCCCTTCCTTCCGCAACACCTGCAATTCTTAAATCCCCCAAAACCACTCTCTGCAACTCCTCCAGCAAGAAGCACTAATTTCTACTCCTTCTCTTCTTACCTACAAGAAATTTTAAAAAAAGAAGAAATTAATATCATAGTCTACAAGATATATTGCACTGAAAATTTGACTCAAATGTAAGCTTAAAAAATTGTAATAAAGTTCATAACCCTATTAGTGCCTTGAGTTATTGCCTTAAAGCCTCAAATTTTATTTTTCTAAAAATCTGTGAGGTGTAAGGGATATTTTCAGAAACAACCTTACTTTATGTATAATTTTTTAAATGTATGTATCGTACACCTCTTCACTTTACCCATTGTTTTGCAAATTAGTTATTTATACATTCCCAAAATGTGCATGCCCTAAGGGCTGAGCTTAGCACTCTGATCTTTGTGAACCTCTGAAAATGTCATTTTCAATAGAGATTTTCTTTTAAATAAATATATGATTTCTATAATGAACAAGTAGGGCCAATTGCCAAAAAAAAATGACAAGGAAAAAGCAACTCTTAATGTATCTATTAAAAGGAAAGCTTGAAGAAAAAAAAAGGAAAGCTTAGGAATATATTATTCTGAAGTCATTTAAATTGCTAGTAACTAAAATTCTAAAATTAAGTAAATTTACATAGTCTAACACCACTTTTATTTCTTAAAAGAGTTATATAAGGAAATTGACTCTTTGGAGAATGTCATGCTTTGGACAATTATTTAAATTAATGTTCCATAAATCACAATTAATCTTATTTAGCAGATTAGCTCATATAATTAGTTTACATATACATGATTAGAACAATAAAATGCTCTCAGTTATGTAATTGTTTATAATTAAAATGTTAATTTACTGCTCAATTTTTAAATTTCCAAACAAAATGTCTGATGAATTTGTTTATCAGGGTGGGAGAGAAGAAGATAATGCATTTCAGTAAATGTCAGTATGGTTGAATGTGTAAATCTTGGAAGTAGATATAAAGGATTTGACTCCTTTTTGACAGCATCCTAAAAGTGAAAAAGGAAAACACACACACACACACACACACACACACACACCACATCATCTCAAAAGCCTTATCCATGCAGAACACAGACTTATTAGAGTTTTGCTTGAATCTGACTTTAAAATCTATGGTAATTCTGTATCATTTGTCTCTGACAGTCATATCACCAGGAAAGAATTAATCTATCAGAGTTACTGTCTCTTCCTCTTCTTTCCCTCTTCTATATGCCATTCTTATCCTTTCTCCTTCTCTCCTTCCACATTTCCACTTTCTTTTTGTCCTTTTTTCCTTTTTTTCTCCTAATGCCAAAAAAAGCTTACTTAATTAAACCACAGGTCCTAATACCTGATGTCCTAGAATTCCATAATTAAAGGCTTCTCTTTCATGGAAAAATAGATAGAAATATCTGCCCCAGCCACAGAAGGAAATAATGGGTTGGGAGTGTATGGTAGTTGTAATCCAGGCTGTTTCTAGAACCAAACAAGAAAATTCAAATACGTAAAAATTAGTCAGACTTCAACTTTATTTCATGAATAAGAATTAATACTGAAAATATAGAGATGTCATTTTCAAGTTTATTATTTTAAGACCGTCTTTAAGGCTTTCCAGGAAGGCTTTAAAAACAATTTTACTCAATTCTCAGAAGGTAGCTCTTATAGATTCAGTTGTGTCCCCCCAAAATTTATATGTTGAAGTGCTCACCCACAGTACCTCAGAATGTGACCTTATTTGAGGATATTATATTATTGCATGTATACTAAATGTCCAGAATAGGCAAATCTATACATGGAATGTGGATTAGTGGTTGCCAAGGGCCGAGGTGGGTGGTGGGGAAGTGGGGTGATGCTACTATACAGGGGATTTCTTTTTGGGAGGATGAAAATGTTCTAGAATTGACTGTGATGACGGTTGCACAACTCTGATTATAATAAAGCCCATTTAGTTTTGCACTTTAAATGAATGAATTGCATGGTATGCAAATTACATTTCAATAAAGCTGTTAAAAATAAAGGCTACACTTTAAAAACATTTACAATTGACTTGTCCCATTACAAGAACTGCATTGCAGAGAAGAAGGATTATTGCTCTCACTAGATCCATCTCCTAGCTTCTCACCACATCAAAATTATAAATGTTTATTTATAGCTAGTGTATATCCAAGACCTTCTTCAAGATTTGTCATGTAGTGTGCTAACCACACTGTGTCACTGAAGGAGGAGAAATGAGACACCATGACGCTCATCAAGGGAGGGAAAGTTAATCTTCTCATCAAAAACAATCAAACCTCCAAAGAGTTATTTTAACATACATTTGAAATCGTCCTGGGGAGTAAAATACTAAGAATCTTTTTGTTATTTGAGATTTTTAATTTTTTTTTTTTTGACATTTTTAACTTTTAAAATATTTGACTTTTGACTTATGGGGTGCCTGGATGGCTCAGTCGGTTAAGCATCCAACTGTTGATTTCGGCTTAGGTCATGATATCACAGTTCGTGGGATGGAGCCCCTGCACTGACATCACAGGGCCTGCTTGGGATTCTCTCTTTCCCTCACTCTCTGCCCCTCTCCCACTCATGTGCATGTGCACTCTCTCTCAAAATAAACAAACATTAAAAAAAAATAAAATAAAATACTTGACTTGTAATTCTGTTGTTTATAAAAGAACTAATAACCCTGCCAGTCTCCCCTCTAGAAATGTACAAATCCACATATAGTCTTTTTTCCCCACAATAGATTCTTTAACTACAGACATGTCTTTCCGAGGATTATCGTTTCTCACCAACGTGTTCAATTTAACTTAAAGAAATCAGGCATGGTGAGAAGGAGTAGGAGAGAGTATTTCTGTAGAGACCAGCATACTACAAGTGTAAGCAAGATAAAGACATGTTATGAAATCCATAGTGGTTTTCTAGTGTGTATAGTAGTTCTGAGATTCTTTGTGCTATGTCAACATGCAGGTCTTTGAAATTTTGAGTAACCACAGGGCATCCTTTCTTCTGCGCTAGAGCTGTGTGCTGCGCAGAGGTGAAAACACAATGAATTCTCTTCCAGCGCTGCCCTCAGGTCCAGGCAGTAAAGGCCCTTGCCCTTGGCCTCATGGTTTAGAAGGTCACAGTAAATCACAAAACACTCCAACTCCCAATGGCATTAAAGAGCACGTGGGCTTCTGTGTCTTTTAGGACCAGATGCTAAACAACCTCTCTTGTGAATAACGCTATTCAGGGCCTAGGATGCTTTTCCATCTCTCTTCTTTTGTGTCCTTGGTGGTTGGGATAGAGTTGAAAATTGTGATTATAAAGCTAAAGATGTTGAAGACAGACAATGCTTCAGAGTGTAGGAAGGATTTCCTCTAAGAGTGCCAACAAATTAATCTATCAGATCCTTCCTCTCAACATAAATGCCATACATACTTGCATAAGAAAGTATCATTTCCTATCAATGTTCCAAACTGTGCTTCAGGAAGTACTTATGAATTAATTAGCATAGTATTTGCAACAATGCACATGGCAATTGATGGACATTTTGTAATACTAATTAATATTACTTAACTCTGCATTACATAATTTAAGACATAATATGTGTGAAGCTTGACAATCTTTATATTAGCGATTTGATAGACAATGAATTCAAGGATGGGAATAGTTTTATTTTTGTGCATGTATTTAATATGACAATTATATTTTAAAAATGAATAAATTTCAACTTTAATAATTTTGAGTGAAAATGTTGAAGTTTATTGTTATTTGTAGTTTTGAATCATCTACAATAGAAACAACTTTTTGAAAACTTGGGAAACTTATTTTAATTCTTTGACATTTTCTATTTATTTGTATGAAAATATATTGAAATGTATTCACTTTGAATACACTAGAATTGTTTAATCACTTATATAATTGCTATTAATAGAACATAACTCAAGGGAAAATATTATAATAACATAATTATTGATATTGCTGAAATGGAAGCAAGAAAAATAAATTTAATGGAATAAATACATAGTAATTTATGAAGTTTTATTTTATCAGTCCTCCAAACAGCATTATTCCATCAACTCAAGACCCAGACATATATAATTAATGCTTAAATTGAGTTGTTCTCACTATTTTGCTAACATTCATATAAAAACCATAGTTTTGCACATATTTTTGAGTTTATTGTACATATGTATTTGTCAGGGTAGGCAATTAGAACATGTTTTACACAATAGTTTGTTGCCTTGATTTATAACCTTTAAATATTTAGACGTATGGTAAATAGACCTGCATTTGCACTTCTGCTTCAGGACTACACAAGTATTAGCGGCAAGACGGTTCCCTCATAACTTTGGGGATCTTACAGGTCATGTTTTGTTTGCACCCTGTTTTGATGGTGGTGGCAACATAATCTGCCTTGTTTTCCATGGCTCTCTTACACAGAGCAGATTTGCGGTGAGATTTATGTATCCACAGTCATGGTCTGCTGCACCATACGGTTCTGGGGGTTCATAGGGAGGGACCAGCCAGCCAGTGCAAGGCAGGTGTATCTCTGGAATTCTTTTATATAGACCATGGCTGCAGAGATGTACTGATATGAAGTCCAGTACTGACCAATCCACATTCACACTGAAAATAAACTTGGAATGACGATCCATTTTTGACAGTAACAGCAAGTTGCCCACCAGGTGTCAAAGGGACACAATAGAAATATGAGCTGGAACCGGTGAGTCCCATCTTGTGGTGGTTTCATATGATCTGAGCCCTACAGTCCTTTGAATTATAACTGCCATGTTAAGTTCACCAAGTTAGTTGAAAGTGCTTCAAGACTCTCCAACCTGCTTTGTTACAAAGTCGCTGTATTAGTTTCCTGTGGCTACTGTAATAAATTAGCAACAAATAGTGGCCTACAATAGAAATTTATTCTTTCACAATTCTGGAGGCCAAAAGTCAGAAATCAGTTTCAATGAGCCAAAACCAAAGTGTCCACAGGGACATTCTTTCTCCAGTGGCTGAAAGCGAAACTCCATTATTGTTCCTTCCATTTTCTGGTAGCTGCCTGTAAGCTTTGGCTTATGACCAGATCACTTCTGGCTAGGCCAGCTGATTCCCTGTCTGCCCTGTCTTCACACAGCCTTATCTTCTGTGGGTAGTAAAATCTCCCTCTGCTTCACTCTTATAGGGATACATGTGTTTACATTTAAGGTCCACTGAATGACCCAGAATTCTTTCCCCACTTCAAGATTCTTAACATAATCACTTCAAAGATTCTGCCATATAAAGTAACATATACAGGCTCTAAGGATTAGGCTCTGATATATTTAGGGGGACTATTTTTTAATCGAGACAGGTACACAGTCATTTTAATATCATAGTTTTTTAATCCTACTTTTTCAGAGTTCACCATAATGAACCTAATTCTTTTAGCTATTTCATTGCTAAGAATTACTTGTAAGATTTTACCTAAAATCATAAGTCTAAATGTATTTCTTAAATGCACATTTCAAATTCATAAGAACTATGAATATAATAAGCCACTACTACACATTATAGCATACGAAATTTCAAACATTCCCATTTTCTTAATAAAAACTGTTAACACAAGGCTCTGATTCTCTTATATGTTTTAACACTTAATTTAAAAATTTTCCAGACTTAAAATTTTAAGTCTTAAGGTTGAGAGTAACCATCCTAATTAACTGATGTTGTCACTATTAATGATTTAACAGTGCTCTTTTGGGGGACTACCCTTACAATGTTAATTATTCATGCCCTGGATTATCATACCAAGGTTTGCAGTACATAAATCCAAGTAATCCTCTAAATCAGTATTATCTTTACCCAGTAATATGTGGTAGGTACGTGTGTGTGTGTGTGTGCGCGCACGTGGTTTTTTTTTTAACGTGTGTTTTTTCTTTAAGTAATCTCTATGCACCCAACAAGGGGCTCAAACTCAGGACTCCAAGATCAAGAGTCATTCACTCCACTGACTGAGCCAGCCAGGGGCCCCATACGTGGTAGTTTTAAAAATATATCCACAAAGTCTTTGATTCTCCTTCCTTTAAAACCTGAAGCTTAATCTCCTTCCCCTTGAGTGAGGCTGGACTTAGAGCCTCACTCTTACTTCAAAGATTAGGTCATAAGAGGCATGTGGCTTTTTACCTGTTCTGTCTTGGATCACTCACTCTGGAGGATGTTAACTGACATGCTGAAATGACTCTCAAGCAGCACCAGGGACAGAGTGACATGGCCAGGAACTCAGGCCTCTTGCCACCAGCCAGTGAAGAAGAGGCATCCAGCCAAGTGCTCCTTGAGAGAGGAGCTGTCTCCAAAGTGGATCCTTTAGCCCCGAGCCCCTGTCAAACATGCAGATGACCCTCGATTGGGCTGACACCTTGACAACAGTTTTGTGAGAGACTGTGAGCTAGAACCACCCAGCTAAGTTGCTCCCAGATTTCTGGCTCTCAGAAACTGGGAGATAGCATATGTTTGTCATCTTTAGCCTTAAGGTATGGGGTTCTTTGTTAAGCAACTATAAATAATTCATAGAACTAGAAGCAATCTCCACATCTTTCTGGATACCCCCTGCATCTTAGAATTGCATATAATTAACAGTGAACAATTCATTGTAAATGTAGGCTGGTGAGACTTTGCCTCAAACAGTATTTGACTCAGGATCAAACTGTAAGATTTTATGGATATATATATATATATATACACACACATATATATACGTATATATATATATATACACATACATATATATATGAATATATAAGAATATATATATATTCTTATTTTAATTACAAATAAACCAAATGTAGAATTCAGAAGCCACTGGATATGTACAAATATTATGTGCATCTTATACAAATGCGTTTTTGATGATTAAGAATGTTTTAAAATATTAACCACAGTACCTCAAAATAAAATACAATTGAACTTTTAAAAACTGGAAATTATGAGAGATATTACACAATTATACCATACTGCTGGGCTGAACTGTGACCCACTAAAATTTATAGGTTGAAGCCCTAACTCCCAATACATCAGAATTTGTACAGTAAAACCTTGGATCACAAGTAACTTGTTCTGCACGCGTTCTGCAAGACGAGCAAACATTTCTAATAAATTTTAACTTGATAAAGGAGCGAAGTCTTGTAATGCGAGTGGTACCTGACGCTGAACGTCACATGATCGCAACTGAGCCAATGGTTCATGAAATTCGATTTGATATGCAAGTGCTTTGGATTACAAGCATGTTTCCGGAACAAATTATGCTCACAAACCAAGGTTTTACTGTATTTGGACATAGGGCCTTTAAAGATGTAATTAAGGTTAATACAGTCATATGGGTGGGCCCTAATCCAATCTGACTGGTGTTCTTATACGAAGAAGAAATTTAGACACACACATGAGGCACCAGGGATATGTGTGTGCACAGAAGAAAGGGGACACACAGAGAAGGCCTTCATCCGCAAGCCAAGGAGAAAGGCAGCGAGAGAAGCCTACCCTGCTGACACCTTGATCTTGCACATCTAGCTTCCACAACTGGGAGAAAGTTCTGTTGTTTAAGCCCCTCAGCTTAGTTTGTTATGGCAGCTAGAGCAATCATATACCTTTCCAAGAAAGGTCAAGGGAACTTCCCCATGCATTCTTTTCCAGATCACCCAGGTCTTGCTCAAATTAATAGACAGTATTAACTTTAGGGCAATATTTTAAAATGTTGCATGAAACCAAATACACAATACCCCAAAATACACATCCCATTTTGTAATAACTGTTCTTGCCACCATGGAAACAATAAAATTGCCAATTTTTAAAATCAGATTTTGAAATATCCTGGGGTGTCTGTGTGGATCAGTCGGTTTAGCGACTGACTGTGGCTCAGGTCATGATCTCATAATTCGTGAGTTTGAGCCCCATGTCGGGCTCTGTGCTGACAGCTCAGAGTCTGGAAACTGTTTTGGATTCTGTGTCCCTCTCTCTCTGACCCTCCCCAGCTTACGCTCTGTCTCTCTCTTTCTCTCCCTCTCAAAAATAAACATTAAAAAACCAATTAAATATAAAATAAAACACTTATCTTTGGAATACCTCAATTTGAAGTAATTGTTGTGAGGAAGAAGATTCTAAAATGAGTCTTTCAAGTAAAAAGAAAGTTTGTTCAGGGCACCTGGGTGGCTCAGTTGGTTAAGGGTTAAGCGTCCAACTTTGGCTCAGGTCATGATTTCTCAGGTTCATGAGTTCGAACCCCACATCGGTCTCTCTGCTGTCAGCTTCAGAGCCTGCTTTAGATCCTCTCTCCCCTTCACTCTCTGCCCTTTCCCCACTCGCACACACACACGCTCTCTCTTTCTCTCTCAAAAATAAATAAGCATAAAAAAATAAAGTTTAAAAAAAAAAGGAGGAAAGTTTGTTTGATCCAACTCTCCGTTTTTACTCACCTTCTGATATCTTCATTCTAAAATCTGAACTTTTGCTATCATACAAGATTTTTTTTCTTTTCTTTCATTGTGGTAAAATACACATAACATAATACATACCACCTTAACCTAGACAAGAATTTAAAATGTCTTTTTTTTCTGGGATCATTTTATGACTCTTTTATCAATTAATTGGTCCATGGTTTGTTGTTAGCCACTGAAAGCTGTATTTGTCATGTTTGAGTTTGAAATTCAGCGAGAAAAATAGAATGTTGTTTCAAAAAAACTGTTTTCTATACTTTTTTAGTATCATACAGAAACATTATGGTCCTTACCATGTGTACATTCATTCTATATTCTGGGCTTATCTCACATCCCAGTTTTTGTTTCACATATAGAGAGTATCTCAATTTTTTAACACATCAAAGCCAGAAGTTTTTTGTTTGTTTGTTTGTTTTAAGTTTATTTCTTTATTTTTGAGTTGGGGGAGGGGCAGAGAGAGAGGGAGTGAGAAAAAATCCCAAGCAGGCTCTATGCTGTCTGTGCTGGGCCGGACACGGGGCTTAATCTCACGAAGTGTGCCTTGACCTGAGCCAAAATCAAGATTGAGACTCTTAACTGACTGAGCCACTCCGCTACCCCTATTTGGTTGGTTTTATGCTTTTGTTTTTTAGGCGCAGTGTACCCAAGAACTCCCACCCCCTTTAAGATTTGCCTTGTGACCAGAATAGGAGGTGGCCTCATGACCCTCAAGAAAGTTGAGATATTGTGGCATTCAGCAAGGAATAGGGAAAGTAGGACTTATTGTCTTGAGTTGAGAAACAGCAAAAGGCCATTTGATGTCATATATTGAAATTTTTTTATTGTTTATTCATTTTTTGAGAGACAGAGACAGAGCGTGAGTGGGGGAGAGGCAGAAAGAGGGAGAGATATAGAATCCAAAGCAGGCTCCAGTCTCTGAGCTGTCAGCATGGAGCCTGACGTGGGGCTCGAACTCATGAACCGTGAGATCCTGACCTGAGCCAAAGTCGGATGCTTAACTGACTGAGCAACCCAGGTACCCTGATGTCATATATTTAGATGAGTTTATAATACTTATCAAGTAAAACTTTCAGGATCATAAAAGAGGTTACAGTATTTGCCCACTGAAATAAAACATTGATGATCTAGGAGTTGCATGATTGTCCAAGAAGCAAATACTTAAGGATCTCTTTGTTCTTCAAGATTTTTAAATTTTAGAATATGTGACACCAAGTTTTGTTGATTATACCGAGCAGCTGATTTCCTCTTGAGCATTGCCTGTTAAATTTTACTTTCCCACGTAAATTGTAAGACACTTAAAAGTCTTTGAACCTAGGGGCACCTAGGTGGCTCAGTCGGTTGAACGTCCAACTTCAGTTCAGGTCATGATCTCATGGTTCATGGGCCTGAGTCCCCCATCGGGCCCTGTGCTGACAGCTCGGAGTCTGGAGCCTGCTTTGGATTCTGTGTGTGTGTCTCCCTCTCTCTCTGCCCCTTCCTCACTGATGCTCTGTCTCTTTCTGTCTCTCACAAATAAGTAAACATTAAAAAAAAAATTTTTTTTTTTAAGTCTTTGAACCTAAAGGTTTCCAACAAGGAAAAGTAAAACCCACAAATGCGAAAGGAGTCAAACAATGGATAAGTTAACTCTGATCCATGTGATACATCGGGTACTTATATACAACATTAAATAGTTTTATGAAAAGTCTCAGGCTCTGAGAGTTAAAAAATAATCTGGCTTTCCTCTTGAGGAGTCCAGCTCCTGGTTTAAAAAACTAATGTGGGATTTTTCAGTCCTGATCGCAGCCAATCACAAAGACCCTAAGTGGCAGGCCTCACAAGGGAAAGCCGCCCTCCCCATGCCGGACTTGACGCAGAGTCGGTACATTGCAATCTCTGAAGGGACTTGCAGTCAAGGTCCCGGGCTCCCCTGGCTGGTCAGGCTCTTACATCTCTATCTGCATTCCTAGCTCAAGCTTCTGTGTTCCTAGGTGTCTTTATCTGAGGCCTTGGGCTGAGGGCCTCTTCAGGCGCCTCTGCCAAATCCTTCTTATTGGGCAAAGGGACAAACCTTGAAGATATTCTTCCCCTTTATCAGTATTCAATATTCCCACCCCACCCCACTCCACCCCCCATGCCGCCACCTGGCGTCTGTAAAAATACCACACACTTTTGTCCGGGGTTCCATCAACAGTGAGACAACCCCATACCACAGTGACCTAGCAGATCCTGGGCCAGTACGCCATTTTGTGGGGGAAAATTGAAGAGCAGGAGTTGGCACTTTGTCTGGTTGTAGCCTTTTACATGATCTCAGTAAATGATTAAAAACTTAACTCTTTCGTTTTTGGCTTGTCGCTTTCGTCAGTTACTCTGATACGTAGCCTCTCAGCTCTCTTTTCCACAGCTCAGTTGAGCTCCTGGTACCACCCCGCCCCACCCCCACCCCCGTTGATGCATCCAGGTCATCTAACATAACAAGCAATATAACTAGTTCACCTCTGACATCCCCTACTCTTGGGTTCGTCAAGGTGAGTCTTCCTAACAAGGCAGAATGGATCCTGAGCAAGAGTACGTTGGGCAAATCTGACTACATGGTCTACAGAGTTAAGACTTACTAATGTGGCTTTATTATTTATTGAAATGTATGGATCAAACACATTTGTATTCAAATATAAATACCAAAACCTATTTTTCATAGTCAAAGAATCTTACTCTGCCACACATGAAAATGGATATATCAGAATGTTTTCGGTTTCAAGAAAGAGAAAACTGAACACAAAGTGACTAACATAAGAAGAATTTACTAGCTACTCTAAATGACAGACCAAGACATAGGGCAGGCTTTAGGCACGGTTTGGTACAATGTAACTGGTCTGTGTCTCAGTCTTGCTTTCAATTTTTCACCCCTTTCTTTCTTTGTGTGCCCTTCTTATCCGTAAGTAGGTTCTGTGAATAAAACACAATGGCTTCAAGAGTTCTAGACTTCACATCTGTGGGTCATCCTATCTGAAGCAAAAGAAGGTCTTGGCTGTCTCAAAATTCCCTCTCTCTGATTAGACCAACTCTTAAACCAATCATGGTGGTTAGAGGAGTTTATTGTTCCAACTGGCTCGGTCCAGGTCAGATGCTGTATTCTTTAAGCTGATGGCTGGAGTTACATCCTCCTAAAACCACATGATATCCCAAATAGAAGTCAGAGTCTATTGAAAAGAGGAGAATGGGTACTGGGGAGTTACGAAAAGATGGCAAATAAATTGCGCAATACAGAATGGACTGTACCTTTTTTATTTGGTCCAAAAATCAACATACAAACCACAAATTTTGTCACTACTCCTAGCTTGCTTACTTAGTACAACATTTTGCACAACCACTATTTCAGGGCCATATTTAAAGTGTTTCTTTACAAAAAATTGCTTTGCCATCAAATTATAAAACACATCATCACTGTAATCACTGTCGGTGGTGGGCAGGGGTGCGGGGAAGACTTTAAATTTTTAAAGTACTACTGGGTGAATTAACCTAAACAAGATTATAGCAACTTCAAAAGTGTCTCAGCCGCCTCCATTCCTAAAAATAAGTTGGTGACAGGAGGTGACTTGAAACACTCAATAAACGATAGTGTCAGTTTTATGTGGGTTTAGCTGTTCAAATCTTTGGACCAAACGAGTTGCAGGTGATATGTTTGCAGTATGTCAAAGGCAAGGGGAAAAAAGGAGCAATGACAACAAAGAGAACAGCCTCAAGACCTTCCTAATGTCTTTATTAGCCTTCCCTAAACACTGAGTACTTTCTATGGATCTAAGATCTAACAAATGAATTTATTAGCTACTTCCAGTCAGTGCTGATGGCATGGCATTTAACCAATTTTAAATTGTCATGGTATAAAATATGTAACTTAATTGTATTATTCTTATCTGTCTAATTCATTCATACTGAAAAGAACAGAAAGGATTTCTACGAACAAAAAGTTTCAAAGCATACCTTAGGTGCACATAAACAAGGATGATTAATACGATCCTTCCTGGAATCTATGAAATTCAGTCAAGATGTGGCCTTTTCTCCTATAGCAACAGCTCATCTGTACATTTTCAAAAATCTGAATCAGATATATGGATGATGTTAACATCTGTAAAACAGATATTTAAACAATGTCTCAATGTGGTAGCACTGGGAATATAAAGACAAACAAGACAGTCTGTATTTAAAGATCTCACAGTCCACTGTTCGAGGCAGAGATGTAAGCAGAAATTAGCCCCGAGATCCCAGGAGATGGAGGGATTAGCTTTGCCTAAATGTATAAAAGGCACACAGAGGAGGTAACACTTGAACTAGATCTTAAATTATGGGTAACACTTTTATAGTTAGAAGAAAGAAGTCATGGCATTCTAAGAAGAAAGCCAAACCAGGTTAATAAAAAGAAGTGTGGAATTTCTGGAGCAAAGGGTACTTGGATGATATCTCTGAACCCAGAATTATGTTGGAGTCTGCAAATGACACTGATTCTGAAAATGCTAAGGCTTGAGACTCAATTTTACATGAAGTGAGAGTCGATAAAGTATTTAAGAAGGGCAGTAGTGCAATTGGTTTTGCTTTTCAGAAGGATGGCCGTGGTAGAGTGTGGCTATAAAGATGGAGGCCAGCTAGGATAAGGTTTTAAAGTCCAGGTGAGAGATAATCAAGTTCTGGATTAAGTCCATGGTGAGAGTTCAAAAAGGAGATATTTGAATGCAGAGACGCTTCTGAATTTACAATTAAAAAGACTAGGTAAGTGAGTAAAGAAGCAACAGTTAAGACGACAAAGAACACCAGATCTGCAGCCTGGAAGAGTTGGGTGGATGCCAGGTCCTGCCATTAACTTGCTTTCTGATCTCATAAGTTATTTTACCATTATTATTATTTTTTAATGTTTATTTTTGAGAGAGAGAGAGAGGAGAGGAGGGGCAGAGAGAGAGGGGGACAAAGGATCTGAAGTGGGCTCTGTGCCGACAGGAGACAGCCCTACATGGGGCTCAAACCCACAACCCACGAGATCATGACCTGAGCCCAAGTTGGACACTCAACCAATGGAGCCACCCAGATGCCCCAATTTTACTCTTATTATTTATTAGGTACGTATAACCTACCTAATTGGTTATTGTGATGATTAGATATAATATTTATAAGCCTCCTCCATATCATTAGTTTTTTATGATTATTCATGATGATGATGATGATTAATCAGAGTATGAGAGAGAGGGAAATCCTGGAACTCCTTCTAGGTTTTTGACATAGATGGATGGTGTCATGGATGGTGTCATGAACTAGACAAGTGACAGAATATGTTCTTGGAAGTAAGCATGAATTCATCTTCAGTCTCTATAAGACTCCAGGTCTAGATGTCCAGGGGACAGTTGAAAACATGGACCAAGAACTTGGGAAAGAGAGTCTATGGTTTAACATACAAATTTTAGAGCTTGTCAGTATATAAATGATTTTTTGAAGTAAAAATAGTGAATGGAATTAGTCAAAGACAGAAGAGCCAGAAAAAGCATTCTAAGAACTGAACTCATGTTAAGTGACCTTGAGCCTTGCCTTAAAAAAAAAAAAAAAAAAAAAAAAAAAAGAATTATTTCTGAAGTTCTTTTAAGAAAGGGCTATCATTGGGGCACCTGGGTGGATCAGTTGGTTAAGCGATTGACTCTTGATTTTGGCTCAGGTTATGATCTCATGATTCTTGGGTTCAACACCTTATTGGGCTCTGTGCTGACAGAGCAGAGCCTGCTTGGTACCCTCTCTCTCTCTCCCTCTCTCTGTCCTCTCCCCCTTCTCACTCTCTTTCTCTCTCTCTCTCTTTCTCTCTCTCTCTCTTTCTCTCAAAAATAAATGAACATTTAAAAAAAAAGAGAGAAACGTCTATCATTTCAAAACTTCCACTTTGTATTAGTGTAGACTTGCTTTTTTTAAATGTATTTATTTATTTATTTCCAGTATAGTTAACATACAGTGTTGTGTTAGTTTCGGGTATACAATATAGTGATTCAACAATTTTGTTTTCTTTTTAAAAATTTTTTAAGTTTATTTAATAAATAAATAAACAAACTTATGAGACAGCATGAGCAGGGGCAGGGCAGAGAAAGGCAGAAGAGACAGAATCTCAAGCAGGCTCTGCACCATCAGCCTACAGCCTGATGCGGGCTCAGATCATGACCTGAGCCAAAATCGGGAGTTGGATGCTTAACTGACTGAACCACCCAGGCACCCCTGATTTAACAATTTTGTACATCACTCAGTACTCACCACAATAAGTATACTCAATGTAGGCTTGCTTTTGCCTTTGGGAAATCCTTTCGGTTTGGCGTTGGCTAGAAAAAAATGTAAAGGTGGAGCCAAAGTCCTGTTCTGGAAGTTTATGCCCATAAGAAGCTAGACTAATTGCATAATGAAAAACATTGCTGTCTTTGTTAGGGGCTAAAAGGCGACTGCAGAGATAGAGCGTTAACTGGCTTTCTCTATCCATGAATATCTCTCATGAAGATGTTTTTTCCCAATATGGCACAGTCTCTGGAACTTCTGGTATATACTCTTACTTAGCAACCATGTCTAGTATCATGGTTTTAAACACAATGTAGATGATGATGACTTTCAAATTTTTATTCACAGCTCAAACCTTTACCCTGAGCCCCAGATTCATATATCCTACTGCCAAATCAACACCTCCACTTTTGTGTCAAAGAGGCATCTCAAAGTCAACATGTCTAAAACATTACTCCTGATTATTTCCTCCCCCTCGACAAAACTGTCTCTTCCCAGAGTTGTTTCTATCTCAGAAAATGGCAATTCCATCTTTCCAGGGGCGCAGACCAAAAATGTTAGAGTCATCCTTGATTCTAGTCTTTCTCCCCTGCTCCGTATCCAATGCCTCAGTGAATATTATTAGTTTGAACTTCAAAAGAATCCACTAAGGAGGGTACTTGTAGTGAGCACTAATACATGAAATTGTTGATTCGCTATATCATGCAACCGAAATGAATATAACACTATATGCTAACATTATTGAAATTAAAATAAAAACTTAATTAAAAATGTATATCCAGGGGCTCCTGGGTGGCTCAGTCAGTTGAGCATCCGACTTCAGCTTAGGTCATGATCTCACGGACTGTGAGTTCGAGCCCCGCGTTGGACTCTGTGCTGACAGCTCAGAGCCTGAAGTCTGCTTGGGATTCTGTGTCTACCTCTCTCTCTGCCTACCCCCCCCCCCCCCATGCTCTGTCTCTGTCTCTCTCTCTTTCTCTCTCTCTGTCAAAAATAAACATTAAAAAAAATTTTTTTTAATATATATCCAGAATCTGTAGAAGAAGCAAGGCTTTTGAAACTATTTAGCACCCCACACCATAAATAGCCACAGAAGTATCAATAGCCATTAACAAGACCCCAGTAACATCCTAACTGATCTTGTGTTGATAGGATGCTTCTGACGCGGCTCCCACTGATTCCCCCTCCTGGTAGCCGTGTCCCCCTGTAATCCCCTCCCGTTAAATGTGGGCTGGACCTAATGACTTACTCTTAACACATCAAACATAGTAAAAGTGATGGGATATTACTTCTGTAACTAAGATACAAGACTCTGCCTTCCATCGTGCTGAGATTTCTCTCTTTGTTCTTCATGCTAGCTAGCTCTGATGGCTAAGACTACCTGGGATGGCACTGTGGACACCTCTGGTCATCAGCCAGCAAGGAACCGAGGCCCTCAGTCCAACAGCCCATAATAACTGAACTCCGCTCACAACTCTGAGTGAGTTTGAAGGTAGATCCTGCCCCACTTGACCTTGAGATTACTGTAACCCCAGCCAACACCTTGACAGTAACATTGTGAGGCCCTAAAGCAGAAACCTAATCCATGGCTCAATTCTTGAGCCATAGAAACTATGTGAAATCGAATGTGTTTAGCTCACTAAGTTTTGAGGCAATTTGTTACAGGGCAACAGCTAACACCTCTCTCCAAAGTCAATTCTGAAATAGCAGATGACTTTTTTTAAAAGTCAAGGCACTCCTCCACTTAAAATCTTTCAACAGTTTGCAATCTCACTTGGAGTATAAGCAAAAACCCTACAATAGCTTCACATGGCCTCCTGACTTTTGTTGGACATGCAAGCATGCTCCTTTTTCAGAGTAGTTACACTTGCTCATCTGCTTGGAAGACTTTTCTCTAGTAGCCACATGGTTTGTTCCTTTCCTTTTTTTCACCTTTGCTCAAATGTCTCCTTATCAGTGAGAACTTCCCTGATTACCCTACAAATTATCAATGACTTCCCTCCCTGATACTTCCTATCTTCCTTCCTTACTTTATCTTTCCTAGCATATGACCTACACCTTTTATTGTATACTTGTGTATTGTCCTTCTCCCCTTGCTAAAAGAAAAGCTCTAGGAAGAAAAGGACTGATTTATTCATTGCTGTACCTCCAGCACTGGAACAGAACTTATGACATAGTAAGCTCTCAGTTTGTTGAACAAATGAGTGAGCTTCTGGTTCTTTAGAGGTGGAGTTGGTACATTTCAAAGTTGTAAATGTTCGGGCACCTGGGTGGCTCATTTGATTAAACATCTGACTCTGGACTTCATCTCAGGTCATGATTGCACGGCTCATGAGTTCCTGCCCCACAGTGGGCTCTGTGCTGACAAAGCAGAGCTTGCTTGAGATTCAATCTCCTTCTCTCTCTGTCCCTCCCCCGCTTGCTCTCTATCTCTCTCTCAAAATAAATAAAAATAAACTTTAAAAAAAGAAAGATGTAAATGTTTAATGGGAGAAAAACAAGGATGGGACAGAGCCCTACTCAGGAACTGTATAGCAAACAATACACAAAACGCCATAGGAATATGAATTGCTATTACAATCTACCATTGGTTAGGATAGGAAGCAAAATTATAATTTAATGCTATTATAAGCTAGTAATTTTTCACATAAAGAAAAAAAATCTGTTCCATAATCACAGACTGTACCCCTAACCTTGGCTAATCATCTTGCAAATGCATGCGATTAGTCACAATGGATAATGTGAAAGGGAGTGCCAGTAGCTCAGGCAGCACAATCCATCACCAACACAGGGGAAATAACTCAAATTTCGTGTCCTACTAATGGCGGGTCAGTAGCATCAATTTTGTATTTGAAGGGCAATCCAAACCAAATTCCCTAAAATGCACCAAAATTTTGATAACTCCTCTCTGCTAAAATGAACATCATCTAGCAAAACAACAGATTTAACATTGAAAGAAAGTGCAGCAATTGGGAAAGCAAGCGAATTAAAAGCATAAGAACAAATCACGCAAGGCAATCTTGTTGGTTGTTTTGATAGAACGTCTAAATATATGGCTATTTAAGGGAACAGTATTTTATCAAAATGTCAGAAAACCTTACTCATTTTTTATGGAATCTAACAATTTGGCTCAAATCTCCCTTCAGTACAAAAACTGTATACTGAAAATGGGTCAAAGGTACAATATATGGCCCTGTTTGAAATTACCAGCACATCAATCCTACGATATAATGTTTTAAGACCGGAAGATGAATATAAAAGAGTAAGAAGAACCTCTAAAAACAGTCAGGAAAGTAAAAAGCTAAGTACATTAGGTTATCAAAAGACATTAGAGATGACAGAAAGGGATTTTCAACTATTTGGAGCTAGAGGAAAAAAAACTGATGGGATAGGCTTACCATTTAAAGAATATAATGCTAACAGGTGATAGAACACTAAAATATTTCTATTCAGTCTCCTTCAAGTTGAAAAGGTCCAATTTAAAGAAAGGAATTATAGCCCAAGATAGTTGAGAAGATAGTAAAAAAGGGCACATAACCACTTTAAGTGAATTTAAGTCTGTAAGACCAAGCCAATTCCATCTTCAGAAGCTGAAAGAATTTGTAGATGGGATCTCAGCACCACTATTTGGTATGAAGAAAGGAGTAGAAGCCAGGAAATTGAAGGTGGCTCCATGTTCCTCTTTTTAATAGGAATATTGCAGTGTTTTGTTTTGTTTTAAGTAGCAGACATAGATTGCAGGCAAAATCTAAGAGTGCATTTATTAAGCATATGCATTTCAAACATCTAGGAAGTAATGTAGGGATGGTTGTGCACCAATAAAGGCTTACAACCACAAGGTCTAAACTAAACTCATTTGCATTCTTGTTTTGATTGGGTTTGTTGCTTGTTTTCTTTTTAGGTCCAGATTTGCTAAAAAGAGCTCCTGAGCTTTGGAGGTAGGGAACTGAATATGGATTTCAATCCTGGCCTTACCACTTTCTTCCTGGGAGATTGTGGGGAATTCTCTCCCTTTTTCTGTCTGTCTTGTTTACTCATAACACTGCCTCAAGGAGCTGTTGTAAGGGTCTTGTAGGCTGATCCGAGTGAAGCGCCTCGCGTAACTTTTGACACACACTTGACTTGGTATTAAGTGTAAGTGGAAATTCTGCATTTCTCTACTTCCATATTCCTTTTTCTCAGTGCAGTCCCTTTGCTCTTTTGGAGCTAGCCTATTTAAAGGATGTGTGCTTTTGGGTTGCCTTCTGTGCTGAGCAGAAAGCTTACTCAGGCAGTTTCAGCTTATACAAAGGGGAGGCATAAGATTGCCCAACACTGCCTATATAATGACCTACTGTAAGAGGTTATCAGAAAGCCCCAGTGGCCACAGATTGAACCAGTTCAACAATATGTAAGCAAACATGCGTGGCAGTTCCAATAAAGCTTTACTTGTAAAAATAGGCAACATATGGACATATGTCTTCAGTTTGGCCTGTCTTCAGTTTTATCAACAATAAAGCTGATCCTCTGATCTCGGGGCGCCTGGGTGGCTCTGTCGGTTAAGCATCCCAATTTTGGCTCAGGTCACGATCTCATGTTTATGAGGTGCGGCCCGGTGTCAGGCTCTCTGTTGTCAGCACAGAGCCCGCTTAGGATCCTCTATCTCCCCTCTCTTTCTACCCCTCCCCAACTTGTTCTCTCTCTCTCTCTCTCTCTCTCTCAAAAAATAAATAAACGTTAAAAAAAAAAGTTGCTATTTTGATCTTCATCCCAACTTTTGTCTCACTATCATTAGGGGGAAAAATTGGGGGTTCGGGTGAAGAAAACAGTGTTGTCAGCCAGCTGGAACCTCAACAAAGATGATTAACAACAATGATGAGAAAATTAGTAAATTGGGATAATTCTTACATATTTTACACTTGGATCACAGTTCCTTAAATGACAAAATCTTTGCATTCTTTTGAAGAAGATGGTTAAATGTATGGTGGTTAAATAAGTAATAAATTATATACCAAAAGAGCCTCGATTTAATAATACTTAATGTTTCCTTAGCATTTAAGGAACCCTAGATACTTAGCTAAATGCTTCACGTGTATCATCTTATTCTTCTCTAACAGCCACTGGATGCAGATACTGAAATTCTCCATTTTACAATTGAGGAAACTAGACCTCAAAGGTTAAGTGATTTGCCCAAGGTCACACAGTTAAGTGGAAACTCAGGATACAGCCTCAGATCTGTGTAATTCCAAAGCTCCTATTCTGACCCAGGGCTTGGCAGACTACATAGCACAGGCCAAATTCAGCCTGTTGCCTATTTTTACAAGTAAAGCTTTATTGGAACTGCCACGCATGTTTGCTTACATATTGTCCATGGCTGCTTCTGCACTGCAATGGCAGAGTCTAGCAGTTGTGACAGAAAGCACATGGCCTGCAAAGCAGAGAACAGTTACTATCAGTGTCTTTATGGAAAAGTTTGCAAACCTCTGCTCTAGTAGAAACCATTCTGTAATGTTCTTTCAATTGAGTATCTTGCCAGTTTCCATCTCGTGCGTAATTTCCATCTCATGACTCAAATCTGGCCCCTCACTCAACACTGGGTGATGAGATAAAAGCTGGGGGGCTTTCGGGTGTACTCTTTTATTCAGAAACTAAAATGTAATAAATGACCCAATGGCCCCCATAGTGTTCTTTTTTACTATTTTTTCCTCCCTGGAGTTTCAGCATTGTTCTCAAATCACTGTAAATCCCTTAAGTGGTATCTCTTGACAGTCCCGGATTTGACCTTTTGGAAGAATTAAGACAATTCTTACCCAATACAACTATTCCTAACCACATTCAGGGTTTTTTCACTTTATATTAGGAAAAATTCAAATAGACACAAAATATATAGAGTGAACAGTTAAGTCAAATTCCATACGCCCATCACCTAGGTTCAAAATTATTATCTTTGAGACTAATTTTATCTCATCTATACACTTTATTTCCCCCAGTCCCCACCCCCAAGCCATTTAAAACACATTGCAGGGGCGCCTGGGTGGCTCAGTCGGCTAAGCGTCCGACTTCGGCTCAGGTCGTGATCTCGCGGTCCGTGAGTTCGAGCCCCGCGTCGGGCTCTGTGCTGACAGCTCAGAGCCTGGAGCCTGTTTCAGATTCTGTGTCTCCCTCTCTCTGACCCTCCCCCGTTCATGCTCTGTCTCTCTCTGTCTCAAAAATAAATAAACGTTAAAAAATAAAAAGAATTAAAACACATTGCAGACATCATATCATTTCAGCCATAAATACTAAAAGTGGTTTTCAACACAGACCAATAGGTTATCAGTAATAAAAACTATACACTCCTTAATATCTGCAGACCTATAAGTCTGCTCAAATTCTGGTTTTATACTAGGTCTCTGCTTCTGGCATGACAATGTATACTACATTTTCCATCAAAAAAGTCAGTTTAAGAGAACATACTGTTCAAAAGTCCATTAGGAAAAGAGTTCAGAAACTGTTATAACAGTTCGTATCATGTGGTAGGAAGTGATTTCAATTACTCTACCAGTGAAGCTCCAGGGGTCAAGAATGAGAGTCTAAGTAATAAAGGAACATGGGGGAAGAAAGCAAGCTACCCAGGCCATGATGTGCCAACAAAAATAATAAATATAACATCTGCCATATATTCTTGAAAGATCCTATACCTGTTTGTTACTGAGACCATTATACATTTCCCAAGACTACAGTAATGATACAGCTGTTACTGTTGGAAGCTGTCTTTTAAGTGTGCAGGGAGAAGTTATAGTCTATCTTTTAAAGAAGCCAGCACAAGCTAACCATTTGTAGATGTTCTTGAAAGCCAGAAGTGTAATTTTGCTCTATGCAAAACAACTAAAAAAGATGTGTTGCTTGCTGGCTCCTCAAATATCCCCAAACACAACCTGTGGATAAGACAAAGTTAAGTATATTGCTTACATATTAACGAAGAACACAACCTCTGCAAAGCTTTGGTAATGTCTCTGTGGGGGAACGAATTCAGCATTAATTGAGAATCAGAGATTTAGTTCGCTGGGGAGCTTGATGAGAACTGGGTAAAGATTAAGAGACAATAGTCCAGGGTTGTCAAAAACAGCAGGCAAGGATTTTTCAGGCAAGACATTCCAAGAATCTTAGGATGCAGACTGTGTGTTGATGTTTTCCATTGAAGAATTGATGGGTCTTTTGAAAGTCACACCTGTGAAGACAATGGAATAGTAAAGTCATGTAAAGTAGATGGTTAGGTTATCTGTGGGTAGTGAGGGCAAAATAGGCATTTTAATTCCTTAGTGTCCAAACTGTGGGTAAGGGTTGGTAGTTTCAGTTCTCAACCTTTATCTTCAAGTCAAATAAGTTGTCTTCAAATAGGCCATGGTTAGGTAAATAAGCCATATATGAGATAATCTCTCCATATACATACATGTTTTTAATATAATGTAATCCATAGAGTGTCTAATTAGTCTACTAGATTTGTGGTGAAGGTGCCAGTAGAGACTGAAAATGATTCATTATGTATTTTTCTTCTTCATTTTGGAGTTCAGCCAATCTTTCCTGTGGCTCCTGAGGTGTGGCCCTACTTAACTTTCAATATCCTTAGAGTCTTCTTAGCAATTGTAGAGAACTTCCGGTCACTGCACCTGCAATCATTCAAAGTTCAGATGGTTAGGGGCGCCTGGATGGCGCAGTCGGTTAAGCGTCCGACTTCAGCCAGGTCACGATCTCGCGGTCCGTGAGTTTGAGCCCCGCGTCAGGCTCTGGGCTGATGGCTCGGAGCCTGGAGCCCGTTTCCGATTCTGTGTCTCCCTCTCTCTCTGCCCCTCCCCCGTTCATGCTCTGTCTCTCTCTGTCCCAAAAATAAATAAAAAACGTTGAAAAAAAAATTTTAAAAAACAAAACAAAACAAAAAAAAAAACAAAGTTCAGATGGTTAACCCAGACACATCATCAACTGTAGTAAAAGTTGGGTCTTTTATCTAATTCTCTCTCCCTAATGCTTACCCCTAATTACTTAGGACTCAGAAATGTTTTGGTTTTTTTTTTTTTTTCATTCCTGTGTTATGCAGTATTTCTGAGATGTCATGGCCATTAACACTATGAAGCCTACCCAAGAGTTGCAATGTAAGGCTTAGAATTTAGTGCTTCTACTTCTCAGTTTTAATCCAATATTTCTGCACCATATTTCTGATACTGCTGAGAGATAGAAGCAGAAAATATTCACCTTTAGCCCAGAAGGCTGACCTATACCCTGCGTAGTTCTGATAAAGATCAAATACTGCTGGTTGCTACATCCTTAAAGAATTTCATGACTGTCTGTATATCTCACCAATAGTTAATATCGAACTGAATGATAAGCACCAAAGAAATCTTGAGAAAGTAGTTTTACAAGTAGAAATTTGAAGAAGCCATTTATGATCTAATACTCCCGGCACATTCCCTCCCCCTTGATCATAACCACCAGCTTCATACAGCAAAAGTGCAGGTCCTGTCTCTGTGCTACTTAAATGAACTTACTAGGTTGTACTGTCAATGTCTCAAGAATTCTTTCTTGGCTGTCATACTTGATGACCCTGCAGCAGTATCAACAGATGATGAATCACAGAAACACTCGGGAGGTCCGAAATCATCTTGCAGTTATATGAGTGGGAAAAATCCGAAAAGTTAAATTTCCAGCGTCATTTCCCTAAGTGATCATATCAATATGGCTAGTGTTCACCCATACTCAAGATGAGATTGTGCAGTATATATTCCCATCTACCCTTGAAAGAACAGAAAATCCAAGCTTTCTTTAGGTTGTTAGTGTTTTACTTAGAGTCTAATTCACCTGGAGGATTTGGTCTCTTAAATCGTAGGAGAACTAACTCCTGAGGTGAGACTCTTACCGATTTCTGAACTAATTTACCCTCAAGGCTCCAGTGGAGTAAGATCCTGGTTAATGTGAACATCTTCCACAGCAGCCCCTTCGGCTGCCTTACCCGACTGACTAATCTAGCTTTTCGCCCTAACAATCTTCCTCCACTAATAGACCATAGACTCTCAATTATCTGACCATCTGTTCTGTATTTATCTTGCACAACCTCTCACTCTCCCTAGTAGTCAGAGCCTGCTTCCAAACCGCCAACATTTCCCTGTTGATTGGCTCTTGACTTTCATATTAATGCATGCTCTATATAAGGGGCCACCAACTCTGTTCTTTTCTTGTGTAAGCGAACTACTTGCAATAAAATCCAAACTCAGCTTATCACAAATTGGCAACTCAGAAAGAATATCTGATGGGGAGAGAAGCAGGTCTCAAAGACTTTTAGACTTGTTCTTGGAGATTTCTCATTAATTTCCTCTGCTACTTAAAGAAGGTCTTGCTCCCAGGGTGCCTGGCTACCTCAGTCGGTAGAGTATGCAACTCTTGACCTTGAGGTGAGTTTGAACCCCACATTGAGTGCAGACATTACTTCAAAAAAAAAAAAAGGTGCTGCTTCCTCTTTGACATTTTCTTCCAAGATGGGACACAGGACTCTTTCCTTAATTCTCCATAGTGCAGCTAGACCCAGACTGAAAAATTAAAAATAATTTACTGAGTACTAAGAGTGAGAAGGTACTAACAGTGATAGAAATAACAGAAGTAACTTGCTAAAAAATAATCAATATTACAATATGCTATTTATCTATCTCCTACTGGGTGTTTATTGCAGAAATTTCTCTTTGCCTGGTTCCTAGTCTCTGCCCAGCCCCAGGTCTGCCTCAATGGAGCAAAGGTCATTCTCTTCTCACTACCTGGAAATAAACTATGCATGACTGGACTCTTTGGGGACCAGATGTAATTCCCAAAGGAGGATGAAAATTTTCTTTCCCATCTGCATAAGCCATGTTAAAGACAAAAACTGGGGGTGTTTGACTGGCTTAGTCAGTAGAATATGCAGCTCTTGATCTTGGGGTCATGGGTTTGAGCCCCATGTTGGGAGTAGACATTGCTTAAATAAATTAACTTTAAAAAATAAGACAAAAACTGAACAACTAAGGAGAATGATTTTATTCATACTATTGCAATAGGGACAGCATCTAGATCTGAAGATGAGTTTCTCAGTAGGGTGGATTCACCCTAGACATTTTAAAGAGAGCAGTAGCTAAGTGACAGATGGGGTGATTTGCTGTTGGAATTGTTTTGCAATCAGACAAAGTCTCAGTCATCTCAACAGGAAATTTTTATGTCTATGTCTAGCTAGCTTCAGAGGACATACTTTTTTTTTTAATTTTTATTTATTTAAGTAATCTCTATACCTAACATAGGGTTCAAACTCATGACCCTTGAGATCGAGTCACATGTTCTTCCAACTGAGCCAGCCAAGCACCCCAGAAGACACATACTTTTAATGTTAGCTAATCACTCATGAGACGAAGAATTAGAAATTGACTAGGGGCAAAAGGGGAAAGGTCTCTGTCTGGCCTTGTTAGTAGGTTCAGGCAATAGAGAAAAGCGATGTGTTTGACCTTGCCACATCACCTTTCCTCTTATTGAAGACAACCATAAAGTTGTCCTTAAATAACTGCAAGGGAAACAAAGCGATGGGGAATGTACAGATCTACGCCTTTGTCATTCCAGATTTGATCTTGGTACTTAAAGCTCAAATTCAGCCTCTGAGTGAGAAGTTAGTTGGAAGTGGAGTTGTTTTGGAGCCTGATGGATCATACACATTTTTGAATCATATTTTGAGACAATAACTACATAGTAGCATTTAAGACTGTGGACAGGATGCATCATTTAACTGTAAGGCATAAGATTACAAGAAGGGTGAGTAATTCTTGCAATATATCCCAAATCCAGGATCCTAGATTTCCATTTCCCATCCAGAACAACATGTCTGATAGGCCATTTGGATCAACTTTTAGAGAGCCAAATAGCCTTTTCCTTGAGTTTAGTGGTTGACTATTCTACTTGGTGTGTGATGTTAATCCAAGTGCAACAAGATGTTTTGGCTATGGAGCAGACGCCTCCCTGACCATCTGGGAAGAGGTTGAGAGCTATATGATTGTCTATAACAACAGGAGCCAGTGAGTTTAAGCTTATTTGTTGTGTTTCTATGGCAGAAATGGTATCATTTATTACTTCCGTATGGGTTTGGAGACCTTTCTATTTTTTCCAATTTATAATTTCCATAGTGGATATAATAGCCTCCACAGCACACATAAAGGGAGAATTAATGACCTCTCTATGAACTCTCCTGAATAACTTATATTTGCCTCATTTTGAAGTGACCATTTAAATCTCCAGATGGACACATGGCCAACAGGTGTACTAGTGATTTTAAATAACTGGAAGTCCCAGATAAGGTTTCTGAAGATGTAAGGGAAAAAATGATGTGGGGAAGGCAGGTGTAGGCTTGCTACCACATAAAATGTAATATACTTGGCAGGGGGACACAGGCACTTTGGGGGGTGTAGTAATTAATAATAATAGTTGTAGTTCACCATTGGGTAGATCTGGCAGGAGGCCATAGTCATTACTTAGAATTCAACAAAGTTTGCAAGGTTAGTTGAAAAGTAGTGAAGGAGAAGATGGTTATCAGAAATGAAAGTGCTGATGTGTTTTTTTTCTTATACCTGTTATGGGCAAAGTAGAGTCATGAGTTTTGGAGATTTTTAAAAAATTTTTGTTAACATTTATTCATTTTTGAGACACAGAGTATGAGTGAGGGAGGGTCAGAGAGAGAGGGAGACACAGAATCCAAAGCAGGCTCCAGGCCCTCAACTGTCATCACAGAGCACAACATGGGGCTTGAACTCATGGACTGCGAGATCATGACCTCAGCTATAGTCAGATGCTTAACCGACGGAGCCACCTAGGTGCCTAGAGTTTTGGAGATTTTAAGAGATGTCTTGATTATGTTGGGAATTGCTGAGAAGTTGGGGTTGATGAAGTGGAAGTGGTTGAATTACCCATATAGACCATTAAGGAGAAAGTCTCCCTGGGATGTGTTGAAGGCAATGGAGTGTCCACCCCAGTGGTCAGGTGAGGGATGGGTTGAGAGTGTAGGGACAGTTGAAAAAAAAAAAAAAACAGAACAAATTGAATGAGGGAGATTTGTTCTCTTTTTGTTTATATGGTGAGACAGGACAGGACAGAACAAAGAGGGGCAAAATCATTGCAAGGTATTGTGTAATAAGGGGAGCATTGGTTCCAAGATTGATGGAAATAGAAGAAACAGTTTGACGAAGAGTAGACAAAGAAGGCAGGGATTAAGCAGGGAACCCCTGGAGGATCTTGTTTTGGAATCTGGGGTTGAAGCTGACCACCTTTTGATGCTCTGTGCCTGTTTGGTGGGGCTTGGGAAAGCAGGGTACTTCATGCTATTCTCTGCTTCTAGGAGCTCTTGAAAGAGCCTTGGTTTAAGGTCTTCTGTTGGATCAGATTTCTATTTAGGTGAGGCTGCCGTCTTCCTTAATTGTGCAACATGAGCTCAAGGTTGTATTCCTTGTAGATTTGCAGCAATACTGGTGGTTAGAAGGACAGAGTTAGGTCCTTTCTACTTGGATTCAGGATCAGTTTTTCAGACCTGTGTTTCCCAGAAAACTAGGTATCACCTGAAAATCATGTAAAGGCTGAGGTGGGAACTCTGGGCGAAAACAGAATTGACCTGCTAGTCATAAGTATGAGTGTATTTAATAAGACCTGGGCAGTATTTAAGGTTATTGGATTGAATCATATTAGATCTCCTAAGGTCCAAGAGGGATAGTAGATCTTCCCTGTCCTGACTAACTATTTCGTAAGGGCTGAAGTGGGAGGAGCAAATAATGATCAGAGATAAAGGCATGACTTTGAACCCAGGCAAACGCGAGTTCCTCGGGGAATTTGGTTGTTTTGGCCCATTCCTTTTTCCAGAGAATGGTAAGAAGGATGCAGTTTTGTGAGAGTAGAAGTATCTGTTGAACATTAGTGAGTTGAGTGCCTCTATTACTAGAGGGGAACCAAGGGACTGCCCAAGTGGTTATTCTTAGCTACAATGGTGGCAGTGCCTATTTTCAAGGAAAAGCTTCCAACCATCCTGAAAACATGCAGACTATGGTTTAGAACATATTCCTATCCATGAAATATTAAGAATTGAATAAGATCCATTTACCAGTGGAGAAATGAGACAGAAGGAGCTGGCTCTCATCCTTGTCCCACATTTACATTTTTACCAGGATTCTGTTCCTGGTAGATTGAGCCAGTGGAGGTTACCTACTCAATATGAAGGCAGGTGCACTCCCACTAATATTTGTGCAGGAGAACTTTATTTCCTTTGCCATAGTGTCTAATCTCACAGAGGTTATGGACTAAATTGCAGGCAAGAGAAGAGGACAGACCAAAGCAGGTGTCTCCAAAGCTAAAAATAAATAAAGATAGAAATCCCCCCTGTTTATAATTAGCCTTTTCAACTTCAGGTGCTACCAGTTCCTATGCCTTAAATTCCTTAAGAGTTTCTGTGTCTAAAGGAGATTGAACAAGAGGGGCAGGGAGGGTAGTTGAGAAAGAGGGGTCTTGGAAAGCAGTTGTGTTAGTGTATTTGTCAACCAAGGAGTTTACTTTCAGGAGTCTGTCTACTAGTCTGAGGTTTGATTTTAAGAATTTTTCTTGGAATTCCTGGGAATTACAGATTTTTATCATGTCCTTGTCATCAATGTCTGAGGGCCTCTAAATGTTTATGTCTTTTGGCTGATCCTGTTACAGAATGATCTTTCTAGGAGATCCCATTTGGTTTATGTCTCAAATTAGGTAAAGAGTGGGAATATGAAATAAAGGCTTGATCCCAAGTCATCAGCATGAGTTAGTTTGACATAAAGGATATATTTTGTAGAAATGTAATATTGTCTTTCTGAAAGGGGGCCATCAGATCATCTTGGGTGTAAAACACTTAGAAGAAATTTTCATGACCTTATTACTTAAACTTATGTCAGGTAGCATGGGACAAATACAAACAATGAAAGACTGTAAAAGGGTTCTACCACATTCTGGCCTACTTGATGTTATTGGCCCAAGGTCACTTCAGGCTAAGGGCTCCAGAAGCATTCAGAATGCATTTCAAGAATTCATATTGATTTTGCAGTCTGATACCAAAAGAACTTCTTGGGTTAGACTCTCTCTCTCAAAATGGCTCTAAGTGCTTATAATTACATTTCAAACATCTGCTGCAATAATCAGGTCTGTGCTAGTTTTTGCAACACATGGATTGACAGACACCATCCTTACTGACAATAGTTCTGATTCAACCTCAGCATGAGTGGTGAGAATTTGTAGTTGGGAACCTTATCTGAGCTGTCACCATTATGTCTTATCAACTCGAAGCAAATGGCCATCCCCAGATGGATGGTGCAGTCTACTAAGATTGCCTTAAATAAGAATGTTGGAAGAACTGGGCTCCAATGTTCCCCAGATTTTGTTTTGGCCCCAGGGTTAACATTTTCATTTTCAACAACTGGAATTGAATTTTCTGAATTAATTATTGGGGGAGGAAAGGAGGTGGTGATAATTCAAGACATGTTATGATGGTCTCACCTAGAGCAGAAGTCAGTCTACCATCTATTTTTACGAAGTCCACAAGCTAAGGTGGTTTTTGCAGTTTTAAATGGATAGAAAAAAATCCAAAGAAGAATAGCATTTCATGACACATGAAGATTATATGAAATCCCAATTTTAGTGTCCATAAATCAAGTTTACTTGGAACACAGTGGCACTCATGAATTTATGTTTTATCTATTGCTACTTTCACCATGGTAGTTGTAACAGACACTCTAGCTAGCAAAGGCTGAAATATTTACCACTTGATTCTTTACAGAAAAAATTGGCTGGCCCCTGCTCTAGCATGCTGAAGACAAAGAAAAACTCCCTCTGGAAATCAGTTCCATATTTTTACCTATTTTTGCCAACGGGCAAAATTTTGCTGGAGACTATAAAGGACTAGACTAGGTATTTATCTTTAAAAGACATATATGGGCAAAAGGCCCCAATTCAACGATTGGTTGATAAGATCTTCTTCCATGATGACTTGGTAACAACAGCATCCTTAGAAGTGCCTCCTCGGATGCCATTAGCATGGAATATTTAGCTCCGTCTTCTAAAAGCTGAGTAGTGACACAAAAGAAAAAAACTAATTTTCCTGGATTCCTGCAATCGCTCTAGAGAAGTCAGCTGGAATTGCCATACTTTCTAGTAAAACTCAGAGACAATGTCATAAAAAGCTGTGCCATAAAGGAGAAAAGGGTTCTGTTAACTCACTAGTAGGGCAGCGGGGTGGAGGCTAGAATGTGGCTGGTGTGGTATGCAGGACAGGTGATTTTGTGCTTTTAGTGTTACTGCTTGTAGTAACTTTGGTGTTTAAATTGGTGTTCGGCATCTTTGGTGTTCTAGAAGGCAATTTAAGAAGGGTTAATTTAAAATAGATATTGTTCTTGATAAATAACGAATCTTCCTGTCTCTAAGTGATCTTATTAACTTTGTAAAACAAGGAGAAAGTAAATGATCATAGGGACTAATCAGCAATCCCTATTATTACATTATTCGTTTTTGAAAGGCTTTATTCTACTTGTCTTTCTTTCTCTGCTGCCTTCTCTCCTCCCATACATTTAAAAGTTGACTTCTTGGGGCGCCTGAGTGGCTCAGTGGGTTAAGCCTCCAACTTCAGCTTAGGTCATTTTCTCTTCGTTCATGAGTTTGAGACACTATAGGCAGTGGGGAGCCTGCTTTGGGTCCTCTGTCCCCTCTCTCTGCCCCTCCCCCATTTTGTGAGCTTGCGCGCGCTCTCTCTCTCTCTCTCTCTCTCAAAAATAAATAACATTAAAAAATTTTTTTAAGTTGACTTCTTTGGGATAGATGCTCACCAATCCCTTTTCCTTTCTCACTTTAATTTTTCTACTTAGGAAAGTTCATCTTCACCTATGCTTCAAATAAAATGTTTATGCTCTAACTTAAAAAAAAAATTAACCTCCAGTCCTTGCTGAAAACTCCAGACTGTAACAGTGCCTTCTCAACACTGCCACCTGAATGTCTAAAAGAGACTTCAATCTCAACATGTCCAGCAAACACTCCTGATCCTCCCATGCAAATTGGTCTTCCTCCAGGGCTTCCTGTCTTGGTAAATGTCATCCCTATGCAGCTTGGCAAACCAAAAAACTGGGACTCATCCTTGACATCCCCCTCTCCCTCCGTCCAAATAAGCATGCCCTCCGTCCAAATAAGCAAAAATGAGGCTCGTAGTTTCTTAAACATGGTGTCAGTCATAGATACCTACCTCTATTTACCTCCATTCCCATCCTCCTAGTTTAAAGCTACCAGAATAATCCCTCATCTCTGGCTACAGACACCTAATTTTGTCTTTAGACACCACAATCTTTTCATATGCTGTTTCCATTCCCCTCCAATCCCTGTGCAGGAGCCAAAAGAAGCATATAAAACTGCAACTTTTATTGTGTCTTCACTCTTCTTTAAATCCTTCGATGGCTTCCAACTGTTATTAAGGTGAACGACATTCCTAATGACCAAAGCCACAAGCGCTGCAAGATCTGACCTCCGCCCGCCTCACATGTCTCTTGGGATGGCAATCTTCCCTCCGTTACAGTCCCTGCCAAATTGGTCTTTTCTCATTTTCCCAAATGTTCTATTTTCTTTCAGGCTGCAGGAGCCTTCCACAGACAGCTCTCAGTTCAGCTATAACGTTACTCACGATAGAACCGCCTGGAGACCACTAACTCCATCAGAGATATAAAGCCATTGAGCCTCAGAAGGGTTCAGGTCCTCAGTCTCCACCCCTAAGCTCCCAGGAATCTCCTTTGATCCTATGCAAATTTACCCATCTTGCCCTCAGAGAACTGATCTACATTTGAAGGGATATTAAAAAGAGCAGTTTTGTTCAAACCATTTAAAAAAAAAAAAACGGGGCGGGGAGGTGGGGCTTCCCTGACAATGGGTACCTTCTTCCGTTACAGTTTTTACACATCCACCTTTAGAAGTCTTCCTTCAAGACAACCTTCCTGGAACAAGTAAGACATATTCTGTGATGCTTTGCTGTCTACTGCTGCCAGAAAATTGAAAAACATATTTACAGTTTTTGCTCAGTCTGTTTCTAAAATCAGTCTTTTTTTTTTTAGTCTGCCTTTTTAATAAAAGGTAAATGCATGTATAAAACTTTTAAAAATCAAATAATAAACAAATTTACAGGATGAAATGTAAGTTTCTTCACTGCTGATCCTTCTCCCAGAGGTAAGATTTCATTACTTACCGTTTCTTTATATTCTTCCAGAAATACTGTATGTATACACAGCATAAAACACACACACACACACACACACACACACACACACACACACACACACACATTTATTTATAGAAATGGGGGTCCACTATATCCCTCTTTTCACCTAACTAGGAGATTAGCACACAGAGGCTTTCTCATTTCCTTACTTCAAGACTTCACTTGAAAGGAAGTGTCTTCTAGGTGATAGGTTGGAGATGGTAGCTAATACCATGGTGATAAGCATTTTGCGATTTTTAAATGCGTTAAATTATCATACTGGCACCTTAAACTTACACAATGTTATGCGTCAATTACATCTCAATAAACCTGGGACAGGAAGCAAAATGGTTTTTTGTTCTATCAATTGATAGTGCCTCTAATCACTTAGGAGAACAGTTGACTTCTCCAAAAGTCATCGGATATTATCTAACTCTCTGATTTTTTTCCAGTTCGAAGGGTAAAAATTAGTATCTTGATATTTTTTTTTTGTAGGTTGCTTTGATTGCATTTCTTATTATTAGTGAGGCTGGGGCACCAGGGTGGCTCAGCATTGGACTTCAGCTCAGATCCTGACCTCATGGAGCATGAGTTCGAGTCCCGATTTGGGTTCTGTGCTGACAGCTCAGAGCCTGGAGTCTGCTTCAGTTTCTGTGTCTCCCTCTCTCTCTGCCCCTCTCCTGCTCAGGCTGTCTCTCTCTCTCTCTCTCTAAAGATAAACATTAAAAAAATTATTAGTGAGGTTGAGCATTTGTTTTAATGTTTATTTTTGAGAGAGAGACAGTGTGCACGCGCTTGTGGGGAAGGGGCAGGGAGAGAGGGGGACAGAGGATCCAAAGTAGGCTTTTGAGTTGACAGCAGAAACTCAAATTCCCAAACCTGAGTGGAAGTTGGATGCTTAACCGACTGAGCCACCCAGGCACCTGAGGCTGAGTATTCTTTCATATCATACTTTCATATCATATCATACCATATATTTATCCTTTTGTGAAGTAGCTATTCAGATATTTCACCTGTTTTTCTTAAGTAGTTGAATGTTTTCTCACTAATTTGTAAGTTTTTTATATTTCATTATCCCTCTAACACATGTATGCACACACATACACCTAGGTGATTATATATACCTGCATATAAATGTCATTTTTAAATGTTTTATGATTGCATATATTTTAAGTTTATCTTTTAATTTGAAAGAGAGGAAGTGTGAGCGTGAGAGGGGGAGAGGGTAGAGGGAGAATCCCAAGGAGCTCCGTGCTGTCAGCTTGGAGCCCCGTGCGGGGCTGGACCTCATAAACCGTGAGATCGTGACTGGAGCCGAAATCAAGAATCAGACGCCTAAGCAACTGAGCCACCCAGGGGCCCCATGATTATATTTTTATATTTAAATCTTTGATGTCTCTTTTATGAAAGAGAGGGATTTGGTGATAAGCAGTGAGTAATGATAGCTGGTAAGTTTTAAATAGCAATTATCCTTTTACCAAAGGAATTTAAGGAGTTTACAACAGTGATTAAGTGAGTATGTGTTTGTCCTCTCTATGTAACAACAAATTCCTTGGTGGTAGTGGCCAAGCCTATTTTATTCATTTAATTTGTCCTTAGCATTCAGAAAAGTGCTTCACACGCAGCAGTCTCAGGAATTATATTCATTCATTTATTTGATAAAATGAATACATTCCTAAAATAGCACTTAATTTTAAAATTATGTTAGTAACTCATATACATTATAAAACATGGAAAATAACAACAGTATAAAGAGAAACATAAAGAAGATGTTCAAATTTGCTTGCAAGCCATCCAGAAATAACTGTGACTAACATTCAGCGAATTGTCCTTCGTATCATTTTGTCTATGTCATATACTATTGGGGTAAAGATAGCATAGCAGACAGTTTTGTTTTTTCTGCCATCAAGTATGTATTTGGGGAACTCACCTTATCCCACACTTGTTCAGTATGTGTGTTTTCTTTTTCTTTTTTTAAAGTTTATTTTATTTTTTATTTGTTTTAAAGTTTATTTTGTGTATGTGTGAGAGAGAGCGCGTGCGCAGGGGAGGGGCAGAGAGAAAGGGAGAGAGAGAATCCGAAGCAGGCTCCATGTTCAGTTTGGAGCCCCCTCAGGGCTCGATCCCATGACTGTGAGATCGTGAACTGAACTGTTATCAAGAGTTGGTCGCTTAATCGAGTGGGTCACCCGGGCACCCCTCTTTTTTTCTTTTAATGAGTTGTTCTAAAACTCGGTTTCCTTCCTTCCTTCCTTATCAAAGTACAATTGACACACATTACGTTAGTTTTAGGTGAGGTAAGTGTATTTTCAACCCAGACTGGGTTAGTTAGTCCCTCTCCTGGGAATGCTGGGAAAGGGGATTGTTTTGTTGCTATTTTTATTTTTTACTGGGATTTTACAGTAATGTGAGGTTGATATGAAGGTGGAGCTGTTGGTGGCTCTCCAACTGCAGGGTGAATAGTTCCTGCCCACAGAACAAAGCCCACAGAGTGCAAAGAGATGGAGAGAGAGACCTGGGAACATTGCTTCAGAACCTAGATCCAGCTATGCCTGAAACAACTTCCTATTTATGTGAACCAATATGTTCCTTTTTGGTTTCACCTAGTTGGAGTTGTGTTTCTGTCACTTTCACCTGAAATAATTGTAACTAAAATAGGGGTAGTTTCGATAGAATTTCATGGTGCTATGGGCAGGGACCTACAAACACCTGACTCCTGACTTCCTCCTTTCAGAGTTCTGGAGGGAGGAGGTTAGGGATATGAATACACAAAGAAAAGAAGAATAAAATCAGAAAATATTTTTAGCTCACTGGGTAATGAATAATTCCTGAGGGGATCAGGTAAAAGTGAGTCAGGGACTGGACAGTGCCCTAGACAGAATCTCTCTCTTCCCTTGAGACTCTATATATTGCAATATGAGCTGTCAGGTTGTTTTTATTTTATATCCCCATCAGATGGGACTGAGTTTTATATAATGAAGATTAGAGAAGCTAATTAAGTGGATTTAGAATTTAATATAAAGAGGTTTTACAGCCAAAGAGGCTCCAAATAGATGAGTAACTTTTCCTGATAGGGACAGACAGGAGTCATACTATTGGAATTTTATCATTTATAATCTAGCAATGATAGCATGATATGTTCATATAGTTTTAAGAGGTAAGTGCAAGTATGAGAAATTTCAATGCACAGTCAACTGAGCTGAGAGCGGAGTTCATAAATAAAAGTTTTCCTTAAGTTTCCATACGGCAACTCGGTTGCAGTTATTTGATCGTCATGAAAGACAAATTCATGAATGGAGAAATGTTACCCATTCTTTGGATTATTTTTTCATCCATCGATTCATTCAACAAATATTTATGGAGTGCCTATGGAATACTAGGCATTGTTCAGGTGCTGGGCTTACAGTAATACAGAAGACAAAGGCATTTCTTTCTTGGAACAGACATCCAGAAGCATCTCAGTTATATTGAACTGAACTTGGAATGTACATACATCTGGGCACCTGGGTGGCTCGTTGAGTGTCTGACTCTGTATTTCAGCTTGGGTCATGATCCTGAACTGTGTTGGACTCCATGCTGAGCATGGAGCCTGCCTGTGATTCCCCCTCTCTCTCTCTCTCTCTCTCTCTCTCCACCCCCCCCCCATCGCCACTCTCCCCCACTCTCTCACATTCCTTTCTCTCTCTAAAACAGAGAGAGAGAGAGAGAGAGAGAGAGAGAGAAGATATGTGTATCTGTATGATGACGAGTGTTCACTTGCAGAGAGATGAGGACAATTGAGGTAATTACCTGGATAAATAGAACTGTAAAACTCAGTCCGTGTGGAGAACACAGGCTTGCTTTTTCCTGAATTTTCTGTATGATTCCCTTCCTCAATTCTCCATTTTGCCTTCCTAGTAGAATCACTGTCTAAAAATGTCCACTGCACTAATTTTGCTGGAATCTAGAGATCCAGAGATGAAAGAAGCTGTATATATGTAATTGTAATGTGGGGTTATTAACAGTGAGATGCTTTTGCAGCTTCTAATGTTTATAATGATATGTTATGGTTACATAGAAAGTTTTTCCCAGTGATTTCTTGCAGGCATTACTTCTTTGCCTGTCCAATATTCCTAGAATATAGGAGGTAATTGTTAGTCCCTTGATTCTGCAGGTAGAGAAACTGAGACATTAAGTGAGTGACTTATTTAAATCATAACTCGTGACCAGATTATAAGAAAGTCTCATTATAGGCTTATAAGGGAAACCAACCATACCTGCAGTCTTTCCAGTTCTTCTGTTCTGGATTTTATTTGAACCAAAGGTATGACCTGAGATACCTCTGTACAGCCTGTAGGTTTCAGCTTCTCCATCTGGAATATGAGGCAATGGGCTAGATTCAGGTTCAGTAGGTTCAATAGGCACCGATCGTGCAACGCATGTGCCAGGTGCCTTCAGTGTTGTCATACTTAATTAAATTAAATTTTAAATTAAATTTATATTAAATCTTGCAACAGATGAAGAAATTCAGGCACCAAGATGTTAGGTAAGTTGCCTAAGGTAACCCAGCTAAGGATAGAGTCGGTATATTAATCCAGACTTCCTGACTTCACTTTTTCCTCCGTATTTTCACACTTCTTCTGTATTTTAGCATGCTATAGAGTTATACAAACTATACATGCATTTTGACTCATTGACATATAAACTAAAACAGTCCTGTTACCCCAAATGCAGGTAACGTAAGGAGAGCAATAACTAATATATCTGAATTAAAAGTTAAAAATTGGACTGAGTTTATATAACCTAATTTTATGATTTAGCAATGTTTGAGGCTTTTGGGTGACATAGGAGGGTGTTTAGAAATATGTTACAAAAAAAAGCACGTTACAGAAATCCAAATACCACAATGTTCAATGTGTTATCGATATACTGATTCAGAGGTTGATTCAAAGTAATGATTATTTTGTTGAGAAATGTATAACTTCAAATATATCTTCCCATTCTGTATAGCTCAACAAATGGATTTTGACATGTTAACTAACACTAAGGAAGAAGGAAGCTACTGGGTTCTTAAAAATATAGATGGAAATTTATGACTGACCTATCTCCTACTATGTCTATGATTAATAGTTAGTAATCGGTGGATAGGTTTTGACCATTATAGTTGGCACATAGGACCAAAACTTGTAATAACATAAATAGGTGATATAACAAGGCAGGTTATTTACATCGTCTTTGGGAGGTAGGTCTCAGGCAATACTGCTATTTGAAGAAGCTAGCCACATCTCTGGTGTGAGCTATATTTCTAAATTTCCCCAAAGTCTGTTGTTTCATCTGTCATGTAATGTGTTTTCTGTGTTATTTTAAAACATTTAATTCTGCTATAAAAACAGAACAAAAAGGAGAGTAGATGACACTAGGTAGAGAAGCAAATCGCTTATGAGACATGATAGATTCAGGAAAGGAAAGGAGAGAACATGAGCAGAAAACAGATAAAAATGATGGGACAAATGAGAAAATGACTTCTAGGCAGAAAAGGATTGAAGAACTGAGGATGCACCAGATATTTATGGTTCAGTAAACAGGGGTGGCATATAAGGCACTCAATATTTATCGGGTTGAGAACCAGCTACCCACTGGCGATACCCAATCTGACCCTGCGTGTCCTCTGTCCAAGCAGCACAGATAAGACCCACAGCTGCTTAGCAGACAAGTCGTAACTGTGCTCAGGCACAATTGTCCCCACATCCCTCTAATAGAAGGGAGATGCTGGCCCCAGATACGTTCCGTCTGTTGGATCTCTTTGCTCAAACTTCAGCTCTGCTCCTTGTAACTATACCAGCAGTGGGAAGATTGATTTGTCTGAGTTAGAAAACAGACAGACGGATAGACGGACTCCAACAGTTCAAATGAACACCATGTGGCCCAGGGTCCAGGGGGTGTTCCATCTGTCACATTTTATTCTATGTGGGTTGACCAACCCCACCTCTTTCCCCTGCTTCTCACCAAGTGCTTTATTATATTTCTTTTTAATTTTTTTTTGAGAGAGATAGAGACAGGAGGAGAGGGTAGAGGGAGAGAGAATCCCAAGCTGGCTCCACACTCAGCAGGGAGCTCAACGCAGGGCTTGATCCCACGACCCTGGGAAACCAAGAGTCAGACACTCAACCGACTGAGCCACTCAGGTGCCCCTCTCACCAAGTGCATTAAATGAATGTAATCAACTGCGTGATTTGAGTGTCTTTAGCTGAATGGTGGGCCTTCCACAAAACTCTGTGTAACCGACCTCATCGTGTGTTTGGAGGCTACTAGGTAATTCCTCACATGGCACGGCTGGCCAATTTTTGCCTCATATTTCTTCTTTGTATTTACAACTGATGGTAATTACACTGGAGTGGGCAAAGAATATACTATTTCAGAAAGATATTTGGTCATCTAAAGAGAGCATTTAACTGTCACAGCGATACATTCCAATAATAGTCTGGCTGCAGCAGACAAACAAGAAAAGAATTCATGGTTCAGCAGGATAAAATCATAGTGCTTAAAAGCTGGTTCTAGTTCAAACTCATTTCAAAAGATGAGATTTAGTGACTTGTCGAAGATCACTATTTCTAGTAACTAGTAAGCCAGAACAGGAGCCAATGCTGTCTAAAGAGGCTAGGGGGTGATTTGAGACACTACTGCTGTTCCTATCTGGGTCCTGGGTAATGACTGAGCATGCGTTCCAGCACAAGTTATGTAATGACTAAAAATATAAACTACAGCTGTGAGTTTAATGGATTAACATTATGTGTGTTTTTTTAATGTTTATTTATTTTTGAGAGAGAGAGAGAGACAGAGTGTGAGTGGGGGAGGGGCAGAGAGAGAGGGAAACACAGAATCCGAAGCAGGCTGCAGGCTCCGAGCTGTCAGCACAGAGTCCGACTTGGGGCTCGAACCCACGAACCGTGAGATCATGACCTGAGCCAAAGTCAGACGCTTGACCAACTGAGCCTCCCAGGAGCTCCAATAGATTAACACTAAATAATGCAAAAATATACAGAGAATGTCTGTTTATTAACGGGGTTTATAGAGGTGTCACTGAGACATTTCAAGTCCCAAAAATTGCTCTTCTTTCCCAAATGCTGTCAACTTAATCATGACATTACACATTGCCCTTTGATTCTAGAAGACCGAACTTTAGTCAGCCTCAAGTTAGTTGATTTTAGCTGGACATTCTTGCCCAGTTATCAAAAATATTTAATTCACAAAAGCTTTTACTCACCAGCTAATGCATATGAAGAACCGTATTGGATGTTTGGAACATGAAAATGACCAAAATTTAAGCTACTGAATCAACAAACACTTTGGATTTCCTTCCATGTGCCAGACACTGTTCTAGGAACTAGAAAACCACAGTAACCATGCATTAAGCCAGAGAATATTCATTACCAATAAAAATAAGGCTTGATTGCCAGCCCAAGTATGATCTCAATGACCCAAATGGTGGTTTTCTCTTTCCGATTCCTCCTATTATTTTGGAATTTTCCTTCAGACTTCTTGCCTAGTGGTCACAAAATACGTGCTTCAGCTCCAGGTCTCCTGTCCCTACAGTATGATCTCTAAAGCAGGGAGAATGAGGGTGGTGGGAGAGATATTCTCTTATAAGTATCACACAGGGCCCCTGCCTTGGTGGCTCGCTGGGTTAAGCATTGGACCTCAGCTCAGGTCATGATGTCACAATTCATGAGTTGAGGCCCTGCATGGGGTGACCTTGAGCCCTGCTTGGGGTGAACACAAGCCCCACTTTGAGCCCTGCTTCTTTCTCTCCCTCTCTCTCCCTCCCTCTCTGACCCTCATGGGTTTCTCTCTCTCTCTGCCCCTTACTCATTTGCACCCTCTTTGTCTCAAAGCAAGAAAGAAAGCAAGAAAGCAAGAAAAAGTCTGTCACACAGACAATTCCTGTCCTGAGGGTTCTCTGCAGACATCCCCTCACATTGGTGTTGATGAACTTTCTGTGATGTTGAAACTATTCTATAGTCTGTGCTGTCCAAAATGGTATTCACCAGCCACATATAGGTAGTGGGCACTTGGGTTGTGGCTAGCATGTTGAAGGAACTGAATTTTTAGTTTAATTGTAATTAATTTAAATTTAAATACTCACATGTATCTAATGTCTACCATATTGGACAGCATAACTTCTGATTCTTTTTGGCTAGAATGAGGTCACCAAAAGTTTGGGCAAGGGAGGTGGGGAAAATGATTAGCTTTTTCAGTCTCTAAGGGAGAAAAGATTTGGGAATGGATGCTTGGCAGAAGCAAGTGTCTGTGATAAAAAGGAGATAAGACAGTGTCATAGAGCTGGTGTCATGTGGGAGACTAAGGACAGAAAAATGTAAACAAATAAATTTTAAAAGGTAGCTATCTTCAGGTTTGAACAAGCCATGTTATCTAGACTCCGTTTAGATGATTGGTCCAGATTTCAGAGTAACTTAATAGGGAGTGATTAGAGGTGGGCGTAATTTAAGAAGGCGGTTGGAAAAGCCTCTAGGAGCTAATAGTTTGGTAGAGGAGGAAGACAAATCATGTAAAATAAATTGTTAACAATAAACAGGGTGGCATCTGTGTATATACACACATATTTATTACATATTCACACATACATAGTTATACACTGTCCCTATTAGGAGGAGAAACAAAGTATTTTGGAGTGTTTCTCTGGTGTCTCCCACAAGCCTTACATAATATAGCAAGACAAGATTGGTAACATAGAAGCTTTGGAATGTGGTCCACCTACCATCCTTAAAGCAACAGTTGGTGCAACATAGCTTTACTACTGGACTGTGGGTACATGAATATGGTTAATGAGCAATTTCTCAGTTTCTATAGGATGTTCTAAAGTGGGAAATCACAAACACAGTGAAAACTTTGAAAGGATCTCTTAAGTCCTACAACTTCAAATCCTATGATGTTCATGATGCCTGAGGGGGGATCAGCAGTAGATAGACCTGTCTGGCAAGAGGCTGTCGGGCCTGGGGTAGCATAATTAAAGCACGGTTTTTGATCTGACGCAGGGTAAGTGATGGTAAGTTTCAGACAGTATCATCCTCTATTTTTGTACATGTGGAAGGGACTTCTTGCCATTTCCTTACAAACCCATAGTGGTACAGAAATGATAATAACAAGGGGTCCTGTGGTTCAAAGGACTACAGTGTTGAGAGATATTTTTTCTAAAGTTCTTGCCAGCCTTAATACACTACTAACTTGTGATCTGTAATGATTTTTAATTTTCAGAGATAGTATGAGTGATTCCTGTACAAGAATGGCTGAAATTGTCCATGTAGTAAAACATTTCATTTCCTCTGTATTTCTCCTTGGATGAGTGGTACTACTTGAGTTTTGTTTTTTTTTTTTTTTTTTTAAGTTTGTTTATTTACCGAGAGAGAGAGAGAGAGAGAGAGAGAGAGAGCGAGCTGGGAAGGGGTAGAGAGAGGGAGAAAGAGAATCCCAAGCAGGCTCCACACTGCCAACTCAGAGCCCAACTCGGGGCTCGAGCTCATGAACCGTGAGATTATGACCTGAGCCGAAATCTAGAGTCAGATACTTAACTGACTGAGACACCCAGGTGCCCCCCACTTGAGATTCTTTTTCTTAAATTCTATACTTTATGTAACTTTTTCAACTGCAGTGAAGTAAACAGAGGCTATGTACCAAATTGATGTTAGTGCTTGTGGCAAATTTCAAAATAGACATGCACATTTATTTCAACTATAGACTGACAAAGTATGTGAAAATATGCACAGATTCTAAGTTCAAATGACAATTTGTAGCTATGACAATAGTAGCATGACTATTAAAAACTTCCATTTTGCCACAGTAAGAAGTATTTAATTTTTTTATGTTTATTTATTTATTTTTGAGAGAGAGAAAGAGAGAGAGAGAATCCCAAGCAGGCTGTGTGCTGTTGCTGTCGACCCCACAAACCTTGAGATCATGACCTGAGCCGAAATCGAGATTCAGATGTTTACCTGATTGAGTCACCCAGGTGCCCTAAGAAGTTTTTACTTTTATAAAGAAAAGGGATGATGATGATAATATCTTTGTTAGTGGATAATAGTTCTTTATATAAATTCAAAAGAAATGTAAACAATTTTGCCTACTTAACACAGAGGCATTTTTTTTTTCTCTTTGCCTTCTAGCTGATTTACAGATTGAAAGCTACTTCATGCTGATGATGAGCTGCCACTTTTTGTACCCATCAGTGTGGAGATCTGCATTGTTCAATGTCACCTGCCACTTTTTGTACCCATCAGTGTGGAGATCTGCATTGTTCAACGGAGTAGCCATTAGGCACCTTGGGCTATTTAAACTCAAATTTAAATTAATTAAACTTAAACAAAATGAAACATTATCTTACCTCACACAGGCTCCATATCACGTGTTAAACACCCACTTGCAGCTGCCATATTGGACAACACAGACCTGGAATATTTCTATCACCTAATGTACTATTAGCAATGGATACTGTTGGGTTTATATGGTTGAATCTCAAAAAATGTTGGTCAGATGAAGTGCTATTCAAACATGACTGCAAGACTGTACGTTATATCATTTATTTCCAATGCCAAAGTTCTAGTCATAGATTTCTGGGAATTGGTCCCTGGGATCAACTCTGCAGGGGCCCCAGACCCAGACAAGAAAAGCCCCGGGGTTCTGCATTTTAGAGGCCACCATTTTAGCTCACCTCCCCAAAGGGAAAAATTCCCCAAGACCAACGGATGTGTTCCCCAAGAGCCTGTGTCCCCTTCCTGATTGTAGACCTTGTCCAAGGTACCCAGAATCCTTGAATTCACTTATCAAAAATTCCCAAGGCTACTTCCAGGTGCTCAGCAGGCCTCTCTCCAGAATTGTCCTCCCAAGGGAAGACCAAACAACTGATGTGCGCACTGCTACGCCAAGGGGTGGCTGTTTGAGGGTGTGGACAGAGCTTGGTTGAATGGGCTCTGGTATCCATACACGTGCAGAAAGCCCCCTTGTTTATGAATGGAGCTGGCACAGGAAGCAAAGGGTGTGGAAATGCGTGGGCCAAGGGCTGGGGGTCTGGCTCTTTCCTCCCAGCCATGTTTCAGGGTGGAACTAAAGGCCTCTGAGATCTCTGTACACACACCTGGCCTTGTGGGTTGTTATTAAGGTATGTTTCTCAAGGTAAGAGAATAGATTATATTTAGTTAGCTTGACATATTTCTTGTAAATATTTAAACATAGAGTATTTAAACATAGAGTATGTTAGCCCTTGCAAATATTAGGGTGGGGTTGGCAGCCCCACATCGTAGAGTGATGGATTCAGCCGGGGTTTCTTGACTAGTTTGGTCACTATTGGTCTAACTGGTTACATCTAACTGGTTGCTGTCAGTGGAAAATTTCTTTCAAAAGGCTTTTGGTCAGGCGGGACCCCGATGCATCCTTTCCAGGGTTCACAGCTGGAGTTGCTGAAGGCCAGAAACAGCTTCTGAGAGTCCCCGGACCAGGAGGGGAACCTGTTTCTTGCTCTGGGGCATTTGGGACAAATGAGGCTACCGTGTGCCAAGAGAAGGCATGAAATCCCTTGGTGGGGGGGCGGGGATGAGGTGGGAACGTATACTCGGTTTGGGGGCCCTTGCCCTTTCCTTTCTTTCTCGGAGGAAATACAGCCCTGCTCGTCTCCCTCGCTCCACGTTCCCGGCAGGGGCTCCTCGGGCGGAATGGGCGGCCTCCAGGGGCGCACAGGGCGGCTTTGTCTGCAGGGCGGCCGAGGGAATCCAGCGAGAGAGTGGCTACCGTGCTTGGAGTTTGGACGAGAACTTTCTTCCGCCCTCTCCACGAGTTACCGGACTCTCGCGGGGCGTTCACAACTGCTGCCCGGAGGCCGAGGCCGGGGGCCGGGCGTGCACCGGGTCGGGGGTCGGGTCCCGGACCAGGGCGGGCAGCGTAGATCCCGGAGCACGCTCTTCCTAACCCGAGCCGAAAGCGGCGGGAGGCGCGAGGAGGAGGAGGAGGGAAGGAGGGGGAGGAGGACGGGAGGAGGGGAAGGGGCGGTGGCGGCGGCCGCGGGCGGGGAGGAGCCGCCGCAGGCAGTGGCCGGGGGAGGCGGCGGCGGCAGCGAGGGAGGAGGAGGAGGAGGAGGAGGCGGCGCTCCGGCCGGGCCAGAGAGCAGCGCTGGGACCCGCGCGGCCGTGACCCCGCGGTTCCCCGGACGCCGAGCGCGGCCGCAGCGGACAAAGGAGCATGTTGGCGCCGAGGAGGGCCCGTCCTCCGGCCGCCATGAGGCTCCGGGCGCCGCCGGGCCCGCGCCGCGCCCCCGCCCGCCCGGGCGCCGGGCCGGCCCGCTAGGCCAGCCCGTCGCCGCTCGGCCCGCAGGCCCCGGCGCGCAGCATGGAGCCGCCCGGGCGCCGGCGGGGCCGCGCGCCGCCGCCGCCGCTGCTGCTGCCGTTCGCGCTGCTCGCGCTGCTGGGAGGCGGCGGCTGCGCCGCGGCGCTGCCCCCCGGCTGCAAGCACGACGGGCGGCCCCGAGGGGCCGGCAGGGCGGCGGGCGCCGCCGAGGGCAAGGTGGTGTGCAGCAGCCTGGAGCTCGCGCAGGTCTTACCCCCCGACACGCTGCCCAACCGCACGGTCACCCTGTGAGTAGCCCTCGCCTCGGGTCCCTTCCCTGGGGCGCTTTCTCGTCGGGCCGCCTCTCTCTGCGCATCTTTGGAGAGGGGTGCTGCCGGCACCCACGCGCCTTTGTGTGAATGAAGCTGCAGGCAGGGATGGCGCTGGGGGGGTTGGCTTGGCAGGGGCGCGTTTCGGGGAAGGCAAGTGAATCCGCCCCGGAGCCGCTTTCCAGTTCCGCTAGTTTGCAAAGTAAAAGTTTTCGGGTTCCCTGGCGCGCCCCGCGCTGTCCCGGCGCAGCGCTTCTGTGGCTGCGCGGTGCCACGTGAGGATGCAAGTAAACACGCAGTCGGCGAAGTTGTAGATGGCCCATCCTTTGCTTGGGCTTCCAGAAAACACGGTGCTCCGTAGAAGCGCCGGTCCTTCAGCTTTTCTGCACATTAATTTACACTTCCATGCGGTTTGCATGAATGTTTGCAGAATACCAAAACAACACTGGGACTTGGAACGCCTGTGTGTACAATCCCCTACCCCCCAGACTGTTTCCTTGCCTTTCGCTCCCTTAGTTTTATCACACAGTAAAAGAACACCTTTTAAAATGGAGTTGTTATTAAGGGCGTGAAATACATTTGAGACGAACCGTGCACCTTCCAGCCCGGATTTCATGTGTTTGCGCGTTCATACTTAAAAAACCCGAGAATTTTGGAATTGAAAACTGGGTTTGTTGAGCCTCCCATGTCGAGGCACTTGATATTTGAGTTGAGTTTCCGACCTGGAAGGAAGAGTTTTTGGTCTCAGGACTCCATTTGTGCTCAGATTCACGGTCCAGTTTTGCAGGCGTGGTTCTGCCCATGCTAGCTGGACAGTTGAAATCTTGACTTGATTTTCTGAACGATGAATTGGCTTGCAAAAGTTCAAGTATTTCTAAGGGATATTTTGTCGAACTGAAACGTGAGCCTCTCTGTCCCGTGTTCCTCTCCGTTCTTTTGGTTTGTTTCCTAAAAAAGAATCAAGGCTACCACTGTAAAAACACGAAGGCAGGGGGAACAGCATGATTTATGAAAAGCTTGAAGTACGATTTTTAATTTAACCCAAATTAAGCAGGAGGCGAGGGGTAAGAGAAGTATAAACCTCATTACTAAGACCTTTGTTCTTCCATTTCCATTTGTTTGAATTAGGAAAGGCTTAACACAGGGAAAAAGTGTTTTTGTCTATGGAGGCATGAAAATGGATAAAATAGTTTTCTTTGACTCGTTTACTGACCATTTGGTAGTGGCAGCAGCTGTATTTATTTATTTCTTACCCAGATTCTTTGAAGTGGAAATTTTGGGATGGGACCTTTAATTACAGTCTTGAGTCAAGCAGTGAAAACCCCATGTTGGAGATATCCCTTTATAACTTTGCGGAAATTAGTCATCATACATTTGGGTTCTGAATCGGTGGTGCTCCAGCTGATTCAAGTTTAGGTCGAGTTTTTCAGAATGTCAACAGTTTCAGCTGTATTAAGTCAGCTATTTGTAAGTTGTTTTCGTTTTGCAGAAAAAAAAAAGATGGTGTCATAGAAAATCACTTTTCAGCACATTATCAGTTAAGCTGTTTCAAAGAATTCTTAGTGCCTTTTAAATGTCATAATTTTTTAAAACGTTTATTTAGTTTTGAGAGAGAGCATGAGCCTTAGTGGGGGAGGGGCAGAGAGAGAGGGGGACAGAGGATCCAAAGCGGGCTCCCGTGCGTGCAGGAAAGAGCCCGATGGATGGATGTGGGGCTCCAACTCGCAAACTGTGAGATCATGGCCTGAGCTGAAGTCGGACGATTAACCAACTGAGCCACCCAGGCGCCCCTACGATGTACTATTAATCCAATATTTTTTGCACCTGAAACCTCTTTAGATGAAAATAATAGAATGTAGTGAATGGGGAGAAATTATAATTCACTTAAGAATCAGCTAATGTTCTGGATTACGTTGGTTCAAGTTATATCGGACCAGTTCCCTTATTTTGCTAGGGAGTACATTGGAGAGTCCTGCAGGGATAAGTGACTTGCCCAAGTTCCATAGTGATTGAGCATCAGGGTCAATGTCCCAGATTCCTGATGTGCAGTTCAGATGCTTTCTTAACTGTCTCCCCCCCCCCCCCCCAAGGCTTTCATCATCTTATTAGTTCAACAGTTGTGTGTGTGTGTGTGTGTGTGTGTGTGTGTGTGTGTGTGTTGTTGTTGTTGTTGTTTTTGAGTGTTTCCTAGGTAGTGGCAGCATGTTGAGGTTTAGACTAGGTGTTAATTTCCTCCGGGTGTGGCAAATTACCACACATTGGGGGGCATAAAACCAACAAATTTCTTTTCTTACAATTCTGGGAGCTGGAAGTTGCAAGTCAAGGAGTCAGTAGAGCTTTGTCTTCTCCAGAAGGGTCTTCTGACATTTCTTGGATTGTGCCACCCCAGTGCCAATCTCTGCCCCTGTCTTCATGTCGCTTCTTTCCGGGGTGTCTCTGTGTTTCACATACTGCCCCTTCTCTTGTAAGAACACCAGTCATTGAATTTAGGGTCCACCCTACGTCCAGGATGATCTCATCCAAGGATATGTAACTTAATTACATTGCAAAGACCCTATTTTCAAATAAGATCACTTTCAGGGGTACCAGGGGTTTAGAGCTTTGGACCTCTTTTGAGGGCATACTATTGAACTCACTACAGAATATAAATAAAGCATGGTCTTTCTTTAGGAACACACAGGCAGTAGGAGAGAAATATTCATGAATTCAGAACAGTATGGTAAATTCTCTAATCCTGGAGTGTACATGTAGCAAAAGGAACCCAGAGGAGGGCAACCAAAGCCCCCTTGGGACATAGTTGGTGGGATCCAGGATCTGAGGATCCTGAGCCAATTCGAGAAGGATGAGGTGGATACCTGTGAATGAAAAAGGTGATGAGATGAGGGGGAAGAAATGCGGAGTTGGTCTGTGGTAGACTCCCTACTTCCCACCCCATGCCCATGGGCTTGGAGGGTGCAGTGTTGGCTTGCTATGCGGTGCAGTTTATATTGCTGGATGTCAAGGGCAAGTGTCTACTCCCTGGAGTGGTCCAAGGGGAGCCCGCAAGCGCCTGGTCAAGGACAGACAGGCTTTCTGGTTCTGGTTTGAGTTTTAATTCCTTAGGTGTGGCCAACCATTTTCAGCTGCTGCAAGGAAATTTGATGGGGCTTGCAAGGATAGCAAGGATAGGATAGAATTTTTTTTCTTTTTTTAAATAATGAAAAGTAAGGTAATTTCTGCCTTGGGGAATGAACTAGGCTTCACCATAGCCAAGAGCTCAGGCCCTTCAGCTATCTTCATGAACAACATCTATTTTCATAGCCTTCGTTATGGAGAGGTCCAGCAGAAACCCTCCGCGTGACCACACTTCTTTCATGTGTCATGTAGTCTTTTGTATTAATGGAGTAAATTGCATTTATTATTTACAGCGAGATTGAATTAAAATTTGACTTTTAAGGTTTTTGTTGGAAATATATATTACTATTTTTTTAAAAATGTTTGTTTAGTTTTGAGAGGGTGCAAGTGGGGGAGGGACGGAGAGAGGAGGACAGAAGATAGATCTGAAGCTGGCTCTGCATTGACAGGCTGGCAGCTGCAAGCCCGATGTGGGGCTCCAACTCACTAACCTGGAGATCATGACCTGAACTAAAAGTTGGATGCTCAACCAACTGAGCCACCCAGGTGCCCTGAAATATAAGTTATTAACTTTATTCCTGTCTTATTTGATATTTTAAGTTTTAAAAATAATGAGGACTTCAGTTATAGAAAGTTTTACAAATTTACCTTGCTTTTCAGATTTTTTTTTTCCCATAATGTTACATGGAAATTCTAGGTAATTTTTTTTTTTTTTTTTTAATTTATGATTTGTCATGAATCGTACCTTAGGGACAATGTCTAGATGTTTCTCAGACTTTTTAAAACAATCAGATAATGTAGGAGGTTTGGTTTTTACTCTACAAAATGTTTGTTTTTGCTATCAAAGACCTGATTACAGACATCAACCAGTGTGCCCAGCTCAGTGTCAGGGAGACAAAAAGGAATGCTGTATTGTTTTGAAACCTAAACCTGGTTGGAAGAAAGGATTTGCACAAAAGCAGCATTTAGGGAACAATTGCAGACTGTCTGTAATTAAGTAATAAATCCTGTACTGCCAACTGTTTAAATGCTTTAGGAAGTCTGAAAAGATTGGAGATCAGTTGGGGCTGTGGACGCCCTGGGAGATTTTCTGTTTTCCTGGAGAAGTTTGGACTTGAGCAAGGCCTGAGGGAAGGGAAAGATTGGATTTTGTGCGTACATCGGGGAGTTACTGACAGGGGTGGGGACGGAGTGGTTCTACTGAAGCAGGGAGGTGGTTTTCAGAACCACTGGTCTGTACCAGGTATGTAATACCCAGGTGTGGTGGAGGTCAAGTTAGAGTAGGGGAGCGTGTGCAGGTGGGGAGGAGGAGGTGGGGGTGTGGCCCAGGCAGAAGCTCCCTGGAGCAGTGGCGGAGCCTGGTGAAGTGGGGGACTCAGAGCGGGGAGCATGCGGTCGTAGAAGCCAAGGCACGTTCAGGTTTGAAGGAAGGAACGGGTGCCCATGTTGAGAGATGCTGGGGAATCAGGACCAGGAAGGCCAACGAGCTGAGCACTGGATTGGCCTGCTTGGCGCTTTGGTGCCCTCTGGGGGTCAGAGGCCATGAGGGGAGGTTGGGGTGGCTTCGAGGGAGAAGGGGGTGAGTGAGGATGGTGGTGGTAGCATCTAGACGAGGAAGAATTTCGGTGCAAAGGAAGGTTTCTTAGGAGCAAAGGACCATGAGAGCACATCGGAGTAAGCTGGACAGTAACTTGGGTGTGGGGCACACGGTGGATGGAAGATGAGATGAGCTAAGTGTAGGCACAGGGTTTTCCTGGCAACAGGCACTGTTCGTTCTCGAAGAAGGCGGTGGTGAGGCAGGAGGGCTTTGGGAGTGCAGGTGGGTTGAAGTGGGGGTTCTTTTATGTTCCCATAGACGTGGAGGCAGGGTGAGGGAGGAAGGAGAAACAGGAGGCTGGCCTTTGGAAGCTGGGAGAGCTCGCTCGCTCGCTGGGGATTGTAGAAAAGTTAGCAGAGTGGAGTTGTGTCCATTTCTGCCTTGTGATCAAATTCGAAGGCACATAGATGACCACAGTTCTTTCTCCAGTCGCATTCAGCCCAGAGGTGTAAATAGTTGGGATTGGCTTGGCTGCTTCTTGCCAGGGCAGTGCCATAGAGCGAGAGAGGCATAGGCTGTGGCCTGAAGTTCTGTGTGTCAAGGGTTAGGTTTTTATCTTTGAATTCGAGGCCATCCAAACCTTTTGTAGCCTTATTTCCCAATACTTGGCACCAATTATATTTTCTTCACATGCATATCAGTTGAGGCACTGTTAATACTGTAGGCACTCAGCTGGGTGCTAGGGGTGTTCAGGGATAACGTAAGACGTGATTCTTTCGTCTAAGGATCAGTGCTATGTGCGAAGTCTCTGCGTAACCCAAGTGTGCCTCTCATTGTCCCCTGACTTGGTTTCCTGTGCATCAAGGGTAAGTCTGTCGCTCTTGCCTGGAAATCCTATTCTGGTAAATTCTGGGTCCTTCACAATCCAGCTCAGCTGCTGTGAGCTTTTTTGTCACCCTTCTGGCTTTGGATCCGTCCCTTCTCTGAAGCCAGGTAGTGCTTAACTAACTGTGCTCCCATGTCCCTCTGTGACACTTTATATGACACTTGCTCTCGTAAAGCACGTACCCTTGAAGGGAAGGACTGGGAAACCTGTCTTAATACCGTGCCTGGACTGTGGGGTGCGAATTGTTCTTAATGGGCATGAATCATACTGGCAAAAATAATACTGTATATGTGGTACGACAAAAGGACAGTGGAGGGATGGAAGAGGGATGCGAATTCAGATTTTCACCCTATTATGGCAAATGAGAACACTTATTTATTTATTTTTAGGTTTTTTTTTTAATGTTTTATTTATTTTTGAGGGACAGAGCGTGAGTGGGGGAGGGGCAGAGAGAGAGGGAGACACAGAATCTGAAACAGGCTCCAGGCTCCCAGCTGTCAGCACAGAGCCCAACGCTGGGCCCGAACCCACGAACTGTGAGATCATGGCCTGAACCAAAGTCAGACGCTTAACCAACGCAGCCACCCAGGGGCCCTGAGAACACTTGTTTACTTAGGTCCGCGTTTCATGGCCGTAGGATCCCCAGTTCAAGAAGGGTACGTGAAATTTGTTTAGTTACATTTGACAGAAGTGATCTTATGTGTCTGGTGAGTACACACACAAGGCGGCGTGGTGGCAGGTTGCTCATAAATAGTGCAGAATTTGGGGCAGACTTAGGCGTTTGGTCCATGAACGCAAACCTTAAGTTTTTTTCCAACAGGATGGGAAGCTTTTACATGATCCAGACTCTGAATCTTGTTGCTTCTTGCCTGCTTGGAGCGCTCCAGCATCAGGAGTGTGTGAGAGAGGTTGGTGGGTTTGGCAACAAACCAGAAATTAAAATACCAGGAACAAAAGAGCACAGGAATGTTTGGAGATCCTTGTCCCAGTTCATCCACTTTTCCCAGGAGCCTGTAAAGATGGCTTTAAAAAACAGACAAAAACAAAAACAAAAACAAAACACACCAAAAAACAAAACAAAACAAACACCCCCCCCCCCCAAAAAAAAAACCCAGAAGTAAAAGCTCTCGGAAAGTCAGAAAATGACAGTGTGAAGTTTTAGTGTATGTAATCAGTGATTTATTACTATTATTCTTTGCTATTTAGCTGCCTGTCTGAAAGCCATTGTTTTCTGTATTGGCTGCATTCCTGTGGAGGGGTCTTCAATCCAGAAGACACAGCTAATTTATTGTTGGGTGAACATTTTCCTTGTAAATAGGCAAAAATTAGGATACAGAGCTCTTTTACATTTTAGTAGCTTGTTAAGTCAGTTTTTGCAAAGGTAAGGAAGCTATAGATGCAGGCTTGCTCAATGAGTTTTTAATTGTTGCCAGACTAAATTTATTTTAAAACTTAATGTAATTTTCATGCTTTGTGGTTTAGCTTGCATTAATGTTCCTGTGCAATTTTAGTCTGAGGAGAGAGTTTTAGAGAAAGTAAGCATCTTTTCCCAAAGTTTTTTTTTTTTTTTTTTTTCTTTTCATGACTAAACTTCTCAGAAATTTCTGGTAGGGGAATATCCTGCGTGTTGGCGTGGGGTGAACAGAGAGGGAGTGGGCATCTCACAGAAGGCCACTTTTCAGTACCATGCTGAGTACATGGCAGTTCACCCAGGGAAGCATTTCTTGTCCTCAATTCCCTCCTGCTCAGGGTCTGAAGGGAACAAAAGGAAAGTTTAGGGATTGGTGTAAGAAGTCTGCAGAACAACCCCTCCCCCCAGTGCTCTGGTCTTCCCTTTTCCTTTCTGTAAGTTGCAAGCCCAGGCTTAAATCTGTGCATTTCCCCATACAGTGGGGTCTGTCCAAAGACCCAAATCTACTTTTGATGTTTACTGTTCTGTACTGGCATTCTTTTTTTTTTTTTTTAAGTTGATTCTAGTATCCAACTTTAATAAATTTACCACATATTCTTTCTTTTTTTTCAACATGTTTGTTTATTTTGAGAGAGAGAGAGCGCAAGTGGGGAGAGGGACAGAGAGGGGGAGAGAATCTTAAGCAGGCTCCATGCTGAGCACGGAGCCTAATGTGGGGCTCAATCCCACAACCCTGGGATCATGACCTGAGCCGTAATCAAGAGTTGGATGCTTAATTGACTAGCCACCCAGGTGCCTCTTGACCACATTTTCTTATGGCAGTGAATATTTGGGTTTCATTATTCATTTCGTTGGTTTAAAAATACAAAGAAAAGTATGTAAATTGTATATAGGAAGAAATTATGTTCCCTAGTGAACTGTAATCTTACAAATCTTTAATAAAAGGGAAGGTTAAAAAAAAGTTCCTTGAGATCAAAACTGGGAAAGAAAAGGAAAAACAGTCTTTCAGATGACATGATCTTGTTTTGAAGAGACCTAAAATGGGATTTGATATTTGCTGAAGTAATGTATTTTTTTTTAATTGATGTATAGTTTCTATACAATGTTATCAGTTTCAGGTGTACAACATAGTGATTAGACAATTCTATACATTATGCAGTGTTCCCTACAGTCACCATCTGTCACCATTCAAACTTATTACAAATATTATTGATTATATTCCCTATGCTGTACTTTTTACCCATGTAACATTTTATACCCGGAAGTATGTACTTCTGAATCCTTCTCACCTGTTCTGCCCCTCCTTCCTTTGGCAACCACTAGTTCTCTGTATTTATGAGTTTGTTTCTGTGTTTTGTTCATTTCTTTCTTTAGATACCACATAGAAGTGAAATCATATAGTATTTGTCTTTCTCTGTCTTATGTCACTTAGCATAATACCCTCTAGATCCATCCATGTTGTTGCAAATGGCAAAATGTTACTCTTTCTATGGCTGGGTAATACTTTATGGTTTATACCACATCTTCTGCTTTTTTTTTTTTTTTTTTAAGTTTATTTATTTTTGAGACAGAGAGAGACAGAGCATGAACGGGGGAGGGTCAGAGAGAGAGGGAGACACAGAATCGGAAGCAGGCTCCAGGCTCTGAGCCATCAGCCCAGAGCCCGACGCGGGGCTCGAACTCATGGACCGCGAGATCGTGACCTGAGCTGAAGTCGGACGCTTAACCGACTGAGCCACCCAGGCACCCCAACCACATCTTCTTTATCCATTCATTTGTTGATAGACGCTTAAGTTGTTTCCATGTCTTGGCTATTGTAAATAATGCTACAGTAAATATAGGGGTACATATATCTTTTTTAATTAGTGTTTTTGTTTTCTTTGGGTCGATAACCAGCAGTGGAATTACTGGATCATATGGAATTTCTGGTTTTAATTTTTTGAGGAGCCTCCTAGTGTTTTCCATAGCGGCTGCACCAGTTTACATTCCTACCAATAGTGGAAAAGGATTCTCTTTTCTCCCCTTCCTTGCCAGCACTTGCTGTTTCTTGTCTTTTGATACTAGCCATTCTGACAGGTGTGAGGTGACATCTCATCGTGGTTTTGACTTCATTTCTCTGAGGACTAGTGATGTGGAGCATCTTCTTGTGTGTTGGTCTATTCAGGTTCTCTGTCCATTTTTAATCAAATTATTAGGTTTTTTTTTTTGTTTTTGGTATTGAGTTGTGTGAGTTCTTTATACATTTTGGATATTAACCCCTTATTGGATATATAATTTGCAAATATTCCTCTCATTCATTAGGTTACCTTTTCACTTTGTAGATGGTCTCTTTTGTTGTACAAAAGCTTTTTAATTTGATGTAGTCCCAATGGTTTATTTTTGCTTTTATTTCCCTTGCCTGAAGAGACATATCCAGAAAGACATTACTAAGGCCATTGTCCAAGAGATTACAGCCCATGGTTTCTTTCAGGAATTTTATGCTTTCAGGTCTTACATTTAGATCTTTAATCCATTTTGAGTTAATTTTGCATTTGGTGTAAGAAAGTGGCCCAGTTTAATTCTTTCACATGTATCTGTCCAGTTTCCTCAACATTTATTGAAAAGTCTTCTCCCCATTGTATATTTTTGCCCCCTTTGTTGTAGATTAATTGAACATATAAACATGGGTTTATTTCTGAGTTCTCTTTTCTGTTCCATTGATCTATGTGTATTTTTGTGCTAGTATCCTACTGTTTTTATTACCATAGCTTTGTAGTATACTTTTTCTAAAAAACATTCTAGTTTAATTAAAATACAGTATTATATTAGTTTCAGGTGTTCAGTATAGTGAATCAACAATTCTGCACATTACTAAGGGCTCATCATGGTAAGTGTAGTTTTAAAATTGTTTTAAAATCGTTCTCAATCTGGTATGTGATGCCTACATCTTTGTCCTTTTTTTTCTCAAGATGCTTTGGTTATCTGGGGTATTTTATGGTTTTGTACAAATTTTACAATTATTCTAGTTGTGTGAAAAATACTATTGATATATATATATATATATATAATATATGTATATATTATATATATATATATATATTTTTTTTACGTCTGTTTATTTTGAGAGAGACAGAGACAGCATGAGTGGGGAAGGGGCAGGGAGAGAGGGAGAGCGAGAATCCCAAACAGGTTCCATGCTGCCGGCACAGAGCCTGATGCAGTGCTGGAATTCATGAAGCCATGAGATCAGGACCTGAGCTGAAACCAAGAGTCAGATGCTTAACTGACTGAACCACCCTGGTGCCCCCTGTTGGTATTTTGATAGGGATTGCTTTGAAACTGTAGATTGCTTTGGACTGTATGAACATCTAACAATATTAATTCTTCCAATCTGTGAATGTGGAATTATCTTCCCATTTGTGTCCTCTTCATCAATGTCTTACAGTTTTTGGATTACAGAAGTTTTATCCCCTTGGTTAAATTTATTCTTTGGAATTCTTTTTGCTGCAGTTGTAAAAAGGATTTCTTTATTTCTCTTCTCTGTTACTTCATTATTAGTGTATAGAAATATAACAGATACCTGTATGATAATTTTGTATTCTGCAACTTTACTGAATTTATTAGTTCCAATTTACTATTGGTAAAGTCTTTGGGACTTTTTCTATATAATATGTCATCTGCAAATAATGACAGGTTTATTTTTTCCCTACCAATTTGGATGCCTTTTATTTCTTATCTGATTTCTGTGGCTAAGACTTCCAGCGTTATGTTGAATAAAATTGTAAGAGTCACCTCGGTGTCTTGTTCCTGATTTTAGAGGCAAAGCTTTCTGTTCATCATTGTGGGTTTGTCATTATATTAATATTTATTAATATGTAGCTGTATTATATATATACACACACACACACACACGTATAAATAAAATAGGGCTGTGGGCCTCTATTATATTGAGGCATGTTCCCTGTAAACCCACTTTGTTAAGAGTTTTTATCATGAATGGATATTGTACTTTGTCAAATGCTTTTTCTGCATCTACTGAGATGTTTTGATTTTTATCATTCATTTTGTTAATGTGTATCATGTTGATCTTGTGGCTATTGAACCATCCTTGCATTCCTGGAATATATCCCGCCGGATTGTGGTGAATGATCCTTTTAATGTATTGTTGAATTTAGTTTGCTGGTATTTTGTTGATTTTTGCACATATGTTCATCAAGGATTTTGGCCTGTACTTTACTTTTCTTTTTTTCTTTTTTGTAATGTCTTTCTTTGGTTTTGGTACCAGGATAATGCTGAACTTGAAGAATGCATTTGGAAGCTTTCCTTACTCTTCTAATTTTAGGAGTAGTGTGGGAAGGATAGTTGTTAACTCTTTAAATATTTGATAGCATTTACCTGTGAAGCTGTTTGATTCTGAATGTTTATTGGGAGTTTTTTAATTATATATTCAATTTTGTTACTAGTACTCTGTTTAGATTTTTTGTATTTTTCTGACTCCGTGTTAGAAGATTGTATGTTTCTAGGAATTTATCCATTTCTCCTAGGTTGTCCAGTTTGGCATTTAATGTTTTTGCAGTAATCTTTTACAGTTCTTTATATTTCTATGATGTCAGTTGTTACTTCACTTTGATATCTGATTTTATTATATATGTCCTGTTTTTTCTTGACGAGTCTTGCTAAAGGTTTATCAGTTTTATCTTTTCACAGAACTAGGACTTTGGTTTCATTGATCTTTTCTATTGTTTCTTTTGGAATCCTTTATTTCTGGTCTGGTCTTTATTACTTCCTTTCTTCTAACTTTGGGCTTATTTTTTTTCCCTCTCTAGTTCCTTTAGGTGCAAGTTTGGATTTATTTGAGATTTTTTTCCTGTTTCTTGAGGTGGACCTGTATCCCTGTAAGCTCTCCTATTAGACTGCTTTTGCTATGTCCCAAAGATTTTGGTGGATCATTGTGTTGCCGCCTTCATTTGTCTCCAGCTCTTCTTGGATTTCGTCTTTGATTTCTTTGACACATTGGTTGTTTAGTAGCATATGGTTTAGTTCTAGTGGCATTTCTGATGATTCCCATCCTGTTTTTAAAAATGGCTTGCTTTTGCATTCATTCAACAAAGTTATTCACTGCCTACTCTGTTTGTTGTAGACTTAGGTGGGTTTCTGTGACTTTTTATCTCTGGGCATGACTTTTTCTTTGGTCATCAGACCAGTTTTATCCTAGTCCTGTATGCTCATATCCCTTTCTGGAACTCCATTTCTTGCCCTTAAGCTGTCCAGTATCTCTCCTACCAGACTTGACCACTGGCTCTTTGTGATGTGATTTAACCTGCATCTCCCTCCATTGCTGTGCTCTGCTAAGAGAGCTAGAGGTGGCAGGGGTGGAAGGCGGGAGTGGGGGCTAACAGGTGGATTTGTAGAAATTCTTATGGGCATTTCTAAGGGAAATTTGTAAGACTGGCTTAGGAAAACCTTGTGAGAGGGGCTCATAGACCTTTTTGTTCAGTGACCACCATTGTTTTCCCTCAAGTCCACCTGCCGGGCACAAAACCTTTCCAAACCTAGTGTGTCTCAGATCTCTTGTGGTACATAATCACTTCCATTATTTATAGCAATTCTTTCCAAGAACTTTCATGCCATGACCTGTATAGGTAGTGATGATGTTTGTGTGAATGAGGCCCCAGGCTCTGCATCCCAGCCCCAGGGGTTGAGGGGAGCGGTTCTCTCAGCTTTCCTATAATCTGGTCGGTGGATTTTTTTGTTGAGGCTTTTCAACCTTGCATTGAGTCACCTGGGAGCATTACAAGTTCAGATGCCTGGGCCACAGACCTCCGCTCTGATTTAATTGTTCCAGAATGAGGCCTAGATGTTGGTATTTTTCACACCTCTGCAGGCAAGTCTGATGTCACCTGGGTTGAGAACTTGTTGTCTAGTAGCCTGGCGACCTGAGGGTTAACCATCTTGACCAGCTGTCACCCACTGCCACAAAAGTAGAGAAAAGAATAGAGGGACACATTGGGGACAGCTGCCTCACGTGGGAGGGAGGGAGTGTTTTAAGTGGAGCAAAGGTGGATGAAAATGAGGAGACATTTAGGTAGCTGAGAGCTTTAGGGGGCCTTATGCACAGGAGACAAGACAAGTGACCATTTGTAAGGTAGGGAGTGATGTGCTGCAGGTGGATTTAATGTCAGGTCGTGGGGTTAAGGACAGTTAGGTTGTAGCAGTGTGTTGTGGCACCAAGTGAGCTGAAAGGGCCTAACAGCAGTGAGCGTTTGTCCAAACCAGTATTTAAGGGCCTGGTACTCTGGTGGAGCCCCCTGCCTGAGTGTACCTTAAACCCATTACTTTAGATTTAAAGTAGAGATTTAAATCTGGTCGTAATGCATTATTAACATAAAATGATGGAGGAATGAGGAGAGGCCTAGTTTCCCAGGTATATACCTGCTCTGGGAATTTTGGTGGGTGGGAGGTCTTACTAGTTAAAAAAAAAAAAAGTCTTATTTTACTTTGCGTTGTGATTATTAGTGAAGTTTAATATAATCTGACATGTTGGGGTGCCAGGGTGGCTTAGTCAGTTAAGTATCCGACTTGGGCTCAGATCATGATCACGAGCCCCATGTCAGGTTCTGTGCTGACAGTTCGGAGCCTGGAGCCTGCTTCGGGTTCTGTGTCTCTTGCTCTCTCTCTCTCTCTCTCAAAAATAAACATTAAAAAAATTTATAAATCTGATGTGTTTACAAAACTCATTTGTGTTCGACCACCTTCTCTGTACACTTTTTTTTTCTAATACCATTTTCCCCACTTGATACTCTTGAGATTTTTAGAGACCTTCTAATCATCTGATAACATTATAAGTTAAAAAAAATTTTTTTTAAGTTTATTTTGAGGGGGAGAGAGAACATGTGTTTGCACGTGGGGGAGGGGCAACGAGGAGAGACAGAATCCCCGGCAGGCTCTGTGCCATCAGTGATCAGCGCACGGCCCGTTGCGGGACTCCATCTCACAAACCGTGTGATAGATCATGACCTGAGCCGAAATCAAGAATTGGACGCTTAACCGACTGAGCCACCCAGGCTCCCCTCATCTGATAACATTTTAAAAATTATTTTCTTGCTGATTGGGTGGGACAATGGAGGCTGGACGATGGGCATCCTTGTCATATTCTTGACTTTATAAGTGATCGGCATGTTGGGCAGACCAGGACAAGAGATTTTCTGTATCCTAGGCTGTGACCCTGAACGGGCTCTTATAGGAGGCACTTGCTAGTTACTTTTAGCTCTTTATCAATTCAGATGACTGACCTTCCTGTTCTTAGTTTAAATAACATATATACATCTTTTGACCCCCCCCCTTTCTCTGCCACCCCGATATTTTGCCTTAAGTTTAAATTACATAGTGTTTGAATTGGGCATATTTGAAATCTTTTTTTTTTTTTTTTTTTGGTTGGTTGTTCCAACCTGCCCCTGTGGGAGTGGGGCAGGTCTACAGAATTCTATATTCTATACAAAGAAAGCTGAATTATCCAGACCCTTAGAATCTTAGAGTTCTTGCTCAACCTTTTTAGATGACAGTGCCATGAGCATAAAGGAAATCTTTTGGCATAATTGCTAGCTCTACGTGAAAAAGCGCTGCTTCCTCCCTATTTAAGAATGGTCTTTGCAGTCAAGATGTCCCTGTAAAAGAGGAATAAGCCCGCCGCCTACCGAGGCTGGGGAGAAGTAGAGAATCCCTGGCGTAATCGAAGCTCCCCAAGCCCCCTGCCTCGCACTTCCCACATCCCTAGTACAGGGAATAATGCACAGGATGTGATTGCGAATTAAATTCACTCCCCATATGAGGACATTTCGGAATTATAATACCTCGTTCCGAATATGTGACCTGGGCTCATAGAAGGTCTAGAAGGTCTGTTCTTTTGAGGTCACAGACCCTTGTTTTGCTCCTTCCTTCAGTTGTAGCACCTGGAGTATGGACTTGTATTGCACATGCACTTCTGTGATGGCCTCTTAGTGTGGGCTGGACCAACAGGGCGTTGTAGATTGTGTTTGGGACGGCCCTTCAGTCTAAACCCTCCTTAAATTTAATCGAAGGGAACTTAGAGTGGCCTCAGAGGTGTAAGTGTGATAGAAATTCTTTAATGCAACTGTTAAAGTTTTTTTTTTTTAAGTCTGTTTGAATCTAAGTCTAATTAAATTGATTCATTTCCCATCAAGATAAGACTTAAAAGCATCCTTTGTTTTATTGTGCAATGCTTCCCAGCTTTTTTCTCACGAAGAGGCAAAGAGAAATTGACGAGTGTTGTATTCATCTCCAGGACCATGTTTAAGACAGATGTGCTTTCTATTAGATTAATCTTTTTTTTTTTTTAACCTGCCTTTTTTTTTCTTTTTAAACAAGACCAAGCATAAACTCTCCCTTAATGCCCAAGACTCGACTAGAATTCTAAAGTCATTACAGTACTGTGGGCCTGCAGTTCACCTTCACAATGCCAGGCTGCTCCTTCGTTCCTTGTGACTGGGTCCTGCCTCTCGTTTGCTTGCATTAAGGCAGGCGTCATACTGTGTGGAACTATTTATAATCCTCACTGTCTTACCAGATTGTGAACTCTTGATGGTGATACTTATCTCTGTGTCTTCAATGTCTCCCCCGTAAACGCTCAGTAAATCTTTGTATAAAGAACTCTCATTTCCCCCCACTGGTTTTTAAATTAAGTTTTAAAAATGTTTCTATTTTTGAGAGAGAGTGTGGGGGAGAGACAGAGGGGGGGATACAGAGGATCTGTCGTAAGTTCTGTGCTGACACCAGAGAGCCCAATATGGGGCTCGAACTCCTGAACAATGAGATCATGGTGGAAGTCAGAGGCTTAACTGACTGAGTCCCCCGGGCGCCCCTTCCCCAGTATTTTTTTTTTTTTTTCTTTCTTTAAGTAGGACTGGGAACAGAATGTTGCATCATCCTTAAGAGGGATGAATCTATCATGGATAAGCTTCAGGTTCTTGAAAGCAGAATGCCCAACCTACAAGATTAGGGCTTAGACTGCCACTCTTCATTTGCTAGTGAAAAACGTCTTCCCAGATTAGTTTGTCCGCCTCCCATCTTGATCCCACTCCCCACTACCTCTTGAGAAGCCCATCACTTACCTTTCCTGTGTTTTGAGTTTCTCTCCTACTTTGTGACGTTTCTCCTAGGCATACACCGCCGTGTCCTTTTCTCCTCTCCCCAAACACCCCCTTGTAGCACCATGTTGGAGGGGTCACTCTCTTCCTTCACAATATAGCTTCTTGAAAAGGGGCTTGAATCCATTGTCTTCATCTCCTTACTCTTCATTTCACTTTCAACCCATTACTGTCTCGTGTCTGTACGGAGCCCAGCCTGAGTCGTCTAGATGTAGACATTTTCCATTCACCACCACGTGTGTTGACTTCTGGTTCTTTGATGGCCACCACCTGTTATCAAGCTCCCCTAATGATTGAATCTTGGCAGTTCACACAGTTTGCACCATGAAGCTCTTAGGAAGAAATGGTTAGCTTGGCTGTGTGGTTTCTCTGTCAAGATAGACCATGGAGAGCCTTGTCCTAAATAATGCTTTTTGAAGTGCTGAGAATGGGTGTCATCTGATCCGAACCCATGAGAAATAGAGATTGTCCACTTGAGATTACTGCCATTTTAAAGCACCCTGGGTACCTGTGTGACCAGTTTTCAGGGTTCCTTACTTAAATAAAATTATTGGAGTTCCTGCAGGGGTAAAGTTGAAACACTTATGCATCAGCTCGGCTAGAAGTTAGCAACCACAGACCGGGACCCTGAGCATAAAAACTTTGTCAGGCTTTTCCTCGTTTAAGCTTTGTGACGTTCTCAGGTACTTGAGTTAACGTTTACATCTTTTCCCATTTGAGTGATTTTTTAAACCTTTTAAATTGTGGGTGTCCTGTCGGCACTGCGTGACCAAAGGTGAGGGGGGATTATGGAGGCCTTCTACGTGGTCCTGGTACGTTGAGTAGTACTGGATGGTGGCACCTTTCAAACGGAAGGTGTAGGGGTCATGCAGTCTGGGAGTACCAGGCTCCTGTTGTGCCTGGAAGATATACCTGGGAGGTGAACCTAATCTGGCCCAGTCAGGTTCCCTCTCTTTTAAACTTCTTTGTCTTGCTAATCTATGAAACTGAGCCTTAGTGGTTATATTTTATTCTGACCCTGAGGGATTAGTTTTAGTTTAGGTTAGGTTTGGTTATTTTTAGGGATGCATTTATTTTTCTGTTGGGAGGTGGTGGGATAGTAAAGTCAATCTAGAGATTCTGGTCGTCTTGTCTTTCAAGAGCATGGGAATTGGAAAACACTACCAAGCCTTCTGATGAAATTAATTTGATAGACCTGCTGCTTCCAGTTTGGATGTCGCCTAAAGATTTATGATTGAGTTACATGGTTACAAACTGTTTCTTTCTGTTGCTGGTTTAACTTTCTCCCAAAACCGGTTTTGTAATTACCAGGAGATACTGGAGAACAGGAGAACCTTAAGCTGTCTATAGAGCCTTTCAGCCTTCAGAACTACCTTTATATACAAGAACCTTTCACTGAGTTATGAGTTGTAATGACGGCCAGCATTCAGATGTTTCTCATGTACCGGGTACTGTGCGAAATGTTTCACATACCACAGCTCAATCATGAAAACCAGTTCATGAGGTTGCTGTGGTCCCGCCCCTCCCCAACATCTGACAGGTGTGCCAGCTGAAGTGTGGACAGGTAAATCGATCCTCTCAAGTTACAGGCTTTGTAGGTTTCTGGCGTCTGTGTCCTCTGGGCCTGTAATTCTCAGTATCATGTCCATAAAAGATAAAACAGACAATTTAGGTGCTCACTTAGGCAGTGGGATTGGGGTTAAATCTTTTTTTTTTTTAATTTTTGAAATTTACTTATTTTTAGAGAGCAGGGGAGGGGCAGAGAGGGAGGGAGAGAGAGAGAGAATCCCAAGCAGGCTGTGCACTGTCAGCGCAGAGCCCAATGTGGGACTTGATCTCACAAACTGAGAAAATCATGACCTGAGCCAAAATCAAGAGTCAGATGCTCAACCGACTAAGCCACCCAGGCGCCCTTGGGGGTTAAGTCTTTGTCGAACAAAAGATATGGGACTTCTTTACTTTGAACCATTTCTTTAGCAGTGGCTGGCTGATGAGATAACAAGGTAACTGAGAATTCTCACCTGGTGCATATTCTGTCCAAGGAACTAACTGTTGAAGGAAAGAATTTTAATGTCCTATTTTCCTATCATCGAGTGGTTTTGGGGGGTGACTAGGGCGGTGGCACTTAGGACGGCCGTGGAGTAGTATTGATGATTAAATAATCAGTCCTTTTCTTGTCTGCATTCTTGAGGTTGGAAATTGTACCCTGGAATGCTAATTGACCCTGTCTCAAGCCTGGCTGCCACTTTCAGATGAAAGGAGTGATAGCGAAGGGAAGTAGCTGCATTTGGGTAGGTTTCCACTTTTAGGGAGGGTCCACACCTACGTGTCACAGTTGTGCTGGGTAAGCAGGGCTCTGGCATTCTTATTCCCTATTTGATAAGGATGACCAGAAGGAGGGTACAGAAGAAATAGCAATGAGACCGGATGGCTGCGTGGGTGGCTTACGGTAGCTTTGATACCAAGCAGAATGGTGACCCGTAGCCAGTCCTCACTTTTCTGGCCCTCCCTTTCGTGAATAGTAAAATGGGGTTTTGAAGCAGATGATCTTCAAGGGCTCTTGAACTGGTAAAGTTGTATGATTTTATATATCCCACTAAAGCAGACCAAACCTGATAAAATCACGAGGTAGATTTAAAAATCTATGCACGTTGAAGGAAGCTCAAATTGTTTTATTAGGATTGATTCATTGCATTATAATAGGTGCAGCAGCTGTTTTCTTGGGGGAGGGGGTGTAGTATTGGGTCTGTTCAAGTCCTGAGTCTGGTCTGTGTGGTTCCTGAGCTCCTGGGCGTTTTCTTTTTCTTTTTTCTTTTTTTTTTTATGTTTATTCATTTTTGAGAGACAGAGCATGAGTGGGTAAGGGGCAGAGAGGGAGGAAGACACAGAATTCGAAGCAGGCTCCAGGCTCTGAGCTGTCAGCACAGAGCTCGACACGGGGCTCGGACTCACGAACTGCGAGATCGTGACCTGAGCCTAAGTCAGCCGCTCAACCGACTGAGCCACTCAGGCGCCCCACCTGGGCATTTTCGTACCACTCCTGGGGCTAGTTGCCCCTCACCGGCTGAGACCTGCCCTCTCCCTAGGCTACTGCCAGCCTTGGGACCGTGCACTCCCTTTCTGTTAATTGGATTTCTTTTTTGACTCTTAGTTCCCATCTTTAACATCTTGGTAGACTTTGTTAGCATCTGAACTCCGGTTGTCTCTTTGTGTAACCCTATTCCTTCCTCTGTTACAGGAATATAGATTTTTAACTTCCCAGCTCAATGAATCGGCCAGCTTGCTTGTCTGAATTTTTGAGTCTCAAAGGAATTGACAGGGTGTCCATAATGTTTGGAAACCTCATCTTACTTTCTTTTCTTTTCTCTTTTCTTCCTTCTTTCTTTCTTCCTTTCCTTTCCTTTCCTTTCCTTTCCTTTCCTTTCCTTTCCTTTCCTTTCGTTCTCTTTCTTTTGTATATTAGAGAGAGAGAAAGAGCCCGAGTGGGGGAGACACAGAATCCAAAGCAGGCTCCATGTTCTGAGCTGTCAGCACAGAGCCCGACGTGGGGCTTGAACCCACGAACCCCAAGATCATGACCTGAGCCGAAGTCAGATGCTTAGCTGACTGAGCCACCCAGGTGCCCCTAGACTTTCTTTTTAGCATAGTGAAGATACCCTTCATGACATCATACACACAGTCACATATTTTTTCCTTTTATCTCCAGACTTAGTGCATCTTTTAAAAAAAAATTTTTTAATGTTTATTTATTATGAGAGTGAGAGAGTGTGCGAACAGAAGCAGGGGAGGGACAGAGAGAAGGAGAGACAGAATCCCAAGCAGGCTCCTGCACTATCAGTGCAGAGCCCAGTGTGGGGCTCAAACTCATGAACTGCAAGATCATGACCTGAGCCGAGACCGAGAATCTGACGCTTAACTGACTGAGCCACCCAGGCGCCCCCAGACTTTATGCATCTTACAGATTGTGTGCCACACAGTTATTTTCTTGCTGGCATGCTCTCCTACCCTTTACGGCTTTGCCTGTGTTACCACATATTTTTTTAGTAAAATTTTTTTTTAATGTTTATTTTTGAGAGAGAGAGAGACAGAGTGCAAGCAGGGGAGGGGCAGAGAGAGAGGGAGATAGAGAACCCGAAGCAGACTCCAGGCTCTGAGCTGTCAGCACAGAGCCCGATGCGGGGCTGGAACCCACGAACTGCAAGATGGTGACCTGAGCTAAAGTCAGAGACGCTCGATTGACTGAGCCACCCAGGTGCTCCACCACATATTTAATACAGCTCTTTCAATGCCAGTGTTCTGGCTGATGCTGTTTCACGGCAGTCCCCACTGACTCTGAATACCTAACTTCTCTCTAAGTGGGTAGGCCAGCTTCTGGTCATGATCCCTCCACCAATTATAAAACTACATTTGGGGTCATAGTTGTCTATGATCTACTTCTGCACTGGAGCCAGTAATGACAGATTTCTTGAGTGTCTGCACTGGTGAATTGGGAATAGCCATCAGGAGTGTCGTGTAAGTGTATCAGGAAAGAGCTAGGACTCACTCAAGGGCTGCCGTGGGCCTGGGATGGGGACCACTAATGAGCTGCCCCGGGATGGAGAGGTGACGGCACACATGCCATTGTTTGCCAGTCACCCCGGAAGCCCAAGGCTCTTAATCATTTCTTTTTTTTTTTTTTAATAATCTTAGGATCATATGGCTTTTTGTGCATATCCATGTTCTTTACTGTTTGAGAGCGTTTTCAACAGCTACTTTAAGAGTGGCTTGGCATACATTTATAAAAGGTCTCAGGAGATTTCTTACTGGAAGAATTATTTAGATTCTATACTTAGTAGTAAGCTCTCTCCTTGTCAAAAATATTGATTTCACTCCTCAGTGATAGTTTCTAAAATGTACTTTCCAAATATCTTCTAATAGAGTGGCTCCTAGCATTTGGACCAGCAGTCTAAGGATCTTTGGGAGATTATACTGGAGGAGAATGCTGGTTCCCATATTTTAAGAACTACAAATTAGTGAAAACAGACATGATCTATTAGAAATATGGGGCAGTAATAACAGGCAATGTCTACAGAGTGTGCCAGATCCTGTCCTGTGTGATTTGAGTGTTGTATTAGTTAATTCATACAGTTCCCTGATGATATCATTATTCTGATCCCTCTTTTGTGTCTGAGGATGTGGGGCATGGAGGCTTATTGATTTCCCTGAGGTCACTAGCCAGTAAGTGATGGAACCGGGACATGAGCCCAGACAGCCTGACTCTAGAGCTCATGTTTGTAAGCAGTGTGTTGTAATGGTCAAGGGGCATTTCCAGACCTTCAAGGGAAGGAAACAGATTCTCAGTCGGAAATGCAAATTGGAATTTTGAGGTACCACTTTTCACTACTTAGATTCAAGTGTGACTTTGGTAGGAACTACTTCATAGCTGACGTGTAGACTGAAATCCCTCCTTCCCTCCACCCACGTCCGCTCACTCTGGCCTCGCTGCTCTTGGAGCTCAGGTGTTCTGCAGCCCAGTGCCACCTGAGCGGAGGACCCGCCCACCCTGTGCCTGGACTTCTGACCTGTGTGCCAACTTACCGGTGTTGATTTAAAGCACTCAGTTTGTAAAATTTGTTGTGCAGCAGTAGAAAACTAACAAAGAACTTTGAGGGGTTGTCTCTGTTTGCAAGGATTTTCCCCTTCCTGTCTGCCCTTTGAATTTCTACTCCCTTTAAAAAAAAAAATATTTATTTTGAGAGAGAGAGAGAGCTTGTGAGAGTGAGAGCAGGGGAGGGGCAGAGAGAGGAGGAAGAGAATCCCAAGCAGGCACTGCGCTGTCAGCATAGAGCCCGGTGTGGGACTCGAATTGTTGAACTGTGTGATCATGACTTGAGCTGAAACCAAGAGTCAGACACTTCACCGACTGAGCCGCCCAGTTTTTTGTTTTTTTGTTTTTTTGTTTTTTTTACACAAAGTTCAGAAACGCTTGATCATTCTGCATTTCAGCAACATTTAAACTGCATTGTGTTTGGATCAGTCATGCACCCTTTTCGTAGCACTTTACATTTAGACCACAAGGATTATTTCTACACATGAATCTAGCTGTGTATCCTTGGTGTCCCTCCTAGCACAGAGTAGGTGCTCAAATATATTCTCAAGTAATGTGTAGTAGGTCTGTCAGGAATTTTAACTTAAAAATCAAAGATTCAGAATTCTGAAAGGACCTCAGTATGGTCCCAGGAGAGAGCTCTCTATTTGATTAAAATGCCAAATAACTTGCTTTTATTGTATTCATAAATATTAAATGTCCAGTGTTCTTTATGATGTATAGACACCTTGAAAAATGGGCTCCCTTTTCTCACGGAGCTGGTGTGTTCATGAGATAAGATGAAGTGTTCTTTAATAAACGGTTTTTCATTTTTGGGCATTTTAGATGTATATCTAGACTGGCATAAAAAACCGTTTAGTTTTTCTTAACCAACTGCTATTTAAATACATGTAGACTTCCTGCTTAATGCTAAAGCATAAAAATAGATGATTTCCCTTTTGTTTATGAAACTGCTGAATAAAGAATCTGAAACAATTATAAGAAGGAACAGGCCTGAAGAAATGTCAGGTCTTTGATTAAGAATGAGTGGAAACTTGAAAGGTTATTTAACGAACCATTTGAATAGTTAAGCATGACCATATGCCCAAGATGACACCTGTTGTCTTACTGTAATTATTAATGGCACCTTGTTTTATTCTCAAGTGTCTGTTTGATGATAAATTATATTGTGACCCTGTAATAGTATGTTAGCGGTTGATGTCTTTGACTTGCCGTCTCCTTTTAATAATTATTCACCTCCCAGAGATTGAAGTTGGAAGTTGTACAGCATCCAGTTTCAAGAAGGCAGGCAGACTGTCCTGAACTTCCTCCCGGACTCGCCAAATCTGTGGAAGTGATATTAAAACTGAATGATAAAAACACCCACGTTTTCGTGTCTGTTTGGAAACTTACAGGTTTTTTTTTTTTCTTTTTTCTTTATCATGGAATTCACAAATTTTATTAGAATACACCTGGGTGTGTGTGTGTGTGTGTGTGTGTGTTTAAAATTGATTTGCCTGGCATGTGGTTAGTTTTTTATAAGTCTTCAAACTGGAGATATCCCCCCCCCGCCCTTTTTGAGGGGTTTATATATATATCTATCAGACATTACTTTTTTATTGTGGTAAAATACACATAACATCTCTAACCATTTGTAAGAGTATAATTCCGTGGCGTTAAAGACATTTGCAGTGTTTATAACCACTGTTACTATACCTGCAACATTTTCATCCTTTCCAGTGTAAACCCTGTACCCACTGCATGATAACTCCGTAAACCCCCCTTCCCCTGAACCCTGATAACCTCTGTACTACTTTCTGCAGAGATCTTTCCTTTTACTTAATTGTAGTCATTTTTATACCTGTTCCATTTTTTTTTTTTTTTTAGTTTTATTTTTGAGTAATCTCTACATCTGACATGGGGCTCAAACTCACAACCCCAGCATCGAGTTGCATGCTTCACACTGACTGAGCCAGCCAGGTGCCCCCCACTACCTGTTCCTTTTTTTACCCTCTGGAATCTGTATTACTTACAAATACTCCAGATTTCATGATTTGCCTCCCACTGGTGTCTGTCTTGATTTTTATTTGCTGAATTTAAAAAGTCAAGCTATATGATCTCACTCATATGTGGAATTTAAGAAACAAATGAGCCAAGGGGGAGAGAGAAAAAGACAAACTGAGAAACAGACTCATAACTGTAGAGAACAAACTGATGGGTTACCAGAGGGGAGATGGGTGGTGATGGGAGGGCGGGAAATAGGTGATGGGCATTAAAGAGTAATCAACATCACTATTCATTAGGAAATGTATATTAAAACCACATTTAGTTACCACTGTGCTAGAACGGTGTAAATAAAAAATATTCTGGGCGCTCCTGGGTGGCTCAGCGTCCGACTTTGGCTCAGGTCATGATCTCGCGGCCTGTGGATTTGAGCCCCGCATCGGGCTCTGTGCTGACAGCTCAGAGCTTGGAGCCTGTTTCGGATTCTGTGTCTCCCTCTCTCTCTGCCCCTCCCCTGCTCGTGCTCTCTCTCAGAAATGAATAGATATTAAAAAAAATAAAAATAAAATTCTGACAGCCCCACTGGTGGGGAGACTGTGCCACAGCCCTCACACAATGCCAGTGGGGGTGCAGGATGGTGCAGTTGCTCTGGGAAAATGATTTGGTAAGTTTTTTATGAAGTTAAACATGCACGAACCAGCGATCACACTTCCAGAGAGTGAGTTACTAAAAGAAATATGTTCACACAAAAACCTGTCTTCAGATATTTGTAAGCAGCTGTAGTCCTATCACCGAAATCTGAAAGTTTCTCAAATGTCCTTCAGCTTGGTAAATGATAAACCGTGGTCCCTCTCTACCATGGATTGTTGTTACTCAGCAAGAAAAAAGGAACAAACTATTGACATGTGCAACACAGATGAATGTCCCAATATGTTAAAAAAAGGCGGGGGCTGTGATGATGAGTTATCACCTATAATACTCCCAAGGGTTAGAAATCATCTTTCTTGTAGCTCTCCTGGTTTCCCTACCCACCACACATATGGAATAGCATTTTGGGTGCTGGAAAGCCTTTGTGCTAGGTTGCCTTTTATTTGGTTACTTTATGTGTTTACCTTTTCCAAACTCAGAAAATGAACAAGCAATTTAAATGGACACTTTACCAAAGGATATTTATCAATGACAAATAAGCATATAAAGAGAAGCTCGACATTTATACTAACAAAATTACAAAAGAGATATGTCATCATACCTACCAGAAAGGCCCAAATCAAAATGACAATATCAAACTTAGAGGGTGTGGAACAACTGGAACTAACTGGGGCTATAAAAGGCTACGACCACTTTGAATTTATTAATGCCTAAACCCTATGACCCAGGAATTCCAATCCTAGATATTTAATTAAGAGAAGAAAACTTACGTCCACAAAAAGTACGTACGTGGTCTTCATCACTTAGTGAGGAACCGGAAGCCCAGATACCGGTCAACAGGGATAGTAAACCAATGGAGGTGTGTGTATTTGCATGGTAGACTCCTACTCAGAAATAAGGGAGGAATTATACAGCAGTGTAGATGAATCTGAAATAATGATGTTGAAGACACAAACTGTGATAAGCGTTCCCAAAAGACCAACTTCATTGATGGTGGGGGAAGTCAGAAATTGATTTCAACAGGGTAGAGGGCAGGAAGGAATTTTCTGAGAGGATGGCAGTGTTCTCTGTCTTGTTTGGGTGGTGATTGTATATAAAGGTGTATAAAACTCAAAAAGCATCAAACTGAATACTTCCGTACATTTTATTATATGTATGTTACAGCTCAGTAATAACAAGGCTAGGATTGTGCATTAAAAGTAAGTCAAGGTGAGGTGCCTGGGTAGCTCAGTTGGTTAAGCGTCCGACTTCGGCTCAGGTCGTGATCTCGCCGTCTGTGAGTTTGAGCCCCGAATCGAGCTCTGAGCTGACAGCTTGGAGCCTGCTCTGGGTTCTCTATCCTCCTCTCTCTCTGCTCCTCCCCCACTCATGCTCTGTCTCTCTCTCAAAAATGAACATTAAAAAATTTTAAAAGACTTTGAGGACCCCACCAAGCATGTCTCAAAAGAAGAACAACCATAAGAAAGTGAGAAAAGTAGGTCAGTCAGTGGTTGAAGCTATACCCAGGGCTTCTGTGAGAATTGATTGGGCCATAATATAGTCTTGTAAACAAAAAAGGGATGAATCAGTTGCAGACTTTCGAATTTGCTGAGAAGAAATATTTAGACAGCATTTTGGTCTCAGGGACTGTGAAGCTAATATTGCCTTGTCTGCTCATTTTGTTAATGGGCTTCTCCCTGAGCTTAATGATTTATTAAAGAAACATAAAATAAGACGGGAGATCACTCCCCTTTCTGAGCTCCCCACATCTTGCTGAGCATTTTGAAAGAATATTAGAACAGAAAAAGGGGTTATCCAGCAAATAAACTCATGGCCCTACAGTTATAACAACTACAGGGGCCTTGACCAAACTTTAGAACTAACTTTGCACCTGCCTCTGTTGAGGAGATACTTGTCAAGATAGAAGCAAAAGGGACATTGGATAAAGGACTTTGCCCTCAAACAACCTGATTATCCAAGAAGAGGAAACACTCCACCTTCAGATTCTCAAGATAGCACTGATGGGGCTGAGGAATCATCTGGTAAGCCACTCCCAGTAATTCCTGTAACTCATCAGGGTGAAATGAAACTTGAAGTAAATGAGAAATCTGCACTGTGCTGGTAGATACCAGAGGGACTCTTTCTCCTTTTAACTCCACCATGGTACACCAAGAACTTCTTCAGAGTAATAAAATTGGTTTGGCGATAGGAGTCCAGTCCAAAGAGTTCCTTTATCAACGCCCTTAACTTTGGCCCTTACCCTCTTCTCCGAAAATCATGCCTGTCTCTTAGGAGACACTGACTCTGTAAATCTCCTGGCAAGTTACCTACTTCCTAAATTCAGAGGTCAAATAAATTTTGTCTTCCCCAACCATATAAATCTGTTAATTCAGTTTTTTGGACGTGGGGGTCTGACATTTGACTGTTCAGGTGAGGTTCGCTGGTGCCTCTGTCACCAGCCTGTAAGAGACCACTGCTGAGCCCTCCCGCCACTCACAAGTTCCAGCTGCCCCAAGAACAGTGAGGGGTTTGAGCTGAGCACAACTATGAAGTGGGCCATGGCAAGAAAAAGGGAAACCATGACCACTCCAGAGGACCCAGTGGCCAGAGAGAACAAGGGAGCAATCCAGAAGTCTCCTTCTAATGACCTGTGTCAAAAGTTGGTAAGAAACAAAAACCCAGTGAATCACCAAAGTGGTAATCAGTAGAACTTTACCGTGCACACACCAAAAGGCTGTTTGCCAACCATGAGCACTCAAACCGAAACACGGAATGAGGCTCCGCGGTGGCTTATATCGCATGAGGGCAGTGAGTGTTCTTTACAGTGATTGGTTATAGTAATAGAATTTTCTTAAATGTAAAGGAATTGGTTAGTGGTTACCTCATGTCAGTTTTGGGGAATGAGGTTAGTTTTGCTTATGATTTTCAAATGCAGAGGCAGGAGGTGACCCAGGTTGACCTGGAGCTTTTGCTATTAATAACATTTTACCCCTTCATCAGTTGCTTTTTCTGTGTGTGATAAATGTATTTTAAATCTGACCATTTGACAGTATGGTGCCTATATCATAACCCACCTATCTTTTTATATGGGTGATTTTGACTTTTTTTCATCTTTAGTCTTGATAATATAATTTGGGTATCTGTGAAGATCAGTTTTCGTTTGTACTTTTTACTTGGTTAATTTAAAAAGCTCCCCCTGCCCAATTTTAGTTTAATCATGTATCTCTGGAAGTTTAACTGCTTCCCTTATAAATGAGCTGGCAGCTTATGAGATCTGTCGGCTGCTTGAGTGATAGTTCTCCATGACACCTGAATGAATCCCACCAACCTCTCCTAAATGTTAAATTCTGAGAGGTTTAGCATTTCTGCTGCCTTTAATTACTCTGACTGCTGTATAATATGCAATCGTCTATTACACAGCTTTTTTTTCAGTGCTGTATCATAGTGAAACCTTAATGTGTAAACATTAAGCCGCGATTAAGGATCCAGACTTAAAATTCAACCCCAGTTTGTGTGTATGCCAGCAATGACAGCTACTGATAAATTCTTAATTTCTTTTCCTAGCAGCTGGAAATTTCTTTTGATACCAATTTGAAGATGGTCCTAACTTTAGAAGGGTGAAAATGTGGAAAACAGTATCTTAGGACACTTCTATTGCAATATTAAAAGAAGAAAGCGAGATGTATTCCGGTAGAATTTTGGATTCCCTTCTGCCCCCTAAATTACATAAGCCTCAGAGAGAAGAAGTAATGAGAACAGCATTGAGGTTTTTACTCCTCATCTGTAACACTGGAAGCTGGTACATTGTAGGTGCGGGTGAATTCCTTAAGAAGGATCTTTGCCGATCCTTAAACCCAACCATATTTTTATTTTATTCATTTATTGAACAGATATTCTGGGCATCTTGCCAGTTGGGTCCTCTGGGAAGCACATGCCAAGTGCTTAGACGGGGTTAGAAGTAGAAGATTTTTACCGATGGAAATACAGTACATGAAGGGAAAAGAAGCAGAAGTGGGCCCGGGGATCCTTCAGACTGGGATGCAGGTGTAGTCTCTGTGAAGGGAGAGGGGAAAGGGAGGATGACTGGGTAGACGACGGTGCAGTTGTACGGAAGTCTGGGCCCGCCCTGGTGTAGAGATTGCCCACTGGCGAGTCTGTGCTGGTCGGGAATGCAGAGCCCTCTGGGCCCCCGCTGTGCTTTGTCCTTGGCTGGCATTGCCTACAAAGTGGCGGCCTCTGCTTAGAAACTGAGGCAGGTCCTCTGCACAGCGGCAGCTGGAGTCTCTCTGCTCACTGGCCTCCTGTGCAGGGTCTCTCTTAGAGGATGGTCTGAGGAGTGCGTCTCCACAGCCAGCAGAGCCCCTTGCCGCGTACCAGGAGTTGTTGTAATGTTAACTCTGCCACTTGGTTTGAATCGGAACCTGGACCAGTCGCCTAACTTGCAGATTTTAGCTTTGGAGAAAATAATGCCGATATCGTAGGGTTTTCGCGAAGTCTCACCGCACAGTGGTCTGACTCACACGTTCGGCGTTCTGGTCTGTTTCCTGTGGGGACGCGGTGATGGTCAGATTCGAGAAGGTCCCTGTGCGGGTTTCACCCGGTCATGGCAGACACGGTAAACACACAGATACCTGAACGGCAGCCTCCCGGCATGAGAGCTGCTCATTAAAACCAGGTGATGGCGGCAGTGTTGCGCGCAAAACGTTTTTTCACGCACCGGAGCTGTGAAGCCTACCACGCGGAATGTTTCCTGCAGAATTGAATGAACCAGTGCGCAGGGTTCGGAGGACACATTGGCGAACGGACTAATGATACTTCGGACAAAATGTGCACAGCGCCTCTGGCATGCCGACTTAGGTGTGATTTCAATGTAAAGGGGACTCAGATTGATGAGTTTTGCAGTCTAGGAGATTCTTATTCTTACTTGCTGGGAAGAATTAATTTCGAAACGAGCACACGATGTTTCATTTGCTGGGAAACCAAAGGATAAACTGGGACAGACTGTGCTAAAACGGGGGTTGACAGACTTTCTCTTTTTCTGTAAAGGACCAGATAGTAAATATTTTAGGCTTGCCTGGCCGCCACAGTCTCTGTCGACACCACTCACCTGCGCCGTCCTGGCATGAAAGCTGCCGCAGACGACATGTGAACAAATGGGCCTGGTTGTGTTCCGATAAAATTTTGAAAAGATTGGAATTTATGTTCCATAGGATTTTCATGTGTCGCAACAATACCATTCTTTTGATTTTCTTTCAATCATTAAAAATATATAAAATCCATTCTTGGAGCCTACCGGCTGTCCAAACAGGTGGTGGGTTGAATTTGGCCACCCTGTGGACTAGAACTTTGAAGAACGTAGGAGTAACCGGATTTCATTAGTGGGATAAATGAAGCAAAGCACTAAAATTCACTTTTGAGGAGTTAGCATTTCTGATTTTAGCTTTTTGCAGGTGCTCCTAAATTTTTAGGACATCTGCCGATTGAGGTTAGTGACTCAGAAGCTTAGCCTAGCCATATTGTCTGTTTTTCTTGTATTTGATAAAGATGTAGCAATAACAAGTATTACTCTACATAATAAATCTAATGCAGAATCAGTTTGTATTACCAGTTTGTATTGCTTGAGCAAATCAGAAATGTCAAGGGATGGAAAATTTTAGTACACATATTTAAAATGCATACCTTTGGCCCTCTGTATGTCTTTGCTCTTTCTGTATGAATACCTGAAAAGCGCTCTCTCTCCCTCCTCTGCGTCGTATCCCATTTTGTGGATAACTAACCAATCCTGTATTACTGGAACGAACCTAAATATCCAGTCGTTAAGTTTTATGAATATAGTGCAATGAATACTTTTATTCTATAAATATGCAATTGCATAATTTAACATATAACATGAAATGTATATTGCACAACTACAAGTATGTCTTTAAGGTAAATTTCCAGAAGTGGAATTAATGGATCAAATACTGTATACGCATTTGAACTTTTGCCTTCCATAGTGTGATTGTATTGATTGATACCAAATTTGAGTGGCTGTTTCCCTCTGAATATAAAGTGTGTTGTCACATTTTTGTTTTTGCTCATTAAGTGAATTATGGTATCTTGTTTTAGTTTTAATTTGCATTTCTGTCATGATTGTGGTTGTATATCCCTTCATATGATTATGATCCATTTGTATTTATTTTCCTTGAACTGTCTTTTTATGGCCTTTGCTAGTTTTTCTATTGGGGATTTTTTTTTTTTTAAGTGCTCTTTATATGTTTGAGGAATTAGTCCTTTGTTTTCGATGGTAGTCCCAAGTGTTGTATATCTTTTAACTTTGCTTATGATTTTAAAAGTACCAACGTTTTAAAAATGTAGCCCTGTTTACTCCTTTTCTTAGTTCTTTAAAATATTTAGTTATTATGACTTGTAAATCTGTCTGCCTCCCCCCCTTTTTTTGTCTTTATGAGACTGCCTTTGTTTTAACTATGACATTCTCTTAGTCTTCTCCCTTTTTTTTTTTTTTAGTGTTTATTTATTTTTGAGAGAGAAAGAGAGAGAGCATGAGTAGGAGAAGGGCAGAGAGAGAGAGGGAGACACAGAATCCAAAACAGGCTCTGGGCTCTGAGCTGCCAGGACAGAGCCCCACACAGGGCTTGAACCATGAGCTGTGACATCATGACCTGAGCTGAAGTTGGACGCTTAACCGACTGAGCCACCCAGGCACCCCTCCCTTTCTTTTCTAAGGATACTTGTCATTGGATTTAGGACCCAAACTAATTAAGGATGATCTCATCTCAAAACTTTGAACTTCATTACATCTGCAAACATCCTTTTCTTTTTAAGGTCACGTTCCTAGGTTTTGGGTGGACATATCTTTTGGAGAGCCACTGTTCATCCCACTACAAGAACTCCATTTGATTGTTTTTCTGATTTTTTTTCCCTCCAGTGTTGACTTCAAGAATTCGATTCCTGACGTTTGATCTGAATATTTAAAGCTCTTGAAATATATTTTCAGTTCTTCTCAGAAGGAAAATTATTCTGTGCCTTCTGCCATACAGGGTGCGGGTGCTGTGAATAGCATAGCGTTCCATTCTGGGACTTGGAATAGCAAGTGGCTGAGAACGTGTAATACTTAATTTTTATTTTTTTCTACTTCATAAACTTTTGATTTTTTTTTTTAAAACATGTCTACGTTAAGTCTTACTCCTTTTTTCATGTTTCAGCATAAATGGTATATTGAACTAACTTGCTACTGTGTTCAATGATAACGGGCATCCAAGGCTTCCTGCAGTGTTTAAATTCAAGAGGCATGAGCCCAGAATAGCGCTCCTAAGCATTGTCTGTAGATATGGTAGTGTTATAATATCGTTAGTATAGAACAGAAATGGGTATACATAAGCTTTATAACCTTGGTCAAGTTTTATACTTTTTATTTAGTTACCTCCTGGAAAGTTTGAAGTTTCAGAGATGTCAGCAAAAATATTGATTAGAATGGGTTTTAGGTTTATAATGATACATGATATTATGCCTTTGCTAACTTCACAGTCCCCAGTCTCAAAATTGAGTATAAAAACTGTCTGCAGAGTAAATTTATTCACACTGATCCTGTTTTCTTACACAAAATCCTTAAACACATCAAGTTATGTATAGACTGAATATATTAACATGAGGTTGTAAACTGTATTTTTAAGGTTGCAGTTATAACTTTTTAAGTGTGATAAAATGTCTTCCTTTTTACTCTTCTCAATAAAATCTATCATTTATTGTACTAAAAGCCTTTATGACTGAACAAAATGACAGTCCTTTCGCTGAAGCAATACTGGATTGCAGTGAATGTAATTCAGCCAGAGCCCTGGATGTTTTTCACAAGCTACTTCCATATTTGGGTTTCATTCTTCACTCAGACACAGGGTACTGATGTCACCAAGCCTGTTACCTGTTAGATTGTGTCATTTTCCTTTGTTTCTTTAACTTTTGGTTTATCGGTTATAAATTCTCAGTCACTGTAAAGTTCGTCAGTTTTGCTCATTGAAACATGGATACAGAAATTTAAAAGGGGCTAGAAAAGGATCTGGGTGGTCACTCTGGTCCGAATTTTTTTCCATCCTTTTTGTTTTAAATTTTTTTTTTTAACGTTTATTTATTTTTGAGACAGAGAGAGACAGAGCATGAACAGGGGAGGGGCAGAGAGAGAGGGAGACACAGAATCTGAAACAGGCTCCAGGCTCTGAGCTGTCAGCACAGAGCCTGACGCGGGGCTCGAACTCCCGGACCGTGAGATCATGACCTGAGCCGAAGTCGGACGCTTAACCGACCGAGCCACCCAGGCGCCCCTGAATTTTTTTCCATCTTAAAGGTGATGAAATTGAAGTCTAACTAGAGAAGTGAACTAAATTATTTATTGCTGGTGAGGTCTCTGTTAAAACTCCGGGCTCTGGATCTCTGCACATTGTTCATTGCTCTACTTTTAGTGCCTATTTATTTATTTATTTATTTAAAAAAAATTTTTTTTTAACGTTTATCTATTTTTGAAACAGAGAGAGACAGAGCATGAACGGGGGAGGGGCAGAGAGAGGGAGACACAGAATCCGAAGCAGGCTCCAGGCTCTGAGCCATCAGCCCAGAACCCGACGCGGGGCTTGAACTCACGGACTCACGGACCTCGAGATCGTGACCTGAGCTGAAGTCGGAGGCTTAACCGACTGAGCCACCCAGGCGCGCCCCAGTGCCTATTTATAGTGCCTGCTAAGTTGCAAACTCTCACTACGTAAACATTTCTTGAATATAAATAAATAAGCATGAGTCTTTAATCTCAAAGCTTCAAGTATTCCTTCGGTTTTTATTTCTAAGATATAATTCTATGCAAAATTAACGCAATTTCAAGTTATACCTGCTTATGAAGATTCTTATGTTTATCATCAGGAGAAAAAAATATTTAAAAAATAAGAGGAGTCTGCTAGATGTTTCAAAAAAACTACAATTATAGGGAATAAGAGAGAAACTAATAGAAGGCTCATCACTAAGGTAGTGATCCATTAGGATGTGTTTCTTCCCAGTCTTTTTTTTCTTCTTTTTGATCTCTGTATAGATTATTTTCAGTCAGCGATATCACTTTTGGTGTTTGCTTCTGAACTGAGTGTAAGCATTTTCCTTTTTATCAAGTTTCCTTTGAAAGAATTCTTTTTTCATGGATGCATGAAATTTTGTTTGGATGTCCCATCATTTAACTCTTCCTCTTACATAATGTTGACATGAGGTCGCTGGATGGATATCCTTCTTGTCGGACTTGGTGACATGTTTAGGAGTGATGTTTTGGAGAGCAAGGTGCACCACCAGGCTGCTTGAGAAAGCTGGTTTCAGTGACCTTTGTGGCCAAAGGTGGGCAAGACTTAGTTTGCTTTTGCTCGAGCCAACCACCTCACTTGCAATTTTGATTGGAGAAAATGGTATTGTATTTTAATGGCAGTTTATTTGACCACCATGTTTTCTTGGTCCCGATGGTTGATGCCTTGTCTTTGCTTTAGGAACAGCTTTGAGAAGCAAGAGGTTACATGGTAATACACTTGGATTGCAAGAAATATTGGAACGATGGTGGAAGGGGCTGCCTGGGGGGTGCAGTCAGCTGAACGTCCGATTCTTGATTTCAGCTCAGGTCATGATCCCAGGATCGTGGGATCGAGCTCCGTGTTGGGCTCCACGCTGAGCATAGAGCCTGCTTAAGATTCTCTCTCTCTCTCTCTCTCTCTCTCTCTCTCTCTCTCTCTCTCTCCCCCTCTCTCCCTCTCTCCCTCTCTCCCTCTCTCCCTGTCTCCCTCTCCCTTCCCTCTCCCCCTCCCTCTCCCCCCCTCCCCCTCCCTCCCTCTCCCCCTCCCTCCCTCTCCCCCTCCCTCTCCCCCTCCCTCCCTCTTCCCCTCCCTCTCCCCCTCCCTCCCTCTCCCCCTCCCTCCCTCTCCCCCTCCCTCTCCCTCTCCCTTTGTCTTCTCTCCCCCACCTGTCTCCCCAGCTTGCACTCTCTCTTTAAAAAAAAAACAACCAGAAACAAAAAAATGAAGGAGGATGTGTGACTTAGACGCAGGGAACAGAATCTGAAATTTGATGAATGCTCGTTGAGTGTGTCGTGCATTTTCTGATTTCCTTCTGGTGTTTATGAGTAGATATTATTCTTCCCGTTTTATGTGTGAGATGTGGACTGACTTACCCAAGATCAATGTAACTTGAAAGCAGTAGAGCTGAGTTTTAAACATGGGTATCCTTGACTTGAGAAGCTCCTAATAATCATTCCCAAAAAAGGCTCTGAAATATGAATCTGCATGAACAGGGCTTTTTTTTTTTCTTTTTAATTCCACTTACATCAAAAGAAATTCAGATGTCAAATGGCTATTTTTGTTTGTTTTAAGACAAATAATCAAAGCTTCTTCTTTTAGGGGCACCTGTGTGGCTTAGTGGGTTAAGCGTCCAACTCTTGATCTCAGCTCAGGTCTTAATCTCAGGGTCATGAGTTCAAGCCCTGCATTGGTCTCCATGCTGGGCTCCATGCAGGGGAAGCCTGCCTAAAAAAAAAAAAAAAAAAAATCTTCATTTAGAATAATAAAAGTAGATAAAATAAAAATGAATGCCTGAAATCGTATGACCCAGAGGCATTCTGTTATTTGTATATACACAGAATTGCTGTGTTGCTCTTTCCAGGAGGGAGGGGCCACTGCTCAACCTTGTGCCCATTGTGAAGAATGTCCCTGAAGTGCGGCATGTGTGTGCTGTGCATGACGTGAAGTGTGTGATGGAGAACTTTCTTGTGCATGAGGCCAAGAGTGAGTTTCTTGACCTATGTTGGTGTGTGTTGAATGTGGGGTGTAGAGTAGAGATTTTCTGGGTTTGTGATCTGACTCTGGCATTTGCTGGTGTAACTTTGGGTCATTAACCTAATTCGTCTCTACCTTGGTTTTCCCACTGTATTATTTGATGTCCCCATTCCTCCAAATCAAGTAGCTTTAGCATTTTCACTTTATGGAAAATATTTATTGGTATTTTAGCTGCCAACGGTGCACAGTTACAATGCCTGGAGAGGAAGCAAGATCGTGTACACACAAGTGCCTTCTTGGGCAAGTCCTACTGTGGGGGTGGCTTGACTGACTTCTTGCAATAAGTTCTTGTTTTTAGGTTGTATTTTTATGAACGTTGTACCTGATACATGACATAGAATACTGTGGTACAGGTACCTGTGCCCTCTGTACGTGAGGATGTGCAGAAAGCTTATTTTCACACACACAGGTGCAGTACATTTGCATACCGTTAAATTACAAATAATATTCAGCTTTAAAATAATATCTAGAGGTTGCTTTATTTCTTTGTAAGATCAGTATTTTATAGAGTGTTACACGTTTTTCTATTAAGTTTCTAGTTTTTAAATAAGCCTTCAACTTACATAAATTGGTTTAATTATATAAACGTATGTGCTGTTCTTCTCATATTGAACTTTAGAGCTATTTTGTGTTCACTTCTCTCCCTTTTTACTTTAAAATGATGGGAACAATTTAAGAGGCAACAAGACGTGTGCGCAAGTTATTTTAGGTAGTTTCTCAGAGAGAAAGAAGGTCCTGTTTTTTTCAGGCATCTCAAAGATTATTTGGGTAATAAATGACTTTCTAGAATTTCTCATAGGTTTAAACATAGGGAGCTAAATTATTTTGATATTATTGGTGTATGTATATTCCACAACTTACGTTTTTTTGTCTTTTGTTTTTTCCCTGTCATTTTTAGGATTCTGAGTAACAATAAAATATCTGAGCTGAAGAATGGCTCATTTTCTGGGTTAAGTCTCCTTGAAAGATTGTGAGTATTGTTTATTATCTCTTATTGTTATTTCACTTACTGCATTTTTTTTTTTGCTGTTTATTATGAGCTTTACTTGAGTGAAAGATAATACTAAGTGCATTTTCGTTTTAAGACTGTTACTAAAAACTTGAGTTTTCCCAACATTTTATTTCAAAAAATTTCAAGAATTTAATGTCAGAAAACAATTCATTAATTAGATGTTGGCAAACTTGCCGAAAAAGGGCCAGATAGTAAATAATTTAGGCTTTGTGGGCCATATGGTCTCTGTCACAGTGCCTCGTTTTCTGCCATCGTAGTGGGAAAGCAGCAAGGGACAATAAATACATGAATCATTGTGGAGGCGAAATTATTTGCAACGCAGGCTGAGGTCATGGTTTGCTAATCACTGGTTTTTGGAGCATAGGTGCTCTTTTGAAATTCTTTCATGACGTGGATGTCTTATAAAATAAGTAGAATTTAAAAAATACATCAAGGGGGGTAACTTTTGGATAAATTTTGATATTTTATTGAATGTGGTAATTTTGTTTTGCTTAGAAATTAGGTCTAGTTTTGTTTATGATCAGATATAAGTAGCACTAATTTTTTTTTTTTTTTTGCCTTGGAGTTTGCACAGTGAATATTTAATTTGTGTGTATTATGAATAATATTTTTGGTTCTTGTTTCAAATTCCCTTATTACTCATACATTTAGGATAACATCTCAAGACATTTTTTTTTCTTTTTCTTTTTTTTTTTGAGTACGCTTCATGTCCATCGTGGGGCTTGAACTCACAACCCTGAGATCAAGAGTCCAATGTTCTACCTACTGAGCTTGCCAGGCACTCCTGGGATAACATTTTTTCAGATGAATATAAGGCATAGATCTATAAGGAAGTTGGACCGTGAACCTCTCCACTTCTGTTGAATAATAGACTTTTCCTTATTTTCTTAGTTCTCTTTGCTTTACTTTCTCTATTTCTGTGTGGTCTTTCTTGACCATTTTACCTAGTAGCTTCTACAGTCAAACATCCACAGGACATTTATTGCTCTGGTCACTGATGTGTTATTTACACATATACCTAGAGTTTTTATTTGTCCTTTTAAAAGTGTCTGTTCTTTTCATTCATCATGTGTCCTTTTTTTTTTTAATATTTATTTTTGGGAGAGCACAAGTGGAGTAGGGGCAGAGAGAGGGAGACAGAGGACCTGAAGGGGGCTCTGTGCTGACAGGCTGACAGCAGTGAGCCAGATCTTGAACTTACCAACTGCAAGATCCTGACCTGAGCTGAAGTCAGATGCTTAACTGACTGAGCCACCCGGGTGCCCTGATTTACTGATTTTAAAGCTAAAACCTCTATAGTTTTTGTAATTTCCATACCAACTCCTTGAATAATCTCTTGATTCTTGCTTTCTACTGTTTTTAGAGCTCTTCTCATTTTCCCTCTCTACCAGGTCACCTAACTGACTCTGGAACACCTGACTAATGTCCTCTGTCTCTGTGTGTCACTGCCCCCTCCTTGTGATGGAATCCAAACAATATCTTGCCCTTCCTTTATGTCTGTCAGCTATACCTTGTATTCTTCTGTGGTTTTCTTCACTGTAAGATTCTCCTCATGGACTCTGGTTTGCTTTGGGTTCTCCTCATGCTATCTGTGAAGTATCTAGGTAGCTTCTCTTCTCAGACTCTGCAGAGACTTTGGGACTTTGTCTTGGGCTCTCAGTGCCTCACACACAAGCTGTGTGAGTGCAGTGGTTGTCTTTGGGCTGCCATAACAAAATGCTGTAGACTAGGTGGCTTAAACAACAGAAATTTATTTCTTCCCAGATCTGGAGGCTAGAAGTTCAAGATCAAGGTGCTGGCAGGGTTGATTTCTTCTAGGGCCTTAAGGGAAGGATCTGTTCCAGGCCTCTCTTGTTGGCTTGTAGATGGCTGTGTTCTCCCTGTGTCTTCCCATGGTTTTTCCTCTTTGTGTGTGTCCACATTTCCTCTTCTTACGAGGACACTAGTCATATTGGGTTAGGGCCTATGCCAGTGACCTCATTTTAAGTCGATGACCTTTTTAAAGAACCCATCTCCAAATCCCAAGTCCCATTTTGAGATAAGAGGGGTTACGACTTCAACATAGGAATTTTGGAGGACACGATTCATCCTGTGACAATGATGTAGCATTTTTGTAAGTTTACTTATGTGTGTTTCCCCTGCCTGTTTACTAATTACTCTGCCTTGGAAGGAATGACAAAACAGAAAAAAGGATTCAGTGTTTGGCTGTTGAGTTTCAGAAGTCCTAGTCCAGTATAGAAAAGAGATTTGGGAAAAGAACATAAGAGAAACTTCCTCCTTTCCTAGATACACATTCTGTGGGCTCAGTGGAGAGTTAGAGGGAATGTAGAAAGAGTGTTTATGCTGGCGGGTCCTGGAGAAGGGTCTCTGTCTTTGCTTCCCTACCCCTACCAGGTTTAGGGGAAGGACAGGGAAAATGACCATATAAAACGAATGGATGGTTCTGAATCTAAGGGCAAAGAGCCTCTGAGTCCTCTTTCCTGGAGAGGAAGCAAACCCCCAAATTTCCCAGGACCCAGTGTGATCTAGGAGCAGAACTGGTCACACAGCCATTGAGGCACATGGGCTAGGTCATTCTGTTAGAGTTTCCCAGGGAACAGCAGAATGGCTCTTGCTGAACACAGGGATGGGTTGTTCTAAAAGAGGGTAGAAGGATCTGGGCTACTTCTGGGGAACTCAGCCTAAGACATAGCTAGCCACGTAAGTGACTTAAGGTCTTTATGAATGACATCATTTTCAAAATTTTCAGAGTTACTCGAAAATACAGTGTAGCTGATTTTATTCCTTCACTGGTCATTCCTGGTGCATCTCTCCTTGTGTCTTCCCCCTGTGAACCTGAGAGCCTTTTGTGCGCCAGCACTGGAAGGAAAGCCACTGCCCCAGGGACCCTCAACCAGTGACCGAGAGTAGATGGTGGGTAGCCACCTGACCACCTCCCCTCTCAGAAGGGGTGATACTCTCTGCTGTGCCCCAGGGGAGATCTCCTCACCAGTGCCCCTTGTATTGGCTTCCTTCTCATTAAGGGCTGGCTGGGTTGAATTGACTGGCAGATATGCCCCAGAGGTTGAGGAAATCTACAGGCCAAGCTGTCCCTGGCAGTTCTTTTGAAGAATAGCTTTTTTTTTTTTTAATGTTTGTTTATTTTATTTATTTATTTAAAAAATTTTTTTTACCATTTATTTTTGAGACAGAGAGAGACAGAGCATTAGTAGGGGAGGGGCAGAGGGGGGGGGAGAGGGAGGGAGACACAGAATCTGAAACAGGCTCCAGGCTCTGAGCTGTCAGCACAGAGCCCGACATGGGGCTCAAACTCACGGACCGCGAGATCATGACCTGAGCCGAAGTCGGACGCTTAACCGACTGAGCCACCCAGGCGCCCCTTGTTTGTTTATTTTTGAGAGAGAGACAGAGAGAGACAGAAGGTGAGTAGGGGAGGGGCAGAGAGAGAGAGGGAGACACAGAATCCGAAGCAGGCTCCAGGCTCCCAGCTGTCAGCACAGAGCCCGATGTGGGGCTCGAACCCTGTGAGATCATGACCTCAGGCAAAGTTGGACACTTAACCAACTGAGCCACCCAGGCGCCCCTGTTTGAAGAATAGCTTCTTAAGAGGATTAATTCTCTCTCTCTCTCTCTCTCTCTCTCTCTCTCTCCTTCTGATATATTAAAACTGGCCTGGGTACACATACTCATTTTAGAGTATTGTGATTCTTCTTATTTGCCACTATTTAGTGACACTCCTCTATAGTCTAATTACTGACACTAAAATTACATACCAGGGAATGTGTTTAACTCCCCACTTTCCATTCCACCCCAAAAGATGGGTCCAGGTCATGATGGCATCTCTTTGTAGCTATTGCTAGAGCTAGCCTGAGCCAGTAAGAGTGATGAGGGGTATTTAGCTGTGAGAAAGAGGTATGGCTCCTAAGGAATTACAGGAGGAAAGAATTCACTCTTTTTCATGACTTTGTGCTTGGAGATAATTTGTGGACCTTGGGATATCCTATCATGGTTGAGGGTCAGCTCGAAGGCCAAGTTGACATTCTAAGAAGGGCAGACTCCAGAGGTGGTTGGAACTGACCACTTAGCCTGTCCTGTGTCTTGATTTCCCTTAATGCCAGAGAATTTCCTTTATTGCTGAGGCCTTTTTGAGTAGAAATTTCGGATACTTCAGTTAAAAAGCATCTTTTCTGATACGCTTGGCATTCTTTCCTAAAGAAGTGTGTTCTTTTTCCAAGCACTGTTAAAATACTCCTTTGATTTTGTTAAAGCAATTCTTGTGCACTTTTTCATTTATTTTTTAATGACCCAACATATTTAGATTTAGCTATAGACCCTAAAGTTAGACTCCTGTTCCCTAGGGAAGCTGTGTTTGGTAAGAAAGAGGAGAGATGTTAAACGAGAGAATCTGACTATAAATATCGTTTGGCAATGCCTGATTAATATGACTATTAGTAAGTATTATATAATATGTCAAGGCGTGTTTATTATTAAAGGAAAAGTGTATCTTTAAATCATATTACAGTACTCCGTTATTCATGAGAGGTATAATGTAGAAACACATGTAGTACATCATTGACCACAAATTTATGTACTGCGGTAGCTAAATCAGTACTTGTTGTAGATGCGGTTTAAAATATGAAAAGGGAAACCTATGTTTTTAAAAAATGAAACTGACATATATTTGTTTGCAGAGCTTTTTAGCTCCAATTGGGGGCGCTTGGGTGGCTCAGTGTGTTAAGTGTTTGACTCTTGATTCTGGCCCAGGTCTTGATCTCACTATTTGTGGGTTCGAGCCCTGTGTTAGGGGTCTGTGCTGACAGTGCAAAGCCTGCTTGGAATTCTCTCTCTCCCTTTCTCTCTGCCCCTACCCTGCATGAGTGCTCTCTCTTTCAAAATAAATAAATGCTTAAAAAAACACAAAAACATGCCGATCGAATTTTCTCCCGAAATATTGTTTCTCTTTGAGGTGTAGGATTGTGGACAGTTGGGCTGGGGGGAGATAGGGACTAAAAAGTTGGGCCTAATGATTAATTGTATTTTCTGGGGATAAAAAATGATTTTTATAATGAAAATTTATAATCATACAGAAAAATTTAAAGAATCATGTAGTAATCTCCCATATCACCAAGTCACTTAACCTGCATGCGAGAAGAAGTAATGATTTGCTGTCATTTTTTTTTTTTTTCTTTATACTGGAACATGTGTACACATAGACATGTTTGCTGAATTACTTGAAGGTCAATTGCAGGCATCATGACCCTCTGCCTGTATTAAGAAATGTAAGTGGTTATGAATGCGATGCAGCCGTCTCTCTGTTGCCTGAGTTTATGAATATCATAATGATTCTGTAGCTAACCGTAATTTACCAAAAAGATTTTTATAGTGAAGGTCAGCTAATGGAATTCTGTTTCTCAGCTATGGTTTACTTTTTGAAAAAAATTTTTTCTTACCCATTTATCATCTGTCTTTGTCCATTTTGGCTGCTATCACAAAATACCACAAACTGGGTAGCTTGCAAACAACACAGATTTATTTTTCAACAAACATTTAGTTTTGGAGGCTGGCCGGGAGATGCAAGATCAAGGTGCCTGCAGATTTATTGTTTAGTGAGACAGCTTCTTGGTTGACTGTCCCCTCACTTGGTGAAACGGGAGGAGGAAGCTCTCTGGGGTCTCTTTTATAAGGGCATCAATCTCATTCATTAGGTCTGTGGCCTCATGACCTAATCACCTCTCAGAGGCCACACCTCCTAATTCCATCACTTTGGGAGTTAGGATTTCAATATGAATTTTTGGAGGACACAAACATTCAGACTATATCAATTCCATCTATACTCTATATTGTGTGTCTGTCCCTCTCACTGAATAGACAGACGTGGACTCTGCCCTTGTGGAACTTCTGGTCTCTCAGTGAAGGTGGTTGAAGCAATCAGTAGAGAGACCTGAGGGCCACATCAGGGCAAGTACAGGGCACTGTTGTTCACAGATATTTTTCTAGAAACAGGAATGCTGTTCAAGGTGTAAAGAATGAGTAGGAGTTATGCAAGAAAACCAGGATGGAGGTAAGGGTAGATGTTGGGGGCTATTGGGATGTGTATCAGTGACAGAGCAACCACGTGCCAAGGTCTAGAGGTGAGAGAAATAGGACTCTTCATAGAAACATCTTGAAATATGACTAGTAATATGAAGAGAGAGAGGCCAGATGAGGGTTGAAGCAACGTCTGGGACAGCATGGGAAGTCAGAGTTAGGGTAGGAAAGAAAGAGGGCCAGGGCCATGGAGGACCTTGGAAGTTAAAGAGTTTGGACTTCATTCTGAGAGAACTAGAGCTTTCAGATGTTTTCTCCAGCACAGAGACACATTCAGGTTTATGCTTAGGAAGATCACTTTAAATGGAGAGTGGATGAGAGAAACCAGGGCACCAGCTGGAACTGTGTGGGGGTCACAACGGAGAGGAGGAGAGAGAGGTGCATGGCTCTGTGCATCATTGGAAGGCTGGACGATAACACATCTGATAACTTTTTCGTATTATAAAATTTATCAAACCCAGAATTTGAAGGAACATTATGTCCAGCACCTTGATTTAACCATTATCAACTTTTTGGCATGTTTGCTTTGTATGTCTCCCTCTTGCTCTAGGTGTAAATTAACTCAGTTCCTTTAGAAAATCTCCACTGTATCAATGAGAAAGATGTGTTTAAATCCTGAATTCTGGCTTGGCCACTTATTAACACCAAGAACTTGGCCTGATTTCATAATCTTTTTTGCTGTAGCAACAGTCGTGTAGCAACAGTCGTATGTCCTAGGATTGGTTGTGAATTCTTAATGGGATGACAGGTGACAGACAACAACTTGCTGAAATTAGTGACTTGTGTAACTGAGGAGCCCAGAGAGTTAGAGCTGGACTTCAGGCTTAACTGGATCCAGGGGCTCAGCATTAATTCTCTTTTCCTATCTTTTGGCTTCATTAGACAGGCTCTTATTTACTTTTTTTTTTTTTTTTTTTAAATAGTCTCAATGCCCAAATGGGGCTTGAACTTATGACACTGAGATCAAGAGTTGTGTGCTCTGTTGACTGAGTCAGCCAGGCACCCCCTAGCCAGGCTCTTATATCATAGAAGCAAGAGGGCTCTAAGGTTACCTCTTGACCTCTAATCAAACCACTGGAAATGGCCATTCCCAATCCCCGTCTGTCTCTTCCTCCCTACCCCAGGCCCTAGGTTTAGTTGGACCAGGGTCATGTAATCATACCATTTACTGAGACCACAGTGTTTGAAGAATCTGGATGGAGGTTGATCAAGTGCCATACCTGGAAGGGTGGTATTGGGGGCTCTGGGGCACTGTCCGTCCTATATGGTGTGTGAAAGAAGTAGGTCTGTGAGAAGAGCAAGGGAGAAGGCAGCAAAAAAAAAAAAAACAAAAAACCAAACAAACCCAAAAAACCAAAACTAAAAAAACCCCAAAAAACCAAAAACCAAAAACCAAAAAAATGTTTAGCACAATGACTAAACATTAAATGATTGATAGCAGTCATAGTTTGAGTTCTCATTGTTAAATTCCGGGACCTTTCATGCTAGCTCTCCTTTCTCACCTCCATCTACTCCAAAGTTTTTGAATTCCTTTTTCCTTAGGAATGAATTTTATTTTTTTCTTTTAACTTAAGTTTTTGAATTTTTGAATGACTAAGTCTTTCCTTTTCTGCTGTGTGCCCTCAAAATGGAGCAGATGGGTAGAGTGTCTCCTTAGGTTTCTGCACTGATGTTAACACTTGGCCGAGTACTGGTGGGTTTCACATTACTGGGCCAGTATCTTTTTTTTTTTTTTTTAAGTCAATTAATTTATTTTCAGAGAGAGAGAGAGAGAAAGAGCACAAGCTGGGGAGGGGCAGAGAGGGAGAGGGAGACACAGATCCCAAGCAGGCTCCGTGTCATCAGCACAGAGCCCGATGGGGGACTCGAACCCACAAACCGTGAGATCATAACCTGAGCTGAGATCAAGTCAGACACTTAAATGACTCAGCCTCCTTGGTGCTCCCATTGGGCCAGTATCTTAACCTGAGTTTCCCCAGAAGCTGGTCCTGAGATGAAGTTTGAGTTCAGGTGGTTTATTTGAGAGGCGGTCCCAGAAAGCTCACAAATTAGGGAGGGAAGGGAGGAAGCCAACGCCTGGTGCCTTTGTGAGCAGCTCTGTTGCAGGGAACTGAGCCTGGACCCGGAATGCTGGGAGCTGCACAGACACACGTCACCCTCATCCCCCTGGAGGCAGAGGATTCTCCCACTCGCCTCTCTCATGGGGCAGGAGCTCTTCTCGGGCCAAGTCACACTCTTCACTTCTGACTTCCCTGGAGTGGCCCTTAGGAGCTAGCCAGGAGAGAGCCCACAGGGCAGAGAGGCGTGTGGGGGGAGGTACAGGTCTGGACCCTGCTGTCACAATCTGCCTTAGTATCCGTCTGCCCTGGGCAGGAGTTTGGGGATAAGGGATGGTGGGGGCATGGCGTTTGTAGTTGGAACTTATTCTCTCCCTGATTTTCTGTGGAAATCGTTGCACCAAAGACCTCTTTTTCACTCCTAGTTTAGAGGACCTAAAAGCTGGTTGGAAGTTCCAGAAAAGGGTAGGATTCGTGAATTGACCTGAATATCTTTTGAAACATTTATTATCATCCAATTACATTTTGTGAAGCTACCTGGCCTTTTCAGATACTTTGGGTTACTTTATTTACAAAAAAAATATCTTCGAGGCTATGGTGCAAAAAACCAAAAAGGTCAGCTGCCTGCTTTGGCAAAGCAGTTTTCTTGTGGAATATAACGTCTGAGCTCTGATTAATGAAATACTCTTACTTAGTAATGGTAATCCAAGCATAGATTTTATGTGTAATAGTTATTTTTTAAAAAGGGATTACAGGGGTGCCTGGGTGGCTCAGTCAGTTAAGCATCCGGCTTCAGCTCAGGTTGTAATCTCACAGTTCAGGAGTTCGAGCCCTGCATTATACTCTGTGCTGACAGCTCAGAGCTCAGAGCCTGCTTTGGATTCTGTGTCTCCCTCCCTCTCTGCCCCTCTCCTGCTTGCACTCTGTCTCTAAAATGAATAGATTAAAAAAAATAAAAAAATAAATTAAAAAGGATTGCAGATTACTGGGGTGGTGTTGGTGGTTCAGTTTTAGTTAGAAAAACCTGGCTCTGATTTGGGGAGGAGGGTAGAATTGAAACTGTTCCTCCAGAAGAGTACCTGATGTGTTACAATGGGAGTTAAGACCCAAGAAAGGCAGAACAGGATTTGCTGGAGAGCATGCTGCTCCCAGAATTCACAGACTGCACTTCCAGAGAAGCATTACTGAGAGTTTCTGGTCAGTGTCTGTCACCCCATATTAAACAGCATGGAGAGTGTGGGAGGCCAGTGTCAGCGATGTATCAAGAATGGCGGACTTTGGGGCTCCTGGGTGGCTCAGTCGGTTAAGCATCTGACTTCAGCTCAGGTCATGATCTCACGGCTTGTGAGTTCGAGCCCCGCATTGGGCTCTGTGCTGACAGCTCGGAGCCTGGAGCCTGCTTTGGATTCTGTCTCCCCCTCTCTCTACCCCTCCCTGGCTTACACTCTGTCTCTCTCAAAAATAAACATTTAAAAAAAAAAAAAAAAAGAATGGCGGGCTTAGAGTAAGTGAATGACTACTACCATGTTGTGCATAGGGCCAGTCTTATCAGGATGTTTTTGTGAAATTTCCAGAAAACCTGTTCAGAAACTAACCCCAGCTTTGTAACTGGTATATGGCAATAGTTGGAATGAGCTGTTGGAAAAAAAAAACCCAGCATGTTATGAAGCAGGCCAGATCCCAGTTTTCATTAGCTGATGGGACAGTGAAATTGAATGTGCCTTCCTTCACTGGATGGAAGAAAATCCGTGGCTCAGCGTTCACTACATACAGTAAGACTTCCTCGGGGGTCTTTTCTTAAACACAAGCAGGCAAGGGAAGTCACACGCTTTCTGAGTTAGAGCAGTTTGAAAAGTCAAACATAGGGTTCTCCTCTAATTTATAGACTGCCTGGGCTCAGGCTAAAATCCCATGATGGAGCAATAGTCATAAAGGTCCCAGAGACCTGTCACCTCAGTGTCATGATAACAGGTGGCACCAGTGGTCCAAGATCTACTTCCAGGAAGGCCTTTTAAATCTCCAGTAAGTAAGGGACTGAAGGATCCTTTGAGGTGGCACCTGCCCTGCTAGGTTTTATCTTGGTGTTGCTCTGCATTTCTGTCTTGTTTCCCTAACTCTGTGTGCATCCCTGTGCCACGTATAATTGTGTCACATGTGCAAAGGGCAGTGTTGCCATTGTTAGGGGAAGAAGGAAGAAGGGAAGGGCGGGAGAAGTTGCAGAGAGTTTCTGTCCTTAGTCTGACATCCGGTGCCCTGAGAGATGACTGGAAACCACTTGGGACTTCAGTGGGCAAGGTTATGAGTGAGTCTGGCTCGAGGGTCTGGCAAAGCTCCAGTGTGGGCCAACCACTGGCAGGAATGTGGTCAGGAAAAATGGGCTGCTCTTCTGCTTTTCTAAGTCCTCCTGTAGTTGACTGTCAGCTGTCTTTGAGGTCGGTGTGAACATCTGTAGGGGGCAACTTGAGTCCCCAGCTGGGCCCAGGCACCCACTGGAGAGCAGCAGCCTTATTAGCAGGTGGCTCAGATCCCCTCGGGTGGAGGGATGTGGCTGTGGCGTTCACCACCGGCCCCCCAGTGGCGATGCGCTGGCATGGCGTGGCTGTGCACTTGACCCTGGGAGTAAATTGTGCATGCCATCAGCTGCCATTCATTGCCTTGGGGGCTGGTGGATCTTTGCTTTGAGATACATATTGTGAATTATCACATTTTTATTTTACAGGAATCCTAACCATAGAAGCTCAGGGAGGGAAAAATCTGAAAAACCAAATGACATGAATGTTAGAGCATGTATTTTTGAAAATGGTTTTTAAAAATTAAGTTTAATTATGTTCCTACATATAATCTCTGATTTCTTTCGATAACTGAAGTATAGCATACTAAGGAAGAAATTGTAGAAATAATGTATAGGATTGTAGCTTAGCCATAACTTTGAATTTGAATAGTAGTAAGGACATACATATCTTTTTTTGACATATGCCTTTATTGTATTCACCAAAAAAGTGATTTTGGAACCAGATTTCTTGAATTTGAATTCTGGCTCTACTCCTTACTGCTGGGGTTAACCTTTTTGGCATTAATTTCCTCCCATTGTTGTTTTCTGTATAGCAGGTAAGTGTAGTTTGCCTAACTATTTGTTGCAGTGCTGATACATGAATAACTTTTATTTCTAACAGGGACCTCCGAAACAATCTTATAAGTAGCATAGATCCAGGTGCCTTTTGGGGACTGTCATCGCTAAAAAGATTGTAAGTATTTGAATTGTTTGCCTATGAATTTAAATTCTTCTTTTTAAAGTAACTGTTGACCTACTTTAAGCTTTACCATGATTAAAAAAGGTGGGTTTTTAACAATTTTTAGTTAACTAGCCAGGACCGTGATTGGGGGGGTTGGTGGGAGAAAAGGTAATAGACGTCGTGTAAAAAGTGGTTAATTTGTACAGTAATTTGATTTGTTTCATGGGAGATGGTTGTGTCCTTCATATGCTAATAAAATGATTACTGGCTTTGCCAATGATCATAATATGTAATATGTGAAGGAAGGATTTTAAGTTATAACTGCATTCAAGCTCCATCTGTTGTATATCCATATCAGTTGAGGCCCCTTTCTATTAATGATTCAAAGTCTTACTATTAGCATGTATATTTTATCTGTGTATTATTATTTCAAAACCTACAGAGCAGGTTTTTAGTACTTTTGAGGCTAAATAACTCCCCTCACCCCTTATTTTGCTGTTTTCACAGCTGCCCTGTGAGCTCATATTTGAGCATGTGAGCTTAATTATTATTAAGTACTGGCTGCTTACCATGGTCTGACTTCCTGGGAAGAGCTCACAGACTCTTGGGGGCAACTAGACAATGAAAATATACCCTAACACAGGCACATGTGAGCTGTCACAGATAAAGTTATAGCAATAATAATCCACCAATGACAGGAGCGGCCACCTGGGAGGGGAATGGCCTGTCACAGGAGCAGTTGACCTTCAGATCTGACCTGGCTCCTGAGGGATGAATAATACATACTGAGGAATAACAAAATGGGTGTTCTAAGCAGAATGGACAATGTGGGAGAATATGTCTCTTGGGGTTGAGTTCTTTGGCCAGAGCATGAAGTACATAGCAGGAAAAGATGAGTTTTGGAAGTTGGGCTGGTCATGGAGGGATTAAGTTTGGCAGGCTTTTGATGACCTGCCACGTTAAAGAACTCTGAATCTCTTCAGACAGGGAGAGCTAGGAGTGCCTGGGTGGCTCGGTCTGACTTTGATTTTGGCTCATCACGGTTGAGATCGCGCCCAGTCTACACTGACAGCACAGAGCCTGCTTGGGATTCTCTCCCTCTCCCTCTCTTGTCTGTCCTCCCCTGCTGCGCTTTCTCTATCTCTCAGAATAAAAATAAACATTAAAAAAAAGTGTGGGGCTAGGAGGACTTTTTGAATACAGAGTTGACATCGTATTTCTGATGGCAGGAAGGAGAAACCGGTTAAGCACAGAGTGGTGGGGACAAAGGATATTGGGGATGAGACCTGCTTTCATTCCTCCCTCTGTCCCTCTCTCTCTCTCTTTTTTTTTTTTTTTTTGGTTTTATCATACTCTTTTATGTTATTTTTTTAAGATTTTAAGTAGATTTAAGATTTTAATTTTTAAGTAATCTCTATACCAAATGTGGGTCTTGAACTCACAACCCTGAGATCAAGAGTTGCATCCTCTACGGGCTGAGCCAGCCAGGCACCCCTATCATACTCTTTTATTATTTAACATTTTTAAGGTATTGAGGGTGCCTGTTCATTTTTTTTTTTTTATGTCTTTGTTTTCCATATTATTTGTATAGTAAGATCAGCTCTGTTTGTTCTTAGTTGAATCATGTCACGACTTAAATGCTGGCAGTGACCTTCCCTCCCAATATTTTTGACGTTCGGTATCTATCATTCTCTCATTCAAAACTCGTTCCTTTTTACAGTCAGAGCCAGTTGTAAGAGTTGGCCATGCTACTTTTGCATATTTAAAAAAATTACTTTTACAAATAAATTTTTTTTCCGTCTAAAACGTATCCTCTGAAACCCTTCCTCTCAGTCTCCTCTCTTGGGTTTCTTAGTGTTCAGAATTCTGGAAGATGAAGCATAGTAGGAGTTAAAGGATTCTCTCTTTCTTCATTCTGTAAAATTGTTTAAAATCTCAGTCAGACTCTGTAGGAGGAAATTTTATTACCATGGTTTTCGTTGAGGGCCCTAGATGGTGGTTCATTGTTTTTATCAGCCATGCGTGCGCTCAGGACCCCCAGGGATGTCTGGAGGAGGTCTTGCCCCTGATCAGTTTTCTTCCTTGTGCACTTTGCTCTCCATTATTTTCCAGTTAAGGCTTTTTAACAAGACAAGTCAGAAAAACTGGCCCTTCTGGAGTAGGTCAGTGGTGTTAATGGAGACTGGAGTTCTGGATAAGGAAGATAAGCATTGGAGGGGAGGGGCATTACGTGGGGCATCAGAGTTGCAGAGGATCAAGGTGTAGAGTTAGGTTTCCAGCCCAGTAAAAGTAGTAACTGAGCACAGCAGTGGATCAGGTGGTGAGACAGAGACCACCATCAGTTCCGTTAAACAAAAATGGAGTCTGTTGTGGGTGCTCAACAGTGAGCCCAGCTCCGAGATACACAGGTAACTCAGGAATCCCTAGAGAGGTTGGCAGACTAGTGGAATCACATACACCGACCAGGAGCCTGGATGTGGGCTTGGGATCTTCTTACAGAGAGCTGGAGCAGTAGCTACAGTGTAGCTCCAAGAGGTTCTAGGACTCAGCCGTTCCGACCCAGATGAGGGTGTGGAACTTGGCCATTGAAGGGCTGCAGGCACCTCTAAACCGGTCACTGGGGAGAGGAGCAGCAGCTTAATACGCTTGTTTTATTACTGAGGCCCTTTCTTTGTGCTTCTTACCAGGTGCACACGGACACCATGTTTGGAAGGGTCAGTTTGAATCCAGGTGTAGGAACGGGAGTCCTCAAGTAGGAAGCAAGAGAGCTGGTATTAGACTCACCCTATCAGAAATTGGGGCGGAGGCTGAACCATCTTTGTTTTATTTTTCCCTCCTGGCGATTCTGATGCTAAAGTTGGGGAACTTCTAGAATAGCTTTCCCTCCAGCTTTTTTTTCCCCTCTGCGGGTGGGGTGTGACCTCATACTGCCAGATAAGACAACTTCTCTCCCTCTGTGATTGACACCACTGGATCCCAGCCTTTTGGGAGGGAAGCTCTTTTTTAGGAAGATAAATGCTAATAATATCTCCATGTAGAGATGGGAATTGAAGGGAACTTGACTGTGAATAAAAAAGCAGTTTCATCAGGCTGTTTTAAGGATAATGCAGAATATCTTAGATTCTCTGTCTAGTTCTTTATCCTTTAGTAAATAATTTCTCAAGTACTTCCGTCCAAAATAAATAAATAAGTTTCTTGATTGGTAGCATTTAATTACTAATATTGCCCCCTGCATTGCCTGAGCATTTCTTTATTGCATTACACATTAAGTAGTCTCTTGTGTTCTTGCCCAGGAAGGTAATTGCCATTTATAATAATCTTCCCACTAGAAGATACATTCTTAATTTCAAACAGCTGACTTGTAATGGAACTTACGGTATACGGTTTGCTGGCTGAGAGCATCCTGTATGAAACTCAATGAGAAACAAACATATTCTGTGTTAGTAACGTTTGCTAGTTGCTTATGGATACAGGCGCTGCTTCTTATGAGGCCCTAAATCATTCATTTCAATTGTGCATCTCCCTCACCAGCCACACATAAAGTGTTTTTGTAAGTGTACCGTGCCTTTGCCTTTATTTTATAGATAATTTGAATCAGGAAGATTAAGTGGCTTTCTGAAGAATAAACTACCAAAAGTAGGTAAAACCCATACCCATTCAGTTTGTCTTTTGCTTTATCAACACATTCAGGCTGATTCTCCATCTAAATGGAAACCCATTATCAATACCTAAATACTATTTTAAATAGGTATAGCTATAATGAAATTGTTTCCCAAAGAATCAGTGGTAATTACACCAGTTAAAGCTCAGAAGAGAGACAAGATAATGAATAGAGCCCAGAAATGCTTGCTTAAGCAACAATTCACAAAATGATGCCTAATTTTCTTAAACAGTAAAACCCAGAAATAAAAGGAAAATCGGCTGGAATAAAAAAAGTCCCACAGGATTAAATACTTCACTTTAACATTGTGAGGAGCAGGGTCCTGGAGCCCAGCAGGCGCAAATAAAGTTTCAGTTTTGAATGGCTTAAGATTCTTTTATCAAAAGTTGCTGTAAGAGAAGGCAAAGCTGTAAAGTCAGGGAACCTCAGGATTACCTAAGCTAGCTTTTGGACTATCTAAGGGAGACACTTGGCGAGTAAGTACCTGGTTCAGATGCTAGATCCTTACCATTTCTAATTTCTAGTCTGGCTAATAAAGTTTCTGCTGTTACCAAGCATACGGTTGAGAATCCAACAGTTTTAGTTTAGGAACGGCTGGTACAGATTCCTTCTCTAAAGAGTAGCTGAGAGTGTGGCTCAAAGAATAGGTACTTTTCCATTACAAAGAATAAGACAGACATTGAAGAAAATGTGTTAAAAATATTTCTTGAAGTTTGGTTTAGAACCTTGTTCAAACCCTTTTGTCAACATCCAAGGGATAAATGGTTCCAAATCTAAGAACTGATAAAAATTAAGATTCATTGTTTTAGGGTTTTCTTGTATATAGTTTACTAAGTCTTGTGATGGAAAAAGTGCTGAAAGCCATGCTATGTTATTTGAAGGTTACAGAAATTGTCAATTATTATCTCCCAATTAAAATGCGGTTTCCCAGGGGTGCCTGGGTGGCTCAGTTGCCTTTTAAGCATCTGACTTTGGCTCAAGTCATGATCTCACAGTTTGTGAGTTCGAGCCCCGTATCGGGCTCTGTGCTGACAGCTTGGAGCCTGGAGACTGCTTCAGATTCTGTGTCTCCTCTCTATCTGCTCTTCCCCTGCTTGTGCTCTGTCTCTCTCTCTCTCTCTCTCAAAAATAAATAAATGCTTGGGGTGTCTGGGTGGCTCAGTCAGTTAAGCATCCCACTTTGGCTCAGGTCATGATCTCAAGGCTTGTGAGTTCGGGTCCCATACGGGGCTCTGTGCTGGTAGCACAGATCCTGGAGCCTGCTTCAGATTCTGTGTCTCCCTCTTTCTCTGCCCTGTCCCCCTCACACTCTGTCTCTATATTTCTCAAGAATAAATAAACATTAAAAAAAATTAAAAATAAATGTTAAAAATAATTTTTTTAAATGTAATCTGATTAAAATGTAAAATTGTATTCACTGTGGTGTGAGGAAAGAACACAGTGCAGAAGAAAACAATATCTACTAAACATTTTACGTAGATAAAAAGGAAAACGTTTCATGGACTGAGGAGAAAAACATATTTAGAAAGTAGTATTCGACCGTAACTATTAGTTAATAGTGAAGGGAAAAAATAACTAGGCTGTTACCTAGCTATTGCTGAAGTAATTTGGCTTAGAGACTGAATGATAGATCCGTGGAGTAAGAGCTAATTCCGTTTTCTCAATACACTCAAAACTTCTGACTGTTTAAGGAATGACATTAGAAAGCAGTAAGTTTCAGGTATTCTTGAGGAAATAAAAGTTCAAATATTTTGGTTATTTGCCCCTTTATTGTCTGTTAGATGTTCGCTGAGACTGAGCTCTGTCCCTAACTTCTCCAGCGTCGTCAACTGTGTAGGCCATCTAAGGAATTCTATCACAGACAGTAAGGTAGATGGAGTCTCCTTTTTACCACTCCAGTTTTATCTTGAGTCATTTTATAGGAGTAAATGCTTGAAATACAGAGGGCACCTATAGACAAGCGTGTAGTCTGTAAGTGCCAGAAATAAGTGAAAGCAAGACTTCGTTTTTCTCAGTGCTACCCTTAACTCACTTGAGGTAGGTAAACTTCTCAGAGATGCTGAAAAGATCTTGTATGTTACCTGGGTGCTGTTCCTGAATATTGAATGTATGAAATCTTCATTAACCAAGAGAACACACTGAAGATATTTTTTCTTTCCCCTTTCTCCTTAGGGATCTGACAAACAATCGAATAGGATGTCTGAATGCAGACATATTTCGAGGACTCACCAATCTGGTTAGGCTGTAAGTACGCTTTTCTATTAAAATGTAAGAAAGCATGTGAACTATTGCTCAGATATTTATAGATACCCGTGACATGTTTAATAGTAAAGTAGCAACTGTTGGGATTATAGAAGGAGAAGCAGATAGCTGGAAATTCAATCCTGGAGACATATTGTCCTCAGAACTTAATACTCTGTTACTGTGCGCACGCACACATGTACACACAGAGCCACACAATGTGGTATGTGCCTCAGAGGACATGTTCGTGTGGAGAGAGATGGTCGGAAGCTTTGCCAGTCTGGATAAATTTCCTCGAAGAGGTAAAACGTGAGCTGATGGCCCAGAGATTGTAAAGATTTGGTTAGTTAGAAAGGAAAAGAAGCGGAACAAATGATGCATGAAAGTGGAAATAGGAGCAAAGCCATTGTCAAGGGGAAGGCCACTGGTGTGAAGAATAAAATAGCCATTTGAATTGTGATGCCTCTGACTTTGTGATTTGGGGTGAGTTAACTTTTGTGAGCTTTTCGATTATTTTTCATCTGTTAATATAGGTTAATATACCTCAAGGTTATTACAAAGATGAATTAAAATTTGAATTGTCTGTATCTATCTCAAAATTTACACATGATATAAATGCAGAAGAACTTTGTATAAGCCCTCAAATGCATTTTTTTTTTAATTTTAATTTTTATTTTTTAAAATGAAGAAGAGGTTCTGTTTGGGAATAACTAGAAGTAAGGCCTATAATAATAGAACTTTAATTTTAATGCTTTTTTTATTTTATTTTTTGAGAGTCAGAGATAGACTGCAAGTAGGGGAGGGGCAGAGAGAGAAGGAGACACCAAATCTGAAGCAGGCTTCAGGCTCTGAGCTGTCTGCATAGAGCCCAGTGCAGGGCTTGAACCCATGAATGTGAGATCATGATCTGAGCCCAAGTCACGTGCTTAACCAACTGAGCCACCCAGGCGCCCTTGTAATAGAACTTTATATGGGAGCGTATGAGAAGCAGATAGAGGCTTAGATCCGATTTAACAATAGGAATGCACTGAAGGACATTTATCTGGGAAGATGGCATAAAATCCTATTTTAGAGAATAGTAATCTGGGAATAGGGTGCAGGATGAAATTTGGGATTTACAGTAGAAGGTCTAGTTACGAGGGTTGTCTGTGTCTGGTTCTGTCTCTTTGTAGCTTTTCGGAATGTTTCTTCAACTTCATTCATGTTAACTTTGAAAAAGCTGTTAGGGGGCTTCACCAGGGAGATGAGCTCACCGTAGCAGGAAGGGAGGGGACTTAGGATCACCTGTTAGAAGACCACAGAGGATTCCTGTTTCTTAGCAAACTCATAATACTTTTCAGTGAGCCCTTTAATTTAGGGGGAGAGGTATATGGCCAATATTCCTGTGTTGAAATAGAAGACTGATTTGGTGTACAGCTTTACTCACAACTGGAAATCAATGAAACCAATTGCATTTTTTTCTTTTTTTGAGGCTGTATCACAGCACTTTTATTTCAGTGCTTTTATTATCTCTTCTTGAGGGTTTTGTATTTTTGGTTTTTGAGGACTGTGCAGGAATTGGCAAAATGAGGCATTTATGGAGAAAAATCTGTTATATTTTTGGATAGCTATGACTCAAGTAACAAAAAAGAGTCTGGAGTCTACTGTTTTCATTGACTTGGGTTCCAGATGGATTTATAGCTTCGGCAAAAGAACTAGAAGGGGCAGTCTTTATGTTAGGGCCTTTCCTTACTATTTCCTTACTGTTTGTTTGTTTGTTTGTTTGTTTCTTTCTTTCTTTCTTTCTTTCTTTCCCTCCCTCTTCTTTCTTTCTTTCTTTCTTTCTTTCTTTCTTTCTTTCTTTCTTTCTTTCTCTTTCTTTCTTTCTTTCTTTCTGTCTTTCTTTCTCTCTCTTTCTCCCTTTTTCTCTCTCTCTGTCTCTCTCTTCTTTCTTTCTTTCTTTCTTTCTTTCTTTCTCTCTTTCCTTTTCTTTCTTTCTCTTTCTTTCTTTCTTTCTTTTCTTTCTCTTTCCCTGTATTTCCTTCTCTTTCTTTCTTTCTTTCTTTTTCTTTCTTTCTTTCCCTGTACTTCCTTCACTCTCTCTTTCTCTCTTTCTTTCTTTCTTTCTTTCCTTGTATTTCTTTCTTTCTTTCTTTCCTTTTCTTTCTTTCTTTCTTTCTTTCTTTCTTTCTTTCTTTCTTTCCTTCCTTCCTTCCTTCCTTCCTTCCTTCCTTCCTTCCTTCCTTTTTTTCCTTTTCTCTCCTTCTTCCTTTTTTTCCTTTCCTTTCCTTTCCTTTCCTTTCCTTTCCTGTCCTGTCCTGTCCTGTCCTGTCCTGTCCTGTCCTCTGCCTCAAAAGCTGAAGTTTTAAAGCTCGGGTACATCTCTTAGATTTTTAATTAATTCTTTGATACTTGTTGTGAGAATTTACAGGACATTTATTCAGGTGAATTATTCAAACAGAAGAATAGTGCTACCAGGTCTCCTACTTTGAGATTTGATTGAGATAATTTTGTAGCCCATGTAGTAATAGGTCTTTGTGGCTTTTTTAAATGCAACAGTTGATGGCACATACAGAAGTAAACCTGACTTAACATCCTTTAAATACTGTTCTAAGAAAAATTGGCAATTGAGGTAGCTTCTTAATGTTCAGAAATGCATTGTAATGGAGATGCCTATAATAATTTGGGTTGACCTAGGTCTAGAGCTGTGGATCAAGAAACTTTGGACAAGTATTCTATATGGGCAACAGCAATTTCCCTGTTTCTAGGCTGAGCCACCCTGTGTGCTGGTTGTGAAGGCTAAAAACAATTTGTGTTTCCCCCTGGGAAGAAAAACATACTTAAAAAAATTTTTTTTTTTCTAATGTTTATTTTTGAGAGAGAGAGAATGCACTAACAGGGGAGGGACAGAGAGAGGGAGATACAAAATCCGAAGCATGCTCCAGACTCTAGGCTCTGAGCTGTCAGCACAGAGCCTGACACAGAGCCTGATGCTGGACTTGAACCCATGAGCTATGAGATCATGACCTGAGCCAAAGTCGGACACTTAAACGACTGAGCCACCCAGGCACCTGAAAAACATATTTAAAAAAAAAAATGTTTATTTATTTTGAGAGAGAGAGAGAGAGCACGCCAGCCTGGGGAGAGGCAGAGAGAGAGAGGAGAGAAAGACAACCCTAAGCAGGCTCTGCGTTGTCAAGAGATCCTGACCTGAGAGTTGGACGCTTAACTGGCTGAGCCACCCAGGCACCCCAAAATAGTATTTTCTTAGTGTAACAAGTGGAAAAAAAATTTGATTGGCAATGGGGCACATAGTGCATTTCTTACATAAGATCTGTCTCCCCCCCAAAAGACCAGGTATACAGAAGAAGGGAATCCACAGTGGATCACTCTTGTAGATATTTCCTCTGCTGCTGCTTCAGGGGACTCTCTGGGTTGCCCTGGAACTTGGCATCTGGGACTGGCTGGGCTTCTTAGCCAAGGAGGCTGGAATGGAGGCCTCTTGCCAGGGAGGCCGGATGAGACCTTGGCACACAGACTGTAGCCTTCTTGCCCTGGCTTCTCATTGTTTTGAAACAAGCTGTGGCTTTAGAGGCTTAGGTTAAGAATTCAAAAATAACTTTAAATAGTCTGAGGCTTCAGTGGACATGGATGTGGAGGGTAAAATTGATTAATTCTGTCTGTGGATCTCAGCCTTTGTTGATGGAGAATTTCTGGGGAGAACCGTCTCAGAGAAGTGAGGGCTTAACTTCCCAGAGGTTCCCACCCTATCCCGCTCAACAGTGGAAATAACCGGCAAACCGAAGATGAGGAGCTGAAAATGGATGCTATATTTAAATTATTTTTTAATGCTTATTTATTTTTGAAGGCCAGAGATACAGCGTGAGCTGGGGAAGGGGCAGAGAGAGAGGGAGACACAGAATCCGAAGCAGGCTCCAGGCTCTGAGCTGTCAGCACAGAGCCCAACCTGGGGCTTGAACTCACGAGCTGTGAGATCATGACCTGAGCCGAAGTCTGACAGTCAACTGAGCCACCCAGATGCACCCTGGACACCATATTTAAAAGCCAAACGAGAGATTTTTTTTTTTTTTTTCTCTGAATTGCATTGTATATTTTCATTATAAGTCTCTCTCCTTCATTTAGGAGGTTAATTTCCAGAGAAATTGTTAGGAGATCAGCAAATCAAAAGCTTTCTCCTTTTTTCTTTCTTATGAATTTTGATCAATTTAAATCTGATATTTTTTTTCCTAAGAATTACACATTTAATATTTTTCTATCAGAAATAATTGGTAAGTGGTGTTTATGAAAACTTCCTTTATACAACTGAACAGTTAGTGATGTCATTAAGTAATAAAACCATTTAGAGACCTGAAGGAAAAGTTAAGCCTCCTTCCATCACCTCAGACATACCACTGTGAGGTCGCCTGTACTCACTACGTGGCTGTCTTATTTTCATATTTTCTGTTGCTCCCACAAATGTACGGGCATGCATATAGGGCTTTAAATGTGTGCTGTACTCAGCAGTTTACTTAAAAAAAGTACCCATATATCATTAATCTCTTTTCAAGGGGGTACATGTTGTCGTAGTCCTTGTTTGTTAATAGCTACAGAATATCCCTAGTGTAGAACTGATTATAATTTAGTCAATTGTTCTTCTGTTGAAGGAGATTCTATTTGATTGCATTTTCCCTTGCTTTAATCCATTGGCCCTGGTAAATATCCCTGTATATACACAGGTGATGTATATATTTAACTTATAGGAATTCAGATGTATCTGTTTAGCAAAAAGTAAGTAAATAAAAATTAAGACATTAAGAAACAACAATGCAAGGGTGGGAGTGGGGGATGGATGGATAAGTCACCTGCTGTTCCATTCAGTGAGCTGATAGACTGGGGAGCAATGACTTTGCTGTGCTGTTGTCATTCTCATTTCCCTTTTGCTTTTTCTGTGTAAGCCTCTCAGAGCTGGAGTGTGATTGTAGTGTTTTAAAACACGTGTAAGTTTTTATGGTCCCCAAACCGAAGCCAGTCACTCTGTTTGGTGTTCAGCCAGTCTGTTTGAACGCTGGAGGAAAAATTGGTTTGTGTTGGGATTTACTGGAAGGATGGCATGTCTCACCCCAGTGTGATTCCTTCCTCTGTGATTTCCAAGAGGAAATCACTAATAATAACTAATAATTAGAATAAAATTACCTAATAATTAGAATCTAATGATCCCTGTAAGGTGCTTTTATTTTGTTTATACTTAAATCCTATATTTACAGGATAGAGCTTTATTTCCAACTTACTATTAAGGAATTTTTCAAGCTTGTAAAAAAAAATTAGAGACAATTATATAAGGAATTTCCACGTACCCTTCCTCCTGTTTTAACACTTAGCAACCTCATAACCAGTCTTGTTTTAGTTATGCCTCCCATCTCTTTTGCCTTCCTGCCTACATTGGTTTAAACAGATCCAAGTAATCATGTAATTCCACATAGGGTAGCTTCATACAGGTACTGTTGTTCATTTTAATTGCATGTAGGTTACTTTTTTTTTTAAGTTAATTTCAAGAGGAGAGAGAGAGAGAGCACAGATATGCGGGTGGGGGAGGGAGGGGGGAGAGAATCCTAAGCAGGCTCCACACCCAGTGCAGACCCCTGTGTGGGGCTCGATCCCAGGACTGTGACATCATGACTTGAGCCAAAATCAAGAATGGGACGCTAAACCCACTGAGCCACTCAGGTGCCCCTAGGTTACTTTTTAAAAATATAATAATGATTTACACTTCCATCTGTAATACCCTTTTCAAAATCCACATTCAGTATCCCTTCTGATAGGCCAAAAAAGAGAAGGGCATCTCTTTCATCATTCTTTTAATGGCAAATCTCCTTTTTTGTTTGTTTGCTTGCTTGCTTACATTCCTAGCTAGGCAGCTCTCCTATGAGAATCTGAACGCTTTTATCCAGGCCTTTTCTATCAAAAATTCGTATATTATATTTAAAAGCCAATCCAGGGAGGTCTTTTTTTTTTTTTTTTTTTTTTACTGAATTTCATTGTATATTAATTTGTGAAGGATTGGCATTTGTGTCATATTAAGTCTTCTCATCCAGGAATACACGACTGCAGATGTCACAGGAATGGCTGACCTTTCCCGGATCAGTTCTGTTCCCTCTCCCCACCAGGGAATCCATCTACCTGATTGTCCACACAGGAGGGATTCAGTCCAGACCCCAGTGAGAGGCAGGCTTTTTCCCAAGTCTCAGGGCATCTCCTTTGAGAATTCTAGGTCTAAATTGTATCTATTCTTGATAGTACTATAGACAGAGAACAGATCTTCAGATCTTGTGGGGGTTGACCTTCCTGCCATTTTTCCGGAGCCCTCAGTCCTGATGTAGTATTCAGAGCCTCCTGAAGTGGAGTCCACATCCCGAATAGTCAGCCACCACCACGGAGCACCTACTGTGTACCACAGCTTGTTACTAGCTGCCAGGGGTACCCTGATAAATAAGACGCACAAGTCCTGCTGCTCCCAGAGCTTATGGTCAAGCGCGGAATCCTTCTGGGTTTACCAAACCACTCAGATTGTAGCATGGGACATTCTGGGTTTAAGTCCTACAAAACTCAGCAAGGGTTAGGTATTTATTAAAGTCATCTGATACAAGGGGAGGAAACAAAATAGGTTAAGTAATTTGCCCAAGGCCCACACTGAATTATGTCCGTCTTAAACCCTGGACTGTTTCCACTCTGTTCACATTTTTTGTCCGCTTCCTGTGGGTTGCTGCTGATAATTATTCAGATCATCCTTGTCCTTGTCCTTTTCTGGTTTTTAAATTTCTGCTTTCTTACATGATGCGGAGTTAACACACGAAGACTGATTTACTTAAAATGAGAGCATGACTAAGGCTCTACCTTATTGGTAAGGTAGCTTTTAGATTCGCCTGGTATTTGGTAGAAAATCCTATGTGATAGTAATAACTTTAATTTTATTACTTGAGATAGGCTGAGAACAAAGTTATTCATCCTTGGATAAAGTATTTACTACTTGCTCCTTTTTATAAGATTTAAAGCAACTTTCATAAATTCTTTATAACATTATTCAGTGATTATAGGACACTTTAGAAAATTGTATAAAATGATACATAATTGTATTTTTTATATGAAATTGTTTCCTTTTTTTTTTTTCTTTTTTCTTTCCCAGAAACCTTTCAGGGAATTTGTTTTCTTCATTATCTCAAGGAACTTTTGATTATCTTGGTTCATTACGGTCATTGTAAGTAAGAAAAAATTTTTTTCCTGTTTTGAAAAATAAATCTTGATTTTTTAAGAATTAAAAACAGTTATTATATGGTTTAAGAGACTTCATGGGGAAAATGTGAAATTTTGCAGAAGTTAGATTCTCAATTGAGAGCATGAATTCTCATTGAAAAGCATACTATAAACCAGAGTAATGTGTTTCAGACTGGGACAGCCATTTTCTCCTTAGAATACTGTCTCTCTCTATATTTAGAGTAAATAAATGGGCAATTCATTCTCTTTCACTTTATTTTCAAATTAGAAAAGATTGTTTGACTAGTTGAATCCTCAAAGTATAAAATATCCTTCCCTATGAAAGTCTATTGTGAAGAATATTTTATACTTTAGGGTTTTACTTTTATCTTGTAACCCTTTCCCCAAACTGAATTCACAACTAATTACTGAAATTTCTAGGATTGTTTATGTAGAATGCCTGCTTTACGAAACCAACATAAGATCATACTGACATAGCTCTCTGTAGCTTTAGAATTAGCTGATCTTTTTTTTCCTCCCAAAACAGTTTTATTAACTGAGATTGTATGGGAGTTCCTTTTGACAGTAATTGTATTTCCACATTAAACCATAATATATTTCAAACTGTAAGTTATACTAATTTCTATTGGAGATACAGTTAAATATAATGTTTTTCAAATCTTTATTGCGTATAATTTATGGGGTTGATTATTTTTCCAGGGAAAAATGTCTTCTCTTGCAGATGCTATCTGGTGTATGCTGTCTTCTTCCCTACTGTGCCTTGTCTTCTCCATTTTTTTTTTTTTAACCTTTCCTTCCCTGTCTCTTCTCTGCTCTTCTCCTTTAATTTTCTAGGTGTACTGTTTAGCAGTTTTCACTGAGATGTAGCTAATATTTAGGCATTCGTCTGGCTCCTCACCATTATAGATATGGACACATGTATCCACTTGAAGAGCCATGGTGGATCAAAGTCTGTCTCGTCTTTCTTTTTGTTGCCATTACCATTGTTTAGTGAATGAAAACATCTCTATTTGGCATATGTAGTAGGCTCAAGTCAACCATTTCTGTAAGTTTAGAAAATAAGGACTACAGAGAGTAATCTGGCTTTTGAGACCTTGGGCAGTAGGAGTGCAGGAGGTATTTTTATCCAAAAATTGGGAAAAATGGCTAGTGTTTTTACCTCCGTGTGCTGGAAACCAACCAGAAAGTGGTGCTTGGGGTTAGAAGTCAGTCCAGTCATCCTTCTGTAGTGTTTTCTAAAATTTACTTTCTCTTTTGTGTATCACTCATCCCACCTCCTTTTTTTTTTTTGCCAGAATTAATGAGATGAAACCTGTGCTGATGCACGGTCCGTGCTAGGAACACACATGTTATATTTGTTCTTTGCACTTTGATTTATTTGTGCAGGATGTGTTAGGTTCTGTGTTAGTTGTATCTATGTTTTGTCCCCCTATTACGTAATGTGTTCGTGTCCCCATGCTTTTTGATGAATGGGTAGAAGTTTGATAGGCCCAGAAGCTGGAGGTTTGCTATTCTAGACCCTGAGATTCAGGAGCCTGTTACATAGAAGAGGGATGATGTGTAGATTTTGTTTGCATACCAGCTTTGATGTGAAGCGGTCAGTCTCAGGATTAGCAGGGGGGGAGGGCTGGGGTCAGCCATTCCTCCTGTCCTCTCATTAGCAAGGAGAACACAACCGGTGGGTGGTTTGTGCCCCAGGCATCCCAGGGTGAGCACTGGTGTGCTTGTCAAAGCAGAAGCCAGCATATAAAGCAAACATGCCATTCTATTACATTCACTGTAATCACTAATTTGAATTTTGTATGTTACAGAGAGTTTCAGACTGAGTATCTTTTGTGTGATTGTAACATACTGTGGATGCATCGCTGGGTAAAGGAGAGAAACATCACTGTCCGGGACACGCGGTGTGTTTATCCTAAGTCTCTTCAGGCCCAGCCAGTCACGGGTGTGAAGCAGGAGTTGTTGACGTGTGGTAAGAGAGAAAGAGAAAGAGAGAAAGTGTTTGCCATATTTTACTTGCTACTGTCTTTTTCTTGACAAACTGTGAAGTTCTCTTCACACTGTGATGGAACTGATTACAACCGTTACTCTTCTTGGATCTGATAATACATATTTAGTGTATGTGAATAGTTAAGTCAACTGGATAAAACAGTTTTGGATGGGTGTTTAAAGTTCTTAGGTTTTGAACGGCTTTCTGTACGAAAAGCAAGTTCAGACAATCTTCAAATTTTCTATCAGTTGGCAAATCAGGAATTTGATAGTAAAAAAAAAAATCTGAGGTTGCAATCATACTACTTGTTGGTAGGAGTGTGAATTAATAGAGCCTTTTTGACATATACTTTGGCAGTATGTATTGGTGTTCTCAAAAATTTGATACAGTTTAATCCAGTGATTCTATAGGAGGGTGTAATTCTTAGGAAATGATCAGCTATGTTAGTCAGTATTTAAGTATAAGCATATCTTCAATCCTCAAAAATAGGGGATTGACTGAATTACTTGTGACACATCTATTTATAATAATGCAGCTATTAAAATTCATAATTTTGAAGAGTATTTGAAGACTTGAGGGAAATACAACATATTTATTAAAAGAAAAAGAAAAAAAATACACATAAACTGAAAATATTCCTTAAAATGATAAGGAGATTCCAGACTTTGTGTCTGGAAATAAGCAGTTCTATACTTGTTTACATTTTTTCTTTATTATCTTTATTGTTGTAGTTTCACAAGTAAAATATGCTCATTAGATGAAAATTAAGATTTGTGAAAAGAAATAACATATACATATATCAAATCATCATGATGTACACTTTAAATATCTTACAATTCTAAACATGGGTGGGAAGAATAAAATAAACAGAAAAATATATTATAGTTCTGTCAGTTATACCTCGATAAAGCTGGAAGAGAAAAGACACTAAAAGAAGCAAACCTATGGGGTGCCTGGGTTGCTCAGTTGGTTAAGCATCCAACATCGGCTCAGGTCATGATCTCATGGTTCGTGAGTTCAAGCCCCACAACCGAGCTGTGTGCTAATAGTGTGGAGACTGGAGCTTCCTTTGGATTCTGTGTCTCCCTCTCTCTCTGCCCTTCCCCTGCTTGTGCTCTGTCTCTCAAAAAGAAATAAACACTAAAAAAATTAAAAACAAACAAACCCAAAAAAGTCCATGCTTGCATTCCCAAAGGTAGCTGTTGTCAACGATAACTCAGTATATTTTCTTCATCCTTTTCCTGTGTTTTGACCAAAACCTCATCATACTCTAATAATATTTTGTAACTTTTTAAAACTGGAGATGATGTAAACCCATTTCCTCATCATATAAAAGAGATGCATACCAGTACATGATACAGATGTAGCTGTAACTTGACCACTTCCTTATTACTGCACATTTAGTTTGTTAATAATTTCCAAGGATTCATTTCTTTGTATGCCTGTTTGCATATGTGCTGTTACTCTTTAGGATAGACCACAGCTTGGACACCTGGTGGCTCAGTTGGTTAAGCATCTGACTTTAGCTCGGGTCATGATCTCGTGGTTCGTGGTTTGAGCCCCACATTGGGCTCCATGCTGTGCGGAGCCTGCTTGGGATTCTCTCTCTCCATCTCTCTCTGCCCTCCCCTCGTTGTGTTCTCTCCTCTCTCTCTTTCTTTCTCTCAAAATAAATAAATAAACTTAAAAAAATAAAAAAAATAAAAATAAAAGAGAGGATAGAGTACATACAGGTAGAAGTAGTAGACAGTGGACTAAGTATTCTAAAGGCCTTTAATGAGCCCATGGTATTTGTGTATAGTTTTGCACATATATTTAGAATTCCTCCCTGTTATTTTTCTGACTGGAAGGAAATATATCAGCTTTTATTTTTTTAATTAATCTTTTTTTTTTTTTTTTAAAGTTTATTTATTTTGAGAGAGAGAGAGAGTGCACATGAGCAGCAAAGGGGCAGGGAGAGAGAGAGTCCCAAGCAGGCTCCGTGCTGATAATGTAGAGCCCGACATGGGGCTTGAACTCACAAACCATGAGGTCATGACCTGAACTAGAACCAAGAGTTGGACGCTGAACCACCTGAGCCACCCAGGCACCCCATATCAGCTTGTTAAAATGATGATATGTGGGATCTTAAAAGATTTTTCCTTCCCTTTTCTTTAAATGTTCTAAGTTTTCTCAGTGAGTATTCATCACTTATGTAAGCAGAAAGCAGTGGTTTAATCAAAGGAAATGCTGTCTTCTAAATGTATTCTAAAATTGTATGTCTATCAGTATTTACTTATCACCAGCTCCATTCTCCAGATTTAAGTATTATTTTACAATTTGTTTTCTTAGTAATTGCTTAGATACCACAAAACAGGAACAACTTTAAATGTCAGAACTGATTATGAAATGGTTTCATTTTAATTTTACTAATTTTGTTTTCATTTAGGAGCCACTTATCTCAGTAGGAGCCTTGTTGGTGCTAGCACGAAAATGCTGGTCACTGGGGAAAATTTGTTTTTTCATTTAAAACATTTTAATTAGAATTTCTATCGCTTTGGGGGTACCTGGGTGGCTTAGTTGGTGAAGCATCCAACTTCAAATCAGGTTGGGATCTCACAGCTCGTGAATTGGAGCTGGAGCCCTGTGTTAGGCTCTGTGCTGACAAGCTCAGAGCCTAGAGCTTGCTTTGGATTCTGTGTCTCCCTCTCTCTTTATCCCTCTCCCGCTATGCGCACACTTGCGCACGCTCTCTCTCTCTCTCTTTCTTTAACATAAATAAACGTTAAAAATAAATTAAAAAAAAATTTTGTTTTCATAATAGAGTTTTTTCTTTCTGTGTATATTTATTTTTGAGAAAGAGAGAGAGACACACACGGAATCTGAAGCAGGCTCCAGGCTCTGAGCTGTCAGCACATTGCCCGATACGGGGCTCAAACTCATGAACCGTGAGATCATGAATGACCGGAGCCAAAGTTGGAAGGTTAACTGGCTGCGCCACCCCAGCGGCCCCCCCCAAAAAAGAGTTTCAATAGCTTTTAACTCTGGAGAGTGAATATAGTATGGTATCTGTTTCCTGAGTCTTTGTTTTATGGTCTGTAGATCCACCCCTTGAATTACCATCTTTCTACATGACTCCTTCTCATCGTCAAGTTGTGTTTGAAGGAGACAGCCTTCCCTTCCAGTGTATGGCTTCATATATTGATCAGGACATGCAAGTGTTGTGGTATCAGGATGGACGCATAGTTGAAACTGATGAATCTCAAGGTATCTTTGTGGAAAAGAACATGATTCACAACTGCTCGTTGATTGCCAGGTAAACTTTTTTAGATGAGGAATCGTCTCTGTGGATTTTCTGTATTTCAGAATTGAAGTGTTAGAATTTGAACTAATATTTTATCTTCTTGCACTTAAAAATATAAACATTTGGTTTTCCTTTTCCTGATTGTTACTCATTTCCGGAAATTAAATAGCTACCTTTGTCATCCAGTTGTGGAGCAAAAAAGTATAGGAAGAAAGGGAAACACTGTTAAAAAGTTGGAGACTGTTTTTGTTAAAAGTTTTAGGAGGAAAAATGTAAACTTTTTGTGCCAAACTTAATTTCTAACCATTTACTGCTGCTAAACTCAGATTTTCACATTTAGCAATCACCTAATTTTCACTGTAGGTTAATGCTACAGTTTAAGATACTGTATTTCCTTTCTCTACTCCATCAGTATAAAAGATTTTAACACCTGTCCTGTTAACCCAATGACTGGTATGATCACCAAAATCATTGATTTGAATGAGTGTTATAAAGTATAAAAAAACAGAGTGAAAATATATGATATTATCACTATATATTTTATTTTGGTAAAATCTTAACCTGTAGGCATTGAATTTTCTTTTTTCTTCTCTCTTGTGTCTCTCTTTTTTTCCTTCCTACCAATTTCGTTCCTTTTTTTTTTTTTTTTTTTTTTTGAGAGAGAGTGTGTGTGCACAGGTGTGAGTGGGGGAGAGGCAGAGTGAGAGGGAGAGAGAATTTTAGCAGGTTCCACACCCAATGCAGAGTGCATCGTGGGGCTCAGTCTCACAACTGTGAGAGATCATGACCTGAGCTGAAATCAAGAGTCAGATGCTTAAGCGACTGAGCCACCCTTCTTACTATTTATTCTTCCTACTTCTATCTATTTAAGAATAGGTCTGTAGTTTCCAAACTCTTTTAGAGCAACTTAGGGTAATATCATTGCAGATTCAAAGAGGTGCCAAAAAAAAATTATCAAGAAAATAAAGGCATTCTGACTTGAGAATCCTGTCTGAGAATTTCGGGGATAGAATATTCTATTTTACAATTTTTGTTTCCCTCCTGAGATTTCCTGTCTGTTTATTAGAAGCATATTTTTCTTTGTGTCTTCTAACATATTTATAATAGATGCTTTTAAATTCTTGCCTGCTATTTCCAGTATCTAGGTTATCTTGGAATCATCACCACTGTCTTCTTTGCTTTTGAATATGTTTTATATTTTATTATTTAAAAAATGTTGAGGTGCCTGGGTGGCTCAGTTGGTTAAGCATCTGACTTTGGCTTGGGTCATGATCTCATGGTTTGTGGGTTCAAGCCCTTGTTGGGTTGGCATGGGGAACCTGCTTGGGATTCTCTCTCTCCCTCTTGCTCTCTGCCCCTCCCCCACTTGCACCATCTCTCTCAAGATAAATAAATAAGAAAAAAATATTGTTCATGTGTCTAGTAATGTTGGATTCTATCCTGGACAGTGTGAATGATTCACTATAGAGAAGCTGGCAAAGTACAGCCTATGGTCCACACCTGGCCTGATGGGCCTGTGGGCTAAGAATATTTTTAACGTTTGTGAATAGTTACATAAGGACCAATATAATATTTTCAATGTTGCTTCTTGGCCAGCAAAACCTGAAATAATTACTGTCTGGCCTTTGAAGAAAAAGTTTACAAACCCCTGACTCTGGGTTCTCTTCCATTTGCTTGAAGTCAGCTGGTTTTTGTTCCCTCGGGCATTTAGTTTGGCTAAACTCAAACTCCTACTTCCGTCTTTTCTGTGCTGGGCAGCATCTGAAGTCTGGTTGGTGCCCACTCTGTCAGGGGCCAGTTAGAGATCCGGGTAGATGTTCTATGCAGAAGTTTGGGCTTCCAGCCAGGTTCCTGTCTACCTCTGTCCTCTGATTTTTCAACAAGTAAGACTGTGAATTTCTATGTGAGTGGGGCCTGTCCTTGGGCAAAAGCCATTGAAAACACTTTCCCGGTCTTACTCCCCAGTGCTGATCCCTTCTTCCAGGTGTCAGCTTCTCTCCGGTTTCTGCTTGCCTTGGATCACTGACCGTGTGTTGAGATAGGCGTCATGTTGTAGTTTGTCCAGAGTGTATAATTGTTAACTGCAAGGAGGGTAGTTTCATAGGAGCTGCCCTGTTCTTCCCAGAATCAGAGGTTTTTTGTTTTTTGTTTTTTGTTTTTTTTTAGGGAGTGAGACTGTTAGAAACAGTTTGTTAGGTCCCAGTGAGAAGACTCTAATTGTTACCTCACTTGTGTTGTGATAATTTCACTAGCATTGTACATATGTTAAAACTCATGGAGTTATGTGCTTTAAGCAGTTTATTATATGAATAGACAATAATTGAGATATGATATAGCAACAATAATATATTAAAATATATAGAACCTTTTTTTAAATAAAAAGGCTCTCAATCATTTAGTACTCTTTACATTTTGCAATTATAAAGTAACTAGATTAACTTTATACGTTTATTTCTGCAGGTCATACTTTAAATTCTTTGTAAGCAGGACCAAAAGTTAATTCTAAGGTCAGCATCCTTGCCTAATAGTTTTTTTTGGGAGGGACACTTGACTAATGTGAAAATCTTTCATATGAAGTCCTTTACCCAAAATTTGCCTCTGAATAGTAAAGAAGTTGCAGGAAAAGGAAATAATGGTTATCAATTTGGTTAACCTGAGATACTTGTTTGTTCTTCAGTGGTTTTTCTCATGTTATTCATTCTCCCTTGGTAAGAATCAGAGTTTGCACTTTTCCTCAAAGATAAAATTGAAGCTGCTTCTTCCTCCTTAAATCTCCAAATATGCTGCCTTGAGGATTCCCGAAAAGTTTATTCTGATAATTGGTTTAAAGCATTGAAGGTGTTGCTAAAGGTTATCTTTAAAAGCATGTTGGCAGAATGTGTTAGGACCTTCGCTCCCAGCGGGTGTGCTGAAGTGCCCTGGGACATCACAGTGAGTTTACAGAGGTGCTGTGGGGTGTTTTAAGTTTTTTTCTTTTTTTAAACTTTATTTATCTGTGTTTGAGAGACAGTCGGGGAGGGGCAGAGAGAGAGGGAGACAGAAAATCCCAAGCAGGCTCCACGCTGTCAGCACAGAGCTCAACATGGGGCTCAGACTCACGAACCGTGAGATCATGTCCTGAGCGAAACCCAGAGTCAGGTTCTTAACCGACGGAGCCACCCAGGCGCCCCTGTTTTAAGGTTTTGAAGAAGCGTGGGGATACTTGACATTTGTTGGACCAACTTGAGGCAGTTACAGTATCATTCGATCATGCTGGATTCCTTTCTCTGGCGCCATACTTTAAGGGTACCGAGTTTTGGGTGATTAATATGGTGCAAAGCAGGTACTGTGTGAAAGTCATTGTAGAACGTGAAATAAAGGTATTGTTTGATCTGTATCTGACATTTGGTTAATTTTGGAGTGCTCAAAAGACAGATGCAACCCATCAGGAAGTAATTGTGGTCATTGAAGAATGAAATATTTATCTCGGATTGTTGTACATTATTTTTTCAAATGGCTCTTAAGATATTAGGACATCGATCCACAATTCTGGGATTTAATTTAGTAATTGGACCATTGTAGGTATTTCTTTTGGGCTTGGGGCTCTGCGTAACATTTTCTTGTCAGTGAAGGTGCTGTGAACCAAGAAAGTTTGGGGACCTCTGGATTAGAGAGTGATTGGTTATTTTAGAATTTGGTTATTTAAATTTAAGGTAAGGTACTTTTCGTGGACTTTATTTGGAGTATATTTAGTACTTTTAGTACTTTATTTGAAATATATTTATTACAGTGTGTTGGTTTGTTCACTGACTTAATTAACAAAGATGATAAACATTTTCTTTGATTCAGAGTAACAGTGCCTCAAAGTCTTTATTAGAACATATGATGTTGTATAGCCATTAATGATTTAGGAGACTGGAAAAACGTGTATTAACTTCAAGACATAATTTTGTCAGTTAATTAAAATGATACATCCTTTATGTCTAATTATCTCTTAATTTTCTATTTACATAAAAGCATAGCATAGTGGGTCATATGGTGGGGAGAAAGGCTAATTGAAGGTTCTGACATTTGCTCTTTAATTAATAGGTTTTATAGTAGAGAATTATGATTTCATCTTGAAAATTGAATTTACTGACAGCTATTTAGAAATATAGCTGTTTTATAAATTGAAGTATACCTTTACATGGAAAACTCCTTTTGTGAAACCATTAGTTGGTAATTTATTAAATCTTTGTAGAGACTTAATGAATTCTTCCCACAAAGTATTTTACCTTAAATATTTTCTTAATTGTTCACTTCATAATATTAATCTCCTTCCTTCATGCTTGACTATTTTCCTTCAAATCAGTGGAAAGGTACATGTAACCTGGAAACGTCTCCATTAGTTTTGCCGAAGAATGTGCCGCCATGTTTCTGCCTTTGCACTTAGGCTGTTGCCCTGCCTGGCTGCATCCTGGTTTCCTCTTTCTGGTGGAAAAAGTGTCAGGCATGATGTCCCATCTCACTGTCACTTTGTTCGTAGCTTTTTTTTTTTTAATGTTTGTTTGAGAGAAAGAGAACGAGGAGGGGCAGAGAGAGAGAGAGAGAGAGAGAGAGAGAGAATCCTAAACAGGCTCCGTGCTGTCAGCACTCTCTCTCACTACTGTGAGATCATGACCTGAGCTGAGGTCGAGTTGGTTGCTTACCTGACTGAGCCACCCAGGCACCCTGTTCATACTTCTGGTACAGCTCTAACCCTAGTGTTTTCAGGAGCTTTTTATCTGTTCATCTTGACTTGCTGTTGAAGTACTTAAATGGAGGGATCATTTATATATATATTTTACATATGTACATATATATGTACATATATACATATATATGTATGTCTATATATATATATAAATATTTAACATTTATCCTAGCATGGTGAGAGGGGCGTGTGAGGGAGAGAGAGGGAGGGAGGGAGACAGAGGATCTGAAGCAGGCTGTGTGCTGACAGCAGAGAGCCCGACGGCGGGGCTTGAACTCACAAACCACGAGATCGTGACCTGAGCCAAAGTCGGGTGCTTAACCAGTTGAGCTACCCAGGCGCCCCTGGAGGGATCATTTTAAATTTGTTTTTAATCTGGCAAGTGCTTTGCCCACAGTGTGTATTCAGACATATTTGCTAAGTGAATGATAGAAGCCTGATTGTCTCCCTTTTTTGGTCTAACCATATTTTCTCTCTTTTTAAAATCTTTCTTCATGCAGTGCCCTCACCATTTCTAACATTCAGGCTGGATCGACTGGAAATTGGGGCTGTCATGTCCAGACCAAACGCGGGAACAATACGAGAACCGTCGATATTGTGGTATTAGAAAGCTCTGCACAGTACTGTCCTCCCGAGAGGGTGGTAAACAATAAAGGTGATTTCAGGTCAGTGACATGGAAAGTGCTGGAAAAGTGATTTGCCCACATCTGTTTTTATTCCTAAAGGTGCATCATGGTCTCCTGTTCTGAAGAAGAAAATTTGAGAAATACATGCATGTTCATATACATAATCCTTACGTATCTTAGGACTACCCTTTAGAACAGTGATTCCAGACTCATTTATGAAGATTAAGAAAAAATGTGCCTGCATTTTATCTCAGATATGTGGATTTAACAGCCTCTGCAGGCAGAGTGTTTCATGTTTAATAGTTTGTTGTAAAAGTTAAGGACCACTACTTTAGGGAAACGTTTTGGAAATTCTACTAAAACTGTGAAATCCAGACAGGCTAATGGTATGTCCTGTTTTTTTTTCAGGGGCTCTTTTATGGATGAACTTTGCTTCATATTGCTAAGTTACTTTTACCTATTGGCAGTTTAGTAGACATGAGAATTAGGAGAAACCCATGTCCCTTTTTCCTCCCCAATTTGGTTTTTCTGACAATTAAGTCAGAAGGACACTGGGGAATGAAAGCTTTTCAGATGGCCTGAAACTTTGGGAGCCACTGGTGGTGGACTCTGTGTTGAGATAAGCAGAAGGAGTTAAATATTACAGTTTTTTTTTAAATACAAAATTTAGAATTTGTGGGAGGTAACAACTTTTACCTTAGACTCTCCTTAACTTTTCAAGGTTTTTAAAAAGCATCTTTATATTATTTATTTAATGTTCTTTATGTTCAGGAATTTAATAATGACTTTATAGTTGATGTAAATGTAGGGAAATATGTCTGCTCTTGAAAGCAGCGTAAATAGTGTGTTGAAAACCCAGTTTGCACAGTCTTTGATTGGTGCTCCTTTTGCCCAACTTTTAAGGGTAAGAAAACCCTTGGATATTAGTCTTTTAAACCCAAGGTGAAGAAGCAATGCAACATCTTTAGCTCAGCTGCTTCTTCATGGCTTTTTTAAAAAACTGTCTTTTTGTCCTTTAAAAAAAATCTCTCTGACCTGAGTATATGGAAATTAGCATTTCATTATTGCCAAGAGCTAAGTCCTTTATGTAGATTAACTGTTAACAGATAATATTTACACTGTATACTTTAAAGCAAAATAGACAACATTTGGGAATTTTGTTCTATTCTGCATTTTTTATTACGTGCTCATGATGCGTTTTCTATTTATGGTGGATTTTCTCTTCCTACTCACAATTGGAGTATTTTACAAATTTAAAAATAGGAGAATCTAATTGGAGTATTTTACAAATTTAAAAATAGAAGAATCTAATTATTTAACTGATTAATGAATTAGCTTTCGACACTCCTTAGTATATTACACGATTGGACTTTCACTGCATTAATAAGATTTAGTTTAGTGTTGCTTAGTCTGTTTATGCAGATTTCGGTGATGAATTATATTGCGGCATGACTGATGCTGTAATTTATCAGTTCCTGTGTTACAGGTCAGCTGTAACTTTTATTAAATATATTCACTTCAGTCCCACTTTTGGAGAAATGGAGCTCAAATGACAAAGATTTCTCCCAGCTGTTAGTGGCAATCCATGCCAGTTGCATAGGGAGCAGTTTCTCCCAGATAAATTCATTCGTGTGTCGTGTTGGAGGTCTGCTGGGCCACCCCCACGTGCAGAAGTTTGCTAGGAGGACTCACGTGGACTCAGCTTGTCATTGCAGTCACAGCTAAGATGCATTATAGTGATGTAGTAAGACACATAGCGGGATAACCAGGGGACGGACCTAGGTGCATTCTGGAGAGATCCACGTGCAGGCTTCTTCCTGCTCTTTCCCTCCCATGAAGATCACACACAGCATGCTCCTCCTTCAGCCATGAAAAGGCAGCAGCCTCTATGCAGCCCGTGGGAGACTCAGCACGCCGAGTTCTTATTGCTGGCCGTGTAGACACCCTCTGCCTGGCATGTACCAAAATTTCAGACTCCCAGGAAGAAAGCACGTTTCAGCATAATCCCTGCGGTGTGTCCCAACAGCCTGGGCACGGTGAACAGCCCTCCAGTTCACTGTGCGTGGGAATACTGCAAGTCCCAAATACTCCCAAGTCCCCAGTTGTCCCAGCAGGCCTTTCTAAGGAGAGCCATCCTGGCGCTGCTGTGGTGACTCTTGTCTGCACATCTGCTGACTCTGTGCCGTATGTGGGATTTTCTTTTTTAAGACAGTTTTCCTGTGTGTTTATAGCAATATTTAGAATATTTTAAGGAAATATGCCATGGTATTAAAATATATGTGGCTGATGGTTTAAAACAGTTCAGTTCATGCTAACCTTTTTTGTAAAGTCTTCGTTCCGAGAGGAATTTGTTTCTTCTTGATTTTTCTCTCTGATTATACGTGACCTGTTGTCATCCTTGATTTTCTCCCCCTATTACTTGTGTTCCACGTGAGTGTTTTCATACAGTTTTGTCTTCGTCTCTCTAGATGGCCCAGAACATTGGCAGGCATCACTGCGTACCTTCAGTGTACTCGGAACATCCATGGCAGTGGGATCTACCCTGGAAACCCGCAGGATGAGAGAAAGGCTTGGCGCAGATGTGATAGAGGCGGCTTCTGGGCGGATGATGATTATTCTCGCTGCCAGTATGCAAATGATGTCACTAGAGTTCTTTATATGTTTAATCAGGTAACTAGAAAGTCTTCACGTTGACTGAGGTGGTTAATTTATTTTCGTTGAAATGCCAGGTGTGTGTTTGTGTGTGTGTTAAATACGAGTAAAGCACAAGGATTTGGTGTTTCCATTCAGTTGCTCTGTCTTGGGGATTAGGCTTTGTCACCTCAACCGGTATTCAAGGCCCTCTGTGGTGTCGATTTTCCTTTCCAGTCACTGCCTGACTCAGTGCCTTTGTTTGAATATCTTTATCATCTATATTCACTAGACCGAATTCCCAGCCATCCTTCAAATCCATCTGGGAAGCCACCTGTTGGGTTCCTTTTATAATCTCTTTGTCACGAGTGATCCCTTGTTACACTTGTACTCATATGTCTTTTCTTGTATTCTCTCCTGTGCATCCTTTTAAACCTGACCACGTTGTAAGCAGCGGGAACATGGCCTCCCTGTGACACATTTTCTTATGCTCCTTGGTAGCTGTTATGTCCTTGGTGTAATGGTTGGTGCTGAGTTGTGTTTAAGTCAATAAATAAGCAAATGTAAAACATTACCGGCAGAGCATGGCAGTATAGATACATGTTCAGTAAGTGCTTCATACTCTCGTGCATTGGGGCTCCAGGGGAGTTATTGATCCCTCCCAGTTGGAATACTCAGGAAAGGCTTTACTAAGCAATTGGAATCGAGTATGTGTAGAATTTGGATAAGCAGAAAAGAAGAGATGGTGTTGGTGTGTTTACCAGATGTGTTTTCATGTATTACTATGTTTCATTTAAAGTTAAAAAAAAAATTTTGCCTTTAGGTTGGTTACCATTATAATGCCAGTTTTCTCCGCTTTGAAAAAGCATTTTAAGAAGGTCCTGGTGATAAATGATAAAGACTTTGAATTCATTGCCATGTTTTGGAATGCAAAGATAAAACGCCAGATTTTTTGCCTTTTTAAATACAGATGCCTCTCAATCTTACTAATGCTGTGGCCACAGCCCGACAGTTACTGGCTTACACTGTGGAAGCTGCCAATTTTTCTGACAAGATGGATGTTATATTTGTGGCTGAGATGATAGAAAAGTTTGGAAGATTTACCAAAGAGGAGAAGTCCAAAGAGGTATTTTTCTGGTTCACATTTGTAGCATATAGCATGTCAATGAATAGTCATGTGATAGAGTTGAATCTGTAGTTTGTATTTATTTAAAAAAATTCTTTTAAACTCTTTTATTCAGTTTTGAGAGACAGAGAGAGACAGAGCATGAATGGGGGAAGAGCAGAGAGAAAGGGAGACACAGAATCCGAAGCAGGCTTCAGGCTCCGAGCTCTCAGCTCAGAACCTGACGCGGGGCTCGAACTCAAGAACGGTGAGATCGTGACCTGAGCTGAAGTCGGACGCTTAACCGACTGAGGCACCCAGGCACCCCTGAATCTGTAGTTTTTAAATAAAAGTTTACTTATTTTGAGAGGGAGAAAGAGAGAGCAAGCAGGGGAGGGGCAGAGAGAGGGAGAGAGAGAATCCCAAGCAGGCTCCATACTGTCAGTGTGGATCCCGATGCGGGGCTCAAACCCACAAACTGAGATGATGACCCTGAGCCGAAACCAAGAGTTGGACACTTAACCAGCTGAACCACCCAGGCGCCCCTGAATCTGTATTTCTAAAGCATCTTTATGTTTGCTCTATTTTAATTAAGTATACCTTTTAATTTCCAAAGAATTGAGAAATGTATGCTACATTTACTATAGGAATCTGTTGTTAGAACAGAGGTGAACAATCCGTTCTTGGGAATTAAGGTATCGTGATAGAGCAGAGCCAGCCTGTGAGAGAGCAACTTCCTGCCTCCACATTGTGGGTTGGCTAGAACTATTCCCAGGCATTCTGGGATTTCTCCTGTCTACACAGGCATGTGTTTATCCTTCTCTTTCTCTTCCCCCACCACCCAGTTTTATTGAGAGACAATAGACACTCATCAGTATATAAGTTTAAGGTGTACACCATGATGCTTTAACTTACATACATTGCAAAATGACCATCACGATAGGTTAGGCTAACATCCATCTTCCCATATAGATACAATAGAAAGAAAAGAAAGAGAAAAAGAAAAAAGGAGAAAACAAATTTCTTCACGTGATGGGAACTGTTGGGATTTACTCTAATAACTTTCCTATATACCATGCGACACTGTTAGCTGTTTTCAGTTTGGAGTTTCATGGTTTCAGGTTTTCATTTAAGTCTTTAATCCATTTTCACTTAATTTTTGTGAGGAATGTGAGATAGGGGTTCAGTTTCTTTCTTTTCCATTTTAATATCCAGTTATCACAACACCATGCATTGTGAAGAGACTGTCTTTTCTTCATTGAGTATTGTGTCTCCCTTGTCAAATATTAGTCGACTGTATAAGCTGGGCTCTTGTTTCTGTTCTATTGGTCTGTTTGTATTTATGCCAATACCATACTGTTTTGATGACTATAGCTTTTATAGTATAGCTTGAGATCTGCAAGTATGATGCCTCCTTCTTTGTTTTTTCTCAATATTCTCTTGGCTATTCAGGGTCGTTTGTGTTTCCACGTAAATTTTAGGAGTATTTTTTTCTACTTCTGTAAAAACTGCCATTGGAATCTTGATAGGGATGGCATTGAATCTATAGATATCTTTTGGTAGTGTTGACATTTTAACAATATTCTTATAGTCCACACACATGAGATACCTTTCCATCTATTTGTATTTTCTTTGACTTCTTTCATCGGTGTCTTGTAGTTTTCAAGGTAGAGAACTTTCACTTCATTAAATATATTCCTAAGTATTTTATTGTTTTTGAAGTTATCGTAAATGGAAATGATTTCTTTAAAAAAATTTTTTTAATTAAAACATTTTTTAAGTTTATGTATTTATTTTGAGAGAGGGAGAGAGAGAGACAGACAGACAGTGAACAGGGGAGGGGCAGAAAGAGAGAATCCCAAGCAGGTTCTGTGCTGTCAGCCCAGAGCCCGATGACAGGCTCAAACTTACAAATTGTGAGATCATGACCTGAGCTGAAACTAAAAGTTGGACACTCAACTGACTGAGCCATCCAGGTGCCCTGGGATTGATTTCTTTATTTCATTTTTATAAAATTCATTGTTAGTGTGTAGAAATACTACTGAGTTTTAATGTTAATTTTGTGTCCTGCAGCTTTACTGAATTCCCTGATAAATCTAACAGGTTTTTTTTGTTGTTGAGTCTTTAGGATTTTCTGTATATATAATTATGTCCTCTGTAAATAGAGACAGTTTACTTCTTTGTTTCCAATTGTGATACCTTTTAATTTTTTTCTAGCTTGGTTTCTGTAGGTAGGACTTCTTGTACTATATTGAATAAGTGTGGTAAAAGTGGGTCCTTTTGTCTTATTTATAATCTTAGAGGAAAATCTTTGAATCTTTCACTATTGAGTATGAGGTTAGCTGTGGGCATGTCATCTATAGCCTTTATTATGTTGAGATACATTCCTTCTATGCCTAATTTGTTGGGAGTTTTTATCATGAATAGATGTTGAATTTTGTCCAATGCTTTTTCTGCATCTATTGAGATGATCATATGGTTTGTTTTTATTCCATTCATTTGATATATCATATTGATTGATTTATATATGTTGAACCATCCTTGCCTCCCAGAGATCAGAGATAAATCCCACTTGATAATGGTGGGATCTTTTTAATGTACTGCTGTATTTGACTTACTAGCATTTTATTGAGAAGTTTTGCATCTACATTTATCAAGGATATTGGTGTGTAGTTTTCTTTTCTAGGAGTGTCATTTTCTGGTTTGGTATCAGGATCATGCTGACTTTGTAAAATGAGTTTAAGAAGAAGAGGGAACTCTTCAGTATTTTGGGAGAGTTTGCATGTGATTGGTTTTAATTCTTCAAATATTTGGTAAAATTCACCAGTGAGACCATCTCATCCTGGGCTTTTTTTCATTGGAATACACACACACACACACACACACACACACACACACACACACACACACATATACACCCACATACGTATACTTATGTATATATATACACACACATATATGTATACTTATACGTGTATATACATACACACACACACAAATATATATATATATATATATATATATATTTTTTTTTTTTTTTTTTAAACATTTATTCATTTTTGAGAGAGACAGTGTGAGTGAGGGAGGGGCAGAGAGAGAAGGGAGACACAGGATCTGAAGCAGGCTTTAGGCTCTGAGCTGTCAGCACAGAGCCTGATGTGGAGCTTGAACCCATGAACTGTGAGATCATGACCTGAGCCAAAGTTGGACACTTAACTAACTGAGCCACCCAGGTGCCCTGGAATATTTTAGATTACTGATTGATTCTTCCTACTAGTAATTGGTCCATTCACATTTTCTATTTTTATCTGATTTAGTCTTGGTAAGTTTTATGTTTCTAAGAATTTTTTCATCTAGGTTGTCTAGTTTGTTGGCGTATAGTTTTTCATTGTTTTCTCCAGATCCTTTGAATTTCTGTGGTATCGGTTGTAATGTCTCCTTTTTCGTTTATAATTTTGATGATTTGAGTTTTCTTTTTTTCTTGGTTGGTGTAAGGGTTTATCAGTTTTGATTTCTTTTCAAAGAACTGACTCTGTTTTGGTTAATCTTTCTATTGTTTTTTTGTTCTCTATTTCATTTATTTCTTCTTTAATCGTCATTATATACATTTTTTCTTCTGCCGCCATTGAGCTCACTTTGCTCTTCTTTTTCTAGATCCAGAAGGTATAGAATTAGGCTATTTGGGATTTTTCTTGTTCTTAATGTAGGTGCTTATTGCCCTTAACTTTGCTTTTAGAACTGCTTTTGCTGCATCTCCCAAGTTCTGCTATGTCTGTTGTGTTTCCATTTTCGTTTGTCTCAGGAATGTTTTTTTTTGTTTGTTTTTTTTTTTTGCTCCATCTCCCAAGTTCTGGTATGTTTGTTGTGTTTTCATTTTCGTTTGTCTCAAGAATCTTTTTTTTTTTTTTTTTAAGATTTTATTTTTAAATAATCTCTATACCACATGTGGGACTCGAACTTAGAACCCTGAGATCAAGAGTCACATGCTCTACCGACTGAGCCAGCCAGCCAGGTGCCCCTCAAAAACTGTTTTTAAATTTCCTTTAATTTCTTCTTTGATCTACTGATTATTGAGTAGAGTGTTGATTTCCATATGTTCATGAATTTTACTGTTTCCCTCTTGCTACTGATTTTTGATTTCATGCCATTGTATCAGAAAAGATACTTGGTCTGATCTCAGTCTTCCTGAATTTGTTAAGACTTGTTTTGTGGCCTGATATAAGGTCCATTCTAGAAATTGTTCTGTGTGTACTTGAGAGAAATGTGTGTTCTTCTGTTGTTGGGTAGAATGTTCTGTATATGTCTGTTAGGCCCATTTAATCTCTAATGTTGTTCACATATACTGTTTCCTTTTGATTCTCTGTCTGGGTGATCTGTCCATTGTTGAGAGTCAAGTATCAAAGTCTGCAAGTACTATTGTTTTACTGTTTGTCTCCTTTTCTGTTAGTTTCTGCTTTCTATATTTAGGTGTTCCAATGTTGGGTGAATGAGTATTTACAGTTGTTAGATCTTGTTATATTGACCACTTTATTATTTTATAATGATCTCTGTGCCCTTTTACCACTTTTAAAGTCTGTTTTGTTTTTGGTTACCATTTGCTTAAAATGTCTTTTTCCATCCTTTTCTCTCAGCGTAGGTTTGTCTTTAAGGCTAAAGTAAGTCAGCATGTTGTTGGATCTTTTTTTTTTTTCTTTAATCTACTGAGGCATTTTCTTTCTTTTAATTGGACAATTTAATCTTAAAAAAAATTTTTTTTTCATGTTTATTTCTGAGAGACAGAAAGAGACAGAGCGTGAGTGGGATAGAGGCAGAGAGAAAGGGAGACAGAGTCCAAAGCAGGCTCCAGGCTCTAGGCTCAGAGCTGTCAGCACAGAGCCCGAGGCGCACGCAGGGCTTGATCCCACGAACCCGCGGGATCTTGACCTGAGAAGAAGTCGGATGCTTAACCGACTGAGCCACCCAGGCGCCCTGGACAATTTAATCTTCGTAACATTTAAAGTAATTACTGATAGGTAAGGACTTACTATTGTCATTTTGTTAATTGTTTCCTGGTTGTTTTGTAGATCCCTTATTCCATGATTCTTATCTTGCTGTCCTTTTTGTTGTTTTGATATCTCTTGGTATCAGTATATACTGTTTCGACTTCTTTGTTGTATTTTTTGGTGTAATTAGTATAAGATTTTTCTGACTGGTTGCTATGAGGGTCACATAAAATATCTTAAACTTATCACACTCTATTTTAAACTGACGGCAACTTCAGTAGAGTTTGTAAACTTTGCAGTTTTACTTCTCCTCTCCCTCACGTTTTAGGTTACTTCTGTTACTATTTATACAGTACAAAAAAACACATAGGGGTGCCTGTCTGCCTCGGTTACTAGAGCATGCGATTCTTGACCTTGGGGTCGTTAGTTGAAGTCCCATGTATGGCATAGGGTGTACTGTAAAACAATTTTTTTTAATGTAAATTATAACAGATTGTTGTCATTATGGTTGTTTTAAGTATATTCTTTTAACTTTTAAACTAGTTTTAAGTAACTTATGCCCCACTATTACCATATTGCAGAATAGAAAATGCCCATATATTTGCTGTTACCAGTAAGATTTACACTACTTTTTAAAAAAAAAAAAATAAAAATGTTTATTTGAGAGAGAGTTAGGGAGGAGCAGAGAAAGAGAGGGGAGAGAGAATCCCAAGCAGACTCTGCACTGTGAGTGCAGAGCCCAATGCTGGCTCCATCTTTTGAACCGTGAAATCATGACCTGAGCCAAAATCAAAAGTCAGATGCTTTACTCACTGAACCACCCAGGTGCCCCAGCCATTATTGCTTTAAGTATACTTTCTCTAACTTTCTCTTTCTTTTCTCCTTTTGGAATTCCTAAAATGTGAATATTGTTTTGCTTTGTTTTATTGTTTTTTTTTCCCCGTTGTGTCCCATAATTCCTGTAGGCTTTTTTCACTCTGTTTCAGAACATTTTTGCTCCTCTGACTCTGGAATTTCCAGTGTCCTATTCTCTCTAGTTGTTGATTCTTTTTTCTGCATGGCTGAAGCGACCTTTGAAGCTCTGTTGAATTCTTTAGTCATTATATTTTTCAACTCTCGGATTTCAGTTTGTTTGTTTTTTGATGGTTGCTGTTTTCTTGTCAGACTTCTTATTTTATTCATGTATTGTTTCCCAAGTTTTATTTAGTGGTGTCTCTCTTTTCTTGTAGCTCACTGAATTTCCTTAAGAGGAGTATTTTAAATTCTTTGTCGGACAGTTCTTGGATCCTCCATTATTGGAACTCGATGAGTTTCCTTTGGTGGTGTCATATTTACGTGACTTTTTGTGCTCCTTGATTCCTTATTTGAGTAATGGGGCTTCTCCTCTAGACTTACCAGTTTTGTTTTTTCACTGGTTAGCTCTGTTTGGGTTTCTGGGTGTGTCTGCTGGTAATGGCCTTGGGCAAGTGGGACCTGCTATTATCATCTTCTTTTGGGCCAGGCGGCTCTTAGAGCTCTGAGAATGGGTACAGGGACTTGTGCTCCTGGCTTGGTTGCCTACCCTGCTGAGGCTTTGTGGTTGCGCGAATTCTCCGGTCAGACTTACTAGATATGGTCTGGACTGGATACCATATTCCGGGGTAGGTGGGGCCATGGGTTAGCTTCCCTCCAGGGAGAGCCATCCTTATTGTGAGTTTTAGTCACCCCGATCTTGTTATATTGCTTAATTTCTTTCGTAATATCCTGGAATAGGAGACTATTTTTCGGAACTTTTTTGAAATTCCTAATGATTGTAATATACAAGTTAGGAAAATTTGGTGACTTTGAAAATGAGCACATTTTGGGGTACCTGGGTGGCTCAGTTGGTTAAGTGTCCAGCTTAGGCTCAGGTCATGATCCCATGGTTTGTGAGTTCAAGCCCTGTGTTGGGCTCTGTGATGTCGGCTCAGAGCCTAGAGCCTGATTCAGATTCTGTGCTTCCCTCTCTCCCTGCCCCTCCCCTGCTCATGCTCTGTCTCTCAAAAATAAATAACCATTAACAAAATATTAAAAAAGAAAAGAAAAGAAAACAGGTATATTTTAATAGGGCCATGTTCTTAAAACTATGCTTGTCAACATGATATCCTTTTTGTGAAAACATTGACAACCACCATTTTCAGAATGAATGAGCAGAAAATAATGTTTCAAGTAAGTTTTTAGATGCAGATTAATGTATTCTTAAACGTTAAGTTTCAAGCTACTTGAGAACTAGTGGCTCTTATGTGATAGAGTCAGTTACACAAAAAGGTTCTGCTCTGTCAGCACACTGTCAGCTTGGAGCCCGATGGGGTGTTTGGACTCATGAACTGTGAGATCTTGACCTGAGCCAAAATCAAGAAACATGCTTAACCAACCGAGCCACCCAGGCACCCCTCATGTTTACTTTCTAGTAGTGTTGCCCTGTGTGGTTTTCCAAAGTACACAGCACACAGCTGTGTAGAAAACACTGGACTGAACAAAGTCTAATGTATTTCTTGATGTAGGACCTCCCAGATTCATTAATAATGTTCAAAGGTAAATACTGTCCCTAGTTCTTCTACATCATTTAAACCAAGGAACTTTTTTTTCCCCCTTTTGGTACACTGCTTATTAATATCTTGCATTTTGGTGATAAGTTTTGGAACTTGGAACTACAGCCCCAGTACCCTACGTGCTTTATTTGATAGGATGTAGTTACTAAAGGAAGAAAAACAGTTACATGTATTTAAATGAGACTCAGGTCAAGGGACCATTTGATAATGAGGTAACATTTTAGTGTTGCTCTCTGAACTTCAGACCACAGTTTTCTTAAGAGCTGTCTTGCTACTTGATGGTCTCTCTGGGCCACAGCCTACTTCCGGTGGTAAATTTTCCCAGTGGTGGGAGAAGCTGTCTGGATTCTGGCTCTGTGGTAGTGCTGCTTTCCATTTTGATGATAATCACAGGTTGGCTGCTACATGATGAGAAATCATTCATGGAAGTGGGAATGGTTTGAGTCCCGGGAATAAATGGCATATCTTCTGGAATGTGGACATTGAGAAATATTTTGCCAATATATAATGCCTGTTTATTCCCTCACTGCCCTGTTTATTCCCACGTTGCCTGTTTATTCCCATGCTGCCTGTTTATTCCCTCACTGCCCTGTTTATTCCCACACTGCCTGTTTATTCCCTCACTGCCCTGTTTGTTCCCACGCTGCCTGTTTATTCCCATGCTGCCTGTTTATTCCCTCACTGCCCTGTTTGTTCCCACGCTGCCTGTTTATTCCCTCACTGCCCTGTTTGTTCCCACGCTGCCTGTTTATTCCCATGCTGCCTGTTTATAACCACGCTGCCCTGTTTATTCCCTCACTGCCCTGTTTGTTCCCACACTGCCTGTTTATTCCCTCACTGCCCTGTTTGTTCCCACGCTGCCTGTTTATTCCCACGCTGCCTGTTTATTCCCTCACTGCCCTGTTTATTCCCACACTGCCTGTTTATTCCCTCACTGCCCTGTTTATTCCCACGCTGCCTGTTTATTCCCACTCTGCCTGTTTATTCCCTCACTGCCCTGTTTGTTCCCACGCTGCCTATTTATCCCCACGCTGCCTGTTTATTCCCTCACTGCCCTGTTTGTTCCCACGCTGCCTGTTTATTCCCACGCTGCCTGTTTATTCCCGTGCTGCCCTGTTTATTCCCACGTTGCCTGTTTATTCCCACGCTGCCTGTTTATTCCCTCACTGCCCTGTTTGTTCCCACGCTGCCTATTTATCCCCACGCTGCCTGTTTATTCCCTCACTGCCCTGTTTGTTCCCACGCTGCCTGTTTATTCCCACGCTGCCTGTTTATTCCCTCACTGCCCTGTTTATTCCCACGCTGCCTGTTTATTCCCACTCTGCCTGTTTATTCCCTCACTGCCCTGTTTGTTCCCACGCTGCCTATTTATCCCCACGCTGCCTGTTTATTCCCTCACTGCCCTGTTTGTTCCCACGCTGCCTGTTTATTCCCGTGCTGCCCTGTTTATTCCCACGTTGCCTGTTTATTCCCACGCTGCCTGTTTATTCCCTCACTGCCCTGTTTGTTCCCACGCTGCCTGTTTATTCCTGTGCTGCCCTGTTTATTCCCATGCTGCCCTGTTTATTCACATGCTGTCCTTGTTTGGCCTGAAGGAGCTTTGTGCGCATCTCAACTCGTGAGGAGTCACATGGTGCCCAGAGGTGTGCGTTCCCCCACTGTGTGCGGTGAACGTCTCCACTTTGGTGTGCTGTCAGGTAGATGCATCTTGTTGAGGACAGGAAGTGCATAGGGTTTCATGAGTTACTTATTAACCTGAGGCCCTTTCTTTATTTTTGAAATGGGATGATATTTGCCCTCTTTAACTTGCAGTGTTTGTGTGCACAAGTGAGAAAATAGAGGCGAAACTGTTTTGCAGAATCATTGAAAGCTATGTTATACTTTCATAAAGTTAGGAAATTTAACATTCTTATCTCCGAAGCTAAGAAGTAGGTTCTTTAAAAAAAAAAAAAAAAAAAAAATCACCAGAATGCTTTAATTACTTAACTGTCACTTTCACTGGTGACATTAGCGGTAAAGTGTGAATTAACTTTGGAAACAAATGATGGCAAGTTATTAAGTATAAATAGGAGAAACAGAAGAAAAATATTTAGGATTGAATAATTGAGGTATAAATGTACTATCATCACCTGTGGTCGTGACAGGCATCCTATCAGATTCTCTGGAAAGTTAAAGTATAGGCCATAGCTGTCACCATTTATTAGAACAGTAAAAAGAAATCATGATGTTTAAGGGCTTCGTTTTATGTTAATTACCATGAAATTATTCTAAGGTATCCTGAAATGCATATGGCTTAGTTGGACAAATAATTAAATTGATTTTTTGCATTATATCCAAAAAGTTACTCTGTTATGAATAATTCATAAGGGAAATATTGTGAGTCAATTGCTTTTTAACCTATGATTGAGTCTAGGCAGCTCAGGCTGGTGCTCTGTGATCTTAAGGTGGGTGCTGAAAGCTTTCCAGCCGTCAGATCCAAATGGTGTATTTAGTGGACTCTTTTTTGTTTTAATATTTGTTTTATTTTTGAGAAACAGAGCACATAAGGGGCAGAGAGAGGCAGACACAGGATCCCAAGCGGTCTCTGTGCTATGAGCACAGAGCCTGATGCGGGCCTGGAACTCACGAACTGTGAAATCATGACCTGAAATGAAGTTGGATGCTTAACTGACTGAGTCACCCAGGCGCTCTTTTGGTGGGTTTTTTTTTAAAACAGCTTAAGGAAGGGGCGCCTGGGTGGCTTAGTCGGTTAAGCGTCCGACTTCGGCTCAGGTCACGATCTCGCGGTACGTGAGTTCGAGCCCCGCGTCAGGCTCTGGGCTGATGGCTCAGAGCCTGGAGCCTGTTTCCGATTCTGTGTCTCCCTCTCTCTCTGCCCCTCCCCTGTTCATGCTCTGTCTCTCTCTGTCTCAAAAATAAATAAACGTTAAAAAAAAAAATTTAAAACAGCTTAAGGTTATCTGTCAGGCAATTTAAGTGTCTGTTCCATATTTACACTAGTGATGTCTCTTATGAAAACATATGTGCATTTCAGAAGAGGAGAATGTATAAAGATCAGATTTGGTTATGCATAATAGTCCTTTTACTGCTCTGGTTTTAAATTGTAATTAATTATATATTTAAAATTATATATATGTGTGTATGTATATATATCTAAAATTTTTAATTTTTTAGTGTGCTCTAGTTTAAAGAAATTTTTTTAATGTTTATTTATTTTTGAAGGAAAGAGAGACAGAGCATGGGCGGGGGAGGGGCAGAGAGAGAGGGAGACACAGAATCTGAAGCGGGCTCCAGGCTCTGAGCTGTCAGCACTGAGCCTGATGTGGGACTTGAACTCACAAACCATGAGATCATGACCTGAGCTGAAGTTGGTCGCTTAACGGACTGAGCCACCCAAGGCGCCCCAGTGAGCTAGTTTTAAATGTCTGAGCGAGGCATGCACCCTAATGCTAGTTTACCACAAAGTTCATTTGGCACATTTTTATGGCCAGATCTTTAAAAATGTAAAGTTCTTTCACTTCCTTATCTTAAAATATAATCACTTATGTATTAACCATTTTGTTTTGTTTTCAGTATTACTAATGTTTTTTCCTTGATTTTTGTCGGACTTTACTGTTAAGCTTTTCAGAGATGGCTACCCTGGCTTTGTTACATTGTTTCTGAAACTTGAGTGTATATCTCAATCCCCCAAAGGTTTGTGAAATAGAGCGGTGGCCCTGCCCCCTCAGTTTCTGATTCAGTCTGTCAATGAGGAGGTCTGAAAATTTGCATTTCTACACTGTGCCCAGTCACCTATCTTTGGCACAAGCTTTGAGAAGCACTATAGTATCTTCCTTTTCTATCCCTGTCTTGCTTTAAAAAAAAAAAAAAAAAAGTATACTTTAGTATTAACTTCCTAAAAACTTTTCAGAAACTTTTTTTATTGGAAAATTCTAAAAGTGTAGGAGAGAGAATGTTATCATTAATACCTGTGTTTTACCTTTCACCGGGCTTCAGCATTTTTCAGTATTGACCAGTTTTGTTTCATCTATCAACTTCTTTTGTCCCCATTCCCCCACTCTTTCTTTTCCTTTATCTTTTTCTTCTTTCTTTCTTGTTTTCCTTCTTCAGTGCTGGAACATTGAATAGCAAATTCTAGATGTCCTACTTCATCCATAATTTTCCTGAAATAAAAGGAACTTTAAAATAGAACTATGAGGGGCTCCTGGGTGGCTTATTGGTTAAATGCTCGGCTGTTGATTTTGGCTCAGGTCATGCTCTCACAGTTCATAAGATCGAGCCGGGAGTTGGGTTCCATGTGGACAGTGTGGAGCCTGCTTGGGATTCTCTCTCCCCCTCTCTCTCTGCCCCCCCCCTCCACCTGCACTCACATGCACGGTCTCTCCCTTTCTCTCTCTCTGTGTCTGTCTCTGTCTTTGTCTCTGTCTCTCAAAATAAATAAACGTTACAAAAGATAAAATAGAACCGTGATACTGTTATGTGTTACCCAAATGAGCTCTGAGACCTTAACACCATCAAATATCTAGTCCTTGTTCAATTTTCCCTAATTATGGTTTTTAAAAATGTGCATCATGTGTGTGGTTACCTTAAGGAATTCGTTCACTTAATTTTGCAGTTGGTTATGTGGGATTTTCTAGACATAGGTCACCAGTGAATACAGTTGGTTTATCTGTTCCTATTTAAATTGTATCCTTTTTTAAATTTTTTCCCTTTCTGGTTGTCTGTTAGTGAGAACCTCCAGAACAATGTTGATTAATATTGATGATGAAGAGTCTTCATGGGAATAGTCTAATGTATCCTTATGAAGTGTGATATTTGTTTGCTTCTGTTAAGTGCCTAGGGGCGATACCAAGGTAAGGGGCTCGCTTTGAAATTAGTTCTCAGCTTGAGGTTTTTTAGACCTCAGGAATAATGTGATGCCTGACCTTAGTCCTGTGTGATCAGCTGTGTTTACGAATTGCCAGGGAAGAGATTTTTCACCTCCTACTTTGTGCCAAGGTCAAGACAGTTTCAATTTTGCTTGCTGGTTCGCCCTGACCCTGGAGGTGTCCCCTTTATGTTATCAGCTTAATGCAGTGATCTCCTTGTAGGCCTGCCTGGAAATCAAAACATAAGCCACGGCCATCAGAGTTCAACCTCAGAGCTTCTTGGATTCCTGCTGCTGTTTTGCTGTGGGCCTCTGGAACAGTCTTTATTGTCTGACTGGTCAGTGGTGCCTTTCTTTTTTTCCTGTCGACGAGTTTTCGCTCAGCAGTTTTCACTGTTAGCAGGGGAATCTTCCTGAGTACCTAGTTCTCCATGCTCCCCAAATGGGAGATGCACAGAGGTTTGTGTAATCAGAAAAAAAACAAAATGAGCTTCCCTCGGGAGAATTGAAGGACTCCGAGGAGTTAGGCTCTTCCGTTTGTTGTGAAGGTATGGCTGAGGGGGCCGCCGATCGAGGTCCACCTCTCTTGAGTAGTGTTCCTCATAAAAGCAGCTTTGCTGACCTGGAGGAAGCGTTCTCCCTTTGTGTTGATAATTGTGGTATGGTCTTCACCGCCTCGCCTAGAAACATACCATTTTTTCCCGTGTGATAGAAACTGTGCATTGATGCATAGTTTTTACTTGTGTATCTTTTTCTTATACGTCTATATTTCCCACTATTTGCTTTCTTAATTTATTTTTTTTTAATTTTTTTTTTTAACGTTTATTCATTTTTGAGACAGAGCATGAATGGGGGGGGAAGGTCAGAGAGAGAGGGAGACACAGAATCCGAAACAGGCTCCAGGCTCCGAGCTGTCAGCACAGAGCCCGACGCGGGGCTCGAACTCACGGACCGCGAGATCATGACCTGAGCTGAAGTTGGACGCCCAACCGACTGAGCCACCCAGGCGCCCCTGCTTTCTTAATTTAAAAGAACAATCCTTTTTATTTTGCTAAGCTACCTCAAATCCGTTTTGTAAGGAAACAATAAATGGGACATTTATTCCACATAACATTATTCTCAGCCTCCCCCCCCCCCCACCCCCACTTCTCACCTGTTTCCCCGGATCCCCCATGGTCATCTTCCTCCTCTTCATTATCTTCTTCCGCTCCTTTACCACAATAAAATCAGATCTTTAATCTTTGCCACAGGCCCTGATGATTATCACAGTGAGACTCTCACTGAATATTGACCGCTTTACTAAGCAAACTGAGAAGCCTGCAGTGGGATCCCGAGGCACTCAGGACACCGAAGCTAGTTAAGAGGGATGTAAATACACCTTTAAAACTTGGCTTTCACAGTGGAGTAATCCCTTTGTTAAAAGTATGCAGGGCAGTAACACACTTTGAGATAGGTTTGATCTCAGTTTTATACGTAATGTGTAACTAGGAGAAAATCGTGAGGGCTTCTTGAACTTAGTAATAATACCAGCTACTGCCCTTATTCCTGTTATTACCTAGTCACGTTTGGACAGCACGTCATCCCTTTACAAACTGTCACCATCTTAGCTGTCCCCAAACAACTGCCCAGCTTGCTGCCCCGTCCCACACATGAGTCTGTAATTCTTGATTTTCTGGTTATTAGGTTTAACGGGTACCCCCTGCTTCCTTGTGCTTGGAAATGTAAACTGGGGTGGGGAGGGCTACATCCCTTGGCTTTTCTCAGAAATGACGTGAGTTGCTTAATGAAGATAACTTTTGTTTTCTTAATTTCCTACTGGCATGAACCCTTCTGAGCCCTTCTCATAGAATTCTTGATCTCATTTTACAAGTGAGAAAACTGAGTGTTGGGCAGGCTCAATAACTGACTCGTGGGCATTTAACTGGCAGGTGACAGACTTGAAGTCTCAACCCAGGAGTGTGTAACTCGAAGGCACATAAATACTCTGTCTTCATTGTCCTACTATCCTCCTACATTACAATTAAATACCAAGTTTAGGTTATGCATCATCTCGTGTGTTTCCTATGCTAACGCATCAGACATTCGTGAAATTTACAGGTGATTTGGTCTGATTCTGATCAGAATTCCAAACACATATATTGAGAACATGAAATATTCTTATGACAATTGACATTTAATGCTTTCTTTGTTATTGTGGCATTTCCATTTCTTTACCCTTTTTATCTTTGATAATGCGCGTTCACACGTGTTTTTATTTGAGCTTCAACCATTCACTGTGACAGGTGGGAGAGCAGGTGTGTGATTCCTTCTGACCCTTTTGTGGCTGGAGTGGCCTTTAGGAAATGAGGTCAAGGAGAGATCCAATGCTTTTTAACGCTCGTTGCAGTTGCCAGACTGTCTTGGTGTGTCAGATTTTAGGAATACTTTTTTAATCCAATCTAATTTTTCATGCACCGTTACCCTTTTTGTGTCCTTCTTTTGCCACTGTGACGGATTCAGAACTGCTTCTGTAACCAAGCTACAGAAGTTTACAGCATTTTATGATCACCTGCTCTGGGGAGTATTTTGGCAACAAATCCCTTTCCTGAGTTCTTAGCCATTTGGAATGAAGTAATGAGAAAGATAGCTTATTCTCAGCTAAAGCAATCATTCTTGCTACCTATATACCTTCTTAAAGATACTTCTTTTCTTTACAGTTATTAGAACACACTAAATTCCATTACTGGCATTATCTGGTGGCCATAGCAGTAAGTAGCTTTTTGATCACACAATAATTAAAGTTTCTCAGTGGAGATGATGTATCTGTCAGGTCTCCTGTTGGATCTTCGTAAAGTCTATGTGTTTAAAACTTAAAAAAAAAAGTATAAGACAAGTTGAATTGTAATGGTGCTAATCTATGAATACTCCATATTTATTTCTGTAGTACCTTAGAGTCTGTGTTTTCTTATATATTATCTTTTAGGTGTTTGCCTCCAGTGGGAATTTTTTGATAGCCATAGGGCATCTTTTAAAATCCACAGTAGGTAAGAACAAGAGACACAAACCTAGCCAATTTATTCCGGCTACTCTGAATTCCTGTTAAAAATTGGCAGTTACTATTCCAATTGTCTGTATAAATAGCTGATTGACATGTTCAGTTATTGGCATATCGGAGTCATTGTCCTTTTTTTTTTTTTTTTTTTTTTTTAAGTTTATTTTATTTATTTTGAGAGGGGGAAGGGGCAGGGAGAGAGAGAGAATCCCAAGCAGGCTCTGTGCTGTCAGTGTGGAGTCTGGCACAGGACTCGATCTCATAAACCATGAGATCGTCAATGACCTGAGCCGAAATCAAGAGTTGGACGCTTAACTGGCTGAGCCACCGAGGCCCGCCCCCCCCCCCCCCATTGCCTTCTTTATAGCTCCAGAAACAAGAGCTTCTGTTAGAATAAAATCCACCCCCTCACCTGTTTGTTATTAGGAATATATAGACTATATACTAGGATGCTAATATTCCACGTATTGTATAAAATGAATAGGCTCTGGGTTGCATTGGGGTTGATTATAGGCCTAGGCCTTTCTGGTTCTCAGTTGATCTTGTTAATGTGTTGGGTTTGGAGGGAAATGCTCTTTGGGAATGTCTGAGTCCATTAAAATAGAGTGTTTGGATTAAATTCCCTTCTCTTCATTATATATCACTCTGGTAGTTTTGCAGTTATCACAACTTAGTCACTTTTAAAACATGTGTTTACTTGTTTTGCATTTCCTCAGAGATTACAAGCCCCCTAATAGACCTTGTGTGTTTCTCTTACTGCTGTGTCTCCATTGCTCTGCACAGTGTCTGGCTCACCTTGGTTCTCAATAAATATTTAGTCAGTGAGTAAATGGAACTGTGTAGCTATTGGCTTTTATACCAAGAGTTCTACTAGTGAATAAGGGTATAAATATAAGTAAGACATTGTGTTGTCTCTGCCCTTAAGATGTTTACATTGGAAATAAAATAAGGAAAGAGTTGTGATATAGTATGTTAGAGGCATTAAGAAGCCCATAAACTATTTTTAATCGGATGAGGTAGCAGTGCTTTAGAGAGTAGAGAGGGACAGTTTTGCTGGATGCATTGTCCTATTTACAGATGAACATAGACTTCAATTATTTTTAGGGGCGCCTGGGGGGTGGCTCAGTCGGTTAAGCATCTGACTTCGGCTCAGGTCATGATCTTGCGGCTCGTGATTTTGAGCCTTATGTCGGGCTCTGTGCCGACAGCTCAGAGCCTGGAGCCTGCTTCGGATTCCGTGTCTCCCTCTCTTTCTGCGCACCCCCCCCCCCCATTAGTACTCTGTCTCTCTCTCTCTCTCAAAAAAAAATAAATATTAAAAAAATGTTTAACTGGCTGAGCCATCTGGTTGCCCTGAACATAGACTTTAAAAAGGCACTCCTCTTTTTAAGTTAAATTCAATTCAATTCAATTTTTGTTTTTTGTTGGGGTGTAATTGACATGAAACATTGTATTATTTCTAGGTGTACAGCACAATGATTCAGTATTTGTATATATTGTGAGTCGATCACCAAAATAAGTTGAGTTCGTATCCATCAGTGCACAGTTACAAAATTTTTTTTTCTTGTCATGAGAAGCATCTCCTCTTTTAGCACCTTTCACATATACAATAAGTATTTTTAACTACAGCCCCCACGCTACGTCCCATGACTTATTTGTAACCGGAAGTTTGTACCTTTTGGCTTCCTTCACCTATTTCGCCCACCCCCTACTCCCTCCTCTGGCAACTCCCTGTCTGTCTTCTTGGCAGTTTTGTTGAAGATTCCACATAGAAGTGAGATCCTATGGTATTTGTGTTCCTGTGTCTGACCTGTTTCACTTAGCATAATACCTCAACTTAAGTTCCAACCACGTTGTCACAAATGGCAAGATATCCTTCTTTTTAACGGCTGTGTAAAATTCCAGAGAGTGTGTGTGCATGCACACATGTGTGTGGACACCACGTTCTCTTTATCGTTCATCCATCGATGTACATTTGACTTGCTTCCAAATCTCGGCTACTGTAAATATTGTTACAGTGAATGTAGGGGCGCGAGAACCTTATGAGTTAGCATTTTCATTTTCTTCAGGTAAAGTGGAGTTGCTAGATCCTATTTTTAATTCTTCAAGAGACCTCCATACTGCTTTCTAGAAGTAAGTGGCTGTGCCAATTTACATTTCCACCAGCAGCGCACAAGGCTTCCCTCGTCTCCACATCCTCGTCAGCTGTCCCTGTGATAGCCATTTTCACGGGTGTGAGGTGACATCTCATCGTGGCTTTGATTAGCATTTCCTGGATGACGAGCGATGTTGAGCACCTTTACATGTACCTGTTGGTCAGTCTGTACGTTTCTTTGGAAAAATGTCTATTCAGATCCTCTTCCGAATTTTTAATCAGATTTTTTTTTTTTTAATATGAGTTCTTACACAGTTTTGCATATAAATGCACCATCCCTCCTTAACACTCCTAGAGCTATCTTGAAAGAGGGGCCTATGCTGGAATTGAAATGTGAAACAAATAATGGAGCGATAAAATACAATAATGAGGACACCTGACCAGGCATGGTTTTAGGAGCCTTGTATTTATCATAGGAACTTAATCTTCACAACATTCAGAAAAGACAGGATTGTTATTATCTGCCTTTTACAATTAAAGGAAGGCATAAGAGGGTAAGTGTCCAGCTCAGCTAGAGGTCAGGACTTGAAGTCCTACTCTTCACCCCTGTACTCACTCACTTGCCTCACCCATCGTGTTCCAGCGCTGGGATCCAGTGCATTTCCACAGGCTTGTCTTCTTTGTGAAGTGAACTGTGGGTGGGATGGACTGAACATTTTCTAGTCCCACCTCAGTCTCATAATTGTACATCTTGTACATCTTGGGAAGAGTATCGGATGCAGAGCAGGGTTGAACAGCTCATCTGGGATCTTCTGGGATGATGAAAAGACATTTGCTAAAATAGCCTTCACTTTCTTGCTTGGCTTTGGGGCTTAACGCCTTTGCTGTTTGTTTCTTGATTAGAGGACCAGCCAGCTTGTAAATCCTGTGATCCTACCTCTGGAATGTTTTTGTAGTTGTTTCTGCCATAGATCTCCCTCTCAGGAACATTTTGCTTGATAGCAAACCCCCTCGACACCAGTATGTCTCATTAGCCTGGGCTATTCAATGCATTTCTCTGACATGGGACATACAAGTCAGTGTCGACCATAGTTAATGGACATTTTTGGTGGCATTGCCTGACAGATGTTTACATCTGTAAGTCATGGACTGAACTTAATAAAAGGAATTCAATAAATAAAACAAGTGGTGGAAAAGTACCTCTTAGGATCCATGTATTTCATGGCACTGGATCGTAAAGCATTCATTGAACTGGGAGGAACCGAAGAGGTTCATTCGAGGTCATGGAAACCGCATGTGCAAAGACCCATCCAGCGGCCTGGCATATGCGGGGAACTCATGATAGCTGGACATTCCTAGAGTTTTGGACATCACAGGATGCAAAAGAGGTAGCCGTGTGTATTTCTTACTAATAATACTGAGTTAACATACAAAAAGAGGTCTTTATAAATGTTTTTCCAAAGAGTTGAGATCTTTTTGTTCTGGGAATCGTGTGATATCTTTCCCTTCTCCTTGATTAACTTAACTGCCTTTTTCCCCCCTTATGAAAATGAGTACCACATGTCATTCTTTACCAATGAGTTGGTAGTTATTCAAGTATACTGTTTTGAGCGAAATGTGTTTTTTTTAAGAGAGAGAGCGAGAGGCAGAATGTGAGCAGGGGAAGGGGGGGAGAGAGAGAGAGAGAGAGAGAGAGACAGAAACACAGAATCTGAAGCAGTCTCTGGGCTCCAAGCTGTCAGCACAGAGCCTGACCCGGGGCTCGAACCCATGAGCCGTGAGATCATGACCTGAAGTCGGATGCTTTAACTGACTGAGCCACCCAGGCGCCCCTGAGCTAAATGTTACCCGCCGGTCATAACTGAATGTGCTATTCATATCTGAAAATGTTTCAGTCAGAAAAAATAAGTGCCTGTTGGGTTTTCAGGTGAACATTTAGACGGAAGGCCAATCTTGGTGTCTCATTGTGATTTTGATTATGTAAAACAGCCTGTATTGGTTTTAAAGGTCTTCCTCTTCTCTCCTGCCCACCTGCTAGCTAGGTGATGTGATGGTTGACATTGCAAGCAACATCATGTTGGCTGACGAGCGTGTTCTGTGGCTGGCACAGAGGGAAGCTAAGGCCTGCAGTCGAATTGTTCAGTGTCTACAGCGCATTGCTACGTACCGATTAGCAAACGGAGCTCACGTTTATTCAACAGTAAGTGTAACGCTGTCCTAGAATTCTAAGAAAAGAAATTCATTGAAAGCAACTTGAACTTATAAAAGATAGTTTTTTTTTTTTTTCCTCATGATGTGGGTATTTTCTGTTCCTGCTGATTATTACAGAATTTCCAGTTCTCTAACATTTTAAAAGCTCATTTCACTTTTGAGTAATCTGTTTTCTTGGTAATTAGAAAATACTTTCTTAATTTGCAGTGTGAATGGTTATCGCCATTTAATTTGAAAGACAAATAAGCACACTGTAGGATTACTGTAACTGTCACATGCACCTCCCAGCTGATACTCTGTTCTGGGCCCTGAAGGATGTTCTGAGAAAGTGATTGTTTGCCCAGATTCCAATTTCAAAAGAGAACTGGGGAGCGCCTGGGTGGCTCAGTCGGTTAAACGTCTCACTTCAGTTCAGGTCGTGATCTCACTGTTTGTGAGTTCAAGCCCCACGTCGGGCTCTGGGCTGACAGCTCAGAGCCTGGAATCTGCTTTGGATTCTGTCTCTCTCTCTCTGTGCCCCTCCCCTGCTCACACTCTGTCTGTCTGTCTGTCTCTCTCTCTCAAAAAATAAATAAACACTACTAAAAAAAAAAATCGAAACAGAAAAAGAGAGAGAACAAGGAGGCCCTCTAACCTTTGTGCACTGTTGACATTTCCAGTAAGTCTCACTCTTGGAATAATGAGTATTTATATTTAATAATCACTCATCATATTAAATTTTATTTGTGCTAAATTGAGCAGCTCTAAATTTCTTGGTGTACTGCTGACTTTTTCTACAAATGTGGTAAATATGATAAATACTCTGTCATTCCCTTACTACTCATACTCTGATCTCTGGTCCACGGTTCTCATTTCCTAATTATTTTAAGTCGGTTCATAGAATACTCTCTACTTCCTCCTAGGATTTTATACAATTCAGGGTTACTGTTTTTCCAGAGGTTGATGGGATCTTTTTGATGATACTGTGTTTTATTGTTCCTTTTGCTCAATTAAATTTAGGATTACTTTCTTGAATAATAAATAAAATGGTGGGCCTACCATGGCTACTGACCTGACAACATACTTCAGGGTAATTTCTCTCTCAGGCACATGGCCTTACTGGAAACTGGCTTGCCATATTTAAAAAAAAAAAATTTTTTTTTAATATTTATTTATTTTTGAGAGAGACAGAGACAGAATGCAAGTGGGTTAGGGGCAGAAAGAGAGGAAGACACAGAATCCCAAGCAGGCTCCAGGCTCCAAGCTGTCAGCACAGAGCTTGATGTGGGGCTCTAACTCACAGGCCGTGAGATCATGACCTGAGCTGAAGTCAGATGCTCAACCGACTGAGCCACCCAGGTGCCCCACACCATTTTCGATGACCACATTTGGTCTTCCCTGGTCATTTAGATCTATTTTAAATTCCTTGCCTGAGCCTTACTAAGCTCAAAGAACTTCTTCCTTTCTCTAAACTTCATTGGTTCTTTGGAGAACTCAAGGATATAATAAAGGTGCATAGTGCATTTGCCCTCCTTTTATTTTATTTTATTTTATTTTATTTTATTTTATTTTATTTTATTTTATTTTATTTTTTAGTTTTACATTAATGCTTTTTATTTATTTTTGAGAGAGAGATACAGAGCACAAATTGGGGAAGGGCAGAGAGAGAGAGGGAGACACAGAATTCGAAGCAGGTTCCAGGCTCTGAGCTGTCAGTGTAGAGCTGACCTGGGGCTTGAGCTCATGAACCGTGAGATCATGACCTGAGCTGAAGTTGGACGCTCAACCACCTGAGCACCCCCCCCAGGCGGCCTGTCCTCCATTTCAAAGGGTAGGAAAGGTTCCTGGAAATGGTGCATCTACTTATCAAATGATACAGCTTACAGGGCACCTCAAAATGGCTGTTTTCTTCCTTTCAACTGAGGTTTCACATATTTGTCTTAATTATTTGTGTCTTTGGTCAATAAAAAAATGGAACATACTTTGTTAACAAATACAGTTGGGGGCACCTGGGTGGCTCAGTGGATTAAACATCCAACTTTTGATCTAAGCTCAGGTCATGATGTCACGGTTTGTGGGTTCAAGCCCCACGTTGGGCTCTACGCTGACATTGCCGAGCCTGCTTGGGATTTTGTGCCTCACTCTGCCCCTCCCCTGCTCTCTCTCTCAAAAATAAATAAGCTTAAAAAAATGTAATCGAATTTAGTAAGAGTTTTCACAATGTGACATCTGGGTTGCAAAAGCTAATGCAAAAATTTGTTAGTCTTGAATATTTGAGGGAGCACCAATTCTTTTCTTCCATACATATGGTGTTTGGCAAATTCTACTTTGCCTTTTATATTTTTTAATTTGTATCTTATCTTCCTGATAGATTTTACACACCTTGCACATAAGTTTTACGCTTAAAAAAAATTGCAAAAGAGGACTTTGTCCATACATGGGACTTAAAATGGGACCTTGCCTTTTTTTTTTAAGTTTCTTTTTAAGTAATCTCTGCACTCAACTTGGGGTTCAGACTCATGATCTCAAGATCAAGAGTCACATGCTCTACCAACAGAGCCAGCCAGGCGCCTTAGAACAAGGCAGCTTTTGAAAGTGTATTTCCCAAACCCCAGCACTCCTCTTGTGTTACTAAGCGAGTCCACTGATTTCTCTAGCTGATTTTTTTATAAGACACACTTTTCTTTAAAGTTTACTTATTTATTATTTTATTTTATTTTTTAAGCATTTTTTTTAATGTTTATTTTTGAGAGAGACAGAGTGTGAGCAGGGGCGGGACAGAGAGAGAGGGAGACGCAGAATCTGAAGCAGGCTCCAGGCTCCGAGCTGTCAGCACAGAGCCTGACATGGGGCTCGAGCCCACAAATCGCAAGATCATGACCTGAGCTGAAGTCAGACACTTAACCAACTGAGCCACCCAGGTGTCCCTATTTTATTTATTATTTTAATTCTTTTTTTTAAAGTTTATTTATTTTGAAACAGTGAGCACGAGCAGGGGAGGGGCAGAGAAAGAGGAAGAGAGAGAATCCCAAGCAGGCTTCCACACTGTGAGTGCAGAGCCCGATGTGGGGCTCCATCCCACGAAGCATGTTTCTCAGTTGGTATTTTTCTAGATTAGGATATCCTTTTGTTTCCAGCATCTTTTTTTATGTGCCAGTTACCTACACAGTGTCTTTGTTATGTAAGAACTTGAGCTTTTTGCCTCTAGCTTATGTACAGTGTTTTTTGTTTGAAGACTCTTTGAAAGTGCTTTTCCCTCATGCTGTAAATCTTTCATAACTCCTCTTTGACTTTTGAAGTATTCACCCAATATTGCTCTGGAAGCTTATGTCATCAAGGCTGCTGGCTTCACTGGGATGACGTGTACCGTGTTCCAGAAGGTAGCAGCCTCTGACCGGACAGGCCTCTCTGAGTATGGGAGGCGGGATCCAGATGGAAACCTGGATAAGCAACTGAGCTTTAAGTGCAATGTTTCAAATACGTTTTCAAGTCTGGCCCTAAAGGTATGTTACATTTTATAAGCATTTAAGACTCTTTATTGTTAGGTTAGAATGCTCAAAATGGTTTGCTTTGAAGAATCACCTAATTAGAAGTTATTTTGGGGATGGGGTAGGTATTGGTATTGTTTTTTGCTGTTGTTTTGAAAGAAATTCAGACCAGGAAGGGACATGTAATGCCTCTCATGGGCCTAGACACTTCTGCCCTTTGGACCCTGTCTCTATACAAAAATATCAAAATTATATTTTATGACTGCACTGGTAAAAAGATGGATATATTAATACATATTAGAACATTTTCTTTGACCTGAAAGTTCATTTTTATGCTCCTGATTTTAAAGACATGAGAACATTTCGTAGACCTCCTGAAAGTATTGTGTGTCCTTGGCTCTGTGCCTCTTGGACCTAATGGAAAAGCCAGCCTTGAGATTGGGCATTTAATCAGGCAAGCTGTATATCAAGAGTTTTGGCAAAGAAGTGCAAACATGTGATCTGTCTTCAGAAAGTGTGTGTTTTATTGCAGCAAGCAAAATGAAAAGCATTTTTATTGAGTTTTAAAATTTGGGGTTTAGATGTGTTTCATTAAGACTACATTGAAGCAAATAGTGGAGGTCCAAGTCTAACACCCTAATGAAAGCACATTTTTTTCATTTAGCTTTGCGTGGCCACGTGTAGCTGTGTTGTCTGTGGATTTTAATGACACAGGACTTTCTTTGTTTCTGGCTTGTCCCTGAATTATCTCACAAACAATATTCCATTCACTTTAATGGCTGCATAGTAATTGATCAAATAGGTGTTAGGTGTCCTGGTACATTGTGGGCGTTCAGTAAATATTGAATGAATGAATGAATGAATGAATGAATGAATATGGGCACTCAGTGAATATTGAATGAATGAATGAATATGGGCACTCAGTAAATATTGAATGAATGAATGAATGAATATGGGCACTCAGTAAATAATGAATGAATGAGTGAATACAGGCACTCAGCAAATATTGAATGAATGAATGAATGAATATGGGCGCTCAGTAAATATTGAATGAATGAATACGGGCACTCAGCAAATATTGAATGAATGAATGAATATGGGCACTCAGTAAATAATGAATGAATGAATGAATGAATGAATGAATGAATGAATATGGGCACTCAGCAAATATTGAATGAATGAATGAATGAATGAATGAATATGGGCACTCAGTAAATATTGAATGAAAGAAAGAAAAGAAGAGAAAACAAAGAAAAGAAGAAAAAAGAAAGAAAATTAATGTATTTTGTTACACCTTGCTATTGGTGACCTCCATAAGGAGAGCCAGCTTGCTGAATTTAGAAGCAGTCCAACTTCCCCCACTTCCCAGGACAATCTCAACCAGGCCAGAATGTCTAATGATAATATATTTACTTGATATAATATACTCAGAGGAAAATTCGCAAGATTTATTTGTTACTCTTGGTTCTGTGAGGGTACTCAATGCACCCAGCATTGCTTCTGCAGACCTGTTCCTTTCTTTGTTGTGTTTTTCATTGGTAAAACATACCACAGAAGGCAGAGAAACAGCATCGCACACACACCCGAGAGAGAAAGGCATGTGCCTTTGAGGAGCACTTAAAATTGATGAACCCTTCTATCTTAGATGATCAGAGCTGGTAGAAAGGGATTACAAATGATGAAACCCTACATTTCATCAATTTCACAAGCTACCCCTCTGGGTAAGGAGAGCTTCTACCTGCCAAAGTCGAAAGCTTTAAATGAACACACTCAGATTTGTCAATTTCATACTATTCTATCCTTTTAAGATCATCTGTGGCCAGAAACCAAGGACACATTACACTATTATTCATGCTTCTTTGGTGGACATGATTAAACCGAGTGAAAAGGGAGTCTGTCCTTCGTGACACAAAATTAGTTAAAAATTGTAATGTCAACAGAGCAAAATGCTTTAGACTTTAACAGGAAACTACATTCGTAACTTTACACTAGGGCGGTTTTTACTCTTTATGCATGTCTTTTTCCTTTTTTTTTTTTAAGCCTTGCATATACTAACTAGATACCATGTATATACTTTTGAATGGGAGAATATGCTAACATACAAAGTTAAACCTATAACAAGGAAGTTTTCCGTTAGCAATAGGAGCTTCTTGAATTGCTTTTTATTTTTGTTTTTGTTTTTTTTTTTAACTTTTTTAATTTATTTTTGAGACAGAGAGAGACAGAGCATGAACGGGGGAGGGGCAGAGAGAGAGGGAGACACAGAATCGGAAGCAGGCTCCAGGCTCTGAGCCATCAGCCCAGAGCCCGACGTGGGGCTCGAACTCACGGACCACAAGATCGTGACCCGAGCTGAAGTCGGACGCTTAACCAACTGAGCCACTCAGGCGCCCCGTTGAATTGCTTTTTATATATTTCTTCAATCGCTGTCCTTCTGTCTTTACTACCATCACAGCCTGGTTTGGACTTCTAGATTACCTAAACCGTTGTGGCTTCCTATTTAGTCTTTGGGTCAACAGGCTCTTCCTTAAAAATCCATCCTCCTTATATAGATTGTCTACTTAGGGCTGGCATTCAGCCAGCATGTAGCAATTCAACCATGACAGTAAAGTACTGAAATACTTTCCTACCCTCTACCAGAGAGCTGTCGTGCCAGTTCCCTGAGCGGCTCCTCAGCCCTGCTGGGCCTTCTGGGAACACCTCCTAGTCTGCCCACTCTTTAGTAACAAGTTCCAGGGCCGCAGAGCAGAGGGTCTCCAGGAGTCTTCCTGTTTGCAGAGGCTGTTCAAGTTGTCTGTGTCCGTGTCATTTCACGTGGTTAATGTTGTTACTAGCATTATCCCTGGATCTACCCAACATGGAAATTGATCTCGCGTATCCTCTGATAAATACTCTTCATGTCTCTCTGGAAGCTGGCTGCCAGGGAGCTTCATCCTCTGGCATTTATCTGCCCTCCTGTGCCATCTTTCTTCCTGCCTCCTTTCTTCTGTCCACTAACAACCAACCCCCCCATGGTTCCTCTCCCAGCCTATTAGGTCAGTCTCATGCTAATTCTTCTGCTGGGATTCCCGGCTCCTCCCCTTCCCCTTCTCAGCAATTTGGTTGTGCATGCAGAAATACTGCCTTCAAGAAATCTTCCCTAATACTGTCCTGTCTATCCTCTCCCACCCTTATCTCCTTTATTTCTCCGTACTTTGTCACATTCTGTGCATCTCTTTGTCATTGCATGTTACACACAGGGGCCAAATGGTTTTCTCACCTCCTACACGGGAGGCTGAAGCTTGCTTGAGGGCAGAGTGCTTGAGTCACCAGTGAGCACCAATGCGGGCTGGCCAGGTGGAGACTGAATTAGCTGTCCTTGGACTCTTACAGCACCACATCTGTTCTTTTTTCTTAACCAAATGCTTCCTTCTCCTGTTGGTGCCATAACAGATTATATTAGCTCACCCAACAGTATCTGTTTTTCGATAATCTGCTAAGAGCTTTTAGAAATTGCTGGTGTTTTGAATTCAGTTGTAATGTAGTCTGGAAGAATTGGTTCTGTAAACTTTCCTCGACTGGAATTTCGAAATCAGTTTTTCTTGCGCATCCCATGTTTGCCTTGTCTGAGACCCCAACTGAAGTTCTCTAACTTTCCACACCAGTGGTGTATGTCTTCGGGCCCCCTGCCCTCCTTTCTGCCCCCTTTCCCACCCCACCCTCTTTCCCACTTCTGCCTGGTGAAAGCCTTGCTACTCTGTTTCTAAGACTCCATGCAAATTGTACCTTCCTTCTCTTCCTGAGAATTCATCACTGCCTGTTTGTTCCATAGTGCTTCGTCTGTTCTCCAGAATAATTCAAAGCTGATACTATGGTGAGCTGAGTTAGACTGAGAAGCCATGGGATATGGTGATAAAGAATTTGGTCTCTGCAGCCAGACGTTGTCTTTCTGCTCCCTAACTTAACAGCTGTGCAAACTTGAGCAAGCACCTTCACCTCTCTGAATGTCAGTTCCTCATTTGTTACATAGGCGTCAGGAAATAGTAGCTAAATCAAAGGGTTACTTGGAGGATTAAAGGAGGCAAATATGTAGACATTTACAGTAGTGTCCAGCACAGAGTAAGCCCTTAATAAATGTTAGTTCTTATTATTGTTTTATTGTTGTTATCTCTCCCCTGTTCGATTATCAATATTTGAGTTAGTGTCCGTGGCTTATTCATTGTTTATCTCCAGATCCTGCCCAGTGCCCACTAGAGAGTAACAAAATATCCAATAAATACTGTTGAATAAAATTTAACAGCCAAAGCTTAATTAGCAAGGAAAGTCAGTTAATAAAAACTTCATTCTGAAGTCAAACGTAATTCCTGTTAATCTTTAGCAGTGAGATAATCAAAAAGTGGTATGCAGTTAATAACTAATTATTCACAAAAAAATTGGAGTGTATCATATCTATCTTTAAAATCAAGGGAGTAGATAGTTAAGACAGTATGAATCAATTAGTATTTTCTTGTTTTAAGGCAGGTGGTGCCTCTCTGACTTACTCAAATTTGTGTTAGAATTCCGCAGAATTGAACAAAGTTAGGATTTCAGAAAATTTTAACTTGCTAATTACACAGTGGCAGACGTTCAGGTTGTTTCATAAGGAAAGATGTTAAGATCCAATGGAAGTATTGGAGTTGACATCCTTTATGATACTTAACGTTCTTCTTGACTTAATATCTTGTAAATAGGGAAATATACATGAATTTTGCCAATACAATAGTAAGAGCTCTGTGATAACATTAATTTTATGTGTGTTCATATTTGGTCGATTTTTAGTATTGAAATTAATACTAAAAGTGAATTGTAGAAGTCAAAATATGATGAGGTTCTAGATTATTGCTGGGAAGTCAGTTACTTGAAGACATTTTCTGTTTCCCCAGACTCCAGATAACCATTCGCCACACTGCGGTAGTAAGAGTAATAAAAATACCACCCACAGTGATGTGGCCTCTTATGCTTGTCATGGTCATGATCCCATGCGGTCCTTACAACCGTTTGTTAGAAAGATCATTAGCTGCCTGTGACAGATGAGACCCAGAGAGTATAAACAAAATTGTGCAGTGTTAAGTGGCCACTAAGTGGTGAGGCTGGGACCCGTATCCTGGTTTCTTATTTCAGATCCTATGTTCTTTTCCCCAGGGTTGGCATATGATCTGCAGTAATAAAAATTAGACGCCAAAAACATATACGGTATTTCCCAAAGGGTTGTAAGAGAGGTTTTTCTAATTTATTAGCTCTAATTGCCCATGTGTATATCTTTCTATTGCTGCAATCCATACATTTAAAAATGAACAGAGGGTTAAATGGAATGACAGCGGCAAAAGGTAAAAATCATGGTAAATGTAACAAATGAGTGTTTCTCAGTGATTGTTTTCATTAGATTTACAGCTTTGCCATAATAAGTGATCACTTCTTTTAAGGAAATTAAATATACAATTATTATATTCTTCCTATAGAAATCCAGACATTCTGATACAGCTTTTCGGGCACCCCTAACCGTCCCCTCTCCATCCCAGGTCACCTGTGATAATATTTAACAATATTCCTTATTGGACTTTAAAGGATATTTCAGAAGCTACAGTATGTACAGCCTTGAATATGTAGCTTTCATCTGTCAACGATCTGAGTTTTTATTATTTGTTGTTGTTTGGATGGTTTTACAAGTTTAAACTTGGATAGAAAACATTTTCTCACTGCTAGAAATTATAGATGTCATTTCCTTTTTTTCAGCTCTTTCAGAAAATGTCAGTATGTCTTCTTTTTAAAATTAATTTGATATACCATAAGTAATGCTTACCCAGAGACCTGTGCTTTTTGAGTCATTTTGTGTTCACAACAAAACTATATTATTGAATTTTATAGTTCTCAAGTTTTAATAAATGTCCAGTATGTAATGCTTTATCAGGAATTTGACCTTTTAACTAATCGATCTGTTGATGTATTTCCCTTTTTTCTGCACACCTATTTAAGATAAAGTTACATACATAGTAGAAATTTACTAGATTAGCGAGTGAATTTATAAGAAACTTTGTTTCTCTATCAGGTTATATTTTTAAGTGAGAACAGTAGAAACCTTTTTGTGTATTTTTCTTAGGCAAAATATATTTTTTTTAATGTTTGTTTATTTTTGAGAGAGAGAGAGAGGACAGAGCATGAGCAGGGGAGGAACAGAGAGAGGGAGACACAGAATCTGAAGCAGGCTCCAGGCTCTAAGCTGTCAGCACAGAGCCCGACGTGGGGCCTGAACTCATGAACTGTGAGATCATGACCTGAGCCTAAGTCGGCTGCTTAACTGACTGTGCCACCCAGGTGCCCCTCTTAGAGTATTTCTACCAAATACCTTCTTGGCATCTTCCATTCAAAAGAAATATTCAAACTTCCAGTATTCAAACTTTTCAAAATACTTCATTCAACAGACATTTGTGTGTGTCCAGTGTGCTCCAAGATTGTTCTAAGCACAGCAGTTAAAAACTAATTTTAAAGTTAATCACTTGCTTAAATAGATCCTTTTTTAAAAATACAATCATGCCACACAGACTTTTGTTAGTTTTACAAACGATGGGTTACTTTTACCGATACAAGTGCCAGGAACTATTATTAGTGTAGAGGGTCCAGAAACATAAGGGAGATTATCTGTACTCAAAAATCCTGCTACTCTGGTTAAAGGGGCAGACAGTGAGTTACACTGTGAAATGCTCATATTAGCAATGAGATGTGTGTGCAGAATCCCGCATGAGGCCACAAGAGGGAGCAGCTAACTGGAAAAGCAGTGTGATAGGGAGTCATGTAATTAATCATCCAAAAAAGCCCCCTTTTAAGGATGTCTTTCTCCTGGCTGTCAACCGCTCTTAACCCTGGGCCATCTTTGATCTTGCTGGAAATCAGATTTGCCCAGTTCAAGAGTTGGCCAGACAAAAGAATGGTAGAGCATTTCAGCAAGGGGTCCTGGCACGTACAGCACACACAGTGGCATAAAACACATATGAAATCTTGAAGATCGAAAAATTCAAGGTGGAGATATAGGGGATTTTAGAAGGTGAATTTGAGATGTAGATTTTAGCCAAATTATATGATGTACTTACAATTGGGGGCAGCGATCCCTAAACGTTGGAGAGCCAAGGTGTTCTTTAAAATAACAAGGTCAGATGTATATATATATTTTAATTTTTAATGTTATTTATTTTTGAGAGAGAGAGTGTGAGCGGGGGAGAGACAGAGAGAGAGGGCTCGAACTCGTGAATCATGAGATCATGACCCGAGCCGAGGCCAACACGTAACCAACTGAGCCACCCAGGCGCCCCTGAGATGTATTTCTTTTTCTTTTCTTTTTAAAAAAATTTTTTTTAATGTTTATTTATTATTTTTGAGACAGAGAGAGATGGAGCATGAACGGGGGAGGGTCAGAGAGGGAGACACAGAATCTGAAATAGGCTCCAGGCTCTGAACTGTCAGCACAGAGCCCGACGCGGGGCTCGAACTCACGGACCGTGAGATCATGACCTGATCTGAAGTCGGACGCTTAACAGACTGAGCCACCCAGGCGCCCCCTGAGATATATTTCTTAAGAGGAAATTCTGTTGATAGCGTGGACATTGGATTGGAGAGAGATTGATGCCAAGAGAAAAACTTTGTGATAAATTCCTAAAATAGGGATTTTTTTCAGATGGTTAATTATTTGCCTGCCTGGCATATGAATTTATTTTTTATTGAATGCCGAGTAATTTATAATTTAAAAATCCTGTAAAACACTCCACGATCAGCCAGCATTACTAGCTCTTCTATTTGTTACTGTGTTTTTTCCAACAGGATGTGTTTCTTAGTCTCAGGGATACTTCTGCTAAAATGAGAGTTTGTTTGAATCTATTTCTATTAAGTCTGTAGAATTTCTTTTTTTGTTGTTGTTTGACAGTTCGAATCCGTCATAAATCACCTTTAGAGTTCCGTAAGTCCAAATTAATTAAACTCAGATTTGTGATATGCTGCATTGGTGCTTATTTCTGTAATTGATCATTATAAAATTGATGCAAAGAGTGATCACTGAGATCCCTGATCTGTTTAATGCATCGACTTCAGCAGTATGTGTTATCATGGGAAAATTCACTTTGTAGTTGGAAATAATTCCTTATTTACTACTTCAACTCTTTGAACTATAGTTCCCATTTCTCTTTCTTTTATGCTTCTTTTCCTCTGTGCTTTTGTGTGGTGTTCAGATACTTCGCTTAACCGATAAGTTATTTTAACTATTAAATTTCATATGTATACATTTTAAGAAACGGTTCAGTGTATAAATAGGAAACATTCGTAGCTGTCTAAAATATTCTTCCTGGTTTCTGCGTGCTAATGTGGCAACCTTTCTTTGCTTTTGTTTTTATGTGTATTCAGAATACTATCGTGGAAGCTTCCATTCAGCTTCCTCCTTCCCTTTTCTCACCAAAGCAAAAAAGGGAAGTCAGACCAACTGATGACTCTCTCTACAAGCTTCAACTCCTCGCGTTCCGCAACGGAAAGCTTTTCCCAGCCACTGGGAATTCAACAAATTTGGCTGATGATGGAAAACGGCGTACGGTGGTTACCCCAGTGATCCTCACCAAAATAGGTTTGTTACGTAGGCATATGTTACCCTGGAGTTGCTGGACAATGTGACTTTAATGATACACTGTACCTGAAAGTGCTTAATTCTGTTCCTTCTCATTTTAATGAGTCACTAGTGAAAAAAGACACTGCAGAGTACCCATTAGAGTGTAAGTTGACATTTTATTGTTTATGAAGTTTGTTTCAGAAATATTGTTATTTCCCGTTTCCTCCAGATGGTGTGAATGTAGATCCCCACCACATCCCTGTTAATGTGACACTGCGTCGAATCGCGCACGGAGCAGATGCTGTGGCCGCCCAGTGGGATTTCGATTTGCTGAATGGACAAGGAGGCTGGAAGTCAGATGGGTGCTATATACTCTACTCGGATGAAAATATCACCACCATGCAGTGCAACTCCCTTAGTAACTATGCAGTTTTAATGGTACGGCAGTTGTTAACTTTATGCACATAAACACTAAATTTCCTCATTTTTTTCCCTTTGTGTAGTTAAATGAAGATTTTTTAAAAAGAACTTTTAACATAAATTGTTACCTGTAGTTAAGGGGTGATACTTGGTGTAATTCTGAGTTTAAAGGGAAATTAAGTTACTACGAAATGCAGTGTGTGGGATTGAATTTGGTTACAGGGATTTTCAGTAAACTTTATAAGTGAGACAGTTCAACTAAACTTTGACCTTCTGAAAATTTGGAGACATTTGGGTCTATACAGTCTAACTCTTCACCAGGAAAGAGTGACTCATTTGCCCAGAGATACACAGTGGATAGTGAGGGATTTTCCTTTTTTGCCATCGTGCACCTTCTTCCACTATACATCATAATTTTTAGACTCTTCAATTTAGAATAACAGTGGCAGTTTCTGTTTAGTTACTGTAACTGACGGTATTGACACAGTTAAGGCCTTTTCACTTTTAATGCTAATTAAGCTGCTGTTGTTTTCTGTTACTTACCACTGTTCCTACCTGTCAGTCTTTGGTAGCCAGTTTCTTTAGTCTCAGAGAAACTAAAATGTATGGATGTATATCGATGTGTATATGAATGTGTAGGAACAGGTCTTATTATTAGTGACTTACCTAAGTGAGTCGGATTCCTGAGCTGATAATTGTGAAATTAGCCATGCTATTTGTATTTTTTATATTAAAGTATATAAATGGAGTAGTACACATGGATTTGGAGAACAGTAGAAGGAATTACTTACGAATCTGAAAGGCATTTCCAAGAAGTCATACAGGACTAGCCTGGGAGTGAGGAAGCTTATGTTTATGTTCCTGCCCCCAGCTCTGAATCTGTTATCTAGACAATATTTTATCAAAGCTGAGTGATCTCGAAACGTGATATATCTTTAAAAAAATTTTTTTTAATGTTTATTTATTTTTGAGACAGAGGCAAAGCATGAGCAGGGGAGGGCAGAGAGAGAGGAAGACACAGAATCTGAAACAGGCTCCAGGCTCTGAGCTGTAAGCACAGAGCCTGACACGGGGCTTGAACTCATGAGCCGTGAGACCATGACCTGAGCTGAAGTCGGATGCTTAACCGACTGACCCACCCAGGCACGCCGAAACATGATATATCTTAATTTTTGTAAATTCTTCTTTTCTTAACAAATGTGCATTTACCACTAGAAGTGATCTTGAAGCAAGCTTGAAATAGGATAAATTTTCCTGAACTCCTTGTTTGTTTTTTTCTTTGTACCTCTGCTAAGCATATACTTACCCAGTAGCTGGTCAGACATGTAGAGGAGTGACTATATTGTTCAGCAGGGCGTAAAGATGGTCTTTCAGTGACCTCCATTAATATGTGGGTTATTTAGCTTGGCTGACGGTGGATAGAGTCTACACTAGTCAGACTCAGCCATATTTGTTTAAGTCATTGATCCTTTTCTTGTGCATGGTTCTTGTTGATAAGTTTAGGCTTCTGACAAATAGAAGATGTTTGATGTCTGTAAGTCTGGTGTCTGTAAGTTCACATTTTATTATTTTGTAGTAACCTTTCACATTAAAGCATGAAGCATTAATTAACGTATGAAGCACTTTCTTTCACTTTTAAAGTGTTGTCATTCAGGTTTTGATTATAAAATAACATGAAACTAGAAAGTACTGGAGGAAAAATACTAGAGATACAGCATTGTCTGAACTTTATATAATAATCAGAAAAAGTTGGGTAAAATAAATGAAACAAAACACACACAAAAGGCATTTTATAAGCTTCACTGTTAATGACATGATACTGCACGTGTGAAACTTTTATTTTTACTTAATACTAGTTTAAAGCATCTATTTTTAACTTCCTTAGTTGTTCTTCTAAACTATTTAAATTGGTATAATCCTTTTCTAGAAAGAATAAGCTATTTTATCTTTCATGCTTTTCATCTTTTAAAAAATGTAATACACAGTTCTTATTTAAAGCTAAAATACAGTATTGAGATATTTTTCTATTTTCACAGAATATCCCTTTCTTTTGCTTTTTAAAAATATAACTGTGCCATCTAGAGGCTGCAAAGTGAAATGTATCTGAAATTATTGACAGAATTATAATAAAGTTAGTATATGGGATTTTTAGAGTTGCTAATTAAACATAAAGGCAGAGCTAATTAAATTATACCTATTCTTAAGTAAATATATGTTCTAAGATAAAAGTGGTGTCTTCAAAATAATGGAAGGCAGCATCTTTTTTCCTTACCTGACACTATTTTGAATAATAGATAAAATCCTATTTTTCTTGAAAACTGTCTTAAAATACATGGCTTTATATAGAAAATCTAAATTCCTAATTCGGCATTAAAAATCTTTTTTCTGATCTGGTTTTAAATAACTTTGTATTTAAAAAAATGAGACAGAAAGAATATATTGGTTTGCAAATCTGGAATAGATACCGTAGTTTGATTTAGTAGATGTCCTGTGGTAACCAATCATGTCTATCCTCAGTCTTGATGGGAGAGAAAAAACTTACATAGAAATTGGGTTTGTTGGAATTATATGATCCGAAAAACAGGAATTGAGGCAGGAAGATTCCTAGAAGTTGGGGTGAGTAGGAGACAAAAAAACCTGAATAGCCAGGAGGCGATGAGTAGGGTCAGACAATTTACATAGCACTTAATACTTTAGTCGGTGATAGGCACAAAAATGTGTAATAACCTCAGTGCCTTGATTCCTTTTTGTTACCGTATTCACACAGAAATACATGAAACTAAAGAGTACTCATTTGTTTTTACGTCTTTCTAGTGCAGGTTTGAATCTTTGTTTATATAAAACTTGCTGAATGAAAGCAAACTACAGCTTTGTCTACTCTATAACTGAATGTGAATGTTAGCACCGTTGGGTTTTTTTTTCTTTATAATTCTTAAATAGGTTCTACATTCACACAGATCAAGTGTTTTGATTATTTCTGCACATTAACGTAGAGTGAAAACTTGACCTCCACCCCTCTCCCCCATCACAGTCATTCTGCACCAAATAGGTAACCTGTCACTAATAAAAGTTTCTTTCCTGTTGTTGAAGAGATGTTCATGTATGTTGAAACAAAATGAATAGGTAGTCCTCTTTTCTTCCATTTTTACATGAAGGTGCATGCTGCAAATGTTGTTTCAGGCCATGCTTTTTTTCTGTGTCTCTAATGATGATGATGATGTCCATGGAACAATTTATCTTATAATAAAGATATCTTTATGATGATACCTTAGGATGATATGATTCTGGTGGCTAATTTTCATTAAGTGCTCATGTATTGGGCATTCTTGTGAAGTCTTTACATGCATCAACTTATTTGGTCATCAGAGCTACCTCACAAGGTCTAATACTATTATCATTACCCCCAGTTGACAGATGGAGAACCTGAGGCATAGCAAGGTTAAGCACCGCCCAACTTGATAAAGTTAGTGTCGCAATTGAGACTTGAATTCAGAGTCCAGAAATCTGTGTTCTTAATTGCTCTACTAAATCTCCTTTCAGAAATCTTTCTATATCTTCCTCATTCTTTTTTACTGTTGAATATTATTTATGCCCCTACCATGATTTATTTAGGTATTCCTCTCTTGTTTCTAGTAATTGCCGTGCACGATATTAGTTTGCACATTTAATAGAAAATCTGCAGGATAAATTTTCTAAAGTGGGATTGGTAATCAAAGGGGACCAGTTGTGTTCCGTGGAGGTATTGGGCAGAGTGCACAGATAGATCTGAAGTGTCTGGCTTAATGATATTTTTATGTGAATATGCACATTTGGCTACCATCAAGATCAAGATTTTTGCTCGAGCACTTGTTAGCTCTTCTATGCTTCTTTTTAGTTAATCCCACCATCATCTCAAGAGGTATCCCCCCACCCCCTTATGTCTATCACCATAGATCAGTTTTGCCTGCTTTTCAGCTTCATAAAATGAAATTTTACAGCATGTACTCATTTATATCTGATGCCTTTCCCATCATTACATCTATGAAATGCATCTTTGTTTTTACATATGGCAGCAGCATATTCTTTTTCATGCTACATAGTTCTTTGGAGGAAAATACCAAAACTTGTATGTTCTACTCTTTATGGGCATTTGAGCTGTTGCTAGTTTCAGGCATTCAAAGCAAGCTGCTACGAGTATTCACATACTTGGTTTTTGGCAGACAGAGGCAGTCAGGAGTGGGATTACTGGATTGTATGTACCCGTATATTTAGCTTTGGTAGCTAATGCCATGCAGTTAACCAGAGTGGTTATTTTGGTTTATAGTCTCACCAGTAATGAGAGTTTTCGTTGCTCCACATCCTTGCCAGTGGTTGGTAGTGTTAAGTCTTTAATTTTAGCCTTTAGTGGGGGTATTATGATGTATCTTTGTGGTTTTAATTTGTCGTTCTCTGTTGACTAGTGATGCTGAGCACCTCTCCATTTTCTTGTTGTGAGTTTGGGTATCCCTTTATTGTGAAGTTCTTGCTCAAATCTTGCCTCTTTGTTTTCATTATCTTTGGCTTTTATTTTTCTCATTCAGTTTTATTGAGATATAATTGACATGCAACACTGTGTAAGGTGTGCAGCATGACTAGACTTCCATATATTATGAAATGATCACCACAGTAAGCTTAATGAGCATCTGTTATCTCATATAGAAACTAAAAAAAGAAAGAAAGGAAAGTTTGAAGCTCTACTCTCTCAGCAGCTTTCAAATATACTGTTCAGTAGTGTTATCTTATAACTGGACGTTTGTACCTTTTAACCATCTTCAGCTGTCCTCCCTCCTTCCATGCTCTGCCTCTAGTAACCACAAAAATGATCTCTCTCTGTGAGGTTGGTTGGTTTGTATTTTGTTCATTTATATTGCTTTGTTTGTTTTTAAGATTCTACATATAAATCTTGCCTATTTTTAGTTTGGTATCTGTTTTTTTCTTATGATTTATAGGAATTGTTGATATGAATTGTGAATAGGAGCTCTTTGTTGGATTTATGTGTTTAAAATGTCTTCTCCCAGGGGCTCCTGGGTGGCTCAGTCGGTTGAGCGTCCAACTCTTCATTTCGGCTCAGGTCATGACCTCATGGTCTGTGATATCGACCCCCGCGTCAGGCTCTGCACTGACAGCACAGAGCCTGCTTGGGATTCTCTCTCTCTCTCCCTCTTTCTGCTCCTCCCCTCCTCGTGCATGTGCTCTTTCTCTCAAAATAAATAAATAAAATTAAAAAAAAAAGTATTTTCTCCCAGGGCATGCATGCCTTAATGAGTTTGGGCTGTTGTAACAGAATACTGTTTATATAAGCAACAGATTTCTCACAGTTCTGGAGGCGAGAAGGCCAAGATCAAGGTGCCAGCAGAGTCAGTGTTTGGTGAGGGCCTGCTTGTTGGTTCATAGATGGTGTCTCACATGGTGGAAAGGGCAAGGAAGCTGTCTGTGGTCTCTTTTATAAAGGTGCTAATCTCAGTCATGAGACCACGATCCTGTCCTAATCACCTCCCAAAGACCCCACCTCCTAATACCATCAAATTGGGAATTAGGATTTCAACATATGGATTTGGGAGGGGTGCAAGCATTCAGTCTTTAAAAGCGACTTTTTCCTTTTTCTTTTAATGTTGTCTTTTTATGTACAGAGTTTCTTAATTTTTCTAAAGTTTTGCTTTTTATAGTTAGTGCTTTTTATTTCCTCTTTTAAAAAACTCTTCCTATCTCAAGATTATGAAGATACTCTTTGTTTTCTTTAAGAAGCTTTAATGTTTTTTATCTTTTACATATAGGTCCATGATTTCGACTGGAATTGACCTTTGTATATGGTGTGAGGTAGGGGGAGCCTTTTTGTTCCATAGGGGAAAAATTAAAAGCAGCATAGAAGTCATATCCTTTATTAATTCTTCATTTTTTATTTTAGAGCCTCTTTTAAATTTTATTTTTGGTGAGCTTTTTAATACTTCTTTGTAGTCTGACAAACGGGATACCCTGTGGTATTTTCTTTGAACTTGATTCCATTCTTCAGATCATGGTGAGTTTACATAATTACAGATTGATAGTTAATCTTATACTTTTTTATTTTTTATATGAGGGAGACAGGGAGAACACAAGTGGGGGAGGGGCAGACAGGGAGAGAGATTCCCAAGCAGGCTCCACCCTGCCAGGGCAGAGCCTGATGTGGGGCTGGAACTCACAAAAAGATCATGACTTGAGCCGAAACCAAGTCAGATGCTTAATTGTCTGAGCCACCCAGCTGCCCCTATAATTACTCTTATTAATATAATGACAATGGATTATTTAAAACTGCCAGTGACTTTATATTTAGTAAGTCTTGGGCTAGAAGTAACATGCAAATGTATGAATCTATTTTTATCAAGTTAACAAAGATTTTCAAAAACTCTTCTTCTTCCCTTTATTTGGGTCCTTAATCATCATCTTTGTGTGGGGTTTTTTTGTTGTTTTTTTTGTTTTGTTTTGTTTTGTTTTTTTGGAACACCTTCAGGTGTTTGGATACCTTCTGCCTGCTCTGGCAAAGTTAGCTTCTATGAAAAACTATACTTTTCACTTCCTTTCTCCATTATTTTCTTAAAATTTGTACTGTAAAGAGTGAACAGTATCACTCTGATGGTCTGTTATGTACACTTGCAAATGTTGAGTTTTTCTCTCCTCAAAGGTACCTCCTGGTGGTCATATATTTGGGTGGTGTATTAGTGATCTTTGTGCTATTGTATCACAAAGCTTATGTATATAACTGAAAATAATTTTAATTCAGATTTATATTTTGTTGCTTTAGATATTTAACTTCTATACTATCCTAATCTCCTCAGTTGTCTCAGTAGTCTTATATTCTTGTATTTTAATGCCATCAAGATAGGAGGATTTCTTACCTTATTTTGTTTCCTTTATACCTGACATCTGTAAATCATGGTGGCCCAGAGCAGTCAGCTGCTTTTTTTAAATGGTTATATACTAAGTGGTTCATAAGTACCTGCAGAATAGCCTCAATTTCTCCCTTGGCCCTCAAAGCCTAAAGTTAACTGTTTACTGCCTGGCACTTTATCCCTTTCCTTGGTCAGTCTCTCAGCAGGAGTTCTTTTCCATTTGGGCAGGTCAGTTCGTTGTGATCATCAAAAATGCCCCAGTAGGGCACCTCTGGGTGGTTCAGTCAGTTAAGTTGTAAGATCAGATCCCCATCTCGCAGTTTGTGAGTTCGAGCCCTGTGTCGGGCTCGGTGCTGATGTGCGGAGCCTGCTTGGGATTCTCTTTTTCCCTTTCTTTCTGGTCACACCCCCAACTCCGGCTCTCTGTCTCTCAAGATGCGTAAATATGCCCCAATAGAAGCAGTGCCCTGTGAAACTGGTGACGGTAGCACCTGTGCCTTTCTCTAGCTATAACTTGGAATTATAAGAGTCTTTGCCCTTTATTTCAGCCTCTAGTTTCTTTCATCTACTGTGTTTTATTTACTTGGCTTTTGAAAATACTAATTGCTTTTATTTTTTAAATTTTATTTAAAATATTGTTTGTTTATTTGAGGAGAGAGAGGGTGGGGGAGGGGCAGAGAGAGAGACTCCCAACCAGGCTCTATGCTGTCAGCACAGAGCCCGACCCAGGGCTTGATCTCACAAACTGTGAGATTGTGACCTGAGCCAAAATCAAGAGTCAGACGCTTAACTGAGCAAGCCACCCAGGCTCTGCAGTGCTGGCTTTTAAATGTAATTACTATACACGGTATATTTTGAGAACTGAATTGGAAGTTTGAAGTTTCATTAGCTATTTAAAAAAAAAATTTTTTTTTTATGTTTTTATTTATTTTTGAGACAGAGAGAGACAGAGCATGAGCAGGGGAGGGGCAGAGAGAGAGGGAGACACAGACTCTGAAGCAGGCTCCAGGCTCTGAGCTGTCAGCACAGAGCCTGACGCGGGGCTCGAACTCATGGACCGTGAGATCATGACCTGAGCCGAAGTCAGATGCCCAACTGACTGAGCCACCCAGGCTCCCCAAAGTTTCATTAGCTATTATGCAGACACCTGTGTTGTTACTCTCAACAAGGCCCATGGATGGCACGTTTCCATGCCCCCCGCTGGCTCCTACCCAGACCTTGCCAGGTGATTGGTGGTGTCTTCACTGTATAGTGGGGTAACTCTTCCGGAATCACGTAGCCAGCACGTAAGTGGGGACGTGTTACTGAACGTTTCCTAGAGGAACGTACAATGAGTGGTGCACGGAAGGAGTCTGAAGACCAAACCCTGGCTGCTGAAAGCTTATCTTTAGTTATTCATCGTGCACTGGAATAGTAGTTTCCTGTAGAAATGAAGAAGAAACGTGTCTGCTTTTACTAGCATCTAACTGGCTCTCGTTGCCCCAGTGTGTTTTTGAGTTTTCCCATTGATATTCTGGACTTGTGGCAAAATGTGAACACACTGAGGCCCTGTGCTATTGACTAATCTCGTGGGCATCTCGCAAGGGCTGGTTGCTCAGACCTTGTGGCCATAGGACTTTTCTCTTGTATTTTCTCTTTTTGGTACTTAGTTTACAGCCTGTCAGCTCTCGAGGGCTGGGACTGTGTTCCGCGGTTCGCTGAATACCCGGGGTTTGGCACAGCTCCTGGCCGTGGCGGGTACCCAATTAACGTTTGTCAAATAAATAGATGAATTGCAGGTTTGAGACTCATCACAGCGTAGTGGAACACTCAGACTGGAATTCAATTTCCCTTGTTGCATCTCCAGTTTCTTATTAACTGTGATTTTTGTCAGGCCCTATGAGCCTCTGTTCATCATTTGTTACGGTGAGGGGCTTGTTAAGGTGTTCTGATAAGATCTTTTTAGATCCATAATTGTATTGTGTCGGCTTCCCATTCTTCTGTGGGAAAATTTGCCCCCTTTTCCATCTAGCTTTTCTGGATGTGTCCGGCACCTTCAGATTAAAGATGTGTTTCCTGTGAACTACTTCCTGCATCCAGCTGTCATTTTGTAGCCTCCAGAGTCTGTCTAGAAGGATCATGTGGTGACAGGATCTGGTGACTCTACAGCTTGGACTTCTACAACCCTTATTGTCTGGCATGGTGGCTGTGGCCGGCACGGAAGCCACGTTCCCAGCCTGTTTTGGTCCTTTACGAGGAAGAAGCCTTATGTGTCTACTGTTTTCATTGTAGTGGGGGCACTGTCTGCATCGTGTTGGAGAACACAGACTTGGCAGCCACGTTCTCTTGGACCTAATCCTCACGGAACTTAACCTCTCTGCTCCTCAGTTGTTCAAACTATAAAATGGGGCCCGTGATTTGTGTACCTCATAGAGTTAACTTGCTGTGAGGTGCTGCCCTAGTGCCTGGATTATCATAAATGCCAAATGAGTGATTTGCCGTTATTTTACGGTATTGATTTTTGAGCTCTTCGCTCCCAAAACCGTGTTGCCTTTACCGTCCTCAGACGTTGTTGTGATCTGATCGTGCATCCCTCTCCCCTGTGACTTGCATTTCTTCATGGGCAGGACCCATGTCTGACCCCTGTGTCCCCAGCGCCTTACACGGTGTTTAGTCCACTTGTGTTTGCTGGCCTTGGAGCTAAGCTTGCCTGCACAGGTTGGGAACGTCTGTCTGGGCTTGGCTGTCTCGGAGGTACTGCTGGGCTGTGCCTTATCACAAGGCTGCTGCTGTCTGTCACCCTTGTAGCAAAGTCAGTATGCAGATTTGCAAAGCCGACGTAGAACAAGGTACGTGTGTGCGTGTATGTATGTATGCATGTGTGTGTGTACACATACACACATACACGAACACAGCCTAAGTGCACACACCGTAGTAGTTTACACGGTGGGAGTCAGGCAGAGTAAGGTGTGAGGAAAACAGCATGAAACATTGGTCCTCGAATAAAATGAAGACATCATAAAGGTCAGAGTGTTTTAGTCTCTGGAGAACATCTCCGCATGTCCAGAACAGTGCTCCCAGAATGGTCCTTCCTTTTCTCCCCCCAGGATTTGACGGGATCTGAACTCTACACCCAGGCGGCCAGTCTTCTGCACCCCGTGGTTTACACCACCGCTGTCATCCTTCTCTTGAGCCTCTTGGCGGTCATCGTCAGTTACATATACCATCGCAGGTAAGAAGGGGAACTTGGTGAATGGAGGACTTTGACTTGGAGGGTGTTTTTCACCTTGAATGAGGATAAAGCTGAGTTTTAACACCGTGCTATCCTTCCAAAGTAAGAGCAGTTCCTTGAGAACGCATCAAGCCTCCTTCATTTCATGCAGTTTGAGACATAAGTAATTAGTCCATGCGGTGGTAAATTCATCTTTTATAGCATCCAGTCTGTTTGTATCTGGGAAAGAACATGGGAGGGATGTGTTGGAGGCGGGGAGGTGAGGCTTGGGGACAACCGTGGGTGAGGGGAGCCGGAGGCCTCTTACCCGTAGCCGTGTCGTCCAGCTCCAGACTGTGGTGGTATGTGTGTTTTATGACTTTTTGCAGGTTGCGATATTCTTTATTTTAAAGATGGCATTTGTAAGAAAGTTTGTGGCATTTCAGTGTGGGATATGGTTTCTGTTAATTGGAGGCAGAGCTACAGAAACTTTTATTTTATGGTAGGAACTAGAGGGATTCGCTAAGCAAAAATTCACTTCACAAGAGGTTTTGCCAGAATGTATTTTCCTTTTTAAGCTGGACATATATGGCATTTCTTGACATTTAGTTAAGAAACAAAAGGAGATTTTGATGTTAAAAAAAGAAAGATTTCAGCATTTTGTTACGAAAGGCCAGGAAGAAATGCACTGGGCATTTAGACGCGTTATCCTAGTAGGTCAGAAAAAGTAGAGATTGGCACCTTGCAGAAACCTCTAGGAAGCAAACAAGTAATCCCGCCGTCAGAAGACATCATAACTAACAGAAGCCCAGATATTTCTTATTATGGAGAATTTGTTTAGCCTTTCGTGGGTGCAGTAGTTCCATAAACGACTTGTCTCTTTTGGTCATAAAGTTAAATGTTAAGACACTGTATTGACTTAAATGTCTCAAATCCTGTGTGTGTGTGTGTGATAGTGTATGTGTTCTAAGTAAAATGTTTAAGCATGAAACCTTTACATCTGGCCTTTTGTGTTGGTGGAATTGCTGACTTGTGGATGAATATCATAGTATCCTGCTTCACATGGACTAGCCTGAATATTAATGTTTCTTTCTTTCAACAGTCTGATTAGGATCAGTCTCAAGGGCTGGCATATGCTTGTGAACTTGTGCTTTCATATTTTCCTGACCTGTGTGGTCTTTGTGGGAGGAGTGACCCAAACCAGAAATGCCAGTGTCTGCCAAGCGGTAAGTCAGAATGAAAAACTGGAATGGGAAAAAAATACTGGTATTAGAAAGTAATTTCATGTTTTATTAACTTGTAAAAGGAAAAAATGCTTCTTCAGGTTGTTTTTTCTTTAACGAAAGTTAAGCCAAGTGTCACTTACCAGATTTCAGGTTTTGAACTCTTAGTTCACAATTGAACACATGACTTAGGGAGCTTGTCTCTTTATCCTTGGGAATTCATTGCTACTTGTTATGTCTGTTATGGTGGCAGACATCTAATTTTAAAAAATTATAAGACCCTGACTTCAGCTAAGAGAAAAGTGTGTTTTCTGACAGTAGAGTTTTAAAAGTTATTTCACCTATTTATGACAAAAATAGGAACTTCAAAAAGATTTAACTGGAAGATATAAAAATCAGAAACTTGTGAGGTGTGGTAAATATGAAAAATTTAAAAAATATTCAACTTTTGGGGCTCCCGGGTGGCTGAGTCAGTTAGGTGTCCGATTTTGGCTCAGGTCATGATCTCGCGGCTCGTGGGTTCGAGCCCCCCATCGGGCTCTGTGCTGGATCATCAGCTCACAGCCTGGAGCCTGCTTCAGATTCAGTCTCTGTCTCTCTCTGCACCACCCCCTCTCTCTCAAAATATAAATAAGCATTAAAAAAGCATGTTTAAAAATATGCAACTTGTAACTTCAAATAAGTAAATTATTATATGTAAGCTTAGTACAGTATTCTTGTAGGATAAGTATAAAAAAAAACCAAAATTATTCAACATATGAATAGACCTAAAATTCTCCGTATTTCCTATATTTGCATATTTTTTTCTGTATACATGATAGCAAGTGGTGCCATATCGTAATTAAGAGTCACACTGCCTGGATTTGGATCTCAGGTTTACTGTTTACTGTTTTGATGGACAGTTTATTTAACGTTTGTTTTTTTAAGTTTATTTATTTATTTTGAAAGAGGCAGAGCAAAAGCAGGGGAGGGGCAGAGAGAGAAAGGGACAGAGGATCGGAAGTGGGCTCCATCCTGACAGCAGAGAGCCCTATGTGGGGCTTGAACTCACAAATTGTGAGATCATGACCTGAGCCAAAGTTGGACACTTAACAGACCAAGCCACCCAGGCACCCCTAACTTTGTCTGTTAATTGCAAAAAAACATATAACAAAAAGATACACCCTCTTCACAAACTTTTAAGTGTACAGTTTAAATATAAGTACAATGTTGTATAGCAGATTTCTACAACTTTTTCATCTTGCATGACTGAAACCTGTTTTAGCATGACTAAAATGCTGTATCTGTTAAACAGCAACTTCCTGCTCCCCTCTCCTCCCAGCTCTGGGCCACCTCTGTTTCACTTTCTGCCTCTATGAGCTTGACCACTTAGATACTTCATCCAAATGGACTCATGCAGTATTTATCCTTCTGCAACTGACTGGCTCATTTCACTTCGTGTAAAGTCCTTCAGTGAGGTTCATGCATGTTGTAGCATGGGATAGGATTTCCTTCCTTTTTATGGCTGAATAGTATTCCATTGTATGGACGCACCACATTTTCTTTATCCATTTACCAGTTGATGGACATGTAAGTTATTTCCATCTCTTGGCTGTTGTGAATAATGTTACAGTGAACATGGGGGGTGCAGATGTCTCTTTAAGATCCTGTGATTTCAGTGTTTAGCTTTTCTGTGTTTCAGTTTTCTCACCCATAAATTGGGGATAATAATTGAGTTATCAGATTATGTGATTATTTATATACGAAAAATCCTACAGTAATTCACAGATAAATTATTTGAAGTAATGGGAAGGTTTAGCCAAGGGGGAACATACAGGAGTTTGATGCTAGCTTGCAGAAATAGAACTCTGAGAAAACATAATTAATGTGAAGGTGCCATTTATGTGGCATCAGAGAATATCAGGTACCAAGAAATAATAAAAGATGTTCGCGATTTACAGGCAAAATTGTAATAAAGTATTAAAGAAGACCTAAGTAAATGGAAAGGTATACTAGGCTGAAGGAGAGGTAGTTTTAATATCAGAAAAGTGGTGGTTCCTCTGAAATTAATATATACATTAAATAATTTTTTTTACGAAACTCAGTAAGATGGTTTTTAAATCTACATTAAAAGCAAAGGACCGAAGATAAAGATAGCCAGGACTTATCTGCACGGGAAGAGTAGAGCGAGAAGACTGCCCTTCTGATCATCAGAGCTTGTGAGGCTCTTGTCATGAACACCGAGGCATTTGGTGTAGGGAGAAGGACACAGACCAGTGCAAGCAGAAGGGAGACCCCAAGGCAGACCCATGTGGAACTTTGGTGTGAGACTGAGGCTGCACGCCTCATCAGTTAGGGAAAGAGAGACCTCTGCAGTAAAATAAAAAGGAGCTGGGAAAATCCACGTGGAAAAACATTACAGTTGTGCCTTATAAGATGTCAGTTCTGGGTGGATTAAAAACTAACATGGTCAAGCCAAAATGCTAAAATTCATAGTGGGAAATATCACCATTCTTGGGATAAGGGATTTCTTAATTATGACACTAAAAGGCATTGACTAGAAGAGAGATAATTGTAACTGAATTAAAAATAAGAGCTTTTGTTAAGATTCCTTAATGAAAGTGGAAGGACAAGCTAACAAATTGGAAGACGCTGTTCCTTTTTTTGTTTGTTTGTTTGTTTTATTTTTTTTTTACTCTCAATTTGGTTAACATACAGTCTAGTCTTGACCTCAGGAGTAGATTCCTGTGATTCGTCACTTACATACAACACCCAGTGCTCATCCCAACAAGTGCTTTCTTTAATGCCCATCACCCATTTTGCCCTCTCCCCTGGCCTCCACCCCCCCCCCATCAACCCTCAGTTTGTTCTATTTAAGAGTCTCTTATGGTTTGCCTCCCTCTCTGTTTTTATCTTATTTTTCCCTCCCTTCATCTGTGATCATCTGGTGAGTTTCTCAAATTCTACATGAGTGAAATCCTAGGAGACCTGGAAGACATTCTTCTTAATACATACCACCGAAAGGACATTAGGATAAAAAATACATTAAAAACTGTAATCAATGAGAATGTCCCAACCGACCCAGTAGAAAAAGTGGTGAGAGTGGACAGGCTTTTCATAGAGGAGAATGTATACACTGAGGGAGTCCGTATACACGGGAAGAGGTACTCAGCAGCATGGGTGGTCATGGAGATGCAAATTAAGACAATGCGGTAATATTTATGCCTTTTCCGTCAGCAGAAGTCAAGCCTGACACTGCTGGGTCATGAAGAACATGTGGGTCCACATGTTTTATACATAGTGGGTGGGAATGTAAGTGGATGATTTGGGGAGGCTTTGCCATCTGAAGTTAAACATGCACACACCTTGAGACCCAGCAGCCCCACTCCTGGAATCAGAGGGTGAGCTTGCCCGTAGGCAACAGGCACACGTGCGCGTGTGTACGTACATGTGTAGGAGTATACGCATGCACATAAATATTCATAGCAGCGCTGTGCACAATAGAAAAAACCTGGACGCAACCCAAATGCCCATCGGTGAGAGAGCGGATGAATAAACTGTGATATCATGCAGCAGTCAGAACTAATAAATGACAACAATGTGTAACAATATGGGTAAGTCTTAGGAACATAACGTGAAAAAATTAAGTCCCATAAATTACATCCACCCCGCCGTCTTTTTTTGTAAAGAAAAAAGTAATATGGGAACAGCTCGCTTTTAATGGAAATATGTAGATGTGGTAAAGCTGAGGAAGGAAGGCAAAGAGATGGTAAACATAAGGTATAGGGTGGTTACCTGGGGTGAAGGGGATTATGTTATTTGATACAGGTTTGATCAAGGTCTCACCTTTTGATCAAGATTCCTAGATGCTTGCAAACAGTAACTAATTAAATCAAAGCAGGCCATGCTTGGTCTCGTCATTAGAATGTGTCTTGAACCTAAGGCTGGCAATTAATCTAGTATTGTAGAGCTGACCTCTAACTGACAATAGGAGTGTGTATAAGAATCATGGAGAGGATTAAGGAACTCAGGAATACCTGGTATACAGAAGGTGCTCGTAGATAGTAGCTATTATTACTGCTGTCACTAGTGACAAAATCACCTCTCAGTTGTGCAGAATGTTTCTGTTGTAGGCCATTAGTATACATTGAGAAACAAACCTGATTGGAGCCTACGACAGGTCAGATAATGGGACTTGGGTCAACTGAATCCATGCACAGAAGATAGTCTCCTGTTTTCTCAGTCCTTCCCCGCTTCTGATTTTTCTTCATCTTGTTTGGGGGCCTCAGTTTTACTGTTACTGTTTGAGAGATACTGTCCCTCCCCTCCCCTCCCCTCATTATCATACGGTACTTATTACATTTCCATGATGCCTCTGAAACTTTGCAGTCGACTGGTGTTTACCTGTTTACTGACTCTGGACGCGATGCTCTGCAGGGGCAGGAATCCCCTGGATTTGATTCACCCGTGTTTATCCAGGGATCAGCCCAGGACCTGACCCAGAGTAGGTGATACTAGATGCTTAGCAAGTACTTCCTGGGTGAACGAACAGAAAAAGGCCTTTGTTTACAAATAGTAGAAAACATTCAACCCTGGAGCCATCCTGAGCATGGGCTGTTAGGAGCGTGCCCAGCACAAGCGGTGGTAGTGGTAGTCTCACTTTTGTCTAAAAATAGTCATTGTTTTCACAAAGCAGACACATTTATTTCACTAAGGAGATGAATAGAAAGAGGCCTTTGTGAAGATGACTGCCTTTCGTTGCCCTGAATGACATTTTATACCATTTCTAGAAAGAAAAGGAGATGAATTTGCATGGAGTTATCCGGGGCCTCTACACTGAAGGTCCATTACATAATTATTTATTTTTTAAAAAGGGAAAGGCAAGTCTTTAGATGTTTTCGTATGTCGTGTTCTTCTGTTTTTACAATGTTTTCCCCTTCTTCTATGAAAGACATTCTTGCTGCTTCTGACTCAGACATGCCTGGTTTTGCTTTGCTGTTGTGATAGTTCAGTTAGAAGCCAGCTGAGCGGGGGGGGTTGGTAGAAGGCGTGCAGGACTGGCCTGGGGTTCTGGACACTAGTAGGTAGGTTCAAATTCGGTGTCTGCCAAATGACTAGTATGACTACCCGCTTAACCTGGTAGGGACTTAATGCTTCTTCTGTACAATAATGGGTTGGGCTAATTAACTTAAATGATCATCAAGGTTCCTCCAGCGGAAACCCTAAGGTTCTAAAACGGAACCCTAAGGTGTACGTATCTTACATGCAGTTTGATATGTGTACCTGATCAATGTACTTTTATGTTTCTTATCTCCCTTTTTAGTGCTCATATATTTTATGAGCGGCAAGAACAGGTTCTAATATAGGTTCCACCCCACAGTGATTGGTTGAGGTTATTCAAGGTGCCACTAGGCACCAGCCAGGTCCTTCCCACTCTGTCTGTTCCAGGGGGTACCGTGGGTACATTCTACAGCCTTTTACTCTCTTTGGCAGAAGGAGTCGAAGGAGAATAAGAAGCTGAGTGACAGAGGAGCCAGGGCTGTTGACTCCCAGTTGGAAAGGTTCTGGGTTCTGGGTCATGATGCACTGCCGGATGATTGTTTGATAATTAATCTTCTGTCCTTGTTTCCCTGGTTTTCCTTAGAAAAGATTTGGCGGGATCTTACCTAAGTCCCCTTGTTCCTCTACCATTCCATCCATGATTTAATCTATTAAGCACAGTGCTGGCTGACCTTCTCTGGTGTCCTTTTGTATCTCTTATCTAGAGTTCTTCTGCAATGACACGTGAAATGCATTGGGGAAATTTAATCAGTGAATATTAAGAGAGTCGACTTGCCAACTACTGCAAATGTGTTATCTTAACTTTCATGTTAACCCTGGGAGGTACTTCTTACTCATCTATTTTATCAATACAGAAATTGAGTCGTAGGGATTTGAAACAGCTTGCCCCAAATCAAGGGCTGTTAGGTGGCAGAGGTGTGATTCAGATGCCAGTCTCTCTGACTCGGGTGGCCCTCCCCCCTCACCACTGTGCTTTACTGTTCAGTGAAGACACACAGCACAATAGAAGGGGCATGGGATTTGGAAGCCAACAGGTGTGGTTGGGACATTAGGAGGATAAATGGAAGCACGTACAAGTTGTCTAAATACGTTTTTTGGCACATAGCAGGCATTCAGTAGTGGGAACTATTATTATTTCGTATGTATTCATACATTATTATATGAATATTAAAGATAATTTTTTTGCACACTTGCTGTACATGCTGTAATATCTTAGGTTTACTGGTGGTTAAAAGCATGGTTGTTATAATGTTTGGTCTCTAGTTTGTGAGTGTGGTTAGGTAGCTTATATGTAAAGTGCAACTCTTTTTTTCTTTGTTTTTAAGGTTTTATTTTTTTATTTATTTTGAGAGAGGAAAAGAGAGAGGATCCCAAGCAGGCTTTGCAGTATCAGCACGGAACCTGACGTGGGGCTCGAACTCATAGCTGAAATCAGGAGTCGGACACTTAACCGACTGAGCCACACAGGTTCCCCTCAAGGGCAACTCTTTAGGATGATTATTTTATATCCATTTTACAGCTTTGGAAATTGATATCCTGAGATCAGGTGACCTCACTAATCATTTGCATGCCCTATAAATTAGATTACTTATTCCCAAACTTTACAAACTTTCCCCTTGTATTTCTAATTTTTTTTTTAATGGTTATTTATTTTTGAGAGAGAGAGAGAGAGAGTGTGTGTGTGTGTGAGCTGGGGGAGGGCAGAGAGAGAGGGAGACAGAATCTGAAGCAGGCTCCAGGGTCTGAGCTGTTAGCACAGAGCCAGACATGGGGCTCGAACTCAGGAACCACAAGATCATGATCTGAGCCGAAGTTGGACGTTCAAGCAACTAAGCAACCCAGGTGCCCCTCCACATGCATTTCTAACGCAAGTGGAAGAAATTTGACAGTGAGATTGTATTTCAAGGGTCTGATAGAGAGTACAGTAGGAAGTACCCCATTCCAAAAGCTAGGAATACCCTCTCTGCCAGTTCTCAGTCTCTCCTTTATTCCAGTTCTTGTGGAATATCAGGAGATTTGCTTCCATGATGGTTACTAGGAGACATCAGCCTCCTAAAATTCTGCTATTGGTAATATTTGACTGAAGGCTTCGGTAATTTCCAGCATGAATACTTCTGGAAATTTTGAAATGCCGTAGAAAACACTTCAAAATCTAAAGGTTGAGTTTTCCCTCTTGGATCTAAAACAAGAAAATGCTCCATCCTGCACCTCCTATGTTGAAAACATTTTTACTCCTATTTTTTAAACTTACTTCACAGCTCAGTCTTATTCTTCTGACCTCAGCATCACTCATAAAGCCTACCATTGTGATTTGGCTTGAATGTTTTGGTGTCTGTGTACCAAATTCATTTACACTATTTTTACTTCTAGTATTTGGTGTGACTCCAGATAGCTTAAGGTTTATTTTCTGCTTTTTGTTCCACTTTCCTCTGTAAATTTTGCTTTTACAGTACAGTCAGTAAAACTAATGGAAGCCAAGGAGCCACTCCTCTCCTTACAAAGAAAATCAATCTGAGTTTTCTCATTTGGCCGAGCTGGATCCAGCCTGCCGGCCCTTCCCAAGTCACCGTAAGGTTCAGGCTGGACAGTGACTACCTTCGTTTTTGTCCTGCAAAAGAAGACTTGGGTTTTCATTTACCAGATTTTGGCGCTCACTGGTTCACATTAAAATTTCTGGGCAACAATCTAAATGCATGTATTATTGACACAGGTTTGGTGATGGCAGTCAGATAGATTCTCTTGAGATCGGAGAGCCATCTTTTTAGAATGAAAAAATTTTTCTTGAAGATTTTCATTAATAGGATGTTACCTGTGATAATTGTTTACAAAGGAAACATTAAAATATGGTAGTTAGACAAGAAAGCTGAATTATGTCCTTGATGCCCCAGTGACACACTTATTTTTCTTAAAATGGATTTTAAGGCTTTCTTAACCCCAGTACATAGCCTCAACTAGAATTTGATCTTCAACTAGAGTTGCTTCACACTCAAGTCACATGGTAAACATACCCTCCATCACCCCTCTGAGGGAAGAAACATAATTAGTGTGACCATTACATGTGCTACAGTTACCTGCTCTTAAATGGGTACCTATTGTGTCTTAAATATTGTAACCATATAATCCCCACAAAATTGCTAGAGATGGTTATTGATAATCTTCCCACTCTTCAAATGAGGAAAATTAATTTAGAGAGGTGACATTATTTACTTAAAATCACACTCTTAATAGTAATACTTAAAATACAGGTACCATTTTTCTTGATTATTTACCATATGCCAGGCAATGTGCAAAATGCTTTATGTAGGCTCTCTTAGTTAGTCTCCTGCTACTTTCATATCTCTCTCCGTTTACCAACGAAGAAACCAATGTTTGAGATGTTATGTGACTCTGCTAAGGTATCATAGCAGGTAGGGGGTGGATCCTGGTTTTAAAACCAGGCAGAAGTTGTTGATTCTAGATCTCACCCTCTTAACCACCAGTGTATTACCTTGCTGTCTTACCGTCACCGTATATAGTAAATACTTCTGAATTAGAACAACTCCGTTCTGTCACACTAAAGCTTATTCTCTGTGTATTGTGACTTTCAGTCTCTGGTTACCCTTGCCTTCTACATTCTTCCTTAAAACGGGCCTTCGAAACTGAACTCTAATTTATGACATTGCATCCCTGACACACACACCTTTGGTTTAAAGATATTGAAAAGCCAATTCTGTGGTGTATGAAGGGTTTTCTTGGGTATAAATTGTACGTAGTGTGTGGGCCTCCGAGATCCAAATGTTGGTTTGTCTGTTAGGGGACATAACCCTCTGTCACATGTCTGTTAGGGTCCTCTGTTTGATTCGTGGGTAGAGGAACTGATCTTTAGAAGATACTGTCATACTGGTTTTGAATCATATTTTTGGAAGTTACTTACCGGTTATTTTTGGTAAACCTTGGTGGCAGCTACTACTGGGGAATTTTTTTTTTTCCTTTTAGCTTACATATAGTCTTCAATCTTCTTTCTAGATTGGAATAATTCTTCATTATTCCACTCTTGCTACAGTACTATGGGTGGGAGTGACGGCTCGAAATATCTACAAACAAGTCACTAGAAAGGCTAAAAGATGCCAGGATCCTGATGAACTACCACCTCCACCAAGACCAATGCTCAGGTATTTGGTATCTTTGTTCAGTGTTTCATAGTAAATGTTCATGAAACATCAGTTTAGCTGAAGCTTCATCATAGCAAAACAATTCTGAGTAAGTTTTGGGGAGTACATAATGGACTTGGAAGCCGGGCTTCCTGGGTTTGGGCACTGGCTGCACAGCCGTCCAGCTGGAAGCCCTTCGTGAGGTTGTACCCTCTCCGTGCCTTCCTCTCTCATCTACAAAGTGGGAATAACTAAGTGCCGTAATGTGTGAAGCAGCATCTAATCGGCTCTAAGAAAATGTTAACTGTTTTTATCTCCTTGAGGCCATGTCAGAGATTTTTAACCTACTTAAGTGTGTTTCAATTTAATGATTCCCTACAAAGGACAACATAGTTTTGGAGTTACACCTTTCTTCACAATTATAAGAAGAAAATAATGGATTATCGTGCTGGATGAGTAAAAATTGACCAATGGTAATTGAGTTTACTGAATGCTGGCTGTGTACTTGGCACGGGACCAGAGACTTAAGCTGTCCTGCCTTTGAGGGGTTTACAGTCTGCGTGAGGAGACCGTAAAGAACCAGCTGCAGGCTGTGTAAGAACGTTACACAGTGGAGTTACGGTCTTTTGAAAGTGCAAACAAAGGCACCATTAATTTGGGGGGATGGTGTTAGGAAGTATTGACCATTAGTGATGATCCTTCATTAGGGATTAGAGCAAAGGGGAGAGGGGACACTCCAGATACAAGATTATGTGGTGAGTGAGCTGAGGAAACTTCAAGAAATGCAGTTTGGCGGGAACCTATGGTATGTGGTGGAGAGTTGCCGGAATTCCGAGTGAAAGTTACGTTTCAGGCCTTTGGAAGCCATGTTAAAATGTGGGCAGCCATTGAAGACTTACCTAAGGGAGTGGCCTGACTAGTTATCTCTTTAGAAGGACAGCTTTGCATTAATATAGAGTAAAAATTGGAGACCCTGAGAGTAAGGAATTCTGCTGAGGTCATTAGGGTGGTCCCCATGAGGACTGAAACCAGAACAGCATCATGGAGAGTAGAGGGTGTGTGTGTTGAAGACAGTTGAGGCAACTTCTCTAGGGTTGATGGCCAACTGGATTTAAAACGTGTGGGAGGGAGAGAATTCCAAGATGGTTACAAATTGCTCTAGTTTAGTTTGGCACATGGTGCTTCTGTCAACTGAGAAAATAATACAGGAAATGTAGAATGGGGGCGGGGCAGGTAAGCACAGGGGAGGCAGGCTTACTAGTACTTTTTGTGAGAAGTGTACATTTTTGGAAACCTGGTACTCAGTAGGGAAGATGTGCTAGGCATTTTACAGACAGGACAGGAGACATTTTCCATGTGTGGTGATTGAAGACAAGGATAATAAACCAAATCCCCCAGGGAGAAGTTGGTTAAAAAATGGTCCTGAGGCCATGTTGATTTTTTTTTTTTAATTTTTTTTTAACCTTTATTTATTTTTGAGAGAGAGACAGAGTGTGAGCAGGGGAGGAGCAGAGAGAGAGGGAGGCACAGAATCGGAAGCAGGCTCCAGGCTCTGAGCTGTTAGCACATAGCCCGATGTGGGGCTCGAACTCACAGACCACGAGATCATGACCTGAGTCAAAGTCGGACGCTCAACCGACTGAGCCACCCAGGCACCCCAAGGGCCATGTTGATATTTAATAAATGGGCCATAGCAAGTAAAGGGAAGAACTGAAAGAGAATGCCTGAGAACGTAAAAGATTCAGGGAGTGAGTGGTTCCCTGGACGATTAAGGGACAAACAGGAGTGCTTGACCAGAGTCAGGTTACAGGATGCGAGTTGGCACCTCTGTCACTTGGGTTAAAAGAACTGAGAGATGGTGTTTGATTAAGAGATTTAGGGATCCCATCCTTCAGAGCTATTCCTTCCTATTGTTAGGTTCTGAGAAAATAAATAATAACCCCAAGCATTAAGTAAAAGTTTTGAATATAGTAAAACCTTGGTTTGCGAGCATAATTCATTATGGAAGCATGCTTGTAATCCAAAGCACTTGTATATCAAAGCGAATTTCCCCATAAGAAATAATGGAAACTCAGATGATTTGTTCCACAACCCAAAAATAGTCATATAAAAGTGATTACATTACTGCAATATAATCCAAAATAATAAAATACAAAATATAAAGAAAAATAAAATAACCTGAACTTTCATGGCTGGTGTGAGGGAGACCAGCCAGAGGAGGGTTATTGTGTCAGATGACTTTCACTATCACTAACGGATGTTGACTACAGTACAGTATTAATAAACTTTTGTCATGTACTGTATTTAATGTAACTGGCAATAAGGCAGCAGAGAAAGGGGTCTATATCTGCAAGCAGCCTGACTTAGAATGAAGCAAAGTATTCCTAAGTTTACTCTTGTACGGAAAAGCAAAGGACTGTCCGTAAGTGCTTTGAAATGACAAAAAAATACACTGGTCCTGTTGTGGGTACTTTCTGATGTTCTGCAAAATCACTGATCTCTGCCAAACACAGCAGCCTGAGACCGAGCATCTGAGCATGGGAGATGATCACCCACAATCCCCCAGCAAGAGAGAGAGAACCATTGGCCCATTTGTGATCATGTGACATTCGGCAACACAGACTACTCGTATTGCAAGACATCACTCGTTTATCAAGTTAAAACTTATTAGAAATGTTTACTCGTCTTGTGGAACACTCACAGAACAGGTTACTCACAATCCAAGGCTTTACTGCACTGCCTTTATCCATCCAGCTCAGGAATGGGGCTGTGTCTCTAGAATTGGCAGATGCAGAGTTAAGATTCTGACTGTACCCAGCAGGATGCGGCCAAGGCACAAAGTTCCTATTTTCTCTAATCAGGGAGCTCAAAGAAGCTCTGGTCAAGAAAAGAAGTTTCTCTTGGTAGGACTCACCGCCATTCTGTCTCCTCAGTTCCTACTGCACGATCCTTTTTCTTGCTGTCCCCAGTGAGTCCATGGGAAGGAGGTCAGGAGGGGCCTGGGCACTGTGTGAGCCTGAGATGGGGCACCTTCGTTGCTTCAGTGACTAGGGATAAGCATACACAGCAGTGAGGTGGCCTGCAACACACAGGCATAGGCGGACATTAATCAGTAGTTAATATTATTACATATTTTGTGTGAACTGTATGGCACAGCGAGACCTTAAAGTCCATTTTGTAATGGACTAACTTACTGGTTTGCCTGCTGAATTCCCGTGGAAAGAGTAAAACCCTACCTGCAGTATCTCTTCCTATCCACAGGGTGGCAGAAGCTGATCAGCTTTCCTCAAGTGGAAATGTGGTAGCCTACTCAAAAAAAGCTATCCAAACAAAAACTTAAAAATTTTTTAAAAAGTTATTGTTAACAAAGCAGCCTCCAAAAGTTAACCTCCAGTTTATAATAATTAATCATTGAGGAAGGACTATTGCAATGCCGAGATACCGGGATGTGTGCACCTTAATCAATGGGAATGATGAGCTGACATTCACATTGTCCCTCCTTCCAGATTCTACCTGATCGGCGGTGGCATACCCATCATAGTTTGTGGTATAACAGCGGCCGCGAACATCAAGAATTACGGCAGTCGGCCACATGCACCCTAGTGAGTGTTTTGTGTTCTCTGCGTACCTGACCCCAGTTGCTTCTCTTTTAATGCTTTCCCAGGCCCTGACTCTCTTGCAGTTCCTGGCACAGTTGGTTGCCATGCAGCATCTGAACTGGTTTCCCATTTTCTTTCCTAGTTGCTGGATGGCGTGGGAACCCTCCTTGGGAGCCTTCTACGGGCCTGCCAGCTTCATCACGTTTGTGAACTGTATGTACTTCCTGAGCATATTTATTCAGTTGAAAAGACACCCTGAGCGCAAATATGAGCTGAAGGAGCCCACGGAGGAGCAGCAGAGGCTGGCGGCCAATGAAAATGGCGAAGTCAACCATCAGGATTCCCTGTCTCTGTCTCTGATTTCGACGTCAGCGTTGGAAAATGAGCACACTTTTCATTCTCAACTTTTGGGGGCCAGTCTTACCTTGCTCTTATATGTCGCCCTGTGGATGTTTGGGGCCTTGGCTGTTTCCTTGTATTACCCTTTGGACTTGGTGTTCAGCTTCTTTTTTGGAGCCACGTGTTTGAGTCTCAGCGCATTCATCGTGGTTCACCACTGCGTCAATAGGGAGGATGTTAGACTTGCGTGGATCATGACCTGCTGCCCCGGCCGGAGCTCGTACTCCGTGCAGGTTAATGTACAGCCCCCCAGCTCCAGTGGCGCGAACGGAGAGGCGCCTAAGTGCACCAACAGTAGTGCAGAATCTTCATGCACAAACAAGAGTACATCGAGCTTCAAAAATTCCTCCCAGGGCTGCAAGTTAACCAACTTGCAGGCTGCGGCGGCTCAGTGCCACACCAATTCCCTGCCTTTGAACTCCACGCCTCAGCTTGATAATAGTCTGACGGAACATTCAATGGACAATGATATCAAAATGCATGTGGCACCTTTAGAAGTTCAGTGTCGAACAAATGTGCACCCAAGCCGCCATCATAAAAACAGAAGTAAAGGACACCGGGCAAGCAGACTCGCCGTCCTAAGAGAGTATGCCTATGACGTCCCAACCAGCGTGGAAGGCAGCGTGCAGAACGGCTTACCTAAAAGCCGGCCGGGCAACAATGAAGGACACTCGAGGAGTCGAAGGGCTTATTTAGCCTACAGAGAGAGACAGTACAACCCGCCCCAACCCGATAGCAGCGACGGCTGTAGCACGCTTCCCAAGAGCAGCAGAAATTTTGAAAAGCCTATTTCAAATAGTAGTAAAAAAGATGCCTTAAGGAAGCCAATTGTAGTTGAGCTTGAAAGTCAGCAGAAGTCTTACGGACTCAACTTGGCCGTCCAGAATGGACCAATCAAAAGCAGTGGGCAGGAGGGCCCCTTGCTGGGTACAGATAGCACCGGCAACGTCAGGACTGGGCTATGGAAACACGAGACTACTGTGTAGGGTAGCGGCGGTGGGCTTCCTGGGCACAGATCCGTACAGACCGTGTTGTCCACATTCCTTGAAGCCAGGACTATGTAAAAACAGACTGTTTGCAGCCACCTTAGGGATTCAAAACAATTTTGAATAAACTTTGAAGTTTGGGGTCTTATTTTATACCCCCCGATTGTTGCTTTTTTTATGAATTAAAAAGAAAAGCCCTCTAAAGCATCGTTTTCATTGTCAAAGCACCAGCAGGACTTTGAGCATCTGAAATGTAATTTCTTGGAATCTGTGTATCTACGTAACATTTCAGGCTTGTATTTAATATAATAAATAGGTGTTTGTCATTGTTTCAGTCTCACATTTTTTTTTTACTGTTTGCTTTTGAGAGAGAGAGAGAGAGAGAGAGCACGTGCGCGCACAAGTGGGGGAGGGGCAGAAAGAGAGGGAGACACAGAATCCGAAGCAGGCTCCAGGCTCTGAGCTGTCAGCACAGAGCCCGACTTGGGCTCAAACTCCTAGACCGTGAGATCATGACCTGAGCTGAAGTCAGATGCTTAACCAACTGAGCCACCCATGTGCCCCATACATTTTTGTATTTTATAATAGAAGCATGTAGTTCTATTTTAATTGTGTTTATACATGGGGATATTTTAATGAGAATTCTATGTAAATCAATTAGCAGACTCCTACATAATTAACTCCACTGATTATGACATATAAATCAAAACTTGTTTGGATTGATGTATTTTATAAATACAGTTTTAAATGCTACAAGTTTGTAAAAAGATCTCACGGAATTTTTTTTTTTTTGAAATGGAAATGCCTCAAAAGCTCTCTCTACATTGAATTACTTTGTCTTATCACTTTGGTCCTCTTAATATTGTTTTGTCACTTTTGTGGCTTTTCAGTGATTTATATTTAGGTTTAGTTTTCTTAATCATTCCTTCCCCCCACCCCCCAGCACATACATTATCCTTGAATGTAAATGAAGTACAACCATACAAGTCAGCTTCACATTCACTTACTCTGAGTTCTTCAGTATTGGCTGTTCTGTTGGCTGTTACTTTGTTCTCAGATAAAGTTCCTCAGGTACTGATCTTTAAATTACAGTCTGAGGGCAAAAGCTGCTCTGATCCAAATGTTCCCCTTGGTCATTGATGCACTGCGGTCCTTAACCATGTCTGGTCCTTAGTCTCAATGGAGTCCATTCCTGGAACTCTTTTTTTTTTTTTTTTTAAGTTATTTAATGTGTTGCATTATTTTTAAAAATGTTAATTTCAGCATAGTTCATGTGCGGTGTTGTATTAGTTTACATTAGTATACGTTACTCAGTGCTCATAATGATAAGTGTGTTCTTACTCCCCTTCACCTACTTTAACCATCCCCCCACCAACCTCCCCTCTGGTAACCATAGTCATTTCTCTGACTATTTCACTTGGCATTATACTCTGTAGCTCTTTCCATGTTGTTGCAAATGGCAAGATCTCATTCTGTTTCATGGCTGACTAGTATCAAATTATACGTGTATAATATAATCACAGAGCCCAACGCAGGGCTCGAACTCACATGCCGTGAGATCATAACCTGAGCCGTGTGTATATAATGTGATATATATATACATGTACACACATTCATACCACATCTTCTTTATCCATTCACCTATTAACGGACACCTGGGCTGCTTCCATAATTTGGCTATTGTAAATAATGGTCTAATAAACATAGAGGGATATATATCTTTTTGAATTCGTGTATTCATATTCTTTGGGTGAATACTTCCGTGGTTGAATTACTGGATCATATGATCATCCTATTTTTAATTTTTTGAGGAACCTCCATACTGTTTTCTACAGTGGCTGCACCAGTTTGCCTTCCTACCAACAATCCACAAGTGTTCCTTTTTCTACATCCTTGCCGATGCTGATTGTTTCTTGTGTTTTTGATTTTGGCCATTCTGACAGATGTGAGGTGATACCTCATTGTGGTTTTGATCTGCATTTCCCTGATAAGTGATGTTGAGCATCTTTTCACATATCTGTTGGCCCTCTGGATGTCTTCTTTGGAGAAATGTCTATTCATGTCTTCTGTCCATTTTTTAATTGGAGGTTTTTTGTTTTTTGGGTTTTATTTGGTATTGAGTTGTATCCATTCTTTATATATTTTGGATACTACCCTTTATTTGATTTATCATTTGCAAATATTTCCTATTCAGTAGGTTGTCTTTTAGTTTTGTTGATTTTTTTCTTTTGCTGTGCAAAAGGTTTTATCTTTTTTCTTTCTTTCTTTCTTTCTTTCTTTCTTTCTTTCTTTCTTTCTTTCTTTCTTTCTTTCTTTCTTTCTTTCTTTCTTTCTTTCTTTCTTTCTTTCTTTCTTTCTTTCTTTCTTTCTTTCTTTCTTTCTTTCTTTCTTTCTTTCTTTCTTTCTTTCTTTCTTTCTTTCTTTCTTTCTTTCTTTCTTTCTTTCTTTCTTTCTTTCTTTCTTTTCTTTCTTTCTTTCTTTCTTTCTTTCTTTCTTTCTTTCTTTCTTTCTTTCTTTCTTTCTTTCTTTCTTTCTTTCTTTCTTTCTTTCTTTCTTTCTTTCTTTCTTTCTTTCTTTCTTTCTTTCTTTCTTTCTTTCTTTCTTTCTTTCTTTCTTTCTTTCTTTCTTTCTTTCTTTCTTTCTTTCTTTCTTTCTTTCTTTCTTTCTTTCTTTCTTTCTTTCTTTCAAGAGAGGGTGTGATGGAGCAGTGACAGGGGCAGAGGGAGGGAGAGAAAGGCCATCTTAGGTAAGCTCCATGCCCAGTGCAGAGCCTGATTGCAGGGCTTGATCTCACAACAGCGAGATCATGACACAAGCTGAATTCAAGAGTCACTTAACCCACTGAGCCACCCGGGCACCCCTGTGTGGGAGCTTTTTATTTTGATGTAGTCCCTGTAGTTTATTTTTGCTTTTGTTTTTCTTGCCTCAGGAGAGATACTTAGAAAAATGTTGCTATGGCCGATGTCAGAGAAATTACTGCCTCTGCTTCTAAGATTTTTAAGGTTTCAGGTCCTACATTTAGGTTTTTAATCTATTTTGAGTTTATTTTTGAGTATAGTATAAGAAAGTGGTCCAGTTTCATTCTTTTGCATGTGGCTGTCCAGTTTTCTGAACACCATTTGTTGAAGAAACTTCTTTTTCCCATTGTATATTCTTGCCTCCTTTGTGGAAGATGAATCAGCCATATAATTGTGGGTTTATTTCTGGCCTCTCTATTCTCTTCTATTGATGTTGATTTCTGTTTTTATGCCAGGGTCATACTGTTTTGATTACTACAGCTTTGTGGTGTATCTTCAAATCTGGGACTGTGATACCTCCAGTTTTGTTCTTCCTTTTCCGGATTGCTTTGGCTATTTGGGATCTTTTGTGGTTCCATACAAATTTTAGGATTGTTTCTTTTAGTTCTGTGAAAAATGTTGTTACTTCGATAAGGGTTGCATTAAATCTACAGCTTGCTCTGGGTAGTGTGAAAATTTAAACTCTATTTGTTCTTTCAGTCCACGAGCATGGAATATCTTTCCATTTGTTTGTGTTGTCTTCAGTTTCTTTCATCAGGTGTTTTATAGTTTTCAGACTATAGATCTTTCACTTCCTTACTTAAGTATATGCCTAGGTATTTTATTATTTTTGATACAATTGTAAGTGGGATTGTTTTCTTAATTTCTCTTTCTGCTACTTCATTTTTAGTGTATAGAAATGCATTGTATAAGTTAATTCTGTGTCCTGTGACCTTACTGAATTCATGTGTCAGTTCTGGTAGTTTTTTGGTGGAATCTTTCAGATTTTCTGTATATAGTATCATGACATCTGCAAATAGTGAAAGGTTGATTCTTCCTTACCAATTTGGAAGGCTATTATTTCTTTCTGTTGTCTGATTGCTGTGCCTAGGACTTCCAGTACTATGTCGAATAAAAGTGGTGAGAGTGGACATCCTTGTCTTCTTCCTGACTTTAGGGGAAAAGCTCTCCATTTTTACCCACTGAGTATGATGTTTGCTGTGGGTTTTTCATATATGGCCTTTGTTATGTCGAGGTATGTTCCCTGTAAACCTACTTGGTTTTGAGGGTTTTTATCCTGAATTGATGTTATACTATCCATTGTAATGATCATATGTTTTTTTATCCTTTCTCTTATTGATGTGATGTAGCATGTTGATTGATTTGCAAATATTTAACCATGCTTACATCTCAGGAATGAATCCCACTTGATCATGGAAGATGATTTCTTTCATGTATTCTTCAATTTGGTTTGCTAATACTTTGTTGAGGCTTTTTGCATCTTTGCTCATCAGAGATAGTGATCCATGGTTCTCTTTTTATGTAGTGTCTTTATCTGGTTTTGGTAGGGTGATACTGGCCTCATAGAATGAGTTGGAAGCTTTCCCTTCTCTTCTGTGTTTGGAAAAGTTTGAGAAGAATAGCTATTAACTCTTCTTTAAATGTTTGTTAGAATTTACTTGTGAAACTGGTCCTGGACTTTTCTTCGTTGGGAGTTTTTTGATTACTGATTCAATATCATTGCTGGTAATTGGTCTGTTCAAATTTTGTATTTCTTCTTGGTTTCGTTTTGGTAGATTATATTTCCAGGAATTTATCCATTTCTTCTAGGTTGTCTAATTTGTTGGTATATAATTTTTCATAATATTCTCTTATAATTATATTTCTATGGTGCTGGTTATTATTTGTCCTCTTTCATTTCTGATTTTGTTCATTTGAATCCTTTTCTTTTTTTATGATTCTGGCTAAAGGTGTATCAATTTTGTTGATGTTTTCAAAGTACCAGCTTGTTTCATTGCCCTATTGTTTTGTTTTTTAGATATTATATATATTTGTCTAATATCTAAATAATATACTTGTCTTATTTTTAGTTTATTTCTGCTCTAATATTTATTATTTCCTTCCTTCTACTGGTTTGGGTTTTTGTCCTTTCCTAGCTCCTTTAGGTGTAAGGTTAGGTTGTTTGAGGTTTTTCTTCTTGATATAGGCCTGTAAACTTTTCTCTGTTACTATAAACTTCTCTCTTAGAACAGCTTTTGCTGATCCCAAGGATTTTGGGCTGTTATAGTTTCATTTTAACTTGTGTCTACGTATGTTTTGGTTTCTTTTTGATTTCTCAGTTGGCCCATTCATTGTTTACTAGTGTGTTATTTAACCTCCATATATATGTGCTCTTTCTAGATTTTTCCCTGTGGTTAATTTTTAGTTTCTTAGCGTTGTGGTCAGAAAAGATGCATGGTATGACTTGCATCTTTTTGAATTTGTTGAGACTTGTTTGGGTGCCTAATATGTGATCCATTCTGGAGACTGTCTCATGTGTACTTGAAAAAAATGTGTATTCTGTTGTTTTAGTATGGAATGTTCTGAATATATCTGTTAGATCCATCTGGTCCAGTGTGTCACTCAAAGCCATTGTTTCCTTGTTGATTTTCTGTTCGGATGATCTGTCCATTGATGTGAGTGTGGTGGTAAAGTCGCCTACTATTACTGTATTACCATCTATTACTTTATGTTTGTAATAGCTGCTTCTTGTATTTGGGTGCTCCGTGTAGGGTACATAAATATTTACAACTGATATATCCAATCGTAAATTGGATTTGTCCCCTTATAATATGGTGCTCTTCTTTGTCTCATTACTTTTTAAAAAAAATTTTTTAAATGTTTTTATTTATTTTTGAGACAGAGAGACACAGAGCATGAGCAGGGGAGGGGCAGAGAGAGAGGGAGACACAGAATGTGTGAAGCAGGCTCCAGGCTCTGAGCTGTCAGCACAGAGCCCGACGCGGGGCTCGAACTCACAGACAGCGAGATCATGACCTGAGCTGAAGTCGGACGCTTAACTGACTGAGCTACCCAGGCACTCCTTGTTACTTTGTTTTAAAGTCAATTTTGTCTCATATAAGTATGGCTACCCTGGCTTTCTTTTCACATGCGGTTACATGATAAATGTTTCTCCATCTCTTTACTTTCAGTCTGCAGGTGTCTTTAGGTCTGACCTGTCTCTTGTAGACAGCATATAGATGGACTTATTATTATTATTATTATTTTATCCATCCCTTCACCTTAGGTCTTTTGATCGGAGCATTTAGTCCATTTACATTCAAAATAATTATTGATAGGTATGTGCTTACTGCTATTTTGCTATTTGTTTTATGGTTGCTTTTGTAGTTTTCTCTGTTCCTTTGTTGTCTTGCACTCTTCTGTCATGGTTTGCTTGCTTTCTTAGTGATTGACTTGGATTCCTTTCTCTCTTTGTCTCCTGTTGTTTAGTTTGTTGTTATTTTGTTGCTCTTATTACTAGTTTTTGATTTGTGATTACCATTAGGTTTGTATATAATATGCATGTAGCAGTCTATATTAAGTTGATCGCTTAAGTTTGAACCCATTTTTTTCTAACTTCTCTCCCCTCCCACATTTTAGTATTTGATGTCTTACTTTACATCCTTTTATTTTGTGAATCCCTTGACTTACTTTTGTAGATATACTTATTTTTACTGCTTTTGTGCACCCTATTCTTATTACTACTTATGGTCTTTCCATTTCACACAAAGAGTCTCCCTTAACATTTCTTATAGAGCTGGGTTAGTGGTGATGAATTCCTTTAACTTTTGTTTGGGAAACTTGATCTCCTCCTATTCTGAATGATAACCTTACTGGATACAGTATTCTTGGCTGTAGTTTTTTTTTTTACTTTCAGCACTTTGAGTATATCATGCTACTACTCCCTTCTGGCCTGTAAAATTTCTGCTGAAAAATCAGCTGATAGCTTTATGGGGTTTCCCTTGTATGTAACTGCTTTCTTTTCTCTGGCTGCTTTAAAATTTTTGTCTTTATCACTACTTTTGGCCATTTTATTTTATTTATTTTTAAATGTTTATTAGAGAGAGAGAGAGAGCAAGGAAAGGAAAGAGAGAGGGAGAGACAAAGAGGAAGAGAGAAAATCCTAGTCAGGGATTGTGGTGAGTGGTCAGCACAGAGCCTGATGCAAGGCTTGATCTCATGATCAAGAACTTATCATGTAAGAACTCATCAGTAAGATCACAACCTGAACCAAGATCAAGAGTTGGACCCTCAACCAACTGAGCCACCCAGGCATCCCTACTTTGGGTCATTTTAATTACTATGTGTCTTGGTGTGGACCTTCTTAGGTTCATTTTTTGGGTGCTCTCTGTGCCTCCTGGATCTGGATTTCTGTTTTATTCCCCAGATTCAGGAAGTTTTCAGATACTAGTCCTTCAAATACATTTTCTGCCCTCTTTTCTCCTTCTGAAATACCTATAGTGCAAATGTCATTATTCTTGATGGTGTCACTGAGTTTCCTAAGTCTATTTTCATTTTTTGTTACTTTTTTCTGTTTTCTGTTCATCTTATTTGCTTTCCATTATTCTTTCCACCAGGTTACTAGTCTGTTCTGCTTCTCCTAGTCTACATTAATTTCCTCTAGCGTATTATTAATTTGAACTACTGAGTTCTTCATCTCTGATTGGTTCTTTATGTTTTCTCTCTTTGTCAAGGGTGTCACTGAGGTCCTCCACTCTTAAGTCTAGTGAGTATCTTTATGACCCTTACTTTAAATTCTCTGTTAAGCATACTACTTCCTCCATTTCATTTAGTTCTCTTGCTGTGATTTTGTCCCTTTTTTTTTTTTTTTTTTCATTTGGGACATATTCCTCTGTCTCCTTGTTTTGTCCAATTCAATTCTCTCTGTCTGTTTCTATGTGTTAGGAAAGTCAGCTTTGTCTTCTGCTCTTGAAAGTAGTGGCTTTATGGAGAAGAGGGCCTATACTGTCCTGCAGTGCATTCTCCAGAACCTGGCACTTCAATGGTGTCTCCTGTTTGTGTTGCATGCGCACACAATGTTGTGGCTGAGCCACTTTCTCCTTCAGTCATCTGCGATGGTTCTCTTTGCCTGTTGTGGGCAGGTTTTGGTCCCTGTGTTGTTAGTGGGCCAGTGTGGTGCAACCTTGGGCTTAAGTTGGACCAAGTATTTGCCAGAGATGCAATAGCACTGAATTGCTGGGTGCTTTCTCGGTCTTATCTCCTGAGAAATTCTCCTTGTTGAATAGGGCCCGCAGTTCAACAGAACAGGTCCAAATGTCTGCCTTCACCTCTGGGGCTGTATTCAGACTAGTGTGTGGTTATCTTCTCTCCCTTGGGTGGGAGTCACTTTGGAGTGGTGCTGGCCCCTTTCAGAGCTGCTTGCCCATTGGCAGGCTTGTGGCACGGCTTTGGATGAACTCCAGACAAGAGTGAAGTGGAGGGGATTGATCTGCAGAAGAACATGGTGGTGGGGCACATGGTGCCCATTAGGTCTGCCCTGGTCTCCTGTGAGAAAGGATCAAGGCAGGTCAGGTGGAGGGAGTGGATCTGCAGAAGTACAAGGTGAGGGGTGGGGTGGAGCAGAGGGTGGGCTTTGTGCTGATAGCAAGCCTTGTATGGGTCTGCTGCCGGAGAGGCCTGGCTGCAGGGGGTGTGTCCACAGGGAAAAACACTGGGTGGGGCATGGTGTTAGCAAGTTAGGTAGTGAGTGTTGACACTGTGCTGATTCTCACAGGTGTCCATGTATCTAGACTGGGGTGCAGGGCAGGGAAATGGCACCTGCCAGCTTCTTTGTTCCTGGGAAAGTCTCCCAAAGATCCCTGCTCCTCTGTGATTAGTCATGCTCTGAGATTAGTAAGCAAATCTCTCCCGTATGCCCCAGGAATTTTTCAGACTACTGCCTCTGTGCTGTTATCTCAGTAGGGCTGTTTGCAGTTCTGTCTTCTTAAGGGTGGTGATTCTATCCTGTGCTCTCATAGAGCCCAGACTGCTGATTTTTAAAGTTCTGAGTGTTAAGCCCTGCTGGTTGTAAGAACTCAACAAATTTGGCCTCTTGTTGTTCAAAGCCAAAAATGGGGATTCATGTTTCCCATGCAAGCTCCTTGGTATGAGAGTGTTTCTTTGCCCCTCTCTACACCTGTGGTGTCCCTCCCTCCTGTGGACAGTCCTGTGGGTGTATTTAGCTCCTGACCTTGTCTCTGCCCTTCCTACCCTCTTTGATTGTTGCCTCTTCTCTACATTTGGCTGTGGAGAGTCTGTTCTGTCAGCCTTCAGGTCCTTTTCTGGGTTATTTACACTGATGTGGCTGTATCCAGGGGATGAGGTGGTCTTAGGGCCCTCCTACTCCACCATCTTCCATGAAAGTTCATTTCTGGAACTGTTTTGAAGGTCAGATAGGGTCTGCCCTGACTCTGTGCATCCGGTCCCTCTGATAGGTGAGACAATGCTTGAGAAGTGAGGCACAGCTCAGATCTGTTTGTGACAGCTGCCTAAAGGTTTGAATCAGATCAGATTCAAAGTGTACATTCAAGAAATACTGACTCAAGTTTAGCTTGATAAACCCCAAATCTGAGAGATGTACCACTTAACTTCTATAGAGTGAATATCAGGGACACCACAAGATCACTTATTAGAGGGTAAGTGTTCACTTGTCATTGGATTACCGCATTAGAAATAAATTATTTTGCTTTGCAATAATAAAACTGGTAGTTCTATTTAAGCCTTTGTCAAATGTCAGTTTTAGAGACATTCTTTTGGTGGGGGAAGCAAACCAATGGATAGATCCTGACCAAATGGATGGATTCAACACTTGCACGTTGGACCACTGCCTGGCCCAGGGTCTCCTGGTAAGTTGATATATGTATGCAGGATGATGTGTAGAAATGGTAAAGATAAACTAAAAAGGAGTGAATGGAGTGATAATGCCTACTTCTTTATTGCTATTTTAATTTTGCTCTTGTATTTTGTAAAGCATCAACAATGTGTAACGTCTTTCTCTGACCCATAGGTTGACTCCACATAGGGAAAAGAACTTTGTTCCTCTGCTTTTTCCTACCTCACAGGAAGTGAGGAATTTCCCCTCCTGGAAACGTTCACCATTCAGTAAGCATCTGTTAATTTAAATATAACTTTGTGTAGATAACAGAAGACAAGAAGGCTGGGCCTAGGGGAGGGGTGGAAGACAGAAAACATCAAATACTTGGAATAAAATGAAGATTCTACTAAAAATATTTGGAATGTGTTGATATTCCAAGCGTAGAAAGTGATGAGCAATGACTTTGTGCATTATACTCCTAGTGTTTGACTGAGTTAACGTTTGATGTTTGCGTGTAGGAAATGAAGAACACATTGTATCCCCTTACCTTTGTCCTTTTTGATTTATGGCTTGTGGCTGGTGGAGGTTTCTTTATTTTTCACAGGAGCATAAAACTGTTAAGAGAGGTTTCAGTTTTCTCAGAGAATTGGCTCATTCATTTTCCCGATTCAAAAATGTTGGCAAGTGAGGCTCAAAGAATTTCTGCCATGCCGAACATGCTGGCGGGTTGCGCCACATCTAGGAGCATGACCTGTTTCCTCATGCTGCGGCCACCATGCTTTGCAACACATCGCGTAGCTTCTCTGGAGGCAATCACTCATGCCCTCACGGTGCTTATGATCTGTAGTTTCCCCAAACTTTATTCTCATCCCAGTTCTTTTGTTTGCGTTTTAATTTCATAATAAGGTATAACTGGTCATGTTCTGATTAAGGAAACACACCTGATTTACTCTTTTATTCCACGGAAGGTTTTTAATCATGTTGTCACACACTGCGTAATATAATAGCATGATGTTATTTGCTAGTATTAAACGCCAACCTCTGATTTTAGGTAACAGTTCGAAATCAGGTTTGTGTTTGAGTATTTGTGTGACTAGATTTATATACATGTATAAACATATATTAATATTTCAGCTTGTAATCGGTGGCAACTAATTAATTTCTAGATAACAGGAATTTTTGCATATGCAACTTAATGTAACTTTGTATCCATGTTCAATATATTTCTATAAATAGATAGAATGTTACAGACAGATGGCAACTTATATATAGATGCTTAGGCTTAGATTTTGCTCATTATTGAAAAGTAAGAAAGTTAAAACATTTAAACCTATGTGTTTCAGGCGTTGAGATCAGAATGCCTAAGCTGAAGTTGGTTGAGACCATAAAAAATGAGGAAGTAAAAAAATTAACAGAAAGCATTTCAGCTAGGAGTTAAACTAAACCATCAAGAAAAGTGAGTCCTACAACAGCAATCCAAAATTTAAAGCAAATGTTAATAGTCTTTTTCTTTTCAGATTCCCAGAATCATTTAATTATTTTAATATTCATTCCAGTGCTTTCATCTGAGAGGCGATTTGATTATTTATAGCTACTTATGATAGTGTTTCCCAAACTTGGGCCATTCCATTATTCTTGCCAAGATTTTGTCATATCTTCCTAATATTTATAGTAATACTGTCATATGGGTCAACTCACCTATTTTTCAATGAAATGCAAGTAACAGTAAATCCAGTACATTTTTTTTTGGCTAAATGAAGCCAGCTCCTCAAGGAGAAATGTGTAAGTGTCCGTTCTGTGTGTTCACTTAGTTACTGTAGACTGACTCGCCCTGTCTTTCCACCTTCTTGGTGAACCTGGTGCTACACGTGATGAAACCCCCAGCAGCCCTTGGACGTAGCTTTCCTTCAGCTTCTTTTCACTGGGGATGCCAGTGGCTCAAAGGTGGATACCATGTGTGAACTTACAGGACCCCCGTTATAGTCAGTGACAGACCACTACCTACGCTTTTAGGATTGGATGCTCAGAATTAATTCCTAGCCATAATCTCATTAGATTTTTTTCAGCAAACTTTTTCAGCAAGCTTTATATTGTTTGAAATATGTATTGTCCTTCTAATTGTTATGTCTACAAAACAGTGGAAGAAAAGTGTGTGTGAGTGCATGTGTTTAATCCATTACTGCTGCCATTATCCAGTTTGAGAAGGTACTGATGACAATTCTTATCAGAATATTCCAGGCATTTTGGGGACCCCGGGTGGCTCAATTAGTTGAGCGTCCGACTCCTGATTTGGCCTCAGGTTATGATCTCACAGTTTGTGAGATCAAGCCTCGTGTTGGGCTCCCGGCTGACAGCACGGAGCCTGCTTGGGATTCTCTCTCTCCTTCTCTCTCTGCCCCTCCTCCCTTGTCACATGCATATGTGTGCGCACTCTTTCTCTCTCAAATAAATATTTTTTTAAAAGAGTATTCCAGGCATGTTTTTAAAAGTTCAAAATGTTTCTAGAGGGTTCTTGAGACACATTCACTGTGTAAAGAATCCAGCTAATCAGAGTGTTCGTATGAACAAATAGATATGCAGAATATGATTGGTCACAAAGCCAGGAGTAGTCATGAGTTCCCAAAGTCATGGGGACTTTGAGTCATGACTCAAAGAAGATTGGGTCTAGGAAGATACTCTACACGAAAGTAATGAATTTCCACTACTAAGCAGGTTTGTTTTGTTACTGGTATCCATTCCTATATAAGACTGAGTAAAAATGTTTAGTGGGCAACCATGATTAACAATTTTTACTGCTTAGTTAAGTATTTCCTTTTAAATTTTGTATTTTAAGAATGTACATTTTAGTACCTTAACACAGTAAGGCTTTCTTGCTGAAGCAGTGGTCTGGTATGTATGTTACTAGCCTGGCAGCGCTCCTCAGGGGTTCTTACCCAGGCTCTGCCCGCTCCAAGTCCTTCCTCAGAGAATGGTTGGTAGCACGGGGAGGGTTTTATGAATCAGGCCCAGGAGATGGCATATGTCATTTCTGCCCCAGCCCACTGGCCAGAGTGCAGTTGTGGCCACACCTAACTGCAGAGTAAACTGGGAAATGAAGTCGAGCTGTGTGTCCAAGAAGGAAGGGGAGATGGTTTGGTGAACAAATAACCAGACAGCCACAGGAATAGATTCCCAGGATGTACACCAGTGAACTTTATTCCCACCTATCTTCCTACCTGTTGAAAATCTTACTTTTATAAAAGCACTGATCCATTATGAGTTCCAAACAAAAATGTTAGATTTTACATCAGTTTCTAAATTACGTAATGGCCAACAATTTTTTTTTTGAATTTACATCCAAATTAGTTAGCATACCATTTAGCCCCCCCCCGCATATAGTGCAACAATGATTTCAGGAGGAGATTCCTTAGTGCCCTTTACCCATTTAGCCCCTCCCCCCTCCCACAACCCCTCAATCATATGACTTCACTCATATGGGGACTTTAATGGCCAACTTTTTTTTTTTTTTTAGTGAATGCTTATTTATTTTTTATTTATTTTTTAATGTTTTTTTAAAAATATGAAATTTATTGTCAAATTGGTTCCCATACAACACCCAGTGCTCATCCCAAAAGGTGCCCTCCTCAATACCCGTCACCCACCCTCCCCTCCCTCCCACCCCCCACCAACCCTCAGTTTATTCTCAGTTTTTAGGGAGTCTCTTATGCTTTGGCTCCCTCCCTCTCTAATCTCTTTTTTTTGTTCTTCCCCTCCCCCACGGACTTCTGTTAAGTTTCTCAGGATCCGCATAAGAGTGAAAACATATGGTATCTGTCTTTCTCTGTATGACTTATTTCACTTAGCATAACACTCTCCAGTTCCATCCACATTGCTACAAAAGGAATGGCCAACATTTTTAAAAGAATTCAGTAAATAGGGGGAAGTTCGGTATCCTTTCTGATCTGCGTCCTTCATATTCTTATTTAGCAATGATTATATTGCAAGGCGCTTCTGCCGAAATTGAAATATATTTACAGCTGTTATGTAATCAATCCCCAGAACTTTTTGGTCTTGCAAAACTGAAATTCTACACCCATTAAACAACTCTCCATTTTACCTTCTGCCCGGTTTTGGCAGCTACCATTCTACTTTGTTCCTCTAAATTTGATTATTCTAGGTACCTCATGTAAGTGGGATCATACAGTATTTGTCTTTTTGTGACTGGCTTATTTCACTTAGCATAATGCCCTCAAGATCCATCCATGTTGTAGCATGCGTCAGAATGCCTTCCTTTCTCAGGCTGTATGCTGTGTGTATACATGTGTGTACATTCCATTGTATGTATGTTCCACCTTTTCTTTACCTGTGTGTATCTGCCGATGGACATTTGTTTGCATTGCTTCCATCTTTTGGCTTTTGTGAATGATGCTGCTATGAAGACCAGTATACTACACATAGATATTTGAGGCCTTGTTTTCAATTCTTTCGGATTTATATCCAGAAGTGGAATTGCTGGATCATATGGCAATTCTATTTTTAATTTTGTAAGAAACCACCATAATATTTTTTCCTGAAGCCTGTACCATTTTACATTGTCCCCAATTGCACAAGGATTTCAGTTTCTCCATATCTTCATCCAAACTTTTTTACTTCTATTTTTGATTCTTAGTAGTCTTCCAAAAGGATGTGAGGTGATATATCATTTGGGTTTTGATTTACATTTTGCTAATGATAAGTGATATTGAGCATCTTTTCATATTTTTGTTGACCATTTATGTGTCGGTGGGGAAATATGGAGGTCCTTGGTCTATTTTTTCATTGCGTTACTAGGTTTTTTTGTTGTGGAAGTGCAGGTGCTTTATATGTTCGATAGTGAACCTTTATACAATGTATGATTTACAAATATTTTCTTTCATGCTGTAGGCTGACTTTTCAATATGTTGATTGTGTCCTTTGACACACAGAAGTTTTTAATTTGATGTCCTATTGATCAATTTTGATTTGTGTTCCTTATGTTTTTGGTATTATACGTGCCAACCTAATGTGATGAAGTTTTTTTCTTCTAAGTGTTTTATAAAGTCTTACATTCATCTTTTCATGTGCCTGTTGGCCATTGGATGTCTTCTTTAGAGAAGTGTCTATTCATGTTTTCTGCCCATTTCTTCACTGGATTATTTGTTTTTCGGGTGTGGAGTTTGGTGAGTTCTTTATAGATTTTGGATACTAGCCCTTTGTCCAACAGGTCATTTGCAAATATCTTTTCCCATTCCGTTGGTTGCTGTGTAGTTTTGTTGATTGTTTCCTTTGCTGTGCAGAAGATTTTATCTTCATAAGGTCCCAGTAGTTCATTTTTGCTTTTAATTCCCTTGCCTTTGGGGATGTGTCAAGTAAGAAATTGCTGTGGCTGAGGTCAGAGAGGTCTTTTCCTGCTTTCTCCTCTAGGGTTTTGATGGTTTCCTGTCTCACATTCAGGTCCTTCATCCATTTTGAGTTTATTTTTGTGAGTGATGTAAGAAAGTGGTCTAGTTTCAACCTTCTGCATGTTGCTGTTCAGTTCTCCCAGCACCATTTGTTAAAGAGACTGTTTTCCATTGGATATTCTTTCCTGCTTTGTCAAAGATTAGTTGGCCATACTTTTGTGGGTCCAATTCTGGAGTCTGTATTCTATTCCATTGGTCTATATGTCTGTTTTTGTGCCAATACCATGCTGTCTTGATGATTACAGCTCTGTAGTAGAGGCTAAAGTCTGGGATTGTGATGCCTCCCGCTTTGGTCTTATTCTTCAATATTACTTTGGCTATTCGGAGTCTTTTGTGGTTCCATACGAATTTTAGGATTGCTTGTTCTAGCTTCGAGAAGAATGCTGGTGCAATTTTGATTGGGATTGCATTGAATGTGCAGATAGCTTTGGGTAGTATTGACATTTTAACAATATTTATTATTCCAATCCATGAGCATGGAATGTCTTTCCATTTCTTTGTACCTTCTTCAATTTCCTTCATAAGCTTTCTATAGTTTTCAGCATACAGATCTTTTACAACTTTGATTAGGTTTATTCCTAGGTATTTTATGATTCTTGGTGCAATTGTGAATGTGATCATCAGGGAAATACAAATCAAAACCACACTGAGATACCACCTCATGCCAGTCAGAGTGGCTAAAATGAACAAATCAGGAGACTGTAGATGCTGGCGAGGATGTGGAGAAACGGGAACCCCCTTGCACTGTTGGTGGGAATGCAAACGGGTGTAGCCGCTCTAGAAAACAGTGTGGAGTTTCCTCAAAAAATTAAAAATAGATCTATCCTATGACCCAGCAATAGCACTGCTAGGAATTTACCCAAGGGATACAGGAGTGCTGATGCATAGGGGCACTTATACCCCAATGTTTATAGCAGCACTTTCAACAATAGCCAAACTATGGGAAGAGCCTAAATGTCCATCAACTGATAAATGGATAAAGAAATTGTGGCTTGTATACACAATGGAATACCACTTGGCAATGAGAAAGAATGAAATATGGCCTGTAGTAACGTGGATGGAACTGGAGAGTGTTACGCTAAGTGAAATAAGTCATATAGAGAAAGATACCATATGTTTTCACTCTTATGTGGATCCTGAGAAACTTAACAGAAGACCATGGGGGAGGGGGAGGGAAAAATAAGTTAGAGAGGGGGAGAGAGCCAAAGCATAAGAGACTCTTAAACACTGAGAACAAACTGAGGGTTGATGGGGAGTGGGAGGTCGGGGAAAGTGGGTGACGGGTATTGAGGAGGGTACCTGTTGGGATGAGCACTGGGTGTTGTACGGAAACCAATTTGACAATAAATTTCGTAAAAAAAAAAAATAAATAAAATAAAATCTTTCATTCACATCTTTGATCCATTTTGAGTTCAGTTTTGTATTTCTTTTTCATCTGTTAGCATTTAATGAACCTCCATCTATTGTGGCTTCAAGCTACCAGGACACAGCAGCACCCCCCCCCCACCTTTCCCTCCCTCCCCCCCCCCCCCCCCCCCCCCCCCGCCAAATGTTTAATTTTCTCTCCAGCTCTTGTACTGAAGAATTTGGCCTTCATGATGACAGGCTGTTTTGGGAGCTGTCCCTTCCCCAAAACTTTGTAGTAGTCCGATTGCACGAGATCAACAAGAGGAGCAGCGCTGGTCTTCCTTCTGGCAGCATTTACATGTGTCTGCTCACTGACTGAGGTCCACAGTTTATCAAGGTTGACAGTTGGGCAGAAGCTCTGATCCCTCTCTAAGTGGTAATGCCTCATACCAACTTTTCCAAAGTAACCCAGATGATATTTGTCAAAGTTCATCCTATAGTGATGCATTACCCTGGCCTCCTGAGTGCTTCTGGTGTTTGCTGATGGGCGGCCGTGGCCTTGACTTGCACGGCCTGCCGGTTTTCAGGTCTTCCACAGTCTGGTTGGCATCCCAGATGAAAGAGCCATTTTTGTGTGGTTTGTAAGGATCCAACTTTATTTATTTGGCTTGTGGATATCCAGTTTTCCCAGCACCATTTGTTGAGGAGACAGTCCTTTCCCCATTGGATGTCTTAGCACCCTTGTTGAAAGTCATTTGACCCTGAATCTGAGGGTTTACTTCAGGTCTGTCTGTTCCACTCCATTGGTCTATATCTCTTATCTTTATGCTAGTACCGTACTCTTTTGATTACTGTCCTTTGTAAAAAGTTTTGAAATCAGAAAGTGTGAGACCTCCAGGTTTGTTTGTTTGTTTGTTTTTTGAGAGACAGAGCATGAACGGTTGAAAGACAGAGAGATAGGGAGACACGGAATCTGAAGTAGGTTCCAGGCTCCGAGCTGTCAGCATAGAACCTGACGTGGGGCTCAAACTCACAGACCATAAGATCATGACCTGAGCCAAAGTGGTACGCCCAACCTACTGAGCCACCCAGGTGCTCCTGGGTTTGTTCTTTTTTTGACATTACTCTGTTAGTTAGCTAGGGCTACCATAACAAAATACCACAGACTGGATGGCTTAAACAGCAGACTTTTATTTGTAGTTCTGAAGGCTAAAAGTTTAAGATCAATGTGTGTGCAGGTTTTGTTTCTTAAGTGGCCTTTCTTCTTGGCTTTCAAATGATCTTCTTGCTCTGTTCTCACATGGCCTTTCCTCTCAGTATGCACATCTCTGGTGTCTCTGTATGTACTCAAATTTCTTCTTACGAGGACATTGGTCAGATTGGATTTGAGCCCACCCAAAGGCCTCATTTTAGCTTAATCACCTCTTTAATGGTCCTCTCTCCAAATATAGTTATTTTCTGAGCTATATTGGAAGGGATGTGGTGGGGGGGAGGGTAGAACTTTAACATGAATTTGGGAAGGTACGTAATTCAGCAGATAACAATTACTTTGACTATTTGGGACCCGTTGAGATTCCATATGAATTTTAGGGTGGATTCTTCTATTTCTGCAGAAAATACTTTTAGGATTTTGATAGGGATTGCATTAAGTCTGTAGATCATTTTGAATGATATTGACATCCTAACAATACCAAGTCTTCCAATCCATGAACACAGTATCTTTCCATTGATTTGTGTCTTTCTAAAAATTTCTTTTGGCAGTGTTTTTTAGTTTTCAGTGTATAAGTCTTTCACTTCCTTGGTTAAATATATTCCTAAGTATTTTTATTCTTTTTGATGCTATCGTAAGTGAGATTATCTTCATAATTTTATTTTTGGATTGTTCGTTGTTAGTGTATAGAAACAACTGATTTTTGTGTCTGATATTATTGTATCCTGCAACTCTGCTGAATTTGTTTATTCTACCAGGGATTTTTATTTTTTTCCCTCAAATCTTTAGGGTTTTGTCTATATATTATGTCATCCAGAGCACAGATTTGGGTGCCTTTTTGTTTCTGTTTTTTGTCTAATTGCTTTTGGCTAGGATTTCTAGTGCTATGTCGAATAGAAGTGATAAAAGTTAGCATCTCTGTTTTGTTTCTGATCTTAAAGGAAAAACTTTTCCATTTTTCTTCACTTTTGGGTGGGATATTAGCTGTGGGCTTTTCGTAGATGGCCTTGATTATGTTGAAGTAATTTCCTTCTGTTCCTAGTTCTTTTTATTATTATTATTTTTTTAATATTTTTATTTATTTTTTGAGAGAGAGAGTGAGTGGGAGAGGGGCAGAGAGAGAGAGAGAGAGAGAGAGAGAGGGAGACACAGAATCTGAAGCAGGCTCCAGGCTCTGAGCTGTCAGCACAGAGCCATGAGATTATGACCTGAGCTGAAGTTGGACACTCAACCGACTGAGCCACCTAGGCTCCCCTGTTCCTAGTTCTTTTTTACATTTTTTTTGTTAGAAAACGTACTTAATTTTGTCAAATGCATTTTCTGCATCAATTGAAGTGATCATGTCTCCCCCCCTCCCCGCCCCCTTCATTCCATCAATGTGGTATATTGACACTGGTTTTTTGTATGTTGAATCACTGTTTCATTCCAGGAATAAATCTCACTTGGTCATGGTGTAGAATCCTTTCAATTTTTTGTTGAGTTTTTGTTGCTGGTATTGTGTTAAGTATTTTTGCACTGATACTCATACAGTCTTCCACCTTTTAATAATGATATTGGAATAGGTGTTTTGTAGATACTCTCTGTGATATTAAGAAAGGGGTTTTTTTTTAACATTTTAATTAATTTATTTTTTAATTTAAATCCAAGTTAGCATATAGTGTAAACATGATTTCAGTGGATTCTTTAATGTCCCTTACCCACTTAGCCCATCCTTCCTCCTACAACCTCTCCAGCAACCCTGTTTGTTCTCTATATTTAAGAGTGTCTTATGTTTTGTCCCCCTCCCTGTTTTTATATTATTTTTGCTTCCCTTCCCTTATGTTCATCTATTTTGTATCTTAAATTCCTCATAAGAGTGAAATCATATATTTGTCTTCCTCTGACTAATTTTGCTTAGAATAATATAATACCTTCTAGTTCCATCCATGTAGTTGCAAATGGCAAGATTTCATTATTTTTTATTGCCAAGTAATACTCCATTGTGTGTGTGTGTGTGTGTGTGTGTGTGTGTGTGTGTGTGTGTGTGTGTATACGCATACCATATCTTCTGTATCCATCCATCAGTGGACATTTGGGCTCTTTCCATACTTTGGCTATTGTCGACAGTGCTGTTATAAACATTGGGGTGCATGTACCTTTGAAACAGCACACCTGTATCCCTTGTATAAATATCTAGTAGTGCAATTGCTGGGTCATAGGGTAGTTCTATTTTTAGTTTTTTGAGGAACCTCCATGCTGTTTTCCAGAGTGGCTGCACCAGCTTGCATTCCCACCAGCAGTGCAAAAGAGATCCTCTTTCTCCACATCCTTGCCAACATCTGTTGCTGCCTGAGTTGTTCATGTTAGCCATTCTGACAGGTGTAAGGTGGTATCTCATTGTGGTGTTTATTTGTATTTCCCTGATGATGAGTGATGTTGAACATTTTTGCACGTGTCGGTTGGCCATCTGGATGTCTTCTTTGGTGAAGGGTTTATTCATGTCTTTTGCCCATTTCTTCACTGGATTATTTGTTTTTTTGGGTGTTGAGTTTGATGAAGAAAGTTTTTAATTAAACAAAGTTAGCTGAGTTTTTACCATGAATGAGATTTGGATTTTATAAAGTGCCTTTTGTTGTATTTAAATGCATGTTCTCCTTTATTCCATTACTATAGTCAAGCACATTGACAGAATTTTGAATGTTAAACTAACTTTGTATTCCTAGGTAAATGCTATTTGGTCATATAATATCTGCATTTTACATATTTTATATAAAACTGCATTTTATGTGCATATGTACTTTTTGGGTTTTTCATCTACATTTACTAGAGAAATTGGTCTAGATTTTTCCTTATAGGGTTTTAGATGTATATTAATTATCCTGGCCACTTAAAACGAGTTGTGGTACTTCAGTCATTCTCTGAAATTTTTGGAGTTTTTGTAAGATTGGTTAGTCTTTTCTTAAATATTTGAAAGAATTTTGGGGTGAAGTTATTATCCTGGTCTCAAGTTATCTTTCATGGGTAGTTTTTAGTTACAGATTCAGTTTTCTGAAAGATCTTGAACTATTAAAATTTGTCTCTATTTTCTTGTTGTGTAAGATGTATTATTTTCTGAAAGAGTCTGGCCACTGCATCAGAGTTGACTAATTTATTGTCCTAAAGGTCTCATCTTTCTAATATCCATCATCCCGTAAAGTAGATTACACTAATCTCACCTATTTCATTCCTGATAATGCTACTTTGTATTTTCTCCACTTAAAAGATTCTGTCGTCTTCGAGGTTTGTTACCTGTGCTAACCTTTTCAGAAAACCAACTCTGGTGTCGCTCATTTTGTCTGTTTTGTTTGCTTCCTACTGCTATTGCCTTTGTTCTTCATTATATCTTCTCATGTTTTTGTGATTTACGGTGCTGTTCTTTATCTGACTTTTTCAAACAGGTTCCTAACCTTCCCTTTTTTAAAAATCTGCTATTAGAAGGGCACCTGGATGACTCAGTTAGTTAAATGTGCAACTGTTGGTTTTGGCTCAGGCTCACGGTTGGTGGGTTCGAGCCCTGTGGTGGAATCTGTGCTGGCAAGAGTCCCTCCTTCTCTTTCTGCCTCTCCCCTGCTCGTGCGTTCTCTCTCTCTCTCTCTGTCTCTCTCTCTCTCTCAAAATAAATAAACATTTTTTAAAAATCTACACTTAGAGCTATGTAGTTCTCTGTGAATGTTTGGAAATAATGAGAACCAAAACTTTGTATAAATACCTTTATGTTTTCTTTTTTGCTTATTTTAAATAAAATTATAGGCAACTTCTGTTTACCCTAGAGTCTAGTGAGCAACTGATGTTTAAAGTTTCTTCATTATTTCTGTTTTTAACCCTTCTGCTAAGTATCTTCTTACCTGCTGAAGTTTCATAACTTCTCATTTTGCCTGTTTTTTCTTCTTTTTCATTGCCAGTAGACATTTATGGGGTGAATTCCATGGGGTTAAATTCTAAATGTGCTTCCATATGAGGATACATTGCCTGAAAGACTCTTCAGTGTAGGCAAAACCCTACAAGAGTATCTTGCCGTAGCACAGTTCTAACTATGATTCAGGCAACGTGCAGATGATTTTCTCTCATAAAATATCCCCTGAAATAGTTCAGTTTTATGAAAAAGTGAAGAAAACTTTGTAGCCTTAGAATTATTATAGGGAAAGAAAACCCAGAAACTTTAAAAGAGGGAGTGGTTTGAGTCAGATTTTTTTAAAGTGTATTTTCCTTATTTTGAGAGAGAGAGAGCGAGCATGGAGGGGCAGAGAGAGACTCCCAAGCAGGCTCTGCACCATTAGCATGGAGCCAGATGTGGGGCTCGAACTCACGGACTGTGAGATCATGACCTGAGCCCAAGTCAAGAGCCAGTCGCTTAACCTCCTGAGCCACCCAGGCACTGCAGATTTTTCATTATAACTTAAAAGTTCTTAACATTGAATGCAGACTATGTTTGAGAAGTGGTGTTTTACGAGACTTCATACATCGTACTGACTTCAGGGTTTCATTTGCAAGCTGACACCATGGCAGGCCTGGAAGGTTTGATTGGTTTTATTGACAGAAGGCCTTGGTGCCTACAGAGACAGGAATTTGCAGCCAAGATTACCACACAAAACTGAGTCCCCCAGGGCGATAGCCACAGGAAGAAATCTACCAACTTTTAGAGATAGAACGCAGGGGAGTTTATCAGTCATGGCCTGGGCTCTGGTTTATCTCCTCTGCAAGTGTATAACCACATGGGTTAGTATTTAAATCTTTACTGCCTGCATCCTTCTATGAATATCCTCAGCCAGAGATGGTAAAATAAATGTGGCCTTGCTAGATGCCACTCCAGTGGATGCAAGAAGCTAACATAATACATGCCTGAAAGTACACATTCTCAATGACCTATAGGATTCAGGAGTCCAGATGTCAACCGTCTCTTAGGTGTTCAGCACTGTGCTCTCCCAACACTTTGGAATGACCTGCTATAGTTGTGTTTTTGCACCCCTCCGTCTCACTCTCGTCTACAGTGGCTGCCATCCTCACGTAGTGTGATCTCTTGGCCGTAGTTAATTACTCCAGGAATGGGTACATGGCCCAAGCCAAAGCAGGCCGTCTCTTGGGGAATTTGAACTGAAGAGAAATCTCTTCTAGTCACTTGATGGGTAATGTAAAGACTCAGGATCCTTTGGTTGTTACATATTCATTCATGTAACCCTGCAGCCAGAGAGAACAATGCAGAAAAACAGGGGGGAGGAGACAAGAAACAGAGTCCCAAAGGCTTCTGTGAGTGCCTGGGTTTAGAAATTTCAAGTTTAGCTGCATTCCCTACCGGTGAGTTCTGTGCCATACATTCTATCATTGGATCTCCCTCTTCCCCCACTACCTTCTCCCCCTACCTCGACTTTGGCTGAGGTTATAGTTCATCCCAGAAGAGTTCAAACTGATATACCAATAGAGTCCCCACCTCATTTTTTTTGTGGGCTCTCAGGGATTAGACATCTCTGTTTTGATGGAATGTTTGATGGAAGAGATATTCCAGATCTGACAATCCAATGCTACAGTTTCATTTTTGTGTAAACACTCTGATTCATTCTCCTTATTTGAGTAGAAATGCCTAATAATGTATTTATATAAATTATGGCACCATTATATTGTGGATTTTATAAATGCCTTTAGCTATTACACTATGAGGGAGAAGTTGAAGGATGAGAAAATACATTTCTTTAGGCAAAACAGAGTATGCCAACCTCACCTATCACATTTACTATTCTGCAGGTGACGTTTGTGCTCCAGCTAAAATTACTCTTTTTCATACGAACAGAAGATTGGTTGAGTGATAGTTCTTCATTCAAGAAGGCACAGTAAAACTGACTGAAAAGCTTTTCAGAAGCAAAAATACTCTCCTAAAAATATTTTTGTGTTCTACAGAATGTTATTCATTTAATATTCACCTTTGAATATTGAAATTCCTTTTGACTCATTAAATACATTCTGTCACCAAATAGAAGACAAGCTTTAAGAATTTAACAATTCATGAGGATCTATTTATAATTTCATGTTTCTGCTTTAGGGAAATAGTTATGTACAGGATGTTAGAATGGAACTCTCCATGCCTCGGTTTCAACCAAGGTGATGATTCTGTGAATATCAAGATACTGAACGGGGAGAAAGCAGTGCATGCAAACTCTGTAAAAGAAATGTAAAGGCACCTGTTCCACAACTCTGTATCTGTCTGACAGACTAAGGATCAAAGAAGAGGTCTGATAGCTCTTTGTGTGGGGCCTGGAGAAGAGAATTCTTTGGAGGCCTCTTGCCATCCCTGGAGGGATGGAATTTACTCTCTAGTAGAGTGCTACCTTCTTTACCTCGAGCCTGGTGAGAGAGACTTCTGTGAGGAAACAGGGAAGGCTACTATGTATTCCCCCAAATATGTCCACATCTTTTTTTTTTATTAAAAAATTTTTTTAAAAGATTATTTATTTGAGAGAGATAGAGAGCAAGCAGGGTAGGGGCAGAGAGAAGGAGAGAGAGAATCCCAAGCAAGCTTCGCACCATCAGCACAGAGCCCGATGCAAGACTTGAACCCATGAACCGTGAGATCATGACCCGAGCCAAGGTCAAGGCAGGCACTTAACCGACTGAGCCACCCAGGTGCCCCATAGGTATCTACATCTTAATCTCTGGAACTAGTGAATATGTTGCCCCATTTGGCAAACAGGACTTTGAGCTGGTGAAATTATCCTGGATGATCCAGGTGGGCCCAGTGGCATCACAAGGATCCTTTTGAAAAGGAGGCACAATGGTCGGCCAGAGGTGATGTGACGATGGAAGTAGAGGTCAGACCAGTGTGCCATGAGCCAAGGAATACAGATAGCTTCTAGAAGGTAGACAAGGCAAGAAATGGGTTTTCTCTGTTTCTTCAGAGCCCTTAGAAGTAATGCACCCCTTCTGGCTCTTTAATTTTTAGCTCAGTGAAACTGATTTTGAATATCTCCTCTCCTGAACTGTAAAATAATAATCATTTGTGATAATTTGTTACCGTGAAATAGGAAACCAATACACAGATTGCTGCTTGGGTGACAGAGCTGAGTGCTGCTGTTGTGAAAGAAGTTGAGAGGCACAGACTCGTCGGGGGGAAAGACGGGTAAGTATTTTCTGTGCATTGGATACAGACCTCACAGTAGACCCTGCTGGCAAGAGGTTTCTGTGAGGCCTGTCCAATACTGCCCTCTGTGGGAGTAGGGAGTCTCAACCAGAAGAGTCTGGAAGTAGGCCATAGACCTTCTGTTGTCAAGGAATGAATTCCAAGTGACCATATGCGTCCGTCTGTGTCAAGGAAGCTGCAGCAGCGTTAGGCCCAGAGAGCTTAAGGCCGACAAAGGACAGTTCCAAATCATGTGAAACCTTTTATAAGCCCTTCCCCCAGCACGTCAGTTCTGACCGAAGTGAAAGCCACTTCTAGATAAATGGGGGAGACGAGATGTGGCGATGGAGAAGCTGGCTACCATCTCTTTCTCTCTGCAGACTTGCACCTACAGTAATACCAGCAACCTGGAAGAAAGCAGACGACAGGATGTGAAAGCAAATTCACAGCTTTGTTACCTTGAGCCGCAATTTCTAAGTACCTAGTCAACAGATTTTAAGAGTATAAAAGGGACCATAGAACCTTCCAGCACTTTCTGTTTCTCACTAAATAAAGTATAAACACACAGGCGCCAAAATACACTTACATCTTCTAAATCTTTTTTTTTTTTTAATTTTTTTTAAATTTTTTTTTTAACGTTTATTTATTTTTGAGACAGAGAGAGACAGAGCATGAACGGCAGAGGGTCAGAGAGAGGGAGACACAGAATCTGAAACGGGCTCCGGGCTCTGAGCTGTCAGCACAGAGCCCGACGCGGGGCTCGAACTCACGGACCGCGGGATCGTGACCTGAGCCGAAGTCGGCCGCTTAACCGACTGAGACACCCAGGCGCCCCAACATCTTCTAAATCTTATGAACATTTTCAAACATGGAAAAAATTAGGAATAATATTATAGTGAACCCCCCTGTGATGGATTGAATTATGTCCTCCCACCTCCCCAAATTCATCTATATTGAAGCTGTAAGGACTCTCACCAGAAATCAACCATGCTGGCACCTTCATCTCAGACTTCCAGCCTCCAGAACGGTGAGAAAATAAATAGCTGTTGTTGAAGCCACTTGTCTGTGGTATTTTATTATGACGGCCCAAGCAGATGAATGCACTGTCTGTCCATCCCCCATGTTCAGCAAATGTCACCATCATGTCGTGCCTCCTTCATCTGTTCCTCTTCCTTCTTCCTCCTTTCCCCCTTTTCCGTTAAGGATTATTTTACATTAAAATTGGATATCATGTCACTCTTATCTCTAAATATATCCATATATGTCTGTAAAGAACAAAGATGACACACAGACTAACCACTGGGGCACAGAGCATCACTGTTCACGAGGAGAGGACTTCCCGCACCTTCTAGGTACGCTAGACATTGATTTGAGTTGTGGGCATGTGATTTGCTCTCACTGCCAAAATGAGAACAGAAGTAACCCATACCAGTTAGCTATTACTGTGTAATAAACCACTCCAAAACTTAGTGGCTATAATGCAAGCATTATTTCTCATGATTCTGGGGGTTGGATGGGCATGGTTGCGGCTGGATGGCACAAGAGGCCTTCAGTTGGCATCACCTCTTTGTGTCACGTGTTCTCTCATCTATCAGCAGGCTAGCTCTGGATTCCTCAGACAGTCGTCCCACAGTTCTAGAGAACTCGAAAGCAGAGCGTAAACTTCAGTGCCCAAGCACTTTCATGCCTTTGCTTCTGATGTATTTACTAAGATGTTCATTAAGTCACATGGGGGGCATCTGGGTGGCTCAGTCGGTTAAGCGTATGACTTTGGCTCATGTCATGATCTCGTGGTTTGAGGGTTCAAGCCCAACATTGGGATCTGTGCTGATAGCTCAGAGCCTGGAACATGCTTTTGATTCTGTCTCCCTCTCTCTCTGCCTCTCCCCTACTCACGCTGTCTCAAAAACGAAGAAACATTAAAAAAAATTTTTTTTAATAAGATAAAGTCACATGGGCAAGCCCAACTGCAGGGACCTGGAGAATGGACTCTGTCTCCTGATGGGAAGGGCTACAGAGTCATACTTCAAAGGAGTATGACTCTTCCTGATGGGAAGAGGTTTTGTGGCCATTTTTGCAATCTACAGGTAATGTGTGGCTCTTCCCAAGATACGATTAACTGAGGGCTTTGTTTTGAATGTAGTACATTTGAAAAGGCCAGATAACAAATTAACAGTTGGAAATTGGTAATGGAACAAAGCAAAACAGGATTAACAGGAAGGGAAAGAAGTAACAGTTTCTAATTGTTTATTGATGGCATATAGAAAACAATACATTTTTATGGATTGATGTTGCAAATTTGCTAAATTCACCTGACGATTATGGTCACTTTCTTGTAGCTTCTTTAGGATTTTCTTTTTTGTGTGAATGTTTATTTATTTTTGAGAGACAGAGAGCATGTGTGTGCACCAGTGGGGGAAGGGCAGAGAGAAGGGGACAGAGGATCTGAAGTGGCTCTGTGCTGACAGCAGAGAGCCCATGCGGAGCTCGAACTCACAAACCATTGACGATTCACCGACTAAGCCACCCAGGTGTCCCAATTTGTTAGGATTTTCTGTATGTGTGATCATGTTACCTGCAAATAAAGACAGTTTTAATTCTTTCTAATCTGTATGTGTTTTCTTTTTCTTGATGTCATTTCCTATTTTAATGGAAAAGCACTTATTCTTTCACCATTAAATAGGCGTTAGGTGTAGGGTTTTTTTTTTTTTTTTTTGGATGCCTTTTAGTAACTCTAAGTTATTCCTTTCTTTTTTCTTTTTGCTTTTGAAAATTCAGTATAGGATAAATTTATTACAAGGGACTCATAATTGGAATCACAGCCATGCAAATTTAATTCCCACATTCAGAGAACTATTTAACAAAATTGTCAGGAGATTAGCCCGAATCTACCTTGTCAAAATGAGATAAAGATATACTTTGAGATGACGTGGTATGTGTAAAGACCAGTGGCTTACTACATATATTATGGGCCAATCCCTTTTATTTTATTTTATTATTTTATTTTATTTTATTTTATTTTATTTTATTTTATTTTATTTTTATTCATATTTTTAAATTTTAGTTAACATACAGTGCAATATTCATCACTTACATACAACACCCAGTGCTCATCACAACACGTGTTCTCTTTAATATCCATCACCCATTTAGCCCATCCCCTACCCTCCTCCCTCCATAAAACCCCCCGGTTTGTTCTCTGTCATTAAGAGTCTCTTGTGGTTTGTTTTCCTCTCTTCTCTCCCCCCACCCTTTCCCATGTGTTTATCTGTTTTGTTTCTTAAATTCCACATATGAGTGAAATCATATCTTTGTCTTTCTGAATAACTTATTTCACTTAGCATAATACATTTAGCTCCACCCACGTCATTGAAAATGGCAAGATTTCATTCTTTTTGACGGGTAATATTCCATTGTGTATGTATACCACATCTTGTTTACCCTTTCATCACTTGATGGACACTCAGGCTCTCTCCATAATTTGGTTATTATCAATAATGCTGTAATAAACATCAGAGTGCATGTACCCCTTTGAATCTGTATTTTTGTATCCTTTGGGTACATATATAGTAGTGCAATTGCTGGATCGTAGGGTAGTTCTATTTTGGTTTTTTGAGGAACTTCCATACTGTTCTCCAGAGTGGCTGAACCAGTTTGCATTTACACCAATAGTGCAAGAGGGTTCCCTTTTCTCTGCATCCTTGCCAACACCTGTTGTTTCTTGTGTTGTTAATTTTAGCCATTCTGACAGGTGTGAGGTGGTATCTCACCATGGTTATTCCTTTCCATTCTTAAATGGAAATTTCACTTCTTCTTTCCTACAGTAAGCATTTAGAGCTATAAATTCATCTTCAAACTTCTGCATTACATGGATCCCCTAATTTTTTTTTTCTTTTAAGTCCTTTTGAAATATTTTCTAATTTTCTTCATTTCTTTTTTGTCCCATGTGGTGTTTGGAAAGTATGTTGGAAGATTTTCCAGGTATGACTATTATTATTGATCCCTAATTCAATTCCTTTGTCATTAGAGAACATGCTTTGTAAGTCTTCAGGCCTTATCAATTATTTGTTGCTTTGTTTAGCATGTGATCTCTCTTATTGAATGTTTGATGACCATGTGTAACAAATGCACATTTTAATGCTGTTGGGTAGAATGTTCTGTAAATGTAAGTTAGAGTAGTTAGATTGACAGATTTTTAGGTTGTCTGTATTCTTATTGATTTCTCTCTACTTGATCTATTATTTGTTCAGAAAGGGATGTTTAAATTTCCAGTGATAATATTGAATTTGTCTACTTTCTGTTTTCTCATTATAGTCTTCATGTATTTGAAACTATGTAACTAAGCATATAAACTTAGGATTGTTGTGTCTGTTGATGACTTGATAATTTTATTATAAAAGATTTGTCTTTCTGTCTGACTACTTTTAAGATTTCTATCATTAGTTTTCAACAATTTCATTATGTGTTGTGCTTTTCCTTGTGTATATATTTCTTGGATCTATGTGTTTATTGTTTTTATCAATAAAATTTGTGAAATCTGCAGGCTATTCCTTTGATTTATCTTTTTCTTACACGTAAGTTAGAACAATGTTGTCTAAAAACACTGAAGTTCTTTTCATTTTTTGCCTGTTTTTCTATCTGCTCTTCAGTTTGGATAGTTTCTAATTCTATGTCTTCAAGTTCACTAATCTTTTCTTCTAAAGAGTCTTATCTCTATTAACCCCATCAAGTTTTTCACTTCAGATATTGTATATTTCATCTCCAGGACTTAATTTAGTCTTTCTTTATATTTTTTATTGTGTGTATGTTTTCCTTTAAAATAAAATATTGAGCATATTTACAGTACCTCTTTTAAGTCCTTGTCTGATAGTACCATCCTATGTCATTTCTAAGTATTTTCTATTATTGACTGAGTTTTACCCCCTCATTCCTGGGTGGCATTTTCTGGCTTCTCAGTCTGTTGATTTTACTTGAAGGCTGTACATTGTGATCCTTTGTTGTTGAGTGTTAGATTTTGTTGTCTTAAGGAGCACTGGAGTTTTTTTTCTAGCAGACGGTTAGATACATGTGGATTTTCTTGGTACTTAAAAGCTGGCATTTAAGGGCTTGCATAGACTTCACTGTAAGCCTGGTTTACCCCTACCATTTAGTGATAACTCTCAGGTCTCTAGTCTTGGTGGGTATTGAGACCTCCCTGCTGTGCCTGGTTTAAACTCAAACATCTCTCAGGTCTATGTAAGAGCTCCTACAGGGGCACCTGGGTGGCTCAGTTGGTTCAGCATCTGACTCTTCAGTTGAGCTCAGGTCATGATCTCATGGTTCATGGGTTCGAGCCCCGTGTCTGGCTTGGCACTGACAGTGCAGAGCCTGCTTGGGATTCTGTCTCTCTGCTCCTCCCCCCACTTGTGTGCTCTTTCTCAAAATAAATAAAATATTTTTTTAAAGGGGTCTTAAAGTTTCTCAATTGGTCTTTCCTGACTGTGAAATTTAACCTTATGCATACATAAGTTAGTGTTCAGTTATAGTTTGGAGCAGATCCCCATGCAGATTCCTGGAGCTCTTTCTTTGTATGCTTCTCTCATCTCTGGTTCTTTTGTACAAATGCAACCACATGGCTTTGCTGACTTCCAGTCTTCATGAACAAAGTGGCACACCTGTGTTCTGCTTGGGGTTCTCTTTTCCAGCATAATCTAGGAAGTGCCTCCAGGCAGAAAGCTGTGGTGACTGTATCACCCTTCTAGATGTTTCTCTTCCTTTAGAGATTGTAGTCCTTGGCTACATGTTCTATAATGTCCATAAACAGTTTCACATGTTTTGTCCATGTCCCTACTTCTTTATGGTGGGTAGACAAATCTGATCTGTTACTCTAGTGTTGCTGGAAGGGAAGCCCTCTACTCCGTTAGTTTTTAAGACAGCTGATAATGTTGTTTGTGAAGTCCCTCTAGAGGTAGCCAAGGTATATTCAACTGTTTGCTCAAAATATATTTTCTATTCATGAAATGCAAATTTTATCAACTCTTTTGAAAATTAGAAGAGCTGATTGTGATAAAGCTACAGCTCTTAAGGTAGAAACGGAGCTGTTAGTAGCTATTAAGCATGTTTCTCAGTTAAAGAGACAAAACCATATAATTAAGACCATTAGATCGGTTGAGGAAGCATTGTTGTGCATCTCTGCAATTTTGTTCTCTTCTGAATTTGACAGAACTTTTTTTTTTCATTGTCCATATACCTTGTAATAATGTCACTGATTTTTATCATTTTCAAAAGGCTGAACTTGATTATATTTTGTAGAGCTATTAATTCTTGGTTTACACAGCTTTTAGAAACCCGTAGTTTTCTGGATCAATTTTTATAATTTGAAGTGATACAGATTTCTTTTCTTTCTTTAGCTTTATTTAAAGACCCTGAGGGGACATTGATTTGGAATTAATTCACTTATTTAGAGAAATCAAAGAGCCTGCTAGAAATTATGTTTCTTTTCATATTTAGTATAGAAATCCTGTTTTCATGGAGTTTGGCAATAGTGGACCCCTCATAAGTAAAAATGTAGAAGGCTAGAGCTTTTTGGACAAACAGGAAGAATCTTTAGAGTTAAAGGAGCCCATATTGTTCCAGATTAAAAAACAACAAAAACAAACATAAGTATAACATGAACTCAGATAAGAGTGAAAGGGAAGTTCAAATGGATGAAAAGATAATAAGACAACAAGCAACAAACAGCTGCTATAAGTTATAGCCTGTTGTCTGCAGTAACTTCTGTCCTCAATTCTGAGGAATAGAAAACTCTGGGAGAATCAGAGTTGGGTAAATTTTCAGGAAACAGTAGATGTTGGTGAAGACGAGGAGAAAGGGGAACTCTCTTGCACTGTTGGTGGGAACGCAAACTGGTGCAGCCAGTCTGGAAACAGTGTGGAGGTTCCTCAAAAAATTAAAAATAGAATTACCCTATGACCCAGCAATAGCACTAATAGGAATTTATCCTAAGGATGCAGGAGTGCTGATTTGTAGGAGCAAATGTACCCCAGTATTTATAGTAGCACTATCAATGTTAGCCAAATTATGGAAAAAGCCCAAATGCCCATCAGCTGATGAATGGATAAAGAAAATGGTATACACACACACACACGCACACACACACATAATGGAATGCTACTCGGTGACAAAAAAGAATGAAGTCTTGCCATTTACAACAACATGGATGGAACTGGAGGGTATTATGCTAAGTGAAATAAGGTAGAAAAAGATAGATATCATATGTTTTCACTCATATGTGGAATTTGAAAAACTTAACAGAAGACCATAGGGGAAGGGAAGGAAAAATAAGTTTCAAACAGAGAGGGAGGCAAACCATAACAGACTCTTAAATACAGAGAACAGACTGAAGGTTGGTGGGGGTGGGGGTAGGAGATGGGGGTAGGGGCTGGAGGTGGGGGTGGGGAAAATGGGTGATGGGCATTGAGGGGGGCACTTGTTGGGATGAGTACTGGGTGTTGTATGTAAGTGATGAATCATGGGAATCTACTCCCAAAGCTGAGACTATACTGCCTACACTATATGTTAGCTAACTTGACAATAAATTATTTAATAATAACAATAAAAAATAAAAAAGAATGAGAAGCCTCCGTACACTGTGAGGCATACCCACCCTTAGAAGATAAGCCAAATCTTGACTGGTCAACCAGTTGAGATACAATGAGCCACTTTTAGGTTTAGACAGTTCGTTATAAACCACAGGAAGAAGTCAGAGGGGCTGGCTCCTTGTTCTACTCACCAAAAAGGACGACACCCAAACAAGAGACAATGATTGCAGGATTAGTTGTGGGTGCCCTGTCCACAGCTGCCTGTCCATCAGAACCCAGGAGATGATGAGACACTGTCTCGTAACATCCGTGCAGGGAGACAGAGAGGTGGGTGAGAGATGACTGCCTACCAGCTCCTTAGAGGCCGCCCAGCCTCTCTGCGCTTCAGGATGGTGTCCTGCCAGGCTGCAGCTCGGGCTTTGTTTATCCGGATGCCTGCAGGGTCACCAGTGGGGAGCTGTTCCCCTGTGTGAATCGGCAAACTTGGGTGGATCTAAACAAAACTCTTAAACAGATCATTGATGCGAAAACTAAGATGATCTATGAACATCTAAAGAGAGAATGAGTTGAAGATGTGGTGCTGACAAGGTCAAATTTGATATAAATGAATGTGTCATCATGACTTCTGTTCTAGGAAACTGGCCTTCCAGTTCGGTGAGAGTGGGACCTGGCTTAGCAGAACTCTCCAAAGAAAAACACTGGTGAGTCAAAAAGACCCGAGGGTTTTCCTGGATAGCTTAGTGTGAATGTATGGTGATCTGAGAGTCAGAACAGTACGTAGGCCGGTCGCTTTTAACATTAGGATGTATGTTTCCAACCCCATGGATAGTGATATGCTTAGTGTAACCCATGTTACACCTGAACAGTCACTTTGAAGACAGTTTAGGTTCAGGAGATGGGAAACACGTTAAAAAGTAAGGGTTTCTTAGGCTAGAGGAGAATCAAGATGGATTATTCGTAAAGCCCTATACTATATGCTAGATATCATGTTAAGTGCTTTGCATGAATTATGAATTAAATTCTCACGGTACCATATCGAGTAATTACCCTTATTCTCGTCATGTTCCATAGGAGACAATGAAGACTCCATAAGGTTAAACAGCGGCACTTGGACATGTTCCTAACTGGTGCCTGAGCTGGGATTTGAACCCAGGACTAATCCCAGGTCCACACTCCTAACATGTACTGTAAAATCTCACTGCAGTTTTCCAATATGTGAAGGGCTTTAGTGTTTAAAAGGGATATTACGGACTGAATTGTGCCCCACCATCCCCACACCCCATTCACATGTCAAAGCCCTAACCACCCCCCGATCTGACTATATTTGGAAATAAGGCCTTTAAACAGGTAATTAAAGTGAAATGGAATTTAGACTTCAATGCTCAGCAGTTGGTAGCCTAGATAATCTTTAAAGTCTCACACAATTCCTACCTCACTTATCTCTGCTCTCTGTACCCACTGAGCTTTTTAAAAAAGATTGTTGTTCTGGAATAAGTTTAGATTTATAGAAAAGTTGCAAGGATAGTACAGATAGTTTCATTAAACCTACAGCCAGTTTTCCTTCATACTAATATCTTACATTACTATGGCATATTTGTCATAACTAATGAACCAATATTCCATTGATCTTTTGAACCCTTTTTTTGTTTTTTAGAAAAAATTGCAATTTTATTTTGTCTTTAATCAAACTGAAGTGTTTCTTTGCTCTGAAAATAACTGTCAAAAATACAAATGTTGGCTCTGAAACTTTCAACTGAGCAAAGAAATTTCAAGGCTAAAGCAAAAATGTACTCCCCAAATTTCACACAAGTGGGCAGAACAAAAGCTATAGAATCTTGAGAATGGGCAGATACCTCAAAATAGTAAGTAGTGTAGAATTTAAGGAATAAAGTATGTGTCTGAGGGGATAAAAACAAGACAGCTGCTTCTGAAACTCTGTTATCAGTCAGAATGTGACTAGAATGAATTTAAGGTTAGAGCAGAATGTTTGTTTTGGTTGAAAAGCATAATGGGAAAGACAGATTTTACTTTGCTTTCTTTGTACTAAGGATAACATGATTTCTTCCCCCACTTTTTTTTAAGTTTATTTTTATTTTTGAGAGAGAGAGCTAAAGAGCAAACAGGGGAGAGGTGGGGGGGGGGGAGACAATCCCAAGCAGGCTCTGGGTTGTCAGCTCAGACCCCAGTGTGGGGTTCAAACTCACAGACCATGAGATCATGACCTGAGCTGAAATCAAGTGTCTGATGCTTAACTGACTGAGCCCCTTAGGTGTTCCTTCCCCCACTTTCTTAAAAAAGGTGCCTGGTACAGAAGCACATGAGTAACTTCCTGACTCTTCCTTTCATAGTCTTTACAAATTAAGAATTTTTAGAATTAAAGACTATACAAGTAAGTATATAAAGAAAGATTTTATCCTGAGGTTCATTTGTTTTCCTAGGAAATGATCACTGGACAAATTAATGGAAAAAAATTATCAACTGTCTCTCTTAGGTCTTGGCATGTTGAAGACCTATCCTTTTTCCTAAACCCACTTAAAAAAAAAAAAAAAACTACTCAGTAAAATTCCAAGTTTTCCAAAGATACTAAAAATGTATTTTCCACTACAAACTGCAACCCCAACAAGTAGATTTTGATGCAACTCTGTGTCACAAAAGAACCAACATGGTAATATAAACTAAACTCGTAAAACCCACACAGAGGAGGAAATGGTATGTTTAAATAGCAGCATCCATTTGGGCATTGGATTATGTAACACATACTGAAAAAGTAAAACCTTCTGCCCATTGTAGGAAACTGTTTTGGACATTTCTCAGTTTGGCAGCCCTTCTTATCTTGTGAAAGGTTGAGGCTGTCTCTGTTATTTTCACTTTGTCACAGCAAAGATGGTATCTGTCCCCATACTGTCATAACTGGACATGGGAACATGTGCACTAAGTCAGAGGAGAAACAGATTTCAATTCTACACAGATCTGTGCAGTAGCCAAGAAGGAATAATCACAATTATAGATGTGTAATTGGTGATGGCCTTAATGAGTGATTACAGATAATATAAAAATATTTTTAAATAGGTAGGTGGAAGAATCAGCATTAACTAAGAGACAAGAAGGCAAGCAGCAGATTCCATTAAACGAAGACAATGAAAAGGGATGATTTGTGCATTAACAGGACAAAAACATTACCTCTAACCTCATCTAGATATAATTTTTATTAGTCCTTAGATGAGGAGGGATTAGATATTAATAACCTCTCGTAACAATTTACTGTATTTATGTTTACATAATGCAAATAGTAACTTGACATTAACTATTGAGTAAGTAGCAGATAGTTCATTCTATACCAGGTTCAGTTTCAACTCATCCTTGTAGTAGTTTTTGAAATCCCAAGTCATTGAATTCCTCGACAGTGGTCAAAGGCAGTATCTCAACTGTGTAGATACAAACTGACCATTCAGCAATGGCTGTGGATCAGACCAGGTGAAAGGCCTTCACTCCAGGTGCTACCTGAGCAAAGCATACATACATGTCTTTGGGACATAGCCGGACATTGCCCTGACTTCGTTTGTCTCCGATCTGTGTTTTTTAAAGTGTGGTAGGCTGATCATCTGTATCAGAACTCCCAGAGTTTAAAACACAGATTCTGGGGCTATGTCCAGATTTAATAAATCAGAATTTCTGGGGATGTCCGGGAATCTACATTTTAAAGACACAATTAGCCACTTTGAATGAGTGAAAACTACTGTCTTAGACATTAACATTAATGGGAATGAATTCTATATGGAAATTTTATAGGAAACCAAAAGATAATTACCGGTTTTTAATGTTTCCTTAGTAATGCTTCTATTTGTGTCTATAGGTGATTCTTAGGAAGGCTTATTTGGGTGTTGAGATTATTTATAGTATGTTTATGGGGATCATTGTAATTACCTACCTGAGGACCCATATGACATGACCATACTGTATACCTGCAGATGATTTTCAAATTACTCAAGCAATGCGTAAAGTAGTTATATGAAAACTTAACTGGAATCGTACAACCGAGACAAATCTATTTTGTCAATTCCCACATTTCTCTACATATCTAACAACCACCTACATACTCTCATGGCAAATTATATGCGGTTTTTTAAACCATCAGTGTAAATTAGAGTAATAAATGTAACCAGTTACTGTCACTCTACTTAGAATCTAACAGATAATATTCTCAGTATTGCAATCACTAGACGCCTACAGTTATACTTTGTGCCTGTATAGCTGGACCAACATAGGAACCAAAGAGTGTTAATTTTTTAATTCCCTGACTTGCATGAAAGAATCTCTACAGGGTAATAATATAAAAACAAGATCTATTTTTGAAATCTTATCTAAAAGTGGTGGTGTTTTATTTTAGAGAAACTAAGAAAGCTAAGCTAAACTAAGAAAGTAAGAACATTATATCCCAGGAGTATGGTGTGATGATTACAAGTGTAGACTCTGGAACTGGACAGTCCACACTCCACTCCAGTTCTACCATTTCTTAGCCGAGTGACCTTTGACAAAATATTTAACTGCTCTGTGCTTCAGTTTTCTTATGTGTAGAATGGCAAAATAATTGCACCTCTCTCATTGGTTTGTGGGATGATTACGTAAGTTATATACGTAAAGGCTGAGACCAATGTCTGGTACGTAATAACACACTCGAAGTTAGCCATGATTATTATTATTATTTTACTTTTTATTTTTATTTTTTAATACAGAGAGCATAAGCAGGGGAGGGGCAGAGGGAGGGAGAGAGAGAATCTTAAGCAGGCTCCACACTCAATGCAGAGTGTGATACAGGGCTCAATCCCATGACCTTGGGATCATGACCTGAGCCAAAATTAAGAGTCTGATGTTCAGGTGACTGAGCTAGCAAGCACCCCAGCCGTTATTATTATTAATCTATTTGATAACATGCCAGAATTGTGTCCCAGGTCATTCATCTGGTTTTGGTACTCCTTTTTGCTCTCACCAGTAACTTGAGGGTTCTTGTTTTTTTTAATTGAGCTATAATTGACATAACATTATATTAGTTTCAGGTGTACAACATAATTTGGTATTTGTATATAGCGCAAAAGGATCCCAACAGTAAGTCCAGTTAACATCTATCACCATATATAGTTACAATTTTTTGCCAGTCTTGAAAATCATGAGAACTTGTTTCAAGATCCACTTTCCCAGCTACTTTCAAAAATATAGTATCATATTATTAACTATTGTCACTGTGCTGTACGGTACCTCCCCATGACTTATTCATTTTATAATTGGAAATGTATACCTATTGACCCCTTGACCCTTTTTGCCCACTTTATACCCCCTACCTCTAGTAACCATCCATATTTGTATCTTTCTTTTTTTAAATTTATTATTATTATTATTATTATTATTAAGTAGGTTCCATGCCCAGAGCCCAACACAGGGCTTGAACTCTCAACCCTGAAATCAAGACTTGAGCTGAGATCAAGGGTCAGATTCTTTTTTTTTTTTTTTAATATATGAAATTTATTGTCAAATTGGTTTCCATACAACACCCAGTGCTCATCCCAAAAGATGCCCTCTTCAATACCCATCACCCACCCTCCCCTCCCTCCCACCCCCCATCAACCCTCAGTTTGTTCTCAGTGTTTAAGAGTCTCTTATGCTTTGGCTCTCTCCCACTCTAACCTCTTTTTTTTTTTTTTTCCTTCCCCTCCCCTATGGACTTCTGTTAGGTTTCTCAGGATCCACATAAGAGTGAAAACATATGGTATCTGTCTTTCTCCGTATGACTTATTTCACTTAGCATAACACTCTCCAGTTCCATCCACGTTGCTACAAAAGGCCATATTTCATTCTTTCTCATTGCCACGTAGTACTCCATTTTGTATATAAACCACAAGTTCTTTATCTATTCATCAGTTGATGGACATTTAGGTTTTTTCCATAATTTGGCTATTGTTGAGAGTGCTGCTATAAACATTGGGGTACAAGTGCCCCTATGCATCAGTACTCCTGTATCCCTTGGGTAAATTCCTAGCAGTGCTATTGCTGAGTCATAGGGTAGGTCTATTTTTAATTTTCTGAGGAACCTCCACACTGTTTTCCGGAGCGGCTGCACCAATTTGCATTCCCACCAACAGTGCAAGAGGGTTCCCGTTTCTCCACATCCTCTCCAGCATCTATAGTCTCCTGATTTCTTCATTTTGGCCACTCTGACTGGCGTGAGGTGATATCTGAGTGTGGTTTTGATTTGTATTTCCCTGATAAGGAGTGACGTTGAGCATGTTTTCATGTGCCTGTTGGCCATCAGGATGTCTTCTTTAGAGAAGTGTCTATTCATGTTTCTGCCCATTTCTTCACTGGATTATTTGTTTTTCGGGTATGGAGTTTGGTGAGCTCTTTATAGATTTTGGATACTAGCCCTTTGTCCAATAGGTCCTTTGCAAATATCTTTTCCCATTCCGTTGGTTGCCTTATAGTTTTGTTGATTGTCTCCTTTGCTGTGCAGAAGCTTTTTATCTTCATGAGGTCCCAATAGTTCATTTTTGTTTTTAATTCCCTTGCCTTTGGGGATGTGTCAAGTAAGAAATTGCTACGGCTGAGGTCAGAGAGGTCTTTTCCTGCTTTCTCCTCTAGGGTTTTGATGGTTTCCTGTCTCAGATTCAGGTCCTTTATCCATTTTGAGTTTATTTTTGTGAATGGTGTGAGAAAGTGGTCTAGTTTCAACCTTCTGCATGTTGCGGTCCAATTCTCCCAGCACCATTTGTTAAAGAGACTGTCTTTTTTTCCATTGGATATTCTTTCCTGCTTTGTCAAAGATGAGTTGGCCATACGTTTGTGGGTCTAGTTCTGGGGTTTCTATTCTATTCCATTGGTCTATGTGTCTGTTTTTGTGCTAATACCATGCTGTCTTGATGATTACAGCTTTGTAGTAGAGGCTAAGGTCTGGGATTGTGACGCCTCCTGCTTTGGTCTTCTTCAAAATTACTTTGGCTATTCGGGGCCTTTTGTGGTTCCATACGAATTTTAGGATTGCTTGTTCTAGCTTCGAGAAGAATGCTGGTGCAATTTTGATTGGGATTGCATTGAATGTGTAGATAGCTTTGGGTAGTATTGATATTTTGACAATATTTATTCTTCCAACCTGTGAGCATGGAATGTTTTTCCATTTCTTTATATCTTCTTCAATTTCCTTCATAAGCTTTCTATAGTTTTCAGCATACAGATCTTTTACATCTTTGCTTAGATTTATTCCTAGGTATTTTATGCTTCTTGGTGCAATTGTGAATGGGATCAGTTTCTTTATTTGTCTTTCTGTTGCTTCATTGTTAGTGTATAAGAATGCAACTGATTTCTGTACATTGATTTTGTATCCTGCAACTTTGCTGAATTCATGTATCAGTTCTAGCAGGCTTTTGGTGGAGTCTATCGGATTTTCCATGTAAAATAAATATCATGTCATCTGCAAAAAGTGAAAGCTTGACTTCATCTTTGCCAATTTTGATGCCTTTGATTTCCTTTTGTTGTCTGATTGCTGATGCTAGAACTTCCAACACTATGTTAACCAACAGTGGTGAGAGTGGACATCCCTGTCGTATTCCTGATCCCAGGGGGAAAGCTCTCAGTTTTTCCCCATTGAGGATGATGTTAGCTGTGGGATTTTCATAAATGGCTTTTATGATGTTTAAGTATGTTCCTTCTATCCTGACTTTCTCAAGGGTTTTTATTCAGAAAGGATGCTGAATTTTGTCAAATGCTTTTTCTGCATCGATTGACAGGATCATATGGTTCTTATCTTTTCTTTTATTAATGTGATGTATCACGTTGATTGATTTGTGAATGTTGAACCAGCCCTGCATCCCAGGAATGAATCCCACTTGATCATGGTGAATAATTCTTTTTATATGCTGCTGAATTCGATTTGCTAGTATCTTATTGAGAATTTTTGCATCCATATTCATCAGGGATATTGGCCTGTAGTTCTTTTTTTTTACTGGGTCTCTGTCTGGTTTAGGAATCAAAGTAATACTGGCTTCATAGAATGAGTCTGGAAGTTTTCCTTCCCTTTCTATTTCTTGGAATAGCTTGAGAAGGATAGGTATTATCTCTGCTTTAAACGTCTGGTAGAACTCCCCTGGGAAGCCATCTGGTCCTGGACTCTTATTTGTTGGGAGATTTTTGATAACTGATTCAATTTCTTCGCTGGTTATGGGGCTGTTCAAGCTTTCTATTTCCTCCTGATTTTTGGACGTGTGTGGGTGTTTAGGAATTTGTCCATTTCTTCCAGGTTGTCCAGTTTGTTGGCATATTAATTTTTCATAGTATTCCCTGATAATTGCTTGTATGTCTGAGGGATTGGTTGTAATAATTCCATTTTCATTCATGATTTTATCTATTTGGGTCATCTCCCTTTTCTTTTTGAGAAGCCTGGCTAGAGGTTTGTCAATTTTGTTTATTTTTTCAAAAAACCAACTCTTGGTTTCGTTGATCTGCTCTACAGTTTTTTTAGATTCTATATTGTTTATTTCTGCTCTGATCTTTATTATTTCTCTTCTTCTGCTGGGTTTAGGGTGTCTTTGCTGTTCTGCTTCTGTTTCCTTTAGGTGTGCTGTTAGATTTTGTATTTGGGATTTTTCTTGTTTCTTGAGATAGGTCTGGATTGCAATGTATTTTTCTCTCAGGACTGCCTTCGCTGCATCCCAAAGTGTTTGGATTGTTGTATTTTCATTTTCGTTTGTTTCCATATATTTTTAAATTTCTTCTCTAACTGCCTGGTTGACTCATTCATTCTTTAGTAGGGTGTTCTTTAACCTCCATGCTTTTGGAGGTTTTCCAGACTTTTTCCTGTGGTTGATTTCAAGCTTCATAGCATTGTGGTCTAAAAGTATGCATGGTATGATCTCAATTCTTGTATACTTATGAAGGGCTGTTTTGTGACCCAGTATGTGATCTATCTTGGAGAATGTTCCATGTGCACTCGAGAAGAAAGTATATTCTGTTGTTTTGGATTGCAGAGTTCTAAATATATCTGTCAAGTCCATCTGATCCAATGTATCATTCAGGGCCCTTGATTCTTTATTGACCGTGTGTCTAGATGATCTATCCATTGTTGTAAGTGGGGTATTAAAGTCCCCTGCAATTACCACATTCTTATCAATAAGGTTGCTTATGTTTGTGAGTAATTGTTTTATATATCTGGGGGCTTCCGTATTTGGTGCATAGACATTTATAATTGTTAGCTCTTCCTGATGGATAGGTCCTGTAATTATTGTATAATGCCCTTCTTCATCTCTTGTTACAGCTTTTAATTTAAAGTCTAGTTTGTCTGATATAAGTATGGCTACCCCAGCTTTCATTTGACTTCCAGTGGCATGATAAATAGTTCTCCATCCCCTCACTTTCAATCTGAAGGTGTCCTCAGGTCTAAAATGAGTCTCTTGTAGACAGCAAATAGATGGGTCTTGTTTTTTTATCCATTCTGATACCCTATGTCTTTTGGTTGGCACATTTAGTCCATTTATGTTCAGTGTTATTATAGAAAGATATGGGTTTAGAGTCATTGTGATGTCTGTAGGTTTCATGCTTGTAGTGATGTCTGTGGTACTTTGTCTCACAGGATCCCCCTTAGGATCTCTTGTAGGGCTGACAAATTCCTTCAGTTTTTGTTTGTTTGGGAAGACCTTTATCTCTCCTTCTATTCTAAATGACAGACTTGCTGGATAAAGGATTCTCGGCTGCATATTTTTCTGTTCATCACATTGAAGATTTCCTTCCATTCCTTTCTGGCCTGCCAAGTTTCAGTAGAGAGATCTGTCACGAGTCTTATCGGTCTCCCTTTATATGTTAGAGCACGTTTATCCCTAGCTGCTTTCAGAATTTTCTCTTTATCCTTGTATTTTGCCAGTTTCACTATGATATGTCGTGGAGAAGATCGATTCAAGTTACGTCTGAAAGGAGTTCTCTTGCCTCTTGGATTTCAATGTCTTTTTCCTTCCCCAATCAGGGAAGTTCTCAGCTATTATTTCTTCAAGTACACCTTCAGCTCCTTTCCCTTTCTCCTCCTCCTCTGGAATACGAATTATACGTAGATTATTTCTCTTTAGTGCATCACTTAGTTCTCTAATTTTCCCCTCATACTCCTGGATTTTTTTTTTATCTTTTTCTCAGCTTTTTCTTTTTCCATAATTTTATCTTCTAGTTCACCTACTGTCTCCTCTGCCTCTTTAACCTGAGCTGTGGTTGCCTCCATTTTATTTTGCAGCTCATTAATAGCATTTTTTAGCTCCTCCTGGCTGTTCCTTAGTCCCTTGATCTCTGTAGCAATAGATTCTCTGCTGTCCTCTATACTGTTTTCAAGCCCAGCGATTAATTTTATGACTATTATTCTAAATTCACTTTCTGTTATATTGTTTAAATCATTTTTGATCAGTTCGTTAGCTGTTGTTATTTCCTGGACGTTTTTTTGAGGGGAATTCTTCCGTTTCGTCATTTTGGGTAGTACCTGGAGTGGTGCGGGACTGCGGGGCACTTCCCCTGTGCTGTCTTGAATAACTTGCATTGGTGGGCAGGGCGCAGTCAGACCTGATGTCTGCCCCCAGCCCACTGCTGGGGCCACAGTCAGACTGGTGTGTACCTTCTCTTCCCCTCTCCTAGGGGCAGGATTCACTGTGGGGTGGTGTGGCCCGTCTGAGCTACTTGCACACTGCCAGGCTTGTGGTGCTGGGGATCTGGCGTATTAGCTTGGGTGGGTAGGCAAGATGCACGGGGGCGGGAGGGGTAGGCTCAGCTCGCTTTTCCTTTGGTGATCTGCTTCGGGAGGGGCCCTGTGGCACTGGAGGGAGTCAGACCCACCACCTGAGGGAGGGGTGGATCTGCAGAAGTACAGCGTTGGGTGTTTGGGTGCAAGGAAGTTCCCTGGCAGGAACTGGTTCCCTTTGGGATTTTGGCTGGGGGATGGGCGAGGGTGATGGCACGGGCGAATGCCTTTGTTCCCTGCCAAGCTAGCTTTGTCATCCAGGGCTCAACAATTCTCCCTCCCGTTGTCCTCCAGCCCTCCCACTCTCCGAGCAGAGCTGTTAGCTTATAACCTTCCAGATGTCAAGTCCCGCTTGCTGTCCCAAAACACTCCGTCTGGCCCCTCCGCTTTTGCAAGCCAGACTCGGGGGCTCTGCTTGGCCAGTGGGCTGTCCCTCTGCCCCGGCTCCCTCCCGCCAGTCCGTGTAGCATGCACCGCCTCTCCACCCTCTTCCATGGACCTCTCGTCTACGCTTGGCTCCAGAGAATCCGTTCTGCTAGTCTTCTGGTGGTTTTCTGGATTATTTAGGCAGGTGTGGGTGGGTGGAATCTAAGTGATCAGCAGGAGGCGGTGAGCCCAGTGTCCTCCACATCCTCCTCCACATCAAGGGTCAGATTCTTAACCAGCTAAGCCACCCAGGCACCCAAGTTCTCAGGATCTCTTGAGGGTTCATCTTTCCTCCCTCATCCCACACAATGCCAAAAAAAAAAAAAAAGATTCAAGCTAACTATTGACTTAAATCTAAACAGAGATTCTTGGGTCTGTGTTTTGTTTTTTGTTTTTGTCTTCTTTTCCTCATAGATCATAAGGTTGAGGGCTTGGGGCTGGGAAAGAGGAAAGGAAAGGCAGGATGGTGACTCTGGAGGGAAAGAGCTGGAAGAAGGGAGGGAAAGAAAAGGCCCCTCATCTGGAAATGACCTGTGATAAGCACACCATCCAGTGTGTTCACCCATCAATGGACCTCCCATGACAGAGAAGCTACTCTCCAGCAGTCCTGAGCACCTAGAAGCTTCTGCTCACAGGCTGGGGAATCTGGTCATCCTAAGTGAGTTTGGGACCTTGAAGGGAGAATGTCAAACTTGCAGACAAGGTAGAACTGTGTAGAATCAGTGGGGAACTTCCCTAGGAATGGAGCAGTAGGCATACAATGGCTGTTGTGATTCAAATATGTGAATCTTTCTACATAATAGGAACATGCTAAATTGGAAAAAGGTCAATGTAGAGTTTGGGTGGTATTAATGACCACATTCTGGAATTATAGGAATTACACAACCATATTATTTAATTATAGAGCAAAGTTTTGAGTATGGTTTAAAATATCAGTTCCTTCTCAAGTAATTCTTCTCTCACGAATTTTTAATGTCCCTCTTAAATGAATCATTTTCCTTTATCCTTTAACAAAAACAGTTTTTAAAAAATTCCTACAAATTACTTTCTCATGACATAAATCTCTTCAACCTCCCACCACCAGTTACCATGTCTCATAACTTTTATTTGCATTTTCCAAAATTACTGATGACCTTATCTGCACAAGTCTCATCCATTGTTTTCCTTGACTTCTCAGAAGTATTTGACAACAAATCCCTTGTCTACTTTCTTGAAATTATATTTCCTTAATTTCTACAATATTGCAGGGTATCTGAATCAGTTAAGGATCCAGCTCTTTATTTCAGCTCAGATCATGATCTCATGGTTTGTGAGTTTGAGCCTGACGTCAGGCTTGGGGCTTGGGATTCTCAATCTCCCCTCCCCCCCACCCCCCCGCTCTCTCTCTCTCCCCTCTCCCCACTCTCTCTCTCTCTCAAAATAAAGAAATAAACTTAAAAAATTTTTCCATAATATTTCAGCATGCTAATTTCCCTTCTTTATAATTCATCTATGATATCTTAGGGGTCATCCTTGGCCTCAAGAAACTTACAGTCTAGTGCCAAGCCCAACATTTTGGCAGACATTGCTAAGTAGCTGGCCCAATCTCAGTGCATAGACCACTTCTCCCCAGCCATTTCCTTCTACACGTCCATTAGTAAATAAGTGTAAAGCCCAGCAGTACCCATTAAGCAGTAAATAAATGTACTATAAGAGCATGGACAGAGGAGAAGTAATTTGAATGGAGGAGATGCGGAAGCTTTATACAGGAGATGACCCTTGGGATGGAGATCTAAGGATGGAGAAATTTCACTGGCAAGAAGTGGAGAAAAGATTCCACATGGATCGAACTGCTTGAGCAGTGACCCAGAAGTAGAAGATGTTATATGTTCTTAACTGTTCTGGGTTGAACTATCACAGGGATGAAATGGAAGATATGAACTACAGTAGATTGGTGAGGACAGGGGGCACATAGACCATGGGTGAATGCTATGGAACCTGAACTGGCTTATGTAGATAGTGTAAAGGAGCCATCACAATTTAGGAACATGAGAATGTCACTATTAGAGTTATGTTTTATAAAAAGAGGTCTAGTGTCAGTGTGGAGAACACGTTCGTGGGTAGAAGAGGTTGGTGGTGGGATATCTGTTTATTTTCTTGTGTATCTCATTCAGCATCGATCATACATTGCCCTCTTGGATTACGTATCTCTTCTGTGCTAAATATTTATCCCTTGGATTCCAAGATAAACTATTTAAGACAGGGGACACATCTTGTTTTTCTTTCAAGCATACTATCACATACACAGAAGTTATCACCCTGCCTTGAACATTATCATAATTTTCATTGTTATTAACTAACATTGATTGAGCAGTTATGTGTTAGACACTAATGCAAAGTCAATGATATGTACTATCTCATTGAATCCTTGTGATTGTCCCCATTTTATAAATGTGTAAACAGGGAATTAGAGAACTTAGTCCTTTGCTCCAAATCATATGGTTGGTAACCAGTGGAACCAGGTTTCAAAATAAGTTCTTTGTGACTCCAAAGTTATTAACAACATTGTTAAATGGACTTTCCATAGTGGCCAATCAACACATACTTTTGAACGATTGGATAAATAAAAATGGTGGGTCACAAAATAAATTGTTTTGATTTGATTTGATTTGTATAGGCAGTAAACATATTCATTCATATTGGGAAGATATATCCTGTGTCTGAGTTGTACACATGTGTCTACCTAATATTTTCAAATAATAAAGTTAATAATAGTGGTAGGAAGTATTACTTATATGAATGAACATCATGAAAGAACCAGATAGTAAATAATGTCAGTGCTCTACCTAGATCCCATAATTCCCTTTTCACTGTTTCTGTGTGTCTCCAGACTTCAGTGTGCTCTTATTCCCATCATTCCTAAGCTATAGCAATTAGGGGGAGGATTTTCTTCGGTCTACTGGACACTTCTTTGAACACGTGGGAACGTAGCCCCCCTCTCCCCCTCCCCCGCCCCGGGTTGACCCTTGTGCAATACTTAATGCCAATGGAGTTTTAAAGTCCTGCTTTCTTGACTCAGGAAAACTCTCAGGGATAATTTTTTTCTTCTTAGTTCTCTGTGGGGCTAGGCTGTGTGATTTTGCTTGAGATCAGACCCTTATTTGTCTTCCTCCCCCTCTCTGTCCTTTTTCCTTCAGCCTTTTTTTGTTGTTGTTTTTCCCCTTGGTGAATCCCTTGCAGGTGAACCTTCATCTCGGGATCTGCCTTCTGGGGAAGTTGACCTGGGAAAATTGTACGTTAAAATCTAATAAGTCTGCTTATTTTTTTCCTCTTTCTTTTCGTTGTTTAACATGGTGTGTATGTCTTTGTAAGAATCAGTGACCAACATCACATGCAGTGATTTGTTAGGATCCCTTCTCTTATCATACGACTTTTTCTGAGATTTTATTTGACCTTTGGTACTTTTTGTAGCAAACAATGCAGAAAAGTTTTCTGCTGAGTGTGTTCATGTACAAAAGTGCAGCTTATGTGTGTTTGTTGAATGGAAACTAGAAGTTGCCTTAAAAATTCCACTATTGAATTTTTAGGAGTTTGAAAATCTAAGTTCTTAAGTTGTATTCCAAATATAGCCAATGTGCTTTTTAAAAATGGGTACATTTTGAATTCACATGGTTCAGATAATTCTGTTTCTTCCAGCATTATGAGCAAAACATTGATATGTTTTCTTCCTTCATTTCCCAAGCTGCGCATTTTATTTCTTCCAACAGGACCATGGATAAGCAAATCATTCCAAATTTAGCACATTGGAAATGTCTCATGTTTAAATCATAGATGTTTTTATGGCTTGTGTGCCTTTTGCTAACTTTATCTCCCGCTTTGCTTCAGGTAACATTCTGAATGCTAGCAGTTTTTGTGCCTCCAGACTGGTGATGATGTTCGGCTCTCAAAATGGCCAGGTCATAATAAATACACTTTAAATAGAGCTCAGTAGTGCTCATGATTTGCAAACTAACTGGCTCCTCTCCCTTCCAGCCTTAGACTGTAAATTACTGCATTGTATGTGATTAATGTGGCCCCATCAACATCCTAGTCCTGCTTAGGTGACTAACTTGGGATAGAGCTACCTAACCTAGAAATTCTCCTTGAACTTGGAGGGAAAACAGACATGGCAGAGGCTGGGGGATTTTAGTGGAAGAAAAGATGTATTTTCTTTCTTAGTCCTTTCAAAACACATAGTATTAGTTATTTCCTGTATCTTGGAGGTTACATACAATAAAGTCTTACAGTAGAATGGATGCTGTCGTACAAAGTGTTAGCTGATGCCCCCTGTATCGAAGGCCCAGTGTGTGCTAATGCAGAGAAACCACTGTAGGATGGAGAGGCAGATTAAGGGAAGAGAGTTGATACCCAAAAATGAACAAGGAGAAAACTGTCAGGTTCTAGGGCCTGTTGGATGCCAGGCATGAGAGATGAAACTGATAGGGCAGGACGTGAGCACAGGCAGGGGTGAAAGGGAAGGTGAGACAGGGACAGAAATGAGGCAGGAAGATTTGGGACCTTTGCAGTATTCTGAGCTGAGCTGGCAAGGGCTTCCTTTCAATGCCTTGGTGTTTTGATCTGTGTTAAAACTGTGGGACCAGGCAAACAAGTACTATATTAAAATCCTCTTACATAATAGTTAAGAGTGATTCACTCTTTATAATTGAGGGGCACTGCAGTAGGCAATGAGGTTACAAATAATAATAATGATAATCAGCATCATTGTGATAATAATAGTAATAAAAATAGCTTACACTTACATAGGGCTTACTCGTATGGTGTATATTATGTGCCAGATACCTTTCTAAGGGCTTCACGTATATTAATTCCTTACAACTCTTTGAGGTGTAACCACTGTTTTTGTTTATTTTAGTTTCTCAGTTGTTACCATTTTAATGCCCATCTTGTGGATGGTGAATCTGAAGCACAAGAAGGTGAAATGCTTTGCTCAGTGTCACTCAGCAGGTGAGTGGTAGAACCAGCATCCAAGGCCCAGGAAGTCTGGCTTCAGGGTCTGCACAAAACTGCCCTCAAATGATCTGCTGTTGGGTGGAGAGGTAGGAAATGCATTAACCGTGTAAATGACCATATAACTCACTTTGTCCTAAATATTGAATTAGTGTTCTACATAGTAGATGACTCGGGGGCCTGGAGCTTGTATGGCTCCAGGGAGAGAAGCTTGTATGTAGCTATTTGGAGAGGTGATAGGAAATGAAAGATTCAAAACTCAAGCTCAAACTTCTGGGAACAAAAGGCATTCGTTGGTGACCTAACTGAAAAATCTAGGAGTGCATCTGGCATGCGTGCATCCCAAGGTGTAAATGATGATATCAACAGTATCTGTCTTTCCTTCTGGGTTTCCTTTCTTCTGTCAGCATAATTCTCAGCAAAGTTCTCTTCATGCAAGCCGGGTTGCCCCTACTGGCTTCAGGAGTACATTCTGCCAGCTTTATACCCCCCGTAATGAGCTCTTCCACCTCCATGTTTCTAGAAGCAGTTCCAGGATGGTCTCAGATGTGAATTTCCATGGATTCAGTGATGTATCCACTTCCTGAGCCAGTCACTGCGTGTGGGCCTGGGTTATTTATGCATCCCTTGCCCAAGGGTGTGCCTCCCAAAATTATATGGATTAAGTGTATAGGAGAGGTGGTTTTCCAAGGGAACATCTAAATGCAGTTGCCAGAGAGAGGGGAGATGATGGCCTCTAGGAGAAAAGAGGGCAAAACATTAGATCTCTTGCCCCTGTATTACCAGGTGATATGTTGACTAACCAAGCCAAGTACCCAGACAACTGGAAAAAAAGAAGCATGTGAAGGTGTGAAAACCAGTTGGGCAGTCAGAGAAGGAGTCCTTGCTGGAGAAATTGGGACTAGAGTTCGATTTTAAAGATACATTTGAGAGGTAAGGCTGGGGAACAGAGAAGACAGAAGTCTTCTTGGTGTATGGAAAGGCGATACTAATCCATATAAAGCAAAACAAAATGTGTTCTAAGAAGGGCAAATGTTCAATATTACAGGAAGAAAATGGAATAGAGTCGGTAAATCTTAAAAGTTTGATTTTAGCCAGATTATGGAGAGACCTTGAATGCCAGCCTGAGAAATATTTAAAATTTTTAAATGTTTATTTTAAGAGAGAGAGAGAGAGAATGAGAGCTTGTGCATGAGCCAGGGAAGGACAGAGAAAGAGGGAGAGAGAGAATCCCGAGCAGGCTCTGCACTGTCAGCACACGAGCCCAATGTAGGGCTCGAGCTCATGAACCGTGAGATCATGACCTGAGCTGAAGTCAGATGCTTAACTGACTGACCCCCCGGTGCCCCTTTAAATTTTATTATGTAGGCAATGGATAGCCACTGTACATATTTCCTCAGAGAAGTAAAGTAAACCTGACACTGATTTAAGAAGATTAATCTAGAGAGTTGGTAGCACACCAGGAATCCACAGATCATTTATTAGTTTCCTGATAGGCGGTATCCACACATCTGAGATTTGTTTGAGGAAATCACACAGTGGGGCAGATTGCTATATTGATAGATCCTGTTCGTCAAACTCAAATGGATACACAGCACTGCTTTCTTTAATAACTAACTCTCTGGAATAAGTATTTTATACATTTTCTGCCTTGTCTAGACTCTCTTTCTCCTGCCTTTCCAGTCTTTCTCAACTCTCACTGCCCCATCCCTGTGCAAAGGTGCTTCCATTCCCCCCTGGACCATTGAAATACCATATTCCAAGGTGATTCCCCCTTTGTTTCGTCTTTGCCCCATCTTGGGGCTCTAGTCCAAATACAAGGTGCTAGGAGTGATGTGGTAGAGTCAGTGTTTCAAAAACAAGTTAGTGAAGTCCCAGAGGAAAGGAAAGGAAAGAAACAAAAAGGTTGGTACAAGGATACTGAACATGCTTTTAGGCTGAAGAGATGAAGCCAGCAGAGAAAATTATGATACAAAGAAAAGCAAAGGGGCTAAGTATTGGAGCAAAGGCCCAGAGCGGAGAAGCATCATGGTATCTCAGCAGAGACACCTGTTACACCAAAACGGGGGAAAAGGAGCAAAGACTTACAAAGTGTCCTAGCTGACAAAACGTCAACCCTACCTGCGCCGGTAGCTTCTTAACCTGATCTCAAATCTGGGGATGCTACAGAGGTGAGTACGTACTGGAGGAATGTATTCAGTTCTTTGTTCAATCACCGTTTAGGCCTTTCTATGCTTATTGGGATGTAACTGTGACCCGCTGAACATTAGCGTCTGTGGAACACAGGTTGTACTGGGAACTGGGAAGCTCATGTCAAATTGTAAGAATCTCCCGGGAGATCTAAGGAAGAGCACAGAGTACCGTGCATGGGGAATCTTTTTCATTTGTACTCATTTTTCCTTGGTGGTCTGTTGTCTATGCCTGAGTCACGGTGAGGCCCCAAACCCACAGATTCAGCTCAGCCTTGGCCAGGCTTTGTGGAGTAATGTTAAGTGGTGCTAACATTTAGCTTGTTGGGGAGCACTGAACTTTAGGAGCAGGCAAAGGAGCTGAGTCCAATTACACTGCCTGTAAGAAGACAGCGGGGTAGTGATTTAGCACGTTTCTTGGAAACTTACTGACCAAATGGACAAAAAATTAAGTGTACTAGAAGATTTGAGTAACATAATTAATATGTCCTTGATAATAGACTTATACAGAAATATAAATATAAGATATACATAGAAATTTTTTAGCATTGCTGAGTGCTCATCAAACACTCATAAGCCATAAAAACGCTATGTGACAAAGAAGTTTGAACCAATAAAAGAATCAACAGGAAAACTCAATCACATTAGAAATCAGTAACAAAAGGAAAGCTGGAAAGCTGGCACAGATTTGGAAACTAAAATCATAATATTAAATAACCCTTGGGGGAAAGGACCAATAATGATAAATTGATAAAATAACTAGAATGGATTTACCAAATTATTATATGACAGAATTTATGGAATATAGCTAAGGCAGTGTTCAGTGGAAAATGTATAGCTTTAAAGATCTTTACCATAGTAAAAACTGAAGTCAAGTAAACTGTTCAACTAAAAAAGAATTAGTGATGTGCAATGTTAGACCCAGATAGGAAATAAAACAAAAATTATGACAATAAGTTAACACTTATATTACAACATTTATTGACCCAGGCATTGTTATTGATGCTTAACTCACTTGATCCACAATAATAAAGATACATGCAGAGATCACTGAGTCAAAGTAATAAAGAATATTAATCAAACCCAAAACTAAAATAGTTTATTTAAAAATGTTAAAATAAATAAGATCTTTTAATTTTTGCATTGCCTTTCAGCAGATTACCAAGGAACAGATAATTCCTAACCTAGTGATTTATTTCCGGAAAACGGAAAGACATGCCCAATTCATTTATTTCCAGTTTTATTAAGAAATAGTTGACAAACATCACTGTGTAGGTATAAGGTGTATAGAATGATGGTTTTGTTTAGACCCAATTCATTTTATGAGACTAGAAAAACCATTCTTCCAAACATGAAGAAATGAGAAAGAAAATTATAGACCCTTTTCACTTGCAAATAGAAGTTCCTAAATGCAAATGAGATATTAATCCTACGATGTAACAATGTATCATGATTAAGTAGGGTTTATCTCAGGAATTCAAATATGGTTTATAACTGAGATTCACTCCACCAAATGGATTAAAGAAGAAAAATCACATGTTAACGAAATAGATGCTGAAAGTGCATTTGATAGCATCCAATTCCTATTTATGATTGAAAAAAAAATCTGGACAACTAGAAATAAATGGAAATTACTTAACTTGATTAAAGCCTACTGCAAACATTATGTAATGCCATTTGATAATATGAGGATCCCTACTCCCATCATTACTCTTCATCATGGTCCTGACTAGTTCAAAGAGATTAAGAGAGAGAGAGAGAGAGAGAGAGAGAGAGAGAGATCAAATCAGGATGCTGCACTCCATAAAACCTAAATGTTTTTAGTTGCTTAAAAACCCCAAGAGTTTCTTTCTTTCTTTGGTTTCTTTTTGGTCATTTTCATATTAAATAATACTCTCTTAGAAACAGTCTTTAAAGTATATAAACAAAGTGTCTTCATGGCATCAAAATGTTACTCCAGATCAGGAGGGACACCAGTGGGAGGCGTGTGACTGCAGAGGGCACAGCCCCACTGTGTGCAGGGCTGAGGATGGGCGTGCTCTGGAGGCCCACTTGGCTGGGAGCCACCTTGGGGAGGAACACCCCCACCAGCAGGACCTGGAAACCTCTCCTCTGCTGCCCAGCCTGTGGCTCAGACCATTCATTTGGTGTCACTTGCCTGGAGTGGACCCCTGGCCCCTGCTGCTTTCTCTCACCTGAGGACCCTTGGGTCCCCACCTCATCTCCCTGAAACGGGTCTGCTTCTCCTTCCCAGCCTGGGCACCCGACAAGTCCAGGAGAGGATCAGGGAAGCCCACCCAACAGGACAGTCATCGCAGGCTGCCTGGGACCCTGGGGGAAGAGTCTCAGTCTGCCCGATGGGGTCTTCATACCCACAAGTCAAAGGCAAGAACAGAAAGGTGACAGAAGAAAGAAGAGACACGAAAGTCACCACTGGAAATGTTCAGGAAGCAAACACGCCCTCTCAGACCCTTTTCACACACGGTGGCTGCAGAGCCATCTATGAAAAATGACCCTCTGGTCACCCTCTGCCTGGAACCAGACCACACAGGTCAGGTGTGGGGTCAGCCAGACTGAAAACCAAAACCAAAGGGAATCAAGAAACTCCAAACGTCACTCAGAAATGAGTGTTTCTGTATCCCTGCGACACCTAGCAGGCCCCGGTGGACTTCTCCATGAGACCGCTTCCCTGAGGCACCTCAACCCCTGCGAGCTGCCACACCTAGGCCACACACTGTCTCAGGGGCTCCCACTTTGGAAGATCAGGCTGCTAGCTGCCTCTCTGCACTCTGTTTATGGAAATCAGAAAACCCTGTGGGCCTTAAATCACCCTGTTCTTGGCCAAGTGTCCACTCAGGGGGGAGCCAGGGCGGTGACAGCTGCCACAAGTCCCCCCAGGAGCTGCTGTGCCACGGACAGAGGGTCAGGGCCTGAGGCCGGGCCTCGTTGGTGTGACTTGTGGGAGAGGGATGGGAACTTTCCCGCCCGGAGGAGGTGGCCTGGGTGCCCAGTTTTCAACAGATGCCACCAGATTAGGACTCAGACCCAAATCCATGCCAACTCTTCAGATCCTGCTGCCCGGAGGAGGTATGACCCTCCCGGGACCATCACAAACTGGGTGAGTGGGCAACAGCGAGGAAGACCCACTCTTGGGGCCCTACTTTGGCTGTCGAGTCCAGGGTCCTTCTCTTGAGAGAAGCCTGTTCTCTCCTCTGGTGACAGAGGCGTCCGGTCATCTGGGAAAGGCAGCACAGGTAGGGAGGGGCAGGGCTGGGCAAGGCTGCATTTATAGCTCCAGCTGAGCAGGAGGTTGGCCCCACCTCACTAGGGCCCGGAGGCCAGGCCTCTCCTTACACTCTGTGGAGTTTCCTCCCGTTGTGCAGGTGGAGTCTGGCTCTCAGTCCCCTGGGCAGGTGGTCAGTACAACTAGGAGCATGTCCAAGGTCACAGAGTGCCAGGAGGTGGCGCTGGTCACTCCCAGCTCTGGGCATTTAAGGCAAAGCCTCCAGGGGACAGCGCCAGCCCTGGGAAGCGGGGAGGGGGAGACTCTGGGAGCCCCCGCCCACCAGTCCCAACGTGGCATTTCAGGAGCCGCTGGCTTTACTTTGGGACAGAGTCCAGGCGCCCAGCTTGTTCTACAGCGTGCTCCGAGGTGGTTCCCAGGGTGGAACCAAGCGCACCCTGGCCCCACGTGCTCAGACACAAAAGGGTCAGTGGTCCCCCGCACGGCGAAGCTCAGCTCCCTGTGTCAATAGCGGCTGGTCTGCAGATGCCTCAGCACCAGCTGCACGAGGTCGAAGGTGGTGAAGTTGACGCCCACGGCGGTCAGGCCCTTGAGCCAGTTGCTGGGCCCACGCACGGCGCCCTCCTCCCCCACGGGCGGCCGGCGATGGAGGCGGGCAGGCGTGCCGAGACCCCGGCCGTCCGCCTGAGCCACCGCTGGGCGTCCAGAGGGCGCCAGGAGGCCGGCGGGAGGAAGGAGGGGGCGGGCACGGGCCCGGGGGGCGGGGCTGCGGGCGGCCCCTGAACTCTGCGCGGCCCGAGCGTCTCCTAGGTGTAGGCAGCGCCCCCAGCGCGGTGGGCGCGTATCCGTGGTCGACGGTCTCCGGGCCCACTTCCCGGGAGATGCGGCTGAAGACGGGAAAGATGGCGCTGTACGTTGCCCTTGGGGTCACGGCCACCCTCGCTCCGGCAGGGCCGGGGGTTGGGTCCTCGAAGCCGCGGTCGCCGCAGCCGGGGTGCGGGCGAGGAGGCGGGCCGGGGGCAGGGCTTCCCCACCGCAGCCCGAGCGGCGGCCGCGGCTGCGCGGGGCTCCCGGAGCGCGCTCCACTGGGGGGCTGCGCGGGGCCGCCTGAGCTCCGGCGCCCCAGGCTGAGGATGCCGTCGTGGAGGCAGGTACAAGGTCTCCTTGGCCAAAAATCTTTGTGAAGACACTTGGAAGGTGATTTTGGTTGGGTCCACGGGGGAGATACGGCCGTTTTGGCAAGAGCACCGGCGGGAACCCAAGGCAGGAGGGAGCTGAGAACTTGCCTGTGATCGCTGTCCCACGAGACAGCTGAGGGCGGGACAGCGGCCACCACGGCTTCGCCTCCACAAGTTTATTTCTTGCTCACACTAAACGTTCCTTATGGGTTGGCAGAGGGGTCGGGCTCGTCGTCCCTCGGAGAGGGAGGCTGATGGAAAAGCCATCATCTTAAACATTGCCAGTCATTACGTCTAAGGGAAGATGACAACTTGGGAAGGTCTGGCATCCACAATTAAATGCTGTGGTTCCAAAGCAACAATGTCACTTGCTCAAAACTCAGTTGGCCAGAAATAGCCACATGGCCCCACCCATGTACTGGCAAGGCAGGAAGTGGAATCCTATTAATGGGCCTAGAAAGGGGAAGATAGGGAAATATCGGTGGACATTTCTAACAACTACCACAAAGGCATATTCATAGGAAATGAGGAAAGGACACAAAACTATCTCCTTGTAGATTTATGAGTTTTTACATAAACCAACAAGAAATAAAAGAAAACCACTAAATGATTATGACTAATAAGATCTTGTGGCAGTGTTGCTGAAACATCAGTTTAGAAAAACGAATAGTGGTACTAAATGTCACCTATTACTGGTATTTGATAAAGTAGATTACTTTCTCCTCCAAACACTCGATTCACTTGGCTTCTATAGAACTGTAGCCTCCTGGTTTTACACCACCTTCACTGGCTGCTCATCTTAATTTTCTTTTTTCATTTCCTCTGCATCTCTGTGCCTTCTTAATGCTGGAATACACCAAGATCAGTCCTTGGACCTTTTTGACCTATTCTCTCTTCCTTGGTGGTATCTTCTAGTTTTTTAAGTTGATATGGTAATGTTACAAATTTTATCTCTTGGACAGATCTGGACTCTCAACTCCAGACTCACATATACAACAGTCTATTCAAATCTCACCAGAGTGTCTGATGACATCTAAAAGGGATCTTACTGACCCCCTTATATAATGGCATCTAAAAGATTAAGGGAGTTTTCTTCCCTTAATGTGTTCTTTAGGAACTCTTCCCCATTTAGCAAAATGACAACTGCATCTTTGAAAACCTTGAAATCATCAGTGACTCCTCTCTCTTCAATACTCCACTGCCCAGTTGTCAACAAATCCAGAATGTGACTCCTCATACCTCCTCCATTGCTACTAATTAGTCCAAATCACCATCATCTCTTGTTGTGCCTATTGAAATAGTCCCTAATTGGTCTTCGTTTTCTACTCTTGCCCCACCTATAGCCTGGTGAAAACATAATAGCCTAACTAAACCTAACATCTAGATCAGTTATGGTATTCATACAGTGGTTTCCCATCCCAGTCAGAGACTGTGCAAGGTAGTGTGTAAGAGCACAGGCTCTAGAATCAGACCCAATCAGTCATGTGACCCAGCTCCCTGATCTTGGGCAAGTTACTTAAGCTATTTGTGCTGTGGCTTCCTCATCATTCAGGTGGGGTTGTCGAGAGGATTAGGTAAATTAATATGTATAATGTCCTTGGAACAGTGCCTGGCATATGGTAATGCAATATGTGTATCAGCTGTTATTTTATTATTATTGTTATTTTGGTAAACTCCAAAATTCTTAATTTTTTAAATGTTTTATTTATTTTTGAGACAGGGACAGAGAATGGGCGAGGAAGGGGCAGAGAGAGAGGGAGACATAGAATCTGAAGCAGGCTCCAGGCTCCAAGCTGTCAGCACAGAGCCCGACATGGGGCTAAGATCATGACCCGTCAGACGCTTAACTGACTGAGCCACCCAGGCACCCCAAACACCAAAATGCTTAAAATGACTTTTAAGGCTCTACACTTCCTACCTACCCCCAAGATAAGCTCTTGGTAATCAGGAACTTTTGTCTGTTTTCCCAGCACATAAAATAATATCTCAGTTATAGCAGGAGCTCAGTAAATATTTGTTAAGTGAATTAATGGATAAAAGAATAAATGAATTCAAAGAGGGCTGATAAAATATAAAGAAGAGCTCAGAATCTAGTCCTTATTAAATAATACAAATTACACCACAAAGAAGGACTTTTTAGTTGATATCATTGAAGAAATTTGCTTTTCATGTGAAAAAAGTTAAAATTGATGTTTTTAAAGTCTATACCAATTAGAAAGCTACACTTAAAAATGTGACTTTCTAAATAAAACACTGAAGCACATACCCTAAAACTTAAAAGTGGGTTGAGCAAAGTTAGCAGAAGGAAGAAAATGATAAAGAGTAAAGCAGATATAAATGAAATAAAGAATAGAAAAACAGTAGGAACAAATCAACAAAACCAAGAGTTAGTTCTATGAAAAGATCAACAAAACTAACTTGGAGGAATCTTGGGCAAGGAGAGCCAAGAAGGAAAAGTGATATTTTCTGTTAAACTGAGTAGAATAGGATTGGTGATATTATAATTTGAATAGTAAAAGAAATATGACTTTATTTTATACCCAAACCAATGAAGGGGGCATACTTATTGCTTGTGAATAATTATATATAAGTAGGATCATAGTATACATGCTGGTTTAGAACTCATTGTTTTTCTTTTAACAGTATGTTGTGGACATGTTTCTTTGAAGTAAATGTATACATGTAAAAAAATTTTTTTTAAGATCTCAAAAAGAGAGTGGGCTGTTGGATTAAGACTACAAGAAAATGAAGGATTTTTTTGTCAGTAAAGGTAACAAAACAACTTACCAATTGGGAACCAGGAACTATATTTGCAACATTAAAAACCACGGGGATTATTTTCTAGAACATAATAGAAGTGTCTGTTGATGTGCAGTTAAAATAAAATAAAGTAGAAAATAATGAACAGACGTGAATTGGTAATTCACAAGCAGGGGGAACCTAAGTGCTTTTAAGTATCAGAGATTCTTATGCTTACAAATAATCAGAGAATTATAAATTAAAACAGTAAAGATATAATCCTTTATACTCCTCAGATGGATAATACAAGGCTGATACAATTTTTTATACTTCTGAGATTGATAATTAGGAAAATAGCGAGCACTGGTGATGGGAATGAAATGGGAATTCTCATATTCTGGAGAAAGTATAAACTGGTAGAAACCTGCGGGAGAGAAATCTGGCAGTACTAATGAAATTATATGTGTATCTCCTAACACTCCCACAACCCTGTTCTTGGTTATAGACTTCTCTTCAACACGTCTAAGGATCCCTGTTTGCATCACAGTTTGTGGTAGCGAGAAGCTGGAGGAAACCATGGCTGAAGAAAGAGTAAGTAAAATGAGACAAAGGCACACAAAAACCTGTTATCAGGATGAAGAAGCAATAATCATACAGCACCTGTGTACATCTTGAAAGTGATATTATTGAGTGGAAACTAATAAAGAGGGAGAACCTGATTTATAGGTCAATATAATTTATATAAAGTAAGACTGTATATTTGTAGGAGTAGGAAAGGAGGTCAGCTCATAGCCATACTACTGATTCTGTTTTTTAAATGTTTTTATTTAATTTTGAGAGAGCACAAGTGGGGGGAGGGGCAGAGAGAGAGGCGGACAGAGGATCCGAAGCAGGCTCTGTGCTGACAGTGGTGAACCTGATGCGAGGGCTCGAACTCACAAACCATGAGATCGCGACCTGAGCCGAAGTCAGACGCTCAACCAACTGAGCCACTCAGGTGCTCCCATGCTGCTGATTCTTGTTCAGTGATTCTGCGCCTGCTCGTTCCCCAGTGTGAGTGCGTTGGCCTCCAGGATTGGGCTGCAAAGGCAATACCTGACATGTTTATTGTGGAGGAAGGTGTGAAGACTGTTGGGGAGACAACTGCCCTTTAATGCAACTAACACACCTGGAAAGAAGGTATAGGCATCCCCAGAGTCCCTTAACACAGAGCTCCTTCAGAAGTGTGCACAGATTCACAGGTGATTGGATTTAGGGCCCAAAAAAGACATTGGAAGCCTAGAAGAAAAATACCTTCTTACACCTAAGTAACTAAAAGGGGCAATAATCCAAAATCTTTATAAAGAGCATCTTCTAAAACCACCACTGCGGTGTCTTAGAGTTTCCACATCAGACACTAACCATAGTCTTTGGCCTTTGTCGTTCTTAAAATACAGCTACTATCGCTTGAGCTCTTACTATGCATTGGGTAACGCAAGCCATTAGCCATAGCTTTCGCCCAGATTTCAATAAAACCAGTGTAAACAGTTCATAAATTGCCCAGTATACTTGTCAGGATGTGTCTTTGCCAGTGTGATCTGTGATTTATCTGCCTTGTGTTACGGATTTTAAATCTGCAGTATTCTAGGCAAGTCCCAAATTATAAACCAATTTCACTTCAGAATTTATTTGGTGACCTTATGGTTGGGAAATGAGAATGTCTTTTCACATGAAAAGAATGGTGTAAGTGGTATAACCCACTTTCCTGGGCACTGGGTTCACAGCCAGATTTTGGAAGCCTGGCATTTATACTTAGCAGCTTCCCTACAACACTCACAGGTTTGCTTTATATCCTGTAACACACCTCCCCTTGTGCGACATGGCCCGTAGGGAAATAGGCTGTTTCTTGCGCTACAGAAATCCTGAGGAGGGATTGCAGGCAAGGTAAGTGGTTTCCCTAAAGCACTGGATCTCAGTCCTATCTGGGTATTGAAATCGGCCCTAATCATTTTCCAGAAAGGACCATGGAAATCCCGGCAGGTAGGTTTGGGTCAGGTGCAGCAGCCTCACATGTGATGCTGTTACACAGCCGTGTTACCAGGCAGCAACACGGTCATTCAGTCCCTGTTCTCATCCTGCTCACCTGATCTCACCTGTGCTGCAGGAGCACCAGGCACCCTCTGGCATCTGAAGTCCAGCATGCAGGTGGTTGAAAGCCTCAACCATGCTAGTTTGTGGAATCTAACGCATGCCCAGACTGACAAACTCCCATCTACGGCCTCACCTTCACTTGGTGTGGCTTATATAACTTTGAGATTCTCGTGAACGTGACCCCTTCTTTTGTCTTAGTAGTAGGTGATCAGGATGTCGACTTCTGCTCTGATGAACATAAACAAGAAAAGTCAAACCACAGTGTCTGAAGGAGGAGAGAAGAGGTCGGATCTTGAAACCGGTTCTGTGGGTGGCCATGCTGTCCTTTGCTCATTCATTCATGCAAAGTGTCAACATATGCTTAGTGGGGGTCTGCTCTAGCCAGGCCCTTCTCTAGCTACAGTGGAGCTATGGTGGGGGAACAACGCAGATGGAAGTCTGTTTATATGTCAGCAAAATGTGTAAAACATGCTAGAGGGCAGGAAGTGATAGAAAGTAAGTTAGGAAAGGGCTTAGGGAAAATTCTGGGTGACGTGTCTGGGATGGTAGAAGACTGTCAGAAGGGGCCGGAGGGGCCTGAGTGGGGTGTGAAGGAGAACCTGAATAGAAGTAATGAGAAATGAGAAATGAGGTTTACTCGATTTTGAACCATGCCTCTCACCACTTCACAGGTAGTGAAAGGACACGATCCCTCCCGCCCCCCATCACCCTCTCCAAGGCTCAGAGCCTTCACACCAAGACTCAAATGGTCTAGGCTCCTATTGCCCGCATCCCCCAATAGGGCACTTTGCTAGTCTTACCTAGGACTTCTCTAGTTTCTTCCTCACATGCCCTGTATCGCCCCGTTATTTTTTCCTCTCCCTCTTTAATAATATTTCTTGCTTCTGTGAAGATGAGAATGGCTACATATTCGAAAAAAACCAGTCTAATTTAGTTCTCACTGAGGTGCTTGTCAATAAGAATAAATTTTTAACTGATATAGCATCACACACTGGGAGGAACAGAATTCTGGAACTGTTGCCTTCACCTGGGAGCTGGCTCTGGGGTCAGGGGACCTTAACTGGTTGTTCACCATATTTTCCTTTTGCTGACTCTGGAATCCATAGGCTCAAGAGCATCAGGACCTCTGCCTGGTGTTTCTTTGATGGAGCACATTTGTTGGCAGGAAGGGCCCAATAGGGCAGGCTTTGCACAGAAACCTGACGTGTCAGCTGGTGCTGGTGGTTTGCTGTCTGCAGCACTCGCCAAGCTGAGGACACCCCTTTGGTGAACTTAGAAGCCCGGCACGGCCTTCTGAAAGAAAACTTCACGGAACGCCCTGGGCCTTTGCTGTTATGGCCAGTGAGTCGGAGTGCACGAGGTGGGGGAAGCAGCTGGGGTCAAAAGCAGAAGACAGGATAAATGAGTCTATGAAACAGCAGGCCAAGATTTCCAGGGGAACTGCTTCAGCTACCTACTGCTTTGAAATGGAAGGAAGAAAGCAGACCAGAGTACACGGCTCAAAGAGAGCGAGAGGTGACAGAAGGATCATTCTCAGGAGCCTTATGAGCACCGAAATAGGTTTTCATTCAGGATGACCCAAACCGAGATTTAGAGTCTGTCAGGGTGCTGAGTGGCTAAGTCAGTTACGCGTCTGACTTCATGATCTCACGGTTCGTGGGTTTGAGCCCTGCATTGGGCTCTGTGTTATAGCTCAGAGCCTGGAGCCTACTTTAGACTCTGTGTCTCCCTCTCTCTCTCTGCCCCTCCTCTGCTCTCTCTCTCAAAAATAAGTAAACATTAATAAAAAATTTAGAGTCTTCCAGTCACCCCACCCCCCACCCCTCTTTCTCATCCATCCATTTATCTATCAATTCCATCTATGGGTTATCCATCTATCTACTTACCTGCCCGTGAAAAGGAAAAGTCAATCCACATTGTCTGGAAGGAAAGGAAATACATCGAATCCTAAAATCCGTTCTTTTGGCATTCAGACTGTAATTAAGAGATTAGAGGTTCAGGGGCACCTGGGTGGCTCAGTTCGTTTAGTGTTTGACTGTGGCTTAGGTCATGATCTCACAGTTCATGAGTTCAAGTCCCGCATTGGTCTCTCTGCTGTCAGCACAGAGCCTGCTTTGGATCCTCTGTTCCTCTCTCGATTCCTCTCTCTCTCTCTCAAAAATAAATAACCATTAAAAAAAGAAAGAGGTAAGAGATTTATTCATTTTGCCAAGAAATACACAGACACACATATACACATTATTACTTTCTATTAGAATCAGAGGAACGCACACACATTCATAAAGACCCAAAGTCACTCTCAGGGCCCAAGTGAAAAGTTAAGAGTTTTAACTAATTTGGCTTTAAACTCAAGGCTTCCAGTACAGGTTAACAGGAGGGCATGAGGGGCATTGCAGGAGAGTCGGCATTGGAGCAGTGAACACCGGGAGTGAGGACAGCACCCTGGAATGAAGACATATCACAGCTTCCTCCTCCAGGGCTTTTGTGAGATGTTAGCAGGAAAAGAACTTGGTGTTTGCAATCTAAAGCAGTTTGGGGAAAACATATGAAATGTCTGGAAAGACTTTTGATAATATGATACAATGTTGGAAGATCTTGAAAAAACATGCTGAATTGTATTTCTCATTGCTCTCAAGGACTATATTGCATAAAGCACTTTAAATTTAGATTATTCCCAACACTTTATGACAGATTGAGGTAAGAAACTCGATCTGATGGATTCCCGTCTTACTTCCTCCCCCCCCCCCCACCCCGTGCAACATACTTCTCATTTAGACTTTCACCCTTTCAATTGTGTTCCTGAACTTCACCTAAACATGTGATATTGGCTTAGCCATTAGGTGGTAAGTGCCATAGACACAGACATGCAGGCTGGAGAGCTGGTGACGCTTACATGTTGTGGCAAAAGAGGTACTATGAGTTTCGCTTGTGGTACCTCCGAACACGGACTCCGAACTCCTGAGTGCCAGAGAGGGAAGTTGAGGTACAGTAGAGTTCTGCACCCCAAATGGGAAAAAAAAAGTTCACAGGTGGTTCTAAGGAAGCTGCTTAGGAGACTGCAGTGCTAAACCTTTCCCCCAAACCTCCTGTTGAAGTCCCTGGCAGATAAGGCGAGACCAGCCTGCATCACTCACTAGTTCAAGGCAATGTTTTAGATCCAGTGTACCTGGGTTTGGATTCTGGCCTGCCTCTTACTAGAAACATAGTTTTATGTTTGTTTGTTTTAACATTTATTTATTTATTTATTTTGAGAGAGAGAAAGAGCGTGAGTGGAGGAGGGGCAGAGAGAGAGGGAGAGAGAATCCCAAGCAGGCTCCACGCCGTCAGCACAGAGCCTGACGTGGGGCTCAATCTTACAAACTCGATCATGACCTGAGCTGAAATCAAGAATCAGATGCTTAACCGACTGAGCCATCCAGGTGTCCTAAGAAATATAGTTTTGAATACGTTTCTCAATCTTTTTGAATTGCCGTTTCTTTTGCCATGATTGTGGACTTAGTGACAACAAACTATGCTTAGTGAAAACAAACAAAGCTTATGGCCATGTGTGTGGCACAGGGCTTGTTTACTAAGAGTTCCAGTGGGTAATGCTTCTGTTTATTGTTGTTGGCTCTTCATTCATTAGCATCCATCCTCTTCTGTGTCCCACCTTACCCCGTGACCGACTGGTCAGGTCCTGATAGATAGGAAATGCAGAATTCCTGGCTTGCAGTGGCTTCAGTTTTCAGCCATAAACCACAGAGTCCTCATCCATCCTATTTCTCCATTTGAGCTCATGTGTTTCTGTAATTTCTTGTATATTAGCTACATGGAAGGAAGACCAGCCTTTCTTCCAATTTGTTCCTTACCGCACCCAGGGGATGATTTTTCTCTGTGCTTTTTGTTAGTGGTTGTGTAGGTGGGGATTTTATAGAACACTCTGGCTTAGAAAAGGAAAAAAAAAAACTCAAGCCTGCATGCTGCATCAAAACTTCTCCTCCCAGTAATCAAAAACTGACAGTGTTTTATTTCTGTATCACATTGCTTTTACACCTGTCGGCTGAACCACCTGGGATTCTGTGGTTTAAACATTTCATTTTCCTATAAGTATGAGATATAGTGAAGCAGCCACAACAAAAACAGTAAGTTACATGCAATGAACACTGTACTGAAATAGCAAATGCTGTGCAGCCCCAGAAAGTATAATCTCCAGGGGTCAATTCACATGAAAAGTTGACTGTTTGATACCTTACGAGGGCCTTTAAATATCAATGGTTCTCTTTTCCAAGATAGCAAATTTAAATCCTTCCTAGATTTTAATAGTTTATTTTGAAGTACTCTGCTTGTATATAATTTTTATAGACCAGTGAAGGCTTTTAGGTAAAATACTCCATCACTTTCAATTCCATTTATTAAATAAATATGTATGGAAACCCTACTAGATTCAGAGGGACTAATCCAAGCCCTGTAGGGACTCCAAAGATTTCTTGTTTATAAACAACTTCTGTGGTTTCTTCTCTACATAATATATCACCTGTTTTACATGTAAATAGAGGCTTCTTTTAATTATAATACATCTAAATCACAATTATAGCTCTTTTTTTAATTTATGGTATTTATTTCCCAGTGTGAATAACATAGTTTATAAATCAAAGTAAAAGGTTATATTCAATTACGCAAACATGACTTTTCCAAAAAGACAAGCAACTGGACTTGAAACATTTTACTTCAATTCATGTGTTATTGAGTAAGTATATTTGGAGCACCTACTATGTGCCAGACACTTTGGTAGTATCTGGGATATGAATAAAACAGGATCCTTTCTAGGGACTCAAAATCTATTAAAATGCAAGTTGCAATAAAACATGGCACACACTGGGACAAGATGTATTTAAAGTGTTAAGGAGGTTACTAGTAAGAAGTTACTGGTAAGAGTTGGGGGGTGATCCCTTAATTTCCTGCTCCAACTCTCCAAATAATCTCTGGCCCTCCACATCTCCCAGCTGATGAAGCCACAAACATAGAGGTCATCATCCATGAACTGGCCCTTTCCTTGATCTCCCTCATTCAGTCCATCAGCTGGTCCAGCCACACCCTTCCCCTAAATTTTGAACCTGCCAGTTCACCTCCATTCCCACTTTTCTCCCAAATTCAAGCTGTTGTGCACTTTCCTCGGGTCCTCTCCAGTAACCGGTTCCCCTGGTCTCCTTTCTTCCATTCTTGTCACCCTACAGTGCTTTCTCTGCACAGCAGTAAGTAGCGTTTTAAAAACATACAAACCAGGGGCGCGTGGGTGACTCAGTCGGTTAACCGTCCGACTTTGGCTCAGGTCATGATCTCACGGTTAGTGAGTTCGGTTAGTGAGTTCGAGCCCCATGTCAGGCTCTGTGCTGACAGCTCAGAGCCTGGAGCCTGCTTTGGATTCTGTGTCTCCTCTCCCTCCCCCCTCCCCTGCTCATGCTCTCTCAAAAATAAAAATTAAAAATAATAAATAAAAATAAAACTACGAACCAAATCATGTTCTACTGTCTCAAGCTCTTCAGTGGCTTCCTGTTATGCTTAAAATAAAACCCAGCCCCCAGCCAAGACTTCTAAGACTCAACATGAGTTGTCCCATGAGCTGTCTCATGCTCAACATGAGCTCTCTCTCCACTTTCCTCTCGGCTCCAAGTCATAACAGCTGTGACATGTACAATCGGTGTGCCATCTTAGTGCTGCAAGTATCTCAACCTTCTTTCCATTTCTACATAGGTCTAGCTTGCTGTCGCTTCAGACCTGCTGCATGGAACTCGCTCTCCCCAGATATGCTCATGGATAGCTCCTTGTTTTCTTGGAGACCTGAGCTCAGGAGTCCCCTCCCCACCCTGGCTCAATTCACTCTTTATTTCCTTCTTCACAGCACTTACCTCTGAAATTGTGCTGGCCTCTCATTTGTTTATCTTTTCTTCCCAATCCCTCCCCGCTCTGGCCCTCCACACGCACATACAAACTCACAGATGAAAGCTTTGTAAGATCAAGGATCTCTTCTGTCTTCTTTGTATGTATCCACCCAGCACTTACCGTTTGTTGAATGCATGAACGAATGATTTCAGAGGGAAAATGACATTGGAACTAGGTAAGATCTCATCAGACCAAGATGATGGAGTGAGATTCTAAAACTATCAGCTATTGCCTAGTGAGAGAGACACTTAAAGGCAAGGAACTAGCAACACCATGGTTAATATTCCAGTTGGGAACAACTTCCTGAACGCAGGCATAGTATATGGATTGAAACATGCTTCACTTAAGGCAGAGCCAGACTAAGACTGAATACTAACACTTGGAACATGTTTTGATTTTTTTAAAAGTTTTGACTATTGGAACTGGTGTCTGCATTCAGAAATAAATCTCATGGATTATATCTTTCCAATTATATCTTCACTGTCTGGTATTTTAAAAGTGAAATGGCAATTTAAAATTTAAATGCTTCTTTTATATGTGATTGGGAAAAGGGGTCATGAGAGTTCACTGACAAATACGTTGGTATATGTGGAACATACTCCATGACAAGATCGCACCTTGTTTGCAAGAGTCTTGGAAATAGAAGCTTGTTACCCATCACCGAAGCTTTTTAACATAGGCCTTAAACCAACAGTGACAAGAACCTGGGGAAAACAATCCCTACCTTTACTAAATTGTCTGAAGGCCATTTTTGTTCTTAATTGAAACTTTCAAGTTTTCTTATGATTTATGGAGGAACTGGAAATAAATCAGCTTCCATCTTCTCATTGTCTTTATGGGGAGTTCACCATTTTCCCACCCATCATGAACATTTGTCAGGTAATTATGGAAGCTGGCCTCTTATAAACCAACAGTGTTGACCTCTCTAGAAACCACAAAATTAGAACGTGGACAACTTAAGGAAGAGGTTTTTTTCCTTTTTTTTTCAAATTAGCATTTACATTTTCCCAAGAAATGTATAAGCATAATAAATGTCTGGTGTCAATGGCATAGACATTCTTATCATCTGAAGTCTAATTATTCTGTTTTCTTATTTCTAATAGATAGTCACTGCTAACTTGTTCTGGCTTCTGAAGGTTTGAATTGATCTCTGCATCCCCTCTATCCACAGAGCTCATCTGTTTTCAGAGTTGAACATCCCTTCTGCCTCAATGATATCCTGATTTCCAGGCTAGACTTCTTACCCAGGCATTGGGCCCATGGTTTCAAGTGACCATAGGACATTTTCATGCAAAAGATCCACCACCGAATAAAATACAACAAACCCCAACTTAACCAAGATTCTTCTGCTATCCATTTGGTCTATCTTTCACCCCCGCATCTCCCACATTCCCTCTCCGGTATGCCTATCCACTGTTCCCTCATCCCTTCCATTCGGACTGTAGCACAGGCTTATATATTATCTCTTGGATTCCTTGCTGCTAGTCCCATTGGATACACACTTGTACACATTTCATCACACCTGAATCAAATCGACAATGTTCTCATCTGTCTCCCTGCCTCTTATTTCTTTGTTCCTCATACCCAGATACATTTTCAAAGACAATTTTCACAGTGTAACCATGACTAGAAAGGGATCCATGAACTCTTCACTTACCATGAGAAGATTAGTTTCACATTATCTATGATAACAATTCTCGGGTCAACTGAGTGGCTCAGTCAGTTATGCGTCCTACTTCAGCTCAGGTCATGATCTCACAGTTCGTGGGTTCGAGCCCCGCGTCGGGCTCTGTGCTGACAGCACAGTGTCTCCTTCTCTCTCTACCCCTCCCCAGCTCAAGCTTTCTCTCTCTCAAAAAAAAAAAAAACAAAAAAAACAAAAAAACAAAAAACCAAACACTTAAAAAATTTAAAAAAAAAACCAATCCTCAATAACTTAACACTTAGTGCCCCACTTTTTTTTTTTTTTTTTTTTTTTTTTTTTTTTTTTTTTTTGTGAGCTTGCAATCTGGATAATCCTGTCTCTTTGCTGTCTTCTCTCCAGCCTTTTTTAGGTGGTCCTCTATTATTTCTGTCCATGGCCTTCTCTCTTCTCATCAGTTATCAAGATTATTTTTTTCTTCAAAGCACTTTTGAAACCTCATCTCCTCAAATAAATCTCCCCTGGACACTCAAATCCCTCTCCACTTTCCTTTGTCAACAGGGTACTCTCATGTATTGTTTTGTGTGCTGGGGGTTGTCTCCTTCATAAAAACTTAAATTCTTGCAGGGTCAGAGGTGTTATTTTCTGCTGCATCGCATCTATGACAGTGCTAAGCCTTTTAAAAAATTTTTTAGTAAGTATTTGAGGAATCATATGGCAACAGAGAATCTTCCGTGAGGGTGGGGTCATGCCTTCTCTGTTCCCGGGTTATGTATTCAGTAGGTAACACAATGCCCGGCACATGGTAAGTGTCCAGTATACATTTTGTGATTGAGGGAATGAGTAAGAAGAGCTAAGTGCAGTAAAAACCCTCCTGTGTCAATTTTTATAGCATGCATTTAACAGGTAAGAGCAATCAGGAGAAAGGATACCTGAGGCAGAATGTCAAATCCAAAGACACATATCCATAGGTTAAAGATAGAAGCTATGGCATATATATGTTAAACAACTAGCATAGGAGAATGAATCGTGACAATCGGAATGCAGGCATCTGTTGAACCCTCAAAAGCTTTGAGATTTCTGCAACCTTTGGTCTGATATAGGGACAAGGTATCATGGAGCAAAGATGTACAGTTGCTTCAAGCAGTGAGAAAGCAAGGGGGAGGAGTGGAACTAGTTCACACCATCAGGAAGCAGGTGGATGTGCTCGCGGAGGGATCAGTGCAATATGTCCTTAATAAAAATGATGTTTTTTCCCCCTCAACTTTGGGTTAGGTCCCCAAGTTAGGAGCTGTAATTCCATACTCTACATCTACTATGGCATTTTATTACAACTGTAATAAATGATTTTTTGTTTGATACATTTCTTTAATATCTGTGACAGGTGCAAAGTGCAAGCTTCACATAGGCTTCTTGTATCCTTCATGTGTAGAATGGAGCCTGGAGCAGAGCAGGTGTTCCATATATATTTGTTGAGTGAATGAGGAAATCTAGGTCTATGGTGAAACAAGCACACGCATGTGTGTATGTGTGTGCACTCGTGCATGCGAGAGACACAAAAATAGACCCACAGGATAGACCTGAAGACTCCAGGAAGATCTCAGAAGAACCTTCAGACCCATTAAGAGAATGGAAAATAAGTGCTAAGAAAAAAAAAGTAAGAGTTGACATTGCAAAATTTAGAGCTAAGAATGTTGCAGGATGAGGCAGTTCTGTGAAGTGAAAAGTGCCCATGCCTAGCTGTCTCTTTTCATTTGCATCTGTGAAATGGGGACAACAGCAGAATCTCCTTACATTGGTACCAATTGGGGTTGCATCTGTGAAGCATTGGACCCAGTCCCTGGTTCCTACACAAGAAATTGCTTATCCTTTGACAATTTTCTTTTAATTCAATGAACTTATAGGCTACTCTTTCTTAAGGGAATATGATGAAACAAATTTGAGAAAAATGAAAAAGCAGGACAGAGCACAATGTAACAGAATGGATTGTACATGCTCAAAAAAGATTCAAATCCTTGGAAAAAGAAACTAGAAAATGTTTCCTCTGATTTCGACCCATCCTAAATACTTTGTGTATGTGTGTGTGTGTGTGTGTGTGTGTGTGTGTGTGTGTGTACAGTATATATCTATATCTGTCTCTTCATCCATAGCTCAGACTGCATCTGTCCATAGTTGTCCATATATTTTAATTAGTGATAGATTTTTTGCATTGATATATAAATAAGTAAAAAGTGAGATTTCATAAAACAAAAAGTTGAAATCATCTCCCTTCTCCGCCTTCCTTCCTCCCTCCTTTCCTTCCTTCCTCCCTCCCCCCACTTCCTTCCTTCCTTTCTTTATTGAAGTGATCAGATCAAAATAAATACCAGAATAGGTTTTTCCTTTTACTTTGGAATATCTTCTGCAGTTTTGATGAACTTAAAATTTTGCTTTAGGTACTAAGGGCCATAATCAAGTTTTTAAAGAAAGCACCAAAGTAAGTTCTGCTGACCTCTACATCTGGCAGGTGTTGGGCATTTTTCTTTATTCACAGTCTGGGCAACATTAATCTTTGTGGAGGGATCCTTCTGTGCCCCACGTGCCCAGTATGATGGCATGAAACATCTGTGCACTCTTGACCTTCTAATAGGAAGGTGGAACACTCAAGGGTCCTGAAGATCCTTCTATAGATTCCTGCTGTTGAATTCATTAAGAGAAGATGGTAAAAGTCAACATGACTAGAGACCTCATCCCTAGGCAGATCAAGGAGTGGGGTGCTCTGAGCTTTGAGCGTTGCTACCATGTCACTGACCCCTTTATCAGACGACTGGACCTAGAAGCAGAGCTACGGGGTCCAGAAGCAATAATAGCTATAAGTTGCTGGTTTCTCAAATTGCATTCCCCACTAAAAAGAACCAGGAGTCCTTGGAAAAATAACTGATTCCAGCTCTGGGACAAGGAGTGTACAAGATGAGCCTACAATATCTTAAAGCAGAAGGTAAAAAGTAAAGAAATATATGAAAAATGAAAGAAACATACCATTAAGGACACAAGACATAGGTCAAAAGACATGCTACTGGCCAAATATGTGACAAGTTGAACATCAGGATGAATAGTGACAGTAATGAATTAAAACCCACTGAGTAAAAAATATCTGAGTTGGGGGGCTTCTGAGTGACCTTCCTATAGGAAAATGGAGGGATCAAACTGAATCTTGGGCAGGGATCTTTTCCTGAAATATAGAGTCAGGGACTCCAGATTTCCCTCCTGGAATTAAAATTATTGAAAAAATGTTGGAATTAAAAAAAAGGTCTTTGCGGTAAAATTGTCTGCATCGGTCCAAACCTCTTTTCAACCACGGTCCCAGATGAAGCTGCACTGTGCTATCAAGAGAACAATGGTTAGAGGTAAAGCTTAGGAGAGGGGGTGAAATGTGAGCAAAATTTGTGTAAGAAGAGCGCTTGCCTCTTAATGGATTCCATTAGAATTTGCCATTTAGCACTGAGACGATAGACCACTTACTGCACATTTACCTTGTGTTGGGTATTTTGCGGATGTCATTTAATCTTTGCAGCAATCCTGTGAGGTAACTTTTATTGCCTTTATTAATCTCCTCTTGTAGAGGAGCAGACTGGAACACTGAGAAGTCAAGGTCACGCTCAGGCCATGCAGCCAGTAGGTGGCCAAGCCAGGGTTTAAACCCAGGCAAAAGGATTCCCAAGGCCAACCTAGGCAGTGCACCATTGTTGGCTCACCTCTGTAACGGTCAGAACCTATCCTGAGGACAGGGGCTACCAGTGGACTGATTATATATAACCGGGCGATCTTTTTATGATCCAGACAGAGGAGCGATGTCTTTATTCACTTCTGATGGAAAACAAGTGCGTGTTTTCTCCTGAAGAATGAAGAACGCCAATAAAGGCTTCGGCACCTGAAATGGCCTCTGTGATAATTTACTTTATTTGCAGTTTACCTGTCACTGACCTACAACGGTAGCATCTGGCTTTGCTCACTGAAAAGCAGGGGCTCGTGATTGACTGCCTTTGACTGTTCTTTTCCCAGAGCCGTCTGCATCTGCTGTGCTTTGCAACTGGAATTTCAGAAGCAATTCCCCCTGACATGAAAATTAGGCTCTATACAAACAAGAGTTTCATAGCAAAAAGGGAAATGAGTGAGGTCACGATAATTTAGCACTAGATTTTCAAAGAAGCAGAGCCCCAAATAAGACATGGACTGTTTGGATAAAGTCCCCAAGACAGACAATACTTTGATGGGTGAAATTACTTTCCTTTTCGGGTTTCTCTAAGCATCTGACGTTACAGACCACACTGTCGGTGCATGTGAGCACAGGGGAGGCACCTAACAGAAATCAGGGAAATCTTTCTGAATTCTTGAAAGAAAAGGACTTGTCAAGGCTAGAATATGGAAGAGGCAATGTGTTTTAGGTAGAGGGGGAGCATGAACAAAGGAATAAAGATGTGGGAGGAAACCAGTTTAAGAAGTTTGCAATGCCAGTGGGAGAGGCAGAATGGCTGGCCAGGTAGGTAGGAGGCAGATCTGGGAAAGTTTCGTGCATTATGTAAGTGAGTCTAATTTTATTCCACAGGCAAAAGGGAGCCATGAAAAGATGTTAAACGGAGTAGTAGCATGGTTATTTGCAGATTTTAGAAAGCTCTCTGGAAGCGTGTTGTCCATTAGATTGGAGAGAACAAAATGGAGCAAGAGAGAACTAGTCAGGCTACTGGAATGACCATTGTGAGAAAGGATTGTGGCTCGAACTGAGGCAGTGGTACTGAGTGCAGACGGGGTGGATATAAGAGGTCTTTAGGAGTTTGAATCTATATGTGTGGTGACTGATTAGATGCAGAGGAAGGGAGGAGAGTCAAGGAGGACTCTTAGGTTTCTGACTTGGACACTAGGAGGATGGGAGGGACTTGTATATCTGTCTGGTAAGAGCAAAGGACCAGGGATGGTGGAAAATGTTGGCTAGAAAGCACGCGTAGAGGCTGTTTGGTATTGTGAGGTCTTGGAGACTCAAGAGGATACGGGGTACCAGTGCAAATAGAAGCATCACTTCTACAAGATGGGAGAGCAAGGGACAAAGAGGGAAGCAGGTGCACTAAGTCTGTACTGACACACTGGATGGGGCAGCAGTGCTCAGAAGATTAATGGACTTCTTACATTTTTTCTAACAGGTAACAGACGAAGTTTTGGCTAAGCATAAGGATCGAGTGTCAGGTGGGAGAGAGGTGAGGGGTGGTGAGGGTATGAACTGTTGCAGACAATAGAAAGGAATGTCGCCTGGGAAGAGGCAGTGTGTCGGCTGGACAGGTTAGTGGCTTTGAAAAAGCTGAAGGAAGGCATAAACTGGTAGTGGTACCATTCTGCTCAGTTCATGATGCACAACTCCACCCTACTGTGTTACACCCCGTGATTGTATTATAACTCACTATTCTTAAGACCACAGTGATGGGAGGGACCATATTTCATTTAACTTGGAGAATCTTCAGTGTTCAGAACAGGGCATGACCCGTATTAGATGCTCAATATACTTTTGTTGACTTGAAATTTGTGCAGCTATAGAGCAGTAGACATGAAATACTATTAGCAAACAGCACTTTTTCCCCCCAAGTGCATTAAATGGCAGTACCTTGGAGAACTCTGAAAGTAGAACAGCCAATATTTTAGGATGGTTCTCCCAGGAGTGACAGTTCTCTGTATGAACAGGTGTATCTGAAAAGACCAATTTGCTGCCAATAGTCACTTTCCTGCTGCAGACTCGGGGTTTAATGATTTAAGGCAAGACAGAGCACCTGGCATTGTTTACAGGGCTCTTTCTTCACAGTGACAATATACAAGAGTCTGTGCAGGGATTTCAGGGAGAAAAGTGAAGGGATTTGGAAAAAGTGATAAAAAAGGATAATGAAGGAGAAGAGTGAGCTGAGGACAACTGCCAGTTGAAAGTTATTGATTGACACCGTATATGCTGCAAGGCGAAGAGCACAGAGTAGAATAAAACAAAACTAAACAAAACAACTCCCCCCCCCCCCCCCCCCCCCCCCGCCACCAGCCCCACCTAGGTCCTAGTGTTATCTCAGCCTCCGACCAATTGTATGATCTCCAATGTGACCTTTAGGCAATTTTCTGAAACTCAGTTATTTTTGTTAGCAAAGAGGGGTCACACTTCTTGCATTAGATGATTCTTGTAATAGGTATTTTTGGGAGCTGCCCAGCACTTCACAAATGTGTAGTGAAGGCTACAGATAAGAACTGTGAGGCCGAGCAAATGTGCTTCCATGGGGGCTTCCATGTTTGCCTCACTGCCTTCCCTATGCTTGTGCCCCCACCCAGCCCAATCTTCTGTTTCTCTTTCTTCAATCCTTTCGGAATGAATTTTATCTCCATAAAATCCTTACATAGAAGTTGAAAGTTAAACGTAATGTAGTATTTACTTCCCAAGGTAGCCTTTGCAGTGTATCCAGAATGATCCTTGACACACCATCTTTCCAATTCCTCAAAATTTGCAAGTCGGGGTAATTTGTCAGTGCAATCCCATGAATGTGTTTTGTTCCAAGCCCTGTATTAGGTGCAGGGAATGAGGTACAACAGGGGAGATGAACACAGCTTTTTCTATGCTAAATGTTCATAATAAAGTATAAAGTACTAACAGAAACACAGAAAAGAGATTAATTTTATCTGGGTGTTTAGAGAAAGCTTTCTACAAGCTGTGCTATTTGACCTGGGCCGTGAAGGATGAACACAATCAATACAACTGTGCCAGATATAGAAGGGAAAGACCTTTCTCAGGTAGAGAAAAACAGCATGGACCAAGACCTAGAGGTAGCAAGGGGAGAGTGTGGAGTGGACAGGTGGTGTAGCCGCCAGATTGTTCATCCTCCAATGGTAAATTCTCACTAGAAGTAAAAAAAAAAAAATCAGATGTGGACACAAGAGCCTTAAACATGGGAATTTCCATCGCTTTGGGAGACTGATGGCTACCAGAGACTCTAGAATCATGACAGAAAAGAGTAGTGAAAATCCCTGTTGCACATATATGAGCTGTTACCGGAAGTGACACACTGAAGCTGGTGCGCTGAAATCGCATTGTTTTGTGGAAAATCCCAAAGACGGCTGCAGATTTGCTGTGATTTAGGAAATGACTAACAAAGGAGAAGAAAGGAGGCATGTGAGTTGGTGTTTTACAAACCGACAGATGGACACACACTTCTAATCACTGGAGATGTTGAGATATCTGTAAAACGAATGGAGGCTCACCTCTTCCTCCTGAATTCTTCTAAATCGCATGACAATTACATAGCTACAGCTTGTTTATAGGCATCAGAGGGGAAGCTGGATTTAACTGCAGGCTCTGCTACTTAGATGTGGGCACATGGCCAAGCTATTTGAGGTCTATAAGTCTCATTTGGTTCATTTGTCTGAAAAGATGGGAATAAGAATACATACTTGGGGAGCCTGGGTGGCTGAGCCGGTTGAGCGTCCGACTTCAGCTCAGGTCACGATCTCTCAGTCTCTGAGTTTGAGCCCCGCATCAGGCTCCGTGCTGACAGCTCCGAGCCTGGAGCCTGCTTCAGATTCTGTGTCTTCCTCTCTCTCTCTTCCCCTCCCCCACTCATGCTCAGTCTGTCTGTCTCTGTCAAAAATAAATAAACATTAAAAAAATAAAAAAAATAAAAGGATAAGTACTTATTTCACAAGGTGGCAGTGAGGATTCACAAGGAGGTTCGTAGGGCAGCCTGCAGAATGGCTGGCATCTGCCATGTGCTCAAGACATGGTGCTCGTTACTATTCTTGTCTTAATTCTATTGCCTTAGCTCTATATTTAATAATTATGATGGTTTAATTTGCCCAATTTCACCAGCAGATCTCCACCTGTGTTTTAAAGATTGTTGTTCCCATCTAACTAGCCTTGCAGAGCCAGAGCTCCTGAATAGGAATTGTTGTGGGTGATAATTTTCTTGTGAGAAGCCAGATGATGAACCGTGCTTTACCTATTTTATAGATGCCCACACTGAGGTAGAGACCTTGGATGTGCCCCAAGAAATTCAGAATCTGAGCTAAAACTATAATTAAATTCCTTCAACTCCAAGCCTGCAGACTTTGTCATTTGCCTCTGCAATCTTGTCCGTGCCACCATATGTCATCCGAGTGCTGAAAGGCACAACTTTCATAAGGCTCTCTGTGCACCATGCTACGTCACTGTGGCTAGCATCCCACAAAGAGTGAGTCCTTTAGAAAAATCCAACTGGAGAGGAGCGAGGGTAATAACAATACAAGGGATTGTAATTTAATCACATCAAACCAGAGAGATAGCATTTACCGTGATCAGATGGTAATGGTAATGGTAAAAGAAAAGAGTAGTTCATTTTTGTGGCGTCAGAATTGGATTTTCCCAAGATCAAAACAGAGCTCAATTCTTTGGACTCCCGATGATACTATCACTAACAGAGAATGCCAGGAGCAAGAACAGAAGCCACTGCCTGGTGAATAGCTTTCCCCAAAATTTATTGTCCCATTTATGGATGTGAAAATCTGAATTGTAAAAGGAATGATGTATGTCTCGGTTAGATATGGTCTTATATAAGATTTTTCATTTTGGAAATTTATTAATATTCCTTAGGCAATTCATCTTTCATGAGAGAGGCAGCGGTGGCATGGCATTTAATAAGTTTGCAGCAACATTAAGCTCTATTGATCTGAATTGGTCTATCTGCCTTTTGCCTTGATGGTTTATTACTGTGATTCACAGGTAGCAAGATGTACAGTCACCCAGTTTCTATTGACTATGCTAGAAAATGTATTACATGTCATTGAATATATTGCAAGTCTTGGGGATAATTTACACAGTATATTTTGTTTTTGTATATTAAATTATTTTATCCTGGCATTAATGTCAGTACATAAACACATAGACCAATGCTCAGTGAACACTGAACGTATGAATGAATGAGTAAATATCTCGTATAACATAAAAGAAAATAAGTCGTGGATTCAGGTTTTCTGCTTGAGAATGTTTAAGGCCTTTGGTCAAGGAGAATCAGTTGGGTTGGTTAGGCAGCAGCTCACAACTTCAGATCCTGATGTGCTATTCTGGTTGCGTAGCCTACTTACTTGATCGAAGTTGGAAGAGCTGATGGAGTTAATCTGAGTTAGATTTCTTGAAGCAGCATTAGGAGCTAGGGAAGCCAAAGTGATAGAATGAGATCAGCAATATAAAATAAGATTTGTGAACTGGGGCGATGGAGCGGGGCGGGGCACCTGGGTGGCTCAGTCGGTTAAGAGTCCAACTTCTGCTCAGGCCATGATCTCACAGCTTGTGGGTTCCAGCCCCGCGCCAGGCTCTGCACTGACAACTCGGAGCCTGGAGCCTGCTTCAGATTCTGTGTCTCCCTTTCTCTTTCTCTGCCCCTCTCCCACTTGTGCACTCTCTTGTGCGCTCTCTCTCTCTGAAAAATAAATAAACCTTAAAAAAACAGATTTATGAACTGGGAGCTTGGTGGGAGAGATTTTCTGAAACGGATTGACTATACTTTAGTAAGGTTCTAGGAAATCACTCTGAGCATGGTTGGGTGTTTGTGGTTGGTTTTATTTATTGATTTATACATGGTTATGTTCTATCAGCTGAAAGTTTATCAAGTCAAGATGAACTAAAAGTATTTTAGGATTTAATTTAAATATATAGTAATAGTGGAAATTATTAGACAAAGTTCTAGGTTTTTCCATGGATTATCTTACTTAAACCTGGTATTATCACTACCTTCATATTCCCGTTTACTGAGATCTAGAGAGTTTAGTTATCATGCACAAGGTAAAGAAAGTGGTAGACTCAGAGCTTGAGCCTTTGGAAGCTGACTCCAAGGTTTGGGCTCTAAATAAGGAGTTTCTAGAAGTGGGATGTACCTCGGCATTGCCAGGAAGCATTTGCTGATATTTTCTACCACATATATGTGGTTCCCCAGCATTACTGGTGGTCATTTCTATGATAGTAAGTAAACAAATAAAAGATATTTTATCCTCAACAAACAAAAAAGATCATCCTCCAAACATAATTCTACCATTCACCATCTCTCTATGTTAAGATCTTCTATACTTGCCATTTTGTGCTGATGTTTGCATTCATTTATTCATTAAATATTTTGTTGAGAGCTCACAATGTGTCAGACACTGTTTTAAGTGCTTGGATTCCATCATGAATGAAACTGACAAAGATTCCTGTCGTCATGGATCTTACAAATCTTATATTCCACCAGGGGAGATAGAAAGTAGAAAAGAAATAGAACATATAATAAGAAGGTTTATTGAAAGCTGGCCATTACTATAGCTACAAGAAAAAGATGAATAAGAAACATCAGGTGTGCCTTGGTCAGGGGGAGGGTTATTTAAAATAGAGTGATTGTCATATATGTTGTTGAGATGATGTTCATTAAGCAAAGGTTTGAAGGAGGAAGGGAGTGTGGCATGTGTGTTTAGGTACAATGATGTTCATTGTGTCCAGGAAACTCGGTCATCCTGCCTAGTCAGGAGACTAAGGGTGAACCTCTGCTCATGGGTGAAGTCAGAGCTAAATGTTGTATGTGCAGTTTGGTCTCAAAACCTTGGCCTCATAAGACTCTTGAGAAAACTGAAGGTGTAACCTGTCATTTCTCAGTGACAGACTAGCTTTGCCTTCAGGTGGTCACAAGCTCATAAACTCTGCAGTCAGCATGAGCCATCAGTATGGGCCCTGCTCCAGGATGACACCCACTCTGCCTACCATGGTGGTTTTCCATCTCAGAGCCCCAAATGTGGGGGGTCAGTACTCCAGCCTCTAGAGGCAACTCAAGGTACTGTCTTCCTACCCCTTCTCCACCTCACCAACCCCTTGCGACTCCCCAGTACTCTGACTTTCTCATCATGTTAAGACCTAGGATAGTATTAGATCTTGGTGCTTCGAGCTGGAGTTTTTTCATAGAAGTACATTCACTCAGAATGGAAATGCTAATGAACTTCTCAGCAGAATCTCTGATTGGCATTTACCTGGGTCTGCAATTCAAAAAATATAAGATGGATTATTACTTTGCAAATGCAATATGGAGGACTAAATATTTCAAAATATAGATTCCTTGGAGGAAATACCTGTTCACCAGATGAGGTGACAGTTGACAGTTTTTTATTGCTCTTCCCTTTCTTATCTTACTTCAAGTTTGGCCTTCAGCTAGAGTTGGCTATTTGTCTGCTGGACCACAAAATCAGGATGAAAGTCAGCAATGACAAGAAAATAGTCATAACAGGATCACTACCTTTTTGAGGTTGGGTTGATAATCCAGGAGAAGAGATTTTTTGCTTTGCAGAAACTTTCATACCAAAACTAGCCTACTTGACAGTGAGTTTGTTTCACTGCAAATAGTTATCAAATACCCGCAAGGCTCTAAAGAATGCTGACACAGGCCTCTGTTCAGGGCCCTGTCAGCACTTAGTGCAAGGCAGATGGAAACAGATCTTCAATTATTTATAGAATCTTTTGTGAATAGAGAATGTGCGTGTGCGTGCATAAGTGCATGTGTGTGTGTGTGTGTGTGTGTGTGTGTGTAGTATTTTGAATATGGATCTTTGATCAAATCCTATATTTGAGTAATTGAGGGTAAAATGGAGAGCTTCCTTCTCAGATATGGGTGAAGACATGGTAGCATGGTTTAATGGAGAGGGGAGAGTTTGGAGCCTAGCAAAGACTGGGCTTATACACCAGACCATGTCTTAGACTGACCTGCATTGTGATAATGGGAAAATTGCTTAATCAGGTTAAACCACAGTTTCCTGATTTATAAGAATCAGTATTGTCATAGTTCCCACCTTGAAGGCTTTTTATGAAGAGTAAATGAAAGAAGATATGGGTAATGAGGTAAAGAAACCCGTGAACTTGTCCAAGGCCCTTGATTTACAAATAAGGAACGTGTAGCTAATTTGTTTTCAAGGTGCAAACCTGGGACTCCATTCTTATGCTTAACTACGAGCACACTGGTCTTTCTGCTACAACATGCTGGAGGAAAGAAAAATATTTCTAAACAGCACATGTTACATAATATAGCTATGTAGAGCTCAAAAGAACCCACATTCTCTATTTAATTCTAAATATATAAAGCTGGATTCCAACAGGCTAAAATCTTAGAGGAAGTAGCCATACCCAACTGGGTTTCTAAACAATGCATTTTGGTTGAAGTATGGGATAGTGGCTTGACTGGTGACCTCCAAAAAGAAATGTCCTTGACTGATCCCCAGAACACACACATGTGACTTTTTTTGGAAAAGAAGACTTTGTAGATATAATTAAGTTAAGGATCTTGAGATCAAGGGATCATCCTAGAACATCCAGGTCTTAAGTCTAATGAGAAGTGTCCTTATAATAGACACACAGAGGACAGACACAGAAGAAGAAGAAACAGTGTGGTCATGGAGCTGGAGATTGAAGTCACAAAATGCCCAGAAATGCCCACAGCCCTCAGAATCTGGAAGAGGCAAGGATCTGAATTTCCTATAGAGCCTCTGAATGGATCATGGCCCAACCAGCAGTTTGATTTTGGCCCTGTGATGCTGATTTCAGACTTCTGGCCTCTGGAGTTGTGAGAGAATAAATCTCTGTTGATTTAAGTCATCAGAGTTGTTTTAATTTTATGGCATGTTAACGGCAGCCCTAGGAAACCAACATAGGACCTCAAAAACTCTGAGATAAGGAACTGAAAGCACACTGAGTGCCAGCTACAATGTGATGCACCTGTGCCATGTGGCGAGGGCAAGCATGCCCTAGTTTTAAAATCTTTGCTTGCTCGCACTCAATGGGCCATTTGAAATTCTGTACTGGGGCTGTGTGTCTGGGCACATTAATTCAAGGAGGATCAGAGAAGCACAGGATGCTTGCCCTTGAGTTACTTAAGTCATTGGTTAGTGAACAAACCAAACAACAAGTCAATTAGAATGCAGCATGCTGATGGCTGCGATAGAAGGGGTGTATGAGTGCTGTGAGTTGCTTGGAGAAGTGAAGCTCAAGGCCTGATGGGGACAGGGAAGCCACCAGAACTGGCTTCTGAGAGACACTGATGCCTGACTGGGGTCTGACCTTGTTGGCTCAGAGACAGGGTCGTTTTTTTCTGACAGGAGGAGCAGGGCTGCTATTTTCCCCACCCTAGATATGGAGGTCCTGAAGGGTTTTCTATTTATCATGTCGACTCCCTCTTTTCCATGACCTAGTATGTCTATATAAGGAACAGTGTGGCTGTTTGCTGGGTTGAGATTAACATTACACAAAGAAGTGTGTCTGACTAACTAACACATGTGAGCCAGGTGTTCTGGAAAGATAAGCTCAGAAATGGGTAAAGTCAACGTCATGGGGATGGAGGGACTTCAAGCTTCCATTAGCCTGTGGGGGCAGGTCCAATTCCACATTTGACAACTCTGCCTGTGGCTTCATTGTTCCTGCCTCTGAGGCCCTGCCCACCACTCACTTCCCTCCTTGTGCAACCCCCTAACTCCTGTGCTGGATGGTGGGACTGAGCAGGAGACAGGGAACAAATCTCTTCTCATGTGTGACAAGCCCTGTGCTATGTTCTTTACATATATGATCTCACTTAGCCCTTACCACCTTCCTCTGAGGAACATATCACTATTCCCATTTTTCAAAAGAGAGAACACTTTTTCCTAAAGTTGAGAAGGCTTTGGAGATCTGGCTTTTGCTTATTTCTCCACCTCCAATGCTAGTTGCTCTCGGTCTCATGATTTATACTCCAGCTGTGCCAAGCTGCTTCTAGCTTTTCCATGCTTAGTGCAGTGGTTCTCAAAGAGTGACAGTTTTGCACCTAGGGGTAAAATTTGACAATGTGCAGAGACATTTATGATTACCACAACTGAGGAAGAGGATGCTACTGTCATCTAAGGAATAGAAGCCAAGGATGCTGTTGGGGTGCCTGGGTGGCTTAGTCGGTTAAATGTCTGACTGTTGATTTTGGTTCAGGTCATGACCTCACAGTTTGTGGGACTGAGCCCCTAGAGCCTGCCTGGGATTCTCTCCCTCTCTGCTCCTCCCCCACTCACATGTGCTCTTGCTCTCTCTCAAAATAAATAAACAAACATTTAAAAAAAGCCAGGGATGCTGCTAAGCATTGTGCAATGTACAGGACAGCCCTCCTCCCCTGCAGTAAAGAATTATCTGGCACAAAATGCTGGTAGTTCCAAGACTGAGAAGTCCTGCTTATCATTCCCTCTGCCTGGTTTGTTCCTTAGCTGGATGTATCCTACTCATGTAAGACCTAGCAGCCGTGTTGCTTCCTCTAGGAAGCTCTTTCTGATCCCTCCAGGCTGGGCTGGGGGCCCCACCTCTGTGCTCCCACACACAGCCTAGGTAGCATTATATTGTTAGCATTTCTACACTGTCCTGCTCATGAATTGGCAGGAAACCATATTCCATCCACCTTTGTATCTCTAGGAGAGAGTGCACAGCCCTGGCAGGTTGCTTAAGATATATTTGTTGGATGAATGATGTGGGACTTATACACTATAAGAAAGGGAACACGAGGGGGGATTGAGATAACTGGTCTCAGCACATAGTTTCATTGGCATGAAAAGAAAATGGTGGGAGCTGCTGCTGCCGAGATGCAGACACACTTCCTGCTGTTTTTAGCATTGGTTTTCTAAACCAAGAGAGAGAAGAAAGTCTTGGAGAAAAGAAAAAAGTAGCAGAATATACTAGATGCATGTCATTTCCTCCTTAACTCCTACCTCCTCCCCATGTTGTGGTAATGACAGGAATGGCAAATACAACCCAACAAAAATTGGGGCTGGCTGTTGTAGCTTGAGCAGCCATCAGACCCAATGGCAGAAGCATGAAGTGGCGGGTGTTTGTGCAAGACACGGATTCAAGAAAACCTAGTTGGCCCCTTCCTTGCTTCCGTCAGAGTAATTCAAGAGACAGTAGCACTTGTGCCAGCTGCCAAAGGAATTGGCTGAAAGCAGGAGATATTTGAGGCATCTGACATGCTATTTCTTTTCAAGAGAGTGTCTGTGACAACCTTCAAGCTCCCTGGCTCCCTTTGGCACTTGGAAGCAATGGCAGTCAAAGGAACATTGGGGACCAGACTTCATTGCTTTTTCTCTGTGCAATCTCAGGATTTAGAGCAGCACAGGCATGAATGAAAAGGTGGCTGTGTGTTTTAGTTAAGCTCTTCTACCTGTGGCAGAAGATCCAAAGACGAGGAAGCAGGACTTCGTTAAACATGAGCACTCAAGAGCCTCCCCAGGCTTGAAATCTGGCTCCACCATTTCTTACAAGATTTTATTTTATTTTTTTAATTTTTTTTAACGTTTATTTATTTTTGAGACAGAGAGCGACACAGCATGAACAGGTGAGGGTCAGAGAGAGAGGGAGACACAGAATCTGAAACAGCCTCCAGGCTCTGAGCTGTTGGCACAGAGCCTGATGTGGGGCTCGAACTCACAGACCGCGAAATCATGACCTGAGTTGAAGTCGGGCGCCCAACCAACTGAGCCACCCAGGCGCCCCACTTACAAGATTTTAAATGTATGAATCTTTAGATGATGTTTTTTAGATTTTAAATTCATTTTTGCTTATAAACAGGAGCTTACATTTGAACATGAGGTGATCGTTGGAAACTCTTAATTTAGTGTAGAGCAGCCTGGTGGGAAAGACTGACGACGATGGGTGTCTTTTCTTCCATGCTGATTTTTCCCTCTAATTCCAAATATTCCTGCTTTCTAGTTCTCATCCAAGCCCCTTTCTTCCTGAAGGAAAAATACCATAGTCAGGAAGATTATTACAAGACTAGCCAAGGCAATTCTTTAATGGATAATATGCTGCATGGAGCAGACATTTTCCAGCAGTCTTGAACACTCAATGATTATACAGATTTTGAGTTCCTCCCATCAGAGAGGGTGTTGGACAGTGTGACACCGGAACTGCATGCTGTCCATCTCCTATGCAAGGGACCATCTGTCTTTGTTGTACAGCCAACCCTGAAATTATTACTTCCTTGGACAGCATGCCACATAATCTTTCCCCTCCTAGAGCAACCAAGAAGCCAGAATAGGAGGGGCAAGGACTGAATGGAGACACAGCAGAGTGGGAGTCTAAAGGAAACTGGAGAGTTTAAAGTTTTAATAAAAGATTTAAATTTTCATGTGGTTAAAATCTCCATTTTGTCCTTAGGATAAATACTTTAAAAATCCCTATTTATCTCAAGGTTATAAAAATATTTTTCTCTATTTTCATCTAAATGTTTTGAAGCTTTGTTTTGTATTTATGTTTGTAATCTACTGATTATCTTTTTTTTGTGTAGAGGTGATGTAGGTATTTATTTTTATCTTTATCCATATAGCTGACAAATGATTCCAACTTACTTATATTAGTCTATCTTTTGCTCAGGGGCAGAATTACTACAAGTTTCAAGTATCCTCACTTTTAGTAGACCCTTCTAAGACCGCAGAAAGAGTTTTTGCACTGTGATCACACAGTCATATATTTCTATAAATCTTCCAAAAATATTTTTGTATTCTTTTTCTTAAAGAGAATTTAGAACTGTTCTAAATTGTATAAACTCCAGGCTTTGCTAAGCCTGGATGCATTTGGTGCTCAAGGATTTTTTTTTAATGCTGTCTTGTGGTAGGCAGAGTAACAGCCCTTCAAAGAGGTCTGCATCATAATCATCAGGACTTGTAAATAAATATGTGAGGTTACATGGAAAAAGGGAATTGGTGTTGCAGATGGAATTAGGGTTGCTAATCAGCTGACTTTACGATATGGAGAGTATCCTTGATTACCCAGGTAGACCCAGTGTAACCACCAGGATCCTTAAAAGTAGACAAGGAAGACAGAAGAAGAGGAGAAGGCAGAAGGAGATATGACTCCAGAGAATGGTGAGAGACAACATTGCTGGCTTTGAAGTTGAAGATGAGGTGACAAGTCAAGGAATGTAAGTGGCTTCTAGAAGTGGGAAAAGACAAATTGATTCACGCTTAGAGATGCTAGAAACAAGCATAATACTGCTTATTCATTTATATTGGTTCGATAAGACCCATGTTGGATTTCTAAACTATTGAGATGTAATATAAATACATTTGTGTCATTAAACCATCAAGTTTGTGGTAATTTGTTATAGCAGTGATAGAAAACTGATACCCTGTCTGGGCCATATAGACAAGGGTTTATTTCTGTTTTTTTTTTTTATTCCTTTCCAGTTGTCTTTCCTTCCATTCCTGTGCTGATACTAGATTGTGTCAGTTACTGCAACTTGGTGATGATTCTTGATTTCAGATAGGGCAACTCTCTTACCTTCTTCTAAAATCTTTTGTCTTCCATAATGAAATTTACACTTGGCTTGTCATTCCACAAGGCATAATACTACAGAGCAACAAATCAAAGCCCTGTGAAATTTTGATTGAAACTGCATTGTATTCAACAAGTGATTTGGCCTAAACTGACATTTTAAGATGTCTGTTTTTAGTTTTTTAAGGTACCTCCATACTGTTTTCCAGAGTGGCTGTACCAGCTTGCATTGCCACCAGTAATGCAAAAGAGATCCTCTTTCTCTGCATCCTTGCAAACATATGTTGTTGCCTGAGTTATTAATGCTAGCCATTCTGACAGGTGTAAGGTGGTATCTCATTGTGGTTTTGATTTGTATTTCCCTGATGAGGAGTGATGTGGAGCATTTTTTCATGTGTTGGCTGGCCATCTGGATGTCTTCCTTGGAGAAGTGTCTATTCATGTCTTTTGCCCATTTCTTCATTGGATTATTTGTTTTTTGGGTGTTGAGTTTGATAAGTTCTTTATAGATTTTGGATACTAACCCTTTATCTGATATGTCATTTGCAAATATCTTCTCCCATTCTGTCGGTTGCCTTTTAGTTTTGCTGATTGTTTCCTTTGCTGTGCAGAAGCTTTTTATTTTGATGAGGTCCCAGTAGTTCATTTTTGCTTTTGTTTCCCTTGCCTCTGGAGACGTGTTGAGTTAGAAGTTGCTGTGGCCAAGATCAAAGAGGTTTTTGCCTGCTTTCTCCTCAAGGATTTTGATGGCTTCCTGTAATACATTGAGGTCTTTCATCCATTTTGAGTTTATTTTTGTGTATCATGTAAGAAAATGGTCCAGGTTCATTCTTTTGCATGTCGCTGTCCAGTTTTCCCAGCACCACTTGCTGAAGAGACTGTCTTTATTCCATTGGATATTCTTTCCTGCTTTGTCAAAGGTTAGTTGGCCATATGTTTGTGGGTCCATTTCTGGGTTCTCTATTCTGTTGCATTGATCTGAGTGTCTGTTCTTGTGCCAGAACCATACTGTCTTGATGATTACAGCTTTGTTGTATAGCTTGAAGTCTGGGATTGTGATACCTCCTGCTTTGGTTTTCTTTTTCCTTTTTTTTTTTTTAATTTTTTTTTTTAATGTTTGTTTATTTTTGAGACAGAAAGAGACAGAGCATGAACAGGGGAGGGGCAGAGAGAGGGAGACACAGAATCGGAAGCAGGCTCCAGGCTCTGAGCCATCAGCCCAGAGCCCGACGCGGGGCTCGAACTCACAGACCACGAGATCGTGACCTGAGCTGAAGTCGGACGCTTAACCGACTGAGCCACCCAGGCGCCCCTTTGGTTTTCTTTTTCAAGATTGCTTTTGCTATTCGGGATCTTTTCTGGTTCCATACAAATTTTAGGATTATTTGTTCTAGCTCTGTGAAGAATTCTGGTGTTACTTTGATAGGGATTGCATTGAATATGTAGATTGCTTTGGGTAGTATCAACATTTTAACAATATTTGTTCTTCCTATCCAGGAGCATGGAATCTTTTTCCATTTTTTGCGTCTTCTTCAATTTCTTTCATAAGCTTTCTATAGTTTTCAGTATATAGATTTTTCACCTCTTTGGTTAGATTTATTCGTAGGTATTTTATGGTTTTTGTGCAACTATAAATGGGATCAATTCCTTGATTTCTCTTTCTGTCACTTCATTGTTGGTGTATAGGAATGCAACCAATTTCTGTGCATTGATTTCATATCCTGCAACTTTGCTGAATTCATGAATCAATTCTAGCAGATTTTGGGTGGAATCTTTTGGGTTTTCCATATAGACTATCATGTCATCTGTGACGACTGAAAGTTTGACCTCCTCCTGGCCGATCTGGATACCTTTTATTTCTTTGTGTTGTCTGATTGCAGAGGCTAAGACTTCCAATACTATGTTGAATAACAGTGGCGAGAGTGGACATCCCTGTCTTGTTCCTGACCTTAGGGGGAAAGCTCTCAGTTTTTCCCCATTGAGGATGATATTAGCATTGGGTTGTTCATATATGGCTTTTATGATCTTGAGGTATACTCCTTTTAACCCTACTTTCTTGAGGGTTTTTATCAAGAAAGGATGCTGTATTTTGTCAAATGCTTTCTCTGCATCTATTGAGAGGATCATATCGTTCTTGTCCTTTCTTTTACTGATGTGATGAATCACGTTAATTGTTTTGCGGATATTGAACCAGCCCTGCATCCCAGGTATAAATCCCACTTGGTTGTGGTGAATAATTTTTTTAATGTATTGTTGGATCCGGTTGGCTAATATCTTGTTGAGGATTTTTGCATCCATGTTCATCAGGGAAATTGGCCTATAGTTCTCTTTTTTAGTGGGTCTCTGCCTGGTTTTGGAATCAAGGTAATGCTGGCTTCATAGAAAGAGTTTGGAAGTTTTCCTTCCATTTCTATGTTTTGAACAGTTTCAAGAGAATAGGTGTTAACTCTTCCTTAAATGTTTGGTAGAATTCCTCTGGAAAGCCATCTGACCCTGGACTCCTGTTTTTTTGGCAGATTTTTGATTACTAATTCAATTTCCTTACTGGTTATGGGTCTGTTCAAATTTTCTATATCTTCCTGTTTCAGTTTTGGTAGTGTATATGTTTCTAGGAATTTGTCCATTTCTTCCAGATTACCCATTTTATTGACATATAATTGCTCATAATATTCTGTTATTATTGCTTTTATTTCTGTTGTGTTGGTTGTGATTTCTCCTCTTTCATTCTTTGTTTTATTTATTTGGGTCCTTTCCTTTTTCTTCTTGATCAAACTGGCTAGTGGTTTATCAATTTTGTGAATTCTTTCAAAGATCCAGCTTCTAGTTTCATTGATCTGTTCTACTGTTTTTTTGGTTTCGATAGCATTAATTTCTGCTCTAATCTTTATTATTTTCTGTCTTCTGCTGGTTTTGGGTTTTATTTGCTGTTCTTTTTCTAGCTCCTTAAGCCGTAAGGTTAGGTTGTGTATCTGAGATCTTTCTTCCTTCTTTAGGAAGACCTGGATTGCTATATACTTTCCTCTTATGACTGCCTTTGCTGCATCCCAGAAGTTTTGGGTTGTGGTGTTATCATTTTCATTGACTTCAATATACTTTTTCATTTCCTCTTTAAGTGCTTGGTTAGCCCATTCATTCTTTAGTAGGATGTTCTTCAGTCTTCAAGTATTTGTTACCTTTCCAAATTTTTTCTTGTGGTTGATTTTGAGTTTCATAGCATTGTGGTCTGAAATTATGCACGGTGCGATCTCAATCTTTTTGTACTTACTTAGGGCAGATTTGTGTCCCAGTATGTGGTCTATTCTGGAGAACATTCCATGTGCACTGGAGAAGAATGTATAGTCTGCTGCTTTAGGATAAAATGTTCTGAATATATCTGTTAAGTCCATCTGGTCCAGTGTGTCATTCAAAGCCATTGTTTCCTTGTTGATTTTTTGATTAGATGATCTGTCCATTGCTGTGAGTGGGGTGTTGAAGTCTCCTACTATTATGGTATTACCATCAATGAGTTTCTTTATGTTTGTGATTAATTGTTTTATATATTTGGGTGCTCTCACATTTGGGGCATAAATGTTTATAATTTTAGGTCTTCTTGGTCTGTAGACCCCTTGATTATGATACAATGCCCTTCTGATCTCTTGATACAGTCTTTATTTTAGAGTCTAGATTGTCTGATATAAGTTTGGCTACTTCGGCTTTCTTTTGTTGACCATTAGCATGATAGATAGTTCTCCATCCCCTTATTTTCAATCTGAAGGTGTCTTTAGGTCTAAAGTGGGTCTCTCGTAAACAGCATATAGATGGATCTTGTTTTCTTATCTATTCTGTTACCCTATATCTTTTGATTGGAGCATTGAGTCCATTGACGTTTAGAGTGAGTACTGAAAGATATGAATTTATTGCCATTATGATGCTTGTAGAGTTGGAGTTTCTGGTGGTGTTCTCTGGTCTTTTCTAATCTTTTTGCCTTTGGTATTTATTTATTTATATGTATATATTTTCATCTTTTCTCCCCTCAGAAAGTCCCCTGTAAAATTTCTTGCAGGGCGGTTTAGTGGTCACAAACTCCCTTAATTGTTGTTTGTCTGGGAAACTTTTTATCTCTCCTTCTATTTTGAATGACAGCCTTGCTGGGTAAAGAATTCTTGGCTGCATATTTTTCTGATTCAGCACACTGAATATATCCTGCCATTCCTTCTGGCCTGCCAAGTTTCTGTGGATAGGTCTGCTGCAAGCCTGATCTGTCTTCTCTTGTTTGTTAGGGACTTTTTTTCCCTTGTTGCTTTCGTGATTCTCTCCTTGCCTGAGTATTTTGTGAATTTGACTATGATATGCCTTGTTGATGGTCGGTTTTTGTTGAATCTAATGGGGGTCCTCTGTGCTTCCTGGATTTTGATGTCTGTGTCTTTCCCCAGGTTAGGAAAGTTTTCCACTATGATTTGCTCACATAAACCTTCTACCCCTATTTCTCTTTGTTCCTCTTCTGGGACCCCTATGATTCTGATGTTGTTCCTTTTTAATGAGTCACTGATTTCTCTAATTCTTAAATCATGCTTTTTTGCCTTAATCTCCCTCTTTTTTTCTGTTTCATTATTCTCTATAAGTTTGTCCTCTAGATCGCTGATTCTCTGTTCTGCCTCCTCCATCTTTGCCTCCGCTTCATCCATCCATGATTGCAGCTTAGTTATAGCATTTTAAATTTTATTCTGGCTATTTTTTACTTCTTTTATTTCTGCAGAAAGGGATTCTAATCTATTTTCAACTCCAGCTAGATTCTTATTATCATGATTCTAAATTCTGGTTCAGACATCTTGCTTGTATCTGTGTTGGTTAAATCCCTGGCTGTTTTTTCTTTGTGTTCTTTCTTTTGGGATGAATTCATTAATTTTGCCATTTTGGAGGGAGAAAAGGAATTAATGAGGTAGAAAAATTGAAATTAAGAAAAAAGTGAAATTAAAAAAATATTAAAATTAAAAATTGAAAACACACATACTCACAAAAATCGAATAGATAATGCTAGATCCTAGGTGTGTTTTTGTCTGGGTATTGAAAGTGGTTTGACAGATTAGAGGGAAAAAAAGGGGGGGGAGAAAAAAGGAAATCGTTTGAGAATTTGAAAAAATGAATACACTGAAGTAGACTAAAATGACATGATGAATGTAAAATAGAACTTGAAAAAAATACACAAAAGCGAAGAATATAGTAGAAAAAAAATTAAGGAAAATATTTTTAATAAAAATTAAAAATAAATATGAATTTTTTTTCATTTTGTGTATTTAAGAAAAAAGGAAAGAAATAAAAAAAAGAAAAAAGATAAAAAAAGAAAAAAAAGAAATCGTTTGAAAATTTGAAAAAGCGAATACACTGTAGTAGACTAAAATAAAATGATGGAACTAAAATAGAATTTGAGAAAAAATTACATAAAAGCAAAAAATATAGTTATAAAAATTAAATAAAAATATTTTTAATAGAAATTGAAAGTAAAAATGAAGTTTTTCTCTTTCTGCATTCAAGAAAAAGAAAAGAAATGAAAAAGAGAAAAAAGAAAAAGAGAAAAAAAAGGAAATTGTTTGAAAATTTGAAAAGGTGAATACACTGAAGTAGACTAAAATAAAATGATGGAAGTAAAGTAAAATTTGAAAAAGTTTACACAAAAGTAAAAAATATGTAATAAAAATTAAATATTTTTAATAAAAATTCAAAGTAAAAATGAATTTTTTTTCTCTTTCTGTATTCCAGAAAAAGAAAAGAATTATAAAAGAGAAACAGAAAAAAGAAAAAAAAAGAAAGACAATTGAATAGATGAACCTGGTAACAGATTGAAGTAGGACTGAAATTGCTTCATTTTCCCCTAGAAGTCAGACTATGATGCGCTTTATAGTTCATAAACTAACCAGGCGGTGAGACTTGTGTTCTTGAAGAGTGAGGTTGGCCCAGTTGGGCGGGGCTAAGTGTAACAGCTCTGCTCTCCACTAGGTGACGCTGATAGCCTACTTGGGTGGATTGTTGCAGTGCTCGTAGGTGCTTATGTGCATGCAAGGGAGCGGTGAAAATGGCGCCACCCAGCTACCCAGTCTATTCTCCTGGATCAGCAGTTGCGCACCCGTCCTCTGTCTTCAGCTCTTGTCCACTCTGCGCTTCTTCACTCTCTGTGACCAGGTCCCAGGCAGTACCTCTCTCCTGAGTTTTGTCTCAGATGTGGCTGTTTTTCCCGTCCCCTTACTTCCGAAGGACTGCGGCTTTGACCCGCTCTGCCCCTCCATGGGAGGTCTTACCGAGCAATGGCCAAATGAGCAATGGCCAAATATCGGCTGCACCCAGGTATACCCATGGGACCCTGTTGTTGCCTGTGCCCCGAGACTGCGGCCAGGTGCCAGCCCATCCAAGAAAATGTTCGCGAGACAGTGTAGCAGCAGCTTTTCAGGGGTTATGGAAAATCACAACACACATCTGGCACCAGGCTTCACCCTCAACGACCTTGCCCCAGCACCAGCGAATGTGGCCGCCTTCTGGGGTCTGCTGGGACCAGGTGGCTTCAACAGTCTCTACCAAATGTCCTTCCAGCAGTGGAACTGCTTTTCTCCATGTGGCCCGAGAACCTCCCGGACCCCAGTCTGTTCCTGGGGATTCGCCCTTCCCACCAGAGTACCGCCAGGTATCGAGCTGTGGAGTTGCAGCCTTTGTGCTCCCCTTGTTTATAGTTTTACTGGAATTTAAACCCTCTCCTTTGTCCTTTCTCCCTTTTGGAGTTTAAGTCCCTGTGCCTGTTTCCAATTTTCCACTTTCTCTCCAGTTGCTTTTAGGGAGGGGTGCTTGTCCCATATTCTTATCCCCCGCCCAGTCTCTGTCCTCTCTCCTCCCACAAAAGTGGTTCCCTACCTTTCGCGGCTTCTTGCTCCCTGAGTTCAGCTCTCCATGTTGCGTACCTGCTGAATTCTGTCTCCGTTTATTTTCTAATTGATTATTAGCCAAATAAGGAAGGCTGCTCAATTTTTTGGGGGGTCAATTTCATCTAGAAACCTTGCTGAATTATCTTAGTTTCTGATAGTTTGTTGGCAGAGCATCTGGGAATTCTTATAATTATATTGTTTACAAATCTGGACATAATTTCTATTATTTCTCAATTACTACATTTTTTAAGTTTATTTTGAGAGAGAAAGAGTGGGTGTGCGAGTTGAGGAGGGTCAGAGAGAGAGAGAGAGGGAGAGAGAGAATCCCAAGTAAGTTCCACAACCAGCTTGGAGCCCTACTCAGGGCTCCATCTCATGACCTCAAGATCATAACCTGAGCTGATATCAAGGGTCAGATGCTTAACTGACTGACCCAGGAGCCCCTCAGTTCTTACATTTTATTTCTTTATCTTGGCTAGGGCTTTGTACATTGCTGAATGTAAATGATCTTAGTTGTATACTTGTTTTGTACTTTTGTTCTAAGAAATCCCTTTAATGTTTGGTTGTAAGGAAAGAAATATAGTGTGGTTCTTTTAATATGTAACTTTTATTAAGGTAAATATTTTCCTTATTTTTTAGTTTGCATAGAGGTTTTCTTCATGGTATTATTTTTTTAGGTGATTTTTTTAACAGTTTTATTTAAATTCTAGTTAGTTAACATATAGGGTAATATTGGCTTCAGGAGTAGAATTTAGTGATTCTTCACTGGCTGAGATAATTATGTTTTTCCTTTAGTATGTTCTTCTGGTGACTATAGTATTAGATTTTCTTTGCTTTCCTGGGATTAACCCATTTTAGTTATATTTTTAACACACCATTACTTTTGTTAGACTTGTATATGTTTAAAATTTTGCCTCTATATATTTTTTTAAGTGGTTGTTTTTTTTTTAATTATTTTTGAGAGAGCACACACACAAGAAACAACAGTAGCAGAGAGAGACAATCCCAACCAGGCTCTATGCCTGAGGCAGAGCTCGAAACCACAAATCCTGAGATTGTGACCTGAGCCAAAGTCAAGAGTCAGATGCTCAACTGAGCCATCCGGGCACCCCTTGCTTTTATATTTTTAAATAAGATTGGCTTAAATATTTTTTTCTTGTGCTGTTCTGTTCTAGTTTTAATACCAATGTTACAGTAACCTCATAGAATGAGTTAGTATATTTCTTTTTTTAATATTCTGTGATGCAATTTACATGAAACAAGGATTATTTATTCCTTGAATGGTTAATAGAAATCATCTCTAAAATCATCTAAACCTAGTATGTTTTGGATTTCATGGTGTTTCTCATTTGTTCAGCTCTGCCCTGTAGGTCTTATCTTGAGACTTAGACCGAAGGGTCAGATTTACTTGAGATATATTGTTCTCACAGGAAGGGAGGAGCAAAAGACCAAACCAAACTGTGCAAGCATGTGTATATAGCATCTTCTTAGAGGTGGCAGGGAAAACTACTGTGCCTGCCTAGGGTATCATGATATTTGCTTAGCAGTTGAGTGGCAAGTGTTGAGAAAACAAGAATAGAAATCTAGATAATGGAAGATCCACATATGTGGTGGCAAAACTCATAAAACTGACACCTGTGGTCACTTGGAAAGACACCTATATACTGAGCTTACAGTTCTTTTTTTTATATAAGATTTTTTTTGAGAGGGAGAGAGAGAGAGAGAGAGCGAGAGCGAGAGAGCAAGCATGAGCAGGCAAAGGGAAGAGAGAGAGAGAGAGAGAGAGAGAGAGAGAGAGAGAGAGAATCTCAAGTAGGCTCCATGTTCAGTATGGAGCCCAATGTGGGGCTTGATCCCACGACCCTGGGATCATGACCTGAGCTGAAATCAAGAGTCAGATGCTCAACTGACTGAGCCACCCAGGTGCCCCTGAGCTTATAGTTCTTAAGGAAGGGATTGAACAGTAATGTTAATAGATTTATATTGCTGATTATTAATTACATTTTGCAAGTTATTTCTATAGTTCATAGACTATGTTATGTTATAGATTGTAAGACACACCTTTATTTTATGTACTACTCAGAAAGGAAGAGAAAACTCAATTAAGCTCTCCCATAATGATTTTTTATTGCATCAGTTATGAAATGCAGCCCAGTGTCAAAGATATTAAAATGAGAAACAAATGGTCATCTTATAATCAATAAAATATGGTGCAAAAAAGAGATGAGCTAAGGAAAAAATAGGCAGTTACATGCAAAAATGAAAAGGAATAAGATCTACAAAGCCAAGGTCCTGCAGAATTGGAAAAGTCAATTCCACTGGACTCAAAGGAAGAGATGTTGTTTCAAAAGGTTTTGAGAGACAAAGACCCAATGTGACTTCTTAGTTGAATGGAGTGACTCAGCTTTAAGGCAGAGATCAACTTTGAGTAGAAGAAATGGCCTGTCTACTAAGCTTTACACCTCAAGTTAAAGAGAGAGGCAGGTCTGTGGTGAAGAACTAAAGAAATAAATCTGTGATCCAAATCTATAAAATAACCTTAAATATAGTAAACAGCTCATGGATCTCACTAGAGACAAGTAAATCAGAAGCATAGTAATTCTTTGAGAGAGTTTGCTGCTAAAGGATTCTTGAGCCTTGCCTAAAAGATAACCTCACTATTCAGGGAATCTCAAAACAGCCCTCATGCAGGAAGTGGACCATATGAGCTTTGCAGTTCTCAACGAAGGCATGCTGTCCAACACCCACATTAGATGTGGCCAACATGGATTAAAAAACCAGAAGATCCTAGATTCAAATCAAGAATTATGAAGAACAAAGGGCAAGTGAGTTTCTCCTTAAGAGAGCAGAATTGGGGTCTTTCAAGGAGCTTCACATCTTCTGTGGTAGAAGACCTTCACAAAGTTGACCCAGTGGTATTTCAGAATTGGTACAGACCAGTGGCTACTAAGCATCTTCCAATCTTCCTTTTTATGATTGGAAGTGTCTACATAGTTATTCTGTCCCTGTCCCACCATTGCACATTGTATGCCGAAGTGGAGGAAGGTAACTGTCTTTAGTTCACAACTGCTAGTACAATGAAAGCTACATTCAGAAATGGAGAGGTCACCCGGAAATCCTGGACTTGGAGTTAATTTCACTGCAGATTGGATCTCTGGGTTGCCTCCTTGGGGAAGGGTGAGCATGTTCTGTGTGAGTGAAAAAGAATGAATTACATATTTGGAAACCATAAGTAGGGACATTTGCTGTGACAATGATAGGTATCTATCAAACCTGGTTTTCCTGCTGACTACATTGGAAGACCATTTTGGTCATTCTCCCGTTGTATTAGTGGATCCATATGACTGGAATTCTGGCCAATAGGATGTGGGTGAAAAGTAACACATACTAAACCACTTGTAGACCTTTCCATCAAACATCCCCCCCCCCCGATCCCCATAAACCTCTCTCTCCCTTAAAGGAATTTAGAGGGTTTGTATTGAAGTGGGAGGAGCCCCTTTGAATGACTGTGGAAACCAAAACAGAGAACTGCACCCTCAACCCAGCTCTCCCTTCACCAGTAATTATGGTTGAAAGTGAGCAATACAATTTTATTGTGTTCAAATGAGATTTTGTTTTTCACTTCTAATTGCAGAATAACTTAGCCTAGCCTAATTATTACAATCAATCAACTTCTCTCCATTGGATTATTCTTACTGGGCTTACCATATATTCATACACATTGTCCTACTAGAAAATATCTTTCTCTTGGCCTCAGAACCTCCTCCAGTCCATCTCATTGTTCTCTATTCAAAGAACAACTTCATGAGTCTGCTTTATTCAGTGTCCACCCCCTTTCACTCCCATTAATTCTAAACCTGATGGTCAATTCTTTGTTATTTTTAAATTTGAATTCCCAGCAGCATTTGTGATGGTTGACCATGCCCTTTTACTTTGGTTTTCTTCCTCCTGTATTGGTCATTTTTTTCTCTACCTTCCTTACTGGCTTCATCCCTTCACCAGATCTCAAAATATGGGAGTGACCCAGAAGTTCTTCTCTCAGCTCCCTAAATCACACCCTACATAATCTTATCTACCTTATGCTGCTAAAGTGTACCAGATTTATGAGTATGGAACCCAAATCCATAGGTTTATTCCAACATGCTAATCTGAGCCCAAGGTTCATATATTTAACTGCTACTCGTTGTCTCTGTGTGGAGGCCTACTTGGTATCCCAAACTTAACATGAACAAAGCAGAACTATTGATAGTCCCTCTGAGCATATTTATTCTTCCCCAAGGTTTCCTATCTCTATAAATGGTATCACTGTCCTCAGGCCCTAAACCCAAGATTCCTCTTCGACTCTTCTGTGATTCATTCTTTCCTCACAGCTTTCAGTCAATTGACCATTTACCTCACCATCACCACTAACCAAACTGTACTTCAAGCCACCTTCATCGTTTGGTTTGAAATTGCCTTCTGGATTGTCTTGTTTTCTTTTCAGTCTCCTCAGAAAAGCCCCTGGGATCTTTGGAAAAGATAAATCAGATAATATCACTTTTCTGCTAAAAGTCTTTAGGAGTCTCTGATTGCACTTAGAATAAAATCCAGATTCCTTAGTTTACCCGACAGTGTCTTACACAGTCTGTCCCCTATTGAATCTCCAAACTCATTCTCCCATTTGCCCCCTCACACACTACATTTTAGTCTTACTGCTCTTATTATTGTCACTCAATCATGTCAGGTTCAGTCCTACCTTAGGGCCTTTGCACTTCCAGTTCCTCTAGTAGGATTTCCTTTCAGATCTTTTCACACCTGCTTTCTTTTCATCACTCTGGTCTCTGTTCAAATATCCTTGTCTCAGAGAAGCAAATAGATAATTCCTGAGTTATTTTCCATCCCCTTAACCAATATTGTCTTCATAGCATGTATTTGGTTCTGAAATTATAATTTTTCCTTACGTGTGACCAATTTGCTCTAAAGAGGTTTGACTATATCTTAATAAGCGATACACTTCCAATATTTTAGCTTAAATCATTGTGTTATTATTTATAAACAAGGAAGCTGGATATTTAGCCTTTCTACCAAGAAATCTTGAGCAGGAGCTAGGTAACATGAATGTGACAGGAATTGAAGAGAAGTGCTGACTTTTGTGGAGAGAAACTTAATAAAAAACATTGGTTCAAAAAATTACTTAATTATAATATGCCCGCATTTGAATGCAACCTGATTATGGCTCCATTTCAATTTACAGCCAAGATTCTGGTGCAACTAGCACTTTGAAATGCCATGGCAACATCGCCTGCTAGAGCATCTTGTTCTTGGTGAAAATGTTTCTTTTTTCTTCCTAGTTGCTTAGGTACCACTCTCATTCACTTGCAGTCGAGTCTTTGCCCTCCAACATATCTATTTTAATGGGTAGTTCACCCTTTTTAAACACTCATCCTCCATGCAATAGAGTGTGCCTTCTCATCCTTTAAAGAGATAGCCATGCTGACCTTCTGCAGTGGAGGTTTTACGTCTGACTTCAGTCCTCACTTCCCTCTGCTGATCCTTAGCACCCAACTATTGTCATCTCTTACTCATGTTCCTGTTCCTGCGTTTATCCCTCCGATCCTGATGAACACATGGCTCAGTTTTCTCAGCCCCAGTTTTCTCTGGCTGGCCAGGAAATTCTAAGGGTAAAAGAATAGTCTAGTCACCAATCTCCTCTTGTTATAACACTGTCACCTGTTATTCTTGTTTATGATTCCTGGGCAGCTCCTACTGAGCACACAGTCTGGAGGTTAAACCCATAGATGAACTGACTTTTAGCATGTTGCCCCCAACCAGAAGACTTGGGACCTCATGATGGTAAGGGGAATTAAACTGTGCTTGGTAGTTTACCAGAGGACTATTCTGTACTCCTTTCCAAGAATCTTAATTCCTGCCATTAAAGCCATTCATGAGAAAACATGGCAATCCTGTGTTGGTGAGGATGCTTTTGAAGATGTCAACTGAGGTTCAATTGGTCCATATGCCTCCTGGAGAAATAGTGTGCTTTTGGACTTCTTCCTACTTGACCAACCCGCTTGGCAAAAGTCCTGGGAGACCTAATCTGAATTAGCATTTATCCCATCCTTTGGAATAGATCAAAATCTTATAAGAATGAAATTTAAATTTGAATAATAAACACATCCATCTGAAGGGAAAAATTCCTCCTATTCTTGAGAAGGAGGTCTGTATTAATTTGTGAGGTCATCATAACAAAGTACCACAGACTGGGTGGTTTAAACAACAGAAATTAATTTTCTTACAGTTCTGGAGGCTGAAAGTCTTAAATCAGAGACTGAGATGGTTTCTTCTCAGGCCCATGGGGGAAGGTCTCTCCTAAGATCCTCTCTTTGACTTATAGATGGCCATCTTCTCCCTGTGTCTTCACATTGTCTCCCCTCAGTACCTGTCTGTGTCCAAATCTCCAGTAATATTGCATCAGGGTCTATCCTAATCACCTCATTTTAACTTAATTACCTCTGTAAAGACCCTGTCTTCAAACAGTCACATTCTAAAGTTCTGGGGTTAGGACTCCAATATATGAATAGGTGGTGGGGTATAGTTCATCCCATAAAAGATATTTAGCCTTTAAAAATGTTTATTTATTTATTTTGAGAGAGAGCAAGAGAAGGTATGAACAGGGGAGGGACAGAGAGAGAGAGGGAGAGAATCCCACATTCTGTCAGCACGTGCTGTCAGCACGGCGTCTGCTGTGGGACTCGATCGCATAAACTGTGATCTCAGATCATGACCTGAGCCAAAATCAAGACTTGGATGCTCAACCAATTGAGCCACCCAGGCACCCCATCTTTATCCTTTTGAGAAACATTCCATTGATACTCACCTTCTGTCTTCTACATGACTACCTGTAGCTAAATGAGTGCATGAATATGAACACCTTAGTTAATTTCTGTCTAAGAGCATCTGTCTAAGAGCATGGCCTTTGGAAGTCATTCAGACTAGGTTTCAAATCCTAGTTCTGTCCTTGCTTTTGGTGTAAATAACTTACTTAAACTTCCTGACCTAAAGATTCCTCAAATGCAGAATGAATGTAACATTTTCTATTTTATATTATTGTCCTGAAGATTAAATAAAATTACATACTGTTTAGTACACTGTCTGTTCCAGAAGTAAGTTCTCAATACTTAAAAACTACTCAAAATAGAAAGCCCCTGGGAAACTGAAGGAACGGTAGAATTATCTTCTTTTTTGTAACTGCATTAAAACCAGTGTGGGAGATATCTGAAAGACACCTCTGTACCAAAATTTGCTACTCTAAACACACCAGAACCTTGCAGATGTCCCAAATACCATGTGACCCCTGGCCAAGGTTTTCAGCCACAGAATCTTCTTCTTGGTCATCCTCAATGGAATCTCAAGTCTCACAAGAAGTTAGGACTGATCTTTCTCTACTCAGATTTTCCTGGGGCTGCGACCAAGTAGTGGCAGCCATTATCTCCCCCTCAGTTGCCAAGGACCATGGGTGGTTTTAGGCACAGCTGCAGGATAATTACAACCACTTTTTAATTTGGTCCAAGTTGAATAGTTTGAGGAAGATCATCAGGTATTGTTTCATTCCACAAATCATTCTAATATGTTAGCAGAGGAAAATGTCATCCATGAAGTAGATACAAGTAGAGAAAACTCCTAGCAGTCCAGATTTGTTCTCCATTATATGGAAGATCTGAAAGGACTTCCACCCTCAGGATACTGTCATTCTAAAATCTTACTGTAAATTTGACCTTGTTGGCTTTGGCTTTCCTAGAGCTCTGTAGAAGTGAAGATGATTAGCATACAGTTTGAATCACTTACCCTTTCTGTTATTCACTGGGCACAGTTTGAATGGAAATCATTTGCATAACTGAATTTTCCCTTCTTCAGTGTTATGAAAGGAGCTCCTCGTTGTAAGATATTCCATAAGGTGAATTATCTTAATGGATTCAGTGTGTATGAAAAATTAACAGATGTTTGTGGAAGTCTAAATCTATTTTGCTTTGTTTAAAGATGTGATTTAAAGTCATCTGTCTCCAAATAGCTCCTAAATGATTCAAATAAATATCTAGTCAACCACTGAGGATTACTAAGGGTAGGTCGTGCCCAGAGAGTATGTATGCCAAATTGTATTTTAATTTTTCAAGGAAATGGATGATTTCCATTGTTTGAGGTGTTTACCATTTCTAAGGGAAGATTTGAGCCTGTGCCTATGCTGAGCTTTTCTGTAGCTTCTAGAAAATTGAGGAAATGAATTTGCCCGCAGGAATTGTGTTCTATATTAGGAAACGTGCATTTTGGCAGATGGTCAAGGGAGTGCTACCTAAGTGTAGAGAGCCATTTAGGACTATTCAAATTTAAATCTCCCCATTTGAGCTCAACACAGTGGAGCAATAAACCCATTTGTTGCATTTATGCTTGGCTGAAGTCAGAGGAAATGTAATATTGGTATTATCTACTCTTGTTGCTGTAGACGTACATATTTGCATATAGGTCATTGTTTAAACATATTTGCATAGCAATGGAAGTATAACCTCTAACTGAATAACTTAATGGAGATAATAACAACATTTGTCACACATCTATTACAGAATATTTACCGTGTGGTAGTTGTGCTCAGAAACAGTGCTATATAATCTAGGAGACTCCTCTACCATCATGGCATACATTTCCATGGGCTATGCAGGCCGAAGAGATAGATGCTGAGCAGTTTTACATTTATAGAAATACGTACATTTCTTTGAGAACACATTTCTATTAGTTACTCTATAAAAATTTCTGAAGCAAGCAGTTTAAAAATGGAATAGTTAAGTACTTCTAAACCTTCTAAAATTCCAAAAGTCGTCTTGTATGCGATCTGGCTATGACTTGGCACTATGCTTTGGATTTTTTGGGAATTACAGAAAAATAAGCAATTGTGAAGTCCACACTTAATCAACTAAGAGATTAATTCCCCATTTACCTCCCTTCCTGAGCTAAACTGAGACATTTTCTCTGATGTTTAGTTTATTAGTGATTTTCTTACTGTAGCTTGTACGGTGGGGCAAGGGGAATTTAATATGTAATTAGATTATGACAAAATTTTAATCTATACTTCAGAAATGCAAATATTAGTGGAGCTGAAAGGAAACTTTTGAAGACTTTCTAGTGCAACTTCATCATTAGGTAGGTAAAGAGAAAAAATGACTTGTATAAGGTTAAGTCACTGATTAATGTCTGAGCCAGAAGACAAGACCAGGAGAGACCAGATTAATTAGGATAATTAAAATTAACAGCAAAACAAGACATATTAGTAATTTTCTTGACAATATTTCATTCCATCAGTTTTATTTTTTCACAGAAGCAAATTTTATCGAAAAATAAAATTACGAATCAATCACCCTTGTGTTCATTGTAAAATCATGTAAAATTATATACATACATTGAATTAACTAGAATTTATGAATATGTAAGGATTTCTTACACAGTACATACATAAAACATACATCAAAGCATTTGTGAAATGACATGGTTTTCTGATGTTGCTTCCCATGGACCTCCTTCTAGGCTTTTTCTCTGAAGGTCAGCACAGCGCTGTTAAACATCCTCTGCAGGGAGTAAGAGCCTGAGCTTGCCTGAAAGTTGGAAGGTTCAGTTAATTCTATGGACACTTGATAAGCATAAAGTAAGAATTTGGACTCTGATCTAGTCATGTCTGTGTGTGTGCATATGTACTGTCTGTGTGCCTGTTTGTGTGTTTGTGTGTGTTTCCTCCTCCCTTCAAGGGTGAATAAACGAAATCTCTAGCCAAAGCACGATTATTCAGAATTTCAGAGTATATAAAGACAAGCCCAAGGTAGTAAACCAGTCCTCCTACCCTCCACCAATAACTCTTTTTAATCAGATATTTTCTTTATGTTAATATTTGTATTTTATTCCACACTTGGAATACATTTGGGGTGTATGTGTATATCTTTTCCTTTATATATCTTTGTTTTCTCCTATGGGACTAAAAGAAGAGGGAACAAAAGTTATATGTTGTAATTATGATAGCTTCCTGAAGGATTGTTCCTTTTATCATTATAACCTATTTTATGTCTCTAGAAACAATTTTTATCTTAAAGTCTATTTTGTCCAATATCAGCATTGTCACTTGACTCTCTTTTGGTTATTATTTGCTTGCTGTTCTTTTGCTTTCTTTTTTTTTTATTACTTTTTTTAATGCTTACTTATTTTTGAGAGAGAGAGACAGAGAATGAGCAGGGGAGGGGCAGAGAGAGGGAGACACAGAATCCGAAGCAGACTCCAGGCTCTGAGCTGTCAGCACAGAGCCTGACGCAGGGCTTGAACCCATGAACCGTGAGATCATGACCCTAGCTGAAGTCGGATGCTTAACTGACTGAGCCACCCCGGTGCCCCTGTTCTTTTACTTTCAACCTATTTGTGTCTTTGAATCTGAAGTGTGTCTCTTGTAGACAGTCAATAGTTGGATCATGTTTTTGTATCCATTCTTCCAAAGTTTGCCTTTTGATTAGAGTGTTTATTCTATTTACATTTAATGTGGTTCCTGATAAGATAGGATTTATATCTATTGTTTTGCTATTTCTTTCCTGTATGATTTGTTTTCTTTCTCTATTTCTCCATTACTATCTTCTATTGTGTTAAACAGATATTTTCTATTGTTCCACTTTAATTTTCTTGTGGTTTTTCTCATATATTTTGGAACAGCAACTTTGGAAACCAAATCCTCCTCCACAACCTAGAGTCTGTTGTTTTGATGTTTGTTGTTTGTTTAGTGACTTTCTGAACTAATTTTGTAATATCTGTATGCCGTGTTGTATATGATCGCTATAGTCTCTGCTCAGTTAGCTTAGTGATCAATTAATGACTGGACAGAAATTTCCTTAAATCCTATCAGCAATTAGTTGTCACTCTTTGCCAAGGGACTCTGTATAGTTTGTTGTGTCATGCCTTCAACACTTTGGCAACTTATAACTCCACCTTATCTTTCCCTTACTACTTGCAAAGAGCCTCAAGGTTAGTCAGGGGTGAAAGCTTAGCATTTTCCCAGATCTTTCTTGGCAGGGACATGACCTTCTAGATCCCCAGGAATATGCCAGAGATTTTCAAAACCCGCTATAGACATTTCATTCCCTAGAATTTTTGTTTCAGATTTTTGGGAGGCCTCTTAAGTCCCAACTTATATCCCCAGCTTAGGCAGCTATGATGTTAACAATTGCTGCTGATTACTTCTGACAAATGCCCCGGGATTAGAAATTTTCCCAAGGATGGTGTGCCTGGGTGGCTCAGTTGGTTGAGTGTCCTACTTTGGCTCGGGTCATGATCTCGCGGTTTGTAGGTTCGAGCCCTGTATTGGGCTCTGTGCTGACAGCTCGGCGCCTGGAGGCTGCTTCGGATTCTGTGTCTCCCCCTGTCTCTGCCCCTCCCCTGTACGCTCTGTGTCTCTCAGTCTCCCATTGATAAATAAACAGGTAAAAAAAAAAAAAAAAGAAAAAAAAAGAAATTTTCCCAAGGAGTCGTAGCTGAGTCAGGTTACCTGAGGACAAACCCTGTGACTGGGACTTTTACAAGGGAGCATCAGAAAGGTTAAATAGTGACAATTCTGTGGGGATGGGTTTTTTTGCAGTGCTTCAAATCCATTCTGCCCCATCCTGTGTCTCTTAGACTGCTGTTTTTTCACAGCTATCATAGTTGTGAGAATGCTAGTTTCCAAGGCTACTGAAGAGCTGGAAAGAGGAGTACGGGAACGAGGTTAAAGCACAGTAAACTCACCTTTCTTACCATGATTTAGCTGTTTTTACTTAATAAACACTCCTCATGTTGTGATAAGCCTTTAGTTAATACCCAGGGTTCTGAAAAGTTGCTTTTAAAAATAGTTTGTCAGTTTTCTCATTGCTCTTATGGAGAAATGGAGTTTTGGAGGTCCTTACTCTGCAGTGGAAGTGTTTCTCCCCTACTTATGATTTAAAAAATTTTTTAAAAATGTTTATTTATTTTTGACAGACAGAGAGACAGAACATGAGCTGGGGAAGGGCAGAGAGAGAAGGAGACACGGAATCCAAAGCAGGCTCTGGGCTCTGAGCTGTCAGCACAGGGCCCGACACGGGGCTCGAACTCACAGACTGCGAGATCATGACCTGAGCCGAAGTCGGACACTCAGCCGAATGAGCCACCCAGGGGCCCCTCCCCTACTTGTGATTTTAAGGCTTAGCTTAGACATTATCTTTTCCAAGAAGTCTATCCTGAACTTCTAGGATGGACTAAATACCCTGATTTTGAGCCCTCATTGCATCCAGGGCATATCTTTCTATAGTACTTGTCATATTATGGTGAAATCATGTTTCTCTGTTACTGTTTTTCTTTCATTAGTCCGTAGGTTCTTCAAGAACAGGAACAGTGTCTCATTACTCTTTGTGGCCCCTATTCCTCTTGCAGTGTCTGACTCATTTAGCTTGTTTATTCAGCTATGTTCTCTTTCTTTAGGTGTATGCCAACTTCCCTCATTCTGAGACCATTCAAAGCAAATAAAAATATAATAGTAAAGGTTAAAATGAATATTTGGGTGGACTCAGAGATAGGGAGATTACACTTAGGGCTAAGATTCATACTTCATATGATCTCATAATAATTATTAGGTTTAGAATGAAAGTTGGCCTTGAGATGCCTAGGTACAGACCTCTGGAAAACTCTCTGGTTTCAAATATGGAGTTATGATTATAAAACAGAAAGGCCGAAAAAAGTATTATAACGTGTATCTCCAAATACGTTATCATTTTTTAATGGTCACGATAGGAATTGGACTTATTGCCAATAATATTTCCCCAACACAGATGTCTCTTTGATACCAGCTCTTTCCAATGTAGTTCTATTACCAAAAGTACCCTGCATCATCAGCCTTAGTTCAGGTTGAATTTGCCCCATTCCCTCTGCTCAGTCCCTCCCTTCAAAGGATGAAGATTTACTTCTATCAAAGTGATAGGACTGAAATACATACTGCCCGAGGACCACATTCTTGGTCAAAGGGGGGTCATGGGAGACAGACCTGTAAGCTGCTCCTGGGGGCTTTTTCTTTAGCTGGCGTGTCAAGCTCTATTTGGAGTGGCATGGCCAGAGTGGCTAAGTACCAGCCTCTTAATTTGTGGTACTGAATGGAATGCAAAGAAATTAAGACAAAGTTAAACAAATAGGAAAAGGTGTTTGCAAAGAGATTTAGTTTCTTGCTCTCATACCAAACCACATGCTTATCTACACAGGAAGGGTACAGTGGTATTTTAACAGGTATGAAGCCCTTTGAGATGTTGACGAAATAATCTATAATTAGGTTCTCATTATTTTTTTGCAGTCTTGGCATTAAGCTCAGTAATTCAGAGCCTCAGGCCTTCTCTTCATGGGAAAAAAATGGAAAAAAATATAAATTAACTCTTTCCCCCTCCAGAGGAAAATTCAAAGGCTGGTGACTCAGGGTCAAAAGCTTTTATTTTAATAAAGATGACCCCTTGGCCACCTGCTGTTCCACAAGTCTTGAAAGAAACAGTTGCAATTTTTAGGACAAATTCATGAGATGAACCTACTGTCCCTTTGAATTTCCTTTTTAAAAAGTGAATAGTTTATAAACATAGTGTTATCAAGTTGCTTAATTTCCATTTCTTTTGAAATAAAGTTTTCTTTAAAAAATGATAACATTTGGAGCAGAATTCTCCCCATGAACTTTGAAACTATAGTGAAACTGCTTTTAGGTGAAGGATTAAGGAAATGCTTTTTATTAATAACACGAACTGACAGGAATTGGGGAGTTTTAAAATTCTTTCTCATTGTTAATGGTAAGTGAGTCTAGGTGAAGCAGGTCAGAGCCAGCTAAATTTAGAGCCAAGTCTCCAATTTCTGTAAAACAGGATTAAAAATTGGAATAGTTTTATGTCTAGAATATCCTGAATATTTTTCTCTCTTTTTATAGCAAAGACTTGGTATGTTTGATTGACTGGTAACTTTTTTTTTTATCTTGGTATACCTCAAAGCATAAAACAAAGAAATTTTAAGCAGTGAACAATCTATTTTGAGTTTATTAAGATCCAGAAATAAGACTAAAAATCAGGAAGAAAAGAAGCAAGAAATATTATGAGAAAGGAGAACATGCAGCTAATCACAATATTCCAATTTTCTCTCCCATGAAAGATGATTACATGGTGACATTTATCAAGTTCAGAGTTTACATGGTACTTGTAACAAATTCCAATTATGCTTGCTCCATACCTAGTAGTAATCCATAGGTATTGGCAAATGACAAACTTGAGTGACCTAAATAGTTTAACTAGCTCACAAATCCATGGAATTTCATTTCTCGTGTAAGGTTGTGAAAAGAGATTGCTACTTCTACAACTCAAAAAGAAGCGTGGTGGCTGTTTTAGATTTGGCCAGGGCTGTGTCCTTCCTAGAATTTATAAGTGCCTGGGCACAGGGAGTGATGGTGCGAGTCCATATGCATGAAGGGCAAAAGCACATCCGTATGTAGAATTTTGATGAGGGAAGGAAGAAATGAAAAATACTAGCTTAATTCAATAACATGCCTCAGATCAGAGAGGAAGGAGATTTGGGGTACAATGTCCTTGTTGTAAATTACATTCCAGCTCAGTGTCATGCACTCGTGGCTGAGTATACTGAAGAAAGGGATAAAATGAATCAGAAGGCACCTACGTGGCTCAGTTGGTTAAGTATCTGATTCTTGATTTTAGCTCACATCATGATGTCACAATGGCAAGATCCAGCCCTGTGTCAAGCTCTGTGCCAGGACGTGGAGCCTACTTAAGATTCTCTCTCTCCCTCGCCTCACTCCCTCCCTCTCTAAAAAATTTTTATATATATATATGTATAAAAAGAAGGGCAGGCTCATCAAATTCTCACTAAGAAGTGGGAGCACCAGAAGCCGAGCACCAAGACCCATGGAACTGAGTGTAATATGAAGGTGGTGAGAGCCTGTCTTCCCTTCATTATGGAGATGACATCTGACAGCACTCCCAGCTAAGACTGATGTCTTGGGATAGTAATGTATGCTATGTTAAAAGAAAAAAAAATGGGACTAATTTCCAAACAGAGGCAATGTCGGGCTGACGATAAGAAGGTGGAAGCAAGAACCAAAAGGCAAGAACAGAAATTGCACATCAACATCTTCCATGTTTGACCTGAGCCATCTCTTAGATGTCCTGGACTGTGGTGACTGCTTTGTGAGACTCTGAGGCCTTGCAGATTATTAGAGAGGGAAGGAGCAAGAATAACCATGGCATAAGCCACCTTGTATTGGAAAGGACTAAAATGCTAAGCACTCAGGAAATACCTCTGAGGAGCCCCAGGAGTTTATAAGGATACAATATTCAATAAAGGGAACTGGTGGTCTTACAATCATGGGTGGATGCAGAGTCAGAAGAACACAGTGTAAAACTCTGAATGCAATCCTCATTTTATCACCAGTAGGATTGAAGCCAAGGAAGAACTTTCTAGAACTTAAGGAAAATTGTCCCTCAATCCCTACAAACATTAATTTTAAGGAGAAATAGAAACTTGAAAAAAAACCCCTTATGTGTATAGTTAAAGATCACTTTCACTTATGTTTTGATGCATTTTTCACTAGGGCTGGTTTTAGTGGCCTTATTATTATCCTGACTGCATATAGGAAGGAAATGGGCCTCAGTTTCCTCAAGTTGCTAAGGTGCCAAAATTTATGAATGGGAGAATTTGCATTAGCCCGCAGAGCTAGCAAGTTGTTCTCTGAGAAGTGATGTCCCAGTAAACCCTTTAGAGTCCTAAATGCAAAAATCTCATTTGCAAGAGGGCAGGTACTCTGTTTTAGGCTTTAGGTTAGGGATGAACTTAAACACTGCAACAAGAAAGGGATATTTACAAAATCAAATTCCAGATTTATTAAGCTGTATCCCAAGGTCTTTAAAAAGAATAACCAAAAGCACCCACTTTCCTTTTCTGTACATTGGAGCAGAACCAGTGGGAGCAGCAGGTGTGTGGGGGGCCCCCTGGCAGGCCCCTAGAGCACAATCGGGGTGGGACAGGCATTGCTTGGAAGAGCCTGAATCAAAAATTGTCTCTTAGAAACAGAATCCTTATTCCAGGTACTTGTCCTCTGGGGAGGACACCAGAATAACCTGGAGATTGAGGAATTTCAAAGAATTATCAGGTCAAGTTTTTGTTTGTTTCTGCTTTTTGATGGTGGCTGGCTCAGGTGAAGCTTTGCAGAACCACATAAGTTGCCCATCTCCTCAGGAGTCTTGCAAAGCCCCATCTATCCCGACCCCTTTCTATCCTTGGATGACATCTAGTTATCTAGCTTCTCTCTGCTGATGTCTGTCATAGGTCTCTGATTGGCTGGTGTTGTGAATTCAGCCGGATGATCCAGAATGACTTCACTCACATATCTGGCGGGAGGCAAGCTGTCAGCTGAGGTATCTCCCATCTTCCTCCATATTGTGGAAATTAATAATGGGAAACCACATTAAAGTGGAGTTGGGAAGCTGGAAGGGGAGCCATACAACTCGTCAATTGCAGGAAGAATTGTCAATTACGGGCCTGGACAGGGAAAAGGTACACATTGCATCTCCTACAAGAAATGGACTACCCTTGCAACTCAGCCAATGAAAAGCCATCTTAAATTCTTGCTTTTTTCCAATGGGCTTTTGTTCAAACAGCCTCACCCAATTTCCTCCTTCTCCATAAAATACTGTTCCTCTCCTTTGCTGGATTTCCCATAGCTTGCTTCTTTTGTGTTGCAATTCTCCGCTATTCCTGGATGAACCGATTTTTGCTGGTAAAATAACTGACAGTTTTATTTTTAAGGTTAACAGTATGGACTCTCACCCTTCAGCAGCCTAGTTCAGGTTCCTCCCGATGTCTTCAACTGTAGCAAGAGAAGGAAAGTCCTGACAAGCAAGCACTTGAACCTTTGTTTGCTTACTGTGTTCTCAGTGAAGTTGACAAATCCTCCTTTTAACTCAAACACCATCAAAATCCCACAATATGGGCTGAGGCAATTAATTTTTAGAACTCTTACCCATGAAATTTTCAAACAGACATTGGTTAGAGAAAATAGTGCAATGAAACTCTGTGTAGGATCCAGCTTCAATAACTAATTATACAACGTGTGTCTTAATTCTACATAGTCATTTAAAAAAATTTTTTTTAACGTTTATTTATTTTTGAGACAGAGAGAGACAGAGGATGAACAGGGGAGGGGAGAGAGAGAGGGAGACACAGAATCTGAAACAGGCTCCAGGCTCTGAGCGGTCAGCACAGAGCCCGACGCGGGGCTCGAACTCACGGACCGTGAGATCATGACCTGAGCCGAAGTCAGACGCTCAACCGACCGAGCCACCCAGGCACCCCTACATAGTCATTTTAAATTGTATGCCATGGCATAGACTGCTGCTTCTCCCCCAGATCTACTCACCTCTGCTTCTATCATAATAAAAGCCTGGATTTATAGTTCAAAATAGAGATTAAATTTTCCTTTCTAAGTTATAGCTTGATGTGACCACGATTCATTTCTAGTCAATGCGATATGAGCAAAACTTGTAGATATGTCCTAGATGGTATCACTGGGCATAACTTCCAGGAGTGCCCTGTAACGCAAGGTATCCCCTACCCTCTTCCTCTCCAGGTGTCTGTTTTGCAGACAAGGAAAGGAAGCCGTCTTGTACCAGAGATGCAGGCCACCTTAAAGATGGGAGAGCAGCAAAATAGTAAGCATTCTGACCTCTGAGGACTTGGCAGAATTGAACTGCTCTATCAGGTTGGATTGTTACATAAGAGAGAAATACACATCTATCTAGTTCATTATATTTGGCTCCCCAGCTTAAACCACAGTTTACTTGGGTCTCCTCTAGCAGCATAAAAACCAACATCCTAACTAATAGTCTTGATGAAATCCCTATGTTTAGAGAGCAAAAATTGCATCCGTATATATTACTGTTACTTCTGTGATTTGATGATGGCCCTTGCATTTTAGCCTGACAATTACATTACAATTTCTCCTGTTCTTATTTAATAAATATTTCCTGAGTGATTATTATATGCCAGGCACTATTCTAGATGTAAGGACTACATCAGTAAACAAAAAGAGACAAAATTGCTGCTATCAAGCTTATATTCTGTTACTGACTGAATGTTTAATTTTTTTAATGTTTATTTTTGAGAGAGAGAGAGACAGAGTGCAAACAGGGGAGGGGCAGAGAGAGAGGGAGACATAGAATCTGAAGCAGGTTCCAGGATCTAAGCTGTCAGCACAGAGCCTGACATGGTGCTCAAACCCCCAAACTGTGAGATCATGACCTGAGCTGAAGTCGGACGCTTAACTGACTGAGCCACCCAGGCACCCCATAGTGATTGAGTGTTTATATCACTCTATCCCCATTCCTTGTTTTTAAAAGTTTATTTATTTATTTTGAGAGAGAGCAAGCAGGGGAGGGGCAGAGAGAGAGGGAAAGAGAGAGAATTGCAAGCAGGCTCCCCACTGCCAACTAGGAGCCTGAAGCAGGGCTCGAACTCATGAATCCTGAGATCATGACCTGAGTTGAAATTGAATTGAATGTTTAATAGACTGAGCTACTCAGGCATCCCTTCCTACTCCCATTCCTATATTGAAGCCCCAAACCCCAGTGTAATAGTATTTAATGCTGGGGCCAGTGGGATGTAATTGGGTTTAGATGAAATCATGAGGGTGGGGTTCACATGATGGGGTTACTACCCTATAAGAAGAAGAAAGAAGAGAGATCTCTTCACTTACACTCATAAAGGAAAGGCAATATGAGCCACAGCAAGAGGACAGCTGCCGATGAACCAGGAAATAGACCCTCACCAGGAACTGAATCTGCCAGCACCTTGATCTCGGACTTCCAGCCTCCAGAACTGTGAGAAATAAATGTCTGCTATTTAAGCCACCTGTCTAAGGTATTATGTTATAGTAGCAGCCCAAGCTGACTAAAATACATTCTAATAGGTTTCTACTTCCTGTTTTAACACTTTATTACCAGGTCATTGATTTATTGAGCCAACAAATATGTATTGAGTACCTAACATGTGTCAGGCTCTGCTCTAGGGCACACAGCAGGTGAAGGAGGCAAAATCCTTCTGCTCACGGGGCTTACATTCCAAAAGCGGAAACAGTTGGACAAGCAAAATCAATAAGTCTTCCTAAAATACCTTGTATTACAAATAGTTGATAAATGCTAGGGAGGAAAGTAAAGCAGGAAAGGGGGATGGGACACGGGGGGAATGGAATGTTCTATTTTAGCTGGGGTCATCAGAGACCACCTCACTGAGAAGGGCATGTTTGAATAAAGACATGAAGGAACACTGGAGCGAGCCAGGCAGATGCCTGAGGGAGAAGCAGTCCAGGCTGCAGGAATTGCAAGTACAAAAGCCCAGAGGGGCTAACGTGTTCTGGAAGCTTTGATGAGGCTCTTGTGGCTGGAGCTGAGTGAGCCAGGAGGAACTAGTTAGTAGGTGATAAGATGTTTTAGGGCTTTCTAAGGTCCGGATGGCCGGAAAGCTCAGCCACAAAAAACAGGCATCTTTGTCTCATGCTCGCAGTGTTTCTTTTTCTATATTATTCCTTCTGCAGTTATTATCCCCAGAAACCACGCATCTGCACGGGCCTGTGGGCAAATGCTGTTGTCTCAGAAGAGAGGCATGATTGGTACTACAGGAGCAAAATCAGATTTGGTGATCTGATGGGTGAACGTGAAGCCAGACAGGTGGGCAGGAGTGAAGAGGTGAAGTATGGGAAGGAAGCAGGAAGTGAGGGCGTCACAAGGGGAATGGCTTTCGAATGTCGGTGGTGAGCTGGGTGAGGGACTGGCAGCTTCTTACTGGGCCGGCTCTTCGTGATGAGTGGGATGTCTTGCTCAGAGGCGTGCTTTGTTTTGTAGCAAATGTTCAGGTTAGACCTTGCAAAGAGAAGAAGAGAAAACATGCTGACTAGGAATAGTTTGCATATTTTGAGCGTGCAGCTGAGAGCAGCTGAGAGCATAGAAAGAATATGACTAAAGCGAGTGAAAGGCTGGGCCGAAGCCCCTCTGGTAACCTGGTTTTAAGAGATATCAGCCGATTATAATAGCATTATAATGAGAAAGAACATCCGCCAGAGAAGTGAGGAGTGATGAGAGGTAGGTCCACGTGTGGTCTTATTAGTCTTCCACCACAGGAGGTCTGGAAGAGTTTAAAAGGCCTTTCTCAGGGCGCCTGGGTGGCTTAGATGGTTGGAAGTCTGACTTCGTCTCCCGTCATGATCTCAGGGCATGGGTTGGAGCCCTCGTTGGTCTCTCTGATGTCAGTACAGAGCCCTCTTTGGATCCTCTCTGCCCCTCCCCCGTGCTCTCACGCTCGCTCTCTCTCAAAAAAAATAAAAGTTAAATAAATATAACTTAAAAATAAATAAAAGGGATTTCTCACAATCAGAGAAAGGAGAAGAATTTGAGATTGTATTAAAAGGATGCTTTGGTGCCGCGTTCTGGGGAGTGCCCTGAGTATAGATGACCTTCCACTACTCCCCTGCTGATCTTGATTGGAGCCCGTGTAGGAAATAAATACAGCCGTGGCCCATCCATGTTCTATTTCCTGGCCCTCTTTGGCAATGGTGCTTGGAGGGAACCCTGAGCTATAAAAGGTGCACCTGCCCCCCGACCCGGCAGCGTGGATTGCCCACCCTGCCCTAACAGATTGCACTAGTCTGGTTGGAGCAGCAGAACAGGAGGGCGACTATGCAGCATAAAGACTAATTTGGGTTAAACAAATGGGTGATGGAAAATGAAAAGTATCGCCATATCTTCTATTAACTCTGTTCTATACCTCCTGTCTTTCTGAACTGCTGTTTGACTAGAAGATGGAGACTCCCAACAGAATGGAGTAGAATATGTGGCTGATTTGTCATATCCTCTGTGAGCATTCCAGCGGAGGGTGGTGGTTTCTGTACTCCATATTTGCCATCTACACTAAATTAAATATTTCCGATAAAGCTACTTTTTTAATAACAGAACATACTTGAAATTTGAGACCAGTGGGATTCTGTCCAAAGAAAAACTGGAGATATGAATATCAAAAAAATATATACAGTATGTAACTTAGAGAAAGGTTTAATTGTTTTATTTGGGGTGCCTGGGTGGCTCAGTTGGTTAAGTGTCTGACTTCGGCTCAGGTCATGATCTCACAGTTTGTGGGTTCGAGCCCCATATTGGGCTCTGTGCTGATAGCGTGGAGCCTGGAGCCTGCTTCAGATTCTGTGTCTCCCTCTCTCTTTGCCCCTGCCAGTCTCACGCTCTGTCTCTCTCTCTCTCTCTCTCAAATGAAAATAAAAAAAATAATTAATTGTTTTACTTACAAATTTCAACCAGTACCCTTCACTTTAAATTCAATTAAATTATGATTCGATTTGTGTCAAATCTGAGCAAATTAAATAATATATTTATAGAAAATCATCAGGGTCAGAACCCTCTCAAATAAGGTGGTAAATATGCAATCTCATAAGCAGAGATATTCTTTGTATCTGCTAGAATTTTTTATGGAATTATACATGTGAAAAATGTGAAATTTAGGTAAGTGGAATTAAAGAGTAGAAACCCATTTGTGTTGCCATTCTCATACCATAACTATAGGAGACTTTAATACTTCCCTTACAGAATGGACAGATAATCTCAGCAGAAAATCAACCAGGAAACAATGGCTCTGAATGACATACTGGACCATATGGACTTAACAGATATTTTCAGAACATGTTATCCTAAAGCAACAAAATACACATTCATCTCAAGTGCACCTGGAACGTTCTCCAGAATAGATCACATATTGGGTCACAAATCAGCCCTCAACAGGTATAAAAAGACTGAGACCATACCATGCATATTTTCAGATGAAAATTGAAATCAATAGTACGAAATTTGAAATCAAGTATAAGAAAAAATTTGGAAAGCCCTCAATATGTGGAGGTTAAAGACATCCTACTAAGGAATAAATGGGTTAACCAGGAAATTGAAGAAGAAATTTTCAAATACATGGAAACAAATGAAAATGAAAACATGTAGCAAAGGCAGTCTTAAGAAGAAAATACATTGCAAATTAAGCCTATCTCAAGAAGCAAGAAAGGTCCCAAATAAAGAACCTAACCTTACACCTAAAGGAACTAGAAACACAGCAGCAAAGAAAGCCCAAAGCCAGCTGAAGAAGGGAAATAATAAAGATTAGAGCAGAAATAAACAATATAGAATCTAAAAACAAAACAAAACAAAACACACACACACAAAAACAAAACAAAAAACCAGTAGAACAGATCAATGAAACTAAGACCTGGTTTTTTGAAAGAATAAACAAAATTGATAAACCCCTAGCCAGACTTCTGAAAAAGAGGACCCAAATAGATAAAATCAAAGATGAAAGAGGAAAGATCACAGCTACTCTCTTTCAGTATTATGTCTGCAACTATCCTGCTATGGGCATTTGTAGATTGATCACTCTCACAGCTGTGTAGCTTTCCTGGTGTGAATATACTGTAGTTTAATTATGCATTACGTGCATTATCTACCTTTCATAAATACCTAGGTTGTTTTCATTGGTGTGAACACAAAAACCCAACTGTGTTGGGTGTTTAAGTAGGAATGGATTTGCTGGGTCATGTGATAGACATGGGTTTAGCTTGACAGATATTGCCAAAGTTTTGTACAGGGTATTTGTACAAACTTACTTTACCAATGGCAGTTAGGACAATTCAGTTGTTCTCCATATTTTACCAGCATTTGATATTGTCTGTCTTCTTAAAATTTAGCCATTGTGTTGAGTGTATAGTAATTCTGTCTTGTAGTTTTAATTTATATTTTCCTGAAAACTAATAGAATCTTGTCCCATTTCAAAAAGAAGTGTATATAATAACAGCTTAGGTTTTGTAAGTATGAGGCAAGAAAGTTGCCCTGAGTCAGACACACTGAAGCTATTACATGGAGGTGGCACACTTGGTTTCATGGTGAACCTGAATACAAAGATAAAATGATTGGTTGTGGGAGGTCATATTTTTCTCTGTTCCAGTAGACGTTAAAGCTGATCACTTGAAGGTAAGTATAGAAGAGATTCCAACAGTGTTTGGCATCCAAATCCATTTCAATGCCTAGTTCAGTGGTGTCTTTAAAACGTAAGCCTGCTGCTTGGTTTTTCTTAAACTCTCAATTTATTTTAGTATCATCTCGATTTTCTTAAGGTCATGATCCACATACACAGATATTAATTATGGATGGTACTTTTTTTTTTAGTAGTTCAGTAGAGTCTGAATTAATAAAAAAGTGATTCACCTTAAAGAAAATTTATAATATTAAAATCTGTTACATGAATATATGGCAGAAATAATGGAAATAGAACATGAGCATTCTTATAATATTTAAAGAGAAATGGAACCTTAATCAGGGATATTAATCTTGCAAATGGAGGACCCTTGGTGTTGTACCTCTTTCTGTGGTCTGAAGTTCCTTGATGTATATTCAATTAGGGACAAAAACGGTATGTTGGTAATGGTGGTTATGATTCATAAAACCTTGAAGACTACATTAAATGCTGTCCATATGTTACATCAGATATATTGCTGCTTTCTGAGGAAAAGTCTAGTTTTACTACAGTTTGCTTCCCAGCGAGAGCTCTGGTAGCCTTTGATCCAAGTGAAAGTTTGGTTAAGTGCTTGCCTCCATTTTTACAAAGTGTTAGCCTTAACTCCTTCCCATCTGATGTTTACATAATATAAAAACCTGTCATTCATTGAAGATTTACTGTGTGTTAAACATGTTATATTTCTTGTTTCATGTAATCCTGCAACAACCCCATGAAGGAAGTTTTGTTATTATCCCATTTCACAGGTATAGAAACAAAGGCACATAGAAGTTGAATAACTTACCCAAGGTGACTTAGCTAGTCAGTTTTGAAGCTGACCTTTGAATTCAGATTTGGCTGTGACAAATACTAGCTTTGTGCCCTCCGTAAGTTGTTTTAACTTTCTAGGTCTGTTTCTTCTTCTGAAGAAATGAGAAAATACCAACAATATTGGGTAATAATGAAGATTAAGGAAGATGATAGCTCTAAAGGGTTTAGTATGTACATGCGAGCATGACTTGAGCAAGCACTCCACATGACAGCTAGTGTTGTTGTCTGTAAGTGTTATTACCGTCAGTAATCATTATTGGCCAGGTGGATTTCTAGGTGCTCACGACAGTTCTGCAAGGCAGTCATCATTATCCACCGTTGAAAGAGACTGAGTAATGTGTCCATTGTTTTATTAATTAAGTGTGAAATTCAAGAAGTTTTCCCTTCTTATGTACAATCCTGTAACCCTGTCTCTTCGTTTCATAGGTATTATCTCCGGTTAGCTACTCAGAATCTTTGTATTCTAGGTTAGATCAGAGCCCACTTTGAGCTCTCTGCTTCCCGGCTCCAAACAGAAGCCCTCCTGAAGGAAGACGAAATTGTGGAGAATGGTGAACGGAGCATGCCTTCTGTCTCCCTCCCAGGAGATCTGCATTGTAACCTTATCACGCTGTGCCACCAGGCTGTTATACATCTAGCATTAGCTTATTTAGCCTTTTGGGAATTGCTTTCCTGGAATTATTGTGCAGCTTTACCTTTAACTTCCATGGAAAGTCACTTCAAAGACCTTTTGAAATTTATCATTGCACTTGCCTCTGAGAACATTGCCCTCCATAGCACTTGGTGTCCCATTAATAAAGTCTCACTTGAGATGATTTTTCCGGGAAAAGCTTATGCTTGTGCTAAGGAACTAGTAAGTTTCATTCTTTCTAATACTAGGAATTCTGTAATTGCTTGTTTCACAATTTTTAGTAAGAAAGCTCAGAATCAAATTTCAACTTAACTACAATAATTATTTTGACATATTTAGGTTGTGATATTGTAATAGGCTGCTGGAACAGGAGGATGTTTGAAAACTGAAGACAATACAACTTAGTGAAATCTTTCTTGAGCATAACTTTTATTTTGGAGTCATTCTGGGTTTATGGAAAAGTTTCAAAGATTGTATGACCTGCACAGAAAAAAACTTGTGTGATAGTTAACACTGTGGTACTGAACATTATTATTATTATTATTTAAACATTTTTTTTTAGAGAGAGAAAGAGAAAGAGTGAGCACGTGCACAGAGGAGGTGCAGAGAGAAAGGGAGAGAGAGAATCCCAAGCAGGCTCCACACTCAGCACAGAGCCCACTGCAGGGTTTAATCCCATGACCGTGACCTGAGCTGAGATCAAGAATTAGACGCTCAATGGACTGAGCCACCCAAGCGTCCCATTATTATGAATATTATTATGTATATGATGGTTCCTATTACTACATGATGTGGTGGTTCAGGCTGCAGTGTATACACAGTTACACTGTGTGGTTGTTTACATGGTTAATCCGTTCATGTCAGTACTCTGTGTATTAGTCCACACTAAAGGTTTACACTACTAAACAGATGACCCTTGAGTAATACAGGTTTGAACTGCATGGGTCCACTAATACGTGGGGTTTCTTTTTTTATAAATATAGTACAGTGAATGTATTTTTTTCTTATGATTCTCCTAATAACATTTTCCCTAGCTTAGTTTGTTGTATCAATACACTAAATAATACATATACAAAATATGTATTAATTGACTCTTATCTATAAGGATTCCAGTTAATAGTAGTCCATTAATTGTTAAGTTTTTGGAAAGTCTAACATTATACATGGGTTTTTGATTGTGCAGGGTATGATGCCCCTAATCTCCGTGTTGCTCAAGGGTCAATGATACCGTGTATTAGTTCACACTACTGGAGTTCACATTTGTTCACACTGCTTAGCGGTTCACACCGCTCCACAGTGTGTTAGTTCGCACTGTGTGTGTGAGTTCACGCCCTATGTACTTCACATTACCACACTGGGTATTAACTCACACCACACGCAGTTCACGGTTCTACACTGGGTGTTAGCTCACACTGCGTGCAGTTCACACTGTTACATTGTGTGGTGATCCACACGGCACACAGTTCAGTGATGCTGGGTTTGGCACTATTCTATACGTGCAGGACTCAAGAGCAAACACAGCTCTTTAAAAAATTGGTAATAAGAAAAAGAGAACCTTTCCAAATTCATACTTCTTTTTTTTTCCCTCCAAGTTTTTATTTAAATTCCAGTTAGTTAACATATAGCGTAATATTAGTTTTCGGTGTACAATTTAGTGATTCAGCACTTCCATATAATACCCAATGCTCATCACAGGTGCACTCCTTAATCCCTGTCACCTTTTTAACCACATGCCTCCCCTCTGGTATCCATCAGTTTGTTCTCTATAGTTAAGAGTGTGTTTCTTGGTTTTCCTCTCTTCCCCCCACCCCATGTTTGTTTTCTTTCTTAAATTCCACATATGAGTGAAATCATATGGTATTTGTCTTTCTCTGACTGACTTATTTCACTTAGCATAATACTCTCCAGCTCCATCCATGCTGTTGCAAATGGCAAGATTTCATTCTTTTTTATGGCTGAGTAACAATCCATTGTATATACACCACATCTTATTTATCCATTCATCAGTCAGTAGACAGTTGGGCCGTTTCCATAGCTTGGCTATTGTAGATAATGCTGCTATAAACATCAGGGTGCATGGATCCCTTCAAATCAGTGGTTTTTGAATCTTTTGGGTAAATACCTACCAGTGCAATTGCTGGATCGTTGGGTAGTTCTATTTTTAACTTTTTTCGAGGACCCTCCATACTGTTTTCCAGACTGGCTGCACGGGTTTGCATTCCCATCAACAGTGTAAGAACGTTCCCCTTTCTCTGCATCCTCGCCAACACCTGTTGTTTCCTGTGTTGTTGGTTGTAATCATCCTGACTAGTGTGAGGTGATATCTCATTGTAGTTTTGATTCATATTTCCCTAATGATGAGTGATGTTGAGCATCTTTTCAAGTATCTATTGGCCATGAAAAATGTCTATTCATGTCTTCTGCCCATTTTTTAACTGGATTGTTTTTTGGGTGTTGAGTTTTATAAGTTCTTTATATATTTTGCATACTAACTCTTTATCAGATATGTCATTTGCAAATATCTTCTCCCATTCTGTCACGTGCCTCTTAGTTTTGTTGATTGTTTCCTTCACTGTGCAGAAACTTTTTATTTTGATGAGGTCCCAATAGTTTATTTTTGCTTTTGTTTCCCTTGCCTCAGGAGACATATCTAGTAAGAAGTTGCTATGGCTAATGTCAAAGAGGTTACTGACTGTGTTCTCCTCTAGGATTTTAATGGCTTTCTGTCTCACAGTTAAGTTTTTAATCCATTTTGAATTTATTTTTGTGTGTTGTGTAAGAAAGGGATTCAATTTCGTTCTTTTGCATGTCGCTGTCCAGTTTTCTCAACACCATCCAAGTTCATACTTCTAAGAGTCTAGTGGACAGAATAGTTATTTTTAGCATTTACATGGTTTTTCTGCCACGTCTGTAAGTCAGGAGTTCAAGATACAACTAAGCACCATGTATGCTTCTACCAGAAAGTTCTGGTGTGAGAGCTCCTAGTTTTATTTATTTATTTTTAAAAATGTTTATTTATTTATTTTGAGAGGGAAAGAGAGAGAGAGCATGACTGAGGCAGGGGCAGAGAGAGAGAGGAAGAGAGAGAGAATCCCAAACAGGCTCCACACTGTCAGTGCAGAGCCCAGCACGGGGCTCATCTCACAAACCCTGCGATCATGACCTGAGCCAAAACCAAGAGTCAGATGCTTAACTGACTGAGCCACCCAGGTGTCCCTAGAGAGAGCTTCTAGTTTTAAATCATCTAAGTTTGGCCTAGGTGAGGCTGTTATTTAGAATAGCATTGAGGAACAAGTGAAGAAACCATTACTCTTGGATTTGTGATGATCCATGTGGATAATGAGACTTATCCACAACATCTTAGGGGTCACTCCCTATCATGCGATCTGAGTTTGGCTTTTCTCTGTCCACTGCATTGGTCATGGCCAAGGTCTTGTATTGCAACTCCCAAACAGTGGCTTCACCCTCAAAAGGTCATATATTTGTTAATAGCTGATATAGTTTGGGATGAAAAATAGAATAGAAAGTGGGTGTAGTTTTATTACTATATTCTTCAGATCTATCTAAAGACCTTGTGGGTGCAAAGTGTCCTAAAAATGCCCAGGAAGATACTCCAATAACCTGAAATGGTGTTGTGTTCTGGACTTATGAAGGTCAGAGCTAATTGACGCAGTCTGCTGAGCCTTCCCCAGGTACGTGACCACACGACCCTGACTGACCATAGACTTCGTGGCTAAACCCAATGGGTTGAGAGAACAAATACAGGGAATGTGGGGGAGGGATTCTTATTCCTACTCGTGCAGTCCAAGAGGAGGAATTTTCCTTAAACAGTCCTGGCTTCTAGCCTTGCCCTGATCGCCTCAGGCAGTGGGGTGCGTTGCTTGGTCGGTGTCTGATCGTTACTGGTATAACCCTTTTGGGCCCTGTTTCCACATCTGCTGAACACAGTCTTGCTAGGTAAGTGTGTCTTTCCTGCAGCTCAAACCTCAGCAAAGCTGTAGTCAGGTGGCCCACCGTTGCCGCACACCTAACCCTGCACTGCAGACCAGCTTTTTATCAGCCTCTATCTGCCTGAATCCTCTGTACCTTTCGAAAATTCATAATTCACGTAGTGAGATTAGCCTTCCAAAGCCACAATGCTTCATATCATTTAACTGTAGTTTTAATTCTGACTTTTTTGTATATGATTTGTATATGGTTAATATCTGTCTTCCTAATTAGTTAATAAGTTTCATGGGGGATGAAGGGGTGAGCACACATGTGCTTCTGATCCTTGTTGTATTCCTAGTGCCTGGCCCAACGTCCCAAGTTCATACGTACAACCAGTCAAAGGAAATGAATAAATGAGTCTCAGAAAGCCTTACATTCTCTTTGGGCCTGGCTGTCGTCCCCTCTAGTAGGGTCCCTTTGCTGAGGTCCGTAAAACTCACGTGAGCATCCTGCCAAAGTTGCCAACTCTGAATCAGTCCCTGGATCGTTTTCAACCCCCACAAAGCCAACCACACACTCACAGCGCCACCACCCGGGTTGTAACTGCATCCTGTTCCAAGGGAAAGTCCTGGTTTCTTTTCTTTTGCTTCTCACTTCTAGCTGTGGGCTTGTGTTTTTATTGAGAATTCTGGCCCTGAGCTGCCTTCTCTCCAATAGCCTTAGCATGCCTTCATGAACAAACCTATGTGCTTTCTCTGTTGCAGGATGCCCCAGGAAATCCCTGGGTCTGAGACTGCATTGCAGGGGCCATGAAACCCAAGTTGGCTGACATCCTCTTACCTCTACCCCCAGCCACCGTGGGGGCTTAGGAGCAGTTGGAGCAGGTCTTAGACACAGCTCGGGAAAAGTTCTGTTTTTAGACTTTCTTGGAGGGAGGTGGGAGTATGGCATAGGGGAAGAAAATATTTACAAATAGAAAAGCCAAAGGGTTGCTGCACCTTTCTTTCAACTATTGCTTTTCCTAGTTGTTTAAGAGCACAGAGAAGATTTTTCTCTCCTCTCTTGCCTGGGTTTTCCTAGGCTTTATTGTTTCATTTTGACACACTCTTTTCTTCAGTGCTCATCTCTGAACGCTTCCTGAGGCTCCTTCCCCTGCTAACTATTTTATAGGAGGCAGGAAAAGTCAGCACAAAGGAAACAAACAGCACTGAGTGGCTTGTGAGAAGCCTGCTGGTTTTGGCCACCTGCTGTAAGGCGGTGAGGCTGAGCCCAGCAACACTTCCTTAAAAACAGAGCCATGTGCCTGCTATCCAAATCAAAGGTGCTTATAAAAAGAATTCCCTCTTTTGGGTCTGTTTTTTTTGTTTTTTTTTTTTAACCTCTCCCAGCTCCAGGTCCTGCTGTCTTTCTGCTGTCACGAGGGAAGGACCCATGGTTTTATTCCTGCTTTGAATGGCAAAAACTTTAAATTGTAGTACCTTTTCCTGCTCGGCTGGCTGAAGCCAACTCTGCGTGTGGCTCCCTAACCCAGCCTGGAGCTGTTAGCTACAGCTTTACCTTCCGGTTTCACTGACTTTTCCAAGATCCAGTGTTTTCTCCTTCACTGTAAAGGTAATACATGCTTCCTGTAGGACATCACTACAGAAATATGCAGAGGGAAAATAATTCATCCCAAGTCCCACCCCCAAAGACAAACACTGTAAACATGTTGGTACATCTCCTTCTAGACAATGTTTAACATGCTTTAGAATTGAAAGATTCCTGGCTTATGCTCATTATATCTTACTCATCAAATATTGTGGATTCCCAAGGGAGATTTTATTTTATTTTATTTAAAATTGTTTTAATGTTTTATATTTTGCTTTTGAGAGAGAGAGAGAGAGAGAGAGAGAGAGAGACAGAGAGCATGAGTGGGGGAGAGAGCAGAGAGAGTGGGAGACACAGGATCTGAAACAGGATTCAGGCTCTGAGCTGTCAGCACAGGCTCACCAACCCGGAGATCGTGACCCGATTCGAAGTTGGCGCTCAACCGCCTCAGCTACCCAGGCACCGTGGGGGATTTTATTTTGAAGTATGAACGTTCTAAGGGAAAGAGAGAGAAAGGGGGAAAAACGCTGGACGCACAAGATGCAAAAGCCCTCAGTGTAATAGTATTTCATCTTTGTGAACTCCCAGACTGGGGCTTAGTTACAATACTGCGCATGTAGTTTCATCTATTAATTAGGAAGGGAAGTGATGAGTCAGCAACTGATCAAGAGCTAACAACTCACCCCTCTGAGATGAATAGGTTTTTAGTGCCTTCAGCTACTTTTCCAAAAACTTCTAGTGTCCAATAGGCTGAAAGGAGTTTACTTCCAGACATCTGAGTTCTCTGAGGAAGCAAGTAAATTAAGAGATGGCAGACTGTTTAATAATGTGTAAAATGGAATATGGCGCCCTCTTCTGAGGCACATACAGGCCCATATGGGCACTTGGCATGGAGGGCCCCTGGAGTCTGGCCTCTGCCCGGCTTTTCTTCCATCACCTCCAGGAAGGTAGGACCTGTGCTGCCATATATGGTGTGGCATGGAATGAGGAACTCCCCTGAGGCAGGGGAACTCAGTTTGAAGGTCACTTTTGGATGTTATGTGTTTGCTTTGGTCCGGTCATTCTCCCTTGGCAGGTTGGCATGTTCCCTAGCACAATGGGTGGCACAAAATGAGATAGTCCCTGATGTGCATTATGGGCCACACATCCCAGGTACGAAGCAAAATTACATCTGTAGATGTTGCAGACACACATTGGATTGGCCTATTCTCACATCTCACCTGAGGTCTCACAGACCTGACTTCCAAGAAGGTAGAATCAGCCATTGATTGGAATCCTGAACCTGTTCCTCCCTAAATCTGAGTGACCTTGTATGTCTTACTTAATTTTTAAACCTCCCTTTACTCCTTTGTTAAAAAGGAATAGTCACGTGTACCTTTGGCATTGTTAGGAAGATGCAATGGAAAACAGGATCAATTAATCACTAATTAACTCAACAACGATTTATTAAGCACTCATGACATGCCAGATACAGTTCCAGGCATTGTGGGCAAGCAGCGAACCAGCAGAAGAAAGTCTGTGGTCCTGTGGAGCTGTCGTACCGGGTGAGGGGGAGGGAGACAGGAAAGAAACAAATGAAAGTATCAGTGCTGTGCAGACGATTGCAGTGGAGTGATGTGATAGAGGGTGATGAGGGAGCCACTCCAGTCTGGGTAGTCAGGGAAAGTTTCTCTGAGGAGGTGACATTCAGGCTGAGATGTAAACGACAAGAAGGAGCCAACCATGCAACAGTGACCAGGAGAAGAACATTTCGGGGAAGGGAACATAAGTGCAAAGTGCAAAGTAGAGAGGCGATGTGATTGGCATGTTTAGGACCTGGAAGGAAGCCAGCATGGCTAGAGCTAAAAGGTGAAGTGAAGGTTCAAGAAGTATGAAGGCCGTGGGTCACAAAGAGTCTGATAAATCAGAGGAGCACTTTGGACTAGGGGGAGACTACATGGCTCTTGGCTCAAAGGCACTCTTGAATGAGGCACTTGTCTGTGAGAATGAGGAACAGAGAAAGTTCTGGGGCAATCTGTTTCTCTGACCCTGAAGGATGAAGGTGAATGTGTTGTCACACGTTGCCATGCCAGACGTTTCTGCAGTGGTGAGTGTCTGTCTATGTCAAACAGAAACCCTGGGGGAGAAATGGGCTCTCCCCAGTCTTCAGAGGAGACACCATCAGTCATGGAAAGTGGGAAATGACAGGAGATAGCCATTAGGTTCACAAAAGGAACCTTAAAATAGATTCAGTGAGAGATGCAATTCAGCTCCAGGCAGGTCCCTCCCGTCTTGAAGCTCAAAAGACTCCTCTGGGAGGAAATGTGGGGAGGGGAACTGCAGGCAGAGCAGATGGCTCCACGAATAGGACCTCAACACTTGAGGCTACTCCAAGAAAGGGCCTCTTAATTAAGGGGGAAAAAGCCCGATAGCCAACCGGGTTGCCTGCCATAATTAATTGTTTTATTCTTCCATTTCTGAGTTGCTAACGGATCCATCCTGGGCTACTCAGGTCTGAGAGGCAAAGAATCCTGTTCTGTGTCTTATTTACAAGGTCCCCTGGAGCTGCCCCCAGGTCATTTCCCAGGATTTCAAGGAAAGGCTAATGTTCCAGATGAGAAGTAATTACAGCTCTTGGTTTCCAACTGTCCAAGTGGCAGTGCCGATGGTTGATTGGCTCTGCTGTCTTGGTTTCGTTTCCCGGGGCTCTTTCTACATCATTCCACTCCCTCTCCTACGTCCGAAGGAGTTTTCAGTCCAGCAAGCTCTGCACTTTTAGGTTACTTTGAAGGGTGGGTCTATCATCAGGCAACAACTGATTTCCAAGCCTCTCCAGCCACCTCAGCTGGTTGTAGGGAGCTGGCTGTTCATTAGCATCTGTGACATTTTCGTGAGCATTAATGAGGTCCATCTGAAGAACTCAGATCCAGAATCAGTGAAAATTATTCTGTGCCCTAGGAAGTGGTTGGGAAACTTCCAGGGTTGATTTATCTCCTTGTTAAGACAAAAGGAGCATCAAATATGTCCCAAGATGACAGTATTTCTTGAAAAGAGGATTCTCTGGAAGCTTCGGGAATAATATCTTAAAAACACTTTAAAATGGAGAATTTCAAACACATACAGAAGACTAATGTTACAAAGAACCTCTATGCACTCTTTGCTCAGTCTCAACAATTACTAGCATTTTGCCAATCTTTTTTCTTCTATTTCCACACATTTATTTTTCCCTTTGCAATTGTGAGACATCATATCATCTCATCCTTAAATTCTTCAAGGGTTATCTCCAATAGGTAAAAACATTCCCCCATGCTATTGTTGCAAGTTGGGTTCCCTGTAAAGCAAACTCAGATGAGGAGTAGCAGGCAGAAAGCTTATTAGGCTTTTCAGGATTAGAATCCATAGGAGGGAAGGAAAGAAAACAAGATTGAGCTGGTAGGCAGGCTCTATAAAGGACTCAGCTGGTCCCCATGGAAAGCTACAAAGCTGAGGACTTCTCCGTTGTCTGGAGTCTCGGGGAGGAAGTTGGGCCTTTATACTCCTATGATGCTCCCATATTGACTGTGCTGTTCCTAGAAAGCAGGTATAACCTTGAAGTAGGTGTCTCTCTTCAGCCAATAGCAATTTGAGGGCAGTTTCTGGAGAGGGTACATGGCAGGGGGCTGTTAGCTGGCAGTACTCCCAGCAGCATAGAGAATAATCTTTAACTTCCGAAGGTGGATCAGGGTGGCCCATGTAGCACCCACTACAGACATTGTTATGCCTAACAAAATTAACAGTGATTCTTCACTGTTATCTAGTATTACCTAAACAAGGTCCATGAAGGGAAGAATTATGTTAAGTTAAAAGACTCCTTTAGAGCAGGTTTATTATGAATTTTAAATATGCAAATGAGCATTGTGACTTTCCAAGAAGGTTCTTTTTTAATTACTATTACTTTATTTCTTTATTTTTAAGAGGCAGAGACAGAGTGTGAGTGGTGGCGGGGGGCAGAGGAAGAGGGAGACACAGAATCCGAAGCAGGCTCCAGACTCTGAGCTGTCAGCACAGAGCCTGATGTGGGCCCGAACTCATGACCTCTGAGATCATGACCTGAGCCGAAGTCGGGCGCTCAACCGACTGAGCCACCCAGGTGCCCCATTTCCAAGAAGGTTCTTAAATGGGCAACATTTCTAAAATTTATTTGACCACCTTACATGTTTGTGGTTTTGCTTTTATTTTTATGTTTTGGGGCATAGGTCCAAAAACAATGTCCTGGAGTATTTAATAAACAGAGAAAGCAGTAGTTTTTATTTTACTGTGCTTGAGAATAGCTAAAACCAAGACTATCTTTGATGGTGAAAATGCTGAACGTTTGGAGGGGAACTACAGTAAGAATAATAAAAGCAAACTCTCCTTGATGATACAGTCCCTTCCAAGACAGCTACAAATTACATGAACATTTGAAGATATTTTGCAGTTGGAACAGGACACATGCTAAAAATACTGTGCGATTCATCACATCCACAACCTTTCACTATGGAGCTTTTTGATATGGTCATTTCTGCACATTGGAAGGGCGGCAGAAAATGTGGTAACTGGCGAAGAGTCTCTTTGTGGATGCTGTGAAGTTATTTTTCAGTTGTTACAAAGCCTCATTTATAACTGCTACCCCAATCTTAGGAGGTTGGTTTGGAGACCAAGGAACTGGAAAGAAGTAGTATTCTAGGGTTTAGTGAAAGGTTCATAAATCAATAGGTTCCGGTTGTGCATACAGCATGGGGTCAGGCATTGGAATTGAAAAATGAGAAATATAGTTTGCTTCCCTAAGAATTTATGTTGAAACGAAGAAGGAAAAGACAACAAATACAATGGAGTGAAACAAGTAAACATGTATGAAGTGCAGTTTTCATTTTGTTCTATGGTTGGTTCTCTCTTGGGCTTTTTTACTAACATTACCTCAATAAATATGAAATAATATTATGCAATAATAATATGCAAATATTATTATTCCTATTTCATAGATAGAGAGGTAGAGAAAATTCTTAATCACACAGGTAGTAAGTGAAGTTTGGAAACACAATCCGGATATTTTGATGGTAACTCTATTGGGGCTCTAGTAGATAATGATTCAACTTACTGAGCGTTCAGAATCATGAAGGAATCGAAGGGGAGAAGATGAGGTGTCTGGAATGAGGGATACAATTGGCATAAGATTCTCTTGGTTCCATGATTTAAGGTGTTGGGTCCCCTTCTCTCAGAAGTGAGACACTAGACATACCCGTAGGAGTTTATGATCTGGGAGTAATAGTTATCTCTCCACATCTATGGGAGAACTTAGGTGTTTTCCAAATACGTAGAGGTTGCTATACTGGTCCATTTGAAATGGGCCACTATGGAAAGAGAACATGGGTCTGAGACCAGATATTACTGCTTTTAAATCCTAGCTCTACCTGCTAGTAGTGTGTTTCCATTCATTACATTCAGAACTTTAGTTGTTGGATCCATAAAATGGGTGTAATAATTCCTACCTCCTTATAGGGTGTTTGTAGGGAATAAGTGTTGTGTTGTTTATGCTTGACACCTGGCTGATACTCAGTAAATACCAATTTTCTTTTGTTATCCATCATTAAATAACTTTTCTTCAGTATAAGAAGTTGTTAGTATCAGGAGCACTGAATAGGCTTTTCAACAAAACCCAGAATTCCTGGCCTTCTCCTTCCCCTCTCCCATCCCATTTCCTGGGAATCCATGCACCAAACACTGCTATAAGGTCTGCTATGTATTCTACTGAATGATTTTTATGTATTGGTACATGAGTCTCTGAAAGATTCATGTTTCTCTGGTTTATCGCATTAAAGTTCTCTCATTCAGTAGTGAATAACGACAATGGAAGCTATAATATCCTGGGTGTTTACTATGTGCCAGTTAAATATTTGACAGACAGTAACAACTTTATGAGACAGGTCCTCCCATGATATATATTCCCATTATAGTGATGACGCTTTTGAGTCTTGGGTCAAGTAAATCGCCCCAGATCACAGAACTGGTAAGTGATACAGCAGGCCTTGAAACCAGCTATTTTTTTTTAATGTTTATTTATTTTGAGAGATAGAGAGAGAGAGAGAGAGAGAGACAGAGAAAGAGGGAGAGAGAATCCCAAGCAGGCTATATGCTCAGCATGAAGCTCAACCCAGGGCTCTATCTCATGACCATGAGATCATGACCTGACTGATATCAAGAGCCAGTTGCTTAACCATTGAGCAACCTAGATGCCCCCAAAGCAGCTATTGTGACACCAAAGTATAGAGGTAAAACCTTTGAGTGACAAAAAGCTTGTGACATGGACTCTTATGATACTACTAGGCTAGGACTGCTTGGGTGTAATGAAAAGAGAGAATTGGCCGTTGTAGTACCTGGATTTGAGTCTAGTCTCGCTATACTCTGGACTGACACTTTGGCCGGAAGTTCAGCTCAAGTTTGTGTCAGCCAATAAATGCAATCTCTTTCTCCCTCTGACACTGGTTCTGTTGGCCAGCTTTCTCATATTGAAGATATTGTCTAAATTTGACCCAGGAGATTTGCCAGAGTTAATTTTGGCTTAGTTTTTCCTAAAACTTGTGATCACAGAGAAAGAGACTATGTTTCCACAAAACCCACCAAATTTGGGTCCCCAAACTAATCACTATGGTCAGGAGAATGGAGAGTGCTCAGTAGCTGGCCAAGGTCATATTCCCCTAACCCTTGGGCTTGGGTAGAATGGAGAGTAGGGTAAATCCCGTAAGAAATACCTAGAATGGCACATTGTAAGAGGGAAGCTTAATAAACAAGATTACTTATATACAAGGCTTGTCTTGGATGGATGCAACATGAATAGATTCTGTACCCACCCACCTAGATTTCTAAAATTTATAGAGGCCTTAACTGTACATACACAGTCCAGATGTTCTCAATACCACCTTACTGTCTCAAGGCTGTGCCCTTGAAACAGCTTCTACTGTGGGAATGGTGGGCAGAAAGTACCTTCTAAGGACAGGGGATGGGGTTGAAGAGCCACTCATTACCCAGGTCTAGCTGGTGGGTCAACCAGTGGTCATATCCTCCCAATGATCTCCTCCAACATGAAGTAGGTCATTTCTCTTTAAACTCTAGCCTCTTCATCTGTGAAATAAGAATAATTTTCCTTGGAAGGTTGAGGTAAGGGAAGAAGGAAATAATAGACCAGAAGGAAAATATTTTGTAAACTTTACAGGCCTGTGGTAACACTACTCCAGCTAGTATCTCTGAAAAACCTGTTTCTCCAGCAACCTTTGCTTTAACATAGGATTTAATTTAGGTGCTTCCTTGCCATTCAGTAATGGTCAGTCATGGGCTACACTAAACTAATTAAAATACATGCATGAGCATTAGAATATATATGCTCACATTGTTTATCTTGAAGAGAAGTAAAAATGAAAGCATTAAAAAAATCTGGGATACTGCTATTTGTTTCTCACGTGTGCCAGATTCTGTGCCAATGTACAGTTTAATTTCAGGTTTACCTTAAATTGTCTCAGCTAAAAGGTAAAAGCTGGGTAACTAGCCTGTGGATAAAAATAGAGGGTTGATACAAAGGGAAAGTACAAAGCAAGAACACAAAGCTCAGGGACATGGAAGTGAAAACTGAAGCATGAGCAGTTCATGCACTTTAAGGCAAGTGGGGACTTTGCCTAAGGTTATAAACCAAGGGGACAAAGTGCTTCTTCCTTATCCACGTGATTAACCCTTAAAATTGTATCTGACTATAATACCCCAGTTAAGTGAACCTTGGGTGCTTGGCCTCACAATAAGAAGGGAAACTTGAATTTCTGCAATTTCATGCTCTAGCCAAAGAATTCAAAACCATATCCACAAGAAAATCATCTTTTGAGAATTTTCCAGGTGATGAATTATATTCTCTGGTTCTGTAGCTCTAGAAGGATATTAAGTTCACTCAGGAGGTTGTGTGTGTCATAACATGGTAGCCTTTGCTTTCAGACACCTAGAATTTGCTAGGTTCTTTTAATATCAGAAAATGAAAGACTAAAGAAATGAAGAAGACAAATGACCAGGTACTGTGGCTGTGAATAAAAAGACCTACCTTCAAATTTGCATTCAGTCAATATCATTCAAAGACTAAATATTTGAGCATCGGGCTCCATCCTAGGTGCCAGGGATAAAGTTTTGAACCAAATATTGTTCTTGCCTTCATGAAGCTTATATTTATCATCTGAGGGAGACACATAATAATGTCACATAAATGGTGATCATTACGATGAAAAATAGGGCAGGGAGATTAAGAGGGCCACCTAGGTGGCTCGGTTGGTTAACTCTTGATCTCTGTTCAGGTCTTGATCTCAGGGTTGTGCATTCAAGTCCTGTGTTGAGCTCCGCATTGGGTTTGGAACCTACTTAAAAAATAAAAATTAAAAAAAAAGAAGGGTGTTGAGTGCTCTTTTAGAGGGAGTGGTCAAAGGAGAACTCTCTCAGGGGTTAATATTTGAAAAAAGTCTTGAAGGAAGTGAGAGAACAAGGCATGAATTTTGGGGAAGAGTGTTCCTGGGAGAGAGAGAATCGTACGTGCAAAGATCCTGAGCCAGGAGTGTACTTCATTTGAGGAGCTAATAAGGAGGCCAGGTAGTTAAAGAGGATTAAGCCAAGATAGCAGGGATGATAGATAAATAAATTTGACACAAAGCTAGAGGCTACATTACATGGGGCCTTATAGACCTTGGTAAGACTTTCACTTTTACTGATGTGTAGTAGGCACCTATTGGAGGGCTTGAGCAGAGGGATGACACGATATGATTTATGTTTTAGAAAGATCACTCAAGCTGTTCTGTGGAAAACAGTGAAGAGTAAGGGGAGAAATGGGGAAATCAGATGACTATTACAGTAACTTAGGATGTACATGGCTGCGGTGAGAAATGGTTTTATTTGAGATATTTTATGAAGGCAGAACCAAAGGATTTGACCTGGCTTTCCTGCTATAGAACTCCAGTCACATAGAGGGCATTTTATTTAGAAGATTTTCAAACATACACAAAGGTAAAGTGAATAGTGAAGTGAACTCTGTATCCACCACTCAGATTTTACAATTTTGAAGATTTGGTCATGGGTGAGATGGGTGAAAGAGGTCAAGAGGTACAAACTTCCAATTATAAAATAAATAAGTCAGGGGATGTAATGTATAGCATGGTGACTATAGTCAATAATATTGTAGTGCATACTTGAAAGTCACCAAGAGAATAAATCCTAAAAGTTTCCCTCACAAGAAAAGAAAAATTTTTTTGTAATTTGTATGGTGACATTTAGTAACTAGATTTATGGTGATGATCATTTTACAGTGTATATAAATATCAAATCATTATGTTGTACACCTGAAACTAATATAATATGTCAATTATACCTCAGTGATAATAATAAAAAAGATTTTGCCAATCATGTTTTGCTTGTGTCTTCCTACAACTCTTTTTTTTTCTCTTCCTAGATATTCAAACAAACCCTAGACATCACATCTTTTTACCCATCAATACTTTGGTATGTGTCTCCAACAAATCAGAACTTAAAAAAAGACAAAAATAAGAACACAAAACCCCACAATATCACACATGAAAACCCACGATATTCACCTAACAAAGCAGATAATAATTATTATTTGTTTAAGTTTATTTATTTATTTATTTTGAAAGAGACAGAGATAGCGTGCAAGCAGGGGAGGAGCAGAGACAGAGGGAAAGAGAGAATCCCAAGCAGGCTCCATGCTGCCAGTGCAGAGCCCCATGTGGGGCTCGAACTCATGAAACTGTGAGATCATGACCTGAGCAGAAATCAAGAGTCAGACACTTAACTGACTGAGCCACCCAGGTGCCCCACTAATAATTATTTATTACAGTCTAAAATCAATGTGTCTTCAAGTTTTACTAACATTTTTCAAAAATGTATTTTTAGAGTTAGTTTGATCAAATCAGGATCCAAAGGAGGCCCACCCATTGCATTTGGTTAATGTGCCTCATACATCTCTCTAATCTATAACTGCCTACCTCCTCCCAAATTTTCATGTAGTTATATTTAACATTTTTAATTTTATTTTATGTTTTTATTATAAGACTGTACTTTTAATGGCAATTTTAGGCTTATTGCGAAGTTGAGAAGATGCAGAGATTTCTCATATACCCCCTGTGCCCGACACAATGCACGGCCGCCTCTGTTACCCACGTCCTCCAGCAGTGGTGCGTTTGTTACAGCTCATGAACCTGCATTGACATATCATAATCACTCAAAGTACTTACTTTACCTTAGGGTTCACTCCTGGTATTGTACTGTCTATTAGTTTGATCAAATGTATAATGACATGTATCCATCATTATGGTTCCATACGGTGTATTTTCACTGCCTTAAAATTCCTCCGTGCCCTATTCATCCCTCTCCACTACCCCAACCTCTTGCAAGCACTGATCTTTTTACCATCTCCATAGTTTTGCCTTTTCCAGAATGTCATATAGTTGCAATTATGTGTGTAGCCTTTTCAGATTGGCTTCTTTCACTTAGCCATGTGGATATAAGGTTCCTCCGTGTCTTTTCATGGCTTGGTAGATCACATATTTTTAGTGCTGAAAAATATTCTGCTGTGTGCATGTGCCACAGTTTATTTAATCCATTCACCTACAGAAGGACATCTTGGTTGTTTCCAAGTTTTGGCATTTATGAATAAAGCTACTATAAATGCCCATATGCAGGTTTTTTATGGACATAAGTTTGCAGCTCCTTTGGGTAAATACCAGTGTGTATGATTGCTCACCATATGGTAAGAGGATATCTACTTTTGAGAAATTGCCAAACTGTCTTCCAAAGTAGCTGTACCATTTTGAATTCCCACTAGCAATAAATGAGGGAGAATGCCTGTTGTTCACATTCTCATGGGTATATGATGTTGTCAGTGTTCTGAATTTTAGTCATCCTTTTATTTATCTCTGCCATTTTGCTGTTGTTGTTGAGAATCCTGAGTCATTTGCTCTATAGAATTTCTCATATAACTCAGTTTGGCTGATAGCACCAGGTGGCATTTGAAAAATGTTTCTTTATCCTCCTAACTTACTGTAAAACTGTTAGCTAGATCTAGCGGCTAGAATAATTCATAGACGACACCATGTCCTATCTATATCATTGCACTGTCAACCTAAATAAAGAGGTAAACTGAGGCAAGTTTGAATGACCAGAAATTGAGTTTATTCAGGGATAGCAGAGGAATTGCAGTTCAGGTCACACAAACTATGGCAAGTTACAGGTGTGTCTTTGAGGGTTTAGGGTCAGGTGTTTTTATGGTCAGGGAGTGCAAAGAGAGGGGAGTTTAGCTAGAGTTCAAGCAGCAAGTTTATTGGCTTGGGGGTGGGTGGAGGTTCTTGGTGGTGTTCATTGGCTGAGGGATGTTTTGGTTTTCTATAAATCAGGAATTAGGGGGAAACCAGTCTGTCAGTCTGTTAAGTTTCATTCTCCTGAGGACACATGCAAGAAATTCTCCATTTTCTATCCTCCAGTTCCATTTGAGAATGAAATCCTTTCACAGCATGGCGGTTATATGATGGCCACCTTAGTGAGGTTGAACAGCTTCACCTTAGTAAGGTTAAACTTGGTCAGTGGTGTAGTAGGCCAAGTATTCCCCCACTTTCCAACGATGTCTGTACCCTACTCCTGGAACGTGTAAATCTGTCATGCTACCTGGCAAAGGGTAGTTTGTAGTTGTAACTAAGGTTAGAGACCTTCCAATAGGAGGAACCAGGATTGTCCAGGTGGGTTCAGTTGAGTCACATGTTCTTTAAAGGCAGGAAACCTTCCCAGCCGAAGTCAGAAGAAGCAGGAGACAGATGCAGAATGAGGTAGGGGGGAAGCGAGAGAGACTGAGGGCATGAGAGGTGTGGTGTGCCCTCGCTGGCTGTGACCCATGGGGTCCTGAGCAAGGCTTCTGGAGCCAAGGGCAGCACCAAATCCAAAGCTTCTGTGGCCAACAGCTTGAATGAACTAGGAAGCCGGGTCTTTCCAGAGTCTCCCAGTTATAGCCCAGGCCGGCTGACACCTTGGTTCTGGTCTTCTAAAATCTGCAGCTGGGAGACCAGCCAAGCCCACCTGGACTCTTCACCCACAGAACGGTGAGGTACAAAATGTATGTTGTTTTAAGCTGCTAAATGTGTGGTATTAGGACAGGGATAGATCACTAATACAAGCGGATGCAGGTGTTGTGAGTGGGACCCATAACGTTCTCAGGGACTCGCGCCTAGTGGTTTCAGCAGCTGTTGATAATTGTTGTTCAGATCTGTTGTCATTTGCGGTTACAAAATGCTGGTATTTTTTGTTTTTTTAATCATTCCTTCTGCATTCATTAGCTGGAATTCTTCTCTAAGGAAGAACTTTATCAATAATTTAGTTTCCCTGAAAACATTTGGTATACAAAAAGCAGGATAAATGCCTGAGTTTTTTCTCTTCATTAGGCTTCAGAATATGGGGATGGTGGTTTTGCTACAATTTAAGGTGACCAATTAGGGTTTTCTTGGTTGTTGTTGTCATTGGTATTATTATGAATTCATGAAGTGTTATTTATTTGTGTGTTTTGACCACATTGCTGTCATTAATTTCTTTTTGGTGCTTAAACGGTCCCATCGGTGGCCCACGGAAAGCCTTTCAAGTTTAATCCTGTGTCTTTTTGTCAACGCCTTATTATTTATGACAGCATTCTTTCTGCCACCACAAATTATCCAATGTTGATGTTGTGTATTTCATGCCCCAGACATTACATTGGTTGTACATTTCCCTGAGAATCCTTTGTTTTTTTGGGGGGGGGGGTGAGGAATTTAAAGACCACAGTCTTTCCAGACAATTATTTCCAATTGGGAGACAATTATTTCCAATTATCCAATAATCCTTTGTCTCGCTCTTTGTGCCCCTCCCCCACCCTCTTGCTCTCCCAAAAATAAACAACTTTTTTTTTGAAAAGAACCTTTTATCTTTAATTTTCTCATTAAAAAATATATGTGTAACACCCACACACAGTTTCACCTATTCCACAAGGTTGTTTGGGAAGTGAAGTACATTTCTGGATATTTGTGTTTTCAAAAGTTGCTTAGCAATTGTTTTTATCTTTGAAGAAAGAAGCAAAAACAAAAACGCTCTATTAGTTTCTTAAGGCTGCCACAACCTGGGTGGTTTTAAATAATAGAAATTTATTGTCTCATGGTTCAGAGGGCCAGCAAGGTATTGGTGAGGCCGTGTTCCCTTTGAAGCCTGTAGTGGAATCCTTTTTGACTCCTCTTAGCTTCTGGTGGTTTATGGGCAATCCAGGGCCTTCCTTGGCTTGGGACACATCACTCCAATTTTTGCCTTCGTGGTTAATGTGGCATTTTCCCTGTGTGTCTTTGTGTCTTCATGTAAGGTTGTCTTCTTATAAGGATACCAGCTGTTTTGGATTGGAGGCCACCTTGCTCTAGAGTGATCTCAACTGAGATAATAAATCTGCAATAACCCTATTTCCAAATAAGTTGATGTTGTGAAGTTCTGGGGATTAGTACTTCAACCTATCTTTGGTGGGCATGGTGGGGGGTGGTTAGAAGCACAATTTAAACCATAAAAGATGGTAATATGCAAAAATCAACCCTTGAAACAAGTCCCAAATGTCTTCTCAAGAAAGAATAGGGATGGAGATGGACCAAGTGGAAGAAGGTTCTGACTCTTCTGTTAAGAGGGTCTGAGTGAGCAGTTTCCCAACAGAACTGCCATTGCTATGTTGAGTCAGTGATTGGCCATCTGCCTGGTTCCTCCTCTTCCTTTGCCAGATCTTTAAGTTTGCTTGTTTTTTCCTGCACAGGTAAGGGACTTTTAGGGAATAAGTTAGTGGTTCTTGTGAATAAATCAGCAGAGAGAGCCCAAACAATGAAAAGTTGTTCTTTCTTCCTAAAATGAAAAAAAGATGCTAAGTTATTTGTGATTATAACAATAATGCAGAACAGAAAAGTATAAAGGAGAGGCCACCAGATACTTGGGAAAGAGATGTTTACTGTTAACACTTTGGTGAACACACTCTTATGCCTATTGTGTACCAGTGTGTATCTCTCTGTGTATGTGCATGGCTGTGCACATGCATGTGTATTTTGAGTCAATTAAGAATGCATATGGCTGGTAGCAACAGAAAACCAAACTAGGGTAGATTTAGTAAGCAAGTGTTTCCTTTTCTCACATTTCAGGAACTCTGGAGGTAGGCTGCTATTGATCAAGGATTTAGTGGTGGCAGGGCTAAGACTCAGCAATTCTCCTGTCCTATCCATTATGGTTTCACAACGGCTGCTGCAGCTCTAGCCATATTAGTGGTAACCCAAGAAAGAAGAAAAAGAAAGAGATGTCATCCCTCTTCTTTTGTCAGGAAAGTGAAAGCTAGTCCTGCAACCATCCTGTGCCCTCCCCCGCAGCCAGCCATTAGATCCCTCATCTCATGTTTGTTAAAGAATCACCTGTTTCTAGTTATGTGGCAGACTGGGAATATAGGGAACAGGATAGCTTAGATCAAGAATTGGGAAGCTGTGGTTCCTAGCCCAAATCTGTCTGTTGCCTGTTTTTGTAAATAAAGTTTTATTGGAACACAACCCCACCCATTGATTAACATATTTTCTATGGCTGCATTCACACTATAACGGCACATTGTGATGGCAACCATACAGTCTATAAATCTTAATCTATTTATCATCGGGTCCTTCAGAAAAAAATTTACCACCTCCTGGCTTAGATCAGGTAATGATCCATCCACTGAAATACAACTGAAATCAGTTGTTCCAAACAAAAATGTGTTTTGTTAGCAAGGGAGAAAGTGGGAATGGATGTTGAGTAGGCAATTAAACATGTCTATTGCCACGTTGGTGATGGAGGTTGGGGGTATCACAGGGACCAAAAGGACAAAGTTGAACTAACCTTTGCAGGAGCCATGGTTTCTCTCTTAATCAGTCACTTACTTCAACGTTTTCTTCTGTTTGGGTTTTTATTCCTCCTGGATTACTCTGTAACCCAGCCCTTAGGTAGCAAGCCCTTCCTCTGCCATCTTTGAATATTTTACTTCTGAAATGACGAGTGCTCTGAACAAAACTTATGTGGGGTGAAGACCTGGAGAGTGACAAGAGGCCTATTTTAGAGAGGGTAGTCAGGGAAGGCTTTCACTAGGAGGAGACTCTCCAGTCTGAAGGAAGTGAGGCAGGGAACCCTGCATATACCTGAGGAAAGGATTCCGGGCAGAGAGACACGCAAGCACAAAGGCCCTGAAGTGGAACTTTGGTTGGAAGCATCAAAGACAAGGACATCGAGGACACCAGTGCTTGGTGACAAGTGAGCAAGGAGAAGACTGATATCAGAGAGCTGGAGGTAACAGCCAGGTGTTAGATCACACAGGGACTTGTGAACCATAAAGAAGTTGGGGGGTTATTCTAATGATGGTAACAGGTTATTGGAAGATTTTGATCAAAAGTATAAAGTGCTCTGACAGATACTTAAAATGATCCCCTTGGATTACTCTGGGGCAGAAAACAAGTTTCCATTTATAAACTATAGAAATAAATAATTTGCTGAGTTGTGAAGGTGCTTTGTAAACAGTGAATTTCTGTTCATTTAATAAGTAAATATTGAATAACTGTTATACTGTGGGCACTTTTGGGCTTTGGGGATAGAGTGATCAATGTGACATAAGTCCTGACCTTGTAGAATTTATAATCTAATAACGGAGGTTTAGAAGTAAACAGACAATTGTAAAGAGTGTAGTCAGTTCTATAAAAAGGGTAAACATGGGAGAAGCTGCACAGCTCAGACAGACTTAGGTGGTTGGGGAGAGCAGGAAGATGTGTTCAGGAAGTTGTGTCCTGAAGGATGGGCTGTGGGGTAGAATGCTGCCAGGGAAAATATAGGATGTCCAGTTAAATTTGAACCTTATATATACAATGGATAATTTTTTAGTATAGATAGGTCCTAAAAATATTACATAGGGCATACTTCTACTAAAAATTTTATTGAAAATTCAGATTTAAATAGGTATCCAGTAGGTTTAACTTCTTAAATCTAGCAAACATGGAGGTTGCTCTGCAGGAGAGTTGCAAGTGTTTGGGTAAGCATAGAGTCCAGAGTTGGAGACAAGAGTTTTGAGAGAGGTAGTCTGGACCAAGTAGGTTGGGCCAAGCAGGACAAAGGGTTTAAAATAAGGAAGTGACCTGCTCAGGTCTCAAATTCAGGTAAAAGCACAATGGCTCTAAATTACAGATGATGAAGTGGGGGTTGGGCAAGGGAAATCATAACGTGAAGAGAGGAGCTGTGAATGGGTCCTTGCTAGGCACGTCTTTAAATTATTTTTTCATTTCTTTCATATTCCTTTGAGGAGGGGCATATTATATGCTTTCTCATTAGTCCATGCTAATTTTAATCCTAAAGCAGCTGAAAAGAACTTTGGAAAGAAGCTTCTCTAACAAGAAACGAAAACAAGATTTCACAAAAAGAGAGCTTCATCCTTAGGAAGCTCTCAGAACGTTTTTACAGGAATTGTCTCCTTTGCCCTCAGATCGCTCCCTGCTTTCCATTTGAGTGGGTGAAGTTATCATGGGTCAAAACTTCATCTCCTGCTGTTGCTCATTCCACCCGCAGGCAGGGATCCGGAGGGTTCTCTGACAAGTAGGACACTGAGGCCTTCTTAGAGGCCAAGAGGACAGCCCGGTGAGAAAAAGGCCACGCTCTCTCCAATGGTTGGAGAAAGACGGCTCTCTGCTCTTTGGCAACGGCCAAACTCATGCTTCAGCCTGACTTTGAAACTGATTCATGAGGGCCGGATGAAATTTCTTTGGAGATTTAAGTGCAAAAGGGAATTTCTCATCAAATGCCATTCCACAGGACACAATAATTCTGAAGCACGATTCCCTTCTAGTAATTTTTCATTCAAATTATCTTCCTGTCAGAATTTGCTGGCCTATAAGACTCATTCTTCTTAATCCAAATCTTGTCCTTTTTTCTTCTGTCCTTCCACTTCTTTTCAGTCACCCACCTCAACCTTCCAGTTTTTTTACTTTTTTTTTTTACATCCATTTGCTATTTCACTCATTAAATATCATCGACTATCTACAATGAAGCCTACCTCTGTCCTAGTTCCTGAAGAATAAAAGACTGATCAAAGACTATCCTTTTCCAAAAGATATTTACAGAGGCTGGGGAAAGAGAAAGTAAAAAATGAGTAATAATTATTATTATAAAATAGTAAACAGTAAAAAAAATAATTATTGTAAAAATAATTAATGATAATAGTAACAATCTAGTAAATGCTTACTAGGTGCTAGAGACACTTCTCAGAATTTTGTATATCGTCACTCATTTGATATTCACAAAAATTCCATGAGAAAACTGCAATTAGCATCACCAGTTCATGAGAAAACTGAGATGCGGAGAATTCCCCGGATAATCTCGTGGTCTCAAGATCAGTGGAAGAACTGAGCAGAGACCAGCACTCTGGCTCTAGAGTTTGTGTTCTTAACAGTATGCTTTATAAGTGTCTTTGTCTTCTATGTCTTATTTTGTTTAAAGACCGTTTTCTGTGGGTATGTATGCCATTGTGTAAATACAGAGACAGCAGTAGCTTATTACTTGATGATAGACCATCTCCCACAGGTCAGCTATGCCAGATAGACATGGCACACACAGACGTTTGGGGGTCTTCTGTAACAGAAATTGACAACCATGGAATGAATGGTATCACCCAGAGGAGATGTGAGATGAAGAGCCAGGGTGAGAGTAAAGTTCTGAAGCCTCAAGATTTTGAGGGTGGGCAGAAGGAGAACCACAAATAAGGAAGAGAAGGAAGGGCATGGGGCCGGGGAAGAACGGGAAGAGAAGGCCATGGAAGACAACAAGTGGAGTTTCAAGGATGGAATCCATGTCATCAAATGCAGCAGAGAGATCCGTTTCCTTTCCTGACCTTCAGGTACAAATAGCACTTGACAAAGCTGAGAAGATATGCTTTCCAGCAACTCGCCTGAGGTGCTCTCCTCTGTCCCGCGGCTGGCGCTCTCTTCCTTTCCTTAACTGGGTTGGGCACCTCTGCCCCTCAGAAATGCTTTCCCATGACTGGAGGCCATCTGGCCTTCAACAGACTTCCACCTACTCCATCCTGTCTGGATAAGCCCACTGGACAAAAGGCAAATGAGCCCTTTGATTTTGCTTGTGTTGGGAGTTTGCTTTTGACGGAGGAAATGAGATTAAGTGACTCACCCCCAGAGCAGAATGGGCTGGACTGAACTTGTGTGAAGGAGAAAAAGAGGGGGAGAAGATGGAAGTCTGAAGAGGAATTACAGTGCTTAAAGGAGAAACAGTGGGTAAATTAGGTAAAGAACAGATGTTCGCTTGAAGAATGGTGGAATGTGACCATTCCAATCTTAGAAGTCCTTTGAGGTTACTATCACACTTCTCTAAAAATTCTCGGAGAGGCTTATTTGACTGTCCATCTTTCTTCCAAAATTCCACCAAATATCCTTCAGCTATAGTGCTGGCACAGAGACCTTCAAGGAGGAATGGATGAGTCACTATGTTCTTCCTCTGAGGTCAGGGGATGGGGATGTCCTGATTTTACTTTAGGAATGAGGACAGAGAGCAGAAAGGGGACCAAACTCCTACTGATGATCTCCGAACGAGGCCCAAGTCTCTAGAGGAGACCACAGCTTTCAAATCTTTATGAAATTCAGAACACATTGTACCTTTTTGCATTTTTTTCATTTTGGTTTTCCTTTGTCTGTTCCTCATAGTGATTAGTAATAAAAACATCCAGTCAGAAAGACACATGTCCTTGCTTTGAGAAGGAAATTGGGGTGGCAGGAAAGTAGAGAGGTACTGAATCCAGCTCTGCAGCCAATTTTGAGGGAAAAGACATCCCACAGATGCTGGTGGTAGCAATTTAAAATTGGAGGCAGGGAGCTGTGAGACCCAGGACAAGGAGAAAAAGGCAAAAAAGGAGAGCTGAGAGAAAAAAAAAAGTATCGATAATACTATAATTTTATATTATTGAGGGGTTGCAATGCTCCAGGCACTATTCTAAGTGTGTTACCAATTTTAACACCTTTAATGCACCAAATAATCGTAGGTGCTATTTGTCCCTCTTACTAATGTTACCTAACAAACCTTCCCCAATTTGAGTGGTGTGAACTAATAGCCCTCTTATTATGCTCACAGGTTCTGGGAGTCAGGAATTCAGACAGGTCACAGTAAACACAGCTTTTATCCACCCGCAATGTCTGGAGCCTCGGCTAAGACTCAAATATCTGGGGGCGGAAGGGGTTGAGACTCGGGGATCCATTCCCAAAATGGCTTCTTCACTCATACATTTGGTTCCTTGACAGGGACGGATGGTTAGCTTGAAGTCTGGGCATAGCTAGGCCTGTCATGCAAAGTGCTTCTTCTACCAAGCCTCTCCCACATGGACACCTAGGGGAAGTTGTAACTTCTCTTATGGCACTTGGTGATCCAGGGAAGAAGGTGGAAACTTCATAGCCTTTTATGACAGGAAAAACACATGGTGTCCCTTCCATGGGACTCTAGGGGTAGAAGCAGACATCAGCCCTCCCAGACTCCAGGGGAAGGAACATGGACTCCACCTGTTGATAGGAGATGTGTCAAATGATTTGTTGCCAGTTAAAAAATGTGACTTTTCTTATTACCATATTACAGATGAAGGAAAGAAAACCTGGGGAAATTGAATAATTAGTCAAAACTGGTCTAGCCAGTATGCAGCAGAAGTATGCATCAAATCCAGACACTCTGGTACCAAAGCCAGTGTTTTTGTTTTTGTTTTGTTTGTTTACTGTCAATAAGAAATTGACCTCTTTTAAAAAAAAATCCGAATGCTGGCATTGTCCAGAAAAATCTAACAGGTTTATTTATAATTGTTATAAAGTTGAGCCGTGGCACCTGTTTACTGAAACATTTTGACTCGCATTAATGCTTTATGTCTCTGCATGTATATTAAAAGTTCAGACACAAATGAAAATGGAAAAACTACCAGTACATGATTTCTATCCCCTATTTTTCCACTTGCAGTCATATATGTAGGTACTTTTGAACCCATGGAAAACATATTTAATATTCAGAACTACCAAAAATAGGAAGAAGATAATTAAAAACAATTTTTTTTAATGTTTATTCATTTTGGAGAGATAGAGAGGGACAGAGCATGAGCCGGGGAGGGGCAGAGTGAGGGAGACACAGAATCTGATGCAGGCTCCAGCCTCCGAGCTGTCAGCACAGCCAGACGCGGGGCTTGAACTCACAAACTGTGAGATCGTGACCTGAACTGAAGTCGGACACTCAACTGACTGAGCCAGCCGGGCACCCCAAAGATAATGTTTTTTTAAAAGAATGAAATGTTTCCAATCATAGTGGATTCTTAAGTATGTTCTCCATATATGGGGCAGGCTAGCTGATGTCTTTTGGCATGAATGTTAAACGTTTAGCATGAATGGTTACAAATTGTATAACTGAACTCAAGAGTTCGCCGTGTGGGATGCATTAAATTGAACACAACACAAGTGTTGAAAGCAAAGGTTTTTTTTTCTTTTTAATTTTTTAATTTTTTTACTTTTTATTTTTTTAATGTTTATTTTTGAGATAGACATGAGCGGGTAAGGGGCAGAGAGAGAGAGAGAGAGGGAGACACAGGATCTGAAGGAGGCTCCAGGCTCTGGACATGGAGCTCAAACTCAGGCACCACAAGATCGTGACCTGAGCTGAAGTCGGATGCCTAACCCACTGAGCCACCCAGGTGCCCCAAGGAGGGGATCTTGGTATCAGAATGAGCTAAAGGTAACTTTAGGGCGACTCGAGGGGCTTTTGCACAGGTGTTCAGCTCCAGTCAGCTCAAACCTGCTTGCCCAAGGGGGTATTTTGTGGTAGCCATATGTCTTCTTGGTAAGGGCTGCTTGTTCCGGGAAACGGATGTTCTTTCCCTGCTTTAGTTCCTTCCCCCTCTTTCCCTCTGCTAGTAGCTTGTAGCCCTCTTATCCTGGTGACGACCCATAGGGTTCTAGCTAACATCATCTTCAGAAAGGCTCACCAGATGGGCCTTGCTTGCCTCCTGCAGAGCACCAATAGCTGCCGTCAGGAAGTGCAGGTCTGTTTTGAAGCGCGGAACAATTTCTCAGCCCAGACACTGGGAAGGAAGTTTGCAAATCAGAGGCCAGCGTGCTTCTAAAAATGTCTAATTTGGCGGAGTGCCACGGCACCAGGCCTGTAAGGATGAGGTTTCTTCAACCTTCCTGTAGAGGGCGGGCCATTGTTGGGAGCGGCTCTTGGACCCCGTTGCTACCTCGTTGCCTTTACCACCAGTGGATCTGTGGGCAGGTGTGTGTGCTTTGTACGAGCATGGTACAGAGATCTTACCCCTTCTCGTTTGGGTGGAGCTCCTCCAGCTCCAAAGCCAGGGATCTTTTTTTAATTTAATTTTATTTTTTATTTATTTTGAGGGAGAGAGAGGGAGGGAGGGAGAGAAAGCAAGCACAAGCTGGGAGTGGGGGGGCGGGGGGGGGGGGAAGACGGGATAGAGAGAAGGAAAGACTGAATCCCAAGCAGTCTCTGTGCCATCAGTGGGGCTCAAACTCACAAATTGTGAGATCATGACCTGAGATCAAGGGTCAGATGCTTAACTGACTGAGCTACCCAGATGCCTCCCCCAAAACCAGGGTTCTTTTTTTTTAATGTTTATTTTTGAGAGAGTGAGAGACAGAGCATGAGCAGGGGAAGGGCAGAGAGAGAGAGAGAGAGAGAGAGAATCTGAAGCAGGCTCTAGGCTCTGAGCTGTCAGTACAGAGCCCACTGTGGGGCTCAAACTCACAGACAGTGAGATCGTGACCTGAGCTGAAGTCAGACGCTTAACCAGCTGAGTCACCCAGGCACCATAAGCCAGGGTTCTTAACCATTGCATCAATGACACCGTGAGTACTGATAACTACCTTACTCCAGCGCTGGCTGTTGCTATTGCTGTTATTACCACGATGGCCACCATTTCTTCCATGAGTGACTACTGCTGTCTCTACCACGTGATTACTACCACCAGCACAACCCCTGTTACAGTAACTGCTTCTGCCGCCAGCAGCCGTTCACTGGGTAGAGTTGGTGACACTCACGTCAGCCCATGTGAAAAGTGTTTTACGTGCAATATTAAAACCTTACAGCATTTCTGTCAAGAAACTAGTGTCCCACTCTTCTTTCTCAGAATGGGAAGACCAGGTCAGAAGCTAGGAATTTGGAAGTGGACAATAGGCTGTGGAGCCTGGGCTGTCAACCACCCTCGAATCCTGCCCCTCAAAGGCTGGCTGCCGTGGCAGGTCGGGGCTAGCCCTTCCCCCACCCTGGTTTATTCCCAACTCTGTGCAAGGTGCTGTGTGATGTTGGAAGGAACAGTACTTCCTGTAGTGTTGGTCTATGAAGAAGCAATGTGAAGAGGCAGTTTTGCTTTACTGATGGGGAGAAGGTGTGGGTGATACAGAGTTGTCGAATAGAGGGGGCAGGTCTCTGGGACTCGTCCTGGCCGCTGCAGAAGTTATGTGCCTTTGGGCAATCACTTCCTGTGGCTGCCTTCTCATTCCCCCACTCTTTGGTTAGAGGGGTTTGTAAAGCCTCTTTCAACTCTGGTGTCTCATATCCCAGGATTACGCAGACAGTAGGGAGTAGGGGAGAGACGCAGCCTTCCTCAAGACACCTATGTTGGGAGCAGCTTCTCAGTGTATTTGGTTTTGAAACCGCTTGAAAACCTAAAGTTGAACAAAAATCAAAATGGCTGCACTAATGCTTCAGTGAAGCTTGATTTAAAAAAAAAAATTAATTTATTTATTTTGAGAGAGACAGAGACAATGCAAGTGGGAGTGGAGCAAAGAAAGAGGGGGAGACAGAATCCCAAGCAGGCTCCGCACTGCCTGAGCAGAGCCCCATGTAGGACTCAAACTCCCGAAACCACTAGACTATGACCTGGCAACAAGTACACAATCCTGTCAAAACCAGCCAGATACTGTATTTCCCTATAAAACCCCTCAGCCCCTTCCTTGTGGGGTGTGAGGGAGCTTGCAGTTTCGAGGGCCATAGCCTCTGTACCCTCCTGTGTCCAGCAAGGCAATAAAACTATTGTTCTTCTTTATCCCAAACTTTATATTTTGGCTCCGAAGCACAGAGGTCAGTTTTTGACAACAAATTTGGTGACCACGAAGGGACACTGTGTGGTTTGATCCATTTCTGCACCAGCTTGCCCTCGGGAGGAGCAGAGAGCTAGAAACAACCTGTGGAGGCCAGACCACTGAGGACTTCGTTTTCTGTCAGGCGGATTGCTCCCTGGTTCCAACTCTGTTCTAAAAGCCCAAACGAGTACTTTGAGGAGCCCATGGGGAGCAGATTCCGGGACTGCCTCAACAGCCACCAAATCCGTTTCACTCTGGGGACCTTCCTGTGCCAGCCCTGCTCATGGCTGCCCAAATTCCCAGCCCTGCTCGTGGCTGCCCAAATTTCTTTGGGGAGAAGAAGGCACGTAGGGAAAGGGAAACATAGCCACTCCTTGGCTGTAATTGGGGGTAAGTCCCCCAGTGTGCACACTGAGGCCCCTTGAATCTTGCCTGTAGTTCAGGAGAAAATGGAGGTTCTCAGGTTGCAGGTGCCATACAGCTGTTGGCCACAGGCTTGGTGGGACAGAGGAAGCTGGAGCTTTCTTCCTCCCATTCGACTGCCTCCAAATAGGGGGTTTTGATTTGGCACTCTCAGTGTATCTAGGTAGCCATTTGGTTGAGCCTTTGGAACTCTGACTTTTGGGGAGGGGACCAGAATACCAGCTTGTGTCAGACGGCTGAGCTTTGGGGCTTGATTTTTTATGAACAGCATGCATGGTTTTTGTATGTGACATAATGTGGGAGGTGCTGCTTCTGTTTCACTTAAGCACCCCCCTAGGGAGAATCTTAGCTGATGGGTGGACCTATAGCTATGATTCTATGTCAAAAAAGAGATTGGTGTTTTACCGTAATACTGCCTGGCCCATGTATGTTTTGGAAAGTGAGGAAAGGTGGCCACTGAATGGAAGCTGGAATTATACTGTTATTATAGTTGGAGTTCTTTTGTCAAAGGAATGGGAAAGAGATTCCATACGTACAGGCATTTCTGCAATTGCAGAACAAAGATGGTGTACAACCAGCAGTAAGTTGACAGTGCAAAGCAAATTGCAACCTTCCGTATTTGATGATTCTTGAACCCCAGAATACAAATAAAAGAGGACTTGTTAATTTCGAGTGTAATGAATCCTTTTAATCCAAATTATGGTCAGTCAGCCCCTTGCACCACCACAGTCAGCAGCCCCTTTGTGGTCATAGGAAGAAAGAACTAGAGTTGAGACTGTTTCTCCACACCTCTGTCCTTCATTACTAGGTGGAAGGGCGGAAAGAGGGTGCAAGCAAGAGGGACCCCCATATTATGACCTGGGAATGGGTATGGTCTTTCCCTTAAAGACCCAACAGGGCATCCAATTTGGACAGGGCCCACCTGATGTGGGGGCAGGACAATTTATGTTGCACCAACTACATGTTGGAGTGAATAGGCAAGGCCAACTGACTGCTTCTTACTGGACCCACAGTCCATTCTCTACCTTGGATTTGTTAAATTGGAAATCTCAAAACCCTTCATGTCAAGATGATCCTAAAAAAACATATAGCCTGATATGCCAATTTAGATCCCAAGGCCCCTGAGAATACATAGCTGGTCAATCAGGCTGACATCAGACAAAAGCTAAATAAGTTGAGGATGCCATGACTCTGGGGCTGGCCCATTTGGTGGTGATGGCTTACAAGACTTATAATGCTAGGGAAAAACAAAAGGCACGGCTTATTTGAGTTTTGCTGTCAGCACCTGGTAAAAGGGACACAAACAAAATGGACACAAACAAAACGAGTCCCAGAGACCTTGCCCATTTTGCCCATCTCAGGTTAAGCAAAGACCAATGTGCATATTGTAAAGAAGAAAGGCATTGGAAGTGAGATTGCGCGGTTTTATAGACTGGGAAAGGAAGGCCAGACTGAAAGGTCTGGGAAACAGATGGTCACTCTCAGTAAAGGATTGGACAGGGATAGTGAATGAAGGGACCTGGGGCTTCTGGTCCCTATTAGAATAGCCCTACAGGAGTCCTGGCTGCAATTAACAGCGGGTCCCAGTTGATAGACATCTTGGTGGATACTGGAGTAACCTATATGGTCTTAAAATAGTAAACTGGCGGGGCACCTGGGTGGCTCAGTCGGTTAAGCATCCAACTTTGGCTCAGGTCATGATCTCACGGCTGGTGGGTTCGAGCCCCGCATCAGATTCTGTGCTGACAGCTCAGAGCCTGGAGCCTGCTTCAGATTCTGTGTCTCCCTCTCTCTTTCTGCCCCCTCCATGCTTGCACTCTGTCTCTCTGTATCTTAAAAGTAGATAAACATTAAAAAAATTTTTTTAAGTAAAAAATAGTAAACTGGCTTCATTAAGCCCTTCTATGTCCACGATGGGCATCACTGGACAGGCACAACAGCAGTCTCTGTTACAACCACTGGAATGTAAATTAGGTGAACAGAAGTTGAGACATAGCTTTTTATACAAGCCTGACTGTCCAAATTCCTCTTTCCGGGCAAGACCTTTTATGCAAATTAAATGCTCAGATAGCTTTCTCACCTGGGAAATGCCATTTGTGGTTACAAGTTCCACCTGAAAATGCCTTAAAGCTCCAGCTCCTGCTGATAACCCAAGAAGACAAGGAAGAAGGCCCAGAACCATCTGATATCTATGAACAAGTGCGCACCACTGTTTGGGCACATGAGAATATCTGGGTGAGCTAAGTCAGCCACTCTGGCAGTAGTATCATTAAAAGGAGTAAAATGTCCTTGTGTTAAACAGAATCCTTTAAAGGAGGAAACATTAAAAGCCATACAACTGAGTCTCCACTGGTTTTTACAACATGGACTGATTAGCCCTTGTCAGTCTCCCTGCAACACTCCCATTCTACTGGTGAGGAAGCCCCATTCAGAGGAATATCACTTTGTTTAAGGTTTAAGGGTTTATCAGTGAAATAGTTCAGGATATCCATCCTACAGTACCCAATCCGTGCGGTGTATTGAGTGTACCACCAGGAGACTACGGATGGTTTGTGGTGTTGGACTTCAAAGATGCCTTCCTTTGTATTCCTTTGGAAGGTGAGTCTCAATTGCATTGGCTTTTGAATGGCAAGACCCAGAGGTGCAGGTAAGAATCCAACATTGTTGGGGTGTGCTCCCTCAGGGCTTCAGAAATTCATGTTAGGTCAGCCCGTTGTTATACATGTGCCCCACCAAGTGTTAGTATTATGAGAACAAAAGGGGGAGAGTGCTATTGGTTGACTGCAGGCCGAATGGGAAAATAGCAAGCACTTTCTTTTGGATAACCCAAATGTCACTTTCAATACCGAGAACTCTTGAAATTCAGCCACTCTGCTGCCTTCTCCTTTGAACCAGTCTCTCTCCGTAATTTTTTGGAAGTTCTTGCAATTGTGTACTCCAGCACGCTTGAGTTATCTGACCAGCCATTGACGCAGACTGATTGGGACTTGTTCACTGATGGCACTAGTCTTCTTGATCACAGACAGCGCCGAGCAGGATATGATGTGATGAGTGGCTAGCGTGTTATGGAAGCAAGAGCGCTTCTCTTAGCCACGTCATTATGAAAGGCCAAATTATTAGCCCTCAAGGAAGTACTACCAAGATGTGGATTCCCTACTTCTATCCAAAGTGATAATGGATCATCTTCCATTGCAGCAGCAATTCCATAAGTAAGGTCTTGAGCATTAAATGGAAATTACATGCATCGTGGAGGCCCCAGTCTATGGGAAAAACAGAAAACAATGAATCGTACTTTAAAAAGGACCATTGGAAAGCTGTGCTAGGCAACACACCTGATATGGGATCAGACCGATTGCTCTTCTCTGCATCTAGGTGACCCCCCCCCCCCAGAAGTGGGCTCCAATTAAGCCCCTATGAAATTTTGTATGATAGACCATTCCTAACTCCCCAAGATAGCAGGGAGGGTATGCATTTGGTTCAGGAAACAAAACTAAAACCGTCCAATAGTTGAATCAGTTATTAACTTTGCACAGATGGAAGCATCACTGTACCCTTTTAAGGCTGGTGACCAGGTGCTACTCAAAAGTTGGAAAGAACAGGGCCCAAACCATCAGTTGGAAGAGAAGTGGAAAGGACCCCACAATGTTCTCTTGATGACCCATGCATCCCTCAAATTGGCAGGAATAAAACCTTGGGCGCATCATACTTGAGTTAAACAAGTGATCTACACCATATATTAAGTCAGCCAACCAATCCCAGTGGGAAAGTCAACCCTTGGGAGATTTGAGATACTTATCTAAGAAAAACATAGGTGTGTAATGTTATTTACACTTTGCCTTCTACTTGCCTTCTCTGCAGGGTCGAGAAATAATTCCCTAGTTCGCATTGCTCAGACATGGGCCTCATCTGCACAGGCTGTTGAGTGCTGGATTTGCCTTCCAAGAACAGAGTCAACACTGGATCACTGTGACTCATTCATACATGCAGTACAGAACTGTATCTGACTCCCTAATGGACACTGGACTACTGATAAGGTTTCCCGATCCCAAGTGGTGATGTATAGGGACATAATAATCCATTATATTCATAAAAGCAATTTGGAATCACATGGCCTTAGATTATAAGGTGGCCGAGCAAGGGAGTGTCTATGCCATTGCAGATACATCCTGATGTGCATACGTAAATACTTCTTCCCAAGCTGAAACTATTGTGGAACAAATTTGGCAACAGGCCACCTGGTTACAATAATCTCTAGCTCATCACCCTTCTCTTTTGGAGGGAATGCGTGCAGGTCCTACTGACCAACTTGTTCTTAGCTCTTTTCTCATGGATCCCAGATGGGCCTAAATCCATCTTCTCAAACATTTTTTTTTGTTTTGTTTTCTTCTAACTCTTTTATTTCTGGTCTCAGGTCTATATGCACTGCTAAAGGTCATCTTTTATTGTCTCTTTATGTCTGTAAACACACCCTATCTATGTTAAGAGGTAGAAAAAGGTGACTGGGAAAAACACTCCTGTAGTAAAAAACACTCCTGTAGAAAAGCCTCCTGTAGTAAAAATCCCCTGACATGGCCCCTGACCAGCAGGAAGCAGCCAGATGAGTAGAGGACACCCCTCTTCCGTAGTACTGGAAAGCATACAATGACAGCGGGGGAACTGAAACCATTTAAAAACATGAAGTTGAACAAAAATCAAAATGGCTGCACTAATGCTTTAGTGAAGCTCTATTTTTTTTTTTTAAATTTTTTTTTTAACGTTTATTTATTTTTGAGATGGAGAGAGACAGAGCATGAACAGGGGAGGGGCAGAGAGAGAGGGAGACAGAATTTGAAACAGGCCCCAGGCTCTGAGCTGTCAGCACAGAGCCTGACGCGGGGCTTGAACTCACGGAGTGTGAGATCATGACCTGAGCTGAAGTCAGACGCTTAACCGACCAAGCCACCCAGGCGCCCCAGTGAAGCTCTATTTTAAAGTAACCTTTTCCCTCTCTTCTGCAAGCCTCCTCTCCTCCCTCCTCAGCCTTTTATTTCAGGCACCCAGGACCACCCTAAAGACAGGACAAGGGAGCCTGGCAGCAAGTACACAATCCTGTCAAAACCAGCCAGATCCTGTATTTCCCTATAAAATTCCTCAGCCCCTTCCTGGGGGGAGGGAGGGCTGGAGGGGGCTTGCAGTGCTTTGAAGGCCACAGCCTCTCTAGCCTCCTTTGCCCAGCAAAGCAATAAAGCTATTGTTTTTCCTTGTCCCAAACTCTCTTTGTGTTCTATTTTGGCTTCAAAGTCCCGGGGTTGGTTTTTGACAACGGTTTGAGTGAATCCAGCTTGTCTGGGTCTAACATTGGATTGGGATCATAGACTTCTTGCCCATTGAAAAGTATTCATCCAAAAGAAGTGCAGGTGGGGAACAGGTTTTAGGGTGTTTACTACTCTGAAATTCGAGATGCTTTAGTCCTGAAAGGTTTTGAACAAAGTGCAAATTATACAAAACCACGTGACTTCACGAACATTTTAATGAATATTCTTCCAGTAATGAAATTACTTTGGATAATGCATTTCTTGGATATGTTTTACGTAAGGAGGTAAAAATAGAATTGTGCCAGTTAAAAAAACAAATGAAAATGAACTACTGAATATTTAAAAGATCTAAACAATGATGACACTTATTTTTTGTTTTGTCTTAGCATTTTATTGGATATCTTCTTCAGTACATCTGTTAACATTAATGTGTGGGAGTTTATGCAAATAAGCACATTATTAAGTACAGTTCACACTAAGGTAGATTTGCTGCATTTTTCTACTCAGAGGTTTAAGGTGTATGTGTGTGTGCAAATGCTGTGTCTGGGTTTTCTTCATTGATAGCTTCAAAACATTGGTGGGGCAGGTGGGTGACTCAGTCAGTTGAATGGCCAACTTCAGCTCAGGTCATGATCTCGAGGTTCTTGATATGAGCCCCATGTTGGGCTGACTGCTGTAAGTGCAGAGCCCACGTCAAATCTTCTGTCCCCTTCTCTCTCTGCTCCTACCTTACTTGTGGACTCTCTCTCTCAAAAATAAATAAACATTAAAAAAATGATTGTTACCAAGTAGCATACTTAAAAGGTCAGTCTGTGATCTAAACTTCTTTAGTTCTGCTTTTTCTTGAGTGGCTTGCAGTTTTTGGGTCAGATTATAATAAAAACAACCATGGGGATTATTATTGAATGTTTATTTTCCACCAGATGTCACACTAAACTTCCTTTATTTAGGTATTCCAAGACTCCTTATGGGGTAGGTATTATTTTTTTCACTGCCATTTCACAGATGAGGAACCTGAGGGTCAGAGGCATTACATGAATTTCTTTTTTTTATGCATTTTTAAAAATTAAGTTAATTTTTGAGAGAGAGAGACAGAGCGAGAGAGGAGGGGCAGAGGGAGGGGGTGAGAAAGAATCCCAAGTAGGCCCCGCACTGTCAGCATGGAGCCTGATGCAAGGCTTGAACTCACAAACCATGAGATCATGACCTGAGCTGAAACTAAGAGTTGGAAGCTGCACCGACCGAGACACCCAGGTGCCCCCACGTGGATTTCTTAAGGCCACACGACTGCCAGGAACCAGAGAGCCAGAATATGACCCCACCTCAGTCAGAATCTAGAGCCCGAGGTCCAAACTAGCACCTCAGATACCCTTTCAGATCTGCACTATTTGTCCACAAATCTGGGAGTAATGCTCTGCTGCTTTTCTCAAGTTTGTAGTTAGTGGTCTTTCTTCTAGATTTACCATACCAGCTGTCTGCTGTCCGTGAAGCCAAGGATTGCAGAATGAATGTCCCGCTGCCCCACAATTCAAATGTTGAAGCCCTGACCCTCAATGTGGTACCTTTGGAGGTGGGGGCTTTGGGAGGTAGTCAGGTTTACTTGAGGTCATGAGGGTGAGACCCCCAGGATGGGATTAGTGTCCTTAGAAGACGAGGAAGAGAGAAACACAACCCCATTCTCTCTGCCATGTGAGCACACGGGGAGAAGGCGGCCATCTGCAAGCCAGGAAGAGGGACCTCAGCAGGAACTCAATCTGCTGACACCTTGATGTTAGACCTCCCGCCCTCCAGAACTATGAAAAACAAATGTCTATTGTGTAAGCCGCCTTGTCTATGGTATTTTGTTATAGCAACATAAGCTAAGACACCAAAATTTGAGCTCTCTCTCATGCATAGCATTCTTTCCAATTAGAATGTCTCAGCTCAGTGCACCTGGCCCCACACCTGCCTCCTCTCCAACTCGGCAGACCCCTCTTTAGCAGCACCTGGTACTCTGCACTAGCCCTTTGGAACTCCTTGTAGGGTCCCCAAGGTCCTCACTGCCTCATGCCTGGTAAACTTGTGCTCAGTCACATCTCATCCTAAGCTGTTCATCTTCTGGGAAGCCATCCCAGATTGATTTCCCAGATAGCACCTCACGCTCCCTCCACCGTGCTGACATTCCAGTCTACATCTTCAGTGCTTCTCTAACAGTGCTACCTTCTCTAGTGCAATTCTTATTTTTTATTGTACACAAAAGAAACACCCCACATAAAATCAGCCAAACCATTTCCATGTGTGCAGTACAGTATCATCAGCCACATGCACGTTGTTGGACAACAGGTCCTCAGAACCCTTCCGTCCTGCATTAAGTGAAGCTCTACACCCATTGAACAGCAACTCCCTACCTCCCCTTCCCCCAGCCCTGGGCAACCACCTTTCTCTTTTCTATTTCTATCAGTCTGGTTCGGACACTTCATATAAGTGGAAACATACGGTATTTGAGTATTGTCATTCTGTGACTGGCTTATTTCGCTTACGTAATGTCCTCAAGGGTCATTCGTATTGTAACATATGACAGGATTTTCTTCTTTTTAAGTAAGGCTGAATAACGTTTCATTGTATGTATATATCACATTTTCTTTATCCATTCGCCAGTCCATGGATTTATTTTTTTTAGGTAAACACTTTTGTTAATAATTGACTTCTATTTATTGAGATAGAATTGACATACAACATTTAACCGTATGTGTAACATGCAAGTTTAAGGAATAAAACTGGTTGGTTTGATACATTTATATATTGTAAAATGTTACCACCATAGCATTGGCTAACACTTCTGTCACATAATTAGTCTTTCTTTTTTTGTGATGAGAACTATTAAGATCTAGTAGTCTCAGGGGCCTGGGGCTCCGTTGGTTAAGCGTCCGACTTTGGCTCAGGTCATGATCTCACGGTTCATGAGTTTGAGCCCTGTGTTGGGTTTTGTGCTGACAACGCAGAGTCTGGAGCCTGCTTCGGATTCTGTGTCTCCCTCTCTCTCTCTCTGCACCCCCCCCCCCCCGGCTTGTGTTCTGTCTCTCTCTCAAAAATAAATAAAACATTAAAGAAAAAAGATCTGGTAGTCTCTTAGCAGCTCTGAAGTTTATAATGCGGTATTGTTAACTACAATCACTATCTGTGAATGAGATCCCTAGGACTTATTTATCTACCAGTTGCAAGGTGGTACCCTTGCAGGTTTATAATGGATCTTCAGTTCCCCTAATCCACAATCTCTGGTATCACCATTCTACTCTTGGATCTTATACATTTGGCTTTTTTAGATTCCAAATTTAAGTGGTATAATACAGTGTCTTTTTCTGACTTCTCTGCCCTCGAGGTCCCTCTATGATGTTGCAAAGGACAGTATTTTCTTCTTTCTCATGACTAACATTCCACTTTACGTGTGTGTGTGTCCATACCACATCTTTATCCATTTGTTGATGGGCACTTAGGGTGTTTCCACGTCTTGGCTATTATGAACCATGCTAGATCAACATGAGAGTGCAGTGATTTCTTTGATACATTGAGGGACCTGTTGCAACTAATTTGGATGTGGGCCATCTGCCGTATTAAGTCCATTGATGGGAATGACCATCTCTTACTCCAGTTTGTATGACAGGTTCCTAGCACAGCATCTGACACATGAGAGACTTGATAAATATTTGGGAGAATGAATTTAAATTTGAACAAATGACAAAATTTGGGAAAAGGATATGCTTCCAGCAAAAGTGCAGATTTTTTTTTAATTATCACAGTAGGGATTTGAAGAGAAATCTGGAACAAAGAAATAAAAAATTAATTTTGTATTTTGCTAAGCTTTAAAAATCACTCCCCAAACCACAATGATGTAACCACTTTCATAAGTACATTAATACACTTCGGGCTAGTGTTTCCTGCCTCAAGGAAATTCCCTTGCCAAATTGAGAATTATCCTTAATCCCCTGAGCTTATGCCCCACTCCTGACTTTAAAAGCATTGTACACAAGTCCAGACAGAAGAAAGTAGCCCTTTCAGTTCATCTCCTTCCACCATTGTTTTAATGCATGCTGGAACTGGTTCAGCCTTGGAATTTAAGTGTTTCTAGAAGCTCTTGTCAGCATTTTAAAAGATCTCTTTGGATACAAGTAATTCCTATTAAAAATCCAAACATAATTTCTATTCAGAAAAAAATGAACCCTATAAAAATTCACTTCTCCAAAAAGATAAGATGTCAGCATTTAGGAATTAAACGTCCGGTGCTATCTGAGACTGTTAAAGCCTTATGCTTTATTTTTTTTTTTTTTTAAGTGCTGAAGGTGGATCTGTATCTATCAATTCTCACATTTCTGTCCTATGACTAGGGGCTACATTTTGTCAGGAACCTGGCTGGTGCAAAGATCTCACTGGTGTTCAAAGAATGAAAAGGGAAGAGAACTTTCCTTGAGGATTCATTTAATGTGTATCTGTAGCAGTAACCCCCCTTGTGAAACAGGTATCTTGTTCCCATTCTATAGATTATAGCGAACAAATAAAAACCAAACCTAAACTGCTCAAAACAGCAACATGTGCTGTGTAATGAAATCCATAACTTCGCCTTGCAGAAGCAATCCTCAAACTGAACTGAGTTGTCCAAGTAGCAAAGTTGTATTTCTTTACTTAATCCTCAAAATAAACTGAACTGAGTTGTCCATCAAGTTGTATTTCTTTCTTTTTTTAAGAAAGAGTGAAGTTTTTGAACATTGGGTATAGTCACATAAACAACAACAAACAAACAAACAAACAAAAACTTTTGAAGCAAAAGTCTTCATCGGTATTTTTTCCTAGTTAGTTTTAGTGTGAGGCATTCCAAAGAAATTTCCTTTTGTTCCTTGGTTTATATGTGTTTTACAGGGGTTCTGAGTATGGGGTCTATAGACTCCCAAAGGATCCTTGAGTAGAATGGCAAGGTACTATGAACTTGGATGGGGGAAATACTGCATTTTTAATTTCATTGATCTCTAGCTAAAATCAAACAGGTCTTTCATTATGAATTTTGGCCACATCCGTCAGTCACATTAGCTGTACTATGACCTTGTCATCAATAGAAATCACAGCTACTTTTACATTACATTACAACTATGGAGGTCCTGTAATACTTTGTCTATCACCACTCTGAAACTATGGTAGTTTCATAGCTACCATTGTATATTGGTATTTAATAGAATAATAAAGAAGCACATATGTTTTGTATCACAAATTTGTTGCTTTAATATTTGCTAACTGTATTTACAGTGTAACTAGATCCTTTTACAACCTTAGGTATGTCATTTCATGAGTTTAAAAATATCATTCTGAGTCTATTCTACAATGGGTCTATGGCATAAAAAGTTCTCCCAAATCTTTGCTGTGTGTTTCATCCTCAGTGTCTCCCTCCATTATTATTTTTCCTTTCCTTCACCTTCTCTTTCCTCTTCATTATCCTTTTTTTTCCCTCCTATGACTGTTTATGCTAAATATGGAGATTCTATCCAGGCTTCTGTACTGATAAATGATGAAGCAAGTTTCCTTGACTCCATTTACCTTCTCTGACCCTATTAACCTTCTCCTTTGAGAAGGCTTATTTACTTGAGTCTCAAGCATTTGGAGAGAGTGGAAAACCCACCTGTCTATGAACCCATTTCTGTTTTCTCTTCTGAGATTTTGTTAAATGTACCACATCATGCCTTACATTCAGGAGTATTTACTCCTTTAATAAGAGGGAGAGACCGAGACTTTATACCATTTCCCCAATGTAACTAAGATTACTACAGCATCTATCAGGGAAAGAACAAGAGAAACAGGGATGGGGATGCTGGCTGTTCATACTTTGGCTTGCTTACTAACAGTCTAGGAGAGGAGGATGTGAAAAGAGCTTCTCATCTTTTGTGTGACTCTTTTCTAGAAGTTCAAATATCCCAAATACACCTCTTACTCATTTTTCTCCATGCCATCTATGTTTATATTAAGTTCTTGTGTCTTATAGGCAATAGATAAATATTTCCATGTCATTCTGATTTCCCTGGCTTCTCTTCATTTTCTTTCAGCCAAGAGGGCTCAAATGTTATCACTATTCCAGTGACTTCAGGAAACCATTTTAAAACATGGGTTAGGAGCATATAATGCTGTGTTTCCATGGAGCTTAATTTAAGCCAATCCTGAAATCTGAAACACAATCCTACAATGACTTCAAATATGGGTCTGTATTGGTATTTTTCTCTGTAATCTTTATTTGGCTATTCAATGGCAGAGTCATCTCTGTTCAAAAATTGGAAGCTTAAACTACAATTTAAAACCTATTATTTACAGGGCTGGAATTGGGCATGGGGCTGGAAGTGTGATCTGCCCTCAGGAAGCAAATTATGGTGGAGCAAATGGAGATATGAAAGACAGCATCTAGAGACCAAGGTGAGATTCAGACAGACAGGTAATGAAACACTAGCTTGAGTGAGTGATGAAAACTGAGAGATTCAGATAGAGCACCAGGACAGGAGGCAAAGCTTGGGCAGAAACCTTGAAACACTTGTACTCAACAGTGACCACTTTTTATAGGCATTTGAGCTTTTCGAAAGCTGGGGATAGAGAGCTATCAAGGACATTTGGAAATTTTCTCCCCATGTAACTTGTATGTTCTAATGAGTAATTACATTCCTTTATGTCTTGATTCTCTTTTAAAATTTGTATTTGGGAAGTGCTCTTGTAATAATTATGGGAGCATGGAGCTTACCTGCATATTTGAGGGTCAGTGAAGGTACCCATGCTGCTGTAATGGACTTGGAAAGAGGGATAGTGGGTAGGAGATAAGGGTACAAAGGAGAAGAGGGGGGTCCAGATTATGTACCGTTCAAGATCTTATAAGATATTCTAGATCTTATAGTAAAGACTTCGGGTTTTCTCTGAGCATGTTGGAGAGCCATCTGAGGGTTTTAGGTAGAGGGATAATGTAATGAGGTTGACATTTTTTAAAGGGTCTTTCTAGCTGCCGTGTTGAGAAGGGATTATAGGAGTGCAAGAACAAAAGCAAAGAGATCACTTTGAAGTCCATTGCAACCATCCTGGCAGAAGATGATGGTGGCTTGGAATATGCTGGGACAGAAGGGATGAGAAGTCTTGTCAAGAGAACTTGCTGATGGGTTAGATGTAGGGTATAACAGAAAGAGAGCATTACAGATGATACTAGGGATTTGGAACTGAGGAACAAATAGAATTGAGTTGCTGTAGACTTCAATAGAAAAGTCCAGAAGGAACAGGTGTTGGGGAAAGGATAAATCTAAAGCTCCTGAAACAGTGACATAGTTACCTTGCTCACCATTTATATATATAAATGTGGAGGGTTCTCCAGAATTGCTAAATAGGAAGAATTCAGAGACCATGCCCACCCACTCTAGAGATGGATGTGAAGCTTGGAACTACTTTTCTTATCACCTTACATGAAATTAAGACAACTGTGCAGGGATACCTGGGTGGCTCAGCTAGTTAAGTGTCCAACTCTTGATTTTGGCTCAGGTCATGATCTCATGGTTAGTAAGTTTGAGCCCCATGTCAAGCTCTACACTGACAGTGCAGAGCCTGCTTGGGATTCTCTCTTGCTGCCTCTTTCTCTGCCCCTCAGCCCTCTCTATCTCAAAATAAGTAAATAATAATAATAATAATAAAGAACAAAAACCTGTACAAATTGTAAAGTAAAATGCTATTGGAGAGTTTGGTTAGCTAAGCAATTCTTTGACACCAGCCCAGCCCAGTGGGAAGTTTGAAACTCCAGTTGTGGGTCTTTTGATCTTCCTAGAAGTAACCACCTCACTGACTTTCTTAGAGTTTTGCTGAAATTTGCCATGACTCTTTCACCAGAACTGGAGGCATGGAAAATGTTGCTACCAGGTAGTTAAGTGACTTTGTGTGAGGCCTTTGATGAAGAAAGAATCACCAGCATATCCTCCTTTACCAGAGAGGATTTGGCCTGCCAGCAGAAACCATGTTAGCTAATTTAATAAAAGGAATCTATCACATGTGTTTATGAAGACATTAGGAAGTGCAACCAGAAGACAAGGGAACCTCAAGAATTTCAATTGTGGGAAGCTGCTACCAAGCCCAGGGTTGGAGGGATGAAGAGAGGAGCTAAGCCATCTGCTCAGTGGCAACTGGGATGACAGACTTCAAAGCTTTGTAATATCCCCATGTGGATTTTAATTGTCCTTGTGGTGGTAGATGCTTTAAACAAAGAGCTAGCAAGAGAGGGAGACCTAGGAAGACCATTCTGTTTCACCAACACTCTTGGGGGAGAGAAATCCCACCTGCTGGAACTGGCAAAGGAAGACTTTAAGGGGAGAGAGAATAGGCAATCATGAGGAATTAATTATGACAAAATGAAAATAAAATAGAGGTGAAGCAGTAACCTACAGCACTAGTTATTTTTTAATTGTTTTTATTTGTTTATTTTCTTGATTCACTGTACTTTTACTTGCAAATAGCAAGATGAGCTCTAATATTCTTTCCATTTATTAGGTGAATAGATATATTTTTAAATATAATTTATTGTCAAGTTAGTTAACATACAGAATACACAGTGTGCTCTTGGCTTTGGTAGTAGATTCCCATGATTCATTGCTTACATACAACACCCAGTGCTCATCCCAACCAGTGCCCTCCTCGATGCGCATCACCCATTTTCCCTCTCCCTGCCCTCCCCCCATCAACCCTCATTTTGTTCTCTGTATTTAAGAGTCTCTTATGGTTTGACTCCCTCTCAGTTTGTAAGTATTTTTTTTTCCTTCCCTTCCCCCATGGTCATCTGTTAAGTTTCTCAAATTCCACATATGAGTGAGAACATATGATAACTGTCTTTCTCTGACTGACTTGTTTCATTTAGCATAATACCCTCCAGTTCCATCCATGTTGCTGCAAATGGCAGGATTTCATTCTTTCTCATTGCCAAGTAGTATTCTATTGTATATATAAACCACATCTTCTTTATCCATTCATCAGTTGATGGACATCTGGGCTCTTTCCATAATTTGGCTATTGTTGATATATTTGATAGCACAAATTGTTGATATATTTTATATCTCTATCTATCTATCTATCTATCTATCATTGATATATTTGATAGCACAAATATTGGGATACATGTGCCTCTATGCATCAGCACTCCTGTATCCTTTGGATAAATTCCTAGTAGTGCTATTGCTGGGTCATAGGGTAATTCTGTTTTTAATTTTTTTTGAGGAATCTCCACACCGTTTTCTAGAGTGGCTGCACCAGTTTGCATCCCCCCCCCAACAGTACAGTATTAATTCTTAAGTTTAGCTTTATTTTCTGATATTTTAGACCTTGATTAGAAGTTCTCACTAAAATAATCATTTGCTTCTCCATCACCAGTTGTTTTTAGAGATATGAAAAGCCAACCTCTTTGTTTCTCTTTCATATTAAAGTCATTGCTTTTGCATCTAAAAGAACACCTACCTGGACAATGTAAATGATATTCATTCCTCTACAAGCATCTTACAGATTTGCTGGATAAAATCAATATGGAGTCTGGCATTCAGAGATTGACAGGTTATATTTTGCAAAATCATTTATTGCTAACAACTGTTGGATTTCTTCTTTCTTTCTTCTTTCTTTCTTTCTTTCTTTCTTTCTTTCTTTCTTTCTTTCAGCAGGACTTTAAGGAGACACTAAAGTCAAAACTTGGGTAATTCAAAATTCAACTCCATGATTTGTAATTGTTATAGACAAGCCAGATTTGATTTGCTGTCTGCAAGTCTGAAGTTTATAATGCATGTAATTTGATTTTCTTTCTCTAGAGATATTTTATCTATCTGATATGAGTCTTTATCAGCTTAAGCAAAGTACAAATTTCCATAAAAGTTATTGTGAAGAATCCTTTACTTTTAAAGAATGTTAGGAACTTGTTAATTTTAAAAGGTAGTTGTAGCATGACTGTTAGACTAAAAGTATAAATTCTAGAAAGGTTTCTAATTTTAATTTTACTTTTTCTCATATTAATTTGTGACCTGTCACTGATATTTCCCATGCTAAATTTTTGAAAATTCATCAAACTGCAAGTCATTTTCAGGTATTCAAATTTGTATTTTAGAAATATTTATGTCTTAGTTCATCAACTGACTAGTTCAATAATTAAAACTCTACAAATTGCTCAGTGCTAATAACCTCTTAATGTGGTAAGTATTTTACATTTTTCACATTTTGCTTTTGTAGATATTATCTACAGCCCTATGGAAGGGTTCAGGGGCTTTACCCTTTTAGAATTATGAACACAGCAGCTCAAAGAAGATAAGTGACAGTGGTCATTGTGATAGTGTGGCACGAACACAGGTCAGTTGATGTAGAGCCTCTGTCTTTTTAAAGATGTCTTATGTAAGCAGCCCAGCAGAGTAAGTGGCAGAGTAGAGGTTCAGGAATTGTTGGCTATACTCTATTGACTGTCCTGTACTTGGCACACTGTCTGATTTTAGAAAAAAAATGCATGAAAACAGGGGAATTGCCTTGGTTCTCCTAATATTCTTTAGTATATTTCAGAAGTAGTAAAATAATAGTTTACAAAGCAGCAAATGAACCCAATTTACCTGTCCTGTTAATTCTGAAGGTTGCAAGCTATGAAGATGAGGTTCAGAAATTTATGAAATAAGTGAGTGCATAAGGAAACATAGAATAAGAAGTCTAAGTGCTTTGCATAGTGATTTAATATGAAAAGGCAATAATATCTTGCTTCTTTAGAACTCACTCTTCATTGGAATGATTGCTAAATGTTTCTTCTAGTTCAGATAAAATCCTGTTCTCCATAGAGGCAAAGTAGATATCCTCTCTGCCATGATTTTTGTAAAGGAATTTCTTCTCTTTATTCCCTTCCTTAACCCCCAGATTTCTATGCATCATCATTAGCAGTAGAATTGTACATTCTGGTTGGTACAATCTATAAATATGTATTGACATCTAATTCTGGGTCAGGCACCATGCATGTGAATAGTAGAGAACAGGGCACATTCCCTGCCCTTGGAGATTCAGAGGGACCCTCCATGGAATTCAGTAGCTTTGTCATTATTGCAATAACTGCTTTCCTATTCATCATCTCATTAATTTCTCACCAGTGTCTTTGAGGATGATACTAGGATTTTAGTAGCAGGTTAGTGCTGAGGTTAAATAGGCTTCATGTCTCTCAGAGATGAGGTGAGGTCTACACGAGTGTGCTCCGACTCGTTTCCAAAGTGGTGGTTATGGTTCTGTTGTTTCTGTGTGGAAGCCACAGAAAGCCATCCTCTCCTCTTGGGAGATTTTGCCCTCCCCTTGCCTTCATGGCTTCCACAATCTTCACCCTAAGGGAAATAAGATTCTTCCTCCCTCGTCTTCCCTTGAGAGATCTGATAAAATGAGCATGGTGTCTTCCAGGGGTTCCTGCCTTGGTCTACTGCAGGAGATGGAGAGGCAGAAAAGAACCTTGCATTTTGTAAGCTCCTTTGCAGCTGCAGTTGTGAATATAATTTATTTCTACCAATATGATATACTCACCTGAGATTTGAAAGATAGAGTGAGGCACAGGTGATCTTTCCATGGCTGCTATTTTCTGTTGTCAAGCACAGCCATGGTACTGGTTTTCACATAGCGGTGTTCTGATACAGAGCCAACAGCATTGGAGGGGTGATGAGAGCCAGGGATTGGGGCATGAACAAGATCCTAGTGTTTCAGTGCTGGCAACCTGTCTCTGGATTACAGCCATAGTATGTTGCTAGAACAAAAAGTTCCAGCAGTGGCTGTGATTTCTGCCTTTCTACAACCTGAGGGGTAGATACTACTGTGATTGTTTCCATTTTATAGAAAGGGGAAACTGTAGCACAAAGAGGTTCAGTAAATTGCCCAATTCTCACAGCTAGTAAACATTTGCGACAGGTTTTCATTGCCTGGTTTCAGTGTCTACCCTTTTAATCTTGCTACTCTGAGTTATTGAATATATGACGACTAAACACAAACTACTATCTCAATAAATTGTATGTCCACAGAGGTTTTTGAAAAATGGAAGAATAATAGGAAACTCTGCTTAATAAATGCTAAGTAGCTAAGCAACACCTTCAGCTTACAGACAGAGTATGAGGCCCAGGTAGTGCAGAGCTGTGTCAAACTTTTATAGCTAATGTATTGGGACTGAAGTGCCACGATATATTCTGATTATGTGAATGTTGTTGTTTTGATTCTAAAACTGGTGTGAGAATCTGAGGAAAACTTTAGACGACTTAGTGAAAGAAATCTAAACACACTCACACATGCATACAATCTTTTATACACAATTTACTTTATGGTTATAATTGGCTTCTCAGATTTAACCTAAACCTCTTTTGGCAGCGTGGATTCCTTCTGATAAATGCTTTCCCACCAACTATGTGTAGCCTTTGTAAGGGTTGCTTTGATGGGCCCAGCATTTTACCCCTCCCTGTATCCATGGCCTTTGCCATGTGACATGTGACTTAGCAGTTCCTGTCACACAAAAAAGGGAGTATATTTTCCCTATCCCTTAAGTATAAGTTTGTCCTCTGAAATGTGGTGGAGGTGAAGGTAGGCCAGTTCTGGCCTTGGCATATAGAGACCTTGAGTGTTTCTCATGTTCTCTTGTGTCTCTGTAAACATGAGAAAACGTTTGGGCTAGCCTGGTGGAAAGTGAGAGACATGTAGAAAAGAGGCACATAAAGCTGAGGCCATTGGACTTCACCCAACAGTAAGCTAATAGTAGATATGTGGGCAATTTCAGCCGATAAGAAGAGCTTCCTAGCTGACCCTGAGCTAACGCTAGATGCTTGTGTAATCAACACTTCTTGGTATATGCCACTGAGACTCAGGATTGCTTATTATCATTATGATATAGCATTATAATGGCAATAGTTAACTGAAACAGTAGAATTACAAATGTAAATACTATGCCTCTGTTCTGTCCAAATTGTTGATAATGGCCAAAAGCTAACCCAATCAAGGACTTGAGTCTGGGTGAGGAAAAATGGAAAAAAAAATTTTTTTTTGTAATCATTCTGATACAGAATGTATGTTTTTGTCCCCTCCTCAAATTCATGTGTTGAAATTCTATTCCCCAAAGTGATAGTATTTGAAAATGGGGCTAATGAAAGGTAATTAAGTCATGAGGGTAGCGTCTCACGATGAGGTCAGTGCCTTATAAGAAGAGATAGTAGAGTGCTTGTTTTTCTTTTTGTTCTCCTTCATGTGAGGAACAATGAAAAGGTGCTAGTCTATCAGATATGACCCAGGCCGTCACCAGAACCTGGCTGTGTTGGCATACTGACTTTGAATTTCTAGTCTCCAGAACAGTGAGAAATGAATGTTTATTGTTTGAGCCATCCAGTCTATGGTCGTTTGGGTCTACAGTATTTTGTTATAGCAATCTGAGCTAAACACATTCATTCTAGTTGAAGGACTCAGATGAGACTGCTAAGTAGTTTCTGATACCTGCATCCAAGAATATGCCTTGGCTTCTGCCCCTTTGACTCCATGAGCCACATTTATGGATCCAATAAAGTTACTTTTCTTTGAAATTAGCCCGAGTCATTTTCTGTTTGCTGTTCTAAGTTTCTACTGCTTTGTTTAAAATCATCCACAAATTAAGTGGCTGAAAATAATCGTTTAATTCATGATTTGGAGGGGTCAGGAATTTGAGGATGGCTCAGCTGGGCCATTTTTACTTGGAGTCTTTCATGTGGTTGCAGTCACCCATCAGACCTTGGAATACCTAACAGGGTCGGATTTCCACAATGACTCATTTACATGACTGGTCATTTTTCCTGGCTGTTGATAGAGAGTTTAGCAATGTTGCCCTCCAGAATGACTACCTTTGGTGTTTACAGTCAGTCCCAGGGAAATTGGACTTTTACATGGTAGCTGGATGTCCCCAGCTGGACATCCCCCAGAATGTCCCTAGAAAACCAGGCATGGATCCCCACTATGGGAATAAGGTCCACAAATGTTGGTACGTTTTGAAACGACCCCATTCTTCCCTTTAGCCACAAATTATTTTTACCACTCCACTGATAAAATATGCTTTCTCCTTCCCAAACTTCCCCCTAAGTCTTTACACTGGGGCCTGAGGCTCAGGCTCTGAGTCAAGGAGCTTATCATTTAAGTGAGCTTTATCATTTAAATGCATGTGATTCCATGGATTTGGTTTCTTGATTATAGTTTCTATTAAGCTAAAAATCTTGGAACTAAGGGCAAGTTGTCTGCTCCTAACACACCCAAGATACAATGCTGGTATAGAGATAGGACGGCTGTAGTAAACACTCTAGTTCCAAAAAGGGGGAGGTGAGAGACATATAGCAGTCATGGGTTAGCTCTGAAATCCAGATGGATGTGAACCCTCAGTTTTGTTAGGACCTGATTTTGCTTCCTAAAACGAAACTTATATTACTGCAATGAAAGCAATTGATTGGGAATTTATTTCATAATGAAGAATAGAAATAATATTTTTTCATATAAAAATTATCCCTACTTTCTGAAAAAATATTGAAAGATCTAAACTGTCCTAATATCAGTTTGGTTAGGTTATAATGAGGTGGTAAGATTGTAGAGAGCACATTGAAGTACCGATGTACAGGTATCTTTGATATCCATTTGATTTTGACTTTTATTTTCATAGGAATAGCACTGAAAACCCCGAATTATAAAGGAATAAGAGGCAAACCGAGTATTTATTCATCTTCATTATGCTTCATTACGCACTTTGTTATGTGAGAGTGGTTTGAAACACCACTTATGAAACACTATGATATTTCCAAGACTCTTTCTTTTGGGCTTGAATGTATGATTTCATTTCCTTTGTCCTCAAATCAAAGGGTATCTTTCCAGAAGTTTCATCATTGATGCTATGTATGTTTGCAAGAAAAAGACTTATGAATCCTTTTTCCATCTCAACAGAAGTAATTTTCGGCAGACTTTTGTAGTATTTTTGAGTGTCTACAGACTTCTGACAAATTGACTAGATATTATCATTTCAACATTAGTCTGCTGAAATGCTTCCTCCAGCATTGGAAAGTTTTCACAAATTTGTGATTCTAATCTCTTCCTCCAATGTGGCAAGCTGGCCAGTGGAATCCACAGTTGTCCAGCAGCAGCATTCATAAAGGTGACTGCAGAGTTTCCAGTTAAATGATTTACTTCATTCTTAAGTGCCCAGATAGCTGCCAGCTGAGCCAAGACATAAATGAACTCCACCCCTTCCAACTGTTCTGGGAAGATGATTTACTTTTCTCATAAAACATGTAACTTCTGTCCAAATTTCAATCAAGTCCTTCAAAACTCATCGTCTTTTACACCAGGGAACATCTGTGTAGAAGATGTCTTTGTATTCAGTTTCCTCCTAACCAAAACCACATGAAGAGGCTGTGATTCAAAACCTAGCTCCGATGAAAGAGCCCAGTTTCAGGGCAGCAGACAATGAGCCCAGGGCCGGAGGTTGTCTGGGGTTTCAGGACAAAGCAAGGACACCTTATGATGTATAGAGCTCCCTCCTTCAAGAAAGCAGAAACATAAATGAACATCATGTGTGACATGTGACACATCTGTAGAAAGCACCACGAATTTGTGTGTCTGGCAAATAAACACTTCCCTCTCTGAGGTTATCAGTTGTATCCCGGTTTCCAAAAAAGGCTTCTTAAAAAGATACTTTTCGTAGATGTATTAGGTAGAAAAGAAGTTTAGATACTGGAACCACTGGGAGGCCGTGGTAGTTCCATCCAGTTAATGCTAAAGGAGAAAAATGAGGTGCGTTACTATCTGAAACATATTAGAAGGGATACTGGCAGTTTGGGGGAGGATGATATTTTTGATAGAGGCAGCCCTGCAATTTTTTGAATTTGGCCATTTCTGGATCACATGGTTTTATGGACTGAAGTGTGTGCCACCAAAATTCATATGTTGAAGTTCTAACCCCAAGTGTCTCAGAATGTGACTGTATTTGGAGATAGGATCTTTAAGGGTGTAATTAAGGTAAAATAGGGTCATTAGGGTAAGTCCTAATCCAATAGGACTGGTGTCCTTGTAAGAATATGAGGACACAGGGGTACCTGAGTGGCTCAGTCAGTTAAGTGTCCGACTTCGGCTCAGGTCACGATCTCACAATTTGTGAGTTCGAGCTCTGCATTGTGTCTCCCTCTCTCTCTACCCCACCCCGCTCGTGCTCTGTCTCTCTCACTCTCTCTTAAAAATAACTAGGCATTACAATTTTTTTGAAAGAATATGAGGACACAGACATTTACAGAGGGAGCACACAAGGAGAAGACAGCCATCCATAAGCCAAGGAGACAGGTTTCAGTATGAAACCAACCCTGCTGACACTTTAATCTTGAATTTCTAGTCCCCAGAGTTGTTAGAAAATAAATTTCTATCGTTTAAGCCACCTAGTCTGGCACTTTATTATGGCAGCCCCAGCAAACTAATACACATGGATTCTCTAAGATCTTACCAATCATGTGATGCTTTTTTTTTTTTTGATTGGCAATGTGATAAGCATTCTTGGAAGATGCTTCAAAATTAGATGTTTTGGTTAGAGCAAAGCCAAGTTTTATTAAAGTTAGTCTTTTCAAAGTGGGGCTTCTTCTCATTGAAACGATCTATAATTCCTGCTGTCTTGACATGATGATCACTGAACGTATTTCTGTAATTATGTTGACTTCAGGACATACCCACACAAATGAACCCTGTGGCCTTTGTGTCCCATCTTGCTCAGGAAGAAAGCAAAGTCAAAAGATACCTAAGCTTTATCCTACTGGCTATTTCCAATTGAAGGTAAGGTAATCCTGATGAAACTCGAAGAGTCTCTAATTATAATGGCAAGGTATGTTTTCAGTAATTTTCTCAGTAGTAAATTATTCTAGGCCTCATTACATAATGAATGGTTTAGTGAATTGTTACAGGGCCCAATCATTTGAGAGAAGAAGGAATAAAAAGGGCCTCAGAGAAGACACATATGCTTCTCAAAGAAGGTTCTGGAAGGGACCATATCACTTCTCACATTCTATGGGTGAGAACTAGACACTTGGTCACACCTATGTGCAGAAAGGCTGGGGATGTCTTTGACTGCACAGCCTCTTTCCAGTCACAACACTGTAGAATGGGAAAGAGGTGACAAAATTTGGTGGGGGCTGGCTGGTCTCTGCAAAAATAGCTACCACCAATTGAATACTCACGGTGTGCTGAGTACTGCTCTAAGCCCTTTGGTTTCATATGCCATTTAATCATTGCAGTTCGTTCAGTTTGGTTAGTTTTCCTAGAATGTTTATGACAAATTGAGGTAGACAAATTAAATCAGTGAGCTACACTGCCACAGCTAGGAAATGGGAAAGGATTTCAACCCAGCCCAGTTAGTCTTTATGAGACTACCTCTTGGTGTCTGAGTGTTTGGAAAACGTGGTGAAAGGTATTTTCTCAGGAAAACAACTTCAACATCAGTCGTGTCTTCTTTCTATCCTACCAAAATATTCCTAATTTTCCAATGGTTGAGTAAATTCCATGTCTTGTCCATTCAGGCTGACACAGTAATGATACTATAGATTGGGTGGTTTATAAGAAACACATATTTCTTTCTCACAGTTCTGAAGGCTTTGAAGTCTAAGATTAAGGTGCTGGCTCACTTGGTGTCTGGTGGGTGCCTGCTTCAAGTTCGTAGACCTCTGTTCTTCCCCTGTGTCTTTACATGGTGGAAGTGAGGAGAGAGTTCTCTGGGGTCTCTTTTATAAGGGCACTAATCATATTCATGATGGCCGTGCCTTATGATCTAACCAATTCTCAGAGGCCCTCCTCTTAATACCATTGCATTGGAGGTTAGGTTTCAACGTATGAATTTTAGGGCAACACATTCAATCTATGGTACCCCATCTCTTACCTATATAATTTCCTTAGGTCACTAGCCTACAGGAATATATTCCTCTGTTTGACTCCCATAGGACTCTGTATCATGCATCTGGTTCATTTACATATTTAATTATTGATTTTCTTATTGATTCATTCATCATCCATTAGCCATCTTTTAAGCATCTTTTTTTTTTTTTTTGTTCCAGTCACTGTGTTAGACACTGGTGATATACTGAATAGAACATGAATTGTGCTTCCAAGAATAGAACATGAATTGTGCTTCCAAGTTTCATAGTCCAAAGGAATATGTGGGAAATAGAATAGAATAACTTCTATTGTGAAATTCTCTTGTATGTGCTATGTTTTACCAGCAAAATGTTGGATTATAATTTCTATTACTCCTTCAGTCCCATTATGCCTAGTTTGGTGGTAGACACGTAACAGGAGCTTTAAAAAATGTTTTTTTTAAAACATAAAAATTTTATTATTATTTTTTAAAATATAATTTATTGTCAAGTTAGCTAGCATACAGTGTATACAGTGTGTTCTTGGCTTTGGGAGTATATTCCCATGATTCATTGCTTACATACAACACCCAATCCTCATCCCAACAACTGCTCTCCTCAATGCCCATTAGCCTTTTTCCCTTCTCCCCTGCCCTCCCCATCAACCCTCAGTTTGTTCTCTGTATTTAAGAGTCTTTTATGGTTTGCCACAAATTTTATTATTTTAACTAAAATGTATTTTAGAATAATATTTCAGCATTGGTTTGAAAACACACAAATAAATGATAAGCTACTCCATCAGCATATAAGGAAAGTTTAGTTTAATAGCATGGCCAAAATTTCTTGTACCATATAACTGCTTCCAGGGCTGGTCAATTTCCACAGGTTTAAGTTTGAGTGGAATTTGATAATAGGAAGTAAGCTATTGGCACGGAGAGAGCAGGTGTCACACAATGCCCATCCAATTTCTAACTCACTTAAATAAAATGTCACATTTGGTCACCTTTGACTGAACTCAAAATAGCTCATATATTGCACCTAACTGACAAGCAATGCTAACTTATGATATTTTTGTGTGTGAGAGAGGAATAATATAAAGTTCAGCCCATTTATGGCACACCATGTGCGTGCACGCATGCACACACATGCGTGCACACACACAGAATTAGAGGGGAGAACAGGTGTTCAATTATACATTTGAATCCAAAGTCTATAATCCATTTTCCCCAGAGTTTGGGAAATTTTAATAATTAGTATATCTTACAGCAAATAGGGAAAGGAAAGCTAGCTGTGCTGTAGTTCCAATGATCAATGCAAGAAGTGAGAAAAACTTAATTAACCAACAAGATTGTGTTCAATGCCTGGTATTTTCCCCACTGGAAGTGATGGAGTTATGGAAACAGCCTCAAAACTCAAATTTTAATTTACTGGATTTTTGGGCTTCTCTTTGAGAAATGAGATAACTGTATTTGAGTTTGAATAATCACTTTTGTAATGAATGTCTCTGTTGGCGAAGTGAAAATAAATTTTGATACATCTATTTGTATAGGTTTGGAGAAGTAATCTTTTATCCTTATACACCTCAATTATTAAGACAAATGAATATTTTGTTCAAATTAATTGAATGATTAATTATCCTAATCTTCACCTTAATTTTCCTATTAGTAATTTTTCTTGTTAATATTCTTAGTAGGATAAGGTCATCTCATAGATTTATTGTAGTTGCTGTTCTGGGGGGAAAAAGTCTTCCATAGCAATACAAACTATTTTCACCATATTTACTCATGCAGTGTTTGACTCTCCATTCCTTGACCAAAAAAAAAAAAAAAAAATAGTGTTTTAAACTTTTATCTATGGAAAAGAAAATCAAATATCCCTCCCCCCCCCCAAATTCTCTCAGGAAAATCCCCTCCATCAGATCTGAGGCCTCAAACTGCCATCAGAAAACATAGGTTCATTCTCAGGAGAAGCAGATCAAGTGAAGAGATTATGATTCTTGTCTGTTTTTAAGCAAGGTGTGGTAGGCAGCCTTCAAGATGGCTCCCAATGATCCCCTTCCTGGTCCGTGCATGCTTGTGTAATCCCCTCCTTTTGAATTTGCTGACCAGCCTCTAACAAATAGAATACGGCCAATAGATGGGACATCAGTCCTGAGATTAGGTTCCAAAAGATTTTAATTGGAATCTAGAATTTTTAACATTTTCCCTTTAATACCTTATAGAACAAATTATTTCCCTTAATTGAAGGTCATAAGTTTCCAGATTAATAAATCCCACTTCATGCCCAGCAGAATGAAGAAAAAACACCCACACCTAGGCCTATCATCAAGAAAATGCAGAACATTAGCACTAAAGGGAGAATTCTAAAAGCTTCCAGACAGGAATAAAAATTGCCAGTCACATATGATCAGGAATTATAATGGCATCAAGCTTCTCAGTAACAACACTGGCATTTGGAAGACAACAGAGAAATGCTTCAAAGTCCTGAGGAGAATGAATTCTAACTGGAACCACATTCTCAACCAAACCATAAATCAAGTCTGAGCGTGGAATAACGTTTTCTGGCGTGCAAAAAGACGTCCGTGGATTCATTACCGTGGCCTCTCACTGGGTGCATAGGGGCAGATGAGAGAATAAACCAAAAAGCATGACATCCAGAAAACAGAGGGTCCCTGAGAGTAGAGAGAGGTGTAAAAGAAGAGGAGGCCCATTATGTCTACAATGCAGCCAGCCAAGGGGGGGGGACCCCTGTTCCCTGTGGGTGACCAGCCCCACAGACATGTCCCCAAGGAAAAAAGCAGAGCAGGTTTCAGCATGTGTGACCTTACTGAGAAGTGTTTTGGAGCTCTGACAGAGTTTGAGAATGCAGCAACGATCGACACAGAGGGCGTTGAGCAAATCCAACCCTAGTCTCCCTTAGGAGGAAAAAATTAAGGGCAGGTCTATAACTACAAAATCAGGAGAGAGCAAAATAGGTTTCTTATGTTGAAATGAGGTGGTAAATATCAGAAGAAACAGCTGAAGAATTGAAGGTGGTGACTCTAGAGGTTAGGAAGTGAGGGTGGGGAAGAACGGGAGAAGGGGACTGCCTTTTCTTTCTGTTGTTTGTTTGTTTGTTTTTTATTTTTTGTTTTTTTGGTTAAACCAGAGTCATACCCTTTGACTCTTAGAATTATGCTCTGATAAAAAATGAGGGTAAATTCCCAGAACTCAGATTTTATGAATGTTACAGAGCCTCGCCCTGTCTTCCTCCTCCTTGTGCAACCCTTTCCTTGGCACCCTTGAGACCCTGGGGCATTCACCTTCTCACTGCTTGTGTCGGGGGGGAGACCCCACAAGTTCCCACCACCAATTTGGGGGTACTGCTCCTTTTCTCCAGGTGCCTCACCCCCTCCTTCCTCTGTGTATCAGGAGAGCTCCTAGGGAAAGGGGCTTACAGAGACATGGCTTTCTATCTCTTCCCTTTCCCTCTCTAGAATTTCCCAGCCAGCCCCTGGCCGGCGCTCAGCGCTCAGACTAGGGTCACTGGCAGGTCTCACTAATGATTTTTCCTCTTCTCCAGTTTGTAGCGGTTTGAAAGCTATAGACCTCCTGTCTAGTCAGCCTCGGTCTTAGCGCACCTTGGGAGGTTTTCTCGCCTGTGTTCTGTCTCAGCCTGGTCTCTGCCCTGGAAATCGAATCGTCCTTTTGCTCATTTGGCCTTTTTAGTGAGGCTTCATCCCATTAGGATGTGCTAAGGCGCCTTGTGTGTCATTGATTTCCACATGAATTCTGGAGGGCCAGGCTGTTAAGCAAACACCGCTCACTGAGTTCCTCTTTTGAATTCACTCCCAGGAGGGAAGTCGGCAAACTCCTGGGGAGGTCATTATCACCGCAGTGGGGCTGTGGCTACTGGGATAGAGGCAACGGGAATGGGTGCAGGCAGGGGCTTTCGGCCAGACATTCTTCTTCCACGTTCTGGAATACTGAATCTGATCCAGTGCTTCAAACATCAAACTCTGGTGTGGATTAGCAGGGGGGTATTCTCTCCTTTTGCTGTCTACTTCGTAAGCCCAAAGTCTTGGAATGGGCTGTGACAGGGGTAAGGGCTGAGCGCTCTGGGAAGGCGGAGGAGACGCACCTCGTTCAGCCTCGGTGCATCAGGGAAAGCTTCCCTCGGCGCGCGTGTCTAGGCGTGGACTCTGCGTGGAGCTAGAACGATGCACGGTAGTGAGCTCTTGAGCTTGGCGGGAAGACAACTGTTGTAAAATGATAGTAACAGTCACGCCAGAGGTGAATTCTTGCCTTCACAGAGCGTTTCACATTTTATAAACCTGCCTCCAAATGCAGGATTATCAAATAGGCCAACAGCTAATGTGGGGTCTGAGGAAATGAGCACAGTCCAGCTTTAGCAAATTTACCAACAATTTTGCCACAAGAAAATCAACGTGATGTCTATTTTAATTGCAGATTTTTTTTGAGGGAGGGGAGGGGCGGAGGAAGAGGAAAAGAGACTCTTAAGCAGGCTCTGTTCCCATCAGGGAACCGTCATGGGGCTCAATCGTGACTGCAGGATCATGAGTTGAGCCCAAATCAAGAGTCCCACACGAAACTGATTGAGCCACCCAGGTGTCCCTTAGTTGCAGATTTTATTTAAGTTTTGGGTTTTGTAGTTTGTATTGATTTCCTTTTGTAGAACACGTAGGATGGGAAGTAGCTGAGTGGGAGAGACACTATAAATTAAAAAAAAGTTTTTTTAAAATTTATTTATTTTGAGAGAGAGAGAGCACAAGCAGGGCAGGGACAGAGGATGGGGGGAGAAAATCCCAAGCAGGTTCTGCACCATCAGTGCAGAGCCTGATGTGGGACTTGAACTCATGAACCATGAGATCATGACCTGAGCTGAAATCAAGAGTCAGATGCTTAACTGACTGAGCCACCCAGGTACCCTGACACTATGAATTTTAAAGTGTCTAATCTGGTCACTTTATATATTTTTTTCTTTTTTTAAATATATTTTTCTTATAACAACCTTGAGAATAGCTGGATAGGCTGAATAATAAAACGCTATTGTTGTTGTTATTGTTTATCCTTGCCACGTTCATAGCTGACCACACATAAGTCAGAGAGCTGCTAACGGACTTTATCAAAATCACACTGCTGGGCTGCAGACCAAAGGCAGAGGTTGGGGCTTGAGCTCAACAACCACTGAGAGATGATGACCTATGACAGGGCCAAATCCTTTTTGTACCATATGATGAAATTCTTTAACCTCATTACCTTCAAATGGAGTAAAAATATATATCCCATAGACTTGTATGAAGATTAAATAAGATAGTGTAACAACGTTTGTGTCCAGACAAGGGCCGGCTTCAAGTTCATGTTTAATCAATGATAGTCATTGTCATTTCCTAGTTCCTGGGTTCAGTGTCTTGTCTTCTATGCCACATGTGAACAAGAATCTGTTAGAAGTGGCTGCCTGGGTGGCTTGGTCAGTTAAGCATCCGACTTCAGCTCAGGTCATGATCTCGTGGTTCGTGAGTTCAAGCCCCGCATTGGGTTCTGTGCTGACAACTCAGAGCCTGGAGCCTGCTTTGGATTCTGTCTCAGTCTCTTTCTGCCCCTCCCCCGCTCATGCTCATGCTCTCTTCTCTCTCTCTCTCTCAAATATAAATAAACATTAACAAAATTTTAAAGACTCTGTTAGAAGTGATATAGCATGGTCAGGAACTAAGTATTTAGTTCGCTGTCAGCACTGTAGTGCCGCTAGGGACCCTGTGGTGATTTTGATGATTCTGGTGATAAACTTTGGTGCTCTGTGTCCCACTTCTTCCATTTTATAGAGAGGGTTGAAATAGCTGGGGTCATTTATGAGTTCAGATCCCAGATAGAATTCTTGTAAATACCCATGTTTTCCAATGAATCTTTTCTCTGTGATTGATTTAATCAGCATGCAGTGATCAGGGTAGAAGTTCTGGGGCCAGTATGGCTAGCTTGGAAACCAGGCTTTCTTTACTTTTGTTTTTATTTTATTTTATTTTATTTTATTTTATTTTATTTTATTTTATTTTATTCTATTCTTTTATTCTATTCTTTTATTTTTTTTTAACTTTTTTTTTTTTTTAATTTTTGAGACAGAGAGAGACAGAGCATGAATGGGGGAGGGGCAGAGAGAGAGGGAGACACAGAATCAGAAGCAGGCTCCAGGCTCCAAGCCATCAGCCCAGAGCCCGACGTGGGGCTCAAACTCACGGATGGCGAGATCGTGACCTGAGCTGAAGTCGGACGCTCAACCGACTGAGCCACCCAGGCGCCCCTATTCTTTTATTTTATATTTCATCATGATAAGTGTACTCTTTAATCCCCATCATCTATTCCACCCATCACTCCACCCAACTCCCCTCTGGTACTTTCTCCTTACATTATTTCTACACCCAACTCTTTACTTTCTACTTGCTTTATGTTGGAGACAGTATGAAAATGGTCTGTGCCTCAGTTTCCCTGTCCATAAAATGAGAATAAGACTGGCATCTACTTATTGGGTGGTTGAAGGAATTAAATGAGCAAATACATGTAAGTTGCCTTTAAAAGTACCTGTTATGAAGTAAGTTTCAGTGTTAATTGAGTATCATATGCCAGATCCTGTTTTAAGCACTGAGCTATTACGAATGACCAAGATAGACAAAGTATGTCTGTGGACCTTAAGTTCTAGTGTGAACAAATAATTAATGGTAGGATTCTGAAACTCTGAGATGTAGTAGGAGGATGTGTTTTCATGCTGCCTGGTCTGAATGGAACAGCAGATGTTTTCAGTGTTCCTCTGGGTTTTGCCAGATCATTCAGAACCCTGACATTATTTCCTGCAGCCTGTGGGTAAGGCTTTAAATTTTTCACTCAGGAATAACTTTCCACAAACTAAAACTTGTTGACTTCATAATAAGCAACTTCTTTGTAAGAATCATTTTATGGAGGTCAGATAAAAAAATATGTTTGCTACGAGGTCAAATATTAGACATGTCTAGTTTTGAGTTTAGCTTTAACATGTGGGGATGAGGTACTTGTTTGGGTTAGGAGTACATAATCTTTGTCTCATAAAATTTGCATCATGCTAAATATGACTGAGGGTTCATTACTGGCAAAGCCACTCTTTCTTGACAAAGGAATGCGAAAGGAGATAACATCTAGTATTTTGAAAATCCAGATTTAAGTGTCTTTCTTGTTTCTCCTATAGTATTTTTTTTCTCCTACAGTATTTTTATAACAACTGCAATCTACTTTTAACTGCTGTGCTTCCCCTAACCTGAGGGAGTTTTTCCCATTGAATTGCAGGCAGAAATTCAGCAGCATTTAAGATTGAAACATTGTCTTTGTTTCTGCCTATCAGCACACACACAACAATGAACATAAACTCGCGAATAACTTGTGATTATCCAAAACCTAAGTCACTGATGAGCTCATTCTGTGTAGACTAGACACATCTCAATTTCAGAAGAAAGCAGTTGGATAATTGACAGGCAGAGTCGCAAATAGACATTGTTACTTTGGCAACAGCATACTACCACTTTCTCTGTGTCACCTGTCACACACAGAGCAAGAAATTATGCGCTGTGATAACAGAGAGACAGTGACTCTCTGGGATTCTCTGGGAGAGACTGAATTTCGTGTACTTTGCATATTTCATAGTGATCGAGATGCAGAATGTTCAGGTCAATTTGTAAGTACACACATAGGCCTTCCCCAAAACGTGGAAGGATTTGGAAATGTTCAAAACCATCATCTCAGACTTCCAATTTGGAATTTAATTAGCTCCCTCATAATGGTCACTTGTGATATTTCTTGTCAAAATCCCTTTGGGGAAATGCACCCTGATCCCTCATCCTTCATCCCAGTGCATGTCTTGATAAATAGATTTTCCATGATTTAGCATAAATTCCACCCCAAGTCCCCATCAAACCCCAGCCACAATAGTGGAATTCGAATTGGGGTAGAGTGTTTTGCTTTAACAGATAGGAGTGCTATTTTACCAGTAAGCACTGGTAGGTCTTTACAAAAAACCTTGTGCTATCTTGGAGGTTGAGTATTTTGAATAGGTCTCTAGGTAATATTGTAGCTCTGTGAACACACTATCGGCTTCCTACAAATGATCACAAGTTCATTTAGTCCATATAGGTAAATTTTGTGTTTCCAAAAAGTTAAGAATCTCATTAGTCCAATTTTAGGGAACTTTAGAACGCACAGTTTTGGGGGGAAATGATTAGTGATTCTTCTGTTGATCATCGTGGCATCACCTGCCCTCAACACTTAATCAAACAAAGGGTAATGCACTAATGTTCTTTAACAAGGTATATTCTGGTTTAAAATGTTGGCATGGACTTTTCTATGAATCCACTTTGAGTGGTGTCTGAACTCACTGAATGGCTTTATTCAAGTATAGTTCTTTTTCTGAATTAAGCAAAACAGTCACTTGTGAAACAACACCTCTTTTGACATTTAAAGTGGTATGTAGGGGCTCCTGGGTGGCTCAGTCGGTTGAGCGTCTGACTTCGGCTCAGGTCATGATCTCGAGATTCTTGAGTTCCAGCCCCACGTCGGGCTCTGTGCTGCTGACAGCTGAGAGCCTGGAGCCTGCTTCGGATTCTGTGTCTCCCTCTCTCTCTGCCCCTCCCCCACTCACACTATGTTCCTCTCTCCTTCAAAAATAAATGAACATTAAAAAATTTTTTTTTTAAATTGTGTGTAACTGAAGGAAAACATACCCTCATTGAATTTATGTGTTAAAATCCCAATAACAGCACCTGGCAAATTGATGTGTCTGGGTATTTGTTTTTCAAACCAAGTATTTAGGGGCTGAAACATAAGAAATCCTGGCTCACATTTATGAGTGCTGACCATAATCTCAGGCATTGTTTCTGGACTTATATTGACTTCTTTAATACACACAAACCTTATGAGATACTTATACTTATTATTTTAATTTTGGAAATGAGAAAACTGAAACATATGAGTTAAGGTTATACACCTAGAAAGTGGTTCAAAGTTAGATTCAAGTTACGAGTCAGGATGCAGAGTCAGGTCCCTGCCTGTAACCAACCACAGCATGAGCCTCTTAATATAAAATGGGGGCTGGGTATAATGTTGGCCACTAATTGAAAACTAAACTATTAGAAAGCTCCTTTTATGTACTCTAACCTTTCATTTCTCACTCTGTTGAGCCTGCAAATGGCCTTGGATGTTAGCTGCATATGTTCTAGGGCAAAACTGAAATCCAACTCACATATAAAAATTAATTATTTCCCATTTATCTTTGCACTCATGGAACCTTTCTACACAGGAAGTCAGTCACTCAGCCAGTCCCATAGTGTAACCATAAAGAAGGGTTCTTCCACGTCTTCCTCTGGCCACACAGTTCTCATCGCTGGTAGCAATTCAGCAGGAGGGGTTCATGTTCCGAGAAGAGCACACTGGATGGAGACAAGCACATTCCTGGCTCCAAGTCTCAGTTCTACATTTAGCATGTTCTACGTCAGGCATGAAACCGAATTTGAGTAACATAGATTCTAGTATAAATTTTGCGAAGAGCTTTTTCCCCTCTAGTTTTGTTTCTTCACTTGACTAGTAAAGAGACTGAATCAGATGCTTCTGCTGAGTTTGGAAAATCCTCTTATGCAACTGAATTGTCACACTGAGTCACTCTTCTCTGTGTCAGTATACAAAGCAATGAGGTATGTCTTCATTTCCTTTTTTTTTTTTTTTTACATTTTTTTAAATATTTATTTTTGAGAGAGAGAGAGAAACAAAGAGCAAGTGAAGGAGGGGCAGAGAGAAGGGGAGACACAGAATCTGAAGCAGGCTCCAGGCTCTGAGCTGTCGGCACAGAGCCTGATGTGGGGCTCGAACCCACAAACCACAAGATTATGACCTGAGCTGAAGTTGGACACTTAAGTGACTGAGCCAACAAGGTGCCCCTTTGTCTTCATTTCCTATTGCTGAATAATGAATTAGCACGAAAGTAGTGGATTATAACAATGTCCACTTCTTTTCTTTTTGTTAATTAAAATATGTTTGACATATAGCATTGTGCAAATTTAGGTGTATAATATATTAATTTGATACATTTATATATCGTAGTAGGATTGCCATTGTCGTGACAATTAGCACCTCTATCATGCTACATAATGGTACTTTCTTAAATCTTTAAGTTCTAGTGTCTTTGAAAGTTTGATGATTGTAACAAAATATTGTTGTCAATATTCACTATACTATGCACTAGATCTCCAGGGCTTATTACTACTCATTGTTACTTTGTACCCTTAAACAACATCTGCCCTGTCCCTACATTCTCATCCCCTGATAACCATTTGATTTGCTACTTTTATGAGTTTGGCGTTTTTAGATCCCACATATAAGTGATATCATATATTTCTTGTCTTTGACTTATGTCATTTATCATGACATGATCTCCATCCAAGTTGTTGCAAATGGCAGAATGTCCTTATTTCTCATGGCTGAATAATATTCCGTTGTATATATATTTATCACAACTTTATCCATTTATCTATTGATGGGCACTTAGGTTGTTTCCATATCTTGGCTGTTATGAATAATGATGCAATAAACTTGAAAGTATACTTACCTCTTTGTTATCCTGTCTTCATTTCGTTTGAGTATATAATCAGAAATGGCATTGCTGAGTCATAGAGTAGATCTATTTTTAATTTTTTGTGGAACGTCCATATTGTTTTTTTAATAGTGGTTGAACCAATTTATATTTCCACCAACAGTGTATAAGGCTTTCCTTTTATTTACATCCAACATTTGTCATCTCTTGTCTTGTTGACGATAATCATTCTAACAGGGTGAGGTAGTTTGGATTTGCATTTCCCTGATGATTAGATTACATGTTGGCCATCTTTTCATGTACCTGTTGACCATTTGAATGTTTTCTTTGGAAAAATTTCTATTCAATTCTTCTGCTCATTTTTCAGTTGGATGTTTTGCTGTTAGTAATTGTATGAGTGCTTTATATATTTTAGACATTAACCCCTTATCTGTTATATGGATTGCAAAAATGTTCTCCCATTCTAAAGGTTGCTTATGCATTTGGTTATTTCTTTTGCAGTGCAGAAGCTTTTAAGTTTGATGGAGTCCTATTTATTGATTTTTGCTTTTGTTATTTGTACTTTGTGTGTCATATTCAGACAATCACTGCCCAAAACAACATTCCTTTCTTAGGACAGAAGTCTGCGCAGGGATCTCTTGGGTTCTCTTCTGAATATCTCAGAAGGCAGACTGGGCTCTCTTCTGGGGTTAAGAGTCTTCTTTCAAGCTCCTTTCTGTTGACAGAATTTAATGTCTTGTAGTTTTATGAGTGAGGTTTCCACTTTCTGGCTGGCTCTCAACTGGGGCTACTCTCTGCTCCTGAAGGCCACCTGTGTTTACTGCCACGTGGCTCCCTCGGCAACATGACAATTTGCTCCTTTAAGTCCACTAGTAGAATTGGTTAACTTTGCATAGCTCCGACATCTTTAAAAAAATCTTTGTTGATATGTTTAAATTTTATTTTTTAGAGTAATCTCTATGCCCAGTGTGGGGCTTGACCTCACAACCCCTGAGATCAAGAGTCACATGCTCTCCCAACTGAGCCAGCCAGGTGCCCCAAACTCTGACATCTTTTAAGGGCTCATCTGAAACAAGTGAAGTCCATCAAGTGAAATTTCTTTTTTGGTTAGCTCATAGTCAACTGTTTAGGGATTTTAATTACATCTGCAAAATCCTTTCTGCTGCATAATGATGTACATCATTATATTCACAGGTCCTGCTTATAACCACGTGGAGGTCATTATACAGGCATATACATCAGAGTACATACTTACCTATACTTAGAGACCATCTTAGAATTCTTCCTTCCAAAGAGTGTGGGTAGAAGGAAACTAAAATCTTGTTCAGTAATAGAGACTACCAATTGGAAGAGAGTGGATCACATTGGAAAAGACTGTATTTGTGTCTTGGCTGCCTGGAGAATTTATATAAGAGCCTTCTCAACTTAGAAAAAAAGAGTATGTCAAGTTCCTGAACATGTTGGTCTAAAAAAAATCCCTGTTTTGAGAAATTCTGATTTTGGATCCAGAATGTCTGCATTCGAATCCTAGAGTCACAACCTAACAACTGTATGACTTTTGCAAATTATTTGAATTTTCTTGGCCTGTTTCCTCATCTCTAATATAAGAATTTGCCTCATAGAGTGTTTTGAAATTAAATAAGTTAATATGTATGAACTATTTAAAAGAATAATGAGCACATAATGATTAGCACATAAAGCTTCACTTGTTATGGTAGTTAGTTAATCAACATTTGTGTAACACTTTGTATGGAACAGGCACTTTCATAAGAACTCTATGAGGTAGGTGCTGTTATTATCTCCATTTTATAGATAAGGAAACAGAGACAGAATTTAAGTAACTCGTTGGCAGGTATGGACTTAGGATCTGAATCCAGTGATCTGTTTACTAATGGAGTTTGTTGTCAGAAAAAGACAATAGGTCCTCAGGGGACTTGAGGAAATTTGCCTGAATTCAGTGCATGGGCTTAGGTCACTGGGAGTTGGGGGTTGGGCACTGGTTATGGCTCAGCAAATGGATGGACATTAATGCCCTTCCCAAATCAGACACTCTGGGATGAATGGCGTGCTTTAACAGAAATAAAGTAAACTTCGGGAGGGCAAATGGTTGTACCTAGTTCATGATTGGATTATCAACAGCTGAAACTAAGTTTTCCTTATGATTGATGCTTGCAATTGACTCAGTTTGTATGGCCTGCAAGCCCTGGATTCACACATGGAAATCCTAGCTCCCAATGTGATGTATTAGGAAAGTAGTTAGACCTAGGTCCTGAAGGTGGAGCCCTCATGAATGAGATTAGTGTCCAGAGAGCTCTTTTGGCCTCTCTCAGTCACATGTGAGTATAAGGAGAAGGCAATTTTCAACAACCCGAGAGAGAGCTCTCCCAGAACCCAGCCCTGCTGCCTCCTTGACCTGCAGCTTCCAGTCTCCAGGGCTGTGGGAAACAGATTTCTGATGTTCATCAGCCACCCAGGCTATGGCATTTTGTTGCAGCAGCCTGAGCTAAGACAGTGCTCAGTGAAAATAATGTAATGTATGAATGTAAGTTCAAGACTTGACCTTAGGGAAGTCCAAGCTTGAACACCCTTGGCTGAACATAAAGTGTGCTGAAGGAATGAGATTGTCTTCTTTCAGGAAATCCTAGGAGCTGCATGGAGATCTAGAGCGACAGCAGGGGTTAAAGAGATAAAACATCAGATGCTCTGGTTCCAGATGGCATAAAATGGCCTTGACTGAGCTTAACACTGGGTAGAAGTATTTTTCTTTCTCCTCTAGTAAACCTTAAGTTACCACTGCCAGTTCCCATCACCACAGTGGAGAGGGATGGCACCAGGCAATGCAGTTTCTGTATAGCCAACCCCCAACAAAGCAACACATAGGAAATGGGGCTTCCAGTGGGTGCATCATATCAGCCAGTTTTCCTTTACTGAAGAATTATTGAGCAGGGTAGGCCTCTAAGCAAACTTTAAGAAATTTCAGGGTCATCTGGTCATATGAAGATGAGGTAATTAACTTTGGAAATATATATATATATAATATTATATATATGTATATATATGTATATATATATATTATATATATATAATATTATATATATGTATATATATAATATTATATATATATAATATATATATATATGTATAAAATATGAAATTTGCCAATTTGTACCCCAGAGTGGGGTACTAAAGGTCAGGGTGGTTGATGTTGGAATTTCTGATGCCATGATGGCAAATGTTATTTCAAAAGAAATTGAAATAACAATGCTGTCAAGTGAGTCAAATTCATAAAACAATCAAGATAATTTCCTAGCTCTTATGTGCTCCCAAACCAAAATCTTCCATGTTGCCAAGTTTTTAGACCCCCAAACTCAGAGTTAATAAAATAGTAAGGTCCCATAGGAGTTAAATGTCTTTATATTTATCCTAATTCAAAGCCCAGACACATTGGAGTGCCTGGGTAGCTCAGCTGGTTAAGCACCTGACTCGATTTCAGCTCAGGTTGTGAACTTATGGTTGTGGGACTGACCCCTGCATCAGGCTCTGCACTGAGCATGGAGCCTGCATAGGATTCTCTCGTTCCCTCTTTCTCTTCACCATCCCCCTGTTATCCAAATAAATAAGCATTTAAAAAATCCCAGACACATCTTATTTCACTGAGAAAGTTTGCTAAACAATATCTCACCTACCAGCGTAGATAGATTTTATATTCTAGTCTTCTGCTAGGATTTGGTAAATTGGGTAGGGTTGTCAAATTTATTACCATGCTTCAGGCCTTCGGAAACACAGCAGGGTAACCAGAAACAATGAAATGTCTCATATGAAGTTGATTTCAAGACCTTAACTGATATCAGTCTCCTACTTTCTTATTTTTCATGTCCAGCTTGATGTGATGCCACGGGGAACTTGTTAACTCAGCAGCGTTTATCATGATTCTGTTTTGTTGTACAACTACAACAGACTCTTTTTCCCCCTTTTAATCAATAAGTAAAACAAGAGTGGGGGAGAGGGAAGAGGAGTCATGTTAAATTAATGGTTTCTGACTTATGGTGAAATTCAGCTCGAACATTGTACTTGTCCATCTGAGATGGCCTCTTCCAGGAGCAAAATAGTTCCAAATAATTCAATCACATTGATCCTATACATCATGGCTGCTATTTTACCTCTTCAATGAGAGAAGACACAAGAAACATTTCAATCCATCAAAATTTATGTTACTTAGAAAATAGACTTTTACAGGCAGGGTGATTGCAAGTTTTGGGGAGGAGAGGTTGGCAGAAAGAGTAGAAGAGGAAGGAACATATTGGAGGCCTATCTAACTAGCTAGCTAGATGCTGGACATAAATTATTTCATTTAACCTTTCTTATAAATGAAGGGGGTTCTAAGCTTATTTTGCAGATAAAAACAAGGACTGAGTACTGCCATGGTTGAGAAAGCCTGAGTAGTAATTGGCTCAAGGTCCCTAGTCAGAAAGTGGCAAATGTGGTTATAGACTAAGGTCTGTTTTACATAAAGCCCAATCCAATCTTTTTCCTTCTTTCTGCAGGAAAGTTCAGGCCACACTTCTCTTTCTCTGGGTTTGTTTTTATAGTAATGGAGTGTGCATTTGCTATCATGGCCTATAGTGAGTATTTTAGTGAAAGTTTTCCACAGAATGGGGTATCAAGGTATTTGTTTTGATTTCTGCTCTTAACATTCCTTCTCTACAAATCAAATAAGATTTGAGGAGACAAGACCCAACTCAGCTGACACAAACCTACATTTCCTCTTAAAGGAAGAAAGAATGAAAGAATTTATGGACAAAAAAGGCATCGATGAGATTAAAATGAGTTGTGTGGTGTAAGAAATACTGAATCTGTACTTAAGTATCCTAAGTAAATATGAAGAGAAAATTATCTGAATTCTGCGGAACTCAGAGTAACACAAAGTCTTTTGGCTCTATCTTGTCTGTCTTGAGTAATCCCCACAGCTACATGAGAAGTAAAGTGACATATTGAAAAACACATAGCTTTGGAGACAGAAAGGCTTGAGTTTGAGTCAAGACCAGCACTGACAGCTCCTTGTGTCATTTACTTAATTTGTCTGGACTTCAATTTCCTGATATGTAACACAGGCATGATAATGCCTACCTTGCAGGATTGCTGGGAAGATTAAATGGATTGTGTATGTAGAAAAAAATTGTGCCTGGCTCATAGCAGACACTCACTAAGAAAGTTAGATCACCATGTTCAACTTAAATGTTCATTAATAAAGGAAATACAAATTGGAAAAAAAAACATGGAGGGAATGGGTTGAAAAAGCAGTGTGAAAATGCATGGCTCTTCCAAATGTGGCCATCCTTTGTATACTTACAACTATATTCTATTGAATATGATTTATCTTCTCCTTAGAAGGTCCATAATCTACAATGTCAGAGTGTCTGAAAAATCCACCATTAGATTTCTTTTGGCTCTTGAAGGCTTTTAGGAAATGACATTTTAAGAGAAAAGGATGGTGAGGAAACTCGGAGCAAGGAGGTGAATCCATAAAAAACCCGTACCACAATTTACTAAGACCAACTCTGCTCCAAAAATCCCATAGTAAAGCACATTGGAACGTGGAACACTACTAAGCCAAGAAACGCACTACCCTTGATTTCATTTTGAGAAAAGGCCAATCAAGAAAAATGAGTCAAAAAGAGCTACTATTCTCAGTGGCCTGAGCCAAGGCTTCCTTTTTGCTATTACAAACCATTTCCCCCCTTGCAATCATTTCCAACGCAGTTTTACATTCAAATGCTTTTCTTTTTCCTGATCTCCTTGGAACAACAATATATGAAATCATTCCAGGAGGGAGAGCACCTTCTGTGAGGAGATTAATCTGATATGTGATAGAAAGAAATGGAGGATAATAGGATGACATAAAACCTGATCATTTCTGGAAATGAGGTAGGTTTTATATTGTAGTTAGAAATGGGTATTTAGGACCTTGTGAATGCACTGCCCAAGCAGTGACTCACTCCATTTAGCGTGGATACCTGGAAAGTTTAGTTCAGATATCATTATGACAAAGTATAATTTTCCCAGGCTGTGGTGTTCACTCTGACTCAGCTGACACAAACCTACCACATTTCCTTCACTTGGGTCATGACTAACACACACAATGAATTGAGACAGTTATTTTGCTGTTCCTCCAAACACCCAAGGCTGTTATCATCATAAAGGGTACATTTGGCATGATACATTTACCAAAACTAACAAACAAACAAACAAATAAAAGCTCACTGTCACACCTTCAAGTAGGAATACTTAAGTATTGCATACATAATCCCTAGGTAATAACATATTAAATTGGTTCTTCACATTCCTTACCATGTATCTCCTCTCTAAAGGGTGTTTGCAATTGGTATCAAAACACTTGAAAATTAAATTATTTGAATCGAGACTAATAAAGTTCTGTATAAAACAGAAGAACATGGCCAGAAAGCTTTATTGTGTTGACAGTGTTAAATTCAGGAAATCGTTTTGTGTTGTCATATAGACACGAGCGTATGTTATGATAGGATCATGTTTTTCAGACTTGTTAAAGCTATGCCTGGCATTTTGAGAAATTTAAAAACAGCTCGTTGAAAGCATAGGATGCATTATTTTGAAAATGAAGCTGTTAAATTCAAATAATCAGCTTCCAACTAGTCATTATCCAAAATAAGAAGACTCTAAATTAATTGAGCCATTCATTGGGATGTTCATAACCATTGTAGAGATGAAGAAAAATAAATTTAAGTATTTGATCTGATAATGCTTAATTGAGTTATTTATTTGAAGCGATTTCATTTTTCCCAAAGTTCAACATAGTGGCTTACATAGTAGGTACTGAAAAACTCTTTATTGAAAGAGTGGCTGGATGAAAAAAAAGGAGAGAAAATATATTATTTTGAAAAGAATGCCACAAGATGAGACTCTTGATGTCAAAGGAAGTAAAAACTCCTGTTAAGAAGGATGCCTTGTCATGGGATGCCTGGCTGGCTGAGTTGGTAGAGCATGTGACTGTTGATCTTGGGGTTGTGAGTTTGAGCCCCATGTTGGGTATAGAGATTACTTACAAATAAAAAAATCTTAAAAAAAAAAAGAAGGATGGCTTGTTTTTTGTTAGAAAAAGACCATAATGGCGGTTTTTGATAATGGAAAGAGTTGTCTTTCCTCTTGGGTGTGGTTTGAAAGTTATTCTCTGCATAACCAGTCTCAGAAAATTCGTTGTTACTCATAACAGCTCTATTGAAGTGGGGGTAGCACTGAAAGAAGGCTTGGGAAGGGTGAAAAAGAGGAGAAACACCAGGAATCTGGAGAGGATCTTGAGAAACTGGCAGGAAATAGGATCCTCAAGGAGGGCATGACCAACAAAATTTTTCTCCATGGTGGGAATGGATTTGAAATTTTAGGGGAGTGAAGTCTAGTGTTTAAACTTGCATTGATCATTTCTATGCTTTGCTTTCACTTCTTTCTCTGTCACCCCCAACTTTAATCAAAAGGCTGCTACACTCCAAAGTATTGGGATAGTGTTTATTTTGGCAGAATGAAGGAACCTTAGCCTGTTCAGTGTGGGGCAAAGTGGTAAGATAATGGCGAATATAAAAAGATGGGGTTCAAAAGAGGTGGTGCAAGGCAGATATTCAGAAACCATTGGAACAGGAAATCTGAGCAATGAATACAGAGGAACCTAAATCTACTCTTGATCTTGGGAGATTTAGGACAGCCTGGCCTAGGAGTTGGGAGGAGGTGCTGATACATGCTTTTCTCCCCACTACAAACATCCACCCATGTCTGTGCGTTTTGTTTCCATCAACTACTTGTAATCATCTCTTCCAGGAAGATCTAATGAAAAGGACCATGATCAATACAGATAACCACTACCAAGTATTCCAGTCTTCTGGCAGCAAAGTATTTGTTCATTTGATTTCCATTTAATTAACTAGTAGGTGATGAATATATTTTGGTATAGTTGCCTAGAAGTAGAGGTTCTAAATGTCCTGATGATCTGATTAATTTTGGCTAAGGCAAACCCTTTATCTTACTTTATATATGGTTGTTCAGTAACTCCTTAATTCTCTCTAACCCTGTGAGCATATTGTCTTATGATCTATTTAACACATCCTCAGTTTCTTTTAGCTACTGCTTCATGCTGAGAGCATTCAAGTGCTTAAATCTGTATCTGAAGCCTGTGTCTAGATCTTAGAAAGAAGCTGGGAAAATATTTTGTATGGACTACTTATCCGTGGTTGAGGTTAGGGAATGATGATAGAGATGGGATTTATGTATATTGTGTGTGTGTGTGTGTGTGTGTGTGTGTGTGTGTGTGTGTGTGCATGCGTGTGTGTTGGATCTATCAAGTTTTTGAAGTTTTATTCTAAAAGTAAAGAATATTTAAAGTATTAGGCAGTCTCTGTAGTAGTGGGAGCCATAGATACAGGTTTCATTCTTCTGTTTCCCTCTGGGTCTAGCACAGAGTATGTGCTCAACAAATGTCTGCTGATTTAAAGAGCCAGAATTTTCAGGATATATGAGGTCACTTTTTCTTTTTTTTTCTGCAGGGAAATCCCCATAGAGCTTTGCTTATCTATCATGATAATTTGAACCTGGTAACCAGCCTGACATTTCTAGATCACTATAAATTCCGTCAGAGACAATTATTCACTTGGCTCTCTCTCCAGTCTCTTTCCCCAGAGAGTAATGCTTGAAACAGTGGCTTAGCCAGTGGGCAGCTCTCAATGGTGCAGGGAGTAGACAAGGCCACCTTTTCCCTAAGAGGATACTTTCTCTCCCTTGATTTTAAACTGATCTTCATTCTGGTTCATCCTTTTAGTGGAAAGAAGCACTTAAAACCCAAGTTTGAATACCATTAAAAAGTTTTCTTCTACCAATATAACTAGATTTGGTGCTTTCTTTATAGAATTTTAAGTAATTTAACTGTAATTAGGGATATTTTACTCAAGTGGGGTGAAGCTCAAAGAGCTGTTCTCACCTCTAAGTGGGTGAATCCATGATACTTGAGTATGCAAGACTTTGTAATGAGCTTCTTCCCTTGGGATGCAATTGCCCTCTTGTCTTTACTACAAAGCAGTTTCTTAAAAAGGGTGAAAGGGGAGGGTATGGGGATAAGTCGTGAAAATATAAAATCAGATTTTAAGATCATATTTTCCATATGCTTCTAAGACAAATGGAAACCTCGGTTGGCCAGACTGCCATGTGCAGACTTCCCCAGGAATATTCTATTGAGCATCAAATGTAGTATTCACCAAGGACACTTATAATTGCAGATTTTGTACTACATTATCAGCACTGTACATGAGGGGAATAGCAAGATAATGGAAAACAGACTCTGTAAATGAATATTGGATGTTAATAGGAATTCCCACTCAAATTATGTTTTATTCAATTGTTGAACATCAAATTGCATTATTAGGAGGCTCAGAAGACATATAGGGAATATGGGAGAAGTAAGGTGGAAGGGTAACTTATCAACCAGGAGAAACTCAAAAGAAATTAAGACCCTGTAGTTAAATCTTTTTATTTTTAATTCCTTAAACTTTTCTAGGCAATTATATAACAAGTCTAATACCCTCCATTTTCCAAAAAGTCTAGAAGAAAGACTGAGGGTGGTATGATTACTTTTGTATCCGATGGCAGGCCTGGTTATTACAGCTCTCTAACTGCCTGACAGTACATTTTTCTGATTACCAGAGCTCCTTTCCTGCCCCCAAACACCGTCATCGAATAATGCTGAAACAAAGGAAAAGAACTACCACAACAGAAAGCTTAGGGAGAAAATTCCAAATTGATTGATTTTTTATACTTCGAAGGAATTTCCTGGACTGGAAATGAATTTGGAGTGTCTTAAGAATCAGCCAAGATCCTCAGAGGTTAAAAAAAAATGTCGGAACATTTTGAGAATTTTAATTACTGACTAATTGATTACTATCCCCATCCCCGTAGATCAAAAGTGTCCTCTTTTTTTTTTTAAAGGGAGACCTACACAGAAGCATGAACTTTGCCCATTTTACTAAGGTTTAGAGAGAAAAGTTTTAGAGAGAAAATAATCAAGCTGATACAGAAAATTGTATGCTATACACATACAAACCTGTGTGTATTTGTCTACAGATGCATGTATATGTATACGTACGTATGTATGTATGTGTGTGTGTAAATATGTATCTATACATGTATATGTAATTTCCTTCACTGCATTTTATACTGGTCTTCTTTCTCTAGGCCAAATATTCCTAGCCACATTTACCATGGTAAAATTGGTTTATCATCTTGAAAGCATCCAGGTGGCCTCGCCTCTGCAGATCAGAATTAATTACAAGAGATGGTCTCAGGGCTGACCAGGAGCCTCTTGAGCCTAACTGAGAGCACAGGTCTCTCCAGACACAGATCCAGTGATCTTGCTATGACCACCTTTAAAGCAAAATGCTCTCTAAATAAAACATCTTTCATTGAAACCAGTTGGTAAACACTATTAAGTATATTCTAGTAAAGGAAATAATATGATCTATGACAAAATGTTAATATAAAGCAAGAAGGAATGTTCAACATAATAATAGACCCCAAGACTTCTTTCTGCTATTCAATTTCTTTTTCACTAGTCTTGTATAACTCTTCCTGTTTTTGTATCTTCAGAGTCAGATACACAACATGATTTAAAGAGCTTCTGCTGGTGCTTGAAGCTTTGGTGGCACATGGCCTTGAGCACTTTTTCTGGCTCTTTGAGTCTTGGGAGCAAAGACTCAGCAATTCTGACGTCTGTTGCAAAGTCCCACACCGTCTGTTCCCGCAGGCAGTGGATTTCATTAAATGCTGACTCTGCCATCTCAGGTAATGGGACTACTTGCACCGTCTTTCTATCACCCCTCTTTTGATCACATTTTCCTCAAAATCAAAACAAAGATGAAAAAACAATGAGAATTTGCCTCTTATCTAGAAACCTGGTTCCAGTCCATACTTTTTTCCATGTGACGCCATGATTCAGATATTGTCTGCAGTTCTGCATCCTTGTGTCTGGCCTTTGATCTTATTTTCAGGTGTCCTCAGACATTGTATGTGAAGGGGAGGTTTCTGCATCCTGGGTTGTATTTCTTCATTCCTCTAGGAAGCCATCTGTAGCCCTCCCCTCCCCAGCTGGTTATCTAGATTATGTGCCTTTTTGTTTCCGTCACTCAATGTTCTCATAACTTGCCCTGTAAAGAAATTGCCTGCTTTGTGGTCTGTCATCCCTAAAAGGCAGGATTTTCTAAAAGCAGGATCTGTGTTTTATGTTTTGTTGTATCCCATCTTCTAGAACAGTTCTAGTTATAGAAAATCTGCCTTGCCAAACATTTTAGACATTTAACAAGATGCCATAGCTTTCTACTAAAAGAAGCATTGTCTTATTTTTTTTTACATAAACATTAAAATTATGGTCTACGAATAGTCAACCAACCATACAGACCAATAAAACAGTTGCTGTGTGATCCCAAGGCAGTGGTTTCTCCATTTTTGATTGGACCACAATCAATTCTAAGAGTAGTTGGAAGAGTGGTTGAGCTGACCTCCTTGAGGACATACTAAAGAGAGGCTCTGGGGAAGGTGAGGGAGCCAGGTCAATACTCCCCTCTTTTTCCAAGTGTCCTTGTTCTGTGGTCTTGCATATAGACTAACTTTTTTTTTAAGAGGCAGACTTCAAGAGGAGTACAGAAAGAAAATCAATAAGGAGGAGGGAACCAAGGAATCAAATTTTCATCAAGTGAAGAAAAATGCCTTGAAAGTGCTATACCGTTTGATACAGCAGCCATCCACAAGAAACAGGAAGAATTGGCTTCTTTTTAAAGAGACTAGATATTATCATTCTTGGCTGGGCAACTCTCAGCTCAGATTCCACATTTTCTCTGCCAGTGCCTTTTCTACTGAGATGAAAACAACATCAGGAGATATGGAGGAATTCTGAGTTCTGGAGCCACTGCCCAAAGCTATTGAGTCTGGGAACATCTGAAATGCTCTTATTTGGTGGCTAAAAGTCATTAGAGGGCCCTCATTATGTTGGTGTCTATAACTCAGTAGTTCCTTCCCAGACTTCTTCTAGCATAATCTGAACTGATCACCCACAGTCCATCAATATGGATGACATGGTACTATGCTCACCCTCTGAATGTTATTTTGGCAGCAGTAATAATAATTTTTTTAAGCACCTATGATGTGCCAGGCTTAGTGATATATGCTTTTATATATGCTTCAGTTTGTCCTCATGACAACCTTTTTTTGCTAAGTACTTTTATCATTTTATAAAAATTGAGCAAGTAGCTAAGATTTAGACCATCATTTATCTTACTCTATAATTTGTGTTCTTCTTACTCATCCAGCATACTTTGTGACATTTCTTTTCAACTAAAAAATGGGCATAAGTCTAGAACATTTCTGCTACTTCACAATCGGACATTCTTATAACAGTTTTTCTTCATCTTTCATTACCTTGGGATGGCTTATCTGGGACATTGTTTAAATCATGACCCCTTCTAGCTCTTTTATTATTTGAGAGGCATGGATTTGTTGGCAAAGAAGCCAAGCAAAAACCAAAAATACAAAAAGATCTCAAAGTCAGCCAGAAAAAGTTTAGTCTCTGGTTGTACATAAGAGAATCACCGTTGCAGCCCTTTACAATTTTACAATTGTGTTAAGTACATGTTCCATTGCACAGCCTCACAGTCATATTGACAGAGAAAATATGCAGTATTAGTCTCATTCTAGAGATGAATAAAATTAAACTCAAAGATTATTTACCAGAAGATTTAAATCCATATTTTCAAAAAATACATATGAAATGCTTACTATCAAAGTCTCTGCTATTATGGATTTTCTATGCTAGTGAATGAAGATAGAAATTAAGGAAAGAAGATAGAGTCAGAGGGTGATGGTGAAATTGGGAAGGTTAGGATTGGAATTTAGAGCTAAGATCTTCAAGCTGAGAAGGGTTCTGCTCTGTAAAATCTTAGGGAATGGTGATGAGAGCAGAAGAAAGAGCAAGCTCAAGGGCCTTGAGATGAGATCAGTATTGGCAACTTTGAGATTGAAGGCATGAGAGATACACAGTAGTAAGGAAGGCAAGTGGGAGCAGTTACTAGCAAGATAATAAGGCAGGACCTGATTCTAAGAACTTTCAGAAGACAAAGTATTTATTCTACATGTGAGAAGATTTTAATCATAGGTCAATGGATTAAGAAAAATTCTATTTCCCCCAAAGATATCTTAAGTGTATCTAGTCTTGGTGCTTGGATCCAATGGAAACTAAAGCTTTTGGTTTTGTCCAGTAACTCTGCTTTGTCCACTAAGGACAATGAGTGCAAGGCTTATTAGGCTCCAGCTACCTTCGTCCCTTTTGAATTTCTCAAATGTGCCAGGTTCATTCTTGACTCAGCTTTTGTATAAGTCCATACAGAAGGTTCATTCTTGACTCAGCTTTTGTATAAGCCCATACAGAATGCCTGAAAAGCATCCCTTCCTTTTTGTCCTGGCCAACTACTGTTTACTTATTTGGTCTCTGCTTGAATGTTACTTTTGCAGGGAAGCCTTTGGTGATCCTTAGACTAGCCCAATTCCTCTGTGTTCCTCACAACACAGTTGTGATTCTTCTGATGTGTATTTATCTGTTCAATGTCTATCTCTCCCACTAAACTGTAAGCTTCCTATGATGGCTGGTTTGATGGGTCAATTTGGCTAGACAATAGTCCTTGGTTATTGAGGACTAATCTAGGTGTTGTCCTGAAGGGACTATGTGGATATGGTTAACATCTACAATCAGTTTTAAGTAAAGGAGATGGCCCTCAGTGTGAGTGGGCCTCATATAATCAGTTTACAGGCTTTAACAGCAAAACTGAGATTTTCATGAAAAAGAAGAAATTTTACCTCAAGACTGTAATAGGTAAATAGATTGTGAGTGGACATAGAAATCACCCTGCTCCTGCCCAGGAGTTTCTAAACTGCCAACCTACCCTACAGATTTAGGTTTGTCTGCCCCCAGAAATCATGTGAGCCAATTCCTTACCATTTTCTCTCTAAGGCAAGGATGGAGCGGATAGATAGATTTAAGGCAGGGCAAGAAGATGATTAGGGGGACTCGGTATGATGCAAATCCAAATTTTCATATTAGTTTCAATCAGAAGTCCTTAGCATTTGAAGGTCACTTGTGGATTTAATTCATGGAAAATGGCTTCCTCTTGCAAGGCATGCCAGCTTAAAAGAGTGGCAGGGCTGAGATGGGATTCAGGTTCATATCAATTTCTCTTTTAATGCTTTTTTTCTATGTCCACCCCCTCCTTTTTTTTTTTTTTTTTTAGATTTCATTTAATTTTCTTGATCATGCTACAGAATTGTGTAACATTTTCCTATTAGACAAGGAACATCTGCCTATAGTTACAGGCACTGTCAGAAAGGCCTTTGAGATTAACATATGCCCAAAGCAAATTTACTAGTTTTGCATAAGTTAAAAATCATACATTAGTAAGAAAAATTAAGCTAAAAAGTGACATAGTATTGGGTCAGGTCTTATCAATCATGAGAATTAATGCTATTATTCTCAAACTGCTACAGAAAGGAAGAAAAAGTTATTTGAATACAAATGAAAAATTTAAATTATTTAACAGGCTTTCAGTTTGACTCTGAGAGGACCACAGTTTTTTTGACAACGCCCCAGAAGGGAGAACAGCTCTAACACTCAAATTCTTGGCTTTGTGTAATGATGAATCCATGATGACTTGGGCTGTCACCATCCACCTATGCTGCAGAAATAAGCTATTTAGCCAAAATAAGAATTAGTATAATTTATGGCTTTGTTTTTACAACTGGGACAAGGAAAGAATTGATCAAGTAGCAATCTATCAGTCTTGCTCAAGGCCTTGCTGTTTTTCCCCCTTAAATTAAAATGAAAACCATGAAGAATATTGATTGAAAATCTTCCAGATTCTATTTAATTCCCAACCCCATCTCAGAAACTGTGATCACTTTTAAAGGTAAAATTGATGGCTTATTAGATGTTTTTTGTGGGGCTATTTCATTTCTTACTTGCCGTCATTATCTCTGCTTGAACATCCAGGTAAATTATATTGGTTGGACTGTTCGTACAGTCCACTTGGGCCATGTTGGAAATAAACAAGTATTTATTGAATACCCTCTGGGGACCTACCACTGGCATACATCCTTTGCAGGGCACACGGAAGAGACAAACACAATTCCTGCCTTCATATACTTGCACTCTAACGGTATGGACATGTCTCCATTTAAAAATTAAAACCACGAAAGGAAAAATGACTGCAGAGTCTGAAGATTTGGGACCTAGTGTTGACTTTTTCTCTAAGCAGCCATGTGGCATTGATTAAGCCACTGGGCCAGGTTGAACCTTGGTTTACTCAGATAATTTCTATGACTCCTAGGTTAAGCACATGACCTTAAGGAAGTGTTTTAAGAGCCAACACGGAAAGACTGCTGTAGCAAACAAGGTTGTCTAGCTTGGGAAAAGTTGGCCAAACACAATTACATAAATGTTTATTGAGCACCTACTGTGTGCAGGGTGCTGTATGTATCACTGATACAATATCAAGATATATGAAATCCATACCAGTTCTGTCCTCAAGGAGATCACAGAATAGTACTACAGATGTGTAAGAGTCTGAGAGTCGGGACTAAGGGTTTGACCTCTGGAGTATATTTGAATCTACTTTGACATTAACTAGCTGTGAATAGATAATGCAGTTAATTATCTCCTTAGAAAAGTGTAAGAAAGTTCCTCCCTCATAGACTCATTGAAATAAATAATTTAACTGATTTAATGGACCAATATTTATTGATTGCCTACTCTACATCAAAGACTGTAATAGAGCTTGGTATATCTTGGTGAACAAAACAAAGATATCTGTCCTCATTTGGCTCAGCTTCTGGGGGGAGGAGACTGAAACTAAATGAGAGATGTAATAAGGAAGTAGGTTGTATAATATGTGACAAGTTGATAAATGGTATGGGAGGAAAAGGAGAGTAGAACAGGATAGAAGGAATCTGGGAATAGGGACTAGGGAGGGGGCTACAGTATTAAATATGATAGGCTTCATGGAGGTTTGAGGAAATGAGGTGAGAAAGGTTGCCAGCATATAGTTTAGGATCAGTTCAGGGACAGAACGCAGCCAAGGCAGTGCTCCGAGGCAGGAGCAAGTGTGACATGTTGAAGGAAGAGCAAAAAGGCCAGTGTGACTGGAGCAGAGTAAGTCTTGGGAATAGTTTTAGGAAGTGAGGTCAGATAGGCAATGAGAGGGAAAGATCAGTTTGTGTCGGACCTTTTAGCCATTGTAGGAATTTGGGATTTTTTTGTGAGGATAAGGGGGTGGGGGCGTTATAGAGTTTTATTAAGGAGTGACATAATCTGACTTAGGTTGAAAGTACAATCGTAAAAGTACGGGAGGATCAGGAGTGTGGGCAACTATAAAAAAGGGAGAAGGATCAGGAGGCTATTTCAGTCTTTCAGTCAAGGGAAAGGAGGTGGTAGGAAAGGGTTAGATTCTGGATTTATTTTAACAGAAGAGTCAACAAAATTTTCTGATGGCTTATAGGTGGGTTATGAGAGAAGACGCAAGTCAAGGAGAGCCCCATAGCTTTATGCTGAATAAATGAAATTTATAAAGCAGAGAAAGCATGTGAAAGCATTGAAAGCACTTAGCACATTCTTTGGTGCACAGTAGGCACTCAATTAAGAAATTTAGGTAAATGATGTTTGGAAACAACTTGCCAGTCTGCCTGTTTTTGTCTTTGAGATGTTACTTTATATACCTCTTACATCCTACACCTTCCCTGACTTCCTCTGGGTGATGTGCCTCTTTTATCTTACCCCATAAGCCTTTCCAACTCCTCCACATAGGCTGATTTTACATTAAAGTTTATGAAAACACCTTCAGAAAACAAATGGTGGTAGGAAGATTGAAAGAGTCCTCCCATTTGTTCTGAGATCAGAAAACACTTCCATGAAGGAGGCAGCATTGGAGATGAGACTTGCAAGAATGGCTGGGATATGAGGCCACAGTCAAGGGAATAAAATGAACAGCATCAGTTTTCATGCTCCCTGGACTGACAAGGCAATGCAGGTGTCCACTTCACGTTTCAGGTTGCCATTCATGGCAAGCAATGAAGAAAACCAACTAACTCCTCACTTGAGATTTCTGTTCCATATCCTCTTGTCTGGCTAAAGAAGGTCACTTGATCGTGAGGGAGGGAGCACTGGCATGCTTCCATCCCGTGAATGTACTCTCTCTGCCTGTTGCCTATGTTGTAAGAAAAAATTAATGACCCTGCTTATAGGTTTTTTTCTGTGTATGTGAGTGAGGTGATGATGGTACTAAAATATAAAATATGTTGTGTTTTTCCATTATTTCCTTACTGACTTTTCTAGATTTTCCATACTGCTCTGAGGCAAGGTATGGGAATAAGAAGAAACTGGGATTAGTATCTGCACATCACAAGAAGATAATCAAATTCTAAGATAAGAATGTTGCATAGAGTTAGCTAATATTAATGTGTGTACATATGGCTTATCCTCTCCCTGGACATCTCATTACATATTATGAGATATATACCGTGTATACAGTAGCTATATTCCACACAAAACTCTATTAATGGGCAGACCCAATAAAGGCATACATCTTTATTAATTTATGATGCAACACTATAAATATGGTACCATTAAAGTAAGAAAATAAAATGCAGATGTATGCATTTATTCACAAAATATGCAGAACCAATTAAAATATAACCTCTTTTTAATCTATTCCTATTAAAGGATTTTTTCTTACCTGGAGTAGATTAGGTTTTTATAAAATGTAAGTTCAAAAATTTCAGTAAAAGAGGTTCTCGTTTTCTGATAGCTCACTTGCAGCAAGCAAAGATATTCTTCCTTGCAACAATGAAGAGTTTCAAACTGTGTTCAGATTAAGGTTATTCTTTCTTGCAAATTATTTATTCTGTGTTCAATATGCATGAATGTCTCTGATGTGATTGAGGTTGTAAAAATGAATTTTGGATATTGCTTTGAAGATTTTTATGATAGAAAAGTACTTTTTTTAAAAAGTGTGAATGTAATCAAGGTACTTCAAGGTGGCCTGTTGGGAGCCTTCTTATAAGTAAATGAAGCACAGTGACATTCATTTCAGGGTGGGTGACCTTAAGAAGTACAGAGAATCAATTGGCATCAGTAGGTTTTGTCCACCATTTTCAGAGTGTATCTAGATATAGGAATGAAAGTCTTCAGCTCCTAGGAGGGAAAATTTAATAGTAAGTCAGGAGTCTCATTTTGTAGGAAACTGAGATCCCAAGCAATCTATTAGAGCAGGGACCAAGAGTGCATACGGGGTCAGAGCTCAGGCATATATAAGGCATATGATGGAGGTGGCCTGGCATGAAAGGTTATGTATCTTGGAGATCAGGAATGGTAGACTGAAGGAGTCCTGGAAGTCTCTATCTAAGGTCTAGGAATTGGGTATGATGGATCTGCAGGTTGTCTCAACAATGCTAGAGAAGGAAGGATTAATGAGGAACAATTATGCTATAAGCTCCAGGAATATAAAGCCTAATACTCTCCTAGGCTGCTGGTAGGAATGCAAATTGATATAATCATTCTAGGGGGAATTTCACCCTGTAGTATGTATTAAAAGATAAAAAATGTACCTACCTTCCACCTCAAATGTTTAATTCTGGGAGTTTTCTTATGAGTAAATCATGCAAGTACATACAGATAAAATGTTCAAAGATATTCACTGGTGTTTATAATAGGAAATAACCAATTAAAAGAAAAGCAAGGAGGAGAGAATAAAGGAAGCAATCTAAATGAATTATAGGATTTTGGTAAAGTAACTTATATTTTCCTTTGCTTGAAAAGAGCTTGACTGACCTCAAAGAACTTGATTGATCTCTGCTCTTCTCACTCATCAGTCTGCCTACCTCTTTCCTTTTTACCTTTCAAATAGTTGCAATATTATTTATGCTGAAAACCTTTTCAAGCCTGGGTGAAGTGTCTTTTACATGCATTCCCACAACTTTCTAATTCCTCCTCCATGTTGATTCTTGTCTTATTATATACTAAATTCCTCGTCTATTTTCCTAATATTCAAAAACTAGGGTGATGTTAAAACATTTTCAAATGAATATAAGTAGAGCAATTCTACCAACAAAGACTAGTTCATGATAAATATCAAAGGAAGTTTTTTGTACCAAAGAGCAATGGTACTATATGGAAACACAAATAAGAACATAAAAAAATGCCACTAGCAATGGTAAATATGTGGATGTATGAGCCTGTCTTTTTTCTTCTCTTAACTTATAGAAGAGCCACTTTATTATTCAGAGCAAATTAATAATAATAGACTTTGGAAATTATAGCATACATAGAAGTAAAACCTATGACAATGGACCAAGAAAAGGAGGTGAATAAGAGAAAGTACACTTGGCAAGAATCTTACATTACACATAAAGTAGCATAACATTACTTTTGAGACATTACTCTATGACAGATCTGATAAATTAAGGATGTGTATTATAATCCCTAAAGCAATAATAAACTGAAGTCCTAATAAAAAAATAAGACACAAGACTAAAAAGCTAATAGTGGTGTTAAAAAGAAATACTTAGGTAAGAAGGACTAATTTACCCAAATAAACATAGCATAGGAAAATAAAATGAGCAAAGAGCAGATGGGAGAAATAGGTAACTAATAGCAAGATGACAGCTTAAAATATTCAAGCATATCAATAATTACATTAGGTGTCAATGGAGTAAACACTCCAATTAATTGGAAGAGATTGACAATTGGGAATTAAAAGCGAAATCTAATTGCATACTATTACAAGAGATGCATTTTAAACATGAAGAACAGATTGGCTAAAAGTAAAAGAATAGGAAAAGGTAATGCCATGAAAATACTACACAAAAGATACTCAGAACGATTATATCGATATCAGACAAAATAGATGTCAGGATATCGAGTATTGCAATGGATACAGAGATTTTAAAACGATTAGAGTGTCAATTCATCATGAGGATATAATAATTCTAAAAGTGTGTGTGTACCTTTTAATTTAAATGATTATTTGACCATTCTTGTGGGACAAATATTTATAAAAATGTTATAGAGATCCTGTAAACATTTGTAAAGCTGATGTTGCCATTGTGCCAGAATGTATCGACTGCCAGTGTACCATTTTTTAAATGTTTATTTATTTATTTTGAGAGAGAGAGAGAGAGAGAGTGCACACTAGTGGGAGAAGGGCAGAGAAAGGGAGAGAGAATCCCATGCAGGCTCCATGCTGTCAGTGCAGAGCCTCATGCAGGGCTCAATCTTATGAACAGTGAGATCATGACCTGATCTGAAATCAAGAGTCAGATGCTTAAGTGACCAAGCCACCCAAGTTCCCTGCCATTGTGTCAGTATTAAAAAGTGTTCTACCTTGTATCTTTAATGAATTTTTATAACCACTTATACGGAACCCATTTGAGCATCCTGTAAATGCTATAGCTTCATTAAACTGTTGCTAATCATATACTTCCAATGTGTTCAGACTGAACAACAACCAGAGAATAAAAACACCACAGTACATCTGGTTATGTTTTTAAGCAATGAAAAAAGTATGTATGCACCTAAAAAGAGCTTAAAATAGACATATCCACAGTTATAATTTGTGATTTTAACATTCCTCTCACTAATTGATAAAACAATCAGACAAAAAATTTAGTAAGAATAGAAAAGAAACAATTCTATCAACTATTTTAACCTTATTTATATATGTGGAACACTGCTCCCCCAAATTGCAGAAAAAATTATTTTCAAGGGCATATGGAATATTTATAAAGATAGATCATATGCTGGGCTATAAAAAAGTCTAAGAAAATTTCAAAAAACTTATATTTTCTGATAAAAATTAGAAATTAATAAAGTAGATATCTAGAAAATTCTCAACTACTTGGAACTTAAGCAACATACTCCTAAGTAAACTATGTATCAGAAGAAATCACAGGAATATGTAGAAAACATTTCAAACTGAGTGCTAAAGAAAACACTATCAATATATGTGACTATAGCTGTAGCATTGTTAAAATTTTAAATGCTTATATAAGAAAAAAAAAAAAGTTAGAAATTAGCCCACTCTGAGAAATTAGAAAAAATGAGCAAATTAAACCCAAAATAAATTGAAAGGAGGAAAAATATGACTAGAGATCAATGAAATGAATAAAAATGAAGATAATTAATAAAATTCAAAGTAATTTCTTTGAAAAGTATAATAAAATTAAAAAATCTTTAGGTGAACTGATCAAGATATAAAAGAGAAATATTTATCAATATCAATAATGATGGGTATCACTATAAATCCTTACAGGGGTTTAAAGGATAATAGAGGAATAATATGAATAATATAAATAACACTCTGACACTAAATTTGGTTATTTAAGTTAAATTAACCAATTCCTTGAGCGAACATATTTTAATAGACACAAGGATAAAAAAAATAGAAAATCTGAATAGCCCTATATTTGTTAAATAAATTGAATTCACAATTTAAAAGCCTTCTCAGAAGGAAAATACCATATCCAGATAGCTATATTGGTGAATTTAACCAAACATATAAGGAGGAAAAAATATTAATATTCCATAGACTCTTTCAGAAAATAATAAAGCAATACCAACCTGACCATACTTCATAAGAATGTTTATTATTGGTGGCTCAGTTGGTTAAGCGACTGACTCTGGGGTGCCTGGGTGGCTCAGTTGGTTGAGCATCTGACTTCAGCTCAGGTCATGATCTCACGGTCCATGGGTTCGAGCCCCGTGTCAGGCTCTGTGCTGACAGCTCAGAGCCTGGAGCCTGCTTTGGATTCTGTGTCTCCCTCTCTCTCTGCCCCTCCCCCGTTTGTGCTCTGTCTCTCTCTGTCTCAAAAATAAATAAACATTAAAAAAAAATAAAAAAAAATAAAGCAACTGACTCTTGATTTCAGCTCAGATCATGATCTCTCTGTTTGTGAGATCAAGACTTGGGCTGGGCTCAAAGTTGATAGCATGGAGTCTGCTTGGTATTCTCTCTTACCCTTTCTCTCTGCCCCTCCCCTGCTCTCTCTCTCTCTCAAAATAAATAAGTAAACTTAAAAAAAGAATGTTTATGTCCATGAAGTACCAACATTCCTCATGAAAGTATATAGACAGAATATTAGCAAATGATTTCAGCAATATGTAAAAAGCATAATACAGCATGACCATGTGGAACCTATTCCAGGAATATAAGATTGTTTCAATATCCAAAAATTAATTAAAGTAATTTAATTGAATAACAGAATAGAGGCTAAAAATCATGTAATCGTTTTAGTAGATGTAGGAAAACATTTGAAAAAGTTCAACACACATTCATAATAGCAAGCTGTCAGTGAACTAGGAATTAGGGAGAACTTCCTCAATCTGATAAAGGATGTCTTCAAAAAAATCTCAGCTGACGTGATACTTAACAGCGAAACCAGAAATCCCTTGGTCCTATATTTTAGAATGAGGCAAGGACATCTCACTAGTTCTATTGGATATTGTACTTCAAGTCCTAGCCAATGTAAGGAAGGAAATGACCACAAATGCATACAGATTAGAAAAAGAAAAATGAAATTGTCTTCATCTTCAACAGACATAATTTTCTAAGTAGAAAATCCCAAGGAGTCTACAAATAAACCACACACACACACAAATAGTAAGTGGGTTCAGTAATGTGCCAGTACATAGAAATTAATTGTATTTCTATTTATGACCAATGAATAATTGGAAAATAAAATTTAAAATACCATTTTCAATAATATGAGAATATAAACTATTTATAAATAAATGTAATGAGTAGATGTGAAAGACTTGTAAACTGAAAACTCGAAGATAATTCTGAGCAGACAATGAAAACCTAAAAAAGGGAAGAGACACATCATGCTATGAGATTGGAAGATTCAGTGTTAAGATATCATTATCCCTAAAATGTTCTATAAATTCAATGCAACCTCAATCAAACTCTTTGCAAGCTTTTTGATAGAAATTGACAAAGTGATTCTAAGAAATTATATGGAAGTGCAAAGGACCTAGAATTACCATGACAATTTTGAAACAGAATGAAATTGGATGCCTTACACTACCTAATCTCCAGACTTACAAAGCTACAGTAATCTACAAAGTGTAGTTCTGGCATAGGTGTAGACAAAAAGATCAATAAATAATAGAGACTAGAAATAGACTCATGCATACAGATCACTTGATTTACTACGAAGGTGCCAAAGCAGTTCAATGGGGAAAGAAAGTCTGTTTACCAAACAGTGCTGTGACAATTGGATATCCACATGAAGGAAAATGAACGCGGACTCCTACCACACGTCTTACACAAAAATGAACTCAATTTGAGTCACATACATAAACATAAAAGCTAGAGCCTTTAAGGTCCTAGGGAAAAAAAACAGAGGAATGTATTTGTGACCTTGGAGTAGCCAAATAATGTTTAGACAGGAAAATTGAAATTAGTAAGTTTCTGCTAAATGACAAATTGAAATTTATGAAAATTTAAAACTTCCATTTATAAAAATGCACTCTTAAGAAAATGAATATGCAAGTCACTGAGAGAAAAATGTTTGCAATACATATATCAAAGGACTTACATCCGGACCATAAAGTTCTTATGAACAACCCAATTAAAAAATACAGAACACACTTGAACAGATTCTTCATAAAGGAAGAAATACAAATGGCAAATAAATCTATTAAAATGTGGTCAACATTGTAATTATCGAGGAAATGCAAATTAAAACTGCAGTGACCTATCACCATACTCCCACTAAAATGGCTATAATTTGGCTGAGAATAGCAAATGTTCATGAGTATATGGAGCAACCGGAACTTACAAACGTTGTTAGTGAAACTGTAAAATAATGCAACCATCTTAGGAAATGGTTTGTAAGTTTCTTCCAAGCTTAAGCATTTACCTACTCTATTGTCCCAGCAATTTAGCTGAGACAAACCAAAGTTTATGTCAACGGAAAGACTTGTACAAAAATATAGCAGCTTTCAACTTAATAGTCAAGAAGTGGAAACGGCTCAAGTATCCGTCAACAGGCGAGTGGATCAGCAAGTTGTGGCATATTCACACAGTTCAGCAATAAAACTGAATACACTACCGATATGCTCAGTAACCTGGAGTATCTCAAAAACATTATGCTGAGTGACAGGAGCCCGACACAAATGTGCGCTTACTGTATAATGCCATTTATGAGAAGGTTTAGAACAGGCACAGCTGGTGTATTGCAGTAAGAACCAGAATAAGGGTATCCTCTAGAGGGGGAGGATTTACTCTGACGGGACACATGGGAATTTGCCATAAGTAAGAAATATTCTATATCTGAATACCAATGTGAGTTACATGGTTGCAGTTTGTCAAAACTCAGAACCATTCGCCCAATGTTTTTCCATTTTACTAAATGGAAATTACATTTCAACTTTTTTTTACAAAAGAATTTAATTATATAGTTCTGTTAGTGACATATTATTAAGCAAAACTTGTAAAATTTATAAATTTAAAATAATCCCTTTATGTAGACAAGTATTTTATTGGTCAGGATTTATGATTAAAAAAACAAACAATTTATTTAAAAATATTTAGTATATATACACAATGGAATACTACTTGGCAATGAAAAAGAATGAAATATGGCCTTTTGTAGCAATGTGGTTGGAACTGGAGAGTGTTATGCTAAGCGAAATAAGTCATAGAGAGAAAGACAGATACCATATGTTTTCACTCTCATGTGGATCCTGAGCAACTTAACAGAAGACCATGGGGGAGGGGAAGGAGGAAAAAAAAAAGTTAGGGAGGGAGCCAAACCATAAGAAACTCTTAAAAACTGAGAATAAACTGAGGGTTGATGGGGGGTGGGAGGGAGAGGAGGGTGGATGATGGGTATTGAGGAGGGCACCTGTTGGGATGAGCACTGGGTGTTATATGGAAACCAACTTGACAATAAATTTCATATTAAAAAAATAAAAATAAAAATAAAAAATAAAAATATTTAGTCTCATGCCAGCTCTTGGGGAAGGTCAGGGACTGAGGCTTGCATGCCACACAGTCAAGAACGAAAAAGAGAAGCACCGAGCCACACACGGGACGGTTCTAGGTGAAATTCCACTGCCGGGGCCACCTGCTGCCTGGCACATCCGAGGGCAGGGTAGAACCTGCATATAGGCAGCCAGATGTCTCCCCCACTATAGATTCCAGGAGATTTGGTTTTCCTGTGTGAAGCTGCCATCTCACACTGTTCACTTCCCTCTTGCAAGATGTATGTAGTGCAATCTGCTGAGTGAGACCCTCACGGCGAAAGACCTGGGAAATATCTGGTTTCTGAACAGGAAGATATGGTTCAGTCCCAAAGGGAATGGGAGTGGGTGATGATTGAGCTAATTGAGTTCAAATGCTTTGTACACATTCCTTTTTTCTGTGCAAAAATTTAAACAATAGGAGTAGCACATGAGTTCACATATAACATATGTAAAAACATTTGCTTTTACAAAAACAAAATTGGATTCACTGTATGTTATCCAAAGGGGAGATGCAAAGTCTTGCCAGTTATGACAACCACAACTCTGGGTGTTTTTTTCTTACCTTAGCTGAATGACAATCGCACCTTGGTATTTTATGACCTACGGACTAAGTAATATATCTAATCCACCAGTAGCATACTCCCAAACACAGCCAACAAGAAACTCAGTTCTGCGGTTTGTCATGGGCTGTTTGTATTTATAATTCTCTTCCTCTATCTACTGTGTATTTCATGTTTCATTTTTCTTCAAAAACACCTTGGCTGGTTTGGGTTTTTCACCTAGAGGAATAAACAAAGCTTGCTGCTCTGAGGTATTTGAGTCTTTGATGGACTTTCCTATATGGGTTGCTTTGGTCTTACATTAACATTTTATAATGGACTTGGAAACATTAGAAGGTAGTCAGAATGATCCCCAGTGATCTAGAATGCTCCTCTTTGCCCTTACTCTAGAGGAGCAATTTTCCATTGGTTATTATGGTTAATAACCCTGTCTATCCAGTAACCTAAGGATCCCAAAATGGCCATATGGCAGTTTTAACTTTAAGTGCAGTGGAAGAATTGCTCTCTTGGGCACTCAGACCTATAATTAGCAGAGCTTGAAGTCCTAGAGACCATTAAAAAATTTTTTTGTAAGTAGGTCAATAAGTGAAACAGTGCAAGGTGCTATGCTTCCCTCCCCTGTTTTGACTATGAGAGAAACAGCATGGTGTGTTGATTGCTTGTTCAAAGCATACTTGTATCCTCAGATTCTCAAAGTGACATTTCCAAGATGGTATTTCTCTAAGTCTTCCATAGGCCACTGCATCATTCTTTAAGGTTTACTCTTTCTTAGTGAATCCAAAGCTAATAGAAGTGTGACTAAGGAAAAACCAATCTACATTCCCTATGCTCTCAGTCTACTACTGGGTAGCAGGCTCATCATCCTAAGATGTGACAGTATGTCAAGTTTAGAAATTGACATTGCTGTTGACAAGAGTGAAACTTTGCTCTTTTAATGGCCAGGCCAGATGTAGTGAGGAGAAGTTCATGTTTTACACATAAACATTTTATGTTCTTGTCACCTTGGCCATTTTGTTTATGAATACTTTGAGCAACTACTCAACATTGCCATGGCTAGAAAAATGGGTTAAATGACCCCCATGGAAGAGACCATTTTTTAAACCATATCAGTAAGTCTCCTCTGTTCTCTTTCTCCTCCCCCACCACGGGGGTTCTGTGATAACCGTTTATATGGCCATGTGTACTCATACCCTGAACTTGTTAAGAGTGGTTTATCCATATATTCTTTCACAAGTCTTATTACCAAATGTTCAAGCTTGTTTTTTTTCTGATATTCTGCTGTCAGCCAATTCATTTAGCCATTATCCAGGAACTGGTGTACAGACTCATCTCAGCCCTTACTTCCTTCCCAAGGGACCATGTGATGTACTGCTTGTCGTTTTACCAACTAGGAGCACCTGGCTTCAACCAAATGAGGTGATGATATCATTCCACTCCCACCTCACCATATTATGCAGAATCTTCTGTAAGTCATTTTTTTCCCTTAGTCAGTCATTGGAATATTTTTATGAGGACAGAGATATAGATTGACCAATATGTGATAGCATGTTAGAAGTAAGCACATTGGTAGTGAGAGCGAATTCTGCAAATTACTTGCGCCTCCGAAGATCCCCTTGTATTTGGTCTTGTATATACAGCTTCACTAGATCATGGATGCTGCTGGGAATACCTGGCTATAGTTTCTTTCAGGGTGCACAGATATATACCCTTTCATGGTTAGGTGTTCAGTCTCTACAGAGATCCAGTAGCAAGCCAAGAACTACTTTTCAAAAGAATAGTAACTTGCCCAAAGTGGGGTGGGTCTGCTTCCAAACCTACCATGATTCTCTTTCTAAGCCTGGCAATTGGCTTCATGGAGCATCATTGTCAGCCACAGACATTTTAGGCACCATTGGATCTACCATGTAATAGGGGTAAAATGGCAGAGTGGCTTGAGTTGGAGTTCTCAAGTCGCTCTTGAACCTGGTAGCTGTATTGGTAATTCAGTAAGTGGGAACAGTACATCTACCCAAGATGTGTTATGTTTCCAAAATTGAAAGGCTACTAAATATTGCATTTTTTAGTGGTTAGAAAGTGTGAAATATAACAACTTTTCTTTCAATTTGGAGAGGGTGTGCTGTCATAATTTAGACCACTGTTTATGAACTAGGATATGGGAATTAGATGTAAATCTTAATCATCTCTTTAGCATACTAGAGTTTGGGTATTTTTTATTTGTTTGGGTTAGTTTCTTTGTTTGGGTCATACAAATGAACTAGAATCTTAGTGGGTTACCATATCTATTATTTCTAAGGATGAGACCATCTTGTGTACAACTTGAGGGGATACTATTCCCCTGATAAAATGCACTGTATCAGCCAAAGATCTCTTTGGGCCAAGCTATCATCTTTTCCATTCTAGTCCTGCTACAAATTATTGCAAACTGTGCCATCTTGTCTCTGGTGGCTAGGTGCCACCATGGGATCTCATCATTTTCACTGTAATAAGGGGGTCCATTCAGTGGCAGTGCCTCCTACCTTTATCCTTTACCTCCTCCTTTTATCCCAAGAACATTCATTTCTCCAGGAGGATGGTGTTCTACTGACCATTTACTTCTCAATGCAGTGAAGAGAATGTTCTCTCAGGACTCTTGGGGGATATAGGGAATGGGTAAGTGGCTTACTCATTATAGAGTCACTATACACATTCACTGTCATTAAGTCTATAACTTCTTTTTTACATTATTACAGAAGTCCTGATGTCTCAATTTCATTTAGTGCAGTCTATAGTTGAATACAGATTTTAGCCAAACAACAATCAACCAGAACCACCATTAGCTATTCCACTTGGCACAAAGGACACAGAATTTGGGGCAAAAATACCCACATAAGTAAATTCAGCCCAATCTAAATTCCCAACTCTACCTTCCTTAGAATCTAGCCCTACATAATCCTCCAGGCTTTTGTGCCACATATTGGCAAAACCTTGCAATTTTTTTGGTGTGCAACCTTTCTCCTCTCAAGCCTGACCTTAGTCTTCCACTCCCTACTCCTGGGAATGCTGGAACCTGCTTCTAGTTTTAGACTACGAGGCCATGAGAGTTGGTAGATTTGAGACAGGAATTAATTACAGGAATCAGCTTCATTGGGGGGGGGGGGGTGGGCGGAGAGGAGATGCTTCTGCTGGCAAAGGAGGTTTAGCAGAATTTGGAGGTTTAAGATATCCAAATCATTGTAGATGTTTTCAGAGTCTCATTCTCTCCCAGTCAATACCCCAGTTCTTGTGTAAGAGACCTAGACAAGGCTAAGAATTTAACCTACATGGCATTTCAGTAACCTGCTGATCAAATTTTTGGTCTGATGATAGGCTTTATCATCCCAGCAGTGGGAAGAGGTAATATATATTAGGATAGTTATAAAAACTCCTTGGTTCCTTGCCTGTGTCTTTAGTCAAGAATAAAAAACCATGAGTTTGTGATTTAATTTTCAAAGTTGTCCCATGCAATTAGAAGTAACCAACCTATTTCTCAGACTTCGTGATGATGTTTCTTGGCATCCCTTCTGCCAAAGCTTTATCCTCAATAGACACTGCTATCCAGGAAACCACAGAAAATTCCAACTTGCTGTTTTGCCACTTTTTGCAATGAGTGACTCGTGTTGCATTCTCTAATGACAATGAATAGTCAACTGCCTTCAAACTCAGGTCAATACCAGTTGAGATCTCCATTTCTTTGAGTGTCTATCACCTGCAACCACTTCTGTCAATAGTTATCCTATTTGTCAGGATATTTACCTAGAAATAATATATTTCACTCTTAGTTTAAGTAGATAGGATTTAAAAAAAGAAAAACTGGTGATGCTATTACAAATAGGTAGCTTCAGAGTTGTTTTTCTGTGGAGGTGGCACTGGAGAACATAGGGAACAAAATGCAGATGAGTCATTACCAGAAAAAAAAAACACAGCAAGGAAACATCCATGACACAACAGACTGTCTCAGCAGGAATCTCACTGCTGCCAGTGACCTTAACTCTACACCTGTACTGTCATGGGCTAGACGCTAGAACCTCCGGTTTTGCTGACCCCAAAGTATCAAGTACTTCTTGCCATTATATTTGAAAGAAAACCTAGTCTCTCCTCCCGTCAACAGTACCTCACTTTACTTTCTTTCACCTTTGAAATCTCATATGAAACCAAACCCACATGCAGAATCCAGGTTACTAGATTTCAGAAAGTTATACACGCCGAGTAAGTTACAAATATATTTTCATACAAAAGCTCTCCAAGGCACACATACAAATGTTCGTGACAATTAACTCTGGCTGTAATGGTGTCAAACATATAATCTCTTTTGCCTATTTATATCTCTTAATTCTCAATAGTAAACATTTTCCTTATGAAATAAGAAAAATTGATTTTAAAAAACTTAACGAAAAACAAAAAGGAAAGTGATATCTTTTATTTTTCAAGCACCACGACCGTCAGATTAGCAGGTATTTACAACAACACACTGAATTCACTCCTTTAGAGCCAGAGGATCCACATGTCATTGCTGTAGTTTATTTCCCCCCTAGAAGTTTATTGCTAAATTGATTCAACAAACAGTAAGACATTGCTAAAAATGATTATTATTGTTCTAGATTATCATTGTTCTAGATTATTATTGTCTAAGAATGAGACACGCATTTCCTACGGGGATATGTTGTCTGGACACAAGGGTAGATAACACAAAGAACTGTAATAAGAGTTATCAGTGCAAAAATTGGCCAGTATACATGGGGCTCATACAATATGCACACATGGGTTTGCAACAGAAATAGGACCCTTTCTACTAAAAAGAAAAAATGAGGCATTAGGACAGACATCAAAGAGGTTGTTGATTATTTTGACCTTAATCTTGAAAAGTAAATAGATATTTAATGTGTGGACAGGAGGCTGATGGAAGAACATGAGTAATACATAGAACAAATACCATGTCGCCCTCTCTGGGAAACACTTACTTTAGCATCTCGCATCACTTTATGATTCTGCTCCTTGGCCCTTTGCAGAAAGTAACAGATTTATAATCATCATAATTAATTCTCAATCAGAGAATTACACTGAGTCATCTTGAGGCAGAAGTGTGAGATATGGAAAATCCTCGCGATCATGCTACCAATAATTAAAAAGACAGCAAAACAGTAAATCTAAGAGCTTTCAGTCCGAAGCAAAGCACACCTGGTTTAGATTCTGGTTCCATCAGGTACTATCTCATCTTGGGAAAGTAATTTCATTCCTCTGAGCCTCAGTTTCCCATACTTATAAAGTGAATATCTAAATAGTACCTACTTCTTAGGGTTGAGGAGATAAATAAGATAATGTCTATGAAGTACATACTGTTCAGTTCCTGACCTGTAATAAGTACTCAATACATATTAGCTAATACTATTAGCTTTATATGACTCGGTTTTCATTGTGTGGCTCCAAAAATCTAATCAGTCCTATGCTATCTATTTATTATCCTATGAAAATTTAATTAACACCAGACAGCACTTAAGATTAATTAAGAAAAGAGATTACTTGAGAAACACAAACACCCTCCAGGTAGACATGGGTTGTGTTTTTTAATTAATTAATTATTTTTTTCCTACTGGTATTGCTTGAACTGACAGATTCATTGTAATGTCACTTTCAGTGACATACATGGAGTAGATTATTTAGGGATGGGGTAATCAGAAAGTCATGTTGACTGGCTCTGAGAAACTACGGTACAGGCATCAGCTGTGCACGTGGTCTCAAGCTGAGGTAATTCAGCACCAACCCAATCATTTAAAAACTTATGTTGAACCCTCAACTCAGTAAGAAGAAAATGAGGCAGATAATTAGCAATTGGACACAAGTATTCAAAGTGCTGAGTTCTCTTTCCATTTTTTTTAACTGGGTGTGTCAGAGTCCTGTGCATTCAAGGCCATGGCTGTAGAAGAGATTGTTGACTAAACAGATGTTCTTACACGAGATTAGATCTAAAATTATCTCAAAGCATAAGAAAGAGAGGCAGTTTGGTTAAATTGGGAGAAAATGGATTGTCAAGTGTTTTCTATGCATTAGCAAAGAGGCAGTGTAGCACGGTGTGGTGAAACCAGAATGTCTGGTTTGTACTCCTTGCTCATTCATTTTTTACCTATGGGAACTTGAGCAAGCTTAATTTCTCTTTGCCTTAATTTTCTTTACCATAAAATAGGAGTAGTACCTCACAGGACTAAAGGAACTAGTACATGTAAAGTGCTTAGAATAGTATCTGGACCTAGTAAGATTTCAATAAACATTAGTTATCTTTATTTGCTATGTGATCTTGGCCTAATTTTTTCTCAAGTCTCTATTTTCTCCCATGTAAGATGGGGATAAAAGTAAAGCATAACTAAGGTTCTCCCTGAAAAGGAAATGAGAAAGGTGTATGTAAGTGTATAGGAAAACACACACACACACACACACACACACACACACAGGCACGCACATATTCACTCCTAACAAAAGTAACCATTGGTCCACTCTGCTCTCAGCAGAAATGCTGCAAAGAGCTCACACATCCTTTCCAAGGATGAGGGACACAGGTGCATGACCTTTCTAAAGAAAGAGCCAAGAGCTGGTGGTGGAGGCATTCTCTAATTTTAGTTTAAATATGTTAAGTTTAAGGATTAGCCATTATTCTGAAACAATGTGATTCCTCATTCTCTGAGACTCCATCTAAACAACTACCCTAAACTTCATTATCCAAATGTTAGGATGACATTGTCATTCTGAAAACCTTGCTTTATTTCATTAGTTTATTCTTGTCCTTTGAGAATTTTTTTAAATTCCCTTTATCTTATTTTTGGTTATAATCTCTTGCAAGACATTTCATAGAAAATTGTAAATGAATGTTACAGATGAAATGTGTCAGATGATTTTTAAATAAATAGAATTTTATTTCTTTCCAATATAACCTAAGCTCCATTAGACATGGGATTAGCATGACAGACCAGGAAAAGTGGAGAAAGCTGTGAGTTTCAGTTTCTGTCCCCCATCCCACATATATTCGTCACCTCCCCAGTTGCCCATGATTGGTGCATGGATTCCTCTACTTGTCATATTCAGCCCAGTTTTCTCCTAAACTAGTGCATGTATCTGTTCCTGTTTATTGTCTCCTCAAAACTTACCTGCCAAAGGTCTTCTCTCAATTCCTAGACTTTTCAAGCAGTTGGAACTCTTTTGATGGAATTAATGTACAAGAAGTTGATAATGTCTAAACATAATGTAAAAATAGTATGATAATGTGACATCCAGATGATGTTATTTTATTTATATTTTTTATTTTAGAGAGAGAGAGAGAGCATGAGTGGGGGAGTGGGGCAGAGGGAGAGAGGGGTTGGGGAGAGACAGAGAGATAGATGGAGAGAGAATGAAAATCTTAAGCAGGCTCCATGCTCAGCGTGGAGCCCAACGTGGAACTCAATCCCATGACCTTGGGATCATGACCTGAGCTGAAATCAAGAGTTGGAAGCCTAACTGACAGAGCCACCCAGGCACCCCTAGATGATGTTAGTTCTATTGTAATAGGAGAGAGGCAATGCCTTCAACATAACTCATTATTAATGATGGATGTTTTAGATTTAGGAAAATCGTTTTGGAGGAAAAGTTCATAGTGTTGTTCAAATCATGTAAACTCCTGAGAAAACTTTGCCCAGGGAAGTAGGATTACAGGGAATAGAAGAAGGAATCCAACCTCCTTGTGGCAGCCATGTTATGTAACACTTAACAGCAATGGAGTCCTTCTTTTTTTTTATTTTTTATTTTATTTATTTATTTATTATTTATTTATTTATATGTAATTTATTGTCAAATTGGTTTCCATACAACACCCAGTGCTCATCCCAACAGATGCCCTTCTCAATGCCCATTACCCACTTTCCCCTCCCTCCCACCCCCCATCAACCCTCAGTTTGTTCTCAGTATTTAAGAGTCTCTTATGATTTACCCCCTTCCCTCTCTGTAACTTTTTTTCCCCCTTCCCCTCCCCCCTGGTCTTCTGTTGAGTTTCTCAGGATCCACATATGAGTGAAAACATATTGGTATCTGTCTTTCTCTGCCTGACTTATTTCACTTAGCATAACACTCTCCAGTTCCATCCACATTGCTACAAATGGCCAGATTTCATTCTTTCTCATTGCCAAGTAGCATTCCATTGTATATATAAACCACATCTTTATCCATTTGTCAGTTGATGGACATTTTGGCTCTTTCCATAGTTTGGCTATTGTTGAAAGTGCTGCTATAAACATTGGGGTACAGGGGCGCCTGGGTGGCTCAGTCGGTTGGGCAGCCGACTTCGGCTCAGGTCATGATCTTGCAATGAGTGAGTTCGAGCCCCGCGTCGGGCTCTGTGCTGACAGCTGAGAGCCTGGAGCCTGTTTCGGATTCTGTGTCTCCCTCTCTCTGGCCCTCCCCCATTCGTGCTCTGTCTCTCTCTATCTCAAAAATAAATAAACATTAAAAAAAATTAAAACAAAAACAAAAACATTGGGGTACAAGTACCCCTATGCATCAGCACTCCTGTATCCCTTGGGTAAATTCCTAGCAGTGCTATTGCTGGGTCATAGGGTAGGTCTATTTTTAATTTTTTGAGGAACCTCCATATTGTTTGACAATGGAGTCCTTCTTAAGGGCCACACACTTAATGTGTGTGTTAGCTACATTAATTCTCATAACAACTCCGTAGAGTAGGTAGTGTAAGTAGTCTTATTTGTGAACAAAAAAACTGAGAGACTCTGTAAGTGAGGTTACCCTACTAGTTGTCCTGCAGACAAAATGCAAAACCAGGCTCTCTAACTCAGAAACCTTGTCCCTTTCCTCCTCTGTTTTATGGCCTCCCAGGAAATAGCTCATTCAATCCCCACAGAAGCCATGAACTATGTCAGTGCTATTAGTTTCACTTAATGGAAAGAGTATTTGCCCAAGGTCCCTCAGCAAGGAAGCAGAATTGGGATTTAAATTCAACCCCGCCTGTTCCCAAAGTCTGTGTTATTTCCACGATGCAAACTGCTTCTACCAGGCTTCCCTGTCCCTTTTGCATCTCCAATTTCTCTTGCAATGATTCCTTTACAGTTAAGTTGACACAGACTGTGTTTCAGGCAAAATGGCACTTGTACTATTTAGTCATTCATTTTTCTTATGACATCGGGCTATGGGTGGGGTCTAACAGCTTGAGGATATTTTCCAGAGTGCTTCTGACAAAACAAATAATTATGGCATCTTCTAGCATTTAGGTTGCCTAATGGCCAACTTAAAAAAATGAAAGATGACTTTACTCAGATACAGCAATGCCACTGATGCTCCTCTAAAGTGACCTAATATTTTGTAATTCCATGTGCCATTAAGGAACAATTAAAGCAATCACAGTAGGTTTCAATCCTCTAAACATTGCGGTGCCAAGTCACAGGTCTTGATTCCCATTTCATTTGTTTTTAGTGGCAAGGCAATCAGGGCATGGATCTTTCTTCTTTCTTTTTCTGTTCCTCATTACCTTTCATATCCCCTTGCCATTCAAAGGAAATAGTCTCCTGTGACAATTCTTCAGGAAAAAAAAAAAAAAAAAAAAGATTAGGGTGATACAAAGGTCTTAAGGGTGGAGGTGGTACAGAAAATAATGACGACAGAATAATCCAGAGACATTCTGATTTCCAGAATGGTGTTCTCTTCCTAAATCCCTCTTCTCAGCTCTTCAACCACGATTGACTGAATTAGCCTTTTATTACACTGAGGGAAAAGGCTTAAACAGAAAAATGGCTCTGGGAAAGGAAGGCTCATTGATGGGAGCATAAATGATGCCTTGTATCAGATTTTTTTTTTCTGAGAGCAAGTTTTTTTTAGGGGGAAAGAAGACGGGAGTTCAAAATTTTGAGTGTCTCTCTGCCCTACCAGCATTCAGATAAGCTACTGGATATTTAATCTTCAAGAAACTCCTGTGCACTAGGTATTTACCATCTGGATTTTACAGTTGATGGAATTAAAGAGGTTCAATGACTTGCCTACGGGTGTATAGTCAGAGAGGTTCAGAAGCAGTATTCAAGCCTTACTCCCAAAACTGGACTCTCTCTTTGGAGGTCATCACACTCACAGTTAACTTGTATTAACAAATACTTAATGATCAGGGCACGGCTTTTGATACCGGATATGAAAAGGGCTACGACATGAATGCTGCCCCCTGTTGGAAGAGATTGGAACATTTCTCCTCTGAGTCTTGTTCCCATTTGAAGGGATCCTATTAGGTTAATACTCTTGATCTCCCGCCCTGACAGACTCTCACTGTCCTTCTCCAGGGCAGAGGAGGGGCCTCCATGACTAGTGAGTTAGGGGAGTAAATATTGAGCCCAATTTATAGCCCTCTTCTGTTTTGGGAACTGCCTGCTGGCCGAAGGGATGTATCCTTCCTCATCTAGTGTCACCCATCTGGTAATTTTAGGCTTAAAAGCCCTGCCCTTGTGAATAGGGTTGGGTTTTCAGTTCTGCTTGTGAAGGGTGAGTAGGTTTACCTCTAGGGTGTAGGGCTTACTATTAGCAATCCCATAAAACCTCTCTATGCCCTGATGTTTTTCAATATCAACTTGAGCTCTGTTAAAGGCAATAATTCACACTTCCAGTCTCTGTCTGCCTGACTGTTGCCTTGTCTCTCAATTAGTTGCAAAACAAGTTACAACCCCAAACCCTCAGTGGATTCCATCTCACAGGAGGAACCAAATGTAGCCCATGATAACATTGCATCTGTCATTACCGTGTGCTAATTCTGTAGAATGAGCCTCACATACAGGGCTGACTTCTTGGACTTTGATAATGTAGTCTCTTAATTGAATAGCTGTGGTTTTTGAAATTCAAAAATGTTAACACACTTGTCTTTATCAACACAAAGGATTCTGATTAAGAGGAACATCGGATAACTCAACCTTATTTCTCAGGATCTAGGGAAACATATTATCCTCCTTTTAGCTAGGAGCTTTGGCATCTGGAAGACATTGTCTTTTTTGGTATCTCACCCTATAATCACACTTATCCACAAGATGCCAAGTGAAAGCAACAGAATCAGCCACGTTTATTGTAAATCAAGCAACACATCCAGATGATTAATTGACATTTTCCAATGTTCATCCTGCTGTTTCGCTGATTGGGTAGTGAGGTCATCTTTCCAAGAAGTATCTTCTTTAAGTAGTTACCCTGAACATCAAATATACAGAGAGTGGCAAATGTTGGCTATTATCTAAACATTTTCGCAGGTATGTTTTAGTAGACAGTGCAGGTTAGTACTCATTTTTTAATCTAATTATCTAGGTCATTCAGAAAATCTTAAAATTCTTTCTTAGGCTGAAATACTCAAATGACAGCAGTTGTATGGCTCTCACCTGAGTTCTTAATTCTGTGAATTTATTTGGCCATTGTCGGAAGGTGATTCTAAAAATAACCAAAGCTTCAAAAGAAAGGTGACTGAAATCATAGGTAGATACTTAGTTATATCAGAATCAAGCCATCTGTTCTTTTTTATCTGCTTGTTAAGTGGAGCTTTGAAGCTGTATCTGTTACTTCTTTTCAAAAGGCAGGCAGTAGAGGAAATACTTTTAATCAGAACTCAATCCTCATGTATTTTACTTAATGGGTTACCTAGGTAACTCACCAGTTCTCAGTGACCCTTAAAACTCACATTTTTATCTGGGAAGAGGAAAGCATTATTACAGTTGGAGGATTTATAAAGATGCTTTAATATCTCTGGCTAAAGAGAGTCTGCAGTAATTTTTGGTTTGGACATTAATATACCTTTACATTGTGAATCAATTATTCATACATTTATTGAGCACCTATTATGGTCTAATCACTATATTAGACATTGAAATTGAAAAACTTTAACATATTTTATTGCTCATTTCCTTGTGATTTAGAATTATGTATATATTATATAAAAACTACATACATGTATGTATGTGTATATATGTGTGTGTGTGTGTGTGTATACATACTGTATATATGCATACATACTGAGCCACATATTGCTTATAACTTTTGTTAAATGTATTGTTTAATCTTCTGTGTTTTATTTCCTATTCTCAATTCACAGACCCCAGGTTCATCTTCTTAAACACCAATTTTGCCAAGTCATTTCCATGATTAAAAACCAACACTGGCTCTTTTATAACTTGAAGGATCAAGTTATAATTATTCAGTCTGTCATTTAAAATGCTTCTGGTTCTAATCTATCTTTTATGCCACATTTTCCATAAGGACCCTAACAAAACCTTCCATTGTAGTCAAACCATTTTCCCCAAAATGTTTTTTGGTCATTCTCACCATGCCTTTTGCCAAAGGCATTATATTTTCTAGGAATGTCCTCCCATTGTCTTCTGCCTCTCTTAACTCCATCTTTCCTTCCAGGAAGAGAACACTTTATTTCTTTATACAACATGTCTCTGATTTTTCCTACCCAAAGTGATTTTTCCCGAACATGGATGCAAACACTTTGTCACTTACTATGTATGATACTCGTTTACACTGTTGTCTTTCTTTTTTTGTCTAGAGACTGTGGACCATATTGTAATGGGACTGATTCCCCTAACTCTATTTTAAAGCCACTCTTGCTATTTCATAGGCTAATGAAGTCTTACTTCATCTAAATTGCATTTGTCTGATAAGGAATATGGTCTTGTACATTCTTGCCTCTGTATATCACCAAGCACAGTACCTGGCAAAGAATAGGCTGTCAGTAAGTAATTTTCTTCAGTGTGACAGCAGGTACAGTAGAAACAGTACTGGATTGAAAACCAAGAGGCTTGGGTTCTTGCTTTGGCTCTGTTAGTTGTGTCATCTTGGGAAAGCCTCTTATATTTTTTTGGACCTGTTTCATCCACTGTATAATGAGAGACTTGATGCCTTAATTTTTAAGTCCCATTTCAGAGCTACCAGTATGTGGTTGGTTTGGTGATAAAATTCTTATTTTTCCCTCCACAAATACTGGAGTTAGTAGAATTTTGTATAGCTGCATGAAACTTGTAAGGGATTGATCTTTCTCATGGAGCAAGGGAAAAAAGGTAGTGAGGTGTTCCAGGGCTGGTTCAGATACCTCTTCTCTTTTTGCTCTATCATTTTAAGCATTTGGTTTTCTCCTTCTCAGTCACAAGATGGCTGCTGAGCTTCTAAGCTACTCATTCATGCTCTGTAGTCAAAAAGAAAGGGAAAGGGTGAAGGGCAAAATTTATGTCAACTGAGCATGTCCCCTTTTACTAGAAAAAAAGTAGTTTTCCTAGAAGCTCCAACTATAAGACTTTTACTCTCACCTTCCAATTAATTGTATGGTATGTGGTTACCCCTGAAGGAAGTCAAGGAAATGAAATTTTTAGGTAGGCATGGCCATCTCAGTAAAATTAATCTCAATCTTTCTCCTTTGCCTTTGCTTGCTCTCGGTCTCTCTCTCTCTCTCTCTCTCTCTCTCTCTCTGAGAAATGGAGGATAAATTAATAAGGTCTTTCATACTGTCACATAAATGTCTGTATCTTCGTATCTTTACATTTTGTTGATTAATTACTGTAATGAGACAATCTGCAAGCAAGTAAGAGCCAACAAAACATTTTGAGGAGAGGAGTTGAAGGACTTTGGACAATTTAGTTTTGGGTATATGCTGCAGTAAGTCTCTTGATCTTTGGATTTTCTTTTCTAGAAGGGTCTATTATATTTTTAAATTGTAACTTCATTGATATGTAATTTACGTGCAATAACCCACCTACATTTAACATGTGTAGTTTGAGTTTTGAAAGTTATATTATACTCATGAAACTACTACTAAAATCAAGACACCAATATTGACATCATCCCCCTCAAGTTCCTCCTGCCTCTTTGTAACCCATCCCATTCCCCACTCCTGCTTTGGACAACCACTAATCTGCTTTCTTTCACTGTATGTTCATTTGTATTTCTAGATTTTTGTATAAATGGAATCATTTGGGATCTACTCTTTTGTGTCTGGCTCCTTTCCTTTAGCATGATTATTTTGAGATTCATCCATGTTGTTGCATTTATTGAGTTCATTCCTCTGAATGACTGAATAATTTTCCACTATACGGATATTCCACATTTTTTTCATTTACTTGTTGATGGCCTTTTTGTTGTTTCTCATTTTTTACTATTATGAATAATGCTACTATGAACATTCATGCAGAAGGATTTGTAACAACATATATTTTGATGTGTTCTTGGATAAATAAACAGTATGTAAGAATTGTTTGCTAATGTAAGTCTGACTTCTAAGAATCTGCCAAATTATTTCCAAACTGTTTGTGCCATTTTATATTCCTATCAGTAATACATAAAAATTTGAGTTTCTTCACGTTTTTGGTGACACTTGGTATGTTCAGTCTAATTTTAGCCATTTTGATGGGATTAGAGTCATTGGATTTTGTTTGTCCATTTTGATCTGATTATGTCACTTAAATTTATTTCCAGTAGCCTATTTCTGTGATACTTAAGTTGATTATCTTTTTTTTGAAGTAGGCAAATCATGTTATCTGAAAATAATTATAATTTTGTTTCTTCCTCTTCAATTATATGATTTTAAAATTGTACATCTTAATGCAGTGTTGAAACCTCTATACTTATATTAATTGTATTAGAGGTAATGAATGTTCACTATTTGCTTATATGATATAACACTTAACTTATTCCCAATCGAATGGCAATTTATTTAGTGATTCAGCATTTGAGATAGGTACTTTTCATCATAATAAAAATTAAGTCTTTGAAAATTGTTGACAAAAGGTTTTTTTAATCATAGCTGCATGATGAATTAAAAAAAAATCTTTTTGGCATGTAATGATGTGATTTTATCTCAATTTGATTCAAATTCCTCAGATGAACTCTTTTTGAGTACATATTATTATAAATTGTCATTTGGTATTACTTCCTTTATAATTTTGCCATAAGTATTCATAAGTGATATTGATCTTTAACTGCCATGTTTTCATATCAGCATTGTACTCTCTACAGAAATCAATATAGAATTTTTCCACTGCATTCATGGTCTGAAATAATTTATATATCATTGATATATCATTCCTTGAATATTTGGAAACTCATCATATAACCTTACATATGCTTTTGGAAGAAAATCTCTAACTTTTGTCAATGTATTCCATAGTTATTCATCTTTTAAGGTTTCCTGCTTCATGAGTTTTTATTGTTTTTCACCATCTCCTGTTCCCTGTGACAAACACACAAAGTCATTCATTTCATTGTATAGTTAATTTCATTAGCATGGGGCATTATTTCTGTGCTTAACAATTAGGAAAAAGTCCCTGTATCAATGGTTTGGCTCGTTTCTCTTCCCTAGTTTCCTGCATTTTGCCTTTTGTTTTATTGGATTATTTGTTATTTACTCTTTATTAGATTTTCTTAGTTTTGTCAAAAAATATTGGATGTGTTTATTCCTTTAGTACTTTTGAGAGAGTGCAAGTGGGGGAGGGGCAGAGAGAAGAGGACAGAGGATCTGAAGCGGGTTCTGCACTGACAGCTGACAGCAGGGAGCCCAATATGGGCCTTGAACTCATGAACCGCGAGATCATGACCTGAGCCCAAGTCAGACGCTCAGTTGACTGAACCACCCAGGCGCCCCAGTACTTTTGCCCTTTAAAACAAATAAACTGGTTTGACTTCCTTTTCTCTACCTAACTGCAGGTAGTATCTGTTCTAGTCTCAAGTGTCCCTTTTTTTGTCCCCACTCGTAGGTGTTTGTGATTGGGGGAAGGAGCCCTTAGGAGGGTGAAGGGTCAGAGAAGATACTATGTCAGTCTTTCCAGTCTTGTCCCGCTTAGTTTCTGAAGCTTGATTCATCTGTTTTCTGCAGTAAGTCTTAGGTTTCCTGGTATCTTACTTACACCTAGCATTCATTCATTCACTCAACAGATATTTTTAAAGCCACTTTTAAAACTGCAGGCACTGTAGCACTGGTCATAAGCAAAACAAACAAATTTTCTGCCTTCACAAAGTTTATGGTTCAGTAAGAAAGAATAGTAATCATCAAGTGATAATAGTGAAGTGTAATGAAAGGTCACGTTGAGGAAATACAGAGTATTATAGGAAACCAAGAGAATGTAACCTAGATCAGACAGCACATGCTTTATTTCTGATTTTCGTTCTAATCATTTGTTACCCATAACCTCCAGGAAGAAGGCATCCACTGGCTTTTATGAGGCACTCTGAAACCATGCAAGATTAAGTCATGTTTCTCATCCTCGGGTTATTTTAAATTAAGCCACTTGGTTTGGGAGGAAGAACTGAATCAATAAAATCAATTAATCAGTATTATCTGTGCTTCAGGTCTAATGCTAACACATCCTTAAGCAGAAGTAAAACTGAATGTAACAGTAGTGAGATTATAATTGCAGTAACTAAAAATAGGAATAACAAACACTAAAACTGATTACATAGCCAGGGGGGGTTGTGTTCCAACATAATTTATGAGACTGTTAGTCTTCATATGGATAAAGCCAGCATGGCTGTGTTGGTAGAATGAGGGAGAAAACAAAGAACAACATATCCTCTTTCTACCCAGTATTACTGCAGCTACTGAACTATCAATACAGCATTTTCCATAAAGCATTTTTCATAAAGCAGCATTTTTCATAGAGCTAATGGTGGGAGCAGCACTCATTGATGGAGAGACCCACCTGTGATAAGTGAAATGTCTCAAATATGGCATCCAAAAAATAACGAAAGATGTTTCAGTAGGAAAACCGGGCTACAGAATGGAATATTTAGCATTGGTAGGGTTTACAGAATGCAAAGCTCTGTTCTTTCTTCTACATTCTGAACCTGCGGAGAAATAGACACAGTAGCCAGGTAAGATGTAAAGTGCAATATTTCCTTATTCTTGAGAAGTCACCTTTTGGATTTGGAGAAGTCAACTTTTGTGGGGGTCTCCTATAACCTCCTACAACTCTAGACTTTGAGACTCAACTGGGGATGAATGAGCGTGTACAAAAGCTCCTAAGTTAGACCACAGTGTTAGATCATGCTCCCTTGGGCATTCTTGAGTCTGAGAACAAAGGGTAAGGGCTCACTTCTCGATGACAACTTGTAAGAACGTGAATCCTGCCCCATGGAGAAGGATGAAAGAATGAATATCAGAAGCGCCTGTGCGGTCAGTTAAGTGTCTGACTCTTGATTTCAGCTCGGGTCATGATCTCACGGTTCATGAGTTCAAGTCCCACATTGGGGTCTGCAGTGACAGCGCAGAGCCTGCTTGGGAATCTCTCCCTCCTCTCTCTCTGCCCCTCCCTCTGCTCCCTCTCTCACTCTAAACAAACAAACAAACAAACAAACAAACTTTCAAAAAGAGAATGAATATCAGGGTCTCATTATCTCAGCAATTGAATAAATCCATCTCCTCTCATGAGAGGCACAAGTATGTGCATAGAAATGGCAAGAACTACTTCCCTCCAAAGCTTCTTTGAGAAGATGGAGGTGTGGGGAAATTTCTCATCGCATGAGTTGCTGCAGGAGAAGGAGAGACTGGTTCTCTTCAAGTGTATGTGAAAAAGTATAAACATAGACAATGAATGTGTAATTTCTGGGGAAAAGTCCTGAAATGGAAAGTCACCGACATTTTGAAGTCAGTATCTCAGTTGAATGAGTTTTTAATGTTCTAATTGTTCTCCAATGCTCATGTGTTTCACAATTGAGAGAAAGGCGATGCCATTTATTTTTAAATATGTTCATAGTGATGGATTATATTTTCAGTTTTTCTATAATAAAGTGGTTCCTGAAAGCCCTTTGCTTGGCAGACAGAAGAATATGAATTCCAAAAGGACAGGGATTTACAGTGAACAACAAATCAATGAATAGACAGTTATTTGATGCCTACCATATACCAGACCTTATTTTATGTGCTGCGAATACCCTGGTGAACAAGACCAAGTCCCATCCTTCTAAAAGTTTTTATTTTTAAAAAAAAATTTTGAGAGAGCGAAGCAGGGAGAGGGAGAGAGAGAATCCCAGGCAGGCTCTGTGCTGGCAGCACAGAGCCGGACGCGGGGCTTAAACTCACAAACCATGAGATCATGACCTGAGCCGAAATCAAGAGTCCAATGCTTAACTGACTGAGCAATCCAGGCATCCCTCTTCTAAAAGTTTTTAATTAGTATGGGGACAAACAGCAAAAATATGAGCAAACAAAATGCATTTCAGGGTACTGATAATTGTTAAGATGAAACTAAAATAGGATTAAGTGAATATCTGGAGGTGTGTTATTCTATGCAGAAGGAACTGAAGATATAAAGGCTTGATGTTCGGGATTGTAAGACCAAAGGACAGTAGGGGCAAGACCAACAGCACAAGTGATAAAGCAATATGGTGTCATGAGAATTCCAATGGCTTGGAAAACCCAGGTCCCATCTGAAGGAGCCGAGTGTCACAAAGAGGAGCCTAGTGCTGATGGATATTTGGAGATTTTTTTTTTTTTGTCCATGAGAAACTGAAAATCCATATTGTTGAGAGAAACCTTCCACTCTACAACCATTTTACAGTGTTTTGGACCAACAACAAATAAAAACACACAAATATATGTCCGAATTGAATCAGTGGGCTTCCAATTTCTACCTTTCCTCATAAACCGTAAAGTTTAAGGGAATTTACAGATCATAAAGTTCAACCTAAGCGGTAAATATATGAGAAAGCTGGGGCCCAGACAGTTTAAGTGATTTAACTATTGATGCACAGCTGAGACAGTTGTTCAAGCAGGTTTAAAATGTGCCTTTCAGAATTCTTTCTGTTACAAAGCATTGTCTGATACATGTCTTATTTTCTCTGATTTGAGCCATGAATTATATTCCAATGTATCATAATCTTGATTATTTTGTTTCCTTTCCATATACAGATATCTGGGAGGGGGCAAACCAAACACATCTCAATTACGTTTAATAATCATAATTATTACTGGCATAATGGGTTGGATATTTGATGTTGGGACAGCATTCAAAAGAGCCATAAAACAAACTGTTTAGGTGCGGGAGTATTGTATCACCTAAAAAGTAACTGAATCCATTTAAGGAGTCAAAACTAAGAAAGTCTACCACTTTGAGGTCAGACCCTTTAACATATGCTTTTACTAAGGGGAAGGCTACAAAGTAATGTCTTTAGGGTCAGAGTGGTTGGTTAGGGAGATTCTGAAATAGATACAATGTCACTTTTCCACTTTGTTGGCTGTTTCCATTCTCAGAGATGGCTTTTTATTATTGTATCTGATGGCAGAGGAAGCCGACATAATAGCTGGTGAACAGTATAGAGCATCAAGAAGGAGAGCTTACCCTAGGCAAAAAGTGCTCTGGGTTCCTTTGTAATCATTTTGCAATTGACTTTATTTATCACTGAGGCAAATGTTGGTTTCCCAGTAAATTCCATGTCTGTTTTGTTTTTTGTTGTGTCCCCACTCATCAAATGAGTGAAAGAATAAAAACACAGAATAGTACTTAGCTCCAGTGGCACAAGGGGGGGGGGGGGGCGTCTTATAAGTAGTTTAGCATCTGAATATCCTGGAGATAGAAAGACTTTGTAGTGAGCAGGACAGAGACATCAGTAGAACTGGAATGGAGGGTTTCTTTGGGACATCTGCGGGCCCATTTTGATTGGTCCTGTTAGGAAAAGTTGGGGAACAATGAGGCATATAATTCAGGAGGCATGGATACTAGTACTGGCTCTGTGGATGCCTAATGTTGGTTTAGGTCTTTATTATTCGGTATCTGTCTCTTATCTTTCAAATAGAGCCAACAACAGTATAAAATGTGATGCCAGACCAAAAGCTTTAATGATGGGCTAAACCAATTGCTAAACCAATGCCTATTTACTGAAGAATCTCAGTTAATATGAAGACTCATACATGGGATGATGCTTGGGAGTTGGTTCTTTTAATCAGTGACATATATGTATTTATTTTCATAGGATATATATATATGATATATATATCTATATGATATATAGATATAGATATATAAGATATGAATACATAAGATATATATATATCTCATACTAAATATATATATCAGACTAAATACATATACATATGTGTGTGTGTGTATATATATATACATATATACATATGTGTTATATATATATATATATATATATATATATATAGTGTGTGTGTGTGTGAATGTGAGTTCTTTCATATATATGTGTGTGTGTGTGTGTGAAACATATACATATACATATGTGTGTGTATGTGTGTGTGTATATATACATATATATACATATGTATACATATATATATATATATATATATATAGTGTGTGTGTGTGTGTGAATGTGAGTTCTTTCATATATATGTGTGTGTGTGTGTGTGAAACATATACATATACATATGTGTGTGTATGTGTGTATGTATATATACATATATATACATATGTATACATATATATATATATATATATATATAGTGTGTGTGTGTGTGAATGTGAGTTCTTTCATATATATGTGTGTGTGTGTGTGTGTGAAACATATACATATACATATGTGTGTGTATGTGTGTATATATATATATATAGTGTGTGTGTGTGAATGTGAGTTCTTTCATATGTGTGTGTGTGTGTGAAACATATACATATGTGTGTGTATGTATATATATATATATATATATATATATATATATATATATAGTGTGTGTGTGTGTGTGTGTGAATGTGAGTTCTTTCATATATGTGTGTGTGTGTGTGTGTGTGAGAAACACACACACACACAAATATATATATCAGACTAAATCAATACTGCTTTAGCGAGTAGAAAAGAAGGCTGACTGGTTACTATATGCATGGCCTCCCAACTGAGTCTAATCTTGGTGGAACTACCTTAGGTCAGTGTGATCTTGCTTGTTTGCTTGCTATGGCTCTCATGTATCTAAAATGGGTCCAGGACACTGATTTACAGTAACTAAGCTCTTAAGAGATTGGTGTAAAACTGGTTTGGCATTCACTGTTGGTTGGCTGACTCAATAGCCACCCTTCTCCCTAGCCACCCTTCCAGTAAGGATGGCCATTGTCACCATTCTAATAGATATGAGCAGAATCATCTAGCATAGGGTTTCCAGGAAGTTTTTGCTTTCTCAATTAACAGAGACAGATTCAACAGGCATCCCTACTGCCTTTCATTCCTTATCTTTCTTTCTTATTGCTTGTTTGGAATGAGGATATGACACTTGGAGGCATAGCAGCTGTCTTGTGACCATGATGTTGCCCATCTAAAAAGGTTTCTCCTGAAGACTTTCTCTTTGGCTTGAAGACGTCAGCCTTCTCTCTGTTGTTTCACATGAGCTTTTCTCTGTGTCTCTTCCTCATAAGAAGAAATCGATAATCCTATTAAATTAAGGCCCCACTCTTATGACTTCCTTTAACCTTAATTACCCCTTCAAAGGCTCTATCTTCAAATATAGCTAAATTGAGAGTTAGAGCTTAGATGTATGAATATTGGGGGGACATAAGTCAGTCTGAAACATCATCACAGACCAGTAATAACCTGTTCATGAACTGGCACCAGCAACCCTGAAGCCATACTTTGTAATCACTGTCCCAAGATGCAAGTGATTAATTCATCCGTCTTAGACTGGTACTTCCAGAATTCTCATGTAGTGAGAAAAATACACCTCTATTTGTTGTGGCCTTGGTGCATCAGGTTTCTCTTACTTGCAACTGAAATATTTCAAATGGATATAACCAGAAAGCACATTTAAAATTTGTACACTAGGAAACATAGCTGACTTGAGAACAAAGCCAGTTACATCCATTGGAGAATTCGTGCATTGTTTGATTACTTTGTATTCCCAACATCCATTCCCCCTTTTCTGATAACAGACTTTCATTTTACTTTGGGAATTCTCCTACATTGCATGCAATTTTCATAGGACTGTCAGTCAAGGTGCTCTGTCCTCCTCTGCACAAAGGAGTCAACCCAGTACAGGCCTTTTCTGTCTCCTTGATTAACTGTTAACCTTTGACCTGCAAACTAAGAACACTGCTAGTAGAGTTGGTTAATTCAGAAAAGTAAAAGAGGACTATGAAATGCATTTGATGAACAGGTAATAATAAAAAGGGAGGTACTTGAGGCATCACCACAAAGACTGCCTTGTTTGAGAAGCCTCTTCAGCTGATACCTACGCTTGAGGTGCTTTGTCTTGTGTGTCTACAGTACTTGGTACAACTTTCCCCAGAGTGATTTTTGTATCATTTAGTAGATGTATGTTTGTGTTTCTCCTGCCCAGTTTGTCAGCATAGTCCATAAGAAGGAGAACCAGGTCTCTTAATCCGTGTATTTCTAGTACCTAGCATAGTAGGGATGCTAACAGGCATTTATTAAATAATTGCTGAATGAATGAACTGATTATTTCAATCTTATCAATTTCAATGCATTGATAAATTCAGTCAAGAAAAATGATTTAGCATCCAGTACACATCATGGAGGCAGTGGTAGGGGTATGAAAATGGGTAAGATAGAATCCTGACTGAAAAACTTTGTGATCCAGGAAATGGAGAGGTGCAGTAAGATAGCAGACCCTGGAACAGATCATAATGATACAATAGGCCTAGGCAAGTGCAAACAATATTTATTCATTTATCCTTGTGACAAGTAGTATCTATGTGGTATTATCTATGAGCCAGGCATCAGGACCAAATATGTACTAGCTATCGTGGAAATCAACTTTTAAAGCACGTTATGGAGAGGACAGAGAAAGCTCCTTGGAGAAGGTAACATCTGAGCTGAACCATAAAGAACGAGAAGATAATTTGAAGTAGTTGCTGAAGAAGATAAGAATTGGCCAATGATGTAATGAAATCCCATTGAGCATATTTGAAGTCTCAGGTGATGTTTGAGACAATACTTCATTGTAGCATCCATGTGCATGACTGAGTGATTTTCTTCAATGTTCAGCTACAGAGTCTTAGAAACCAAGAAATTGGACGGATTTTAACATTGACCCAATCTTAGGAATTTACTGGGTGGATCATAATAAAATAATGCCATTGACTGTGCTAATGAGATAATTAACAGGTCCAGGGTAGGTAGGACAGAACAATCAGGAAAAAGGCGACCAAAGACGAAGGAGCCCAAGGAATTAGAGAGACTCCACAGTTTCAAAGAACTGATTGAACTACATGTTTATGTATGTGCTTTTTATGCATCATCTTACATTGTCCTTACAACAACCTTAAGAAGGAGACAGTTTTAATATCTGCTTTTTTTTAGATGAAAAGAAATTGAGGTGGAAAGTCCAGCCACTTATCTGATATCATACACTCCATAAATGATGGAGATGACATTAAGATAGGACCCAGGTAACTTCAACCCAGATCCTAAATTTTAAACTGTGCTAAATGGGAAGTATATTAAATCTTAAAAGTAGAAAAAATAAAATCAATTTGCTCATAAAACCATAGTAGTGTAGAATCACTGCATGGTCTCCCAGAAGTAATGCTAAATAAGCATTGGCAAATCTTGCTTTTACACATTTGCTTTCCTCAATAATTAGGCTGAAGTGTCTTACATTATTGAAATTTCTCCACATCTGACCGCCAGCAACATTTAACATGGTTCAGCATAACACTGCAATCTTATGGCATTGTATTCTTGGTACTCTTGGGATAAATGGCATTAACTTATGCTGGACATGTGATGATATGTTTGGCCAAATAACAATGTCCTTTGTCCATTGAATTCTATTCTTATCATGATGAGGATCTATTCTCATTTGGGTGAAGACTTGGAGACACTTTAAGAACAACACAGTGAAAAGATCTTTCTGGCATGTTCCTCTGAATGAGGACTTGAGAATCCTTGGGGAGCATCCCATTTATACCTGAGAGTCCACTATGTAATTGTGAGTTCTTTCTCCTCCATGCCATGTGCAGTAAGAGAATTTAGGTGAGCCTAAAGACCTGGACAAGATGGGTTTTTTAATTGCTAACTTATTCTGTGTTGGCTATTGCATATCAGGCTATGGCATTTCAGTTATATATAGAACATCTCTAGCTGGGGCTTGGGGTACTGCTTTGAAGTGATCCAAGATAATATGATAAATAAAAACACAACAGAGGCACAAGTTTTTCCTTGGAATATATCATGTGAGAGCATTTGACCTGATGCACACACACCCTGAAAAATGAAACCCTCAATTGTGGTTAGTCCTTCATTTACAATTTATAAATACCACACAAAAGGAAGTTTAGGCCTTGGAGGGGATTAAGTAATATTGCAATAGAAAGTCGTCAAAAATTAGAAAATAGCCACGGAAAATTTGTACTTCCTTCCTTTGTAAAATCAGCTTATTTTGTCACTAACTTTGTCACTTGTTAAGAGTCCTGCCATCAAGAAGGATTGACCTAATTCTGTCTTCCTCCTCTTGTCATCCCTTCTAGAGAGAGGATGGGAGGAGAAGCACATTTACTGTGTTAATTAAACTTATTCTTTATCCACTGAGCACTAAAGGAATACTTTTCTCTATTAATTTTGATTATGTAATTGTTCATTATGGCTATTACTAAAATCCTTTCTCCCAACGGTGTGAGATTTTTGATATCAAGCAATAATAATATGCTCAAACTTATATTTAAATTAAAAAAAGTGATTTTCTTAATCCCTAACATCTTTCTGCTTGGCTGCAATAAATTAGGATAGAGAGTGCTGTAATATGAGGCACTTTTTCTTCAATGATATAATAGACTGTCAAACAGTATAAAAGTTGACCTTGTTTCTCTAATGCAGGATAACCACTCTCCGGGGTCCTTATCATCTTTTTATACTGAAGGAATAAAATTGGTTTTTTCCCCCCCAGAAGCATTCTGATTGTTTACTTAAAAGTAGTGGTCTCAAGGCAGATGTCAGAATTAGTTAGGCAACTAAGTCAATTAAAGCAGATACTCGCTGGGACATTATCTTCTTGCATTGAAGGCAAGGAAATGTTGAAGTCTTAAAAGAAGATTTTTTTTTTCTTTCCACAGTTAGGATGAAGGATCATATAATCCACGGGTATGTTTAAGTTGACAAGGCTTTGACAGGTGGAGAAATGGAGGCCCAGAGAAATTGAGGGAATACTCAAGTTTACCCAGCTGGTAATAGGAAAAGACAAAGATCCTTGTCTTTTTTGGCTTCCAGTCCAGCTCCCTTTTTGGTGTACCGTGACTGACCTAGTTATTTGTGGAGCATGTTGCCTCTGCTATCTCTCTATTGCAGAGAAACTGCTAAAGACGAGTCAACTCTACCCTTAGATTCACATTGTATGAGGATAAAAAGCAAGGACTTTTTTCTCTCTCTCTCTCCAAGTGAAGGATCTTCCAATAAATGCTTGTGATGACAGGATTGTGTGTCTGTCACTGCTTTCTGAGGCTTAATCCTCTGTGATCTTGTAGCAGTGACTGCACATTGAAAGTTCTTACATGATGTACTCCCCCTGAGCCAGGCTCCCCTGGGGAAAGCAACGGTGCTTCGAGCTGGAGGTGACTTCTTGGGTGACAGCTTTGGTTCTTGTTTACCTTATTATACCTGCTTCTATGTGATAAGTTAGAGGGGCTTTGTTTAAAGGTTTCCTTTATGATACAATTCCTGCTAACCAATTTCTATTTGGTTTTCTTCTCTTTTCAACCTCATTTCCTTTGTATATGAATCAGTAAATCAGTTCACAGATATCTATTAAACAGCTATCAAGGACATGGCAATTGTCCATGGATTTCATTAGGAGAAATATGACACATAACCCCTACATTCAATGAAGTCAAAATTTAGCAATTCAGAAAGTGTGTTCAGAAAGATATTAACCAAGAGACATACACAGGCAAATATATCTGTGAAAATTTGAATTAAGGTAAACTGTATATACTCAGGCCTGGAGTATGCTAATATGGATTGTAATCCTTCCCAGGGGAACATATATCGCAGTGTTTTCCAAAGGTGATGAACCATTTAAAGTTACTTTGTATGGAATAATTCAAAAGACCTTATTTCCTTCAAAGACACTTTGGGAAGTATTCCATAATTTGAGATGTATTAAATACAGTGAAAGTGTGTTATCAAAATCCTCCTCCATGTGGGTTAAATTTTGTGCATTTTCTTGATGGAAATTCCTTGGGTTTGGAATAATGTGTGTGTTTGGAATAATCTAAGATGATCCAGGGGTGTCCATATTCCTGGGATACACAGATTTTCTAAGAAGTACCTGAGAAAATGGATAGTTTCAAGGGAATCATTTTCTAGGTCCTCAATTTCCACATGTGATTTCTATTTTCCCACAAAGTGATCTTGGAGAGAATGAGCTTGGTTTTGAGAAATCCCACTTTCTTTTCACGACAGGCCTTCTCTTACATTACAGAAAAAATCCTGACTCTAAACCATCTAGATTCTCTCCCTAGTGCATTGCCAAGGGGTGGAAACCTTACTCCACACCAAAAGAAAAAGACAAATGGAAAAGTTGGTGACATTGTTGAGAAGGGAATGACTGTAGTGTCTGGGTAAGATTTTTTTTTTTTTTTTTGCAAGGCAGATGTTTTCAATTCAACAATATTGCAGGAGTACCTAATTGACTAATTGTCTGATAGATCATCAAAAATAATTTTTGATGTGATTGCTCTGTGATATTTTTAGAAAATACATGGACAGAGTTGAAGAATTAAATGGTCTTCTGAAATCAAACTTCTTCCATTTCCATCCATTTATTTAGATGAACAGTTCTTTCCTGTGCTTAAATCTGTAGAAGATAAAAAGTAGGGATGGAATTAGTGCCAAACCTTATCTAATTAATATAATGATATTTAGAGTAATGATAATGTGTAGTCTTCATTGTTGGATATAAGAACCATATAGGGAAAAAGCCCTGGCCTCATCCATTTAATTAAGAAATTATTACCAGTAATATTTTACTTCTGTGTTAATAATTATGTATGTTCTTTAAAATGAGCACAATAATATTGATAATCATAGCTCAATACAAAAATAATATTTAATACTTAAAGCTTTATGGTCACTGGGTTTTTAAAAATAACTTACTTTTCAATTTACATACAGATTTTTGTTGCACTGAAGTATGATTCAGGGGATCATTAAAGACTTCCAAGCACAAAACATATATATATATATATATATATATATATATATATATATATGATTTGTATTCTCCAATCAATAATAAGCCATCATACATAACCACTTCTTAGGGTGTTTTATTCTTTTTTTAAAAAAATATTTTTAATGTTTATATATATGTATATATATTTGGATGAAATTCTGTGGAGGAGTTAGAATGGAACTGCTTATGAGCGTAAAGGGAATGAAGAATGATGTGAAAGTTTTGACTGCAAAGGAAGAGTGCACTTTTATTTATTAAATGAATGATTGTGGTTCTCAACTTACTTTGGATAGATTGTACAGAGCACTCTGACAGGTTAATTAAAAAGTGACAGTATTTGTAATTTGCCAGAAATTATACCTTTTGCAATTGATTATAAATTAATGATGGAATTTTAGTTGTCAGTTTATAGATGCACAGATTTTTCATAAATCTTTTTTATGGAAAAAAAGGTTTAAAGACCACGGATTTAAGCCGTCGTCCATGATTATTCTTCTACCCTCATAATTCCCTCATTTACTCATGCATTTGCAATTTACACCATGAATTTTAATTGTTCCTGGATTTTTCTTTTGAACTGTGATTTGTATTCTCCAATCAATAATAAGCCATCACACATAACCACTTCTTAGGGTGTTTTATTCTTTTTTTAAAAAATATTTTTAATGTTTACTTATTTTTGAGAGAGAAAAAGAGACAGAGTGCGAGCAAGGGAGGGGCAGAGAGAGGGAGACAGAATCCGAAGCAAGCTCCAGGCTCCCAGCAGTCAGCACAGAGCCCCGTCAGCACAGAGCCCGAACCCAAAAACTATGGATCATGACCTGAGCCGCAGTCGGTCGCTTAACCCACTGAGCCATCCAGGCGCCCCTGGATGTTTATTCTTAAATGGGTATTAACGTGTGTTTTTCAGGGTCAGCCTTGAAAATAACGCAGCCAGTTATTCTGACAGCAAAATGCATTTCTTTGGGAATGACAGAGGAAGTGCAATTCAGGAGCAGGTTATGGCAAAACCATAGGCAAGTCCAGAGAACAAAGCAGAGTAACACTACTTTATGGAGAAAAGGGAGGAAGTTGGGAGAGGCAGCTGTGAGTGAAAAAGTCCACTGGAGGCAAGTGAGAGCGCCATTCGGTGAGGATTTCTTATTGGCTAAATTGTGGCAGTTTCTCATTGGCTGAGCTGTTGCTAGGTGAGGAGAAATGCTTCTTCCTGCTGGGAGAGTAAAGTAGGCTTATTCCTATTAGGGTCTGCATGATAGCTCCGCCTTCAGGGCTCCCAACCCCATTTTAAATGAGGTTTCCTTTATTCAGTTTCACAGGGCAAAGTGTTGATCTCTTTCATGGACGTGCTTAATGTATGTTGTCATCCCCTTCGTCCCTTGTCTCTGAAAAAGATGTGAAATGTGAAGAGCTGGCTTCTGGAAGTAATCTCAGGTATTTCGAGAACTGAAGTGAAGTAGGATGAAGAATAAAAGAGAGAATGCTAGTGTTTGCTGACTGCAACTTTGGACAGGTCATGCTACTTGTTACAGCTTTAACATTTAATTATCAGTCAGATCCCTTTAGCACTACAATTATTTATCTTTTAAATTAAAAAAAGAACACTTCTATGAGATCTACCTTAACAGATTTTAAAGTTTTTATTTTTTAACTCTCATTTTGAGATAATTTCAGGCCTTGCAGAATGAATTTTTATATACTCTTCATTTAGCTTCACCAAATGTTAATATCTTACATGACAGAGTATATTTGTAAAACTCAGGAAATTAACATTGATACCATACTGTCATCTAATCCAGAGACCTTGGTAAATTCCAATTATCGGGGTGCCTGGGTGGCTCAGTCGGTTGAGCATCCGACTTCAGCTCAGGTCATGATCTCGTGGTCTGTGAGTTCGGGCCCCACATCGGGCTCTGTGCTGACAGCTCAGACTCTGGAGCCTGTTTCGGATTCTGTGTCTCCTTCTCTCTCTGCCCCTCCCATGCTCATGCTCTGTCTCTCTCTCTCTGTCAAAAATAAATAAACATTAATAAAAATTAAAAAAAAATTTCCAATTATCCCATTAAGACCTTTTTTTCCCCTGGTCCATGAGCCAATCTAATCTCTTTTTGTATTTAGTTATCATGTCTCTTTAACCGGAACAGTTCCTAAATCTTTTAAACACTGAGAACAATTCCTATGTCTTCTTTCTTTATGGTATTGACCCATTAGAAAAATACTGACAAAGACTTTTTGCTTGACCAAACTTTAGTCGGGCTTCCTGAACTTTCTCCCAGTCCCTTCGTTCCTTATGAAATCCAGTTTCAGCAAGAACCCTACTAAGTCCGTTTAACCAGAACCCCCACCTTCAATATCTGGTCACCCTCTATATCTGATCAGGTTCTTCACCCCCGCCATTCTCCAGGTGATGTCTGATCACCACGGCTTGTCTTCAGCAAAAACCCTTTTAGGTCACTTTAGCCAGAATCCCCTCTTACCTCTGATGTTTCCTCTTCGCAGTTTTCCATTCACAGACTCCCTGCCCTGCTCCTTGGCTATAAATTCCCAGTTGTCCATGCAGTGCTGGGAGATGAATCCATCCCTCTCCACTTTTCTACAAAATCTCACTGTGGTAGTCTCTATTCCTATTGCTATGTTCCTGAATAAAGTCTGCCTTACCATCTTTAAAAATGTCATGAACTTGGGGTGTCTAGGTGGTTCAGTCAGTTAAGGGTCTGACTCTTGATTTCAGCTCTGATCATGACCCCAGGGTTGTGGGATGGAGCCCCCTACCCCCACTCCCCCGTCGGGCTCCACACTGAGCATGGAACCTGCTTGGGATTCTATCTCTCTCTCTCTCCCCCCTTCTGCCCCCATGCCCTCCTTCCCCCTCCCCCACTTGCATATGCACTCTCTCACCATAAATAAATAAAATGTCATGAACTTTTTTTTTTTCTTTAACAGTACACACCAGTTATTTTGTTGTCTGGATTGGGTGATCTTTCTTCATGATCAAATTCAGGTTTTATATATTTGTACAGAATGTCACAGAAGATGTTGTAACCTCAGAATAGCCTATGAGGAGGTATCTGATATCAATTTGTCTCATTACTGTGAGGTTAACTTTGATCGATTTGTTAAGGTGCTCTCCACCAGGTTTCTCCAATGAAAAGATGGATTATTTTGGGTTGTTTATTAACATAATTTTCCTTTACAAATAAAAATCCTGCATTTTTCTTTCTTTCTTTCTTTTTTTTTTTTTAAACTCATCAAAATGTATAGGATCAGAACTCAGGGCGGTTGGTGTTCATCTCTGACTTCACATTTCTTTCTTTACCAAGAATGTTAAAATGTTATTTAGACTTTTCATGATGAATCTCTGCCAAACTACAGATTTGACAGCATAACATGTTAAAGAATTTATTTGCAAAAATACATAATTCCATATTAAGAGAGATAAGCTCATTCTATTATCCAATTTTGTATTTTTTAAAAAGTGATTTTTGAATCAGAAGGCAAAGGTTGAGGCCTGCTCTACTTTTAATTAGCTTCACGAACTTTCTGTATTCTTGTATTTCAATTGCCTCTTTTAGAGAATGAAAATGAGTTAACCTTACAGGGAGGTCCTGTGACATTCAGAAAAGATAACTGTGTAAGTGATGTTGGGCCCTGTTGGGTGTCTGCATGTGTGAGACAGGAAGATGGGGAGAGATGCTCAAATGCTCTGTATACTCTGGGCACCAAACTCTCCATAGAGTCAGCTTCAACACTATTGGAAGTAGTTAGAATCACCAGAAACGGATTAGCCAAATAACGGTTGTAGACTCTCTTTCACACAGTCACATACACACACCCCAAACTACATTAAATGCAGGTATAAAGAGAAAACTGGTGCTGGAAATAAACTACTCTCCATTAAAGAACCTGCCAGGTCCTTAGACATCAGAGGTCAAAGGTAGTATTGCTACTCTCTTTAATGGCCTAGGCTGTTTCATATCACCTTACCCTGGACTTCCTTCCTTCTAGCAACTTCTCGTAACTGCATTTCTACAACTCTAGGTAATTATTTTCCTATTTATTACTGAAAAACTCCATGCAAACACACCAATTCCAGTAGCTGTGACTCTCCACTTTAAAAAGTGGTCATTGGGGGCGCCTGGGTGGCTCAGTCGGTTAAGCATCTGACTGCAGCTCAGGTCATGATTTTGTGGTTCGTGAGTTTGAGCTCTACATGAGACTCTGTGCTGACAGCTCAGAGCCTGGAGCCTGCTTCAGATTCTGTGTCTCCCTCTCTCTCTGCCCTTCCCCGGCTCACACTCTGTCTCTCTCAAAAATAAATAAACATTAAAAAGATTAAAAAAAAAGTGGTCATCAGACCCTCTTAGAGCTTCTCAGCAATCCCCCTAACCTTCCCCATCCCTATGATTTCCACTGTTGTCTATGCTGTGTTCTTTTCAGGTGCTTGAGTTTTTTTTTTTAATGTTTGTTTATTTTTGAGAGACAGAGAGACAGGGCATGAGCAGGGAAGGGCACAGAGAGAGGGAGACAGAATCGAAGGCAGGCTCTAGGCTCTGAGCTGTCAGCACAGAGCCCGACGCAGGGCTCAAACTCACAAACTGTGAGATCATGACCTGAGCCAAAGTCAGTCACTTAATGGACTGAACCACCCAGGCTCGCCAGGTGCTTGACTTTTGTAGATAAGGGGACAACATACTGTCAGATATTATCTAAGAAAATGTCTTCCCTCCTTCCCTCCAACTTATTTCTTTAGTTATCCCCTGTACTGTTCATTCATTTATTAATCATTCAACAAACATTTATTGAGCGCTTCATAGAAACCAAGCACTGTTCTGGGAGGTGGAGACTTGAAGATCTCATGATGTTTATGTCAGGCTCAGTAGATGAAGGCAAAGCCATCTCCCTCAACTTTCTATGAATGTGGTCTTTAACCATTCCATGCCCATTTCCATGTGCATTATAACATGAGCGTTGCAAACAGTAAACAGTTATAAAAATAGATTATAATTACTGGGGGTTCTTTCACTGTATGGTTACTGTTGCTAAGACAAATGATCCAGGTGAAACCCATTCAGGTAGTCAAGTAGGAGCACAATTACATGTACTTACAGAGTAGCTGTTTTCTATCTCCTGACTCTGCTTACTTCCCTGATTATTGTTTTTAGTCTCCAAGAACTTCTCCATGTGTACCACATTTCCCCAGAATGAGTCATTTAACGAACCACAATGGCTGCATGTCGCTACTCCGCTTAGGGAATGTCCAGATGGTACTCCTTTATGAGCTCACATTGGCTCCTGGTGGTTGATGGGTCCTATACACTTTCCATATGGAAAAAACACTCTATTGGTATTTTTCCAAAGGACCACTTTCTTCATAAGTAGTAAAACACCTTAGATTCTGATGCAGTGGAACTGGAGCAAGACCCAGGAAACAGCATTTTTAACACTAGGGGGTAATCTCATTGTCACTGCTCAGTGCTGTCAACCTCAGCAGAATGCTACCATTAACTATTGTGTCTTTTTTTTTTTTTTTTTTTTGGTATCCTTTGTCCCTATCATAGTGTCATAGTGTCTACAACTCTTTACTCCATTTATTTTATTTATTTATTTATTTATTTATTTATTTATTTATTTATTTATTTATTTAACGTTTATTTATTTTTGAGAGAGACAGAGGGCAAATATGGGAGGAGCAGAGAGAGAGGGAGACACAGAAAATGAAGCAGGCTCCAAGCTGCCCGATGCGGGTCTCAAACCCACAAACTGTGAGATCGTGACCTGAGCCGAAGTCAGACACTTAACCAACTGAGACACCCAGGTGCCCGGACTCTTTACTCCATTTAAGTGGCTGACATTACGTGGGTATAATCTTAGACTTACTCCGTATCCATGTCTCTCAAGTGCTCAAGAAGAAAACTAAGTTTACCTTGAAACATGACTCTTGAACAATTGCTCAAATGAAGACATTTGTCTCTTGAAATTGGTTTTCAAAACCATATTGTTTTTAATGGAGAAAAAGGTTGAAAATTTGATGCAGTCATTTACTTTTTTGTTAGAAAACCACAGATCCCAAGTTCTGCCATTCTGTTTTATTGCCAGTAAAGGCCTTGTTTGAGTAGCACAGGCTGAGGTGAGGTTCACTTACAATAAGAACCTGAAAGAATCAGTTGACAGTGAATGGATCTAGATTTGGGTTGTACTATTTATTCCTTCCTATGGGGTTTTCCTTTTGCACTTTCCAGTATCATATTGTTAACAACACCCAAAACCATCAAAAATAGAGCCCATAGTTGGCAAAAAAAAAAAAAAGAAAATCATTGTTGCTATTTTTGTATCTGGAATCCAAATCTAATGGACTTAAGTGGGCATGAGTTCCAGTTATTTAAGCATGTTGATTTCATGCGTGTGCCTGTGCAGAATGCAGCGGTTGCCATGGCATCTCTGTGCATGATTTCAGTGAAGGTAGTGCTGATTGAATCTATAAAAGGATGAGCACAGAAAAATATGTTTATAAAAACCATTTTCTGATGAAATTGTTAAGGCAATGCCAATCTGTGTTGTTTGTTTTGTTTCAGTCCATATTCCATTATTTAATGTTTCTTAAAATTGTAGATTTTTAGACTGCTATAAGGTTGATTGAAGCTCTTACTAATGATTTATCAAATCATAATATTCTTAGCTTTGATGCCTGTGCTATGTCTTTGAAAAAGAAGTGTGTAATCAAATTTTTAGATATCAAATGAGACATCTGGCTATCTAAAACAATTCTATGTAGTTTTGTATGTAAAGCTAATACTCTCCCTGCCTTCCCTTCCACTCCCCATCATGAGTCTGAATGACAGGCTGAATTATTTTAAGTTTGGTTTTAGAAGTCTGAGGTCTGATTGAGTTCTACCATTATCTATGGGATCTTAGGCAAATCATTCCTTCAATCTGGACCACCATTTCTTCCGCTCTAATACTGAGAAGGTTGGCCAGGATGATTCTAGATTCCCTCCAGTTCTTAAATGTAATTGTGTGTGTGTATGTATGTAAACATATATTGTTACATATCAGATTTGCTTAAAGGCAGGACCATTTTTTTTTCCATAAAGCTAGCAGTTCACGTTACATATATCTCAACAACACAATTTGTTGAAATTAAGAAAATGGCATTTGGTTTCCCTCTCTATTCACAAATTTGTCAGAAAATTCTAGGGCCAAACACTGTAAAAAGAGGCATGACATTGAAGTAAGACAAAATGAGCTGAAATTGAGCTCCGCAACTGCTGACTTGAGTCAATCAAGATAAGAGACTTCATTTTGAATTTAGATAAAAGTTCAATGCTATTTTAGAAATGATGGCACATGGGGTGCCTGGGTGGCTCAGTTGGTTAAGTGTTTAACTCTCGATTTTGGCTCAGGTCATAATCTCAACAGGTCATGAGTCTGAGCCCCATGTTGGACTCTGCACTGACAGAGTGGAGCCTGCGTGGGATTCTCTCCACCCAACTTCTGCCCCTCTCACTCTCTCTCAAATTGAATAAATAAGACTTAAAACTTTAAAATAAAAAAGAAATGATGACACATGCCACACAGGGTTATCTCTCAAATGATTTCACAGAATGAAAAAATTTAGGAAGGATTTTCAGAAAAAGAGGGATTCACAATGAGGGGTTCTTATATATTTGGAACATAGATCAAGATTCACTAATTTTTGAATCGAAAGTTCTCCTTCCACTGGAAGAGGAACATACTTTTGGAGACACAAAAGTGAGTGGATCAAAAGTTCATCTGAAGTATCTGTTGAAGTAATGCATAATGTCTTAGACTGGGTTACTGAGAAGCAGACTCCATGATGAAGAATTGTATAGCAAAATTTTATCTGGGCATGCTTTGGAAGAGAGATACCTGAAAGGAAGTAGGAAGTGGGGAAGTCAAGATGGGACAAATGGACCTGCTTGTAGATGCAGCGAAGTTTTTAGCTGAGATTCTGCAGGGAGTTCTGGAGTTTAGATGGTCCTTAAGATTGGGCTCACAATGAGACAAGAGGGATGAGCCTTTACATTGTCATCAGCCAGTAATTGGCCACAGGTCAACATCTGAGGGGCAGTTCCCTGATGCTGAACGCAATGCCTAGTAAGCAGCACAGCAATGAGCCTTCAGCCACTGATAGTTTTGGCATCAGGGGATGAGTGCACTGGCTCTGAAGGGATCCACAAGGAGCACATAGTGTTCACTGTACTTATTCAATCCGTATTAAGCAAAGTGTACTTTATAAAGTGGTCGTCACACATGAATTTTCTGTTAAGATAAAGTGATAAACATGTTGTCCTAGAGAATCATACACCATATCACACCAGAAGTTCTGTTAAGACCTACCAGAAAAGAAACTTGTAAAACTAAAGTGTTCCACCTCTTTATCATACCACAGAAATCTATTTTGGCATAACACCAAATAACAATATGTAGAATTAGATTACATACATCATTCATTGGCAAATGTTAATTTATAAATAAATTACTAGGGTGACTACTCTTTAGTAGTGTCAGTACTTAGAAAGTATTTTATCATTTCAACCACTCTTCAGAATGAAATATAACACAGGCACACACACACACACACACACACACGCTGTACATGTGTGCATTTATCATTCTTCCTCTCCAATTCATGACTTGGTTGACTTGGATGGGTAGAAAAAAGACCAAAGTTAACTCTGTATTTAAGTTTAGATTCTTTACCCCAGAAAAAAACTTATCTATCCATTCATACATTCTTTTGTTTATTCAACCATCCATTTATTCAAAAACCATTTACTGTGTATCTGAATATCTGCTGTAGAAGCTAGAATGTGAGCTCCATGAAAGCAGGACCTTTTTCTGCCTTGTTCACCACTTCTAGGGTCAAGAACACTATTTGGAGGCACAAAACTGTTTAATGAATGAATGCCTGGTGGATGTATGTAGGCACCATGCTACATGCTGGGATACAAAGAAGACACAGATTGTGTTTCCAGAGGCCACAGAGGCTTGTCTCTAGCGGGGACCTTCAGAACAAGGAAAGGTTTAGGATGGAACTTACTGTGTAAATAATTTCAAAAATATTACCTGTGCTAGTTCCAAAAATCTCACGCAGATAAAATATGCAGTAGGCAATTCCCTTCTCATACATACATAATACTTGAGAGCTTGCAGTAATAATCCTTAGTTGCTGTTGTGATATCATTCTTTAGGGCTGCTAGGATGGGTGAGGATGGGAAGGAGACAGAAGTAGGTGGTTAGAATTGGCATCAGCTGTAGGAGAGTGGCAAAGTCATTATGTCTAATGCTGCTCTACATTCTTTCTAATTCTTCGAACATGTAGAGAATTTAGGAAGAGTGAATTATAAGATTTGGAATCAGGCCTAAACCATAGGTTGATAATGGAATTCTTGCTGTAGTTTTTCAACCCTCTGGCTAGTTCTGGGGCCAAACCAGGCTAGCACATCTGCCAGCACAGTGTCGTCTCAAACTGCCGACCTCATCTCCTCCACTCTTTGGCTCTTCTTGAAGAGATCTCTCCCTGCTCAATTCTGCTAAACTCCTCAAAGCCGACAGGAGCCTGGCTTTGGGTTGTCAGCAGCCGATATGTTTAAAGACAGATGGCTTAGGATTTGAGGGAATGAACACCTGTAGTCTGGTCAATGCCAGGAAATATTCAAAGGTAAAAATGAGAAGATGGTTGGCAATATAGCCTGTGTATAAAGAAATGAAATGAATGGCAATTATATTTGGTCTGACCCAGTATTGTCTACATGTTTTTAAAGGTTTTTTTTTATGTTTGTTTTATTTATTTTGAGAGAGAGACAAAGAGTATGAGTGGGCAAGGAACAGAGAGAGACACACACACACAGAATCCAAAGCAGTCTCCAGGCTCTGAGCTGTCAGCACAGAGCCCAATGGGGGACTTAGACCCATGGACTGTGAGATCACAGTTGACCTGAGCCAAAGTCCGACACTTAACCTACTGAGCCACCCAGGTGCCCCATCCACATGTCTTTAGATGAAAATTCACACACTCTATTAGAAACCTAAAATCTGAGTTGGAGATCTCTTTGTTACTCCTGATTTTTACAAGGTCATAACTTCAATTTTCTTCATGCCATTTGATATTATCTCTCCTTCTGTCTGATTCATAAGGATAGGAAGTAAAAGGTCAGCAAGTTTGGTTTCATTTTTTGTTTTTCATACTGCCTTAATATGTTGAACACTTTTTTTCTGGTTGATAACATTTGTAATTTTTTGTCCTTTCTATTTTTTACTTATTTGTTTCTACTTTATTCAATAATAAAGCTATAGCCACAGCCCTATGGTAGCTTCCTTCCCTAGAACAGACTTCGAATCAGACAGCACAGTTGATTGCTTCACTTTAAATCTCAAACCTCCTGACAGAACTTTGGAATCAGTGAATATTGCTCTGGATCTCATTTCCACATACTTGAATACACTCAAAATTTGGACTCCATATGGGCTCCGTATGAAGTAAATATTCTTCATAATGCAAGTAAAAAGATAACTAAAAATATAGGTTAGAATTCAAAGAGATACCATTGCCTGGGTACAAAGAAGAACATTTATGTATGTTCTAACAGAACTGTATTCAACACAGCCTACTTGAGTCTTGGGATAAAAATGAACTTTGACTTATATTTGTCAAAGGTTCACCACCCTGTGCTTTCTCAGTTCCTCTAGCTGGTGGATAGCTAAATCCAAAAAGCCAACACCTTAATCTGCTATCTTTGAGTCTCCTCTGACTGGTCCTATAATCTTCTGTCTTTAAATAAGCTCTAACTTAAGAAAAAACAGTCAGCAAAACAAGACTTCTGCAGCCATCAAAAGAATCTAGACACTCAATTTTTCTTCTCAGTGTTAGAAAGCCTTTTGCTCCAGCAAGTCTGTGGAAATTACAGTTGTCAGGAGGCATCGTTATTCCTTTGGCCCTTGTTCATTTCCCATTGGAATGGTAGTTTGGAAAGGTAGTTCCAGATTCCAATCTGCTTTTTCCCTCCAACCCTGTGCCTTCCATATATCTTTTTCTGGGTCATAAGAGAAGGCAAAATGAACAAAAATCATTCAATTTCTTCTTGTGTCTTAAGAACTAAATACCTCCTGATCAGAAAATATTTTCTTGACTGACAATGTGGGATTGCTAAATACTTTTCTCAGCGTGTCTTACTGGATCATATTACCTTCTTTCCTAATCAATAGCTAATTAAAACGGAGGCTTATTGTTGAAAATTGAAATGATAGAGGCCCTGCAGTTTGAAGACATCTTGAAAACTGATTATCAGTTGCTTGTTTCCTAAAACAAACACAGTAATTTTCGAAGTATTTTCAACCAAAAGAACAATCCTAAACAGTATTGGAAGATTTTCTCACAGATCCATGAGCATGTATCTTTAAACACATTTGTAAGGGGACAGAGTGGGGAGTAGAGTGACATCATTAGCTGCGATTTAAAAATATCTCAAGGAGTTTTGTCTAATAATGTAATATTGAATAAGTGAAACAAGATGAATAAAAAGACTAAAATCTGTGCTGCTCAGTCTGAAATGGTCCACAGGGAAATCTCAGAGCTTCAGTCTTGACACGTAGGTCCCTCTCCCAGTGAGGCAGCCCGGAAAGACAAACAGCACAGACTGCAATCTATTGGTCTCGGTTCAGATACTGACTCTGCTGTTTTTTAGCTGTGTGATCTTAGGCAAAGTACTCAATCTCTCTATGCCTTTTCTGGGAAAAAAAAGGAAGGGAGTGGGGATACTCATAGCACCTACCTCATAGGATCATTATGAATCTTATATTTTGCTAATATACATAAGGCACTAAGAACCGTGCTTGGCAAGTGCTGAATGCTCTGTAAGGACCCTCTAACTATTATTAGACTTAATTTAAAAAATGTAGCAATAGGGGAACCTGGGTATCTCAGTTGGTTAAGCATCTGACTCTCGGTTTTGGCTAAGGTCATGATCTCACAGTGCGTGGGTTCAAGCCCCACCTCGGGCTCTGCACTGATAGCGTGGAGCCTGCTTGGGATTCTCTCTCTACCCCACCCCCCCTCTGCTCCTCCCCTATTCTCTCTCTCTCTCACTTTCTCTCTCAAAACAAACAAACACGAAAAAAATTTAAAACTGTAGCAACAGTTTATTAGGAGATGGGAATGTGCTGTAATTAAAATCTAGTAAGTCAGCTTTAATTTTTACCCAATATTAACTATTTTCCTTCTGTTAACACTGATGTTTCTTGGCTTGATTTTTTTTTTCTTGAAATTTAGAAAGGAAGCCCATCATGCCTTGCAGTGAGAAGCAGGGAAACGTAGCTTTTCCCAGTGCCTGCTTCCTCCTGTCTTCATTTTGGATGAGGCTTAGTTTAAGCTCAGGCCTTTTGAAGGGAGTCCTGAGCTGTAGCTAAGCTTCTGATTGCTGTTTATAGGGTGACCTCAGGTGGTTCTTCGTCTGTGTGGATTCTAAGAGCGAAGGAAGTCCGGATCTGCTTTCACATAAGAGGAGCAAGGAAAGCAAGATCAGAATCGCTGTAAGAGTAGGTTTTCCCATTCCCTTTCTCTCTCCTTCAATGCCCAGTCTTTAAAGCTAGGTCACATGGTTTATATATGGAGGCTTTGCATAAGACTTTAAAAAGAATCAGACACCAAAAAGCATTGAAGATGCCTTGCCTGTGGCATAGACTTGGACAAGCTAATATAAGCAGACTTTGGTGGCAGTTGTTTTTGATCTCTTGCTCATGGTGATGATGAGGAAGAGGAGACGGAAGATAATAATACCAGTAGCTACTATTTAATAAGTCCCTACCATTTGTTCGACACTAATATACTAGATGATTAACTGTGTTGAATGATTTAGTCTTCACAACAATCCTGGGAGGCATTATCCCAATTTCATGGGCGAGAACAATGAAATTGAAGAAGCTAGTAGCTTTCACAGAGCGACACAACCAGCGGCCGTCCAGCAGCCTCCAAAGCCCAGCCTCCTCCACCTACTAACATCACTTTATTACCTATTAATTACCCACTTATACATTTCTGCTTAGTCAGAGTGCCTTCACAGCCTCTGAAAATCAAGATCCCCATTGTTTCTTTTATTTGTTTTTCTTTTCTGCTTGATCATAAATTCAGGTTAATATAAACTGCCTTTGTTGACTCCAAGGTATTAGGTTACTTGATGTTGTTATTCTAATATATGCCCCTTCAAGATATAGCTGCAGAGGAAAAAAGGACCTTGCAAAGCTCATGCATTTCCAGATGAGTTTATAAATAGAAGCAACATCACCCAGTCTCTTGAAATAGAGAGACATCAGGAGAGAAAGCATTTTCAGGCCTCTCTTGCCTTGACCAGGTCACTTCTTATTGTGTCCTTATTGGTGAGGGAAAGCAATTGATACCCCTGTCTTTTGAACATTTACTGGATGCTGTTAGCCTCTGCCCATTCATCTCCTTTTAGTAACCAGATAAAGCCGTACTAGCAGGTTGGAAGAAGACAGTGGGATGAATTTAGCCCAGTTTTATTTGATTCAACAAACATAAGCAAATGATGAGTCAGTCTTTAAGTCCAGAAGACTATAGAGTGCATTTACAGCTTTGGGTCATATTTAACTTCACAGCAGTGGTAATACAAATTCAGTGCAGTCTTACACTGAGTCATACAATAAGGGGGTGTGACCTTATATATAAGATGTACATTTAAAAATTATCATTAAGTTCTTTCAACTTTTTTCAAAAGTCAAAACAAGACATTTTCTAATAGCATTTTCTGGCTTATTCCCCATCTGCAATTTGTGCAGTATGTGTGCGTTTGCCCCTTGTACTCTGGGGTTATTTGTTGGGGATTCATGTGAGACAGGTAACTGAATGTTCAGGTTTCTGACTAGCTACCTTCGTGACCTCGTGCATTGTAATTGATGGGACCATGGTAGCATAGAAAGCAGGGGCTTTGAAGATAGAGGATATGGGTTTAAATCCTATTCCATATTTTATTATTTCCTCATCTCTAAAAAACATGTAAGAATCCCGACCTTTCATGATTATTAAGAGTTAAGTGGGATGGGATATATAATAGCCCAGGCTGGTGTCTGATACATATATTCATTTCTTGATCTAGGTGTGATGTCTTCTTTCCTCATCACTGTCCACTTGTCTGGTACTAAGGAACATCTGAGATTCATAGTCATATGAGAACATACATTCCAAAGGTGGAGTCCAAACTTTAAGTTCCGTGTCCACTGTTTACTAAGTCTTTCAACCTGGAGCAAGTTTTCTTTAACCTCTTTTGAGACCCTGATTTCTTATTTGTAAACTACTGATGATAATAGCATCTGGTGTTTAGGGTTGTTTTATATGAGGTAATGCATTTAAAATGTCTAGTACATAAGAAGCATTTATACATGTTTGATATCAACATTATTTTTTATTTAAAAGAAACTTTTTTTACATTTATTTATTTTTGAGAGACAGAGAGAGACAGAGCACAAGTGGGGGAGGGGCAGAGAGAGAGAGAGAGGGAGACACAGAATCCAAAGCAGGCTCCAGGCTCTGAGCCATCAGTACAGAGCTTGATGCGGGGCTCAAACCCATGAACCAAGAGATCATGACCTGAGCTGAAATCAGATGCTCAACCGACTGAGCCACCCAGGCACCCCTGATATCAACATTATTAATGGAAAAGATGTCCACTTAAAATGGCCCTATCTTATCATAATAACAAATAATGGCCTCTCATGTGGCAAGTGTGGTTCTAAAATCTTCTATTTGCATTAAATCATACCATTCCCTTAATAACCTGATAGGTGGGTATGGTTATTTATAAACATGCCCATTTTTAAGATAAAAAAATTGAGGCCAAAAGAGAATAGCTTTCCCAAAGGTCCACAGCTAGGAAATGACAGAGCTGGGATTTGAATTCTGACTGTTGCGTTTCAGAAGCCACATTCTTAGTCATTTGCTATAGCTTATCTGTTGCATATGCTATTTTGAAGCAGTTCAGGGAGGTGTATAGAAATATACCAATGTTTCTCATTTTATAATGAAGAGGCTGAGGGTCCCAAAGGTCAGGCTTCTTGGCGAAACTGCTTCTCTCAATCCTTGAGACAAAAGAGCCAAATCTTCCTTTGGAGTTCCCCAAAGAACACTGAAGAATTCCTGACTGCCTATTTTCTGTGCATATGGGGACGAAAGGGAAGGAAATTGCCTTCAAATCTCATGTCTTGTTTTAAAAATTCACTTTGGGGGCGTCTGGGTGGCTCAGTCGGTTAAGTGTCCGACTTTGGCTCAGGTCATGATCTCACGGTTTGTGAGTTCATGCCCCGGGTCGGGCTCTGTGCTGACAGCTCGGAGCCTGGAGCCTGCTTCGGATTCTGTGTCTCCGTCTCTCTCTGCCCCTCCCCAGCTTGTGCTCTGTCTCTCTGTCTATCAAAAATAAATAAAATGTAAGAAAGAAATTTTTTTTTAAAATTCACTTTGTTTAGCATTTTACTCCATAGTGTAACTGTTTGTTTAAATGTAAAAATCATATTTTAAATTTCTTAGTGTTGAGTATAGTGGATGATCCAGGAAGATGTGTCATGTTTTTCCCATGGATTTGGTGTCTACCTGTTTAAAACTTGGCCTTAAATATGATGTTATCAATGCTAAATTATAGGGAATCTTGGGCATCAGTGGACTCTATCTAACTTAATATCAGCTTCTGAGACCTTTTTTCATACAATAAAGATGTCACTTAATGGTATACTAGAGAAAAGCCAAGATAAGCAAATTACCCTGGCAGCCATCCTGGTGAAGAAATAGCTCTTGCACTGAACTCTTGAACCCATACATTGATCACTGGGCAGAATAGTAATTAGCACAATTGGAGTCATTGCTCATCGCATTGCTTACGGTGGATTAAAGTAGCTCAGGACTGGTGAGCAAATCCCAAGTCATACACACTCCTTCCCTCACCTTAGCACACCAGCTGTGCCAGATAAGTGGGGCTCTTTGGATGCTGTGGTATTCCTCACGCCTCCCACCTTTGCCCATGCTATTTCCTTGCCTTGGAATATCTTTGACAAGTTCAGAACCCAGTTTACATTAATATGGGCTTTTCAACATCCAAATGTTGAATGGATCCAAATGATTCTCACTGAAGAGAATAATGGGATTATTTAATAATTTGATACAACAAATGTTTATTGACTATTTGTTGAGTGTCAAACATTGTAAAAGGCACAAAGTAAATAAGAGGTAGAGCCTGTACACTTCAAATTCAAGTTAATAAATAGCTGTTTTTACATATTATAAGCTAGTGACTTTATTAGATGTCGGGAATACAAACATAAGCGAGATGTTTTCCATGACTTAGAAAATTTTACAGGTTGTCAGGGGAGCCAAACATGCAAATTAAAAAAAAAACCCACATTAAAATATAATATTATCTTATATTATATAGGCATGATATATCCTGGATGAGGTAGGTGGAGGAAGAGTCTAAACACCGTATCATAGAAAGATATACGGGCTGGATCACGAAGGGAAAAATATGTTTTCCATGGAAAAGCTCTGTGGAGGACTTCGCAGGGAGAAGAGTATGAGCACCTTGTCATTTAGCGGGGGACCCAGGGAAAGATTTCATACCAAGAATTAAATGTATAAGAAACCATTAGAAAGATGGAAGAGCAAAACTTAAGACTTTGGGGTTTTGGTGATGCCTCCATATCTATGACTGACAGGCAATTGCTGCTGTAGTCTCAAGATTAGACACCGAACCACAGGGAATAGAACTCAGCTGCCATACATATTCACGTCTGTATAGCGTCCTTCTGTGGACCTTCCTCATGTGGCCACCATGCAAGAAGAAAGGCTTCTTGTTCCCCTTCCACCTTCCAAGTCTTGCATTTCTATCATATTGGCAGAATCGCCAATATTCTGTATTCACGACTATACCCACAGAGGAGTCTGTAATACATTGTTTTTAGCTTTCCATCCCATCCAATATTGTATGGGAAGAACAACAGTAGGGGTGGAAACGATGCTAAGGCTCAATACATGATATCTCACTCACCCAACATACAAAATCCCTTTATTACACAAGAGGAAGTGGCTTCTAGGTATCAGGCACATAGTACAGCAGATAGGAGGATGAGTGATGCCTTCAGGCTATTCTCTTTGTCAACACAAGAAAAGCCAGTTTGAAAGAATGTTGTGCTACCTCCAGGTAGAAATTTAAAAGCTTTCTTTAGAAATTTCAAAGCTTTCTTTATAGGCAATGAGAAACAAAGAAACCGGTGTAGGGGGTCTTTTGTAGAATTTACCATTCTGTCGAAGAAAACTCTTCTTCAAGAATCAGAGATTTAAACACATCTGTGGCCATTGAGGTTCTGGGTCTTTAAAAGCAAAAGTATTAGAAAGGGTAATCAATAAGTACTTTATACAATTTGAACTGAACCCTCTAACTACTTACAGAGAAATGTTCCATTTCATGCCAGAAAGGCTGTTTGGCAGATTGTACTGTTGCAAGTAGTGAGAAAACATAAGTCACCTTGAGAGCTGATTGAATATAATCAATGATTAATAGCAAATTTGTGGCTCTTTTAATGACCATCGCTAAGTCAAATCAAATTGAACCATAAATTCGGGTGCTCTCTGGAATTGGGTCATGTAAAAGTAAGCTTTATGAAGAAGAAAAATCAATTTTGTAATATTACTGTGATCAGTCTCATAACTCACAATTTGCAGTTTTTCATTTGGAGCATTTTGACTACTCCTTTTGCACATTTGCATATGTTTAATTGGGGTGGCAAAGTTGTGTAGATAGAGTTAACAGCCATACATTGTTTTGTTTTGTTTTATTTTGTTTTTTGGTTGATTTTATTTCCACTACATACACTAAAATCAGCATGGGTTCAATCACTTAAGAGTAGTGATGCTTTAATTATCATTTCAATGAAAGATATAAGGAAGTAGACTAGTTTAGCTCTCAGTACCAAGGCCTCCTTGAAATTAGTTCATTTCAGGGCTCACTAGGTCAAGCGTCCAACTCTAGACTTCTTTGACTCAAGTCATGGTCTCAGGGTTTGTGAGTTCAAGTCACTACCAGCATAGAGCCTGCTTGGGATTCTGTCTCCTTCTCTTTCTCCCCACCCCCACTTGCTCTCTGTCAAAATAAATAAAAGTAAACTTAAAAGAAAAGATTAGTTCATGTCAGGTCTTCTATGTTTCCATCAGGATAAGCTTAGCAAAATTGTAATCATGTTGTGAAAAGTATGCTATTGATGTATTGATCTCAAGATTTACTATAACTGCATGGGGTACTATCTCTGAGGCTATGCTGTCAATTTCTAGCTGAAGTTCTGGAGTAAACAAAAACGGTCCTTTATGGAGCCATTAGCCAGTACAGAAAAGAATAAATGTTGGGGTGGGTAGGTTGGGGGAGAAAAAAAATTTGTAGCAAGTGCACCCCCAACTGCGTGGTTAAATTCCACTGAGAACAGTTCTACTATTCCTGGTCTCACAACTCCCAACCTGTACCCTAAAATGTTTTTCTAGAGACTGCCATGGGCACAGGCACCAGAGAAAAAGGCTAGATGATCTGCCAGTTCTCTTCTGGGTTCAGCGCAAAGAATCAGAGGCTTAGAGTCGAATCAACAAAAGGATTAAGGCATTGAGAGTAGACCTGAGAGAAGGAGGTGGGAGACTGAGTATGTAAAGGTATCTATATCCCAGTGGCAGTCATTCTTCGCCTGTCAATGTATGGAATGGTATAGAGAAAAACATACTCCTTTTCAGTCAGTCAGATGTGATACCAATGACTGGTAGTTGACTGAAAATTTTCTTAAATAAGTTGTGGTCTTACAACCACCAAATTGGAGCTCATTCAATAGAGACAGAAGAATTGGGTTTTCAAATATCCTTGAAAGAGCCAGGAAAACTCTTACCATGTAGAGAAAATGGCCTTCAATTTTCTGAATTAGTAACTGCATGCCCTTCAGATGAGTTGTGCACTCTGATTTGCCAGGTTCCATACTCATTCTATATAAAAGACACCACCATTCATCCAGGTGCTCAAACCCCAAGGATCGGAATCTTCCTTGGCACCTTTCTCCTTCTCTCACTCTTCATCCATTATCTAGGAGATAGTCTAGAGTCTATCTTCAACATATATCATGAACTCTATCCTTTTGTTGACCGTTACCACCCTCATCCTAGCGAGTAGACTGCTACGTTAGCAGGCTCAGCCCTGGTCTCTCTTCTTGCACCAGAACCAAAATTTTAAATGCAAATCTGATCATGTCCCTCCCTGACTGAAAACCCCTGAAAGGTTTTCAATCTTAAGTAAAGTAAAACCAAAACCTTTAACACACCTCTAAGCCACAAGGGTCTTGCCTCACTTACCTCTTCCAATGCCGGCTCCTACTATTTTTTACCTCACACTGACCTCTTAGTATTGTTTTGAGCATGTCTGGAATGTGCATCACTCAGCGTCCTTGCACTTGTTTGTCTCTCTTCTTGAATGTTGTTCCCCCAGAAATGTACTCCTGCACGCCATTCCTATGTCTGCTCAAATGTCATCTCAGAGAAGAATTCCCTTGTCTCCTATTTAATGTCCTCCACAATGGTCACAATTATTTCTTTATTCTGCTTTTACTAAACCCTTATGGCACATAAATAACTGACTTGACACTGTATCTTTACTTATTTAGTACTTTTTCATATCATTTGTAACTCCATGGGGGTAAGAACTTGACCTTCATTACCTGGAATGGGAGATGGCACACAGTATGTAATAAATGCCTACTGAATAAATAAACATATATATATATATGCTCATATATATAAACATATATATATGTATATGTATATATAAACATATATATGTATATGTGTATATAAACATATATATGTATATATCTATATATACATATATATGTTTATATATAAACATATATGTTTATATATACATATATATGTTTATATACACATATACATATATACATATATACACATATACATATACATATGTATATGTATATACATATATATGTTTATATACACATATACATATACATATGTATATGTATATACATATATATGTTTATATACACATATACATATATATGTTTAATATATATTAAACTTTGTTCAAATTCAAGTTCATATATATGTATGTGTATATATATATATACATACATATATATGAACTTGAACTTAAAGCCTGTTTCATGACTATATGTTAACTACTAAGATTCTTGTAAGGAGTCATGTTTCAGAGCCATGTCTTAGATAATATAGCAAGAAAGGCAACGTATTACATAATCTCCCGGCATAATTTAATTATTCTGGTTGTTGCGATTGCATTGAAAAGGCTCCTCTCACCACGGAGATCTAGAATAACTAGTTTATGTTGATGGAGACACAGAATATTATCCACACACACACACAGTCATGCTTAGATGGACTTTGATTTATTTCAGAAATTAAGTATTGTTGTTCATGCTTGCCAGATTTGTCTTTACTTTTCCCATCTCCAAATATCAGAGATTCTCTAATTCCAGGCTCAATACTGATACGGTATTATATCTTTCCTTTGTTTTCGGTTGGAGTAATACCTTAGGAGTTCATTCTGTCGTAGACAGCTTAAAATAGAGTTGCACACAAGATCACAGCAGCAATAAACTTGAAAAGGCTTCTAACCATGGCACAAAGGGAAAGGCACAGTTCAGAGGGAAACTGCCGAGAACACAGAAGAGAATTTACCTTCGACAGAGATGTATTTTTAGAAAGTTTTCTATAGCAGGCTGGGGTATGCGAAAGCATGACAAAATCCATCGCCCCACAACAAATGTATCATTCCTGGAGGCAGAGGAGAAAGATACTTGCATATGGTGATTTTTAAGGTTCCTAAATAGTTTTTTGCCATTAGCTTTTTATAATTTTTTTCAGAATCATTTTCACTTTGTGTTTAGGCTATAAAGACCAGAGCCAGTGTTTCAGTGCAGTGCTGGTGGGAGGAAAGAGGTACTGGAAATTAAGCTAGAAGCCCTAGCTAGATTTGTATAGTTTGCTCTGCTAAAGTTACATGACCTGAAGCAAACTATCATGTGTGGTGGATGGAGGCGTGTGTTTGCCCCCTTGTTTGTTTGCCCTTCTTCCTGGGCACACAGCCCAGAGTAGTACCTTATGAAGGGCCTGTGACCACTGTTCTCATTGTATTAGTTTGCTAGGGCTGCCGTCCCAAAACACCACAGACTGGATGCCTTCAGCAACAGACATTTATTTCCTTACAATTCTGAAGTCTAGAAGTCCAAGATCAAGGTGCTGACAGGGTTGGTTTCTTAAGAGGCCTCTCACGGGGCGCCTGGGTGGCTCAGTCGGTTGAGCGTCCAACTTCGGCTCAGGTCACGATCTCGCGGTCTGTGAGTTCGAGCCCTGCGTCGGGCTCTGGGCTGACGGCTCAGAGCCTGCTTCGGATTCTGTGTCTCCCTCTCTCTCTGCCCCTCCCCCATTCATGCTCTGTCTCTCTCTGTCTCAAAAATAAATAAACGTTTAAAAAAAAAAATTAAAAAAAAAAAAAAAGAGGCCTCTCTCCTTGGCTGGAAGATGCTGCCTTCTCCCTGTGTCCTCACATCTTCTTCCCTGTATGGTTACCAGTTGTATTGGAGTAAGACCCACTCATATGACTTAATTTTAATTTAAAGTCACATACTGAGGTACTGGAGGTTAGAATTTCAACATATGAATTTTGGGGCGGTGGGGGGACACCATTCAGTATGGTCACCAGTGGTGAATAGAAGTGATTGGGCATAACTTCCATCTTGTCCACCTAAAAGATGTTTGTATGCATGTAATTACATGCAGGTACATATTTACTGTAATCATTTTTCTTTCCTTCTCCTCTCTTCTCTCTTTCTGCAACTCCTATTATTCAGATATCGGGGGCACTTAAACTAGACTTCTATTTTTCTAATTTTGTTTTGTTTTGTTTTTGCTTGTTTTCTGGAAGTGTCTCTCAATTTTATATTGAAAATCTTTTTATTTTTTATATATATTTTGGATGTTTGTTTTTGAGACAGAGAGGGAGAGAGCACAAGTAGGGGAGGGGTGAAGAGAGGGAGGGAGACACAGAATCTGATGCAGGCTCCAGGCTCTGAGCTGTTAGTACAGAGCCCGATGTGGGGCTTGAAACCAAGAACCATGAAATCATGACCTGAGCCGAAGTCAGTTGCTTAACCGACTGAGCCACTCAGGTGCCCCTTGAAAATCTTTTTAAATGTTGTATATTGAACTTATCATACCTTAAGTTTCCAAGTGCTCATTTTGGCCTCTGTTGCTTTTTGTTTCGTTCAATTCTGTTCTTGATTCCTGGTTACAATTCTTTCTTCAGGGACTGGTGGAATCCCACATGGCCACATTCATCAAAGACCCCCTTGGGGGGTGATACCTTGACTGCCAGCATTCTCAGAGCTGAGTGGGAGAAAGGGGTCCAGTGTCCACTGTGCACAAGTACACACAATTCTCCCATTTTCACCGTGGTGGCTCCAACTGTTGCATCCACACGACTCCGGAAACAGAATGCTACGGGCACCGGTGACAGTCACAACAAAGTTTATTGCAATGAGAGGCAAGGCTGACCCATCGGGACCAACACTTTTGATCAGAGTGCGGACTCAAACAGCCAGGTACAGAGTTTTTATAGCCGATCACATCATTTTATCATCACCTGGGAACAGAACAAAGAAATAGTTCCCAGATGAGTTAGAAACAGTTCCCAGATGGGGTGATTATTTTAGACTTTCTGCCATTAAGTCGCAACCAGTTGATCTCCTTGACCCTGCCTCTGATGCTCTTTTCTTTAAACTTTTGTTTCCTTAATTGGTGAAGCCTAATTTACAAGAATATGAAGCATAATTTACAAGAGTAAAGCAAGGCTGTTATCTCTTAGCCTTCAGTGTCAAAACAAAGCTGTTATTTCTCAAGCTACAGTGTCAACACAAAGCTGCTATCTCTCAAGCTACAGGTTAGCCCGACACTACAATTTAACCCTTACACAACTGCCTTTTATATCTGGTATCTTCCAGTCCAGAGATCCTTTGTTTTATCATCTCACAAAAATTAAAACTCCAGACTTTGCTGATGTAGGGGAAGGAAGACACCTAGGAGGCCATTCTGGGGAAAGAGAGAGCTGATGATAGGTTCATAAACTCACTTTCTTTCTTTTTTTTTTTTCCAATATATGAAATTTATTGTCAAATTGGTTTCCATACAACACCCAGTGCTCATCCCAAAAGGTGCCCTCCTCAATACCCATCCCCCACCCTCCCCTCCCTCCCACCCCCCATCAACCCTCAGTTTGTTCTCAGTTTTTAACAGTCTCTTATGCTTTGGCTCTCTCCCACTCTAACCTCTTTTTTTTTTTTTTTTCTTCCCTTCCCCCATGGGTTTCTGTTAAGTTTCTCAGGATCCACGTAAGAGTGAAAACATATGGTATCTGTCTTTCTCTGTATGGCTTATTTCACTTAGCATCACACTCTCCAGTTCCATCCACGTTGCTACAAAGGGCCATATTTCATTCTTTCTCATTGCCACGTAGTATTCCATTGTGTATATAAACCACAATTTCTTTATCCATTCGTCAGTTGATGGACATTTAGGCTCTTTCCATAATTTGGCTATTGTTGAGAGTGCTGCTATAAATATTGGGGTACAAGTGCCCCTATGTATCAGTACTCCTGTATCCCTTGGGTAAATTCCTAGCAGTGCTATTGCTGGGTCATCGGGTAGGTCTATTTTTAATTTTCTGAGGAACCTCCACACTGCTTTCCAGAGCGGCTGCACCAATTGGCATTCCCACCAACAGTGCACGAGGGTTCCCATTTCTCCACATCCTCTCCAGCCATCTATAGTCTCCTGATTTGTTCATTTTGGCCAGACACTTCTCTAAAGAAGACATCCGGATGGCCAACAGGCACATGAAAAGATGTTCAATGTCACTCCTTATCAGGGAAATACAAATCAAAACCACACTCAGATAAACTCACTTTCAATCTGTTCTTTTTTGCATCCCACGATCCACCCTCATATTGAGAGGTAGTTGATACTACCTTTGGGTTGTTTGTGAGTGTTGTGTTTTCTTGCCCTGCTCTTCTCATCCATGGAGACTTAGGTGTTAAATAAGGTTTTCTTTCCTGTTGTTATGGTAGAGTTTCAGGAGCGAGTAGAAGCGAGCCTGCAGTTGCTCTCTGGATTGGAAAACTACGATCCTCCTTTATGGGTAACCTTACCTACACGGAGCGGTCAGGATCATCTCTAGCTTTCCCCAGAGGCTAGATAGTCACTCTTTGTATGACCCACTAAAAAGCTTTCATAGTTAGTTTCCCTGCATATGATAGGGGATGATCAATACCTATAAATTAGGGAATCTGAGAAGACCAAGTGAGGTAAGGTAGGTAAAGTTCATAGCACAGTGTCTGGTACCAATTACCATGTATTTCACACTCAACGATTATCAGCTCCTTCAAATCCTTTGGAATGAGGTCGTAAAACAATTTTTAAAAGACAGACAAAGGTTAGCTCCTCTTCCACTCGTAACTCTGAGGCCCTCCCTCCCAAAGGTGATAAATTTCTCTCCCTAGGATTATAATGTCCTCCCGCATTCAATTCAACATCAGAAAGGCTTTGTTATTTACACTTGTTTTATACAAATTAAGATTCTCAGTATTGGTAGTGATGTAAGATTTAGGGAAACACAGGCCCAACCTCAGAGACCTCATAGCTGAAACCCGGGAAGTAAGTGTTTACTGTTTGGGACAGGCTTCTTCCAGTTCCATGTGGGGTGGTAGAGACTCTGTAATCAAGAACATAGATTCCCTTCTGGGAAACCGGAGGCTGTGAACCTGCCCGTATTGACATGCTGTTGGAGTTTGTGCATTTGTTTTTGATTTTCTCTAATTAAATTGGAAGTGTTTTCTTCAGGTGAGGCAGGATTCTATTTCCTTTCCTCTACTGCACATTCTGGGTAGAGGGAATTTGGTTAGACAATGATGGAGGATCCTGAATGTCTTTGCTTCCCATCTTCATACGTCCAACAAGAAGCTAAGCTTCAAGGTTCAGCTCTGTTCTCCATGAACTTCCCACAGTGCTGTCCTCCAGTCTGAAGTGCTCTGTCTGCATAGCTCCTTATTTGTGTTCTTCTGGTGCCTTTCATCCCTTCTTACCTTGATAAAGAGATGCTTCCCTTCACCCCACCCCCAGTGGCATGCCTCAGAGTTCCTCTATGGGATTAAACACGTTCATGCAAATATGACAACAGAGAATATTTTCATGAATCCTGAGGACCTGACCCGGGTAAGAGCTGTGTCCTCCCTACTCTGTCCTATGTACATTTTTTTTAAAGATTTTATTTTTAAGTAATCTCTACATCCAACGTGGGGCTTGAACTTCCAACCCTGAGATCAAGAGTCAACACGTTCTACCAACTAAGCCAACCAGGCATCCCTGCCCCATGTTACATTTTATCTCCCTGACAAACTTGCATTCCTTGGAACCAAAAATCAAGTTTATACACATTTACTCAGAAGAGTGTTAACTCTTCTTTGATCACAACAGTGAAGTAAGTACGTTGTGCCATCAGGGTTTTCTGAACCGAATGCAGTAGATGGAATGATTGAGCCTGATTTCCCTCTCCCCACGTGTAATAGCAAGTGCTGGACATCCATGCTGTTCTCAGCCTCATGGTAAGTGAAATGTGTTTCCCCAACTTTGACTTCAAGCATGACCCCAGGGATGCTGGTACAATCAGGATCTGGACGTCTTTTGTGTAGTTGGCTTACCCTCTTGGGCTTCTGGTGCCATAAGAAGAATGTGTTGCAGAAAGCTTTCCCCCAACTCCCAGCTTAGTGGCTCCAGCTGACCTGCTGACTCTCAGATGTCATGGGACCAGCTCAGCTGACCGGCTGATGTATGAGGGAGAAATAAATGTTTGTTGTTATAAGCTTCTGCGTTTTGTGGTAGTTTGGTATGCACCATTACTGAGAACATTGCAGACTAAGTCTAGTAGTCCTCGACAGTGATATACATTGTCAGCTGCTAGTATGGCTGATAATGTGGATTTATTTTTTTGAAAGGTCTTCATGTTACATGTGATCAAAGTACTATGTAGTTTCCTGTCATCATTATTGAGTGATGGCACTATTGAATGCCTTTCCTACTTAATGTCTCTCTTATTTAATGGCTTTTTCTGCTGATCTCTCAGTTCTATGAGGTCAGCAATTATGTCTGATTTATTTCTTACCATACCCCAGTGGCTATCATGAGATCTAGTACATAGAAAATACTCAATTAATATTAATAAAATCAATGAATAAATAGAAAGTTGATGGACAGAACCCCATGATACTTGGAAAAGCTATGTATTCCTCACCAGAAAAAGGAACAGAAATATGCACGTGAACTTGGCATGTAATATAAAAGAGCTCATAAGACTTTAAAATCTGTCCAATTCTTGGGCTGAAAACTTAGAACTCATGATTAGGATAATGTGGAAACATTTCAGATACAAGAGCCTGAAAAGCCCCTAATTTTTGCTGCTGTATTTTAGGCATAAATGTCTATATACATTGGCAAGACTCAGTAATTTTCCAGGGGACAGATTATTTGGCCAGATGAGTCACTTTCCTGGTCATGCTGTGTATCCTTCTGTAAGTTATTTCATCTTTTACTCATCAAACAGGCTAAGAGATAGGCCAGGAACAAAAGGGAACAGACTCAAAGGTCATTTTTCTAGGATCCAGAAGGAGAGATATTATATGACCAGAGAAAGGTAACAATATATACAAATGGTCATCACCACTGAAAATGTAAAGCATTATATTTAGTGAGTGTGAAGCTGTATGCCTGGAAGAGAAGAGAGAAGAGTTAACAGTAGGGTGGCTCTTTGAGGGTATTTGTATCCACACAGAAAGAGGGCAGAATGTTCTCATCCTTAATTTCCAGGTTGTGTCTCTTTGAAGCAGGCTATTCCCAGTCACGCTGGGAAAAAGTAAGGCAGCTCAGCAGGCTGAGATGGGGCTGTTTGTTAGAATTAAGTCCATTTAAATTTGGATGGGAGGAAATTTCATGTGTGGCCCCATGGAAATGGAGAGGGAAATTTAAACTTGGGTGGGATGGGGTTAGGGGTGGGAATTCCAATGGAGGATGAATGGACTGCAGGCCTGGGAGTGCTTTCTTTTTCAAGCAATCTTCTAATTACGCAGTTTGTGGTGAGTCATTTGCTCTTTCTTTTGTGTCTCAGAATTATCAGGTTTGTGGTTTGATTTTTACTTCCATGGTTGGGAGTCTTGTGATTTCTCCACTTTTAGACCACTCATTGTGACTCTCAGGGTGACTTGTGTAAGGTGAACAAAAGAGATAGGGTAGAGACAAAATAGATGCACAAACTGAAGCCACAGGGAGACATATGGTCTGTTCCCAATGGTGTGACTGAGCCAGATACTTCTCCTCTCCAGGAAATGCCTTTCCCATCCCTTGAGATTGTAACCTTCATTACTTACTTACCTTGTTCCTGTCAAGATGATTCTTCATACAATAGGTGCATGGGAACTGAGCCATCTACTGAGCAGCATTGACCGAGGCATTCAAACTTATGTAAAACTTTACGGTGTTAGTAAGCCAAAAAAGAAAGAAACAAATGAAAAAGAAACTTCCCCTTTCATCTCAGACACAGAGTGAGAGAGAGAGCAAGTTTATGGAACTGGCTGATGTTCTGGCTATCTGTAGGCTTAAGTTTGTATTTCAGTATGAACAAAGGAAATGAAAGCCATGTTGAAAAGAGCAGCCTTTTGTACTGGACCCAAATACTAAAACAGCTTGTCCACGTTTTGTTACGTTTACAAAAGACTTGTATCTTGTCACTAGAAAAATTCCCCAAATGTTTTACATAGTAATGTCTTATTTAAATTCTGTGCTTGGCCTAGCAACACAATAAATGGCAAATTTCTATCAAATCTATTTTCTAGATAACTGGGAAATATATTGTGTTTCAGTTAAAAAATGATATCTCATGTAAATCTTTTAAAAATTCATCAAGTGCAGTTTTGCCTCATTGGGCAGATTGCATGGAATACAAGTTAATCTTTCCTCAATAACCAATCATTATTCTTATATTCACATTAATCATAATTGACATGCTTTTCTTCTACCTTTATTGCTGATTTTCAGCTCTTTTTCTGCATGTGTAAACTTTTCTACTTAGTTTCCTATACTTAAGAAAGGGTCAGATGAATAAGTTGTTAGGATGGCATGTTAATTAAGAGTCAATAGGATATGGGGTGCCTGGGTGGCTCAGTTGGTTAAGCATCTGACCTCGGCTCAGATCATGATCTCACAGTTCATGGGTTTGAGCCCCATGTTGGGCTCTGAGCTGACAGCTCAGAGCCTGGAGCCTGCTTCAGATTCTGTGTGTGTGTGTCTCTCTCTGCCCCTCCCCCATTACGCCTTGTCTCTCTTTCTCTCAAAAATAAATAAACATTAAAAAATTTAAAAAAGGAAAGAAAGAAAGAAAGAAAGAAAGAAAGAAAGGAAGAAAGAAAGAAAGAAAGGAATCAAGAGGATATGAATTAAGATCCAAGGGACCTGACAATAAGGAAAGAGATTTAGAATGTTTACCCATTGTCTGTGAGAACTTTGCTATTTACTTCTGGAGTTTTCAAAATCACATACTTGATATGTGAAGTTCACATTGTATGTGCCAAATACACACCTTTGCATGACATACAGAAAGTTGTGTGTGTGCTTATATGTGTGTATGTGTAAAGGGGTCCAACACCGCATTGTGGAAGGAGCATGGCCGTTAGTCAGCAAACAGACCCTAACAATACTCCACTTATAACTGTGTGACCTTGGGAAACTTCCTTGTTCTTTCTGAGACAGGAAGTTACAAAAATACTAATTCCTTAAAAAAAAAAAGTTACAGAGAGGGAAGGAGGCAAACCATAAGAGACTCTTAAAAACTGAGAATAAACTGAGGATTGATGGGGGTGGGAGGGAGGGGAAAGTGGGTGATGGGCACTGAGGAGGGCCCTTGTTGGGATGAGCACTGGGTGTTGTATGGAAACCAATTTGACAACAAATTTAATATAAACTATACTAATTCCTTTTCTTCTTTATAAAGACACATGGGCTAGTTCTTCTCCCTGTATCTAATTGTCAAACTCATTGCTACTAGAAATATGGACGTTGTTTGCTGTTATAATTAAAACTGGCAAAGTGATTTCTTTAAGTTATTTTCTGCCAGTTTATTTGTTTCAACTACTTAAGTCCAAGAACTGTAAATACATGGCAGATATGCCACCATTTTTTCTTTCATAAATGATAATGATTCTCTTTTCCAGTGAGCCTAGATGAAGCCTTGAGCCCTTCCCAACACACGGCTGGATTGCACAACCAACCCACCAGCACTGGCACATAGGATGAAACCCAAACCTCTGATTTAGCCACTGGAATGACGATTTCCAAGATCATAATAGTTTTGACTGGTGTGGAAACAGGTGCATTGAGAAGTAGACAGAAGAGCTTCCCCTCATGTGTTAGTGGGTAGTGACGGGAGAAACCTGAAGATCTGTTTTGGAACAGAAATATGTGATAGCAGAAGGAACACAGCAAGGGTCTGATGAACATTTCCCATTACTCTGGTCAGCATCCTCAGTCACGATGCCAAGAAAATAAGCTTGCTCAGCCCTGGCACTGGTAACAAGTCTATCAACTATTCTTAACAGCCCTCAGTCTGAAAGAGTGCTGTGTTCATGTTCATCTCATAATTTACATGCCTTTATTGTGATTTTTATCATTCCGGAGGGAATGCTGTCCATTTTTCAATCCAGTCGAGTGAACATGAGTGTATTAAGCACCTACTGTGTGTCAAGCTTGCAAATCACACCAAGTCTGTGGGGTAGTCCCAGCCCTCACAGGGCTCATAGACAGGAGGAGATACATACCTGTGGATGCATGGATGCTGTCCACTGTGATAGGTTCCATGAGAGAGGAAGAGCACATCCATTCATTGATTCTTCTACGTTTCATCCTGTCCAGAACTCAGTAGGCATGTATGTGGTCTAATTTCCTAACCAGAGTGAACTCAAACGTCTACATCTTAGACATTGCCAACCAGTAATGTGCGTGTGCTAGCTTAAGACAAATCATTTTCATCAGAGTCATCCCCTTTAAAAAGTCAGTCAGCCCTGGAGGCTAAACAGACTCTAGTATCTGCAATGTGCCATTTCAGAAACGAGTTCTGTAGCTCATTCTTTTGGAATAATCTTTAAATTTATTTGGCAAGCCTATTATATCCAGGGAGTGAGTGAAGTACTGGGAATACAGAGAGAAACAAGATCTATGACTGCCTGAGCTGCTGGGTCTAGAGAGATAACTAACATGTAAATAAGGAATTAGCATAAAATGGAGACACCAGGAAGCCATGGCATTTGAGTCGATACTGGATGGATGAGCAGACATTCATCAGGTAAAGAAATGAGATAAGGCTATTCTAGGAGGAAGAAATTCAGAAGAAATAGCAAGTCAGTAAGCACCAGGGCGATTTATGAGCAGGGACATGAGTTGTCTGTTGTGCTAGCACTTGTGAGGTGAGTGGGGAGACGGCAGGAAGATGGAGGAATGAGTCAAAATGGGATCGAAACTGACGTTCAAGTCATGAGAAGTGTTGAAGTGCATGTTCAAAAAGTTTCAGTTTTAACCATAGGTAAGGAAGCTGCTCAGGAAATATAAGTATGGCAATGATCTAATACTAATGGTCAGCATTTGAGCATATCTGCTAGGCTTTCAATGAATCCTCATGAAATGACATTGAGCTGGTGTCTCTAATGTTATCCCCATTTTACAAGGTATAAAACTGAAACTTAGAAAGGCTAAGTAATTGTTTTAGGGTCATTAAATGAGTGAATGTCAGAACCAGGACATAAAGGTTTTTTCTCCTAAGCTCCGAACCTATGGAATGGGAGAAGAAATGACTAGAAACAAGATGTTTTAAGGGGAAATTGCAACTTTTCAGGCAGGGGATGAAGACGACTGGCCCCAGAGCAGGGGGATGGGGTGGGTGTGGATGAGATAAAGGCTCTGGTATGGTATGTTTCAAGGATAGACACCCCTCTGCCATTCCAAAAGGCAGTCAGAATCCCATGTCCATTATTTTACATTCATTGCTTTTTAAATTTTAAAGCACGGTTGCTGACTTGACCATCTATTTGACTATTTGCAAAGAGAACATTCAAGGATAAAAATTCACAACCATTAAGAAAGTTAAAATGAAAAATATTGGAGTCCAATTCTAAAGCAGAAGTCTAAAATGACCTGAGCAACTTCAGTGTTGCTGGAATCATGCGTGGTCTGTTGAGTACAGTAACTTTCTCAATAATTTTTTCACTCAACCATCACTTATTGAGGACTTAACTTTATCTTAGGCCCTGTGCTCAGGGGTGGGGATAGAGCGATGGGATGTAATTTGGCAAGAACCAAATGGAGAGTCTTGTGTCTCAGGATGTAAACTCTCCACATTACTTGGAAAATAATAGTAAAGGAACAGTTATTGTTGCAGTGTGTAGGTGTGATGTTTTTGCTAAAATATTTTAAAGATCCATTCTCTTAATACCTTTTAGTCACATCTCATATTTCAGGCAATGTTATTACGAGAAGAAAGGTCCCCATGATGTATTTTGCACATTTATCAAAGAACAGATTGTAGCAAAAGACTCTGCTTCTGTGACAATAGCTTTGATTAACACCTATCAAAATAGAACCATCATTTGCTCACTTAAGCATTTGTTAAATAACTCAATCTGCTACTGAATTAGAAGCCAGATGCCTCTATCTCTGCACGTGCTGAGAGGGCAGTTGACACCTCCCTCTTCCGCCCCAAGCCAGGAACGGCCTTTGCCTATAGAATGTCTCAGGCTGGTAAACCAGCCTAAGGTTCTAGGATTCTACAGATTGAGGAGTTTTCTCTAGAGTGGCCTGTGGTATTTCAGTGGTTGGTTCCATGCATCAGGTAAAAGATCCTGTAATGGTTACACCCATCAGAATGGTGCCTGTGAGGGGTGATGCCATACTTCGAGGGTAGGCCTTCATCACCCAGGCTGAACACTATGTCATCTGCACAATAGAGTGAAAATCTGGATCAGTAGGTCATACTGATGAAAGGGACAAACTTCACAGAATCTCATTATAAGTGGTGCTCAACCTCTGACTAGTCCATGACTAGAACACCCTATACTAATATTCACTTTTAGAAGATCTGTAATAATGAATACCTGCTTTCTTATACTTGGCTAAGGTCTGCTTGTCATGTTCATCCTGATTTTGTTCTCCGAAACCAAAGAGAATAAGTTCATCATCATGACTAAAAGATAGCACTTGGGGAGCCTGGGTGGCTCAGTAGGTTAAGCATCCTACTCTTGATTTCAGCTCTGGTCATCATCTCATGATTGTGAGTTTGAGCCCAATCCCCAAGTTGGGCTCCATGTTGGGTGTGGAGCCTGCTTTAAAAGAAAAAAAAAAAGATAGCTCTCTCCTGTCTGTATCAGGTCTTCTTTTTCTTCAATTAAGCAACCTCCTCAGTCACCCCATGGAAGTAGGGTTCCCCCTTCACTCTCTTGCCCCCTGCTTGGCTTTATTATTTTCTCATGGGACTATCATCACCTGATATGTAATTATTTTGTGTGTGTGTGGTCTGCCTCCTTCACAAAATGCATGCTCCAGGAGTCAAGAGACTGTTCTCTGCTGAATCTCTCTGGTACGTGGAATATAGAAGACAACCAATAAATATTTGTGGGCTAAATGAAAATTGGGCATGTGATCAACTACAGCTTCTAGAACCTTTCTCATGAAATGCTGTCAGATTAAGTCTTTTCCCATTTTTCGCTGGCAATAACTTGTTTTTCTAATTAAAAAATAGCATATTTATTGCAAATAATTAGGCAATATAGGTAAGCAAAAACCCTACTGAAATTCTCTTGTTTCTACACAGAATTTTAGTATATAGTTTTCTAGACTGTCATTCACATATGTATTACTAAAATTAGATAATTTTACATATTTTAACCTGAATTATTTTTAATGTGTAGTCCCTTAGCAGAAAATATTCTTAATAAGACCATATAATATTTTACTATGCATGTATATCATAATTTAACATAACCTACTTAACTAGTCATCATTTATTAGAAATGTAGATTATTTCAGATTTATTGTGAACTTAACAGTATTGCATCAGACTGTGTGTTAGCCAAATTTATGGAGCATTCATAATTGTTTCCTTGATATAAGGATTTGTGCATCACAGAATATAAAATATACAATATCGCTAATAAGTATTACACATAGACACAGGTAACTTTTGAATGCTCAAGTATTTTTGGTTTTTAGCGGTAGGGAAGAAGACGTAACGTGTACCACTAGCAAAGTGTAAACTGACTTAGCATTTCTCGTAGGTATCATTATACCTACCAAACAAGGAAAACAACCTAAGTTATAAGTTCCTTCTTTTGTTTGTAAAATGTATAACTTTTTTTCCTTGGCCTAAAGGAAAAATTAAGTATGTTTTTTATAAGTTTGGTCCTTCTGTCCTGCTGAAGTTTTTAGCTTTTGGAATCCTGAGTCTGTACCTGATATAGGGGTCCCTACTCTTAACTTTGTACATCTGATGAATAAATCTTCTGAGTCTTTATTCACAATAAATAGATTACAAAGTTTTGAACGAGCTATGCCAAATACAAAGTAACCTCGTAAGCCATTAAGCACTTCATGAAGGGTTTTGAGATTTGTGTTTTAGTGAAGACTGATGGAGAGAAATGAAGTAACTTTTAGTAGAGAGGTACAAAGAAAAACAGTTTTTAAAGGAATTTAAAACAAAATAAAATATAAAAGAAGCCTACACAGGTAACAATGATCTGTTCCAATGAAGAGAAGTTCCAAGCATGACTCAGTATTCAAGTACCCTTACTGACGTTTCTAAATCATGCCCTTGGCTGCTGAAGGGCTTCTGTAAGGCAAATGCTGATCCCTATCTCCAATGAGGATAAAAGAAGGCACTCAAATTAAAGATCAAGGTTTTGATAAGAAAGAACTCCTTAACAGCACAGAAAGTCAAATATTGGACTATTCTGCTAATGAAGATTCTATAATTCTTATTTTTAAGAAATTAAATAAGTTGATTATAGCAGTTAGCTATAGGAATAGCTAATTTTTTTTTTCAACGTTTATTTATTTTTGGGACAGAGAGAGACAGAGCATGAATGGGGGAGGGTCAGAGAGAGAGGGAGACACAGAATGGGAAACAGGCTCCAGGCTCTGAGCCATCAGCCCAGAGCCCGACGCGGGGCTCGAACTCACGGACCGCGAGATCCTGACCTGGCTGAAGTCGGACACCCAACCGACTGTGCCACCCAGGCGCCCCAGGAATAGCTAATTTTTTAGTAATTAGCTATCTACTAGTAAAATAGTAATTTGTTGTCTCTCACAGTCTACAGGTCTGGATCAGTCCCGCTTATTGGCTTGCTTATGTGTCTGCAAGGAGCCCACGGGTTTATTGGGAAAATGGCTAGTCTAGGGATTTCTATGCTGAGATGATTCAGTTCTGTTCCATGGGATCCCCCACAGGCTAACACAGACTTCTTCTCAAGGACGAGGAAAGGTTCAAGAGAGGAGAAGTATGAAGGCACTTTTTTGACATTCTTTGTGCATCACTCATTAATGTCTCATTGTCTACTACAAGTCACATAGCCTAGTCAATGAGGAAGTAGGTTACCACAAGGCAAGGATACAGGAAAATATAAGAAACAAAAACAAAAACAACAACCTGGGGCCATTAATGTTTCAGTTATTCATGTGGGAGTGTCTAGTAAAATCTTGGGTTCAAAGGAGGGCCCCAGTAGTTGTTAATTATCTCTGAGTTAATTAGACTAATGTTCCTTGATGGTTTTGGCATAGTTACACCTGAAGGCAGAATAACCATTTGAGGTGTCATCTGAGCTTATGACTCTATGACCTAGAAATTAGTTTTTCTTACACCATAAAACTAACAAGATTGGTATCTATGTTTACAGTAGTAATATATTATGGCCCAATTTTAGCATCTTATAATGGACTTTTATTGATCACAGGTGTTCTTAATGGTCTCATTTGATCTTAAAACCTAGCGTCCAATATGATGTTGTTTTTTTTTTTTAATTTCTGTGTTTATTTGACTGCATTAGAAGGTTGAAAAAAGGATACATCTGTCTAAAACTACCATGAAATGTGCTCTCTTCAACTTGGTCAAAATTGTTACATGTGGGTCTCAACAGTAGGCAACGTCTGCTGAGAATATATACAATATAAATAAATGTAGTATTCCACAGTGGGCAAAAGAACACCAAAAGAAGATTTATAAATAAAGTGTCTGAAAAACAATGTGTTTGGAAAAGCCAAAGAGAGATAGTTGCTAACTAAACACATTTTTTAAATTTCCCAACATGCATGCAAAAACAAACCGGAAGTATTCTTGGAGAGCTATGTATGTGTGTGTGGAATAAAGAAGAGATGACTTCCCTTGCTTGCTGGGCTTTGGTTAAAGGGTGGGTGAATTTGACTAGATGATATGGTCATTAACTATCTGGACTTTGTGAAACTACAGCACTTGCTGATGGGATGAGAAGAGATAGAAGAGAATTTATCAGGTCCTCGGAGGCAAAAAGATTGCTTTACACCTGCCTCAGTCTTACAGCTGCCATTGTGGCTGTTTGTGCAGTAAATTGAACTGCTTCCTCTCTCACTCTCTCTTTCTCTCTGTCCTGGGGCATCATAGTGATAATTAACATATGTCCGTTTATTTCTATTTTCCCTGAAAAAATCCTTGGTAGGAGTCAGGTCACATAATATTATTCCCATTTTACAGATGAGGGAATGGTGGAGGAGATAAGGTCAAGTGACTTGCTCAAGGTACATAGGCAGTTGGGGCTCTTCTTAATCCACCTCAAGGCTTACCTTTCTACAGTTCACTCTTTGTTTCTGTATGGGTTTAGGGCCACAATCACCCCACTCCTTGTGAAGGCAAATGATTGGCCCCTGGTCAATTTATGGGAGGGAAGTAGAGGTTCAGGAGAATCAAGCAAGAGATCGTTGAATAAATATATTAAGAAAAGAAAACAAGATCAAGGTAGGGAATATTATGGGAATTGAAAACAGGCGGCCCAAGAACCAGCTGTATTTCTTTGTTTGACAACTTCATTTGATCTGTACAATCATTGGAAGCATAATTTGGCAGATGTTTGATTGCAATATAAACAGATTAGCACCTATGGCTTATTATTTACATTTTTATATATTGCATTGCTTGTTTGACTTCTGCAGATATTTGGTATTGCAACTCTGAATCTGAATGTAAATTAAGAAATGGCAATAGCGCACTTTAAAGAGCAGGTCGAGAATGTTGTATCCTTTTAGGGCACAGAACGTTGGCTGGTTCTTGTGACTCTGGTTGGTCAGGTGGTCCGAGAGCAGCTGCATGGGTCGGAAATGGCGCCTGAGCAAGACAACCCTGAACGTGCATATTGAGGATGAAGCCTCTGCAGCGAGTCTGCGCAGAACAGTCGCTGCACCAGAGTGGGGTCGGCGTGGCATTTGTCACGCGCTCCCATCTCCCTAGAGGGATTAGAGCTGTTGAAACACAATATGTTCCCTGAAAACTGGCTCTAAGAGGAGAAACTGTCATCCTAATTATATCACAGAAATTTGGGGACCGTGCTGATCACCAAAGCCAGTAATGAACCCTCAAGGACACATCGTGGGTGAGTTGAATTTAATCACCGTTACACCTCAGCTTTGCGCTTTTGAGATGTCTCTTCACCCAATCCTATAAAACACTGGGGAGAATGGATCCCACTTGGCTGAAGGAAAAAGAAAGCCTTTCCAGTACTAGCTGCCTATGTTTTGTAGACTCTGCTCCAATATACCGTAGAATAGTCTTTGTAGATATTGTACAAAAAATAGTAATTGGATTCACGAGGATGGCCCAGATTTTTCTTGCCTTGGACCACATTGGATAGCATCCTCTTCTAAATCATGGGTATCTTTTCTGTCCTGATCAATTATTCCCCTCATGGTTCTTCAAGTCATTTGGCTAAGACCACTGAGCTTGAAATAAATCCCCCCCCCCCGACTTTCTCTAAACTAAAACATTAGGAAATGGGCAGGAAAGGAGGAGGGAAAGAAATTATTCTGCTCCCAATGACAGAGACAACTCTTACACAGCACTTACCATGTCTGCAGCGCTGTTGGAAGTGGTTTACATGCATCAACTCCCCCAATGCTCAGAGCAAATCCATCCCCAATTTACGACTACTGTCTCCATTTTACAGGAAACTGAGGCACAGAGAGATGAAGTGAGGTATCCAACTGTGCACAGAGAATAAGTGACAGGCTGGGATTTACACCTGGACTGCCTATCCCCTGAACTTCTGCTCTTGACCTTTATGTCATTCTTTTTTCCCAGGTGAACTGGACAAGTCACCCAGAATTTTTCTACTTAGTGTCTTTGCTCAGGCTCCTCTCTTCTGGAGTGTCCTTCCTCAGATTCTCTGCCTGTTGAGGTCAAGTTTAATTATTATCTCCTCTATGAAGCCTTACCTAATTCTTCCTAGCCTCTCTGTTCTTTTGCCTCCTCTATCATAACACTTATCCTTTGGTGTTTTCGTCATTCTGTACTCCTCTCTCTCCTACAAAGTATAATCAGCTCCTTGAGGAAGAGAGCTACCATGTCACTTTTTGTATTTGTGTATCCTCAGTGTCTTGGAGAATGTGTGGTACCTAGTGAAGAGTATGTATTGTATTGGACACGAATGAATGAAGATACTTGGAGATGCTTATTAATAAATAAGAGTAGGCTTTATGTTTCCTTTAACTTTATTTGATTTAGTGCCAATCTCTGACCTAAGAGGAAGTATTTTTATTGGATACTGGTTAGACACTCTGATGACTCTAGGCATATGGGTCCCTGCTTATTTTAAAGCTCAATTGAAATGAAAAAATGGACAACCTTGACTTAGGTAAATATAGGTACCTTCTTTGATCTTGAGTCTGTTGTTTCTGAATCTTAATTATCTTCAGTAAATCAGCAGCGGCCTGTGGGTTATTAAATGGCAAAATAAATGGCGTGTTGTAGTTCCTTTATGAATCTCACAGAGTATCTGCATTCCCATATTTCATTAGATGTCATTATTTTACAGTAATTGCTTAATCTGAAATAATGACATGTGCAAATTATGTGAGACCCCATCCATTGATGTTTCTCTGAGCACTTATGGTGTTAGTCTTCTTTTAATTATTTTCTCTGCACCAGAGCGCTCACTATTTTCTCTGCTACTGCGCTGGCTATTCATGGCTGAACAAATCAATTATTAAAAGGAAACATGCTCCTTTTGTGCATCTCCTGAATGTCTTAAAAATCTCATTATTTGATGAGTGACTTGTAGAAATATTTAACTCATCCTGTTTGACAGATGTCATGTGCTCAACAAGTATAATGAACGTGCTCTCTGGTGCTGAGAAGACTGTGTTTGCAATGGTTTTACTCTGATTTCAGCACTGCCAGGGTGAGAGGTTTCTCTTTTAATCACAGCCATGTTTTGGCTCAAAAGTGTTGAATTGTTTGACCTTGATAACTAGCTCTACAGAATATACTTTCAAGGTAGAAAAAGAAAGAAAGATTTGCATCAGGTCAAGGTTAATTGTAGCTGGTATTTGCTTAATAATTCGTCTCCTACCATTCTGGCTTATGATATAATAAATGAACTATTTGGGGGAGAAGGAAGGTCAATGTTATATTCAATTTACTGCAGCAGGTGAGCCTCCAATTGGGGACTCAATTTGAAGAGGATTTTAATAAAGCAGAGGTGCCTTAAAAATGTCTAGGTTAACATAGCACATTTAAGGAATTACTCCTGTCGATGGGGGTTATTTTATGTTCAGAAAAGGAAACTTCAGACATAGGCTCAGTGACCAAGGGCTTGGTCTTCATTTGGATTCTTGTGAATTTTAAAACTTTTTCTCTCTGCGTTTCCAAAAGCCTCTCAGGCACGTGCCTCTCTAAGGGTTACCACAATGCTCAGCAGCCAGCACATACTGCTGTGTACATCATACCTTCTAGCAATGGCTTTTTTCTCATACGTGGAACCTGCTGGGTGATCCTTTAGGACAGAGATCCTGTCCTGATAACACTACTTGCAATGTCTGGGCCACAGTAGTCATTAGAAAATAGCAATGGGATTAATTACTTTATTAATGATAATAATACTGCCACAGTAATGGTGACAAAGCAAATCTTATTGACTCATTCTTTTCCACAAAATGTAAGAATTCCAGCTCCTTTTAAATTCAAACCCAGTGTTTGTGTCCTAGGAGTTCCTCGAGGTGTTCCTTATAAACTTCTTAATCTTATTTTTCTTCACCAGCCCTACATTAACTCAACCTGATGTTCAAGTTAAAGGCGTGTTTTTCACTTCCCCTCAAAGTCACAAACGTCCCAAATAGTAACATAGGGTTGTTTTTCTGAGGATATTCACAGTGCTGAAGGCATGCCATGTCTGTTGTGCAAGTGGAGAGAGTCTCTTTTTGCTCCCCTTTGCCATTGTGGAAATAAAGATAAACCATATCATATTTTTTTTTTCACAAAGCATCCTCGTGCCTCGCCAAGTTCCCCCACAGAGCAGCTTTTTATCCTTACCTGAAGCTCCTTTCTCCATCCATCTTGGGGATGTGTCCGTGGTGCTGGTCGTCATACTAATATCTGGTTTCAATCTCAATTTTCATGCTGCCTTCCTATCTTGACCTCTCTCCAGGGATCAGCTTAAATAGTTCCCTTTTTATTCAGACAAAAATAGAATTTTATTTCCTTTTTAGCTACTTTTCTTCTTTCTATCTTCTTTCATTCATACAGTCATTTATTTAACACATGGTTATTGGATCAAGATTATGTATCAAGCACTATAATAGATTCTGGGGATAAACTGAAGAACAGCACAGATAAAATTCCTATCCCTCTGGAGTTTATAATTCTGTTCACTTGAAGATGCCCAGATATGCTTTAATCCCACTTAACACTTAGCTTGGATTCATGCTAAGTCCTAAAACATGACATATGTTTTTGTCTTTCTTGTTAAAACTTTAATGTCCAGAAAACTTCTTCCCAGTGTTTTGATTAATTAGGGCAAGCCATAACTTCTGTAATTTGAAGATTTATAAACACTTTAGGAATAGGCAGAGAGTAAGAAGGAGCAAAGCTAATTATAAGGACCTTCTTTAAAGCAAAGGAGACAAGAAGAGGTATATAGGGAGATGAGAAAGACATTGTTTGATCATATGATTAGGAATAATGATCTGAAAAATCCTAACCAATATGAGGAAATAGAAATAGTCTCAGTTAGGAACCTAGGAAACAGAAAGGAAGTGGTATGTGGAAAAGAAGAATAACAGAAGGAGGTGGGCCTCAGAGGTCAACTAGAATGTAAAGGCAGTCCCTCCATGGAAGTGTTGATTAAGTCTGTTCAAAATCCTAGAGTTGGATGAACTGTCTTAGAAAGAACATACACTTAATGGAATGAATTTTAATTTTCAGCAAACAAAGCCCAAATTCTTGAAGTATTTTGTTTAAAAAACCCCTCAGAAATAGATACTTGAAAACAAGGTGACCTATTTGCCAACAGTCCCAGTCAATCATGGAGAGATGCATTTTTCAAGAGTGCCTCATCAAGAGAACAGTGACTAACTAGCTCAAAGTATAAATAGGAAACATGATCACCCATGAGCTGATGAAGTTCCCCAAGAACCAAGGGTATGAGATCCAAAAGGAGCTTCTTTTAAAAACTGCTGTTATAACTGCTAACATTTTCCTCTTTTGAAGCCTCTCGCCCAAATGGGAAGATGGAAAAATCAATCAACTAAACTGCAGGAGACAAACCTGAATGACACCAAAGGTTGAATTTTTCCTATAGTTGACTCTTGGAAGCTGCTCAAGTCACTGATCACTCCAAGAAGTAGGCCATGGCCCTGGGCTGAGAACCATCAGTCAAACCTCCTAATGACCATGTCACTGAAGGGAAGCATTACATGGATCTCAGTGCCAAGAATATTCTTTATGCAAAAAAAGTGTATAACCAAGGATAATCACCTAAAGAAGGCTCTCAGGATAATATTCATCCCAGAGAAGATTTTGTGGGTGCTATTAAAGAAGATACGTTAAAACAATACATTTTTTCTAACATTTTCCATCAAATTTTCCCCCCCTTTTTTTTTTTCAGAAGGAAAACAGATCTGGTCCTAGAAAGAATATAACACAAATAAATCTTTGGACCCCACATGGCTCAATGTACAGAATCACAAGAAAGAAACCAGGTTCAACAACCAAATGGTAATATAAACTTTTCAGCGACTTAGATGAATGTGATAAGAGTAATTTAATTTTTTCTCACATTGTTCCTTCAGAAATGGCACTATGGGCCATTTCTTTCTCTGCCTCTATATGAAAACTTAGATTTGTACCATATCTTTTTCATCATCTTTACTTCTAACAACCGTCTCATTTTGGCAATTAAAATGCCCAGTCAACAGTATAATGATCAAACTGGGATCAGGTAACACATGCAGAGTTATTCACCTCCTACCACCTTGCACTGCTTCAGATCTGGAAGCCTCTCCGGGGAAAAGGAATGTGATTGGCTTCTGCCATCTTTGATTAGATCTTTGCCTTCTCATTGCTGGGCTCCTGACCTGGCAAGGTACATTTAGGGAGATAATGGATTAGGAGAGAAGGATCATAGCCTTATATGGCAGGGTGGTCACCATCTGTCCCTGGCTTTTCTGCATTTGAGGGAGATTAGGATTGGCTCGTTCTCTCAGGACCTGTACTGTCTTCTCAGAATAATAAAAATGGTATAATAGAAAGTAAATGTCTGGTATTTTTTCAAGTTTTGGTCACATAGCTCCTAAAACCCTTGAAATCCCTGAAGTCATGAGTATCTTACTAACAACATATGCTAACAAGAGAACTGATTGGGGTCCCTAGATAGTGTCAGAGTGGGCACTGGTCACCAGATAGACCAAGGCCAATTACAGAGTTGGAATTTTTAGCTCCTAATGCTTCCCCAGGGAAAGGTGGGTAGAGATTGAGTTCAATCACCAATGGTCAATGATCCAGTCAATCATTCCTACTAATGAAACCTCCATAAAAAACACCTAAATGATAAGGATTCAGAGAACTTTGAGGGCAGTGAACACTTTGAGGTGGTGTAAGGGCGTGGAAACTCTGTGCCCAGTTTGCCATACCTTCTCCAATGCATGTCTACCATTTGACTGTTTCCCAGTTGTACCCTTTATAATAAAAAAAGGGTAACAGTAAATAAAGTGTTTCCTGAGTCCTGTGACTCATTCTAGCAAATTATCAAACCTGAGGAGGGCTGTGGGGGAACCCCTGAGTTTGTAGTCTGCTGGGGAGAGATGTGAGTAGCCTGGGTGCCCCTTTTATGGCTGGCATCTGAAGTGGAGACAGTCTTATGAGATTGAGCCCTTAAACCTGTGGGGTCTGTTAGACCTGTTTCTCGAGCTGTTCTAGTGTTCCAGGACTCACATGGGTCTCTTCTGTCAGAATGGGCCAGGATAGCTGTGTGAGCATCCAGAGGGCTGAGCTTTGCCCATAAGTGGGGCTCTTTGCAATGTTAGGATGTCTGTGTAGATGGAGCATGGACGTGAGGGTGTCCATCTACTTGTTAATGAAGTCCCTCACAGTACAGAATGGAGAAGGAGTGGCACAGGAATGGGGCAGGCCATGGATTAGGACATGGCCTGCTCTCCCTTCTCCATTCTTTCTGGGACAGAATTTTAAGGAGTCCACATGCTAAATTCAACCCTGGCCTTGCAGGTTTTACATTTGTCAAAGTAGGAAAATAGGACATATTTTAACTGTTTTTGGTTTGATTTATACTTAAATTTTTTTCACGTTTATTTATTTATTTTGAGAGGGGGGAGGGGCAGAAAGAGAGAGAGAGAGAGAGAGAGAGAGAGAGAGAGAGAGAGAGAGAGAATTCCAAGCAGGCTCTGCACTAAGAGTGGAATTCAAGCCCATAAACCATGAGATCATGACCTGTGCTAAAATCAAGAGTCAGGTGCTTTCAAGAGTCAGGTGACTGAGCCACCCAGGAGGTCCTTGATTTATACTTTTTAAATTGAGACATATGGCATATGGGCTCTCCATGTGACTCATACCCTAGGTGCATACAAGTTTTGGATGGGCCCGGAAATATGTGTAAATTCTGTTGTCTTCTTTAGTTGGGGCTTAAGGGATCTTCTGTGAAGGATTCCTACAGAAACTGGATACCAGTCTCACAAAATTATTATCCTTTGCTCCTTAGCTCCACGTAAATAAGCTATAATAGGTTCCCTTTTGTAGCTTTTATCCATGGCACCTCATCTTTTAATAATATCACCTAATATAGTGTATGATATACTTAATTTTTTATTGCTTGTCTTCCCATCCTCTGCCCACTACCCTGTACCATCCCTGCCTTCATGGAATGTGACTTCTCTGAGTTATGTCCCAAGAATTTAAACAGTGCTTGGAACATAGTAGGCATACAATAAATATTTGCTGAACAAATGAATATATATACATATATATGAACATAAATACAGTTAAATATACATTAGGTATGCGTTAGCTAATAAGATTGACGATAATTTTATTAGCTATATTTTTACATATCTTACAAATTTTCTATAGTACATACATCTATAAAAATAAAATAAGTATACTAAATTATAATGGATCTTCCTTATCTTTAAATGCTTTTATATTTCTTGGATAGTGGATATTATTGTGCACATTTAGTAGATTAAGCAAAGCTCTTAGTGGTTTCAGCTTGTGAAATACCTGGTGAGTCTCATGCTCTCCGTAGGGCCTTTGTACCTGACATGACATGACTGTTGCCCATATGAGATAGGTTTTTGTTTTCCCTTGCCCATAAGCCAAATAGGATATAATACAGGGCACACCTGCCTTGTGTTCATAGACAGGCAAATAATTATTTTTCGGGTGTGGAGTTTGGCGAGTTCTTTATAGATATTGGATCCTAGCCCTTTGTCCGATATGTCATTTGCAAATATCTTTTCCCATTCTGTCGGTTGCCTTTTAGTTTTGTTGATTGTTTCCTTTGCAGTACAGAAGGTTTTTATCTTGATGAGGTCCCAATAGTTCATTTTTGCTTTTAATTCCCTTGCCTTTAGAGAAGTGTCAAGTAAGAAATTGCTGTGGCTGAGGTCAGAGAGGTTTTTTCCTGCTTTCTCCTCTAGGGTTTTGATGGTTTCCTGTCTCACATTCAGGTCCTTCATCCACTTTGAGTTTATTTTTGTGTATGTTGTAAGAAAGTGGTCTAGTTTCATTCTTTTGCATGTTCCTGTCCAGTTCTCCCAGCACCATTTGTTAAAGAGACTGTCTTTTTTCCATTGGATACTCTTTCCTGCTTTGTCAAAGATGAATCGGCCATACATTTGTGGGTCCAATTCTGGGTTCTCTATTTTATTCCATTGGTCTATGTTATCTGTTGTTGTGCTGAAAACGATAGAAAGCTTATGAAGGAAATTGAAGAAGATACAAAGAAATGGAAAAACATTCCATGCTCATGTCAATACTATCCAAAGCAATCTACACATTCAATGCAATCCCAATCAAAATTGCACCAGCATTCCTCTCGAAGCTAGAACAAACAATCCTAAAATTTGTATGGAACCACAAAAGACCCTGAATAGCTGAAGTAATATTGAAGAAGAAAACCAAAATGGGAGGCATCACACTCCCAGACTTCAGCCTCTACTACGAAGTGGTTATTTTACTTTAAATATGATGTTCTGCAGACGTGGAACTGTATTTAAGTTGTCTTCATGTTAGAAAACTAGCTAATGCAGACTTGTCATTGTTACTTGAGCTCTTTTGCATTTTTTAAAACATTGGTTACTCAAGAAATAAGGAAAATATTTTTCAGTCTGCTTGCTTGGATATTTCATAGTATGCAGGGGAAATATTTTTTTTTATGTTTCAGTAATCTCAATTCCAGTTTTAATGGAATCCTATAACTCAGACTAGATTGAAAATCAAAACACGAGCATATTTTAATCATGTGCAAATATTATTCAATCTCATGCTACTCTAGAAAAATTATGACATTAAAAAGTGTGTAAGTCTAGCCCACAAATCACCTCCTTTATGAAACTGACTGTAATTTCCTCATTTGAAAGAAGTGTCATTTTTGTAAAACTCTGCGATATGTGCCCAGAACCAAAGTGGATTCTGCATGTAGAGGGGAAAGCAAGAGCACTTCCCATCAGAGAGCGTATGCATAACAGGTTTCACACACACACACAAATACATGTTGTTTATTATAGCGGTGGATGAAGGTTATGAATATAAAAAGAATGACACCGCTTATAGGTGGTGTAACGAACATGCTGAGATTTCTGAGAAGTAGATATTTATGGTTTTAAGCTGACAAGCGTTAGCTACGCTCAGCATGAGGTAGCCAGAAGAGGGAGGCACCACACGCCAGGCCGTGAGGCCTCTTGGAAATTTGCGGGGAGGTCAGTATGGCTGTGCCATACAGTGCGTGTGGTAGGTTCTCTGGGGCGGATCTTTTTAGAAGCTTCCAGAGGTAAAACTGTCAAATGCTGTGCTGAGAAACACTAGGATAGAGAACGGAGCCGTCTATTTCTGGAATGTGCCCATTGCGTTTCTCTAACTGCATTTTATTATATAGTCCATATGGCAGGAGTGGGGGCACAGAGGAGTTGATTCAGACCTGGTGAGTGTGTCCTCTAATTCAGCCATACCTAGGAGTGTTTTCCAGTGCCTGTTATGTGCCCGATGCTGCTCAAGCACTGACAAGAATGATATTGACAATAACAACAGTACCTAAAAATTACATGGTTTTGCCGTGTGGCATAACGTTTCTTGATATTTTATGTAGCTTTACTACGTGCCAGAAACAGTTCTCAGTATTATGTTTACTAACTCTTTTAGTCCTTACATCAAGCTTAGGAGATGAAGTATTCTTATCATCCCCATTTCAGAGGTGAAGAAAATGAGGCACAGAGAGATGAAATAATTTCCCCGCGGTTACGCTTTAGAAAGTAGCAGAGCCGGAATTCAGACTCACATCTTCTCTTTGCAGTGCCTCTGTTCTTAGCTGTGTTGTGTTACAATATGGATTGCATCAATGCTGAGGGGCCGGTGAAGACACCAGCAGACCTGACTACAAATAAAAAGGAATAAAGTGCCAAATAAGAGTGTGATTTTGGAAAGGTCGAGGGTTGGCAGGAGGCTCTGAGTGGTAGGAGAGGAATCTGGGGATACTTCTGGTGTTACAAATTGTAACAAGCTCCTAATAAAAAGGAGTTTCAGACGTGGGCCTGACGGCGAACACCTCCTGGACGTCAGGTATCCTAAATCAAGGTCAGACCCTGTGGTCATGGTCAAACAGCCCCACCATGCCACATGGACAGAGGCGGGGTTCATGCCTACCACAAGGTAGGAAGACACTGAGTAGAGGTTTGTTGGAGGATTGACAGGAGCCACATCTTCCTTCCTCATAAGTGATTAGGTACCGACAGCGGCGCTTGGTTCCTGCTGCAGATGACCAGCTGACGGGCGGATACGTGATTGCACCTGTGCTGAGGCCTGGCCTCAATGACTAACAATATCTTCAGCATCAGGTATGATGATTACCATGAAGAGCATTCACATAATCCCCAGGTATTAAATCATTTTAATGCCTTGGAATTCGTTTATTTGACCCATACTTTTATAAAAACGATTTTGCTTTTGCTCAAAGTAATATATGTTCACAGTGTAAAAAATTAAGTGGTCCTATTAGGTAGTAGTTGATAATGAAAAACAAGTGTCTCCTCACCGAGTTGCTCTCTCCTTCCGGTTTCCACCTCTACAGAGATAACTATTTTTTAAAATATTTTTTTATTTTTGCGAGAGAGAGAGAGAGAGAGAGAGAGAGAGAAAATGCAAGTGGGGGAGGGGCAGAGAGAGAGGGAGACACAGAATCCGAAGCAGGCTCCAGGCTCTGAGCTGTCAGCACAGTGCCCGATGAGGGGCTCGAACTCATGAACCATGAGATCATGACCTGAGCCGAAGTTGGAGGCTTAACCAACTGAGTCACCCAGGTGCCCCCAGAAGTAATTAGTTTTATTTTTATCTGCGTCTTCTGGTATTTACCCTCATGTAGCTAAGTAGTATGCTTACGTTGCTATTTTTTTTTTTTTCTATTTTAAATATTATCCTTTGGCTTCTTATGAGAGAAGAGGAGGCTTTAACTTTTGTTTTTACTTTTTTTAATGTTTGTTTATTTTTGTGAGAAAGAGAGACAGCATGAGCAGGGAAGAGGCAGAGAGAAAGGGAGACAGAATCCAAAACAGGCTTCAGGCTCTGAGCTGTCAGCACACCTCTGTGGGGCTCGAACCCATGAACCACAAGATCAGGACCTGAGCTTAAGTCAGAAGCTCAACAGACTGAGCCACCCAGGCATCAGAAGCTTTAACTTTTTAACTTTCTCCCTTTTCCTTCCTCCTATACATGTACATACACACCCTCAATTAACACTTCCCTTCCCCCTAGGCTGGCAATACAGTTACGTTACAGCTTTTGGTTAGATCAATATCTTTGTTTCCTTACTATGAAATTTAAATATAACTCACAGTTTTCCCATGTGATTAATTATACCATGGATCTTATCACGTATTGTTCCCTCTCTTGCACAACTCTGCTTGGAGTAAATAATTGTCTTATTTTTTAATTACTTTATTTTCTCTGTATCTATCACTAATTAATTCCACAAAACTTGAAAGTTGTTTTTAATATGTTCAAACTCATCAAGTAGCATATCATCTTTTCCCAAAAGAAATCATTCCTCAGTGTCTTCTTTTCCACTTTCGACTGACTGATGTGTTGGCCTCCTGCATCTGGGATCATTCCATCACTTTTCCTGAGAACTCCCTCTCTTCTTCGTGGGTTCCTTTGGTTCCTGAATCCTATTTTCTGATTCATATCTCTGCTTTGTGTTGGTACATTCTTTGGTGGATCCTTGAGAAGGACTTCAGGAAAAATTTTTGAGGTATTGTTTATCAGGAAGGCTAGGCTGTCATGGTTTCTCAACCTCAGCACTATTGACATGGGCGCCAGATGATTCTTTGTTGAGGGAGGCTGTCCTGTTCATTGCAGAATGTTTAATGTCATCCCTGCTACCTAGATACCACTGCTAAACATCCTCTGGGAATCAATGTCAACTCCCTGGTGGTTGAAAACCACTGGGCTCTCTAAACATTCATCTCCAAACCTCAGTTGCTTAATGAACAAATGTTTGTGGCTTGTTCATGGTATATGTGCCATGTGGGTTGGCACAGTACTCTGTTCTTCATATTAATTTATATACCGATTCAGGAACCCAGGGTGACAGACACGATCTCATCTTTTATTGGCACAATAATTATATTCTAAGGTCAAAGGAGCTGAGAGATTGGGAAGGAGGGCAATTTTCACTATCTCGGTTCAAATCTTGTAGCCTTTACTTCTTCTCATATTCTAATGGCCAGAATTATTCACATAACATTCTTAATTTTAAGGAAGAAAAGGAAAAATGATCTCTATCACATCTTACAAATCTGAAAATATCTTTATTTTACCCTTATCTAGTTAATAGTTTGGCTGGGTTTAGAATTCTCTACAAGAAAACAATTTTGTGGTATATATATCATTTCACAGATGAAGAAACACCTTCAGAGAGGTGCAGAACTAGTAAATGGTATAATTGGGAATGAACCCACTGCACATCAGAGGCAATATTATGTGTTCATTGTACTCATTTCATTTTCCTCCTGGGCACATAGATAAACTGCATTTGCCAGCTTCCTTTCACTGGATTTATCTCTGTGACCAAATTTTGGCCAGTGGAATGGGGCAGAAGTGATGTGTGCCTGGTCCATAAAAATATTCCATGTGCAATTCTCTATGATTCTCTTTCTTCCCTCATGGTGAACCCAGAAGCCATGAGTTGAACGACAGCATCATCAAATGGAAAGAGCTTGAGTGTCTGAATGGTGTGATGAAGGAAGAGTGCTCCCCTAACCTTAGTGGACAAGGAATGATTAAGTAATAAACTTTTGCATTGAACAATAAATTTAAGCTACTGAGGTGTTGAAGTTCGTTATTTTACCAGCTGGTTTTATTTCTCCTGACTAAGGGAGAAATGGATCCTAGAAGTAGAGTGCTGTCATAAGACAGTTGCAAGAGTCCTATTTGACTTAGTGCTCTGGATACAAGTGACAAGAAACTCAGAACAGAGGTGGAAAGATGGTGACCATGTTATGCAGTGGCAAAAACATCTGATAAAACTGTTTCATATAATAATGTGGAAGATAGACAATATACCTCCTATGCCAGCAGCTCTAGGGAAAGTGATTGAAAGAACTTAAGTGTTAGTCTAGAAGTTACTAGAGATGGGAATTTGCCAGTTTGCCAGCAGAAATGAAAAGATATAAAAAAGAGTCCAGAAATATGAAAACTTTAAGGTTGGAAAAACCTTTTTTTTTTTTTTTTTTTTTTTTCCCATGCCACAGATGACACATTTGAGAAATACTTTGAGCAATTAAATTCCATTAAGATCTACCCTGGGGCAAAGAACAGGTTAAGGATGTGGCCCGTTTTAACCTGATAGCCTCAAAGCAAAAGCCATTCTGCCAAGAAAGAGGCAGGGAGTGATAAGTCAAATAAAAGGGATTTTAGAGCCATGTTTGGAAAAGAGCTTTTAGATTAAAACCCAACAAATTAGATATAGAAGGAAGTGACTCAATAAAGGCCATAGGTAACAACTCCACAGCTAACATACTCAACTGTGAAGAGCTGAGAGCTTTTTCTCTAAGATCAGGAATAAAACAAGGATGTCCACTCTCACTATTTCCGTTCAATATAGTACTGGAGGCCCTCGTCAGAGCAATTAGGTAAGAAAAAGAAATAAAAGCATCTAAATCAGAAAGGAAGAATTAAAATTGTCTCTATTTTCAGATAAAATGTCCTTGTATATAGAAGGCCCTAAATACCAAACCAAAAAACCTGTTAGAACTAATAAACAAATTTAGTAAAGTTTCAGGTTGCGTAGTCAACATATAAAAGTCAGTTGCATTTCTATATACTAACAATGAACAATCCAAAAAAAAAAAATTAAGAAAATAATCCCATTTACAATAGCCTCAAAAATACTTAGGAATAAATTTAACCAAGGAGTTGAAAGATCTGTAAAGTGAAAATTGTAAAACATTAATGAAATATACTCACGAAGACATGAATTAATGGAAAGATAGTGTACGTGGATTGGAAGAATTATATTACAAAAATGTCCATACTACCCAAAATGAGCTACAGATTCAATGCAATCCCTATCAAAATTCCAATGGTATTTTACACAGAAAAAAATACTAAAATTCTTATGGTACCACAAGAGACCACGAATTACTGAAGGAATATTGAGCAAGAAGAACTTAGTTGGAGTCATCATACTACCTGATTTCAAAATATACTACAAAGCTATAATAATCAATGGTACTGTAGTTTTATAGTAATCAATGCCACCACGGTACTGGCATTAAAACAGACATATAGACCAATGGAACGAAATAGAGAGCACAGAAATAAGTCTACACGTTGGTGGTCAACTGATTTTCAACAAAAGTGTCAAGAACACGGAAGGGGAAGGGACAGTCTTTTCAACAAATGGTGATGGGAAAACTGGTTTTCCACATGCATGGGAATGAAATTGGACACTTTTCTCACTCCATGTAAAAAAATCAACTCAAAACTAATTGAAGACTTAAATATAAGACAAAGTTATAAGGGCACCTGGGTGGCTCAGTCGGTTGAGCGTCGACTTCAGCTCAGGTCTGATCTCGCAGTTTGTGAATTTGAGCCTTGCATCAGGCACTGTGCTGATATCTCAGAGCCTGAAGCCTGTTTTGGATTCTGTGTCTCTCTTTCTCTCTGACCATCTCCCGCTCACACTCTGTGTCTCTCCCTCTCAAAAATAAATAAGCATTAATTTTTTTTAAAAAAGACCTAAAGTTATAAAACTCTTAGAAGAAAATATAGGGAAGCATCTTCTTGACACTGGTCTGGGCAATGACTTTTTGGATAAGATTCCCAAAGAATAGGAAACAAAAGCAAAAAAATGGAGGCACTTGGGTAGCCCAGTCAGTTCAGTGTCTTATACTTGATTTTAGCTTAGGTCATGATGTCATGGATCTGGGACTGAGCCATGTGTTGGGCTCTGTGCTGGGTGTGGAACCTACTTAAAATTCTCTCTCTCCTTCTCCCACTGTCCCTCTCCCACTTGCACGCATGCACATGTGCACATGTGCACTCTCTCTCTCAAAAAAAGAAAAAGGCAAAAAAAAAAAATGCACAAAATGGATTGCATCAAACTAAACAGCTTCTGCTCAGCAAAGGAAAAAAAAATCAACAAAGTGAAGAGACAGCCTACAGAATGGGAAAAATATTTGTAAACCATACATCTAATAAGGGATTAATATCCAAAATACATAAGGAACATAATAGCAAGAGAACAAATAACCTGATTATAAAATGGGTAAAGGACCTGAATAGGAAATTCTCAAAAGAAGATGTACAATTCCCCAACAAATATATGGAAAGATGCTCCATCACTAATCACCAGGGAAATACAAATCAAAACCACAATGAGCGACCACCTCACACCTGTTTGAATGGCTATTATCAAAAAGAAGAAAGTAAACAAGTATTAGTGAGGATGTGGATATATGGATATATTGAATGCCTCACTTACTATCGTGATGTCCCATACAACGTTACTTTTGTGTTACAGCTTAAGAAATGAAGCATTGGCTCTTATCTTTGGAATTCACTGCCTTGCCATGTACCCATTCATCCAGAAGCAACTAAGCATATTGATTAGTGGAATGAAGTATTCAAATAATTGACAATACCTTCATACTTGGCTTGTGTCCAATCCAATGAGATATATTTTTAGAGCTTCTGACAGTTTATGATTCTCTTAAATCCAGAATATAAAGATCTTGGAATTAAAAGGGTAGAAAGAAAATACCTTCTTGTCATTATTATCCCATTAGGGATAATTAGGGATCTGCTGATAAAACTGTGCTTCCTACTCCTGCAATGCTTGGATCTGCTGATTTCAGGTCTTAGTTCTTCAAGGAGAAAGGATCTACCAGGTATACACTAAGGGTTACATTGCCTAGAAGCTGTGGGATGTCAGCTAGTCATTTGGGTTCTTCATACAAGTGAAATGACAGTCAAGAAATGGAGTTACTTTGTTGTCTGGAGTGATTGATCCTGATTATTAAGGACAAATCAGGTAGCTGTTACACAATAGAGTCAAAAGAAAAAATTTAAGAACACAGGGAATTTTATGGGAACCCCTTTTAGTATTTCAATGTCTAAATTTCATGGTTAATGGAAAGCTGAAGCAACTCATACAGTCAAGACCACTAATGTTTCATTCCCTCAGGAATGAAGGTTTGAGTTATTCTGTTAAGTAAAGAACCATTACTATCTGAGAATTTCACTGAGTGCATAGGGAGCATGGAGCCACGAGTTAGAGAATAGAGGACCATGGTAGCCATGCATTTTCTTTCTTGCATGTTTTGCCTAAATATTTACCAATTTCTTTTTCCCCCTTCCTCATTGTGTTAAGGGTGCTGGTGCTAGTTACCTTATAATGTAGTCTTTAAAGAAGGAGATTGTAACGAACTTACAAGAGAAATGAACATCATCCAAAGATGGATGCAGTTACTAATAAGACTTTGGGTTTCCTTATTTGGAGACAGGATGGACATACCATTATTTGTATGAGGAATAATTGGATCATATTCCGTAGAAGAATGATGTAGTCTCATTTTTCTAAAGTTTAAATATGTGAATAACATTATATACAGACCCTAAGTATCCAAGGCAAACAGTACATATATTGTTGAATCTCTGCACCGTTCCTGCCCATTTAGACCCTCCCCCATATCCAGGATCTGGTTTATAGAAGAGCTTTGCCAGTGACTGGCATTCATCCAAGATTTGGAAGGTGAGAGGGAAAGATAAACCATTATTCTCTGGCAGCAGCCCCTGGCAGACACACGGGCAGATAGCAGACATGAAATTTGCAGTGGCTTCCTGGTGGACTCCTGAAGAACACCTGCTTCAGTGCTGCAGGCAGTGTAGTCCATTGGTGTCAACTTTCCTGTTCTTTGTGAGTTCCTAAATATCAGCTGTAGTTTCTTGACCTTTTACCCTCCAATCTTCCCAAAAGTTTGTAAGCATTTAATTAACTGCCTTACTTATCTTCCTACTTAAAATAGCTAGAGTGATTTTTGATCTCCCGAGCAACAGCTGATAAATACCTATTTTTTCTTGTTTCTCCACTCAACCACTCTATGCCTGTTCTGTGTTAGCTCTGTGGGATGTGATTTAGGAGACCAAGTAGAAGAAAAGTCATAGCTATATCTTATAACCACTTGCTATATAGCAGAGCACCCCAAATTTAGTGGCATTCAACAACGACCACTTTATTATGCTCACAAATTCCATGGGCCAAGAATTTTGGCATGCCACAACACCTTGGCTTGTTTCTGCTACATCACATCGCGGCCTATCTGGGAAGATGCATAATCTGGAGGGAACCCCATAGCTGGTTACTGAAATCATCTGAAGGATTATTCATTCATGTGTCTGGCACTTGGGCTGAGAGGACTTGATATCTATTACTATATAGTATATAATGTCTGCACTATCGTGGACTAGAGTGTGCACACGTGTTCTCACCATGTGGCTTGGCTTCCTCACAGTATGTCAGCCTCAGAGCAGTTAGACTTCTCACATGGTGGCTCAGGGCTCCAAGTGTAAGCAAGAAAACAAGATGGAAGCTGTATCTCCTTTTACAATCCAGCCTCAGAAGGCATACGGGGTCACTTCCACTGAACTCCATTAGTCAATTATTGTCAGATGGCCATCAAGATACAAGGGGAGGCATATAGACTTTGGGCTTGATAGGAAGAGTGTCTAAGAGTTTTGGGGCCATGTATCAAAACTTTCATACCATCTAACTGAGAAGTCAGAGCTCCTTTATTTGCAGTTGTAAGTCCTCCTACTTGGAATGCCCTCTCAGCATCTGAGACTCAACACAAATGCTGACCTGACACCAGTAGAATAGTAGTCAAGTACCCTGACCATGAAGCCAGCATCTCAATGCAAATCCCAGCTCCATCACATACTGGCCAAGTGACCACAACACATATTTACTGTATCTGTAATGGAGTATCTATACCTGTAACAAGATGACAATAATATCTAGTTCAGAAGCTTGGTTTAAGACTTATAGTGCATTGAATAGTAGCCCCCAACAAAAAGTATTGTCCATTGGGAACCTGTGAATTTAACCATATTTGGAAATAGGGTCTTTGCAAATGTAAGGAAGTTAAGAATCTGTGACGAGATCTGTGTTAGAAGGGCTCTAAATCCAATAAGTGTCTTCATTAAGAGATCAATTGTGCTTCACATAATAAGTGGTGTATGAGTGTTAGTATCTTTACTTAAATTATCCCTCCTTCGCATCACTCAGTCCTATAACTTTTATTTCATAGTTCCTATCAATTGTTCATTTTTTTCTTATTTGTTTCCTTATTATCTTCCTTTGTATGCTGGAATATAGGCACCTTGATGGGAGAGTCCTTGTCTTTTTCATTGTTGTGTCCCAGCCTCTTGCAACATGAAAATGGGTATTAGACGATCACTATTTACTGAATAAATGGATAACCAAATGGATCAGGAAAGAAAAAAAACACAGAAAAAACAAACGCTAAACTACATGGTCAAATGGATTTCAAATGGGAAGTGCACAGTATGATGGCATAGTTAAAAACCTTCATGAAAGAGTTTGCAATTGAGGTGTGACTTATGCAGAATGAAAGTTCAGTGTGGGGAAAGTCTACTGAAGGTCAGAAGCACGTGTTATTTCACCTTTATGTTCCTACTCCACCATATGAGTGTCTGGCACATAAAATACCCTCAAAGATAATCTTTTAATTGAATTGAATTTAGGAAAGTGAACATTCCAGAAAGTGACTCGGATGAATACCCTATAGAAGAATTCTATGAGGAATGAACAGATAAGTAAAACAGAAACATTCTGAACCCATTTGCTTGACTGAAAGTAGGATTGAAACGCTTTTTGTACTTAATCTCCCACAAATTGTTTACTACCGATTCCATTTTATTTAGAAGGAGCTTCCCTTCTGGAAATATGCCCACCAGGAAGAGCAGCTTGTAATACTGACCTAAACTTGATGCCTGGTCCAATTTTGTCCTTGTGAAGATAGATGAATAGCGTTCCCAGTCTCTGGCTCTGAAACTAACAGTTCAAGTGGTCTGCTCATCACATCTTCCCTCCATCCTGTGCGTCTGAACAAATCTACCCTTAAGTAAATGAGGCTGTTGTTTTTTCCCTTTTCTTTATCTTTTATAGTTCTCTCTCTTGGCTGCACATATGGTTATTGCTGCATGAGGAAAAGCAAGCCACAAACTCTTTCTATATATTTTTTGGTGGCTCCAAGCTATTTATTTTTAGAACCTATTTCATTTTATCAATAGGTAAGTGAATTGCACTGATTTTCCAACTCAATTTCAAAGCATTTTACCACACTCCTAATTTAAATGTCCTTTTATTGTTGTGACAGACCAGCAGACCATTTCTTTTTTTTTCGGTCTCAGTTGTGCAATGACCTACATGAATAAAACTACTTTAAGAAGATGCCATAACGAGTAATCAGAATTGTAAACACCTTAAATCATCACACACCTCAGAAAATCGCTCTCTAGAAAAGGCAAACATCTTCCAGAAACCCTATGTAAAAATGAAATCATAAAAAAGAAACATTAGAGTAGATAATAAAACATAAATACTTCTGCTCCCGAGTATCCCCCCAACATTCTGCTTTATCTCACACCTATGAGAAAATGGTGTTGAATTTTAATGAGAAAAAAAATTACAACTAATTTAAGTTTAGACTCTTTGTCTTCCAGTTGCCTTTTTTTGCTTTTCAGTTTCATCATCTGTAAAATGGGGATAGTTTTGTTGACTGTCTCTTGGGTTGTTTCACTGATACATGATTTTGTGTGTTCTGTTTCATCTCATTTCTTGACACTCTATTAACATGGGGATACTTATTAAAGGGAAATGCATATACATGGCCTTGAAAAACAGAATTAGTCTAATGATTGGCTTTATTTATTTATTTATTTATCATTTCAAAAGGCACTCGCTAAGTGTACCTGAATTGAAAAGAATGAAATTGGCCTTTATAAAATTTTGTAGAGTGGGTCATCCTTGGGAGTTGCTTTGCAGAGCATGAAGCGGCAGGCTGGCAGGGATCCACAGAGATGCTGCTTTAATTCACCTGCTGGGCAGTCTCCACCAGGGGCCATGGCAGATCTGCCTGGGCACCTCATGCCTAGGCTGGGCTACAGTGATAACCCCTATTCAACAGAGCCATCACATGCGCGCACACCTTTTACAAGCTTATTTCTCTCCAGGGTCTTTCTTCAACACTCCGTGCTTCTATAATTAAGTTAGGTACCGAGAGAGCTATATTACTTTTTTTTCCTACCACTGGGATAGCACTTAGTTGAGTCCTAGGTTGTTTATTTTAGATGGAGGCAATGAGAAGCAGAAAGCCCAGTATACTATCATCTCGTCTCAGATTTAATTGGTGAATTCTCCTTTGGATTGAACTGCATCTGTTCAGTGAAATTGTAAATGGCCACTTACCTCTTGGAACTGACTCATTTTTAGTCTGTTTTTTTCTATGTCTTCCATAATGGAACAGTAAACAATTCAAGGGCAGGGTTATTTGTTCTCTTTGGTTTCCTCTAGCGTTTCACCTAGCATCTTCCAGCACATACCTACAGTCCTATTTAAATAACAATTATCCCACACTGAGTCAGAGCAAATAATAAAGCTCACTGCAGATTCATTTCAAACCCCAGTGATCGGAAGGTCAAAACCTTGGGGGAAAAAAAAACAACTAAAAAACAAATAACTCCCTCTCTCACAAGCTCCAATAACAACTATACATGCCAATGGCAGAAATAGTGTCTGAAATATTATTATCACTTCAACTCTCAAATTACTGTTTGATGTTAATTTGGAGGCAGATCTGTTACATACCTGTAGCAATCATTATATAGTAATTAAGAAGAGTTCACAAAGTAGTAGACCCATTTCCAAAAAGCACATTTCAAAAGCACAAAGGTTTTATTGGGGCCTAGGGGCAGTTGGTGAGGTAATGGCTATGGCCTCAGCCGATTGGCTGGGGAAGGGTCAGAGTCCTGTTACACAGGTCACTGGGCGTATTTTGATCAGGAAATTTGAACGGGTGAGCGGGAGGTTACTCAAGGGGAGGAGGCGCAGTCTGAGGTTTCTGCGATTTTCCTGGAAAAGGGGTCATGTCGGGGACATAGTCACTCAAGGTGGAGGACACAGAACAAGATGGAGTCGGCCGGCGTAGGCCCGCCCTTTCAGGAGTAGGTCTAAGAAGTTATCATACAGGGAGCTCTCCTGTCCATATAGAAGGAAGAAGAGGGAAAGGAAGGTGTAGCTCCATTCTCTCTGGGAAATTATGGAGAGATGAAGGAGACAAAGTTGGGAGAAACACAGAGTGGGAGAGACTTCCTTTGTGTTCCTAAACCATGGAAAGATCCCTGAAGTTCCCACAGGCTCCCCTAAAGTTCACACTGAGGCTGCAGAAGGCTTGGCAATAGCGATTACTAGATGGGTGACCCTTTAATCAAAGCCACCACTGCAGGTGGACCGCCCGTGTCGGGGTCAAAGTGGCAGTGATAGCTGTTCTGTAGGACCAAGGAGAATGGAAAGGAGGCATCAGCAGCAGGGACCCTCAGGTCTTGATCAAGCTAAGCAACAGTGAGCAAGAGGTACACAAACTTCAGACTTTAGCCAAAAATCCCCCCGCACATCTACAGAGAAGATCAGAGCATGTACACCTCAGGAGTGCAACTGGGGACGAGCAAAGCACCAGGGAATCCCCACTTTTGCTAATTTTTAAAAAATGCTTATTTATTTATTTATTTATTTATTTATTTAGAGAATCCCAAGCAGGTTCCACACTGTCAGTGCAAAGCCTAATGGGAAGCTTGACTTTACAAACCCTGAGATCATGACCTGAACCAAAATCAAGAGTAGGACGCTTAACTGACTGAGCCATCCAGGCGCCCCTGCTAATTTTTTAATTAAGAAAATTAGAATGGGATTTTTTTTAAGCCCCATAGTAACATGTGACTGCCATTTTGAAGAGGAGTGACTGGCCGAGGGATCAAACCTGAACAAAATGAAGTCATTTAAAAGAGATGGGTTACCTTAAGAGATGCCTTAAATTATTCCATTATATCCTGACTGAATAAAATTTAAAGTTTTATTTCCTTCTACTCTTGAATTGGGACTCGAGAAAGATTAAATGAAACAAAATAAATAACTACCTTTTCTTCACTCTGGTGGTGTGGTATCTTATTTTTCTTCAAAACAAGGAAGGTTCTGCATTCGTTTCTCTTTTATGGGCAGAGTTTATTCCCTTTAAACTTTTTTTCTAAGGGTACACATGGGTTTAGAAATTAGTTCCTGCTCTAGGTTGATGGGCTCCAAATATCTTCAATCCTCTTGAAGAATGTTACTGAAACAATGGCCAAATTTCCTAAAATACTAAGTAAATGATAATTACTTAATTAAAAATTTAATAATTTGCTACAAATTCTAAATTTTTAGGAGTTAAACCACAGTTTAAAATTAATTGATCCTACCGTTATTTAATGTATTACTTTGGTTATTGATTGCTGCATAATAAGTTGCCCTAAAACTTAATGGCATAAGATAACAATGATTTATTTGCTCATAGGTCTGTAATTTGAGAAGCATGGATGGATGGAAATCATGCTGTTCTTGCCTGGCCACGAATGAGGCCTGTAGACAGTAGGTCTGGGATGGCTTCATTCAATGTCTAGGTACTTGGTGTTATGTGTTGACTAGAACTTTTTTTTCTAGGCAGTCTCTTCTTGCTCCGTAGTCTAAGATGAGCTCATTTCCACTTTTCAAGGAGTGTCCCAAGAAAAGGAAGGGGAAAACTTCCAGATCTCTTGAAGCCTTGGTGCCAGAACTGGTACAGGTTTGATTTCTCGAGATTCTACTGTCACATCAAGTCAAAAGGCCACTTCAGATTTGAGGCTGGCCAGAGAAACACTACCATTTCATGGAAGGAACAAAAAAAATATCATAGGAGTGCTTTTTCAGTCTACCACAAGGACCTTCCTCCCATTCTGGGGTTTCTTTGAAATTGAATTCAATATATGGTTTAACCTCCAAAAGACGTCATTATTATTAACTTTTATATATTCACTTTTGATTTTTATGTAATTTCATATATAGTTTTCTGTTATTCTTTATTCCTTGTTCCATTAAAAAATCCATATAAGCTCATTTTTATTCTACCTGAAGTACTTCCCCAATATTTCCTTTAATGTGGGTCTGTTCTTAATTAATTCTCTCAGTTTTGTTTATCTGAAAGTGCTTACCCTATTTTTACCCTATTTTTTTTGAAATCTATTATTCTGGCTTGACAGTTATTTTCTTTCGGCTTTTTAAGTATTTGTATCCATCAACCTCTGACTTTCATGATTGCTAATAAGAAGATAGATGTCAGTCTTAATTTTGTTGCTTTCCAGGGACTATGTATTGACTGCCTCTGATGCTTTTACATTTTTCCTTTTACTTTGTTATATTCAGCAGTTTTGCTCTACGTGTCTAGATAAGGGTTTTATTGTAATTACCCTGCTTTAGTCTTTCAGAACTTCTATCTGTAGCATGGTATATTTCATAGTTTTGGAAAAAATTTTCCAATTTTTCTTGACATAAGTATTTGTTAACTTATTGTCATAAGCAGAAAAAAGGTATGTCATATAGAGACTTATAATTAGGATGTAAAATTCACAGGAGATTGCCATTCTTATATTAGCAGCCAAAACAGAGCAGAGAAGCATATTATTTTAACTCCTCAGAAATCTTGAAATTATAAAAAGCCTAAATCAACTAAAATATAGGATATGATTAACCTCTCTTAGCAGAGAAAATGCCCATATGCCCCCCCCCCGCCAAATAATAGTTGAACCTTCAGTAAATATTTAATGACCATAAGTGACCTGAAATGACAGATTAGAATTTGGGGACCTCTTATCTCAGAAGGGGTCAGCACCTTTGCACCAACTATTTCCTTTGTTCTTCACCGAGTGCTTGGATATAGTTTGTCAGCCAGGATATGGAATGTGAAATGGTGCTTCTCCAGTTGTAAGAAGGCCCAGAGGTAGCTACGTTCCTTCCTTCTTTCTTTCCTCTCTGTGTTAGTTTCCTGAAACAAATGACCACAAGCTTGGTGCCTTGGCACAATCTCTTACAGTTCTGGAGGCCAGAAGCCCCAAATCAGTTTCACTGAGCCAAAAGCATGGTGTCAGCAAGGTTACACTCCCTCCAGAGGCTCTAGAAGGGAAATTTCTTTGCTTTTCCTGCTTCTAGAGCTGCATTCCTTGTGTTCCATGGCTCACGGCCCCTCACCCCATCTTCACAGCCTGGAGTGTAGCATCTTTAAATTTATCTCTTTCTACTGAGCTTTCATCCCTCCCTCCCTTTCTGCATCCCCCCCACACCTCCTCACCCTACTTTTCCCTTTGCTTCCTTCCTTCCACAGAAAGTGCATGCCTGCCGTGTGCTAGGTGATGTACTTGGCTTTTATGTAGAGATTTGTAATCACACAAGATAAAATATATGTGATCTCATGTGATCACTGCAACTCATTGAGATACAACTGTGATCATTACACTTCTAGATAAAGGCACTTTTCTTCTAAATAATAGGTCAGGGTCTCTAATTCAGGTGTCAGATTTTACATCCTCTGACTTTTCCATCCATACCTATGCTAGCCTTTTCCTTACATGGAAGATTATACTTCCAGATAGCATTGAGCTCAGTTTGACTTGCCATTAGATGGTTACAAACATTGGTAACTTTCTTCTGGTTGAGGAGCATGTTCCATTCACTTCAGCATTTCTAGGTCTAGAATAGCATTTTTGTCATATTAGAAGCCGCATAATGTTTGCTAAATTAAAGTAATATTTTCCCTCATTGGTTCATTCCAGAAGTACAGGAATATTTTGCAATCAACCTGGAGCTCCTCTTTCCTCTAGATAAATCACAAATCACATCTGGATGGCTAGTGTTTGTTCTCTGACCAGTGCACAAAGGCAATATTAGAACAAGTCATTCTTGTCTCTCTCTCCACTCCTTCCCCTGTTCCTCATAAAGGGAAAAGAGGTTTATGTCCAACTGTAAGGTGAGAAGAGCTATTGCCTATTGCCTCTGATGTGTTCCTCAAAAGCTAACATCCATTATTTGTTTTAAAATTATATCCAGATTTAATTTATAGAAATATGACTGAGGGGTGACATGGAGAGGCCAATGCCACTGAAAGAAGCATTTATCACTTACATTTCCTCAGACGAGGAACCATGTCATGCAGGGCCACAGAGAAGCATCAGGGTAGTCAGAGTCCAGAAGACCTGGAGGGAGGGGAACATTGGCCAGAGCATTTGTTGGAGTTTCTGTGGGAAAGACAAGGTCGGGCAGAGTCCACAGTATAGGCTTGGCCAGTTTGAATAATTCCAGTGGGCTTTGGCTATACGATGGTCCTAGCTGCCTGTTATTTGGCTCTGGGATGATTTAGGGCAGGGGAAATGTTGGCTTGGTAAGAGTCAGATTAGGAAGTGGCCATAGATCCAGAACTGATTGGTTTGCAAAGAAAGGTGTGCTCCTAGGTAAGATACTGTCTTTAGCCCTGGGAAGAGAAGTCTCTCCCTGGGTCTGTAAGGCTCCAAATGCCACAGCATCAAGAATAGAGAAAGTAAGAAAATATAGTTAATATAATTAGCCCTGTGTTGAATGGATGACAGGTAGACAAATACAGAATCTAAGAAAACAAAAGCAGGACATCCTTCCAGGTCCTCCTTGGCATTTTGGACATGCTGGTGTTGAGACATAGCACTGGCTTGTACCCCTGGTCTCCCAACTGCAAATAAATTCAGAAAGTCTTGCTTCTGACAAGCCTGGCCGATTCTCTTCTTGCATAGTGTCAGAGATTGTGTGTGTGTGTGTGTGTGTGTTTGGTTTGTTTTCTACTAGTTTCATTTGAGTGGAGAAGTCATTATTGGACAATTCCAGAAATGACAGGTAGAAGATGCTACTATTCTCTAATTTAGTCTTTTCTAGAGAGTCAGAAATAGAGCTGATCCTTTGCTTTGTGTGATTTTATACGATATATTATTGGCCAATACCCTGGGGAAGTAGGGTGAGAAAATTATAGATTTGGGGACTTAAACTTGACCCTGTTAGCTATTCCCTTGTCTCACTCCCATGCATACCCCTGTTTTCCTTTTTTTTTTTTTTTAGTTTTAGAGACAGAGAAAGTACGGGGGGGGGGGGATTGGGGGGGGAGAGAGAGAGAGAGAGAGAGAGAGAGAGAGGATCTTAAGCAGGCTTCGTGCTCAGCACCAAGCTTGACATCAATCCCACAACCTGGGGATCATGGTCTGTGCTGAAATCAAGAGTCAGATGCTTAACTGACTGAGCCACCCAAGTGCCTCCTTGGCCTCCATTCTTAATGCCACTATCTTACTTCTGGTATTCATCACATCACTCCTGAATAATTGAAGTAGTGACTTTATAAAGTCTCTGTCAACCATATTTACTTCATGATCAATACAAATTAGCACGTGCCTTTGTGACCTTGGTTCCACCTCTCCACCGTGTCTGGAACACTCTCTTCCTACACAGGCCTTTCTAGAAGTTTCTTTGAAAACCAAATCAGATCCAGCTAAGTCATATATGCCTCATCCAGGAAATCTTTCCCAGCCACTCAGTTATGCAGTGAAATCCTTTTGCTCAAGTTCACCAGCTAATACTATATGTTTCATATATGTATGCAATTTCATTCAACAACTGGTTTAAGTCCCTGTGTGCTAGGTATATGTTACAATCCATCCTTCTCTATTTTTTGGCTTCCAGCTGGTTTGTCAATGGAAGGAAGCAGTTCTACATGGAAGAGAGGAAAGAAAGTGGGGTAGGGTTGGTTTTTGGCCTCTGGCTTTCTCCTTGGGGGACTGCTGCGTTCTGGTGGCCACAGTTCTTACTGAGCAGCCTTCTACAATGGCAGCAGTTATCTCTGAGTTCTGGTGTTGTCCCCAACTTGTATACTTTCAGGCTTGACAGTGAGAATGTCTCTCCAATGCAGTAGCCCAGAATCTTTTCCCTTTAACTTCCTGCATGGTTACAAATTGTCCCTTTATTAAATGTGTCATGATTAGCCAGTTCGAATGTGCTCTTTCTTGACAAGACCCTGATATTTGGGGCATGTCTTAGCATTAGAAATGTAAATTGAGCCAAAAAAATAATAAATTGTCTTCCATTCTCCAGGGTCTTGGTCAACACTATATCTTATAAAATCAAATAAAACAAAAGAGTTTATACTTTAATGGAGGATGCTTAAAATAAAAAGGATAAATAAACAAAATCCATTGTAATTTAGAAAGCAATTAAGTGCTAAGAACAAAAAAAAGAGTGAAGAATGAATGGGAGTCAAAAACTAGAAAATATTTATATGAGCTCAAATTGCCAATCTTTGAGCAGGAAACTTTATCTGGTTCAGTGCTGTACCCTTAGCTGCTAGAATTGTGCCTGATGCATAATAGGCTCTCAATAAATATCTGTTGAATGAATGAGTACCCACATGCAAATGCATTCAACCACTCATTCAGCTAATATTGATTGAGTGCCTACTCTGCTGGGTACTCAGGATAATGTAATTTACATGACAAGAACAAAAGTTCTTGCCTTTAAGGACTTGACTACTAATATCCTTTCTGTCTAACAATATTATAATTTCTTCAACACTCACTTCCTATTCTGAGCTTCTTTTTTATTCTTAGTACTTACCGTGGTGGCCCATTACACATAACAAAATAAGCAGCGAAATTAGTCAAGACTCTTACACGTGAGTGACCCAACCGATTTTAATGACAATGTAGATTTATTTTATTGACTCATAGAAACAAGTCAGTACAAATTTAGTTCAGGGTCTGGCTTTCAATAAATATTGGACATTGATCTATTTCCTCCTCCTGGCACTCTTTTCCTCTTTTGCTCAGTGCTAGCTCCATTTTCAGCTCTTTTTTGCCAAAAGATGGTAGAAATTTGTTTCTGTATGGTCGTCTCAGGCTTACAATCTGCTGCATTGTAAGTGTCAGCAGAGAAAAGTTTCTTTCCTAACAGTTCCAACGAAAGTTCAGTGTATGTCTTTCGTTGGCCCACGGTGGGTCCCATGCCTATCTTTGAATGTGTGATTGTAGCAGAGAGATGGGGATCTCTGACTGTCCATAGCTGGCTAGACGTCACCTCTGGATTCAGTAATGAGGTCCAAACCACGCAAATCACTTGACCTTACAGAAAGTCCCAAGGAAAGTTGGATTTGTATTACTAAAAAGAGGAATAGAGGATGCTGGTCAAACAAAAGCAACAGATGTCCCAGATACTTAACGAAAAAGCTTTATACTTTATATAGTACTATTCTAGTTAAAGCTTCTGATTTGGACTAACTGGGAGGTAGAAATTTTGGCTACATTTGTAGTAACATTTCAAAGAAGTTTCTGTTTCTTTTAAATGAATTTCATGTAGGTATGTAACAGAACAAATTTCCTAAGCTTTGCTTCCATTTCCTTAAGGCTAATTGCTGTAAAGAATACATGGCAAGAGTTTGTAATTAGCATATGCTTTATCTGTATAAGAGAAAAAAATGCTTCTAAAGTATTTGGGAATGATTGAAAATGGAGTTCTTTAAGTGGTTTTAAGCACTTTAGAGCAATTCTTCTTACCCTATTAATTTCCATGGCCAAATTATTACAGATTCTGACTTAATGAGGTGTTAGTACATATGCAGATGACATTATCGAGTTTGCTTTAAATAATCCTCAAGGCATAGTGTTTCCTTTACTACTGGTAGAGTTGTGCAAATGTTTGCTGTATCTTTCTGGAGCAAAACCTTGAAAGATTAGCCCATTTATTTATTGAAATCACATGAATCTAGTTTGAATCATAGACTTTTTTACTCAAGACAAAGTAGGTCTTGCTCATTTTAGACCTCTTCCTTTACCTGCAGATTTCCTTTCTGTCTCTTGGAAAAGTGTATCTCTAAGTGTGGCCTCTAATAGTGTCTTTAATGCACAGTCCCTCAACTACTACAAGAAAGCAAGAAACCAAATGCAGAAGTGGAGAGTATTTAGAAACTTTTGTAGCAATTAAATATTTTTTGTAATATCTGAATACCAACTCAAGGGATTCATCTCGTTGAACATGGTATAGACTAGTGAGGTGTTTTTGAACTTGTGTCATGAATCACTTTTGCCACAACTGCATTCAAATACAGCACAGTAGACCACACTGTGCTATGAGAATGTTGGACCACGTATCATTTGTAATGGATTAAAAAAGGAAAAGAAAAGAAAAGAAAAGAAAAGAAAAGAAAAGAAAAGAAAAGAAAAGAAAACTGGTCTCTTCTGCCAGATAGTTTGAAAAGAACAATTGTGCCAAAAAAATTGTTTGAAAGCATCAGAAAGCTACAAAGACAGTAAAGAATTATTCAGCCCAAATGTGGAAGAAGATAGCATAATGTAAGACCTCAAATGATCCCTAGTCATTTTTGTATGTGGGGTCTGGAACCCCCAAGATATTACACAGACATTTGAGGAACAAGATAATGTGACTAATGGTCAGAATAAGGATTAGACAATATAAATAGACTTACTGATAATCCAGATAATGGGTTCCTCAGTTATGGAATTTAAAAATGGCTATGCTTCAGATATTCTAGAAATAAGATAAAATTGGGAATTTTGTCAGAAAACTGAAACATATTTTATATAAGTACCAAATGGAAATTATACAACTGAAAAATGCAACAACTGTATCAAGAATTCAGTGAATGGATTTGTCAGCAGATTGGACTCAGCTTGGAAAGAAAATTAGGGAAGCAGGAATTGGCTCAGAGGAAAGCATACAGAATGCAGCAACAGGGAGAGACGACACTGGTAGAAAATACACCACACAAAATGTACAAACACCTGAGATACAGTGCAAACATCTGTGTACGTGGAACTGGAGTCTCAGAAGGAGAAGGGAGAGACAATGAGGCCGAGTAATATTTGAAGAGAAAATGGGGGAGAATTTTTCCAAATTGACAAAAAGGGTTCAGGCCATGGATTCAAGAAGCTCCATGAGTCTTAAGCGAGATAAATACAGACACCACACTGAGGTGTATCACAGTCAAATTGCTGAAAGCCAAAAAAAGAAAATCTTCAAAGTATCTAGTAAAAAAGAATGTTACCTTCCAAGAGCAACAGTTTGACTAAGCAGATTTCTCCACAGAAGTAAGGTATGAAGAAAGTGAATGAGATGAAATTTCAAATTGTTAAAAAAATATCAACCAATAGTTCTATACTCAGTGGAAACATTCTTCAAAAATAATAGCGAAGTAAGGGAATTGTCAGATAATCAAAAAATGGGAGAATTTATCACCAGCCTGAGACCCCAGAGAATACAAGAATATTCTGCAGGCAAAAGGAAAATATTCATGGTTAGGAGCTCAGAGTTGCAGGAAGATATGAAAAGAAATATAAATGTAAACATGTGGATGAGTCTAAATGAATGTTAAGGGTGTAAACCGATAGAATTTCTTATGGGGCTTGAAATACATAGAGAATTAAAATAGCAATAGGCATGTTTTAACAGTTGAGAGGAGGGATAAATAGATATAAAGGTTAAAAGGTCTTTGCATGTCTAGAAGAAGAAAAACTGTACTTATTTACATTAAAATCTGAAAAGTCTGGCACAGTGGGTCTCAACCAAGGGTGATTTTGTCTTCCAAGGAATATTGGCAATATCTGGACACATTTTTGATTGTCACAACTCAGAGGATGTGGCTGGCTTTCAACCTGTAGAAGCCAGGGGTGCTGCTAAAATCCTACACTGCTCAGGAAAGCCTCTCTCCTAAAAGAAGATTACCTGATCCAAACTTTCAATAGTGCTGATGTTGAGAAACCCTTATTACCAAAGGATAGAGTCAAAGCATGGCACTCAGGCTAGTGGAGAAAGCAAATTATAAAAATAATTTGCTTATAAATTATAAAAATAACAAATTCACATGGGGACAAGAAAAAGTAGAAAAAAAGGAAGAAAGATCAGGTGGGACAAATAAAAATTAAATCAGATGATGTTAAATTATTATCAATTCTATCAGTAATTGCATTAAATATAGATGGACAGACTCTGCACTTTAAAAATTAGTGTATTACTGGATAATAGAAGCAGCCCTGTGCCATTTACAATAAATGTACCTAAAAAAATTGCAGAAGGATTTAAAGAATGCTGAATATATTTCTTGAAAATTGAATGAATAAAAAGATATTTCAGCATTTTCCTATTGCTTCTAGAAGCATTTGTACGGAGTTTTTTCTTCTTTTTCTCTTTCTCCTCCTCCAGACATTTTATTCAAAGACGTTTTGCACTATGACAGTAGTAATTGCAGATTCAATTTTGTGATAGATTACTGTCATCATATTTCACTAGACCTGAACTTCATGAGGACAAAGATTAGGTTTGCTTTTTATTTTCCCGATATAAGCAGAACATCTGCCATGGTGCCCAGCAGACAGCGAATATTCTATGTATAGAATGACTTAAAAATGTTTGTGGCATTCCTTTATCCCTATAGTTCTCTAACTTTTGGGTCTCAGATCCTTTTATACTATTAAAAATCACTGAAGTTTCCAAAGAACTTGTTTAGTCATATCAACTAATAATTTCCATATTAGATATTAAAACAAAAAATTTAAATACCTTTATTAATTCACTTAAAAATAATAAACCTATTCTGTTAACATAAATTATGTATTTTTTTTGAAACTAACTATATTGTCAAGAAATTTCATGAGAATAATAGCATTGTTTAACTCTTTGGAAATCTTATTAGTGTCCAGTTTAGTAGAAGACATCTGGGGTCTTCCATCTGCTTATGCATGCAGTATGTTGCAATATGTTATTTTGGTTTAAATACATAAAGAAAAGTTGATCTTGCACAGACATTTAGTTGCAAAAGGGAAGAGCATTTTAATAGCCTCTTCAGAAAATGGTAGATATTATTGTTTGATATTACTTTAAAACTTGACGAGTAGTAATTTTTTTAAAGGTTAATTATAATATGCAGTTGGAAAACATATCAATTACATCTTCATACTCTGTTACTTTAATATCTGTGCATCTATTTTGTGGTTTGGATGGATCTTTTCTCCATGCATTGGATATCTGGAAAAACTTAATTCATCAAATTACGAAGATCTCCGAAACATTGATACATTTCATTTTACAGTGTAAAACATGCATTAATTAATGTAGCAACCAATTTCATCAGAAAATATTGGGGCGTGATGAAGCTTAGATACTATGTCAGGTATGAATTTCAAAAATTCTAATTTTCATTTGAAAGCTCAAGATATATCATTGGCAGCAATCATTATCAGTTGCCTTCTTTGAAGTAAGAGTCTCATTTCATTCATTTTGAGACAATATCTGCCACCTACTGAGAAGTCTGAATAATCATAGTTTATCAGTCATTTTTTTCAAGTAAAAATGTGTTCTGGGTTAAAAAGTTAAAAAAGCTACTTCAGCTCTCACTCAAATAACCACACAAGTACTTTTCCTGGAGATAACTGCTTCATTCAGTAGATGGGAGAAATACTTCATGCATATTTCCCATTTTGTCAAATAGAAGATTAAAAGGACATGTACTGAGGGATCAAGACTTGATAAAATTTAAAAATTTAACTACTTCAGGGACATTCTTAACTGAAACTAATTCTTTTTTTCTTCTTCTTGTGAGTGTATGGCAGTAAAGAGCATAATTCCTAGCTGTTAGGTAAACTAATAATAAATTTTATTAGAATTTGGTGATTTGGCATTAATTTCTGCAAAGGAGCCAATAGTTTTACTCACCATTGCTTTTGTATCAGAGAAAGTGCCAAGAAAATGCTTAGATTAATGTTTTTCACCTCCTGAATTCTCTGACAGAGAGCTTCAGGGACTGTGGGTGGTCTCACAGACCACAGTTTGAGAAGCGTTGCTTTGTATGTGCATGTTGGGTGTAACCATCAAGCTGCCTACTTATCTCCATGCAGTTCTCACTTCCACATTGGGAATACCTTCATTTAGGAATACTCTTTTCTCTCACTTCTGGCTTTTTCAATGTGGTCTTATCCTCTCCAAGGCATAATGCATTGACTGACCCTCAAAATGGGTTGGATTACTCCCACTCTGAGTCCTGACACTGTTTTGAACATCTTGTGGTATAATTCTACTTTGTTCCTCCAATGTTCTTCTAATTAATTCTTCTAATTGTGTCACCACTATTATACTCTGAGCTTTCTAAAGGGGGGCTCTGTGTGCTGTTTATCTTTGAAAATCACTTAGTGCCTAAGTAAAGGTTCTGCACATATTATATGTCCCACATAAATACTTATTACATTGAAATGAATTAAATATGATTTTGTTAAACCTCATGGAACTATCTCTCAGAAATTAATCTTAAAAACCTACTTTTGCTTTAAGTTAGCTATTTTTATCTTGACCCCTAAAAAATATAATCGAGACTATTAAACCCAGTGACCTGGGTGATTTAATGCCAAATTTGATGATTTTACTAGAGACAGAGTATTTGTTTATTCACTCATTCATTTGTATTCCTTCATTAAATTTAGTTTTTAAACAAGAATTTATTATGTTCTTACTATGTGGTAGCCATGACAGATATGATGGAAAACAAGACATAATGCCTCATCCAAAGGGCTTATATTTATTCAGAAACTATGTCATGACCATCTATCAAGTGTAGTGCCCTCTCTAGTCATTTGCTAGACAGAGTTCCTCCCATCATGAAGTGTATATAGTGTAACTAAAGAGATATGTGTATCAAAAAATTAAAATATAGAGATGCCTGGGTGGCATAGTTGGTTGAGTGTCCAACTCTTGATTTTGGCTCAGGTCATGATCCCAGAGGCATGGAATCAAGCTCCATGTGGGGCTACATGCTGAGCATGGAACCTGCTTAAGATTCTCTCTCTCTCTCTCTCTCTCTCTCTCTCTCTCTCTCTCTCTCTCTCCCTCTCCCCTTCTGCCCCTCTCTCTTGCTTGTGTGCTCTCTATCTCTCTCTAAAATAAAATTAAAAAAAAAACAACAACAGTATTTTGGACACTGTCCCAGAAATAGGAACAGTAAATGGTGGCAGCTCTGAAGAGGGAGCAAGTAATTCTGCCTGGAGATGAGAAACGTTTGAACTAGATCTTTATTAAAAACATTATAGCTGGAAAAGGAGACAAGCACAATTCTTGCAAAACCCCATGAAGGAAACTTAGAGATATGATCATCTGATGATTAAAGCCCATAGGGGCAGGATCAGAGGGTATATGAAAGAGAATGTTAGGAGAGGAGGTTAGAATATAGTTTATTAGGTTTAGATTATTCCAAGCTTGGTAAAACATCCCAAGGAGTTTGAATTTTAGGTACAAGCATTAGGGATCCAATTCAGACTTTTAAAAGGGATAGTGATGTGGACACCTCTGCTTCTTTGGTAGATAAATCTGATGACCAATTAGTAAATAATGAGTAGGTAGATAATGCAGACAGAAGACTGATTAAAGCCATATGCACAGTTTTAAGTCAGAAATGATGAAACCCTCAAACTAATATATTAGCAGTAAAGAGTGAAGAAAAAGAGCCAGATTTAAGAGGCATTTCTGAAACAAAAAGAAGTGATGTGACTCAGCAATCATTTGGATCATGGGAATGAAGTAGAGGTAGGAGAGGAGGATGACATCAACATTTGTACATTGGGAAATTAGAAAAATGGAGGTGCTACTAATCAAGATAAAAAATTCATGAGGTGGAACTGCTTAGCAAGATGAGGAGAGAATTTCCATTTTAGATACAAGTTAAACTTCAGGGTCAAATAGTCCTATGTCCCCATTCTAGTTTTTCCAACTATCGTACTGATGGTTCCCAACTATGATGATTTGACACACAATTTTTTGATTTTATTTTGGTGTGAAAGCAATATGCATTCAGTAGAAACTCTAGTATGAGTTTTGAATTTGGATCTTTTCCCAGACTAGGGACATGCAGTACCATAACCCTCTGGTGACACTGGATAGCCACAACTCCCAATCAACTCCCAATCACCCAGCAATCATGACGGTCAGCAATGGACCCACTGATAACCATTCTGTGCCCATAAAAGCATTCTAATTTTTTACTTTCAGTATAGTATTCAATAAATTATATGATATATTCAACACTTCATTATATGATAGGCTTTGCATTAGATGATTTTGCCCAACTATGGGCAAATATAAGTATTCTGAACGTGTGTAAGGTAGGCGAGGCTAAGCTATGATGTTTGGTAAGTTAGGTGTATTACATGCATTTTTGACTTATGAAATTTTCCTTTTTTTAAAGGTTTATTTTTTGAGAGAGAGAGAGAGAACAAGCAGGGGAGGGGCAGAGAGAGAGGGGGAGAGAGAGATTCCCAAGCAGGCTCTGCACTGTCAACACAAAGTCCAACGTGGGTCTCATTCTCACGAACTGTGAGATCATGACCTGAGTCAAATTCAGATGCTTAACTGACTGAGCCAACCATGTGCCCCTTGACTTATGAAATTTTCAACTTTCAATGGATTTACTGGGACATAACCCCATTGTGAGTCAAGGAAGATCTGGATATGATATTTTCATTTAATCTCTAAAATGAATAAACTCACTGTGCAGTAAAAAAAAAAAAAAATTGCCTTTGGCCCAGGAGGGGTCTACCCTTTGTTCCTGGCTTCTGAGAGGCAACCTTTAAACTTTTGGAGTTCCCCAAGTAATGGAATGTCTTTGTTATTCATGGCAGGTCCCTGAGAGCACACCTTATAGTTTATACTAAGGAAGTGACTCTTGGTGGACCCCTTGGAACATAGGGTATACCAATCAATCAGGTATACATAATAAAGACCTAATTTAAAAAAAAAAAAAAGAAGCACAGAACCTCATGTGATCTTCCAAGATTGTTAATACTCTGCTTATATTGTCACCTATGAGTGGCAGAGGGTAAAGTAGGTTGAGGACAGCTTCTGTTGAGAAGCTTCACATGTAACCCTTCTATACTCGACCTTATGCATCCTTCCTTTGGCTGTTTCTAATTTGTATCCTTTCTCTGTAATAAACCACATCTTTGAGTATCATCACTCTCCATGAGTTCTTTGAGGCTTTCTAGTGAATCATGAAAACAGGTTGATTTGGGAAAGCTCCTGAATTTGTAATTGGTATCAGAGGTGAGCATTGACTTGTGTGAATTTCCCCCTCTAACTTTGTGGTTGGATCCCAATTCCTTATATTTGACTTAAAAGTCCTGGCACATTTGGTAGTCTGGAGAATTATGCCCTCAACCTCACGGTTGGCTTAACTCCAAGTACTCACAAATGCATGAGGATTAACTAATTTATTTTACAAATGTTTGCACAAACTATATAGCAGACAGGGTGTGGCAGTGGAGATACAGCAGTGAAAATATATGTAGGCTCTGGCCTTACGAAGTATAGAACCCAGGAATGATTGAAGTCAAGTGTGTGCAATGAACCAAATGTTGGTGCCCTCCCCCCAAATTCCTATGTTGAAATCCTAATTCCCAATGTGATAGTATTAGACGAGGTGGGGTCTTTGGGGGGTAATTAGGGAATAATGGTGGAGCTGTCATGAATGGGATTAGGATCCTTAGCTCTCTCAAACTTTTTCTGCCATGTGAGGACACACATGGCCATCTTCTGCAACCTAGAATAGAGTCCTCCCCAAAACTCAAGCATGCTGTTAGATCTCAGACTTCCAGCTTCCAGAACTGTGAGAAAAAATTTCTGTTGTTTATAAGCTACCCAGCCTATGGCATTTTGTTGTAGCAGCCGTCTGTGTATTGATATAAATATGGGTGTCATCAACATCAAGATGGTATTTGAATTCATGAATACGGATGAGGTCATATAGAAAAGGTTTTTAGACAGAATCCTTGACTCAAGAAACAAAAGGTCTCTTTCAGCTCAAAGCAAAACAAACAGTCCTAGAATGGAAGAGGCAGCTTATTCTATACTTGCTTCTTACCTATACTTGAGTGTAACCCTGAAACATGTGATCTGAAGTTATCAAAATAATCATTTATTCCCAAGTGGATAGGTAAAGGAAGCCCAAAATTGATGCTTCCTTAAAATGTTTGTGGGAAACATAGGAAAAACACATATACTGGGAGAGAACTCTCCATGATGAGTTGATAGGAAGTTTCATTTTATTTTTTTCTGATAGGCCACACATCACTTGACTATAACATGTTGCAGTTGCAAACACACCTTTGGCCCCAGTGATCTTCTGGAAAGAACAAACTCACTTTTAACATTTGAAATGGGCATGTGAGCAAAAGCAAATTTTCTGAATGTCAAATAAGCTTTTCTGCTTTGAAAGTAGTTTAGCATCTATTTCTGATCACTTTATAAATGTCAAGCACCAAAATAAAAGAAATTATCATACATTTCATACCCAAACACAGTGCAATAAAAAGGAAGCCTGGAGAAAGGAAGTCACAGCCAAAATTTCAGGTGAAGTCAATTTTTGCAGGTGACTTCATTACTGTTGTTTCCTGTGTGGTTTCCTGGTACTTATATTCCAAAAGCTTACAATAAGCCTGTAGAGTTCTTATGGTATGGACAGAGGTAGCAGGATTTTATTTCTCAAGATAAGACATGTGAAAATAGGTAATCGACTAAGCATCTCAAGTGGGGTGTTGTCCTTCCCTCCTTGTCTTCATTTATTCCTTATTTTTAAGTACTGCTTCAGCCCAGTTTAACAAGTGGCCTAGAATATGAAAACACTCTTGGATTTTATCTTAAGCACAAAACAAAACACCTCATGAAAATGTTTTTTTTTTCTTTAGAAAATCAATTGCTAGAGTAGAACAATACTGGGAACAACTTATGATTCATCAGACAAAACACCACTGTCTTTCTAGTATTGGAAAAAGTAATGATAACATATTTTTGAAAAGAAGACTCTTTGTGCGATGCATATTAACCACATTTTCAGCAAACTGAAGCATTGCATATGCTAATAAAGACAAAACACTTAGCATTTCCCATTGTATTCAATGGTGTCAGTCAGCGCTAAAGGTCTCAATGAACACAGGAAGTGTACGCGCGGTGAAAGGGAGATCTCTACATTGTTTCATACCTTTCACTATCTTCTCCACTACAGAAGTTGTCTTTGTAGGGTTTTCTCTGCTGTGTAAACCTATACATCTCAATGCACTGATTGGTTTTATTGAAACTGGAAGATTAAAAAGTAGACAAATATTTTAAATGCACAAGATATTACTATATTATGGTATTTGTTCAACAAACATTTGTAACAGGGCAGTGTATTTTTTTTTTTTTAATTTTTTTTTTCAACGTTTTTTATTTTTATTTTTGGGACAGAGAGAGAGACAGAGCATGAACGGGGGAGGGTCAGAGAGAGAGGAGACACAGAATCGGAAACAGGCTCCAGGCTCCGAGCCATCAGCCCAGAGCCTGACGCGGGGCTCGAACTCACGGACCGCGAGATCGTGACCTGGCTGAAGTCGGACGCTTAACCGACTGCGCCACCCAGGCGCCCCAGGGCAGTGTATTAAATTCTACATAAGGAGGCTTCGAAAATGAAAACCCTAATTGCCACAGGACCAGATCCTCCCTGGGGCATGAATTCTTATGGCCTGCCTACTCTGGTTTCATGCCCATAGTCAGAGAACTAGGATTCAAAATGGCTCAAAAAACAGTAGTTTCAGCTCAAATAGGTAGAGTTTGTCGCTTTGCTGTGTCACATCTACTAGCATTGCTTTTGAGTTTTATTTAAGATATTCTAAAAAAAATTAGAGGTTCATACATTTGTTCACATTTTAAAAGTGTATTTAAACGATATTGTTTTTAAGGTTCTTTTATTATAACCTTTAATCTTTTTGCCTTTTTTACTCACGTACACACGGAACAATGTGTGTTCATATGTTTATATGATTCCATTGATTTTTTTTACAAAGGTATTGCAATAATCATTGATGACCAAACTTGAAATATTATCAGAGCTGATTTTTAAAAAATTTAAGGGGCACCTGGGTGGCTCAGTCAGTTAAGCGTCCTACTCTTGATTTTGGCTTAGGTCATGATCTCATGGTCATGAGGCAGAGCCCCATGTTGGGCTCGTGGAGCCTGCGTAAGATTCTCCTTCTGCCCCCTCCCCAAATAAAAAATAAATAAATAATAAAAATTAAGAAATTGCAGAAGTAATGTTGATATACTAAATCATTGCTTTTTTACTTTTGATTAGCTAGATTTTATTCAAAAGAGGATAAATACACATGGAAAAAAATGAGGAAGAGAAGAAAAGATCAACAATGAGAAGGAGATACCCATTCCCCGCCCCCCCCCAGAACCCTAAGGTCTGTCTGCTTCCCAGAGGCCATCACTGTCAATAGTTAATTGTGCCTCCAGAAATATTCTATCCATATAAAAACATATATAATATATGCAATGCCTTTTTAAAGTTTGAAATAATTTTAGATTTACTGAAAAGTTGCAAAAATAGTACAGAATGTTCATGCATATCTTTTACAAATTTTCTCTCATGCTGACAACTTGTGGAAAAATGGTACAATTATCACAACCAAAAAATTAACAGCAGGTCAATAATAATAATAACTAAATGATATATTTAAATTTCAGTGATCCCTGCCCCCAGTGTCTTTTTTTCTGTTCTAAGATACAATCTAGAATCCCATAATGCTTTTAGTGGTCATGTCTCCTTACTTTTCTCTAATCTGGGACAGTTCCTCAGTCTTTTCTTTTATTACTTCATATTTTTTATGAGAACTGGTCAGTTAGTTTAGAGAATGTCTCTCAATTTGAGTTCATCTGATGTTTCTCATGATTAGATTGTATTTATATATTTTGTCAAGAATAACATGTCTGTTTCATATCAGCAGTACATGATGTGAACATATCTTGATACTAATGTTACACGTTGGTGTTGTAAAAATTTAACACAAATTTCAGTATATTACACACATCTCTTGGACCCAGAAATGTATGGCAAACTAGTCTTCGATAAAGCAGGAAAGAATATCCAATGGAAAAATAAGTCTCAGGGTGGCTCAGTCAGTTAAGCATCTGAGTCTTGATTTCAGCTCAGGTCATGATCTCATGGTTGGTTCCTGAGATCAAGCCCCATGTGGGTGTCTGTGCTGACATCGCAGAGCCTGCTTGGGATTCTCTCTCTCTCTCTCTCTCTCTCTGCTCCTCCCCCATTCACACTCGCTATCTCTCTCTCCCTCAAAATAGATAAATAAACACTTAAGAAAATAGACAGTCTTTTCAGCAAATGGTGCTGGGAAAACTGGGCAGCGACATGCAGAAGAATGAAACTGAACCACTTTCTTACACCATACACAAAAATAAACTCAAAATGGATGAAAGACCTAAATGTGAGACAGGAAACCATCAAAATCCTACAGGAGAAAACAGGCAGCAATCTCTTTGACCTTGACCACAGCAACTTCTTACTACACATGTCTCTGGAGGCAAGGGAAACAAAAGCAAAAATGAACTATTAGGACCTCATCTTGGATACTTTTTTAACTTAGCATTTTATTTCAGCATATCATTTATCTTTATGTCAATATAGTATTCAATTGCACTATAGGCCATAATTTATTTAATTGGTCTACTATTGTTGAATATTCAGGTTATTTCTGGTTTATTTATATGAGAGAGAGAGAGAGGCGGAGCATGACCAGGAGAGGTTCAGAGAGAGGGAGACACAGAATCCAAAGAAGGCTCCAGGCTCTGAGCTGTCAGCACAGAGCCTGATGCGGGGCTCGAACTCACAAACTGTGAGATCATGACCTGAGCTAAAGTCAGATGCCTAACCAACTGAGCCACCCAGGTGCCCCATTTCTGGTCTTTTAAATTAAATTAACTTAACTTTTTAAAAGTAAGCTTTACACCCAAGATGGGGCTTGAACCGTTACCCCAAAATCAAGAGTCACATGTTCCACTAACTGAGCCAGCCAGGCAACCCCTGGTCTTTTTAATTCTGAATAACAGTGCTAGAAAAGACATTATTTTAAAAGCATTTGTGCATGTTTGCATGTAGGGGAAATTTCCAGAATTGGAATTGCTGAGTCAAAGTTGATGTGCATATTGATTTTGATTATATTGACAAATTTCTTGATAATTTACATACCCCTCCTTAGGCAGTAGCAAGGGGCTTATTTTCTCATGTTCTGGCTAACACTTTTTAATCTTTGCTAATATGATAAGAGAAAAGTGCTACTTTATTCTTGTTTTAATTTACATTTCTTTTATGATGTGTATCTGTTAGTAAACTATTGCAGTTTTATGTGAAATAAGTCAAAGAAAGACAAATACCAGATGATTTCACTCAAATGTGAAATTAGGAAAGAAAGAAAGAAAGAAAGAAAGAAAGAAAGAAAGAAAGAGAAAAGAAAAGAAAAGAAAAACAGTCTTAAATATAGAGAATAAACTGATGGTTACCGGAGGGAAGATGGGTGGCCGATGGGGGAAATCGGTAAAGGGGATTAAGAGTACGTTTATCATGATCAACACTGAGTAATATACGGGAGTGCTGAAATACTGTATTGTACACTGAAAACTAATAGAACACTGTATGTTAATTACACTGGAATTAAAAACAAAAATAAAAATAATTGCATTTTTTGTATACTCTACTCTTACCCTTTGTCTGTTTTGCTACCAAGTCTAGCCATTTTCATATTAACAGGATTCTTTAAATAGTAAGGCAATTAACCCATTGTCATTTAGTGCAAAGGTTTCCTCACTATTTTATTTGCATTCTGACTCCCTTTGTAGCCCTCTCCTGTGATAGGTAATTGATTTTCAAATGGCTCTTGAGCAGCGTGTTTCTCAATGTCAAAGATCTCCCAAAACCATTCTATAAAACTACCTGTGGTCATAATATGATATAATTCCCTCCTTTTTTATTAGTAAATGTTTCTTGCTTAAAGCCCGTCATTGAGTTAAAATGTGTAAGATGATTTAAATGTGGTTTGTGACTTACTTGCTTGTTTTGCTTTAAGTCTGAGCAGTCATACTCCCAAAGAGTCAGCAAAATGGTCACAGTTTTTATCTGTCAGAACCTTTCGCCATTACATTCACATACATTTTTAGTCAATTTATTTACTACTGTAATTGACTCTAGGCTCAAAACACTTATTCTTCAACCTGTGCTATGGATTAAAATGGAATAATGGCTGCTTCCCTGCGTATGTATGTACATATCTATATGTGTATTTTTAAATATGTAGGTATTTATTTATGCTTATATTTAAAAATACAGAAGTCATAAGCTGACACATGTGCTCTCTTGGATGTCAGATGTTCCCGTCCTGGAAAAGACCAATAATTTTCTTTTGGAAAATGTATACTTTAAAAAACTGGACTATTGGCAATGTTTTCCAAAGTGAAAGTGATTATTGCTCCAAAAGGATCAATCCAAAAGGATTAAGGAAGTATTTTTGCTATCTGTTTTGTTTGTTTGTTTTATTCTGAGCTATGTAACCTTCCAACATCCTAGACTCATAAGGGCTTATTTATTTTTGACATAATAGGTGCCAGATATATCTGTGCTCGGTTTCTGAATTTGAGGCCAGGAAACATTCGGTTACTGAAAAGAGAGCTCTGTTGGAACTGGTTGAATCCTGGAGTAGAGTCATGAGATTCAATGTTGGAGAATGTCTACGTGACCTGGGGATGTCCAGCCCTCCCTCAACACCAGCCTGCACAGCCTCCCCACACCTGGAGCCCTTGGCATGCTGCTGACAGTTCAGCCCGGTCCCAGGCTCTAGTAGAAACTCTGAACTTAGACAAGAAAAAGCTCCATAGCTCTGAGTCAGTGTTTCTTAACTTTAGCTGCTAACGGGGATGGGGGCTAGAATTTGGTGTTGGTACTCAGGAGGGCAGAGACCGCAGTGTATGATCATATGTGACTCAGATGGCAGTTGGCACTTCCCAGGCCCCTCAGAGAGTTGGCTAAATTTGTTTTCAACTATAACGTATGTGGCCCTACAGCAGACACGATTTCCCTACACTTTCTAGGATTTCTTATAGTTGATACCTTCGTGTTTCTCTCGGTTCCTGTACTGCCGGTTCTGTTCTTTGTCCAGAGAGCACATATATGAAAAGTCCGTTTCCTTCCCTTGTTCCAAAAGAAAGCCATGCAAGCATTTTGTGACTGTTTTTTAAAAATTTTTTTTAAATGTTTATTTATTTCTGAGACAGAGACAGAGCATGAGTGGGGGAGGGGCAGAGAGAGAGAGAGGGGGAGACACAGAATCCGAAGCAGACTCCAGGCTCTGAGCTGTCAGCACAGAACCCGAGGCGGGGCTCAAACTCACCAACCACAAGATCATGACCTGAGCCGAAGTAGGTCGCTCAACCAACTGAGCCACCCAGGTGCCCCTGTGACTGTTTGTATATGGGGAGAGGAGTGTCATTGAGATGGGTCACATAGAGAGATGTACTCACAACAGTCCTGTAAGTTTTATATATGCAAAATTTTCATTTTAGAAATGAGAGTCTTGGGCCCAAAGAGGTTAAGTAAACTGACTAAGGTCATAAGACTAAAAAAAGTGTCAGAGTCAGTATTAAACCCAGATACTTCTGAGTATCTTATGCTATCTATTACTAATATTTGCTTTTTTTCAATCATCATGTTTTACCTTAATGGGATTGAGTAGATACGCATGGATAAATGTATAAAATTAGTTTTGAATGAAAAGAATATAAATATATAAATGCAAGAGAATATGGTTTATTTTTGCAAGCAACACTGAAGTAGACTTTTAAGCTTAATGGAAATCTAAGGGCATCATTTTTTTAAACAATTAATACACAGCTCCCTAGGCATCTCCAGAGCTATAATAGGCTATGTCTTTTTTTTTTTTTAATTTTTTTTTTAATGTTTACTTATTTTTGAGACAGACACAGACAGAATGCAAGTGGGTTGGGGCAGAGAGAGAGGGAGGCACAGAATCTGAAGCAGGCTCCAGGCTCCGAGCTGTCAGCACAGAGCCTGACGCGGGGCTGGAACTCACAAGCTGTGAGATCATGACCTGAGCTGAAGTCAGACGCTCAACAAACTGAGCCACCCAGGCGCCCCAATATAATAGGCTATGTCTTAAAAATGAAAGAGAAAAAGATAAAGATGAACTGCATCACCAAAGAGGCATATGTTTGAGTATTTTACCAGCCCTAGCCCACTTAATTTATGAAACCAAAGAATATCCCAGGTTTAGATGAAAGTTGTGCCTATTAAATAGCAGAATGAAACATGCCTGCGAGTATCGAGACCCTCAGGGTATCCTGACTTATAGTCAACATAGATAGTGTACATTGACTTATACATCTTTCCATGTTAAAATATTTAGAAATTTCATCAGTGTGAGTACTGTGTGTAATTTTCCAACATTTCTGTCCTTACATAACTTTTGTCTTTGATGGAGTGTTTTTTTTTTCTAGCGTTCCCAGGAAAGTGAAATATTTAACGCTGTAGATTGATTAATATTATAAACAAATGTAATTTATGTAGAAATGCACCAGCAAATGATTCCTGTGCTCATCTTTGCATAAACAATGTACTTGTTCTGTTATGGGATTTTCCTTTTCTAAATAGAAGTCTCCCTGGGCAATAGACAGCTGTTTCTATAGGATGGTAATTAATGTTTTTTTCCCCCATTAAAAAAGAATGCTTTGCATACTTTTAAAAAAAGATTAGCACAAGGATTCATGTTATTTCCTAATTTTAAACCAGCTTTACTGAAACATGTTAGATATAGATGAGATAATTGTACAGTCCAGGAATATCCTGCAGAAAAATATGTGGCTCTAAAGCTGTAGTTTCCAAACTTAGCGTGCATCAGAATCACCTAGAAGGTTTGTTTAAATATTCGGTTTCTAATTTATTAGGTATAGGGTTAAGCCTGATAAATTTCACTTTTTAGCAATCTCTCAAGTGATTCTGATGTTATTGGTCCAGGGACCACACTAGGAGAAACACTCCCCTAAAGGAATGACGGTATTTTTCAAATAAAGATATCATATTGTAGGCATCCAAATGAATGTCTTTAAGACTTTACACTTCTTTTTAAGTTTTATTTTATTGTTTTGAGAGAGAGAGAGAGTGTGCCCATGCGCACAAGTTGGAGAGGGGCAGAAAGAGGGAGAGAGAGAATCCCAGGTAGGCTCAGCACTGTCAGTGCAAAGCCCCCATGCAGAGCTTGAACTCATGAACCATGAGATCATGACCTGAACCAAAGTGGGACACTTAACCAACTGAATCACCCGGGTGCCCCTAAACCTTTATACTTCGTCTAGTAATGATTCCATGCTCAAAATCTCTGGAACATTTCTCACTTGGAATTGCTTTGGGGGTCAGTTCATGAACCAGATAAGAAAGCTATTTCCCTTATTTAAAAGTCACACACTGGCCCCTGACTTTTCCTCTGGCTTCTCATGTTTCTAATAAGGAGGGAGTCTTATTGAAATACAAATTTCTGATCTTTCTACTCATGTCCTCCCTTACTCTCTTGTTAGGCCAGCTCAGGGTCTTGCCCACCTCTCAGTTCTAGTATGTTAGCTTGAACCTAGTTGGATAATTTAATCAGGAAAGACCAAGGCCCCTTTTAGACTCAGGTAGCACTTTAAAATCCACCGTCGACACTAATAAAGCTGATGTTTTGGTCTCCACTTAGTTGTAGCACTCTGGAGTGGAGATAGTATGAATAATTGAATTTTTATCTGAAACCCCACCTTGAACCTTGAACCTGGCACTTCACAAGTTTTCAATGGCATTTGAATGGTAAAGCAAGGAACCAAACTTCAGCTTTGTTTTTAATTTCTCTTCTCTATGTCCTGTGTTGTGTTCTTCTCTGCTTTGAGTGGACAGTATTCACGTGGGTGCATATGTTCAATTCACAAATTATTTATTGAAGTCCTATCAATCCTAAGGTACTATTCCAGATTCTTCAAAAAATTACAAGAGTGAATTTAACACAGTATATGCAAAGCACTTATGTTGGTTCATGGAAGAGAATAAGAAGGAAAAGGAATGCTAGGAAGTGGTGCTATTGGCAGCCCGAGCAAAGAAATCTGAGGTGCGAGAGGTGTAAGACCGTATGCAACTGATAAGCTAAAGAAAAGTTTGCTGTTAGAAGCGGTATTTGATATGGGCACTCATTGATGGTAAGTCATTGAAAGGAAGGGAGCTAGTGGGATTTGTAATGAGCAAAGGAAATTGTATAAGAAAAAAAAAAAGGCAGATGAGTTGCCTGGGTGGCTCGGTGGGTTAAACATCTGACTTCAGCTCAAGTCATAATCTCATGGTGTGTGATGAGTTGGAACCCCCCACCCCCACCTCAGGCATCAGGCTCACTGCTGTCAGCATGGAGCCTTATCATTTAGGATCCTCTGTTCCCCTCTCTCTCTGTCCCTCCCTGGCTTGTTCTCACATTCATATTCTCCCTCCCTCCCTCCCTCCCTCCAAATAAATAAATGAACTTTAAAAAAAAGGGGAAAAAAAGGTAGAAACACAAGAGAGAAAGATTTTAGGAGAGTTACTTATGCACACCCAGAAGTGAGAAAGTCTGGAGAAGAATGGAGTGAATGGTAGATAAGGAGATTCTCCACTTACATCCCACCCACGTGTCCAGCTGTGAAGAATTTCACCAAAAGACAGCCTTTACCTGTCAGCGCCTTTAAGAGCTGCCACATTGCAGGGAATGGCCTTGCCCAAGGTCCCACTCATACCCTGCGGGAGGAGGGTGGGGGGAGGAGTACGAAGGCAAGATCTTTTAAACTTGATGAGGGACACTCTGATTGGTGGCAAGATTCCTTTTGCGTTTTCTGTGAAGACAGCCAAAGCTTTGTGAGGCTGGCATTCATTTGACTTCTTCCCCTGCCCCATCCTTCAGGATACAGGTGTTGGTCCCTCATAAATGTCTTGTGAATTGATACCTATGCTCGGAGGATCTGGAATTCCAGAGTGAGGCAGGTATTGCTTCCTCATTCTACAGACAATCAGGAATGACTCGAGTCTATCTTGAAGTCAAGTGACATGCCTGGAGATGTATTTTAAGAAAACAAATTCAGCAAGAGTACGTGGAGAAGAGAGTAAAGGAGAAGAAACTGGAATAGAGACAGGTGAAAAACTTTGCTATAGACAAAGAGGGTGTACTGAAGGCCTGGAAGCAGATGTTCAAGGAGAAATGGAGTTGAATGTGAGTGACATTGAGAAAGAAGAATCTGCAGAACTCAGGAACTGATAGGATATGAGAGCTGAGGAGTGAGGGAGAGGAGAATTCGTTTTTTTTCCTAAGGTTCTGAACTTGAGGGCCCATAAACGTTGTAGGGCTATTAATAAAAATAAGGGAGTCAAGTAGTGTTTGTAGAAAGGAAGATAACCTATTGTTTGTCCCTTCTGGTATGTTTCTGCAACTCACCTTTCTGCAGGTGTCCCACATATGGGAATAAATTAGGTCATATTAATCGTCACGACCAGGATGGCAGCACCAGCCCCCATGTCTCCTCCAGTTATTTCTTCACATCCACAAGATCATGTGGTCACTAACAGATTTTTCATGTTCTAGTGCTCTGGCCCTCCAAAGAGAAACACACGGCCTACCTAAGACGCTGAATTCCAGAGCTCTGAATGCAGCAAATCTACCCAACGGCGCTGAATTTATCGTTTCAAGCATTATGAAGTACGCAATTCAGTAGTGTCTCTCACAGGGTTGTGCGAACATCACCACTACTTCCAAAACTTTGGGTGTTTTAAACGAATTAAGTAATCAATTAATTAATTTTAATAAACCTTATTTTTTCCAAGCAGTTTTAGGTTCACAACAAAACTGAATAGGAAGTATAGAAAGTTCCCATACGTTTTCTTCCCCAGCACATACATGGCCTCCTCTACCATCAAAATCCTATACCAGAGTGGTACATTTGTTACAATCTATAAACCAACATCGACACATCGTTATCACCCAAAGTCCTGAGTTTAAGTTAGGTTTCACTCTTGGTGGATGGTCTGTGGGCTCTGAAAAATGTGTAATAATATGTATCCACCTCTCACAGCGTCATACAGAGTACTTTCACTGTCCTAAAAACCCTCCGTCTGCCATCTCTTTATCCCTCCCTTCTCCACACGCTCCTGGCAATCACTGGTATATTTACTGCTTCCATAGTTTTGCCTTTTCCAGAATATATAGTTTGTCACATAGTATGTAACCTTTTCAGATGGGTTCTTTTCACTTAGTAGTATGTAGTTAGGTTCTTCCAGGTTGTTTGTGCCTTGTAGCTCATACCTTTTTCACACTAATATGTCATTGCATGAATGTATTGCAGTTCACTTTTTTTTAAGTTTATTTATTTACTTTGAGAGAGAGAGAGAGTGGGCTGGGAAGAGGCAGAGGGAGGGAGAGAGAGAGAATCCTAAACAGGCTCCACACTGCCAGTGCAGAGCCTGACACTGGGCTCGAACCCACAAACCAGGAGATCATGACCCGAGCATCCAGGGTCGGATGCCCAACTGACTGAGCTGCAGTTCATTTTTCCATTCACCTACTGAAGGACTTTGTGGTTGCTTCCAAGTGTTGGCAATTATAAATAAAGCCTCTATAAACGTCCATCTGTAGGTTTTTCTGTGGACATGTTTTCAACTCATTTGGATAAATGCCAAGGAGTACAATTGCTGGATTATATAGTATGTTTAGTTTTGTAAGAAATTGGTAAACTGCCTTCCAAAATGGCTATACCATGTTGCATTCCCACCAACAGTAAATGAGAATTCCTGGAGCTCCACATGTCTGCCAGCATTTGATGTTGTCAGTGTTTTGGATTTTAGCTATTCTAATGGGTGGATTTTAGCAATTCTAATGGGTGTATAGTTGTTATAATTTACAGTTGTCTGATGATATATGATGTTGAACATCTTTTCCTGTGCTTATTTGCCATCTATATGTCTTCTTTGTTGAGATGCCTGTGTTTAGATCTTTTTCCCACTTTTTAATAGAGTTTGTTTTCTTACTCGGAAATCTTAAGAGTTCTTTGTATACTTGACTAGCAGATTCTTATCAAGTATGTGTTTTGCAAGTATTTCTCCTTGTCCCCTAGGCTTGGGACATGTAGTGTCTTCTTTACCCATAAATAGGGAATCTGTAATTATTAACCAAAACTCTCTGGCCCCTGGTGACCTCCAATCTACTTTCTGTTTGTATTAATTTTCCTATTCTAGGTGTTTCGTATAAATGGATTCATATAACATGTGCCCCTGTGTGTCTAGTTTGCTTAATCTATGATGATGTTCTCAAGCAGGTGTTATAACATCATTCCTTTTCAAGGCTGATATTCCATCGCACGTACATATATCATTTTGTTACCTGTTTGTCTTTAGATGGACATTTAGGTTGCTTCCACCTTTTGACTATTGGAACCATGCTGTGATGAATGTGTAAGTTTCTGTTCGTGTCCCTCTTTTTAATTTTTTTGATTGTATAATTAGGAGTGGAATTGCTGAGTCATGATAATTCCATGTTTAGCTTTTTAAGGAACTGCCGAACTGTTTTCCACAGGAGCTGCACCATTTTCTGAATTCCTTCGTGTTTATTCCTGTGAAGGTGGCATAATGCCCTCCCCTTTACTCTTCTGACTCTGTCAGTATGGACCTTGAAGGAGCATACCAAAGCCATGGACCTCAAAGTCTCCCTCTTTCATCCGTATGTCCCAGACCTAGTTCACAAAGAAAGTTGGGGAACGTAGGCTATTTTGAAAATCTGTCATTTTTGAACTGGTGGGCATTTGGATACTGCTACTTGAGACTAAGGTAGCTGTAATTTTGCATTAAGGATTTTAACCTTTTAGTTGGCAGTTTACATTCACGTGACATTTATTGTCCACCTCCCGTGGCACACATTCTACAGCAATGAGGAAAAAAAAATCGGTGAACAAAAGGAATAAATTCTATAATTGTGGAGCTTATAGTCCAGTACATGAGGCAGAAAATAAACAAAAATTTTAAAAAACAAGTCAAGTTAGGTTGAGGTTAGTGTCATATTAAAAAGTGATGTGATAGAGAGTACCTTAGTAAGACACTCTGGTGGACAGGGTGGCTGATCAACACCTGTCTGAAGTGACTCTGGAAAGGTGACTGGAAGGGTGGGAGAAAGTCAAGTATGTGAAGAAAAGGTTGTGGGGAGACATTTGGAGGCCTAAGGAACAGCAGAAGCAGAGTCTTTAAGATAGGAAACATCTTGGCATGTTTGAAGTACATAAAGGTCGGTGGAGAGAATCACAGTGAACAAGCAAAGAGAGTCACGGGAAGAGATGGAAGGGCAGGCAGGACTCCACAGAGCACCAAGAGGTCAGGACTTGGCGGCATGTGGAATTCATTCTGGGGCCATGAGGACGTTCAGACAGGATCGTAACCTGATAAAATCCCAGTGTGATGTGTGTTCTCAGTACTGATTCTTCTGCCATTATATTCAGGATTCCAGTCGCGCCCATGGTGGTCACACTGTCCTGGACCTTCGCAGGAGAATTCCATCAGGTTCAATCTGGTTTTTCTCTCTCCTTTTCCTTGAAGAATTGGAGGGGTGTTTTAGAGTGGTGTTTCTGGTCTACTATTTACGAACATGGAAACTTCATGGTCTTGGCATCCATTGTACTCTCTCCCAAAAAGGCATCTTCCACAACTCCAAGACACGAGAACCAAATAGGACCAATAAGATTACCTTTAACGTTAACTTGGAATTGGGATCCAGGGCTTGTAGCCAAATATGAAGCTAAAGTCATGGTGGCAGCCTTAGGTTCATATGCATACCATTTCAAAGAATGAGAGAGTCGGAGAGACGAAGAAGATGAAGAAGGAGAAGGGGAGGAGGAGAAGGGAAGAGGAGGAGGAGGAAGAAGAAGAAAGAGGAGGGGAGGAGGGAGAAGAGGTGGGAGAGGATGGTAGGGGGGAAAAAGGAAAGAGGAAGAATGAAACGCATAGAGCAAAGCAGATACAAAGGTTCATAAGGGAGAGACTCAGCCCTTGGTCCAGACTCTCATGTGACTGTCTCCACTTTTCCTTAAATTCCTGCTCTTCTTTCCATAGGACATCTCCTTAGCTCACCAACAAATTCTTAAGTTTTGCTTAAACCAGGGTAGTAGGTTTCTTTTACTTACTACCCTTATGGGAAAGAAGCCAAGGGGAAAGCATGATTGGAATAAAATAGATGGGGGTAGTTTACTAGGGACATCTTTAGAACATTTTTTATGCATAAAATGTAGGGCTTAGTCCACTTAGAACTAGGGGAAGGAAAAGGAAAAGGAATGTCATATAGCATCAGTAGGTCCCCACATTTATGATGATGTCCCGCTCAATTTCACAGTCTGCTTAAACTCTGCTTTCTCTGAACATAAATTAGAAGAAGGGATAGAAAACAAAAGGGGATGAAAAACAAGATCTTCTCCCCGGCATGCCTCGTATGCCCATGAGTGTTCACTTTGAGTGGTAACGGGAGAATTTACTCACTCTTCCTATGCACTACTGTTATGATACCAAATTGCCACCTGGTGTTCAGATTACTGCTTTGTGCTCATGCCTGGAACTTGACACAACTTTCATTTTCAGTTTAGAGTTTGAAATAGCATGATTTGTCTCTTTTGGGGGAAGTTGGAGTACAAAAACTTCCATGCGGATTATAGATTTTGCTTCTCCTGTGAAAGTCCCACCTTATTCCATGAGGGATGTAAACTGTTCTATCGTGTGTACATATGAACATGCATGTTTTCATCCTTTTTTCATACCTAGTGCCAGAAAAGGAGTCATTGACCCCAATTCTTGGACTTGAGACACCATTGTCTCACCATTGTCACGTGAATAACCACATCACGGAACGTTACTGATATTTTATGTGATATGGAAACAACATTGATGATAAATGTGTACTGTGCAAGTATAAAGGAAAACTGATTTATGGAGCAGTTATGTCTCTTCAGGGCACATTCGTGTCAGCTGCAAGATAACTTTAGTTTTAGGGAGTTTAATAGTGGACAGGCAGGTGGGAGGAGTGTTACGTAGGGCATATTGTTTTTACCTTTTATTTTTTTTATTTTTATTTTTTTTAAATTTTTTTTAATGTTTATTTATTTTTGAGACAGAGAGAGACAGAGCATGAACAGGGGAGGGGCAGAGAGAGAGGAAGACACAGAATCCGAAGCAGGTTCCAGGCTTTGAGCTGTCAGCACAGAGCCCGACGCGGGGCTCGAACTCACGGACCGTGAGATCACGACCTGAGCCGAAGTCGGACACTTAACCGACAAAGCCACCCAGGCACCCCTGTTTTTACCTTTTAAAAAGTAATTTTGTAAGGTTATGCCAATGTCAAAAGAAGTTCACAAAGAAATACAATTGATATTAATTTCAATACCTTAGCATATTCTTATCACTTTCTGTGTTCTCTGCCAGTACACAGTGATATATTTACCAACTGGTAATCATACCGTAAGATTTCAAAGTTTTTAAAGTGAATATTATACAGCAAATACTTCTCACCACTAATATTATATATATGATTCCTTTTATGTACATAAACTTTTAATTGAAGTAAAAAATGCACAGAGAGGGGCGCCTGGGTGGCTCAGTTGGTTGAGCATCTGACTTCGGCTCAGGTCATGATCTCACGGTCCGTGAGTTTGAGCCCCTCGTGCTGACAGCTTGAAGCCTAGAGCCTGCTTTGGATTCTGTGTCTCCCTCTCTCTCTGACCCTCCCCATTCATGCTCTGTCTCTCTCTGTCTCAAAAATAAATAAACATTAAAAAAAAATTTTAAAAATGCATGGAGAAAGGTACAGCTCAAATTTTCACAAAGTAAACATCCATATAACCTGCACCCAGGTCAAGAATCATAACATCACCAGCACTCCAGATTCTACCCTAGTGTCCATTCCAGGCACCAGGCACAGCCCTGGTAAACCACTACTCTGGCTTATACCTCTCCTGATTAATTTAGGCTGTATTTGAACTTTGTATAAATGGAAGCATATAGCACTTATCATATCCTTTCACTCAATATTGTTTCTATAAAGTTCATCTATAGTATTGCATGTACCTGGAGTGCTCATTTTTATTGTTGTATAGTATCTCATTCATTTCATTTCATTATATAGACAGAGAACGTGAGACGAGGAGAAGGGCAAGAGGAGAGAGAGAGAGAGAGAGAAAGAGAGAGAATCCCACAGAATGACACAGGGCTCAATCCCATGACCATGAGATCATGACCTGAGTGGCCATCAAGAGTCAGATGCTCAACTGACTGAGCCACCCATGTGTCCCTACTATTTCATTTTAAAATAAACCATAATTTATTTATCCATTCTAATATTATCAGTTGGGCCTATTATTAGCAATGCTGCTATGAACACTCTTACACATTGTGTGGGAACATTTGATTCTTTTCCGTGTGTATACACTTAGGTGTGGTTACTTCTAGATAAACTGTGACTGATTAAAAAATAATAAGATGGTGTAATATACTCCCAAATTTAATGCTGTTTGCAGTAGGCACTTAATAAATGTTAATTGAATGGATGGACCTATACAGATTACAAATAGGCAATTTTATTTTATTATTTCTTTAATGTTTATTTGAGAGAGAGAGAGAGAGAGAGAGAGAGAGAGAGAGAGTGTGAGCGAGGGAGGGGCAGCAAGAGAGCTAGACACAGAATTTGAAGCAGGCTCAGGTTCTGAGCCGTCAGCACAGAGACCCATGTGGGGCTTGAACTCATGAACCATGAGATCGTCACCTGAGCTGAAGTTGGATTCTTAGCCAACTGAGCCACCCAGACGCCCCTGCAAATGGCTGGTTTTAAAGGCAATGATGTGTTTAAACATTAGCATTTATCTACTTAAATATATAACTTTGAAAGCTCTCTTCTAATTATATAGTTCTTAAATCCTAATTATAGTTCTCAAAATTGGGTTATTTTATCATGAATCCTTTGCGACTTTCTCCCATTCCTTTGCTAAATTGAGAACTGGACACCAAGAGAAATATGATAATACTGGATTTGATTCTGCTCAGGTAAATTTGCCCAACACCTCATGCCACACTGTGTATGTGTAAACTTCTCCCTACACAAAAATAAGATGGTGTACAACACGACGTTGTACAGATCCACAGGGTCTCTGCTGACAAAGCAGATGTCTGCATTTGCAGAGAAACCTATCGAATGGTGCCATTTGGACAAATCCTCCATGGCCGCCTGCACTCTGCACCCTCATCAGCATTTGTAACACAATTTCATTGCTTTTGACTTTGCAGGCGGATTTTTGATTTTAGTATCAGCTCGCACATCTGTCCCTTTGGAAAGGTTTCACCAGCAGACTAAATCCCTTAAAGCTGGCAGGAAGGGACTGCTGGCTTTCTGCGGACTGTGCATGGAGAGCTGACTGAGGGATCCAGATCTGAAAATTGGCTCCTATCTTCTTGTGATGTGTCATTTCGCAAATGGCCCAAAGTGAAGCAAAAAAAGATCATAGGTTCTGACCTTTTGCTCTTCTGTTTCTTCTGCCATGCTCTTGAAGCAAGCAGAATATGATGCAAACCATGTAACGTATGCTTGTTTCTGAAACTTGTAAGGTGCAGAATTAGAGCTCCTTCAAGAACCGTATCTTATTAGTCTAATCCTCACGTGGACTGATGGCTGCCATCTTGTCCCACACGCTCAGGCTCATGCCCTTCAGGTGGCCTCCCCTCAGATACTCACATGTGCTCACAGTATCCGGGAGACCACCGCAGAGCAGGACGGTGGAGGTACGAAGTCTAATTAATGCCTTTTGGGCAGGTGATACAAAGGGTGAAGCTTTGTAATGAGCTAAAGGGAGGGACAGGGGCTGTTTCAAGTGGAGACTGTATGCTTCCCTGAAAATATGCAAATACATTTTTTCTTTTTTTTTTAATTTTTTAATGTTTTATTTATTTTTGAGAGAGCGCGAGCAGGGGAGGGGCAGAGAGATAATGAGACACAGAACCTGAAGCAGGTTCCAGGCTCTGAGTGTCAGCGCCTTGTGCACACTTTGCGCACACACGACACACGTACATGCCTACACACATACACACACGCATACCACAGACAGTTTCTCACTCGTGCATAAACATGTTCCCTCCCAAACTGCTGGGGTTGGACGAGTAAAATAGTTTGCTGCTGGACTGTATTTCCTGGGTCCTGTTTTATTAGTCCTATTTAGACCATCAAAGGCTGATGAAGATTTAGTAGAGTATTGTTCCATGGACAGGGATATTTAGTGAGTGAGTGTGTGTATGTGTGTGTGAAATTATTCCATCACACACACACTCACACTCTCACCTACACACCCAAGGATGACTGATCTGAGAGAATCCATTTCAGCAGAGACGGTGACCATTTTTTGAAACTAGAACTAGACTTGAAAGGGGGAAAAAAAGGCCTAAATTAAGGAGTAAAAGGCACGTAAATAAATGAGAAACTAGTTTGCAGAAGTCCTGATTTGTTTAAATCCTATTTTGTTGATTACTCAAATCACAAGTAAGGAATATGCACTATCTAATATGCATAGTGATAATGATGGTAAGTTTCATTATTTAAGGGGAAATAACCAACTAATCCAAGTTTCATTATAAGCATTGGGATTGTTCTAGGGAGACCCATGGAATTTTATGATGATTTAACGATGATGGTCCTTGGTTTTCTTCCTAATCTATCTCCATGAACATCCCCATGGCAGACACACATTCTCTGCTTCTTCCATCCCCACCCCCAATCTGCAAGCACCTTTTTTTTTTTTTAAATAAAACTGTTGCAGTTGGAGAAATAGGGAAAAGAGGTAGATTTTAGAGAAGAGTGTGAAATATTTCAAAGTGTTATAGTATTCTGGGCCTGACATCTATCTTTTGATTGTTGATACATCTTGTTTCACTATAAAGATTGCATTTGAAAATATCTCATACTCCTTTAACAGTGATTTTAAAGTATTTAAAGGATATCTTTTAATATGCATGTGTTTTTCTCAAGTGTTGTTTACAGGTATATTGAATTTACATAAATGATATAATGTAGGATTCATATTGTGTCTTCCTTTTTTTCCAGTATACACTAAGTTTTTAAGATCAATCTATATTGCCAAGTTTATAACAAATTTGTACCTTCTAATTACTGAATAATTCTCTGTGATATGCAACACCATTTTTGTCTTTCTTCTCTCCCCATGATGGACACTCAGGTTACCTCCAAATGTTTACGAACTCAAATAATGCTTTGAACCAATCTACATGGAGTGTATAAGAATTTTCCAGGGATATACATCCCAGACTGGTATACTGTGGTATGTAAAAATATTAAAAAAATGTAATATGCAAATACATATACAAATGTATGCATTTACACATGTAAATATATCATTATATTTATATATTATATATGTAAATATAGTCAGATAGTGTTGGATGTCTTTCCAGAATTTCTGTCCCAGTTGTCTTCACTCTCATTAGCAGTTCATAAGGTGAGGGTCTCCATATCCTTATGAGCACTGGGCAATATCCAACTTTCTAATGATTGCCAACTTAAAAGCTTTAAGGTGATATCTTATTGGTGTCTTTTTTTACCTTTTTCTGGTCGCCAGTAATTTTGAATGTCTTTTGAAACTCTTTTGGGTATGTGGGGTTCCTCCTTCTGTACACTGCATGTCTGTTTCCTTTGTCCACTGTCTGTGAGCCTTCTCCAGCGGATTGTAGCAATCCCCTGCTGCTTTTAGATATTGACACCTTAGTTTAAGACGTTGTGCGTATTATCTTCTTCCCTATCATCCATTGACTCCTTTGCAAACTTCCTGAATTTCTAAAAATTAAGAGTGACAACCTCTTGCCTCGAAGACTGTGATTTTGAAGTGTTGTTGAAGAATCCCTTTAACCCAGCACATATTGGAGAAGGGAGAGTCTCTATCCGAGCCTGAGCAGAGACCTGGAGATATTCTCAGAAATGGCTTGATGGAAAGAAACTCACAGCCAATTCTTAAGTCCGTGTAGATGCCTCACAAAAAAATCTATCCCCTCTCCTCCTTGGTGGTAAAATATGCTTAAATATGGGAATAACAGCCAAAAAAGTCATTTCTCTTTGTGAATGAAATATTAAGGGGTTGTCTGTTGGAATTCCTCTTGAGCTGTGGCTTTCCCCATGGCGGGAGTCCCCTGAGCCATATTGGCACCCACCACTCCCATTCATTGAGAAGAACCCTTCCAAGAAATGAAGATGCTTCTATTGACTGTGTTTTCTAGGAAATATCAAAAACTGGAAGTCAAAGCTAAGCGTATTTGTATTTGGTCATTGTTATTATGGATATACTATATTCTATATAGAATATAGAATATATGAATATTCTATATTCATAGATCTTGGCATATATAATAATGCAAAAGAGAATGAAATATTAGAATGTTCTATTTCTAAATGAAGACTGGGAAAACATAAGCTCATGATGTTGTTTCTAAAATCTGAGACTATCTTTAGCTGATTTTTCTGGAGACCAAAATAGCATTACTATCCTAGGGCCTGCATGAAATGACTCCCTCAGTTAAGTTCTCATTTGGCATTGAGTACCCTAAGTTGGCGAAGGAAAGATATTATCCCCCATGAAAGGCTATACTTGATTAGTGAGACACAGAGACCAGGAAGATACATAGTTGAATGAAAAATACAGTAATGTAAGTTTAAGGGAGTTACTGTTGCCGATAACATGTTTAAATATACAGAAGTTGCTTCTGCTATGAATGCTTCACTGTTTCATCTCCAGAGATTATTTCTCACATGTATGACAGTGCAGGTTTTTGCAAGCCTTTTAGCTTATAAAACTTGAGCTTTTTTTCTTTACATTCATTTTCCTACTCGCAGACATCCACATTTTATACCCGTTTCCTTTTGACTAAGCATGTCACAGGAAGTTACCCTAATCTATTGCCTGTCAGGGATACTGAATTACATAGCTCTATAACTTTGGCTTCCTTATGAGTTACTTATATGGCATATCTTTTCAAAAGTGTCAAAAACACTGAAAGTAATGTTTCTCATTGCATTTCCTAATACCTATCATGGATTAGAATGTTAAAATAGAAATCTATAACTATCATTTCTACTCAGAATAATTTGGACATTTAAAAAATCCCAGATATAGGTTTGAATCCATAAGTAATTTTTTTATTTTAAATAGTTTAACATTTTTATCATTGATCTAAAAGTAGGGTTGGCATGTTAATAGACCCAATAAACATTTAGAAACTGGACTCTGTTTCTCCTGAAAAATGAGTATCTTCCAGGTACAGGAATACTTGCTAAAATGGTAACAAAATAAGATATTGTATTTTATCACAATGAACCCTGATCACCTGAGCTAATAAACTATCGTGAATTTTATTTTTTAATTATTTTTATTTTTTAATGTTTATTTTTTTAGAGAGAGACAGAGCATGAGTGGGTGAGGGTCAGAAAGAGAGGAAACACAGAATCCAAAGCAGGCCCTATGCTCTGAGGTGTCAGCACAAAGCCCAACGCCAGGCTCCAACTCACGAGCTGTGAGGTCATGACCTGAGCTGAAGTTGGATGCTTGACCCACTGAACCACCCATGTGCCCCTTACCATGCATTTTAAAAGACCATGTATACCAGACTCTTACTAGGCCAAATTGAAGATCCTTTCTTACACAATACACAATGAAAATTACTTAGTCAAACATAGACTTATTCTGTGCCATTCAATTGCTTTCTTTTTCTTTCTTTCTTTCTTTCTTTCTTTCTTTCTTTCTTTCTTTCTTTCTTCTGTCTCTCTCTTGTGTGTGCAAAAAGATGATTTTATTAAAGCATGGGGACAGGACCCATGGGCAGAAAGAGCTGCCTCAGGATTGTAATGAGTGATTGATTATATACTTGGGAGGTAGGGGAGATAAAGTCAAGGGGAAGTTTCTAAAGGGACCATTCACATGTTTTTAGTGCCTGATAAACATAACCACCACGAAATCCTAGTTTTCCACCATGAAACCCTAATTCTTAAAACCCCAGTTTTTCCCTGACAGACTGCACAGTGAATGTCTTCAATAATGTTCTCTTGCTTGACAAAGACCTTTTTTTTTTTTTTTTTAAAGCTCTAGAGGTCTTTGTTATATTCCTTGATGCTCTTAAGTCAAGGTATTTTTTGTAATCATATAACACAGAAAAAGCAATATAATGATCTAAAAACTTCTAGTCTGGTCATCATTAAATACTTTAATTCTTTTTCCAATGTTTTCAACCACAGTTTTTATCCACATGTTGATGGCACTTGTCATTGGAGAATCTTCAGTTGTTGTGTACTTTGCCATCTTTCTCAACTTCTCTGCCTCTCTTCACAGGAAACTTCTCCATGATGAAATTCAGCAGCTCAGATAATATACTGGCACTCAGATAATATATTGGCAATGAGGAAACTATTATGTTGTGCCCTTACAATACCACTGGTAATTATAAATAGTCAATGGAATTATGAAACTCATCAAAATAAGCAAGAGATAGTATGCATAATGACAACAAAAGGGATCATAGTTATGGAATGCTTACTATTGACTCATCATGCTGACTATGGAAAAAGTTTCCTGAAGTCAGTTCTTTTAATAATCCTCGGAGGTAGCCGTCATCCTGACCTGCATTTTAAAGATGAGGAAACTGAGGATAACCACGACAAAGACTAAATCTCTATTCTGAATGATTTCATGAACCAATTAGACAGGGAGAAAGCCTGATTCCCAAGGCCCCTTTATCTTGATAAAGTCCCAGTGGTTCACTTTTGCTTTTCCCTTGCCTCCAGAGATGTGTCTAGTAAGAAGTTGTTACAGCCGATGTCAGAGGTTGCTGCCTGTGTTCTCCTCTAGGATTTTGATGGTTTCCTGTCTTGCATTTAGGCCTTTCATCCATTTTGAATTTATTTTTGTGTATGGTATAAGAAAGTGGCCCACTTTCATTCTTCTGCATGTTGCTATCCAGTTTTCCCAACACCATGTGCTGAAGACACCATCTTTTTTCCATTGGATATTCTTTCCTACTTTGTGGAAGATTAGTTGACCATATAGTGAATGGCTACATTTAAAGATGAGTGTTGTGCGGAGCTTGATTGAGGACAGGGATGGCTAATTCCTGATGATGGGTTACACAGGCTTTCACCTAGTAACACATCCAATCTGCTTATCACTTTGGGAGCTATAAGCCATACAAAGCTCAGACTGAGAGAAAAAGTATGGCAGAGTCCTTGAGAAAGCCTAACCAATGAAGATGGGTAGAATGAATTATGGTCCCTATACACTATAGAATATTCTAGTGTTGTTAAAATAAATAATCAAGTTATACCAGTTAATTTGAATAAGCCTCTAAGACTGGTATTGTTAAATGAGAAAGGTAAGATAAAAAAACAGTGTTTATAATGTATTTCATAGTTTATAAAGCAGAGAAACATCTCCCTATACATGTATGTGTGTGTGTGTGTGTGTGTGTGTGTGTGTGTGTGTGAGAGATAAGTAAGAAAATTATAAACCAGGCGTTAACCTGAGTTACCCTAGCATGATGATATGGTGGTCATGGTAGAGAATGTAGTTGGAAGAGGAAATAGAATGAAAAATAAGAGGGGCGCCTGGGTGGCTCAGTTGGTTAAGCGTCCGACTTCGGCTCAGGTCATGATCTCGCGGTCCGTGAGTTCGAGCCCCGCGTCGGGCTCTGTGCTGACAGCTCAGAGCCTGGAGCCTGTTTCGGATTCTGTGTCTCCCTCTCTCTCTGCCCCTCCCCTGTTCATGCTCTGTCTCTCTCTGTCTCAAAAATAAATAAACGTTAAAAAAAAATTTAAAAAAAAGAATGAAAAATAAGAGAACATTAGGGGTACCTGGGTGGCTCGGTCGGTTAAGTGTCCGACTTCGGCTCAGGTCATGATCTCACGGTTCATGAGTTTGAGTCCTGCATCAGGCTCTGTGCTCACAGCTCAGAGTCCAGAGCCTGCTTTGGATTCTGTGTCTCCCTCTCTCTCTGCTCCCCCCCTGCTTGCACTTTGTTTCTGTCTCTCTCTCAAAAATAAATAAACATTTAAAAAAACTTAAAAAAAAGAACATTAGATACTAAGAAACAAAAGTACCCCAGCATGTGCCCCACTTTTGTAAGATAATATACATGGGTTGTTATGGGCTGGATCGTGTCTTCCAAAAATGATACGTTGGAGTCCTAACGTCCTATACCTAAGAATGCTAGCTTATTTGGGGATAAGGCTTTTCCCATCAAGTTAAAGTAAGGGATAATCAAGTTAAGGTGAAGTCATCAGGGTGGGCCCTACTCCAGTATGACAGGTGTTATAAAAAGCAGAAAATTTGGGCACAAAAAAGACGATATGAGAAGACCTAGGGAGAAGTCGGCCGTCTACAGGCTGTGGACTGCCCGAGGCCAAAGGAGCTATGAGAGAGGCCTGCTTCAGGTCCTTCCCTCAGAGCTCTTGAAGGATCCAGCACTGCCAGTACCCTGCTTTCAGACTGCTAGCCTCCCCAGCCATGACACAAAAAGTTCTGTTATTTAAGGCACTCAGTTTGGGACATGTTTTTACAGCGGCCTTAGGAAACCAATACAGGGGTATATCCGTTCAAAAGACATTAGGGGAGAAAGAGGTAAAGTTTAACTACCTCCATTTGTGGGATCTTTAGGATACATTGTCAAGTGGAAAAAGAAACAGTATTAGGAAAAAAACAGCATTAGTATTACGAAAAAAGAAACAATATTAGGAAAATGTGGGCAGTGTGCTTGTATTGAAATGGAATAATTAATAGACAGGAGCTTTAGTACTTATCAGTGCAAACTTGGGGAAGTTACATCAGTTTTGTTATCCATTCAATGGGGCTAATGATGCCATCATATCAAGGTTGCGTGGGGGGATAAATGGACAAATGATGCACGCAGAGTTTTGATGCCTTCTTTGCTGCTCAGGACCTTGGCATTTGCTCTCTCCTATGTCTGCAAGGTTCTTGACATAGGTGACTCTTCATCCTACATCCTGTATCACCTCGGATAGTTTCTCTTGACCATTCATTTTCCCCTTCATTTTTTCTATCACATAGCACCCAGTTTACCTAACTCATAGCACTTTTCCCAACCTCACGTTATTTCTTTGGTTTGTGATTTATTCTACTTCTCCCCCAGTCCACCTGCTCCATGAGGGCAAGAATTATTTGTGTTCTATTCACCACTGACTCTCCAGTGCTGAAGACATTTGTCAGGCACAGAAAGGCAATCAAGAAATATTGTTGAATGAACATCTGAATGGACAACAGTGCTCTGTACTGTATTTGCCACATAATAATTACAGAGCAAATATTGGATATTTTTTCTTCTTCTTATTACTATAGGTGTACTAGAATCCACATGTGGGGAAAGAGAGGAAGATTTTTTCATTCTCCACCATCCCTATTCACCCCAGACATGGGAAACACCCTTTTCCCTGGCACAGAGACAAAATTTGACCTGAGCCCTGTTTTAATTTCACAGAATCTATCCAAAACCACTATTAGGGAATTTTAAGGCAGGAAAATAGCTCACCAATAGCCTGCAGGTGTCCCTCCACATAATGGGACCTTATTTGGCCCAGGTAGTTGTCAAAGGCATAATTATGTTTAATATAAAATAGGAATCGGTGTTCCTTACCCAGAAATGTAGCCACATCCCATCTGGAGAATGATATGGTGGTTGCTGAGAAACAGTATGTAGAAATAATAACTTTTGGACAGAATGTTAGCACAAAATCCAACAAAGATGGTCAGAAAATGTGGCTTGGGCAAAATGGTGGTAGACCACGTGGCTTCAGAGCAGCTCAGTACTAGGCTTCGATCAGTGATTTTTCTTCCTCCTGTAATTGATGCCAGGGACACATGACAACTAGGCACATATACCTACATAGCATGTCCCTTTAATACTCCTTGAAGGGTTCAAACTATGTCAGATTAAAAAAAAATGTTTATTTATTTTTGAGAGACAGAGCGTGAGTGGGGGAAGAGCAGAGAGAGAAGGAGACAAAGAATCCGAAGCAGGCTCCAGGCTCTGAGCTGTCAGCACAGAGCCCGACGCGGGCTCGAACCCACGAACTGCAAGATCATGACCTGAGCTGAAGTTGGCCGGCCACTTAGCCAACTGAGCCACCCAGGTGCCCCTGTCAAATGTTTCAAAGGTGATGGTTGGGGCCATAGAGATTTCAGACATTCCTATTTGCGCTCTTGTTGAGGATTTAGGCGACGGGGAGATGGCTACAGCACCAAGAACACCTGCTGGGATTCTTACCTACGCTTAGAGAATGTTGCCACCCCTCCACTGATCTGCCCATTCTTCTGATTCAGGAAAGACAATCTATCTAGCCTTACTTCTGTTTGACACTGCCTTAACAAGTTGAAAATTGTAACATTTTCCCTTCCTTTTTCAAGCTAAACATTCCAAATGATTTTGCAATGTTTATTTCACTGGAAAATAGAGGAGGAATTAGCCCTCAGTCCATTCAAGGATTGAATTCATTTAGAACCTGAGGGAAGAAGGTGTGGGGCTCCTGGTTTGTAAAGGTGCAACATTTGGCAGAATGGCCTTTACCAAAGTCACGCACAGGTCAGCTTCAATTCCTGAACCCTTCTTTGGATTTTCTAATACCTTCCAATGGGCCCTAAGGTGGGTACTTACAATGAATCCAAATTGAAAGATCATGTGGACATTTTCACATATAAGTCCTTTCCACATAATCAAAATATTAATTTATGTATCATTCAAACGTGTAAGTAGGCATTAAAATTGATTAGATGATTTATTGATTTCGTGGGGCAAAGGCATCTGCCAAATTGGCCTTGTATTCTAAATTTCATTTTAAAAATACACTTTATGGGGATTTTTGTCATAATTTAACTAGAATTTGCCAAATTGCATTCCACGCTTGTTGGTTTGCGAATTGGCCCAGATACACAGAGGCCAAGGAGAGACTGAAGAAAGAGGCAGGCCACTGCAGGTTGGTAGGTGACAGGTTTAATAAAGGGACTTATATATGAGGCTTGCCTTGGGCAGCCACAAGATGAGTAGATCTCCACACTCACCCGCCAGGATCTTAGAAGTTTATGTAGTGGCCTTAACTGGGTTCTGTCACATGTACTGTCCAGATGGTCTCAGCAACACCTAATTCTCTCAAGGATGCATCCTTGAACCAGCTCCTAGTGTGGGCACAGTGAGCAGAACATGCATTCCTAAGACAGGGGAGAGGGCGAGGCTTCCTATTGCCCAGGTCCAGCTGGCGGATCAACCAGTGGTCATGTCCTCTTGATGACCTCCTTTAACAATGATACACAAGTGGCTTTCAAGATATTACTAGATGGGAATGCAAACTGGTATAGCCACTCTGGAAAACAGTATGGAGTTTCCTCAAAAAACTGAAAATAGAACTATCCTACGACCCAGCAATTGCACTACTAGGCATTTATCCACAGGATACAGGTGTGCTGTTTCGAAGGGACACATGCACCCCCATGTTTATAGCAGCACTATCAACAATAGCCAAAGTATGGAAAGAGCCCAAATGTCCATCGATGGATGAATGGATAAAGATGATATGGTATATATACACTGGAGTATTACTCGGCAATCAAAAAGAATGAAATCTTGCCATTTGCAACTGGAGGGTATTATGCTAAGTGAAATTAGAGAAAGACAAAAATCAGATGACTTCACTCTTATGAGGACTTCAAGAGACAAAATAGATGAACATAAGGGAAGGGCAACAAAAATAATATAAAAACAGGGAGGGGGACAAAACAGAAGAGACTCATAAATATGGAGAACAAACTGAGGGTTTTTGGAGGGGTTGTGGGAGGGGGGATGGGCTAAGTGGGTAAGGGGAACTAAGGAATCTACTCTTGAAATCATCGTTGCACTATATGCTAATTTGGATGTAAATTTAAAAAAATGAAAAATAAAATAAAAAGATAACAAAAAAAGATATTAGTAGATATTCCTTGGGGAAAAAGAGGATATTATGATATTCCATGTTCCCCAGAATTTCTGATCTCCCCATTAGATCATGTGACAAAGGGTCCTTTAAAACTAGAGTTAGGAGCACCTGGCTGGCTCATTTGGTAGAGCAGGTGACTCTTGATCTTGGTGTCGTGAGTTTGAGCCCCATGTTAGGTGTAGAGATTACTTAAAAAAAACAAACTAATATTAGAAATTCTATACTATATTACTATCCTAATTTGTTTATTCCCCAGAAAAATACATTCTACATGAATTTCCTGGATGTACAAAAAGGGGTTAAGATTAGTTTTACTGGTCAAAATACTTTTATGGTACTTTGTAAACACTGAATTCATATATTTAATATTTTCTAGACATAATACTTCACTATATATTATATAAAATTTTTCTTTTTTATTATTTTTCAATTTGCTTAGTACTGTTAATTCTTGGCATAATTTTAACACCAACTGTAATGATATTATGGCAGTATATTATTCTTTTTACTGCTTATTACATTTGAGATATAATAATATTTAATAGTTCTTTCTGTTTGTGCTTTTTAAACATAATTATATAATTCCTTAATATAGACTTTTTATGTGAATAATTTAAAAGTTTTCTTTTTAATTTTTTTTAATGTTTATTTATTATCGAGAGAGAGAGACACACACACAGAGCATGAGCAGGGGAGGGGCAGAGAGAGGGGGAGACACAGAATCCGAGGCAGGCTCCAGGCTCTGAGCTGTCAGCACAGAGCCCAATGTGGAGCTGGAACTCACAAACTGGGAGATCATGACCTGAGCTGAAGTTGCTCGCTCAACCAACTGAGTCACCCAGGTGCCCCAATAATTTAAAAGTTTTACACACACACACTTACATACGCTCTTCTCGTTATGAATTAGTGGAACACTTAAGTTAGTAAGACGCTAAAGGGAAATACTACCCTTAGTAAAACAAAATATACCAACAAAGTTTTAGGAAAAACAAACAAACAAACCATGAAGGTCTTCTGCATCTCAGTTTAAAGTGCAGACAACTGAATGCCTCTAAAGTTAAACAAATTCCCTAGGAAACAATAAAAAACAAGTGCTTTGGAAATTTAACTATTAGCTTTTCTAATCATTCTGGTGTTTATTTATTTATTTAATCAAGATGGTAAATTAAAAACCCAACTTGGAAGCCACACTTTGCTGATGGTATGAAAGTGTTCTTGCTCTTTCCTTGGAGGAAAGGTATTATATAAGTGCCCCCAAACAAATGGATTTCATATTCTATACTTTCCATTTTCCTTGAACATTGTAAACACATTGGGGACCATTTGAAATACAATTTTGGTGGTTTATGCAGCTGGACCATCTTTATGGGGAAACCATGTTTTTGGAAAAAAATTTTTTGAAGTTTATTTATTTTGAAAGAGAGCAAAAGAGCACAAGCAGGGGAGAGGAAGAGAGAGGGAGAGAGAGAGAATCTGAAACATCATGGAGAGAACCTGATGCGGGACTTGAACTCACCAACTGTAAATCATGAACTGAGCCAAAATCAAGAGTCAGACACTTAACCAACTAAGCCACCTGGGGGACTTGTAAACCATCTTGAATTGAAGTTCTTTTGGTGTTTTGGTATAAAATTACTTTTGAATGGGTCTCAAGATGGATTTATCATTATTAAATCATTAAATCACAGTTTGGTAAGGAGTGAGGAGTTTCCCAGGAGGTGGGAGTTTTCATTAGAAAGCTGAGAAAGTCCTGGAAAATGAGTTGGTCACCTTACTTTCAACCATCTTCTGAATACACCCTGGGGAATTTGAGTCAAGTCATGATCTAGAACTAGTTGAATCAGTCTTCGCTTCAGATTAAGTTGGGTAACAAGAGCCTTTATTATCTTTAAGGGGGAAAAAAGTGTTACTCCTAGTTGCCATAACTTACATCATCTTCTCATTTTTCTCTGGGAAAATTCCAATTCTCAGTTTGTCAACATGGCATATCAAGTACCTCACCATCTGGCCTAGGACTTCTTCTTTGTCCTTCCCTCCCTTCTCACACGACCCCACCAACCCCAACCACACACTCCTTAAGATACTCCAAACCTGCGGAACTTTAAGGCATTCTCCTTCGAGACCTGACACACATTATTCTTTCATCCAGCCTCCTTCTTTCACTCTCTCCCCTGCTTCCCTCTATTCAGCATACTTTTTGTAAGATAGCGCAAGTATCATTACCTCTGAGTAATTGTTTTCGTCTTCTTCAGGAAAAGCTATCTCCTCATCCTTTAAGCTCAATGAATGTTCAGTTTATATCTTCATAATATAATTGATCATGTAGTATTCCAAATACATTTAATTTAAAAATACCTTCTTTATTAGATATTTCTCAAAAACAGTGACATGACTTATTTTTATCTCCAGTGCCTAATCTCTTGCCTGATGCACAATAATATTTGTCAAGCGATCATCTTAGATTGATATACTTTTTATTTTTTTATAAACAAATGAGAAACCTGAGGCTCAGAGAAATCAAATGATTTTCTTTATTGATAATTAGGAAGCTACAAGGGCAGGGCTTGAACCAGTCATCCAACTCTAAAGACAATGCATTCATTACCACTTCTATTGTATACATTGATTGCCAATAGGACACACTCTCACCTCCCAGGGAAGAATTCCTGAAAGGGTCAGGAGAAATATATTTCAAGAGAATGAGAAAGGAAGTCCATTGCCTTTTGAGGCAAAGATCTGAACCACAATAGAATTCCTCAAAGGGATAATCGTCCATTTGGATGAGAATGATTTTGTACTAAAAGGAATCCTTTTTTTCTGTCTTGCATATTTCAGATAAACTTAGACCAGTCTTATTGATTTAGGTCCACTTGCTGTGCCTTTGATTACTTTAACCAGTATATATCTCAAAACAAATCTTAACATAAACTGAAATAAGATTTTGTTGGTAATATCCTTTGTGCATATAGACGGAGACAGCTCTTCTGATAAATCAGACCATTCAATTAACATCAATTTAAATTAAAGCCCATGGTTTTGTCACTATTTATAAGGTTCAGTTTGGTAACATACTCTACTTTCTTCAATCAATTTGATCTTCGAAAATTAAGGTAAAAAATCAAAAGATTATCAATGTGTAGCATTACATGTACCTCAAGCCAATTTTAAGAGCTAATATTTTGTCTGAAATGTAGATAATTTCAGGAAATATAGTCAATTTTTAAAATATTGAATTAGTGGTGAATTTTCACTGCTTTTAATGAGACATCAATGTTTCTTGTTTTGCTGGGATTTATTCTGTGTGCCTGGAACAAATTTCCAGACTTTTCAGATGCTTTGTTTCTCTCGCAATTAGAATAACTAAGTACTTAGTTGTCATGGAAATACTCCCCTCTATAAAAAATTTTAAAACAGAAGCTTTCTTGATTTGTCTCTCTTTGCTGAGCAGGCAATTACAACTGCTACCTTTATCCTCCTTTCTTTGTGATTTCCCCAGTACCTACCTATTGAGATTTTTGTGTAGCAGTTTCATGGTGCCTGATCTCTAGATGAAAATGTCTCTTCATTCATGAGAAATGGTAATAATATTCAGATGGTGTTCTAAGCTTTTAGTAGTTGACAACAATCATTGAAAAGGTGCAGATGTGTAGCTGTGGCATTGTTATGTTGGCTGCTTTTAGTGTAATTCAATCGCAGAATATTCTAGTAGTTACTTGGTTGTAGGCAATTGTGCTCCCCAAGGTAAATGATGGCTGGTCTCAGCAGCCACACACTTAGCTGGCACACGTAGGGCAGAACCCTAATCCCACTCATCTCAGTGAGATTTCACCCTTACTATTTGGCAGGTCAATCGATAAATATAAGTCGACCCTTGAACATCAGTGTGAACTGCACAGCTCTGCTTGTACTTGGATTTTTTACAGTACAGTAAATGTATTTTCTCTTCCTTATGATTTTCTGAATAACGTTTTCTTTTGTCTAGTTTACTTTGTTGTAATAATACAGTCTGTGATACATATAACATACAGAATATGTATTAATGGGCTGTTCATATTATTGGTTAAGGTTTCTGGTCAATAGTAGGGTATTAATAGGTAAGGTTTTGGGGAAACAAAAGTTACATGCAGCTTCTTGATTGCAGAGGGGTCAGTGTCCCTAACCCCCATGTTGTTCAAGGGTCAACTGTATATCACCTGTGAATTTCTCAGGATAGACACTGTTAAAACAAGACAACAGGCCCAAAGTGAAGTCACTAATGCAAAGCACCATGTCACCAAACTGCAACTTAATTACAGTTTTGGCCTCTCCCAGAAATGGAAAGTGACCTTGCCGTAATCAATCTATTTTTTTGCCTGTTATACTTCCCTGTTCTCTTTCCTTTCTGCCTATAAAACTCTTTCAGTTTGTATAGCTCCTTGGAACTCCTTCCTACCTCCTAGATGGGATGTTGCCTGACTTATTAATTGTTGATAAAGTCAGTAAGATCTTTGACATTTAGTGAAGTTGATTTTTGCTTTTTAACAGCACTTAATAATTATTTGTTCAATGGATGGAAACAGTAGATTCTGATCCTTTATTCTGAGGTGGGGAGTGGGGTTGAGGTTGGTGAGGCGTTGATCTTACAGAACTGTGGTTTAGTAAAAAGAGAATGGAAATGTGACCCATTAGTTTTCCTGTATCATTTAGTTATATATTTACTGAGTACCTACAAAATATAGATACTGTGCTTGGTGCTGAAAATTCAATGGTGTCATCATGGTTGTGAGGCAATAGCTCAGCATAGTGCTTACAGGTACAAGATTTGGAGCCAGCTTAGGTTCAAATATAGACATTTTCATTCATTAACTCTGTGGCCTCAGTTTTCAATTTCCTCTCTTGTAAAACTGGTTGCACCTACTTCATAGGGTTGCTATGGGGATAGAATGATGCCATATTTGTAAATATTTCTGAACAGTGCCTATAACATAATAAACACTGTGTTTGTAAAATATAAATAAAATAAGACAAAATATTGACCAAGAGAGACAGTTTCTACACTCATGGAGTTTGTGATCTTGGCAATAATTCTTCATTGGCTAATATCATTCCCAGGGTACAGTATAAGCACCAAATAAAACATGTCCCCAAGGCAGCTTTTGATAGAGTAAATAAGAGAAGAACAAGGGAAAATTGAACAGGAGAGAGTGTTCATCAGCACTGAGATGCTCTCCAGTTAAGCACCCATGCAATTTCCTCCTATCTTCCCCAGGCTCTTGAAGGGAGGGAAATACAAGTAGATTATAATGAGTGCACAAAAATAAAGGTATGAATCACGGAGGTGACCTGGCAGGTACAGACATATCTCATTCAATGTAGTCGATGTCTTTGTAGATACACCAAGGGTCTTTGAATCAAATTATATTTCCAATGTCCCAGGAGCATTTGTTGTTTAAAAGAACCTATGGTAAATCCATTTATAAGAGGACTAACCATTAACTTATTTATTTATTTATTTATTTATTTATTTATTTATTTAGTATTTATTTAGTTTTTGGCTTTTGCATTGGATTTTGAAGTCATATTTTATGAACTAGTTTTTCCTGGTGTAGATTACCTTATAATTGGATTTTTTAAAACTTTCTGAGATCAGGTACTCTGTTTATCCTACCAATATGAGCATTTGACATGAAGGCATTCACAACTATTTGTTGAAATGAATATGACTAGAGTATCATCTAAAAATATGAAAATTTTCAAAAAATATGAAATATGTGAAAGTTTAGGTTATGTTATTAAGCAGTAAATTTCTCTTCAAATTTATAATGACTAAGAAATGTTCTAGAAAAAAATTCAAAGATAGAGAATATTTTAAAAATTAATTGAACACAAATGTGTCATCTCTAAGTTACATAAGGAGATGAGCCTAGGCAGCAAAGTCTCAAGAGTCACAGCTATCCCTGATTTTATCCCCTTCTTTCCTTCTTGGGCTGCTAATTTCTTTCTTTTCATAGCACCACTTGGCTACTTAATATTCTGGAATTAATTCAGGGGCACAGCATGTGGATCTAGATTCCCTTCATATTAAAATAAAACCCCAAGAGAAAGCTTGAGTCCCCATGGAGAGGGAGACCAAGAGCCCCACACATTGTTGGGACTCCTGTAGAGACTCTGAAGTTGAATGTAGTTTTCAATCCAACAGAGTATTCAACTCTACTTGCTACTCTCATATATTTCCCAATTGAACTCTCTTTCCTGAGATTCACATGGCCATTGAAAACTTCTTCAGACTACTGGAAACTTTTTCTTACCACTATACATTCTCTAGCTCCTGACATACCTAAGTCAACAGAAGAGTTCATCCCCGGGGGGGAAAAAGTAGAAGCCCTCGTATAGAAATCCTTTGAAATTCTTATTGCCAAAACTCATTGCATGGACACCCATGCTTCTCATCCCCTCTGCTACAATTGTGGCCTTTTTCTTAAAAGACATCTGTGTAACAGCTTTATGGATCATATGTTGGTCTGCTTCTTTAAGAAAATTTCCACAGTGATTATTTCTTTCTCTTCGTTTAACTATCTTTGACTTATTCTTCTGTACTAGTTTCTTCTTAACAACATTAGAAATTCCTACCACTCAATTTCTTCTTAGCCACAAAAAAAGGCAATGATTTTGGACTCCATGCCTACTTTAGTTATAATTCCTGTATTCACTGCTAACACAGCCAAGAGCCTTTGACGAGTTGTATATTCTCTCTCTTCTATCTTTTTCTCAATTGAAGGTAACTGATTTTCCTCCAGCCACTCTAGTAAAATGTTTTTCCAAGGATACCAATGATGACCTTGTCACAGATCCAGTGGAAAAATTTCAGTTGTTATCTTGCTTGATTTCCATGCAGCATGTGACATTGTTGACCTCTTCTGAGGCATTTTGGCCTTGGTTTTCCTTACTTTGCACTCTTGGATTTCCTTTCTACTTTTCTCTGTCTCCTTCCCCTTAAATACTCTCTAAATGTTGCTGTTTGTCTTTCTGTGCCCTTGACTTTTATTCGTTAATGGTAAATACTGACTCTCTTCTGTATGCCAGGCACTGTCTAACACCTGCTTCACTTCTTTCTCTGGACACTGTCCCTACTAATGCCATCCATTTCCATCACTTAAATTATCATCTGTGCCAAGTGTTGCCAGATATAGCAAATAAAAATATGATTCATAATAAAAAATTATTCATTGTTTATCTGAAATCCCAATTTAATTGTGCATCATATATTTTATCTGGCAACCCTAACTGTATCAGAAGTCACAAACTCAAATGTCTTCAGGAGCCAGTTAGTTAATAAAAAGTATAAGAAAAATAATGATGGGGATTAGGGTCAACTAAAGAGCCCATGTCCTATCAGAAGACCTTCAAATTCAATTCCTTTCATGCATCTGGAGGCAAACAAATCAGGTCTAAGGGCCCCATCTCATCTAACACTATATGTTTGAAACTTCTAAAGTCTATGTGCTAATGATTCCTTCCAGTCCTGTGTATACAAGTGTTTTCTAGATATCACCACTTGGATATTCTTCTGGTAACTCAAGATGTATGAAAATAAAGCCTCTATGCAATAGCCAGAGGTATCAATCTATAATACAGTTTGGATCGTGCCACTTTCCTATTTAAATCTTTAACCTATTTTGTATTGCTTTCAAGATAAAATATAAACTCTCTGATAGGGTTTATAAGGAGTTTCATGTGTCCTTAGGTTAGTGCCCTTACTGTCATCTTTTGTCATTATCATCCTCATTCCTACCACTTAATGCTTAAATCCTAACCAAACAACCCACTAACCTCAACAGACCATTTCTGAGACTCTGCTGGTGCCCTTCTTTCTGCTTGGAGTCCTTCTCTCTGTGAATATCCGCTCTACTTACCTCTGTTGTCATGTGACTTGCTTTGGTGAATGAGATATGAACAGAAGGGACATATATAAATTATGGAAAGAAATATTAAGGAAAGTGCATGCTCTGCCATACCTGATTTTCTCTAACTCTGTGGTTGTAAAAGCGTATGTTTTGCTTGGGTCCACAGGACACATGAAAGGTAAACCATGCTTCTTTGGGTTAGTGCCTATACAGGGCCAGTTCCTGATTGAGTGTACTGCACATCATAGATGTTTGGTACAAAGTCTCAATTATAGTCACAAACAACCAGAAAAAAATCCCAAACAACCAGAAAAAAAAGTTTTGTATCTCTCCATATTTTTAAAATATAATAGACTTTGTTTTCTTCCAGCTGAATAGACATGTGGGTCAACCTATGTATTGGTAAATAGATTTATTGTTTGAGCTCAAACAGTGTTTAGTAAAGATAACAGTTCTATGTGAACCAGAAAAAGAAAGTGCACACATTAGTAACCAAAGGAATACTGATTTATTTGCTTTCCTGTGTTACTGTTACAAAGGAAAAAGTATTTGTGTATAATGGGGCATTCTGTTAATGAGAAGGTGTGCCTTAGAGTAAACTGGATAAATTCTGATGCCAAATTGTGAGAATTTTCTTCATTATGGTTAAGTCCTTCCTATACCTGTTTATCTACAACATGTGATGCTATCAACTAAGTTACAGTGATTGACTCATTTATTATCTAACTTTCCTGAATTTCCACAATGTGCAGAGAAATTTTTTTATGAGGACCCCCACAATAAGGTGATGCAGACTAAAGAATATTATTCAATGTCTTTTAGAACTCTGATCTGCAAACCCAGCTGATCATCAGACTTGATGGGGAAGATATTCACACACGAGATGCTCCAGTCCCAGTTTAGATCTTTTGAAGTCTTGGAGCTGGAAACCACTTATTTGAAGCTTTTCCTCCAGAGGAGCAGATGAAAAGCTTAGGGGCACTGATATTTCAAGACAAGATACAGTTTCATTATTAAGCAGCTTTCATTGTCTTTGGATAATGATAATCTCTCTATCAGTTAAAGAACTAAAAAAATACATGAAGAATTAAAACAATGGATAGTCATTCTGTCAATTGAGAAAAAAAATGTTCAAATTTGGTAAAAAGTCTGTCTTTGAGATGAGAAGCAGAATAAAGATTTGTGATGTACTGAAGAGATTGACTTCATCACCAAGGTGGAGAGTGAAGTAGTAACAGGAAAAGAGATTCTTTGACTCACTTAAAAATGAACAAATCTTTAGTGAAAATCTAGTGGGTGCTGGAACCTCAGTGTGAATCATAGGGGACCTCAAGATGAGAGAGTGTACTTCAGCAGGAAATTGACTACACAGGAACCAGACAGACATGAGTTCAAATCCCAGCCCTGGCTTGCAAGAGGCATGACTGAGTGAACAATTTAACCACTGTGACACTTCAGTTTTCAGTCTATTTAATGGATGTACTTTCTCTCTCGTAGTGTTAATGTAAAAACCACATGGTACAAAATATATAGTACAGTACCTGACTCACCGGCAACCTGATTTTTAATTAGGATGCAATCTTGAAAGAGTCACACGAAGAAGATGTACATAATATATACGTGATTTCAACACAAAATAATAAGCCCTACTGTGTATTGTAGCAGAGCAAATTGGAGATAAATGATGAGAGGAGGAACACCTAACTGTGTCACTCACGAGGGAAATGGCACCAAGTGAGATATGCCACATCGGGTATACTTGGAATTTGTGGTAGGCAGAATAATGGCCACCCAGGCCTTGCTCCCTAGATTCTACAAATGTGTTCTTTTATATGGTAAAAGAGATTTATGATTGTAGACAGAATTAAAGTTGTTAATCACTGACATTAAAATAGGGAGATTATGCAGGATTACCTGGGAGAGCCCAATGTAATCACAAGAATCCTTAAACACACAAGGAGGCAGAAGAGTCAGTGTCAGAGTGATATAGTGTGGGAAAGATTCCACCAGACATTGCTGGCATTGGATGGAAGGAAGCCGGCCACAAGCCAAGGAAAACAGAAGGGCTCTAGAAGCTGGAAAAGGCAAGAAAACGAATTCTTTCCTAGAGCCTTCAGAAAGAAATGCCACACTCCAACACCTTGATTTTAGCCCCATAAAACTGATTTCAGACTTAGGACCCCAGAACTGCAAGGTGATACGGTTGCATTTGGTTAAGCCACACATTTATGGTGATTGGTCTCAGCAGCAGTAGAAAGTCAATACAGAACTAAAGAGCTGTTCCTCCTGAGTGGGGCTCTTTAGCCCCACAAGTACATGGGGTCGTGAGACACTGTGGCTGGTGGGAACCGTGGCACTTCTGTATGTTTAGAGCACAGTGGCAAGTAAGTGAGTGTTAGGATGTGATCAAAAACCAAGAGCAGGGAAGAGATTATGGAATGACAGACACATCCTTCAGAGGAAGGTGGGCTTTATCCTCAAGGCACCAAGGAATCCTTGAAGGGCTTTCATGATGAATGAAGAAGATGACAATCCACAAATGAGAAGAAACCATTGAGAGTGAAGAAATTTAAGTTGCTTCATTTAATGTACCAAAAATAGATCATTATTTCTTTTGGAGATGTGATCTGAGTAATAAACCTCACCCCATTTCTTAATTCCAAGTTTCGTCTTCTGCTGTTTTCTGGAGTATGTTTTCTGGAAATGTTCATTTGCATTATTTTGATACTTTGCTCCGTTATTTATGTGCCTTAGAGAAAGCATCATCCTAATATAGAACCAGATACAATGCAGTGGCATTTTTATTTTCTCTTTCATTGCTCCCTTTTGATGATCAGATGTCATACCTAGAAGTGGAGTCTGGAAGCTAACTACCCTCTGTGCAGTGCCGAAATAATCAAGGAGAATCATCTCACAGGCTGGCTGCACCATCAGTTATCTTTTTTACTGAAGGGAGAGAAGTGTGCATTGTGGTGTAGAAGAAAAGGTGACCCCAGAAACAAAAGAATTTTTCATCCTTTCACTCAATAGATTTTTAGTGAGGTGCTATTTTGTGCTAGGCACCAAGCCTGGCACTGGGTGTCTACTGGTGAAAAAGCCAAATGTGATTCTAGTCCTCTAGGACACTAGTGTGTGTGCGTGTGTGTGTGTGTGTGTGTGTGTGGAGATGGATATTAAGCAATTACTTGCAAATAATATATATTTACAGTTCATGGCAAATGCTGGGAAAGAAAGGAACAGGGGACTTTGAGAGAGAGAGAGGGAAAGGAATAGGAAGATGGGGATGTGTCCTTTAGCCTGGGCACTCAGGAACTTTCTGAGGAAGTGATATTTGCAGAGAAACCGGAGGTTGGGAAGGGACAACTCAGCGATAGAGAGAACTTTCCCAACAGAAGGAATATTGTGTGGAAGGTCCACAACTGAAAAGAAGGCCCTTGAGCTTGAATAAGTCAGGGGCTGGGGGCACAGACCTTGAGGAGGCCAGGACGGTCAAGTGCCCACAGTCTCCTATAGTCTTGACTACAACTGGAACTCAATGGGCAATCGTGGTCAGGTTGCTCAAAATTTCTGGACTTGTGGTACTTTGTAAAAGGAATTGATTAAACTTGGTGTTCTCTAATACCCCGAATCAAAAGCAAAAGAATGATTAATTGATTCCATCGTCACATAAAGAGTAAAATGATAAAGGGAATGTCTGTTCAGATTATTGAAAAAGCCTCAGGTTTTAGCAAATATTTGTTGAGGACTTAATTTATGCGGTGTGCCAGGAGGAGCATGAACAGTGAAATGCATCAGCATCTGCTCTCTGGGAGAGGCTGTTACTTCTGTTGTGCTCTTGTGGCTCCGTAGGCTGCTCGGTAGGAAGAGTCCCCAAATACCACCACCCACAGACCACTTTTAAGGGATCACTGAGGAGCTCAGCGCAGCTTCTGAATATCACAAACCTACCCTAAGACCTCAAGATGTTGCTTCTGACTTCTTAAGCCTCCTGCCCACAGGCTAGATACCATCACCTTGGTTATGCCACACTTGTGAGAGTATGGGGAGGGTTTGGCCGGACGTCCGTGGACACTCTGGGGCTCAGCTTCCCTTCCCAAATCTTGTTTTCAGAGTGGAGAAGGTGAAGAGCTGGGAAGACCCGGTCAGTGTAGACTTGACACACTCTGTAAATTTCCTGCAGTGTCTACTGTGGGCAGAGGATTTAAAATAACTAGATACAGCAGAGGATGATTTCTGGAGAAAACCATGTGATTCTCTCCAACACCTAAACACATCCCAGAAAAAGAGAATCTGGATGGTGGGTGGAGAGACTGCTAACTGAAATGCCTAGAGAGTGTGTGTTCCTTGACATAAAGAGGGAGAATTTAGCTTGAGATTATTCAGACAGGAATGTCAGGATCTAAAGTTAATCTTTGACATTCCAATTTGTCTTGCCCCATTTTCATGCCCGTCATCATGTGGCAGGAGGGAACAACGTCCAGCTGCCTCTGTGGCTAACTTCTGCTTGAAGCAACCTTTGAAATGGAGCCTTTGTTCTTGTTGTTCATTGTTAAATGACTGCCACGTATGGGGAAATTAAGAATAGCATTTCTGTAGCAGTCCTCACTTGTGTTCTTGTCAAGCTAAAGAAAGCTCTCGTTAAATGGATACGAGGTGACTTAGGCAAGGTACAGCCCTCTGCGGCTAATGTCTAAAGTCTTAGTTGCCATTTGGCTTTCTTTGTCTTTACAGTTTTATTTGGTGAAATGTTAACTTTCTTAGTATAATTTCTTAATTGCAAATAAATATGCTTCTGGGGAAGAAAACAGTATTGTGAGTAAAATTAAAAGTCAATATATTAGATGTATGAGAGCAAATGAATGTTAATGAAGGCAATTTCTTTAATATTATATGTATAGAATCTCTCTGTGTATATATCTATATTAATATTTAATATATATTTATATAATATGAATATATATTGTCCATATGTAACATGGAGGTTGGTTTATTTTTAATAAGAGCTAGGACTAAAAAAATTACAAAGACCTCATGTTGCTATTTTAAAGTTGCAACTAGATGTTAGATTTTGATGTCTCAAAATTTGATCATCCTGATTGATAACTATTAATCTAATTTATTTTTTGATGACATCTTCCTAGATTTTAAAAACTAGTTGTCACAACCCGGATGAACTTATCCACAATAAGTGCAGAACCAGCGAAGAAGGAAGAAAAGCCAGGATGAGGCAAGTTTGTGCTTCAGCAAACAGAGCTTCAGCTCGGGTCCCCAAGAAAGTTGTCAGAAGATCCACACAACCACATCTTATGGGACTCAGGGAAGCTGGGTCTTGAGTTAGGGATACCAGTAAGAGTCTTTAAAACGGATTGATACATGACGACATGTATAGAGTAAGATCTGGTAAATCATAGTCTGGGTATTAATTGCTCATTCTTTCCCTTTTTCGAAGTATTTCTGAGATGGGACTGCCTCCCGAGAAATACAGTTGCATTTAACCCCGAGGATAATCTGGTCTTTTTATATACTTTCGTGATAGTTCTATTGATTGTTTCCTCATCTGAGAGGTAGATGGAAATGTGGGAAACATGTTAGAATTTGCAGCTGGCTTTTTCTTTAGTCCATCATGGAGTCATGTGCCCTAGTGGGAGGAGGATGGGGCATTGACCTTCCCCAGTAGATACTGCAAACATTTGTTCATTATCATCCAGTTACAGAGAACACTGAGAACATAGCTGTACTTCGGAAGAAAAAAAGTCTTTTCTTTCCCTGAGGAACAGGGAGGGTTCTAATATTTCTGCTGCTCATAATTTGGGCCAGGTGTGATCAGAACCTTCCCGAACATCCATCAAATTTCAAAGTTAGAGACGAAAGGATAATAAGGGCAGGGATATAAGATATATCCTGGATTGGGGCCTGGGCGGAAGGGACTATGGAAGGAGACTTTTAATAATCAGGGTCCTGGAAAGCAGTCTGAAGGCAGTGCTGCGTACCGGTGCGTATCCGGTGGACCGAGAGGGTTTGCTGTGGGCATTCAAGGCCAGATCCGCCTTCAGGACTTTATCCATCTAAGCCTGTGAATGGCATCTTTTACTGTCTGCATCTAAACCAACGGGGCAGCCCCTCAGGAAAGAGAGGGACCATCAAGGGCTACTCAGAGAGGGCAGTCTGCAGTAAGAGCAGGGGGAACCCTGAAACTCAGTGGGGTGCTGGGGAGAGCCATCTGCACAGAGGTTGAGCTGAGCATGCCTCAACAGGAGCAGTGGGGTTTGGATGCCTCTGATAAGGCTTCTTGCTCTTCCCTGAATAGCTTCAAAGCAGCTTTCCACAAACCCTCTTCTTGCTACACACACAGGTAGTGTGCTGATCAGACTCAATAATACTCCAGGTAAAGCTTACAAAGTGTAGCCCTTTTACTGTGTGAAAATAGCAGTGTTCTGGTCTGTGTGTTGTGCCTTCAGGAGTAGAAGAGAGGACAACCCAGAAACGACAGAGAACCATTTGTCCTTTTTATTCAACAGGTTTTATATTAAGTCCTGTTTTTCTCTAGGCATTGAGGCTGGCATTGGATATCCATTTGTCCGAAAACCAAATTTGATTCCAGTGCTCTTGGAGACTCCAGGGGTATGTGTGTGTGTGTGTGTGTGTGTGTGTGTGTGTGTGTGTGTGTGTTTTGGGACATGGTCATTAAACAAACACACACACAATATTTATTCATATTTGTGATGAATCCTGAGTAGGAAATTCATATTTGTGATGAATCCTGAGTAGGAAAGGAACAAAATGCTTTGAGAGAAAAGACAATGGGGGCAAAAGAGAGGGTGGAGCTGTCTAACCTTCCACTGGGCCGTCAGGATCTTTGCGCTCACGAAGCATCTTTTCCTGTTAGAATGTTCACATTGTGCTTCTTGGCTCTATTATAATTTTATGCACTGCTGTTCGTTAGTTAAAAATGACCTTTAATCCCAAGCATGGTTTGCACTCATTTCTAACAATCTAAAACCATTGCATTTTCATTGGTTACCAAAAACAATGATTACGTTTTACTCTTACCATCTGCTTAGTTATTGATCCTTGATGATGTGCCATTTGCTAAATTTCTATTAATTAAAAAAATAATGTTCTCCTGCCCACCTAGCATCACAAATGGTCTCATCAGCCTTATTCTTTTGATGAAACTTACTGTAAGCCCCATGGGCCTTTAATTCATTGGACAGATGGATCATTTTAAATTGTTCTAAGATCTAACATATAAAGATATGCAAATTACTAAGGTCTTTTTCACACACCATCACATTTAAACCTCATTTCTTTGTATAGAAGACTTGCTACTCCCATCTTACAGAAGAGAAAACTAATGGTCGGAGAAGTTAAATATCAACTGAAAGTTAGACAAATATCTCTGGCAAATGTAAAAACCCAGCTCGCCCAGCCCTCGGGTCAGTGATGGCTTACCTTTTGGTTCCACTTTCTCTGCTTCCTATGCAGGTTTATTTTAAAGACCAGTTAACTTTCACACTTTGATTATTCTCTTTTTGGACTCATTTCTCTTTATCAGTTTAGCTGGTGATTCCAGATTATGAACTGCTCAATGGAGCCAGTTGCGTTGGTAAGATACTTCATCTCTCTTTACCTGTTTTCTTCTGTAAAATGGGCACTTGGTAGCACCTTCCTCATGTAAGTACTAAATGAGATAATTCATATAATATATATCATATATGATATATATTTAAGATGTTTTCAAAAGTTCTGCATAATAAGTGTTCAGGAAAGGCTAGTTTAGTTTTTAATCTTGATCTCTCAATATTACAAAGCCAAACATGGCTTTGCAATGTCTAAATAGGATAAAAGATGCTGATATTCAAGAAAGAATGCTACACATTATGGGCTATCTCTTATTCAGTATAGATCCCTCACCCCTGAAATGCCATCAAAACACCCAATCCTAAAAGCATATGAACTGGATAAGAAGGAGTTGAGTCATGGGATCTTGACATCTGAAAAAACTCCAGATTCCACTTGCCAAAGTCTGTGTTGAAATTCTTCTTTGGAGGGTTCCCTCAGTCCCTGATTTACCTTCAGAATGACTCTGAATAGTTCAGATAGAGACTGGATTTGGACTGCTGAACTGGCCCCATCATCAAATGCTGGTTTCAGTAAGTGCCCTGGCTCGGAAGTCATAGGCAAGGGACACTACCTACCACTACCCAACCCCCGCTTTTCCAGAAAAAAAAAGGGATAAGACAAAAATACCCCTTCTTTCTATTCAACTTGTCTTCAGCTTCTGACCCTTTTATTATTTATTAAAACATCTCTCCAAGTGATGCCAGTGGATGCTTAAATTGCTATGTTTTAGAAATGCTAGCCAAAATGGTAAAGGCAAAGTTGGAACAATTGATTAAAAGGAGATGTTTGAATCAGCAGGTATTTATGACATTCCTACCCACTTTTGTCCTAGGAACTCAACGGACACTGCATGTATAGAGGAAAAAAGCAAGGTCTGTGAATTTGGTGACTTCTGACTCTGCATGTTGGCTTTGCCAATGATCAGACTTGCGATCTCAGGGCCCTGCTGTAAAGGTGGGTATCTTCGCTTGTTACAGGGAAATCTACTACCTTGTATGTGGTCGTTAAACGTAATAAAAAGTGCCAATTACATAACTTGGCATATGAGAGGTGCTCAAAAATGATACCTCTTATTATTATCTGGAAATACCAAGCATACGTAACTATAGTCTGAAAAATAAACGATGTAAATATTCAAAGATAAATCTTAAATATGTGAACAGAGTTGCTTGTTAACCTTTGTAAGAAGGTTGTTCATGACCTCTTTGCTCCTAAATATAATCGATAAATTATTTTAGGCCTCTGTGTACTTGACATCTTGTTACCTCTTGTTGCTGTAGCCACTGTCTCCCTGGAAAATTCTCTTTTCTTGGTTTCCATGGCTCAAGACAGGCCAGAATTCTGACAAAATGCATTTGAAAACTGGCTCCAATCCTGTGCTGAGTTCTGGTTCTTCAATAGGACAGACTACTGTGATTATCTTCTACAGGAGGAGCTATGAGGTAAGGTAAGATGGAATTAGCAAATGCCCCCTCCCCTAGCCTGCACCTTGTGATTTTGGGGGACTCTTTCAGTTTCCTGTATGATCAGTTGATATAATAATCACTGTTTAGTAGTGTACTTTTGTGTGTGTGTTGATTGTGCATACAATTGAGACATCTATTTTTCCCATCTACCTCGTAATGACATGACTCTACAGTTATAATGAACCTCCTTATTTCAAGGTTGGATTTTTGTACTTCATTCACCATGTTGAGCCAGGGTTTAACAGTATTTGTATTGTGCAGGATTCTGCACTAGAATATTCCCTCATTTTGGATAGAGACGGAGTACAAGATTAGCAGCATGGGCTCTCCAGCCAGATTGCTCAAATTCAAATGCTGACTCTAATCACTGCAACTGTGTGTCTTAATTTCCTCATCTGTAAAATGGGTGTAATAACAGTATTACCACATAGGATTGCTGTGGGAATTAAATTTGTTAAATAATGTAATGTCTTAAAACTGTTCCCAGTATAGAACAAATACCTAACAAATGCTATGTGTTAATAATAGTCTTCCACATATGCTCCCTGGACAATCTCTTCCATTTATAGATGACCTTTATATTGATTGCTCCAACCCAGTCCTTCTCATTCCCACCTTACAGTTGGATATATTCATCTGGATGTAGCCCTGGAGATGTCTCACACTCACCACATGCAAATCAAAAGATATCATTTCTTTCCCTGAAATGCCTTTACTTTGTGACTTCCCCAGTTCAAGTCATGGTACCATCATCCAAGCAGCATGCAAGCCAAAACCTGGGCATCATCATGACCCCTTCATCATCACATTTACTGGTCATCGTGTCTAGTCTTTTAAATATCTTTCCAGTGTGCCTTTTTTTCATCCCCACTGCCTCTCGCTTAGTTCAGGCCATCGTCATTTACAGTTTGAGCACTGCAAGACCCTTGCACATGATTTCCCTGCATGCAATGTTACCTGATTCTGATCCTTACTCTTCATAGGTGCCATAGTGAGGAATCTAAAGCCAGAATCTGAACATATTAATCCCTAGATTGAACCTTTCAAGGAGCTGCTAATGTCTCTGACTAAAGCCTAAACCCTTGGTTTTAAGATATTTACATAAATGGCCAAAGTTCACCTCTCCTGCCGCAGAACTTGGCTCCCCATACCCCAGCCCAGGCAACAGCTCACAGTTCTCTGGATGCACTATCGCCTGTCTCAATCCCTAGTACTTTGCATATGTGGTCTCTTTCCGAGGGAACATTCCTGTCCTTTCTTCCTTTTCAAGTAGTTAATTCATCCTTGCTCATTAGGATTTGGATTTGATGTTAGTTCTTCTGTGAACGCTTCCCTAACACTCAAGATCAAGTTAGGGGCTCTTCCTAAATCTTTCCACAGCACATGAATCAGCTCCGTGTGGCACTTGTACTATAGCACAGGGGGTAAGCTTACTGGCTATGGAGCCAGACTGCCTGGTTCGAATCCTGGCCCTTTTGTGGCTTGAGGAGCTTGGATCACTTAAACTCTCTGTGCCTCCCAGAGATATTAATAGTACCTCCCTAGAGTTGGTTGAGAAATTGGCCACAAATTCTTCCTCTCCCTGTATACAGTCTTTTGTAATTTGACTTTATAATTTCCTCCATCAAAGGTGAATTCTTTCTGCCCCCTTGAATCTGGGCTGGCCTCGCAACTGGCTCAAGCCGACAAGACAGTAGCAAATGGGTACCAAGCAGAGGTTTGAGAAGTGCTGTGCGGTGTCCCCTGTTTTCTGTTGCTGCTCATAACAACTCTGCAACTACCACCAAATGAAGAAGTTTGGGCCAGTCTGCTGGATGATGAGGGAGACATGATCCTGTTGTCCCCACTACTCCAACTACATGACATGTGAGATAATCATATCACTGCCAGCTGACCACAGATGCCTGGGTAGGCCCAGCCGAGCATGTGCTATATTGGCAGACCACAGAACTGTGGCTAACCAAATGATTGTTGTGGTAAGCTGCTAAGTTTTGGGCACAATTTTATATGGCAAAACTAACATATATGCTCTTATGGGGCTATGAGGATTGGATAAGTTAACGCTAATGTACAAAGCTCACAGTCAGTGCTATATAAGCATTCACACTTCTTACTACAGCTGCTTACTTGCCTGTGTGGATTCACCCCTAGACTGCCAGCTCCTTGAATGCAGGAATTCTGTTTTTCCTTCATTACATCCTCTATATCACACAGTGCCTGGCTTGATACATGTTGAATGATGAATACACATTCCTGAGATCTAGTTTATAAGCACAGGTCCTGCTTATACATGAAGAAATCAAGGTTCATACATAATGAAATACGCGCATTCACTTGTGCATCTCCCCCAGCGTGACCACTCTATATTATTTAATATGCCAAACTTTTATCTACAAAGAACACTAGACTTGATAATATCAAAATTAATTTACTACCGACACTTTCCCAGTATAATCCTGTTGCTATATACACAGTCGTGCTGTCTCACTTATCCAAGTATTCCTTTTCCTAAGAGGGAGAAAAAGATCTTTGAAATAATTTATGTATTTTGTTGTAGCAAACTTTGGTTACATATGAATGAATGAAAGAGAATATTTCAGTAGGTGTTCCAATCACTGTGGATAAAATTTACATACTTGCCAAAACTCAATAAGGGAAATAAAAATGACTTGTCATATCAGACTACTTTTTAATTCAATAATCTAGCCACCAGATGATCTTACGTCTTTACCCCCACATCCTCTACCCATGCCCCAAATTCTCATTGACAGCTGAGTCTGCTTCTATGACCAAGGATGTACCTTTCATTGGATTTCCCCCAACTATCCCCAAATCGGAAAGTGCATGTTCTGTGAGCACTCACCATCCCAACATAATTGGATTTTAATTCTTTGCTACCATTTGTTATCATCACCATCTGAAAGATTCTGGACTTCTGAAAATCCAGTGGCTGAGACTTTGAAGGTCTGTCTTTTTTCCTCCCTTTTGTCCATTTGTTGACAGGTTAACTAACTCCTGAACTTGAACATCAAATACTTCATCTACGTTGACAAATGTGTATGTGGCACTTTTACTATTTGGTTCTGACATATTGTCAACCTAGTTTTGAATTATCCAGGCTCAGCACTGTGACAATTTTTTTTTTACCTTAATGTGAAAAAAAAAAGCTTCCTGTTTTCCCTAAAACCTTTCTAATTTATACAAAGGACTTTACTTTTATGAACACATTTTAAAACAAAATGAATTTAACACATTTCCCCCAAATGTTAATTTATCGAATAATCTTAAATATGCTAGTTAAATAACTTCCTTGTCAGTAATATAAGACACTACTTTGTGTATGCACACATAAACAAAGAAATGCAAATTTATCCTGCTTTTTTTTTTTTTAAAGAACTTGATCCATTTGAATCAAATATTTGTAGAAAAGCGATTTAGAATGAAATTTAGTTTTCAGCTCTGACCAACTTTTGATTAAAAAGCACATGCTAGAAACACATTAATTCAGTTACAATAAAGTCATTTTTGGACAGTTTCATTCAACCTGTTCTAATAGATAAACTAGCAGATTCTTATTCCCCACAGACCTATTTTTAGTGTAAAGGCTGTACAGTAAGCAATTAAAGAAAATACAAGGATAAAAGGTATAAAGTGGCTTGGAATTTAACAAACCTCTCACCCAATTAGAACATACAGTTCAAATATAGAACCTAGAGATATGGAATGTAGGTAAAACCTTTCCAGAATTAACTTTATAAATGACACTATAAGTTCCAGAGCTCTCTGGTTAAACTAAATCTCTGTTCCGAAGCAAATCCCTTAATCATGCCTCCTGCCACAGAGAGAATGGAACCAGTGGATTTCCTGAAGTCCACAAGTCCGGGGAGATGTGCCTAAATGATATAATAACTTTACATTTATAATACGGACTTGTCCTGCATGACGAAGTTGCAAGGCGAATCTGAGTTTTGGCGCTTAGAGAACTGTAGTTAGTTTGGAAGCTGTCCAGCTTATATAAACTTGGCAAAGCTTACAGCACCAAGTGCTAAAAGATGTCAGATGATGAGAGTTTGTGTCCTGGCTGCATCCCATGCTCCTTGTGAAAATTCGAGTAAGTCTCTTACTTTCCATTGGCTTGAGTTTCTTCATCTGCAAAATGGGGGTGATGAAATCTGGCTTGCCTACTTCGCAGAGTGTAAAGACCAAATCAGCTAGTGAATGTAGAAGTTCTACAGGAACGTCAGAATTAGCCTTCTTGCCCTAAAACATTTACCTCATTTTTGTCTTAGCACGGCATGTTGTTAATATTTCTTTGAACGTGAAGATCTCAGAGTAGGTTATTTTCCTTGATTGTTATAATACTGAGAGATCAAGAATTACAAAGAAATTTGCAGGTGTAGTCAGATGACTAAGGTTGAGGATGTTTGCTGCTTGAAACCTAATTAGGCAATAAACAATTCTATCCATGTGAGTAGGGACTGGCAGAAAGTAAAACAGGGTTGCCTCCTTGGTGGGGGTGGGAGACTCAGCGAATTGGTTGTGATTTTCACACTAGCCTCCTCTCGTGCCCAATGAGCTCCGATTGCCTCCAAGCTGCCCAAGTAAACTACAGCAGTGTCTTATTGAGGAGAGCATCTCACAGTTTAATCTGCATACCTGGAACCACTTGAGGATGTTTTAAAATGGGGATACTGATTCAGGAGGTCTGGGGCAGGGCTGAATTTCTGAATTTCTGATGAGCTCCCATATGATGCAGATGCTGCTGGGTGACAGAACACATACCTCTGATGTAGACTGGTGACCAGAGTGTGGTCTTCAAGTGTGTATTAGTCGGCTTGGGCTGTCACAACAACACAACATAGACTGCGTGGCTTAGCAGTGGAAGTTTATGTTCTCATGGTTCTGGAGGCTAACAAGTTCAAGATCAAGTTTCCAGTAGGATTTGATTTCTGGTGAGAATTCTCTCTTACTGGCTTGTAAATGTTTGCTTTGTCCTCACATGGCCTTTCTTCTGAGTGATCTCTCTCTCTTCTTCTTATAAGGCCATCAATCCTATCTAAATTATGGACTTTAGTTGATAATAATACAATGTTGGTCCATCAACTGTAACAAAGCTATCACCTTAATGTAAGATGTTAAAATAGGGGAACTGGGTGGTGGTGGGGGGGAGAGGGAGTGGAAAAGGAGAATAGGGGGACTCTGTAAACCTAAAACTGCCGTAAAATATAGTCTATTAATTAAATAAAAATTATATTCCAAGACCTCTCTCCCAAACTCAGTGAATCCATCATGGAGGTTGGAGCATGGATGCTTTCAAACCAACCTTTTAGGTGATTTTTGTGTATGATAAAGTTTGAGAACCATCAGGTAGAAACTTAAAGCTCCAGTCTTATCATCAAATGATGTGGTTTCACACCTCAGTAGCACCTCTTCACAGCTGACTGATCTTGGGCTACTTACCCTCTTTCAGTCTCAGTCTTACTTTAAAATCAAGGCAAAAATAGCTCACATAACTTCTCCGCATATTAAGTGATACCATGATGTAGAGTTTTAAACACAGAACATTCATAGTTAACACTTCAATAAACATTCACTGGGAGAAATTTTGCTATTATTCTTATTTGTTATTGGGGCTTTCAGAAAAGACCAGGCAATAACATAGGCAATAAAAGATCAGGGCAATACTAAGAGTAATCCTAGATGCTTCCACAACATTTCAAGGTTTATATGTAGCTTTCACTTTCATTACCTGACTTGATCCTGACAATGACCTTGTGAAGCAGAAATTCCCCTTTTAACAGATGAGGAACTGAAGCTTAGAAATGATCAGTGATTTTCTGAAGGACACAGAGCTGGGAAATGTCAGAGCTCAGAGCATCTAAATCCTAGTTCATGGTGGTGGTATGGTGTAGTAATTAAGTTTGAGGACTCTTGAATTCGACTGGAGGGTTCAAATCCCAGAGTTACCGATTGCTACTGGTGTAAAACTGGCAAACCAGTTCACCTCTCTGAGTCATAATTTCTCCACTAGTTAAATAGTAATAATAACTGTGCTTACTCTGTAGTCTTTTGCAAAGCTTAAGTGAAATGATGTTTATAAAATCTGAGATTAAAAGCTGGCACATAGTGAGTTTACTATTTTCTGCATTAAAAAAAAATATGGTTCTTTGAGGCAACAACTTGTATCCATGTTCCATGAAGAGTAGCCTAAGTTTATTTGCAGAAAACAAGGGAATCTTTGTGCATATGACTTGGGGGGCTGGGGTGGGGTAGGGACTGGGCTTGCTATAGCTTCTAAAAAGGAGCAATGGGCTGGCACCACATGATCTGGCATATGAATCTCTTCTCTATAACCATGTGGGATATCTGAAGTGCCAGTAAGGAGACAGTACAAGCAAGACAGTCATCCTGGCCCTTTAGTCCCAAATATCAGAGATGACCATAAAAGTGGCAACAGAAAGATGACGTTCCCTGTGATACTTGGCAATGACTGAGGATTTCTGTAAGGGGGTTCTGGAAATGAATTTCATGGTAGCCAAGTTCCCACACAATATTTCGGAAACAATATATTACAAACTTATTGAGCACAGTGTGCACTTTACCTGATTTTGTTGCCTTCTTTACAACTCATCCGGGGATAGACACTTGGTTGTATCAAAACAGACAGATGCTCATTGGAAAAGATTTGAGAAGAGAGTTGGCCCAACAAAATGTTCTGTGTATTTTGTAGATGGAAGACAAATTGTATATTACTTCCCCCCCCCATTACGAAGGAAGGTTTGGTAGACCTGTCCTAGAAAATGTAGTGCTGGCATTTTTTTTTTCCTTTGAGCCATCAAAACTAAATATAATGATGACTGCTAACTACCACGATGTTAGTGATGGTAGCTCTTCCTGAGTTTTTCTTGTGTGCCAGGAACCATTCTAAACACTTTACATATGTTGCTTCGTTTAATCAATCCCAACAGTTAACTGAAGTAGACATTATTTTTTTACATTTTATTGATGAGAAAGGCGGGTTAAGTTATGAGCTCTTGGACACACAGCCAGTAACAGTTAGAACTGAGATTCCCACCCAGGCCTCTGGACCCCAATCGATACACAAAGGCTATGTTAAATGTCATATGATAAAAAAAAAAAAATGATGGAACGTAGAACTGGGCAGGTGTTAGTGATTATCCAACAGTAGAAGTTGTGAGAGTGTTTTCTGGAAAGAGTTGCCATTGAATTAGAGATTCTTGTGTGCCAGGCACAGCACTAAGCCCTTTACAACTCTCAATTACCTTAAATCTTCACAACAAGCCACTAAAATAGGTACCATCTGTATCCCATTGTTGTAGCTGATTTGCAACAAGTCACAAAATTGGTAAATAGTGGAACTAGCATTTGAACCCAAGCATTGGCAGGGTCCTCCGCTAAATAGGAATAATAACTGTGCTCGCTCTGTAGTGTTTTGCAAAGCTTAAATGAAATGATGTTCATAAAATCTGAGATGAAAAGCTGGCACATAGTGAGTTTACTATTTTCTGCATTTTAAAAAATATGGTTCTTTGAGGGAACAACTTGTATCCATGTTCCATGAAGAGTGGCCTAAGTTTATTTACAGAAAATATGGGAATCTTTGTGCATACGACTTGGGGGGGGGGGGCTGGGGTGGGGTAGGGGCTGGGCTTGCTATAGCTTCTAAAAAGGAGCAATGGGCTGGCACCACATGATCTGGCATATGAATCTCTTCTCTATAACCATGTGGGATATCTGAAGTGCCAGTAAGGAGACAGTACAAGCAAGACAGTCATCCTGGCCCTTTAGTCCCAAATATCAGAGATGACCATAAAAGTGGCAACAGAAAGATGACGTTCCCTGTGATACTTGGCAATGACTGAGGATTTCTGTAAGGGGGTTCTGGAAATGAATTTCATGGTAGCCAAGTTCCCACACAATATTTCGGAAACAATATATTACAAACTTATTGAGCACAGTGTGCACTTTACCTGATTTTGTTGCCTTCTTTACAACTCATCCGGGGATAGACACTTGGTTGTATCAAAACAGACAGATGCTCATTGGAAAAGATTTGAGAAGAGAGTTGGCCCAACAAAATGTTCTGTGTATTTTGTAGATGGAAGACAAATTGTATATTACTTCCCCCCCCCATTACGAAGGAAGGTTTGGTAGACCTGTCCTAGAAAATGTAGTGCTGGCATTTTTTTTTTCCTTTGAGCCATCAAAACTAAATATAATGATGACTGCTAACTACCACGATGTTAGTGATGGTAGCTCTTCCTGAGTTTTTCTTGTGTGCCAGGAACCATTCTAAACACTTTACATATGTTGCTTCGTTTAATCAATCCCAACAGTTAACTGAAGTAGACATTATTTTTTTACATTTTATTGATGAGAAAGGCGGGTTAAGTTATGAGCTCTTGGACACACAGCCAGTAACAGTTAGAACTGAGATTCCCACCCAGGCCTCTGGACCCCAATCGATACACAAAGGCTATGTTAAATGTCATATGATAAAAAAAAAAAAATGATGGAACGTAGAACTGGGCAGGTGTTAGTGATTATCCAACAGTAGAAGTTGTGAGAGTGTTTTCTGGAAAGAGTTGCCATTGAATTAGAGATTCTTGTGTGCCAGGCACAGCACTAAGCCCTTTACAACTCTCAATTACCTTAAATCTTCACAACAAGCCACTAAAATAGGTACCATCTGTATCCCATTGTTGTAGCTGATTTGCAACAAGTCACAAAATTGGTAAATAGTGGAACTAGCATTTGAACCCAAGCATTGGCAGGGTCCTCCGCTAAATAGGAATAATAACTGTGCTCGCTCTGTAGTGTTTTGCAAAGCTTAAATGAAATGATGTTCATAAAATCTGAGATGAAAAGCTGGCACATAGTGAGTTTACTATTTTCTGCATTTTAAAAAATATGGTTCTTTGAGGGAACAACTTGTATCCATGTTCCATGAAGAGTGGCCTAAGTTTATTTACAGAAAATATGGGAATCTTTGTGCATACGACTTGGGGGGGGGGGGCTGGGGTGGGGTAGGGGCTGGGCTTGCTATAGCTTCTAAAAAGGAGCAATGGGCTGGCACCACATGATCTGGCGCATGAATCTCTTCTCTGTAACCATGTTAGCATCAATCCCCTTAACCATGAACCAAACGAAAAGTGAGAGGCCTCACAGTAGAGGGAGTGAGTCACTTGTGGGATTGGGGGTGGGGAAAGGGCAAGGGAATGTCATTGGAGACCTTGGAGTAAGGGGCAGGATTTCAGCTGGTGACAGTGTGTGTATGGGGGTGGGGTGTGGTGTATAGGGAGAGTGGACGGTTTTGCAAATATTTAGAAATGGCTTCAACCCAAGTAATGGCCAAATGATGAGCATTTGAGAGTGGGAGGGAATTTGAATTCGTTTTGCCCAGAGAACTGGTCAACCTGACCTTTCTTCTCAAAAGAGGATTCACGCACTTGACTCTTGGCAACACAGAAATCAGCATTTTAATTGTGTGTGTTTTTTTTTCCAGGATGTAACCATGGCCACAAGAGGTTTATTGGTTTGTCTTCATCTTCCCAAACATTGCCAGCGGGCCTTGATTTGCTTAAGAGAGCAGGTTACCTACTTGATGAATGCCCATGGGGGTGGTGAGGGATACCTCCAGTACTGCTGCCTGGGGGTCCTCAAATGAAACCTCCCCATGGAAGCTTGTCCGAAATGCCTCCCAGTTTCCTTCCAATACCCCCATCCCCCTGCTCCCACAAGGTTATATTCTTCATCTAGGCCTTGTCCCCACACACCTTGGTGTGCAGAGCCAGCTTTTCCTAACAGCTAGCCAAGTCGCATGACTGGTTCTAGCTTCAGCTGGGAAAGTTTCCTGTCTAGGAGTTCTAGGAGTTCCTGGCGCTCTGCCCGGTTCTGGAGAAGGGCATCTCCTTGCGCCTCCCTGCTGGTGTCCTTCGCACTCGGCCTAACTTTGTGCCCCATCTCCAGCCTAGCTGTCGGAGTTGAACCCTCCGAGAATCCACCTGCGCGTTCTTCGCTAGGCGCCGCGCGCAGCAAAAAGGGGTCCCGGAGGCGCCTCTCCTAACCCGTTATCCCCTCTAGTCTCAGGTCTGGCTGCTCCGTCGCTGGAGCCACCGCGCCAGCATCCCCCCCCCCACCCCCCACCCCCAAGCTGACTGGGCAGCAGGTGGCAGGGGCGGCGCCGGAGCGCGCGAGGGGAGGGGGCGCCTCGCTCTCTGGCTCGCGGTGAACTGCGCCCGCTCCCAGGCTGCCCGCGCGCCCCCGCCGCCCAGCGCCGCGCAGCGCCCCCGGCGCCCCCCGCCGGCCTCCGCCGCACCTGCAGCCCGCTCCGCGCGCCCTGCCCGCCGCCGCCGCCGCCTCGCGCTCCCAGCGCCGCGGAAGCCCCGGGCCGAGCGGCGAGTGCGCTTCGGTGGCAGACCCGTCGACACACGTCCCTGGGCCGCAGACTCTCGAGTCCCGCTCCTGCACCCTGCGTCCCCGAAGATGAATGTGAGGAGGGTGGAAAGCATCTCGGCTCAGCTGGAGGAGGCGAGCTCCACAGGCGGTAGGATGCATTGAGCATGCGAGCGGGCGCCCCTCTTCCCCTCCTTCCCTCGCAAGCTGAGACGGGGACCCCTTCCTGGGCTGGGGACGCTTGTTGCCTTTGCTGCATGAGAGACAGCCACGCAGGCGGGACTGGGAAGGGGGGGGTGGGAGCGGCGGGAATGGGGGTGCCAAGGAGAGGGGGTGCACGCGAGGTCCAGGTCGGGAAGAAGAGCTGTTTGAAGTGCGTGTGAAACTCGCCGGTGGCGGGGTCCCCTGCGATCCTGTGCCTACTTTTGCCTTCTCTGAAAATTTCCGATGTTGTTTATGCATCTGCCAGATGACTGCAGACCACACACACTTCCTTCCCCTAACACCTGGGGATAACAGAGCTGAAACAGTATTGATCCTCTCCCTCCACTTTTCCTAAATGCTCCCTAACATTTCCTCATTAAAACTCTGTATTTTTGTTCGCTGGTAACATACAGGCGGAATGTTTCTCGGGTCAGATTCTTCAGGAGGAGCGTGCGCCTTGTTTTATTGCCAGCCTCAGTTTAGTGTGTTCAGAGAAAATGGTCTTCAGTGACACCTGGAAATAATTTATATACGGTACAGCCTTGGAAAGGTACCGGGCACTCTTGTGCAGGGTGTTTGCTTTCAGAGTATCGTGTGTTCTGCGAAAGCCAGGAAAGGAGTTTAGTGGGATCCCTCGTGAAGTAGGCGATGAGACATCTCCCACCCCAAGCACCTTTGGTTGAATCGGTTTGTTTTTAGGTGGCTTCGATGTCTACAGTTTTTAGAGGAGCCAAAAATAGAATGAAGGTGGCTGCAGGAAGCGGAGACTAATAAAGAGCTGGCTATTTCCCAGATGATAGAAGATGAGGGGTCGCACATAAGGCTATGGCACAGTTTGGATTTAGAGGATGAAAAACTTGGGTTTGAGGTTGCAAGGGAAGAGATCCACATTCTACCCGTTTATATCCAGGCAAATAGAATCACTTTGGACAACTTGAGTCTGTCACTCCAATTCGGACATTGAGAAACGGACATTTTGCCTCTCTTGCCTCCCCTCTGGTAGTTAAGGTCATTGTAACTGAGAGGACACTAGTCTTACTTGAGTGTGAAATTTCTAAGAGAAAAAAGTCTTGGTCTTTTATAGGCTGGAAAAAAAAATATGACCATTACCTTTTAAACTCCCAACTTTGAGCTGTCCTGTTGTTTAGTTCCTGTTTCACTTATGGCAAGAGTTCACCGGTTATGAACCAAGAATGTCTAGGGTATATTTTATGAGGGGTACTGATAATCGTTAAGAAATTGATTTGTTTTCCAGAATGGCATTTTAAGTGGAAAGGGCTGAGTAGATTGTTAAGTTTATAGGGTCTCTGTCTTTGCAGAGACCTCAGAAGAGGGTAGAGAGTTAGCTGTCCTTTTAGGAACTGTACTCATGCATGACACAGTGGTGGGGACTTGAAGATAGATCAGGAAGAGAAAGTCTGGGAAACTGGGTGGCTTACATTATTCGGCTCCTCAGTGATAACAGCTTTTTGACTGGACCTAATCTTTAATTGGCCGGATGGGGATTGAATGAGCAGGTCCAGTCTATTCACAGTGCCACAGGTGGCCATAATCTCTGTGTGTTAGATAAAATGGAAAAAAAAAAAAAAAAGATGAAGTCACATCTGGGGAGTATGATACATCAAAAAAAAAAAAAAAACTTAGTACTATCTTTAAAATCAGCACGTGTTCATTGTTCACTTGGAGAATAGGAAGATGCTGGTTTATATCTTGGTTAAGGTGAGACCAAAAGTGAAGAGTTTTCTGGCTTGAATGGATTTGACACCTGTTTCTTGAATTGTATTCACACGTTTTTAGTTAATTGTCGTAGGAGGAGAATAAAGACTGTGATACATCCTTCTGTTCTTGTTGTTACTGTTTCAAGGTTAATATTTGAGAATGATCCACTGAATGTGGAGTCTCGATTATTTCCACCAAATATATGCTGAAGCTCAGACATAGGATGCTCTTTAATAATCCTGGGATAAGAAAAGATTGTCATTTTTAAAGGTTTGGATTCTGCCTTCCATTCTTTTTAAAACAATAGATTGTGATCTCTTGTTTCCTTTCAAATAAGTGAGACATTTGCATAACTTCTGAGGTGACCATGATGGTTTTCCCTTGAATGTTTGCCTTTTGGACAGAGGTTCATAAAATGATTTAATCAGAATTTGGACATTTTAACTGGAGGACTAGACTGACAGGAATGTATGAAGATGAGAGGGAAATGAGGAATTAGAGAAGAGTGTGTGTGTGTGTGTGTGTGTGTGTGTGTTGCACGCACGAGGGCATGTGTGTATTTTATGACCTGACTCTAGGGCCAGAATACTATGAAAACCAGTTTTGCTGAGAGACAAAGGAGAAAACCACATGAAAGGAAATGTAGGAAGGATGGGAGCAGGGCTGAATTGGGCTGTTAAAACTTTATAGTCCTGTAGCTAAAAAAGTTTATTCCCTGCTCTCTTTCAGCAGGTAATGCATTTAATATGCTGATGACCACTTCCGAGTTCCTGTGGTTAAAACACTGTTCATGCTACAGAGGACAGAAAATGGACTGTTTGTAAATAAGTACATACAAATAGAAAAGGTTTCTTACAAACTGTAGTGCTCACTTTTAGCCTGCCTCTCATCAGCTAACACGTTAAATCAAAAGCCTGCCCAGAATATAGTTTTCATGAAATTGACTATTATTATTTAGCTCCCTGGCTATGAAATCAAACATAATCCTGCTACCAGTGGAGACACAGATGGAGTTGATAATTCAACAGTATATTTGAAAGAGAATCAGAGATAAGGTCAGAGTTAAAAAAAAAAAACCCTATGAGATTTTTCATCGGTGTCCTCAATTTGTGCCATCTAACTTAGGGATGGCATATGTTGTGTGAAGGCGTCTACAGCTAAAAGTGGGGAGGGATATGCATGTACGTTTCAATTGTTGTTGGAAGAGGTCATCCAGAGGACGTGACTGTGACTACTTGTTTGATCCACCAGCTGGACCTGGGCAGTTGAAGGCTCCTTACTCCCTCCCTGCCCTTAGAATGTGTGTTCTGCCTGCCTTTCCTGTAGCAGGAGCTGTTTTCAAGGACATAGCCTTGAGTGAGAAAGGTGTTGTTGAGGCCATCTGGATGGTGTACATGAATGAGCCCTGGCAGGGCTTCTCTATCAACTTTTAAGTTTCTAGCGGGCAGGGGTGGAGATCTACTTGTCTTGCAGCCCTCAAGGCAAACCTCATATGTAAATTCCCTTGTTTATTGCATCTGCTACCTTCCAATCTGGAATCGTCTGCCTCTTTCTTCCCTGTCCTCCATGTATGGGGACCAGTTTCAGATTTCACCCAGGAAGGTCCTGAGTTTGCAAACCAGCAATACTGGAGTGAAAAATCCCTGCGATTTTGTATTGCTGTTTAATGGTTGTATGATGGCTTCGGCTTAAGTTGTGTGTTATTAAGCATAAGGCAAATCCAGATTAGTGATTCCACACAGTTACTAGTGAAAAGTCTGTGGATTCTGAGTAGCCCAAGAAAAGCTCTTCATTACATAGGCATTATCCTGTTTTCTTCATGTCGTTAAATCTCAGAAGGTACTAAGCAAATGACATGATGGAATGTTAAAATTCAACACCCTCACCCCCTCCCTTTACTGCGCTTTTTTTTCTGACCAATGCCTATGCAAAGTTTCATAAAATAAGGCTATGGGTGGTTTGGAAATTAATGAGCCATTTAATATAAAATGTGTGTGCACGATTTCTGCAGAATTGTAGACTACATAGTGGTTGAATCTTTTTTGAAGATATATTTCTGGGCTTAAAGTATATGGTCCTTCTTACTCTTTTGGTCCTTTTATTTGTTTTCCTTTTCCTCACTGGTTTTCTAGAACATGTGGATAATATTGCTTTTCAATATTTCATAGCAGAGTGTGCTTGTTTACTTAATAGCCTCCCTTTTTATTCCAAGCAGACTAAAGTGTGGGGGGGGGGGAAGGGGAGGGAGAGACAGAGAGAGAGAGGAGGGAGGGAAGGAATAAGGATGGGAGAATGTGTACATTTTGTTCAGTGGGTCCGTACCATCCTTAAAAGTGTTTTAAGGTTATATAAGTACACCTGTCACTACAAATTTATTCACCCTTGGGCGTTGAATCACTTCTGTATTAAAAAAAAAAAAAGACAACTTTTCATTTGGTTAAAGGTCCTGATGGTCTTAATTTACATCACTCCAAACTCACAGTGATGCTTCATGCTATTTATCAACACTCCTTAAAAAACCATGAACTTCGTGAGAGCAGAGCTGTTGTGTTCTGCCCACTGTGTATCCCCAGAATCTAGCACAAAGCCTGACGTGTTAGATTTGCTCAACAACAGATATTTATTGAATGAAGTCTCCCTTGGATTTGGTGACTGTGTTATTCTGGTTCCTCCTACTCCTCTCAGATCTCTTTTTCTGACCCCTTTTCTTTCTTTGTACATTTTATGCAACTTTTCACACACTTCTGTCTCAGCTATCTTCTCTGTCTACATTCTCTGCTGAAACAAACTGTGGTTTTGGTGCATCTTTGATACCGAAGTCTCCTTAATCTGTGGTTCTGGCCTGATCCCTTTCCAGTTCATTTCCACGCTGTGCTGGTCAGAGCTATTAGCAAATTTCACCAGCACCTCAAAGTCAGTATGTTAGAAAAGACCTATTGTCTCTTCAAAGAACAGTTGATTTTCAAAATTTTGTTAATGGTAGCATCATTTTTTGAAGCCTACAGTTTATTAAAAAAAAAACAAAGCATTGAATTGTCTATGGTATTTAATCATTTCCTCCCCTCCTTTCCATGTGGAATCAGTCACCAAGCCCTACTGATGCTTTTCTAGCTTTATGTCTAGCTCCCTCTCCAGTTCCCATCACGCACACAAGGTTATGTGCTTATCATTTCCCAGACTATCATGGTTGCCGCCTATTTGTGCTAAGTGGCTCCCCACTCGAAACCAACCACATTCACTAAAAACTGACTTGAGTCAGATCATTCACCCGTGCAAAATCTTTTAATGTCTTCCCATGACTTATAGAACTAAAAATACTTTTTCTAGCTTAGTAGTCCCGGCTCCCCCAGTATGTTGACAGTCTTCCATCCCAACACTGTCTTCCATGACTCTACCTTGACCTGCTAAACTGGACTAATCACTAGTCCCCACACATATCTCAAGTTGTACCTACTGTTTAGAATGAACTTTCTGCCTGAACATTGCCCACTGAACATTGTTATATGTTTAACACTAAACGCATCCTTCAAGACACATTGCAAATGCAGTGTCTTCCTTGTGCAGCCTTACTGAATTTCTCCCTGCCTCTTCCTCAAAGAATTCTGCTTTGAATTTTCCTAGGTCATTTTTCCTTTATTTTGACCTATATCTGAATGACAAGACAGAATAAACTATGCATGTATGTCTCATTGGCAGCTATTATATGGTAAACCCTTGATGGTGAATATCATACAGGAACTACCCATTTTTGTGCACCTAGTAAGTACTGGCACAGTGATTCACAAAAGTTGCTTAAGACACAGTTAGTGGATTTAAACTGTGTTGCCCGGTGATAGATCCAGTAAAGACCCCAAGTTATCGATTGCTTGTTAAGCTGTCTACTGGAAAGTGACATTCTTTTTGGGTTGTCTGTCTTTTCCATTCATTGGGCCAGGTCTCTACAGATAGTTATAGGGCACCAAAATAGTACCTGTCTGCACTGTGCATGCTCTTGCATCCATAATGCATTGCTATGAGAGTTTGTGTTTCCAAAGAAGGGCTTAATAAATACTCAGTGTTTTCTGTGTATTTAGAGCAATAGTCAGTGTTGTCTTTGGATGTTGTTGCCGTGACTCTCTTTTATCCTTTATACCTTCCAGGCCTACCACCTCTAGGATCAGTAGTCCGAGGAGCCCCTGTGAGTAGTTATCACTCCTTTGGTTCCCCTACAAGTAAGAGCTAAGATCGTGAATTAAGTATTCCCTTTGAATCATGATTGTAACGGTCTATAGTCTGAGTTCATGCTCCAGAGAGCGGCCCTTCCTAAAGCTTCCAGGCCCCAGAGCCTGAATGGCTATACCACCACATCTACCAACATTATTCTCCTCTTGGCTATCATCCTCATCAGGTGGTGAATCTTTTCATTATAGCAGTGACTGTGCTATAAAAATAAAAAAACAAAAACAGAAATATCATTCAATGTCTACCTGTCCATTTCGTCAGGTGCATTTTCTTTCATATCAGATTTCACAGAGAGAATCAGGCTGTACTGGAAGTGGATCCCATGGCAGGGCTGAAAAGAGACGGGGTTCAGCTCTTTTCCTCTCCCCTCTGTGGATGTCTCCCTCTCTTTGTTCAGTCAGTGCACTGTGGGCAGCTCTAGATGTGTGTATATGCACATGGCATTAGGAATTCTGAAAAAAGAGGCACACACTGTTTAATCACAGAAGTTCTCCACATGCTCTGCCAATCGAAGGAATAATTTGAACAGAGATACAAGTACAGAATTTGCCGTATTGAGCAATTGGCCTTCATGCTCATGTTATGGGCTGATTTTTTCCTTCTGAACAAACACAGCCAGTGTGGCTGAATGGCTCTCCCATTGGAAATGCCCTTTTGGATATATTTAAATACCCTTTGGATATATTATTGACCTTTTAGAAACTTCTCTTCCCCAATTACTTATTTAGGTAAAAACAAGTAGTCAACCCATTTTGCAACAACAGTCTGTAACTTTTTGGTTTCCTGAAATTTGGATTGGCTTAGGGAAAGGTCCCTTCATGTACTCAGGCAGAATCTTCTCATGAATAGTGAATGAAAAGTCTTTAGGGAATTAGAACTGGCATTTTTTATAGGTCTTTAAAAAGGTTTTGGAGGAAAAATAGACTTTCATCTTTAGACATCAACAGTTAATATTTTGAAGGATCTTTTGAGCAAAGCAGTATATTTAAAAATGACATTATCTGCAGCCCAAATGGGAATCAGAATCAGTTTTGACTGATATAGTAATACCACAATATTTATGACTATGCACCCCCTCTCACATCTTCATCATGATATTGTCTGTGCATTGTATTACAGATGCTGAGGTGTCCCCAGGAATGTCCCCCCAATATGCTTATTATTTTTTAATAAGAGAACATAGGACTTCCAAACGCCTTCATGAGTTTCATAATAAAATTGGGTGAAAAGAACACATGTAACTATTAAACTGATCGACCTCCCAGAATGGGTATTCTGCCAGGGGCTTTATTTTCAGTTGTAACTTTTTGTACTTTGTTCCATTAGACTACCATAAGAAACTCCTTACAAAAAAATGGTCTTGCCAGACCATTTTTCCATGTTTTGTATATGGTACATGCTCCAAGAGAAGTGTTTCATTAAAAAAGTATCTTCTTTTGTGTTCATACTTAAGGTGGAAGTAAACTCTTGTACCCCAGCATCTCATCCCAGTGGAAGAGGGTTCTCAGGACTTGTTGCTTTTGCAGAGAATTTGACACAAAACAAAATAATATAGAACTAACAGACATTTCGGAAATAACCCTGCAAAGCCAGTCCCAAGAAAAAATTTAACTTGGAGGGTGGCTTAATTGAGAAAAATTTTAATTTAATTTGGAAAGGTAAGAGCATGTAAAATAGCCATTGAGTATAATGTCATTGTTCCTCTTTCTCCATTTATGAAATGCTGGTAATCATTTCCACTCCTAGACTACAGGAATGGATTCTGTAATGATGACATGAGTTTAATTCAGCAAATATTTACAAAGAAACTTCTTGGTGCAGGGATTAATGAGATGTGGAGTTGGCCTTCAGAAAGGTTACTGTTTATTCAAGAGATATTTACGGAGTAGGTACCAGGTGTGTATAGCTGAGTAAGGGAGAAAAGAAATGACTAAACATGTGTATTTTAAAATGTTCAATGCTATAACAGAAGTAAGGATGAAGTGAGATGGGTGTTGAAAAGCAAGATTCCATCCAGTTGGCATAGATGCCATTCCTTTCATATGGATACAGTGAAGGCAAACAGTGATTTTGAACTTGACCTTTCTTTCTCTGGGGTCTTACAGAATAAAGCTATTAAAAGAATGGGGCTCAAAATTCTGTATTCATTCTGTTGCCCGGCTTCTTCCTGTCTTCTGTTTTCCATCTGTAATATGGGTTTATTTGTCAACCACTTAAAGACATGATACCTAAGCCATTTTAAAGGTTTTTAAAAGGTGTGATGTTGGGAGTCTATGAAGAAGTGTACCTTTTGTTATAATACAAATATGATTTTGAAGCTTGGTGAGTACAAAATGAGTAATAACTTCTGTTTAAAGATGGTCATAAAGGAATTGAAAATTCCCAGCTCTCTGATTGCCAGTTTAAATAATGTCCTGGTAACGGCAGAGGCATTTCAAATTAGTGTCAAATTTTTAAAATCAAGGAGACTGTCACTCTAATTTTTAAATGTAATTCTGTAACATCAATCATTTATCATAAGCATCTTGTACCTGACCTAATGTTGTGAGTACTTGTGAAAGTCTGATCTGCTAGACCTTTCTTCCATTTTGTCCAGCGATTCTTTAATCACTCTTTCCATACTCTATTTCCCCAAACTCCCTTTAATTGGAAACCACATCTCTCCCCACTGAGATGCACAGTATTATTGCAATCTGTTCCCCGTTCCCTCTCCTCTCAAGGTCCAGTTTCATCATTGTTTCCTGCCGAAGCTGTGATCAGAGGGTTAGTGCAGGCTCTGAAACACAGGTGCCTTACATTAATTTGAAGGTGGTGAGGAGGGAACCTTGGGGAACAAGTATGAAATCCTGAGCATTCAGAACCAGGTATTGAGAAACACGGCAAAAGAAAGATGGACCCTGCAGAATACAGCAGTACACAGGGGCACAGAGTGAGTGAATACTTCTGCCATGTCTTGATGGAATAAACTCCGTTTTTGATGGAGGTATTGTTAGATACTTTTAAGAAGGCAAAAAGTCTAAACTGCAAAGCTGACAAGTACTACTGGCCCTTCTGATGTGATTTAAGTACCAGATTTGCAGCTGAACCCTATAAAACCTTCCTGGTTAAAGTTGTGGATGTAGGTGCCAAATGAAAATTAGTCATTAAAATAACTTTCAAAATTGTTCAGCTCGCAGGATACGTACCAACAGTGCAGAAACTACAAACACTAACTGGGGAAGATTGAACGACATACAGATGTAATTTGTCAGAAACATTGCAATTTAAAACACAGTTACATTTATTTTTGGATCCCTGAGCATGAGATTGTGGCTTTTCATAAATATATTAGAATTGAATTTCAGATCTCAAGCGGTGACAGTTATAACTTCAGTCTTAATGCAATTTGTTTTGATGGTTTTATAAATAGTTTTGAGGATGTTATTCAACAATCATCCATCTAAAACATGTTTAACAGTTACCTACTGTAGGAGAGACACTGCTGGTAAATATTTCAGAATATAAGAAGGCATATTAGCTGTTGAAGGTACAGGAATTAAGCGTTTAAATCCTATCTTCTGTCTCTGCCCTAGAATTCTACTTGAGCTGAACGGTGTAATGATTGGGTAGAGCACATTAGGTTACCTCATTGTCAAAGGCACTTGCTAAATACCTTCACAGGACCCCAGTGTATGTCCTTGATGGAGGATATTGGCATGTCCTTGTCTATTATGAAACAATAAGCTGAAGGAGCACAGAGTAGACCTTCCATGATCACAGGGTTTGTTATTAAGTGATATTGGTTTCAGAGTCACTTGAAATACAGAACAAGCATTACACAGAAAAACAGCATTAACCCATAGACTGGGTAATATCACTACTCTCTGTATCAGTAGGGGATTCTCCAAATGTGAGGCAATTTATTCTTTTGTAAAACATATACCGGGCATCTATTATTTGTCAAGCATTGTTCTGAGTACTAGAAACATATATTAACATCTATTATTTGTCCAGTATTGTTGAAAGTGCTAGAATACAGAGATTAAAACATCCCATGGGGGATGCTGAGTCCAAGAGCCTGACATGTAGGATGGTAATTAGCATGTGCCAAGTCCTGTGATAGCATCCAGTATTGAGTGCTTTGGAAACACAGATATGAGTCACTCATGCAGGCTGGGAAGGATCAAAGGATGCTCCCTAGCCTGGATGGGGCAGAAGGATGAGAATGAGTTTTCCAGGGAAAGGCAGCAAGTGGAGTGATGGATGCTTTGGGTGGGGAGAGCTCTGATTCTAAGGCTGGTCCTAAGAGAACATGTGCTACAGTCAGGGAACAGAGAGAAGTTCTGTGGGTTGCAGTTAAGCTGGGGAGAAGAAGGGAACAGTGAAATGGAAGCTGGAGAAGGAGGCAGGGTCAGGACATGGAGGCAGTGGGGACTACTGATAAATTCCAGTCAAGAGCACAGGGTGATCTCAGTCACACGTTGGGAAGATAACTGCAGTGGTTGACAAATGGCCACAACTGGGTGAAAGGGCAGTCAAGCATACTGGCTAAGGTGGGATAGCAGCTGAGGCATCTTGAACATAGTAAAGCAGCAGTGTGATCCGGTGAGGACTGGAAGGTACCGGTGAGTAAAATAGAGGACAAGACCAGCAGGAGCTGATGACAGGTGGGAATTGGGATTGGAGGAGAAAGAGGAGCTCGGGAGAGCTAGATTTCTGGGTTGGGTAGCTGGTGGGTGGCATATATTTACCAAGATGAGAGATACAGGGGAGGTTTTGTTTGAAAGGAAGTGAAATCAGTTTGGGGACTATGAAATTTAAGGCCGCCTTTAAGGATGACTTCCTCCTTCAAAATGGAGATGTCCAGTAGTTACTGGGCTATCTGGTTCTGGAACATGAGAGTGAGATGGGATTATGCAGACAGTGGGGAGCCAGTTGAATTTAGTGAGGAGCGACAGAATGAAGCACATTAGTTTTGCATAGCTGTGTAGGATGCGTCATCGACAAGGATGTCATTAGGAGGCTGTTGCATTAGTCCAGGAAAGAGAAAACATTTGCACATACTTGAAGTGGGAATGTGGAAGAGTTGCACAAACTTAAGGAAATGGGAAGGAGATAGATGGGGATGGGTACCTCGTGGTGCCATGATGAGAAGCAAGGAACACAGGAGGAAAACAGGTTTTGGAGGGAAGATAACATGTTCACTTTTAGAAATATTGATATCAACTGGGAAAGAATCCAGGCCAACCGTCCCGAAGGCAGTTGGAAATGTGGCGTTCAAGTTTAATTGATTTCAGAGAAGCGTGCATTTATTGAGCATCTAGTGCTATGATGGGTATTTGGAATAGAGAGATGAATGAGGCATGGCCCTACTTCCAAGAAGCTGGCCAGAAAACTAAGCTTGGGACTCATGTGCGGGAGTCCATTGCAGAGAGCAAAGGTAATTGAAGATATGACCCTGGATAGGAGGCAGAGTCTAGGATTAGTACCATGAAGAATATGGGTGAGAGATGGATGTAAAACCCGGGAACTGTGTCCCAGCTGGAGAAGAAATGGGAGAGGAGAATGTCATGGAGGTCAGTGCCTGGCACATAGATGGTCCATGCTTGCCAACAAATGGGGAATACAAGAATTTCAAAAAGCCACAGCTAGTTTACAGAGTGAACTGTTACAGAACATAAATGGTGGATGAAGAATGGGGTCTCAGAATTAGATTCTGGAGTCAGAAGTAGGATTCAGATGCTGTGTCTGTTCCTGTGTGACCTTAGGAAGCCACACGGCCTCTCTGTAACTTAGTTTCTTTATATGTACCTGGAATATTCTTGCCCCATTTACTCCACTGGCTTTCATCTTCACTTATTCAGATCTCCATTAAAATATTACTTCTCTGATGACTTCATCTAATATAACAGCTCACCTCTATCTCCTTAGCCCTTACCTTCTTTTACTTTCATTCATAGCTTTTATATAATCCTTCAAAGAAAAAAAAATGTATGGACTAGGCTCCTGTACTAGAATATTGTTTATATATTATAATGTTTGCATATGTATCTATATCTTGTATATATTTAGTTTTTACTATTCCCTTATTAAAATTCACTGAAATGTGTGCTGAGTGGTAAATCAATGAAGAGAATCCAATTTGACAGATTGTACTAGGGATGAACTGAACTAATGTGTATAAAGGGCTCAGTGCAGTGCCTGAAAAATAGTTAGCGCCTGATCAATATGGGCTTATTTAATTATTTTGGCTTGAGAAAAAGTTATTTTAATCTTGAGGATGGGAAGTCAGGAGGGTGGTGAGACCAGGAACACATGGGAAGTTCTGGAAGGAGTGGGTTTTGAACATGGAGCACTTGCTCTCTGGAAGGGGTAATCTTGTCCTCTGATGCAGGAGGCAGGGGAGGCCACACTGGCGTGATCTGCTGGGGAACACCCTACAGAGGGGCTGTGCTGTGAGCTGGGCATTGGATGACCAGTGAGGGTTAGGTTGCCAGGGAACATTTGGTAGGTGGCAGGAAGGGATTTGTGGGGACAGCAGTTTGACTGGAGTAGATGGTTGTCTGAGAAGTGCCGAGGCTGAGAAATGAGATTAGGGAGAGTCTCAGAAATGTGAATTTGATTCAGCAGGCAAGAATTCAAGATTTCGCCAAAAGATGGCACAGTGAAAGTGACACCCTAGGAAGATTTGTCTTGCCCTGCTCTACAGGAAAGAGTAAGGAAGGGGGAGTGTTCAGGTTGAAAGGTCAGTTGAGGAAATCTTGCATTTGCCCAGACTTTAGTAGGATTGGCTAATTTTGTAGAGGTGTTGACAGAGAAGAAAATGAGTTTCGCAGATTCTTGGGGAATCCTGAATGGTCTTTGAACCATCTTTAGTTCTGTCTGATCTTTGATTGGTCTCTGATGGTCTTTGATTGAATGGGGGCACGAAGTTAGGTGGGAGATCAGAGAAGAAAAAGCAGAGTCAGGCATGTACTCCTAAGCAGGCTGTATACTCAAACTTTGGTGACTGAATAAAGTCCTTTGCTTATGGTGCTAGGAAGTCATTATCCAGAAGACAGAAGAAGAAGGAGAAAGAGAGAGAGAGTGAGAGGGAGGAAAGTGTTTGTATGTAGGGTCAAAAGTTCAACTTATTTGGGGTTCTGGAGGGATATCTTGGTAAGACGGATACCAGGTAGTTTTAAAAATCCTTTTTATTGATAAGTACATTCAAGCTCAAAGGGGTTAAGCAACTTGCCCAAAGTCACACAGCTAGTGATCAGGATAGTTGAGATATTACCAAGGCAATATTAATTGATACACAGCCTGTACTCTATACTCTTTTCTCTCCCCTGCCTGGGCAGGGCACTCTGGGTTGACCTGATATGGTCCTAGGAGGGCTGGGCTCAGCTCAGCAGAAACTCTGCCTATTATCCAGTTAGATGGTAAATGGGGTAAAGGACAGATGACCTGAAAAATCTCCCTGCAGATTTCTAGATCCTATGCAAGGTAAAGATCCAAAGCCAGTGCCCAGTCCTGGTGATCCTGTATGGGAAGAGGGAGCCTTGATAGCCGACCTTGTGGGTTGGGGAAAAGAACCATTGGTACTTGAGGAGTTTGAACGTTGATGAAAGTAACCTGCAGGGCCTCTCTGAGCCTGAGCTGAAGGGCTGGCGGAAGTGACTCACGTAGGCAAGCTGGCTCCAGGTAAGGGTCTGGGGAAGATGAGGATTGAAAGTGCAGCGCACAGGGGAGCCTTCATTGAAGGATGTATATTATCGCAAAGACATGATTTTGATTCAGAGTGTTCTCCTTGCCTCACTGCATTCCTTCCCCTTCCGCCACTGCTTGGTCCTGCATCCACATCATCCAACCCAGTCTGTGGACACAGGGCACAGGCAGCCTTGCTGAGACTAACCAACTGAGAATATATAACATTACTGCAAGCAGTGAACTTCAGCCATCCTCCTTCCTGTCAGAGTAAGTCGTGAATCCTTTTAATACTGTTCCTTAATGAATGCAGTTTTCGTTAATTGTTTGGTGTCTACCAACCCAGAGTAAGGAGACCGTGCACAATTTCAGGACCCACAGGGACACTCAAATATTTATTGACCAATGGATGGCGAAATGTCTTCAAATATTGTTGTATTGTTGTAACTATTAGGTAAGCCTTATAATTCTGCCATCGTGGAATGCCATAAGCAAACGCTTAGGGAATTCAAAGAAAGTCTTTTTCTCTGGGTCTCAAGGTACATTTCACTCAGCTTCACTCCAGTCAACACATTTGTTGAATATGTATTATAAATCAAACATTGTTCTGGGTGCTTGGGGGATACAAGTGCCTTCTCTGTCCTCACAGATGGCTAGCAAGGAAGAAAGACCTTCAACAGTACATTAGCAGCATGCTGAGAATATTAGAACAATGAGCAAAGAATGCTATAGGAACATATGGGGAAAAATTGAATGTGTTTTAGGAGTCAGAAAATAACTCCTTCAAAAAGTAGAAATTAATCTGACATCTGAATGACACCTAAAGACGGACAGACGCAGGAGTCAAGAATATTCTTGAAGACCCGAAGAAAATCTGAAAATAGAAAAGGGCAAAAGATAGTGCTGAAGAGGCAGACAGGGCCAGATGGTTGAGAATTTGAGGTTTTTATTAAGGATTTGAACTTTATCCTATGGCAATGAGAAGTAATTGGAGGTTTTAAGCAGGGGAACAAGTTAACCAAATAGCCACATCATATCTGGCTGTGGTCCCTACACTCAGCAAAAAGCATAGGGCAGTTATGCTAATTACCACCAAACCATTGGTCATGGCCTTTGAACTGTTTGTTTTTGTGGGATCTGGAATTATTTTTTTCTGTACTTTTTTTTTCCTCATTTACCTTGTCCGCATTGCCTAACCTCGCAAATATGACTTTGGTCTGTTATTTAAAACTCCTTGCTAGCCTTTTGGTGTCTAGAACGTGGCAGTCTCCAAAGTGTTTTGCCTTGTATCCCCATCTGTAAAATATTTTGAGTGTACACCTCCATTTTTATCGATCTAATCATAAATTATACACATGTACTTTAGAAGTGTGTGTCCTAATTATTAGTAAAGCTTAAATGCTTTCTTCGATAATCATGCTAGAAAGTAATACGAAATTCAAAAGGTTGGATCCCCATGACCTCTTATGCAAGCATTTCTATTCATCTTTGACCAGTGTAAAGAGGGAAGTCTAACATAGTAGATTCTAGAGCCTAGAACAAAGCAGTGCATGGCAAATAACTGTCACATGGCAATGTGCACGGTGCAGTTTTATCAACAGTTAGCTTCTATATAGTTGTGTGTTCACTTCTAGAAATACCAAGTGTTAAATGATGCTTGCCATGCTGTTATTCATGATTCATCTTTCCTCATTGTTCCAGGCCATTTGCGTCTGTTCCCATCACAACTTAGAGTTCTTTGCATTCTTCAGTCTCTGTCTTGATTGGTCTCTGGCATACTCGTTCTGCATTCTGAGTTTCATGCACGATAGATGTATCAATTCCAGAGAAACCCCAGTCTCTGTATACAAATACTCAAATACATACATGAGACATATGTGAGCTAGTGCCCCATAAACTTAAAAAGGTATGCAGTATAGGCGAACAGCACTAACGTCTGGGCGTTCTCTTCACAGCCACAGAGAGCTCATCTGTTGTTCTTTCTATTTCGTGAACCCATGCGGTGTGGGTCTGACTCCTGCTGATTTGTGGGGAACCTGCATCGACATTGTCTACCTAAATGTGATGTGTAATCACATACCCTCTTGTGGAAAGGTTTCTGCCAGCCTTCATGAGAAGGGATAGTTTTATCAAAAAAGACTGAGGCTTGAGTATTTAAAGATCCTATAGTTTGTGCATATTTCAGTGCCTGGCACTTAGGGAATTGCAGCGGAGTGAAGGAAGAGCTCGGCTTGAGGTGATGAGCTAGGATGACACACAAAAGCCACTGTGGTAATATGCGTTAACGTTCTGATTTCATGATGGCCTTACTGATGAGTGAAACAAACCTCTCCAGGGGCGCCTGGGTGGCTCAGTTGGTTGAGCATCTGACTTCGGCTCAGGTCATGATCTCGCGGGTCATGAGTTTGAGCCCCGCGTCGGGTTCGCTGCTGTCAGCGCAGAGCCTGCTTCAGATCCTTGGTCCCCTTCTCTCTGCCCCTACCCCCATGTGCTCTCTGAAAAAAAAAAAATTAAAAAAAGGTTTTAAACAAACCTTTCCAAGTCACACCTTAAAATATATGGATGGCAGTTCCGTCCTGTGGAATTTAGACTCCATCAACATAGATGTTGTCTTGTTTGCTGTGTATCCCGCATACCTTGAACAGAGCCTTCCAATAGCAGAGCTCTCCAATATTTGCTGAATGAATAAGCCATCACAAAAGCCTGTCTCCTGCTTGCTGTCCGCTGGGAGAGGGGAGCATGTCGCTCTGAGATCACTGTGATTTTAGTGCTAAAATAGAGGCACAAAGTCCTGGGGAAGAAAAGTTGCAGGAATAGCTACCTGCCAAGAGAAATTAAGGAACCCTTAAGGAAAATAGCATCTCACTGAGATGTTGAAGTGTGTCGAGGTTTATTCAGTGGATGAGAGAGAACAGGATTCCAAGGTCGTAGAAACAGTCTGTGCCAAGGCTCAGATTTATGTGAAAACTCAACCCACATTCAGGGAATAGTGAGAAAGTCCATGTGGACTGCATATTGGCAGCGTGGGGAGCTGTATCCACAAGTAAGTCTGGAAGGGTAGATGGTGGTAGATTGTTTCAGATGCCTGCGCATAGGACTGAAGGGTTTAAATTAACATCTGCAGGTAGTGGGGAGCTATTGAAGGATGTTGAGTAAGGGAATGGCAATTATTTGTGTTTCGGAAGGAAATGATGGAGGTAATTCATAGAAGTCAAGGGGACTACTTGGAAAAGTAGTGCAGACAATGTGGCACGAGAGATCTGAAAGAAAGCAGTGTGACAAGTGTAGGGGAGGCGTTAGGCTTAAGAGATGTATGGCAGTTAACATCGACAAGTCACTAAGCACTGGAATGAGGCAGGAAAAGAGGTGCTTGAAAAGAGGTCCACGTGTCTAGCTGTACCCTTCAGTGAGAATTCTGGATGATACGGCTGCTTTGGGACCTGAGGGTGAGGTACTGGTGAGGAATGTAGGAAAAAGCTAGCTGGCAGCTGAAGGTGTGCATCAAGATCTCAGGAGGGACTAGCATACAGATTTAGAAGCCAGTGCGTTTCAGGTAAAGCCATGAGAACAAGGGAGGTCACTTGGGGGAGAGCAGAGCTCAGAATGGAATCCTAGGAGGCACACTAATGTTAAGCGGCTGCACCAGGGAGAAGGCACAAGTGAAGGGGTCAAAGGTGGACCACGTGGGAAGGTAAAAGGAATGACAGCCAAGAGTAGTACTGTGGATGCCAAGGGAAGGAAACTTTTCCAGCACTTGGTCAATTATCTTAAGTGCTTTGCATGGTTAAGTAAAATGAGAACTGAAATGATTTGGTGATTAGGAGGTTGGAGCGATTTCATGGGGCTGAAGCCAGACTGCCATGGGTTGGGGTGTGAGTGAGGAAACACAAGCAACTCTTGCACGAAGTTGAGTTGTGAAGGAAAGGGGGTGGATAGGGTAGTTGCTGGAGGGACTAACTTCTGTCAGACAGAAGACACTGGGCATGGACCTTGGGGAGTGGAGAGCAATGGTCTGAAAACACCAGAGAGAATCGTTTTTCTGTTTATCACCATTATATTTGTATATACCATGTAAAACACTTCCTGTGCTGCAATGCAATTGTCTATTTAAATTTGAATAGACTTATAAAAATATACTACTTATAAAAATATGGAAGAGTATAGAGAATCATAAGCACCGGAGGATTTTCTACCCCAAATTGAGAGTTGATAATTTTACAAAATATTTGCTTCCAACCTTTTTTTACATAAAAGCAATAAAATGCTAACAATAGGGTTGGCAGCCATTTTGCCACCTTCCATGTTCCCTTTCCTATCTCTTTTCCCCTGCTTTAACAACCACTACTATGAATTTGGGGTGTATCCTTTCAATTCATTTCAACACCGTTCTGTCTGCACAGGTGGGTATGCATGAAGAGTATGTCATATGTTTTATGGATGCCGTAGTCCACTCAGCCTGCCATAAGAAAATGCCCCAGACTGGGTCACCTATAAAAAACAGGAATTTATTGCTCACACTTCGGGAGGCAGGAAGTCCAAGATCAGAGTGCCAGCATGTTTTGCTTTGTTTTTTAACACTTACTTCTTTTTGAGAGACATAGAGTGCCAACAGGGAAGGGGCAGAGAGAGAGGGAGACACAGGATCTGAAGCAGGCTCCAGGCTCTGAGCTGTCAGCACAGAGCCCAATGTGGGCCTCGAACCCATGAACCATGAGATCATGGCCTGAGCTGAAGTTGGACACTTAACCGACTGAGCCACCCAGGTGCCCCAACCAGCATGTTAGGTGAGGGCCCCTCACCTGAGTCACAGACTCTCATTGTGTGCTCTCTTGGTGGAAGTGGCAGGGGAGCTCTCTGGGATCTCTCCTATAAAAGCATTCATCCCACTCATGCAGACTCCCCTCTCATGACCTAATCACTTCTCAAGGACCTCACTTTCTAGAACCATCACCTTTGGGGGCTAGGATTTCAACATATTAATTTTGGGGGACACAGACTTCAGACTGTAGCAATGCATGCATTTGGAAATTTATACAAATAGTGTGTCTTAAGATTTTTTCACTTAATACTATGTCTTAGAGATCTAGCTGTATTGATATAGGTCACTCTTCCAAAGTGCTGAATATTGTTTGTGCAATATTTGATTGCCTGTTGGTTTCCCCTAAGAGACTGAGTAGTCTTGGTCCAGGGATGGTTGGTTGTTCATATTTGTATCATCAATGCCCAGATATTTATTGACTAAATGAATAAGTAGGCAGGTACACAGGTGGAACTTGGGAAGAAGTATGGGAAGGGTAATGAGGCTCTTCTGTGAAACAGCAGGGAACAAGTTAGGTTTTGAGGAGACGTCATGCTCAACATGATCATAGTCTGTGAAACAGAATGTCATTTTCTGAGAAGACGGTGGGGGGATAAGAGTTTGAGCATCATGGTATAGATTTATAACTTTATTTATTTTTTAATGTTTTTAGTGCTTATTTATTTTTGAGAGAGAGAGAGAGAGAGAGAGAGAGAGAGAGAGAGAGAGAGAGACAGAGACAGAGACAGAGCATGAGCAGGGGAGGGCCAGAGAGAGAGGGAGACACAGAATCTGAAACAGGCTCCAGGCTCTGAGTTGTCAGCACAGAGCCTGACACAGGGCTTGAACTCGGGAATGGTGAGATCATGACCTAGACTGAAGTCAGACACTTAACTAACTAAGCCACCCAGGCGTGCCTAGATTTATAACTTTTAACTTAATCGGGGAGAAGATTATCCCACGCAGTTACTATTTCTATAAGAGTTACAGACTTTAGACTCTTCGTTTTGGATTTATGAATGACCAGAGCTAGAAAACACTATTTAACTTCTGAAATACTGATTTTTTTTTTTTTTTTTTGCCCAAATCCCTCTTTCCTAATTTATATGTTCCTTTAGCATTGGGTGGAGATGGTTCATTCTTTATACAGTATTTTGTGATTTAAATCAGTCTTAAGGTTTTGGAAAGCATTCATCTACTTGTCACTTGGACTCTTACTACAGATATGTTTTATGTTGGATGTGACGAAGTGAGCCATTTTATGTGGTTTAATCTCTTTTGTATCTTAATAATCCACCATGGCTTACATTCAAGGCCATTTTTAAGTTTCACAGTGTGTGTCTGAATATTGTGTGGCCTTCCAGAAGTGTCCAAGGGCTCCAAAACACGTTTCAGGGGCTTAGGTCTTTCTAGGCCAACCTGACTATGTCATGCATCACTGATCCAAACCACAGGTTTATTCTCAAGATTCAAAGGGAAAAGCAAACTTTAATATAGTTCAACTAATATATATTGGATGTCTACTCTGGACTAGGCATTCTTCCAGGTGCTGAGTGGGCGAGTGGAAAAGAATCCAAAAATGAAGATCATATTCTTGCTCTGTTCATTATACTTGCAACCTACATGGGCAGACTGGTTGGAGAGGGCTTCATGATGCTTTTGCCCCAGTAGGTGTGAGGGCTCAGTTTTAGAGTGTACCTGTAGAACTGCGTTAGAGCCTCACGTCCATAATCCTGGGTGCCTAAGTAGAATTGTTCCTATCCTACAGATACAGGGATTGAGGCTGTAAAAGATTAAGCAACCTGCTGCAGGTAACACAAATGTCAGAGCATACATATGATAGATTTCAGTCCCTGTCCATCCACCTCCAAAGCCTTTGTTCTTTCTGCTCTTCACGTCGGTTTCCCAAATTTATAAAGATGACTAATAGGTCTACTGTATTAACTAGAAACAAGATCATGTGAGTTGAACATTAAACATGAAAATAAAAAAAAGGGAAATTGCTGATGCGTAACTTCTTCTCTAACTACAGAATTGCAAACACACTGTCTTCAGATCTTGGTGGGACGTCCCAGCTCTAGAGTGGGACTTGTGGCATTCGTCTCCAGGAGCTCCTGCTTTTGCTTTCTTCCTAATACCCAGACCTCTCCTTTGTTCTGATGCTTCCATCGGGTCCCCATGGCAAAGAGGATTTTGCTGATGTGACCAAGTTAAGGACCTTGATATGGGAAGATTTTCTGGGATTATCAAGTGGGCCCAACACAATCACTGGAGTCCTTAAAGGTGGAGATCCTTTCCTGGCGCTTGTTGCAGAAAGGTTTTGCTAAGGAAGAATGGTGTGAGAGATACAAAGTTGTTGCTTTGAAGATGGAAGAAGGGGGCTGTGGGCTGAAGTATGTGGGTGGCCTCTAGAGGCCAGAAAAGGCAAAGGAGATCTTCCAGAGAGCCTCCAGAAAGGACTCTAGCTTACCAACACCTTTGTCCAACGTCCTACTTCTGACCCAGCCGACTGCAAGATAATAACTTTGTGCTTTTTTAAGCCACAAGTGTGTGATCATTTGTTATAGCAGCGATAGACACTGAATATACTTGTTCGTATGGTTATCTTATTATTTCACTAATATACTATAATAATATAAACAACAAACTTAGAGAAAGAGCCTTGCCAAGGATATATGTTTTCATAAAGCTTTTCAGCATAGGCTCTTAGTCAGTAGACTCTAGTAGGTTAATGTACACAGCTTTGGTTAGATGGAAGCATGCTCAATCCTGGCCTTGAAAATAAAGTTCTAGGAACACAAATTGTTTGATTTATCCTTCCTGAGTCTCACTTTGTTGTTAAAATGAGGGTTATTAAGCATTAGTAACTAGGAAGTGCTTATCCGGTGCCTGGCACACATTGGCTGTATAAACAAATGGTCAGAGTGACAATGAAGATGTTCTAAAGTGTTGAATTCCTATCAATTATTTGAATAGCAAAACCGCCTCCTTTATTAGAATCCACGACTGGGCTCCGGGGCAAAGGTATAATTTGTCTCCCGTGAAAGCTAAGCTCTCTTCCTACAAGAAACAGAGAACTCTATCATAATGGGAAGCAGGCCTCCCTGATAATCACTCTCAAACCCTGGAGTGAGGTTGCCTTGTTTGAATTCCAGTTCCATCACTTATTACTTGTGACTGTATTGTCCTTACCTGTTAAATGGGTTAATGATAATAATGCGGATCTTCTGGAAGTATTGTATAAGTTAGAATTGTATGAGGTAATGCATGTAAGCTTTTAGCTGTGGAAATTATCCAGTTAAGTATTGGCTATATATATATATATCAAAGAACTTAGGTAGTATCTTTATTAAATCACAAGTAATAATTTCTATAAATCATTTTCGATGTATACATTCTTTGGCTCACCGTGTATAAGAATTAATTTATATAAATCTTTTCCAACTTATAACCTCTTTGGTTGACCATTTACCACTTGGTGTCTTCACTATCCTAGGGTTTGGTGGTGATAAAACTCTTTTAAAGATTAGGAAATTGAGGATGAATGAGCTGAAGTTATTTGCCCAAGATCACAGTAAGCACAAATGGGCTCTAACCTGGGTCTTCTGGCTCCAGTGTCTTTGTTCTTATTAATCCAACAAACGTCTTGAACATGACCTATGTACCAAGGCACTATGCAGTTTGCTGGAATGCAGCAGTCACTGAGGTTGACAGCCTCTCTTCTTATTATGGCACCTTTTGTTTATTTTTTAATGTTTATTTATTTTTGATACAGACAGAGTGTGAGTGTGGGAGGGGCAGAGAGAGAGGGAGACACAGAATCCGAAGCAGGCTCCAGACTCTGAGCTGTCAGCACAGAGCCTGACGTGGGGCTTGAACTCACGAACTGTGAGATCATGACCTGAGCTGAAGTCAGAGGCTCAACTGACTGAGACACCCAGGTGTTACTATGGCACCTTTAAACATAGCAGGCCTCTGGATATTAAAACAAATTATTTTCATGAGTATTACCAATGAGAGTTCATGATGGTCACTAGAAACTATATCAGGGACACTAAACCTTCCTAGAGACATTCCTGAAGAAATAACATTTAACTGGAAGAAGTAAGAGTTAGGTTGGCTGTAGAAGATGGGAAAAAGGAGTTCCATGCAGTGGGAACCCCATGAGTGAAAGCCTGAAGGCTGGAAATGAAATGCCATCTTTGAGGAGTTGAAAGAAATCCCGTATGGCCAGAGTAGAGTGATTAAAAGGGAGAAGGATGAGAGATGATGCAAGAAAAAGGCATCCTAAAGATCATTGACCACCATCTTAAGGACTCATGACATTTCTTAAGAGGCAGCAGAAGCTACCAATGGGGAGCATGATCTGATTCTTATTTAAAAATATAACTGGGGGGGGGCAGATTAAAGAGGAGTCTTGGAGGGAAGAGCAGAGGTGAGGGAATAGAGAGAAATCCCTGGGCCAGTGTCCTGAAGAACTCTTTCTGTTGTGAGTACAGAGGTAATAGTGTTAAATTACAACTGATGTACCCCAGTCAACACTGACCTTTATGAAATTGATACAGAGGAGGGCACACCACTTCCTTCAGACAAGAGGAAAAACCATTTTTGTTTGTTTTTAAACCAAAGACCTCATCCAAATACCGCTTGGCTGACTTGTTTAGAAGTAAACAGATAGAAATAGAAATTGTCCTCCTTATCTACAAAAATTATTTGTAGTTAGATAGCTATTTAGTCAGAAGAACTTTTTTTTTTTCTTAACAAAAGCTGATTCATCTTGGAGTGCATTTGTATCTACTGATTTTCTTAGCATGTGACATGCTGACACCTTAAGTTGTTGGTCTAACATAGAAGAATCTGCATTGCCCCGGTGGATGACCTGGTGGTCAGTTATACCCATGCCTGGCCCGCTCCTGTAGCACTCTGGGAATAAGTGATTCCTTGCAGGCAAAATGCCGGAGTTGCAGGACTACTCAGTTCCTCTGGCAGTGCCATTGTTATCTATGAGTATGGGTGAGACAAGGAATGGGAGACCGAACCACTGTATTGAAAACTTCAATAATTTGGTTAGGAAGTTGTTAAAACCCAGGTAAATGAAAGGCTAAACAGCAATTTCAGGAGGTGTTTTTAAATCTTCAGATAGCCAGCAAAGGCAATGCATGCTGTACATAGTCTAAGAAGCAGGAGCTCATAGTGGCTGGAGGCTGAAGAGGAAGGTTTCCTGGAAGAGATGGGCCTCTTGAGTTTGAGAACTGGCAGCATTTGGAGAACATAAGCCAGAGGGAGCAGTATTTCACGTAGGTAGGTGGGTTGAGAAGGTGGGATGGAGTAAGGCACATTTGAGGGCCAGTGAGCAGGCCATGGCATTGCTTGAGGATTAGTAGAATTTTCTTTGTATCAGAGATCAGAGAGTAATGCAAAGTCATGGGCCACAAGCAGTGGGTGGTGGTGGGGACTGGCAGAGAGGAGTGTGGCAGCTGTGAGAGGGAGGGGAACTTGAGAGAGCGTCTATTTCATTACAGTCCTACTTGATCTTCACCTTAAATAATGCTAAAATAGAAGTGCCTGCGATTGAATCACACAAGGCATTTGGAAGTAGTGTCCTTGAATTTAGTTAAAACTTGACTTTCGGGTTGTAAAAACATTGTACGAAAAAACCAGTCTCTTCTGCCGTCATTGTCATGTTTGGGAACATTGTTATATGGGATTGGGAAATGCAACCAATGCAGTATTTTCCTCTTTTCATTTATAGAACTCAACTACTGAATCATTGGTATGTAGCAAATGTCATTTTCCCTCTGTACTTGTAACTGATTTTGTTTGTCTCCACTCCTGACCCCTTTTGCACAAGGCAACATTAGTGGATTTCTTAGTAGTTTGATTGACCTCAATTTATATTATACTTATTCATTTCCATGTCATTCTTTACCACTCCATGATGAATCTGCTGTATCATTTTTCTTTGCATAGCAAAATGCTTGGCACAGTAAATATGTCTTGATTGAATGAAAGGAGAATTGACTCAAATATTTCCTGATTAAACTTAAAACCATGAAGCATATAACAGAAAACCCCTTTTTATTTATTTATTTTAAACATTTTTTTAATGTTTTTATTTTTAAAAGAGAGAAACAGAGTGTAAGCGGGGGAGGGGCAGAAAGAGAGGGAGACACAGAATCTGAAGCAGGCTCCAGGCTCTGAGCAGTCAGCACAGAGTCTGACACAGGGCTCAAACTCGCGGACCGTGAGACTATGACCTGAGCTGAAGTCAGATGCTTAACCGACCTAGCCACCCTGGTGCCCCAGAAAATCCCTTTTTAAAGGCAAAGGAAGAATTTCCTTAGTGCCTAGGAACCCAAAAGTCTTTACCAATTCAAATATTTATTGATCATCTGTGGAATGTGTAGGAAATAGGGACACAGCAGTGAGTCAGGAAGGGTCCCTGATCTCCAAGAATATAGATGCTTTTGGAGGAAGGCAGGTGATAAATGGACAAGAAGATACCGGCTAGCAATTCTTGCTGTGAATAAAGAAAAGAGGTTCTTAGATGAACTGAGAATATGGCCTTGTTGGCCAGAGAAGACTTCTCTGAAGAGATGAGATATGAATAGAGGCCTGGATGATAAGAAATTGTCATTTGTGTGACTATCTAGAGGAAGAGCTTTCCACACAGAAGACACAGCTTTGGCAAGACCCCAAAACAAAATAAGTTGGGATTGTACAAAGGTCAGAAACAAGGACAGGGAGGTTGCAGCGTAGGGAGAGAAGCGGGGAGATTTGAGGGGAGTCAGAGAAGTAGATCATGCTGAGGACCTTGGAGGCTAGAAGAAGGTGTTTGGATTTGGCTCTAAATGTGATAGGACACTGTTATGAGAGCTTTATGCAGAGAAGTGACAGGATATAATTTGCATTCAAAAGCATTCTAGCCAGCTTATGGGAAATGCATGATGAAGTCGAAAGAATGGAAGCAGTGATATGAGTTATGAGGTTATTGTCCTATCCCAGTCAGGAGATGTATTGAGTTTGGAATGTCAATGGAGAGTAGTAGATGGATTCAAGCTGTACCATGCAGATGGGGTTGACCAGATGTGCTAATGAGTTGGCTGTGGGAAACAGACAGACAGAAAGTAGGGATGACTTCTAGGCATTTGACTTTAGCTCCTGCATGTGTGGTACCATCTTCTGGACATGAGGAAAACTGAGGAAGGGATTGAAAAATGAGTTCAGTTTTGGATATAACTGTATTAGTGTTATCATGTCCTAGATATCCGAATGGAGATTTCAGGTAGGGAGTTGGTGGATGTTAGGGCTGAAGATATAAATGTTTGAGTCGTACGTATTTTATGTAAAATTGGGATCGAATGACATCATTCATGGCAAGATCACAGATAGGATTTTAAGACTATATCCTGGTACTCCTTAATATTGAGAGGTAAGGCAAGGAAGGGCACAGCAAACATTAAAGGTAGTAGGTCAGAGAGAATACAGATAAGTAGAGTGTGACGTCACAGATGCCATGAAGGAGGCAGTGTTCAGGTCAGCGCTGCTGAGAATTTAAATTAGAGAAGTAACAAATAATCTGCTGAATAAAAGATTGAATAAAAGTAAGTATAGTATTAAGAAGAATAAAGGAAGTAACATCAAAGAGGCTGAACATGCAATACTAAAATGTCTTCTAAAACTGGCCTTAAAATTGGAAGTCCACTGATTGAGGAAGACACTTATCAGGGTATAAACTCTAAGTTTATAAAACTGGGGGAAGTGAAAAGATTAACATGGGGTAGAATGAACCTCTAGGAAGGTGCATTTAAGTGAATGAGAGAAAAGGGACAGTAAACTGCTTGGTAGATTTTCAACTGTAATTTTTTATTGGTGTCTCAGTGTGTTTACAATCCATTGATAATTGTTCAGCAAATATTCATTTGTATTTAGCACCATTATTGTGTTTTGCCTGTTTTGGTATGGTTTTGGACATTTGTATGTTCATTAACAGTTCTACGTACCACACAAATTGAGAGTCAATTAAAAAAATACTTCACCAAAGTAACCATTTCAAGAAAGATAGTCTTTAAAGAAGTCATGACTCAGTGATAATTTATCTTCATCACTTCCTTCTGTTCCTCACAAGGGTCTCTCTTCCACATTCTTCACACAGTGTATGGTCAGTTTATGAATTTGACATGTTTTGAACTGTAACAGAAATCTCCACTATAGCATCAATTATGAAGTTGATTTGTTTTCGTAACAAGAAATATGGCCCCAGATTTTCCCATCCTCTTCTACAATCCCCAGCATGCAAGTATTTATCCTTGCATTCATTGGTGCATGGTTACAAAATGACTTCCACGTTTTTCCAAATAGAAAGAAACAAAGTATTAACTTTTGTCAAAGTATAAATTCCTATTTATAGTTAGTGAACTCACTCCTTAGGTCTAATTTGGTTAACTGAAATCGCAAGGATGATTGGGATGATTGCCCAAGGGCTATAGATAGGAATGCCATGATTTATCTAGATAAACCAATCATGATTCATTCTAGGAACCAGGAATATTGCCATTTTAATTTTTTAAATGTTTATTTATTTGTTTAGAGAGAAAGTGTGTGTGAGCAGAGAAGGGGCAGAGGGAGAGGGAGAGAGAGAGAGAGAGAGAGAGAGAGAGAGAGAGAGAGAGAATCCTAAGCAGGCTCTGCACTGTCAGTGCAGAGGCTGATGTGGGGCTCAGTCTCACAAACCATGAGATCATGACCTGAGCCAAAATCAAGAGTTGGATGTTGAACCAACTGAGCCACCCAGGCGCTCCAGGAATATTGCCATTTAATACATAATTATATTTCTGTTAGCAAGCACCAAAAGGAAGGGGATTGGCTGTTGGGTAGTCTATAATATGGACTTCCATGCTTCACCCATTTGGCTGTTCTTTTCAGGCATCTTTAAAATTGCTCGACCTGTGTGGAATGTTTTCACCCTCTCCTTGGGAGTTACCACCCCAAGTTTCATGAGTTTATTCATCCATCTGTTAATCTAAGATCTCTGGGTGACTGATGGTCAGTCACCTCAATCATATCTGAATGTAGATTTTTATAATTGAGCAACCTAGTTAAACTTTAACAGGCCCCCAGTATCCTGAATACAGTTGTGAACTGCTATCGGACTCCCATTTGGAAAAGGAGAGAGTGGGAAGAACATAGTAGTCTACAGTCTACAGAACGCACACCTTGCTGGACAAGAATGGGACTATTAAGACAAAATTCTCTACTGCAACAGTAGACTAAGTTCTTTAGCCAGCCATTGGACAGTCTTGGTGATTTGCTCTCTGGGAGGATCTTTCATGTCCAAATTTCCCTTAGTTGCTGATCCTGCTTTATAAGATGTTATTTGTATTTCTTCAGGGTCAACAACTGAGTAAATTATGGGTAGGGATGCCCTTCATGTGGCTGCATAGATGTAATGGCAGAGGTCCCAGGTAGTGAAGTTGCAAGACCACAGGAATGGCTTAGAGATGGGTGGCTAGATTTTGGTTTCCTTGGAAATACTTTTCCTTTAGACAGTAGGCCTCCAGTCTATTTTGTTTCCTGAAAATTTCATGCTCTGATTACACAGGCAGTTATCTTGGTTGGACACAGTCTTAAAGTCAAAGGTTCCTATTGCTTAGTTTAATGGCTTCTGCCCCAAGAAAGTGAAACTTAGTACCACTATTATTTCTGTTTTTGCTGATGGAGATCCACATGAAGTGCATGAGAAAGGGGCGGTTCCCAAATCTTATCAGTCTTACTTCCTGCTAAGTGCCAGTTTCCCTTAATCTCTCAGTTTAGCATGAGGTATAAAAGTATACTTTGCCCATCCAACAACACTCCAAATTATGGGACTCACAGCACCCAAAGTGCTTCCTTTATCATAGGTGTATTTCCTTGATTTTTAGTTTTTCTACTCTGATGTAGGTTCATTTCTCCTATAGGACATTTCTGAAGACAGAAAGATGTAGCCAACATACTTATTTTTCCTAATACTACCACCTCAGTGGGCTTACAGTCTGTAAGCAAAGGTAAATTAGGTGAGAGTTCGGCCAAATATTTTGCCCCCATCTGATAAGGGTGTTGAATGTCCGAGCCTGGACCACTTGGGTCTCCCCTGTTATTAAACCAACTAACTTCATTCAGCTAATCCACATTTTAGTACCTCTAAGAACCAAATTCTTTAAAAGTTAGTGATATTTTTACCTGCAAGGAATAGTGTGTGCTATATCTGTCTGATAACAGAATTTGAGGTCATTCCTGGGTGAGTTTTGTAGTTGACCATAAAGAGAAGCTATCTTGTTTTTGCCAGTTTTGCCATTCTGCTTTTAATTGCAGCCTCATTTTATTTGGCGCTCTCTCTCTCTTACCGGATGTAGTGTTCATAAAGCTATCCCTCGAGATACTTCATCTTCCCTGGAAAAAGGTGGCATCTGACCTAAGTTATTCCAAAAGATGTTGCATCTACAGAAAAGGAGTTTGGAATAGAATGACACATCAAAATCTGTGTGTTAAAAAAGTGCATGTTTGAATCCTAGCTCTGTAGCTTACTAGCTCTATGGGGTTGGTTGAATTTTTAACTTCACTGAAGGTTGATTTTCTCCTGTGGAAAATGGGAGTGATAGTGGTTTGGGGCCTGTGTGTGTGTGTCTGTGCCTGTTTTACCTAAATAAGTAATATGCATAAAGTACCAATAAATCATAGTTGTTACTATTATGAATGGCCGGACCCCTCTAGCATGCATGTAGGCGAGGGGCCTAAGGGGAGCAAGCCTGAAGGAAAGAAGCCATATGAAGTGTCTCTTGCTTCCACGTAGTTGAGAAATATCAAAGACCTGGTTGAGAGCAGAAAGGAGAGGAGATGGCATAAGAACCATTTAGGTTGCAGAGAAGAGAATCTACAGTATTCAGTTGACTGTTTTGACTCAGAAGATGAAACGGAGGAAAAAGCTTTGATATTGACAACAAGAAAGAAAATCCTGATTCCTGATTGGTCCCAATTCTGCTCAAGACAGAACTCTGGCCAAGACAAGCTGGGTAACAAGTAGGTCATTTGGGTTGTTATTTGTGGAGTCTCAAAGCCCAGCTTTTCCCTGGCATAGCATTTCCTTTGATTTCTAACACTGTGATCAATGCTAACTACCACTAAAGGTGGTAGTTCTTTGAAAATAACAGACTAAATATTTCATAAATGAATTTTTCCTTTTACAGGTAGAATAGAGTGTTGATGGCCAGTACACAGATGATGTAAAATATTGATTGTTTCTGTTAAAAAAAAAAAAACAACAACAACTGTAATGGCTTAGGGAAACGTGCTCATCGAGAATCTCTGCTGAATGAACCCGCACCCTAAATTGAATAAGTACAGTCTTCCAAGTAAATAAAGCCAATGGTTCAAGGGAAATGCAGCCCGAGATTGCTTAAAACAGTGGGATTTTTTTCCTTTTCTTCAAACATTTTTCTCTAATATTGGTGCTATTACATAGAAGGTAATTGGAAAAACAAAAACTAGGCGGTAACATTTTTTTCTAAGATATAATTTTCATCACTAGATAAGGGATAGAGGAGATTTTTATTGGTTCACCTGGAAGCCCCACAGGACCGTGCTGGGGGAAGCAGATATTTTCAGAATTAGACAGTAGCGGTATGTAGATATTCACCTTTTTACTCTTAAATCCATCCAAAAACACAGAAATAGCACCCTTGTTATTAGGTTGACCCTATGAGGGTGGAAGGGTATTTTACCCAAGCATAGGGAATCAGTGCTGCAGAGACACAGTGAATCACACTGAATCAACTGGCAATGGGGAGCTGTGTAGCCGGGAATTGGCTGTATAGAGCAGCTGGGGCTGTGGGGCACAGTCTGATGGGGAATCTTCTCTGCAAGGGGACAGCACCAGGCCTTGCACACCAGCACAACAAAATCCACACCTGTGGTTATTTACAGAGGGCAGGCAGGACCATGGAAAAGACATCACTAATATGGTGGAAAACACCATTAGCAAGTTTAGGAAAATAAAGGACTTAATGCAGGAGTGCCAAATGGTAGCCTTTGAAATTCAGTATCCCGTATTAACAAGCTGCAATTTAGACAAATTGTAGAGAAAGATAGTCTGTAAATTTTAAGTCGTCAGCCCCTTTCACAATGCCTGGCACAAAGTATGTACTCGATAAATGTGTGTGGAATTGAAATCAGTGTATTTATGTTATGTGCATAAATGTTTGTACCTCTTTCCAAAACTGGAGTAGGAAGGTGGTTTGTGGCTATAGGAGGAAAGTCAATGAAAAGGGTAAATGATCAACAAGAAGGCTAAGAGTCAGAAGGACTTCCTGGATTTAAATTCCGGCTCCTTAACTGTATGATCTGAGCAGGTAATATCTCCTCTTTGAATTCATAAGCATTGCCAAATAGGTGTAATAATGCGTACCTACCAGAATTGTTAAAAAGATGGGATGAAATATGTATGCAAAGTATCTTGTGCAAAGTCTGATTTTCAGTAAAAGTTAGTTCCCCTTCCTTATATGTTTCCGTTGTGGGTCCCATCATTACCTTTACTGAATTAGTCTAAAGTAGGAGTCAGCAACCTCTCTGGCCAATTTCGGCTTGCTTTTCTAAATAAAATTTTATGTTATGTATTTACATAATACATAAGTGTGTGTTTATGTATTGCCTATGGAAATACTGTTTTTACATGACAAGGACAGAGGTGAGCAGTTGTAACAGTGTCCTTACAACCTGCCAAACCTAAAATATTTACTCTCTGGTCCTTAACAGGAAAATTTTGCTGATCCCTAGTTTAATTTTTTTTTTTTTTAACGTTTATTTATTTTTGAGACAGAGAGACAGAGCATGAATGGGGGAGGGTCAGAGAGAGGGAGACACAGAATCCGAAACAGGCTCCAGGCTCTGAGCTGTGCCCGACGCGGGGCTCGAACTCACGGACCGCGAGATCAAGACCTGAGCCGAAGTCGGCCGCTTAACCGACTGAGCCACCCAGGCGCCCCTGCTGATCCCTAGTTTAAAGCCAACATTTTAATAGATATCAAGATTGAACTGGGCTTATTTTCTTCCTTTTCTTCTGTGTATTGTTTTTGAATGTGTATTTTGTCTCCCAAAGAAAGAACCTTTTATTTTTGGCAACTTTACTACTCAGCTTTAAGTTCTGTACAGTTTGTTATCGCTTCCTCCTTCCTTCTGTCCTCCCTCCCTCCCTTCCTCCCTCCTTTCATCCCTCCGGTCCTTCTTTCCTAGAGAATAGGTATTGAGTGCTCTCAAAGGGCTGGGGACAAATTGCTGAAGAAAGAAAGTGAAGCCACTGCTGTCCTGGAGTTCAGCAGGGACCCTGCCCATATATATAAATAACATGTCAACAGAAGTGTGGATAAACAACCTCTGAGAAAATTAACACATGAATATTGAAAAGTATGTGGTTTTAAAGACAAAGGTGTGATGAATACATGGAATCAAGATGGGCTGGGGGAAGGTCAGGGGAGCCCTCCTTCGATGACCTGTGAACAGACTGAATGAATAAATGAAGGGACAGCCCAGCTAAGAGCAAGGGAGCATTCCTGGCACAGGGAGCAGTGGGGGGCAGAGACCTGGCCCTGAGAAGGAGCTTGGCATGTTCAAAGGCTTAAAGAAAGCCAGCAGTGCCACAGTATGTGGGTGCTCATAAAGTTGAGGTCAGAGGGTATAAAAGGGGCGTGTTTCAAAGAATTTTGCATATCATGATGGAGCCTACTGAACTGTTCTCCCCCCATCCCTGTGCACACATCTAGGCAGTGATCAAGTTCTGTCCATTCTATGTCCCTGATACCTGCCAGGTCCACGCTTTTTACCAACCATCTTCCCAGCCATAACCGTCTCACTGGCTGGCCTCTCTCCCAACCATCCTCTGCAGTGCTGAGTGCGTGATAGTTGTAATTCATTCCCCTGCTTAAAACCCTTCCCATGACTTTTGGATTCGTCCCAGATGGTTAGCTTTGCACAGGCCTTTGCTTCACGCTCTGACCTCTGCTGTCTCTGGTCTTGTCTTCCTCCTCTGAAGCTCTCAGGTTCTAGTTCCGTCAACCTTTCCCTCCATCTGCTTACCTCCATCCCCCCACCCATCTTTCTCCCCCTCTTAATATTAGTTGTCCAATTCCTACTCACATTTCAGTTTTCGCTCAAGTGTTTTCTCTTCTGAGAAACCTCCCATCCACATTGCTGACCGTTCTGATCCCTCACCTGCCTTGATTTTCTTTGTAGCCCTTATGGCCACATGACCTATTATGTTTCTCTGATAACTTTTGTTATCTTTCATTTCTCTTCCTAGAATGAGGACTCTCCGATAGCAAGGCCTTTGCTTCCTTTACTGCTGCATCTCTGGCACAGTACTTTGTGGAATATATACCTCCATATTTTTTTTTGCTAAATGAGTGAATAGTCTAAGCCACCATCATCTTCCTGGACTACTGCATACCCCCCACTCGGTCTTCTCCAGTCTACTTCCTATGTGATATTCAGAGGAGAATTAAAAATATACATAGAAGATATGTGAGATCGTCCACAGCCTGAAAGAAGTCAGTGTTTCTTATGGGAATGGAGGGTATATATGTTATGTCATAATGTAATAATATACAATACATACAACATGGTATCATGTACACATTTTTTTCTAAAATCATCTTTGTGATGGTCTGTCTGAATACGTCTCCACTTCATCGTCTTCCCTTCTCTGCTTTCTCTGCTAAGCTCTAGTCACACAGCCCGTGTGACTTGGCTGTGGCTGGCTCCTTTCGGCCTCAGGATCTTTGCACATGTAGCTCCTTTGGCCTGTGCATCGCTGGTCTTGCCAGGGCCGACTCCTTCTGTGCTCCAATGTCCACTTCAATGCCACTTTCTTAGATCCCCCTTTCTGTGGAGCCCTGTTCCTCCCAGTACATTCTAGTCCTTCATTTTCTTTATTTCATTCACAGCTCTCCTGTTTGACTTTAAAAACTGTGTTTACTTGCATGCTTATTATGTTTCCTACTACCAGATTATAAACTCCAGGAGCATGTGGACAAAAACCAGAACTGATTTCTTCACTATTGCATAGCCAATACTTGGCACAGTGACTGATGCAGAGGAAGTGCTCCAATGTTTGTTGAATGAATGAATGAATGGAATTTCTCACACACTACTGTAAACAACAGTGGGATTCTCCATTACCCCAATGACATAGTAAACATGAGGACTGTAGGGACAATAACATAGTCATTTCTTGTCCCCTGTGCCCATAACAATATTTAGCACATAGTAGGGACTTGATAAATATTCAGTATGATCATAAAAACATGACCATGTTGAAAAACCAGCCATGTGTGTGATGAGCAATAAGAAAAGACTGCAATTGTACTTAACGGCACAGATTGGTGGCTAGATGGAGAAGTGATAAAGAAATGTCACCACGCTGTTTTTATGCAGTAAGGAGATCTTTGTGGGTGAATTGGTGCTTTGCAGAGGATGTGGAGTTTTGAGAGGAAAGCATGCACCTGCAGATGGAAAGAGTGTCTTTCTGTAGAAGAGCAAGAATTAAAAAGAGGGCATTTGCATCAAATGGGTGATGACAGTGAAAAGTCCTGGTCTGTTCTGAAGGAGACTGGCAGGCTGTGACTGAATTGGGAACCATGAAAATGCTAATAACAGTTGAATTAAAAGATGGAACCCAGCACCTCGTTCTAAGGGACCCCAGTGTTGCTTATGGTATGAGGGTTCTGGAAGGTAGAGATGTGCTACAAATCCCAGACTCAAGATGTGTGTCTGGGTAGGTATGTGTGTTTGCAGACATACTTCTAGTGGCTTTCAGAACTTAGGAAGACTTTTAGAAAGTCCATCACAAAAAGTCAACTAGGTGCATCTCAGGACTGAAGGTATAAAAAATATCCATTCTCTTTTTACATTAAGGCTCAGGTGTTTTTATTATTATTATTATTATTATTATTATTATTATTATTATTTTAGATTATACTACTCACTTTATTTTGTTTTATTATTTTATTTTATTTATTTTTTAAAATGATTTATTGTCAAATTGGCTAACATACGGTGTGTAAAGTGTGCTCTTGGTTTTGGGATACTTATGCACAACACCCAGTGCTCATCCCAACAAGTGCCCATCACCCATTCCACCCCCCCCCCCCATCAACCCTGTTCTCTATTTAAGAGTCTCTTATAGTTTGCCTCCCTCCCTCTCTGTTTGTAACTATTGTCCCCCCACCTGCCTTCCATTCGCCCATGGTCTTCTGTTAAGTTTCTCAAGATGCACATATGAGAGGTCAGGTGGTTTCATTGCATGTGTAGAAATGTTGGAAGGTACTGGTCAGTTAAAGTGAGAGAATATAATAACCACCTTTCTGGTTCTCCTTTAAGCCACTGAAACTTTTTGCAGATTGTATAAATAGATGCCACCCTATGTACAGAAAACTAGCATCTCGTCTAATTGACAAGTGCATGAGCATTTGCAGAAGATGTTAGGGGTTGGCTGTCTTTTTATAAGCCTGCCTTATTTTAAATCTTAATTTAAAAGGCAACAACATCTTAGCAGAGACTGTATTTTGAGATACTTTTTAAAAGAAGCCTTTTCAATATGAAGTTCCCAAAATTGACTTAAAAAATATATCAGTTCTTTGTTCAGACTGTCAGCTCATTGAATGCACTAAGAAAACTTTAAATTGTCAATACATAATAAGGTTTCTTTTCATTTTTATTTTGAATCGCTTTTTAATAAAATGGATAGCCGATTTCAGCTAGGTTTTAATTAAGGCATTTTATTGGTTGAGCTAGGGTAAATCATAGCAAATGAAGGGCTTTTGCTCGTCAAAGACACTAATCACGAAATGAGCTTTAGAAAAAGTTCAAACCTACATGTAATAATAGTTCATATGACTTTCTTAATCCGAGGAAAAGCAAATTAAACACAGGAGCTGTAAAGTAACTGGCCGAATAATCAAGTTCCATTTGCTTTTAACCCAGAGTGAGCTAGATTGAGAGTAATGAAAAGCCTCCCTTATGTAATTTAGTTCCTTATGGCTTTGATTTTTCCCAAATTGCAGCTTTACTGAAGAGCAGGCATCTGTAAATGTCATGCTTAATCATGGTTGTTTTTGGAAATAAAATCTGTAATTTCAGAATGAATTTTGGGGAATCTCTGGGGCTTCACAAACTGCTCCTAAATAAGACACATTTAATTCTATGATGAAACCAGGAGACTTGATTTGTAGAAGCATCTAGTCTGCCTGGGCTTTATTTTTGGATTATCTTAAAGAGATCCAGATTTTCACGAGAAATCATTGAAGCCGCTTGAAATAAAAACACTCTCATAGATGTTGCTTGTGTGTGTTTTCTTTTCTTTAAAAGTTATTTTTTGAGTTTTAGTTTGATAATAAGCTGATGTCATTTAGACCTACAGGCAGTGTATCTGGATGGATGTGGAGGACCAGAACTGTCTGCTCTGAGGGTCAGAAGGGAAGATAGGACCCTTATCTCACCTTCGTCTCCTCCTCCTGGGGAGGGTGGGTCATTGAGTGCTGTACTAGAGGGGATCATTGTGCTTCCTCTGAGTTCTCCTCTAGGCTTTGTGCCTTCCACTTGCCCCCAGCCCTATGCCTTCAGAGTAATCTTCATTTCCTTATTTCCCAAATGAGTATGTGCTCTGGGCCAGACATTGTCACAGGGGTTGGGGATACAAATAGGTTAACCCTGCATGCAGCTATTACAGAGAAAAAGGTCAGGACAAGAGTAAATACAAAGTAAATTAATAAACCACACATTTTCAGCCTGGGATGAGGACTGGACAGAAAGTAGCTGGATTGGAGGGGGATGGGATTGACTTCTAATGGGTTTTCAGGTGGAATTTCTCTCAGGACATGATGTGCATCCAAGGCCGGAAAGATGGGAGGGAGCCATTCAAGTAAAGACCTGGGGAAGAAAATTATAGGTGAAAGGAGAAGTTTGGTGTGGCTTAGGAACTCAGAGAAATTTATCTGGAGGAAGGCGAGTGAGGGGTGGGGTAATGCAAGGTTCAAGAGGGTTAAGTATCATCAGTGCCTTAGAAGGCTTAGCAAGGACTTTGGAGCTTATTCTAAATTTAGTGAGAAGCCATGTCTAGTCTCTCATAAAGCACTTTAGTGGTACTTTTTTTCATTTCCTTTCAACAAACAACTACTGAGCATTTACCCTGTATTACATAGAATTCTTCCCTCATGCGGTTTACCCTCCAGGTGGGAGATGGACAGCAGTCTAATAGCACATAAATTCAAGTTTATCCGGAATAAAACCCAAGAAAACCCATCTCACAGTAAACAAATATGACAGCACCTCAGACTCGGGTGTAGCACAGCTGACTACACGTCTTTGCTCAGCTTCCGTGTTCCTTTCTTAGAGGGAACCTCATTAGGATGCGACCACCTTATGACTGTTGGGGACCCTCAGTTCAGTCCATTGGATACTGTGTACCTTTCACTGTTTAGTTTTTGCATTCTGTGACTGCAGACAGAAACTGAAAAGGATTATTTTTTTTGACCGACTTCATATGAACATGACCCCACATTTTATAGGATTGAGTGTTGAACCTCATTTATTACATAATGATGCAGACTTGACCACTGAAAGGATAGACATGTTGACCAGGAAGCCATGATCTTGTTGGGGAGCTCAGGGCACAACTCCTTAAATGAGGTGACACCTGAACTGAGACCGGAAGGGAGGGTCAGCATTAGGTAGGCCCAGACAGGAGGGAAGAGTGTTCCAGGCATGGGGATCGGTATGTGGGGAGCCCTGTGTCAAGAGGGACTGAAATAGGGCAGCTGGGACTTGGAGGGAAGGTGGGAAGGCTGGACTAGAGCCAGTTTTATAGAGCTGCTATAGACGGATGCAGTAGAAAGTCACCCCAGGGACATGTGACTGTTTTGTGCAGGCTTTCACATGTTCTGAAGAAAAGAGGCATTAAAGTAATAGAATTGTCAACCTTGCCTGGGTTTCTTTTTGTTTCTTAATATGAGGAGAGACTTTTGGAGCAAGGAAGAGCCACAGAGAGTGTAATTTAGCTGCCTGTTTAATGGGCAAGAAAACTTTTTCACTAGAGTTGAAATGATACCTAACGTCACACTCAGTTAACCCAGTGTTTTCCCAGTTCTCCAAACATACACTGGAGACAATTTAAAGCACGTTTATATTTTAGAAAGTTTCTTTTCTTTTTCATCATTTTCCGTTTCATTGTTTCTGTCACGGCAGATTCCCTCCGTTACTTCTATTCTGAGTCTGAGGTTGGGGAGTTACATGGAAAATAGTGCTCTTGTCTGAGGAGGGCTTTACAGTAAAGAGAAAATGATCACTTCATCCACATGAAATCAGCAACTATTAAAATCCTGTTTCTGTCAGGTTTTGGTGAGGAGTGGCGAAATAGGAACACTTACACGCTACCGTTTGCAGCGTAAGCTATTATACCCCTTTCGAAAGCGATTTGACTCCAGAGGATACAGCTGAAGACTCCCGGGCTCTGAGTCCAAGAAGGTCCATTCTTGAGTAACAACCCTAGAGCTGCTTTTGCGATTGTGTGCAAGAGACGTGTTTAAGCCACTCATGGCGGTGCTGTTTGTCATGATGGAAACTGACAAACGGCTTCTGTGTCCCACCATCAGGGGAGTGGATGCAGGCGCAGTGGTACATGAAAACACCGGAAGGAACTAGAGCTTCCTGTGGCAAAGTGGGTAAACCTTACAAATACTATGTTGATTGAGCCACAAAAAGCAAGTTTCAGGGCATGGAAAAGCATACCTTTTATGTAGCATGTAAAATTGTTTTGTAAATAAGACCATGTTATTGTTTTGGGATAATTGCATTACTGATAAATGTGAAAAGAGGTGCATGGGTTTGGTATATGTCACATTTAGTCACTCTCAGGGAAAAGTATGGGTATGGCTTTTATAATATGTATAATATTTTTTTATTTTTCTTAAGTTGGGAGGTAGGTACAAATATATTCTTATTTGGGTGTGCATGTGTATGTACACATGTATGCAGGTTTACATACATAAAATAAAAAGTAGATAAAATCATTGTCACAATCTATATACAGTATTTTTCTAAACTTTTCAAAAGTAATAGAACAATCCTGCCTGGGCCGCTCAGGCTGCTATAACAAAAATACCATAGACCAGGTGATTTACACAACAGACACTTACTTCTCACAGTTCTGGAGGCTGTAAGTCTTAGATCAAGTGGTTGGTGGACTTGGGGTCTGGTGAGAGCCCACGTACAGATTCATAGACAGTAGTCCTCTCACCCTCCTGACCTGATCACCACCTAAAGGCCCCGTCTCAATATTGTCACAATTAGGAGTTCGGATTTCAACATACACATTTTGGGGGCACGCAAATATCTGGGAACGTTGATGCAGGTTTCAGCTGGGAGGCATCCACCCTGACCTTTACGCCTTTAGCTTAAGAGCTGTAGCTCCGCTGTGCTGCACAGTTCTAGGGGGCACTAGTACATCAAGGTTGCCAGGAGTCAGAGGATTTTTTCTGTATAAGGCCAAGTGGATTCGTTTTCTGGAATCACTAATAAATTATCACAAAGCTGGTGGCTTTAAAAAACAAAACCATATTCTCTCATAGGTCTTGGGGCCAGAAGTCCAAAATCAAGGTATGGACCGGGTAATGCTCCCTCCAGAGGTTCTGGGGGAGGATGTTTCATTGTCTCTTCCAGCTCCTGATGCCTGCCATCATTCTTTGGCATCCCTTGGTTTGTGGTGGCATGATTCCAGTCTCTGCCTCTGTCTCCATACCACCTTCTCCTCCTCTGTAGGTGTGTAACCGTCCTCTGCCTCCCTCACACATGAGGACACTCAGGATATCCTCTATGCTCCACTCAGAAAAGCCAGGACAATGTCCTCATTTTAAGATTCTTAATGACATATGCAAAGACTTTTTTTTTCCCAATAAGGTCATATTCACAAGTCAGGACATGGCTCTGTCTCTGGGAGTCATTAGCAGACTGCTACAGTCAGAGAGCAGATATTTTAGGATTTGTGGCCTAGATGGCATCTGTCACAACTACTCAACGCTGCTATTGTAGCCTGAAAGCTGTGATTTTTTAAAAAAACGAATGAGCTGGCTATGTTGCAATAAAACTTTATTTACAAAAGAGGTGAGGGATTGCAGTTGACTGTGTGTGGTACTGAAGTTTGTAAGCCTAGTGATCTCTGCAAATGAGTACCGTATATGGTGGGTGCGTGGGATCCTACCTACTGGGATAGGATTGATGGTTCATTATCAAACCTATTCTCTAACGCCAATGGGAGGGGACTGATGAAACCACGTACACACATAAATATGTCATAATACATTTCTAGTTTTCTGGGAAGGTCTTTCAAGAATCTACCAACACCATCCCAAATGTTGAAATCATTGCTTTGGGGCAGTTGCACCTTTGAAGCACATATGGAAGACGTGCAAGATTGTGGTGATACAATAAATTTGGCAGAAGACTTTTTGAAAGAGCCTAAAGGAAACTGCAATCAGGTATAAGCCTTCATCTGACACACATGGAGCCAGAGACTGATATCATCTCAACGCAGAGTTGAGAGTTATCCCTGTTTCTGGGCTCCTGCTTCCTGGGTAGCATGTCAGGGCACCAACCGGGGGAGACAGGATGACCCCCTAGAGAGAGTTCAGGCAAAGTGGGATGCCAGCATTGTTCTAAATGCAAGGTCCCAGTGAATATTGGCATGAAAGGAATCCTGTCGAATCCTTTCATTTCTGGCAGCTTTGGGGCCACTGTGGAAACATGTAGCTTCAGTTTCTTCATTGTGACCAATGCTTATGCATAATATTGGAGACGTAAACTAGTGATCAGAAATGCAGTCCTAAATAGCATTTCTAGGTAAAAATTAATAGCTAACATTTACTGAGCATAACTGTGCCCCACATACCGTGTTAAATAACTTGCAAGTTACTTACTTGTGCATACTTTAGTGGTTTTCAGTGGGAGGGACGGTGCATATTTATTCCCCAAAGGACATTTGGCAATATCTGGAGACATTTTGTGGTTGCTCTAGTTTGGGGGTTGGGGGGCTGCGGGGCTACTCATGGCATCTGCTGGGTAGAGGACAATCATGGTACTAAAACACCTAGAACACACAGGACAGCCCCCTACAACAAACCCTGATCTGAACCAAATGTGTATCGTGCTAAAACTGAGCATCTTTACTGTCACCCAGTGAAATACACCCAGTGTCCCTGTATAATTGATGAGGACACAGGCTTAAAAAGTTTATGTTACCTGTTCAAGAAAATTCAGTCTGATTACTATTTTGACTCGTTTTTATAGTGCATTGCTTGTCTAGGTCTGGATATTTGTGTCCCCCGCAAAATTCACATGTTGAAATCCTAATCCCCAACATGATGGTGCTAGAAGGAAGGGCCTTTGGGAAGTGATCAGCTCATGAGAAGGGAGCCTCATGAACGGGATGAGTGCTCCCTCCCACCACAAGAGGACACAGTGAAAAGGCTCTTTCTAGGAACCAGGAAGAGGGCCATCACCTGATCATACTGACGCCCTGGTCTTGGACTTTCAGCCTTCAGAAGTGTGAATATCTGTTTATAAGCCACCCTGTCTGTGGTATTTTATTATAGCCTCCTGAACAGACCAAGACATTGCTCAACCTAAAAGATATTTGCTGAGACATAGGTTCAGTGAGCCAGTTTTTGAAAATGTATGCCAACTGACTTCTAAGGAAAGCAAAATAAATGTTAATGGAGCATCTAATTTATGTTAAGCATGATACTGGATCCTGCTATATACATCGTGAGTGGTTCCTTTGCAGCATCACTGTGTCCATTTTCCAGAATAGAAAGCCGAGGTCCAGAGACGGTTTACTTATTCAAGTGCATTGTTGTAAGTGGAGCAAGAATTTGAATCTAGATATGTCTGATTTTAGAACCTAGTCGCTTGTTTGGCACAAATCTGTTCTCTTATTGAGAGCTGAGGCTAGAGAGGGAATTGAGTAATTTTTTATTCCTCTTCATTCTTAGCGCGGAGTCCTTATGACAGGATTGTTTTAAGCAGTATACAAGATGTCTGAAATTGTGGACCGTTCTTGGACTTCTCTGTTTCCAGCCCCACACGTTGTAATTCCTTAAGGTACAAGATAGCAATGACAGCAAAGCAAGGTTTGGAGAAAACTCATTCTCTGTTTTAAGCGAGTGACTTTAAGCAAGTCACATTTATTTGAACAAACTGCAGAATGTATTTTGAAGATAGGGGACAATAAAATTGTTTAATTGTTAAAATGAAATAAAATGTCTTTGTTTGAAATATATTGTGAAAGAATGAGACTTCTGAAATTTATGATAATGAGTAAAACTATTGGGGCATAGGCATTAGGGTGATATGGAATTCATATTACTTGAAAGGGAAGCGTTTACATAACTTCCTAATGGGTCTGCCATTTATGATTCAATAGTTCTTCTCCCATTTAAAAAATAAATTGCATATTTCATTATGGCCTATTATCTTTCTCTCTGTTGATTCGGTAACATTTCTGTAATTTACTCTATATTAAAAAAAGAATAATAAACGAGTTTAATAATGTCCTCAAGCCTCTTAGCACTTATTGTTTTCCCTTTTCATGGCACTATTTTTAAAAAGTATCTGCATTCTTCCTAAACTTATTCTAAATACCCATTTCTGTTTGAGCTTTGAAAGACCAATTAATATTGAAGTGGCAACATTCAGTCCTTTCTGTACTAATCTTATTGATAATACAATTCATGTAGCAATGAAAGCATTTTTTTTGCATGTGATTAGTAATATTATATTACTTTTTGCTTGAGATGGTCTTGAATCTCAGTTGTTTATTATTTTACTTCCAGACCCAGTATATCTAAAGGTGATGGGTGTGTTCCTTCTATGACCTGGATTCCCTATATCAAAACAATCCTCTTTTGAGAAGTAGATGACTTTGGAAGGAGTAAAGAAATGACAGTCTTTCTGTCCACAGTTCTATCAGGTTTAAACGTACTGTGCGTGTTACAGACATAATCATAGATTAGAGATGGTATGTTTAATTTACTTCTTTCCGCCCTGAAGGGTGTTAGCACCAATTGTTAGCACCAGTAGCTATGTGATAAAGTAGACCCTGAAAGAAAAATTGTCATTCTGGTTTACATGGTAACCATGTGCCGCCATTTTGCTTAGCCATTAGACATGATGGGTAGGAGTCCAGTTGGTACTTCTCCCCCCAATTCCTGGTACTTGGGACATACTAAGGATGCACTGCAGCAGTGATGTTATGGTTTCCATGTGAAATAACCTCTTTTTATCCTTCCCATGCAAGAGAACATCTAGTGGCTTCCCATATGTGTCTGAATTCACAGTTATCTTACTTCTATTAAGTCTCTTCCAATCTAACCTTCCTCAAATCCTTCTAAGCTTCAACTGTATTATTCTGTGTCCTGGTTTCCAGATAGCTCTCCATTTGATAACTTTTTTCCTGCCCACCTTTCCAACTTCATCTTACACTATTCTCCTATTTGTCCACTTCATTACAGCCAACTGGTCTCACAGGGCTTCACTTGCTACCGGTCTTTCTTATTGGCCTCTTACTTGCCATTTCCTTAGTCTGAAGTCTCTTCCTTTCATTCTGTCTCGCTCTGTATCTTCTGGGATTCAGTTTGAATGCCACCTTTCTAGAGAGGCTTTCTGTGTATACACAGGGGTACCTTATCCTTCTCTCAGACCACCCTGCTCTTTTATATTACAACATATTTGAAAATATGTCATTTTTACTTTGTTTCCTTGTTTTATTGGACTTTATTAAGCTATAAGGGCCATGAGGGGAAAACTTTGTCTACTTAACTCAATTCTATATAGCCAAAATTATTCTGTGTTCATAACTAAGTACACTGAAAAGCATTTGTAAAACAAGTAAATGGCTGATGGATGGTGTCCTCTGTATGATGGGAGGAAATTCCCTGTATTCCTGAAGGCCCAGCCCCAGATCTTAAATGATACCACCTGAGCTGTTATAATTTCTTCTAGTTCCTTCCTTCTTTGGTTAAAATTTTCAGAGAGTCCTCATCCTACTCCTTTTTTAAAAAAATGTTTGTTTATTTTGAGAGAGAGCGTGTGTGCACATGTGCACAGGAGAGACAGAGAGAGGGAGGGAAAGGGAGAGAAATAATCCCTAGCAGACTCTGCACTGTCAGTGCAGAGCCCAACATGGGACTCGATCTCACAAATCCTTGAGATCATGACCGGAGCTGAAATCAAGAGTAAGACCCTTGACCGACTGAGCCACCCAGGTGCCCCCTCATCCCACTCCTTCATGTAGGCTCTGGTGAAAGCACATACTTTTCAAGCATTTCAAGAGCTTAAAGTGGTATATCTGGTGACTTATCAATGACCCAATACAAATTGAAATGTCACCCAGAATCCTGTTATAATTGTGGTTCTATTGAATTTGTAAATTAGCTATGGTTAGTTGTATCTAAGGCATTCCATGAGACTTTTTTGATGTGTGTCCTTAGGTAGATCACTGGGCTCTAGGAAGGGAATAGGAAGAGGGCTTGTTTTGGACATAGAAACTTCCAGGATTTGTCAACCCATATTCTTTAATTTGTGTTTTTCATGTGTTCTCTCTCTCTTTTTTTTTTAACGTTTATTTATTTTTGAGACACAGAGAGACAGAGCATGAACGGGGGAGGGTCAGAGAGAGAGGGAGACACAGCATCCGAAACAGGCTCCAGGCTCTGAGCTGTCAGCACAGAGCCCAACGCAGGGCTCGAACTCATGGACCATGAGATCATGACCTGAGCTGAAGTCGGATGCTTAACCGACTGAGCCACCCAGGCACCCCCATGTGTTCTCTCTTTGAGCCTTCAAATGGCTCCCTTTAGGAAAACAATTTTGTTGAGGGAATATTGGATCAAGTTTGCAAGATTAAAGCATGAGTATCACTAGATTTCATTTTACCAATTGCAACTTCTAGTAATAAACACATTTATCATCATTTTGATAATAAAGGCAATTTGTTTCATTTTCCAAATTTGAGCACTGTTAAGTATGTAGAAGAGAATGAAAAATCACCCATCACATCAGCCCCCATATTACCTCTGAGAGCATGAACTTTATCTTGCTCAGCATTCTCTCTCTGGCACTTAGTGTGATGTGGGCACGTGACAAGTACACAATAAATGTTGAATAAAGAACCTGTACATTGCCCATGTCAACAATTTGATATATACTTCTTTATGTATGTGAATGTAGATAATTAAGACCGGTGGACTGCCTAAGGTGTAGGCAGCAGGAGGTGGTGCATTGTCTGTAGAGAGTTCAGTGATAATAATAATACCAAGAAAAATGGGTCTGCATTTTGTTATCACCATGCTTGGGCAATTCTAAACAGTGGCAGTGATAAAATAGTCCCCTTGTAGCCAGACTCACTTCCACAGCCTCACCTGATACCCTAAAGGGAAAGAGCACACGGTATGTTAAACTTCATCTCAAGAGTTTTTCTTCTTTTCTTCTTTTTCTTTCTTTTTCTTTTTTTTTTCTTTTTCTTTTCTTTCTTTTTATTAGAGAGAGAGAGAGCGTGTGAGCAGGGGAGGGGGCCAGAAGGAGAGAGAGAGAATCTTAAGCAGGCTCCATGCTCAGTGGGGAGTCCGATATGGGGCTTGATCCCACAACCCTGGGATCATGACCTGCACCAAAATCAAGAGTCAGATGCTCAACCACCTGAGCCACCCAGGTGTCCCATGGTCCCAAGGATTTTAAGTAATACTTTGTCGAAAGCAGTTTTCTGCTAAATACTTTTACATCTTTTGGTGAAAGCATTTGGTAAACTATTTCAATAACCTTGAAAGTATTCCTGATCTTTCAATCTCTCTTTTGGGATTCTACCTGAAAGGTAGCATGAAATGCAGATGAAAATTTATGGGAAATGATGTTCATCCCAGCATTATTTACAGCAAAAGTGTAGACATAACTTAAATGTTGAACGCTGGAGAAATAAGCTACTTAATCATGGTGGTGGTGTGGACTTAGTCATCCTCATAAGGTAGACTCTTATGCAGACGTTAAAATGACATTTATGCAGCCTTTTAAAGTGATGTATGGAAAACTCAGTATTTTTTTTTTTAGGTGGATCTAAGCATGAAGCATCTACTAACTGATCAGAAGTATGTGCAGTGGGAAACACCCTAAAACAGAAACTTGGCAGAAAAAAAATGTATATTTTCACTGAGAAGAGTAATAGTGGAATACTAGGAAGGTGCAGATTTTTGCTAGCGTATCAGTTTTTTCAGCATTTCTAGGAACTAAACACAGCATCAGAAATAAAAACTTAACATGCGATTATTACAAGGATAGTACATAGAAGGTATAGGTATGGAGAAGTTTTAATAATGACTTTTAAATAATGCAGTTAACGAGTGAAATGTGCAAAATTCCAGTTCTCAGTCTCTTGATGGCGGTCGTGATCCTGCTCAAAAAAACTGTCAGTTTCAGTGCGAGGCATCAAATCTGCTCTAACTTTGCGGATCGGTACCGCTTTCTCCCTTACCAGGCATGAACACCTTGACCTCGGCTAATGTGAAGGCGAAGGTGATGGTTACTCATTCAGGAAATGAATCAGGCAACCAAGCAGCTCAACCACTTGGAGGAGGTTTATATCAGCCTTATTAAGACACTGTGGTTACCTGTTAACACTAGTGCTTTTCTTTTTTTTCTTTTGAGATGCCTCAACTTTTTCCAATTATTTTTCATTCCAATGTATTTCCATGACCCATCAGCAAATTTCCTTAGTGTGAATTTTTTGAACCAGAGTTTCAGAAATGATAAGAATTACTGATACTTTTTCACATTTGAAATATCGGCTTCATTTCTCCCCCCATCACTTAACAAAGCTGTTGCTATTAGGGGTGCCTGGGTGACTCAGTCAGTTCAGCATCCGACTTCTGCTCAGGTCATGATCTCACGGTTCATGAGTTTGAGCCTAGTGTCAGGCTCTGTGCTGACAGCTTGGACCCTGGAGCCTGCTTTGGATTCTGTCTGCCTCTCTCTCTGCCCCTCCCCATCATACTTTGTTTCTCAAAAATAAACAAACATTTTAAAAAATTAATAAAAAAAAGCTGTTGCTATTAGAAAAACAACTGAAGAATTCATGATTAAATATTGATTTAATACCTGTGTTGTGGTTTATGGGGCAAAATAATGATGAAATATATGTTCCTGGCCTCAAAAGAATTCTAAGTGTTTTAGCCAGATTACTGAAAGTCTACATTCTAAGAAGTTTTCAACAATTTCTTTCTTGTGCTTTTTTTTTTTTTTTTTGGTTTATAATTTTCTTGCCCTCCAAACTCTAAAAGACAGAAAATGTGTCTTTTCACTTTCCTATTTCACACTGCCGCGTGTTGCCTAGGACTTATTTATAAATGAGTTAACACTGAATTATGACTAGGATAAAGTTTTAAGAACTTCTTTGTGTTATATAAATCTTTTACTCTTTGAGGATTTTTACAGCAGGGAAAAAAAAAAACTTTGACACTCGGGCTAGAAGAAAGTGAAGTTGAAGATCTCATGGCCAATTAAGTTAGAATGTAAATTAGAACTTTGCTTCTAAAGGTAGGCTATCCTTTTGCTGTCTTATCAAAATTCCCAAAATACTAGAATATTGGCCAAAGGGAAAAATAATCTTCTTATTCCTCAAATCCCTATTTCTGTAGCTAATGCCTTTATTGTCATTTTGAGGATTGTAAATATACTTTTAAGAAACGAAATGTGGCTGAAAGGCATATTGTTCCATTATTTTAAAAGTAAAGCATATATTGAAAAAATCTTTTGCCTAGAGTTTCACATGAACTATCACACAAGATAGGCTGGAGAGTTAAATATAAGAGAGAAAGAGGCACAATCCAATCTGTATACTGTAGCCAGGGTATAAATAAATATTGGCATGTCATTCCCAAGATTAAAAACTTTCAGTGACTCTCCATGATTTTATGAATCAAGCCCCAAATAGTTAACATGATCATGAGGCCCTGTATTACACATCCCCAACTGGCCTCACTCACATTAACCTCTGCCACTCTCCTCTCCTCTCTCTATGAGTTCCAGCCAACCAGATCTTCTTTTATATCCTAGAATGGGCCATGTTACCTCTTACCCAAGTTCACTGCAAACACAAGTTCTTCTCCTGGAGCCTCCCACCCCTTCCCTGGCCACCACCTGTGTGTGTGCCTATACTTGTTCTTGTCTGGTTCCCTAGAACCAGATCCCCTGAGATATGAACTTACAACACCTCACACTGTTTCTTCAAGTATGTATCACAATTGTGAGTAAATCATTTTGTTACTAGAATTAAATGCCTTTCCTCTCCCTGAGAATGTAAAGTCTAGAATAGTCATTATGTCTGTCTGGATCGTATTTTAATCTTCAGTTTTAAATGCCAGCAAATAGTAAATCCTCATATATAGAATGGAGGAAATTGTAGACTCTGGTGTATGGGAAAGTCGTAAGGAGCATGTGAGACAGCTGCTGAAAGGGCTTAGTGTAGATTATGGCAAACAGACTTTTTTTTAAGTTTATTTATTTTGAGAGAGAGAGAGAGAGAGGGAGAGAGAGTGAGCATGAGTGGGGGAGGGGCAGAGAGAGAAGGAGAGAGGGAATCCCAAGTAGCCTCTGTGGCTGTCAGCATAGAGCCCGATGTGGGGCTTGAACTCACAAACTGTGAAGTCATGACCTGAAACCAAAACCAAGAGTCAGACGCTTAACCAATTGAGCCACCCAGGCAGCCTGCAAATGGACTTGTTTTAAGACACCCGGAGCCCTGGATTATTGGTGGAGTTGGCAAAGCTTCACCAGTACATGCTGGACAGTCTTCCTGTCTACCTGTTCACTGTTTCTCTAGGGATGCCTGGGTGATTCAGAGAGGACACCATAGAATGTATTAGTAAGCACAGTTAAGGCACTTGGATACCAAGATGGGAGATATGGATCAATCCATCTGAGCTTTATTGAATGTTGTTAGATGGCCACCATGTGGAGGAGTACAGGGAGAGGTCTGTTCCCATTCTGATCTGAAGGCAGATGTTATAGGCCACTTCCGGAGACCTTTTTGCTTCTGAAAAGCCTAGTTAGTTTGCTCATATTCCTGCTATTGTGATTCTCACTCTCTGACTCTTGCCTAATGAAATCCAAAAGGTATTAATAACAACATTTGAGCACCTTTGTTATGCTGGGCCCTAATCTAGGTATCTTAAATGTATGGACTTATTTAATTCTCAGAGTGATCCTATGAAACAGGATTATTACCGTTCCTAATCCCATGACATTAGAGTGGTTGCCCTGGTTACACAGCTAATAAATTGGGGGAGCTGAGGTTTGAATTTAGAAAGTGTAACTCTTAGCGGCTCATGCTTTCACCACTGTGCTGGGCTGAAGAAATGGTTCTAAAAGCAGCCTGTTGTTCATAACACTGTGAAATCTGGATTCCAACAGCCATTTGAGAGTTTTATCCTCTCTTCTTATCACATATCAAGAGAAAAAGAAATGGTGAATCAGTTGTCCCTATTTGACCAAAAGTGCCCTCATCTTCCTGGATCTTTGCTCAATCAAGATTAATTGTTCACTAAAACAAAGGGGAAAAAAATGGGGGTGTGGAGGAGGACTATTCAGGTTAGCAGGGTATCTATACCAAAGACCTTCCACTAAATTCTTCAACCCACTCATTTTCTAGATTAGAACTGGGGAAAAAAGGTAGTGGTTTACAGTAGAAAACAACAGGAGAATGTCAGAGACAGAAGACCTAAGAAAACATGGCTTTGAGGGACAGGGCACAGTGAGAGACAGCTGCAGAAATAAATCATGGAGGAGAGCAGGGTAGGGGACCTTTGGCGGCTTTAAGGAGCAACAGGGAAGAGGTTGAATCCTAAAGGATCAAGACGTTTAACTCAGCAAGTTCTCTGTAGTAAACTGTCAAAGGATTTCAGCCGTACAGTGTGAGAGGAAAAAGTTAAAGTTTTCCTTGAAAATTAAAAACAAACAAACAAAAAACTACCACCTTGGTTGGCAGAGCTCACGCCTTCACAATGTCAAATAACAGGGCAGTACCAAACTTTTATTTAAATTATTTATAAGTGATAAAGTAACACTAATCAGAGTATGAATTTTTAATGTTTGCTGTTGAATATTCTATAATTCTCTGCATTATGTCTTTGATGACATGGTCTGCTGAAAATGGAAAATTCCATATTTCCTGATATTTTTATTCAGTTACTTCCTTGTAATTTGTTGGTTTTTTTTAGATAGTCTTAGCCACAAATGATGTACCTGTTATTTTTTTTTTTCAACGTTTTTTTTTTTTTGTTTTTTTTTTTTTGTTTTTTTTTATTTATTTTTGGGACAGAGAGAGACAGAGCATGAACGGGGGAGGGGCAGAGAGAGAGGGAGACACAGAATCGGAAACAGGCTCCAGGCTCCGAGCCATCAGCCCAGAGCCTGACGCGGGGCTCGAACTCACAGACCGCGAGATCGTGACCTGGCTGAAGTCGGACGCTTAACCGACTGCGCCACCCAGGCGCCCCTGTACCTGTTATTTTTGTGGTGCTTCATTTGAGATAGTTGGGAATTGATGAGCTATAACTAATTAAATGTAAGGAAGTTTCTAAGAAAATTTGAGCAGATTTCTAAGACATTGCATTAATAAGTGGCTTTTCATTGTTTTTATTTTTTTATTCAAATTGTCGTCTAGTTGACGACTCTTCCAGACATATATACGATAGAAGTGTAGGATGCTACTAGAATAGATTCTTTTAGGCTATGAATAATGCTAACCAGAATCCTAAAACAGGAAATAAAGGCAACCCTTAACAGGCACACAGCAGCATGAAAAATTCAATTCAAATGTAACCCGCTACAGCACTATATGTTGGCCAATAAAAGTCTCACGCAAATATAGCTTTATGGATTCAAGGAAGAGTTGTTAGTTTTAACTGCATTTTAACAACCAGACCACATAAAGTCTATGGTCTTATCTTTGGCTATAGAATATGATCTGTTCTCCAAATGACTAATCTGTTAAATTCAGCAATTATTTATTCAATACCTACTGTTGGAACGTCTAACTCGCAACATGCAAATGTTGGATTGCCTTGCTATGAGCGCTTTCTTGTGTGTAATGAATTTATCTAAGGAGAAAATTAGAAATGAGGGGATGAGAAAAGAAGTAATTTGAATGTCATAAGAATTCAAAGAAAAACTTCAGACCATTCTGATTTTATGCGTTTTACTTATTGGTGGCAATTGATGTACTTCTTGAAGTCTAGCGATTTTATAAGTCTAAAGAGCCTCGATGTTGAAACAACATACTATTAAAAACAAAAAAAGCATGTCAAAAGAAATGTTATCGAAAACTGTTCCGACATCTGGTGTTCGTTTCATAAGTGGAGGAAAAACAAACCGAAGCATAAATTGGATTGTGATTCCTGGCATGGATATGCAGTGGCATATATTTAGACTTTGGATATTACTATGAAGATGTTCTGCTCTTGTAATTCATTTGTGAGTTTTGCACAAATAAAAAAATATTTGCCTCCAGGTGCCTGGTTTAATATGAGATCCCTTTTTGCTCATAAGTGCCCTTGCTCACTCTCCAGGTGTTTGTTACTTCAACTGCATGAGGCTTTCTGAACATCCTTTGTGTCTGGGTAACTTGTGATTGGTAAAATGTAGGTGCATGGCACGGATCCCAGAAATGAGCCTGAAACGGCATATTGACTTTTGAAATAAGCAGGTATTTTCTAAGTCAGTGGTCCAAGACTGTGACAGGATCACCTGTGGAGCTCCTGAAACTAGAGACGGGCTGGCCCCTCCCCAGACCTGGGGAATCAAAAGGTCTAGGATGGTAGGACTAGGCCATCTATTTAGTTGTCATCGTTAACCTTCTCAGGTGAATCTCACTCACAGCTAGGTTTGCAAACCCCTAGTCTAAATAATTAACAGTTGTGCACAACTTTATAATTTATAAAGTAGGTCACAATTTTTAATCTGTTTTATAGACTGAGAACTCAAAATTTAAGAGAAGTGAAGTGATTACCTAGGATTATTATTTTTCTTTTCACTGTTAGGGACCTGACTTTTTAAAATTTTTTTTAATTTAATTTTTGTTTGTTTATTTTGAGAGAGACAGTGCAAGTGGAAGAAGGGACAGAGAGAGAGAGAATCCCAAGCAGGCTCTGCACTAATAGTTAGTGCAGAGCCTGACGTGGGGCTCAAACTCACCAACCTTGAAATCAATACCTAAGCTCTAATCAAAAGTCAGACACTTAACCAACTGAACCACCAAGGAGCCCCAGGGACCTGACTTTAAATCTAGACTTCTGATGCAGAGATGCTGGCTTTTCCCCCACTTTTGACCAGTTTTTTTTTTTTTTTGGCCATAATATACATACAGAAAAAAAATGGCTCTGTCATTTTGTATAGCCCAGTGAATTCTTATGAACTGAATACATCCATGTAACCAGTCCCACAAATGCCCTCCTGTGGTTCCCATCCAGTCAGTGACTGCCCTGCCCTCATGAGAGTAATCACTATACTGCTTGTACCTGCATTGCATAGATTCACCTGTTTGTTTTGTATTTAGATAAATAGAATTACCTAATATGAACTCTTTTGTCTATGGCTTCTTCCAATGATCATTACATCTGTGAAATTCATCCAAGTTGTTTTGTGCAGCAATAACTGATTTGCCCTTATTATTTATTATATTTCCTTGTGTGAATATATGACAATCGTTATCCAGTCTACTACTGATGAAAATTTCCATAGTTCCAGGTTTTATCCATTGCCAACAGCACTCTCTCAACATTGTAGTGCGTGTCTTTGGTGAACATGCACTTACTTCTATTGGGTATATTTCTTGAAAAATCCTGAGCCTGTGAAATTATAATTTTGAAGGTGTAAATTGCCAGACATCACTTCTAGATTTTCCCTTCCAAACCTTCCTCTTCTTTATTATAATTCTCACCAGAACTCCCAACTTTATTAATGAAAACCTCCTTGAAAAAAGGAAAAGGCAAATCAACTTACTCCAAGATATAGCATGTCTAGTAATGCCTAATCTATTCCAAGGGTCACTGGCTTGATTTAAAAGGACAACTTTCTGATTGTGGAATTTTAGGGCATAGGAGAATTCTAGGCAGAACTAAGCAAATTGTTTTCTCTTATTTTGGCATAGAGTTTGGTTTTGAGCCCCTTGGGACATAATTTTATGAGGAAATACAGAGTAATTTATTGGCTACTGACTGAGTAATCATCGTTTGACCATATATACTTAGACAGAATCCCTCTAGGTCCAGGTCCATCCTGCCAAGTAACACTGATCAGAGTATGTCAGCCTGCTCGGACAGTATGTTTGTTTGGCTTCAGTTATATCAGCAGTATCCATCCTTCAGGTGTTTGATTGCCCCTGAGTCCTTACCAGTGGATCCGAGGGGTGCTATGGACCTTTCCTATGGATTCTCTTGCATGGACCTTAGATCCTTTAAGGTTCATTGATATCATAAGTCATATTGAATATTTCCTGGTGCCTCTAAGGAACCAGGGGGGAAAGTGTGATTGATTAATGGCAAGTGCATGGGTTTTCCAACAGGGAAAAAAAAAAAAAAAAAACTAGGCCTCAGTTTTCTGGAGTATAAAGTTGGAATAATAACATTTCCATGAGATTAAGTAATATAATAGATAATTATGAGTCTAAAACAAGTATGAGCCTAATACAAGTTTCCGGTACTGAATAAATGATATCATTATTCGCTGCTAGAGGCTGAGGACTATATCTTGTTTATTCTTATAATAGTATCTGGTAGGAGGGCACCAGTAAATTTGTTTTTTAATTTTTTTTTTAATGTTTATTCATCTTTGAGAGACAGAGAAAGAGAGACAGAGCATGAGCGAGGAAGGGGTAGAGAGAAGGAGACACAGAATCCAAAGTAGACTCCAGGCTCCGAGCTATCAGCACAGAACCCGACACGGGGCTTGAACTCATGAACTGTGAGATCATGACCTGAGCCAAAGTCAGGCGCTCAACCGACTGAGCCACCCAGGCGCCCCGGCACCAGTAAATTTTTAAAAAAGTTTTTATTTTAATTCTCGTGAGTTAACATACAGGGTTATATTAGTGGCACTGGTAAATTTCTTAGTGGTCTTGTGATACCTAAGTCCTGCTGGCTGGTGGGTAACATTCTCATGAAAAGAGGAAGCTGCTAGTTTTCCCTGTCGTCTTTGCCTTTCTGGATGAATACTGAATTACTAACAAAACTACAATATCTTTAAACTCTCCAAATCTATTCCCTATAAGAACATTCCCAAGTAACAACATCACAGCTAGGGGATTTGGGTTGAGTTAGGCTGTTATTTGCCTGAGAGTCAGAGGGTTATTTTAGAAGTATAGAAAAATGATGTTAAGGATGTCATCATTAGGAGCAGGTATTATTTAAATTCAGATTTGTCCAAATCCTCAGGTTTACCTCTGGTCAAGCATGTTAATAAAACCAGCAGAACTATTTTAATTGCTTTTTACCTCCATGTCTGGGCTTCAGTGTTAGGTATTAATTTTCTTCTGAGTGGTATGAATGGTCACATATGGAAAATGGATGTCGGCTTTCATTTAGGAAGTGACCATCAGTAGACTGTGCTTCTATTACTATGAATTTAAATACCACCAGCAATTCTGCCACCAAAGTACCAATAATTCTACCATGAATACCACCCCCAATTTCAGTATTACTGGCAACTCCATCACCAATGTCACCAGCCATTCCAAAATGAATATTCAAACTGACACCAGGCCTCAAAAAATACGCTAGGCTCTCAGAGTCCACACAAACCAAACACGGTTCATGAGTTTACTGACTACATAGTTTAGTGAAGGAAAATATATCATAAAGTTGGCATTATTCAATCCTACCTGGCCTACATGGCCCCGGGTGGCCTTCCTCTTGAGACACGTACTCTGCCCCTCACACGTTTTTTTAATTTTTATTTTATTTATTTATTTTCTTCAGCCACACTAGCTTGTTCCAAGTACCAGGGTTTACCAGGGTTTTTTGTACTTAAAGATGTTTGCATATTCTGACCCCTCTGCCTGGAGTAGTTTTGTCTCTGATCCTTAGGGGTTGAAACCCTTCTTACGTCTAAGCTCTTAGTTTAAATGTCCCTTCCCAAGAGGAATCTTGTCTAGCTTCTTCTCTACATTAGGATAGTAGGGATAACTGCCTCTTACTTTTCCTGCTTGATCAGTATTTGCGGAAATGAGTGTTGAGTGCCCAGCATGAAGGTTGCAGGCAGCCATTGTTACTATTTGTATAAGAATAAAACTGCACTGGTGATCCATTGGACTGAAAATGAAAAACCAAACTGGATAGACTAGAAGGACCCCACTGAAGAGAGAAGCTTCAGGTCAGAGATTAGGAAGAAAGCCTTGGAGCGTTTATATGAGCCACAGAGAGTGAAGCTTTAGACCCATTTGGAGGCTGGAACACAAGCCCTCTAGAAGGTGCTGGATAGGTATGATAGTATGGTTAGTGAGGTGGAACGGAGTGTACAAAATATGAAAATAGCAAAGGGAAAGGTATATAATTAACTACTTCTGGCATGACTATAACTGAGGGTAAAAACAGTCTTTATTGATGAGAGTGGCTCTTAATCACCATTACGTGTCCTGGCCCTTTCAGAGTCTCGTGTATCTTTCTGATTTCCCTTTATCTCCTGTTCCTCCTCGGTCTCACAGTCTTTGGATACAAAGTTATTATGGAAATATGGACTTGAAGTTTCACCCATCTTTACTGCAACTAATTCCTATGAGTCTAGGCAAGGGGAGTCAGGATTTAGTCAACAGTTCTATTTTTGTTGTTGTTTTGTTAAAAGATAAAAATTATCCAACACACTTTGCATAAAGTTCCACAGAGAATATTCCTAAGTAATTATTCTGGCCCAGTTTCTTCCCTCTTTTCTTTAACTTGTTCTGTGTGTGAGTCAGAGCACTAAACTCATCTTTAATTTAGCCTTATTCACAGTCAGTTTGGTGTAGTGACATTAGGAGCAAAGATCATGGAGCCAGATGATTAACTTTGAATCCCAGCTCCAGGTTATGCTATGGTTGAGAACTTGGGTAAGTCACTTAGCTTCTCTCTGCCTTATTTCAATTATCACCACTCTGCAAAGTGGTGATAATAATCATACTTAATAATACATAAGCCACAGAGTTGTTATGGCAATCAAATGAAATAAGGAACACAGACCAATTAGAGCAGTGCTTGGCACATATTAAGGACTGTTGAAATATGAGCTATCGTGATTGAACAACTAAAAACACTAGAGGGGGAATTTTAAGTTTTTGTACTTGTCCAAGGTTTAAATTGGAAAGTCCAAAAGTAATTGCAAAGACTGTTCTATAAGCTCAGCACATATTCCACCAAATCAACTGGTTTTGATCATCAGCTATGTTTTCTTTATGGATTAGAATATATCAAAGGTGGTTCCAGCCTCTTTTAAGCTTTTCTATTATATAACCTCATCTATAATAATAACCGTGTTGGTTAAGGAAATCATTATTCAAAGGACTGAATCATCTACATGCAAATGAATTTAGCATAATTTCCTTAAACATGGTAATCAGTAAAAAGAGAATATTCATTTTTTTCATAAGTCTGTGTCTGAAACAATTTAGCTACCTAAATGGGGGGAGGGGCCTATCCACCATTTAAAATCTCTCTGTGGCACCTTTATGAAGTGAAATTTTCTGTCCCCAGCAATTATCATCTACCCTTAACATAACATTTGATATGTATTTTATTTCTAGAGTCGGTATTTTTTACACAGGAAAGCCAGTTTTCTATTTTTTTTGCAAATGTTTTACTTTGGCTTTGTCCTGAGACTAACAATTATGTTAGTAGCTTGTTACCTGGGATGTGTTTGATTAAGATCAGGGCTTTCAGCATATTTTCCTTATTGTGTGACTTCAGTTTTTTGAATGTCTTCAACTGTTTGTTTGTTTGTATTTTGAGAGAGAGAGAGAGAGAGAGAGAGAGAACCGTGCACACAAGTAGGGGAAGAGCAGAAGGAGAGTGAGAGAGAAAATCTTAAGCAGGCTTTGCATTCAGCGTGCAACCCCTTGTGGGGCTTGATCCCATGACCCTGGGATCACGACCTAGCCAAAACCAAGAGTCCGACATTTAGCCAGCTGAGCCACATGGGCACCCCATCTTCAACTGTTCTGATTATGCATCTCCACACAATAATCATTTGAGCACTCATACTCTATAAAGCGAAAACACTTAGGGGCTCCTGGGTGGCTCAGTCACTTAAGTGCCTGACTTTGGCTCAGGCTCAGGCTCAGGCTCAGGTCATGACCTCGCAGTTCCTGAGTTCCAGCCCCCCATCGGGCTCTGTGCTGACAGCTCAGAGCCTGGAGCCTGCTTCGGATTCTGTGTCTCCCTCTCTCTCTCTGCCCCTCCCCTGCTTGCACTCTTGTCTCTCTCTCAAAAATAAATAAACATAAAAATTAAAGCAAAACCACTTATTATACATTTATCTTACTTTCCTAACATAATGAACATTATAAATATGAAAAAAAGAAAAATAAAAAGGATAACAGAAAATGGCTAAATGTAACACCCCTTTCTGTGTCCTAATTGACTGGCACAGGTGTGGAGTACGTTACTTCGCTTTGTGTATCACTGATAGTTCAGGAAGTCTTTAGAGGCGTTTGAAGTTCATAAGTATCACATGTCCTGATAAGACACAAAAACCATGATGAAATTTTTCCCTGCGGAAAATCTTTGGATTCACCGATTCAGCATTCATAGTTTTGATCTAAGCTTTAGTTAGACCCTGTCTCCCACACCCATGGGAGTTGGTTATGTGTCTCTGACTCTGGCAGCAAACCCATGGCTTACTTTCTTTGTAAGAATACATTAGGATTAAGTGTGGAAGAGGCACTTTAAGTAGATTTTAGTAACTGAGGAGTCTTCTCTGATGTTAGAGAAATTGAAGGATGTTTTGGAAGGCAGCCTTGTTGAGACAGTGGGATGGTCTGTGAAAAATTTTGTGTTGTGAACAAATAATTTCTGAAGATCTCCTTTTTGTTTTTCTGGCATCTTTAGAGCTTACCTTCAGCGAATTGGAAGATTTTACTCTGTTCACCAATATATATAACATAGCTTTTCGCAGACACGACTATCAATATCAAACCTAGACAATTATAATCAGTGTTAGTAGAATTTCCAAGCTGTTGATAAAAATGCTGTTTTTAAAACTGCCTGAATCTTAGTCATTTCTAACTAATACAAAATTGGGGTGTACTTGAAAACTGCTTCCTTTTATAATAGTAAGAGAAATCTGAATCCATTGGCATCGCGCACATGAGAAAGAGATTCTAGATTGTTGTGAAAGTGAGTAATGAAAATGGAAAACTGCAGGCATGTAAGGAGGCGCAGGCTAATGGATCTTCAAGGGGTGATGCCTGTTCGAACATCGGTGCCAGGACAGACACATGTTGTATGTGGATGCTCAGGATGCCCATTAGTAGTATGTGGATGGAAGCATATTTAAAACGTAATATTCTTAGTACTTTGTACAAACTAGCAGTGTTTTTTTATTGGAAGGAAATGTTTCCTCCCCCTTAATTATTCCATCTGAATATCCAGTCCTGACATTTAAAGCAAAGCACGTTCAAATTTCCTTTGAAATTTAAAGTTTGTGCTAAATTAGGGTTGTTTGGTGGGAAGTGAGTTTTGCATTTGTTAAGGAGATTTGGTTATAAAAGTTTGATTGACTCAAGACTCTTCAAGTGGGTGAATAGAGCCAGTGGCAAGAAAATGACAAGTAGAAGTTGGTGGGAAGGTGATTCATTGCCATTTCCTGTAGTTCCTGGGCTGAAGGACAAAGAACTGTGGATCAGGGGTCAAGAAATGAAGCTGTGGCTATTTCTTTTAGGATTTTGCTAGAACAATGAAGCACAATGCTAAACCTGTGCCAAGTATGGTGTCTATATTATTCTTCATGGACAGAATGGTGCTTAGCTCCACACGACACAGTGGCTTCCCTTCCTGTGGTCAACGATAGCTGCTCAGTAAATGAATATCGAATGGAGTTAGGGAGGACTTTTCTAAAACATGGTAGATTGCTCCAACTATTTCTTCCTCCAGATCCTGCTTCCCTTTCTTCTCTCTTCCATTTATATTTATTTATCAAGCTCAAGTTATGTATGAGGAATTATGTAAGGTTACCGGGCTTGCTCTCTTGGAGCATATATTCTGATGGCTAAAATTGAATCAAAGAACATAAACAGGTTGAATAATTACAGATCACGACAAGTGCCGTGAAAGAACCGATGAAGGAGCTACGTTGGAAAATAACACGAGTGGTTGGGGGGATATGGTTCTGTGGTCAGCAGAGCATCTCTGAGATGGATACTTGAGTGATGGGCTGGAACAGCAGTCGTTGAGGGCTTGATGGAACCAAGTTCTGGAAAAAAAGCAGTAGCAGTGGCTGTGGTGATGACATTAGCTTTCAGATCTGGAGGAGGAGTGGTATGCCTAGAAAGTAATGAGAAATCAGACAGGAGCATTTCTTTTCTGTTGGTTGTCCCTCAAAACAAATTTCAAGACTGTGGTTTAAGGTCTTGTCCTAGGTTACCTGCTTTAGTTCCCCTGCTGGGTGGTTTTCTGTCTAGACCATCGTGATATTGCTATCCACCCTTGCTGCCAAGCCAACCTGGTGTCCACATTCACCGTGCACTTGTGTAAGCACTTATTCAGTCAACAGGGATTTTTCTAGCATTTACCAAGGCCAGATACTGTTTGGGGCCCTAGGGAAACAGGAGACCAAAAGACAGGCAAGGCTGAGGTCGGGGGAAAGGAGGCAAAGGCAGATGATAAAGAAGCAAAATACAAGTCAATGGAAATTGCCATGCAGAGACTTCAAAGAGAGTAATATGATAGAGGATTGGTGCGGAGGGGCCACTTCAAATGACATCTTAAAGTGAGAAGAGCCTGCCAGAAGTCAAGGGCCTGAAGTACACGGGCCCTTGCATTAGTTCCAGTGTAGCCCTTGCATCACTCTGACTCCGAGTTATTCCTACAGGCAGTTTCTTCTATTCTATTCATTGTGAGACAGGCAACACAGAAAGCCTCAGAAACTCAAGACTTGCTAAAAATGATGATGATATAATTTATTGAGCATATGGTATTGGCCGGTATTAGCTGGGTACTTTTACATGAATGGTTATCCCTACAGAGCAGGGTTTATCTCCACTTACAAAGGAGGCAGTGCTATCGTAGAGAGGGAAAGGAACTGGAGGTCATAGAGCCCATGAGGCTCAGGATTCAAGTGCTGGCAGTCTGGCCATAAACTCGAGCCAATCCTGGGAACCGTTTGCATTGTGGTGGGTGTGTGGGTATGTTGGGTTAGCCAGAAGGAAAGAATGCGGACCTGTCTCCCCACATACTTCTGTCTGGAGCTTCAAAATGCATCTTTGCCTCTAGAGTGGAAATCGAAACCATTCGTTCTTTTGATGTCGATTAGTGTGGTAGGTATGCTGTTTGCACGTTTGGATATGTGAAGAAAGTCTTATACAGACAATGATTAATATTTGGAAAGGGAGGCAAATATGTCAAGACATAGGTTTCACAAAATTTAAGATCTGTTAGATTGCATGTGGAAGTGATACAACCTACTTTTGAGTCTGTTGTGTGTGAAAGAAGATTGAAGAATTGTCTTCTCTCTCCCACCCTCCTTCCCCCCTCTGTCTCTCTCTCTCTCTCTCTCTGTCTTCCTTCCCATGTATTTGCCTGTTCAGAATATCAAAATCCAGAGCCCCAGCTGGTCACCCTGGGGGAGAATTATTTAAAAAAATCAGCTATATGTGTTCCCTTTTGAGTTTTCTATAGGTAACGGGCCAGACTGGCGGAACTGACCTTGCCCCTGACTGTGGGGCAGGAAGATACAGGTCAGGGAGATCTCTAGCTTTACTTTCCTGCTCTGGCAGTGCTGTTTCCAAGGCCGAGGGGCACTGTAGCATTTAGAACTGAGCTCTAAAGCGCAACCTTTCTGGGACTGCTATTCACCATCACCTTCTTTTGAAATGGAGTATTATGTTGCACAGTAGCTTGTCCTCAAGAACTGGCCAGCATGCTATCAGCAAATGAAAGCACAGATGCTTTACCTGTGGAAAAATGACCTGTTATTGTTATGGGTCTTATTGTCATCCTAAAATATATCTCCCTGCATCTCCCACAGATAGGCTATATCCTTTCATGCCACAAATAGCAAGTAGAATGAGGGGCTCTCAGCTTGCCAGAAGTCTACAAAGCAGGCTTAGTTTATCATTCACCCACTTTTGAGTTCCTTCTGCCCTGTTCCCGGCAAATGGCGATGTGACCCATCCTGAGATATGTCTAACCATCGAACTATTTAATTCCTGGGGAGCTTAGTCCAAACAAAGGAGTCTCTGTTTAGCCATTAATTTGGTTACCTATCTGTCCTCCATTCACCTCCTTCCTTGATCGGTCAGTTGGGAGGTTGTTTAATGAGGTATTGAGCGCTTACTATGTGGCAAGGAGTTTGTTAGCCAGGGACACAAAGACAAAGACATTATGGAATGATCTGCGCCCTATTTTCTTTACACTTATAATCCAAGAAAGGATATAAAATGTAGATAGTTGATGGCATTGTAGAATGACACTTGCTATAATGAAAATATGTACCGAGTTAATTAGGATCATTTGTCTGCCAGAGTGGTAGACAGAAAAAGGTGAGTTCTCTGCTTTAGATCGAATGGAATACAGGAGCAGTAGTCCCTCGCACTTGGCTTGTGTATCTGCGATTTTAGAAAACATACTAAAAACCTCTGGCAGGCTAGTCTAATACCCTTCACCTCTACAGATTGTTTGTAGTTTTGTCTATTCAAGGTCCTTTGCTTTGATGTCCACTCAGTGGCCTTCAAATGTTATTCCTTGAAACTAGATAACTTAGAAGAGAAGGTGTGTGATGAGTCTGTTTTTATTTTCAAGTTTCTTTTTTTAATTTTTAAATGTTTATTTTTGAGAGAGGGAGGGCAGGGGAGAGAGAGAGACAGGGAGGGAGGGAAAGCACGAGCGGGGAAGGAATGGCAGAGAGAGAGGGAGACACAGAATCCAAAGCAGGCTCCAGGGCCTGGGCTGTCAGCACAGAGCCTGACACAGGGCTCGAACTCATGAACGGTGAGATCATGACCTGAGCCAAAGTTGGAAGCTTAACCCACTGAGCCACCCAGGTGCCCCTCTTTCGAGTTTCTAAATAACTACATTAAATGAATTTCAGGGAAAACATCAAATACTACAAAGTTTTGTCAAGCTTTTTAAATCTCATCTTTATCAATGAGAGGTGGCGTCTCAGGACATGCCCAGCATCTGCTTGTCCCTGGTGTGAAGTCCCTGAGACCCTTATTTAGGAGAACCTCCCAGGAGGAGGCTTCCTGTTCCAGTTTTGCTCCCGATCTCCCCAGGTACCGAAGCAAAGGCGAAAGCTTTCCGAAGTCCACACTAGTTCAGACACCCTCTGCTCTCTTCCTGCAGGAGCCAGGGACTCAGCCATTTGAAAGGGACTGCTCCAGGCTGCCTTTTGGCACAATTTGTCAGTTTCTATTTTAATTCTGCCTACTCTCCTACACGCTTCCCCTTCTTCCTCTGCAGGCTTTTCCTCTGCCCATCTACTTGTGTCTCCACATCCTGATTCTACAAGCTCCTCTCCTCCCCTTCTCCTGGAAATGCACACACATTCTTTAACTTCTAAACCTTCCCCTAAAACATTAGAGATCAAATAAGTCTCAAGAATTGCTGAAACTCTGTGTGTTTGTGTGAAGCCACTCCTTTCAGTATCTTTTATATCTTTTTGAGTGGCTGCTCAAGCCATAACTTCCAGATCTGAGTGTTGTGTGACATTAAGCAAATTAATTACTCTCTCTGAGCCTCTATTTTCTCATGCACGAAGGCAAGACAGTAATACCCATTTAATGGGGCAGTTGAGCATTAAATAAGCTGATGTTGTTTATGTACTGAGTACGATGCTTCCTCCCCCCCGATGTCTATTAATTATATAATAATTCTGAAAAAGAAGCTAACATTTCAGATATGCACTAATATGTGCTTAATAGCGGTTAGTAGTTTGTATACAAACAAGGACCCTGAACTGTGAAAGTAATAGATGCAATTTCTGTTTAATAAATGTTAGTCTGTTAGTAGATTCAAATCTGTGTCAGTGGGAATCAGCATCAGTTCTTTTCCATGAGTGTGCAGACCTGTGGGAAGAGCCTCTTCCGTGTTTTACACAAGGCTTTGTGTGCTCATGGGGTGTGGGATTGTGGCCAGTGAAGTGGCAGGTTCCGGGATCTCTATGAGCATTATTTGTTTTATATGAAGCGGCAGGAAAATACAAGTTTGGGCCAAGGCAAGTTAGCCTCGTCAAAGGTTTTAAAGCCGAATGGTGATGTTCTCTGGAAACTGTCACAAACGGTGGCCATCTGAAACTCACCTAAAAACAATGTTTAGAAAATTTAAGATATATAAATGAACTTAAATTTGTACTTCTCTTCAGGCACCTTGCACAAATGCAAATATTATGCTGCTTTGTAACTTTACATATTAGACATTAATCTGATGATTTAATACTATTTCTAGTACAAGGGTCAGAAGCCCTTGTAAACCCAAAGACGGTGATCTAGTTATTATGGGATATTTTCCTAAACAGATTTGAGGCCATGTTTTAGTTCTTCATTACCATTTTATTAATTGAAAATAATATTCCTTTTGCTTGAAGTACCGTCTCCCTTTCATTGCCCTCCTATTCATTTCCTGAACTTTACATACAATTGACTATATTTATACTAGAAAAAAATGATTGGCTGCTTTATATTGGCTCAATTATGACAGTACTTTTATTCTTTTGCATTATTTTGATATGATAAGTTAATTTCTCTTTGAATAATGTCTTCCGTGAAAAACAATTAGCTAATATATTTGTAAAACAAATACTAGTCAAAAGAGGGCAGCAAGGTTTCTCTAATGTGAAATAAAGGAATTTCTTTCAGAAGAAACCTAGGGAATTAAGAACCGGGAGACTTTTGAAGTACTACAATATGCAATAGTGGTTAAAAAGTTAACCACTTTCCTAAAGAAAGTGTTAAATTTAACAATTTAACATCAGACAGCTTTCCACAAAGAGGCAGGCATCCTTGCAAAAGGAAGAAGTGGGAAACTACTAGTGAGCAAGGATTTTATCCTTCTTTTTTTGCCACTTCTGGCTTACTCTGGTCTTTGGGGATTTAAGGAGCAAGAGGTTAAAACTATAGAGTCATTGTGAAGTTGTACAAGCTGACAGCCTCCCTGAACTGCACCATATGGAAAAGCTCAAGGTTTTGGAGACAAAAAACACACCTGAGTTTGAATTCCAGCATGTCTGTTTACTGAGCAACCTAGGTCGTTGTCTAATAGCATCATTATCGGCACTACTACCTATGTCCATACTGGAAGAAGCATGTACTTTCCATAGAGGAAGTCCTTCAGGTTGGCTTATCCTCCTCCCTTTTCCCCCCTTACAAATAGAGAGGGAATCATGTTGAGAAAAGTTAAGTCAACTACAGAACAGTAGCCGAACTACAGGCATGATTCATAAGCCAGAAATGTCCAACCTCAGTCGGTTTTTAAGATGAAGACATAAAAATAACTGGATGCTGACTTTCCAGTTTTCAGATTGACTGGGGTTAAGAATAAGAACAGATATTGGAGACACTGGTGTTCTTACATTGATAGTAAGATGCAAATTTGGGAGGCCAGAGTACATGGGTGGCATGGAGCATCTTAAAATTCCATTCCTTTTGCCTTAGAAATTATATTTAAAAAAAATTTAATGTTTATCTTTAGTTTTGAGACAGAGACAGAGCATGAACGGGGGAGAGGTAGAGAGAGAGGGAGACACAGAATCAGAAGCAGGCTGCAGGCTCTGAGCTGTCAGCACAGAGCCCAATGCGGGACTTGAACTCATCAACTGCGAGATCACGACCTGAGCTGAAGTCGGACGCTCAACCCACTGAGCCAGCCAGGCACCCCTGCCTTAGTAATTCTATTAATTTGCTTACAGAGATATTTGTATTTTCTTACAAAGCTTCATAAATGGAGATTTCCATTAGGCTGGTTTTAAATGTTATGTTTTATTATTATTATTATTTTATCTTATTTTACTTATCTTTTTTAGAGAGAGCACAAGTGGAGGAGAGGGGCAGAGGGAGAAAGAGAGAGGAGAATCTTAAGCAGGCTCCACACTCACTGCAGAGCCTGACACGAAATTTGATCCCATGACCCTAGGATCATGACTTGAGCCAAAATCAAGAGTTGGACATTCAACCAAGTGAGCCACCCAGGCACCCTTCCATTAGCCTGTTTTTAAATAATAGAAAAATATTATACAGTGAAACATCTTGTGGCCATGAAGCACAAGATTTAAAGAGAATGCTTAATAACATGAGAAGTCTCTTGAAGCCATATCCCTTGCAAAAAAGGTGAGGTAGTCAGCTATGCCTAGAGTATGTTCTCAGTTATGCCCCCCAAAAGAATATATGCATTATCAAAGGCAGGAAAAAAGACTCAGATGGCAGCACTGATTGTCTTTCCATGGTGGAATTAGAGATGATTTCTGTTTTCTTCTTTATACTCTTCTATGTTTTCCAAGTCCTTTGCAATGTGCATAGAATAATTAAATATTCAGGAAAAAATCAAGGAACAGATGAAGTCAATCCACTGAGTTGAAGAAAACTGGTCAAGAACTCTAAGTGCAGGGGGAACCTTTCATTCTACAGCCAAGCCCCCTGAAGGCAAAAGACAGGATGGTCACATCAGCTCCTGGTCCTGGAAGGGCAGCTCACAGGCTGGAGCCCTCCGCCAGGGAGAGGCTGCTGAGGGGTACGGAGGAGAAGAGCTGACAAACATTCCTAACATATAGTGTTTGCTTAGTTTAACCATGATTCCTCTGGGCTGCAAAATAAACTCAGAGTTCACCTACTCCCAGAAACTGTTGTGCCTCACAACTAAGAGCTGGGATTTTTAGACTTTTCTACTCCTTGTAGGTGTGCAGTTTTTTTTTAAGTTTATTTATTTTTTTTAGTAATCTCTACATCCAATGTGGGGCTCAAACTCATGACCCTGAGATTAAGAGTCATGTGCTCTTCTGACTGAACCACCTGGGTGCTCCTGAGATGTACAATTTTTTAAAAAAGTGGAGAGTCATAGCATGGCATGAGCTCCTGTTTTCATTTTGCAATACAGAGTATATTGGGAGTAAGGAAAAAAAAAACTACCATCTATAATCATAACGATTTTGTAAAAGAAAGAGCTTTACCGCAAAATGTAGGCAATACATCATAATCTGAGAATGAGACAGTATTTTAATCGGATACATTATGCCCTGTGAAAACCTCATTATATTTTTCTTTTAATTTTGTAATAGATACATGAAAACATCACAGTGGACCATCATGGGTCCGGGGATTCCCACTTAAGGAACCACTAACTGATATTAGGCTAACTCCCCTATAGCCTCCTCACTTCATTTGAACAATGATCGCTGTGCCTTTTGTAGAAATGAAGGCACTGAGGTCAAGGTGGTTTAAGAGGAGCATTGGATAGGTCTGACCAGATTTTATTGTACTTTCTGCAAAGTCCTCATATTTGTGTTCATAGTGTCCTGAACAAAAAGAAAACCAAAGAATTGATTTAAATATAGAAATTGCTTAAGGAATGAGTTAAGGTTTAAAATAGTAATTTTATTAAATAAATGGTAATTTTGCTAAATGTTAAAAACATTGCTCATTGTCATTTTGGGTATTGCTAGGGTTAGCTAGCAGAGACCAGGAGCCTGAATCTACAGTAAAGGTCTATGCTTCTTACAAGGGGGACCATGGTAGATGAAAAGATGCTGACCAATGGTGGGGAATGATACAAGCTTAACTAATATGGGTAGAAGTTGCACAGACTCTTCTGTTCACAGAGAGCTTTGAGCAGGGAACATGGTGACCTTCTAGACAGAGACACAAGCTTCTATGGCCCTCATGTCCCCATCTGAGAGTCTGTGAGAGGCTCTTACCCTAACTCTGTTAGGGAGTCTCTCTCAATGCTCTCCTACCACATCCTAACTGTTCTGAGTCCAATTCTTTGCCTGTAACCCCAGAACATTCCTCAGTGTCTACTCTGAGATTGAATGACTTGGAGATACATCTGTAGACCTTACATCTCTTTGCTGGGCTCCTGCCTAAGAGCTATTCTTTTAAAAAGAGAAAGGGATTAAATAGAACCAGGGTCAGAGAACTTCTGGTGACCCAGGGGGAATGGTGATCTGTATTAAAAATGCTCTACTTTAGGTCAAGAATCCCAAAAGTTCTTGTTTGACAGTTGAACTTTAGTTCAGTTTGACATTGAAACGTGGGGAAATTAGGAGAATAAATCCAAGACACGAACCACTAGGGTACTAGGGAATGTTAAAAGGTAACCTGAAGTAGATTAAAATTTTTAAGAGTTTATTTGAGCAAAATTGGATTTAAATTGGGCAGCATCCTATCTAGAAAGGAGCTCCAAGGAGCTGTGCCAAATGTAAGACTTTTATGGGAAGAAGAGAGCAGGAACAAGGAAGTTATACTAGACCAAAAAGCAGGTTGGTTATGGCAAGGCCACTCCCTTTAGGAGAGAGCAGGGGTCTGCCAGGCAGATTACTAACTAGTGGTGAGCAGGTGATTCCTGATTGACTGGTATGAGATTCCATTTCTGTGAGAGAGCTGACCCTGGAAGTTAAGTCTCATTTTGGTGACATGGGACCAAGCATAAGCCACACCATTTGGGACCTGTGGTTTTTTTTTTTTTTTTTTTTTTTTTTTATAGGTCCCTCTGGTACCTTCCAGGGAGATCCCATGTGACTTAGTTACACATTGAATTAGAATGGTAACTTAGCATTTGCTGTTAATGGAGTTCCTTTTCAGTGTGCTGATTTTGATCCTAGTCAGTGTGTTTTTGCTGACCATTAATGGTTTTGATTCAACTCTAGCAACTGAATGGTGTCTGAGGTTGACTGGCCTCTAACAGATGGTCTGGTCTGCACGTGGCCTGTTATATTACTACAAATTTGGGAGTGTTCGGATGCTAAGAATCCAGATTCAGGCTCCCAGTAGACAGAAGATATTTGCTTTTATCATGAATATCAAATAAATGAGTAGTCCTACCATTTTTTTCCTTTGAACTTTCACTCACTTTTTATGATGAAATATACATTAGAAAAATTAAAAGCGGCTCCATGCTGTCAATCACTCAAAAATCCAGTACGTTCCTTTTTCAAAGAATTTCATGAGGCAGTCTGCTTCAAATCTATTTTAACTTTATTTTTTAAAAATAGCATTTTATTTTATTCTGTGGAGCAAGGGTATATTTGGCTCTACAAGTAATTCTGCTTGAACAGTTCTTACTTTCTCTCCACTTGGTTTTGGAGAAAGGAAGGCTTTTCTTCCTTCCGCTATTTCTGGTTACTGCATTTCCTCTTTTAAAGCTCTGCCATGTCAGGATTTCTTCACCTGGATCCCCCAACAGGGTTCAGGGTTTCAGTAAACCTACATAAGAGTAAAAATGACACCTATGTTTTGCCAGCTTCCAGCTAACTGCAACTTAGCAAGTCCTTCCGTTATGGATATAAGCCATAGAAATTGTGTGCAACTCCATTACTATAGATAAATCATAGGTAGGTCATAATCATAACATCACATTGTCATTTTTGCATATTTGATTAATAGTTCCAGTAGTTATTGGACACATTTCTACATATTCATAGTTGATATTTTTACAGTGAAGTGTATTTCTGTGTCACAGAAATATTCTTGTAATGTTTTGATAGCTTTCCCCAATATAATTAGTTCCCTTTATAATGCTATGTATTTTATTTATTTAAACCTGCTGTTCTGAGAAGGGGGTCCATATGCTTCATAAAACTGCAAAAGGAGGCCATGGTTCAGAAACTATTGAGAATTTAAATTGCTTTTTCTGAAGTCTCCTTTTTCTACATAGACCATAGTTTGAATGTCCTTTGCTTATCCTGAAATGCTCCCTAAATCAACAAGCTTGTATTTTTTTCAAAATCCTATGATCTAATATTGCATGTGAAGTAAAAGCATTTTTAGTGCCAGTTAGAAAAGTGAATCAGACATTAAATTAGCATTTACTATAATGAAATCAGACCTGTGTAATTACCAGTGTGCAATTACACTCATCTGAAAATTTGCTGTGTTTCCCTTTTCAGCATCAAATAATCAAAACTCTTATTTGGCTGTGATGATAAGATGTTCTTTCTCCACATTCTGAATACAGACATTGATTTTCTATGACAAAAAGTCTCTGTAACAACTTAATTGATTAAAATATTTATTAGGTGCTTATAATACACTAGACACTGTGCAAATAATATTCATTGTTATTGGTATATGAATGTTTAATTCAACATACAGATAGAGAGTACTAAATGCAACATGTCCAAATCACCATAGACTATTTTAAGATTGAAAAACACTATGTCAGAAAATAGACAAAGAAAAAAAATCACACACAGAAACACTTATTTTTGCATATTTATTTGTCGTGAGTTGAATTCCAGAATTAAAGCCTGACTTGCTGTCGGCTCTTCGTGACTCTGTACCTAATGAGGAGGCAGCTACCTCTGTTTGCAGTGATTGGTTAATCAGAGCAAGAGTCTCCCATTTCCATTGTGAGGGTTGATGTCAAATCGCAATAAAAGGCCTGAAGTTGGGTGTCAGATGGACCCATCCTGGCTCTATAGCTTCCTAGTTGTGTGACCTTTTTAAAGATGCATCTTAGCCTAGATTCCTTTTCTTTAAAATAAGAGTAATAGAGTCTGATTTGCAAGGTAGTTACGGGAATTAAGAGTTATATGGAAATTACCTGCCACAGTTGTCTGCCACATAGTGAGTGCTTAACAAATTCTAATTGTTGTGATTTGTCGTCAAAACTGTTCAATATGCTCCCTTCCTAGCGATAAGAATTCAAGAATTATGTCAAATCCTGAACTCAGATGAACTCTTATGATGCCTCTTGTCTTGGGGAAATACAATTAAGTTCAAGAAAAAAAAAATACACACACACACACACACACACACACGTCAAATGGAAAATACCAAACGGCAGTAAAAACAAATGCTAAATGTTGTGGTATTTATTTAGATCATTTGGAACCCTGGCACAAAACAGAACACAGTTAAATGAAAAGACCATTTACAAATATGTGGGTAAGTTTGCCACAGAATGGTGCCTTACTGAAAGAGTAGCACAACTTGAAGAGCCATCACTGCCCCATGAAACCAGGACAGGAAGCCGTTTCCAGAACCTGGAGAGAGAGAGGGCTATGGTGGCACTGTGGGAGAGTGCCTCCTGATAGGAGTTCTAGCCTTGTCTGGAGGAGCACAGCTCCTCTCCTTGTTCCCAGGTGGAAGCCCAGGAAACCTATATCCTAACCTCTGTCCCCACCCGACCAAAAAGGCGCCAGAAGTCAGAAGGCTCATGAACCCAGGTAAAGCAGTCTATATGGTCAGCTTGGGGGAACAGGATGGAAAAGGATTGGGATTGGATTGGACAATCCCACAGAGATTAGTCAGCAAAATACTGTTAGAGGCATTTAGGAATTCAGAGGAGAGTACCATAAGGATTTAGTATAATCACAGGAAGCTGACAGTGAAAGCTGGCTCCTATAAATAATTTCTGCTTTAGACATACACGTGAGTACTTTTGAATTAAGTGTGACACAACCATTCAGCTACAGCAATTCTACCAAATTATATGGTTGGAAGGCCCCCCTGAAATAATGGTGCCGTTTCTTCTTGTGGCTGAACTCCTTAGTCCTCGTGAACGTGATACAGTTTCACAAAAGCCCAGGAGTTTTGCCTTACAAAATGCTCAGGAGGTGTAGAGAGAGTTTAGCAAGCAAATTACCTTGCGTGAACAGACTGAACTAATGCATAAGGAGGTAGAAATTTCAACTAACTTGACAATAGTTCTCAGCCTTGTTTTTCTCCCTCTCCTTACACGGCCAGGTAATCTGCTCAAAGATAAGCTCTCTCTGTTCTGGAGCCTGCTCAAAATCTCTCACTCAGCTGCCATTGATTACTCCTACAAGACCTATTCATTTGAAACTTTCTATTGATCTGTTTACAGAATTCACTTCAGGACTTCTTTTTGTGACAAGGATGCATCAACAAGGGATTCCTTTGGGTCTGATTTATAATTTTTTTGTGGTTGGTAAGGCTGTTTATATGTTGGAAGAGATTGTCCCAAATGCCTGTGCTTACCACTGTGCTCAATAGAATAATTCAGACTTTCAGCAGCCATTCAGTGAATCCTTTATTTACCAGACATTTTCTCAGTGACTGTTTTGTGCCAGGCACTGTGTTATTAAAGATGCATTAGCTGGCTCTAAGAGGTAGCTGCTTTTAATTCTAGTAGATTGATAATACTCTCTTTGCATTGTTCTCTTGAGATAGATTCCCAGGCCTTGCTTAGGCTCAGCGGAAAAGAGCTATGTTACTGATGAGACCTGTGACAGGATTGGACATGAGGCAGTGATACTTTTAGCTCACCTGCTTGGCCGTTGTGTCTTTTAGACGTCGTACCACTTCTTTTCAGTGAGAGGAAGCCTTCGTAGTAACAGGCAGGTTCACTTCAAGTATGTATTACTTCCCACCCAGAAGGCTCTCAAAATCCTTGTTGAATAAATTAATGTAAGGACTTAAGTACTCAAAGGAATTAGCCTTCTTGAGGATAAGGTGTCCTTCTGTCTTCTTCCTACTTTTATCATATTTTGCACAATGGTAGTGAAAAGTCACATGTAAAATGGTGGATACCTTTCTGTGCCTCACATTTCTGGAGATTGTCACTAATGATATCTGTGGATCTGTATATGAATATTGAAACTAATAGAGCATATTTAAAATCACAAATGACTGAGATCAAGCTCCGAACTACTTCCAAGCGGAATGTGAGAAACAATTATAAAGTGAAGAGTAGGTTACATTTACTGGATGTGCTCTGTACTGGCTTCATAGAAAAGGTTGATGGTATATATATTTGCCCCTCAGTTGGAAGTAATGAAACTTTGGGGCGCCTGGGTGGCTCAGTCGGTTAAGTGTCCGACTTCAGCTCAGGTCATGATCTCGCAGTTGATGAGTTCGAGCAGAACTGTGATCAGAACTCTGATCCGTACTGCATACTAATTACAGACATCATCTCGTTTAATCCTACCGATGAATTTCAAATGTGGTTACCTCTCTTACAGATGAGAAAAGGAGTTCAAGAAAGGTTTCTAAGATTTTGACTTGTCTGAGGACACATAGTAGGTACATTGTAGTCCTAGAATGTGTACCCAGATCTGGCTGACAAAGAAGTCCACATATTTACATGCCAGTGTGTCCAGAGCATTCTATCCTTTAAATTTAAATGCCTTGTTAAATGAATTCAACAAGAAGGCCATTAGACTGAGCTTCAATTAATGTCAGCAAACCGCAGGTCTGAATGCCTCAGGGTTACAAAAACAAAACCTAAAGACAACCAGTCACTAACAGCCAACTAGGTTTTAAACTATAGACAGTTAATAATTTCCTTGCTTTGCTTCTGCCTTTTCTCTATGAAAGCCTCTCTCCCCAGACCCTACCAGTAGGTGTTCTTAACCACGGATGCTTTGGCACTGATTTGAATCGAGGTTTTGCTCAAAGTCTTAGAATTTTTAATATGCTTCAGTTTCTCTTCTAACAACCTTTCGGATGGCTTGTTCTCTCTGGAATCATGCCTATTGCCTTAAACCATGTATGGTGTGTGTGTGTGTGTGTGTGTGTGTGTGTGTGTGTGTGTTATATGTCTGTATGTGTCTATATATGTCCATATCTATATATCTATAGAGAGATCCAAATACCCTCTAGGCATTTGAGTTCATATTTCCTGCCCTACAAGAAAAACATAATTTGTTCATGGAAAGAAGTATTCCTTTATTCCTGAAATACCTTAAAGGGCTCCCAGATTATACAAAGGTAAATCCTGAAAGGTAAATTCCCAAAGGGAGAGGATTAGAGGGCAGGAGCTGAATTATTTTGCATAATAAAGTGACAGTTAATTTGGATTGACCTCTGGTAGTTTGAGAAGTCTGGGCCTCCTAAATTTGAAAGGAAATACAGGATTGGGATGGTTTTGGGGAGGATAATGGCCCAAGGCAGCAGGCTGAGGTGTACTGAGGGAAATGGGCTGGGAGAGAGAAACCTCAGGGAGACTTGAGTGGGTCAGAGAATAGAATTTAGACTGGTTTTGTGTGTGTGTGTGTGTGTGTGTGTGTGTGTGTGTGTGTGTGTGTTGGATTCTGCCTCCCTGTGTCCTTTCCAGCTCCCAGGGACTGCTGGGGTCTGACTCACTGTGGAGAAAGGAAGGGCCCTCCACCCAGCATGTGGGCTGGGCCCAGCTTCACAGGAAGGGAGGATGGAGGGCAGGGTCACTGCGGATCTAGCTGGGAGACAAAACGGGGTTAGAAATAACGAGAAAATGTAGGTTACCTCCCACCGCAATGCTTAGAAGTAACAGCAGTAACGCTGGATTTCCCCAAGCAAACGGAGACTGGAGTCATGTTGCTTGGATATTAAAGAAAACTGTGACCCCAGAAGATTGGAATACATGGGGGCACTTATTTTGCAGGCTTTTCAGTGGCTGAAGGAAGCGAAGAGTTGCTTCTCCTCAGATACTTCTTGGAACTCCTACTCTTTCTCCCCATTAGAACATTTTAACAAATAATCCTTTTGCTGTCAACATATTTTATAAACACCCTTTGCTGTCAACCTGTTGTATAAATGTATGGGCAAGGAAAGATCGGGTCCAATTGGCTTTGATCATTTTTCTTCATGGCACTGTGTTCTGGGGTGTGATATGAGATCACCTCATGCTTTATACCACTCTGCTTTAGCGGATATTTTCCAGACTAAGCTCTTCCGAATGTGTTTCAAGATGGATTCTGATTATCCCTCAATCAGCAGCCAATTACCTGTTCTTTTAAAGACCTCAGCACATTTGTGTTTTCTTGAGGACATAGAACTAAATTCAGTACTAATGATTACCACTTCACTGAGGGTGAGCCAGACACTGTTCCCAGTGCCTTAGTGTTAACCATCAAATCTCTAACCTTGCAGTTCTTACTTCCATTTTGATGGTAAAGAAACTGAGGGGTGGACAAGTGATTTCTTTTGACTGCGATGTCATAGCAGTGATCAGTAGCAGAATTAGGGCATAAACCCAGGTGATCAGATTCCACTCCAAGCCTATACACAGCCTCGCGATAAAATGAGGTTGCGTTAATGTTGAAATGGTACAGTTTTGATAGTCTCACTTCTTGTGTTCTGGCCTTAAACTTTTAAGGAAGCACCTTTGCTACTTTGTTAGATGGTAGTTAGGAATGAATGCATTCAAATGTCAGTCTTTGGGAACTTAAGTTGGGGAATACACATGGTAGTATTACCTACAGGAATTCACAGGCCAGAAAGGCTCATTTTCCCTTCCCCTCTAATTATCCCCAGAACACTTCAAGACTTCTAGGTAGGAAAACTTTTTGGCTAGATACAAGATTCTCCTGCTTTTATGAAGAGTGAAAGATGATTTAAAAACTAAGGTAATAGGCAAAAATATAAGCAGGTGCACTTACTAGAGATAATGATCTGAAAGGCTTTTTGAAGATCATTGGAACACTTGAAAATGTGTACCATCATTATGTAAGGATACAAGCATGCTTTTCTTTTCTTCATTCACTATGAAGAAATCATGGCTGTAAAAAGTCAAGAACAGTGATCTGCGACCCCCAAAACCAAGAGCACAATACACACACTGTATGTTAGCCAATTTGACAATAAATTATATTAAAAAAAAAGAGTGATCTGGGTAAGAAGATTGATTTTAGACTGACAATACCATGAAATTTGAGTAATTCTAGAACTGTGGTTTCTGCTGTTGAGGGAATCTTTACTTATTCAGGTTGATTTGGTGAGAGCCATTTTTCAACGTGGGAGGTTGGGCCTGGTTGTGGCTTGTGCTATGTGACCCTCCAGCACCTCCACTTTCTTGGTCTCAAGCAATCTCAGCTGCTTCAGAATCATTGCCCTGGATTGGCCAGTGTTGACCTCGTCAGTGACGTGGTCTTGTGTAAACAACTGGAAGAATAGCATGGGTCTGCTGTAGAAATTATGTCACCCTCATGTGCGCATTTAGGATCCTAGAGACAAAGAACATAATGGTAGGGAATTTGCAAATTAGGTCTGATTCTAGTGATTTATATCAAGAATTTGAGATCAAAGGTAGTATGTCTGCTCTCTCCAACCCCTCATTCTTGGTGAAACTTTTTTTTTTTTTTTATAAAAGATGAGACCCATGCCTACTTCCACATTGGATGGGTTATGTAAATGTGCCCTTTCCTCAATTTGTGGCACTAAATTCATTACATTCAATTCAACAATTTATTACATCTCTGTTGTTCGCAATATATCATGGCAGACCGTGATTTACAATTTCTAGCATAATCTAGTGAGAAAGAAAGACACATACATAATTCTTTTACATGTTAGCACTATAATAAAGTTGAAAGCAATGTAATAAAGGATTCTAGGCTGAACTATAGATAGAGGTGGTATTCGATTGGGAGTTTTGCTCTTTCTGAAGCAGAAATATAGTTTGACCTGTGTTTCTGGACAATGGACATTTGTAGTGACTGTTGCCCATGGGTAGAGGCAGCATATTCTATACCTTCTTTTTCTATTTCTCTGAGCCCTCCTTTTAGGTATTAAGCATTCTTAGCCTTTAGTTTTGAACCCCTAAACTAGAGGACATTAATACCTTTGGCTTCCCACAGCCACATTGCCTTCCTCTGGGGGGCCTCTGTGTTTAATATGGAAGTAGTAGCTCCCCACTGATAGATTCTATGGCAGAGAACAACAAACTTCTCTATGGTAGTGGAACAGCTTCCTGCTTCTGCCCCTGGATAAACACACAGCATCTGGTTTGACCTGAGTCCCCCTTAGGGAATTAGGGAGAAAGCAATTTTACGTAACAAATTTCAATTAGTGGTGCTAATGGAGAAGACTTGCTGTGAATTGCCTGAATCCAGAGATGATTTGCAAACAGTCTCAGTTCATGATATTTGTACCAATTTCAATTTAAGCTGCTGATTAACACTATGTATTTATACATGCAGAAAAGAAAATTATTTCAATTACCAAGCCTCAGGAATGCAACTCTGCAAGCTTTATTTAAAACCACAATGCAGCTGTGGCAATCATTTCAGAAACAATTCTAGTTTCATGTCATTTGTTTTTGGGTGTGAGATTTATTTTTTATTAAGTTTGTCGAAGTCACTTTATAGAGAGAGGTATTTTTTTGTGAGTTTGTGATTAAAACCTTTCTAGTAGTTATAAAATAGTGTTATTTGTGGGGCACCTGGGTGGCCCAGGCAGTTAAGCATCTGACTCTTGATTTCAGCTCAGGTTGTGATGTTGCAGTTCATTAGTTCGAGCCCCACGTTGGGCTCTGGGCTGACTGTGCGGATCCTGCTTGGGATTCTCTCTCTCTGCCCTTCTCCTGCTGTGTTTCTCCCTCTCTCAAACATAAATAAACTTAAAAAATAGTGTTATTTCTTATATGTTGATGTGAAATTTGGAAATCAATACAAGGAGTTATGGGTTTGAGGTCGATCTCTTTTTCATTGGGCCTTTTCTTTTTTCTTTTCTTTCCTCTTCTCTCCTGTCCCCTCTTCCGTCTCCTTCCTCCCTCCCTCCCACTCTCCCTTCCTTTTTTTTTTTAATGTTCCCTTCTTTTTTTTTTAATTTTTAAATTTTTATTTATTTATTTTGAGAGAGAGACACAGAAAGAGAGAGCGCAAGTATGAGTGGGGGAGGGGCAGAGAGCGAGAGAGGGAGACACAGAATCTGAAGCAGGCTCCAGGCTCTGAGCTGTCAGCACAGAGCCTGATGCAGGATTTGAACTCACAAACCATGAGATCATGACCTGAGCCAAATCTGGACATTCAACCAGCTGAGCCACCCAGGTGCCCCCCTTCCTTTGTTTTTGTTGATGATGGAAATGATCAGGAATAGTGAGTGATTGAGCCTCGGTAGGTTAAGAAATGATTGAATCATCTATTGTTTCTTGTGAGGATCCACCTTTCAGAAGTCAAACAGATGAATCATCTGAAAAGAAGTTCATTAGTTATTTGGGATTTTTTTCTCACTTCTCATGAATGAGTGCTTCTTTGATGTATGTTTACTTAAATTGTTGAAATGTGAGACTGCAGAAAAAAAAAACAATCAATTTCCATTTATAACTCCTTTAGATAAGGCATGTGGATCCATCACTAAGTGCTGATTTAAAAAAAAAACAAACTTTATTTTAGTCATTCAGTTAGTTTCTTTTTTTTTAATATGAAATTTATTGTCAAATTGGTTTCCATCCCAGCAGGTGCCCTCCTCAATACCCATCACCCACCCTCCCCTCCCTCCCACCCCCCATCAACCCTCAGTTTGTTCTCAGTTTTTAAGAGTCTCTTATGGTTTGCCTCCTTCCCTCTCTGTAACTTTTTTTTCCCCTTCCCCTCCCCCATGGTATTCTGTTAAGTTTCTCAGGATCCACATGAGAATGAAAACATATGGTATCTGTATTTCTCTGTATGACTTATTTCACTTAGCATAACACTTTCCAGTTTCATCCATGTTGCTACAAAAGGCCATATTTCATTCTTTCTCATTGCCCCATAGTATTCCATCGTGTATATAAACCACAATTTCTTTATCCATTCATCAGTTGATGGACATTTAGACTCTTTCCATAATTTGGCTGTTGTTGAAAGTGCTGCTATAAACATTGGGGTACAAGTGCCCCTATGCATCAGCACTCCTGTATCCCTTGGGTAAATTCCTAGCAGTGCTATTGCTGAGTCATAGGGTAGGTCTATTTTTAATTTTTTGAGGAGCCTCCACACTGTTTTCCAGAGTGGCTGCACCAGTTTGCATTCCCACCAACAGTGCAAGAGGGTTTCCGTTTCTCTACATCCTCGCCAGTATCTATAGTCTCCTGGTTTGTTCATTTTAGCCAGTCTGACTGGCGTGAGGTGGTATCTGAGTGTGGTTTTGATTTGTATTTCCATGATGAGGAGCAACGTTGAGCATCTTCTCATATGCCTGTTGGCCATCTGGATGTCTTCTTTAGAGAAGTGTCTATACATGTTTTCTGCCCATTTCTTCCCTGGATTGTTTGTTTTTCGGGTGTGAAGTTTGGTGAGTTCTTTATAGATTTTGGGTACTAGCCCTTTGTCCGATATGTCATTTGCAAATATCTTTTCCCATTCTGTTGGTTGCCTTTTAGTTTTGTTGATTGCTTCCTTTGCAGTGCAGAATCTTTTTATCTTGATGAGGTCCCAATAGTTCAATTTTGATTTTAATTCCCTTGCCTTTGGAGATGTGTCAAGTAAGAAATTGCCGTGGCTGAGGTCAGAGAGGTTTTTTTCCTGCTTTCTCCTCTAGGGTTTTGATGGTTTCCTGTCTCGCATTCAGGTCCTTTATCCATTTTGAGTTTATTTTTGTGAATGGTGTGAGAAAGTGGTCTAGTTTCATTCTTCTGCATGTTGCTGTCGAGTTCTCCCAGCACCATTTGTTAAAGAGACTGTCTTTTTTCCATTGGATGTTCTTTCCTGCTTTGTCAAAGATGAGTTGGCCATACTTTTGTGGGTCCAATTCTGCAGTCTCTATTCTATTCCATTGGTCTATGTGTCTTTTTGTGTGCCAATACCATGCTGTCTTGATGATTATAGCTTTGTAGTAGAGGCTAAAGTCTGGGATTGTGATGCCTCCCACTTTGGCCTTCTTCTTCAATATTACTTTGGCTATTCAGGGTCTTTTGTGGTTCCATACAAATTTTAGGATTGCTTGTTCTAGCTTTAAGAAGAATGCCGGTGCAATTTTGATTGAGATTGCATTGAATGCATAGATAGCTTTGGGTAGTATTGACATTGTAATGATATTTATTCTTCCAATCCATGAGCATGGAACGTTTTTCCATCTCTTTATATCTTCTTCAATTTCCTTCATAAGCTTTGTATAGTTTTCAGCATGCAGATCTTTTACATCTTTGGTTAGGTTTATTCTTAGGTATTTTATGCTTCTTGGTGCAATTGTGAATGGAATCAGTTTCTTTATTTGTCTTTCTGTTGCTTCATTATTAGTGTAGAAGAATGCAACTGATTTCTGTACATTGATTTTGTATCTTGCGACTTTGCTGAATTCATGTATCAGTTCTAGGAGACTTTTGGTGGATAGACTCCAGTTAGTTTCTTTTGGCATCACTTTATGAAAGTCCAAATCACCGGCAAGTAGGATGTGCCAAACTGAGCTGCTCGGTGCCCTGCATACATCTGTCAGAGAAGTGAACTTCTGAATTTATGTCTACTAGCTTTTTCTCTGTGTTTTCTCTCACTGGAAAGTAATTAAAATTGCTTTTGTGAACTCATCTTGTTGGGGCTTTGGATCTTTGCTCTAAAGACTTCTTGCTCAGCCTGAAAGATTTTAGGAGGCTCCTTCTTTCTGACAAATCTGAAGTCTATCCATGACATCCTTTTCCCAACATCAGATATGTGGATAAAAGTTGACATATGAGAGTGGGAAAGAAAGATTTCCTAGTCCCTCATCTGTTGAAAAACATATCTCTTTTAATTAAAAATAGAACTGCCCTATGACCCAGGAATAGCACTACTAGGAATTTATACAAGGGATATAGGAGTGCTGATGCATAGGGGCACATGTACCCCAATGTTTATAGCAGCACTTTCAACAATAGCCAAACTATGGAATGAGCCAAAATGTCCATCAACTGACAAATGGATAAAGATGTGGTTTATATATACAATGGAATACTACTTGGCAATGAGAAAGAATGAAATCATGCCATTTGAAGCAACATGGATGGAACCGGAAGGTATTATGCTGAGTGAATAAGTCAGTCAGAGAAGGACAAATACCATGTTTTCACTCATATGTGGATCTTGAGAAACTTAACAGAAGACCATGGGGGAAGGGAAGGGGAAGAAAAAAGTTACAAACAGAGAGGGAGGGAGGCAAACCATAAGAGACTCTTAAATACAGAGAACAAACTGAGGGTGGATGGGGGGGAGAGGAAAATGGGTGATGAGCATTGAGGAGGGCACTTGTTGGGATGAGCACTGGATGTTGTATGTAAGCGATGAAAAAAAAAAAAGAAGAAAAACATATCTCTTTTTCTAATACTTCTATTTTCTGCCAACCCAACCATGAACATGTGTGACACAGGTCTAGTAACTGGAGAAATCCTGGGTGTTCCAGTCTGCCAGTGTCGATATGAGACATATAAATAGATATTTTCTTGTTGTATGTTCATATGGGGCATTATCATGTCTGTGGTAGTCTTTCTTAAAGCATACATGCAAAAATAAGATTGCTTTAAGGAACATGGTTATTTGGAAAAGACATGTTTGCATGGCTAGGTGTCAAAAATAAAATGGAGTGACTCTGTTGAATATTCTTGATAATAAATAAATTGATAATACATAAATTCTTTATTAATAAAAAATAATTCTTTATTACATATTGTGTGTGCCTTGCTTACAAATACAGGAGAACGTTTTGGTTTTGTGTAGGGTAGATAGCAGTATTATGCATGGGAGTTAAGTAAGAAACAGCATAAGTGGAATTCAAACAGCTTAGTCATACCTCAGAGTGAGGAGGTGTGTTGCAGACTTTAACCCATCTCTGGATTATTATACATCCATAGTGTGAGTCCATGGCAGGATGTAAGTATTCATCTGATGTGAATTATGTAACAAAGTCCCTATTAGTCTAAGTTTCACAGAATTACTACACTTCTAACTGTGGGGAAAATTACATACTGCACATAGACTACAGCAAAATCAAAGTCTAATTGCCTTTGCATTTAAAGCACAAGAGGAATGTGTGTTTTTTTTTTAATATTTGCACTTGCCAAGCAAAACTGAGACATCTTTAATAATTGAGTATTTTGTAAATGAGTTCATAAGTCCCCAGTTGGCACAACTCTCAGAGACCAATTTCACCTTCCATAGCTGAAATGAGCAAGTGGACATGTGGGTATAGTTTGAGGTATGGTTGGATCTAATAGCTCAGCCATGAAGATTCTCTCTCTTTTTCTTCTTGCCCTAGGCTTCTCTCCCTTTCTTTTCCTTGCTGACCTTCCTGCATGCTGCTGCTCTGCTTAGGGACTAGCCTTGCTCTGTCTACATACTGGGTGAGATGGATTTTAGCACTCTCAAGTTGATCATTCCTTTCTTCCTTATTAAAGAAGGAAAAGCGACACTATCATCTATCAAAAATAATGATCGGGAACTGATTATCCTTGCTTGGGTAATAGGCATACCCCCCTATGGACACCCAGAGAGGGGATGGTACATACATATACCTCGTTCACCAGGTATATGTCACACGCTCACTCCCACAGGCAGCAAGTGGAAGGTTGCTACTATCTACTTCATTCGGGAATATTTAAAATAGTTTTTCCGTCAGGTTCTGAGAGAAACCATTTGTGAAACTGAAAGGATTTAATCTCTGTGGTTCATATGCCTTACATATGGATAGCATACTTCATAAAAGCTTCCTAGGAATTTATATGAAATTGACTCTGGGTTGCTTTTGCTAAAGAATGACAACTTTTCTTCATAGAGGACCATTTTTTTGGCAATTCTGTCAAAAACAGCCATAGAGACACTTCATTTTTTGCTCTTATTGTTGTTGATGGTGGTAGTGTGGTGGTAGTGATCTCAGCAATACCAAGGAGGAAAACAACCACTTAGGCTGTGTGTTTGGGAATTCTGCCTTAATTTCATTTGTTCATTTATTCAACAAATATTTATTGCACAGCTGCCATCAGAGTGGAATTGCAAGTGATCAAGACAAGTACAGTCCTTCTCAGATGTCACCTTCTCACCAAAGCCTTTCCTGCCTACTCCACAGACAACTAGACAACTGGAAGCCCTCTGTTCTGCCTTATCCCATCCATATTGCCCATTCCTCGGCCTCCTTTTTGTCTCCTTAGCAGTTGCCACCATCTGATTGTATTTTACTCATTTATTCTTATCTGTCTCTCTCGATTAGAATTGAAGCTCCCTTAGCCAGATATTTTTACTTATTTTATCATTAATGATATCAGCATCTAAGGCCGTGTCTGGCACAAAGGGGCAGTAAATATTTTGTCGAATGAATCCATGAGGTCTTGGCTACAGTCTCCGTTCTGTCTCTGTCCTTATAGGTGGACACGAAGCATGCTAATTATTATAGGGGCCAAACTCTTTCTAAGAAACAGAATAAAGCCGCCTGAATTAACAGAAGGTGACAGTGCAGATGCTAATACGGATTAGGTGGTCAGAAAGGCCTTGCAGATGAGGTGACATCTGGACTCAAATTACAATGAGTGTGCAATCCAGGCCAATATCTGGGCAAGGAGACTTTGCAGCAGAGCAGCAGATGAAAAGAACTGAGAGGGACTGTGTATGGTCTGGTCAAGGAACAGCAAGATGTTCAGTGAGGCTAGTGTGAGCAGAGGAGAGAGGGAAGCAGAAGAAATAGCCTGGGGCCAGGTCAGGCATGCCGTAGTTAAGGTGGGATTTTATTTGCAGTAGGGTGAGAAGTGATAGGATGGAAGTGATCGTGGAATGGGCATTTTTGAGCAGAAAGGTGACGTGATCCTGCTTGTGTTTTCTAAAGATAGCTTAGGCTATTGTTCATCAGTCAAGAGGGGAAAAAGGGAGGTCAGTTGGAGGCTATAAGGGTGAGTCTGGTGGAAGACGGGGCTTTGAGATAATAGCAGTGTAAGTCACACCAGTAGATTCTGGGCATATTTCAAAGGTTGAATCAAAGAAATTTGCCAGTGGATTGGATGTGAAATAAAAAGAGAGGTTAAAGATGACTTTAAGGTTTACTTTGACTTTTTAATTTGAATGTTGTATAAATTCCTCTAAGTTTGCTAACCCTTAAGACCAATGAGTTTTGGGGCACCTGAATGGCCAGTCGGTGAAGCATCCGACTTTGGCTCAGGTCATGAGCTCACAGTTTGTGAGTTCGAGCCAGGCGCTGGGCTCTGTGCTGACGGTTCAGAGCCTGGAGCCTGCTTCGGATTCTGGGTCTCCCCCCTCTTTGCCCCTTCCCTGCTTGTACTCTGTCTCTCTCTCAAAAATAAAATAAAACATTAAAAAATTTAAAAAAAACAATGAATTTTAAGTTAAAGTCTATTATATAGTTATACTTGAAAAAATCATTGAAGAAATAAGTTCTACTTTGTAATATTTAAAATAAGAAAAACATAGTTAAAATGAGCATGTATCACTGTTGAGGAGAGAAGATAAATTCTAGGGCTTAAAATTTGCATAATTGATGACAAAATGCTCAACCTTTAATATCTAAGTGCAGCTAACATCCACCTTAATTTTGATATATTTTTTTTTTGTTTTTTCATTTTTTTGTTTTTGAGAGAGAGGGCACAAGTGAGCAAGGGGCAGAGAGGGGGAGAGAGAGAGAGAGAGAGAAGCGGAGCTTACCTGAAGCAAGACTTGTGCTTACCTGATGCAGGGTTCAAGCTCACCGGTTGGGGCGGGGGGCTCAAGCTCACCCATTGCGGGATTCGAACTCATGAGCTATGAGATCATGACCTGAGCCACAGTCTGATGCTTAGTTGACTGTGCCACCCAGGTGCCCCTTGATGTTCTTGAGTGGCTTGTTTGGGGCTGAAAAATGTACTTGTCATTTGTAGCACCAAGAGCTGTAGAAGGAGGTAGCAGTTGACTAGGTGGGAGGAATAGGCAGCTTCGGAGTTAGGAAGGCAGACTACTCGAATTCTCCATATGGAAAAGAATTGAATCAGTTTCAAGATACAGAAAAATAAAGGAATGATTAAAAGACTGTGACACCGGAGTCGCAGAACCATGTCTGTGTCTATATCCTTGTGTCTACATAGGAAATGCGTGTGACTTCAGGTGTCCATGTGGGCATCCGTCTTGAGATCTGGGGTCCACACTTCCTTTTCTTCATTTTTAAATTTGTTTTTTATTTGAGGAAGAGAGAGAGTGAGTGCAGGAGAGGGGTAGAGAGAGAGAGAGAAAGAGAGAGAATCTTAAGCAGCCTCCATGCTGAGCTCTGAGCCTGATGAAGGGCTTAATCCTGAGACCCTGGGATCATGACCTGAGCTGAAATCAGGAGTTGTACATTCAACTGATTGAGCCACCCAGGTGCCTCCGAGCTTCTTCTGAGAACAAAAGATTTTATCTGATTATTTTTTGATTGTCAGTAGAAATCCAAGAGTATATATAGTAACCAGTTGTCTTAAATGTGGCTGAGAGATCCTCATAGAATTCAAATTCCACTGTTGAAGTTCCAAACTCCTCTTAAAACATATTTAGGTGAAAAAAGTTAATTATGCTCTTTTAGCAAAGAATGGGGAAAAAGTTCCATAACTTATTTAAAGTTATAGTTATCTTCAATTTGAAACATCTTAAACCCTTCTAAATTCTTGATAAAGCTATCTTTGATCTTAAATATATGATTTTTTAAAATTATGTTTGATGCATCACCCTTTTGAATCAATTGTTTAAACTCCCTAGAGATACAAGTTGACAGCTGAACTCTCTGGTTGCAAAAAGTAAAGTTCTTTATATAAACAAAGCATTATTCGAGGTAGGTGAAGGAAGTACTATTCGAGGTAGGTAAACAGTCCATTAAACAGTCCAGCTAAATGAGGGAAAATAGTCCTCAAAGGGACTACAGGCCAGTGGTAAAGGTGAGTTAAATGTCTCTTTTTCTTGACCTTTCTGCCTGCTTGCACAAAAAATCATGAGATTTCCTGTCCTTTGCCAGATGTGCATGGGGATAACTATTTCAGTAGTGATTTGCCTACGGCCTGTTACTCACACAGTCATTGTGGTCTTCTGTGTCTGACAAGTTTCTGTTTTCCAAGAACAGTGATTTCCAGGAACTTCCTTCTGTCTCATGTTACTGGAGGGCTCTCTACCAGAAGCTGGATAACCCTATGTAATCCTATTTCTATTCCTCAACTCTACTACACTTGGCTTATAATATAATGCTTGTTTTTCTAAGTTCCCGGTGTTTTCTAATTGAAGTCCTAGGAACTATAAATAAATACCTTATAAGAGTATGGCAATACTCTTACAATATTCTAGCTTCAGTTGTACCTATAGTAACTTTAGGCAGGTATATTGTCTTAAAACTATGATCGATAGGATATTACAAACAATATCAGAGGAAGAAGAACTATTTCTGATTTATGAGGAAAAATTGGAAGTTGTATTAAAAAATTGTTTAAAAAGAATTTTAATAGCAAAAGTACATGCAGTTGGTGGTGACAGCAAGTTAATCTTTCTCTTAACTTTATTCTAATGATATCATTTTAGTATACACTAGAATGTGTCTTAAAAATGCCAATATGCTTCTAAAATTAATTTTCATTGTAATATTATATATTGAGTCCTTCATTGCATAACCATAATTTCTACTTAAATTCTACTGAGAGGGAATAAAATGAGGCAGGATTGGGACACTAGGGTTTTAAGTTAAATTCCATTTTAGAGAAATCTGAGATACTTTTATTTTTTCCTCTTGTGATAGTAATCCATCCAGAAAATGACAAGAAACGTGGTTCTTAGAGTTATCAAGAAATTAAACCTTTTTCCCAGCCATTTTTCTTCTTTCTTCTGCCTTTACACTCCAAATACCCAATTATAGATGTGATACTATTATAAAACTTAAGATGTTAACTAAAATGTCTATAAAGGCAGCCACCCATAACTTTATGTCCTCCATAGGAACCCCCAGATAAATGTAAGCCCTTTTGGGGATTATCTCTCCACTATAATTTTAAGTGTTTACTCATCATTATTTGGCCATCTTTCTATCTGGTAAGAATCCTAGTGTCTGAGTCTCAATTACCATTGTCCCCAGGAACCAGCTGGGCTGTGTAAATGAGTGAAGTGTTTCCGGTGGTATATCAGCATGTGATAAATGCCACCTCAGGTGACATCAAAGCAATGCTGAGTGGAGAAGACTATGGCAAATGGGACAGCTCCTGTCCTTTCTTAATGGGGAGCCACTGCTCAGCTCCAGTGGATTGTGGCCATGTGGGAGTTATGACCTAGTATTGCCCAACCTGTTACCTAAGACATCCCATTTTAATGGAAAATCTTCTGATTTTCTAATGTTGGTAAATAAATTTTAAGAGAAATCATTTAGACTAGGAAACTCCTTGACAATGTTTGAAGGGAAAATTCAGCTAGTTTTATGATAACTCTGGTAACTATGTGTGGAAGATGGTGGGGGGGGGAGGGCAAGATTGGAGGCGGGAAGGTAGTTAAGACCAAGTGGCCAGATGAATACCAATGGTGGTCAGTACTGGATCAGTGCAAGGAGTTCTGGAGAAAGCATGAAGAGGTGTGCTAAAGATCTTCAGGAGATAGAAATGGCGGGACCTAGAAGCCAAGTGTGTAGGGATGAGAGTCCACAGAAGAATTGAAGTTTCAAGTTTCTATGGGATCCCAGGGGGGAAGGAAAAACAAAGCTGCAGGGGCTCAGGTGGAATGTGCATATTTTTATCAGTAATCTGAAATCCAATTATCTGTCTTCCACAAGTGCAGACATGACTCCTGTGCACACAGAATAATTATACCGTGTATGGGCTCGGTTTGATTTTTCAATCAGAGGATGCACCGATACCATTGCTACATTTGCTTGAAAGGTCATGGCTTCAGTGGTTTAGATGCTGGAAAGCAAAGATGAAAATAGAAGCAGAGTGATTTTGTAAAACAGAGGGGAGAAAAGCAAACAGGGGTCAGTCTACAATCACTGTCAGGAGAGAAGAAAGAGAAAGGCAAACTTACGAACTAAAATCTCTTATGTAGACTCTGGTGCTAGAAAAACAGGAAAGGGAGATACAGCTGTGAAACTCCTCATTCTATGTTAGCTTTATACTGAAAATTGAACAACTGATGGTTCTCTGTTGAGCTTCCTATAGAGGCAATGTTCTGTATATTGCATAAAGACAAAGTTTAAATTACCTTTGAAATCCTGGAGGTACCTATCATCTCTATTCAGAGACCAAAATAAGAAGAGTTGGCAGGGGGCAAATGTTAGAATGGGAATAAAAAGCCACAGCCATGTCAATTCAACAGTATTTATTGGGTACTGTCAGATAAAAACAAGGCCTTGATGACCCAATATCCATTAGGACACAGGCCACGCTCTCAAGACAGAAAAACATTTAAATGAGCAAAAGTAGGATAGAACAAATTTTGTAGTCGGCATTTTAGAGAAATTGAGCTTTAGTGTGCAGGCGATAGGTATCCAAGTGGCAGTGTCCAGTTTTTGGAAAAAAGGGCCTGATTTCCAAGAGATGTCATGCCTCAACACAATTGCTTGGAATATAGTTTCAGAGTCCATTCTGGCAAAGTTTAGAGATGACTGACATTCCCCAAAGAGAAAAAGTAAAGCGAAAAGAATGGTATGCTAAGGGTGGAGGCCAGAACAAGATTCTTGAGATCTGATAGGCCCAGATTTGATAGGCCCAGACTTGAAATCTGATAGGCCCTATCTCTTGATAGGCAATACCTTTGTCCTTCTTGACCTGTACATTGAGGGCATTTAACTAACTGACACTTGAAAGAAGAGAAGACAAGGGTAAGTTTGGAGATGATGAAGTTAAATATGACATTGAGGGCAAAAGAAGTCCAACCACTACTCTGTAATTAAAGTGTGGGGATGACCCACACTTTAGCATTTGATATTCAACATAATTATACAGGTTATACTAAATTCTCTCCCCTCTGCTATCTAGTCTTCTAGGTTAAAATGCTGTCCACAGTCATCGAGCAAACTGGTTGTTAATTCTTCGACTTTGGATGTCCTAGAATGCTTCTGTCTATCCCTTCCTTGACCCCTCCTCTTTTATGATCTTGTTTTATCAGCCTGTGCATATATGCCTGATTACGGGGATGATGACTATAAGTGGGTCATTCAAATTGGAACCATTTGGAGAGGCAAACTGGGAGAGGGAATGTGCTCTTGGTGCTGTTAATAATTACTGAGGGACAACAGGCATACAAGGGGACTGTCCTGAGCAACAGAGGCTGTGTGGTCACCAGACTTATTTTCCTAATGGGGCCCCATGTTTTGTTTTGTTTTGTTTTTAATCACTTTAAGAGGTACAGGGTAGCATTCAGTGACTGCTTTAGTGCCTTAGATGTCATAGAAAGGGCCGTGAAGATTATTACATGACCCTAAGCTCTTTATTTTATAAGTGAGGTAAAATGACTTGCATACAGATACACAGCTAATTCTACTCTGCAAGTCTGTTTGCTTCGTGACTAATCTTGTTTTCACATTGACATTCCAGCCTGAAATCTTTTCTCAGATGTCACCATGTGCTTAATAGCCAAGTTGACTAACAGTATACTCTTACTTCGTTGGTCAGATTTTATGTCATTTTGTTTGTTGGTTTGTTTGTTTACCTTTTCGTATCCTGACCCACAGTGACAGACACTGTGTTGGGCACACTCAATGCTCAGCAAATGTTAACTGAATTTACAAATTGAAAAACTATACTGCCAATGAGGAGAGACTTGGAAATAGTATAGTCAGGCCCTCGCAGAATTAGGGAGAACGAAAGAGAGCATTACGGGACTTGCGCTCAGGTCAATCCATAGTGATAAACCCGAAGTAAAACTCAGTTCTCCTCAGTCTTAGAATTACCCAACCAATATTTCTCCTACTATGCCCCACTGCTTTGAAAGTGACAGGTGGCAAAATATTAGCGACCTAAGATGTAAAGTGACATCATTATGATTTATATTTTATATTGTAGTTTTCCAAATGCTGTCTTAGGTTATGGGACCCTCCACGACTACCTCTGAAGCTGGCAAGGCAGCTGAACTGCTGTACAAATTAGGCAATCAAAACTCAGAATGTAAGAGACCTGGGACTGAAGTGGTTCAATTATCTCAAATACAGAGAACATGAAGAAACCTGTTCAATCTTAATACTGCCCTTGAAAGACAAATGCTTTCCCCCCTGCCTAATTCAGCAAGGCAAAGCTATGTTGGCAAAGACATCTTTAAGGAAGGACTTGGGATTTTATGTTGCAAAGCTGTTTCCAAGTCACTTATCACACAAGTAATAATATCCGGGTTTACATTTGCCCTTTGTGGGGAATTCTTACACTGAGGAAAATCACGGTTCTTCGTTTATTTAGCTAGAAAGGTGAAGAATTTTGGAATCATGTACAGAGGGGGCTAAAGCCAAGGGATGTGATAAAGCTTTCAGAATTCTATTTGAAGGTATAAACAAGAATGCAGAGAAAGAACGTCTCCAAATTGGCTGCCCACAGAGTGAGCTCCAGTGCTTAGGTGTGAGGCTACATCACGGGGGTGACGAGCTGCCTCCTGAAGACTGGGTCCCCCTAGGACTTGGAGGACAACTTGGTATTCTCTGCGGGCTTCACACTCTTCCTCATCAGGGAGCATTTTGGCTTATGTTTACTGTGCTAGAAAACATGGCCTAAATCAACCCAATTAACAAAGTTTCCCTGGTTGTTTTGCTGCTTTGCTCTACTGAAGTTCGACCGAGCCTATTTTTGGATTAAATTAAATGTGAATGAGATGAGGCAGACATTTTCAGTTCCTCTGGAATCTTTACTAACTAGCCCCTGAATAACTCTTTTCTGGGGCTTCACTGGGATTGTGAGTTGGCTAATTTAAGGCCAGCACCGGGCTTTGTTTGCAGTACTCAGCTCCAGGACCTTAACCACGATGGGGCTTATAATGAGAACCCTGTAACCACTGGCTGAATAAACCAGCGAGGTACAGTCTAGACGTCTTCCCTCTGGCCAACTGTTTGTGCTTATGGTGGGTGGGCGGAGGGGTGCTTCTTTTCAGGGCCTTACACGGTCACCTTGGCAGTAGTCTTACTAGGTTGTAATGAGCGGTTCGTATGTTCCTTTCCTACAAGGAGGTTTTTCTCCCAGAAGCCAGGCACCTTTTATATTGCTGCTTTTGTCAATTGTGAATCTCTGTTGCCTCCATATCATTACCTAGTGATGACTAATGCATATTTATTGAATAAGAGAATTAAAGAATAAATTCCTGGTACCATTCCCCCCCCCCAACTCATGAAGTTAATATCTGATTATTTAATAAAAAGAGCATAAAGCTATTAACTGACCACAAAGTACTGTCACTACATATTGAATATAACATAAATAAAACAATGTACTATAAATAGTTGTAAATAATAAACTGTAAGATGCTGTAAATAAAATATAATAGAAATCATATGTAAATATATAGCATACTATAAATAGTAGGTAATAGATTATAATATATACAGAATAGCAAATAAAGCTGAATATAAGAATAGATGCTATTTTGTTACTCTGAGCCTCTTGTTTTTCTCAACATATTATAAAATTTAAAATTGCAGAAACAGCATCAGGACTCGGCTCAGTTAGTTCAGTGTTAAAGTGCTGGAGTTAGTCCATTTTATGGCCTTGGGCAAGTTAACTAAATCTCACCAAGACTCATTTGCTTCATTTGTAAAATCTCAAATATCTGCCTCATGGGTTATTATAATAATAGTTAATAGTTACTGAACACTTAACTATTCCCAAAACACAACCATGGGCACTTTCTGCATGCTGCCAGCCTTGTGGTGTAGAGACTATTATCTTTCTCATGTAACAGGAAAGAACCTGAGGCTTAAATAGGCATTTTTTTTAAGAAAGATAAAATACTTTGTAAAACACATTTCATCTTCTAACGAAGGAAGTCTTAATTTAGAAACTTAAGACTGCTTTTTGAGGAGCATGCAGAAAAAAAGTAACTAAAATGTTTTCATGGTATGGAATGAACCATAGGCTGAGCAACTCTCCCTCATACATTAGAAATGAAATAATTCCAAAGGGTTGAGGGGGAGAGAGCCAAAGAATTGAGGTTTAAAAACTGTGCTCTCTGCACTGGGGATGCCTCAGATGTACAGAGTTGGATTCCACAGTGCAGATGGGTTGCAGGATTGGCGGGAGGAGAAGAGAGACATGGAGTGGGGGAGACATGGTCGATGGGAGTTAGAACCCTGTATAAAGCTCTTGATGTTTGTGTACAAGACCACTTGCTTCTCATGTTTTAGCTACACTTCTGGAAAGTAAGACTTTGTAATTTTTGGTATATAAATGTATTGTTTTGCCTATTGATATTAGGAAAAATGACAATTTTTTCAGATATGAATTTTGTATTAAAGTATTATCAGTGGACTGTACATATCTGACAGCCTACCTAAGACTTTCCATTTCACCAGCAAACATCACCGTAACTCCTAACAATTCAAGGTTCCTGTGTCGCTGTGGCAATCTCCAAATACAATCACAGAGATCATAGGGCCCTCATAATGTGAGCAGTTTATTCTGAAAAATAAACACACAAATGCTCCAAAATCTTTGTGTCTAGAGGAGGTGGGAGAGAAACGTGTTCAGAAATTTGTGCTCATTTACCTTTCGCACATGACTCTACTTGCCTTTTAAAGAATTTTAATGGTGATATATTTGAATACAGACAGGATTACTCCCACAACATCTTAACCACTATTCTATACTTCCTTCTCTCCATGATGTTTAAATAAATAATGTGTGTAAAACAATTAAGACCATGTTTAACCCATAGCAGTTACTCAGCAGCTGTTAGCTGAGATTAATATTGCTATCATCAACATTGTCGTGATGTTGAAGGAAGCATCCCTTGCAGAGAGAGGAACATCTTGTATGTTTCATGACATCTTTAATTTAGCACTTGTCATACCTTACTTGCTGGTTAATTTCCCCCCAGCCTCCTCCAGCTTTTAATAAGGGCTTTAAGATTGAAGATAATACCCAGAACATTATAGGTGCTGAGTATATATTTGTTAAATTGAAAGAAAGTATATTTAGCTAGATTCATTTATTTTCCTAATTGTGCTCTCCAACCTGACCTCGGGAAAGGCATTGCTGATTACATTAAAATTTTTGGATCTTTGAAACAAAATATTTCTTTATAAGATTTCTTAATTTAATTCCAGGATAGTTTACATGCAGTGTTATATTCATTTCAGGTGTACTAATGTATTCTATGCATTAGTCAGTGTTCATCATGATAAGTGTACTTTTTAATCCCCATCACCTATTTCACTCACTCCCCCCCGCCCCCAATCTACCTCCCTTCTGGTAACTATCAGTTTGTTCTCTATAGTTAAGAGTCTGAAACAAAATATTTCTTAAAGTTGGACTCCTTCATAAAGAAAAGTAAGCTCATCTCAAAGCTATGTTAATAAGCGATGTCATCATGGGAGATAAAATAATCCAAATGCTCATATGGGTCTGTTGTGCCCCAATAGAAACTCAGGGCCATGTTTTCATTGAATTTTCCAAAGGTTTTTGACTATATAGAAGTCTATTTGAAGCATGCACACACATACACACTCACACACATGCACCCCATTACATCTAGTATATTCATTTAATTGTAGAGTTATTTAATGTCTAGCCTCTTTATACCAAGACAGCACTGTACATGGCATATAGACATGAAATACATGAAATGATTGACTCAAAATCAGGAAGCTTATTAATTAAGGCAGAACTGAGATAAGGATTCTGGTATCTTGACAACCGGGTCAGTGTTTCCCTCCCCCTTCACTCACGCATCAATCTGACAATTAAAAAAAAAGAAAAAAGTCTTGGATGTTCAAATTGGCCACATTTTTACTATTAGTCTACATGGTGTGGCCTTTTGACAGTGTGGTCAGAGATAGTCTATGTGGGTAGTTTCCCAGAATTAGCACCCTTCAATGTATAGGGTACTATTTTAAGGTGCCTGCTCGCTTCAGGGTAAACGAATGTGTTCTGGAATCCCAGGAGCCTGAGTCTGAATTCTGAGTGTGACCTTCAGGAAGCCTTTCTGAGCTTCTTGTGTGTGTAATTGCAACTTGACCATGTCTCTAACTCATTGTTACAACTCTCTCCTCCCTCTTCTGGCAAGATTCAAAGTTAAAAAGATCAGCATAGTTGATGCCTATTTTTACCTTCTTTTTTTCTCTAAACAGGTATCATGCCTTCCTTCTTGGAAGCTAGGTTGTCCCATCATTTACTTTCGTAGCACTCGGTGTATGTTGGTGTGTGTAATTCTGTGGTAGTCATTAGTCTCCCTTGTGGGGCTATGAGCTTCACAGTGATTGGTGGTTTTTTATCTGCTTATTTATGTATGCATATCAATCACTTTTGAGTATTGCATAAATGTTGAGTGCACAATTAATGAAGGGATATATAGTGTGTGGGTGAAAAATCGTGAATGCCAGAGCATGCCTGACTTTGGAATCTATGAGCTGAGACAAATGGGGCCACCGTGTTTCGAGATCATCTTACCTTGATTTAAACGGAAATGAAACAATCTTATCTCATTTTCAAATGAAAAAAAAAATGGAAAGGCCATAAAATTGAAAGTAAATGAATCCCACAAAAAGATAGCTATATCACCCAGATTGGCAACCAATTAAAACTTTTCAATAGTGTTCTCTGAGTTGCTAGGGTAAGACGACCTTGCATTGGAACTATGGAGTTCGTTATTGATTGAGGAGGTATTATTTTGTAAGTCCTGAAGAGCTGTGTTGGATAGTGGCCAGAGACAAGGATTTCAGGTTTTGAAAATACTTGAGGTTTGTAGACTTTGCTGTTTATTTCACAAAATGACGGTTTCAGTTGCCCTGTCTTGAATTTCCCATTTTTGCCATTTTAAATGTGGTGTAGCTATACCGGATTAAGATTCAGAATATACAACTCTAGACCCACTTCCACCACCAGTGTGTTTTGTCTTCGTGGTTAACGTGCTTAACCTCTCTGAGCCTAAGTTGTTTTTTTGTAAGATTATATTTATTTTTTAATTTTTTTAATGTTTATTTATTTTTGAGAGAGAGCAAGACAAAACACAAACAGGAGAGGGGCAGAGAGAAAGGGAGACACAGAATCTGTAGCAGGATCCTGGCTCCGAGCTGTCAGCACAGAGCCCGATGTGGGGCTTGAACCCATGAGCTGTGAGAGCCGAAGTCGGATGCTTAACTGACTGAGCCACCCAGGTGCCCCCATAAGATTTTATTTTTTAAGTAATCTCTACAGCCAATGTGGGATTTGAATTTACAACCCCTAGATTAAGGAGTTGCATCCTTCACTGACCCCATCTGAGCCTGAGTTTTATTTGTGTAGTTAACACAGAAATGTTTCTTACTGTCACCTTTCCCTTTCTTCACAAATGTAATACTATGATTCAATCTTTTGGGAATATTGAATATGTTTGCTGTGCACAAGCATCTACCTTCTTGGAATTTTTCCCATCAAATGTTTTTTTTTTTTCCTATATGGTTGAAATAATTATATTAATGATCTAAATTGAATATAAATTTCGGTAAACATTGCTGTCATTGTATATAGGTTCTGTCATGTGTAATACTGATTAATTTGTCTCTGACAGCAGAGTAAAATGTGATGATCAATGTTGCCAATTGATTCTTCCTGCTGGGATAGCGTGAGTGTATACTTATCAAGCTGATTTTTATTGCTGATCAGACTGGATGAAACACAATTTCAATAATTGCTTTCTTCTGATGTTTCTTCTCTGACGTCCACATTGATTTGTGGGTAGAGTTTTGAAGGTACACTGTTGTAACAGAAAGAGACATGGTTAGATTAGAGAAAAAAACCACTTACGACAGGAAATATGCGCTAATAATGCAATTCACCTCAGTGTTTTCTCTTTACCACTTTTCAGGATGTGCATAATTGATATTGCCATAAGGCGCTCCCATTTCTTTTTGCACAGCTAAGAGAATAAGGCAGATTAGAATAGGCTGAGGTAGGTCTTTGTTTCTTCCAAGGCATGGTTCCAACAGATGGTAAAAACTCAACAAAGGTTTGGCATGTACCAATCAGTTATTTAGATTACTGTACGTTTTTATTTTTTTATTTTTTCAACGTTTTTTATTTATTTTTGGGACAGAGAGAGACAGAGCATGAACGGGGGAGGGGCAGAGAGAGAGGGAGACACAGAATCGGAAACAGGCTCCAGGCTCCGAGCCATCATCCCAGAGCCTGACGCGGGGCTCGAACTCACTGACCGCGAGATCGTGACCTGGCTGAAGTCGGACGCTTAACCGACTGCGCCACCCAGGCGCCCCAGATTACTGTATGTTTTTAAAAGAAACATATATATGCTTCACAAAGAAACCCTTTTTCTCTTGTGGTGTTATCTTTGTAGGTTCCCCTCATTCTTTGTTTTGTTTTTGTTTTTGGTTCCCCTCATTCTTAGAACCCATATATGTTCTTCTCACTCTGATATATTTGCTGCCAGAGTGGAAATGTTTTCTCAGTCACAACCTGATCTGTACTCTGGGTAACACTGACATTAGCCAGAAAGAATTTCAGGACCGAGTACAGTAGGGTCCTCATGTGGTGGGTGCCATCTAAAATCCAACAATACAGCGTTTACCTTTGGCCACGAACAGGAACCTCTGTTGGAGGAATCAGGCCCTAATGTGGACATTATGGATACTTCAGAGCAAATTTAAGAGTTTATTACTAACAAAAATGATAAGGAAGATGATGATAGATTCTGTTTTCCAAGTGTTTTCTGTTCTCACAAAGTCCTGTGAAAAAGGTGTTAGTGTGTCCATTTGATGAAAGAGTAATCTGACACTCACAACACTTAAATAACTTGCTGAAGGCCACACAACTGGTAAGAGACGGAGCTGGACTGTGGACTCACTACTGTCTGATCGCCAGTGTGGTCTCCTGACTTTGTGCCTGTGGTTGCCTGTTATTTCCCATTCCAGCGTCAGTCCAACCAAGTCTCCCCAAACACACGTACTTGCTGAATCCTTACACTGAAGGCTGGTGGCCTCATGGGCTTTTCATGTAGGACCAGTGCTTCCGTTGTTCAAGCAGCACAGAGACTTAATCCAGTAAGTGGAATTTAAGAGGCTACCCCAACACCTGAGCTACTGGGGCAGTGCAACTTTTTAAATTATTTGGAGTGGAGAGTGTTATGCTAAGTGAAATAAGTCATACAGAGAAAGACAGATACCATATGTTTTCACTCTTATGTGGATCCTGAGAAACTTAACAGAAGACCATGAGGGAGGGGAAGGAAAAAAAAAAAAAAGGTTAGAGAGGGAGGGAGCCAAAACATAAGAGACTCTTAAAAACTGAGAACAAACTGAAGGTTGATGGGGGGTAGGAGGGAGGGGAGGGTGGGTGATGGGCATTGAGGAGGGAACCTGTGGGATGAGCACTGGGTGTTGTATGGAAACCAATTTGACAATAAATTTCATATTAAAAAAAAATAAAAGACAAATGTATTAAAAAAATATTTGGAGTGAGACATCCCACAATGTTAAATCTTTACAAGGTGCCGGACTCAGAAGTGAAACCCAGAAAGAGCCTCTGTTGGAGGAATCAGGCCCTTATAGATAAAGGCAGTGATTGTGAATAGACAGAATAAAATAAAATAGCAAGATGAAGTCAGGATCTGAGCATTCCAACCAGTATGCTGCGATGGTTGCATTGAGGATGAGAAGGGAAAGGTGACTGGCTTTTATCACCAGGGAAGGGATAATGATCAACTTAAAAAAAATTAACAAAGCGAGACAAAGGAAAGAAGAAATCTTAGAAGGAAAAATGGAGACAAGGATGACAAATAGAGTATGTGGATGGCTGTGACAGGAAAAAAAAAGGGAGGTGAGGTACTTTATATAAGGAGTGACATAAGGGTGTCAAATGACAGCTATTCTAAGAGCAGAAAAGATATCTAAGACTAAGGAAACAAATCATTTCTGTGTTTAAGAGGATTAGGGCACCAAGAACAATTTAATTATTAGAGATAATGCTGATTTTTTAAAATTATATTTACTAATTATTTTCACATTTGGTATTTCATTTAATCCTGAAAACAATTCTGTGTAGTAGGTTAAGTAGACGCTTCAGTCTCTGCTTCAGAAATGTGGAAATCTTGTGTCTGAGAGGCTAAAGGACTTACCTACTTTCTTGAATACGTGGTGCAGAGAAAACAAAATGTGTGTTCTGGTCCCGTCTAGTTGTCTCTCAGGGTGGACTGCTGGGCATCACCGTGTAATGTTAAAAGTACATCTAGCATAGGATGGTTTTGCCACATATGCTCGGAGGCATGTAGTCCCTGGACTAGTCTGGTCCTTTAAGTTTGAAATAGTCATAGAGATAAAAGTATGTAAAGATTATGGCGCCAAGTGTCCTTCACCGGTTGCATTTTGCTAAGCTGAGCTGGTTAGAGCACTTACATTATAGTATAGGGGTCAAGTTGAACATAGGTATGATTTGGACAGTCATAGAGGGTGGCGACCCGAAAACTCAGGGCCAGTGGCCTTTGCAATAGACACAAGAAGCCAGATTCACTCACCTGAGGCATTTACAAAGAGAATATGAACTACAGTGGTCATCTGGTCCTGTTTTCTCAGAATCTCTTTCCCTTTTCATCTTCTTGATAGTGAGCACATTAGGTGGGACTGACCCATCATCCTACCTCTACCCTCAAGCAACAGGGATTCAGAATCACATACAAATACAGGTGGCTGGTGTATAATAATAGCCAACACTTACTGAATGCATCATATACTATGAAGCATCATTCTAAGAACTTTCATTCATTAATCGTTCAGTCCTCACAGTAGTCCTAAGAAGTGTATGCCATTATTATTTCCATTTTACAGAAGAAGCTAAGGCATAGAGAGGTTAGGTGTCTTGCCCCAGACCACAGAGACAGGGAGAAGAAGAGCTGGCATTGGAACTAGGAGAGGGAGAGATGTATGTATATGTTTCTCTCCATCTCTCTCTATATATGTATAGATAGATAGATAGATACATAGATACAGATATGTAGATATGTATATATACATATATAGGTAGATATGTAGATATAAATGTGTAAGTGTTTATACACATATATACACTTTATGTGTATATGTTACCTCTCTGTAATGTGAGAATTCTCAGGAAGAATGAAATTAATGTTACAAATTAGATTAATGTTGGTTATGTGCATGGAAAGGAATATTTTAAATTTTATCCCAGGGTCATGGATAAGAATAGAAATTACGACTAAAGTTGAACCAGAAACCATAGATTTATGAGTGTTTTGAAAAGGGTATAAATAGGGTATAAATTCGAAAATTAAAATGAATGAGTGTAATGTTGAAGCATTCATTCTGTATGACATTAAGTTTCTGAAAGAACAGCTCGTTAACTGGTTAGATCTTTTTTAGAAGTAAAAAAACAAAAACAACCTAGAAAGGTGGTATAGGGACTAGAAAACATTTTATATGATTATTATTGAGGGAAATATCACAGTGGGGAGGAATCTCTAAACAGATACTGAAAACTAAAATATATTGTGAGCCAGAATATTTAACCAAGCTAAGTCCTGGGACATGGCAAGCTTAGGGATATTGTCATAAATCTAGAAAACAAACAAACAAAAAAACTATTGGGGAAGCTGCAGAATAATGTTCTCAATATTTCAGAAGAATCTTCTTGAAGCACCATCCAGACCCTGGGCTTCTTTGTGTTGATAAACTTGAGTCTGTTTGCAGGGATTGCCAACCCCAAGTGATAGTTGGTGAATCCTTTGCCAAAGTATGTAAAATTGAAAGGGCTAACTTTCTCACCGTGCACCACTGATATAGGACATGAAAACTAAATTTTGTTATTTTACAAAGTGTTAAGGTCCTATAACTTCCTATTGTACCATGTGAGAAAAATGCAAAAGCGAAAGTGAAAACTTTTGAAAAATCTGTTCTTATGCCTTTTGAGAAGAATTGCCTTTGAGTCATGATTGTGTCTTAGGAAAGAGGTGGGCAAATGAGACAAATCCAGCCTTTCACCTGTTCTTGTAAGGGCTGGTATACTAGGAAGATTTTTAGTATTTTAAATGGTTGAAAAATAAAATAAGAATATTCAATGACTTGTAAAAATTATATTAAATTCAAGTTTGAGTGTTCATAAATAAGGTTAATCAGAATATAGCCACAGTCATTAATTTACATGTTGCCTGTGGCTTTTTTGTGCTGTGTCAGCAGAATTGGCTAATTGTGATGGAGACTGTGTGAACGGCAAAGCCTAAAATACTTAATATTTGGCCCTTTATAGAAACAGTTTGTTGACCCTGTCTTAGGGTAATAAAACTGGGATACAGGGAAGTACTTCATCATTAGGAAACAGAGCAAGTGCCTAGAAACAGACAAACAGATAAATGTGGTGTGTGTGTGTGTGTGTGTGTGTGAGACATCCTGCCTGTTAATATTACTTCCTAGATTAAAATCATAAACCATGGTTGAATCAAAATATGCAGTGATATTTTAGAAATGTTTTTTATGGCACATTATACAATCCTCTGACAAGTGATATAGTGGGCTATCAATTTCATTATAACAAAAAACACCCATATTTTATTTAATAATAGAAAGACTTGGGGCGCCTGGGTGGCTCAGTCAGTTAAGCGGCTGACTTCGGCTCAGGTCATGATCTCGCGGTTTGTGAGTTCAAGCCCCGCGTCGGTGCTGACAGCTCAGAGCCCGGAGCCTGTTTCAGATTCTGTGTCTCCCTCCCTCTGACCCTCCCCCGTTCATGCTCTGTCTCTCTCTGTCTCAAAAATAAATAAACATTAAAAAAAATTAAAAAAAATAATAGAAAGACTTTATGAAACCCATGTCTTGTTGAAATATATAGTCTCATGAAGATAAAGAAGGAAAACATTTAGGTTTTGGAATGAGGTTTTCTTCAAATCCCTAAGTTAGTTCATGACACAAGCAATTCTTGGATTTCTTTTACCCCATCAGTGGGTTTGGTAAACCAAGTAGGGTAAAAAATAATGCATGTTAACTAGCAGAAGGATAATGATTCCTGTTACCCATTGTCCTGTGATATAGAAATTGCAGTTAGAATGGTGTGGGTATATGATAGGTAAAGAAAAGAATACTCAGTGAAAAGCAGAGTCACTCCACACTTGGCAGTTGACCGCCAGAATAATGCTGTTGCTGTCTGTCATTATTTATCAACCAGCTCATTTTTCTTACCTCTGCATTCACAAATTCTCTGCACCTATTTCATTTTTCAACATTTAATTTATTTTTTAAAAGTATTTGAAGCATACCATACATACAGAATGTATATCTAATTGTGCAGGTTGAAGAATGATAACAAAATCGTCTGTGTATCCATGTACTACCTCTGTCGCTTTTCCCTCTGTGTTCTTAGGGGATATTTTTTTTCTATCTTATAGTTGCTTGTGTGTATATGTGCTATATTCCTCTGAAATGCTGTGGGTTTCTTCAAGGCATCATCCTTCACTCACTCTCTCTTCCTGCCTACTACTCCCAGCCCGCATACCCAGGACATTCCCTTTAACAAAATAAGTACTTAAATATGTGAGTGTGGAATTAATGAGAGAAGTTACTGCAAGCTCGCTATGGGGAGAAATCTTTCATAATCTGTTTCTTGGAGCTTAGGGCCCTAGAATAGGCAATTAGCAAATGTTGGAATTGAATTGAATGAAAGTCCTATTTTTTTTTTTTTTAACTTCAAGTGCACTTCCGTATGTCTGTGTACTGACACTGTGCTACATTAGGAGTTGTTTGGACATTTTCACCAAAGTGCTAAATATAGTAAAGCAGTATCCTTTGAGGTATTTGAAATGTTCAAGGCTACCTTGTCCATTTATTGAAAATCCCCCATTGCCCATACTAAAATGATCATATTCCTTCTGCCTCCAGCTGCTTCTATCCATCCTATTAAGCTGGTCTTTTTGCTGTTCTCATTACGTGTTTCAGAGCATCCCTATGGCTCATGTCATTGGGTGCTTTATCTCTAGGCTGGACTTTTCTCTTTTCCACTGTCTAGTCCATCACCTTCATTTTAAGCCTTTACCCTGTTTTCCTTATGACATGTCCACACTACTGGATCTGGCTTTATCAGCCAGTAAAAAATTCTTTCTCCCAAGATTGGCCATTAACTTCAAACAAATAAAGAATGTTCGATCTGAACATCTCTACTTACCTTAGCTACTTCTACAGTGCTTGCTTTGGGAGGCTATTTTTTTTTTTAAGTTCTAATTTCTGGATGTTCTAAACAGGAAAAAGGGCTAGAATCTGACTGCCTCGTAAATAATATGTTATGCTACCTTTACTGTTACACTGTTATTCAAGAGTATTCTTGTTTTTCAAGACCAGACAAATTAATGAATGAATAGAGGAAGCTTGAGACTTGGTTCAATGATAAGTGTCCTTTTCCTGGTACATTAAGCCTTTTGATCAAATGCTTTAATCATAAACTCATTTGCCTACAAAGTGAAATGACTTACTGAAATTCTTACTTGAACATAAATAATTTTGAATTCAGAACTGTGGAGAATCAGTATTTTATGAAAAATATAGAGAAAGTGATGCACAAGGATCTAGGTATTAGGATATTAGGTACTATCAGACATATACCTATTATTTAAATAAAATCTGTTGGGTAGCCAGTCAACTCAAACTGTAGGTAATATGTAAATAGTTAAGTTAAATAACCAGTATACATTTCCATGTTGTAAATATAATTATTTACTTGATACAGAGAGAGTATTATTTGGAAGGTAGTCTCCCAGTAAATTAATGTCATCAACACATGTTGGTGCCTCTATAATGAAGGTTAGACTATTGCAAGGTTTTGGATTTATACCTTTTAGTGAGGAACATGAGCTCTGATATTAGATCAGGTTCAGATCCTCATTCTGTTGCTTATTAGCTGTGTTGTCTATCCCTTGGTTTCCTTATCTGTAGAGTAGAAATAGAAATTTCAGTCTCCTAAATGTTCATGGGGAGATTAAGTGAAACACAGTAGGAAGCACTTGATGAGGTACCTGGGAGATGGAAGGTGTTGAGAAATGTTAGTTTGTATTAAGAGTTGGGTAGTATTCTTTACATACTCATAATAATAGTAATAGTGTTTATGAAGTGTTAATTTGATTTTCCAAAGATGCTAATTGACAAGGTAATATTTTATTGACAAGGTAATATTGGTCTAATTTTATGACTTGTGAGACTGTATGAATAACATTTGCAGAATTTGGGACTTACAGCTTACTGTTAGGAGATTTTTGGTAACATCCACTATGAAACAATATAAAAACAAAAAATTCCTCTTTCCAGATTAAAAAAAAATTCTTACTATTGAGACAGGGGTATGAAGCACTAACTTTTATAAAAGCACTAATTACATCCCAGGGAGTGTTCTGAGTAGTTCACAATCAACCCTAAATCTTCACAACAACGCGCTGAAGTTGGTATAATTGATGCAGCGTCATCTAGCACATGGTCAAGAAAGAATTCTTAGGATTACAGCTTAGTAAGTTTAGTTATAATAGCACAAGGACAGGGCCCGTGGGTAGAAAGAGCTGCATTTTTTACAGCATAGGCTGGTGGTTATATACTTAGTAATCAAAGGGAAGGGGACATACAGATTACAAAAGATTCTTTGAATTTCTACTAGTAAAACTACTTTTGCTAAATTCCCCTAGTGCTTATCATTCAGTTCAATATTAACTATTGGTGACATATTCCGGCTGCCATGAGACTCTTTTTTTTTTTATTAAAAAAAATTTTTTTTTGAAATTTATTGTCAAATTGTTTTCCATACAACACCCAGTGCTCATCCCAAAAGGTGCCCTCCTCAATACCCATCACTACCCTCCCCTCCATCCCACCCCCCCCCCCCCGCCCATCAACCCTCAGTTTGTTCTCAGTTTTTAAGAGTCTCTTATGCTTTGGCTCTCTCCCACTCTAACCTCTTTTTTTTTTTTCCTTCCCCTCCCCCATGGGTTTCTGTTATGGTTCTCAGGATCCACATAAGAGTGAAAACATACAGTATCTGTCTTTCTCTGTATGGCTTATTTCACTTAGCATCACACTCTCCAGTTCCATCCATGTTGCTACAAAGGGCCATACTTCATTCTTTCTCGTTGCCACGTAGTACTCCATTGCATATATAAACCACAATTTCTTTATCCATTTATCAGTTGATGGACATTTAGGCTTTTTCCATATTTGGCTATTGTTGAGAGTGCTGCTATAAACATTGGGGTACAAGTGCCCCTATGCATCAGTACTCCTGTATCCCTTGGGTAAATTCCTAGCAGTGCTATTGCTGGGTCATAGGGTAGGTCTATTTTTAATTTTCTGAGGAACCTCCACACTGTTTTCCAGAGTGGCTGCACCAATTTGCATTCCGACCAACAGTGCAAGAGGGTTCCCATTTCTCCACATCCTCTCCAGCATCTGTAGTCTCCTGATTTGTTCATTTTGGCCACTCTGACTGGCGTGAGGTGATATCTGAGTGTGGTTTTGATTTGTATTTCCCTGATGAGGAGTGACGTTGAGCATCTTTTCATGTGCCTGTTGGCCATCCGGATGTCTTCTTTAGAGAAGTGTCTATGCATGTTTTCTGCCCATTTCTTCACTGGGTTATTTGTTTTTCGGGTGTGGAGTTTGGTGAGCTCTTTATAGATTTCAGATACTAGCCCTTTGTCCGATATGTCATTTGCAAATATCTTTTCCCCTTCTGTCGGTTGCCTTTTAGTTTTGTTGGTTGTTTCCTTTGCTGTGCAGAAGCTTTTTATCTTCATGAGGTCCCAGTAGTTGATTTTTGCTTTTAATTCCCTTGCCTTTGCCGGCTGTCATGAGACTCTTAAAGGAAGTAGCAGTCAGCATGCATTTGACCCTTATTAAAACTATGCAGGCTGTAGGTCAGCCTTCGGTATAAGGGTAAACATCTTCCTGCTCCTGTCCCTCATCACAATGACCGTCTTCACTTATAGATGAGAAAATTGGGATATAGAGATGAATAGAAATGGAGATCCTGGATGGACACCTAAACTTTTTACTCTTAACCCTGGACTTGTAACCATAATATGATGCTAACTTAATAGGAGGGTGTTATACACTTGGAGTAATGGGTCCTATTCAAGGGTGAATATTACTTGTCAGAAATTTGTATTAGGTAAAAATACATACCGATGGAATTTGAAACATAGAATGTTCAGAAAAAATAAAAGCATCTCAGTGGGGCTCCAAAATGTAGTATAGAAGTATTTGTACTTTAAAAATGTAGGAGGAATTTCTAATGAGATAATTTATGAGAAACCTCTTGTCAGAGGACATACATATATGGTAGACATTTTAGACAATTTTAGTTATTTTTTGGACATTATCGAGGTATGGAGATTTATTTGGAGGGTTTTGAAAATATTTGTAACGTTTATTTTTGAAAGAGAGAGAGACAAAGTGCAAGCAGGGTAGGAGCAGAGAGAGAAAGGGAGCCACAGAATCTGAAGTAGGCTCCAGGCTCTGAGATGTCAGCACAGACGGACCACAGGATCATGATCTGAGCTGAAGTCAGACCCTTAACTGACCAAGCTACCCAGGCACTCCATATTTGGAGGGTTTGAATGATCAGATAACTCATTTTATTGATGAATAATTTCTCCCAGAAAGTTTCAAAGCTCTTTATTTTTTCAGTATATGCAGCTTCTTCCGAGGTATGTGGTGTCTTGTAGTCTTATAATTGCTATCAATTTTTGAGAGGGATTCCTAAGAGGGAGGAAAATTTCCGTGTCTCTAACAACACAGATCTTGCTGCTGAAAGGAGCCATCTTCAATTTACTGTTGCATAAAATAAATAATTTTTGACAGCCATAAGTTATAGCAATACTTTGTTTTTAAATAATGTTAAGCACAGTAGAAATAGACTTTAAAAAAATAAATCCAAGTTAGTTAACATATAGGGTAATAATTTTAGGAATAGAATTTAGTAATTCATCACTTCCATATAACACCCAGTGCTCATCCCAAGTGCCTCCTTAATGCCCCTTGCCCATTTAGCCCTTTCCCCCCACCCAACAACCCTAAGTTTGTTCTCTGTATTTAAGAGTCTCTTACAGTTTATCTCCCTCTCTGCTTTTATCTTATTTTTCCTTCCCTTCCCCTATGTTCATCTGTTGTGTTTCTTAAATTCCATATATGAGTGAAATCATATGATATTTGTCTTTCTCTGACTGACTTATTTCGCTTAGCATAATACACTAGTTCCATCGATGTTGTTGCAAATGGCAAGATTTCATTCTTTTTGATTGCTGAGTTATATTCCATTGTATGTATGTGTATACACACACACACACATATATATATACACACATATATGTATATATATATACACACACACATATATATATGTATATATATATACACACATATATACATATATGTATATACATACATACATATATACATACATATACCACATCTTCTTTATTCATTCTTCAGTCAGTGGACATTTGGGGTCTTTCCATACTTTGGCTATTGTCGATAGTGCTGTTGTAAACATTGGGGCGCATGTGCCCGTTAGAATCAGCATTTTTGTATTCTTTGAATAAATACCTAATAGTGCAATTGCTGGGTCATAGGGTAGCTCTATTTTTAATTTTTTGAGGAACCTCCATATTGTTTTCCAGAGTGGTTGCACCAGTTTGCATTCCCACCAGTAGTGCAAAAGGATTCCTCTTTCTCTGCATTCTCACCAAAATCTGTTGCCTGAGTTGTTAATTTTAGCCATTCTGACAGGTGTGTGAAGTGGTATTTGATTTGTATTGATTGTGGTTTTGATTTGTATTTCTCTAATGATGAGCGATGTTGAGCATCATTTCATGTGTCTGTTAGCTATCTGGATGTCTTCTTTGGAAAAGTGTCTATTCATGTCTTTTGCCCAAGAAATGGACTCTTTTTTTATTTTTATTTTTTATTTTAATTTTTTTAACGTTTATTTATTATTGAGAAACAGAGAGACACAGAGCATGAGCAGGGGAGGGGCAGAGAGAGGGGGAGACACAGAATCTGAAGTAGGCTCCAGGCTCTGAGCTGTCAACACAGAGCCTGATGCGGGGCTCAAACCCACAAACTGTGAGATCATGACCTGAGCCAAAGTCGGTTGCCCAACCAACTGAGCCACGCAGGTGCCCCTGGACTCTTTTCTTTTAAAGAAGGAACCACTATAGCATTTTATATAAAATTAATCCTTTTTTATCTCAGAGCTTATTTTTAAAAATCTTAGTCCTAGACTTTTTGATAATGTGGATAGCCATTTATTTTAAGGACTCTTCAGAAAATTTTAAAACAACCATTTTATCTGTAGATTTCATATGGTTCAGTCATATGCATCGAATACTTTTAGGAACACAGGAATATGTTCCATAAAATAGCCTTCTTGAAATCTTTGAAAATGGGCAGATGGAAGTCATTGCTCATGTAGAAATAGAATCTAGAGGCAGGAATTTCTGGGTGAGTATGAAGAGAAAAAGAGGGAGTGGGGGGAAAATGGCGAATCAAGTTCTGTCTCAATGTAAGGAAGAGCTTTCTAATGATAAGTCCCATTAAAATGGAATGGGTTGATCAAAGACATTAAGGAGTATTTTAAAAGAGACCAATTTGCCATCTATCAGGTTTGGTGTGGAAAGAATTTCTTCTGAGTTGCTGAGTTTGGATTAAATGGTCTGTATGGACCTTTTTATTTTTTTTTTTATTTTTTTTTTATTTAAAAAATTTTTTTAACGTTTATTTATTTTTGAGACAGAGAGAGACAGAGCATGAACGGGGGAGGCGCAGAGAGAGAGGGAGACACAGAATCTGAAACAGGCTCCAGGCTCTGAGCTGTCAGCACAGAGCCCGACGCGGGGCTCGAACTCACAGACTGTGAGATCATGACCTGAGCCGAAGTCGGCCGCTTAACCGACTGAGCCACCCAGGCGCCCCTGTATGGACCTTTTTAAATGCAACTGTCTAAGAAAGCAAAGTGATAGAATGGTTCAGCTGTAAAGATCCTGAGCATCACTGCTTTAGTTTATGAACATTATAAGAATTAAGGATATGGAGCTCTTTCTAAAAATTCTCAAGGATAGATGTAGCAGAAAAAAAAATTGTAGTTATTTAAAAAAATTTTTTTTTGAAGTAAGTATTTGGAAAGCAAAAAAAAAAGCACATTCAGAGCAGATGGATTTCTATTAAGATAATGTCTCAATAATATCAGTTGGTGGGAGTTGGTTGTAAGCAGTGGAACGTGGTGGTGTATGATATAAGCAATGAAGGGATTTAGACAAGGAAGCTCACAGAATTGAAAATTCTGAGACATTAGCTTTGGAAACCACATGAACCAAAGCGCCTGTGAAGGTCTGGGAATCAGGAAATCATGTGTAGTGTCTCTTGGGTGCCATCCTAGAGCACTCATCAGGGGAATGAGTGCTGGCCATTTTAGGTCTTTCTGTCACTATGCTCGAGACGCAAATTCTAGTGAAAAGGTATTAAAAGAATATAATTTCACAGCGTGGTTTGGGTCACATGCTCACTCCATGGCCATGGGAAAAAAAAATCTTGATTCACAACCTCACCAACATATTATTCAGTGGAGGGGGAGGAGGGGATAGCTTCCCAAAGCAAACTTGAGGTGCCATTATTATAAGGAGGAATGTAAGCTAGACAGAAGAAAACACAGATGTGCACCATAATGAGCCACTTTGGTTTGAGACGTGAATTCTTAACTCCTCTAAGCCTCCCTCAACAGCGCCCACCCTCCTCCTTAAAATGTGTGGTCTAGAAGAGCAGAGCACAATATGGAGTGGCAAATTATTCTGCATATAAAATAAAGGCATTTGGAAATTCAGAGAGCTGCTTGCTTAGAGTTGTCTACAGTGAAGAGAAGAAATGGGAGAGCCCCACTAATGTGGAATGTCTGGCCTCTGTGGAGGGCCGGAGCCAACATGATATTCTTCATGGTTGATGGGGATGGTTGATGGAGTTTTAGCCCAGTCATATCTGATAATCTATGTTAAGTCGTTGTTTGCACTTACCATACCCATGTCTGTTACCCTAAACCTGCCTTACAAATCCGCTGTGTATGATCCTATGTTCATGATTCCTTAGAATGGTAAAGAATAACATGGAGTGAAGTATAGTAATAACGGAACGGTCCTCCAAAAAAGCCTTACCGGGATTTGGGGAGGCGAGCTCCTAACCAGGAAACTAAGCTGTCTTGAAAATTCCTGGGTGTGGCAGGATGCAGGGTTGGGACAGGTCCTTTAAAACCCCCATCATTTGAGATGCAGATTTACGGCATCTTCCTTTGCACAATAACCCACATGACAGCTCTTTATCCTACAGCTGTTCTTGTCCCATACCAAATTCAATTCTCTGCTCGTTTTGTTTCACGTTTTTCTAAAAAGAATGTACTTGTACAAGAGTATGGGTATTCTCTCTTTTGTAGAAAAGAGGGAGGAAGTGAATCACCTCACTTATGTATATTTCTGTTTGACATTTGAAAAAAAATTCCTCTAGAAGACTCAGAGATCTCTAACTTCAGAATTTTATTATACTCCGATTATATCACATGAGCTTTAATCCAAACAAATTATTATCTAATTTAAATAATAACCTGTGAATTCTAACAGAATATAATGTTATTTATTAAGACTTTAATTTTGATTTATTACTCAATTATGTCTTCCATGTGAATGTAAATGCTACAATATCTAGGCCTTTAATGTATGCTGAATAACTTTTAAATTTAATGAAACTAAGTGTTGAAAGAATATACACTTCAAAGAAACTGACCATTTTATCTTCATCAAAAATGTTAGAGGCATATTGCCTGGTAAAGGATAATTTTAATGTAATTCAAGGAACCTGATTGTGTTGTTAAAAACTTATTCTCTTGCTTACTCTATTTTAAGTAATTGAACTGTTTGAGTGGATTCACAGAAAATCATCTACAGCAGCAAATATATAACTATCATAAATAATAGGAACATAAGATACTCAGGAGTAAATTTAGTTCATTACTTTGATTGATCGGCTGTGATATGAGCAGTATATCTCTTTACACTGGCCCAAAGGAAGTAGTGGGAGGTTCAGCACAGAGCTTGATATTGATGGTTAAAGTCTGTTTTAAGTGATATCAACACTTAAGATAGGGTCCAATATGAATTCATTAAAGGGTTGTGTGATCATATTATTACATACTTGTAGAGGTAAAATGAGAGACCTACAGATAACCCGAATACATTGTAGAAATTTATTAAGGAAGGAATTTCACTCTTGGCTGAGCTGAGAAGGTTCTCTGTGAGTCCATACTGTCTGGCCAACGGGAGAGTCATGTAGCCCCACGTGTTGCTAGTCCAGAATGGGGCCTTAGTGATCATGCATGGCAATAGCCTCACCTTTATAGTATATGAATTTGAGTGATTTTTTCCCCAAGACTTCAGAAATAGTTAGGCTTATAGAAGACTAGGCACCTTGGTCTCTTGATTTTTTTCATTCCACTTTTATAGGTTCTTCTTAGTTACTGCTGGTCCCAGCATCTGAGGATAAAAAGGATTTTCCCTCCTCTTTTTGCCCTCTGGAGTCTGAAAGGAAATAATCAAATGGAATATTTCCTTTTTTGGAGTATAGCAGAAGATGCAAGCCTTATTATCTGGTATAAAGTATGTGAGTTAGAAATTGCTTTTTCATCCCTAAATTTTGTATTTAATATTTTATGGCACATAAGTGAGTAATGAATTATTTTTGTCCTAATTCATTATTTACAGAGTGCTTTTAACAAAATTTAATATAATTTCACAAAATGACAGGCATAGGGAGAAAAATGTGCTGGAAGATAATTGGCCCAGGGCTGCCCAAAAGAATTTAAGACGTTCTTTTGATAGAAATATTGATGGGATTTCTAAGAAAAGACTATTCACTAGCAATGGCAGATAACCAATTTTGTATAATTCAGAGTCCAAAAATACAATCTATAAGATTTTCTGCCTTAGTGTGCTATCTCAATTAAATCAATTTAAATGAACAACTTCTATGGATGTGTCAAATTACTTAGTTATGCCTATGAGCTGTAGGGGAGAAGGGAAAACCTATGGAAATCCTCAAAGTGTGTGGTTATTGAATTTTTGGTCTGTTTGCTATCTCTGACCATGCCTCTTGGTATTTATCACAGCTTGAGTTTGAGCTTTCAAATCTTCCTTACAAAACCTTTGTACTTTGGGAAAAAGTAAATCCATCCAGCTCCTGGATTAAGACCATCAATATATCCCAGGCTCTGACTCCAGAGTTGTTTTCAGGACCCCAGAACTAGTTGAACCCAGAAAATAAGTGCTGGGGGCCTCTAAAAGTTGTTCCTTTGCTTTTATAAGATGGTGACAAGGGACTTCCTATTCCTCCTTCCTATAACTGTTCCTCTTTAGGGAACAGTTTGTTTTACAATGTGAAATAAATACCATATTAAAATATCAAATTAGAAATCTCATTAACTTCAAATTTACTAACAGCCATGTTTTGTGATTTTTTTCAAAAAAAATTTTTATGAAAATGTATGCCCAACGTAGTATAAAATGAAGTGTGACACTATTCTCTGGTGTTCAAACTTGGAAAATTAGGACATCTCTGGGAATCACTGGACACCGAGGTTTTCCCAGTGGGCTATAGCATACAAATCACAGATAAAGATGAGGTAATTATCTCCTTTCTACTCTTTCTACTTTCAGGAAAAGGTGTTGATGTACAATAATTGGGTTTCCCAGGATGTCTAAAGAAGAAAGGGCATGTCATCAAGAAATACAGCTGAGTCTTTCATATTCATTTTTCTCTATAATTCAAAAAAAACTTTGTTATAAAGTATATAATATATAAATGTGTGAGTTGCAGATTACCAAACGAAAACGCATGTACCCAATTTCCAACTCAAAAGTAAAACACAGCAGGTAATTTAGGGGCCCTCTGTTTGCCCCACTTTGCCTTCACAAGCAGTACCCCCCCCAAAAGTAATAACCACCCTGAATTCTGCCTTGTTTTTCCTGATGGTTTTACTACCTTTGCCTCTTTCTATAAGAAATGTATTTTTAGTTTTGAATAGAATTGAATTGTATTAAGTTGAGTTATACTATATGTATTCTATATGATGGTTTCATTTGCTCAATATATTTTTGAGGTCAATTCATATTGAAGCTCTTACCTGGGGTTCATTCATTTTGAGTATTGAATGCGATGAATATACCTCATTTCATTTATCCATTCTATCTTTCACTGAAATTTGGTTTGCTTCTGGTCTTTTACACTATAGACAGCAGAGATCATTGTCATGCATGCTTTCTGATGCACGTGTGTGCAGGAGTTTCTTTATAGAAGTGTTACAATGCTGAAGTGTTTTCCAAAGTTGTTGTATTATTTTACTGTTCCCCCCCCCCAATAATTGTTGAAAACTTGAATTGATTCACATGGTCATTTGTGTGTACTGCTGGACAATTCAGAGCTTTTGAAGTGGTTAGTAGTTATACAGTGGTAATTCATAGTTAAATTGCACTTACCAAATCACTGATGAGGTAGTGACCATCTTTTTTTAAAGTTTTGATAGGCCATTTAAAATCTTCTGTTGATTTTTTTCTATTTTTTTTTTCAGTGCAGTTTTAGGTTTCCCGGAATTGGGGAGGAGGGACAGAGATTTCCCATATTCTTCGTATGACTGCACATACTTAGCCTCCTCCCCCATTATCAACATCACTCAACAAAATGGTGCTTTTTTTTCTGATTAAAGATGAATCTGCATTGACACATTATCACCTAGATTCCATAGTTTATCTTAAAGTTCACCCTTAGTGTTATACACTTTATGGGTTTTGGCAAATATATATACTGATGTATATCCCTCATTAGGTATCGTACAGAGTATTTTCACTGCCCTAAAAATCCTCTGTGTCTCCCTATTTGTCTCTCACCTCTCCTACCTCCAGTAACCACTGACCTTTTTATTGACTCCATGATTTGGCCTTTTCCAGAATGTCATATAGTTGGAATCATACAATATGTAGCCCTCTCAGATTGGTTTCTTTCACTTAGTAGTATGTATTTAAGTTTTCTCTATGTCTTTTCATGGCTTAATAGCTCATTTCTTTTTAGCACTGAATAATATTCTGATGTCTGGATCTACCACAGTTCATTTATCTGTTCACCTACTGAAAGGCTCTTGGTTGCGTCTAAGTTTTGACAATTATGAATAAAGCTGTTGTAAATTTCCCTATGTATGTTTTTGTGTGGATACGTCTTCAGCTCTTTTGGATAAATACAAAGGAGTGTGACTTCTAAATAGTTCGGTAAGAGTATGTTCAATGTCGTAAGAAACTGCCCAAATGTCTTCCAAAGTGGTTCCGCCATTTTCCATTCCCACCAGCAGTGTGTGAGAGTTCCTGTTGCTCCCCATCTGTGGCAGCATTTGGTGTTGTCAGTGTTCCAGGTTGTGACCATTCTGTTAGGTGTGAGGTGGTATCTCATCTGAAGTTGCATTTCCCTGATGATGTGTGATGTGGAGCATGTTTCATATCCTTATTTACCCTCTGTCTTTTTTTTCTGGTGAAATGTCTATTGAGATCTTTGGCCCATTTTTTAGTCAGGTTGTTTTCTTTTTGAAGTTTAAAGTGTTTATATATTTTTGATAACAGTCCTTTTTCAAATGTGTCTCTGCAAACATTTTTCTACCAGTCTGTGACTTGCCTGTCAATCTCTTGACATTGTCTCTTATGAGACAGGAGTTTTTAATTTTAAAGAAGTCCAGCTTATCAAGTATTTCTTTCATGGATCATGTCCATGTCCATCATGTATGTGTGTGTGTGTGTGTGTGTGTATGTCAATGTATACATATATATACATGTATATATATATATAGAGAGAGAGAGAGAGAGAGAGAGACACGCACACATACACACACACACATGTCATGTATACATACATACATATACACACACCCAGAATCATCTAGGTTTCCTTTTTTTTTTAGGTTTATTTATTTATTTTTGATAGAGACAGAGACAGTGTGAACAGGGAGGGCAGAGAGAGGGAGAGACAGAATCCCAAGCAGGTGCCACACTGCCAGCTGGAAAGCCTGGTATGGGCTTGAACTCACAAACTGTGAGATCATCACCTGAGCCAAAACCAAGAGTCGGTTGCTTAACTAAGTCACACAGGTGCTCCAAAGTCCTCTATGTTTTCTCTGACGTGACCGGTCTGGACTTCTGTAGCATTGTTTATTACATGTAGGTCTGTGAACTCTGTTTTGAGTTCAGTGATCCATTTTGATTTTATGAAACATATAAGGTCTGCACCTGGATTTGCTTTTTGTTTTTTTTTTTTTTCCGGTATGTAGATGTCTGCTTGTTTCAGCATGCTTAATTGAAGAGATTATCTTTGCTGCATTATATTGCCTTTGCTGCTTTGTCAAAGATCAATTGACTGTATCATGAGGGTCTATTTCTGGGCTTGCTATTGGGTTCTAGTGACGTATTTGTCTGTTCTTTTGCCAATACCGCACTGTCTACAATACAAGTGTGATAAGGAAGTCTTAAAGTGGATAGCATTGGTATATTAACTTTTTTTTTCCTTCAATATTGTGTTAGCTACTATTTTGCCTCTCCACATAAACTTTAGAATCAGTTTGTCAATATCTATAAAATAACTTGCTGGGATTTTGATTGAAATTGCATTGAATCCATAGATCAGATTGGGAAGAACTGACATCTTGGGTATATTGAGCCTTCCTGTCCATGAGCATGGAATATCCCTTCATGTATGTGATTCTTCTTTGATTTCATTCATCACACTTTTGTAGTTTTCCTCTTATAGATCTTGTGCATATTTTATAGATTTATATTGAAGTGTTTCACTTTTTTGAGTGCTAATGTCAATGGTATTGTTTTTAATTTCAGATTCCACTTGTTCATTGTTGGTATGTAGCAAAACAATTGATTTGTGTATATTGGTCTTGTATCCTGCAACCTTGCTACTATCACTTATGAGTTCCAGATGTTTGTTTATTTGGATTCTTTAGGATTTTATACATAAATGATCATGTTATCTTCAAACAGTTTTATGTCTTCTTTCCCATTTTGGATACCTTTAATTTCCTTTTCTTGACTTAGTACATTAGCAAAGACTTCTAGTAAGATACTATAAAGTAGTGGTGAGAGGGAGCATCCTTTCCTTGTACCTGATTTTAGTGGGAACGTTTTAAGTTTCTCATCATTAAGTATGATGTTAGCTATAGTTTTTTTGTAGATAGTTTTTATCAAGCTGAGAAAGTTTCTTCCCGTTCCTAGTTTGCTGAAGCGTTTTTATCATGAATGAGTGCTGGATTTCATCAAATGGTTTTTTTTTGCATTTGTTGATACAATCATATGATTTTTTCTTTTTAGTGGGTTGATATGATGGATTACATTAATTCATTTTCTCATTTTGAATAAGGCTTACATACCTGGGGTAAATCCCACTTGGTTGTTATGTAAAGTACTTTACACTTTAAGATTCTTTATACTTTATAAAGTATATAATTATTTAAGGTTATTTAAGAATCTTTATACTTGAAGATTCAATTTGCAAATATTAATATTTTGTTGAGGAGTTTTGCATCCTGTTCATGAGAGATATTGGTCTGTAGTTTCCTTTAATGTCTTTGTCTGGTTATTAGGGTAATGCTGGCCTCATAGAATGAGTTAGAAACTATTCTCTATGCTTCTAACCTCTTAAAAGCATTAGAGAGAATTGGTATAATTTCTTCCTTAAATTCTAGTGAATCCATCTGAGCCTGGTGCTTTCTGTTTTCACATGTTGTTAATTATTGATTCAATTTCTCTAATAGATATAGGCCTATTGAGATAATCTATTTTTGTGTGTGTTTGTTTTTCACTTATTATTTAGTTTGTCACATTAGTCAAATATTGGCATAAGGAGACTTTTGTAGTCTCTGATTTGTCTTTTCATTCTTAAAAATTTTTTTTTAATGTTTATGTCTGAGAGACAGAGAAAACAGAGTGTGAGTGGGGGAGGGACAGAGAGAGAGGGAGACACAGAATCTGAAGCAGGCTCCAGGCTCTGAGCTGTCAGCACAGAGTCTGACGCAGGGCTCAAACTCATGAAGTGCGAGATGGTGACTTGAGCTGAAGTTGGACGCCCAACTGACTGAGCCACCCAGGCACCGCAGTTTTTTTTTTTTAATGTTTATTCATTTCTGAGAGAGAAAACAGAGCGTGAGCAGGGAAGGGGCAGGGAGAAAGGGAGACAGAATCTAAAGCAGGCTCCAGGCTCTAAGCTGTCAGCATAGAACCTGACGCTGGACTGGAACTCACCTAAGCTGATGTTGGATGGTCAACTGACTGAGCCCCCCAGGCACCCCTCTTTTCATTCTTTTTAAACTGTTATATAGTAAAATTTGCCATTGACTTTTATGGCTTAAACTTTTGTATTAAAAAAAATTTTAAGGCCAAGGTAATATTTTTCTGTGTTTTCTCTAAAAGTTTAGAAATTTCCCTTTCATATTTATAAATTTGATTAATCTAGAAATTGTTTTGAACTGAGAGGGTCTATCAAATTTATGTTTTCCCTATATAGATAATTAGTTGTTACAATTAATTAGTTGTTCTCCAATCCACAAATCCCACCTTGTCTCTACATAGTGCTGACTCTGTCTCTGGGCTCCCAGGCCATTCTGTCCATCTTTAGTCAGTGCCACAATGCACCAATAGACATACCTTTATAAAAAAATCTTTATGGCCATACAAGTTTTCTACTTTGTTCTTTCTCCCAAGTATGTCTTGACTAGTCTTGTCTTGTTTCTTTTCTGGATAAGTTTTAGAAGAGGTTTGTTAAGTTCCTTGGAAAACAGTATTGAGATTTGTCAAATCTCCTTATACATGGTCATGGAGTCTTCAGTCCCGGTTTTTGGTCTTCGTTATCTTTCAACAAAGTTGTAATTTCCCCATTAAGACTTAAACATCTTTTGTTAGATTTACTTGGTAACAGTGAAAAAATTAACAGCGCCTTAGAAATTTAAAGTTGGTTCCTTTCAGCAAGCTTGTTTGTTGTGTTGTGTATATTTTCTGTAGCTTTAGCAATTTCTCTCTGATCTTTAAATTTCTAAGGCTCTGTTGATGCTTTCAGTGTTACCATGTAATTCCATTAATTTTTGCTTTATACGTTATGGGGTTGTATTATTAGCATGATACGTGTTCAGAATTGTTATGTTTTCCTGGTAAATGAAACATTTTATTATTACATTGTCTTTCACTTTATCTCTAGTAGTTTTTCCATTCCTTAAAGTCTATTTTGTTTCCTAATAATATCACTATGCCAGTTTTCTTGTGGTTTTTGTTTTGCTTGACGTATTTCTTTTCCAAATATTTACTTTCAGTCATTTGATGTTATGTTTCAGTTGTGTCTTATATAGTAAGCTATATATAGCTGGGGTTCTTTTTGCCATTTCCATTCATTTTGATTGCTGAAACATTTGGATTTGTTTCTATATTTTTTTATGATTTCTCTTGGTCCTATTTTCCTATTCCTTTTCTTTTTTTTCCCTCTTCATTGCTTTCTTTTAGATTTTTCTTCTTTTTTTTCATTTAAATTTCTTTCCTCTGTTTGGAAATTTTCATTTTCCTAGTAGTTACTTTTAAACTTTATCATTCCTAATTAATAAAATCTAAGATTATTAAATACGTGTACCCATCCTTTAGAGCTACACAAGGATCTACGGACACTTTAATGGCCACCACTGTCTTGCAATCTCAGTGCTATTTTTTCCTCTATTTTCATTTCATCTTGCTTTTCTCCCATATGTATTTTTGCAGAGTTACCAAAATATTAACCAACACATTTCTCATCATTTCTTATTGCTTTTCAAAGCTCCCATCTGGTATCATTTTCCTTCAGTCTTAAGTATATCTGTAATTATTTTAGTGTACATTTCTAGTAAACTCTCTATTTTGGCTTTTGTCTGAAATTTCATTGATTCAGTTTTAGTTTTGGACAGTGGTTGAGTATATAATTTTATTTTTTCTCATCATTTCGAAAATATTTTTTTCATGCTGCTTTTATTATTATTATTATTAGGAAGTCAGTCTTGATTCTAATTGTTACCCAACCCTAAGTGATCTGACTTTTCTTTCTTTTGTTTGCTTTAAGATCTTGTTATTGTCTTTGGTGTTACATAGGTTCATCATATGTATCTGAGAATGAGTTTCTTTTTATTCATATTTTTTTCAGTTTCCATTTTTTCCTAGAGTTTAGGATTCATGTCATTCAACAGTTTTAGAATTTTCTGTTATCTCTTTGAATATTGTTTCTTCTCCATTCTCTTTATTATCTTCTGGGAATTTATTTATATGTGTTTGATCTTCTTATGCTGCCTTGGTGTGTCTTAGGTGTTTTTCTCATTTCTCATATCTTTTTTTTCCCTTTTGCTTTATTTAGGCTGAATTCTTTGAAAGTTTACCAATTATAATATTCTATTCTATTTAGTCATTTCTTTGAGTATTAATTTCGCTTATTATGTATTATTTATATAAAGTGTATTAGATTTTTAAACATACTTAGTTATTTGTAAAAATGAGCCTCTTTCTCCTGAGCCGTATTTCATAATTATATTTTCCTTTTTGACAGTATATACCTTTAACAGCCTGTGGAGATAGTTCCAATAAGCGAATTACTTGTGGATCTGCTTCTACTGCCTTTTCTCTCCCCACCCCCCTGACTCTCATTAGTGGTGACTTTTTCCTTGTTTTTGATTTAGAGCTGCCCATTTGACTTAAAACTTCATGTATGGGAATTCTTTGAGCCCTCAGTCGAAGGAGTTTTCTTCTAGAGAAAGCTTTCATTTGTTATTTCAGACATCAGCATCACCACACCAGGAATACTTTACGTTAAATCCTTGGCTTGCTGCTTTGTTTTTATGGCACAGTAGAATAAATTTAGACTGTGAGTCCATATGAGGTCCAGCTTGTGGTTATGAATTCTCAAGAGAGTTTATTTATTTATTTTTCCCTCGACCCAGTGACAAATTCAAAACAGGCATGTTTCCTCGTTATCCTTTTTTTGTGTGACAAGATTATTTTTTTTCTCCAACTATGTGGTTCTGTATTTATGTGGAGATTTCCTGTCCTCTATGCTTTGAACATCTTTCAAAGAAGAATTGAAAAGCATTTTCTGGAACTTGTTCTAAACCTTCAGGATAAAAGCAAACTTTGGTGCTTGATTATCTATTAATTTCTGCTGAACTTTTTTTTTTGGCCTCTCCAAAATTCTTTTCTTTGATTCAACTCATTAGTTCATTAGAAAATTTTTTAAATACCTTATTAAGCATTATCATTGTGTCGTCTCCACTGTTGGACATTTAAGTTCCACAAGACGTGTGTTTTCAATTCCATTTCCTTTCCTTTGTTTCTAAGTCTCCCCTGTTGCTTCCTTATTATTATTGTTTTTTTACTAGTTGGTAATAGGAGTTAAATTCAGTTTTATGAATTTTTACTAAGAAGGAATTTGAGATGAATAAAGTGAGCCATTTTTCTTTACAGTGTAATGTAGATTTTATTGAGCACCTATTTAGTGTAAAATATTTAAAACAAATGGAACTTATTTTGCGTCTTTAAATTTTAAAGACACATTCATTGCTTATATACATTCATGTTATTGACCAGTTGGGTTATTATTTTATGATATAGTCTTAAGTTTACTTTGTGAGAGAATCCATTACACTACCAAAATATTGCATGTAAAGAAGCAATAACACTATAAATCAGTTTATTCAAGTTCATTTCCATTATAACTTATTTCCTATATTCAGTTCTGTATATATATTTTTTACTGTTTATTTATTTTTGAGAGAGAGAGAGAGAGAAAGCATGCATGAGGAGGAGAGAGAAAGGGAGACAGAGGATTGGAAGCAGGCTCTGTACTAACAGCAGAGAGCCCCATGAGGGGCTCACAAGCCATGAGATCCTGACCTGAGCCGAAGTCCGATGTTTAACTGACTGAGCCACCCACACACCCCTGGTTCTGTATATTTTAAACATTTCTATTATTCAGACTTGAAAAATTATTTTAAGTCTCTTTCAGCCATCATTTCTAGGCTTTTAGTATTTACTTTAAATCTCAAACTCTTTTCAAATAGAACATAGCCATTTCTACTCGTTCACTCAGTTCTCATATGTAAATGATATAATTGGTACAGTTAACTTAGGGGAAAAATTATATTTATGGCAAAACGCTTTCTCTGATTTATAATTCCTTGTTTTGTAGTAGAGTCATTGGATTTCAGATGACTTGCTAGTTTTTATTTATCCTTATTTTTTTCCAAATATGATGCTATCTTTAATATGCTTGAACACTAATTTACTAGAAAAGTCCTGTTTCAGTGACCATTTCTTTTCATTTTAATTAAATCCTATAGCTTTTCTCCTAGACTAGTTTGACTAAGCTCTTTAATAAAAAAACACAGCAAACAAAACACTCGAGTGACTAGTTCTGTATTCTTTGTTATTGTTGTTGTTCTATTCATACACTGATATGCTAAGACCAAGATACCCACCTGGAAGAGTCTCGGAAATACTTAAAGGATATTTTAACCAGGATGGTAAGTCTTTTATGAAATATTCTGCTTTTCCAAATATTTTTGGATTCTTACTCATATAGTAGTCTGTTATGAATTTGCTGTGTTACTTCAATTAACCACCCATGCTTCTTGTATACTTATGGTGGATTTTGAAATTCAAATAGTCCTATTGGCTAAAAAAAAATGCCCATAGGCCTCTATCAAAAATGTCTATTTACATTTCAGCTATACATAGACATTAAGGATAAGATCTCAATGACGTCTTCACCTATTTAACCCATCCTTTCACCCACCTTAGCTCTGGTAACCAACAGTTTTTTTGAATCACTGAATTCTACCCCTGAAATTAATATTACACTGTATGTTAATTAACTGGAATTTAAATAAAATCTAAAAGAAAAAAAAGATTGGGATGGCTTCTGATGGGTAATAAGACTGCATGCCCAACCACTGTGCATCTTTTTAATCTTATTCCGTGGCACTTTCTTTCTGGCTCACCCGGCTTCAGCCACGCTAGCAGTCTTTTTGAATCCAAAAAGGCCAAATTCATTCCCCCTTTAGGTTCTTTGAACTTGCACTCTTCTCTCTTTAAAATTTGCTTGACTGGCTCCTCCTGCCCATTCAGGTCTCATCTTAAATGTCACTTTCCCAAGAGGACCCTGATACCTCATTCTGAATTATCTGCCATGATCTTTCACATTTTCCCCTTTTGTTTTCTTCACAGAACTTATTAATACTAGGAATTGTCTTGTTCTCCCTGCTAAAGTGTTGTATCCCTGATACTTAACCATGTGTCTAGCACAGAGTAGGTACTCCTCAATATAATATAGTTGTTATGATAACAGCTGGTATTCTATGGTTCCTGATAGTTCTGGAAGCATATTCACACCTTTTCATCATGATCTTCAATCTCATGAGAACCATACTAATCATCATGTGTAATAATGAAAGTTGTGTGTGAAAACAGCCTGATAGGATTTTCAAGACACCATCAACATTATGATGAAAAATACCATGTTCATTATAGCACTTCATCCTCTGCAAATACTTTTGTTGGGAATAAAAGTGATATGTGATGAAGGGAGCAGTTACCATAATAAACTTAGACTTTTCAATAAAAACTTTGTAAAAGCCAAAACTAAATGTTATGGCTAGTTTTTTTCAGTTGCGTGGGTTTAATGTTTATTTCTAGAAAATATTTTGTTTGCTTGATTCTTCTTCTCCTGAATGGGTTACATCTCTTGGTGACACTTGATTAGGTAGGATGAAGCTTCTGGAATCCCATTAACGGTTTACAAATATGTTTGCCGTTTGTGTCAAGTCCTGAAATGAAAAATGTGAAATAATGTAAGAGTATGATAAAGTGTGACCATGACCAAAATTGACTCCAAAAACTTCATCTTCCATTCATTTTCCTTTTTGTGAGGAGGGGTGTTTCAGTTAGCTTTTGCTGCAGAGTAAACCACCCACAATGTTTGTGGCTTAAAACAACAATCATTTATGAGCTTGAAAGACCGTGGGTTGGCAATGCAGGCGGAGTGCAGCTGGGTAGGTCTTCTCCAGGTGGCTCCTGGGCTCACGTTCACAACTGCCATCCACTGGCAGATGGTTAGGGATGCGTTGGTACTGGGTGGCCTGCCTCCCACGTCTGGCTGTTGGCTGCAGTGATAGAGGCAGCTGTGCCGTATGTCTCTGGCTTCTAGCAGGCTGCCCACATTTCTTCACATGGTAGCAAGCACCATTGCACAAATACTAATTACTAAGTCTTTTCTTCTGTCACATTGGCTAATGTCCTATTGGCTGAAGTCTGTCACGTGGCCAAGACCAGATACCAAGTGGTAGAGTTGTATGTCCACCTCTTAATGGAAGGAGCTTCAAGGTCACATTGTAGAGAGCTATATGTGTTGCGATGGGAGGAATCCTTGGTGGGTTTTTTGTGATTTACTAGATGGAGTTCCTAAAAGTCATCTTTTGAAATCAAAATCTCATAAAAGAAATTTTATCTTTTTTAATGTTTATTTTATTTTGTGTGTGTGTGTGTGTGTGAGAGAGAGAGAGAGAGAGAGAGAGAGAGAGAGAAAACGAAAGAACATTTGAGCAGGGGAGGGGCAGAAAGAGAGAGGGAGGGAGAGAAAGAATCCCAAGCAGGCTCTCTGCTGTCAGTGCAGAGCCCCACATGGGGCTTAAACTCACGAACCTTGAGATCATGACCTGAGCTGAAATCAGGTTGGATGCTTAACCAACTGAGCCATCCAAGCGTCCTAGATAAGAAAGTTTAAAGTTGAGTTGCTGAATGCTTTTCTAGTTTCTTTCTTTTTTTTTTTTTTTACATTTTTATGTATTTTTGAGAGACAGAGCACAAGTGGGGGAGGGGCAGAGAGATAATGAGACACAGAATCCGAAGCAGGCTCCAGGCTCTGAGCTGTCAGCTCAGAGCCTGATGCAGGACTCAAACTCACAAACTGGGAGATCATGACCTGAGCAGAAGTCGGACGTTCAACTGACTGAGCCACCCAGGTGCCCCTTTTCTAATTTCTTAGTCTTAATTACCAACTAAGTAGTAGTTCTCACATTTGATCTGTGTAGGGAATATCTTATATGCCCACTGATGTTCAGATTCTAGCATCCTTCCCTTACACCATTCTGATCCAGTATATTTGGGGGTGAGGTCCAAGAATCTTTCTTTAAGCTTACCAATCTATTGTGGTGTAGGAGATCTAGAAGGACCCTATCTTCCCAGGACAGAATAGAAATGATGTTTATTCTTATGTCTGGATGAGAAGTATGAGGCAATCTGTTAAAAGCTGTCATTTCTTTGAAATACATGTTTTATCTGAAAGAATTAAATCCTATAATAGTTTTCTTTAACACGTAGCAAAACTCAAGGTAAACTCTGCTAGTTAAATTCCTGTTTATTCATGTGATGAATTTTGTTTCATGTAAATAGACCTAACTAATGTGAAAGAAAGTAGATATAAAGAAATATAAAATGTTATTATAATTGATAATGCATGTTATGCAAAGTCAGCTTTTGTATGAAATACTTGTCTAAAAAGATCTTTCTCCCTGATTTTGGATTTTGTGGATTTAAAAAAAATGGAGCAGCTGCAAAGGGGAAAGCAAATTGCAGATTTTTTCCAAGGCCTATTTTTGCTATTTCTAAATAATAAATCAGGAAAGTTATATTTAAGCTCTAACTTTGGCTAAATATCTTATTTATGTGAAAACAATTGGAAAATAATAAAGTATTTCATGCTAGTAATAACCTTGTATTTTACCTTGCACATTTGATTTATGTCAGTCAAATATAGATAAACCAAAGAAAAAAGAAAAGATAAGCCATCTTATAGAAAATAATCGCTCTCATTATGTAATCCACTCATTGGAACACTACAAAAACAGTTTACCGAGGTGCAAAACATAAGATGTGTGCACAGTTCGCAAATAGCAAGACACAAATTTATGTGTAAAAACATTTGTTTTTGAATAATATTATCAAAGAGGCTTGGGTGACACATTGAGTTGAGTACCCTGTAGCTGTCTCTGCTTGTTTGATTATTGGGCTGGGACTCTGAATTTGTCTTTAATAAAATCCCAGAGGAAAGAATCTCTCTTCCTTGCAACCAGTTGAAGGAAATCGTAAGACTTCTGGAGAAGGGTTCTGCCTGTGGAGACTGACTTAATTAAACAGTTTTATTATCATCTTGTGAAAGAGTCTCCCTATGCTATTTGCCATTTCATTTTCTGAAAGCATGATGAAAATTGAAAATATTCGGTCTTATGTCCTGTGAAGATAGTATCAGTGTTTCCTAGGTCTCTTGGTAAATCATCTGCTCAGATGCTAGGTAGAAATTCTGAAGAATTCATTTATAATCCTGGTGCAAAGTCAATGCCTGCTTTATCTCACTGATTGTAGATTTTGCTTCCAGAATAAGATGGGACCACTTCTTTCCCCCTGTGTTTCATTCGGTAATCATTACCTTCGGAGTTATATCTTGAGCTACTTTTTATTTCCAGATGCGTGGGTTAAATGTGCTTCCTTTCAGGGAAGTCACTGTAAAGATGTGGATTAAGAAAGATGCTATTGGGTGCTTTGCTTATTTGTTAGTACAGAAGAAATTCAGAGTCCATGTGAGAAATAGCGGCTTCCTTGTTTAAGTAAAATTCTCCCATTGTGATACTTGAAAACAAGAGGTTTAATAAATAAGGTTTAAAACTTTTAATTTAAATATTTTAAATAAGAAGTTTACTTATATATAACAGCTCTGAGAGCAACTGCTGACTCTTCAAAGACCTTTTCACTCATTCATTCAACCATCTCATCGTTACTGAAAACCTGCAATGTCCTAGGTAATAGGCTATGATTATTCACAAGGAATTCTGAAACAAAAACATTTCAATTTACATAACCACGTATTCCACCCTGCATTCAAGGGTTTATTCAGGAAGTTAAAATATTTGCTTTTGCACATTCTCATGTTTTTTAATTTTTCTGAAAAATTTCAAAGCCCAACATTAAGTTCCATCCACTGTTGAAAACTTTTGCCGTGCAATTTCAACTGTAGGTACAATTTTAAAATGTTTTCTTTTGAAGCAGAGTGTCTCTGATTTATTTTTTCCCCAAGAAAATGTATACTTTTTATTATTACCTGGTGGGAAATTCAGTAACCTTAAAAGTATAGTTCTTGGGGATTATTCAGGCCTCAGTGACACCTTCAGCATGATGTTTATGTCCTACTTAGAGTCAGAGATTAGAACGCATAGGGGTCTTCAACAAAATTGACTTGAAACTCGTGCTTCACAGGTGGGTCAAGACATACAACTGTGAGAAGGTCAGGTTATCCACCTGGGTGTCTGAGCACCGGAATAACAGTGGCTTCTAATCATGCTATGTAGAAGTTAAACAATGGCAAGATTGCCCAAACTAACGATGGCTAATGTTGACACCAACGGTTTATGATTAGGCGTTGCAAATTAAGGCAGTCGATTTCTCAAGTAGCAACATGAATTACATATCACAGCTGAAAATCTATTTCAGTGTCTTTGGTTAAAATGAATATGCCTGATGGTCAGTTATCAGTTGTATGCCATTCAGTTAACATTGACAATGGTTTTGCAACCTGAGGGTCTCAGAGTAGAATGGCACCATAATGTGGAGATCAGCTGTTTTCTTATGGGCTTGTTTGCATTAGAGAAGCTCTATGAGCCTGACCCAAATTTAGATTAAAGCAGAAAAACCTTTCATGATCACTGAAACCCACTGAAATGTCAGTGAACTTAGAGAAATCCAATTATGACGCAAATGTGAAATTATCGGCACAACAAAATAAAGCATCTGAACCTTTCCAAAGCCCATTCCATTTCTAAAGTTGCATTAGATTAAGATAATAACTTGACTTTATGAATTAAAATGAAAGAGGAATATAGAATTAGGTGCTACTCTGGTGGTAATTTGTTTCTCTTGATCAGCTGAAGTCCGTGCCGAGGACTCGGATGGTTTTATATGGCCCTAAATGCTTCCCCGAATGTGTGTCGATCCATTTGGCTCCTTTCCAAAAAGTGTTCTCTGGCTGTAGATAAAGTAGTTCTGTGTGTGATCAACAAATATAAGAAATCAAGGTTTCCTCTGTGTGTGTGTGTGTATGTATACAATTTAAAGTCATTTAAAATGCTTTCTTGGGGACCGGCAGAAGATGGCGGCATAGGAGGACGCTGGGCTCACCGCGCGTCCTGATGATCACTTAGATTCCACCTACACCTGCCTAAATAACCCAGAAAACCATCAGAAGACTAGCAGAACAGAGTCTCCGGAGCCAAGCGCAGACGAGAGGCCCACGGAAGAGGATGACATGATACTATACATGGAAAATCCGATAGACTCCACCAAAAGTCTGCTAGAACAGATACATGAATTCAGCAAAGTTGCAGGATACAAAATCAATGTACAGAAATCAGTTGGATTCTGATACACTAACAATGAAGCAACAGAAAGACAATAAAGAAACTGATCCCATTCACAAGAAGCATAAAATACCTAGGAATAAATCTAAGCAAAGATGTAAAAGATCTGTATGCTGAAAACTATAGAAAGCTTATGAAGGTAATTGAAGAAGATATAAAAAAATGGAAAGACATTCCCTGCTCATGGATTGGAAGAATAAATATTGTCAAAATGTCAATACTACCCAAAGCTATCTACACATTCAATGCAATCCCAATCAAAATTGCACCAGCATTCTTCTCGAAACTAGAACAAGCAATCCTAAAATTCATATGGAACCACAAAAGGCCCCGAATAGCCAAAGTAATTTTGAAGAAGAAGACCAAAGCAGGAGGCATCACCATCCCAGACTTTAGCCTCTACTACAAAGCTGTCATCATCAAGACAGCATGGTATTGGCACAAAAACAGACACACAGACCAGTGGAATAGAATACAAACCCCAGAACTAGACCCACAAACGTATGGCCAACTCATCTTTGACAAAGCAGGAAAGAACATCCAATGGAAAAAAGACAGTCTCTTTAACAAATGGTGCTGGGAGAACTGGACAGCAACATGGAGAAGGTTGAAACTAGACCACTTTCTCACACCATTCGCAAAAATAAACTCAAAATGGATAAAGGACCTGAATGTGAGACAGGAAACCATCAAAACCCTAGAGGAGAAAGCAGGAAAAGACCTCTCTGACCTCAGCTGTAGCAATCTCTTACTTGACACATCCCCAAAGGCAAGGGAATTAAAAGCAAAAATGAATTACTGGGACCTCGTGAAGATAAAAAGCTTCTGCAGAGCAAAGGAAACAACCAACAAAACTAAAAGGCAACCAATGGAATGGGAAAAGATATTTGCAAATGACATATCGGACAAAGGGCTAGTATCCGAAATGTATAAAGAGCTCACCAAACTCCACACCCGAAAAACAAATAACCCAGTGAAGAAATGGGCAGAAAACATGAATAGACACTTCTCTAAAGAAGACATCCAGATGGCCAACAGGCACATGAAAAGATGCTCAACGTCGCTCCTCATCAGGGAAATACAAATCAAAACCACACTCAGATATCACCTCACACCAGTCAGAGTGGCCAAAATGAACAAATCAGGAGACCATAGATGCTGGAGAGGATGTGGAGAAACAGGAACCCTCTTGCACCGTTGGTGGGAATGCAAATTGGTGCAGCCACTCTGGAAAACAGTGTGGAGGTTCCTCAGAAAATGAAAAATAGACCTACCCTATGACCCAGCAATAGCACTGCTAGGAATTTACCCAAGGGATACAGGAGTACTGATGCATAGGGGCACTTGTACCCCAATGTTTATAGCAGCACTCTCAACAATAGCCAAATTATGGAAAGAGCCTAAGTGTCCATCAACTGATGAATGGATAAAGAAATTGTGGTTTATATACACAATGGAGTACTACGTGGCAATGAGAAAGAACGAAATATGGCCCTTTGTAGCAACGTGGATGGAACTGGAGAGTGTGATGCTAAGTGAAATAAGCCATACAGAGAAAGACAGATACCATATGTTTTCACTCTTAGGTGGATCCTGAGAAACTTAACAGAAACCCATGGGGGAGGGGAAGGAAAAAAAAAAAGAGGTTAGAGTGGGAGAGAGCCAAAGCATTAGAGACTGTTAAAAACTGAGAACAAACTGAGGGTTGATGGGGGGGTGGGAGGGAGGGGAGAGTGAGTGATGGGTATTGAGGAGGGCACCTTTTGGGATGAGCACTGGGTGTTGTATGGAAACCAATTTGACAATAAATTTCATATATTGAAAAAAAAGTAAATAAATAAATAAATAAAATGCTTTCTTGTACAGCATATTGTGTATTTTATAGACATTTGATGTGAGCTGAACAAGAGAAAAATGAAGTCCAAAGTGATATGTAATTTTTTTTGATCATCTGGTATTATTTTTAGCATTATCTATTTTACTTTAATCTTTTAACTTTCAAATCCATCCAAACTAATAGAGTGAAACAGTTCATTGCTTTTAATGGAAATATTTATTATTATTATTATTATTATTATTATTCAGAGGGAATTTAGTAAGCAATATCAGTGTTAAATATCTTGCCACTTTTTATCTGGGCATCACTCCAGTATTTTAAGCCACCAAATATAATGAGCATTGAGGATTAAGTCCTAGTTCACAGTGTCCCTAAAAGTGACCAAATATCATATTGCATATCAAAAATGACTACCTCATAATTTTCTCTCTAATAATACATTGACATCTCTCAGACCTTAGAGGTTTGAATAAAGGATAGTTTTTATAATTTTATGTGATATTTTGAAAATTCAAAATATCTCTCTGCTTTCCTCTCCAAGTGTCTGTCTGTCTTCCTGTCTGTCTCTCTCACACACAGACATCTCACACAGAGGCATCACAAACTCTTTTCTTTGAAATGAAAATTATTATGCAGGCATATGAAATTCTGTTTCCTCATTTAATACGTATTTCTTAACTATGTAGCTACCACATCATAAGATGCTGGATAGATAGTAGGAAATGAAACATCAGGGCCCTGGCATTCACCAAATGTGATGTCTGTTGCAGGAGAGAGACAATAGACAAGTTAACAAACAAATATCAAAATATAAGTGAAAGGAAATGATGAGGTACTATAAGGAACTTTAAGAAGGAACTATTTTGTATTGACTGATCATGTAAGACAGCTTTGAAGAAGTGAAAATCAAAATAGGGACTCAAGACATGAGCCTTGTAGTGTGTGGGGTGCATTGTGTTGTGAGCTGTGTGTTGGTGAGGAAGGTGGAAACCTGACTGTTGTCGTGAACTTAAGGAAGGCTAGTGTGGCTGGAGGCCAGCAGTTAATGGAGAGTGTGCAAACAGAGGAAGTGTAAGCAGACAGGTACTTCCAGAACATTCAGAGAAGCTTGGATTTTGTAGCCTTGCCTAATATTAGTGCAAAGATAAGTATACAGTTTCCTTTTTTTAAGTTTATTTGTTTGAGAGAGAGAGCAGGGGAGGGCCAGAGAGAGAGAAGAAAGAGAACCCCAAGCTGGCTCTGCACTGCTAGCGTGGAGCCCAACCTGGGGCTCCAACTCACGAGCCACGAGATCATGACCTGAGATGAAGTCAAGAGTCAGATGCTTAACTGACTGAGATACCCAGGAGCCCCTGCAGTTTCCTTTTATTTCCTCAAAAATCTCTATTTGAAACTTAATGAAAAAAATTTAGAAATCTGGGCATGAATTTTGTATGGATTAGCTATCGTGTAAAAGACTGGTCACACTAGAACCACAGAGAAGGTGGGTTTGCCATCATTTTGGAAGAGGGAGAAGGCAAAGTGTGTCCTATGTTGCAATGCTGTTTTGGCTCCCTGTGATGAGAAAATGGCTCCGTCCTCATTACTACTTACACAGAAATGCATTTCTCACTAGTCCAACAGAAGAAATTGTCTTGATGATGTAAATCTTATTTTCATTTTGAACATTTGTCTTATAAAAGCTTATGGTGAGATAGTTTCTAAAAGAATGATATTTTTGCTCAATATCACTGATCATGAGGGAAATGTAAATCAAAACTATGATGAGCTATCACCTCACACTTTCACAATGACTAAAATCAACAACATAAGAAACAACAAATGTTGGCAAGGATGTAAGAAAGAGGAACTCTTGCACTGTTGGTTAGAATGCAAACTGGTGCAGCCACTCAGAAAAAAAAGTACGGAGGTTCCCCCAAAAATGAAAAATAGAACTACTCTAGGATCCAACAACTGAAATACCAAGTATTCACCCAAAGAATACAAAAAACTAATTCAAAGGGGTGCATGCATTCTGATGTTTATAGCAGCATTATCTACAATACCCAAACTATGGAAACAGCCCAAGTGTTTATTGACTGATGAACAGATAAAGAAGAGGTGAAGTATATATAAAAGGGAATATTTTTCAGCCATAGAAAAGAATGAAATCTTACCCCTCTAGATTTTAAAAATATTATCTCATTGTGGTTTTGAATTGTATTTCCCTGATGATAAGTGATGTTGAGCATTTTTTCATGTGTCTGTTCAGGCCATCTGTATGTCTTCTTTGGAAAAATGTCGGTTTATGTCTTCCTATTTTTCAGTTGGATTATTTATTTTTAGGGTGTTGAGCTTTATAAGTTATATATATTGGACACTAATTTTCTTTTTTGGATATGTCATTTGCAAATACCTTCCCCCCATTCTGTAGGTTGCCTTTTAATTTTGTTGATTGTTTCCTTCACTCCAAGATTTTGAAATCTTGCCGTTTAAAATGATGTGAATGGAGCTAGAGAGTATTATGCTAAGTGAAATAAGTCAGAGGGGGATGAATGCCATGTGATTTCACCCATTGTGGGGTTTGGAGGGCAAAGCAGTGAGCATAGGGAAAGGAGGAAAGAGACAGATACTTGACTGTGGAGAGCAGACTGGTGGTTGCCAGAGGGGAGATGGGTGGGCGAATGGGTTAGATGGGTGATGGGGATTGAGGGGTGCACTTGTGGTAGGTGCTGCGTGTTGTGTGGGGGTTTGGGGTCACTATGTTGTGCACGTGGAGCTGATATTGCACTGGGTGTTGGCTGGCTGGAATTTGAATAGAAACTTAGGAGAAAAAAATCCAATGGGGCTCACTCCAAAAATCATAAAACATGCATTTATTCAAGTACTACCTATTGCAACAGTGTCCAGTGGAAGTTTCTGTGATGGTGGGAATGTTCCGTATCTGTGCTGTCCAATACAGGAGCCAGATCTCACATGTGGCTATTGAATATTTAGAATTTGGCTAATGTGACTGAACAGCTGAATTATTCATTTTATTTTAATGAATTTAAAATTTAAAAACTGCATGTGGCTAGTGGCTACTGTATGGAACTCAAACCTATTGTGTACTTACCAGGGGTTCTCAATTCGTGCAGGCCAGTGGGAAATCTATAGAACCTACTCTCCGAGAATGCACAGACATATAAATATGGTAAGATGTACATGTGAATCTCTAGAATTTAGCACAGAAAATGAGAAGCACGTGGTAGAGTTTTGGGTAAACCACTAGAGGTTTCTGAAGAATGATACTCGGAGTAAGAAACTGAGGGAAGATGGTGAAAGAATCATCCTTGAGCCTCGAAGGAACGGCAAGGTTGTTAACATGTGGGATTGGAGTGAAAAACATTAAGAGCACAGTAACCAACAGGAGAGGAGAACAAAGAGTCTGCATCAGAGATATGGCTATCATCATGATAATAGTGGTAATAATAGCTAACATCTATCAAGTACTTATTATGAGACATTTTTCTAAGAGCTTTACATGCATTAATTAATTCATTCTCACAACAGTTTTCTAAGGTTAAATGCCATATCATTATTTTCAAATTACAGATAAGGAAGCCGAGGGTGACAAGGTCAAGTGAATTTCCCAAGGTCAAGCTGGTAGTGACAAAACCAAGATCTGAGCTAAAGAAATCTGAGAATCAGGCACAGAGTTGTCCCAGGTGGAAGCTTGAAGATCGAGTAAGAGTTAAAGGGATAGCATGTGGAGAGCAGATGGTTAGATGCAGGTCCTTGTAAGAAATCCTATTGAGAAGATGGCAGGTGGAAGAGAAAATAGTAAGGGACTTTCAGGTTAAAGGTTAAGGGGAGAACAAAGAAGGGACTTTGTATTTTGGGGAGATAGGGTAGGGGAGGGTGTCATGGAGGGGATGTGATTAATGAATCTAAAGACTCCCAAAAGCCTAAGGCTCTTTGAGTTGGCTTTTGAATGTTCTCTTCCTTCTAAGCCTTTTTTTCCTAAAGACACTTTATTTGATGGGAAGAGGGTGTTCTTTCAGCTTTTTGGTTCCCTAATTTCTTCCTGTTCTTTGTGACTGTTTCCCTTACCAAGGTGAGTTGTGTTATAGCTTAGCTGTGGAATTCTTAAGCCTTGATTAAATGCCCATGGATATTCAGAGTTGTATTCAGTACTAGCTGGAAATAGTTAATTGCCTGATGGATGTTTTGTATGACATCATCACACATGCTATGTTGCGGTTCATTTTGTTGTGCCCATTTATCTGGCGATTTCTTTGTAACTCCTGCTGAACCCACAGTTGGTTTCTGTTACAATGGCTTTTTAAAATGAGACCATAATTCCAAGATTGATGTTGGATGAGAGCAAAAGCACACCATTATTCCCACCAGGAGTAGCTTTAACAATAGAAATAGGTCAACCTCCCAAAGGACCTACCTGTGAGATTCATTTTCATTATTGAAATCACATCACCTACCACAAAGACGAAACTGGATTTAAAAATTTGTATTTGTAAATAGTTAATCTACAATTTGTTCACATGGAAAAACCTAATTAGTACCTACAATTGAAGAGATATTTCTGGAGACCATACCAGCTGGTAGCTTAGAAGGGACAGATGGCCCACAGCTCTTTAATGGTGGGGGTGGGGTGGGGAAGATGATGTGTTGGCTTGGAGAGATCTGAATAAGAGACTTCATAAACTCTCTTTTTCATTTAAAAAATAATTTAATATTTTCACAAGCGGTTCTTTTATGAGAGGTATTATATTCAGTTTTTATCAAATGATAAAATGTAGAAAAAATTTTGTCTCAATGCATATTTGCAGATGTCTGTCTACATAGACACAGAAAATAATTTTTCTATGTGTGTTAAAGAGAGTGGGCTTGTAGTCAGGTCTTTTTTTTTCCATTTTTTGAAAAAATGTCCATGCCTTCACCTGGCTCCAAATACCCCTCCTGGTTCCTCTGTGTTGTGCTCTGAGAGAGTAAATAAATGTATCTAATTACCATTAGGATCTGCTGAGGCAAGAGGGTTTCTTTTTCTTTTTTTTTTTTTTTTAACATTTATTTATTTTTGAGAGACTGAGAGGCAGAGCATGAGTGGCGGAGGGGCAGAGAGAGAGAGTTAGACAGAATCCTAAGCAGGCTCCAGGCTCTGAGCTGTCAGCACAGAGTCTGACATGGGACTCGAACCCACGAGCTGTGAGATCATGACCTGAGCCAAAGTCGGATGCCCAACCAACTGAGCCACCCAGGCGCCCCAAGGCAAGAGGGTTCCTTGCACACTCATTAATATGCATCTGATGAGTGTGCAGGAAACCCTCTGTTTCCCTTTTACTTTACTTGAAATCTGAGGATTCCATCACTTAAAGAACTGCTGGATCTTTAGTGATGATGATTCTTCTGATTAGATCTTCTGATGATGTTGTCAGTGGTGTTGGTGCCAGTGGTTTCATTAGCTTTCATTAGCAATGATACCTAGCTTATGCTAAAATTACAAAAGCTTTTACAAGTATTAACGTATTTATTCCTCACAGCAATCCTATTGTTTCCCATATTTTACATTATTATTCTCATTTTACATTAGCATGTTTAATTCTTAGAAAAGCTACAGATAAGGAAACTTTACACACCTGCCCCAAATCATATTGTCATTCAGCAGTTGAGACAAGATTCAACCAGCCGATTGTTCTTGAGTCCGTATCTTTAATCCAGTGTGCACTGTGATTATGGCATTTATGATGAATGATTAAGTGACTTAATAACAGGCATAATTTATATAATATTTTACAGTTTACCAAGTACTTAAGAAAATTTTTTTGAATGTTTCTTTTTGGGGGGAGAGAGAGAGAGAGAGACAGAGCACAAGCAGGGGAGGGGTAGAGAGAGAGAGAGAGAGAGAGAGAGAGAGAGAGAGAGAGAGAGAGAGAGGGAAACACAGAATCTGAAGCAGGCTCCAGGCTCTGAGCTGTCAGCACAGAGCCCAATGTGGGGCTTGAACCCATGGACCGCGAGATCCTGACCTGAGCCAAAGTCAGACACTTAACCGACTGAGCCACCCAGGTGCTGCTTTAGTCCTATTGCTTATATTATTTGATTCACCAAACTCCATAAAGTTGGTGAAAAATGGATTCAAGAAAGAGCACATGGCTTGGCCAAAGTTGGCACCAATTGACCTTTGCTAGAACTAGGACTCCCACCTCATTTTATGGCAACAAGTTCCATGTCTATTTTAATTGTCTCTGCTGGACCAGGACATTATATCCTGTGGTGTGGAACACTGAGACAGTCATTAAGGACACCACCTTCCTGGAGGAGACATTACATGTGTTATTAGTTTGAAGGTAGTGATAGGATTTTTGAAGTTTGGGCAAATGGAGCTTCAGTTTCCTTCCCTCCTTAGAGGTGTGTGAACCTGAAAAGGCTGCTCTTCAGTCTTTTGCTTTTTGGGGGGCTCATTCACCTCTGATACCTACAGCATGTATCAGATTTTACTTAACTTTTAAGTTTAGTCAACCTTTGATTAAGGCTCTATGGTATATCACAGAGTCTTAGGATGGAAAAGATTACATTAGAAGGATGTGAGCTATACATCTATGATTCCTAGTGCAGCCTTAAGTACCTGGATTATCTTCTCTGAACCTCACTTTCCTCACCTGCAAGAAGATAATAGAAATACTGACATAGAAGCATTTCTCTGGCTATTACATGAAATGATGTATATAAAGCACATAGCGCTATGTCTGGCACATGAGAAGCACTGAATACATTTGGAGAATCATCTTTCATATTATATTTAATTCAATGGTGGCTCAGATCTAGGACATGAATGATTCTATCTTTATACAGAAACGAGCAAAAGTTATTTATGAAATTCTTTCAGGGAATATTTCTGTCTCCAATAATTGCTCATCAAGTGAAGGATAAATGACAAGGGTCTGAAGGGGGCACTTCTTCCTTCAATTATGCTTTACTGCATTTGATGGGGAAAGTATATGCTGTAATGATATTTTTGACATTTTCGAAATGTAGTTCTTATTTTAAAGGGTTTTCACATGCAACAAAAATAATATATTTGCATTAGTCTGCCTGTTTATCTCCTCCGGACTCTACTTATGTTTATTTATGGTTTGTATCAGTGATAACTGGATATGTGGCCTTGAATTGCTATATTTATATTAAGTGTCAAAGTTTGTGACCATTGGGCAGGTTTCTTGAAAGTTTTTCTGCAGGATGATGCTATGAATTGAATGTTTGTGTCCCTTCAAAATTCATATGTGGAACCCCTAAGCCCTGATGGGATGGTATTTGGAGATGGGTTCTTCGAAAGGTGATTAGGTCATGAGGGTAGACCTTTCATGATGAGATTCCTTAAAAGAGGAGACATTGGAGAACATCTTTCTGCTCGTCATCATGGGAGATCAAGGGAGAATATAGTCATCTGCAAATCAGACAGTAAATCTGCCAGCATCTTGATGTTGGACTTCCCAACTTTCAGAATGTAATAAACAAATATTACTTATTAAACCGCCCAATCTACGGTATTTTGGTATAGCAGCCTGATCTAAGTCTGATGATAACAGTTTCTTATTGAGAGAAGAGTGATTCTGTCTTAGCCCAATATTTCTCCAGTTGTTGTAGAAATTATTAAATAGTATTTCTCTGTTAATATTTATTTTGTAGTAGGAAATCTGTGGCAAATTTTAATTTGTGTTTTTAACACTGTTCTTCTTACAGTGTATCGTTTCCCATTTTAACTACGTAGTTCAGTTCTCACTTTGGAGATTTTGCAAGGCAGAAAATAAATCTGCTTGAAGCTGGAAACTCTTGCTTTCTTCTGTAAACACTTACATTTGTTGTGGAGGTGATGTGAGTTCCTCTAAAAGGGGAAGAGAGAAGTGAGGGGGATTTTTGCCTTCCAGATTTAGAAGAATTCAGATGTTTTAGGGTTCTGTGAATATCAGGAACCTTTGCAAATGATGGTAGCATCTGGAGAGGTGGTAAAACATTGGAGGAGGTAGCTTCTTAGGACATCTAGGGTGGCTGGACCCAGGAACAACATCACACAGATTTCCGGGTTGATGCAAATGCCCAAACCTAGGATCCTATATCCCGAGCATGACACAGAAGCAGAGCTTATGGCTGAGAAGGGGCTTATGTTGGCTGAGACAAATGAGTGAACCAATGGTTTGGAACAATGGCTTTGCTGAAGGGGAGAGGTACTCAATTCCTTGGCATTATGTAAGAGAGCCTGAAATCTTTGTATGATTTTTGTATGATCTGGTGGTTTATTTTCTATCATATGATCTATTTTAGCACAGAGTTGGATTTGTATTGATTTAAGAAAATTAAAAAAAATTGACATCTTTTTATTGGAGTTTGGGTTTATGGACTGAGATTAATTTCTCTACAGTTTCTGGTGTGGCCAAGTATGATGTTTACCTAAACAACTCGTATGGATCCTGATATTTAATAACAAGCCCCACTTTTTGACAGCCGATAGCTCAGAGTGTTGTCTTACAGTATTGTTTTTCATTGTTTGTCTTGTTTTCTGAGCTAGGATGCGGGTCCCTTCAGTACAGAGACCTTGTGTTTATTTCTTTGCATCTTCTCCAGCATCTGGGATATCACTTTAGACATCTGTGCTTGATACTTACCATTATACTTGTTCCAGAGAGTATTAGAAAGGAGAAATGTTTATCACTGATACAATTGCATATTTTCCTGGACTCTCAGAAGACTGTGATCAGTTAACAGTACTCATCCTGAGGGGAATAATTAAGAAACAAAGGATAAGGATAATCTGAAGTAAAGCAGGCTCTCTTCTAGATATGTATACATTTTTTTCTCTAAGAAAAATAAAAAGGGATGAGAACTTTTTAAAATGTGTCCAGCTGCATAACATCTATGCTAACTAAGCACAGCTAGATTACGGTCTGGATTATGGTTTATGAATATGTGAATTTGTTTGGTGTATGGGATACATAGGGGTATTTACTTTATTGAGCCCAACAATGTACAATTACCATTCACATCATTGCTTATAAGTATTTTGGCCTACTTTATTTCCTGATGATGGCTTAACTGAAAAATTGGTAGAACTCATATCAAACACTAAGAATGTTTGCATGTATAAGAAATTTCTGGACAGTCTCCACTAATAATGGTCATTTTGTCTCCTTTGCAATTATGACAAGGGCCCCCGCCCCGAAGCCTTGCTTGTGTTGCCTGAGACACATTCTGCTGCTTTCTTGGAACACCCTTGAATGTGCCTATTTAAAATACCTCCAAGCTTCATGCTTCTTGTATCCTTATCTGGCCACATCACACACTCCTTTTCTGGGTCAAATCATGCACACTAGATTTATTCAGTCTTAGAGGAAAAAAAAAAATACCACTCAGACCTGTCCCCAAAGCTGCTTTAATCTCTCTACAGCTTTTCTATTTGGTATCCAGTGGGCAAGTGCCAGGAGCTCCCAACCCCACCTGAGTGAAAGGCCCAGTGAATCCCATCCACTTCCCCCAGTTTTGCTACAGGGATACTTAACACGAGTTCTGAAGCAGGATCGTAAGAGGAAAGGTTTTAATGAAAGCACCTGGGTAGCATTTTATTATCTATTTCATTAATTTGTCTAGGAGCTTTCTTTAAGGTATGAACTGTGCTTTAATTGGTCTCAAATACCCCTTGACTATTTCACCCACATCCTTAGTCTTAAGGTACCATATACCCTGTGGTGAGCAGTAGAGGGAGGGTTCAGACAATAATCAGATGCCAGGTTTTACTCTTCATTGTCTTTCTCTAACTTCGGAAACTCGGGCAACTTACCTGGGTAGGATAAAATGGCCTGTCAGAGCTTCAGTTTTTAAACTATTAGAAATGTGAAATTTGTTGCTATTCATTAAGGAATTCCCAGCTCTCACATACTATGTTACTTTTGTCTACATGTTTTTGAGCCACAGGGCTCAGGTTAAGCATGTGAATAAATATCCTTCTCTGGTTAATACAAATGGTGCTAACACATCCTCCTCTCTATTCGCCTACCCTGTTCTATACCCTAAGAGCAAAGTGGGAATGGAATATACTGGAGATATATATAGTTTATTTATTTTGGGAGAGAATACAAGTGGGGGAGGGGCAGGGAGAGAGGGGGGCAGAGGATCTGACGCGGGCTCTGTGCTGACAGCAGCAAGCCTGATGTGGGGCTTGAACTGACGAACCATGAGATCATGACCTGAGCGAAGTCAGTCGCTTAGCCGGCTGAGCCCCCCAGGAGCACCATATTTTAATGTTAAACTCACAGATTGGTTTTGGATGATGGCAAAACCTTGATTGCCCTTCCCCGTTTTGCCACAATCACAATTTTCTGAATTTGTTTTCCTCCAAATCTTCCTCAATGGTTTCTTGTTGCTTTGGCATTTGAAATATAATGGAGTATGTCCCCTCTCTGTTGGGAATTCACCTGGTGTAGCTATTGGCCAACCATTTTCACTAACAGTCCTTTTTCTCAAAAGTCTGTTAGTGCCAGTGAGAATTCTCTGATGTATGTGAACTTTGGGGGAAGAATGGGTGGAGGGAGTGGGGGAAGGAGTGGATAAAGATTGAGAGAGAACACACTCCTAGGAGTTCTCATACCTGCTTTGTGATCTTGTGCGAGTTAGTCTTTCTGTGTGCCACTGCCTCATTTATGAAATGAAGGAGTCTGTTTTATGTCGTCTTGTCAGGATGACAAGAGATCACGTACATAAGATATGTAGGGTGCATTGGTGTTAAATCAATGGTGGTTTTATTATTATTTTTTCTCTCATCTTCATCCTCTTTTCCCAGAAGTTTTTTCCTACCTGTGCCCCACAGTCTCCATTTGCTGATCCCCTCAGGGTACCCTTCATGGTGTCTCTGCCCACTGGGTCAACTTGTCCTGTCCTCCCAGCAAGCTGTCTAAATGGACGCTCTGGGAGTGCTCCACTGAATTGTAAAATGTCACTACCGTCTATGTTACCTTGACAAAAGGGCACAAGTTCTAAGCATAGTAGGAAGTTACGTGGTCCACATGGTTCTTTGACGAATGCCTCATTTCTCTCTGGGATGCCAGCCCCCAACAGGAAGGGTCTGGGTTCTCATTAATCATTTCCCTTTCAAATCTCAAAAGCATAACACAATGTCTGACCCATCAGAGGTGCTCTACAAATTAAACTCATGGCTGAAGGTGCAGATCTTTAAGGTGGCATGCAGTGATACTTAGTCTGTAAGATGAAAGGATTGGAAAATTCCTGTGATTTAATTAACTAATTGTAGGTGCTGTAAACCTCTTAGGAAAATACAACACAACTCCATGAATTCCGTGTACCCTATGATATACTAGGTGAATACCCAGGAGTCCTCAGGAAGGTCAGAGCCCTGAATTAAAAATTGTGTTAGGTGAACCTATACTTTCTTATCCAGAGGCATTTATCTTGGGTCTTATTGCTCCACTGAGGAATATGTTTCTTGAAATCTTTGAGCTGTGAAGCCCAACTTGGTATGTCAGGAATTCTCTATCATAGAGCTTCTTCTCCGGGCTCTTCCCTTGAGAAGCTCCACCAGGGCTTTGTGGCTCCTCTGTTCTTCTAGGATTGAGTGAAGGTCAGTCCAGGGAGCCATCCCCAAAATTACAGATTTGGAGCTAATGGAATCATGTTTGTGAAAGAGAATAGAATCTAGAGGGAATTCTAGAATTTCAATATTTTCCTTAAAATGGACCTTACAGATCATTTAAGGCTGGCCATCCATTTCCCATATTAACTCTCCATGACCTAGGGAAGATGAACAGTGAAGGCAAGTCCTATTCCATGTTGGGTATGACAACATCAAAACCATACCTCAGACCCTGAAACCATTGATTATCATCCCTTCTACTCCATTATATATATATGCCAAAATATACATTGTAGGGGCGCCTGGGTGGCTCAGTCGGTTAAGTGTCCTACTTCAGCTCGGGTCATGATCTCACAGTCTGTGAGTTCGAGCCCCACGTCAGGTTCTGTGCTGACAGCTCAGAGCCTGGAGCCTGCTTCAGATTCTGTGTCTCCCTCTCTCTCCGCCCCTCCCTTGCTCATGCTCTGTCACTCTCTGTCTCAAAAATAAATAAAAAACATTAAAAAAAAAGTATACATTGTAAGTGTGTTATTTTCACTGTGATCGAATAAATACATGTATGTGGACTTTACTAGAATTTTTTATTTTTATCTTACAAAAACATTTTGGACAATCATATTCAATCTAAACCTAGCTTTCAGAGCAATGCAGTACTTTATCCTGTCAGTTTTTTTTTCTATCCTAAATTTTATGTAAAGTTCTACACACAAATAACTTACAGAAGTTAACGTTGAGGCAAAGCTCCAATTTGCTGTATTTGCCCTTGATTGAGGGTGCCCCAGAAGCCAATTTTCATTTCAATGAGCAGCTCATAGATGCAATTAGTTGTATGTGTAATGAGTATTAGAAAGTTCAGAAATTTTGTCCCATTAAGTTGACCACTGAATAATGGATAATTTTAATTTTTTTAAATGTTTATTTATTTTTGAGAGAGACAGGGAGAGAAAGGGAGACACAGAATCCAAAGCAGGCTCCAGGCTCTGAGCTATCAGCACAGAGCCTGAAACGGGGCTTCAACTTATGAACAGCAATATAATAACCTGGGACAAAACCAGACACTTAACCAACTGAGCTACCCAGGTGCCCCGAATAATGGAGAATTTTAACCCTAGTTGACCAATGGAGGAAACTTGGCACAAATATAATTATGACATGACACATTGCTTAATATTCTTATCAACCTGGAACAATGGTTTATTCACATTTTCTGGAAATCTCCCACATATTTTTAGAACTTGAAAGAATAAGTTGTTGATGAATTGATTTGTAACCAACTTGTATTAATTATATAGTTGATCTTAATATGATTTGTTGATATACATGGCAAGCTGCCTTAGAATTAATGACTTGTTATCCTTCTCATGGACTCATGTATCAGATGGCCACATACCAAGGTATCAGCTATAAAGTAAGTCTTAACTTTCATGGAGATGTATAGGTTATCAGTTTCTGAATAAGCAGCTTTTTAAATGTCTGTATATTTCTATTCTGCTTTGTAGAAAAATACTTTAATCCTGTATACTTGATACTTTTCACGCTTTTTTCTTTCAGATTCCAATTCTGGTTTTTATTTTTTTATTTTATTTTTTTAAGTGGACTCCATGCCCAATGTGTGGCTTGAACTCACAACCCTGAGATCAAGAGTTACATGCTTTACCAGCTGAGCCAGCCAGGTGCCCCCCAATTCTGACTTTTAAAAATAGTTATTTGTTAAGTGTCTGTCTATCCCATTAGGTCATGAACTTCACAAGGGAAGGTACCATTTTGTATTTATTTTTAAGTGTGTCCCAGTGCTAAATAAAATGCCTGAGAAATTACAGGTAGTCAATGCATATTCAATAAATAAATATGACTAGGGACACCTGGGTGGCTCCGTCGGTTAAGTATCTGACTCCAGCTTAGGTCATGATCTCACAGCTCAAGGGTTCGAGCCCTTGGGGCTCTGTGCTGACAGCTCAGAACCTGGAGCCTGCTTCCAATTCTGTGTCTCCCTCTCAGTCTGCCCCTCCCATACTTATGCTCTTTCTCTCTCTCTCTCTCAAAAATAAATAAACAGTAAAAAGTTAAAAAAAATAGACGAATAGGACTCAAATAAGTAGAACCGAATCATCTTCATCATTTACATGTGTTATAGAAGATTCTGCTACCTAAAAGTGGTTGTTGCAAAAGTAGTTGTGGCTGGCCCTGGGGACAAGTTTTAACTACCATTATCTCACTTTTCTGTATTTCTGAACACATGAGTAGCATTAATAGAATAACTGCATATTGCTGTTGAAATTCAAAGTTGTGACTGGCAAACCCGAAGGACACAAATTATTTTCAGGCGAGTTGTATATAAAGTGCTCAGTGAAGTATTGTCTTATACTGAATAAGGTTGAAAAAGCTCCACAAGACACTCTGTGAGGTTTCGCAATGTGATACATATATTTTGTTTTGCCAGCCCAAATTTTGTGGGTCCCTGCCTAAGAAAATATTCACCTGTTGCAGCTTCATTTGGAAAGGTCCAGAGTACGATGTTTTGGTAACTTTTAAGCATAAGAAAAGCGGGGGAAAATATCTCTTTTGTCATGTTCTTTTCTTGGCCAACTGTATCGTTTGTCTCTTATTCTGTTTATCAGAAGAAAACCAAGGTGTAGCCTGATGTATTTATCAAAAAAAGGAGAATGTCCTACCTGGAAGGAAAGCAATTCCATTCATAACCTAAATTCTTAAGACATTCATTTATGTATACTTAATGCTTACCATTAGTTATGGCATGTTTAAAATGTGCCATACTTTGGATCATGCCCTTTCTATGTATTGAGCATAAGCTCAGAATGTCCCAGGAGGTTGTGATGTCACCATACTATTTTATAGATGAATGTCAGAGGTGAGTCATTAGTTCAGCTAGTAAATGCTAGAGTTGGAATCAAGCCCACGTCCTTTGGACACCCAAGTCCACAGTCTTGATGTGCTTCCTCACTGGGATGTGCTTCCTAAATTGTCAGGGCTCAGGATCAGTGTGGAAGCAGAAGGAGGAGTTTTCTGCTTCCCATTACCTTAAAAAATCCTCCTTACAGGTGGAAGCTTTGTGGTGGCAGATAGTGTAGAGAAGTCATAGGTAAAGGTTTTTAAGTAGCAAGATGAAGGATATAGGGTAAAAAATCTTGGATCCTCATTGGGTAAATCACAGATTTAGATATGGTTCTGCCAACTTTTGTTTTTAAGAGCTTTATTGAGGTATATTTACATACCATAAAATCCACCCGTCACAAGTATATGATTCAAATGATTCTTAAAAGGTTTATAGAGTAATACCACCATTTACAGATGCGGAAGTTCAAAAGACTGTGTCCTTCCCTTATTCAGCCTGCTACGCTGAGGTAGGGGAGATCCTCAAAGTGAGATTTTAATCTCTGCCATTTAAGCCAGTGAGAGAATATTTTCAGTTTGTACTTTTTAACTTCTCCATTAAATTACATTCATTCCTCTGTTTTCAAGTACAAATTCTCAATTTGTTCTTAGCTTTCTATATTTCAGTTTTCGATAGATTATTTCTGCACAGAACAGGGATAGAATGGACAAGAATGGTTGTATGTTTGGGAAAGTAAGTGCAAGTTTGGTGAGAGAAGATTAAAGTCTTTATCAAATCACACAATTCTATAATTTAGCTATCTTTCTTATAAAACCTGGGTGATTTTATATGTTGTTAAAAGGGTATATGAAAATATATTTTAAAAGTCTTTAAAATCGTAGATTTTAAAGCAGACTAAAGTAAAAAATAAATTTAATGTTTATTTATTTTTGAGAGAGAGACACATAGCATGAGTGGAGGATGGGTCAGAGAGAGGGAGACACAGAATCCGAAGCAGGATTCAGGCTCCGAGCTGTTAGCAGCACAGAGCCCGATGTGGGGCTTGAACTCACAAACTGGGAGATCATGACCTGAGCCTAAGTCAGGCGCTTAACCAACTGAGCCACCCAGGTGCCCCTAAAGCAGACTAAAGAAATCCTCTCATCTGTTTTGGGATTCTGAAATATTAGTCTTTAATAATAACTTCTCTTGAAGTTCAGAGAGGCTAAATTTATTCATTTACTTTTTCACCAAATATTTGTTAAATAAATTCTACATCCAAATCACAGGGTTAGTTGTTAGGATTCGAAAAGAAAAGCAAAAGCAGCCCCCCTTCCCCTCACTGCTATCCCCTGAGCTGCCTGGGCTCTAACTGTAAACTCATGGTGTTCACCATTGAATATATGCAGTTTCACAGGATGTGTACATGACACAAGGTCCCTGTGTGATCATGATGAAGATAAAAGCATGACTAGTCCATAATCTTGTCTGAGCATGGACAAAATAAAAGCAGAACCCAAACCACAGAATGATCAAGCTTGCTTCCCTCCCAGCGAACATGTGTGATGTGTCTTCTTCCCGAGTGATAGTTTCAGCTTCACATTGCCATCCTTGCCTCCTAAGTAAAAACAATGAACAGATTCCATCATAGAATTGCCCTTACTTTCTGACAGTGCCCAATCCAGAGTAAAATCATATTCTCTGGACCCTTCCATGAACGCATCTAACACAAGTTCAAATCCTATCACAAGTCCCTCTTAACACCGCCCGTGAGATGCCCACCCCAACACTTCTACCTGGTTGCTGTCCCCTTTGTTGCAGTGAGCTAGCTAATAAGCTCTACCTTGCCGGACTACTGATCTGTCCCGACAGTTTTTGGCTGGAGGGTGTCTACATTTATGCTGGAGGTAAAACAGATAGTGTCTCAGCTCAGATTGAGTTTTCATTCTTGTCAGAGAAACAGACAATAATGACATAATTTGCTAGTTAGTGGATAACTGCCGGTGGAATCAATGCTTTGTGGAAAGGAATTTGGCTGTGAGTATGTGCAGCAGGAGTCTGGAAGTTTCATTGAGGAAATGTCTTTTGAGCTGAGAGGTGAGAAGAATAAATAAGGGAAGGGTGTGAAGGGCCAAGGGGAAGGACCTGAGACTGGATAAAGTATTGTGCTCTGGAGAACCTGAGAGAAGACCAAGAGGAATGGAGGTCAGGGAGGAATCTTGGGGGTTGAGATCAGTTGTTAGGGTTCCTGGATGTTGAATATTTTCACCTTTTTTCCAAAGAGTAGAAGAGAACCATTGAGGGTCTTAAGGAGGAGAACGATGTTACTGTATCATGGTGTATTGTGGAAAGATTTTTGGATGTTGCTTGAAGCAGATCTTGGTGAGGAGTCACAGTGGATGTGGGGAAACCATTTAGGAGGCTTATTCAGGTAGGTAATGATGAAAGCATGGCTTAGAGCAGAGGAAGTAGAGGTGGAGAGATGTAGACTCCTTTGGGATACATTTTGTTGTGAAACTAAGTGGATGGGGTAAGAGAATAGGGGCATGGTATTGGGGGTGTGTGGCTCAGGCAACTCAAGAGATGGTAGTGTCATTCATTGGCTTGATGCATGTGCTGTGTCTACTGACTTCAGTGAAGGCACAAAGCTATTAAATATTGGATCTATAACTCACATCTTCTATTTTCTGTAAATTCACCCCTTGTGTGTATTATAAAATGAAGCATGAGGAAAGACATGGAGCTAGAAGCATTTTGGAAGACTAGATCCAGGGACGGGAGTGCAGCAAGCAGAGACCCCACCAGCAAGGGTAGCATCATGTTGTAATAATCGATCATTTTGGAAGCTCTTTTTAAGTTCCAAGATCAGTCGTTTCAAAGCCGACTCAGATTTTCCTAAAACAGAGAGGTTTTTTTCTGGGAGTGGAGGTAGGAGTAGGATGTTGGGGAGACAATGAGGATGAGGGAATATGATTATATGCATCAAAACCTTGTTTATCTTAGATTTCATTAGAATTAGATCTCTATTTTTTTTCTTTTATTAATGGGTCATTCATCCATATATCACTCAACCATCATCTCCATCCAAAACATTTTCAGAGAGTGATTAATTCTCATGTACTCTTTAGAAGTTGAAGATAAACAACAATGAGTAATTGTTATATAATGTAGAATATGGTCCAGGGGTCAGGAAATGTAGTTTCCGTCCTAGCTCTGTTTCTATTTTTATGTAGGTTTCCTTAAATGATTTATTCTTCATCTTATTGGCAATATGGAAATAAAAAAATCGTATCTGGCTTACTTCATAGGTACCAACCTTTATTTGGGAAAATGAAAACAAAAAAAAGAGATGCCCAAACTAATGGGGTAACATCAGGAAGACAGTAATATCCTATGAGCTTTGATTTCTTATAAAATGGAGAATATATTACTGCTTGCATAAGGCTTAAGGATAGATAAATGAGAGAAGGCATTTAACACACTACAAAATACTAAACATTGCAAATAATAAATACTAGTGATACTTAGTATTAAAACAGTAAAAACTAAATTATTTATTATTGAAGCAAGTCATAGTTTTAGCATTTTTGATTCAATGGACAAATATAATTTTGATTTGAAAGACAGTTATCCTTAAGTCTTAATAGCATGGGATTAAGAAAAAATTACAGTAATAGTAATGCTCACTTTGATTAAACATTCTTTCTCCCAGGAAAAGCTTCAGGACTTCAACCTCTTCTGTATCTTACCTGCCCCGTCTAAAATAAATTTTTTAAATAAAATTTTTAATATTTTATTTATTCTTGAGAGACAGAGAGAGAGAGAGAGAGACAGAACATGAGCGGAGGAGGAGCAGAGCAAGAGAGGGACACAGAATCTAAAGCAAGCTCCGGGCACTGAGCTGTCAGCACAGAGCCTGACGCGGGGCTCAAACTCACAAGCTGTGAGACCATGACCTGAGCCGAAGTTGGACGTTCGACCGACTGAGCCACCCAAGTGCCCCTAAAATAAATTTTTTAATCACTTCAATTCTGCTTATGTTCTCTATTCTTTTCATCCTGCTTTTTTTTTCTTTTTTAATTTCTGTCTGTATAGCTTTTAAAAAGTGGTGTCTCATCACTGCTGTCTCTGAGAGTGCTTTTTCCTGGTTCAGCATCTATATCCCGATGTCATGCAGCTAATAAAAACAAGACAGGAAAACTCAAACAAAATTTCATGTGCTAATTATCACCACCTTCCAAGCAGTGCTTATTTTAGGCGGATGTGCTTGATCTCTTGTGTTCCAAGCTAGTATTACTTTGGCCACAAATCTCTTTATAGTGGCCTATACCATTCTGTGGTACAATTTCTACAACCACTGGTTTGATAGCTTGCCCCTTCCCTCTCTTACTCTAGGTGTAAAATAAAAAGCAGACTCTTTTGGAGAATAGTAGGTGGTCACTGCTCTCCCTTGGAAGTCAGTTTAAAAACCACTGGTCTTACCTACTGCTGACCTGTTACTACTTATCTAGTAGGTATCTACCATTGCACATTTATCTACCTATTTTAGAGTTTTTTTCCACTTCACAACATATATTCATTTTTTCAAAAATTAAAAAAAAAGTTGACATATCAAAATACCTTCTACTATTGACATAATGGTAAAAGTGCCTTGGACATGATGCTGTAATTATTAGAACTAGTAGAATATAGTTTCTTCCACTTACTAGTAAAATCATATGAGGAAAATATGTAAAGTTGTCTGACCTCAGCTTCCTGCATAATAGACATACTGATTCAGTGGATTTCTCTGAGAAATTCACGAGAGGGATGTCCTCTAAAGGATCTTACATGGTGCCTTGCAAAGTTCCTGATTCAGAGACTGAATACAGTGAAGGTCTTGCTTCAGGTTGACTAAAGAAAGCGGGCGAGCTTTCTCATGAGAAATGCTGGTGCATGCTCTTACTGGAATTCCTTTCAGAAGCTGTAGGATGCTTGATTACTTGAGGCATTAGGGAAGGTTTGTGTTTTCCATCATACTATTGCATGTTATGTTTGGCTATTTATTGCTTTCTGCTATATCTTCAATTCATTTTGGGAAAGAGTTTGTAAGACTCTTTGGGAAAGAGTTTGTAAGAGTTTGTAAGAGGAGTTCTATATTAAAGTAAGCAATATTGAATTTTTTCCTCAATTCCTCTAGGCCCTGTTTTATTATTGGCTTACTCATTTTTTTTTTTTTTTTTAGATCATCATGTGAACAGTGATGAGAGTAAGAACCATTTTTCGAGAATAGAATGCAGATGTTTGGGGAGTGGGTTGTTGTCTCAAGGCAAATAATTCATTTACTCCTTGTGACTGTAAACTTCTATTTTATTCGAATGTGTGTTGCCTTGGGAGTGACTGTTTTATTGGATGTGGGTGTGTGGATGTGTGTGAGTCTCTTCAGAAATGATAACTTCACAATGTTAATTGAGCTAATCTGGTTTGTCATATAATCCCTTCTCTGGCCAAAGAGGGAAAGAAATGGTGGTAAAAGCCCATTTGGTAAACATTGGTAAAACAAATCTAACAATAGTAAAGTGAAAATTATACATAAGAAATAAGTGGCCAGCAACTCTCTCTCATGATTGGAAATAGTAAACACACACACACACACACACACACACATCTCTCTCATGATTGGAAATAGTAAATACACACACACACACACACACACACACACACACACACACACACAAAACAAGCAAACAAACAAAAAACCCAATGAAAACTGCTAATTAGAATCTTACAGCTTAGCCAAAATTTCTAGTGGTCTTGAATTAGTATAGTAACTATTGTGATTCAATTAATCTCATCTTTGATTTTTTAATTTTTAAGGAGCTGGTAGAAATGAACACTTTTAGGGGAAGGAACTCATTTCTAGTCATGGGACTAGACAAAGTTCAGGAGTTTTTTCTAAACTCAGCTGTCTAATTTTTTTGCTTTATGTAGAGACTATCTTTAAGGAGAATTTTTGTCCAAATTAAGTAGAGAAAAGAGCAAGATAGACTGTATTCCATACAGATTTTTAAAAACCAAAAAGCAGTTAAAAACACTGGATAATATATGTAAAACACATTTTGAAATGCATTGCTTAGACTTGGCAAGTATGCAGGGGGAGATTCTCAGAGGCCAAAAGTGAAAAGGAAGCCAAAATCCAGAGATGAAAGAACTCAGTACTAAAGCTGCTGTCTATCTCACTATATCTTCTAATCAAGGATATCTGTGATCTTCTGTTTTGATGGCAATAGGGGCATGGGAGAAAAAGAGAAAAACTTAGAGTCTATGTTAGGTGGGGAATATGACAACATCCCCTTCACACGCATGCACATAAATGTGGGATCCACAAGGTGTGCAGAGAACAGGCTGCAAGAGAAGTTATTTGTCTTAAAACTTGGCAATGCATAAAGGGAAAAAGTAAAATTTCCCTTTGGAATTTGTAACCATAATTCAGTCCTCTGATGGTTTAGTAGGTCAAGTTTATACTAATTGTGGGTCCTAAAATATCCAAGCCTAATATTTATTTTAAATATGTCCTCAAGATACTTACAGAAATGCAACCATCATCAAAAAGCCTACAGGGAGCCCAGGGGACAGTCAGTGTACCAGATAAGACTGCCTGTTCCTGGTCTCCTTATTGTCTCTGGCAGGAATGATGAGAACTTATTGTGGACTTTATTGTGTTTAAGGCTGGCACATGGCAACTCAGATGTCCCAGGTCATTCATCATCCAATTTACAATTCATGGGCAGAGTTATTTTTCCTTACAGCACTCTCTCCTTTTCTCTCTGTTTTATTTTGCTCAACAGCCCACTTAATACAATCTGATATACATTTTGCTAATGTATTTATATGTTATCCCTACTGAAAGGGCTGTTCCTTTCCTGTAGTCTTTCCTTCATTGCTTTATCACTGGTGTTTAGAATAGTACCTGGTACATAGGAGATTTTCAATAAATATATTTTTAATGAGTAAAAAGTAGAATTTCTGGAAATAAAATATAATTGAAATTAAAAAGTGTAAAGTTGAATTTATACTGTAGATTAGATACAATTAAAGAGAGTATTAACAACCTGGATGTTACAAATTTAGGAAATTATCCAGACCAGCACAGAAAGACAACAGAATGAAAAACCTGCAAGACAAGAGATGCAGGGATAGAGTAAGAGAATCTAAACGTGTCTATTGAAATAGGGAGTATCTACATTTGAAAAGAAGGGGTGGTCTCCTTTTCTTATCAAATTCTAAATTATTGGTTATTTTTATGAAGCAGTAAATAGATTCTGAATTACAAGAGATAGACATAAGTCAAAGGGATTATCAACACACTTTCTTTCGGTTTTTACTTGACAATAATAGTATTAATTATTACCTCCATTTATTTCATAGTCATTTTTTTGACTCTTTTCTGTAATTATTTCAAAGTCTAAATAGTATAGATCTCCCTAACTTTGGTAGAGGTTTGCAACATTTTCCGTAAATATTTTAGGCATAGACATATAATCTCTATCACATGCTTTTCTTAGTTTTCTCTTAAAACCCCTTCTATAATGTACATGTATATCAAATCATCATATTGTACACTTTAAACACTTACAATTAAATTTACCAATTAATAAAGTTACAAAAGTTAAAGCCATTCTTAGCTGATGGTCCATACAAAAACAGTCCATGGGCTAGATTGGGCACACACTATAGTTTGCTGATCCTTGTCTTAGGAAGTGAAGTCAGAGAGAAGTTGGTGTATCATCAAAGTCCATGGACACTACAAGGTCACTGCTTTCCTGAGATGAGAAGATCTGCTTCCTTCATTTATTCTATACCTAAATGTTTGACAAATTGGCCTACAATTACAACTTTTTCTCATTTGGAGTACTAAGAAGGTGTGTGTGTGTGTGTGTGTGTGTGTGTGTGTGTGTGTGTGTGTGACATGTAAATATTACATGTGTGTGTGTTACTTAAATATATATTACAAAGTAGCAAACGTGCAAAATTTTCCATGACTTAGGACAGAAAAACCTTAAAGAATATCCCATACTGAAGTTCCTTTTCCTTATAACTTTACATCATCAGTATCTTGGGATGACCTGATCCAAGCCTTTTGGTATCAGATTTTCTTTTAAAAAAAAAAAAAAAATTAACGTTTATTTATTTTTGAGACAGAAAGAGATAGAGCATGAATGGGGGAGGATCAGAGAGAGGGGGAGACGCAGAATCTGAAACAGGCTCCAGGCTCTGAGCTGTCAGCACAGAGCCCGACGCGGGGCTCGAACCCACGAACTGCGAGATCGTGTCCTGAGCTGAAGTCAGACACTTAGCCGACTGAGCCACCCAGGCGCCCCTGGTATCAGATTTTCAAAGTTACCACACATCAAGTAGAATTTTCTTCACTGAGAGAGGAAGGCTATCACACGGTAAATGACACCTCAGACTTGGAGACAGGTTTTCCAACCCTGGCACAAGTTCCCTTAGAAATTTGTTCTGACATCTCTTACAGAATTTAGAATTATATTTTCATTATTTGCTGAAAAGTTTGTATTTCCTCACAGGATGTTTCTCGATGGTATGTACTCAATTCATCTTTGTATTCTGAGATCTTGTTTGGGATGTATGTGTATGTGTTTTTTTGTGTGTTTTAATAAAGAAATTAATATGTATTACTCTTAATATTTAGGAACAGAAAGGAGAGGAAAATTGCAGCCAGGGAAAGAATGGGATTGTGTCTTTGGAGAAGCCTTGTCTCCCTGTGTATTAGGCTTTGGACTCATGTTCATTTACTTAGGTAGATATTTATTTGTGCAATGTAATAAAACTTAGGGGTCAGCAGATTTTTTTGTCATGGGCTACATGGTAAAAATTTTCAATTTTGTGATCATATAGTCTCTGTCACAACTGTCTTGGTAGAATTAAAGCAACCATAGACAGTGTGTAAATGAGTGGGTGTGGCTATATTCCAATAAAATTTATTTACAAAAAGAATCAGCATATGGAATTAACCCATAAATTATATTTCCTAATTTGCTATAGAAACAGGGAAGGGAGAGGGGCACCTGGGTGGCTCAGTCAGTTGAGCGTCTGACTTGATTTTGGCTCATGTTGTGATCCCAGGGTCCTGGGATCTAGCCCTGCATCCAGCTCCGTGCTGAGCATGGAAACTGCTCTCTCGCTCGCTCTCTCTCTCTCTCTCTCTCTCTCTCTCTCTGTCTCTCAACAATAAATATAAGAAAAGGAATGGAAGCGAGGGCACCCACTCACTTCTGCTACATGGTAGATATATGACACACAAGTCATAGGCACAATTCCAGAGTTCAGAAATTTTTCTTCAATTGTGTTCTGAAGACCTGGACATTGAGTTGTACCTTATATATTTTCCAGTCCTCCACCATTCTTGCATTAGGCCCGTATCATCCAGCAAACATTTACTTTCCTATTTTTAAAAAGTTCAAGACAAGGTCTTTTTTTTTTTCTTCTTTTTTTTAACCCGGAGATGGCTAAGCAATTGGAGAGTTAATATTCAAGTGGGTACTCTGATGCTGTTAGCCACTACCTCTGCTCACCTCCTATGATCAGGTACTCAATACCTTTTTAGGAACAATACTTTTATTTTTTTAATGTGTATTTATTTTTGAGAGAGAGAGATAGAGTGCTAGTTGGGGAGGGGTAGAGAGAGAGGAAGACACAGAATCCGAAGCAGGCTCCAAGCTGTCAGCTTAGAGCCCGATGCGGGGCTCAAACTCACAGACCCGAGATCACGACCTGAGCCGGAAGGAAGTCCATTGTTTAACCATCAGGCACCTTAGCAACAATGCTTTTAAACAGGATTATCATCAAAGATTATCAAAACAAAGCAAGCCCTGATTAGTACTTGGAGAAGTCTTTTGCAATTTTGGTAATCTAGAAAAATCTTTAAGGGTGTGGAGTTTGGAACACATACTTGTATTTAATTCTTGGCTCTGCCACTTAATAGAAATAAGAGCTTGTTTAAGTTACTTCACTGCTCTATAGCTCAGTTACTTCATCTGCTTTAGAGAGTCAATATGGTGCTCATTTGATTGTTGTGAATATTAAAAAAACATCATTCTTAGAAAGTGTTTAGCACAGTGCCTGGTATATAGGAAGACTCAGTAAATTTCACCTATTATCATGCCAATGGCATATCATTAAAGTACTAAATGGACTATCCTTGGTATGTTCATGCTTTCACGAATATAACAATTTGAAATTATTATTGTTTTTTTTTCTTACTGGAGAGATTGTTATATAAAATCAATCTCCCAGGAAAATGTCAGCTTAGAATGAACTAACTAAAAATTTTGGGCCCCTGGGTGGCTCAGTTGGTTAAACGTCCAACTCTTGATTTTGGCTCAGACTATGATCTCCTGATTCATAGGAACAAGCCCTGCGTCAGGTTCTGTGCTGACAGCATGGAGCCTGCTTGAGATTCCCTCTCTCTCCCTGTCCACTCATGCACATGCTCTGTCTCTCAAAATAAATAAACATTAAAAATTTTTTTTAAATTTATGATAATGTTGTCAAAGATTGGAACAGAATTTTATTTGTGGGTGAAAAGTATTGATGAGCCAAATAATTAAGTCAAATATATTAGTAGACCTTAACCTGATTAAAGAAGTGATTATTTTTAAACAGGGTAGTTTTTATCCATCCTTAGTTATGTCTTATATTAGTTTGTTTTATATTTTATATTTATATTTGTTTATATTTTATTTTAGTAGTACAGGGCACTCAATTAGTTTTTGAGGAATTTACCAATTAAAACAAATTTTTGTGATATGAAATTCAGTGACCATTGAAAATAGATTTTTTCTTACTTTCAAACTAAATGGCCTCCAAAGAGCCTAAGAATGTTTTTTCCCTTTCACTGATATCTTAAAAGAATGGCTCTTTGAGTTTTCATTTATAATTTTCAATGTGCACTCCACATGTATCCAAATTATATATACATATACATCTGGCATGTATCTATAAGTCTGTCACCAATCTTTTAGGATTAGATGTTAATATGGATGTATAATGTTTCCATATTTTATGTATTCAAGTGCTAAATCTTAAAAGGAGGGAAATAAGGAAAGGAGAATTGTAATCACAAGATAGTTTTTGGTGGGATAGGAGTGGAGGAGAATCTATTAAGTATCACTCCTCTGGAAAAGCTTTATAATCTCATGTCCTAAGTCTGCTTTATATACTGGCATTGCCTTTTCTCTTATACCATTTCTTCATCTCCATTGGTCTCTTACACATGATGGTGATATTGGGAAATGCATGTGGGAAACTCACCGAGTATCATATAAAGCTAGTAATTATTCTGAACCATTTGGTGTTAGTTTTTTGTTTTTGTTTTTGTTTTGTTTTGTTTTGTTTTTTTTGAGTCTCAATCCTTTCTCTAAGGTCAGAAGTCAATATATCTTAAAATTACATATTTTTCCTGGTACAACATAGGAGGACCAGGCAAAATTCATTGTGCCTGGGATAAATAACCATAATATGAAGAAGATAACCCAATAAAAACTAAATAAAATGAATAATGAAATACAATACACCAACACCATGATGAAACCCTGATAGGGCTACAAAGAAGAGAGAAAACATTCAAATGTGGCATTCTCAAGCAAACACTAAGACTACATTGATAAAACCATTGGCTAGGAAACACAAACAGAGTAAGTTGAGTGAACAAACCGTTCTTAGAAAATGAGTAAAGCAGGCAGGCCAAGATAGGATGTTAATATCATTCTGGGTTGTGGGGATCAAAGAGGGCTGCTGAGAAGATGGGAAAGCTGAACGGTCTTTGCGACCAGAGACTGTAGGAAAACCAACACAATCATGCAAGAGAAAACCGGAGCCCCTTGCTCAGAATACGTGGCATCTTTGCCAATGTCAAAAGAGTTCAATCTAAAGGGAGATTATAGATATAAACTGTTGATGCCTATCATTTTACAGTAGAGCACCCAATCACTTAAAAGGGACCATGTCCACAAACTTTGGGCTTTTCTAGAATATATAGTCTTGCCACTTGCAAACCACGGATTTAAATCATTGCTAGTTACATCATTCCCATATTCACACTCTGAATGTTTATTATTCAGACATAAAAATGAAATTTCCAACCCACATTGTTGTTAAATAATATACAGATATTTTATTTTAAAAACCATCTTCATCATTCAACAATACGTGGATATATTATTTAAAAAATAAGAGTAGCACACACATAGCCAGTTGCTTAAAGATGGTTATTTCCTTTCAGAAACTGGGAGGAAAAGTTTTTAAAAGACCTTTTAAAATATCTATAAGAGTACATTTCTCAGGTATATAATTTACCCGTTTCATGGAGAATGAAAGACTGTGAGAGCCTGAGCTACAGATCATTGAGAAGGAGAAAAATGGGCTTGGACCGTGTTTCAGGTGATATGCACCAAATCCTTTAACATCCTATGAGAAACAGGAATGAAGAAAAAAACTTGCTTTAAGATATTTTAATGTTATACTGCATAAGGATTAAACCACAGTGATCCCCATGTTTATTAGAATTTAAACGTTTTTCAGGGAGAGGGCATGTCGCAGATTTTTACCAGGGATTGTATAATATATGTTTGGATCTCTTTTATTAATCTATTTTTAAGGGAAACAGGAAGCAACATAAAGTATATTATATGAACTGTACATTTATAAATGGCACCCACAATAACTTTAAGCAATTCAAATAGAGAGGGAGAATAAAGCTTATTTGGAATTTTCATTTATTTTGGTTAAATTTTAAGTAACCTATTTGTTTTTAAATTGTTCCATCCTGAAAACTGATGGATAGTAAACATCATTTTACTTCAGGAATCTTACACAGAATAGATCAAAGGGAATTTTTTTTATTGAGAACCGTATTCGTCTGCTGGGGCTACCATAACAGTACCAAACTATGTGGCTTAAGGAGCAGAAATTTGTTGCCTCACCATTGTAAAGGCTAGATGTCCAAGATCAAAACGCCAGACAATATGATTTCTTCTGAGGGTTCTCTCCGTGGCTCGCAGGTGGCCACCTTCTTGCTGTGTGTCTTCACATGGCCTTTCCTCTGTGCACATCCTTGGTGTCTTCTCTATGTGTTCTCATTACATAGAAGGATGCCAATCAGATTGGTTTAGGGCCCACCTGAATCCTCATGCCTCCTATTTAATCACCTCTTGAAAGGCTCTGTCTCCACATATAGTCACTTCCTGAAATGCTGTGGGGTAGGGCTTCAACATTTGAATTTGGGGGCGGGGCATGATTCAGTTCATAATAAGAGCCGAAGCACATTTTGCTTAGAGTATTTGAGGGTAATTATGAGTTTGGAAGAATAAAGGGAACTTCAGGTGTTAGCAAGTTTTTTTAAGCCAGCATCTCATACTCTCTGAACCTCCCCCCTTGAGTTTAAGGTTAAAAGTCTCCTCAGATGACAGGCTTCTGTGTTTCCAGCATCCCTCCTGTGGTAATTATAATTTTACTCAGATGCTGTCAAGAAGTTGCCAATGCACAGTGTTTACTGGGCATATATTTTCATAACAAAAGCAAACAAAAAAACAACTGAAAAGTGAACCATTCCAACAATTTATGACTATGTACCTCTTGACATAGGATAGAATTAAGTATCGTCTAAGGGGAGCCAATAAATTCCGTGTTCCATTCTGGTATCTTTTCATGTTTTTTCTCAAGTAGAGATTGGATCAGGCCTGGAAGACAATTTGTATATGGAGATTTTATATGATCGAACGAAAGTAAATATTGCCACATAAAGGAAGGATTCAAATCATGTTTGTTCTTCTCCAGTCTCTTGAATTATAAGTTAGAAATTTTATTTATTTATTTCTATTGCACACCCACTTGTCTTTTTTGATGAACTGGAATACTGTTGGAAAATTGCCAAAATATTTTCTGCAGAAGAATGGGTATTATTTTATATATACTGGATTTACAGATTTCCATTTATATTTGGTGTAGACTTTTTTTTTTTTTTCGGGAACCCATTTTATGCTTGTTACGTATAAAGATCCAGCAAAGCCTGGGATTGCAAACGCCATTGTCCATCCTGACTTCACTGTGCTTCTCAGGAATGGAAAATTTCTGCTCCCAAGCACTTAAGACATTAGCTCGTCTTCTCTCATCTGTTGACCCTGAGCCAAAGGATTCATTTGAAATTCCTTTCCCATACTTTTAGCATTTAGAATAATGCCCCTCACCATCATGTCCCGTTTTCTAGGTGTGTAGTTTATAAAGAAATCAGAAACTGTGGATGCTTCTGTTTTCACAGGATAAAAGCCAATAGATAATTTGAGATCCTGGCCCTCCACACTCAGGGATTCATCTCTGTGAACCTAGAGTGATAGTTTTGTGCCTTTGGATATAACTCTGTCTGCCTCCATGTTAAGTCATGGGTTCCCCTAAGCAGAGATTTCTTCCTCTTCCCTCTGCTGGCCTCAGCCCAGCTTTAGAATTAAGACCTTCATGACTACCCGCCCCCCAGGCCTGCATCCTCTCTCTTGACCCCGCCCTCCTATCATGCATATTCTCCATGTAGTGGTCTCCCAAACTTCGGTTACCTGTGACTCCTTCCATGATTGCCATTTGCACACACCGCCCATACTATAATTTGCTTAATCGTTTTCTTTAATCATTAAGCTTTGACTTAATATGTTTATTTATGAAGTCAACTTTATCTCACTAGCACACATTTAAAAATCTATATTATTGAACCATTAGTGGAAAGTAAATACAAAAATTAATATGATGAAAATGAGGCTTTACAGAAATTCTTGGGGCTTACTGTGTACCAAGCTCCGGGTTAGTATCTTGTATAGGTTTACAACAAACAGCTCCTTACTGGGTCCTTCAGTTAGCATGCATTGGGAGCCTACCATGTTCCAGATACTGGGAATAATGTAAAAGCCGGGATAAATAAGGTCTGTGTGCCGTGCAGCTTATGACCCGTTGAGGGAGAGAAACAAAGTATACTTAATATACCTTGAAACATGTATTTAATACACATTAAATAACTGAGCACCACCCCACCCCCCCAAATCAGAAGATAGTAAGTGCCTTAAAAAATAAAGAGGATACAGGGATAAAGAGAGACTCTGCCATAAGTGCCATTGTTATTTGATTTCTACTAGCTGCCGTGTGGACATGGGCATCCCGTCCACCTTAGAGAATAACATACTGCACAGATTGTCTTTGGCCAAAGAAATTCTTGCTTTTGTCTCATTTTCTGGAATGAGCCAAAATTTCTAAAAGAAGTATTTGTAACACTTTGCATTCTTTTGCCTTTTATTCTTCTTCGGTCTCTCATGTGTCTTATTTCCCAGTTCAGCAAGAAAAATAGCAGTCCTCATAAAATAATGCATTCCAAAAGGGATATGTTTGTGGAATACACAAGCAAAATAAAGGAATCACACATTTCAGTTGGAGGGAGCAAGAGCTAAGCCTTAAAGTTATGAATTATGAAATTTGTAATGCTATAGAATGGCATCTTTTTAGCTTCTTGTCATTAACTTAGGTAAATAATGGCTTGTCTGTGTTGTAAATGAGGACATCCTGCAGGGCAGTAATTCCACACTTTAAAGACACAGTTAGGTTCTTTTTAAGACTGTAACACAACCCTTAAACCAGATTATGCTAAAGCATCATTCGGGATAGCAAAGGTACTTTATCAGCGGCGCATAGGAGTTTTAAGTTTGAGGACAGCGCCCTCTTCTGGCAATTAGAAGTACTTTTCTTTCCTTCGTATGTTTTCTGTGTTGTATTCATAAGAAAATATAATACGAAACTTACTCTGGAAATCAGATTTTAAAAATTTTAAGTTGATTGGAAGAACATAAATTATCACAGTGTTTTGATAAGGTGAGTTTCTCTCCTGAAACCTCCCAAATTCCTCTCTGAAATTGGAGTGTCCCCTGCAAAGTGCTCTAAAAACATAAGGTGAGTCTATGTGTAGAAAGTCTTGATATTAATGTGCTTGCTTACACATACTTCCAGCTTTGGTGAAATGTCTTTAATATAAGTAATTTTGAAAATGTCTTCAGGATTGCCTGGCTTCTCGGGAAACGGTTGTTCAGCAAGATTGCTTCCTGAGAAAATGAGCATGGTGCTTACTTTGGAGCACCCTCCTGTTTCACTGAAGCCTCTCTCTCATCTTCTCTTCCTGTGACTTAAACCTAGCACACACACAGGCTGTCGAGGCTTCTTCCATTTGCCCCTGCACATAATGGCTTTGCCTGGAGCCCTTTCCCCTCTTTTCATGGTGGTTTCATCACCAAAGGGACAGTTCCATGCTCTTCCAGTGTCGAATGGAAATCAAGACTGAAAATGTGAAGAGATCAAATTTCGGTGCTGGGCTCGCATTCAAACCGCCTTTCTGTAAACCGAACACAAACCGAATCGGATGTTCATTTTCACAAGTGACTGTTGAAAATCCAAATTTGGGCAGATTGCCTTAGAAATTATATTTATTTAAATAGGAGTAACAGCGTAAGTCTCCCGTAATGTTACTCTTCCTCACCCCTGATTTAAAAGAAAAAGTAAGCACAAATATCATACACCAGTTTGCACATAAAAGCAGTGATCTACACAGACGGAATTAAATCTTTTGACTTATGCATTTTTTCAGAAAACTATAGACACAACTTTTTGACTTGTGAAGATGTGAGCTATCTATGAAAGGCACACCCAGTTCTTAGCACAGATATAGCAAAGACATTACATAGTCTTAAATATCCGTCTCTCTGTGACCCACTTGCTGTGCCTAATAATAATATGGAAATTTAGATTTTTAAAAGTAGTCCTTTTTGTGACACAAGCTGCTGAAATGGTGACCATGGCTCAGGCTGGCTTCAGAATGGGTAACTATCCCCATCTAGTGGTCATGTGCAAGGGATGAGCGCAAAACAGGACGTTACCATTCTTCAGTTAGGAGTAGCTCTTTTCATCATTATTTCCTAAGATACCTTGTCAGCTCAGATGAAATATTGCAAATGTAATTTTTTTTTTTTAATTAAAGTTTAAGAGATACATTTATTCAAAAAGTAAATGAGAAATTATACAGAATTGATTAAAATTTCTAATGGTACTGCATTATTTTATTAATTGTATCTCTTTGAGTCACTTCCTCTGTGACACCTTTTTTTCCTTAAGTTTATTTTTGAGAGAGAGAGAGCGTGCGCACACGCGTGCATGGGGAAGGGGGGAGGGGCAGAGAGAGAGGGAGAGAGAGAATCCCAAGCAGGCTCTGCGAGGCTTCATCTCATGAAGCAGAGATCAGGACTTGAGCAGAAATCAAGAGGCAAATGTTTAACTGACTGAGCCACCCAGACGCCCCTCTGTGAAGCTTTTCTCATTCCTCCAGCACAGTCAGTCATTTCTTGTTCTTGGCTGCCATTGTATGGGATTCCTCTGGGGGTGGCATGCCTGAGAGAAAACTCCGAGCTTCGTAGCCAGTGGGTCTGGGTTGTAATGTCTGCCCTAGCTGTGTGACCCAAGGCAAGGCATATAACTTCTCTGAACTTTAGCTACTCTGATTGTTAACAACGATGAAGACGTGACCTTATCCACTTTAATTTTTTTAAATGTTTATTTATTTTTGAAAGAGAGAGACAGACTGTGAGCTGGGGAGGGTTAGAGAAAGGGAGAGACAGAATCCGAAGCAGGCTCTAGGCTCTGAGCTGTCAGCGCAGAGCCGATGTGGGGCTCGAACTCACGAGCTGTGAGATCATGACCTGGGCTGAAGTCAGATGCTTAACCAACTGAGCCATCCTGGAGCCCCTGACCTTATCTACTTTAATAGGTTGTTATAAATATGGAAAGGGCTTGCGTGAGGCTGGGAGGGGCTTACACGAATGGTAACTATTTTTGTAGTTAACTGCATTAACTCTTTTTTTAGAGAGAGAGAGGGAGAGAAGAGCATATGGGCAGGGCAGAGGGGTAAAGGGAGGGAGAGGGAATCTTAAGCAGGCAACATGCTCAGCATGGAGCCCGATGCATAGCTCAATCCCATGACCCTGGAATCATGACCTGAACCAAAATTAGGAGTCAGATGCTCAGCCTGAGCCCAGGTGCCCTGCATTAACTCTTATTAAAGACCTAAAACATCAGTATTTGTAGAGATTTTCCCTCAAATCAGTTGTAAATTCGTTGAGGGAAAAAGCCGCCTTAGTAACGTTTGTATACTAGGTGACTAGTAATGTGCATGGCACAGGGTAGGTGCTTGTAGAATGAATGCATCTGGTTCCATCTTGCACACTATGCTGTGGTTTCCAGAGATTAGGGGCTGGGGCTGAGACTACTTTGTATTCCTCACAGTTCCTGGCACAGAGATTAAAATAGTTGATTAGCACGCAAATAGTGCATCTTTGATTGATGTGCCAAAAACTGTGCTCTGTCCACAATGTCATTCAGCTAATTAACCAAGTCCCACTTCAGCCTGTATTCAACAGCAGTCCTATTTATTTTTTTTCTCCATTTCTCATAAAATTTCATCTCCTTGTTTATATAGTCAAGTGCTTAATCATCACTAATAGCATTACTCTTAAATTGATTACAAATTCATTAGTGAAATCTAATACAGGTTTTCTTTTTTATGCTTTAGTTCCCAAACTTTGATATTTCCGTTGTGGTTTATTTGCAAAAGGATGAATGTCTCCAGGTGGAAAAGAGACTAATAAGGCCTTGCTGTTGACTTCTGGGGCTTGGCCCTAAATTTCTTTTGGGGAAGTCTGTAGATGGACTGCCTCCAAACCCATAGATTTGTTCATTTGCTGTCCCCCCTGGAGCACGAGACATGATCAGAAGGAAGTTCCCATGGCACGGTTGTTGAGCGAATCCCTCTGTGTCTTTGGAAGTGGCCCATTTCTTCTAAAATTCAATATAAAAATGAAGAGGTGGGGGAATTGTGTAGAAGTTTGTGGCTCAGCTTGGGATTATTGGCAGCAGAAACCCTACCTCCTGACAGTCTGCGTGTTGCACTGGATAGCTGGGATATTGTTCCACAAGGACACCTCATCATTAATCATTTCTTTTCTGTCACTTTAAAAGACGTGCCTTTCCAGGTTGCCTAGGGCTTCTCAGGTTTACCTCTGGTTATTTGCTGATTCCGTGGAAAATGGATACTGTAAACTCCGAGTCTGGCCTTTAATATTTTGGACTTGGATTTCTTACTGTAAATACTTTGGAGTATCAGAGGCTGCAAAGACTCAGGATACAAGTGTCTTGCGTTTCTGACACCTATGAATAAATCGCCTTACCAAAGCACGGCGTGTTAGAAACTGATTTGCTGAGGCTTTGAAGTCGTCCAGAGAATGTAGCTCTGCTAAAGAAATTGAGAAGGGAAGAGTTAGCTGTAGAGCAGAAAGTGATGTTAATCATTAAGCTTGCATTCCTGTGATCAGGCTTTCTAGGTTTAAATTCCAATACTGCTACTCCTCAGCTTGGACAGCTACTTAACCTACCCTACCTCATCTCATGGAAATGGTCAGATTATCTACATTCTAAAGTTGTTGTTCCCTGAGAGCAGAACTTGGCATAGTGGGCATTCAATAAATGCCATAGTGGCATCCATATTGGTAGTAGTAGCCAGTAGTCGTATTTGTATTGAGAGCCATATTATTAGTGATGATCAGAGGTTTCCTTCCTTCTTTTAGTTTTATGGTCATGGTTGTTTGACCCACACTGAATGTCCAGTAAAATGATTTCTTGTCCTCTGACTCTCCATGAAGAGTCTTTCACCGAATTCCTTTATTACCCAAGATGGCTGCCACCGGAGGGGGAAAAAGACTGAAGTAGAGGCTGTGGGATTGATGAGACAACTTGCCATATTCAACACCCCTTGGCGTTTTCAAGGACTCCTCCTAGAGGACTGACTTTTCATGAGGTTAGAGTCCCTGTACCTACAGATGAGAGCTCCAGCTATGGAATTATTGCTTATTGTTTGTTGATAACTCCCATTAACAATGTGCTTACACCACACTGAGCACATGCTAAGTAACTTAGAGCATTACCTTATTTAATAGAAATAGCAGTTGCATGAAGAGATGATTATTTATTGACGAGGCAATGTGTCCAATGAGCTTACGTAAATTGTCCCAAATCACATGATGATAAGCATCAAAGACAAAATGGGGTGCTTGGGTGGCTCAGCCAGTTAAGCGTCCAACTTCGGCTCAGGTCATGATCTCACAGCTTGTGAGTTCAAGCCCTGCATTGGGCTCTATGCTGTCAGCTCAGAGCCTGGAGCCTGCTTCAGATTCTGTGTCTCCCTCTCTCTGCCCTTTTCCTGCTCGCTGTCTCTCTCTCTCTCTCTCTCTCTCTCTCTCTCTCTCTCTCTCTCTCTCTCAAAAATAAATAAACATTAAAAAATTAAGAAAAAAGGCAAAATTCAAATCTAGGTTTACTTATATATCAAATCTATAAAATACTTGAAAATAAATCACCTGGCTCATGAGGCCCTATGGTGTAGTGAGAAGGGTTCTGAACAGGTAGAACAAGAGAGAGTACTCAGAGCTTACCATGTCTGAATGCTTGTTTAATGCTTATAGGGTATCACGATTATTATCCTCATTTTACAGATGAGGAAACCTAAGCGCAGGAGTGGGGGTGGGGCGGGGGATATGGCTTAGCCCAGATTACATGTTAGCAAGAAGTAGCACCAGGATTCAAGTCCAGTCTGGCTCTGTATTCTCCACAATGGTGACGGCCACCTCAAAGACCCAGGGACTTAGCAGGGATACTTTCTAAGCTGTTGCCGACTAACTGACTTGACAAAGCCAGCTCTTGGTTTCCTCCTTTATAAATTGGTGATCTTACTTGTTCTGTTCTCTTCAGAAGCTGTCTATAAGAAAGAAAACACATCTGTTCCAATGTTCTCTAAATTTATAGCACATTATGAAATAGAACCATTTATTACTATTATTCTTAGTCCTATGCAGTGTGCAAATTGAATCAATATATGTAAAAATGCATGTTTACAGAGTAAACCTATTATTTTTTGTATAACACTTCACTAAATAAGTCAACAAACACATAAATCAATGTATAAAATAGAGTCCCTTTCTTTGTTTTAAGCTTTGAGATGGGCAAAAAAGTATACAATAATTTGGCCTTCTTAAGATGAATGGAAAACAATTTTAGTAGTAGATGAGAAGCTTCAACATGAGTATGAAGGTTCATATACATGCTTATAAAACAATCAGAGAGCCACAATCTGTTGTTGTAGAGGAAGTAGTCACATTTACGGTGTTTTTGATTTTTAGTCTTAACGCTGACCAAATGTTTAGTTGTTCTTTGTTACTTCTTGCTGAACTGGAGTCATCTCAGGGCACCTATAGATGGATTTGACACTGACTGGTGCCTCTTCTGTTCTGAATTATGTCACTTATGTGGCAGTTAATGTACAAAGTTAAAAACAAACAAAAAGGCAGTGAAAGACAATGATGCATTGAGGTTGGTGCTAGATTTTCCAGTCCCATGCTCTATTCTGCCTTTGGCCTGAGTGATGTAATTATCCTGGACAAATGTAGAAGTATTTGCAGAGATACCAAAAATTATCCAGTGTTTATTGTTATGGGGAAGTGAGGTGTGCCGTGGGGCAGGGATGTCTTATCCCCGGGTTAGTGAATGCCGAAAGGATCTTATGTGTGATGTACCCTAACCGCTTGCGGCTTTGAACTCAGGGGTCAAAGCCAAGGCTTCAGTTTATTTAGATTCTCCTTGTGCTTAGAATATTTCTGCCCTCAGCCCACTCCATCCTACTCACCCTCATTTATTCATTCCATGGGTATTTTTTAAACCTGGGGAATACGGTTGAGGGACAGCAACGTGAAGATGAAATACTTTGCCGTTTTTACCTTAGGAAGGCAGGAGGAAGGAATAAGGCAAAGAAGGAAGGAACAGAGACTTCCATTTTAATGAACACCTGCTAGGTGGCAGATGGTGACTGGGATTGCTTAATGCATGAACGCTTTTTATCCTCATAAGAACTTATAAGGTAGATGTCATAATCCTTTTGTGCAGATGTGGAAGTTAGAGTGATTCAGTCTGACACTCATACAGTCACTTGATTATCCTATATCATCTTTGCTGTCTTAGTTCACAGTATGTCATGTTCTGACCCTCCAGACAAGCTTAATGTGAGCATGTTGGTCACAAGTAATGGAAGCCTGTTTCCAACTGGTTTAAGAGAAAAAAGAGATGTTACTGACACTCTTGTCTTCTTCAACAAGAAAGTCCAGGGTTCCAGCCGGCCAGTGGCTCTCATGAGTATTTATGTTGACTCCTGATGGAGGTGTCATTTGAAGGAAAACCATACTTTCCTGTTTTAAGCTGCTGTGACTTTTTGGTTGGTTGTTACCACAACACAGGCTAGCCTTTCCTGACTAGTAGTAGACTAGGGAAGTCTATGCAGCTCAGGTCTTATGCCTGTCTTCTGTATATTGACTATGGCCAGGTATGTGTTATACTGACTAACCAAGCTGAGTCAGGATACCAATACTTTGGCCAGATTTGGGATACTGCGATTGGCCTGCTCTTCCCAGAATATCACCAGAGGGGGAGGGATAATACCCAGTGGAAATGATGGTATACAGGTAAATGTCTGCTCAAATTGGAAACCCTGGTACTCTAACTGGCACAGGATTTTTTTTATTAGAGTTTGTATATATGAATTTATATTTGAGATGATTACGTTAATATCTGCTTACTCTACCAGAATATCAGCTCTAGGAAAACAGGTCTAGAGTCATATGACCACTGCTTAGTGTGGTGCTTGGCACAGAGTCGAATCGATATTCAATTTTGAATGAATAAATACATAAAGAAAAAGTGAACAATTAGTGGTAGATGTAAAAATGCAAATTTTCTTTCAGATTTTAAAGTATAATACCTCTCCAGTATAGTTTCAGCTCTGTATGAAGTGTTATAATGGGAAGGCAAGAGAATTAGAATTAATGAGAAAATCAACAATTGGGGAGTCAAATAGTTTTAGGAACAGATCTTGTGCAAGGATCATGCACAGGTTAACTGTTTAGATCCTCAACTTCACAGCTGTAAAATTGGGTTAAAAACACCTTCTTCATAGAATTGTGAGAAATAAATGACAAAGGAAATGTAGAGCACTTAGTATAGTACATGGAAAATACTTAGTTTCCCCATGGGAGCATGCATGAGAAAGCATCTAACTCTCAATAGTGAGGCCCGGCTTCCTAGAAGTGAAGATGTTTTAGTTGAGGTTTGTTTGATGGTGGGGTGAAATGGTGGAGGAGAATATAGAGCAGGAATTAGAACTAATGTGTGTGTGTGTGTGTGTGTGTGTGTGTGTGTGTGTGTGTATGTAGTAACATCAATAAGCATTTCCTGATTGGGGGGATTAGTCATTTGGTAAGGTTTAAGATTTTGAGGTGAGTTGGGAGTGGTAAAGGGTGAGGCTGAAGTCTTCTGTGGCAAGCAAAGGAATGTAGAAATTATTGGTCCGTATATATATTGATCATCTGGTCACTGATGTGTTTGATTTACCTCCACTTGGTAAATGTGGTTTTTCAAGTTCTAAGTCTAGAGATATAACCCTTATTTTTATATAGCCATTGTTGCCTGCATATGGACTCTTTGTTACAGGCTGGAATAGTGACTTTCAATCCTGGTTTTAAATATTTCAAGCCGGAGCCGAACAAAAAACCTGCAGTGCATGGACACACCAGCTCTACGGATTGAATGAAACTCTTTGGGGGAACTCACTTGTATGGCTGTAATAAACTAACAGGTCAGGTGATAAGTGTTGGTGAGGATGAGAAATTGGAACCCTTCCCCTACACTGCTGGTGAGATCATAAAGTAGTGTAGTGCAGTCTTGCTTTTCCTAAAAAGGTTAAACATCGAGTTACCATATGACCCAGAGATTTCAATCCTAGGTATATACTCAAGAGAAATGAAAACATATGTCCACACAAAAACTCATGCATGAGTAGTAATGGCAGTATTGTTCATAATAACCAAAAAGTAGAAATAACCCCATGTCTATTAATTGATGAATAGATAAATAAAATGTAGTATATCTGTATGATTGAATATCCTTTGGCAATAAAAAGGAATGAATTACCGATGTATTCTATAACAGGGATGAACCTTGTGCTAAAGAAAAGGATCTAGACACAAAAGGCTACATATTGTTTCATTCCATGCATATAAATTGTCCAAAATAAGCAAAAACATAGAGATAAAAAGTAGATTAGTGGTTACTTAGGGCTTGGAGAAGGAAGGTTGGGGATGATAGCTAATTGATATGGGTTTTTTTTTTTTAATTTTTTAAATTATTTTTATTCTTTTAAAGAGAGACAGAGAGCAAGCAGGGGAAGGGCAGAGGGAGAGAGGGAGACACAGAATCCAAAGCAAGCTCCAGGCTCTGAGCTGTTAGCACAGAGCCTGACATGGGGCTCAAACTCATGAACTGCGAGATCATGACCTGAGCCAAAGCCGGATGCTTAACTGACTGAGCCACTCAGGTGTCCCTGTATGTTTTTTTTTTTTTTTTTTTTTTGAGAAAAATATTTTAAAACTGTGGTGAGTGTTACACAGCGGTGGTGAGTGTTACAGTTTAGATGGACCAAACTAATCCATCTCCGCTGTTGTATGTACATAAAAGTTTCAATGACCTGTTGTTTGGGAGGGGTGGGGTGAGGGCAGTCAATAATAGATTTTAATAGTTCCAGAACAAATTTATTCTTGCTTTACATCAGCTAATTTAGCTTAAAAGACCATTTAGATGCAAGAAATGACCCTTGGTCATGAAGGTTTTGGAAATATTCGATTAAATGTCAACTCAACATTGACTAAAAGATAGTTGATCAAATTCACTCTGGTAAACAGTAAAAAGAAACTAAATTTAGGACAAGATCACGATAAGATAAATGAAAATGTGGGAAAGAGCAGTTGTACTTGTGGGTGATAAATTCTCCATTTCTACTTGACATAGTTGGATTTTCATCGGATTGTTCTGAATAAAAATGTATCTTTGGGGATCTTGATGGTAACATTCTTGAGGTTTTTGACAACTATTTAAAATTTGTTTTTCACATTCAAAATAGGTCCTTTTTTCTGGTTTCAAGAAGACATCCTGTGCAAATGTTTCTGTGGTCGGCAGGTAGACATATTAGAATAGGGTAAACCAAAAATGACACCTCTGACTCTCAGAGCATATTTAAAATAACTCTTAGTTTTTATTTAAAATATAACAGTTTTTCAAAATCAGAAAGTTTTCTATAACTTTAGGAATACCTGGGTGGGAAGGTTTTTGTTTGGCCATTTGAAAGGTTTTTAAATTGCTATTCTACATACAATGATAAGGCACAGAATTTGTTGGAGCTATTGTATGTTTATTTTTCTTATATGCATATAGAGCTTTGGCTAAATAAATATGTCTACAGAGTTTGTTACAAAAAGCAGCAGCCTCTTCCACCAGTTCTTTCAACATACTGTTTCTTTGGTTACATAATAGAGTTATGCTTTTACTTCCTGATCTTTAGGTCTTAGATGTTATCTCTTGACTTAGCACAGTGGAAGATGGAGATTTAGCTCTTTACTTCTCCAATATGCACATTTATACTTCCATCTTTCTACTATAATTCTATTGTTTTGGATAAATAAATCTTCTGTGTTTATATTATTATAGCTGTAAACACTAATAATGTCTGAAGACCTACATAATTGTCCTTATGTTTGTTTCCTTCCTTTTACATCCTTCCCTTTTGTCTGGAGATGATGTCTCCTTGTTTGGTTTGTTTTAGCTTTATATGTATTTATTATTAATTTATGTTTAAACTCCCTGCCAGTTTTCTAACCATCTTTTCAATGTGATCAAACACTTTGTTATTTTTTTCCTATCAATTTTATCTTTCTGGAGATACTTCCTAAGGAACTTTTCATCCACATTTATTCATATTTAGACTTGTTGTAAAGGTTGATCCTAGGATTTCCTTTTACCTCTCTCTTGTGTTGGATTCCCTATTTCTTGGATCCCTTTCTTCCCCTTGTTAAAGATCTTTTCTTTTTTAAAAAAATTTTTTAACGTTTATTTATTATTGAGAGACAGAGAGACAGGGCATGAGCAGGAGAGGGGCAGGGAGAGGGGGAGACACAGAATCTGAAGCAGGCCCCAGGCTCTGAGTTGTCAGCACAGAACCCGACTTGGGGCTCGAACCCACAAACCACGAGATCATGACCTGAGCCGAAGTCAGACACCCAACCGACTGAGCCACCCAGGCACCCCAAGATCTTTTAATAATTGTTTTATCCTTTAATTTGAATCAATTATAATTTAACAGTTGCAGAGACAGGGCTGAGGGGACCCTTTACTCTTTCCCTTAGTTGTTATATCTTATATAACTACAGCAAAATATCTAAACCAGGAAACTGACATTGTTATACTGTGTAAGCATAGTTCCGGGTCGTTTTATTACAGGTGTAGATTCACGTAACCATCACCATAATCCAGAGGCCTAATGATTCCATCCCAACAAAAGTCTTCACTTCTATACTCCTATCCATTTTCCTGTCTTCCACCATCCCTCATTCTTGGCAACCACTGATCTGTTGTGCATCTCTATAATTTTTCCATTTTGAGAATGTTATGCAAATAGAATCATATCATATATAAGATTGGTTTTTATCAGTAGATGAAATGCCCTTGAGATCTATATAAGTTGCTGCTTGTATCAATTGTTTGTTCTTTTTGAAATCACTGAATTGTGTTCCATGGTAAGGATGTACCACAGTTTACTCACTTATTTTAGGGCATTTTATTTTTTTCTAAGTTTTTAACTCCTACAATTGAAGCTGTTATGAGCAACTGCATATAGATTTTAGTGTAAACACAAATTTTTATTTATTTGGTATAAATGCTTAGCAGTGTGCTTGCTGGGTCATTTGGTAAATAAATGCTTAATTTCTTATAAAAATATAGCCACACCTGCTTTCTTTTTATTTACAGTTCCTATAGTATATCTGTTTCCATCCTTTAACTTTCAGCCTACCTATATCATTGAGTTTCTTATAGATAGCCTGTATTTGGGCCATGCTATTTTAATTCACTCTACCAATCTCTCTTTTGTCTTCATGTTTTTAGACAATTTGTATTTAATGTATTTGTAATTAATTAAATTATTAATATATTAGGGTTTAAGTCTGCCATTTTATTTTTGTTTTCTTTTTTCTTTTATTTTTATTCCTCTATAATTTCCTGTCTTCCTTTGAGTTACTTGAACATTTTTTTAGAATTCCATTTTGATTTATCTGTATATCTTTGTGTTTCTCTTTTCTATAGCTCTTTTAGTGGTTTCTCTGGCTATTATACTACGTGTACATTACTTGAGTGAGTCTATTGGTATCAGCATTTTACCAGTGGAAGTAAAGTGTAAGAACTTTACTTTTCTTTAAACCCCTTTACTCTCTCTCCATTATTTATATAGTATCTATAATTGTCTTGAATATTTCCTCTGTATATATTGATAATTATTTCAGACAATAATTTTTGTTTCACTCATCAAACATAATTTAAAAACCCACAAAGAGAAGAAATGTCTATTTCCTTTGCGTATACTTTTTTCATTTTTATTTCTTCCTTCCTCGTGTTCTAAATTATTTTGTTCATCATTTCCTTTCTGTTCAGATAACTTCTTTCATTATTTTGGGATAAGTGTTCTGGTGACAAATTCTCCTAGTTTTCCTTCATCTGAGTAGAATGTCCTTCTTATAGGTTGAATTAGCTTCCTTCAAAAGATATGAAATTGGTGTTCTTAATCCTTCCAAAATGTGACCTGATTTGGAAATAGGGTAATTGAATATGTAATTAATTATGATGAGGTTATACTGGAGTAGGGTGGGCCCTTAATCCAATTTGACTATTGTCGTTGTAAGAAAAGCCACAGACTCAGACACACAGGAAGAAGGCCATGTGAGATCAAAAGCAGTGATTGGAATTATGTTGCTGCAAGCTAAGAGCTGGCCTAGGGTTTCCAGAATCTAGAAAAGGTAAGAAGGATTTCCTCCAGAGGATTTGGAGGGAGCATGGCCAAGTCACCACCTTAATTTCAGACTTCCTGCTCTTAGAACTGTGAAAGAATAAATTTTCTGATGTTTCAAGTCACAGAGTTTGCAGTAATTTGTTTTGGCAACCCTGGAAAATTAACATGGTCTTGATTCCTCCTCTATTCCAGAATAATATTTTTTTCTGGATGTAGAATTCTGGATTGTCAGTTCTTTTCTTCTAGCACTTGCAAAAAATATTGTGCCACTTTCTTCTGACTGGGAATTGTGATAAGAAATCTGTTACCATTTGAATTATTATTCCTCTCCCCTCCCCTGCCCCACAGGTGTCTTCTGTTGTTCTCAGTATTGTGGGGGGTGGTTGTTTTTATTTTTCAGAAATTTAGTTATGATGTGTCTTCATGGGTATTTTTTGGGGTTTATCCTCTGTGGCATTCACTTGGACTTTTGGACCCACAGGATTTATGTCTTTTGCCAAATCTGACAAGTTCAGCCATTACTTCTTCCAATAGGTTTTTAGTCCTGTCCTCTTTCTCCCGCTGCGATTGTGATCATATAGAAATGAGATCTTTTGTTACTCCTTTGATTTTTGATTTCCTTATACTCCTTATAAGTCTTAGAGGCTCTGTTCATTTGTTAGCCTGTTTTCTTCATTTTGCTTGGGTTGTGTAATTTCTGTTGTTCTAGCTTCAACTTCATTGATTATTTTCTCTGTCATATTAGTTCTGTTGTTGTGACCATTTATTTTATTTTTTTAATTTCAGTGTGTATTTTTTAGTTCTAAAATTTGTTTTTTCATAGCCATTTTCTTGGCTATGTTCAGTTTCTTTGCTGAGATTTTCATTTGTTTCAAGCGCATATGTAAATATTCATCAACATATTTTATGCTTGCTTTATTTATTATCAATTTTTTATTGGTTTTTATTGGTTCAAGGGACTAATGATTAATAAATACAATTTTTTTTAGTTTGAACCCCATTTAGAAATACATTAGAATTCACTGTTTTTTATCTGAATATTTGGACTCAGACAAAATGGTATGATGTAGGGATTTTCTTCAAAATAATCTGGAGTGATAACATAATCCCAGCAAGATCTGAAATGTGTTGATTATTATTGAAGTTGATTTATGAGTGCTTGATGTTCATTATATTATTCCTCTAGTTGGAAATTTTATGTTAATTTTTTTTAATAAAAGTTTTTCTTTAAGTTTATTTATTTTGAGTGGGGGTGGGGGATGTGGGCAGGGGGAAGGGAAGGTCAGAGAGAGAGAATACCAAGCAGGCTCCACACTGTAAGTGTGAACCTGATGTGGGGCTCAAACTTATGAACTATGAGATCATGACCTGGGCCGAAATCAGGAGTTGGATACTTAATCAATTGAGCCACCCAGGTGCCCCAACAAAAGTTTTAAAATATTTAAATGGGCTATAAAATTCTTATCAGCTACTAGTATTCTAGTACCTTCATTCTTTTTCAAATGTATTAAAAAAATTCGTTTTTGCTTTTCTAACCTTTTTTAAAATCCATGTTAATTAACGTATAGTGTAATAATGGTTTCAAGAGTAGAATTAAGTGATCCGTCACATATAAACCCCAGTGCTTATGATGACTGCTTAAAGAACCCTCGTCAGATAATTCTAACATATCTAACACCTCAGTGTTGAAATCTGTTGATTGTCTTTTTTCATTCAAGGTGAGATATTGATTGAAATCTGGACATTAGAGGTACGATGTTATGAGACCCTAGATCTTATTTAAAAGTTGTGTCTCAGCAGACTTTTTTGGACACTATTCTTGTGGGTGAAGAGAGGAGCCAGAAGCCCAGGTTCTCCACTCAGCTAGGAGAAGAGGGCCTCCTCATTACTACTGCTCAGGGTAGAGGTAGACTTTTTTCCCCTCTGAGGAGTTCAGCAGGAGTGTCTAAAAGTTGGTGTCTTGCTAGCCTTCCCCTTCCCTGTTCATTCAGCTCAAAAGAGCAAGATTTTCTTAGGACTTGTTTCGTTTGTGCCTTCCATCATTCCTAGGGTGTTTGCTTCTCCCTCACTCAGTCTGGGATACTCGAGGCAAGAAGGAACCCCCATTAACTCACCACCATGTCATTTTCTGGGTCTGTAGGTTCCTGGTCAATCTGTCTTTTTCTTTCCACCTTTCAGAATCTCCTTATGTTTGTTATATGCATAATGTCCAGAGTTCTTAATTGTACTGAGCAGGAAGACTAGAGAAATGGGTGCTTAATTCATCTTTCTAAAAGTGGAAGTCTTCTAGACTCTAGGACATTGAGTGAAGGATTTCCTCCAGTAGTTTTCTGTGAAAGGGGGCATGGGACTTAGTATTACTAATTTTTAGACTTTCTACTCTCTCACTTTTTGAGATTCTGAATGTTTATAGAATTCTGGATCTGAAACAGGTACACTGAGAAATTAAAGAAGTGTATGCTTTGGGACGTTTCATTGTCATGGGTCACTTTCAAGAGGCTTATGTCTAATTTTGTATTTGTAATATTGAATTATTTTTCTTAAAGAGGACCCTCCCAAATTATGTAAGCTTCAGAGCCTCATAAAACCTTGATTTTTCCTGGCTTATGTAGAAATCCCATCCCTTAGAAATTTAAAGAGATTTTAAATTCTGTTTTCTAGCTTCAGTGAAGTCCATTTGCATTCTGATGCTTACTTGTTTGTATGCAACAATATTTTCCCCCTCTCTGACGGTCTTCTTTTATTTCCTGTGTTTTGACATTTCATGACCATGTTTCTCAAAGGAGGTCCAATTTCATCAATTGGTTGTACTTTGCTGTGCTTTGAATGTAGGAATTCATATCCTTTATATCTTGGGATATTCTATTGAATTAATTCTTGACTTATTTATTTTTATCTTTTTTCTTGTTTCTGGAACTCCTACTCAAATACTATATGTCTTGGTCTGGCCCTTTAATCTTTTTATCTTTCTTTGGCCCCTACTCTTCATCTCTTTGTGCTCTGTTCACTTTCTAAGAGATCTCTTCAGTTCTGTCTCCTAAAACGTCCACTGAGTGTTTCTTCTACTTCTGTGGTCATAATTTTAAGTGAATTTTATCTTATGATTGTCCCTTTTTATAGTATCATGTTCTTGTTTCAAAAATGTAGTATTTTCTCTCATTTCATGAATATTTTTGTAGATTTTATCTCTGCATAATTTCTATTCAAGAGATCGCTTCTATTTAAGAGTGGGTCACTAATCAACAAATTGGAAGCTCTGGGTCTGTGGTGGGGGGAGATTAAAGACTCTGAGTTTCACTGTAGAGGGAATATGGCAGTGCCATTTAATTGGGGAAGCCCCAATAGCTCCAATTTGGGCCTTTTCTCTGGGGAGTATGTTGTGGGTTGAGTAATGTCTCCTCAACTTCATGTATACTTGGAACCTCTGAATATCGACCTTTTTTGGGGGGGTTGAGGATCTTGGCAGATGTATTTAAGGTAAAGGTAGAGATAAGGTCATTATGGATTAGGGTGGGTCCTAAATTCAATGAGATCGTCTTTATAAGACACAGAAAAGGAGAAGACATAGAGACACACACAGAAGAAAAGTGGCATGTGAAGGTGGAGGCAAAGGCTGGAGAGCAACCACTAGCTGAGGAATTCCAAGGATTGTGAGTGACCAGCCACTAGAAGCTGGGAGGCAGAAATGGGAAGGGTTCTCCCTCAAAGCTCTCTGAAGGAACCAACCCTTCCCACTTCTTAATTTTGGACTTCTGGTCTCCAGAACTGTGAGAGAATGAATTTGTGTTATTCTAACACGCCTGTGCATGGTACGATGTTATGGCAGTCCTAGGAAATCTAGTATCAGGTAGTATGTTTCTGAGTGAAGCGTCTTCTTGTCTTAGGACCACATGTTATCAGGTTGACTGCTAGGTCCTGTGGGTTGGTGGTGGGGAGGCTGGGGAGTCTCAGTATTCATTATAAACTCTTCCTATGAATCTCTCCTGTATTTAATATGGTACCATCATCCTAAATCATGTGGTTTCATCTAGTGACAAATCCCCCAGTTTCACCCTGCCCAAAAAAGTGGCCGGTCTTTGGCAGTTGAGGGTGATAGAGATGGTGGGTTGCGCAGCTGTTAAGAGCATGAGGAGAGTCTGGGGGAAGGTCTCACTGATTGATTGATTGATTGATTGATTGATATTTTAGAGAGTAAGAGTGCGAGCAGGGGAGATGGCAGAGAGGGAGAGACAATTTTAAGCAGGTTCCGTGCTCAGTGTGGAGCTTGATGTGGGGCTTGATCTCAGGACCCTAGGATCATGACCTGAGCCAAAATCAAGAGTCAGATGCTCAACCAACTAAGCCACCCATGTGCCCTAATTTTTTTTATTCCCTTTTTACTGCCACTTCCAGGTGGGGAGGGGAATTACTGAACCCTTTGGGAGTTGAGCAGGCAAATCATGTTGCACTGCTTGCTTAAGATTCAATTTCCTCAAGTGACAAAAATCAGATTCCACACATCTTCACATTTTGAGCTTCAAAAATGTTATTCTCTCCTCTTCTATGTCATTCTCTGAGCATACTATTTCAAAACTTCTATGCTTTCATTTCAGTGGTTATTTGTCAAGGGAATGCATGTATTTGGCCCAGTATCTCTAACTAGAATCTCAGATTTGTTTTCATAATGTTTACTAAGTCTGAAGTTCTTCTGCAATCACTATGTCTTTCAGCAATTGTGACATGCACTTCCTTGCAGACTTTACTTTTCAATAATATCTTCCATCTTTTTATATTTATATTCTTCGGGCTTTACAGTTACGGTGGCAGGAAGATCTGGGCTCAAAGTATTTCTGTGCTTTTGAAATGCTAATAGAATTACTATCCTTGTTTGCTATGTTTTGTGACCCTAGATATACGTTACACTTCAGCATTACCACTGCAGGTTTGTAACACCCTTAAAAGAACCATAAATATAAAGATGAAAGCAGAATGCTTACAAACACTTAAATATCTTTCTGGGGAGCTGCCACATTTTGTTTTTCATCGTGGTAGGAGCCCTTACTGTGGAGAAATTAACAGGACAGAAAATATGGAAGAGGCAGTGTCAATTGTGTAATAACAGCAGGCTCTAGTGTCTGACACACGCAAGATAAATGCACAGAACTTAATCTCCCATGAGGTGGTTGCCATTCACACCTTCTCAACTGTACGGATGAGAACAACTAGTCAAAAACAGCTGAAGAATTAGCCCCACGTCATACAGCCAGTAAGTGACTCAGCTGGTATTTGAACACCTGGTGGCCTGGCTACGGGGCAGCTGGCACAGAGTAAGAAGCCAATCCGTTTCATTGATGTCACTACTGATTCTACTGAATATGCGTTTGAGTGTGTTTGGATCGTATTAGCTTACCTCCTCAAAAAATCTTATTATTTTTACATTATGCCTTATTTTTTTCCTCAAAGGTTACTTCTAGAGTTATGTGAAATGTGTGCCTATATTTGCTCCAAAAATGCTGTTGGTAATATTTTCCGTTACAGAATCCATATTGCAGAATCTATAAAGTGACACATGAAAATAACTTTTAGACTTGAGTTTCAAGAAAGACACAGCTAAAACCATATAAATATTGTTCATTTTGAGGAGTTGCTGTGTGGCTTTTTTTTTGACCGTAAGAGTTACAGAAGTTGCACGTCTCTTTTCTGCCCTGAAGCTTGGTCTCAGAGGAAGAACAGGTAGGTCAACCTGGTAAAGCCAGGGTAGTTGTCCTGCACTTGTCTTTGAGAGACTGTGCGTATTCATAATAATCAAACTACCATTTATCTTTCCCAAATGAGGGTTGTAGTCTAACCATGATTATAGTCTTAAACTACAAATTTTAGAGGCAGATCTTTCCCCTGGTTTGGACACTTAAAGAAAAACTTCAATTTCTATTAATGGGTATACGTCTTAGTCCGTTCAAATGGTTGTAAGAAAATACCATAGGCCGGGTGGCTTATAAACAACAGAATTCATTTCTTACAGTTCCGGGGGTTGAGGAGTCCAAGATCAAGGTCACTGGCAGATTTGGTACCTGGTGAGAGTTTGCTTCCTGATTTAGGGATGGCCATCGTCTTGCTGTGTCCTCACATGGTGGAGTAGGGATGGACCTCTCCGGGGTCTCTTCTTCCAGCGACACTAATCCCATTCATGAGAACTTCATCCTCACAACTTGATCACCTCCCCCAAGCCCCTCCTTCTACCACCATCGCACTGGAGGTGAGGATTTCACATAGGAGCTTGGGGGTGGGAGCACAAACATCTAGTCTGCAGCGCTGTATGAGAACAGAAAATCATAAAAATTATTTATTCAAGAAGAAAAGAACTGGAATGTTAAAAATACGTAAGCCAAGAAAGTTCTGCATTTGTAATGGACTCTTGAAGATACCTGAGTGACAGAGTACATATTTTCTTGCCTATAAATTATCAGTCATTGGTTAGTGGCAGAGTTCATAATATGAATCTTGACATATGTAAGATTGTGAGTGTCTATATGCATGTAAATTTGATCAGAGGTAACAGGTATTTTAGTCCCGTTCATTGTCGTGTTTGATGATGTCGGTTATCCAACATTGCATTCTAGCGTAGAAAAGTAAGTCATAAGTCATAGTACATACAATATAAAAATTTCCATTTTCGATTTCCTCAAAATGGTATGCTTTGTGGAGTATGAGGGCACTTAAGTGATCGTTGTGTATTATTATAGTGATTATTGATTATTGGCTGCGGTTATTAAGCTGGATGAGATATTATCAAAGTGTGTCTGAAAAATATAAATTCATGGTGAGTTAGAGAGTGAAGACAAATTTGAAGTGATTAATTTGAATTTCTTCATTTTATGTCAGAAGGAAGAGACTTAGGGATGGTAACTTAGATGATTTTTTTTGTAGGTCACAGTGTTGGTAGAGCCTCAATTTGTGAATTTTTGTTTTTTTTGTTCACTACACTTTATACTTCACCATGTGGTCAATGTAGGAGCACCCCATAATGCCAGACGCATGTTAAAGCAAATTCTTGAAGTATGAAGTGACTGGCAACTAGCCAGTCTGTTCTCTGCCTAAAGCCTTTCTCATTTCATTAACCTCACAATAAGAAAACCCTGTATTTGCTTGTGGTTGAATTTTTGGGTTTTTATTTGATCTAAAATATGATTTTATGTTGACAGTTGAACATAGCTTATGAGCATGAATGTGGACACCTATGGAACAGAGCAAGCCCATTAATAATAAGAGGTTTCTTATAATGTCCTCAAAATATTTTTCACACGAGTGTCCTAACTCATGTAGGTGCAGAAAAGACAGGTACCATGATGTGAAAATGATTTGTAGGTTCGCCTTCCTTCTCATGCCAGGTAACTTTATGAACATTCACAGGAAAACTGCCTAGATACAATTTTCTTGCATAGAAAAGGAAATGTGAACAATTTTCTTCGAAGTAAAATAATGATGAATTTTAAGAGCAGAGAAGTAATTTCCAAGCGTAAAACCACAGGGATAAAAACATGAAGGAGAAGACTTATATATTTGAATAAATAAAAATTTAATATATCTACAAATTAGGGGCAACTGGGTGGCTCAGTTGGTTAAGCATCTGACTCTAGATTTCAGCTCAGCTCATGATTTCATGGTTCGTGAGTTCGAGCCCTTGCATTGGGCTCTATGCTGGCCGTGCGGAGCCTGCTTGGGATTCATTCTCTCTCCCTCCCTCTGCCCCTCCCCAGCTTGCTTGCTCTCTCCTCTCTCTCTAAGTAAATAAATAAACTTCAAAAAATTTAAATATCTACATATTAAAAACTGCCATGGATAAAATCAAGTGGTATATGACAGGGGAACATATTTGGAATATACATGAAGAGGTGTTAGTTTCGTTAATTTCCTTTTTAGTATGGTACAAACACTAAAACAGAAGACCTGGCATGGAAGCCTAAGGCATTTTAGAAATGAGGAAATAGAAATGGCCAGTGGGAATGTGAAAATAAAATGTTCACTAAATGAATGAATGCAAATAATGACCACATTTTGGTTTCCTTTATAATACTGTTGGAGTAGTTTTTGCAAGTATATAAAAGTAAGTGTTGATGGGAATATGGAGAGTAGAATTTTCTTAGGAGTGCAAATTGGTGTAGACTTCTGGAGATGGGCTTACACACACACACACACACACACACACACATATACATATATGTCTTCATATTTTGATATCCTTTGAAAGGAACTATACTTCCAGTAATATTTTATATAAAAAATAGAGCTGAGTCCAAATTTTTAAGCCAGGATATTCCTCTACTAAAAAAATATATATACATATTTTGATATCTAGATATGGATATACCTAGATGTGTATCTATATATATCAGTGCATATACATACACACATATATATACACACACATACATATATAAACAAAATTGAAGAAAACAAATATTCAAATATGTATTATATGAATAAATGCAACATAGTCATTATAATAGTATTAAATGATCAAATTTATGACAACCTATTTCAGTTGAAGAACATAAGATTATAAGATTATAAGTTTTTGAAGACTGTATACCAGATACTATCTTTGGGAGGTAGGAATGCAGGAACTCTTTCCTTATTTGTGTTTTTTATATATTTTAGTGAATATATGTACATTTTATAATGAGATGTGTGTTACTACATAATTTCGAATATGCCATAAACTTTCCAAAAACTTAGAGGAGTGTGTAGAGTGCTCCCTTAGAAGTGTCAGTGCTTTGCCAGCAGGTGGCAATGGCAAACAAGAAGTAGGTCATAGATGAGGGCAAGATTTAGGCTTGAAGGATTTCTTTCTCTTTTTTCCTAGATATTCAGAACTGTAGTCAGAAAACCATGGCGATACTCTGTTTTATAAGCACTTATGTACTTAAATCAGAATTTATATTTAAATACAATTGTACGTACGGATCTAAATAGTTAAAACACCTGTGGAGAAATTTCTAGCACTATTCAGAGAACAGAATCTATACTTTACATGCTTATGTAAAGAATACATAAGTACAGAATCTATACTTTACATCCTTATGATGAGGGCACCCGAAGGTGTTCGCTGGGAGAATGTAGGCAGTAAATTGTGTAACTAGGATTGATTTCCTGTATGATGCCATTTCTTCCAATTTACCTTCAGGAATCAGGTGTATATATCACAACAGCAAATTCTTGGAAGTTTTGTCTTTTTCAGTGATCACTTTTAACTTCTTGACCTGAACCTAGAGCTCTGTACCAACTAAAATTCGTAAGTCCATGATAAATTTGCCTGCTTTGGTGCTTACAGTAAGTTGGTGTGTGCTTTTATTAAATCATGAATATATTTCAGATCACTTTCTAAATCTAATTCTGTATTTAGCTCCCTCTATATATGTTTATTCTATGGCAGGGGAAAAACGATGATGAATATATATTTGGGGATGTATCATTTTACTTTGCTGGCTTGCTCTCAGTCCAGGCTTGTGAGGTCTTTAATAATTATATTTTGAAGTAAAAAATAAGCTGAGACTCTGGGGTTCATTAAACTCTGGGTCACAGACCTTACAAGGATTGAAAAGTTGGAAATAAACTCAGCTATAGTTACCACCCTATTCTGAGACATCTATGTCTGTCACCTGAATGGCTGTCTGCTTCCTAATCCCGTTTCCCTAATTTCTCCCTGGCACTGCTTCCCACCCCATAGCTGTCTCTAATCCCTGTGCAGCCAAAGGACCATCCTTTAAAATGTAGATCCTCTCACCACACCCCTCTCCAAACCCACCCGTGGCTCCCAACCATTCCTGGAACATACATGCAGCCTTCTCCCTGGGGCATGTCAAGCCTTGTGTGATCTGGCTCCACTCCCTGCTCCAGGGTCGTGTCGGCTTGCTCGCTTAGCTGTGGTCACATTGGCCTCCTTGCTCTGTCACTTCTGTCATAAAGCACGCTCCCAGTAGAGTCTTCTCCCTGATCCACTTCCTACTTTTCTCGGGTGTCTCTCTGTGGACAGAGATTCCCTGCCCTTCCGCCCCGTGCTCTTCATCTATTTACTTGGCTTTGTTTTTCTTTATCACAATGGTTACTACCTGATACTTGATCCCCGAATTTGTGTCATTGTGTATTTTCACTAAAATTCAGTCCCCAAGAGGACAGGCTCTTTGTTTGGCTCACTGCTGTCTCTCAGCACCCAGAATAAAGCCCAGTAAGTGGCAGGAGGTCCTTGAATTTTTTTTTTTTTTTTTTTTTTACATAAGTGAAATAAATGAATAAATAAAACCTGCATATTCTGGGGCATCTGGGTGCTTCAGTTGGTTAAACGTCCAACTTCGGCTGAGGTCATGATCTTGTAGTTCATGAGTTCGAGGCCTGCACTGGGCTCTGTGCTGACAGCTCAGAGCTTGGAACCTGCTTCAGATTCTGTCTCCCTGCTCTCTCTGACCCTTCCCTGCTCGTGCTGTGTGTGTGTGTGTGTGTTTGTCTTTCTCTGTCTCTCTCAAAAAAAATAAGCATTAAAAAAATTTAAAAAGAAAAAAAAAACCTATACTTTCTTACTTTTAGGCCACTAGCCCACAGATTGGTTTACTAAGGGGTGAAATGAGATTTTTGTTTAGGAATATGGGACTTTAGATGAATACAGGAAGTGGTGGCCCTTGTGAGCACTTTGCAGTAGGGCCAGTCAGGGAGCATCACTCTCTGCCTCTGTTCCTCACTTATAAAATGAGATCAGAACAGTTTTTACCTTATCCAACCTATTTCGCTACAGGAAGATCAAAAAGGAAGTTTTTCTTTCTTCATACAATCTTATTGTACTGTGAGAAAATAAGCAAAATAGTATTTGTTATTTGCAATTTTAATTTACCAGTTTGGCTCATTTACTTTCCACTAGCAGTGATGGCAGGAGAGGCAAACCTGGAGACATTTGCATTCAGGCTGCGGGGAGGACGAGAACAGGGATTGGAGGCCCAGGATTTTGAAGACAAGTGAACTAAGCTCTTGCAACCTTAGGCAGCTTTTGGGTAAATTTTTCAAACTCTCTGGGCCTCAGTTTTTCTTACATAAAATAGTGCAACTGAAACTGCCTTGAGGGTTATTATGGAGATAGCAAGTGGGATTGATGGCTGCCAAACACAGTACTTTATTTTTGTTGCAAGCGGAGTGGCCTGGAACAAACCTGGCACCACACAATGATCACATTCTGTCAGTGTTTACAGTATGTATGGTTCAGACCCCACCCGCCCTGTTACAGGAAGACGTCTGGGGTTTTCTGTCCTTCCACTTGCTCCTCTCATTCCTATCCCGGTCAAGAACTCTCACCCACAGCAGGTTAGTCCCCAGGCAAAACCATTGGAGACAATCCTAGTCCGCTGCTGTCTTCACCTATCGTTGCCACATGGTGGCGCTGCTGCAAACAGCTCCTTGGTAGACCTCCAGCCGCTTGTTTACTTTGTGCGTTTTCCTAAGCAGCCAGCTCCTAGAAGCAGCACCACAGTGCTTGGGCTGTGGGGAACCAGCTCTGTCCTCACACACACACGGGGCAAAAGTCTCTGAGTCAACAGCCTGCACCATCCTGACAGCCACCCCTCTTGGGGAGTAATTCCTCTGTCCATCATCCCCTCAGGAGTTGCCCACCTTTTCCACAGGGATCGATCAACTCTGCGGAACAAGGGGATCAAATACTTTTGTTGAGCAATGCAAGCATGCTTGTGCGCACACACAATTTCACATACACACACACACACACACACACACAGAATGCACACTCATACACACACAGTCACTTACTGCCTTTTCCCAGAGCAGTGGGCGTTCTTTTGCATAATTAATAAGGCCACTCAAGTGACTTTATAAGGCAAAAGAGATTAGATTCCCTTGATAGTAAAAGAACAGAAGCAACGACATGCCCCATCTTAAGTTGCTATTAATATTGTTATTATGTTGACTGTCCTAATGATAGCGTATATCCCTTGATAGTATGCTTGATATGCCTTGATCCCTTGATTAATTTGGGGGAGAAACACTAGACTGTGTCACAAGTAGGCACAGCTGTGATGTGGATCTCCTAGAGTCACTGTTTCAGTACAAAACTTTGCATGATAGGAGCAAAAGGGTTATTTATGAAAGCTCTTCCCAGGCTATCACGAACGCCTCTCTGCCCTGCCTGTGCTCTCCACCTGTCCCCTTCCAGTGAGGCTGACTGGTTAAGGGAGGCCTGGGCTGTTTCCAGTTCTAAGAAGCATGAAGAACAACAGGTCTCTTGGTCTCCTGGTCATCGAAGCTTTGGTTGGAAAAGAGAGCTGTGGTTTATTTGGCTCAGTCAAGTCAGGGGTGTGGAGTGACAGCCTTTGCTACTTTTAAAGAGCAAATTCAGCCATCTTCTAGTGTCTTCTGGGAGCCACAGCAGTAGTTGGCCCTGGTTGATGCGTTCACGGTTCTGATCCTGGCCAGGTATAATTAATCATCACCATCGATGGGTACAAACATGACACACGTTATTTCATTTTTATATAAATAAATCACTGGAAACTGAAGCCTTAGTGTCATGATATAGCCCAAGGCCCTTCTTCCACTTTCTCTCCAAATCAGACTAGCTCGTTTATGAACTTTCTGTTGGACTTTTCTTATTCCTCTTCTGAGTTGCAAACTTAGCACATTAATTGGCACTCACTCAGTATTGCCACCTCTAACATCTTTTCTCTTCTCCTGAACCTCAAGGTTGTTTTCCAGGCCGGTATTATATCCATGTTCCTAAAATTGCCAGTCTGTGCCTTCTCTATTATCCACACAATTGTCTGAAATAATTTACTTGTTATCTGCAGCCATTATGGAATATGCCTGCTTATCATACATGTAGGATTTCCATTCCTTGCCGGGCTGTGAAATTTCTATCACAAATCGAATCTCTCCTTCCTGTTTTCCCCCACTACCCTGGCTCTACCTAAAGAATCATACTGTTCATTACTAAAATGTATAATCTCATTTAGACCAAATGATCTAATTGCATAAATTTTCTTCTGATCCAGAGTTCCTGGCACTCAATCCATTTCCTAGCAAACCTATTATAACTCACAGGCTGCTTCCAAATTCTGTGTGTTGGCTCCAGGTTCTTTTTGCAGACCATAAAAAACAAACTTGAGAATTTTTACAATTTGAGATAAAGCAGAGATTGTTTTTCTTCCTTTTTGCCACCTTCGTTTTTCAACAGAAAGCACCAGACTTATGTTATTTAATCCTCAAAGTAACCAACTGTGAGTTTAGTGTTCATTATTCCCTTTTGCTGAGAAAATTGAAATTCAGAGAAGAGAAATAACTTGCCGAGATTAATCAGCTCAGGGGATAGACCCAAGCCTTTTAGTACCTACCACAGCCAACTAATACTCTGGCTGTGAGGAGACACTTTAAATAATGCTGAACTTAGTTTTTGAAACTACCCCAGCCATTTGGTCCATACTCCTAAATGGACCGTTGCTTTTAGTAGCCAATAGAATATGCTCAGTGGCAGGAGTCTGAAATTTAAACCAGTTCTTTTTATTTAGTAAAAGAAAAAAAAAAAGAACAAGAATTCTAAACCTTCATTGCAGGAAGAGAGCAAAGGCATTTTCTAGTTACAACTAGGCTGAGCAAGCAGTCCATTTTGGCTCCGTGTGGGACCATAACCTCCAGCACCTTGTGTCTAATCACCGGATGGCGTGTGCTATTGTGTTAGAGAGCTACACAGCCATGGGCTTTGTTGATCATGATACACAGTCAACAACCATAGTTAAAATGAAAATTGAAATATATAATTTGGGCAATGTTCTTCTCATGTTACTTGTATGAACTCAACCATAGTTCAGGAATTGTCAACAGGTGAACCTGTTTTTTGTTAGGGATGCATTTCTGAGTAAGGGAATTAGATCAATGGGGCATCCGTCCATTCATTCTAGAAGCACTTATTAGGCACTCACTGTGTTCCAACCACTATCCTAGACAGGAAGACTTCTATTCAGTCAATCATCTGGAGATAATAGACTGTGAATGTCAGAGCACATCTCAAATCATTCTGTGAATCCTCTCCTTGTAATGTCATCTCTCTCTCTGTACCCCTCCTCTGCCTTCTGAGGCCCTCTTCTCCATCTCACTCTTTTTTTTCTTTTTCTTTTCTTTTCTTTTCTTTTCTTTCTTCTTTAATATGCTTTTGTGTTTTTTATTTTTGTATTCCTTTAAGGATTTTTTCTATTTACGTTATGTAATTTATTGTCAAGTTAGCTAACATACAGTGTATATCCAATGTGCTCTTACCCCCATCTCAGTCTTAAAAAGACTCTGTGAGCATTCATTCTAAGGAAGAGGAATCATGACTGGGAAGGAGTTTTGATTACTGGTAGAAGAATCTCATTGCCCAGCCCACTAATAACTCTGACCAAATGTTTCGATGTTGGCCCTTGGGTGCCATCTTTTGGTAGCCTTTACCACTTCATAGTGGTGTCCTTGCTTCCTTGTGTTCTGTTTGTGGTCGAAGAACTGTATGCTTGGCTCTACACTGAGACTCATCTCACCAAGAGCAAACGGTTCTGTTCAAAATTAATTTACGTTAGTCTCAAAGTCGAGGCTGGGCAAGATTTGCTCAGTCTAGTGCTATACCAGCCTCTTGGGGACATAAGACAAGTAAAACAGTACATAAAAAATGGGCAACATGGTGTAAAGATTGTATGGTTATGTACAGATACTATTTTTCTATGTAAATATAAATAATATAAAATAAATATTTTAAATATACATTTAATACATTTCTATATAAATATAAATAATATAAAATAAATATTTTGTTAGTTTATTTAGAAAGGTAGATAGATTGATTAAATATTCTTCTGAGTAAATGGATAAAGGTTTGAGAAAATGCAAAGCACATGCCTGTAGGTTAAATTTATTTTTTTATTTATTATTATTTTTTTTAACATTTATTTATTTTTGAGACAGAGAGAGACAGAGCATGAACGGGGGAGGGGCAGAGAGAGAGGGAGACACAGAATCAGAAGCAGGCTCCAGGCTCTGAGCCATCAGCCCAGAGCCCGACGCGGGGCTCGAACCCACGGACCGTGAGATTGTGACCTGAGCTGAAGTCGGACGCTCAACCGACTGAGCCATCCAGGCGCCCCTGTAGGTTAAATTTAATAAGAGAAGCTAACAATTTTTTTTTAAGTTTATTTACTTATTTATTTTGAGAGAGGGAGAGAGTGCATGAGTGAGGGAGCAGCAGAGAGAGAGGGAGAGTGAGAATTCCAAGCAGTCTCTGTGCTGTCAGTGTGGAGCCCTACGGGGGCCTCAAACTCATGAACCATGGGATCATGACCTCAGCTGAAATCACGAGTTGGACACTTAACCAATTGAGCCACACAGGTGCTCCCAAAACGCTAGCAATTTCTAGCACTCTCTGATTCACTCTGATGTGGTGATGTACAGTAGAGTCCATGTGGCTAATGAGCCCTTGAAATGTAGTTGGTCTGAATTGAGATGTGCTAATAACTGTGAAATACACATGTACCGATTTTAAAGACTGTTTAGAAAAAATGTGATATATTTCACCAATAATTTTCTCCTATTGATTACATGTTGACATAATATTCTGAGTACACTGGGATAAATAAAACAATATTAAAATTAATATCATCTGTTTCTTTTTACTTGTAAAAGTGTGGCTAGTGGAAGACTTAAAATGACCTATGTGGTACATATTATTATGGTTCTGTTCGTGTGGCTCCAGTGTATTTCCAGCAGTCATTTTGAGAATTATTGTATATAAAGATTTATAATCTACTTTTTACATTTAAGATTACATCCTTAAACATTTTTCTCAAACCATGACTTTTAAATAGCTTCATAATTATTCATCATACGAATAGCCATTTGTATGTATAACCACAACATCATGTTCTCCATTTAGCCATTTGGGTCACTTCCTATTCAGAAAATAAGGTATTTTTTTTAAATGAATTTGTTTTTAACTATTTTCTTCTCCACTTCCCCCTTAGAAGTAAATCTGGGAAAGATAAATCTGGAAAAAATAGTTAAAAATTATATAGTCTCAGGGTACGTGGGTGGCTTAATTGATTAAGTGTCTGACTCTTAGGTTTGGCTCAGGTCATGGTCTCACTGCTTCATGGGTTTGAGCCGCATATCGGGCTCTGTGCTGGCAGTGCAGAGCCTCCTTGGGATTTTCTCTCTCTCCCTCTCTCTTTGTCCCTCTCCAGCTTGCACTGTCTCTGTCTCTCAAAATAAATAAATAAACCTTAAAAAATTTAAAAATCATACGATCTCATTACAGGATGTATTCACTTTTAATGTATTTCTGTGTGTGTATATAATTGTTTTGTGTTTTTTTTGGCTTTGTATGCAAGTTTATTTTAATATATCTTATGTATATAAATGTATACATTTTCCTGTTCTTTTTTGTTTGAACATAAGAACTTTGTGTTCCATTTTATTATAAGCTTACTACATAAAGAAAGAGATTGTTGTAGTGGCTTTACAGTGTTCTATAGCCAAAATCCAGTTTTCAACAATTACAAATAATGCATATCTTCCTCCCCCCCCCCCCCAAAATTTAGATTATTTTCATTTGTTTACTGAACAAGCATCAAATGGGCATTTAAGAAAAGTGCACAGGGCACCTTGGTGCTCAGTTCGTTAAGCATTCAACTCTTGATTTTGGCCCAGGTCATGATCTCATGGTCGTGAGATTAAGCCCTGCATTGGGTTTGTGCCCAGCATAGACCCTGCTTGGGACTCTCTCTTTCTCCCTCACTCTCTGTCCTTCCCCTGCTTACGCACACATGTGCTCCATCTCTCTCTCAAAATAAACAAATAAACCTTAAAAAAATACAATAGTTAAGACCCCTCCTCCTACTTCTTTGTCTTTACCATGCTGCCAGCAAGACCTACATATATTAATAAAGTCAACCTCCAAGAACCTACCATTTTCCTAGTTAACAAATTTAGAGTATTCCTTTAATAAAGACACATATTTAATTGAAGCTTGAAATTAAGCCAGTTTCTTCCATTGTTAATAATCTGTAACATTAGTGTGTAGGTGTGGTATGTTTTCACCCATTTGAATAGGACAGTTGCTACTAGAATTTTTCTCGTGCTGCCATCCTTTATTAGCATCGGCAGAACACTAAAGATCTTCACTGAGCCACGAGATTCTAGTCACTGACATTGGTGAAGTTGTTTTGGGCTATGCAAGTGAAATATTAAGAAAGGAAGCTTGGGGGCAGGGGGGCAAGTGAGCTACATTTTCAGTGGAGAAAACGATGAGTAATGGAGATGAGGAGCAAAGAGAGGGCTGAGGGCATCTTCATGATGCTGTTATTCAGCACAGCAGCTGGTGGGAGGCTGTTCTTGAGTATGAGGGCAGCTGAGTAGGTTAGTTTAAAGCCTGAACGTAGTCCTTCCTTTTTCAGGTTGGATGTAACAAGGTAGTTATGTTGATGAGCATAGTTGGAAAGGAAAGGAAAGAATGAAGAACAGGAAACCTGAGGAACAGGATTTTAAAGTCAAATGGAGATGAAGGATGAGGATGTGAACGTGAGTTGTAATTCCATTCCTCTGGCGTCCACAGCCCTGTCCAGGCAAGCATGTAGTAACCGCAGGGCATAAGGAGTGGAAGAAAGAACATGGGGAGGAAGATTCTGGAAACTTGGGTTGTCCTTCCAGGTCTACTGCTGTGTGACCTCTGGAAAGTAGGTTCATCTCTGGGACTTCAGACTTCTCAGAAGTCAACTCTAACATGAGAGGCTGAGCCCAGATGAGGGCTGGTCAGTGGGTCTCCTCTTCTTCAGTTTGTTGGCTTAGGAATGACTTTCTGGAACTCAGCGTTGAAGCCACACTCAGAGTCGGCCCAGGGATAAAGTATCCTGGTCAATTACTGATACCTGTGAAAAGTAGTACATGGCACATCTCCATGCCCGTCGGTCTTCTAAACTAAATGTTCTGTAATTCTTTGTGGAGCATTTGTGTGCCTTGAAAATGTAAAAATAAGAATATTCAGTTGAATGCTTCCATTAAAAACACATCACTGTTTAAAATCACAGCACATAAAATGCAGCCAATGTAGGACTCCATGTTAGGGCAATGTGTAGGTGCACCAGAAAGGGAAAAATTATCTAAAGCAAGAGTTTTTATCACTTACCACATCATTGTGGTGAGAAATTTAAATTTTTAAAATCTCTAGAAAATGCAAGAATGGTACAAGGGATTGTTGTTCGTATTGGTGAAATTTGCACACAGACAACTGACCCCATCATATTTTTTAAGTCAATAGCAGCGATCTTTCTTTCACAGTGGTCTGGGAGCCAATGATTATAGTCAAAGTCATGGGTGACAGTAATAAAGAGCACTTTCCTGAGTTTTACCCTGTGGCAGGACCCATTAAAAGTACACAACTCTAGGGGCGCCTGGGTGGCTCAGTCGGTTGGGCGGCCGACTTCGGCTCAGGTCATGATCTCGCGGTCCGTGAGTTCGAGCCCCGCGTCGGGCTCTGTGCTGACAGCTCAGAGCCTGGAGCCTGTTTCAGATTCTGTGTCTCCCTCTCTCTGACCCGACCCCGTTCATGCTCTGTCTCTCTCTGTCTCAAAAATAAATAAACGTTAAAAAAAAATTTTAAGAAAGTACACAACTCTATTCATTTGTCACTCAAGCCTAAGAAGTGGGTATTGTTATTATCATCATCTACCTCATCTTACAAATTAGGAAACTGAGGCACAGAGCAATCACACAACTCACCCATGATTACATTGCTAGTAGGCTGTAGTTCTTCACTAGAAAGTGATATAATTACCATTTTGAGGGTCTCCTCTACACCAGGTACTTTGCCAGATCCATTCCATAAATGATTTTGTCTTAGGACTGTTTTATAGATGAAATAACTGAGGCTCAGGTTGCTTAGGTAACGAGTCCACTGTTACCCGGCTGATTAGTCTAGTAGCTGGTATCCTGTAATTCCCAAGAACATGAGGGTTCACCATGTTAAAGGCCTCCTTTTGTAGATTATTATGAAGCTGTGGATATTCCTTCTGCTAGAGAAAAGTGAACAAAGTACATATGTTGAAATCCAGATCCTATTTTGTAGTAGGGTTTACGGAACTGATAGATTGTAAAAGGTCTGAAAATGCATCTTGAATAATCACATGCCAGGGTCCTGCAGACATCGGCATGCTGTATAGCTGTCTACTTGGCCTTTAGGTTAGGGCTCAGACCTATAGACATTAGACATTCTATAATCACCCTATTTTTAAAGTACCTCCTGAACATACACTGTCCCATATAACCACACATACACACTTTCACAGTTAATTTCTGTTCACATTGCTTTGTTTTATAGTCTCCAGAGTACTATTGACATTGTCGTTAGTGACATCATCCTATCATTCTTTGCTGGGAAATAGTTTCATGAGAGCAGAGAACTTCCTGGTTTTATTGACCATTGTATCCCTAGCTCCTGGGACGGTATCTGGGACCCAAAGTACATCCTAACATTTTTACTGAACGAATTTTGATTATTCTTCTGTTTAAGATATCAATAGCAGCAAATTCTTATTAATTGGTTTCCTATATGCCTTGCTTTGTGTTAAGTACACGTGTTTTGAGTTTATTTCTAGTAGTAGAATTAGGGAGTTAGTCCTATTAGCCTAGTTTTGCAGAGGAGGAAAATATAGCACACTAGAGTCAAATTGTTTGTGTAAAGACATACACTTAGTAGTTAGGAGCCTGAAGCCAACCCACAGAGACCATCCCAATACTGACCTCACCTGTGCTTAGAAAAAGTCCTGAACAGTTTGATCTCCTCCTTGGTTGGTTTTCCTAAGAAGCCATTTGTGTGGTTTCACTTGTAGACTTGATTTAAGTTCAACTAACATTTATTGAATACAGTGATGGGTTATGTGGCAAAGATCATTAGTCTCACTTTACAAGGCAAAAAGGGAAGTTCAGATACAAGGTATGGGTATCGCTGGCAATTGATAAAGGCAGAATACAAACCCACGACTGTTGGTTCTCAGTCTTCTGCCTGTTCTGTTATAAAATAGCTGAGTCTCCTCCACTAAAGGGAAAAGCCATGCACTTCCTAACCATTGTATTCAAATTATAGAGAGGGGAAGATTTATATCATGGTAGATATTGTGATTTCATTGAAAGTGCTCTCTTGGGGAAGATAATATTTGAATATAGGTTCTTGACTGTTATGTACTTCAAATCCATACATGAGCTGATTTTCTTTCTTTCTTTCTTTCTTTCTTTCTTTCTTTCTTTCTTTCTTTCTTTCTTTTTCTTTCTTTCTTTCTTTCTTTCTTTCTTTCTTTCTTTCTTTCTTTCTTTCTCTCTTTCTCTCTTTCTCTCTTTCTCTCTTTCTTTCTTTCTTAGATTTAACCTACACAAGAGGTGTCCTGGATGATTTTCTTGTAATTTCCTTCCTCCCAAGATGAGTGCACATTTGCTTTTCAATATCCCTAAATGGCAGTTGATAAATTTCTGGAGCTCTTCTTGATTTGGTTTCAGCGTAAGGCATAGTTCAGGAGTAATTCAGAAAAACCAAAGCAGATCTGTGTCCCTCTTAAAGTGGTCAGATAGTTACAGAACTAATAAATACGCTTTTGGGCTTCCTGCAAGTGAGAGAGAGAATGCAAAATTGAAAGAATGCTTATAATACTTTGTTCAACTATTTTAAATGCTATCTACCTGGAAGTGTTAAAAAACATAAAACAAGTAAAAACTAAAACCAACAATCCAGAGATTCCAAACAGAGCAAATAGAAGAAGGAGAAGTATTTCTTCATTTCTCTGGGAATTGAGAAAGAAATAGAAACAAATCCATGTTTTTAGCTATAATATGTAGAGGATATTCCTTTAAGATAGATAGAATTTTTAGGTTGTCAAGCCAATAATCTGATTCAAAAAAGAGAGGCCCATACAATTAAAAAAATGTGTTGTATTCCCAAGGCTGTTTTAGAGGTGATCGAGCCATTTATAGCTTCTAATACAATCTGTGGAAAAAAATACAATTTATTGTATCAATTCAACCATAAATAAGATCATTACTCGCCTATAAAGAACCATAGAAATTGTGAGAAAATAAATTTGTAAGACCACATCAGAGCTAGAGCATTAGCATTTTTTCCCCCTCAGAATTGTATTAATGCAAATTACAATGCAGAGTTTCTGGTGAATATGTACAGAATGTTACCCATACTTTTATTAAAGATCCTTCATTAACTCCACGTTTCAACCAGATATTTGAGCAGTAGGTGATTAGGTGATTTCCCTAAGAATGTTTGAGGAGTTCATTAGTTATATCCAAATAAATATTTGGTTGCTACTACACCTGCCTGATTAATTGATTTCAGCAGATAAACTGCAGTTTGGGTCATCTCCTGCAGGACTTAGAGACCAGTGCTTGTGATGGTCACACGCCCCTTGTCCTCCAGTTTTAGGGGCTCTGGAGAAGGGCTGTCTATTCCTTTGAGATGCTCAACACTGTTTCTCTTTGCTGTTTTGATGCGAGTCATTAATAGATGAAAAACTAAAACTGAATTTCATTTCCTCCTGTCTACTGATGACTTATTTAAATAACGTGAGTAAATGAGGCCCTCATTCTGCTTACACTTGTGGTGGAAACTTTTCATTCATTATCTCGCCTCCTTCTGCCGACAGCCTTGGGGTGGGGGGAGGTAGACATTATTCTCACTGTATAGAGGAAAGCTGAGGGTGAGAAAGTGAACAGGTTAATATCCATGCTTGACTCTTACAAACTTTTGGTTTTTCCCCTTTTCTTCAATAGCACTTCTTTTTTTTAACGTTTATTTATTTTTGAGACAGAGGGAGACAGAGCATGAATGGGGGAGGGGCAGAGAGAGAGGGAGACACAGAATTCGAAGCAGGCTCCAGGCTCTGAGCTGTCAGCCCAGAGCCCGACGCGGGGCTCGAACTCACGGACCGCGAGATCGTGACCTGAGCCGAAGTCGGACGCTCAACCGCCTGAGCCACCCAGGCGCCCCGCACTTCTTTTATGTTAACTCTGTAGAGGATGATAGTGTCTCACGTTTTCTTCAGAAGCATTTCGGGATGACATTTGCACTGTTGTTGTTGCCCTCGCCGTGTATCGTTTAGTGGTCTTTCTTTAGTGCCTTCATCTCATCCTGGGGAGCTGAGGCTTCAGGACACTTCGGTTATTAGGCGTGCAAAGGAAATGGTTATGTGAAACATGGTGATTTGGAGCAATGGTCAGGAGGACAAGGTTTTCTACTCTGCAAGACCGGGTCCGAGCCCTGGCTTCAGGATTTATCAACAGAATGCTGTTGGGCAAATGTCGTATCCTCAGTAAGTGTTGGCTTCCCCGTCTGTAAAACTGGAAAAAAGGTCATACCAATGCTCATGGTTATTCATGCACTCATTAGACAAATATTTTATTGGGCCTTATAATGTGTGCCAGATACTCAGAAGCAAGTTGACTAAGTTTCCTGCCCTGAGAGTTTGTGTTCTAGCAAGGGAAGACAGATGGTATGTTAATAAGTAAGTAAACTTATATCACATAGTGGCCAGGGCTCTGTAGAAAAAGAAAGCAGGGTAAGAATAATAGAGATAGTGGAGGAGTAGAAGAACGAGGAGGCAGGGAGGGCTATTTTTCATAAGGTGAGTAGGGGAAGCTTCCCTTATTAGGTATCAGTTGCATGGAACCTTGAAAGACATATTTTTGAGAGAATCAGGAAAAACAAAATTACGTATAGAGTACTTTGCAGGATTACTGCTGTGGGAAAAATGCAAGCCCATTATAATGCATGCTCATTTAATTGTGTGTTTGTGTATAGGTACGTATTTCCACATGTGTCTGAGTATGTGTCTGTATGTATGGTTTGTATTTTAATTGTGATGAGTACGTTTAACATGAGATCCACCTTCAACAAATTTTCGAGTGTGCAGTACAGTATCGTTAACTATAGGTAACTGTGTTGTTTATCAGGTATCTATAACTTATGAACCTTGCATAATTGAAACTGTATATCCACTGATGCTCATTGTAAGTCACTGGAATAGTTTTGTTCCTTGCAATCGCCAGTGCGCACATCTGGGTAGGTTTTCAGTGTGACTGAGCAGTAGTGTGTTGAGTCTCTTCCCATTTTCCCAATAACCATGGCAGAATGAGGGCGTCAGAAGATGTAAGGAATAGACTGTGGATTCGGAAGCCTGACTGCTGGGCTGTCCCTGCCACACCTGTTCCATTTCGTTAGAATGTCAGCAGAGGTACAGACCCAAAGTGCAAATGTCATCCCGAAAGACTTCCAAAGGCTCTGGGCGTGAGCTTGTCTCTGGTTGTAGAAAAGACATAATGATCCAAAATGCAGTCTCCTTAAAAGAAGCTGTGTCATCTATAGAAAACAGCCTGGGTCAATCCAGAGACCTGAAGACAAGCTCTGGTCCCCTCGCTAACCTCGTTGGGGGACACAGGAAGGGAAATGTACAGAGGAGATACAAAAGGCATTGGTTCCAGCTCTGTCCTCGCACAGATGTTCTATCCTGATTTGTTGTTGACTTGCTGAGAACAGGCTAGCCATATTCCCGGAGACCAGAAAGGTTCTTCTTCCTTTTTATTGGTGATGCATGGGTTTAGCCCTTTGAGTTGCAAAATACAGTGTGTGTGTGTGTGTGTGTGTGTGTGTGTGTGTGTGTGTGTGTGTGTGTCCTCAGTTCCTTGTTCTGAACTCTGTGTTTAAGGGATGAGATCTGAAAGTTCATGCTGTTTAAACCTGGTTTCTGCCATGAGGTCTGTGCTGTTTTCTCTGGTGATGCCAAGTGGAAGTGCTCACATCCACAATAACTTGAGGATAACTAGCGTCCTGTGTACCCGGCCACAGTTCGACAGAGCTCAATGATTTCTAAAGCAGTCTCTTAAGTGGATTTGTTTCTGATTTGTATAATGTACATTTTGTAGGATTTTAGTGTCTTAGCTAGTGCGAAAGACCTTTGTAGATTATTAAATATCAGGAACCTCACCATACTTTACCCTTCTCTGTTTAATTGCAGATCTTGGAAACCCTCCCTCAAAGATGCCAGACATTTAACTAAATCTCTAGTTCAGTTTTGCTAAATTGTAAACATCCTAGAAAAACTGATCAACAGGAATGAGCTCCAAATGCCTCCAGAAAGGCAAAATGCTTTGAAAAAAATAAAAACCTCTAATTGCCGCAGCACATTTTATGGTCAATAAAGTATTCAATATGCTGTACAGCAGGGGCATTTCAACTGAGAGTCAAATAAAAATAACTGTGCATGTGATAGCTTAATGTAAAGTTTCTTTTCTCAGAGAGAGAGAGAGAGAGAGGAAAAAAAAGTGTCAGCTGTTTCTTGCTTGGCATATTTGATGAATTGTTTACGCAAAGTGAATGCGTGGATTTAGTCTAGGTAAAACCAAGCAAAGCAAACAACTTCCTGATAGCGGCTCCTAAGGAAAGTCATGCATCTGATTGTGATTGGTTTGGGATTATTTAAATGAAGTTTTCTCTTAAACATGGGTCTCCACACTCTGACACCACTGATTTTTCTCCTTAGGAGGGAATAGCATTTCTTTCTTTGTTCCCTCCCTTCCTTTCTGCCTCCTTTTCCATTACTCATCCATCCATCCATTTATTCCTTCCACTAACATTTCCTTTCCTTTTTTTTTTTTTTTGGAAGAACAGAAATAAATGTTTGCAGAAGACATGATCTTGTTTGCAGAAAATCATGAGGAACACTCACACACATGCTAATATTCCTTAAACATATCTTGTACCACATCCCAAAGCTAGTGCTAGTCAATATCTCTTCCTTTGTAAAGTGGAGAAAAACATCCTTTTCTGAGTATGAATAAAGCTTTGTGAAATCTCAGACAGGAAGCAGCTTACAGCCTTGGGGAGTTTAGAAAAAGCCGCACAGATCTGTAACTTTTGAGACGGATCTTGAAGGAAGAAGGGGATTATGCCACCAGAGTGTTATTTTCTCTTAGTAGTTTTGTCATGTTTTCCTTGACTTTCTCTTACTTGGAGTTCACTAACATCTTTCATATTGTGACTATGTGCATAATTATCAATGCTCCATCTGATGTTCTGTTAATATTCTCCCTCCCTCTGGCTCCTTATTCTCCTGACTCTACTTGTGTTTTCTATTCCCATGTTCACCCCATAACTGAAATCAGTTATGATTTCATATGAATCTAAGTTGATGTGGACAGTCCAAGCACATTTACAAAACTTGGACACATTACCTGGCAGGTGCAAGTGACCCTTTATGAAATAAAAAGAAACAATTCATTTACTTTTCTTAAAGCTTTTGATTTTGAAAGTTGGAAACACAAACAGAAGTGAACCGTATGACAAACCTCATGTATCTTTACCTAGCTGTGACAGTTATCAACAATTTGCCAAACTTGGTTCATCTGTTAATTTATCAGGGGGACTATCGCATTTTGAAATAAATGCCAGACTTAATGCTTACCTCCTGCAAATTCTTACTGTATCTCTAGCTGATAAGAACAGGTTTATACTTAAAGCTCATGCCACTGTCACACTTAGCACAATTAATAATACTTTTTTAAAAAATTATTACTCAATCTTTATTTTCCTATTTACATTTCCTCAAGTCATCTCAAGAATTCTTTTATTTTTTTTTAATTTATTTTTTTTTTACGTTTATTTTTGAGACAGAGAGAGACAGAGCATGAACGGGGGAGGGTCAGAGAGAGAGAGAGACACAGAATCTGAAACAGGCTCCAGGCTCTGAGCTGTCAGCACAGAGCCCGATGCGGGGCTCGAACTCACGGACTGCGAGATCATGACCTGAGCCGAAGTCGGTCGCCCAACTGACTGAGCCACCCAGGCGCCCCTCAAGAATTCTTTTAATAGTGTGTTAGTTTTCAACAGAAGCTAGACCCAGTCCTTTTATTGCACTTGGCTGCTGTTTTCCCAGTCTCTGAGTGTCACACATGCTTATTTTTCCTTTTTATTCAGGCCACTGAATTTTTTGAGAAACAAGGTGTTTGTTCTGTATGGTGTCTTGTACCCAGGGTTTGGCTGAGGGCTTCCTCATGGTGTCTGCTCTCACATCCCCTCTGTCTGTCCTGCCCTGTAAAGGCTCAGATCAGGTTCTGTTCTGCAAGGCTTGGGGTAGTCAACCAGACAGCAGAATGTCAGGGAAATGAATCCAGTGTGTTCCCCAGAACTGCCATCCAGGAGAGTGCTCTCTGTGATTCGCTTTGCCACAGGATAGGACCCTGTGCCCCCTACAAAGGGGTAGTCTTAAGTTAACAGAAAAGTGAAGTCTTCTGTAACTAGGAGTTAGGTGGGGACCCACCTAACTGAGTCTACTGAACAAATGGGATTGTAAATTTGAGATGCTAACATCAGCTGTCTGCCTTTTCTGTTCTTCTGCAAAACAGTCCACAATTTCAACTACAAATCAGTAATGAGCATTTGGAAAACATAGCTTGAAGAGGACAGTTAGATTACTGTCCTCAGGGCAACCACATGTTTCTGACTCAATCTTACACCTCACAGGTACACAAGATTAGACAGGAACGAAGTATATGAAACATTTTAGCTGACTTAAGACTTGGTCCTAGTGAATGCTGAGTAAATGGTGACACGTATTTTGGAAATGTATTTATAAGTAGCCGCTTTTCTCGAGGGATTCAAATGCCTTCCTTAATTGATCGTAAAATCATCATCAGGCTGAAGCATGGCATCCTGCTTCCCAGTACAGCCTGAGATCCAGGGGTAAGAAGTGGCATCTGAGGGAACCAGAAGTTCTGGTACTCAGTGTGGTGTTGGAAACCTTTGGGCTCTGAAATCATTCATAGGATATTAGCGTCATACCTCTTTATTTCGGCTTCTTACCCTCCTCATTTCCTTGGTTAGATTGGATCATGCAGCCCTGGAATATTCTTAAAGTAAAATTCTATGGAACACACCCTGTAAGGTGATTTCTGTGTCTACTCCCATAAAGTATCAATAAACTGGGGTACTTTGGTGAGTCACTAGAATTTCTTTAAATGAAAATGATCACCATTTCATTTACAAGATACGTAAGAGTTTATGAAACATATTCATATACTCTATATCATTTAATCCTTCTGTTTTAAACAATTTTATAACCAATAAACAATGAAGCATGGAGAATTTAGATAACTTGTGTAAATTGGGGAATAGGAAATTAAGTCAGGTTTTAATTCCACTGGCTTATTTAAAGCTGTTTCAGATACTTAATTTGTGTTGGTTTTATGCTTACATAGGGGTGTCAGGGTGGAATAAAGTGTCCCAGTCTTAGGAAACTTAGACCCCACTAACATCCCCCCCCTTTTGTTTTTTGGAAGAACAGAAATAAGTTTATTTGCATAAAACATGAAGTAGGAAATATAAAGTGTTGAGAGGCATAATCTAAGGGTACATAGAAAAGAACAGGAAATTCAACATGGAGGGGTGTTCAGGAAGAATCTTAACTATATGTGCTCCATGCAGGCAAACCCTGCTATTATACTCAGAAGCCCTGGAGGGTGTGGCAGCCTTGGGACCTCATTGTGACTGCAGCATAGAGGGCAGTGTGGGAGATTTGGTTACAGAGGCAAACAGAGGTCAGACAATGAAGGAAGGCTCTCATTAGGTGAATATGGCAATGACTTACCTAAGAGTGGGTGAAGACTTGAAATAATTGGTGGGGATAGAGAGAAATTCTGGGAGTACTCAAGTTCTTTTCCATCATAATTGCCACTTGCATGTTTAGTGGGTGCTATTGAGTGGGAAAGGGTAATAAGGTCAAAGTCCAGAGGTAATGGCACTTGCTGCATGGATTCTCTGTTTGAACATCAAAGAGAACTGGGGAACAATGACAGCCATCAAGATGGTGATTCCACCGAAAGTCTGCCATGATCACAGAGCTGATGACCCAATCTTAATAAAAAGCTCTTTGATGAGGGGGTCTTTGGGGAAACCATTTACTGTCTGATTGTTTTGATAGGGACACCATTGATTCCCCATCATCAGTTAGGTTCACCATCGATTACCCATTGAGAATGTGCACAGAGGGATGAGTCTTGCTTTCTGCTCTGCTCAAGAAGAAAACAAGTAATGCCAAGAGCCGTGGCCATATCTTCCTTTTAATTTTGAAAACTTGTTTGGATGACATTGATTTTGTGAAACAGGGTTTGAACTCATTATCAAATATTGATAATATTTTTATTGCATAAAAAGATTTACAATCAAGAGTTATAAATTTAATCTTTTGAATGGTACACCTAAACTACTACTTTAAGAATTGAGTAATTTATTCTGGTAGTTATTACAGTCTTGAATTTTTTAAAAGCTTTATTGAACTGTGGTTGTCACTGAAATGACTACATTCGGTTTTCTTGTCTTTGGTACCTTCTATCTGCTGCTTTTCTCAGATATGAAGAATGCCATAAAAACTCAAGATATGGACATTAACAGCTAGATTCTTTGTCCATTAATTTTTATTTTGGCAGTCAGCAACACTAAAACTGTCTAACCATCTTATTTTTTGCCCTTATCACAGTTAGGATGACTAAAAGTACAGCAAATGATTATTAATGGCAGCACAACAATGCTAAAAATAACTCAGCCCTGGGTCACTCCCCTTCTGAAATATCCCTAATAATTCACCTGTCTATGTGATAAATGATTCATATCAGGATTCAAAGTCAGTCTTCAGGATATAAACCTACCCTTTTGGCAAAAAGAGTCTGTAATGGAGAAAGAATTGAGAGGCAAACCAAACGTGTACTTGTGTAAATTTCTTTCATATTTTCAGTTTTTATATATCATAAATATATATCTAGTATACAGTTGGTATCTACTCTGAATCATTGACAACAATAAAAATAATCAGCATTTCTGTTCACTTTACAGCTTTTCAATGCTTATTACCTACATCATCTCGTTTAATCTTGCCAACAATCCTGTGCGATTGATATTCTAATCATGTATATCTTCTGGAGATGGTTAAATGGGAACTTGGAGAGAATAACTGGCTTGCCCAATGGAAAGTTTCAGAATGGAACCAGTAACCTTTGTCTCCAGCTCTTTCTATCACACCATTCTGCTTCCAATATTTAAAGGGATGGTTTTAGTGAAATGTGACATTATTCTCTCTGAAAACCACTGTATTCATTTCTTAGGGCTTCCATAACAATTACCACAAACTAGGTGATGTAAAACAACAGAAATTTATTCTATTTCAGTTCGGCAGGCTACAAGTTCAAAATTAAAGTATTAGTAGGCTCAAGGTTCCTCTGAATTCTCTAGGGGAGAATTTTTTCTCCCTTCCTCCAGCTTCTAGTAGCTTCTGGTATTCCTTGATTTAGTAGTGCAATTCTAACTTACTTCTATCTTCACATGACTTATTTCTGTGTGCCTGTTTGTCCTATCCCGTCTCGTACAAAGACACTCTCATTGGATTTAGGGCCCACCCTAATTCAGTACAATCCCATATATATATTTTTTTAATGTTTTTATATTTATATATATATATATATGTATATATATATATTTTTTTTTTTTTTTTTTTTTTGAGAGAGAGAGAGACAGACAGATAGAGACAGACAGACAGGGATGAGTGGGGGAGGGACTGAGAGAAAGGGAGACGCAGAATCTGAACCAGGCTCCAGGCTCTGAGCTGTCAGCACAGAGCCCAACGCGGGGCTCGAACTCACAAGCTGCGAGATCATGACCTCAGCTGAAGTTGGACGTCCAACCTACTGAGCCACCCGGGCGCCCCAGTGTGATGCCGTCTTTATCTTTACCTTCATTATGTCTATTTCCAAATAAGTCATGTTCTAAGGTCTGAAGTGGATGTGGATTTGGGGAGGATACGATCCAAAACATTACAACTACGTTTCTTATTTCTGTTCTAGTTGGGAAATTAGAGTGCTGGTTAATGTTAATATTGAGTTAATGAACATGATTTGAGTTCTGATATTTTTGATAAGCAGTTGATTGTGCCAGATTTACAATTTGCAGCTCTTCATGAACTCCAGGATTGTGCGTACTTTGAATCTCTGTATTTTACCAAAGAGTAAAACATAGCATTTCACCGGTTCTGATGATGAGATATTCTACAGTCTGCATTTAGTAAGAATGGTGCCCATATGCTAGAACTCACCATACCTTCTGTATGTTTCCCTTGCAGTCATAGAAAAAGACAGCAGGCATTTAGGTTCTCCTGCAGTTAAGAAGATGTCGACAGAGCTTGTAAAACATGGCTCTGCCCTTCATGCCTGTACAATGGATAGTCTTAGTTTGACAGACTTAGTAGGGAGTGGTCTCCTCAGGGCTCCCTTGGAAGGTGAGCTTAATCAACTCTTGATTGTCAAATATTTATGATGGGAATCTCATAGCATTTCCATGGAGTGATCTCCTTTCATTTTTATTATGTCTGCAGTGACTGGGATGGAAGGAAGGTGGGATGGGCCACGGTGTTGAGTGAAAATGGCACTCAACACAATGGTTGGTTCAGGTAGGATAGAAACAGAGCTTCTAAGTGAGCAGCTGACATGGGAACCTAAGCTTACTGAATTCAAACTAAACTTCTGCAAATCCATTCCAATCTTACTGAAGTTGAAATGATTATTTTAAATTGTGAAAACCAATACGTATTGCTTTTTCGAAATTGAAAATATGTAATACCAGAAAGAACAAACCTTCAGCTCTATTAGCTTCAAGTAGAGAGTATGTTTGTTCTCTGCCCCCCCCCCATTCTATGCACCTTTTAACACAGCTTTGCACCTTTCTTGACTTTTTTGAAATAAAATTCTACATACTGTATGTTTTTTTTAGTCGTTATAAATATCATTTCTGTGGTTGCATAATAGCTCATCAGGTGTAGAGAATATGTAAGAGTTTCCCCACTGTGGGCACTTAAATTGTTCCAAATAATTTTAGCATTATAAATAATACCTGAATACATACTATTTCAGTAATGATCTCTCCCCAGAAAAAAAAATCCTAATCTCTAGATATGTTTTTACTATAATTTTTCTCAGCGATATTTATCTATATGGAGAGTTTAATATTTTTTTATAATCCTGATCTGTATTGCAAGTTTACCTTCCAAAATGTTTGCCAGTTTACACTGCAGCCAGTAGAATTCATTTCACACACAGAACTGAATCCTTGCCAGCATTAAAATGGCTTTTCATCATGAATAGCTTGATAAATAAAAAAGTAAAGATATTTTAATTAGCCTTACTTATTAGCAAAGGTAACATTTTAATGTGTATTTTAGAATTCTTTTTTGATTTGTGTATCTCTGTCGTGAGCTGGATTGTGTCCCCCCAAATTCCTATGTTGATGTCCTTACCTCCAGTACCTCGGGATATGACGATACCTGAAGCCAGGGCCTTTAACAAGATACCAAGGTAAAATGAGGTCATGTGAATAGATCTAATCCAGTATGACTGATGTCCCTAAGAGGAGATTAGGGCACCAACAACACAATGACCAAGAGACAACCTAATGAGGACATGATGAGAAGGTGGCCATCTGCAAGCAGAGGAGAGACTTCAGAAGAAGCCAAACCTCCAGCACCTTCTACCTTCCCTCACTGTGAGAAAATAAAGTTCTCTTGCTTAAACCACTCAGTCTGTAATTTGTTATGTCAGCTCCAGCAAAATAAGACAATGTCCCTTGACAATTTATGTATTATGTCAGAGATTTTATTAGTAATTTGTACAAGTCTTTTTTTTAATGTTAAACATTTATTTCCTTTTTGTGTTTGTCGCAAAATGATTATTTGCCTTTTTCATGTTTATTTTATAGCTGGCAACATGTATATATATTTACTATTTTTTTCTAATATTATTCATCTTTTCCTTTGTACTTTTTCCCCCAGTACTTCAAAGCTTAGAAAGTCCTCCTTTAAGAGATTTGACACACTGTCAGTTCTATTTTCTGTTAGTTTTTCTGTGGTTTGATGTTGACCTGTACAATATAACTATTCTCCACGGTTTGAGAATGTGGACTCATGAAAGTAGGTGAATTTCAAATTTACAGAGCAAAGCTCTCTTTAAGGTTTTTATGTCCTGACCAATACCAAGTCTATTTATTTGCAGTGACTCATTTAAGATAACAGCTATTTTCAGTGGCTATTACTTCATTTTGGAAACCTGCATTTTCAAAATGAAACCACCTCATTTTTAAAATCTCTAATTTTATTACTGTAACAGTTATAAAGACAAAGAATCTGAGGGTAGAGAATAGCTTGAGCCTTTTGAAACTTGTTAAATGTCTTTGAAATTCTACTGGAATCTTATTTCCGTTGAAGGACATGTTGTCTTACAAGATGAAAGAAACATTCCCCTCTGTTTTTCCTTGTTTTCACTTGTGAGTCTTGTGCTAAGAAAAAATTTCAAGTCTTCTGTAAATTATTTTATCCAAAGTTTCTATTTTTATTTGGAGATTTTTTTTTTTAGAATTTATTTTGCAATGTCTCTCTTGTACAGCTCTGTGTTTATTTCATTTAGTTTTGCACTCAAGTCCATCAAAAGGCCATCACTAAAAGACATAGTTCACTTTTTTGTTGGTGATGTTCAGCTGAAAATATAAAACTGTCTTCACTTGTGAGATAAAATTATCTGATCATTGTGTCATTTCTCCTGAGTTGAAACACGTTGTATCAGTACTAAATAGTAGAAAGTGTTATCTGTAAAATTATTTTAAGTGAAGACTTGAATGACCTTCTCTGAAGAAGTGACCATGTATGTTTAAGGTGTACAGTATATTGCAACCTTAGCCAATACCTTGATCTAGTTATGTAATCATCACTTCTTCGAGTGTTGGGAGCAATTAAGATCTAGTCTCTTAGCAAGTTTAACGGTTATAATACAGATTTTTTGTCTCTAATCACTGTGCTATGTATTAGGTCTCCAGAATTTATTTATCTGCTAGTTGTCAGTATATGTACCCTTAAAATCTCTACTCTTCCCCTACTCCCCAACTCCTGGTAACTGCCATTTTGTTCTCCATTTCTGTGAGTCTGAATTTTTAAGATTCCACATATAGGAGATATAGTATTTGTCTTTCTCTAAGTTATCTCACTTAGAGTAGTGTTTTTAAGGTCCATCCATGTGGTTGCAAATGGCAGAATTCCTTTTTTTTCTCACGGCTGAATAGTATTCCATTTGTGTATATGTGTGTATGTATATATACACACACGTGTGCATGCACAAACACATACCACATCTTTTTTATACATTCATCCATTGGTGGACACCTACATTGTTTCCATATCTTGACTATTGTGAGTAATGCTGCGGTAAACATGGGTATGTGTATATCTCTTTGATAACCTGTTTCCATTTCATTTGGATATATACCCAGAAGTGGTATTACTGGATCCTATGGTAGTTCTTCTCTTCATTTTTTGAAAAACTTTCATACTGTTTTCCATAGAGTTTGTACCATTTTACAATCTTACACAAGTACACAAGGGTTCCCTTTTCTTTTTTTCTTTCTTTTTTTTTTTTTTTACATTTTTATTTATTTTTGAGAGACAGAGAGAGACAGAGCACAAGTTGGGGAGGGGAAGAGAGAGAATGAGACACAGAATCCGAAGCAGGCTCCAGGCTCTCAGCTGTCAGCACAGACCCCAACACAGGGCTTGAACCCACAAACTGTGAGATCATGACCTGAGCTGAAGTCGGACACTTAACCAATTGAGCCACCAAGGCTTCCCTTTTCTGCACATCCTTGCAAACACTTACCTTTCCTTTAAAAAAATTTTTTTAGCGAAGTCTACTGAGATAAAGGTATATTGGTAAGATTTATTCAGTCAACATACATTTACTGAGCACACATTATATGCCAGGCACTATTCTGAAGTTTGGGAATTGCATCTAGAATTTGTAGAGCGTGGATAATGGCCAATCAGAAAAGGCCCTGCTGTCATTCTGGATCAGAGTCCCAGGGACTCATGGCTGGAGTTTTAGTTGCTGGATTGAGTCCCAAGGGAAGGCTTGGGGAAGCAGCTGTTCATTGAAGTGTTTCCATATTTTAACATGTAGTAAAGTCATATAAGAATGTAAACCTATCTCTGGTTTCATTGTTACCTTTATTTTTTAGTTTTTATTTTAATTCCAGTTAGTTCACATACAGTGTTATATTAGTTTCAGGTGTACAATATAGTGATTCAACACTTTGATGCACCACTCGGTGCTCATCACAAGAAGCACACTCCTTAACCCCCATCACCTATTTAGCCCAACTCCCACTCCGCTCCTCTCTGGTAACTATATCATTGCTACCTTTCAGATTTAATGAAAATGAATCGAACAGGTCCTCATCTCTGAGTATTGATGGGTAAGTGTGGGAAGCCAGGCAGGTATAGAAGGAAGTCATGAATGTCATCACAGAAATACTTCCAGCAGAATCCTAAAGAAAGCAAAGGTCACTGCTATTTGAGAATGAAGGTTGGGAACACAGTGAGCAAAGACTTCAAGGGGTAGGTGACCTTGCTAAGTTTTGGAAGATGAACAAGTGTTTCTCAAGGGGTTGTAGGCAGAGGGTGAGTCAAGAGCAAAGACTGAGTCTTAATTTTGTAGATTATAGTCATCATTAGATTTATTATCAACTTGAATGTGGATGGGTCTATAAAATGTGCATTAAGCCACTTAAGTCACACTGTTTGAGGTTACAGTAGTATCTCATTAACAGCAGTTGAGGTTGATGGTTGACTAAGAGAAGTCTTCTCCAACGTTTGGTTTTCAAGAAGGTTGTTATCTAGATATTCTGTTCCCCAGGATTTATTTCTACTATAGCTTCAGTCACATTTAACTCCTGGGCTAATCAAGAGAAGCATAAGCTTGTGACATGAATTTCCATGGCTGTGCCCCCTCACATTTTCAGCATGCCATCAACTATGAATGAAGGGCATCATTTTTCATCAAGGGTGTTGCTGTAGCCAAGAAGAAAGCTGTACTTTTCACACAGAATAACCTCTGTCTCTGTCCTCTTGTCATTTTGGTGGTAAAGTACAAATTTGGCATTACTTATTTTCTTAGAACACTCCACTGAATTATATATTTAAAAAAAGAGATGGGGGGATAAAGAAAGTGTACATTTTCCCAAAAAATGGAGCTGTGTTGAAGAATGTGGTTATTCTTAATATTACTGTGGTAGGCAAAATAATTGCCCCCAATAAAGATGTTTACATGTTAATACCCAAAACCTATGAATGTGTTCTCTTACATGACAAAAGGAACTTTGAAAATGTGATTAAGTTAAGGATCCTGATTTAGGAATATTTTCCTAGATTATCTATGTGGGCCTAATGTAATAACAAGATTCCTTTAAGGGAAAAAGGAACACAAGAGTGTCAATGTCAAAGTAATATAGTATGAGGAAGATTCTACCCACCATTGTTGGGTTTGAAGATGAAAAAGGACCATGGACCATGGAATGCAGGGGACCTCTAGAAGCTGAAAAAGACAAGGAAATGAATTTCCAAGAGCTTCCAGACAGAATTCAGCCTTCAAACACTTTCTTTTTTCTTTAAGGATTTTATTTTATTTTATTTTATTTTGTCAAGTAGTCTGTACACCCAGTGTGGGTCTCAAACTCATGACCTTAAGATCAAGAGTCTCATGTTCTGCTGACTGAGTCAGCCAGGTGTCCCTCAAACACTTTGATTTTATCACAATGAGACCTTTTGTGGACTCTTGGCCTCTGGACCTATGATATAATAAATTGGATTGTTTTAAGCCACCAAATTTGTGGTAATTTGTTACAGTACTAATAGGAAACTAATATAAGTACTTTTCATGTAATTAAAAAGTTAATTGATAACTACTGATTGTGTCTCTATAGGCCCAGAGTAAATCCTGATATAGCCCTTACTCCTGCTACAGTCTATGATGATCGTTTATACTCTACAGAAAACACTTTATTTTTACATTTTTTTAACATTTATTCATTTTTTGAGAGACAGAGAGAGACAGAGCATGAGTGGGGCAGGGGCAGAGAGAGAGGGAGACACAGAATCCGAAGCAGCCTCCAGGCTCTGAACTGACAGCACAGAGCCCAACATGGGGCTCAAACTCACGGACCATGAGATCATGACCTGAGCTGAAGTTGGACACTTAACCGACTGAGCCACCCAGGTGCTCCTAGAAAACTCTTCAATGTTTTTATTATAAATAACATACAAGAAATAAGAAAAGTTTCAAATAAATCACCTAACTTTATACTTCAAGGAACTAGGAAAATAAAAAAAAAAAAGAAAACAAAGCCCAAAGCTAGTAAAAAGAAGGAAATAACAAATATTAGAATGGAAATAAATGAAATAGAGACTAAAAAGATAAGATCAGTGAAACAAAAAGCTAGTTTCCTGAAAAGATGGAATTGACAAGCCTATAACTATACTCACCCAGAGAAAGAGGGAGAAGACTCCAATTAAACTCAGATGTGAAAGAGATGTTAAAGCTAGTATCACAGAAATGCAAAGGATCATAAGTGACTAATATGAGCAATTATATGCCAAAAAATTGGAAAACCTAGAAAAAATGAATCAATTCCTAGAAACACATTACCTACCAAAACTGAATCATGATGAAATATAAAATCGGAACAGACCAATTACTAAGTAAGGAGTTTATAATCAGTTATCAAACACCTCCCAACAAACAGAAGAACATGCATTCTGTTAGTCATTTCCACCACTCTCTTTTAGTACCCAAGACTCTACCTTCTCTCTCCAGCTCATCTATTTTTTCATGTAGCAACTTATTTCATGGAAGTATAGAATATTGGCCCCATGGCTGGAGTCCTGCTTGCCCTAACTCCCCTCCCAGTGAATTAAAGCATCTATGTAAGAGCAGAGAAATATTATTGGGATGGGAAATGTAAGTCAATATTACAAAACGTTGCCACTGTGTGAACAAGAAAGGGTATACCATCTATCTTTTAAACTACTATATTGATGTCTACCATGGGTTTATTTATTTTTCCACACTCTCTGTGTCACTGCCTCTTAAATTTTCTCTTTCTCTTTGGCAGTAGCCAACATATTTCCAACTAAACACCACTTCTGAGTAAACTCTTTATTTTAGAACTGTGTAAAACCCTGGACATATTTTCTTTTCATGGCTATCTAAACTTGCAACAGTGAAAGTTGGATTTGATGGCAAATTGCTGTTTAAATGTATGTGGGGAGAATAGGTATGTAGCATTTATTGAGCATCGACACTATGTCGGATTCCCCACTCATCTTTTTTCATTCATGATTTAATATACAAGATATATGATCTGATTAAAATTATTACCATTTTCCTTTTGAGAAAATGGAAGTTCAGCAAAGTTAAGTAATTTCCCAAAGGCATCAGTGACATCATCATAATTTGAATGAGGGTCTGTCTGATTTAAAATCTTTTGAATTTCATCTTTCAACAAATTTACATCCAGTACAATTAAAGCCCCATGAACGTAGGGTCCTTCTTTAGTATTTCACCATTAGACTTTCAATAACAACCACTTGCCAGCATATATGATATGGTTAATAATTATTTGTGGAAAGAAAGAAAGAAGAAATTGATGGAAAATAGAGTGAGGGAAGATGGCAAGGAAGGAAGGTAGTTTTGCGAAAACACTGCTTTGCTTTAGGTAGTTGAAGCATCTCATTATATAGAATATAATGAATTCACATACTTGCTTAGAGTGTGTGTGTATATATACTTATAGGTATTATATATATATATATATATATATATATATATATATATATATATATATGTAGTTATTGAAAGGCATGACTGTGTATATGTGTGTGTGTATATATATATATGTGTGTGTGTGTGTGTATGTGTGTTTGTATATATATAATATGGATGATATAAAAATATCCATGACTTTGCATGTACTTGTGTAACTACCATCAGGCAAGTTTTCAAATACTTAAGGCTACATATGTACAGCTTTTTATGTATGTAGCTTTATGTGTGTGGAAATTTATGCTTGACAGTGTTTGCTTAAGTGCATACAATGTCATCCACATTTTAAAAATACTTTTGGGCCAGGTCCATATACAGCGATTAGAACCATTTACTTTAATGACTGAATGAACATGAAAGCAAATTAAGTCAGAAATCCTTGCTTCCTTGTAAATACCATTTTTTGGTTTTGCTATGAGTCAACCATTGGATACTTTTGTTAGAGCATTTTGTTTATTCATTTTTCTTCTTTGTCATGATGCTAGTTAGATTTTGTGAGAGAAACAGAAAATTGGCTTTGACATAAAGGATCTACTTCAAAGGAGCTATTCAAGACAACCAGGGAAATATTTTTGGACACAACTATGTTTTAACAAGTATAATTTTGTCCCATACTATAGTGATGTGAATAGCTTTGGGAGTTTTCTATGCAGATGTAATTCATTTATTTCATGAAAACAATAGTTCTTTTATGACATAGAAATTCATTTGAAACAATTAAAAGCTGTCATATATGTCTTTGGCAAAGCAAACTTTTCCATATAAATTTTCCTGATATTTCTTCAAAAGCAGTCATTTTTCAACCTTTCTGTAAATACATCTGCCTAAATTATTTTGAGAAGAATAGAGATGAAGCAGTTAAGAGGTGTAAGCTTGAAGATTGTCCTTTTTAAAACATTGATTTTTTTTCAAAACTTGAAGAGAAATTTTAGTGTTTATATTTTCCTTTAACGGTAATCACACACATTTTCTTACCACAATATATATTTAAAATGAATTTTAGAGCAAATTAAAAGTTTGTTGAATCAAGAGCAAGTAAAAAAAATTATTTCAAACCCAGGAGAGAAGTAGTATATTGATTAAGAACACAATTAAAGGGGTGCCTGAGTGACTCAGTCGGTTAAGCCTCCGACCCTTAATTTCGGCTCAGGTCATGATCTCATGGTTTGTGAGATTGAGTCCCATGTGGGGCTCCGTACTGACAGTGTGGTGTCTGCTTGGGATTCGCTCTCTCCCTGTATCTTTGCACATCTCCTGCTCTCTCTCTCTCTCAAAATGGGTAAATAAACTTTAAAAAATTAAAAAAAAAGAACAAAAAGAATTTTTTAGTATAGTTGACCCTGTATCTTTGTCCCTGTTCTGCTCTCTCAAAATGGGAAAATAAACTTAAAAAAAACTAAAAAACGAGAACAGAAAGAATTCTTTAGTATAGTTGACACACAATGTTATATTAGTTTTAGCTGTAAAAATACTGATTCGAAAACTCCATTCATTCATTTGCTGTGCTCACCACAAGTGTAGTTACCATCTGTTGCCACACAACACTGTTACAGCACCTTTTTTACTCTGGGATTTACTCATTCCTTAACTGGAAGCCGTATCTCCCAGTAGCCTTCACCCTTTTTCCCATCTCCCTTACACTGTTCTCTTCTGGCAACCATCAGAGTTTGTTCTCTGAATTTATAGGTCTGGTTCTGCTTTTTGTTTGTTTATTTATTTGTGTTTTAGATTCCACATTAGTGAAATTATGTAGTATTTATCTTTCTTTTCTGACTTACTTCACTTAGCATAATACCCTCTAGGTCCATTCGTGTTGTCACAAATGCAAGATTTTATCCTTTTCATGGGTAAGTAATATTGCATTGTGTGCATCTGTGTGTGTGTATGTGAGAAACACTATTTTGACCCAGACTACTATGGGTTCAAGTCTTTGATCTTCCATGTACTAGTGCTGTTTTCTTTGACACAGGTAACTGCTTTTATTTCATAATTCCACGAAATCCCTAAAATACTAAGAGAATGCACATTTTACATATACCAGATAGATGGTGATGAAGAAGATAATTATCAAAGAGCAATTATCACAAATTAGTGAGAAAATTGATCCTCTTATGGCAAACACAATCTATAATTTGAAGTGAATTGGCACAGTTCTTTGAAACAAACATTAATTTTTGTATTTTACTATAGGAAAGATTCAGGGTTTTTAGGTTATACATCAACAGTTATTGGAAGATATTTATTAAAACAAGATTTTGAATATTATGGGAAAACACTTCCTCTTCTCAGTTTAGAAAATAGACTTAGACATTCAAATTTTTATGATGAACAAATTTTTTATGATAACTCTACGTACATACTTTTACCTTTCCTTCTCTTTCTGAGCAAAAGAGTGGCCAGTGTAGTGCTCTGTGTTATCTAAAGTACCAGGGCCAGTAGGCTTTTACTCGTTAATCTTTATCATTGAAATGTGTAGCCTGTGATTTCACTATGATTTTAATCAAAGCTGAATCAAGATATTTGCACCTTTTAATAATGTTGTCCAGTAACCCCAAGGTAACATGATATTTACATTCTCCAAACCTTTCCATGTGTCCTTTCTTTTGTTTAGTGACAAATCATTATGTATGTCCATATATCTAACGCTGTTGACTACATGTCAATATACCAATTAAGCAACTTAGGCAGTGCATGCTCCTGGAAATAAAGGTGGGGGGAAGGAAGACAGTAGAAATTCCCAGACTAAAGGGTAGACCCCGATCTTTGGAGAAGTGTCATGACACGTATATTGGATTTAACTGGCCATAAGGTATGGGTGGGCAAGTGTTCCAGTTTTTCCATAAACTGGCCAACATTTATCTTGTTTTCTTTTTTGATAATAGCCATCCTAACAGGTGTCAGGTGTTATCTCATTGTGGTTTTGATTTGCAATTCCCTGATGATTAGTGAATGTCTTTTCATACCTATTGACTTTTTGTATATCTTCTTTAGAGAAATATCTATTCAAGTTCTTAACCCATTTTTAACTGGGTTTAATTAATTTTAATTGGTCAGTTAATTGGGTAATATGAGGTCAGTGGGTTATTATTTTAATTGAGATTTCGTTGCTGTTAGGATTGAGTTGTTAGGAGCACCTTATCTATTTTGGAAATTAATTCCTAACCAGATACATGGTTTGCAAACATTTTCCCATTCCATAGGTTGCCTTTTCATTCTGTTGATTGTTTCCTTTCTTGAAGAGATAATAAATAGCATTCCTGTGTTCATTTAGCACTATTCACACAATAACCAAGATGTGGAAGCAACCTCAATGGATAAAGAAAGTGTGGAATATACACACAATGAGATATTATGCAGCTTTATAAAAAATAAGCAAATCTTGTAATTTGTGACAACATGAATGAACTTGGAGGATTTTGACTCTGATTTTAATTAAGATGATATCTTAGTTCATCTTCTTCTAGGAAGTTCCTCCTGACCATTACTAGCTATTGACCTAGGTGAGATGCTCTCAGTGGTATGCTGATACATGTTTAACAATTGATTTTCCATGGAAAAAAAAAGACAACTCTGTTTTGTAGAATGTTTTGAACACCCTTGTGTGAATGCTCCCATCATGGCAAATCTCAAGCTACTAACGTAATGCCACTGAACAAAGTTGGTAACAGACGCACGGTAATACACCATCATATAGCATTGTACAATAGAACCGAATGACCTCGAGGGCACAGATAATAGTGAAATGTAATAAAATAATTAGGAAGTGATGGAGCTTCAAGTATTTATAACCTTGGTGTAAATCTAATTTACTTAATTGAAACTTTGTCTAACTTAATTTTTAATAATGGCTCTATTCAATGACTGGCTTACAGAATTCCTCAGTTTAGCAGTTGGCTCTACAGGCTGGCTCCAGCCCCGTCCCAGGGCCGCCTCTTTCTCTGCACCCCAACAACACTCTGTTCCTATTATAGCTCTGATTAGACTTTATTTTAATTATTCATTTGCCTTTCTGTTTTCTCCACTGGACAATGAACTCCTCGAGGAAAAGGGCATTGTCTCACTGTTGAATTCTTCAGTGCTTAACATGGTGCAAGGATGACAGAAGCAACTCAGCAAATGTCAGTTGAGATGATGAATTAATGAAAGGTGTTTTTTTCATGAAATAGGCAAATAAGTGGTTTTTCTTCCCTCTGATCCTTATTTGCAGAGGCAAACTCATCCCATTTCATTATAAAAGAGGCACTTCACACAATTGCTCTTAGGTTAAACTCTCCCTACCTGCAAATAATCATCTGTTTAAAAAAATATATTTTGTAGTGCCTGGCTTTGTTCCTTGGATCAGTGCCGATTTCTCTAGAAAACATCCCACGGTCAATGTGTATTCAAGACCTAGACTGTAGCATTACAAAATTCTGACATTCATTGGAGTTTTATCATTAGATTTTCTTCTTGCAAATATTCTAAATATAACCACTTTTAAAACTTTTTATCTCCTAAATGAGATACGTTTTTCAAGACCGCAATCGTGTCTTATGCTTTATTCATATACCTTTTATCACACACACTGCTGGTCATGACAAAGTGACTCCGAGCATTTAAGATTTGACTGTTTTACTTTTTGCCTAAATACCAGGTATAATAAATCCAAGCTTATTTTCCAGAGCTTCTTATATATCTTTTATAATTTCTATTTAATGAGTTAGCTGGATCTTTATTATTAGAATGTCACTGCATTCTACTTTGAAATTAATAGATGAACATTTCATTGTATTGTGGGGTTTTTGTCGTCGTTGCTTAATTAAAACTCTATCTTGACACCGACTTAAAGCTGTCTTCCTAATGTACATTCAGCTGAAATAGCACTTCAAGGACAACAAACTGGTCTATGTAAGAATAAGAGTGTACCGTGTGACAAATTGCAGGTACTTGGTATAGCTAGCTTATTAGAATCCTTATCTAAATTGTTTACATGTCAGGTTTCTTTGCTAGCCCAGAATAATTTGGATAAATGGGCCTCCCCATTGGTAATTACATTTCCTTAACAACATTTTGGTGAATGTACATAAAAGGTAATAATAGCTTCCCCCAGTGCTCTGTCCTGTAGCATGTCACAGCTCTAGATTCTGATAGTGTCTGGCACTTATTACTTAAGTCATATATTTCTAAAAGCAGAGGTCTCTGCAAGGTCTTTTCCCAAATGATACTGTCTCAAGCTGCAGTCGAAAATCCAATTATGTCTGCAACTTTCCATGGATGTCACACACAGTTATGGGAAAGCCCAAATGTTCCGAATCAGGAATTAACACATGAAGAAAATGAAACAAACTCTCGAGAAGTGTGGAGGGGACTTTTTCCACCTATCTGCTCCTCTCAAGATACTGTTACATTCCCTGTGAAAGTCGTCCCTCTTCCCCTCTCCCAGCTGAGAATTTGTACTCTCCTTGCTCTTGAAATCCATGGTTATTCATGAGCAGGTGTTGTCTCAGATACTTAAGGGCAAGGAAATGGTGAAAACATTATTCCATTCCTCCTTTTATCAAAAGAATAAAAGTAAAAATCATCGACTTGCGGAGTTTGTACTGGTTATTCCCCATGAACATGCATTGGTTTCAGATTCCTACCGGGTAGAATTCAGCCATACTATAGATTAAAACATCTAGGTCTCCATAGATGCACCACAGAACACTAATTTTGTGTTGTGGTATGTGTGTGTGTTGGGGAGAGTATCTGTAAGAATAAAGCCTTATGAAATTCTGCATATACAAATTTCACATGGTAATATACTATGGAGCCTCTGAGAAATTGTCCAGTAAAATGTGTGAGTGCATTTGTGTATGTTTATTCAGTCCACTGTTTCCCAATTAAGTTCACTGTGCATATCGGTCTAGGTACACTCAGGAGACAGAAACTACACAGTAATTTGAATGAGGGAATTTTAAAGAATTGTTTATTATGACAAGATTGCAATAAAATTTGGACTGGCTTGTGAAAAAATAAGGAAGTAAAAAGAACATAGACATTGCAGACATTAGAAGCTTCCATTGTCTAGGGATGAGAGCACCCAAGGAAGGCCTCATCCTCCCTCACGGCACCACAATCCAAATCTCGTTGGAAAAGGCACAGTTGTTGAAAGTTAACCAATTTTTTAAAATGTTTATTTATTTCTTTTGAGACAGAGAGAAGATGAGCAGGGGAGGGGCAGAGAGAGAGAGAGAGAAGGAGAATCCCAAGCAGGCTCTGTGCTGTCAGTACAGAGCCCGACATCTCATGAACCGTGAGATCGTGGCTGGAGCCAAAATCAAGAGTCAGATACTTAACTGACAAAGCCACCCAGACACCCCAAAAGTTGAACATTTGTGATTGAAACGTGTCATCTTTTTCTAAAAAAACTTTTTTAATGTTTATTTTTGAAGGAGAGAGAGAGTGTGAGCAGGGGACAGGCAGAGAGAGAGGGAGACACAGAATCTGAAGCAGGCTCCAGGCTCTGAACTGTCAGCACAGAGCCCGATGCAGGGCTCAAACTCATGAGCCACAAGATCATGACCTGAGCCAAAGCCAGACACCCAACCAGCTGAGCCTCCCAGGTGCCCCGAAATATGTCATCTTTCATATGAATTAACTTTTTAGTATTTTGGGGTAAGTAGAATTGTACGGGAACAGAACAGACATAGAAAAGCAATATTTTGAGATAGCAGTAGGTTCAAACCTTTTTGTTTCCATTTCTTTTCTCCTGTTTGGTGTCCTATGATTTGGACCCTGAGTCCGAGCAGACACCAATGGACAGACTATCACTTTTCAACACTGGTGTCCCCCTTCCCCTGACACCACCTTGAGAGATGACTACTACATTGAAGAGGTAATTGCTAAGGTAAGAACTCAAGGCCCCAGATCAGGGCTGCTGGGAGACCAGGAGAGTGGAGGAGGGAGCTCTGAGGGGCTCCACTGACTGGGAGGAGGATGCCAAGTCCCTGTTCAGTGCAGTCCTGCCATAGACCCCTGCCTGCTGCTAAATAACTATGTTGCTTTGGGCAAGTTTAGATATTTTAGAGTTATTGTGAGTGATAAGGTAAAAAATACAGACCTTCAGAGTAGCCAGAAAGAACACAGTAGGTGACTGTATTACTTCTTCTCTTTCTCACTTCTCTGGAGCTTAGTTTCATAATTAAGGAGAGACAGACTGATCACTTAGTATGCTTTGAAATATACTTTTAGGTCTGTGGGTATTGTTTTGATAGTTATTAAAAATATTTTGCCTAATATCATTTAATCTGGAATGTGGTGCTGGAAAGGTCTTCAAGCATAATCTAGAATAATTTATGAAAGGAGCAGAGTTAAGGTAGAATACCTGCTTTTGCTAGTCAGTTTTCCAAGAAATCTCACTTTCCGGTATATTACACCCATTTTACATATTTTACAAAATGGCAAACCAAAGAAGTAAGTGATCAATGTATACTGTAACTAAGAACAAGTCAAGATTATAAAACCAAGGTTATTCAGTTAAATGTATGTATGAAAGGAGTAATCAGAATTATTGAAATAATGGGGATATATATATGTGTGTGTGTGTGTGAGTGTGTGTGTATATATGTATATATATATATTTATACATATATATACATATGTATATATATAAAATAAAGAATACTGTTATCTCCTAATTTTGGGGTTTCTTATTGAGTACCTGGGCCTGCTCTGCCTCTAAAGTGCACCAGCATGAGTCTGTTCTGATTTTTATGGATATTCATATCTATCCAGAAAGATTGTCTGGTTCTTTGAACACTTCTAGAACGTAAAAAGAGAGACACATTTCATTTTTGGACAGAATAAGAGGATACTATTGTGATAGTATTGTATAGATAATTGCATCATGAAATTAATCATGACTTATGACCTGGGTATCAGAAGACTATGGAAAATGTTATAGAGACTTGTTCCCATGAAGGCCTAATTAGTGCACATTTTCAGATTTTGAATATCTAATTTTGTTTTTTAGCCTTTAGGATGTCAGGGTGAGGCACTGGGGGGGAGGTGATCAAAAATGTCTTGATTCAAGAATAACGAGATGAAAACGGGGATGGAATTTGTGGCACATAGTTTTGCCATATAATCTTTGACCTTGCTAGCTCATCTAAAATACTGTGTGGTTAGCCTTAAATTATTCTTCATGTAAACATTTTATGTTCAGCTTTTCACTTTCTCTCCTCCACCTCTGCCCTCCTCCTCTACCATGTTGAAAGCATATTTCTATGTCTAAAAATACTGACAGGGATCTGCTGTATCTCTTCTGTATAGCTGTGCATGTGCATGTATGTGCACGTGTGTGTACATTTATGCTTTCTCTTCACATGTGAAGTGGCTGGATTATACTAGAAAGAGGATTTGTAACAATATTGCCTAACAGTGAGACACCTGTCTCACCAATAATGGGCTTCTGCCAGTTTTATGACTCAGTCATGAGTTTGATGGCCATCATCGCAATGGATTCCTAAACTGAACAGGAGCAAGACCCATGTGACCTATGTCATGCCTCCCACCTTATGTGATTTCCAACAGATGCTCATTTCAGAGCAAATTAGAATCAAAATAAAATTTAAGCTGAGCAGGTAACTAGACAAAGTTCTTGGCAGTTTTGATGCTCTTACACTATCTTTGCCCACGTGGGCATCCCCTATTTTTTTAATGAAACTTATTTTCCTTGAGGAATCTTAATAATTCTTTTTAAAAATGTTAATTTACTTTTGAGAAACAGAGGGAGAGAGAGCGAGAGCTAGTGGAGCATGTGTGTGAGAGAGAGATGGGGACAGAGGATCCGAAGCAGGCTCTGTGCTGATGGTAGTGAGCCCCAGCCCGATGTGGGGCTCAGACTCATGAACCTTGAGATCATGACCTGACCCGAAGTTGAATGCTCAACCGACTGAGCCACCCAGGTGCCCTGGGATCTTAATATTTCTCAGCCTCATAACCGTCTGTGAAAAGACCCCGAGCACTGAGAAGTATCCTGTTTTGCTGTCACCTGCATGGTTCAGTGTTTTACTCTAACCGGTTCCGTAAGCCACTTATTCACTTACATTCCTTCAGTCCTAAGTGCGCATGAACATCAACCACGTGCCAACACTGTGCTGCTTGGCCATGATGTGAAAGAAGGCCAAGGTGCAATTCTTTCTTTCAAGGAGATCCCCCTCAGAAAAGGTGTTAAGTTGACAAATTGTAATACTAAGTGGCAGATGTTGATGAAGAGTTAAGAAGCAGCAGAGTATCATGATGTTCAGGGCTTGGGACTGAGATTTGAACCCACCTTCCTCAGCTAGTAGCTAGGTGATCTAGCTAGGTGATCAGCAAAAGCGCTTACAATATCTCTTTCTAAATAGTCTTATGCTCATATTATGAAATTGAATAGTTTTGACATCTGCTTCCAGTAAAGACAGAGTAATGTGCTAGATTGACCTCCTACTTGAAACAAATAAAATACAAGCAAAAAACATAAAATAACTGTTTTCAAAACATTGGGTATGAGGCAGTGAAGGGCAGTGATCCTGTGAGAAGGGGAGAAAGCTAACACTGCTTCAGGGAGCTTTCTGAAACAGTGATATTAATGAGCCTTACACTGTCTCTGATTTATGATTCATTAAACTTGCTACATTAAATACTTTTCAAATAATACTTTTATAATGTGCCAGAGTATGCATATATGTTTCCCTATTAACAGCGTTTTGTAAAAGGTTCAAATGAAAGTAGAAAATTATTAGCATGTGAACTAGAGATTTCACTTTTTAAAATTATTTTTAAGTTTATTTATTTTGAGAGAGAGAGAGAGCACAATCAGGGGACAGCAGAGAGAAGGAGAGACAGAATCCCAACCAGTCTCCACACCATCAGTGCACACCCCGCGTGGGGCTTGAACCCACAAACTATGAGATCATGACCTGAGTCAAGATCAAGAGTTGGATGCTCAACTGACTGAGTCACCCAAGGCACCCTGAGATTTCATTTATTAATACATCTACTGCTGTTTAAAGCAGTTTCTTGGTTAAGATCAAAGTTTGCTAAGTCTTTTGATTTCCCTGTGTACTTCTAGGCAATTTTCAGTGGAACGAGCTGTAGCCATACCTTTGCTTTAAAAATTGTTTAATTAATTATTTTCATTCACAGCAGTACTGATGTTTATTTAATTCATTCATTAAAATAATTAATTTACTTATGTAAAGCTGCTCTTGTGGCTTCATAGAACATAAAAATCTTTACTCCTTGTTAATGTGAAGGGGCATTGTGAAATTCTTATCAAAAAAGTCTTGTATTTTGCCTCTGAGTATTGCTTGTGGAATAATATGCTTCCAACAAATTATATTCCCTAGATTAGCACTGGGATCAAAGATTTATGACAGTATCTCTTCTAAGTACTCACTGGCATATTTCTTTTTAATTTAGGTTAAGCCTGACAAATTAAATGTGAGAGTGTTTCTAATAATGAAATTAAAAAGAAAAAAAGATTGTGTGTTATTAGGATGCTATTAGTTGAACGTATGTGACTAGGCAAAAGGCAATCGAGATCACAAATGATTTCTATCCAGACGTAGCTCTACAATTATTTATTTATTTTGAAAGTATTTTTAAAAGTATAGGCCTGGCACTGTATGAACTCCCCAACATGTACCTCTCAGCATAAAGGTTAAAGTATGTGCACTCAGAGATCATAGGTTCTAGAGGGGAGAGACAGACAGCAAACAAACAAATGCAAGAAAGAAGCATGCACACGTGTGTATGGTTTCATATTTCAGTAATCCATGGAATAAAATAAAGGAGCAGAGGAGATAGGGACTGGCAACATAAGGAATTAATTTTTAATAGGATGGTCTGGGAAAGAATCTTTGAAAAGTTAACTCTGGAACAGAGATCTAAGGAAGGTAAGACAATGAGACATAGACATGTCCTTAAGGGGTTCCAGGCAGAGGGAACAGCAAGGGCAAAATCCTTGAGGCAAACATGTCAGTTTTTTAAAGGAGCATTAGATCTGTATGAACTTGAGTGATCAGGGGTCAGTAGGTGGGATGAGGGCAGAGAGGAATCAGGGAGACCAATGACATAGGTAGTTTCAAGATTTTCCTCTGGATGGGGTGGTTAGTCATTGGAGAGACTTGAGCAAAGATATGTCATGATCTGGGTTTGTTTTAAAAGGATCACTCTGGCAGTTGAGTTAAGAATAGACTATAGGCATCATGGACATAGACACAGACATGCCAGTTAAGTTACTGTGATTAATAGGCAATAAATCATAGCAGCTTGGACCAAGGATGTGGAGGGAAGGAGTAGGAACTTCTTTGATTTTGAACATTGATCCAACATGATTTGCTGAAGGATTGGATATGGAGTGGGAGGGACAACGTTTGGTTTTGTTTTAACCTGCACCTAGAAGAATGGTGTTGCCATTTGGAGAGACAGGAAAGGCTCTGGAAAAGCTTTGAGGCAAGGGGAGATTTGTAGTTTGGTTTTAGTTACTTTTGAGATGCCGGTTACATCCAATTAACTATGTTGATATAGGAGTCTAAAGTTCAGGGAAGAGACTCAAATTGAGGATTTATATTTGGAAGTTGTTGCCATTGCTGGGATATGATTACTTGCAAAGTGAGTGTAGGACAGAGGAGAGGAGGGCTGGACTGGGACTTGAAAGACAAGAATCTGGAAAACTGAGGAGTGTGGCCACCGAGTGGGAGCAAAAACAGAAGAAAGTAGTGTCACAGACACTGAGTGAAGCACTGTGAGTGAACTGCCCAGTCTCTTCACTGGTTATGTTCCAGGGTATAGCTTTCTGTAGGGTGCCATTCTGCAAAGTCTGCTGAACAAAGGTAAATGACCATTAAAAAAAAGTTTATTAATTTATCGAGAGAGAGAGAGAGAGAGAGAGAGAGATTGAAAACACGAGCAGTGGAGGAACAGAGAGAGAAGGAGAGAGAAAGGATCCCAAGCAGGCTCCATACTATCAGCACAGAGTCCAATGCAGGGCTCCAACTCACAAACCCTGAGATCATGATCTGAGCCGTAATCAAGAGTCAGACATTTAACTGACTGAGCCACCCAGGCTCCCTGGCACATGACCATTTTTAATATAGCATGTGACTCATTTTATGTACTCCGATAGTAGAGAGTATTGACTAACAATAAACTCAAGAAGTAAGCTTTTGTCAGTTTATATTTGTTGTACTGTGTAGCACCAAACACAACATATATATGTATGTATATATGTATGTGGGTAAATATGTGTGCATATTATATATAAGAAAGACTAATATATATATTATATATAATATATATATTATATATATTTTATATATATTTTATTTATATATATTTATATATATATTTATTATTATATATATTATTATATATAATAATATATTATTATATATTATTAAATATATATTTATTATTTATATATTTATATATATTTATATATATTATTATATATATTTATATATATTATTATATATATTATATATATTTTATATATATTTATATATATTAGTATATATGTTATGTATATATTAGTATATATATTATATATATTAGTATATATATTATATATATATTAGTATATATATTATATATATAATGTAAGGAATGTATATCTTAATGTAAGGAAAGGGAAATATGTATTTTAATATATAATATGTAATATATATTACACATTATAAGTTGTATAATATAAATTAAAATATATATTTCCCCTTCCTTACATTAAGACAACAGTTTGAGGGAATTATTAGATTTTACTTCTAGGTAGTAAAAGAAAGGACTTTCCCCTGACCTTATAGAAGAGAATTTAGAATTTAATAACAGTGTTCTAATGTATGGTTGACACAAATCAAGAGCGAGTTTCTCATTGATTGAAGAAGAATCTATTGATTATCTGCTTTGCGTCAGGCACTGTGATAGCACCACATGAACAGTGGTGAACAGGATAACTTCCTAGTGAGCCAGCATATGAGGAGGGAAACAGACAATTGAAGAAGCAGTCACAGTGTAGCATAAGTGACTTATTCGAGAAAGCATAGAGAATTGAGAGTGCATATCAGGGATATGGAACTTCGGGTCTAAGCAAAAGCTTTACAGAATCAGCACTCCAGTATCGGCATTAAATGTCAGTACTCCCTGGGATCACTTGTACATTCCTGGATGCTGAGCTCCTATCTCAGGATGATCTGTCTTCCTAACATAGGCGTTTAAGCTACCCCATAGTTTGGAGAAAATATTTCTCAGCCTTTTCTGTTACATGAGACTCATCCTTATGCCTAGACACTTTTATGGTTAGTGTTTCACATGCTGGTTTTTTTAGCTCCTTAAAATATAGTTTTCTGCTTCTTTGAGAGAATGGAAAGGCTGTTGAGTCTGGCTGCTGAGGGAACAAGTACTTCACTGCTTCCCCCAGAAGCAAGTCATTTCACCAGTGCCGTTCTGTTATATATCCATGAGGAGTCTGCAAGGAGAAGTAAATATCTTCAGGCTAATGGTTCTAGCTGCTTTGGAACTAAGCATCAGAATTAATGAAGTTATGAGACATAACATTGTCATCTGTAGACTTCCTATTGTATAGTTTGCAGATTTTATGAAAATGAACTTTCATAAAGAAACTTCATAGGAATCAAGCAATTTCAATATGTGTACTTTTAACCTACAGAGCAATTTTTTTTTCTCCAAATTAAGAAAATACACGTTGCCAAAGCAATACAGGTCGGTGGCAGGTTTCCTTTCATTTCATTCTTTCCAGAGTGTTCAGACTAGAATTTATTTTCCTCCCTTTTAAATGCAGTCTACCTTTTAGTATGAAAGAGGTCTGATTAATTAGGAAATTAATTTCATATAATTTATGATATACCTGCTATATGCCTGGTGCTTTGCCAGTAACGGGAAATCAGGGAGTTAGCAACGTCACGGGCTTTGTCAGCATTTAATGATGAATATTGAACAGTTTTAGGCCCTTATGAGGAAGAAAAACATTGCAAAAGAAAGTTGTTTTGGTTTCCTTTACTCTTGGTTAGAGGCGATGAGGTAGAATATTAAAATGGTAAGGCGGTTTGTTTCAGGTATACATATAATCTATCTGTTTCTGATTGTGCAGTCATTACTGGGCCCCTTTCCAAAGTGGTAATCCTCCACATGTCTCAGTGAGTTCAAGGCTGTCTATCACTTTGCCAGAAGGAGGCATGTCAGAGATGTCTTCTGTCTGTCAAGCTGTCCACTGATAGTGGCCTGATTTCATTTTTCTGGGTTTGTAGCTGATTTTTTTCCTTGCCTTTTTACATTGAGTATTTTATGGATGACTTCTGAGTACGAATTTGAGGTATCCAGTTTTTCAGCCATACTCCAAAATACCAGCTCCAGATTATTATTCATAAATGGTGTGAATATTGTGACAGGGAATCTAAGAGCAAAAGAGAACCGTTTTTTTTTTTTTTCTAGATACAGCTAGAAATATTTACTAAGAAGTCTGATTTTCTGAATTTGTGTTTTGATGAGGAATCATTGCCTTAGCAGAAACCTGCAGTTCCTTAACTATAACATTAGGAATCAGAGGATACTGAAGGCAGAGTTGTCAAACAAAGGGTAGCCAAGATTTACCAGGTTTAGATATGCCAAATCGGGTTGAGAAAGGACAGAGCTTGACTATTTTGACACCTCACAGGAATCTTTACGAAGTTAAAATGTTTATAAAGCAACTCCAGAAAGAGCGGAGTAAGGACTGAATAGAGGAAACTTGAAAGATAATATGGAGAAAAGAGTATCAGGCCAGAAATCTAAAGACCTTCTGGTTCTGATATGGTCTGTATGCTGAGGTCTCTTGTGTAGCAGGCTGTGTTATGCACTCCTTGGATCTCTTAAACGTGGATTCCTTGCTAACTTATTCGTCATTGAGCAGCAGATATCTTTTTTAAGACTTTATTTTTAAGTAATCTCTACATCCAACATGGGGCTGGAACTCACAACATCAAGATCAAGGGTCACACGCTCTGCTGACTGAGCCAGCCAGGAGCCCAGAGGAGCAGGTATTTCATGGATACCTTAAAGTCTCTCTCCCCTCATTACTCTGGAATAAAAATAATATGAAATGTTATGTGTAAAGTACACAGATGTACTAAATAAAAATGAACTTCTGTGCTAAATCCAAGAATTTAGTCGTTTTCAGGCTAACAGAAGGAAAGAAACTATATTTTTTCCTAGGACTCTAAAGGTTTGAAGACAACTGAAGACATAAAAAGGTCCTCACAGAGTTTATGTAGAGGAGGCACCAGGAAGTGCTGAGTTCCACATATTGTACTCAGAAATACAGCATTTCATTTTGTAGATACGATTTACGTAAATTCTTCGATGCTGTTTATGTAATGATAATTCATGCATGTTGGATGCTAAGAATGTGCTGAATATCTCACGTGCATTATTTATAACTCTTTTCACAACACTTTAAGGTTGTATAGATGATCCTAAGACTGACAAAGGCCAAGAAAATGTTCTGCGGGTGAATAATTAGTAAATTGGGAAGCTGGAATTCAAATTTTGGCTCACGTGACTCCACAATCCGTTCAATATTTTTGCATCCCATTGGCTCTCAACAACCATTTATTGGATGTTAGTTATTACCTGGGCTTTATGATGTCCATTCAGTTATGTCTGACCAAAGAGAGAGGGATCCCCAAATCTCAAATCCTTCACCAAGTTCCATCATTCGTGTAGATTCTATCCCAATTCAGGACTTCCAAAGAGCCTTCTCTAACCCAGAGAGCACTCATGTCTCCTGATAATCTGCCCTGGTTCCTATTCAAATTGCACCATTATTCAGCTCTTTGGGTGTAATGCATGCATATTTTTAAAAGCGGTTGGGGGATGTCATTGGCTCTTTTCCTCAAGATCACAACATGATCATGGGCTATTGAGGCCTTAACACTCTTATAGAAAAAAGTCCCCAAACAAAGGAAACTCAAAGAAAACTATAGTTTTCACATTCAAACTCATTTATGTTAGAAGAACCACAACCAAATAATTTCCTGGAGGAATCTATTATATGAAATTTGGTGTAAAAGTTAGGAGGAAAGATTTGCAATTAATTTTAGAGGATAGATTGTGTGTATGGCCAACAATTTACATGTGTACATTCTCCAACTGTGTATGACTGGACTCCTGTAGGGCACCAAACTTTCCTTCCTGAGCCATGTGCTGTGAGTCTTTGTGTTTGTTGTTGTTGTTAACCTTGTCTCCTCCATTTTTCATCACACCTCTTTGGCAGCCATGTTAACCTCCACATTTCTTCTCTACACCATTTTGGGTAGGTTATGCAATATTGGAAAGAGATAATGCAGAAACATACCAGGCAAAAACCTAACATCTGATTTAACGAGCCACAGATTCAAAAACTTGTCAAAAGTTGTCCCTTTTACTGCACAGAAACAGAGAAGCACCAGTGATCATTAGCACAACCTTTTCTAGTGTCCCTTACACTAGTGTCCCTATTGTGAATCCTGTCAACTTGGAGGAGGGTCTTCAAATTTGGGAAACACACGAATTTTAGCATCACAGGTTTGAAAAAAAAATTGTTGTTGTTGTCTGCTTTTCAGTAAGTGAGGCCTGAGTCAGCCTGCACCATTATTGTGAAGTCCTGTCCCATGGAAAATAAACGGGATTGGGGACTAAGGCAGCAAGTGACCCATTAGGTTTTTCTTTATTGTTTACTTTTCTTATACGAAATCTATGAAACATAAATATGTCGGTAGGTAGGTGGGTAAGTGGATGGGTAGATATGTAGATCTACGGATAGATAGTCACAGTCCTGCGGAATTTCTGTGGGTTTGTTTTTTGCTTGAAGACGCTACTTTTCCTCACCGTGTTGCTAACACTGGGAATCCTTTGACAGCTTGCTCTCTTGAGCACTAGACATACTGGCTGCCAACATGTATCTAGTCACACTACTTAAAATTATGTGGAATCATAGAGTGGCACAAAAATTGTTCCACGGTGTGCGGAAATCTAAGATGTCACGTGCGCGGTCATTTGGCAAAGCTGACACATCAACAAGGCTTCTCAGCTCCAGCGGGCTGCGTGGGGTGCTGGTGGTAACGGAGCCAGATGTCCATCCGTTCTCTCTTGTCGGGGAAACAGCACGGCAGCACCCGTGTGGTCTTGCCAAATTTGCTTTTATAATTTGAATTGACTTGGGAGTTCTCTCTTCTCAATCGAAACTTCTGGTGTTTGCCCAAATGGTTGCGTTGAATTCCATCTGCAGATACTAACTAAAAATAAGGACACGTGGGGCCTGGAGGGGGCGCTTGTCATGGTTTCCTTCCCTCTCCAGGCCCCTGCCTGATTCAGAATTCTTCAGGTGCTGCTCTCTCTTTCCTGAGAGTGTGAGACTTCCTTGTTTTCTCTCCTAGCCCACTTGCAAAAGACCTACCCGCTTGCTAAAACTCATGGCAAACTCCTTTTAGTATTGCCTACCCTGAACACATTTTTCTCTTCTCCTCATCCATCCCCACTAGCGTGCCCAAAGCGTGGCTGTAACAGCCCTGTGATATACTGGGATTGCTTTCCTATATCTCTCTTCGTAACTGGGCTGCGGAAGCTAAAAATTCAGGGCTGGCTTGGATGCATTTTTACAGCTTTCTTCAGCGCCTAGCAGTAGATCGAATAAATGAATGGTTTTTCATAAAATATCTCTTGTTTTTATTGGTGAAAGACTGAATAATGAGCTCTATGGAATAGTAATTTGACTGAATATGACATTTATGATACTGAGGACTCTAAGTTTTTAGTGCAAATCAGAAAATGGATACCTTTGAAATAAAATAATCTGTCTCTTTTTACATCAGCAATGTATTCCCATAAATGAAATACATAGGCGGCGCTTAGAGCACCTCAGGAGATAAGCGCTGTCTAAATGCAGAGTCATGCCTTACAAATATGACATGCAATTTGGAGGAAATTAACTTTAATATGGTCATGAGGGTGATTTAATGTTGGTTTGTTATTATGGAAGAAGGAAAGAATTGTGTAGACAGTGTGAATACTAAGTACTGAGTTTACAGCCATGCTTTATTGATGTGGCAGCAAAAGTGTTACTGGACGTATTAGAGTCTTATCTGTTCGCTAGAGCTTAACATCGTAATGATGAAAACCAAAAACTGTTTGAGAATGAGAGGATGGGTGCATTTTTATGTGATATTTTTAGTCAGTTGATTGAAAACTTCAACTCTGATGCGTACTTGCCCCCCCCCACCCCCCAGAAATCACTTATTTGCAAAACCTGGGTAGCTTGTGTATGCTTTCTGTTAACTGGTTAAAGGCTGGAAGCTATGTTGATCGTAACTGACATTGAACTTTGTCAAGTATAACACTACAGGTGGTGCCTAGTCTAATGCTTCCTTTTTACTGGATAACTTATCACCACTTAGGGTTTCTCTCTTTTCAAAAATTTGTTCATTGTTAGAATATTAGAAAACTGGGAAACAAAAACACGAAGAAAGGAAACATAAATTACGATGGATCCCCCAACTGTAGAAATAATCGTGCATAATCTTTTAGTGCAGAGAAGTTAAGTGACTTGGCCAGTGTTACACATCTAATAATGGCAGAGCTAAGATGCAAACTCAGGCATCCATACTTTAAATCATGACACTACACTGCCTTCACTGAAAAATTACTTTGTACATAAACGTTGGAAATGGTTTAACAAAACTTTGCAGTAAAGCTCTAAAGTTACATAACAGCTTTGAATCATTTCCTTTTACTGTGAAGCATGGTCATTTAAGTCTGTGAGAACAGCTTGGTAATCATAGATTCTCCAAACAAAGCAACAACAACAACAACAACAACAAACTTTCCAGAATTTGGATATGAAAATTGGCTGTAGAGTCTAGCTTTAATTTTCTTGACATCCATTAGCTATATGGCTTCCTTTGTCTTGGGAAGTCTGAATATTATCTTTTGTTCTCTTAATCCTTTTCCTCTACTTTCTCTGTGGAAAAATTCGAAAAAAAAAAGTACTTATCGTGGAAAATACTTCTGTGCTATTAAATGCAGCTGGTCTAATGCACATTTCCTGAGCAAAAGAGAGAAATAGAGTCGTGTCTGAATGGAGCCCTGAAGATTAAAAGGGAATTCTCATCACCAGCTGGTGGATAAACTGGTGTTAACAGATGTAGGAAAGGTATCAAGTAAAGGGACCTCCCACTATTGTTTCTTCTACTTGAAATAAAAGCTTCTTTTTTCCACTCCTGTCGAGAGGTCATGGTCTATTGCACCTCAGATTTTTACAAGGTTCAGGAATAGTCCCATAAACAAATTCAACAAATGTTTGTTGAACTTTTGCTCTGCCTGGCTCCACTGAGCTGGTAACATAAAACTTGGTCCTGATGAATGAAGCACCATCTTTTCCCATTTATGTTTATTCTCAACACCATCACCCTGGGTTCAGATGAAGAGAACATACGAAATGTTTTTCTCCCCATAGATTCTCTATGGGGCGTCTCTTAGCAGCAGCTGAAGCAGCAGCAGGCAGATAATAAATTTAAATTGACTCTCTTATATTTCTTTACGTTTCTCTGAGATGAATGGAGTTCATTTTAGAGTTCCTGTGTATCTAATATAATTAGGTTTCTCTCTGTCTCTCTTTCCTTCTCCTCTCTGATTTCTCCCTTGTATTACATATCATGTATTGAAGATGCGTATCTCTTATTCATTCCCAACATTAGGTCCCTCCAATGATTAACAACCATGGGGGTTTCACTGCAGAAAAGATTACTTCTTTATTGATACTTATCAGGGTAGAAGTTTTGTTGTGAAGTTTAATATATGTCTCTGTATCATTTTGTCTGTTGGGTTCTTGGTGCTGAGTGCTGTTATCTTAAACAAGACAAATGCAACACATGTGCTTTATTATGGCACAAGAGATTCAAATCTGAAAAGTGCAGATTTGGACATCTAAAATTAAAATGCACTAACCCTGGCAAAAATAGAAATCTGAGGAGCCAGGCTGGGTCCTTTGCAAGGAGGTTTGCTCATTAAAATAATCAGTTTTCTTAATTGTCTAGTCTTGGTTATACAGTCTTGTAGAGTGATTCTGCATACTGTTTTGGTTACCGTTTAGAGTTAATGTTCTTGGATTCCTATGATCGTGAAGATATCCATGTAAGAAGAAGGGATTCATCAAATATTAGTAAAGTAGAAATGAATTCTTTTTATGAAATTTTAAGTATGCTTGCTTCTGAAGGAGACCCTGCTAGTTTATAATAAGTGTTTTCTTGTGTTTAGGAACTTCTTAGTGTTGTTTGAGTTGAATATGTAATTGGCAGTATTTGCATGTAAGAAATAGCAGTTTGAGATTTTTTTTAATGTTTGTTTATTTTTTGAGAGAGAGAGGGAGACAGAGTGCAAGAGGGAGAGGGGAAGAAATAGAGAGGAAGACACAGAATCCAAAGCAGGCTCCAGGCTCTGAGCTGTCAGCCCAGAGCCTGACATGGGGCTCGAACTCACGAGGTTCATGACCTGAACTGCAGTCACAGGCTTAACCGACTGAACCACCCAGTCACCCCCCAAAATAGCAATTTTGTATGATCCAACCTAATAGTTACAAATACAAATAGGTTAATAAATGCTTTTTTTAGGGAAGGTGATGTTTTAAATAGGTGTATTTTTCAGGTAGCCAAAGCTTATCTGTTCAAGTTTTAGAAGTTCTATATGAACCATTTAAGATGGAATTCTTTCTGAGCAATTGTACCTGTTTTCCTCTCTTCTCAAGTGGAGTATACATACTCCTTTACTTTTCTATGTTTTATTTATTTATTTTGAGAGAGAGAGACAGAGCATGAGCAGGGGAGGGGCAGAGAGAGGGAGAGAGAGAATCCAAAGGAGTCTCTCTGCTATCCACATGGAGCCCAACACAGGGCTCAAACTCACGAACCATGAGATCATGACCTGAGCTGGAATCAAGAGTTGGACGCTTAACCAATGGAGCCACCCAGGCGCCCTTACATACTCCTTTATTAAAGGCACAGAGTCATTACAACAAGTATTCTGGTACAGTTATGTGATATTCTCAAAAGTTATGAAGCCTGCAAGTGTATTTCTGTGGATGTGTGCTTGGTTTTTATGGTTTTTCTCCTTTTGTCCCACTGGTGAACTGCTCTCTCTTCTTTATGTTCTGAGTGTTTCTATCTTGTTGCACTATGAACACATTCATAACAAAAGAGGAAAGAAGATGTCAGGACTAGGAAACTAGTGAACTGAGCCCAAGTAACGCTGATGATATAAGACAAAGAAACAAATTGATAATCATAGATGCAGAATATAAAGCAGAACTTGGAGTGGGTACTGTATTAAGGAACAAGCTCTAAACAGGAATAGTGGACCAATGGAACTGAAAAGTGATTAAGGGTCTTGAAGTCAGAAATCAAAGGGAATAAAAAAATCAGGTTAATGAGTTTATGTGTGCAAATTCTACTCAATTCAACCCAGTTAAAAATACACTAGCAAGAGTAAAATTATACACTGCTGGCTATTGCCTCTTTGTCCCAATCACAGGCTTCTGATTGAGTCTAGGTGGCCAAGAACTTGCAAGGTGGGTTTTCCATTGGGAAAAGAGAGTCCCTTTGGTTCTGGCATAACCCGATGCTTGCTAAGACAAAGGCTCACCTTTTCTAGAGGGTCCTAGAATACTCAGTGCATTTGATTTACTGCTTATAATTCACTGGATTCTAGGGAGTTATGTTATTAATATATGGTAAATTATGTAATTAATATTGCCAAAATTACATATAAAATCCGAGTCAGTAGGGGCTCCAGGCAAGAATCCACAGAGATCTCATCAATGAAATTCATGGTCTTAAAACAGTGGTTATCAATTTGTGTGTGTGTGTGTGTGTGTGTGTGTGTGTGTGTGTGTGTGTGTGTGTGTAGGGGGGGTGTTTCCCCTGGGAGAACATTAGAAAATATCTGAAGACATCTTTGGTTGTCACAACTCAGAGAGAACTTCTCACATTTAGTAGGTAGAGGCCAGGGATGTTGCTAGGTAACATCTCACATTTAGTAGGTGGAGGCCAGGGATGTCCACAGGGAAGCCCCCAACAATGAGGAATCTATCTGACCCAGAATGGTGTCTAGGTTGAGAAACACTGGCTTAGGGAAATTGTGAGTATAAGAAAGGAAAGTGGATCTGCAAGCGTTCTCTGAATGAAGCCTGTAAGGCTTCATGGTTTTTGAAGTACAGGGGGATATAAACTAAAGAACTCTGGTGTGCTGGTTTTACTTCTGGAAGGACAGTAGCACAGTGACCCAGCATAAGAATTTGCTTCACCGTGTTCACCTGGGTTTGGCAAGAAGTAAATTCTCAGAAGGTATTTGTAAATATACTTACACATATACATTTGTAAATGAGCTCTTACTTGTCAAGAAGGAGGGATGCCAGGCACCCTTTGCTCCTATCAACAAAGCCATTAAGATGTCCGGAATGAGTCAGGACCAGCATTGGAGGTGAGGAAATTTGAATGGGTTAAATCAGACTGGAAGGCAGACAGTGGGATCCCAACTGACTCACTTATTGGGGTTAACGTGCCCATCAGACCATCTTATAATTATTTTCCCTAAGTTTATCTCATAGCGACTCCTTATTATGGGATTTCAAAGAATCAGAAGTTTCTGCCCCTTCTCAGAAACTCAAGACTGATTTATATTGCTCCCATGTGTGCAATGAGCCATTTTGGCTAACAGAGCTGGGCCTCCTAGTCAACTATGTGACCATTAGAGCTGACCAAGAGTCATTTGTCTCTTTCTTAGCCTTAGCTGCTCCCTATAAAATTGAGATCATTACAGAAGAGGCTTTTCACATGGCTATATTAATACATTTCAAACACTAATTCCCTCCGGTTAGCTAGATCCCAGGTGTCTCCACTTTAATGCTGATCTTAAAGAAATCAGAGAAGTTGTATCAAAGTAACCTGATTTTACAGTTCCTTCTTTAATAAATGTGTGAATGAATGAGTGAATGAATAATGTAAGAGTCAAGTGAAATATTTTGCAGTTATGTTACCAGAAGCACAAAGAAAAAATTGAAAACCATATTCTGAAAACTGTAGGTCTTTTCAAGAGGAAAGCAAATTAATTTTTATAAAATAACTTTTCCCAGTTAGTACTTTTATGACTGATGCATCTCACCCCTGACATTTGCAGTGCTAAACAACTTGAGAGCAGATATAGTTCTTCTACTTCTTGGGCTTGATAGGGGAAAGCCATAAGACACCCAACCCACATTTGTTAAACTGAATTGAAACTAATTTATCTTATAGCAGAATAGCAAAGGGACACCATCTAACATCGTATCAAGACAAAAAAGCAAAAAATCTAATAGAAGGGATTTTGTTTCGGTTCACTAAGGGGAAGATGTTGTCTCATCCATTCTCCAAAAAAAAAAAAAAAAAAAAGGTTGGCAATAGATAAAGAAGCTGCACACATCCGTGTACGGTAACTTGCTACTATAAAATATAATACTTTAAAAAGAAATCACTAAAACATGCTATATCATTTATAGGTAATTATAAAATATCATTTCTAAGTAATTTTAAAAGCTGTGGACCAGGATACTCTCCATTCTTTTTCTCAGAGAAAATGTGCTGAATGAGTAAGGAAGTTGAGAGAGAAGTTTGGGAGAGACATCTCTCAGATATCTACATATTAACATGCTGAAAGCTACCATGTTACAATCTCTCTTCTTTTTCTCTCTCTTTCCTTCCGTCTCGTTCTCACCCCCTTCCTTCTTCCTCCTTCCTTCTTCTCCTGTCTTCTCCATCTCTGTGCATGACTCTATAATCTGTTTCCTCTTCCTCCCATCCCTCTCTTGTTCTCTTTTTTCTTATTTGTCTGTGTCCTAGATTGGCAGGAGTAAAGAAAGGCTTGATGTTATGACCTTCTCACAAAGAACGAGGGAGGTTGTTGGATAGATAAATGCTAGGGGAGATTGTAAAATAGTCAGTATGCCCAGAAAGACAGAAATGGACCATTTCCAGCCTCTATGAGTAAGAGATTGCCACTTATGATTTTTTTCAATAGTTTTTATACAATTATCAAAGGGGACAGTCACCTCAAAAGATGACAAAATATGGTACTAGACTATATTCTTTAGGACATAAATTTGATATATTCCTCAGGTGTCTAGGTAAAAAAAGCTGATGACATAAATTATTTACCCCAGTATATCTAGTATGGAATCATATATTATTTCCTATTAGAAACTGTTCAGATTTGAATGAAAGCTCTGAACTCTTTTATCAAAAATGCGTACATACTCATACAATTTTCATTCAATTTTATAATCTTTTTTAAAGTTTATTTATTTTGAAAGAGAGACAGTGACCAGGGGAGAGGGGCAGAAGGAGAGAAAGAGAGAGAGAATCATAAGCGGGCTCAATGCTCAGCACAGAGCCCAATGTGGGGATCGAACCAGTGAATTCTGAGATCATGACCTGAGCTGAAACTGAGTCAGAAGCTTAATGGACTGAGCCACCCAGGGACCCCCAATTTTATCATCTTTTGAAGGCTACCCATGGTTCTATCCATGCTTTTGTACTAAAATGTACACTTATTCTGGTAATTTTTTTCCCCCATTGACTATATAAAGAATCCTCATATCATCTTCCATTGCCTACAAAATGTTAATTAATTCAAATGGTACTACTATTATCCAAATAACAACCTTGCCAGCATTCAAGAAGATCCCCCTAAGTACTTAGAGGGACTTTAGAGCTTTCTCCTGACTCTGCTATTTGCTTTAGAAAGATTTCCTTCTTTCTTTTGGATCTAGTGGTTAACAGTAGCCACAGCATCTGCCATTGATGAACTATCTCCTAGATACCAGATATTTTCCAATGTGTTTTATGCAAATTACCTTATTTAATTCTCATAAGAATTATATTGGGTAGGACTACTATGGACATTATTAGTTCACATCACACACATGATTAAATTGAGGCTTAGACACTTTTCAGTGATCTGGCCAAAATCATGGGTGGTAAGTGACAGAGCTGGCATAGGAAGGTCACATGGCCTGTGTCTTCGGTCTTTGCTCTTTCTAGGGTGTCCAGTGATTGAGGGAATGATCATGCAACCTTAGCTACAGAATCAAGAATGCTAAGAAATAGGAGGAAAATGAAGAGGAATTTGGCTAATTGATGTTATTGCCAGAGTTTTCTAAGTCTCTAAATGAAAAAAGAATTACTCTTAACTTCCATACAGTGACTGCAGTCCGCGGCTATTTGTCTGTGAGTTCCAGAGCAAACACTTGTGGAAACAAATCTGTGTTTCAGCAACAAAATGAAATGGAGATTCTAGGTTCCCCTCAGGAGAAAGGTATGGAGAGTTTATCTGGGGAGTAGGCTCCAGGAGAGAGGTCTCAGGAACGATAGTATAAGAAAAACCGATCTGTGCTCAGAGACTGTGGGTGAATCTTCAAAATGTGCCCCAAAACTCATGAAATAGTAAGTTTTTTGTTAAAGGCAAAATTATAAAAGATATGGAAAACATACTTCTTAGACTGATGAAAGATTGGGGGAATGGACCATTTCCAGTTTCACTGACACACAGGAGTTATTTTATAGAACCATTGATAGTAGACTTAACCCAATGAAATACATAAATCCTGCTCAGTATGTTTAAGCTATGTCTTCTAAAATTCTTAAATTATGGATGATACCTAGGCCCCTATATAAATTATTTTATCTATGAAAAATGTTTTAGAAAAGGATGGTATTATTCAATAATATTTGTTATTATTTTTGTAAGAAATTATATTAACTTTTGCTTTGAACACTTTTAAAATTTAGGGCTTATCTGTTACAGATTTAATGACTCCCATAAGTAGAAAAGGGGGGATTCAGAATTCTAACCGAAATGATTATCTCATGTGGATCGTTCAGGCTTCACAGGGAGCAGTGAGGTGAGTTATCACATTCACAATGAATTTAGGAGAGGTAATCTTTCTCAGCCTCAATTTCTCCGTCCTTTTTGGGGCATAAGAAGATCTACCTAAAAAATCTCTCCCAGAGATTAGATAACTCAACAAAGTTTTTCAGAATGGTGCCCTGCCCATAAAGCATGTTTGGTATATAAATACCATTGGTATTTTTCAGGCATAGAACCTCGAAGGGGAGTTCATAGCACAGACTCATTATTTTTCCTTTTGTCTATATGTTACCTTTTTGCAAAAGCAGTATAAAAATACTCCAAGGAATTCAAGTGAAAAATTGCCTAAATTATCGCTTAATGAGATTAATGTTTTCCTTTAATCTGTACATATTTCTCATAGAAATAGAATTTTCATAAATTTCATAGCTTTATATCGTAGGTGTTAGCATGCTATCATGAGAGCTTATGTTTTGCTGAAGTTTACTTTTCATAGACCGTTAACTCTCCCCCTCCCCCCCCAGTGAACTAGGTTGTCATTCTTTGCAAAGGAGATATGCATATGTAGAGAATGTGGTTTTATTTCACAACATTAGGATTATATTATATACATGTTTTTGTAATTTACTTCCTCACTTAAACTAGTATGTGGTAGGCATACCCCAAGTGAATGACACAGACCTATAGAAATATTAGTAAATGACAGTATGGTCTTTGGCACCTGGACAACTGAAAGCCCCCTAAATATCTGTGGGTGCAGGTCTGGGGAATGGACTGAAGGAAGTCCATACTGTGGAACATTATGTGGCTATTTAAAATATATAGAGAGAACTCCTTTTGGAGATATTTATGTATTTATTTTGAATGGGAAAAGAAGGCAGGAGTTATTGAATCCATTGCCCTTATTTTCTTTCTTTCTTTCTTTCTTTCTTTCTTTCTTTCTTTCTTTCTTTCTTTCTTTCTTTCTTTCTTTCTTTTCTTTCTCTTTCTTTCTCTCTCTCTCTCTCTCTCTCTCTCTCTTTCTTTCGAGTGTGAGAGAGAGAGAGATTTCAAGGAGGCTCAGCACTGTGAGCACAGAACTTGGCATGGGGCTCAGTCCCACGAACCTTGAGATCATGACCTCAGCTGAAATCAAAAGTTAGATGCTTAACCAACTGAGCCAGCCAGGCATCCCCCCTCAACACCCCGCCCCCGCCCCCGCCCCAATGCTCTCATTTTGCAGACAGGGAGATTGGGACCTGGGGCAACTGAACCATCTTTGGCCCTTGAAAGATACAGAATGCAGGCCTGGCTTGGTCCGTCGCTCATTCTGTGGCCGCCCCCACCCCCCACCCCCCACCCCCACTCGTGGCATGTCACCTACAGAGTTCACATGGCACAGAGGGCCAGCTGTGGAGGGATCTGAATATGCATTTGCAGCATGCATTAGGAAGGCTTTTAGGATGACTTCTACAGGGAGAGTTTAATAGTGCATTTCCTGTGCTGGAGACCGTGCAACACGAAAACTGCTTTTGGTGGTTTTCGGTTACAACACATGGTTAGTGTCACCCGTTGTCACGCATTTGTTCTCTGACTGATTTTCCTGGAGCAGGTCAGAGCCCTGCATTACTTTGCTTGCACCACCATGGCAGGATCCTGAATATTTAATCACGTTGCTCTGCTGAGACGGGAGGCGGGGGGGTGGGGGGTATGGCAGGCAGTTCCAGGGGAGCGTGAGCGGTGAGCCCGTCCTCAGACTGCAGTTTGGAAATGAATCCTTAGGGCACACTCAAGGACATTCAAAAGGCACAGTGGATTCTGAGACATTCTTTTCCTTTAGCTAGTCAAAATTGAATTTAGAATTGGGAGACGAAGACTGGAAGAAGTATTTTCAGCGTGATCTAATATTTTGCTTTATGTAAGTCAAGACAAGAACGTATAGTTTTGGGATAATGACAGCAGTTGTGTTTCGTCGTTGTTATAGCGCTTTGTTTTCCATAATGGCATACTCATTTAATCTGAGACTTGCCTCTTCCCGCAGCTCTGGTGTGACGTAGGTAATTATTATCTGCAGGGCTAGGATATGTGCTGCTGTTTAAGCATCTGGTCATGGTGTTAGTGTGGTTATAAGAGCATCAGCGGAAACTTTAGCAGGAACTTTATGAAAGTGATTACTCACACTAAAGAGAATCATAACCTGGTATATGACAGAGTAACTTTGCTCCTCTGATCATCTAATGACATTGCGTCTAATATTTCTGTTTACATAAGTGAGAAAATCCTTTTCTGTTGAACAAATTGAGAATATTTCCATTTTAATATCACCGTTCTCTCTTACAGTCTTATAGACTAGTTCTTTTTTATTTTTGTTTTTGTTTTTGATTTTAAGCTCTTCTCTGATTTTTCAGAATTTGCATCTTTTAAAAAAATTACCTGTTTTGTGATAAGCAGTATAAGGCAGTTCAGTCTTGAATGAAAAGTAGGGCAAAGCCATTTATAACTGAGACTGTGTGACATGAGCCTTGTAGGTCACCTCTGTCTCTGTCAGGGGTTCATTCCATCTATATTCAGTTTTAACTGTCACTTCTACATGGATGGCTTCTAAATGTGGCCTCCAACCTTGACCTTTGTTCTGAATGCTAGATCAGAATTTTAGAATGTCCAGTATATACCTTAACATCATCTGAAACTTGATTCTTGATATCAGCCTGGGAAGTGAGAGAAACCCAGTAAAAATTCCCTAAATCAACACATCATTCATTTACATTAGGTAGGAGTTAGGGGAAAGCCAACATATTTATTGCTTCTTTCAATTTTTTAACAATTCTATACCGCCCTTCATTTAGTTACCCCAGACTCCAAATTGTCTTTTTCTGACATCTCAACTCACAAGAGAATGAGGCAGAAAGTCCCTGTGCCTAATAAAACAAAACAAACAAAAACAAACTTACCACACTGGCTGGAGTTCACCTCACTCATAATTATATTAACCAAATTGTGTAGGTATAGCATGATAATTGAAGAAGAAAGAAAGGCTAGTCTTCCAAAAAGTGTAATAGAGGAGGGAAGAGAAGTAACATATGGTTTGAATCATGGATGTGGCCTGTTTTTAAATACATGGGCCATTCTGGTAAAATGGTAGAAAAAGGCTGTGTCACCAAGCCTACGTGCGTCCATTAGATTCAGACAGACACCACAGGACTGCTTATGGTTGATGGCTTTTGCTGAAGCCAAATGAGCAATCTGATTGTTTTGAACCTGCCTATTGACTGCCTTTGATAGAATTGAAAATGCAGCTTCCTTGACACTTGTGCTTCCTTTTGAAATATGCATTACCAAGACCACATCCCAACCTCACAGGGACTTCGGGTGGCTTTGGGCTGAGCTCTCTGATAGATTATCAGAACTTTTATTGATCGGTAATTTTATCATCTTTAAATTTCAATTTACTTCTTCTTTGACTTTGCATTCCAAGAAGGTAGTTGACTTAGGTTGCTTAGATGATCAAAATTCTTTGTTTTTGAGAACCCAGGAAATACTAACTTTCTAAGATTCCTTGCCCCATGCTCAAGGATTCTATGTTTGCAGATTGAAGGTGGGGGCCACAAAATCTGGATTTTAAACAAGTAACCTGGGTGGATCTGATGCAAATAGGCCCCAAACCATACTTTGAGGAAAACCAGGTAGGAGTGTGGTTAATATTGATGTGGATAAGTTCTAGAGATCTCAATAAAGAAAAAAAAATGTGAAAACTTTAAAATTACTATATAATTATAGGATATTGTTTTAATACTCCCAATAACCACATTTTTTTTTTTAGGAGGGAGATTACAAGGCTCTTTCATAGCTGAGCAAAATGAGTCTGAGTAAATAACTTGATATTTAATTCCAGTGTAAATTAGAATGCCAGTTCCTTACTATATATGCCTCATCAGAAAGTGGCAAAAACTAATAATAAATCATAAAGAAAATAAGCTAATATAAATTCTTTCAGGACACAGTTTTCAACCTAATTTCGTGGAAGAATGGGCCTCGGGACCTGGCAATTCCTTTTTTTTATAATCTGGGCATAAATCTGTGCCTGGGAACATGGCACCTTTCCTCCTGATGGCCCTCTTCTACCGTCCTTCAAATGTGCATGCTGACACAGAGCACATTTCCATGCCCACGATCTCAGCCATATCTCTGCTCGCCGGGACTCTCCAATATACTTTTATTTTCTTTTAAGTAGTATGCATTCATCTTATTCTGACTCTGGAGTCTTTTCATCAGTGAAACGCATCTGTTCCCAGATCCCATAACAATAACAATAAGGCTTTCACACAGGGCTCCAGGTGGGTGGAACCCCACTGAAGGAGCCCTCAGTTCCAGCTAGTACATATTTCCAATGGATTGTTTCCCTAAAATATATGCTTATGACACAAACATTTTTTACTTCTCTCTGAACACTCATGAAGAAAAAATTCTCCCTCTTAAAAACAAAAGAGCAAGAATATCATCTTCTGGAAAAAAATTTCACTTCTTCAGCTCCCCACTTTTTAAAAGACTCTTATAATTTGTATTCATGGACCTATTTGCATGTAAATATTTGCCTGTATTAAGTATACATAATTTTTGTATTAATAGTTTTGGTCTCATTGTATAAGCCCATTAAATTAGGGTAGAATACCTGAAAACTTGCATTATCTAGGTATTAATCTAGAATAGTAATTAGATGGTTTTTGGTTGGTTTAGACCTAGGCACATGAGAGAGGGACTTCTCATGCCAGTAAGTTCAATTTTGACTTGCTTTGTGTTCACAAAGCTGTTTCCAGACTTGCTGCAGAAGAGTATGTTGGCATGCTCCTTATTTATTGAAGTAGGTGAATGGTGATGTTTCTGGAATAATAATGGACCTGGCATTGGGACATTCCTCTCTAATGGACACTAGCTAGTCTGAAATTTTATCAAGACCCACTTTCAAAACCTGTGACTTTGCCGGGAGGCTCTGCTCCGCTTTTCTCTGCAGCCCCATGGTGAGCTATTTTTAAGCTGCACATGTTTGATTTTGCAACTTGTGACAATTTGAAAAGCATAACAGTGTCTGTTCCCACTGAGACACACAGAATACACCAAAATGCATTGGGAGGAGCAGACTTGCGGGGGGAGAACTCCGTGGTGGCAAGTCTTCTCTGCAATCACTGGGTACTCTCTTGAAGGAAAGCCAACCCACTTCCCTTAATCAATCAGTCATGTTTATTCTTCCATTCTAAGGAGCAAAAGGTGACCCAAGTGTATTTAAGAATTGCTTTTCTTGGGCTTGGACTTCTCAAAAAGATCTGATCAAAAAAAAAATTTTTTTTTTCATCCAGAATGCAATGAGAAATACATCTCGAAGTGAGCCTGTGTTTGTGTTCCTCTGTAACTTACCAAGACTAGTGGTTGTAGTGGTTGCTTGAGGAATCCTCCCTCACAGGAGCTTTGGTTTGTACCACATTGCATGCCAATTTGTCTTTAAATTAAATGTAGCAGTAACTTGACCCCAGGAAATGTTAGCAGCCTCTATACCATGTGGGGTAAAGGTGCTAAGTGATTTGCTCATCTGTAAAACCTTTGGGCTTTGTGAGCTGTTGTGAAGTTCACTCACATTTCTCCGTGAGTGACCATGGCTTTGCACAAGCATTTCTGAAACATTCAGGACACCTGTTATTTTTGAACATGCCACTTTGACTACTGATATTGTTGGAGGTAATGGTTATATTAGTCAAATTAGCTGATAATTAAGAACATTTTTCTTTTTATTTTCAAATACTCTGTAGCATTTTTGTATTTATTGTCTTAATTTTGTACTGTGTTCTCCTAAGGATAGCATTAAACAACAATGTTTCTCCTATACACCTCCCAGTAATAAATAGATATAGGCAGTGGGTTCCCCAACAAAATCTGCCCTTGTGATTGCTTTCCCTAGAGAAAAGATTGACTAGACTGGTGCTCTGGGCTTCTGCATCAAAATTGAGCCTGGAGCCCCTGGGTGGCTCAGTCAGTTGAGGGTCTGATTCTTGATTTTGGCTCAGGTCATGATCCCATGTAGCCCCACGTAGGGCTCCACACTGGGTATGCAGCCTGCTTAAGACTCTGTCTCTCTGTCCTTATGCTTTTCTCCTCCATTTGTGTGTGCTCTGTCTCTAAAAACACAACCAAAAATTATATATATATATTATATATATATACATATATATATAATATATATAATACACACACAAACATATAATCAAATAAAACTAAAAAACTAAGCAAAATTGAGCCTTTACAAAGGGCTGATTTCAAGAAAGTTCCTCAACAGAACGAATGGCAGGTTATTGGTGGAATGTCCGGAAGCTACAGAAGGATGCATATCCAGAGAAGATTCCCATGCATACATGTACTCTAGGTATCTACATGGCTCATGCCTGCATCTCCTTCAAATTTTTGCTTAAATGACAGCTCAGCAAAGAGTTTCCGGATCACCCCAATTTACCTCCACTGCTGTCCCCTCCCTCTTTCAGCATATTCCATTCTTGCTGTATTTTACTCTTTCTCCCTATTATGTCAGTTCTGTAAATCACTGGTTTTGTCTGTTTGGTTTATTTGTGTATATTCCAGAACCTAAAACAGTAATGCACACTAGGTACTAGAAAGGTATGTTTAAATATTTACTTACATTTTGAGTAAACTTTTGAGATAATTGTAGATTGACGTGCAATTGTAAGAAATTATGCAGAGATCCCATGATAAAGTATCCAGTTTGTCCCAGTGGTAATATCTTGCAAAACCATAGTAGAATATCGCAGCCAGGATACTGACATTGATAGCAGTCAGAACAAGTTTCCTCGTGTTGCACTTTTATAGCTATATCCCCTTCCCTGTGTCCCTTACCATTTTCTTAATCTTTGGCATACACCAATCTGGCTTCTATTTTTATAGTTTTGTCATTTCAAGGATGTTACATAAATGGAATCATGCAGTGTGTAACCTTTTGAGGTAGGCTTTTTCCACTAAACATAATTCCCTTGAGTTCATCCAAGTTGTGTATATCAATAGTTCATTGTACTGCTGGGTAGTATTCCGTAGTATGGTAGCCTCATAGTTTGTAGCACCATTCCCCTCTTGAAGGACATCTAGGTTGTTTCCAGTTTGGGGTATTAAAAACAAGAATTCTGTAAGAATTTATGTCAAAGTTCTTGTCTGAATATAGATTTTCATTTCCCTGGGATAAATGCTCAGGAGTGCAATTGCTGGGTTATATGGTTGATGTATTTTTAGAATTTTAAAGAACTATCAGACTGTTCTTCGGAGTGGCTGTACCATTTTTCATTTGCACAAGCGATGTCTGAAAGTCCCAGTTTCTCTGCATCTTTGCCAGCCTTTGGTCTTATCGCTATTTTCTTTTTTCATTTTACTCATTATGGTAGATGTGCAGTGATCCGTCATTGTAGTTTTATTTTGCATGTCAGTAATGACTAATGAGATTGAAAATCTTTGTGTATGCTTATTTGACCTCTGTATGGATCTTCTTCAACTTATGATGGGCTGTGTTCCATCATAGGTTGAAAATATGGTTAAGTCAAAAATGCAGTTAATACCCCTAACCTACTGAACGTGATAGCTTAGCCTAGTCTACCTTAAACTTGCTCAGAACCCTTGTATTAGCCTACAGTTGGGTAAAATCATCTAACTTAAAGACTGTCTTAAAATAAAATGTTGAGGGTCTCCTGGGTGACTCGGTTGGTTAAGCGTCCCACTTCAGCTCAGGTCGTGATCTCGCGGTCTGTGAGTTCGAGCCCCGCATCAGGCTTTGTGCTGACAGCTCAGAGCTGGAGCCTGCTTCAGATTCTGTCTGCCTCTCTCTCTCTGCCTTTCCCCCACTCACACTCTGTCTCTCTGTCTCTCAAAAATAAATAAAACAATAACAATTTTTTAAAAATAAAGTGTTGAATATGTCATGTAATTTATTGGATACTGTCTTGAACCTGGAAAACCACATGCTCGTGTGGGTGTGGGATGGTTGTAACCATATTGGTTACTTACTACAGTGACGGCATGGCTGACTGGCAGCTATGGCTGCCCAGTATCACAAGAGAGTATTGTACTGTGTGTCACTAGCCTGGAAAGGGATCAAAGTCAAAATCTGAAGTACAATTTTTGCTGAATGCATATCACCTTTGCACCATTGTAAACTCAAAGAATTGTAATCGAGGGACCATCCGTGTATCTTTTTTTCAGTGAAATGTCTCTGCTTGTCTTTTGTTCACGTTCTGGTTGCATTGTGTGCCTTGTACTGTCGAGTTTTGAAAGCTCTTTCTATATTCTAGATGTTAGTCCTTTGTCAGATATGTGGCTCACAAATATTTCCACCTACTCCATAGCTTGTCTTTTCATTATCTGAACAGGGTCTTTTATGGGTGAGTTTTTAAATTTGATGACATTCAATTCATCATTTTCTTCTTTATAAGTAATGTTTTTTGTGGGATGTCTTAGAAATCTTTGCCTAGCCCAAGATCTTGAAGATTTTTCTCCTAATTTTTCCTTATAGTTTTACATTTGAAGATTTTTCTGCTATGTTTTCCTTATAGTTTTACATTTAAGTCTGTAGTTCATTGTGAGGTAATATTTGTATAACGTATGATGTATTGGTCAAAGTTCAGCTTTTGCCTATAGATGTTTAATTTCTTCTGGTTCCACTTGTTGAAGAGATGTTTCCCTTCATTGACTTGCTCTTGGCATTTTTGTCAAAAATCAGTTGTGCATATTGTATGGATCTGTTTCTAGACTTTGTGTTCTGTTCCACTGAACTGTGTGTCCATCTGTCTACGATTAGCACAGTCTTCATTACTGTAGCTATCTACCTCTTAAAATCAGGTAGAATGATTTCGAGACTTACTCTTCTTTTCAAAATCGTTTTAGCTATTCTGGCTCCTTTGTACTTTCCAGTATATATTTAAAATAATCTTGTCTATATTTAAAAAAACTTAATGCAATTTTGAGATTGGAATTTTTGACATTATGTTAAGCCTGTATATCAGAGAATTGACATCTTTACTATGTTGAGTCTCCCAGTACGTGAACATGCTGTGTCTCTCCATTTATTTAAATATTCTTTTATTTCTTTCATCAGTTTTTATAATTTTCAGAACACAAGTTTTACTCATGTTTTGTTAGATTTACACCTAAATTTTCATTTTTTGGAGCAGTTGTAAGTGATTGTATTTTAAATTTCAGCATCTGTACGTTTATTTCTAATACAATTGATTTCTCGGTAGTACAATTCAGTGTTCAGCTAGTATCCTGTGGCCTTGTTGAACTAACTGATTCTAGTTTTGCTGTCGCTGTTGTTGTTGTTGTTGTTGTTGTTGTTGTTGTTTTAGATTTCTTGGAATTTTCTCTCATTTCCACTCCAGGCCATGCCACCATCATGATGGCCCTCATAGGTGTCTCTTCTTCCACTCTTACTGCCCTCCAATTCATCCTTTAGATAGCAGATGGGTCTATAATTTCCCTACTCCCAGGAATGACTTTCCAGCACATACAGACTAGATCCAAACTCCTTACCCTGGGCTGTATGGCCCTGCACGTAGACTCTGGCTAGAAGTCCCATGTGTCTCCATGAAATCATCTCCTGTAAGTCTCTTCTGGCTTAGTATGCTTCAGCGGCCATACCCTTCTTTCTGTTCCTTTAGGATGCAGAACTCTTACTCAGCTTGGAGTATTTGTATAAACTTTTCATACCATTTGACATGTTTTTTGTCTTAAACATTTCATGGCTGACCATTAGCTCCTTATTATAATTTTATATCTCAGCTTAGTTGTCTTTTCCTAGAGATGTCTTCCCTGACTACTCACTTTCTATTCTACCAACCTGGTTTCATAGTCTCCATAGCACTTATCCACATGTGATATTTTCTTTAGTTTTTGCTAATTTGTTTTCTGTACTGAGGTGTAAGCTCCATGAATACCATGTAATTTATGTAGAAATTACATACTGAGCGCTTGTTATGTTCCATATGTGGTTCCAATGCCAGTGTTTTGTCTTTCTCCCTTACTGTTGTATCTCCAGCACTAGAATCATGTATGGAATGTAACAAGTGCTCAGTACATAATTTCTACATAAATGAATGAAAGTGTTGTATTTAATGTCATCTCTACCATATCTTGTTTTACTCTTTAAGAAATGAACAGAATACCCGGATCCACATTTTATAGATAAGAGAATGAGGCTTTAGAATAATGAGCCCGACTATGGAACTATAATAGTATAGTTCTTCTGCCTGTTTCAAACTTGATGCCGTTACTCATGGCAGATATATGTGAGCAAGAACTTCAAAACGTATGTTGCTAAACTTTGTGTATGAAATTGTTTCTATCTCAGACACTTTGAACTGAGGTTCTGAAAATTCCTGGAAAGCATGTTTCATTATCCCATTCAGATGATTATACCACTGTTTCTGGGCATGTGGGAGAGTTCTAGAAAGAGTGTGTTACCCCTAAATCTGTTTATGATTCTTGGAGTGCTTCTTTGCTTACTGTAAAAGAACATCATTTCATGCATCATATTGTTGGGAAATATTAGTTCCAACTAGGATTGTTATAACTGTCAAGGAGGAAAAAAAGTCTTATCTAGGTATTTAAAAAAAATTTTTTTTAATGTTTATTTTTGAGAGAGAGAGAAAGAGAGACAGACAGACAGACAGACAGACAGTACATGAGTGAGAGAGGGGCAGAGAGAGAGGGAGACACAGAATCTGAAGCAGGGTCCAGGCTCTGAGCTGTCAGCACAGAGCCCAATGTGGGGCTCATACTCACAGATCTGGAGATCATGACCTGAGCTGAAGTCGGATGCTTAACTGACCGAGCCACCCAGGTGCCCTGTTATCTAGGTATTTATATGAGGGATGTGCATTCTGTGTATACTAAATCTCATGGAGATAATACTTATACAAAATAAGCAGAAACAAATATGCACCCTGGGAATACAAATTAGAGTGTAGACACATCCTAGAAACCACCCAAAGCACTCAAGAATAAAAAACAACAACAGCACCTTCTAAGAAGGCAGGCATGTAGTTTTCTGGCTTTCATAGCAACTGCCTACCTCTACGACTGTCTTTAATAGAAAAGTACTTTGTGAAAATTGCGAACTCTCACACTTGTTCTCACTATTCAAAATAAGTCAGTTGGTAGAGAGCTAGCAAGTGGGATTTTGGCCTCTTAGAAATATGGAGAAACTGAGTCTAGTCTGTTCTTTCTGTTAGGATAATGCAGTAAATTAGTTTGGGAGCTCTGTTGCCCAGAGGCAAAGTACAGGGGCTTAAGAGTTCTGGTTTCCAGACTGCTGTGTTTTGAAAGAGACTGATTTTTTTATTTTATTTATTTAATTTTTTAATTTCCAAATACTTGAGCCTGGACGGTGCCAAAAACACAACCAAATTTAGGTAACAGCTTCTCTTCCACCTCTTTGCCCATGAAGTGGAATATATTTATCTGTGACAAAACAGCCTTGCCTCCATTTGGTGGTAAATGTTTAACTTCGTTTGTTTAGAATCAGGGTCAGCTCCTCAAATGTACCTTTTTGCTGTTTAGGCTTTCTGAATCTGATTAACACTGTATCAGGGAATTGTCTGATGTCTGACCTTGAACAGCATGCTTTTCTACTTCCTTTTTTTTTGGCGGGTGGGAGGGGGGAGTCATTTTGTACAGCTTTAGACACCGAGATTCTCCCCCAGCAGGCTTGATTGCATTAACAGACTTTTTTAAAAAAATTTTTTTATTGGTACCCGAAGGGTTTCAGCCCCAGTGACCTGTCATCTGTCCCCTCACCTGCTTACATGCTGATTCATTGATGAGCTGGCATCACAGTCCCCGCCTCCCCGTGAATGGTCTGAGAGGTTGCAACTGCTCCTGGAGAGGGGATGCTGAGCTGAGCCACAGTGGGGTACTACAAGTGGGAGCCAGCAGCCTATCTGTTGCCACAGAAGAACTTGGTGACCATACTGGGAAGCAGCCCCTTTTCACCACCCTGTTACTGTTCTATCCGTATCCGGCTGCTCTAGCTTTTTAAAGGAATTTCTGATTCAGGCACTAACAGCTAATTCCACAGGAGTTGTAAGGCAGCCTGTGACATAAACTGAGACAGAAGTTTCCCCTCAGAGACTGTCTTTTTTTTTTTTTTTTTTTTTTTTTTTTTTATTGGCAAAGACTTCTGGCTCTCATCAGAGGAATACCTTGTTGCTTAAGATGAGTGGCTGTAGAAAACGGTGTAAACGTGAAATACTGAAATTTGCCCAGTACCTTCTCAGACTATTAACAGGTTCTCTTCATACAGGTAATGACTTTTTTTTTTAATAATAGAGGCTGATAGAGTATGGTAATGAAGTTGAAACGGACTAGGAAAGGCTCACTATTTCTGTGTTGTGTTTATTTTTAATGTTGTCAATAAAATACAATTGTGAGTGTTTGCTGAGACTCACGTTTCTAAAAATGTGTGCAGTGCAGCTCTAATTTTGGGGTAGAACTGGATGCTATGGATGTATCTTTTATGCCTTTTTGGCAGTGTTGCTGTTAAATGTGCCTCAATCTGAGGAAGCAGTGTCTGCAGAGTAGATTTTTTTTTAATGCATGCTTGCGTGAGGGGTTTCTCCCTCTCTCCTGCTTGCTGCAGTTTGGTGGAAAACCACTTATCTGTTTTCTTCTTGCATGTGTTTAGAAATTCTCTAGAACTCTTTGATCATTATAAGCCATAGATTATTTCTAGGATTTGATACCTGAACTAGGCAGTGAAAGAGTTAAGGCCATTCCTTTTGGATTTCTCAGTTGCTTGCAAAATGTGAGCAAAATGTGAAAACAGCTAAAGAGTAAAATGTCCATGAGAGCTTTGATATTTGTTTCATTGCAGTTATTTCGATAGTCAAAAATTTGCACTATTGAAATAGAAACTCTATTTAAATCTAAGTGTTGATAGCAAGAAAATATTTTTAAGATGTTCCAAAACTGTGAGCCTAAACCAGCAGTTTTCCTACCCATGAGGTTCCTAGGCAATGCCGTTATTAAGATACTGACAGGTGGGACCCAAACTACGTCCACTGTGACAATAGATATTTTTAATGGGCCATCAAACTTCTGAGAGGCGAAGCTGGCTCAGTAGCATACTATAGTTTGATTCTGCCCATGAAGAAGTATTGGTAGCTTTATTTTTTCAACTTAAATTTGTTTTCTTTAAATAACTAGAAAGAAGGGCTAGCAAGTAAACCTATACATTATGATGCAGAGGTTGAGGGATGAATTTGAGCAACATTTGCTCTAGGAAATAAACTCTTTAGTGTTAACAACAGAATTACATATATGATTCTGTCAATAATCCGATAAGGAAGAACACTTTTGAGAGAATAGCTGTGAAAATCAATCCATTTCTTGGAGAATCAAGTATTAATAAACATCAATAGAATTGTTATCAGCTGCTAATCTTCAAGCAGTGCCGATCGTGGTGACTTCTCATGCTTTGAAGAGTGATCACTGACAGTCTGTACCTGACTTTTGTTAACTTTGAGTTCTGTTGTATTTTCCACCCAGTTTTTATATTTCTGTTACCAATACATAGTCCCATCAATATGACTTCACTTGATCAATGATATTAATATATTTGCTTTAAGCTTTCCGTTCAGGATGGTGTGCCATTTGTGATATTGTGTCTCATTGGACAGTGCTCAATATGTGGTCTTTTATCTTGCTCTGAAATTAGAGAAATATTTTATAAAAGAAAGCTTTCTAAGAGGTTTCCATGGAAGTCTGTATTTTCCTCTTTGATAAAGCAATTTTAAGGTTTTACCTGTTTCTTACTGGATTTAGGTGGATTGCTCTGCCTTTTTGCTCGGTCCATGTATAGTTTCCTTAAACTTTCATTTTCAAAGGATTTTATGAGGATGGTAAGTGGTTGCGAAGTCGTAAACCATAAATATTGAATCTAAATTACAGTGGTTATCCAATGACTGGATGGTAATTTATGATATGAAATTTATGGGAAGCTGGTATAGCAACAATTTTTCCAGACTTATTTAATGCATATTTAGAAATCAGTATAGGTGGGACTCCTTTCTGAGCCACAACAGAAAAAAAAAAAAAAAGAACTTTGAGAAACAGGACAGATCATTATACAGTAGTAAGATAGATTTATGACCTCAGAAATGTGATTATAGCAACTTCTTTCTTGTAAAAATCTTTTCAGCTCAGGCTCTAATACTAAACATTGTAAAATCTAGCCAGAATCTTTACAACTGCTCAAAATGCAACTTGGAAAAGCCAATTTATGCATTTACTAGATGCTGTGATAATATACACTGTTCATATTGCAGAATCTAATGTAAAATTCATTAGAACACTTTCAAGTCCCTTGGCTTGTAATTAATGAAGAAGTAGGAAGCAGAGTTGAATTAGTTTAAAAATTTTGCTTTAAGGTTGGATATGCAAGCATTTGTTAATTGTATCCTGAACAATCAGCATATGTCTTTGTAGTTATCAAAATTTTAAAACAATACCAATATGTCTCGGATGATTTTTTTTTCTTCATTTTACCAACAAGGTCTTTATTCTCGCTTTTTCCATTAAAGATGTGATCTGAGGAAATAGTGATTCTGTTTTACATTTGAAAACAGGTTAATTCTGAAATACATAACCTGTATTGTTGGGAGTTGCCTTTCATTGATATCCAGAATACACATGCCTTTATACAAACACAGAAAATTTGAAGTAAAAAGAAATTTTCATGGATACAAACTCCGCTTTGATGTGTTTTATTGGTGTTATAACAAGTTAGAGGAAAGCAGCTATTTTTTTTTTCTGAGAGCTTTTCATGTAAGTTTTGGCAATGCCTAGGATTGCTTATAAATAAATAATTAGTAATTCATATAAAATAATCTTTGCAAAAGAGAATATAAAATGGTAAAGATTTGTCCAGGTAATATTATTTTATTTTACCAGAAACATTTTACATATTTTTATCATGGCAAATCATTTTTCAAAGAATAGATTTTACAGACACAAAAATTGGCTTTATTTATGAAAATAGAAGCGTTTTAAGGATCCTTTGTTATGTGTAATACTTGTCAGAGATCCATAAGCAAATACTACCTGTTAATGGCATGTCAGTGTAGTGTAGTGAAATACAGGATTAACTGTCCTAATTCCTTTTTGATTTGAGACCTGCATCTTCATGTACCATTCTATACCCAATTCTAGACATGCTCATAATAACCAATATATTCTCACACATCTAAATAAATCAAGGTGATTTATGAGGATTGTAATATGACAATTGTAATATGACACTGGTAATTTGAATGGGCGCTTCGATAGGCAATTTGTGTACCATAGGAACATCTAAAACACCCTCTCACATAAATGCTGACCTATTAAGAAAGGGAGAATGATATCACAAGCACCAGATTTTGAACTGTTTCTTCTTGATGTGTGAAATTTACTATTGGAATGTTTTATGGAACTTATTTGGGGGTTGTTTGGACATTTATCAATTCTCTATACATAGTTTTCTTGAAAAGTCAAGATCTGTAGTCACTTTCTTATTAGCAAGTATACCCCAAACATATATCTTAGGTGGATATTGCCTAGCGCTCTCTTTCAGGCTTCAAGACAGCAAGTTACAGGTGTGGCCAAGTTTGACTCTCCACCCAAGGGAACCAAAAGCAATTTAAACCAAAATATCCTATTAAGCATTGAATTACTATTTAACTTGTGGGTTAAAGTATTTCAAATTTAATGAAGTTGTATTATTAAAAACATGAAGTAAACATTCATCATTTCATCAAGTAGAAAATTTCAGATTGAGAGAGAGAGGGTGTGCAAGCAAGCACATTTATTTCCCAAGTTTGCGTGGTTTCCAGCCTTACATTCACTGTTGAAGTTACTGTGAATCAAGCCATCCACAGGGCTAGTGATATAAAGATTGAGATATTTTTATGTTACATTTTGCAAGTGTGAAGTGAAAATAAAGGGTGAGCTGTAGAAAAATTGGAGAATTAAGAGTGCCTGTTTCTAGCTATATCTACTTTCTTTTGCTTTCCTCTCTTTCTTCCTCATGGTTACAAGTTACAGGATCGAGTCTTCAGTCACCTCTGACCCTCTTTTCTGTCCTCATCATTGCCACGTTTGAACACGGGCAGACACATCTCTTGCAAAGGATATGTTCCTGAAGACCTCATGTATATAAAAATCCACAAAACGCAAGTTTAATTCTGGCAAAAGGTGACAGGTGTTTCTGTTTCCCAGTTCACATGGCTCTGACATGTGATGATGGAACAAGCAGTTTCTATTTGCTTGGCCTGCCGACTCTGAAATTATGCTGTTCACGATTAAATTTTTATTTTTTAATTCATTCAAATTTTGCTACAAAGTGAGATTGCACTCCTTATAGACTATGTAACACTTGCGTTATTGAAATGCACATCAAGTGCCGCCATGATCTACTTCGCTTTCTTGTGCTGCTTCTATTGAAACCTCCCCTCAGGTGAGAAGAGAGCAGAGAAGGAGGATGTTGTTTACAGTTGACTTCCAAGGAAAAAAATGTCATTGTGTTGCTTTTCCCGACAGAGTATATATTTGAAACTCTATCAGAAGAATGATTTTGGCCTCTATTAACGAGTTGGACTTTCATTCAGGATCCTCAAATCCTGCCATCACAGCCAAATCTAGTTATAGGATCCCTGAACTCAGTGGGAAAAAAAAAAAAAAACACCTATATATGAAGACATATACTGACTACCCTTTTCATTTCAGAAGAAAACCTGCATGCTAATGTTTAATAGCCTTGTATTTTATGTTCCTTACCATATAGTTAGTCTATGAGGTAAACTTGTAGGGCTTGAAGACTCTATAAAAGAAGACTGTTTAATCATTGTGAGAACTCCAAACGAGTCCGTGATCCCATCTCAGTCTTAGATATGCTAAACTCTTCAAACTCATTTGTTGACTGATGGGCAAAATGAATCAATATGTAACATGCAGTCTAAAAGGAAGAGCTAATATTCATAGAAGCAGCTGTTTTTGCCACTCTTGGCTAGGGTAATCAGAGCTTTCTTACCAGAAACTTCAGCAATTAGACATCAACACTTCGTGGAAGTTCTGGAAGAAATATTGAAGCTTTACATCATAGGACCAAGACTGTTGAGGATATGATATGTTGATTGTGATATGTTAAGAGTTATGTTTCCTGGCAGAAAAGAGATATCATACTCAAGAAAAGGATTTGATAAAGGGACTGTGTATGTGGGTAGGGTATAAGGGAATCAACGGGGGTAATGTGTGCTCTGAAGCGAGCAACAGCAGACCGCTGAAGGGCCAAGGGAGGGGAGCCCTCTCTGAAGCCTGGAGAGGGAAACTGTTTTCCGGGGGCTGCTTGATAGGAGACGTGGCCTTTAGTCCAGGGACACTGCCAACTCCTGGAGACCTGAGAGGAAGGGAGTTCCAAGGGCAAAATAAATAAATAAATAAACAAACAAACAAATAAATAAATAAATAATGTATGTTGCTTCTCTTCCTTCCTACCTTCAGATTTATTGATACTACACCCACTGGCTGACCCCATTCTAGAAGCTAGTGAGAAAACCACTCCAAGTAGGGGAAATATGCTCATGGCTGTATTTATTAGTTTATTTTAACCCACCACAGGTATTACCACTGGCAAGACTTCCTTTGTTTACAATTACTAAATTGGTTGTGTCGCTTCCCCTCAGAAGATACTGAAAGTGGCTTGAGCAAGCTAGTCCTCTCCCTGGATGACTCCTAAGGTTTCTGTCATTCTATCACATCTTTCACCATCCTTGTTTATCTTTCATTTGACCCCACAGCTTCTGTCCAAAATTTCTCTGTGTGTTTCTTAAACTTTATAAGTAAAATAAACTTATACCTTCAAACCAATTGTTTTCCGAGGAGACACCACTGTCCTCAGTCAAATTAAATGGCACGAGAAAACAATGAAATGTTTGTTACATGAGAAGACAGTATTGTAACCAGTACAATGTGGCTACGGATTGTGTATGCTAGGTATGATGGTGGATTTTATGGGGTAAAGTATATTTCCTCTCCAAGCTCCGTTTTCCAGCTTTGAGATATAATTGTGGGTTGGTAGGTGGGGAGAGGCAAAGATCTCAGGAACTGCCTGCCCTACCTTGTGGAAGAAGGCAAATTCCAGCTGGCCGTGATAGACATCAGCACCGATATAGTTTTGACAGTATCCGCCAAGCAATTTGATAAACCAACTAGTTTTTATCAAGCCTCTGCCCATTTCTTCTGTCTGATTGAGATACCACAGTAACACATTGTCCATTTCTTCTGTCTGATTGAGATACCACAGTAACACCAGAATGTCTCAAAATGTTTTCTATTTGAGGCCTATGTTTACTTTAAGTTTTTAAAGGTGGTTGCTTAGGACCGTGCAGCAGGATAACATCTCGAAATGGCTGAGGAGGGGCAGTAATCATGATAATAATCAGAGAGAACTGAGTGGGTAGTCAGGGTGGAAGAACTATACCAAGTTTGGTTGGAGGAATAAACTCTGTAAAAAGCATTCCATCATTTGACAGCCTCCTTTATGTGTCTCGTGTCGGGCTCACTGTCTGGCTCTGTTGTGCTTCCCCTAATGTCTTTTCATCAACGGTCTTCATGACCGTAACATAAATATATTACATTAAAAATGAAAAAAAAGACTTCTGAGAACGCATTCCAGGAGAGCTGTTCTCCCTGCCCAGCGCCTGGCTGTGCTTCTGGAAGGCAGTGGCACGCACAGAGGAGGAGATGGGAACCTCAAGTTGGAATTTCAGCCCCATCCCTCATCCTACAGTTGTTAAGTCACCCAGCTGCTCTGAGTTGGGTCAATTCATCTGTCAAATGGAAATATCCCTACTTATATTTCTGTTATTGTGAGGCATTTAGCAAATGGTAACTTGTGTCATTATTACTGATCTGGTATCTGTAGGATGTTCTGTTTTTGTTTTCAATTTTTTTGTTGTTGTTCGTTTCAAATTAAATTTTCTCCAAAGGTAATTGGATACCTAGTCATCCTTGTGCTGCCTGGTAATTAGAAATAAAGAGGAAGCAACCTGTATAAATTACTGCAATTTTTAAACTCTTTTGCTTTTGCTTTTATTAGTTTTTAGTAACTATAATTGCCTCTTATTCATTCAACTAACATTTATTAAGTGCTTGTTAAGGACTGAGCCTTGTGGTTTTATAAACTATTTCTTCACAATTCCTTCCTTCCCTATGTTACCCTGCCAGTAGAACCAATAAATGCAGGGCAATTAACTCAAGAAACCAACGTGTACTAATATTTCCAGAAACAGAGGGGAGCTGTCCTATGTGGTTTTAGCCAAGAAGAGGCAAGCACAGTGGGCAACCTAAGGGAGAGGATAAGTCTTTAAGATACGTTCTTCTGAAGGAATTAGGAGAGGCTGGTAAGGGAGGAGCCAAGCAAGAAAGGTGAGGAAGCAGCGGGGAGGGAGAGGATCAGTGGGGTTATTTGTAGAAGGAGGAAGTTTTGCTAAAAGGTGTCGGGATCGCTGCAGAAACGACCAGATTGCTGCAGAAACCAGCAAAGACCACTAGAAGGTTCTATTCCTTTTCCAGATAAATACTTCTGTGGCTTATTGAGCAATAGTGAATCTTGCATTTCTGACCTTCCCCTGGGATCTGTCTTCACTGATGTTCACTGACTTCTGTACTTTTTGAACTCTCATCAACCCTGTATTATTTAACAGATTCAGGTGTTAGAGTCACAGCTCAAGTAGATCTGAATCTTCTAAAAGACATTTAAAAAATTAATTCTCCAGCTCTCCCCTAACACTGTCCACTTGATGGTATCTGCTTAAAAATGTAGTTTTAAGGGAGGGAATCATAAATAAATATGTTTCCTCATATAATTTAACATGTTCCTTTCCCACAGAGAACTTATCCCAAGGTGCCACATCCAAGAAGTGGTGGGGCTAAGGTATAAAACTAGATTTTTTAGAATCCAAACTCTACCTTTGTTTCAACACACCGTTCTCCTTACTCAAACTCAAACTCACTCTGAAATGCTCTATGATGATTTTAATTCTCAGGTCAGATACCACCTTAGTGAGCCATTTCCAGCCCAAAAGAGCCCTCCCCTCGTCACCTCTAATGACTTTCTTGTACATCACCTTTTTGAAATTTATTAGGTAGATAGGGTGACCAAAACTGAGGCACTTTTCAGAGTAAAAAAGAGGCATTCCTAAACACAGCACAAATGCAAGCCTGTCCCAGACAAACTGGGATATTTGGTCACCTTCCCCGGGGAAATGTCCACCATCTAAAATAATTGTGATTATTTACAAGTGTCTGCAAAGCTGGAATGTGAATTCCTTTTTAGGACCATGTTTGTTTTGTTCACTCTTGTAATCCAGTGCCTAGACCGTGCCCAGCACATAATAAATGCTCAGTAAGTAGTCACCAGATACATGACTGCATTGCACACCAGTGCTTCCTCGGGACCAAGGCTACGTCTTCTGCTTCTGTTTTACTGCATGTTTTCTCCCAGTTTGACAGGATTGTTATTGTTTGCCTCTGTCACTTCTTGTGATCTGGGTCGTGTCAGCTCCCCGTTCTAATCTCTGCTGTTGTTCCGCTTTTTCTTATCTCTGCCCAGTTCTTCTTCCCATTATAGAAACTGTTACAGGTAATCCAGAGCCCTGTAAGTCTGAATTCTCTCTAACTGTACACAGAAGAGAGGTATAACTACCCATTTAAAAACAGGGGTAGGTACTGTTTACTTGTCTATTTGCTTCATAAGTCACGTATCCTACGAGTGATTTATGTATACATGTCTATGTATCTTCTCATTTTTCTACAGTGAACATATTATACGTATAATGATTGCATTTGAATATTTGTCAGGTAATAAAGTAGAAATTTATAAGTTCTTCCGGTCTTCAGCTACAGTAAACCTGCTAGAGATAAAAATATGCCACCTTGGATACACTATAAATTTAAGAGTATTAGAAAAATATATATTATCAACTTTCTGTTTTTTTATCTACAGTTTTCTCTTCAGCTGCCTTATTACTTTGAGAAAATTGTAAGTTTCCCTAGCTCAGTATTATCACCTCTACAATGGGAGGATTTCTGTTGTGCAAGGTCACCAGGTTAGGACAAGAGGCTTAAAGCCTGCCAAATCAGTCAAGTTCCTCTTCTGTAATACATTGTTAGGATACATAGAGCCTGTTTTATTATGGGGTATACATAGAAGAGTTTCCTACCATCTTATAATTCCCTGAGCCAAACAAGTCAAAAGGCGTCAAAGGGCTATGAAGCCAGTTCTATAAAAAGCTTTTAGAACTTTTAAAGATCAGTTTTATGCTGTGTCTACTAAAGTCCCCCAAGGGAAACTATACAGCCAACTGCTGGGCATTTACCCAAATACATGCAATTGTGCCTTCCAGTCAGGCCTTCCTAGCGTGTCTCCAAGCAGAAGCATAGTCTATGATCTCTGAAGGTTAAGAGATTTGTTGGAGCTCAATCAGTGAAAGTGCACAGCACAATGGCATTAATAAAGATATTGTTATGTATGTCATACTACTTGTAGAAATAGTTGTGTGGAATATGTTATTGGCTCACAGGTATGTGAACTCTCAATGGGCCATAAACTCTCCATTGGTCTAACTTCTTTTCAGAAGAGAATATTGGCGGCCGAGTTACTGGAGTGATTTTTCCAAGGTCATGAGACCAGTTAGTCTTAATACTAGTCAGTCCATTATACCATCATTCCAGAAGCACATTGTTCTGTCAGCTTTACATGGTGATAAGAGCCTGTGGTAGTGGCTTGGTCTGAGAGAAATGCCTGGTCTTGGTGGCCAAGAAGTCCTGAACTGAAGTCTTAGCACCGTCGGTGTTAGTAGGAGACCTCAGGCAAGTTTACATTCAGATATCCTGTGATGTCTGTTTCCTCATCAGAAAAATTAAGTGATCCCACTTCAGGCTTCCACCAGGGACTTTTTGAAGTCAGCATTTTTAAGGCCAATAGTTGGGATCAGTATTCATTCAAACAGTCTGAAGCTCTGTTTTGGATACTGATAAACCTCGTGAAACTTAGCAGCTAAGTCGTTCAGTTGTTTTGGCCAAAGTGTGTTTGGTTTATATCGATTTAAAAATTTCAAGAAGTAAATAGAATACCTAACTTAAAGATCTCCTTCAAAAATGATACAGTGTAAAATCTGTATACTTAAAGGGTTACACTCAGTGATGCTTTAATACTCTCACCAAAAATCCTCTCCGGCCTAAAATAAAAATTGCAGGCAACTTGTATATGGCTACAATATGTGCAACATATATGTTTTTGCTAAAAATTCATGAGTATGAAGTACTTAATTTTTTTAAGTTAGTTAATAAAGCTTTTTTCTTCATCAATGGATAAAATTAGTAACTATACCTATCCTGCCTATTTCCTGGGATACAAAATGTAATAGAATTAAAAAATAATGGGAAGTAGAAATTATCTCTTTCAGAAGTCAGTATTATGAACCTGATGATTTCTTAAATTCCTTATGAAATATTATAAGGGGATAGGAGGTGTACATTGATACTAAAATCCTATATTTAGGAAAAACCAAATTTATTTAATACAATTCATTTATGTTTTAAGACTTCAATTATGAATGATAAAATAATATTAATCTTGGAAAGTATTTTATTATGAAATAATGAAATTTAAAATCTCAGAGTCTGTATATAAATTTAAAGGATACACAAGGGCTATACTCTTAGGGTTCAGAACAAGAAAAGCAGTCATTAGAAATGTGAAGTCAGCCCATTCAAGCCTCTAGAAATTTAGGTAAATGATACTTCTTCCTTTGTTTTTGTTCCATTTAACATACTAAAATTTTTATTTCGAAGTAAGCACTTTTTTTTTTTCTTTTTTACTTCAGATACTGACCTCTACATAAGGACAGTCTTGTGCTTGAAATCTGTCTTCACCAGTCATTAGCAGTATGATCTTGGCAATTTTCTTTACCTCACTCAGACTCAATGACCTCATCTGTAAAAGGGGATAATGACAGGGCCACCTTCAAAAAGATTTTGCCAAACATGCAGATAATATGCAGACTTAAGATAGAGTCTGACACAAGGTAATTGTTCAGTGACATGATTTTATAATAATAATGTGTATAAGTTCATCAGATGTTTATTGGCTTCTAGCGTGTGTGATACACTAGCGGGCATGGTGAGGCATATGAACATTCATGAGACACCAGCCCTACCATAAAGAAGCTTAACATTTACTAGAGGAATTAGAAAATACATAAAAAAATGTGAATACAGACTTTAATAAGTGAAGTGCCAGGAGAGAGGTTCAGACAGTGTGTTACTAGAATCCAAAGAAAGGATTTCCTTCATTTTTTGGCAAGAGAGTCGTTTTAGGGGTAATAACATGTGAGATAGGTTTTAGGAGTTATGGGTTTGGAGACGCTGAGCTAGTCATTAGACTTCCCAGGAAAAGCAGAGAAACAGAAGAAGGGGAGATATAGACAGAAATATATTGCTAGGTTTCATTCATCCAGCAGATAATTGTTATGTGCCTACTCTCTTCTAGGCACTATTCTAGGAACTTAGAAAACATACATCAGTAAATGATGATTTATTGCTGTCATGGAGCAGGGAAATAGATAATAATCATACTGAGTTGATTAAACAGCATGTCAGTGGGTGGTAGTTACTCTGCAGAACAGCAGAACAGGGTAAATGGGTTTGGGAGGAATGTGGAAGTTGGGGCAGGTATTAGTTTGCTTCGGCTGCTATAACAAAATACTGCAGATTTGGTGGCTTAAACAATAACAATTTATTGTCCCAAAGTCCAAGATCAAGGTGTTGGCAGGTTTGGTTTCTTCTGAGGCCTTTCTCTTTGGCTTGCACATGGTCTTGTTCTCAGTGTGTCCTCACACGGCAGTTCCTCTGTGACGACATGGCTCTGACATCTTCCTGTGTATCCAGATTTCCTTTTCTTATAAGGATACCAGTCAGATTGGATGAGGGCCCACTCTAATGGCCTTATTTGATGGAATCACCTCTTTAAAGACCTGATCTGCAAGTTCAGTTACATTGTGAGGTTAGGGGGTTAGGGCTTCAATATATGAAATTTAGGGGAACACAATCAGCTCATAACAGAATGATGACAGTTTAAATAGAGTGGTCAGGATAAAGTGGTTAGGTCAAAATCCTGAAGCAAGCAAGAGAGCCATAGAGATGTATGGAGAAACAGATTCCAGGCAGAGAAACTTCCAGTGCAAGGGCCCTAAGACAGACTTGCGTTCAGTGTGTTTAAAGAACAGAAAGGAGGTCAGTTAGCTGGGGCAGAGAAAAACCAACGAGGGTAATTGGAGATAAAGGCAGACAAACAAAGGAGACCAGAATATATAAGGCTTTACAGGACATGGTGAGAACCTGGGCATTTGCTCTGAGTGACACTGACAGCCACTGCAGGACTCTGAGCAGGAGTCAAATTCAATCATGCTAATCTCTGGCTGCTCTTTTGAGATGCACAATAGAGTAGGAGTCACCTGACTACAGCCCATGGGCCAAATCCAGCCCATTGCTGGGTTTTGTATGGTCCATTAGCTAAGAATTATTTCTACATTGATAAGTGATTGATAAAACCTCAAAAGAAGAAGATTTCATGACACAGGATAATTGTATGAAATTCAAATTTAGCACCCAGAAATGAAGTTTTAGCTGGACTCTACTCATTTAGTGACATGTTACCTATGGCTGCTTTTGTGTTACAGTGGCAGAGTTGAGTAGTTATAAGGCCACCTGCTTGGCCTGCAAAGCCTACAGTATTTTCCATCTGAGTCTTTCAGGGTAAGTTCTCTGACCCCAATGCAGAGGGTCGAGGATCGAACAGTGGGGAGACTGGTGGCTCTGATCAGGACTGTAGCAGTGGAGGCCTTAGCGGGGGTTGGACAGTATTGCTACTGAGGCAGTGTGTTTGGGCGAAATGATGGGGAATGTGGATTGGGGAGAGGTTGTGGACTTGAATGCACTGCAGTTAAGCAGCTATCCTGCAGGCCTTTGAACACAGATGTGCCGCCATTACTCCAGCTTTGCTTTAAGAAGACTGATTGGCAGCTGAAGTCCATGAGGGGCTGACAGCAAAGGTCAAGTCAATAGGTATGTCTGTGGCCTGGAAATGGAAAGATGAGGATGAGCAAAAGGTAGATTCAAGAGTCCCCTGAACACATCAAGCAGCTTTTCCATTTTCTGTGCCAGTAAGGAACCTTCTGTGATAATATAGCAGTTTTGCAACAACTCTAAAAATATCTTGAAGTGCTAGAATACTAGTATTCTAATTATATACCCTTTGAGTTAAAATAGAGTTCTTCAAGTGAATCAGGCCGGATGCCTTTTACAATTTAGGGCTTTGGATGTGTAATATTGAAAATATGAACTCAAAAGAAGAGCATCAGGAAAAAATAAAAAAGAAAAAAAAAAGAAAAAAAAAAGGAACCATCAGTAATCCATAAGTGGTCAGAGGAACTCTCAATCTGGATTTCCACCTGATTAATTAGCATTTTTTGGTCAAAAGTAAAATTCTTGAACTTTACATTTCTATTTTGTTGTATGAGCTACGTTTATAATTTAGGTCTTCAGCCTTAGTTTTAAAGTACTTCTCTAGATGCCCGTTATCTTTGCTAAGATACCTGAGTCATGTTCTTTCCAATATATACTTGGAAGATTGATGGGTGAAAAGACACTTAATTCAAGTTTATGTCTTCCTTAAATAATCTCAATTATATTTTTCACATAGAGATTTGCCTCTTCCTTAAAATAACTCTTTATCATGATAAAAGGTGGTTATAATATTAATTCTATAATCTTAACTGATATAGTTAAAGCAATGCTCAGCGTTTCATATATTATGTCCAACGGTATCCAAGTTTACTTTGTGACATATATTTTCCAATCTTGATTTTGTCCATCTTTCCAATTCAGGTGATGATGAGTAAGGCTGAAACACAAAGCAGTCGAGATATAGGAAGAACAGAGTGGGCTAAAATCTTATAAATCTTTACGAAAGAAAGAGTTATATAGCATAAAATAGACTTCAAACCCAGAATTGATTTATTCATATATGAAGGAGTACAGCATTCCTTGAATGAATATATTTCTGTTGACAAGATCTTTCAGACATAGCTATATTCTGAATTTGGACTAGTTAAAAGAAGCGTGGAATATCTCTGCTGCAATGAGGAGAGGAAAGTAGGATCTCCTGTCCATCTAAAAATAATCATTCTTTACCAAGAATGGAGAGGTGATTGAGTATCCTCACTAGAATTTCCAAGGAAGAAATCATTTGTGGACAAGATTTGAGGGTGACTTACCCAGATTATGATTTAACTTCAGAAATGTCACTCAAGTATATATGCAGGTAATTGAGTTAGGAAGATGGTAAAAATCATTTGCTATCTTCTGGTTTATTTTTCTTAAAAGGGGAGTTCTTATTATTTATTTTTCTTAAAAGGGGAGTCTTTCAGACTCTGAGAAGTAAAAGACCCAAGTTTCACAAATAGAGCTGAAGACAATGAACTCCAAAGTGTAGTAATGGGTGGCAGTGACTCTTGAATCCATTCCTGTCATTTTTCAGAGGAACCCAAAACCCCAGAAAGCCAAGTTCATTGACTGCCCTTTAGCTAGGCATTGTTGTCTCAGTATATATTTGTGGTTGGGCTGGATTTACCTAAAAATTCAGTGGCCATGTTTGGCCAAGAACCCCTTTCTCTAGCTAAGAACCCCTTTCTCTTTCTGCTAGAGTCCAGATTATAATTCTTCCTGGTGTCTGATGCCGACATTGGTATAAGTAAGCTAATTTTCCATGGCACTTAGACTTGGCATTAAACAGCAGTTGGGTCATATAATAAGAAAGTAGCCCTTTCATAATTTCTTCCATTCTTTTGATAGAATCAGTGGACACCTTGAGCTCCTGCAAATATATCTTTATCACCACTCAAAAACTTGTGACTCTGTTTTTAACAGCAGAGCAGATCTGAGGTTCAGTCTTCAGGAGGGCAAGAGGAGTAACATAAACTGAGAACATACCCACGTTTGGTTTAGAAGGTATTTTCTATGGATTTATTCCATTTATGGCTAAGTAATTTTCTTTTCATGAGAGAATGCACATTTTTTATTTTATAATACCTTTATTTAACTAAAACTGATTCATTTTAAAAACATAGATCCAGAGGTTACATGGGTATAGTACAACTGGTTAAATAAGTACTGGGTGTAACACAGATACTGCGCAACCATGAACAGGGTCCACAGATGACTGAGCTTTGAAGACATTTACCCAGGCACGACCACGGCTGCCATATCTGGGGATATGAGCAGCATATGGTGAAAACCCATGGAATAAAAGCAAGAGGACAAATTCTGTTTTTTTTTTTTTAAATGTTTATTTATTTTTGAGACAGAGCATGGATGGGGGAGGAGCAGAGAGAGAGAGGGAGACACAGAATCCAAAGCAGGCTCCAGGCTCTGAGCTGTCAGCACAGAGCCCGACATGGGACTCGAACTCACGGACCATGAGATCGTGACCTGAGCCGAAGTCGGACGCTTAACCGACTGAGCCACCCAGGCGCCCCACAAATTCTGGTTTTTGATTTGTTGGGTGAGGATACTCCATCCAAGCTTCATGTGTCAAAAGTACAATGAGAAAGATTACAGTTGGAAACAGTTGATGTACTGCAGCTCGGCATTGTGAGGTAACTTTACAAAAGTGAGAACACTGTAGTCTCCAAGATGTAATATTCTAAACAATTAAGGAACATTACCCACTCATCATAACCATTAGGGGCTAAATTGCCCCAGTAATCACCATAGGCTATTACCTCTTCAAAGTTACTTTTACCCGGAAGCATACAAATCAATTTCACCCAGCAGAAAGCTTATTTGAATTACTTGTAGAGAAAGCCCACACCCATTATCCTATAGAAGAGGTAGAAAGGTACATGCTTGTGTATCCATAGATACATGTGTGCACCTGTTAACTCCTGCTTGTTATGTGAACTTCCACGTCTGTCAGAGCCAAGTTTCTGGTTATTACCCTAAGAAGAGATATAGCTATTCTGTGTCTCCCTCTCTCTCTGACCCTCCCCTGCTCATGTTCTGTCTCTCTGTGTCTCAAAAATAAATAAACGTAGGGGCGCCTGGGTGGCTCAGTCAGTTGAGCGTCCGACTTCGGCTCAGGTCATGATCTCTCACTCTGTGGGTTCGAGCCCCGCATCGGGCTCTGTGCTGACGGCTCGGAGCCTGGAGCCTGTTTCGGATTCTGTGTCTCCCTCTCTCTCTGTCCCTTCCCCGCTCATGCTCTGTCTCTCTCTGTCTCAAAAATAAATAAAAAACATTAAGAAAAAAATAAATAAATACACGTTAAAAAAAATTAAAAAAAAAAAAGAGATATAGCTAAGGATCGAACACAATAAATGCAGCAAAAAAGCTCTATTACTTTAACTCAGCTGATAAGTCATTAATATTCTCCATTCTAAATCCAATTTGTTAGAATTTCTAATGCTTAAGTATTTAAATACTTTCCTTTCTGTTTTTAAATACTCCCTACGAGGCATAAGAATAGGTTCTGGTGTCTTTTAGTCTAAAAAAAAAAAATGAGTTGGGATGTTTAAAACCAAATATAAAAAAGCATGTGTACAATAACTTGCCAATCAACTTCATGTAAACTTTAATTCTTGAGTAACATTGACTACAACTCAGGTAGATATGATAGGCCAAGTAATGATTTCATAATGTTTAAAACTTCCGCTGAAATCAGATGTTTAGGTAGAAAAGAAAAGCTCTTTAAAATTGGCTGTTTACTTGGAAGAGCATAGGAGAAGAGTTCATTATTCATTTATCAGCAGCTCATTAAGTAGGTACAGTACATTAGAATAGCTGGCTCAAGATTAGAATGATAGTTTTACAGATAGTAAATTCAATGACACTACAGTCCCACTTGTTTTCAGTTTATTTTTTAAAAATTTTGCCAGAGGCAAAACTTAAATTTTTAGAACCTGAGATTTGGAATAAGATACAATAATATATTATCAACTAAAATTTCTCTTTTTTTGGATCTTCCATTTTTAATAAAAGTTTTCTTCTTATTCTGATAGTTTGAATTGATTTTCTGCCTTCTTAATTAAGCATTACATTTTGTTTATATTTTTGTTATTAAAAGTCAATCCTGTGACTATTGGAATTCGGTCAAAATTAAGCTAGGTAGTGTCAGGATAGAAGATGGTATATTTTGATCAACTAAGAGAAGGAAGAGGATGTAAAGAAAATAATGTGAAGTTAACATGCACTTCTGAATCGTTTTGAGGACACACTCTTGTAATTGCAGCCATGGGCAAGTAATTTAAACTCTCTGATTTCTTCATAGAATTGTTTATTTGTGAAAAGTGCTTTATAACCTGAGGGATGCTAGATAAATGCTCTGGCCTCCAGTGATTCCCACCTCCTGGACTCACACACATTTGGCATCACTGCCCATGTTGTACCAGGGTTGATCTGTGTGACTATTCGAATGTAGCAGACATGATGATGTGTCACTTCCAAAATGAAGTTGTGAAAGGTACTGTGGTTTTCATTGTAATCGCTCTCAGTGTCCGTTGATCACTTTGGGGAAGCCAGTGGTGAGGAAGCGAGGCCCCTGTCAATGGCCATGTAAATGCACCTTCTTGGAAGCGGATCCTCCAGCCCAGTCGGACCTTCTGATGCCTGAAGCCCTGGCCTCTTGACTGCTTTCTCATGAAAGACCCTGCACCCAAACCACCCTGCTAAACCACTTCCAAAGTTATGACCCACCAGACACTGTGAGATAAGTGGTTACCACTTTTTTGTTTTGTTTTGTTTTGTTTTTCTTGGTGTTTTTTAGAGATAGAGATCCCAAGACTTGGGGATCATGACCTGAGCTAAAGTCAAAAAAGCTGGACGCTTAACTGACTGAGGCACTAAGAGCACCAAATGGTTACTGTTTTAATCCATTAAATTTGAGGATAACTTGTTATACAGCAACAGATAACTAGGACAGTGTTGTTGTTATCCCAAAAGTCACCTTCCCCTCCCACTATCCCTTATAAAGAGCCTATGGTCCATTCATGGTACCCGAGCTAGACAGAACAGGTTAAAAAACAAAAAAACAAAAAAACCAAAACTACTCATAAATATATGCTAGACTGATAAAAACAAAACATGTATTAAATATACACTGACCCTTTTTCCCCCCAAGTGATAAGTAAATTTTGCTCGGAAGATTATTACCTCAGTTAAAGTTCCCAGCAGCTCTGGGAATGGGTGTTTCTTTCCCCCTTCTCAAGAGAAGAAACCAAAATTGACAGAGGTTAAGGAATGATCACAGGGCAGATGTGTTATAGAGCCAGTATCTTAAATGAGATCAGTCGTATCCCGCTTTGTGTATTAAGTAAGCATCAATCAACCTCTAAGAGAATGTCTGTGAAGCACACAGCTTTACTGCACAAAGCTTTATATTTAGGAGAATCTGTTTCCTTTACTTGAGGCTTCAGGACTAGGCTCCAGAGGGATGTATTTTCTTGAAGTAAGATACTTGAGTCAAAGGGGCATTGCTGGGGTATAATTCAATTGTGAAGGTATCTAATTTTCTTCTTGGGAGCCATTAGACCTTTACAATGAATATTTATTCTTGCAAGCCAATCGGGTTCTGTGCACTGCAGCATAGATTTCAGGCTGGTCCTCTGGTGTGGAGCTCAAAACATCATAACACCCGAGCTTCTGAGTAATGGTAGCAGAAGGGGACCCATAAATCATATAGATCCATTAATAGTTAGATAAAATGGTGAGGGATAGCCAAGAGAAGAACTGGATTCTGCTGACACTTGAAATGTGATGAAGATTCTGTGAAGCAGAGATAATGTAGGAAGGATGTCTATGTAGAAAACCATTCTACATGTGCCAGTGGTGGGGATTTTCTCCACATTTATTTGGCCTCCATTACAATTCTAAAGTAGATTCAAATCGCTTTGTGATGGGAATTATATCAGACAGCATGCAGAAGGAAGAGTCTTCCAAAAACAGGCTACTGGCTTCTGAAATATTGGTGTGGTCTCTATCATGGCAATTCAGAATCTTCTAGATCCCTGTACGAATTCCTTAACTGTGGCTGGCTACATTTGAAAAATATTTGTTTGCCTTCATAGCTAACCATGCTTGTTAGATTTTTGGAATTCAATAAGCCCTGACTGTTCATAATTCAACATTTTAGTGACACATTTTTAGGTTTCTAAATCAGTTTTATGAGGCATGTGATAAAAATAAAATCAAAGTCTGTTGAACACTTATGGTGCTCAGTCAGTTCTGAATATGACCTGTAAGAAACAGAGTAAAAACAAAATGACACTGAGTAAGCCATTTTTACATCATTTTTATTAAAAGAAAAAGAATGACTAAACCAGTGGAAAACATAACAAGCTACTAAAACGTTTAAAAACTTTTCATTCACGAGATTCTGTGTACATATTTTATCAGATGGAGTTGGGGTGCAAAATGTAAGTTACCTATGATAGACTGTATTCTCTAAATCTAATGACATGTTACAATTGAGCGTTCAGAAATACATTTGATGTGTTGATTCTCATCCCATTTCAGATGTGTGCCTTGTTCAAATAGGTCGCAAATCCTAAGTGAGGATATTATTTTTCTACCAAGTAATAAATGGAATCTTATCTTTCTTGTTGTTTAGAGATCTCATGTATACATGTGTGTATGAAATAGTTTATTTGTTCCAAACTTGACATTAGCTCTCAAATCCAAGCAGATTAGCAGACCTTATAGCCTTCCCTCCGTGATCTCTCAATTAGAAAAACATGTTCTTCTTCAGCTCTTAGAGATTAGTTGACTGAGGCAGATCACTCAAAAAAGGTTACTGTTATTTAGACCATGCTTCTACTTAATATTTTAGAACTACCATGGCTTATTTTGAAAGGTAGTATCTTCTTTAGTTGCATTGTCCTTTGAATAATTGAAGATATATTTTGACAAATGACTATGTAACCGCTCAACCTCTTGCAAGTAGGTTCTTTATGAATGCATTTTCCCAGGCCCTTTCTTCAATCTCATATGGAAACAGTAGAACACAGATTTGACATCTGCCTGAAGTGGTTCACTGTGATCAGTGACCATGGATATCATACTGTTGGTTATCTGCCATGTCTCTCTCGATATAGATATAGATATAGATATAGATATAGATATAGATTAGATATAGATTAGATATAGATTAGATAGATATAGATATAGATATAAATATAGATATAGATTAGATATAGATATAGATTAGATAGATATAGATAGATATAGATTAGATATAGATATAGATTAGATAGATATAGATAGATATATAGATATAGATATAGATATAGATATAGATATAGATATAGATATAGATATAGACAGATGCACCTGGGTAGCTCAGTCAGTTAAGTGTCTGACTCTTGATTTTGGCTCAGGTCATGATCTCACGGTTGGTCCGTGAGATCAAGCCCCGCATCTGGCTCTAAGATATAGAAGGTAACACTGTGTTTAGCAGTGCAGAGCCTGCTTGGGATTCTCTCCCCGCTCTTCCTCTCTCCCTTGCACTCTCTCTCTATCACAATCAATCAATCAATCAATATTTCAAAAAGGAAATAGATATAGACAGATGTCAATACTCCTTAATTTGTGTTTATTTATAAATTATACCCATACTCTACTAAAATATCATAGAAATTATACAAACATATAAACAGTAAAATGTAAAATAGTGTGATAGATATAAATATTTAAACATTTTTATTAACTAACAAATATCAAACTTTTTAAATTAAAATGTAAGAATGATATATATTAAATTATGTTATTTCTCCTTGTATATAATAACAATGTATATAATAAGTTTAGTGAGAAAAATCATTATCTTTTCTCAGTTATTTTTGAAAATCTCAATTTTACTTTTTCTTCTTTTTCATACTTCAGTTCCAAGCTTAGTTCACATATTAAGGAATGTTTACTTTCAATGGTTGGAAAAGTTATTACATAAGCATGTATATCAACAAAGAAGAAGCACATAGTACCTCCTGCTTATGGAGTCATAATATATATTTTCCTTCCAATCCATGCTTTGATACAGCAGTTGTTAAAGGTCCACACAATTTATACAGGATGAAATTCATTTTTAAGATATAGAAGGTAACTGATATCTGATGGCATCTTCATAATTTCACATTATCAGAGGCTCATTCACACCTGACCTGAATACATTGTCACTTCCTTTGCCTGCCATTTGACTGACGATGAGGCCTGCCAGGGAGCAGAAGCACCCCCTCTGCCGTGTTCATGTCCTGGGCATGCACTGTGAACATTGTTTGCAATCCAAGATTTCTTTTAATGAATCATCTGTTTCTGTCGTCTCTTTTGTGAGAGTGAGTCAGAATGGAATAACCCTAAACAGTGTGCTCTATAAATCTACCTAACCAGACGCACACTAGTTCTGATGTTGCAGTATGTTGGGTGTGAACTAATGTGTGTTAGTGTCTCACTGTGTTTAGCCTGGACCATGCTAAGAATTTCTCTCCTTCCATTGAATACTTCTTTTGCTTTAGTGACATACAATCAATGTGTTAAGAGTTAGTACAACTTAATTCTCTCTAAAAAATAAAAGCATTATTCATAATATTTTGGAATATTTTCTTCCCGTATTTTATTCCATACCCACTGTGGAGATCATCACTTTATGGAATGAGGAAATGATAATTATCTCATCTTTTTTGTGGAAAAAGGCTTATCTGTGCCATTGCACATAGCAATCTTCATGGATTTGGAATTTTAATACAAAACCATAAAATCATGTCTGGATGCATTGTTAATTGAGTAGATTTGCAGAGCATTTTGGGCAAACTCCTATCATAGTACTACTGTGATATTCTATCCTTACCCTTTCTCCGGTGTCCTAACCCACTCTTCCCAGCCCCAAGACTGTGAGCCCAATAAGGTTAGTGATTACATTGTTTATGTACTGTGTCTTTAATCTTAGCTGAGCATAGTGTAGATTTTCAATGGAAGGTTTTTGGATTAAAGAATATGTGAAATGGGGACGTCTGGGTGGCTCAGTTGGTTAAGCATCTGACCTCAGCTCAAGTCATGGTCTCACTGTTTGTGAGTTCAAATCCTGCGCCAGGCTGTCTGCTAACAGCTCAGAGCCTGGAGCCTGCTTCGGATTCTGCATCCCTGTCTCCCTCTCTGCTGCTCTCCTGCTCATGCTGTCTTTCTCTCTCTCTCAAAAAAAAAAAAAAAAAAAAAAAAAAAAAAATTAAAATAAAATACATGAAATAGAGACTAGAGGTGGTTGGGGCTACAGAGGAATATATGCTATCCTGTAAAGTGTGTAAAAGAGAATTTGAAAGCTAACATGAGATGGGCAGGAAATGAGGAAATGTTAGGGTCTGGCTGTTTGTGTCCATGGCCCCATCCCTCTACCCCCTGTCCAAATGCATGTTGAAATCCTAATGCCTGGTATGATGGTATTAGGAGGTGGGGACTTTGGGCTGTGTTTAGGTCATGAGGGTGGAGCCCTCAGGCATGGGATTAATGCTGTTTATAAAAGAGATCCTAGAGAGGTCCCTAGCTCCTCTCTCAGGAGGCACCAGGAAGTGAGCTCTCAGTAGGTGCTGCACCCAGTCTGCTGGCACCATGGCCTTGGACTTCACAGAACTGTGGGGGAATAAATGTTTGTGTTTATAAGGCTCCCACTCTGTGGTATTTTGTTATAGCAGCCCGAACAGACTAAGACAGGGCTGTAGGATCTTGGAAGCTTTCTGCAGCTCTCCCCTTTCTTGTCCTACCATCAATTCATCCCACAGTTGTTGGGTTTGGGGTTGGCTTTGTCTCTCTCCTCTTCAATTGCTTCCTTGGGGGGTGGGTACAGCAGGGGGAGTATCACTGGATTTTGTAATGATGTAGTTGTCTTGTTTTCCTCCCAGAATTTTTGGCATGATGATGATGTTTGTTTTTTTGTTTGTTTAATTTTGTTGTTTTACATTGATGAGTGGTTGTCCAGTTTTCCTCCTTCTTCTTGTTATTCTCTTCCCTTCCCTTTTTATGTCTCCCTGGCCAGTGGGGTTTAGAAAAGTCTGGAGCTGAGGAGAAAGTAAAGGAAGAAGAAAAACCTATTCACTCCCCCTAGCTGAAGTATATCCTTTAAAAAGACCTGAAGGAATGTCTAGAGGAGTTTCCATTAATGCCTTTTATCTAAAAGACAGCTTTGGCATTTTCACTTAATGTCTGTAAAACTGCTCTGAGTAAGTACCATGTGAAACACAGAGATTAGTATTGTTAATTTAATGCAATAAGCTTCGAGTCTTTATAAGATACAATCTCCTTTTGAACTTTATGTTCAAATCAGTAGAGACCAGAGCAGAGTTTTTCCGAGGCGTATTAAGTTTGCTGCTTCATATGTTAAGCAAATAGAAGAGCCGGAGAAAATACAAATACTCGGGCTTTAACACCGGCATAAATCACACTGATGTATGGGGAAGTAGGCCTTTTTTATTTGTTTTTTTCTCATAAACTGCTAGGGAAATTGGATGAACTTCCTCTATAGATAATGGATACAGTAATGTGGAGAGATGATCTGTTGCAATGATGTACTTGGAAAGCCTCTAATGAGGTAAAGATCAAGCTCAATTGATTACTAAAAAAAAAAAAAGCCAAAAAACAAGTTATTATGGACAAAGTACTGTATATTTTATCATCAAGCTGTTCCTCTAAATCAGAGAATGTTACCTCAGTAAGTGCATTATGCTCTCATCTTAAAAAAGTAACAAAGCTGAGACATCCCAATTTTATTTTTATGTATTCCCTTTCAAAGGTTATCTTTTATTTTGAGAGAATGTTTGAAAGGGATGTAATATTCTTCTATAAGCAGGGACAACAGCTGTATATGTACAGTCAAAGAAATGCTTGCAGCAACATGGCGGCCAAAGAAAAACAGAGGATTTAGTCAGTGATGTTTTTGATATTACTAAATCCATCTTTTAAAAAATATATTATTTACATTTTTTTAATGCTCATTTATATTTGAGAGACAGAGACACAGTACAACCAGGGAAGGGGTAGAGAGAGACAGAGAGAATCTGAAGCAGGCTCCGGGCTGTGAGCTGTCAGCCCAGAGCCCGACACGGGGCTTGAACCCGTAAGATCACGACCTGAGCTGAAGTCAGCCACTTAACCAACCGAGCCATCCAGGTGCCCTTAAATCTATCTTTTATTACATAATTTTTTTTTTAAAGTTTATTTTGAGAGAGGGAGAGAAAAGAGCACATATGCTCATAAGCAGGGGAAGGGCAGAGACAAAGGGAGAAAGAATTCCAAGCAGGCTCACTGCTGTCAGTGAGGAGCCTGATGTGGGGCTTGAACTCATGAACCATGAGATCATCATGACCAGAGCTAAAATCAGGAGTCCAACGCTGAACCGATTGAGCCACCCAGGAACCCCTACAATGTAAATTTTTAATATATGTATCTTTTACCATGTTTTACTATGTTAAAATTAGTTTTTACCTTCCTCCATCCATAATAATTCAAAATGACAAAAGACCCAAAGGGGCTCCAGGTATTGTCAGGGGCAGAATGACAACTTCAGGGTTATATGCACTTGGCTGCAGCTGAGTGTGCACATGGAAAATGCAGACTTGGATAAGGAGGGTCTTCTGCTTCCAGCATAGTTTGGAGTAACCACACAAGTTCTGCACAATGGCTGATCTGCCTTTATGATTTACCTTCCTCTCTATTGCAAGTAGCACTGCGTAATGCTTGTAAAAGAAATTCCATCGTGCGCTGGGCCATCAGGCTATGTGCCTACTTATCATGTGGATACTCCATCATAAGTTTTCCTCTGCAATTTTCTTGGAACCATGACTTACATTTTTGACATTCATGTCGATTAGCCTCTATAAAGAACCTGGGTACGTTTACTTAAAATATGGTGTTGAGGGTTCTTTGATGAAAAGGGTAGCTTTTCCTGGCTTCTTTCCAAGTTTGCAGTTGTATTTTGGAGTTAGGTTTATAACTATGTACCACTTACTATGATATTTTCAGTCCCACACATTGTATCTTTAAATGTCCATTTCTGTCTTTTATGGCTTCTCTGCCCACTATCCCCAAGTATTAAAGAGAAAGAAGAGTTAACAAGAATAAATCTTCCTCCATCATATCCAGAGAGGTTGTAGGCATGGGATAGGTCTACAGAAGTTTATACAATTTTCACTTACTATCCCTTTCCTGATCTTTGGCAGTATGCTGGCTAATAGGAGAACCAGTAGTAAATCTTTAAAAAAAAAAACAAACAGACAAGAACAAAACAAAACAAAATTTACTTTCTGTAAAAAGACAACAGCAGCAATTGATTGAGGGCCCACTCTGTGTCAAGCACTGTGCTGGTCCTTCATATATGCTATTTTATTTAATCTTTACAAAAAATACTGTATGGTATGCGTTAATAGCCAGCCATGTAATAGATCAAGAAATTAAGCAGCAGTGAATTTAAGTCAAGACTTTCCAAGGCCTTGAATGCCAAGGCAAGTCCTTTTTTTTTTTTTTCTTCCCTCTCTAGCTTCAGGATGTTGGGATATTAAAAATCAAATAATACCAAATAAGGTCACAAAAATTATTGTGATGATTTTAAAATTATATGTGTAATAAAAAACTTTTTACACAAGAACAGTGCAATAAAGTCTAATGTACAGAATGTATGATAAATTAAAAAAATTAATCCAGAGTGTATTAAAGATGGCTTGGTTAGATAAAGGAGCCAGACTTACATTTGTATGATGAATGTCATTTTTTAGTCTCTTGTGTGTATCTCTGGGAAGCATTTGAAACACAGGGGGATTAAGTAACCTGCTTGCGGCCATACAGCTAGTAAATAACAAAGCTAAAAAATGAACTGAGGGTTCTGACCCTAGAGTTTAATGCTTTTAATGACTCTTTTAGGCTATTTCCCTAGGTAGACATGCATCCCAAATTTTTTTACTTACCATAAGCAATTTCCAACTTTCGACTAACAAGATAAATAGAAATATTTATTTGGCTTAACTATATTTTCACAATAAATACTTTCTCTGTTTCCTACCAGCTTTATCCCTGTTTAGGCACTAGGTTATGGAGTATTTCTTTTGGGTGCTTCTGTTTTTATTGACAGATATACCTGCTGAAGAGCGTTCCTAGAGGAGCTTAAATGTAACCGGCACACGGAATCATAGTGCACTTCAGAACTACTAGGAATGGATGTGAACTCGGAATACCTGGGTTTGAATCCTGGCTCTGATTCCTGTGCCTCGGATTTCTTACCTACAAAGCAGTGGTGGTGTGGGAACAACATTTCAGAAGCTATCGGAGCGTGTCTTACAAAGGGACTTCAATATATTAGATGTCAGGCTTTTCTAGAATAGATTTGCTTAGAGGCGATCACAAAGTATGTGCAGAAGTACCTGGAGGGAGGTTAGTAGGTTCTGAAGGAACTTTCACTTTTAGAAATTACGCAATGTTATACCCAACGCAAAGGTGTTAGGCCTTAGAACAAGCAAGATCGTGATCATAGGTTCAAGACCCATGTGGGTCAATTTGCAACACCCGGAAGCTAGTTATAAGACCATTCCTCTGCCTTTGAAGGCATGCAGAACACAGGTAAAATAGCCTTTATTTAATCTCGCTGGCCTCTGAACAGACAGAGGCATTCACCATCACAGTGCTCCCCAACTCTTGTACCTCCCTTTCCCTCACATCCCCGTTGTGTGCCAGGGTCAGCTTTTCATAGTCAGGAGACTATTATCAAAACTCCATCTGTACACTTTGCAAAAAAGGGTTTTTTAAAAAAGAAGGTGGCAGTCAGCTCGGTGTGCACTTTAATGTCATCTGCGTGTACTTTCTTTTCTCAGAAGCATCAAGACCGAAAGTAAGTTAGAAACCAGTACTGACAAGGGCTATGCTAACAGTTTGATAACTGATTTTCAATTATTTTATATATCTTGTTGACACTAATAGCTTTTTCTTTTTCCCTGATAATTCTAAAATAGCCCTCACTCTGGCATCTTAACCTTCTCTCACTTGTCTGCCCCAAAGAAGACTGTTTGGAAACATTTTCTGCCTAGATAGCTATTTTAACAACATTTTAAAATATAGTCAACATTTCTTCTCTTTCATAGGGCTTAAATTACCAATGCAGAATGTATTGACTTTATGTTTGATTTTCTTTTTTGAGCCCTAGGAACAAATTATTAAAGTTACTGTTTAAGTTTCCTATTAGAAAAGAGAAAGTACAGAGGATGTTGGTATAACCTTTCTCCTATTCCTCCTGGCTCTTTTCAGATGTAATAAACATTTATCTGTGCAATACCAGCCTGAGTGTTTTCCTTGGTTAACATTTTAGTCCTTCTGTTAGTTCTTTGTATAGGATCTGTGGGTTTTTAGAGTGAACATATGTAATTGCAAAGCTGTTACAATCATTTTTATATAGAAACAATTATTTTAGACCACAAACCAAAATTACATGAAATGTTACGTAGGAGGCCTAAGGAGAAAGAAATAGGGTCCTAATTAATGCTGCCTTTGTGCTGTTATCATTATTCTGGGTGGATTACATAATGTTACATTTATAACAGGAGACAAGTTCCTAACGCTGTTTAGCAAATCAATTTGTAGGCAGATGTGATGACATCCCATCTTTCAGGGCAGTGGGCAACTTTTATTTTATTCTGTGGTGTTGGTGGGTAGGGAAGAATATCTCTTTGTGGACTGTGGGAAGAGAAATATGTATTCAGATAGTAAACCATGTAACTCTGGAAATTTTTTTGTGGGCAAAATGGAAAATGACTATGTAGAAATAAAGAGAGGCCATATTTTCCATTACTGGAAAAGGTTTTTAACAAAAAAACAACAAATGTCAATATCTCTACAAGCTTAAGAGGCCTGTAAGTCAGAAATCCCTCAAGGCATTCCCGACTCTGGTTTCCGTTCTTTAAACTTCAGGATGAAGGTGACAGTATGTTTCAAATACCAGAAAGAGTTGCATTCCAGCTAATAGCCATTGGTCCAAGCGGGGAGAGGAAGCCCTAAGAGACTTCCAAAGAGGTGCTTTGGACTCAACCCTTCTTTTGAAGTGCCTGCAAACTACTTGGATTGCATTGTATCACCCTTCACCAGGAGCTGAGAATTCTCCTTCACAGCTGGACAACTGTCCTTGCTCAGTTTAGACCTAAGATGTTCTTTGTCCCTTGGGAAATAAAGGCTTTTAGTAATTTATCACACAAAAATTGGTTGGTATTTTTTTTTCCTTTTGTTTTTGGGCAGTGGTCTAAGATTATTACAGATCTGCTATTTAATGTTTTTTATTTTGTCACCTCTCAATAATTCAGGTATGCCCATTGTAATATTGACGATATGAAGAATCTTTTGCGTGTGGTATAGCAGAAGGAAGGTGGGAATTGGGAGTCAGGAAAAGAGTTTTTGTCTGGAATCTTTTATTCTGTGGCTGTATTAGTAACTTTTAATTTGGTTAGTCGCAGGGTCTTTATAGGCAAGACAGATTTATTGACCACTACCACACAGAATGGAATTGCAATGCAAATGGGAAAGTGAAAATGGTACACCAATGGGAATGATAAGTATCATTATGTTTCATCACTGCAGCCAATACTAGGAAATGGAACTAGGTTTCAAGAATAGACCTTTGAACCTCTGGTTAGGGACAGGATTATCAAGTTAAAAGTGATGGATGATGAAACCCACACCCTATGAGTCAACTCTGACCTCCATGTCCAAGTTGACAGTGCTGTCTTTTTACTTCTGTGATTTTTGTTTGTTTGTTTGTTTGTTTAGTGCCAGAAGTGGAGTATATCAGTCTGCTCTTAAAATTCCCTCAGCTACACTTACTCTGATCTCCCACTGTATTCTGTGCCACCCATGTTCCCACATCTTCAGAGAAAATTTAAAAAGATGTGTGGGTTGATCAATAGCAGAAAGTTAAATGTTATATATTCCACCTGCTGTGAGATGGTCCTAAAAGCAGAAATTACTTTAGATGGGAAGAAAGGGCTTATATAATAGAGTCTAGAATGTATAGAAAAATCGTAATACAGCTAACTGAAGTTTATAGAATGGTTCTTCTGTGCAAGGCACTGGGATAGTCAATTTAAGAGACATGAAGGGGAATAACATATCCCTGCCTCTTACAGTTTTCAGTGTAGATAAGGGAAGAGGTATATATAAATATGGAGAATATATGCAAGTGTTATATTTGGTATGATACTGGGAGACACAGAGACAACAAAGATATTTCTTAGGAAAATCCTAGGACTTGCAATGAGGCAAACATTTGAGCTGAACCTTGTATGATGAGTCAAGTATCCATAGATAGAACTACAGGAGTGCTAGGTGAAGGATTAGTCTGAGAAGAATTTTGATGGCAGGAAAGGAACAGATACAGTAAACAAATGGTGATTAGCTTGGAGCTAGAGTATAGAGTGCATACAGGATGAAAGAGAAAGGAAACAAACTCTCCTTGGTGCTTTTAACTAAATTACTCTCATCAATTAGTTAATCTAATTTCATCCTTTTATCAGCCCATCATCTATACTCACACTTTACAGATAAATCAGAGCCTAAAAAGATTAATTAACCTGTCTGAAAACAGAAAGCTGGCAAGTTAACATTTAGGATTTGAATCCGGGTTTGCTTGTGTTATAGTAACTATACTCTTTCTAGCATTGTGATAATAAATAATTGTGATTTATTGAGTACCTACTGTGTGCCATAATTTTTGTTTTCTGTAATCCTCAGAAGGACCTAAAATATAGCAAGTATTATACAAATAACCAGATGAAGAAACTTGCTCATGTTTATTTGATGTATAAAAGTAACAGAAGTTAAGAGGGAGAAGGAAAAATGAGGAGAGAAAAGGGATGGGCTTGAAAACTGGCAGAGGAGTCTTTATTTCATATGAAAACTAATACAGTCATCATTAAATGTATTAGTCCAAAGAAAGCAAGATCAGAGTCATTCTTGAAGATTCATCTGTTGGTTCTATCAGGACCAAATAAAGAGGTAAGAGATCCTTATTAAGATTTTAAAAATGGATTAATATCCTGAATCGGCAGAGAGCTCTTAAAACTCAAGAATAAGGGCAGAAAAAACCTTATTTTAAAAGATGGGAAGACAGTTTGGCAGTTTCTTACAAAACTGTAAACATACATTTGCCATATGATCCAGCAATCATGTTCCTTGGTATTTGCCCAAAGGAGTTAAAATTTTATATCTGTGAAAAAAAATCACCTTAATGTTTTTAGCAGCTTTATTCATAAATGCCCAAACTTAGAAGTAACCAAGATGTCATTTGGTAGGTAAAAGGATAAATAGACTATGGTACAGACAGTAGAGTATTAATCAGTGTTAAAAAGAAATGAGCTATTAATAACTTGTGAAAAGACATGGAGGGAACTTAAATGCATATTATTAACTGGAAGAAGCCAATTTACAAAACATTAGATATTGAATGATTACAACTCTATGACATTTTAGAAAATGCAAAAATATGGAGACAATAAAAAGATCAGTGGTTACAAGGGATTTGGGGGGGTGGTGGCACGGAGTGGGGGACAGGAGTGGGATGAACCAGCAGAGCACAGAAGATTTTTAGGGCAGTAAAAATACTCTGTATGGTACTATAATGATGGATATATCTCATTATGTCATCCAAACCCGTAGAATGTACAACACAAGAGTGAACTGTAATGTAAACTGTGAGCATTGGGTGATTATGATTTGCCAGTGGAGATTCATTAGTTATAGTGAGTGTATGTACCACTCTGGTGGGGGGGGGGATGTTGATAATGGCAAAGGCTGGGATGGAGAGGGGAGGCAGGAGTGTTTGTGGGAAATCTCTGTACTTTCCCCTCAATTTTGTTGTGAACCTAAAGCTGCTCTAAAAAAATAAGTTCTAATTAAAAGGGAATGGGAAAAAAAAAAAAAAGTGATGGTCCAAAATGTTGGGAACCAAATTTCATCCTCAGGATTCAGGTTTTAAATATATTTTAAAGTTATTTTTAAACTTAATAGGTCTAAATTAAAATATAAACTAGTCTTGCATTCTTATCTTCTCTCTTACGTGATTAGGTAATGAGATGCTCCATTAGGCTAAATATGTGCACTGATATGCCAATCATATACACATTACCAGTTTTTAAAGAATATATGTTACTTATCTTCTCCATAACCAGTTTTTTGAGTGTCAATGGCATGTAAATTTCTCTGCTGAGTATAAAATGTGATAAGATAACTGGCTTCCTAAGGATGTAAGATCTCAGCATTTCAATAAAAGTTGTTGATTGAATAAATCAATGAGTGAGTGAATCAGTCAATCAGTCAGTGAATCATTCAGTCAGTCCCTGGTTCTGGTGATTGTCTTTTGCTGAATAGTCATGTTCTCTTCTCAGTGGTATTGTCAACTCAGGAAAATGAGGTATCATCACACCTCGGAACATAAATATGTCATTATCTTCCCTGTTTATGAGAATTATGTTTTATTTTTTTTAAGTTTATTTACTTTTTGAGAGAGAGAGAGAGAGAGAGAGAGAGTGTGACTGAAGGTGGGGCAGAGAGAGAGAGAGAATCCCACTCGAATTCATGACTCATGAGATTACGACCTGAGCCAAAATCAAGAGTCAGATATTTAACCAACTGAGCCACCTAGGCACCTGAATTATATTTTAAATAAGTCCATTTTATATGCCTTTAGTTATCAAATACCAATTAAATGGATTCATAAAAGGCCCAATGGTAGGTTTAAAAAGAATGTATTCTTATTAACAAATGTTAATAATGAGCTTCTGGTGTGTACCATGCTGACGAAATCTTCAAGCTTCAAGGAATGTTAAATTTGACTTAACATTAAGTCAGCAGTATTTTTAAACTATTTTAAGAAGTAATTTGCCATATATGTCAATCTAGGCCACAGTGTCTAGCTCATTAATTTCCTTTTTCACTTGCTTTCATATTAAAATACAGCATCTAAAACATTTTCTATAATGTCTTAGTTCCTTTTTTTGTGCTGAAATGAAGAGTTTGGTATATAGGCTCTATTCCATTTCTTATACTCACTCTTCATTATATTAAACCACCCAATTGATTGCAAAGCAGCTAAAGCTAAATTCTTTTTCAAATAGATTTTCAGGTGATATTTGTGAGGCTAATCTAATAATCAATGGACTACTTTGTGAGCTGCTGCATGAAAATTATACATATTATTTTGGAAGACTTTGGTCTATTCAGTAGTTCAGTTTTGAAAGTAAGATACATTTGCAAACTGACTGTTGTAATTCTTTTGCATTACCAACCGCTTACTGGAGAACACTTATCGAATCATTAAAGCCCTAAAGCACAAGAGAGGATTTAGACCAACTCTGTCATTTCACCAGGGAGACAGAGGTCATGTGTTAATACACTGAGAAAATTTAGGCCTCTTTCCCCCAATCTGGTGCTCAGGACACTATGCTGCCCCCAAGCCTGCCCATTGAGACCAAAATATGTTGTATGAAAGAATACGTATTCTGTGGATACTTTCTTTATAGACTTGAACTTTATTATGTCTTCCTGTATGTAGTATAGCACAGGTCACATTACTTAAGATAAAATGATGGGTTCTTCAAGTTAAATAAGCAACCAGCTTACCTTCCCTAGAAGTAAAGTGACACTGTGTTTAATAAAATCTTTCAATGTTTGCTTCTGGAAAGTTTATTTGATAGTTATAGGATTTTCCTTGTTTTCAATATTTATCTGTATGCTCATGCATCTTAAGTAAGACTATGTTTAAAGATATTTGATAATATATTAACAACACTGTGCTACAGATTCAAACATCAAATTATGGGCAAAGGCAAGCCAAAAGAGATTCGAAGGGATGCCAGTGGATTTCACAGGATTGTGCACAAAAACTCGCATATTGACTCACAGAAAGAGCCTCATTCAGAGTCCAGTTATTCTCATGGTACAGATAGGTCCAAAAGATATGCTTTTCTCCTTTTGGTGCTGCAGACTAGGGGAAACATTGTAGACTAAAAGAAACAGTAATAATATTAGTTTTATACAATAATTATAATCCTAATTAAAATAATTATTAAATAATGAGTTCCTGAGTACTTGTCATGAATCAGGAATTATCCTAGGGGTATATGTAACTCTCACATCAACTGTACAACCTGAGGATTGTATAATTTTCAAGAGCGGGAGTGTGCATGGGACAGGGGGCAGAGGGAGAGAGAGAGAGAGAGAGAGAGAGAGAGAGAGAGAGAGAGAGAGAAAGAAAAGAGAAGAGAAGAGAATCCCAAGCAGTCTCCACACTGTCAGTGCAGAGCCTGATGCGGGGCTTGACCCATGATCTGGGATCATGACCTAAGCTGAAATTAAGAGTCAGATGCTTAACTGATTAACCCACCCATATCCTGATTTTAGACATGAAGAAATAAGGATTAGATATGTTTTGTCTTGCCTGGGATCAATCACAAAGAGTAGAATGTAGAATGTGACTCATTAGGATGATATCAAACCTATAGATCTATTGTTGTGACCAAATATGCACCCAGAAAATAATAAACCAACAGAGGTAACACCCTAATGCTCAGGAACAGCCTTAATTTTCTTTAATTAAAAACAAAATAAAAATGTTGTAAGACAAATAAAAAGCAAATAAAAAGCAAGTGATTGCAGAGCAGGGTTGGAAAGACTCAATAGTGCTTTCTACCACTGCTACTTGGTCCAGAGAAAGAGAGGGAGAGGGTGAGAGTGAGAGAGTGAGCAAAGGAGGACAGTGAGAGAGAAAATCCCAAGCAGGCTCCATGCTGTCTGCACAGAGCCCCCATGTGGGGCTCCATCTCCTGAACTGTGAGATCATGACTTGAGCTAAAGCCAAGCATTGGATGCTTAACCAACTGAGCCACCCAGATGCCCCTATTTGTATTATTTTTCATAATATTAGCTGACATTTGTTGAGCTGGGCCAAGGAATGCTTCTTGTTGAGGAGAAATAGTAACAATGACCCAAATGATTAATTAGTCAATTGAAAAGAGCTTGGGAGAGAGGGAGACGATGGTGGGCAAGTGTTCTAAGTGTGGAGAACAGATTGCATAAAGGCACAGGTATGAGACTGTTGTGGGTTCGTGTGTCCCACAAATTATATGTTGAAGTTGTAAGATCAGAATGTGCCCTTATTTGGAAATAAAGTTTTTGCAGATGTAATTAGTTAAGACAAGGTAGGGTGGGCCCCTAATCTAATATGACTGGTGTCCTTCTGGAAGGGGGGACCTTGAGACACAGACACACACACAAAGAGAGCAACAGGTGAAGATGGATATAGACAGAGGGGTGATGTGAGGCATCCATAAGCCAGGGAACACCAGAGATTGCCAGCAAACCACCAGAAGGTAGAGGAGAAGCTTGGAACAGATTCTCCCTCACAGCCCTCAGAAGGATTCAACCCTGCTGATGTCTTGATCTTGGACCTCTAACCTCCAGAACTGTGAGTCTAGAAATTTCTGTTGTGTAAGCCACTCCGTTGGTTCCAGTAGCCCCATCAAACCAATACAGAGACTAAGGAGTAGCAAGGAACACAGATCGGCTCATAACTCTCAGTCATTAATAAAGGGCCAACTGCCCTCTCAAAACTAGTGAGATGGCAGAGAGACGGCCAGAACATTTGAAAGCTATTCCATTCACAATAATAAACATATTAAAAAAAAAAAAAAACACCCGGACTAAAAGTTATGCACCATGATTTGCTAAATTCACTTAATGACCAAAAATTGATTTCATTGTGTTATATGGTTATTCAGCAAACAAGTATTTAGCGTCTGTGATATGCTATGTTCAGTAGGATGGTGGTCAAAGGTTTCAACTGTCAACTAAGAGTAGGGACTCCACAACTTAGGATGTAGATTTTGGAAAATATCCTGCCCTCGTGAGGCATCGTTGTCCTCATCAATTCCCCCAGTGAGAAGGGATAAATAAAATTATAGTGGTAACATATTCAGTAGACTGCATGTTTCCTCGCAAACGCACTGTAATGGAACTGTACCATTATTGTTGTTGTTATTTTATCATTTTTGTTAGGGTGGGGAGATGTTCATTTTGCCCTCCTGTTCCTTTGGGCTCCTGCTTTCTCCATGCCTGCGAGATGCGTTGGCAGTTTCTGGCTCCGTTCCCCAGCTCCTCATTGCTGGCTTTTGATGGGGCGTGATGATCAGATGGCCATGATTAGTTCTTTGGCTTGCATTGCAGATTATCTATTAAGTAGCCATCTCCTCAGCCACTGAGGCATATGGTCAGCACTTCCAGGGCTTAAAATAAATCTGCATTTTAACATGTGGGATTTTATTATGCAAAAGAGAGCCCACATGGGGTCTAATCTCGTTATCATGCTGCAGACGTCTACTTGTGCATTCTGAATGGAATAGTACATTAGGCCCCAGGCCTTCCATTTTATGACATTGCATAGATATTCTTGGTGAGGGCATCATAGGAAGTAGCATCATCTCTGAGCTGTGGAAGGTGCAGGAAAGAATAGAAGGGAAAAGAGTAATTTTCTCTTTCTTCTTTTTGCAGACCATTGTTTTGTTTTGTTTTGTATTGTTTTTATTTTTATTTCATTTTATTTGTTTAGTATAATTTATTGTCACATTGGCTTCTGTACCACACCCAGTGGTCATCAGATATTTATTTAGGACCCGCTAGGCACCACCTGTTTCCCCAAGTACTTGGGGTGAGGGTGATCCAGATGGTACAGCTGTGGATGCAAGGTGTTTGTTAGGAGAATCACCCCTTCATGCCTATCAGAAAAAACACACCCCTTTCTCCTGGATGATGTGGCTGTGTCTCAGGACACCCACCACTGGGAGTGGACTATGAAATGGATTTCAGATCACACCCTTTTGACTAAGCGCCTTTGCACCCGGCACACGATTAAGGCAATTAAATGGACAATTAGTAAAGAGCATACTCAGCAGATAACAAGCACGGTGGCTAATTCTAATGGCCTGAGGGCGGCTGGGTTTGGAAGGGGTGTGTGTATCCCAGAGAAGTTTGTTAAATTTTATTCTGTACCCTTAAACTATACATTGACTGTTTCTTATGTGAATAGGCAAAAAGTAATGGTTTATGCAGCATTTGAGCCAATACCTATGGTTTTACCTTTTAACTCTAGCCATCCTTTGTTCTAAGACTTTGGCAAACATGACTATTCTGGGATCTAAAGAGAAGAGATTAATGGCAAATAAGAGATTGCGTTGTAGAAATTAGCTCAAGTGTATCTTCTTGTATTAATAGAAACGTGTTTGAGACTTCTAAATGAGGCATATCTTTTCAGATATGACATGTCGCCTCAGTTAATAAATAGCGCAAAGGTAAAAATAACAACAAGCAGAAACATTTAGTCCCTGGAGATTGAAAGAATTGGATTTGAAATCTAATTCCAGTTATTCCACCTACTTGTTTTGTTACCAAGGGCAAGTTACTAATGTTTAATAGGGCTCATAATAATATTTCATTATTTGGTCACTGTAAGGATTAAAAAGGGTAATATAAGTAAAACATTAACCACAGCCCAGCCCTTAGTAAATATTCAATACGTGGGTGCTTTTGTAGTTATGCTGCTGGTGCTTTATAAAATTCATAAGGATTTGCAACATGTAAACTAGCATTGATCAGGACAGTTGGTTTTCCATTTACCTATAGAGAGAGAGATGTGTCTCTAAAGCCATTGTTTTGTACGTGCACAATTGAGAGCATATTTACTTCTGTGGCATTGTGAAAAGAACATTGGCTAACATATGTGACTGCCAAGCTCTGTCCTATGGACTCCCTAGTAAGTACCTCACAGCATCCTTATAATAATCCTGTGGATCGATTCTATTATCACCATTGTGCAGATGAAACACTGAGGCCCCAAGATGAGCACACATAGCTCTTGATCTTCAGACGCGGAATTTCAACTCAGGCAATCTGCCCAGCTTTGTGTTTTCAACATCAATGATATTCTGAATTTTAGCGATAAACAGGCTAATGTTGCCTAATGCGTGAAGACTTGGTAGAATATTTCTTTCCCGATTCTTCTCCTGAGGTCTGTAGCCATGCTTACACTTTTCTGTTTGTGGTTCCCTTTTCCACAGCAGGCTGATTGAATTAGAAGCATGTCCTGAAATCACTGTTGCACTATATGCTGACTAATTTGGATGTAAATTAAAAAAAATTATAAAAATAAATAAATTAATTAAAAAAAAATAAAAATAAGCACATCATATGCACAATGAGATACTCAACTGAACTTCTCTCTGTTGCCCAGCAATGGATGACTGTTCCACATTGCTTGAAGTTATGCTTAAGCACATCCTTAGGCATTATTCTCCTTGTTTGCTTCCTCTCTCCCCACTCAAGTTATTTGTACAGTGGCTGTGTATCCAATTAAATATCATCGAGTGGCAGAAGGATGACATTAATATGAATTAACTGTTTTCTGCAAGCTCTTTGGTGATCTTTGGCCTTCAATGCTGAATAAAATGATGTATCAGTTAAAACGTGTGCCTGGATGCACTTAGCAGAAATCTGACTATTGTAGTTTAACCCAATAGGCATTTATGCTCCTCACACATCAGGAAGTATAGGGACACCCTGTCAAACATTAGTGCAGCGATTCTCAAGTCCTCAGTGTCCCAGGTTCCTTATGTCTTTCTACACGGCCATCTTTTGTTTATGTCTTTTCTAGTGTATACCTCCAAGCCACAGAAAAGCTGCTCCATCTCCTAACTCACAACTTCATTCCAGTCGGCAAAGTGCCAGGTATTTCCCCCCTATATCTTTTGGACAGGATTGTACCACAAGGGACGGTGGATCAAGGGGCCTGGCACCCTGCACCCCCAAACAAAATCCATATCCTGTTAGTAAGAAGCATCAGTGTGAATTAGGCAGTTGACAGTGACTGCTATAACTGAAAACTCATACCGCAGAAGTGATTTACTGTTCAGGCAGATGTGATATTTAAGCAACTTATTTGTCCAAAATGTCCCCTATGGGTCTAGAGGGTTATAGATCAGTGAGAAGTACGACTCTGTTTTGTTACGAAAGCCTGCCGCCCTAGTGCACCTGACTGGCTCAGTCAGTAGAACATGCAACTCTTGATCTTGGGATTGCGAGTTCGAGCTCCACACTGGACGTATTGATTACTTTAAAAATACAAAATAAATACATAAAATAAAAATAAAATAAAATAAAATAAAATAAAATAAAATAAAATAAAATAAAATAAAATAAAATAAAATAAAATAAAATAAAATAGAAAAGAAAGAAAACTTACCACCCAGAAGATTAGGTGGATAGGCAAGAAAATAACTACAAGGTGCTATGATAGAGACATACCTATTGGAGTTTTCAGATATCAGTGGTAAGGCCGAGATGTACAAACTTTAGTTCTGGGTAGTATGAAGAGGAATATGAACCACTAATGGTAGTAATAATGACTGGTTTTTCTTGCATATTAACTATGTCAGGCATTTTAAACACATATCTTTTAATCACACCAACGTGATCTTTCTGTCTCCCTATTTACAGCCAAGTGATGTGAGGCAAAATTAAGTGGGATAACTTTCCCAAGGTCAAATAGCCAAGTAAATTCAAGAACTGGAATTGGAAGTCACTCTACCACCATAGTCCTCTTAATTTGCACTCAATACCGAGGATGCTGCGAACACTTCATTTGGCTCTTTGTTTTGTTGTTGTCTTCTTTAAAAAATAATCCAGAGGGGTGCCTGGATGGCTCAGTCAGTTACGTGTCCGACTTTGGCTCAGGTTGTGATCTCACGGTTCGTGGGTTTGAGCGCCGTGTCAGGCTCTATGCTGACAGCTCAGAGCCCAGAGCTTGCTTCGGATGCTGTTATCTCCCTCTCTCTCTGCCCCTCCCCTGATCGTGCTCTGTCTGTCTCTCTCTCAAAAAGAAATAATAAACATTAATCCAGAAATTTCTTTGGATGTTGCCAATGGTATAGAACCCTTGACTTATTCAGCATTCATCGTATTTCATAAATTGGATTATCCAGGATTGGCAGATTTTAGCTTGGTCACCCAATAGCACAGAAAGTCGCTGTGCTATAATCTTTTCAGTTAGGGAATGGTAAGTGACAAATATTCATATTTCTCTAAATATTATGAAATAGAATACTTTTCACTGTGTCATTCCTTTTTCAAAATATCCCATTTTAACCCCTAAACTTAAGATTTAGTCATCATTCATCTGTAGTCATCTGTATTTCCAGAGACGCTGTCTTGCTGCTCGTTCTGGACAGCCCTCCAGGAGATAATGGCTTACCTGTCTTGGCTCAGGCTTTGGATTTTTTATGTTCTCTTCAGTACCTTATATGGTAGACAGAATTCTAATATGACCCCTCCCCCCCCCCCCCAGAGACCCAAATCCTTGTATAACACCCTCCCACTGAATCTGGGAGGGATCTGTGATGATAATGTCATATCACAATATCACTCCCATAATTAGGTTTTGTTACTTGGAACAGTTAACCTTAAGAAAGGAGATTATGCTCAGTAGACCTGACCTAATCAGACCAACCCTTAAAAGGGCAAGGTTCTTCCTGGCAACAGAGGTTCAAAATGAGAAAGGAATTTAACAGAAGGGAGGGTCTCTATTGGCAGCTTTGAAGATAAATGAGGGGACACAAGGAAACGACTGTGGATGGCTTGAAGGAGCTGAGAGTGGTCCCATGCTGACAACCAGTAAAGGAATAGGGACCTGAGTCTTATGACTTCAAGGAATTAAATTCTGCTGTGAACAAGTGAGTTGCATAAGGATCCTAAGTTCCAGATGAGAAGAGAGCCTAGTTGGCTCTGTAATGTTGGCCCCATGAGACTGTCAGCAGAGAACTCAGTTATTCTGTCCCTGTATTCCTGACCAGTGGAAACAGAGATGATAAATCCATGGAATTTTAAGCTACTAAATTTTAGAGAATTTATTATGCATCCATAGGTGACTAATACACCTTGGCATTGATTCCAAGTATCTAACACTTCTTCCTTGACTTCAAATGTGCATAGGTAAAGTCACGCAGGTCATTTAGTGGGTACTAGAATGGGTTTTGCTCAAACTGTACTAGAGGCATTACCATCATGGTGAGGAATAGGTGACCCAATATCATTGGAATAAGTGTGCCGACTTTTGTTACTTTACAGTGTGTACTGGGAAGATTTTACCCGTGTCCTCTCATGTGCATACCTCTTAACACCCCCTGCTGTTAGTACCGCAAAGATAAAAATAAACACCATAGGATACACTGATTAGAAGTCACAGTTCAGTGGAACAAGGACAAAGTCCAAGGTGAAAGAAAATTAAAAAAATAAAATAAACAAAATTAGTAGACCAAGCACTAAGAGTTTTCTGCATAGTGAGAAACACAATTTGATGCCCTTTTCTTGCTGAGTGAAGTAGAGTCCCTGTGGATTGGGCTGGGAAAGAAAATACTTTTTCTATTGGTTTCCGATTCATGGAGTACTCCAGCAATCCTTTTAGTTTTCATTAACATATGAAGATTGAGTTCAGGGTGAAAACATAGTAGGCATCATTTGTCCAGAATACACAGTGGTTCTGCATGGGGCTAGTGAGGCCAAAGATCTGTGGTTGTATGCATTTTTTGTAACTGTTTGTGGAGTTGGAATAAGGCACCTGCCTGTGATAAAATATGACCCTCCCTCACTCTTGTAAATTGCTCTTGCCCATTCACATTTAGAGGTCATTAATCTTGTTTCCCTTTATGGATGGACATTCAGCACATTCCCCACAACTGATTTAACTCTCTAGTTCAGAGCGGTATAAAAAATTCACCAAGTGCAGTTGGAGAAAAAATGTCACATTACAAGGGTCCAAATAAGAAGGGCTACCTTTATCTTATCTTTGGAGAAACGTAGGCATTTCCATAAAGGCTTGTGAAAGGATCACAGGAACAAGACAAAAATAGGCAATCAGTAATCATAAGTTCTTTGCCTGGAAAGGACTTGTTACATCCTACACAGCGTAGGAATCCCCTTTGCACTACTGATGAGGAAATAGTCCTATAACATATGATGGAAAACATCCTGAATGTAGGGAAACTAGTTTATAAGACATTCCATTCTTTTCATGATCCTTTTACCACCCAAGACAGATGCTTACTTTGAACATATGTTACCTTGCAGTTGTGATACTTAGTTATATTTCTTTCTCATTTTCATCTCTTCCTCATGTTCTCAGTATGTAGTAAAATACACTGAATGTTTGTAGATATTTTTGCTGAATGAAAATTTCTATTCAATTCTGGCTCCAATGGTGACAATTCTAGATACTGTCTACTTACCATTCACACGACTATAAAAAAGATAGTGAAAAAATAGTGCTGTGCACGTGGCTAATATTCTTTGTATGATCTTTTTTTTCTGATGCTTTTCCTCCAGACCGTTCACTTGATAATTATGTCTCTGGTGTACCTGAAGGCCATTCAAAAATAAATGTGAGTTAAAGTATCTCTAGTCACCTGGAAGCAAAAGTGCTTCAGACTTTTAAGACATAAAGTCAGGAGGGGCAGGAAGGAGGCTTCAATCTCCTGTTCTTCTTTATCTTCCATTTAAATCGGTTGAGAATGTTAAGCTATTATCAAGTCAATACTGAACAAAAGCTAGAGTATATTAATTACAACAAAAGTAACATTCCATAAAGTGTTTAATCAGGGGAAGGAAGGGTATGTCATTGAGCAAACACAAGATAATTTAGAATAACATCAGAATCAAATGAATAAATATTTGACTTTCTGTGATGTGCAGGCTCTGTTCTCACCGATGTACATGGAAAATAAATGTGGGAAATATGACAATTCCCCTCTCTAGATGACCTTACTTTGCTACTGCAGTCAGGACAATGCACGATTACCACGATTTCCTTTAGAAATGGTCTATATGTCAACCACAGTGTTGACAGTTTTTCAGCCAGTTTCTGTTGTCTGTTGGATTTGTCTCTAATCGCTACCTTTCATGTTTAAAATTGATGTGAACTCCTGGCCGAACACAGGTGTCTTTCAGAAGTTGGGAATATGGAAGGTGTGTCTGATGGTTCTTTCCACTTGTGGCAAGGTATGACCATGTTTGCTAACTTCATCTCCCGTAATTTATAACAGTAGAGGTTTTCTTACACAGTTTCTTTCTTTTTTTTAATATATGAAATTTATTGTCAAATTGGTTTCCATATAACACCCGTGCTCATCCCAAAAGATGCCCTCTTCAATACCCATCACCCACCCTCCCCTCCCTCCCACCCCCCAACAATCCTCAGTTTGTTCTCAGTTTTTTTTTCAACTTTTTTTTTTTTTTAATTTATTTTTGGGACAGAGAGAGAGACAGAGCATGAACGGGGGAGGGGCAGAGAGAGAGGGAGACACAGAATTGGAAACAGGCTCCAGGCTCTGAGCCATCAGCCCAGAGCCTGACGCGGGGCTCGAACTCACGGACCGCGAGATCGTGACCTGAGCTGAAGTCGGACGCTTAACCGACTGCGCCACCCAGGCGCCCCTGTTCTCAGTTTTTAAGAGTCTCTTATGCTTTGGCTCTCTCCCACTCTAACCGCTTTTTTTTTCCTTCCCCTCCCCCATGGGTTTCTGTTAAGTTTCTCAGGATCCACATAAGAGTGAAAACATGTGGTGTCTGTCTTTCTCTGTATGGCTTACTTCACTTAGCATCACACTCTCCAGTTCCATCCACGTTGCTACAAAGGGCCATATTTCATTCTTTCTCATTGTCAAGTAGTATTCTGTTGTGTATATAAACCACAATTTCTTTATCCATTCATCAGTTGATGGACATTTAAGCTCTTTCCACAATTTGGCTATTGTTGAGAGTGCTGCTATAAACATTGGGGTACAAGTGCCCCTATGCATCAGTACTCCTGTATCCCTTGGGTAAATTCCTAGCAGTGCTACTGCTGGGTCATAGGGTAGGTATACTTTTAACTTTTTGAGGAACCTCCACACTGTTTTCCAGAGTGGCTGCACCAATTTGCATTCCCACCAACAGTGCAAAAGGGTACCCGTTTCTCCACATTCTCTTCAGCATCTATAGTCTCCTGATTTGTTCATTTTGGCCACTCTGACTGGCGTGAGGTGATATCTGAGTCTTACACAGTTTCTCAAGAGCCCCACACAATTTCAGAATCTTAGCTCTTGGAAATGTAGCATATTTATGCAAGATCTTTCCACTTCTCTGCATACTTAAATGTTCATTTTACATAATAATTTGATGGCACATGGTACAGAAATTAATGAGTGGATACACAGACCTAGAGCTTGGGCTGAAAGGTTGAGAAAAAGAGATTTTTAGTCTACACTCTGTGTAGGGGAAGATGGGAGGTAAGATGAAAACCTGGGAGGAAGATTTGGGAAACTCAGGACTGAAATTGAAATCTCAGAGAAGAATTTGACAAATCTTTTCTGCGATGTGCACTGTGAGCTCATTTTTCCTCTCTTGGTAAATTTTTCAGCCAACTGTCCACTTCTTAAGAGTGACCTGTAAAGACTAGATCTTCTAGAAAAATAGAATAAAATGAGGATTATGATCAAATATAGGCAGACAATAAAGGTCCATGGAAGGTGCCCAAACTTACCCCTCATCATAATCAATCATATTGGTCTCAATTTGGATCAGAATAGGAGAAAAAGATTAAAAAATATGATTTATGATAAACTTATTTTTAGAAAAGAAATTAAGTGAAACAATTTCCCTGGAGAATTCTGGAAACATTTGTGTGTATTATTCTGAAAAAAAAAGTATGTATGTGTGTGTATTATGTTTTCCAGTAAGGTTAACAAATATGACATTATGGCTAACTAAGATATATTTTTTTTTATTTAAATTCAAGTTAGTTACCATACAATGTAGTCTTGGCTTCAGGGGTAGAACCCAGTCATTCATCTCTTACATATCACACCCAGTGCTCATCCCAAAAAGTGCCTTCCTTAATGCCTATCACCCATTTAACCCATTCTCCCCACCCCTCCAACAACCCTCAGTTTTATTCTCTGTATTTAGGAGTCTCTTATGGATTGCCTCCCTGTCTGTTTTTATGTTATTTTTCCTTTCTTTCCCCTGTGTTCATCCATTGAATTTCTCAAATTCCACATATGAGTGAAATCATATGATACGTGTCTTTCTCTGACTTATTTCACATAGCATAATACCTTCTAATTCTGTCCATGTTGTTGCAAATAATTAAGACATGAGATAAATAGTGGCTTAAAGAGAATGAGATTGAAAGTGTTAATATTAAATGTATATTAAAAGATGTGAAATTTAATTTTTGTTTTAGAATATAATTCGCAATTCATTTTGAAATCAGCTTGTTTTGTCTTGTTTATTTTTCCCCAAAACTTCCAAGCTCTTTTGATTCTAAAGAAATAGGAATGGGAGAAAGGAATCAGAAGAAAATAAATTTTCAGATCTGACCTTTATCTTGTCATGTGAGACTGTGCCTTCTGAAGAATGATTCTTCAGTTTGCCATTCAGTGAGAGAATAAAGTTGTTCATGGTTAATGCAGTGGGTAATAGAATGGCGATTGATTTATCATAATTTTAACCCATGACATGTGTTACATAATGTCCTATCCAGGGGCGCCTGGGTGGCTCAGTCGGTTAAGCGTCCGACTTCAGCTCAGGTCACGATCTCGCGGTCCGTGAGTTCAAGCCCTGCGTCGGGCTCTGGGTTGATGGCTCAGAGCCTGGAGCCTGTTTCTGATTCTGTGTCTCCCTCTCTCTCTGCCCCTCCCCCGTTCATGCTCTGTCTCTCTCTGTCTCAAAAATAAATAAACGTTAAAAAAAAAAAAACCAAAAAAACAAAAGAAACATAATGTCCTATCCAGTGCCAGAGGGAGTACTGTACAAAGCGAGTGGGGGCCACCATGGCTGGGTGCTGGAGAGCACATCACGTGTCACATTGTCATGCATTGTATCCACGTTCTTGTATTTACTCTGTTATCCGGCCCAGGGCTGCATACCTGGGTTCTTCAATGGCTGTCGGATTGCAAATGTTAGTATAGCAATGTCTGAGAACTATTTATTTCTTTTAAGTAGTGTAGAGAAGAACATCTGATCACCAACCTAAATTTATGCTTGGGGATTTTTCCTACAGTTATTCAATACAGGGATTTGCTATCTCTACTCTAGTCATCCTACAGATTTACTTGTGCTTCTTACTTCTCCTTACTTGTGCCAACCAGGACAACAGCCTCAAGTCATTAATGAGATGGACAGGGCCAGAGAGGAATTAGGCTTAGCTGGAGTAGGGAAGCGCATTTAGTAGGACAGCAAGAAAGTAGTGGGATTGGGTAAGATGCTGGTGTGGGCAGTGGGAGCTATTTAGGCTACTTGCTGAAATTGGAGTCAATTCAGTATGGACAGCATCGTAGAGTCCACGGTGTATTTACAGTCTACTATGCACAAAGCCCAGTGGGGGATTCTAATGTAGTCTTTACTCTGTAAGAGATTATCATCTGGATGGAGAAATCAAGACAAAAAGCAGATTAGGGTGATAAACATAGTGATGTGAAAATTGCTCATTACAATGCAAACTAGGTGATTTGGTTATAGGAATGAGAAAAGGTTTCATGGAGTGGGTGAGCCTTGGCACATTCCTGGAGACTGGGTGATATGGGGACAAATAAGAAAGTGCATCTGAGGTAGTGTGGACATTGACAGCAAAGACACGGAAGTGTTTTAATGCAAAATGTGTGATCAGATTATTGGAGTTAGTCATCTAATCACATAGTCATCTGCTCTTCCTTTAGTACTCAGTGGTACAAAGACTTACTGGTTGTGGCCTTTACTACCCATGGCAGGAGGAGGCAGTCTCTGCTTTTGAAGAAGGCCTGATAGGTCTCAATTGAGCAGAGCATCCTGAGCAGAAGTGAAGTGCTAATGAACAGGCCCTGGGTGGGGCTTTGTTCATGAACTGAGGACAGCACGGGGTAAAAGGCACATATGAGGTCTCAGAACACAAGCTGTCCCAAATAAAACCCTAGCTAGAATAGGTCTGCTGATCCCAGCCAGGGAACTGTTGGGCTCTGTCTTGATTCTAACTAGCTTTCTGTGGCCACATTGGCATTTCGGGGGTTTTGTAACAAGAGCAAAGTATCTCAGATGCTAGATATTCTCTTTTTGTTGAGTAACATGATCAAGTATTTTTTCATTTGGCTTCTACTTTTTAGAATATATACAACGTTGGCATTGGATTTGCTGGTCAAATTGTTCATTTCTTAAGAGAGGATAATAACTATGTATACCTATTAAAGAAACTTTTTATTACTTAATTCAGTGGTTGGGGACACAGACTTAATAACTAGTTACTGGTTTGAATTTCACTTCTACTGCTTATTAAGGTGGACCTTTGGCAATTTGTTTACTTCTCTGCCTTAGCTTACTTATCTGCAAAATAGGATCAATAATGGTACAACCTTATGGCGTTATCTTGAGGATTAAATGAATTATTATTTTTTTTTAATTTTTTTAAACGCTTATTTATTTTTCAGACAGAGAGAGACAGAGCATGAATGGGGGAGGGTCAGAGAGAGGGAGACACAGAATCTGGAGCAGGCTCCAGGCTCTGAGCTGTCAGCGCAGAGCCTGACGCGGGGCTCGAACTCACAGACCGTGAGATCATGACCTGAGCTGAAGTCGGCTGCTTAACTGACTGAGCCACCCAGGCGCCCCATGAATTATTATTTTTAATATACTTAAAACACTTCCTGGTTTATAGGAAACATCATATGAGTGTTTACTTTGTAAAAAATAAAATATCTCATAATTACTAATTATTATGACTTTAAAGTAAAAAAGATAATAGAGTATCTGTCATATAGTAACATTCAATAAGAATTAGCTCTGGTATGGGGCCCCTGGGTGGCTCAGTCGGTTGAGCATCCGACTTCGGCTCAGGTCATGATCTCACAGTTTGTAGGTTTGAGCCCCACATTGGGCTCTGTGCTGACAGCTCAGAGCCTGAAGCCTGCTTCCGATTCTTTGTCTCCCTCTCTCTGTGCCCCTCCCCCACTAACACTTTGTCTCTCTCTCAAAAATGAATAAACATTAAAAAAAAAACCAACAATTAGCTCTGGTACTCTGGGATAATTTTATTATTTAACTCAAATATTCTCTGAGTCCAGTTTCAGGAAACTATTAGTAAATGATTGCAAATTAAGATTCTTAGCAAAATTAATTATCTAGATCAATTTACATCTGATCACAGTATTTTTATTTCAGGAATCTTAAGATGTTTTAAGGAACTGTAAATCACAGTTCAAAAATCAAAGTAAAGTCTTCTACAAAGTAATGATGACATTTTAAGGACCAGAATGAAATAAAGCTAAGAACATAAGACCTAAGACCCAGATAGATTACTAAACCTGCCAAGACAAGTGTGAGAAAATGTATAAGATTAACCCAGGATTTCAGAGGACACTGAAATGCCCACAGGAAGCTGAGACCTTACTTCAGTAGCCACATAGCAGACATGGTGTCAGGATCAGGGGAGTTTTGAATGTGGGTATAACCTCTTCAGTGTCTCCTGATTTTACCCACAGTAACTCCCTCAGCTTTCAGATGAGAAAATCAGAGCTTAGAAATAGGAAGTCTTGGGCGCCTGGGTGGCTCAGTCGATTGAGTGTCTGACTTCGGCTCAGGTCATGATCTCACAGTTTGTGAGTTCGAGCCCCACGTCGGGCTCTGTGCTGACGGCTCAGAGCCTGGAGCCTGCTTCGCATCCTGTGTCTCCCTCTCTCTCTGCCCCTCCCCCGCTCATGCTCTGTCTCTCTCTGTCTCAAAAATAAATATAAACATTAGAAAAATTAAAAAGAAAAAGAAATGGGAAGTCTTAAGGTGATAAAACTTTCTGTGATTCAGCCCGGCTTAAACCCAGGCCTTGCTCCTCCCAGTATGCTTCCCTGCCCACTAGACCACACCGTGCCAGCCAGCCATCTAGTGTCTTCAGCAGTTAGTCCATAGTGCCGTTCGATAGCATGGGTTGGTCAAGAGTTGTACAAATTTGTCCCGTTAGAATTCCCTAATTCTTTCTCTCCGAAAGTAATATTAGATTTGATTTGTCATTTATCAGGTGGAAGTTTATCCTGGTTATGTATTTGTTGTTCTAGAATCCAAAGTGACCCTGGACGTCTGTAGATAGTAATTGCATTGCATATGTTCATTCAGTTCATGGAGATGATGGAAACGGAAAGATTGGAACATTCAATAATTCTTGCGAGATTTGGTTTGATTTTAAAACACCAGGAAAGAAGAGGCAGCTGGGTGGCTCAGTGGTTGAGCATCTGGCTCTTGATTTTAGCTCAGGTCGTGACCTCGAAGTTTGAGAGTTTGAGCCCAGTATCTAGCTCCACCCTGTCAGTGAGCCTGCTTGGGTTTCTCTCTCTCTCTCTCTCTCTCTCTCTCTCTCTCTTACTCTGCCCCTCCCACCTGTGCATATGCTCTCTCTCAAAATAAGTAAACTTAAAAAAAAAAAGATTAAAAAATAAAATTAAATTAAAAAACCAGGAAAGAGTCCCTGTGGTGACAGCTTAGAAGTCTCTTTTCTGATATACATTTGACCTTTGAACCATATGGGCATTGGGGCACCAAACTCCTTTGCAGTGGAAAATCAACATACAGCTTTGGAGTCTCCAAAAACTTAACTACTTAAGTTCCACATGAGTGAAATCATGTGGTATTTGTCTTTCTCTGACTTATTTCACTTAGCCTTATACCCTCTAGATCCATCCATGTTATTGCAAATGAAAAAATCTCATTCATATTTATAGCTGAATAATATTCCATGTGTACGTCATGTAGGTATAATTTAAGAAACAAAACAAATGGACAAAGAAAAAAAGGGACAAACCGAAAAACAGACTCTTAACTATAGAGAATAAATGGATGGTTACCAGGGGAGGTGGAAGGGGGGATGAGTGAAATAGGTTAAGGGGATTAACAGTATACTTATCATGATGAGCACTGAATAATGTATACAATTGTTGAATCACTATATTATGCACCTGAAAAAAAAAAAAAGAACAAACACCTTAACTACTAATAGCCTACTGTTGACTAGAAGGCTTACTGATAATATAAACAGTTGATTAGATATATATATCTATATATATATATCTATATATATATGTATATTTATTATATACATATCTTTTGTATTCTTATAATAAAGTAAACTAGAGAAGAGAAAATGTTATTAAGAAAATCATAAGGAAGAGAAGATACATTTATAGAACTGTAGTGTATTTATTGAAAAAAAAAGTCTGTGTGTAATTAGACCTTCAGAGTTCAAACCCATGTTGTTCTAGGATCAACTGTATAGAATTAGAAAAAAAAAAAAAAGAAGAAAAGAAAAAAAACATCTAAGACTTAATGAGTAAACCATTGAGAATTGGGAGACATGTATTAGTCAGGGTTCTCCGGAGAAGCATGGCACCCCTGCCATACTTCATTTGCTGTGAAGTGGGATCTGTGATGAGACATAGTGCCGTGTGGAATACCATGATGGTGGATAAGGCATTATATAATACCATGGATGGTAGTTTGGGTAGAAGCACCCTATGCAGGGGAGGCAAATCCTAGCCAGAGTGTCTATTCCAATAGGAACGAAATGCTGTTTTTTCATGATGGAAGTGGTCCATTATAATCAATCTGCCCCCAGGTAGCTGATTGATCACCTCAAGGAATGGTGCCATACTGGGGACTCAGGACAGTCTCTACTGCTAGCAGATTGGGCATATAGCAGTGGCCATAGCAAGATAGGCCTTGTGATTGGAGGCTCATGTTGCTACACCCTTGCAAAACCGTAATCCCTGTCTCCATAGCCACTTTGTTCATGAATCCTATGGGCCATGATAAGGGTCAGTGGGGAGAGTATGACTGGGAGCCACAGATTGGGTCATCCCATACATTTGATGATTAAAATCTGCCTTCTTTCCTCTCCCTTTGGTGAACATTCACATCAGACACAAATATTTTCACACTTCTTACCCACTCATAGAAGCCTAATCCACATACTTCATCCCCTGACTCTTTGTCATCAATATTCCAATCATGTACCTTTAAGTCCCTGATCGTCTAGCCAAACTATTAGTCACAAGCCATGAATCAGTGTATAGTTACACATCTGGCCGTTGCTTCTTCCAGGCAAAATGAATAACCAGGTGCACTGCTCCAAGTTCTGCTTGTTGGAAAGGCTTCCCTCGCCCCTGTTATTCATGGATGTCCCCCAAAAGGGTTGTGCAGCCATCCACTCTTGGATGGTTGCTACATATTGTGCAGAATCACCTGTACACCAGGCCTAAGTTTTCTCTGTGAACTGGCCACAAGACTCTTGTTAAGGTTACATGTGAAGGCTGGGAGAAACAAGGTGGTATAGCAGGAATGGGGACCATGGGCATTTGGGTCACTTATTCACATAACTTGCTTGTATCTTCAGGCCCTGCTTAAGCCCGATCGCACATACATTGCTTTTATTGCTCATGTGCTGCTGTGCCTGCCCAACTTTGTGACTCACTTTTGGGGGTGTTATTGACCCAGATAACACCCAGATGATGACAGGAAGTCCAGGTCTCATAGTAAGTTGGTGGCCCATGGATAAGTGTTGAGTCTCTAGTAAGGTCCAGAAGCAAGGCAGAAGCTGTTTATCCAAAGGAGAGGCAATTATCTGCAAAGGATAGCAGGGTTTTGATCCAAAATCCCAAGGGCCTGTGTTACAGTTTACCTATAGGGCCTGCCAACAACTCCAAACAGCATCCCTCTCTGCTGCTGATACTTCAAACATCATTGACTCTGCTGGGTCATATCGCACAAGTAGCAGAGCAGCTGGTACTGAAGCCTGAACCTGGGACAACCTTCTTTTGTTCTGGGCCCCACTGAAAACTTACAGCGTTTGGGTCATTCAGTAAACAAGCCAGAGTAACACCCGCAAATCAGGAACACGCTGCCTCCAAAACCCAGAGGTCCACCAGGCAGACATTATAGACTCATTTGTTACAGTTCAGGAAATTTGATCTGTAATAGTTTGGTTGGTTTGTTGAACATGGACCAAAAGGTGGCCCATAGTAAATTAACTTAAAATGCTAGATAGAGCTGCTCTGGTAAACAACAGAAGGGATTCAAAGGTTTAGGAAGCTTGACATGTTGTAATGGATTTGTCAATTAATATCTGCTAGCCCACCCTACAAGAGTCCAGAGGATACACCTTTCACCATGACTTTGAGAAATAAATTTGTGAGGGGGACACCAGAAACCTTGAAGAGCTTTCTGATCACTTTTCTCCATAGGGCAGAAAACACATTGGGAACTGCTCTTACTGAATTAGGAAACCAAAATAAGGTGGGGGTAATTGGATCCTGGGGTGGCAAGAACAAAGTGGAGGCACTCAATGGCCCAAGGCAAGATGGGTGTGGTTTCCGTAATGATAGGTAGAGTCATGTAGCAATCAGAGTAGTCTGGTTCACAGAGACCTCTGGCATTGGCTCATTGATCATGGTGTTTCTAAAAATTAAAATATGGGATGCCTACTAAATTCTTACTTGATCTGTATAAAGAAAAGATTTTTAGGCCAACTGAACCAAAGTCTAACTTGAATCATACAAACAGTCATGGTCAATCCTCAGATGTGAGCCGGTTTTCATGCTCAGAGCCCCTTGAATGAAGGTGAAGTGGTCCCCTTGTGAAAGGACCTTGCCATATTAGCAAAAATTTGTTTTGTCAATCTTTTCCCATCCTTTCCCAAAGTGACCTTTGACCTTTTACCACAGTAAGTGAGCATTGGAGCAAAGGAAATATTCAGGCCTTTCAGGGATTATTGGACACTGGCTCTGAATTGCCGCTAATTCCAGGAGGCCCAAAATGGCACTGTGGTCCACCAGAGTAGGGGCTTATGAAGATCAGATGATGAATATAGTTTTCACTCGGGTCTGTCTCACAGTGGGTACAAGGATCCTGGAACCCCTCTAGGTCCAAAATACACAATTGGAGCAGGCATACTTGGCAACTGGCAGAGTGCCCAAATTGAGTAAGAATTTAACCCTCTGCTTAACCCTCAAAGAACCCATGAATTTAAGAATGAAGCATTTTCTCATCAGTGTACAATGGGGTATATAATATTTTGAAGGTTTTTTTTTAATGTTTTTGAGAGAGAGAGAGAGAGAGCGAGCAGGATGGGGGGCAGAGAGAGGGAGACACAGATTCTGAAACAGGATCCGGGCTCTGAGCTGTCAGCACAGAGCCCTATGTAGGGTTTGAGCCCATGAACTGCAAGATCATGACCTGAGCTGAAGTTGGACACTTAACTGACTGAACCACCCAGGGGCCCCATATTTTGAAGTATTTTAAATTCTGGAATTCATTACAAAATTTTCTAAAATTTGGTTATATTATCTTTGAAAGAAGAAGAAATTTTATTTGCAGTTTATCAATATTCTTGTCAGATTGATGTTTTCTCGTTTAAAGTTTTGTCTGGTTAATGAAGGAGAACTCTAGAGTTTTGACATATAATTAACAAGTATTTGATGGAAAGGTAATTAATTCTTCCCAAATTAGTTAATGACACAGATTGCCTCTTTTCACTGACAATTGTATATATTTGTTGATTCTCAATTTCTTAGGAGTTTCCTGTCCTATTGTTGTGCTTCAATTTTATCATTGCCATTTTACAGTTCTGTAATTAGTTTTGCTGGTATTTTTCTTCAGTTGAATAGTTAAATGTGATTTGAACTTAATATGATTAAGTCTAATGGATTGCATTTCCTGCTGCCTTCATTTGATTGGCAATGTAGAGAAATAGAAACCAATGCAGTTGAGGAAAGAATTCAAATCATCATTTCATATCCTGGAAAATCTCAGCGTCTAAATTTTCTTACGTTCTCATTTCTTGGCAATATTTCTATCAAGGACTTCAAATTCAAGTCCTAATTTATATCATGTTTTTACCCAATTAATCAGCAGAATAATTTATATTAGTGGCCTAACAAACCCCATAAAATGATTTTTTCCCTTTTTTGTTTCTTAAAAAGATAATCCTTCACTTAACCAGTGTATAAGTGAATTTAGGTTATTTTAAGAAAAAAAATGTTATGAGAACGTATGCATAATACCTCAGAAGCTCTTGCTTGGTTTGCTGTGCTATCACAAGTGACTTGTTTTCCTTGTGCCAAAAAGTCTCTCACTCAAGGATCCTTCTTTCAAGACTGGTGAAATTTTTGGGGTGCCTGGGTGGCTCAGTCGGTTAAACGTCCAACTTCAGCTCAGGTCGTGATCTCACAGTTCGTGAGTTTGAACCCTGCATCAGGCTCTGCTGACAACTCAGAACCTGGAGCCTGCTTCAGATTCTGTGTCTCCCTCTCTTTCTCTGACCTTCCCCTGCTCACTCTCTGTCTCTCTCTGCCTCTCAAAAATAAATAAACGTTAAAAAAAATTTTTTTAAAGTGGCAAAAATGCCTGTCTCGTGATTTCACACAATCAGACGTCCTGGGCCATCACAGAAAAAAAATATGTGCGTTTAGACGGAGAGTTTTTTTTAATGAAATATAAAGAATTCCTTCCAGCTGATCTGTTTGGCTGTCAAAGCCTCAATTACAATAAACTAGAACAGAGCTTCCAAAATCCAAAGTGCAGAAATTGAAATCTCTGGTGCCGAATGTCACTTTTCTGGGACTGTGTGTGTATTTGCAGGAGAGGTTGCCAAAATCATATTAGAATTTGCCTTGTAAGGGTAGAGCTTTTACTACTGTAATAAAAATATGGAAACATTAGATGTGGCAGGATGTTACTGCACTCTTTTTTATTAAGGTTATACGATTTTCTATTTCCAAAGGATGCCTAACAAAGTAAGTGCAGTCAGAAAAAAAAAAAAAATCTTTGAACCTGGACTGTGTGTTGAATGCCATCTGAAACAGACCCGAATCTAGAAGACATGTTGCACTGCTTTAAATTGCCTTTGACTCCACACTGACTGTGTCTTGAGTTGCTGATGAATTATCATTGGTCTTGATATGATCCTGACTGGGGAATTTATTACATAAGGATCTATCAGGATGGATGCAGTTCTGCTGTCTGAAAGCTCTTTTATTCTTCCAGAAAGCATTTCTTTTGGCTATTGAAATGGACCTTTTAGTTCGGCTAAATTATGAGCATCTTTTGAACCTCCCAAGGCGTTGATATGTTATATCATTATACCGTTTGGAGAATTGGATGAGTGGAGGAGGAATAATGGAAGTGTGTATTTTACTGTGGTTGTTGTTTTGAATTTCAGTGTTTTTATTTTGTCCCTGAGTTATGTAGAGGCAAGAGCATGGGCATTCAAATTATCGGGCACTATGGAATGGTACTTAGAGGCTTGGAGTTCTGGTGTCAGCCTGCCTCAGTTTGAATCATTGTTCAACTCCTTATTATCTATGTGATGACAGGTTTTTAAATAAATCTAAATTTTTGTTTTCTCATCTTTTAAGTGAGTAAAATGTCCGGACCTATTTTGTGTCATTATGGGGCAGATTTAATGAGACGGTCCATGGAAGTTGCTTGGCTCGGCCCTTGGCATGTCATAAATCCACGGGAGCAATTAATTATGCTGTTGGAGCCCCAGTCCCAGCAACTACTAGCTGGGTGACCTTCCCCAAAGTATTTACTCTTTTACCTGTTTGCTTATCTTTAAAATGAAGATAATGGAGCGTCTGGGTGGCCGAGTCGGTTGAGCGTTCAGCTTCGGCTCAGGTCATGATCTTGCATTTGTGAGTTCGAGCCCCGTATCGGGCTCTGTGCTGACAGCTCAGAGCGTGGAACCTTCTTGGGATTCTATGTCTCCCTCTCTCTTTCTGTCCCTTCCTTCCTTGTGCTCTGTCTCTCTCGCTCTCTCAAAAATAAATGAACATTAAAAAATTTTTTTAAAAAGTAAAATGAAGATAATGATGCCCCACCTGGAGAATCCTTGAGAATCAAAACTGGTAGAAGGTTCCAAGTATTTGACATTTAGTAGTTGATCAGTATATACTAGTTATAATACCCCTCTTCACTGCCTCTCACAGTAACAACAGAACAACAATAGCAACAACTACTATTTAAATGCTTCGAAAGTTGTCAGTCACTGTATATCCTATATAAAGACAGACACCATTGTGCTTGTTGTAAAATAATACGAGTCAGTGGCATGATTCACAGTTTTGTCAAATTTCTGGGTTCTGTGGCTTTGTATTAAGTAATTTGTATCTTTTGCCTTGAACCCATGTGCAATGGTTTCCATTAAATTCTTACTCGCCCATGATGAAAAAATCAATTTTTTGTTCTCTTTGCTGTCCAACTTCTGCTAGAAGAAAAAGTAAAATATGATCTAAAGCCTTGACTGAGGTTATATGCCTTTTCAAGGTTCTTTGGTGAACTTTCTACCTCTACAGAGGGAGGGCTTTAGTAGACCCTGGAGCGTTTCAAAGAGAATGTCAATATTACATCTCATTGTCTGCTGCTCAGCAGGAAAAATTGTGGACCCAACATCAGGTGTCTAAGTACAACGTAGAACATAAAGGTTTCATTTTCTGGTGCTGCCTGGGTACTTGCAGCATTTTAAATAAGAAGAAAATATTAAATCTTTATGGATAAGTCATTTCTTTGAAGATTTTCAAGTAATAGTTTTAGAAAAAAATATTACTTTCTCATTTCTTGGCAAGAGTTCTGTCAAGGACTTTGAATTCAAACCCAAATTTACATCAGATTATTTTAAAACCCAATTAACCAACAGCATAATGTGTTAAAAGAAGCAAATACTCTTGACTGATTTCCTTGCAGCCTCCTTTCCTCTCCAGGACTCTGGGCTGTCTGTGTGGATGGAAAACAATGGATTGATTAATGTATCTGGGCACTTAACACAGAACTTTAATAAGTATGTCAAAAATTGCCATTAGAAAGGATGCTGCCATTTATGTGTTCATTTCCCAAGAGCAGAAACTCTATTACAGTGATTTGAATAAGTTTCTATGAAGTATGGAAAGGCACTGGGTTTCATGACCTGCTTGTTGGGTCAAGGAGCCAATTTGCCAGAACAACTTATTTTAAAATAACTTTATATACGTGTTATATTGTTGTGACAAAAGAAGATGAAATTTCAGATTACTGATTTTCCCAGCTTCAGATCTCTTAGGTTGTAGGTTTCAAGAAGCTGAATGAAAGTGAGTAAGATTTGTAACTTCGATTATTATGGACTGTCCTGAAGCTTTGCCTTTATTTTTGGATATAGCACCCAGCAGTTTCTATTCTTACTAATTTGCTTCAAAATGGGAATTATCAATTTGCTACAAAAATTTGAGTTATTTCCAAGGCAATACGATATAGTGGGAATCACACTTGATTCAGCATTGGTAAATCAGATCTTTACTGTTTTGTGAATTTAGACAAGTGATTTTATCTCTCTGAGACCCTGTAGCTTTTTCCTACGAATAAGATAATTAGGTAGATGAACTCATGTCTCCTTACATTTTAAACTTCTAAAAATCAATTTTTTATATCCTTGAGGGTATAGATTTATATCCCTTGAAGTTTTAAACTAAGTGTCACATTAATGAATGATGTGTGATAACTTTGCAGACTCCATTTACATTTCTACATTGTTTACTTATCACATTCATGGTGGCCTTGTAGAAGTCCCTTACCTTCCCCGAGTTTGTGCAATCTGAATGTAAAAATGAGAAATTTAAACAATATGGTCTCTAAAGATCCTTCCAGTTCTAATCTTTTGTTTCTAGTGTACACTTACTGAAATCAGATCAAATATAAGTTGTGTGGTTCTCAGTAATATAGGAGATAGAAAGTCAACAATACATGGCATCTTCCCTAGGAAGAGTTTTTGCCTTCCACTGAATCACACTTGTGGTCTCAGTCCATCTGAGCTGCTATAACAATACCATAGACTGGTTGACTTTTAAAAAACAAATTTATTTCCCAAAGTTCTGGAGGCTAGTAATCCAAGATCAAAGTGCCAGCAGTGTCTCTGTCTGGTGAGAGTCTGCTTCCTGGTTCATAGACAACTGTCTTCTTGCTATCACCTGACATGGCCAAGAGGTAAGGGATTCCTCTGGAGGGCTCTCTTTTCTGAGGGCACTAATTCCACTCATAAGAACTTTACTCTCATAACCTAATTACCCCCTGCAAAAGCCCTATCTCCAAATATCACCGATATTTTCGGGGGGAAATAGGTTTCTGCGTACAAATTTGAGGGGGACACATTGAGTCTATAGCACATGGGATTCATGGAGCCATTAAAATTATGTATAAAATGTTTTCTTGTGTTCAGTTTTGGAGAAAAGGATTCGTAGCTCTCATAAGAATTTTGAGTACTACCTAATAAATAAAACTAGATGCTCTTTTTTCAGAAATCTAGTATAGTGGGTCTTAAATTATGATCAGTGAAGGGTTAGGGGCTTAGACACTTTCAGGCAGTTCAAGAAATGAAATATATTTTCATAGTAACACTAAGATGATATTTTCCCTTTTCATTTCCATTCACTAATGAATGCACAGTAGGGTGTTTCAGAAACTCCATGATATATGATATCGTAACAGATTAAATGCAGAAGTAGATGTGAGAATTCAGTTATCTTTTATTAAACCAGACAGACGTTAAAGATAGTTGCAAAATGTAAAGCAGTGTCATTCTTTTCACTAATTTTTGTTTGTTTTGGAAATGAGCATATAAAAATGGTTATTTTGAAATTAATAAATATGTTTTAAAATTTTTCTCATTTTAAATTCTAATCTGCTACATATCGACAGATAAAATCCACAGAAACAGAAACTCTTTGGAGTCCTTAGTAATTTTTAAGAGTGTCAAGGGCTCACGAAACTAAAATGTTTGAGAAATGCTAACCAGCCTTCATTAAGGTAGGTTAATCTGTAGTAGTAAACTAAGCCTACCTTGCTAGTAACTTTACACAAAGAGGTTTATGTCTCTCTCACCTAATTATCTAAGTAGGTGTTCAGTTAGCAGAGTAACTTCTGAGCACATGGTAATCCGGGGATCCACGTTCATGGTGTGGCTTTGCCATGTTCAACCTTGACCTTCAAATTTGTTCTGAAGCTGACATCTCAGTCATCTGGAGAAGGGAATGAGCACAGAGGAGAAGAAATGGTTAATTGTTACAGCACCCAAGAAGCATCACTCATCATGTTCATTCACATTGCACTGGCTAGAACTGTTTCATGGCCTAAGCCAACTGCATTGAATGTAGCTCAGCTATATGTCCAGGAAGAGAAAAAAAGTCATAATCAGGAATAGCTAGCAGTCTCCCTCATACCTCAATTTTTATCTAGGTCTGCTATGTACAAGTTAGTAAACATGGGCCAACCACATAATAACTAACTTTTAGGTAAACACAGACCAATTGCAGAGCTATTAATTTTTAGTTTTCTCATGTATAAAATAGGTATAATAAATACTATAAAAGCTCCCAACTTTAGAAGGTTTTTGTGAGGGAGCCTGTGCAAAAGTGCTTAAAAATGGCTAAACATTTATCAAGTAACTGTGTAAGTCCATGACCCAAATAACGTTAAAATCAACCTGCTAGAGGAATTTAATATTTAGAAATAGATATAAACTTGTAATAACTATACTATAAGAACATGTGTCCCATAGGCAATAAAGACTGTAAACTGGGGGCATCCAGAAAGATGAGACAGTTTTTAGTGAGTGCTTTCATGGAAGCTCTTGAATTGGAAGTTCTTGAAGGGTCTTCCCAAAATATCAAATTGATGGTTCTTTGCTCTGGAATTCCATCATCCCTTCTAGATACCCTTCTCGTGGCACTTATCTGACCTTCATGTAATGTGAATTTTCTTATCTGCTTCCTTCATTAGCTTCTAGCTCTTATTATGGCCATCGGAACAGGATTTTTATCTTATTGTACTTTGTATGTCTTGAACTTAGCATGGTGCCTGGCCCATTGTGAGCCCTGAGGTAGATATTTATTAAATAGATAAGTTAGTTTCATTAAGAGAAATTGCACGGGGAGCGCCTGAGTAGCTCAGTCAGTTAAGCATCTGACTCTTGATTTGAGCTCAGGTCATGATCTCATAGTTCGTGAGTCTGAGCGCCACATCGGTCTCTGTGCTGACAGCGTGGAGCCTGTTCGAGACTCTGTCTCCCTCCCTCTCTCTCTGCTGTGTCTCTCGCCCACTTGCTCTCTCTCTCTCTTTTCTCTCTCTCTTTTCTCTCTCTCTCTCTAAATAAACATGAAAAAAGAGAGAAATTGCGTGAAAGGCAAAGAGGAGAAACGGGGAAATTAAGAGTTTGTGATTAAAAGAGAATCTGTGAAGTTTAAAGTACAGGCTGGTAGGTAACTAAAGAATAGCAATAATGCAGGATGTCAAGACACACAGAATCTCCATGTTAAATGAGTCATCACTGTGAACCAACCAAGGCCATTAGAAAGAATGGGAAAGAAAGGAAAAGTGATATATCCTAAGGTCATTAAAGGTTGAGGGAGTTTCTAGTGACAGGAAAAAATGGAGCAAGGCTGATATAAGACGGTATCAACCCTATTGACAAATCATAATGGGATAGTAGTTTGAAAGTAGCACCTCAAATGCTTTTTGAATGAGCAGATGGTGGGTAGAGATGTACAGATGATGGAAAACCATCTTTCATTTCGTTAATTGATCCTCAAGGCACAAGGTGTTAGAGGAAAATCAACTCTTACTTCATCGTGAGCAGATTGAGCATGGTTACTCAGGAGTTAGGATCTCTGGAGGGCTTGATTCTACATGAAGCAACTCAGTTGGCCCAGAAGGTGGGCACACAGAGAGAGAGTGGAATAGGGCTGTCCTGCCCTGAGTAGGTGGTATGAGAGGAAGTGGTAGGGGGTTTTGCATAGAGGAGAATTGTGGAAATTGTCCAAAGAGATACTAATATTAGAAGAATAGAAGTTGTTTATGAAGTGTTTGTATAATATACTGAAGCCAGTTTTCCAATTGGAGTCCTGGCTATGATGATGTGGACCTGTCCACGTTTCTATCTGTAATGCTAAGTTCCTATTGATTTACTTTTTATATTAAGAAGAAAATAATTTATTTGCAAAGTGCCTGTTCAATAGGTCATCTTTTTAGTTAATGTTTACATAACTACTATTTTTAGTAAAAGTGTGCTATTTAAATAAACAGAATTAGGCAGATACTGCTCTCAGAGGTGTTTAGAAAAGTGAATTGGGAGATTCTACAGCATATAATTAAAGGGTATTATAGCAGCCTGTAGTTATGGCACAGTTGAATATTTTTGTGAGGGTTTTTTTTTTGCTGTTGTTAAAAATATCAATAATCAAATAAAAACATGGCCTGTATTTGCGTTAACTTTTTCTCTTAAGTACATTGGTTCAATCTACAAATACTTATTGAGTGTTTACTATGACACAGGTTTTATCCTGGATTCTAGAAATAGGAAGATAAATGCAACAAAACTCATGCCTTTGAGAGTCTCATGTTTTGGCAGGTGAAATATATACATGACAAATGAATATGTAACTTGGGATATAAGCAATCAAGCAAGAATTGCGAAGATACAGAAGTAGTATATTTACCTTCTTGAAGATAGCAGGGCAGGCTTCACAGGATAGTATTACAGCATGCTTTGAAGGCTGAGCAGGAAGTTGCCAGATGAGCTAGGGACAAAAGACATTTCAGAATGAGCAGGTTACATGCAAAAAAGACACGGGAGTGTGATAAAGCATATTGTTCACGGGGGATGTGTTATTTCTGAAAGGACAGTGTCAGCAGCATAGCAGAAGATGATACTCAGTGCATTAGACCGAAGCTGGACACACCTTTCATGTCATGCCAAGAAGTTTAGATTCTCCCTTGCGGGTTCATGGAGCCTAGTAAGGAAGCAAATGTTTATTGGATGAATGAAGAGGACATAATTGAAATATTTTAAATAAGAAAGGGTTAGAATCATGTTTGCTTATTTGTTTGCTTTTTAATCGTTCTGTCTGCAGTGAGGAGAGAGGTTTGAGAGAAGCAATAAGGAAATGATTGCAATAAATGGGGCACTTGAGGATTTGAAAAAAAAACTACAGAGTCAGGGGATGGAGAGATGAGTTCAGTGCTTGGCATAGAGAAAGAAATCCATAGAAGTTATGATGAAGATCTGGGCAAAATGAAGATGGTGATGGTAAAGAAGAGGTGAGCTCAAAAGGTGTTTGAAAGAAAAACCTATTTTGCTCACGTCAGAATGTTAGTAACTCTCACATTGGAACTTCCCAGGAGGATGCTGTGTGCTGTGCCAAACATAACCCAGAACAGAAATGTTCTGTAAATTCTCTGTAGATGTCCAGTTGTTTCCAAATTTAAAGGAGGTTTTTTTTTTTATTTTTTTGAAAAGTCACTCATGATGTCATCAATCACACTCATTTTTGATGTCTCATTAAAGGACGTCTTAGCATTTTCCCCTAATTAAGATATGATGGCAAAACCCAATAGTGTCCATGGCATATTCAAGCTAAGAACACTAGCAGTGAATTGGACTCTAGGAGGACATCGGATAAGGACGTTTCACATCAAAGTGCCTACAGCTGGCAGCCTTCTTGTTGCTTTGACAGTAGTATTATTGCTTCCTTAAGGGGCCATAAAAGTAGACTCATTAATTCCCCAAGATAATTTTCTCGTACATTAGCCTTAGTGATGCAATATGATCAGTTACATTGATAAAGTTGATCACTGATTTATTATTCTTTCGGGGTGCTTAAACTCCCAAGTCTCATTGTGACAACTGTTGACAGTCTGCCTTCCTTTTTTTTTAAAAATTTTTTTTTAACGTTTATTTATTTTTGAGACAGAGAGAGACAGAGCATGAACGGGGGAGGGCCAGAGAGAGAGGGAGACACAGAATCGGAAGCAGGCTCCAGGCTCTGAGCCATCAACCCAGAGCCTGACGCGGGGCTCGAACTCACGGACCGTGAGATCGTGACCTGAGCTGAAGTCGGACGCTTAACCGACTGAGCCACCCAGGCGCCCCAGTCTGCCTTCCTTTAAAATAACTTCTCTATTTCCAGCCCAGGATGCTGCTCTTCTGCAGTTCTAACAACAATTGGTGTTAACACCATGACATAACACCATGGTGTGTGTTGGGGGGGGTGGGCATTGAAGAAATGAAATTTTATTATCTCAGGTCAATTGGAACTCTTCCTTTTTAATTTATTTGATTCTATACTTCAGATTTTCTCAAAACCCACATATTCCTACAATGTTTGTATAATTAAAAACTAAGTGTCATTTTAAATAAAGTATTTTATATGAAAATGCACTGTAAACTTGCAGGTGCTAATCAAGTGCAAGTAGGTAGTCAGGTAATTATATGGCATCAAGTTTCAATGGTGATATTAGCACTACTTTCTATTTACTTAGAAATGTTAGTCTTGTGGAGGCACCTGGGTGGCTCAGTCAGTTAGGCATCCGACTTCAGCTCAGGTCATGATCTCATGGTTCATGAGTTTGAGCCCCGCATCGAGTTCTGTGCTGACAGGTCAGAGCTTGGAGCCTGCTTCAGATTCTGCGTCTCTCTCTCTCTCTCTCTCTCTCTCTCTCTCTCTGCCTCTCTAAAAAATAAAAACATTGAAAAAAATTTAAAAATGTTACTCTTGTGTGACTCATTATTTTGGTAGTGAGACATTTGTTTCTGTTCTGTTGTCATAGAGATTACCTTAAACTTTGAGGCACAGTGGATATTAGTTAAAAGGATAAATGTAATTATGGTCAGCTTAAAAGGATATAGAAATGTCAGAAGGTAACACAACTTTGCAAGGTGATATTCCTTTAGATGGAATGTTTTGGATGGGAATTTAAGCCCAAGACCCCGGTATATAGAAATGGTTTTGCTCTCAGCCACTTACTGCCTATAGTATTCTGAGTGCCTGGGTCATTGTGCTCACTGTAGAGTCCCTATTTATTTGTTTGTTTGCACATTGAACATATCAAGTACCAGCCATGAGCTGGGACTCATGCTTTTGAAGAATAACAACCACACCTTGCTTTTGAGAAACTCCTGGGTTAGCATGGGGATACAGCCGAGCAACGTGGTGATTGCAAAACAGCAGGATAGAGGGACGCACAGGGTATGGGGTGATCACAGCTGAGGAACACGCCTACTCTCAGCTCGTTAAATCCTGTTTGATAGTCAGAATTTAGAATTTTAGAGGAGGTGAAGAAGCAGGCTGAAGGAAAGTAAAATGCACTCGTTGGGGAAATATCTTTTCCTAAAAAAGTGCAAAGGAGCCATGAATTCATTAATGAATTCGAAATGAAGTAAAGTAAGCAATGCTTAAGGAGGAAACCAGGCTCCTGTAACTTATAATAAACCAATACATGCTATTCTTATGTAAAATGTATCTATTTTGGGTGGAAGAACTCAACCAGAGTCAGTTAAACAAGCATAAGCGCATACATATTCTCTCCCATTGGATCTGTAAAAGCTGAGTAAATGTCATTCTTTGCGTAATTCTGAAAGCTTTTCCTCTCAAGAATCATTTCCCTTCAACTTTTACTATATAAATGTGCTTTGCCTAAGCCATTATCATGTTTTGAAAGGTTTCATTAATGATCAACACTTATTAGACTCAGCAGCCATCCAAGCAAGCGAATTTATTCTCTGCGTATAAGCTGAGGGCCAAAATGAAATCAGCTTTGGAGTGAAAAGATCAACATAGGAGGCCTAAAGTAAATTTCATAAAACACAATTCTTTCTAGAATATGTTTTTGCAAGTATTTTCTGGGAAATGACTTCAGGCTAATTTTATATTTTTTTTCCAGGCAAACTCTTTCTCTTGTTTTCATCTTAGATTAATAAGAGGGTAAAACTCAGAAATAATTTCACAAATCAGAAATAATTGAGTATATCTCAGGTTAATGTCAGAAAACAAGTGACTGCTGATGTAGGGAATATCTGCTACATGTTTAGCACTTCCTAATTATGCTTTAAGGCAACTGAAAAATAAGTAAGAGTTAGTGCTTATTGTGTGTGTGTGAAAGAGAGTGAGTTTGGTAATCAGAAAAAAAAAAAAGGTCAGGAATGAGACAAAAATAAAACTTCGGTTTATAGTCAAGAATTTAACTGACTAGTGGAGATTGAATTGTAGAAATTCTACAAGGGTCACTGTGTATGTGTGTGTGTGTGTGTGTGTGTGTGTGTGTGTGTGTATAAGTAATTGGAAAAGTTTATTTTAACAAGGTACAGGTGTACATGAAATGTGCTGAGGAATTTGGAAATCCAGGCTTCAGTTTTCCAGCAGTTCTAGAACAAAAATTTTTTGAAGGAGAAAAAAAAATGGAATTCAACATTCAATCAGAAGCCCAAGGTAATTGCTTTCAGTCTTGCCCGAATCCACTGAACTCACTGTCAGGTGAAAACATTCAAGGGGCCATAGAGAAAGGAGCCATAATTGATAGGCAAGGGACCTGTGTATGTAATCCATTATTGGTGGGATTTGAAAATGAAGGCAGCTTATAAGGCTATACAACAGTGTCTAGAACCTGGAAAGATGTGGTCTAGGGAAAAGTAAAATGAAACCCAGTTTTGGAAATGCACAATAAAAACATGGAGGCCGAGGGCAGCCAATCACGTGGAAACACTTAGAAGTGAGACACGGAGAGGAGAGCTGTGTCACTTCTCTTCTGCAGACAGTAGTTCTGCTAGGGGTTGGACATCCTGGAGACCCAAGAATTTGGGCAGAGAAGGGCTATCTGCACAGTGTGGTTTTCACCGTTGGTGAAAGTCTTGCGTGAGACCAGGATGTAGCTGCTCCTGACGTGAGTCACGGTACTCGGTACTTCCATCTTGGTGTGGTCAGGCTGCTGGCACAAAATACTGCAAACTGGTGACTTAAACAACAGAAATTCACTCCTCACAACTCTGGAATTTTGGCAGCTGAAGATTAGGGTGCTGGCAAGATAGGTTTCTTCTCTTGAAGCCTCTTCTCCTGGTTAGAGACCAGCCACCCTTTCACTGTGTGCTCACCTGACCTCTTTGTGCATGCAGAGAGAGAGAGAGTGAGTAAGCTCTCTGGTGTCTCTTCTTACAAGATGCTAATCCCACTATGAAGGCCTCACCCTCATGATCTCATCTAACCCTACTCATCTCCCAAAGGCTCCCATCTCCAAATAGCATATTGGGGCTTAAAGCTTCAACATGTGAATTTGTGAGGGGCAGAAATATTTAGTTCATAACAACTTTGTTCCTTGGGTAATCATCCCTGAAAAGGAAATTTCAAAAGTAGACCACTGCTGGGTAAAATCCTGAACAGCCAGTTAAATTTGAGTATCAGGTAAAAAGCAAATAATGTTTTAGTATAAATATGCCCCCATGTAACATGTGGAACAGACATATACATATAAAAGTACAAAAGTATTTGTCACTTATCTGGAATTCAAATTTCATTGGGCAGCCTGTATTTTTGTTTGCTAAATTTGGCAATTTTATCTCATTTATTGGTTGAAGGCTTTTGCTGGACTAACTAACCAATTATTCATCCAGACTGAGAAAAGGTTGAGATGCACAACCATGACAGCTATGATCACTCCGGCTTTATAGATTGGTATTTGGATATTGCAATGATTTACTGTCAGAGAGCAATTTTTCAGTCTCAGGCATTGACTACTGAAGGTGCCCATTATTTCTTCTCTCATTTAGTCTTTGGGACGCTTGAGGATTTTGCTTTAAATACATTTAACTGAAAAGCAGAATTACTTCTCTCTTATACTTAAAACTGACTTAAGGAGAGTGGAGGGCCAAACATTTGGTGAAGACTTTCTCTGTGGGCATTTTTAAAAAATGTTTATTTACGTTTGAAGGAGGGAGGGAAGGAGAGTCAGAGTGAGTGAGAGAGAGAGAGAGAGAGAGAGAGAGAGAGAGAGAAAGGAAGAAAGGAAGGAAGGAAGGGGTAGAGAAGGGGGTGGGGAGAAGATCTGAAGCAGGCTCCGTGCTTAAAGCAGAAAGCCCAATGTGTCGCTCGTTTCATGAACCATGAGATCTTGACCTGAGCTGAAGTGGACACTTAACCCTCTGAGCCACTCAGGTGCCCTGAAGACCCATTGTGTTAAGGTCATTGATAGTTCATTCTGTAGATGGGTGGCTCAGCCAGCTTCCAGAATTTCTCCAAGATAAGACTTTGAATTAGGGCAAGAACACATGTAATCAGAGGACTGGGATTTACATTCAGGTTCCTGAGTGGAACTTCATACATGTCTTCCTGCGTGGACTTCAAGAATTATCAACCTTGTCAAATTCAGCTTTCACAGCTCTCCAACTCGGATACCAATACACCCATTGCCCCAGATTTTATTGATGGGATGATAGTAACAGCAGACATCCTGATGTCCCCTAATGTGTGCCAGACTTGGGGGATTTGTTAACTTAATGTTCGATACACATTGTGGAAGTGGGTACTATTATCTGAATTTTATATATGTGGACTGGAGGTGCAGAGCAGTTAAGTAGTCTTGTAGGTACACAGAGATTGTTTAATGTGTATTATTACTTTTATAATCATCATCATCATGATTTTAGTGCTTTGAAAAGAAGAACCAAAAGCCATGATTGATTATTTAAACATTAAATTTGTTCCTGAAAATACTATTGGTTTGCTGCTTAATCATTTGGAACCTCAAATCGTTCAGGTTAAAAAATATATATATATATGTATATATATATATGTATATATATATATATATATACACACACACATACATATATATAACATATGTACATATGTATATGTAAAGCATGGCTTAATTGCCACATTCTGTCAGTAAGTTTGTCACAAAGTTAGGCAACTTTTGAACTAGCAGGAGGGAAACTAGTCTCAGTCAATTTCAGTATATTCAGGTTTTTATGAAGTCATTGGCAGGTTGGAGCATTCAAAGCCTAGAAGTTGGAAGGTGGGAAGAATATGAGGTAAATAAGAAAGTTGACATTCCATTTCCAGTGTCAAAGAATCTTCTACTTTAGTGTTTCTCCTCACTCGTTTTCACATTTTATACTTTCTCTTTTATGTATGAAAAATGGAAAGAGCTATTCGTTATTTTCTAAGACTCCAGCAAAAAATATTATTTCCAGAGATTTTGCACTGACATTTTAAGAGTCAAATCTTATATCTATTGAAAGGCGAAATGTGACAAGTATTTGGTCACACCAAGTTGATTTACGTTCAACTGACAATATTTAGCAAAATTCTGTAGCAATTTATAGCTAGGTTGCTATAACAAAAATACCACAGCCTGGATGGCTTAAACGGCATACATTTATTTCTCACGGTTCTAGGGGATGGAAAGTCCAAGATCAGGCGTTGGCAGATTGAGCATCAGGTAAGAGCAGGCTTTCTGGTTGATAGGTGGTCGTATTTTCCCAACATGTTCTCGCATGGTAGAAAAGGCAGGAGAGCTCTCCAGGTTCTCTTTTCTAGGGGCACTAATCCCAATCCCAACGCTCCACCCATATGACCTAATCACACCCCAAGGGCAGTACCTCCAAACACATCACATTGAGGGTTAAGTTTCAATATATGTGTTTTGGCAGAGAGGACACAAACATCCCATCTTTCACAGTAAATAAACCCTTGTGAATCATAGAGTCGTTCAATCCCAGCTTAAGAATGAAAGCTAAAGGTCATACACTTGACATTCGCTCGCTTTTTAGAGTCACGATAACATTTTCACTTAGGGTACAAGCATATGTAGTTCATAATACAGTGATTGTTTCTTTAACTTAGGGTCTTTAGATGGAAAAAAAAGGTAGTAGTTACAGTTCTGAAACATCTGGTATGAAAAATAACTGATGTCACCCCGCATAAAAATCACCGCCACCACCACCTAGGAGCTAGTTGTTACTTTCCCTGTTTTGTGTGTTAGGAAACTGACTTGAGAATTTAAATCACTCACACAAATTCACTCTTGGTAGGTGTAGGAGGCAAGATTTCAAGTTCCTTTGGTTTGTCTCGTCCTATGGCCATGGTCTTATCTACCATAATGCATCACCTCTCTGGAAGAAAAGAAAGGGTTGATAGCTGCCTGGAATGAATGGTCCAGGAGAAATGTCATTTCTGCATAGATCTTATGTTTGTATGCATTCACCTGTGATCATCCCTCCACCCTCACTAGGACGGAGCAAAGAAGCCGACTGTCTTTCAAACTCTACTCTGACTCATTATGTACTGAATGGTTCTGACCACTACTCCAAAAAGAAAGAACTGTTGGTAATTCCTAAGACAGTATTGCTCAACTGTGGCAGATGGGCTACTGCTCCTTGAACCTCTCCAGTACCAATTGAAAAGAATTTTGAGAGTAGAGGTTGGCAGAATATAAACTCCCAGGTGATGCTAAAGTGAAACTAAAAACTAAAGTTTGAGAATATGCTGAAGAACTAAGAATGAGAGAGAGAGAGAGAGAGAGAGAGAGAGAGAGAGCTGAGTTATATTAGAATCCATTTAAAGTGCCATTCCATTCAACATTTGTTATTTACCATTTGCAAAATAATGAGCTGGGCTTTGTAGGATACAAACAGAAAAGATGAATAAGGCATTATTTCTGCCCTCAAAATTAGGATCTTCTTTCACATAATGCATGTCTTACATTTAATACTTTTTCTAGCTAGTAGAATGATGCCATTCCGTTTCTGGTCTATTCATACTTGTTTAGTATTCAGACTTGACTTGGTATATGATATAATTCAACATCTATAAACCATTCAAAATTTCTAAATCTGATTTCCTAATCTTTAAAACAGAGACCCACACTCTAGCTGACCATATCTTGGGAACTATAGTATTGCACAGAACATCAGGAATCATTTACTGTTAGTACTGTACTTGGCTAAATTGAAACCTGTTTAATCCCATTTAAGTAATTATAAAAGGCTTATCATATTGAATGTTAAATATTTATACAAAAATGTGAATGATTAAGTATTTTCATAAATTCTATTTGAAAGTTTTCTCAAGTATTTAGTTCTTTTTTTTTTAAGTTAATGTATTTTGAAAGAGAGAGACAGACAGACAGACAGAAAACATGAGTGAGGGAGGGGTAGAGAGAGAGGGAGACAGAGAATCCCAAGCAGGCTTCATGCTGTCAGTGCAGAGCCTGACACGGGGCTTGAACCCATGAAAACATAAGATCATTAACTGAGCCAAAACCAAGAGTCAGACACTTAACCAACCGAGTCACTCAGGCACCCCTTAGGTGTTAAGTCTGAGTGAAGATGGTAGAAATATAAAAATACAAGTCAAGTTCAGAAATTGATTTGAATTTTCTAATTAGAACTTACCCTAACAATTCAGGTATAGCTCTGCAAGTTTCAAGTTGTGACATCCACGTGACCCATTCCTTAGCACAAATTATTTTCAAGCTATTTTCTAAAGTTGATGCCTTTTTTTTTGGTTTTGATATCTTAAATATGGTAAAAGTGAAGAATTATGCAGCTTCATAAATTGTTTTGAATCAGTTTTTTTTTTGCCCTGTCTTCCTTTATATGCAGGATTCATGCTCCAGTGATATAAATAAACATGTTAAATTAACAGTTATCGTGAATACATTTTTTTGATTTCATACAAAGCTCTGCCCAATGACTCACAGGCATATCTCCCCCTAACATCTGGAAAATCAGGGATGTGTTCCCTTTTCTATAGCACTCCGGGGGCTCAGATTTTACTAGTAAAAAAGAACACATATATTTAATAAACTTGGTTTTTAATTGGGAAGGCATTATGGGTTAGAGCAGCAAAAGGTTGAGAAAGTCATGGAAGAACTGATTATAAATATCAGCCAATTATGGCCTCAATTAGTATGTTTGTAAGGTGTTTTTTTCTTACCTCAGAGATAAAATGAGTTAAAGTCATTAAAAAATGAGTAACAAGCAGTTTTTAATTATACACCATTTGTACATCTGTGAATAATTACCTGGCAATTGCTACCTAGGTGACAGTGATTGACAGGAAGCTACCCATGTTTCCAGGCAAAGGACACATCTTTAATAACAGGAAAAGACACACACTTCAGCTGCATGAAAAGAGTGACAGAGAGCAAGGAAGGAACCAGTGCTCAAAATTGAGGGGCAAGATTTCCTGATGGGGTACCCCGTTGCCAATGGCTGCCCCTAATTAGGATGAGAATACCTTCAGGGTCTTCTTAGATGTGTGCCATTTGCCATTTTTTATGCGTGTAGGAAGGTTATGCCCTCTTAGGTCCTTCTAACTAATTGTTATGCTTGCTTGTCCAGTAGAAGAAAAGTACTGGCACCAACCTCAGAACATTTCAGAGTGTCAACAGTAGTGAGCAAAATAGCTATATCCTTTGTGTGATGTAACCCTAGTGGGCCATCTTCAGGCATCTATGCCGGAGGTCCCTGGATCTTAAGAAAACCAGCTTAGGTCTTACAGTCTATTGTGAAAACCAGTTTAAGTCTTCTAGTCTGTTAAAAAAAATGATAATAATAAGATAGCACATTTTCTTTCTTTTTTAAAAAAAATATGAATTTATTTTAAGAGAGAGCATGCAAGTGAGAGGAGAAGGGACAGAGAGAGAACCCCAACCAGGTTCCGTGCTTTTAGCGCAGAGCCGAATGTGGGGCTTGAACTCACAATCCATAAGATCATGACCTGAGCCGAAATCAAAAAGTTCGGATGCTTAACTGACTGAGCCACCTAAGCACCCCAGATGGGACCTTTTCATATGAAAAGCACCCTCTTTGGTCAGAGGCAGCTGCAGATTCAATTGGAGAGATCCAGGCAGCCTTAAGTGTTTATCCAAGGGTTGCAGACTGAGCCCCCAGGCTTGGGGACATGTGTAGTTTGGCTGGAATGCCATTTTGCCTTTTTACACTGAATCTGAATATCTTTGGGTGGCACATGGCTACTCTTTGCCACCACTCTGAAACTTCCTGTGTGTTGCTTTTTCCTTGGCCCACTTCACATCCTCTGTAGGCATTTGTCTGTGTTCCCAGTTTTATATTGTGAGTCTTGGCAAGATTTTCTTTCCAGATCCTGGAATATCTGCATTGATGGGAAGAAGTAGGACGTTTGTTTGTTAAACCACTGGAGTCATGGTCTGCAACCAGGTAGATAGCTGGTAGAGTACCAAGAGAGGTGTGGGGAGGACTGATTAGAAGCCAGCCCTGAAAGACGAGGGGATGACCAGAACCCCAAACCATGGACAAGAGCATGCACAAGACATGTGTGAACGAGAGCAAGAAAAGTAGGGTTCCCCTGGGTTCCCTTCTCAGATTTAAGGTGAATCACAAGACACTTTGGGACTAGCTGGGACATCTGTTTAGAGCTAGGTAGTTAACTAAGCAAAAAATTTTTTAAACTATTAATCATTAATGCTTCCCCCCGCCCTGTTTTTGTTCTTTCTTTCTTTCTTTCTTTCTTTCTTTCTTTCTTTCTTTCTTTCTTTCTTTCTTTCTTCCTATTCAAGTAACAGCATTTGAGGACAGTTTAAAAAAAATTTTTTTTAACGTTTATTTATTTTTGAGACAGAGAGAGACAGAGCATGAACAGGGGAGGGGCAGAGAGAGAGGGAGACACAGAATCTGAAACAGGCTCCAGGCTCTGAGCTGTCAGCACAGAGCCCGACGCGGGGCTCCAACTCACGGACCGCGAGATCGTGACCTGAGCCGAAGTCGGCCGCTTAACCGACTGAGCCACCCAGGCTCCCCAAGGACAGTTTTCGAAACAAGAGCAGAAGTCTTAAGAACTTTTTCTACCATCTACCATATTATTCATTTACCTGTCCTTTAGTTACTTAAGATTTCTTTCCTTTTCATCTTCACTATTTTTAGCTTCTTTTTTTTTTTTAAACTCACATTCTAATTTCTATTACAGATCTCTTTCTTGGATCTCCAGAGTTGATTACTGAGGGGCCCAGGCCCGATGCCGCTTTAGGCCAGAATGCCTGATGCGTTCTGCCTACCTGTAGTTTCTCAGGAAAACACTGAGCCCTGAACTCTTTACATTGCTTCATTTCATTCCTGCCACAATCTTGGGAAGGAGGTATTCTTGTACCCATTTTACAGATGGCAAGAGGAAGTCTTAGAGAACTTTAATTGTACACCTACCATATACTCTTACGTTTTATGAATAAATTTTATAACTCTGAAGAGACTAAGGTGTCACACCTTCTAATTTGGACTTTCATCTAGCTTGGGGTACTTCGGGACTTTCTAATGAGCTGCATCCTAATCCTATGCAGTCTTTTCAAGACCAAAGTAATCATTCTGAATTCCTAAAGTATTGGAGTTTGTATGTCATGGCACTCTTCACTATCTCTGACTTACTGTGTGCTGTATCCTCTGACAGACTGAAAAACTTGAAGACAAACTTCCTCATTTTCATATCCTCTATACCGAGCAGAGCCCTGGTTCATAAGTAGGGGGTTAATTACTGAGTAGACGATGAAATGCAAGATTTGATAGCAATCTATGTATTTGATAAATACAATTCACAGAAGGAGCCTGGCCATGGGACCCAGGCCTAATATTTGGTTTATTTCAGGCGCCGTTCACCTAGAATTGTTACTTCTCTCGGGCTTGAAAGGTATTAATAATCTGAACGACACCAAACTGAAATTAGAATTTGGACTGTGTGATTACATGTCTTGTAATACAAGTTAACAACTAGGATATGAACAAAGCATATGTGAATAATAAATACCACTGATCATTTTTCTTATTCTGCTCTAAGTCAACTTGACTGCCCTGTTTAATATTTGCTGAAACAAGCACTAATTTTTTTTAAGTTGTTTCTACATTAAAACATTTTAGATGGATAATCATATGTGATCTTTTTCTCTTGTTTCTTTTTTTCTTTTTTAATGTAGGAGGCATCATTATGACTCGTTTAACTTCTGAATTTGGAAATCAACATCTAAGCATTAAATGTAGGATACATGGTACAGTGAAACTAGTTCTGGATTAAGTTGGTGAGGGGCAGGGAGAGGGAGGTCAGAGGCTTGGAAACTGAGCCTCACCTCTGCTCTTATTTAGTCATTCAGCAAACATGTACTGAACCCCTATTATGTTCTGGGCATCATATCAATTTAAGTGATTACACACAGATAAATGAGATCTTGGCATCATCAAGTAACGTCCAGATTAGTAGAAGGAACAAGTGAACAGATGGTAATAATATAGAATATATTAATACATATGTGTGTGTGTGTGTGTGTGTGTGTGTGTGTGTGTGTGTGTGTGTATAAAGAGGGAGAGGGATAAGGAGGGGAAGAAAGAAAGAAGAGAGAAGATGAAAGAACCAAGAAGAAAGAATGATGGACTGACTTTCCAGGTGCAGCACTAACTGTTGAGCTGGGGAGTCACTTACCTCATTCTAAAGTCAGCTTACCTGCCAGATCAATGTTTCCTAAACTTCAGCAATTTTTGGTACCATTTTCATATATTTGATGGATCTAAGTGTTGCTTTTATACTATCTGTTTCTTTTCAGCGGACATGAAATCAATTCACTTTTTTTTTTTTTTAAGTGGCATTGTCTTAACAGCATCTGTGAAATCACAGACTGGAAGAAATACTTCTTTCTTATACATTTGTATTGAATTTGGTAAAACACCCCACCCAAACCGGGAGCTCTACAGACTAACTTTTTGAATATTTGGTTACCTAGGCAAAATGAATTAATACCCATGTAAAACAAATACATTCTTATTAAAATCAACTTTATAAAACTACTTACTTATTTTTGGAGACAGAGTGCAAGCAGGGGAGGGGCAGAGACAGAGGGGGACAGAGGGTCTGAAGCAGGCTCTGCACTGACAGCAGCAAGCCTGATGCAGGGCTCGAACCCACGAACCGTGGGATCATGAGCTGAGCTGAAGTTGGACACTCAACTGACTGGGCCAAAATCAACTTTTAAATAGGGTGTTACTACCTCAAAACATCCTGTGTGCCATCATTGGCACCTGACCCATCATAATGTGGAACATTCTGGACAAGTTGTCTCTTCTAAAGTTTCTTCTGCCATTAGCATTTTAACTTCTATAAAAGTTTTGTTGTTCAAAAAAAATGGTATCTTCCTATTAGCTGTCAGGTAATTCATACTCACAGAGGCCTGAAGGAAGAGAAAACCTTTCGGATTCCCTGTACAACTTTCCTAATGTCAAAAGTTAATACAAATAATCAGAAGTCAAGGTGGGAGCTCTTCTTGCCTGTAGGAATTTGGAGATAGGAAGAGGAGGAGATTACCTTTTGAACATTTTTATTCAGACTATGGAGGATAGAAAAAGGTATTCTCTAGTCCTAACTCCACAGAAACTTTTCTTTTTTGCTAAAAACTGGTGTCTGTCATAAATATCAATATTGAATTAAGGAGGAATAGGAGACATTAAAGTAAAAAGCGGGGAAATCATGGGATTTGGAGAATAATTATGCTATAATTTGTTTATTTATGAGGCAATAATGATTTATTATTTAGTATTCCAAAAAGAAATTATGGTGGCATGTGATTTAGAAGTAAAGCTACTGCCGGTTAGGGATATGAGAAGAAAGTGTATTTCTGCCAATGAACAAATACAGCAATAATTGTCATTAAAGCATGCTGGGGTTTTCTCTCATTGACTTGAAGATTAAAATCACTGTGGTTGCCATCTTATTTTCTGAAACTGAAGCCCATTTTCAGATTTTCATAGCAGATGGAATACGGGGTGGTGGTATGTTTTATAAAACATATTCAATATTGTAACTGAAATTTACATTAAAAATCATGATTCCTATTTTGTAATGTAAAAGCGATATTAAAAGAAGGAATAATACACAATGTCTTTTTGTTTATTAAAAAAGGGCATGTGGTAAAATACCTTTGAACTCAAAAGTCACTACTGAGGCAACTTTGTTTGCCTTTTTATTTTATTTTTTTTGAGAGACAGAGAAAGAGAGCATGTGCACACACGTGCAAGGAAGGGAGGAAGAGAGGAAGAGGGAGAGAGAAAATCCCAATCAGGTTCCACCGCCCAGCACAGAGCCTGAGGTGGGGTTTGATATCACAACTGTGAGATCATGACCTGAGCCAAAACAAAGAGTAAGAGGCTCAACCAGCTGAGCCAATCAGGCACCCCTTGTTTGCCTTTTTAGTTGATCTGTTCACTTGGATTTACTTAAGCCATAGGAAAGGACCTTCCTTCCACATCATCATTAGCCAAAGAATATTTCTAACAACCTGTGTCACTATCATATGTCCATTGATTCATTTAAAAATACTTTTGGAAAAAGAATATTTTGGCCATTTCTATGGGATGGATTTTGTCCCCGCAAAAGATATGCTGAAGTCCTGACTGCCAGTTCCTCCATGTCACCTTATTTGAAAATAGGGTCATTTCCATTTCTTTGTGTGTTCTTCAATTTACTTCATAAGCTTTCTATAGTTTTCAGCCGTTTTCAGATCTTTTACATCTTTGGCTAGGTTTATTCCTCGGTATTTTATGGTTCTTGGTGCAATTGTAAATGGAAAAGAAATGGAAAAACATTCCATGCTCATGGATTGGAAAATAAATATTGTTAAAATGTGAATACTACCCAAAGCAATCTACCTTCAATGCAATCCCAATTAAAATTGCACTGGCATTCTTCTCAAAGCTAGAGCAAAAATCCTAAAATTTGTATGGAACCACAAAAGACCCCAAATAGCCAAAGTAATATTGAAGAAAACCAAAGCGGGAGGCATCACGATCCCAGACTTTAGCCTCTACTACAAAGCTGTAATCATTAAGTCACTATGGTATTGGCACCCAAACAGACACATAGACCAATGGAGTAGAATAGAGACTCCAGAATTAGACTCACAAATGTATGGCCAACTAGTCTTTGACAAAGCAGGAAAGAGTATCCAATGGAAAAAAAGACAGTCTGTTTAACAAATGGTGCTGGGAGAACTGGACAGCAACATGCAAAAGAATGAAACTAGACCACTTTCTTACACCATTAACAAAAATAAACTCAAAATGGATCAAGGACCTGAATGTGAGACAGGAAACCATCAAAACCCTAGAGGAGAAAGCAGGCAAAAACCTCTATGACTTCAGCTGCAGTAATTTCTTACTTGACACATCTCCAAAGGCAAGGGAATTAAAAACAAAAATGAACTATTGGGACCTCATCAAGATGAAAATCTTCTGTACTGCAAAGGAAACAATCAACAAAACTAAAAGGCAACCAACGGAATGAGAAGAGATATTTGCAAGTGACATACCAGATAAAAGGCTAGTATCCAAAATCTATAAATAACTCACCAAACTTCACACCTGAAAAACAAATAATTCAGTGAAGAAGTGGGTAGAAGACATGAATAGACACTTCTCCAAAGAAGATACCTGGATGGCCAACAGACACATGAAAAGATGCTCAACATCACTCATCATCAGAGAAATACAAATCAAAGCCACAGTGAGATACCACCTCTCACCTGTCAGGATGGCTAAAATGAACAAATCAGGAGACTATAGATGCTGGAGAGGATGTGGAGAAATGAAAACCCTCTTGCACTGTTGGTGGGAATGCAAACTGGGGCAGCCGCTCTGGAAAACTGGAGGTTCCTCAAAAAATTAAGAATAGAACTACCCTGCAATAGCACTGCTAGGAATTTACCCAAGGGATATAGGAGTGCTGATGCATAGGGACACATGTACCCTAATATTTATACCTGCACTTTCAACAACAGTAAAATTATGGAAAGAACCTAAATGTCCAAAAACTGAGGAATGGATAAAGAAGCTGTGGCTTATATATACAATGGAATACTACTTGGCAATGAGAAAGAATGAAATCTTGCCATTTGTAGCAATGTGGATGGAACTGGAGGGTATTATGCTAAGTGAAATAAGTCAGGCAGAGAAAGACAGATACCATATGTTTTCACTCATATGTTGATCTTGAGAAACTTAACAGAAGACCATGGGGGAGAGGAAGGGGGATAAAAGTTATAAACAGAGAGTGAGGGAGGGAATCCATAAGAGACTTAAATACAGAGAACAAACTGAGGGTTGATGCGGGGTGGGGGAGAGGGGAAAGTGGGTAATGGGCATTGAGGAGGGCACTTGTTGGGACAGCACTGGGTGTCGTATGGAAGCCAAATTGACAAATTATACTTAAAAATGAAAATAGAGTCATTAATTATATGAAAAAATAGATATAACTAAAGCAGTGGTTAAGATGATGTCATGCTGAAGTAGGGTGAGCCCTTAATGAGTGTGACTGCTGTCCTTGTAAGAGAAGAGACACAGACAGAGACAACCAGGGAGGGCATCATGTAATGGTAGAGAGAATGAAATGCTTCAAACTAAGGAACAATAAAGATTGTTCCTGCAAACTGGAAGCAAAGAAGAGACAAAAAAGATTCTTCCCATAGGCTTCAGAGGGAGCACGTACCCGCTGACACCCCGATTTCAGACACCTAGCCTCTGGAAGTATAAGGCCATATTTCCATTCTTTTAAATCACCTGGTTTGTGGTAATTTGTTGTGACAGCCCTAGGAAATGAATATAGGCACCAACAATATGCCCTGGAACTATTTTAGACATTTGAGATACATCAGTAAAAAATATGGACAAGATTTCTGCACTGGTGGTGTTTAGATTCTTAAAAGGGAGTAAAAACAATAAGTAAATGGGAGTATATGTGAGATGATAGTAAAGAGAATCATAATTGCAGAATAGAGGTGGAAGGAGGGGAGGGTAGGTTAGCAGTATTGAAAAGTGTGGCCAGATACAGCTGACATTTAAGCAAAATGTGAAGATGGTGAAGGTATTAGCCTTATTAAAGTAGGGATAGGAAGAATGTACCAGGGAGCAAGAAGCCCCTAGTACAAAGCTTAAAGCTGGAACACGCCCAGTCTTTTGGGGAGGCCAGAGTTCGTGATGGACCAAGAGAGCAAGAGGGGGAGTAAAAGAAGCTGAGGTTAGGGTGGTGACTGGGGAGCCAGATCTTCCAGGGCTTTGTGTGATTTTATGTCAAATGAATTGGGGACCCATTGGAGATTAGTCCAATGGACTAATGGACGCATGGTCTGACCGACTTTTTTAAAGAATTAACACTTGTAACTCAATTACACTTGTAATCGACTGTAATGGGCCAGGATAGAGTCAAAGGACCAATTCATGGGCTATTTCTACAATTCAGGCAAGAGATAATGCTTAGACCAAGGTGGAGACAGTGAAGGCATGAAGAGTGGTCAGATTCTAGAAAGAGCCAACAAGATCTCCTGGCAAATCCCTCCTGGTGTGAGGGATGCCTCCTGAAGTTTTGGTCTCTAGAGGAATGGAATTGTTATCTCAAATGTGGGGGCAGATTGAGGGGTGGGGTGCAAAGGACATCTTCTGTTTTGGAGATACACTTTATATGCTTCCTTTCCTAATGCCTTTTATTTTTGTTCCTTTGTTTTTTGATAATGACATCATCAGTTTCATTTTTTGGTATCTAGGTTTATTGCTTTCACATAATAACTCTTTCTAAAAATTTATTAAGACCTTAATTTTTAGAGCAGTTTTAGGTTCACAGAAAAATTGGGAGGAAGGCACAGAGTTCCTATATGTCCCCTACCCCCACACATGCATAGCCTCCACCATTATCAAAATCCCCAAACAGAATGCTAGATTTGTTATGATTAATGAACTTACATTGACACATCATGTGAACAAAGTTAGCTTTATCTCTTCATTCCCAATCCCCCCAAGTATTATATACATTCTCTCTCTCTATATATATAATATATATACACTCTGTGTATGTGTATGTGTGTGTGTGTGTATACATATGTATGTATATATATATATACATATATATATGTGTGTGTGTATATATATATATATATATATATATATATAATTTCCAATTCTTATCTTGCTGCATTAGTTAGAATTTTCAGTATGATGTTGAGAAGTGGTGAGAGGGGACATCCTTACCTTGTACCTGACCTTAGAGGGAAAGTTTTAAGTTTCTTAACATTAAGGATGACATTAGCTGTATGTGTTTTTTGTAGATAACCTTTTTTAAGTTGAGGAAATTTTTTTTCTATTCCTAGTTTACTGAGAGTTTTATCATGAATGGGTGTATGATTTTGTCAAATGCTTTTTTCTGCATCTATTGATATTATGTGATTTTTCTTTTTTAATGTGTTGATGCAATCAATGACATTAATTGATTTTTGTATTTTGAACCAGCCATGTATACCTGGAAAAAATCCCACTTGACTTTTGTATATAATGATTTTCATATATTTTTGGATTCAATACCCTAATATTTTATTGAGGGTTTTTGCACTCATGTGTATGGAAGATTGGTCTGTAGTTCTCTTTTCTTGTAATGCCCTTGTCTTAGGGTAATGTTGGCCTCATGGAAAAAGTTAGGAAATATTTGCTCTGTTTCTAAGATGTCTATTTTTAATGTTATTATTTTTGCTTTATTTTCCTCTGATTACTAATCTTCTTTTTCTTTTTTATTTCTTTTTTTTCTATTTTATAACATCCATCTCCAAAGATTTTCCTTCCTCTTTTCCCTCTCCTTTCTTTCATTCTTTCATTCTACTTGTATTACTCTTAACTTCCTAGTTTTTAACAAACTAGTTTTTAATCAGGGAACCCATCCCATGGAGGTGGCCACACTCCGAAAGGGACAGCCTAATTCTTTATTTCCAGGAATCACATAGATGTGCTCTCCCTCAGAGAGATGTGGAATGGCTGTGGCTTCAGTGTTCCTTCCGTGTAGTAAGACCAGTGGTTGTATTTACTTAAAACCATTTGGCACCATGGAGTTTCTTTTTTTTTTTTAATTTTTCAATGTTTATTTATTTTTGAGAGAGAGAGAGACAGAACGTGAGCACAGTGGGGGACGGGGGATGGGGGAGGCAGAGAGAGAAGGAGACACAGAATTTGAAGCAGGCTCCAGGCTCTGAGCTGTCAGCACAGAGCCCGACGTGGGGCTCGAACTCACCAACTGTGAGATCATGACCTGAGCTGAAATTGGACATTTAACCGACTGAGCCACCCAGGCGCCCTGGCACCATGGGGTTTCTTAATGATTAAGAAATCAAAAGTCAATGATTAAGACTCCTTTCCCAGAAAATGCCCATAGGAGTCTTGAAATTAATTCCTTGTTAGCTTTTCCAATGGGTGTTATTAATGTATGTTTTTGAGATATTTAGATTTCACATAATCAAGCTTTTTGTCTTTTCTTCTTTTCCTTTCTATCGGGGGCGGGGGGATAGTCACTAATGAAAGCAGGAGTACATCCATTTTCTATCAACTGTAAAAGAGCAGGTGAGCTTGCCTGACCAGAATATGCTTTTCTGGCATGGTTTTATGCACTGGCAGGTTGTATATCATATGCCTTAACACTTGCATCCCTCATGTCAAGGAGAGTGTTGTCTGCATAAATCCAAAGTCACACTCTAATAATCATTTTAGTTTGCATTTATTCTATTCAGCTCAAGGCTGAATTAATTTTCTCTGAACAGCAGGAGAAATGAAAGTGTTGATGCGGCCCTACCTGGATCCACTGAGAAATGGATGAACTGCTTCCCCATAGAAATTCTTCCAGAGACAAATGTAAATACGTGTACGGAACATTCCTTACCACATACATTTATGGAAATAGGTCATATTTAATGGCAGTTCTTGGGCAACACTGAGGGATTTCAAGAGATTATTTCAGAGTTAGAGTATATTAGTGTATTAGTTACCTATTGTCACATGATAAATTACCTCAAGATTTAGTGGCTCAAAACAACATAAGCATTTATTATCTTTTTGCTTCTGTGGTTCAGGATCCAGGAATTTAGCTTTGTTCTTCTGGCCTGGGACCTCTCCTGAGATTACAGTCCTCTCAAGGCTTGATTATCTAGAGCATTGTCTGTCAAGGTAGTTTGGTTTTTTGGTCAGTAACTTGGTGCTGGCTCTTGCCCAGAGACCCCGGTTCCTCTCCATGTGAAGTTGTCCGTAGGGCTGTTTGAATGTCCTCATGCATGGTGGCCGGCTTTACTTAGAAAGAGGCTGCAATGTCTTGTATGACCTAGCCTGTCATGCCACACACTCATTTCTATAGTATCCTATTGGTTAGCATACATCAGCCCTATTTGGTGTGGCAGATGTCTGTTCATGAGAATAGAAACTGTGATGTTGACTCACTGCGGTCCCTGATGGGGTAGCAGTCCATCATAATGAATGTAGGATATCCTGGATTGAGGAAGAGGTACTAATTAGCTCTCCCTTTACAGCTCAGTGGAGTTGTCCCTGAGGCAATAGGTACTCAAGATTAGATTGATGGGGCACCTGGGTGGCTCGGTTGAGTGCCAACTCTTGCTTTTAGCTCAGGTCATGATCTTACAGTTCATGATTTTGAGCCCCACATTGGGCTGACAGCATGGAGCCTGCTTAGGATTCTCTCTCTCTCTCTCTCTCTCTCTCTCTCTGCCCTTCCCCCTCTTGTGCTCTCTTTCTCTCGAAATAAATAAACATTAAAAAAAAGGAAAAAAAAAAGATTAGACTGACAAAAACAAGACCTAGGAACACTAAAATGGGCATTTCCCCCTCCCCTAACACTCTACTTATGTATGATTTGCTTGCCATCTCTTAAACTAAGAACACCATTACCTCTACAAGGAGAAAGACTTTCCTGATATCAAGGCAAGATATACCTCCTCTGTTTTTCATAAGATCCTTTACACAGTGCTTCCCATGATTTGCACTAGCCATTTATTATGACTTATATTGTGGTCACTCTTTCTTCCATCAAGCCACTGTTCTTCAAGCCATTGGCTTTGATAAAAAGTGACAATATTATTGAAGACTTGACTAAGTTAATCAGCTTTGATGTTGCATGTCCCTTTCTGCCCCATCTATATGATTAATAATTGATCTGCCAAACATAATAACCAAGGTTTTCATTAAATGGCCATAATGTATTCGGTGCCAGTCTAAAATATGCTGATATGGCTTCACTGTTTTTATCAAATATATTCTATCTCATTGAGTTAAATTAAGTGCCCACCAGAGACAACCTAAAAAGTCAGCCTCCAGCATTGACATTCTATGATTTAGTGGTTTGAGTGTTTAGCCCAACTCAGTGCAGTGTTATCAATATGGTAGTTTTCTGTACAACAATGCTGTTTTGTTTTCACTTTGGGACATACAGTGTGATAGAACCCAGTTCCATTCATTCTGTTCACTTAATTTTTCAACTAAGTCCAATCCTGAAAGCCAACTTCAGCCTAAAATAAAATAAAACAGAAAAGCCTGCTGGTTTAAAAAAAGAAAACTGTCTTTTTTCTAACAAAATAAATAGAATGAAAGTGGAATGTTCACCCCCACTCTGAGTTGACAGGTCTGTATCCCACATTTTGAAAAGTAGTTATTTAAAATGCAATAATGTCATCATTCTCCTAGTTGGGTATTCTGAAGGTTATCTAATGAAAGGTTAGAGCATTGAAAAAAGTGAAATCATGCACTTGCTCTGAGTTTATTTTACTAAGACCACAAACAATGATTCAGATCTTTATCCTATATGTAATATTTGGAGACATTAGAGTCTTCCCTTCTTGATCGCCTCTCCCTGAATGTACCTCTGGGCATGAATTGGCCCAAGAAAAGCCCAATGACACTGAAGAATATCATTTCTCAAGAAATATATTTGGTACTTCTATTTAGCTGTTCTTAGGTTTGTAGAATCAAGAGTTAGAACATTTCTTGATATGGAAAAAAATAGCTTAAACCATTTGAAGATATAGAGAGACAATATTAGTGGCTATATTTCTGTCTTCATCAGTAATGTTAATAGGCCACAGCCGGACCCTGTTAATTCCTTGATTGCTTATTTACGTAAATGACTCTATGTTCCTATTGGTATTTATTGAATTCTAATATACATTTTGATTTCATAGAGATAAAACTCCTAATGTGATTATTTCTTCCTTTATGTTATAGGTTGAATTGTGTTCCCTCCAAAATTCATAACATCCTAACCCGCAGTACTGCAAATTGTGACCATATTTGGAAATAGATCTTTACAGAGATTATTAAGTTGAAATTAGGTCAGTAGGGTGGGCTTTAATCCAGTACCACTTATGTCCTTATAAGAAGAGGAAATTTGGACACAAATATGTACAGAGGGAAGACAATATTATGATGCAAAGAGAACATGGCCGTCTACAAACCAAAAAAGGATCTGTACAGAACTTTTTCCCTCATGGCCTTCAAAAGGAACTAACCCTACTGGGACCTTGGTCTTGGGTTTTTAGCCTCCAGAACTGTGAGAAAATAAATTTCTGTTGGTTAAGCCACCAATTTGTTATGGAATCCTAGCAAACTAATTTAATATACTGCGCTTTTACATCTCTGCACTCTCTCAGAGTGGAAATAATGCATTTTTCTGATTCATTTCTCCTCTTATACAAACATCCTTTACCAATCTTTATCTCATTCTTTTGCCATCTTTGTATCTGCTGTGTTGAGACAGGGAACCCCATTCTCCAAAAACTTGCAAATGACCCTTAGACTATGGCTTATCATAACCTGCAACATGACAGTGGTTTGTAGGGGTGCCTGGGTAGCTCAGTCAGTTAAGCATTTAACTTCAGCTCAGGTCATGATCTTACAGTTCATGGATTCAAGTCCTGCATCAGGCTCTGTGCTGATGGCTCAGAGGGCTCCCTCATTCACCCTCTGTATCTCTCATAAATAAATAAACATAAAAGTAGTGTGTAGTCAAAGTGATTTTAGAATCTAAAGGAGCTCCATAGTGTGGCAATGGTGGTATCTACTCAATATATTTTATCTGAAAGGTTGTAACAGTTTCTAGATAGTTCCTGCACATCACACACCATGCATGCCAATATTCTTGGCATGACATGAGGGATAGTAGAAATGGGATTATGTTTCAAGTCAGATAGTTTTAGTTCAAAGTTCACCTCTAGAGGCACCAAGATGTTTACCTCACTCTTCTAAATCTCAATTTCTTCATATATACAAAGGGAATAATAAAACCTATCTTGTAGAGATTTTTCAAGCATTAAATATAATAACCACTAGGCTACTTCAATTATTTCAACTTTGGCACATAGTATGGTGTTCATTACATGAACACCTTGTTCTTGCTTTAGTTTTCAGGCCAGTATAACTCAGATTATTTTTCTATAACTCCTGTCTCTAACCATTGTTCATATTTTGATTAGATAATATTCTTTTTCTCTATTTTACCCTGGGGACATCCTGTTAAGAAAATCATCTACCTTTTGGTTACATATTGCTGTAGTTTTTCAAGGTCACTTTCAAATCTAGTCCTGTTTTATTTAGTAGTAGTAAGTTTTCCTATCTTCAGGGAACTCTAAATTAATGGGTATATCCTCTAATTGTTATCCTAATCTTTGACTGAAAGTAGACAAACAGGTAATCCTTATTTTAAACTATAAGGACTGAACTATAGTAACTGAAACTCATGAAAAATGAGAAATTGGCCAATATGAATGCCTTTCAGTTAATATAGTTCTGGTTGTACAAAGAGAGGATTAGGTGTAACTCTATGTGAAAGAAATACCTATTTTACCCTGTCAATCAACTGAAAATATTCATATGCCTGATTTAAACATGAGTATATTTTTCTCCAAAATTTATTTTTCTCCAAAATTTATTTTTCTCAACATCCATGACCATGTATTTCCTCTTCTGTTTACTTACAATGATTTCTCCTGTCCATTCCCCTTCATCCTACTAAACTTTGTTCATACTTCAAAGCTCAAATTAAATGTAATCTCCCAGAAGCCTTTTCTTTAATTCACTCAGGAAAGCCAGTTTATCTCTCATCAGTTCTCACAGTACTTTGTGTATCTCATAATATGGGTAAAGCTATGGCTTTTGGCCAGGTGTGTGGTGAGGCCAAGTTGTGGCTGTTGGAAAGAGCCACCCACCCCCAGCCCATGTGCTCTGCGATGAACTGACTTCAGTTGCTACATTCTTAGCTGTCATCTTAGCTGTCACACACTGTTCAGGGATGCTAAGAGATGCTCAGCCATATGCCTAGATTTTCATAGAGAGAGAGACTCTGTGGGAACGAACTAGAGCCAGGGAGTTGAGACATATGTATACCTATTGGACTAGCAGGGGCAGGGCAGGTGCTTGACTGCATAATGGCCCCCAAAGATGCTTTAATCTCTAGATCCTGTGAATATATTACATTACACATGCAGAGGACTTTGCAAATGTAAGTAAGGTTATGGAACATGATATAAAGAGATTCTCCTGGTGGGTCCAGTGTAATTGCATGAATCTTTAAAAGTACTAGAGAAAGGCAAAATAATTAGTCGAGAAAGATGATGTAAGAAGGAAGCAACCTACCATTGCTGCCTTTGAATATGGAAGAAGGATCCACAAGCCAAGAAATGAAGGCATTTTTGGGAATCTGAGGGTGGCCTTCAGCTGACAGCCAGCAAGGACACATGGACTTCAGTCTTACCACAACAAGGAACTGAATTAAGCTAGCAGTCTGAATGATCAAGGAAAACAACATTCCCCTAGACAGCCCTGGCAACACGTTGATTTCAGCCTTGTGAGATTATTTTTTTTAACATTTATTATTGGGAGACAGAGACAGAGCATGAGCAGGGGAGGGGCTGAGAGACAGGGAGACACAGAATCTGAAGCAAGCTCCAAGCTCCGAGCTGTCAGCACAGAGCCTGACGTGGGGCCCAAACCCACAAACTGAGAGATCATGACCTGAGCCAAAGCCAGATGCTTAACTGACTGAGCCACCGAGGTGCCGCCTCAAGCCTTGTGAGATTCTAAATAGACACTTATTAGCTGAGCCTGCTAGACTCTTCTGACCTGTGGAAAATATGAGACAAGAAATTAGTGATTCTTTAGCCTGCTAAATTTATGGTAGTTTGTAATGGCAGCAATAGAAAACAAATATAAGAATATAGAGGGAAAAGTCCATAATAAAGACCACTGTGGAAAAAAAATATACTGAGGACCTTAAAAAGGAAAGTACCATGAATGTAAAGTCTGGCATAGTGGACTGGACTAAGCATCCAGGTTGGAATTAGAACCTGGCAGTGGTTTTAGGCACCTTGCATAACTGTTTATGACCATCACCTGAAGCATCTCTGTTCCCCAATTCTCAGAAGCCTAGTTAGCACGTGAAGAAGACAGTTGTGGGACAGTGGAAATCATTATATAACCAGGGAGCACATCCGCTCTGCTGTGGGAATGCTTTTGAAAACTCCTCGGTAAGCACAGGTTTTCCAGTGGCTCAGAAGAAAGGCAGGCTGAAGCATGGTTGAGAGGCTAGCAGTTCCATGGGCAGTGGCTTGAGTGGCACCCTGTGGGCAGCTGTGAGGCAACCATCAATGAGAAGGACTAAGAATACCAGTAGAACTGCATGGAAGCACTGCTTATATGTGAGCCATCCTCCATGTTCCAAGATTCCCAGAATGAACGAATGGCTTGGGAGATTCTGGGCACAAATTAGGTCTTTGCTAATTATGTCCATGGGCAATGGAGTGTTGACATATGAGCAAGCCCTGTAACTGTCTGTTCTCTACACCTGCAATCAAATCCCCCTTTCTGGGTCAGAATCCTTCAGATACTCACTATACATTTAATGCTTTTGCATTTTATCTTGAAAAAGCAGATGGACATCAGAACTGTAGAGTTTAATCAAGCACTTTGTAATGTCCTAAGCATTACATTTCCAATACTCATTGAATCCTTATAAGAACCCGCTGAGATAGGCACTTTTAAAGCCACATTTTACAAATAAGGGAACTGAGGCATGGAGAGATCATATCATTAACCCACAGTTGCCCAGCTAGTATGTGGTGGCACTGGGGTTGAATGCAGGCAACATGACTCCAGACATCATGCATCTCATGCTGCAATGGTAGACAGAATAGAGACACCCAAAGATGTCCACATGCCAGTCTCTGGAACCCATGAATATGTTACAGTGCATGGCAAAAAAAGAATTAAGATTGACCTTAAAATAGAGAGTATAACCTGTGTGGACCCAATATAACCACAAGAGTCCTAAGACGTGGAAAGGGAAGATAGTGGAGAAAGCTGGAATGATGTGATGTGATGTGGCCATCTCGGGCTTTGCAGATGCAAGGAGGTGGTAAGCTAAATAACCAAAGAAAGGGATTCTCCCCAGAGCCTCCAGAAAGGAACAGAGCTCTGCCAACACCTCCAGTGAGACACACATTAGACTTCTGAACAATGGAAGTGTAAGATAACAAATCTGTCCTGATGAAGGCGTGCGTTTTGTGGTCATTTGGTAAAGCAGAAATAGCAGACTAATACATCTGCCAGCTACTGTTCTCAGGGTATGTTCCTTTCTCAGAAAGGAAACTTCCCTCATCTCTACCATTCTCAAGGCTTTGCTAAAAGTGCTTACCTCATATATGGAGTCTCAAGATTAATAACTTACTCTAGTCCCTAGTCAAATGACTACTATTTAGACATTATGAAGCTGCTTTATCTAGGGATATCCTTTCTCTGAGTTCCCACATCTGTATGACCACCACCCCAGCCCATCCTCCAAATATTCTCTTTGGCTATTCATGCAAGGTTTTATCTCTCCCATAAACTTGTCCAAAGTGCTGGTTTTAATGTTTAAGAAATATTATATACTTTCTACATATCCCCTCACACTTCCAACACAAGATAGTAGAAGGAAAGAAATTTATTGGGCAGCATTTCTAAGACAGCAGAGCAGTGGCTTTCTCCAGCTTGGAAGAGACTCGGCTTCACTCGTTGCTGCCATCTGTCCCCTCCTTTTTATTCTTTCCTTTTACCTTTTGTTTTTTTCTTTCTTTCTTTCTTTCTTTCTTTCTTTCTTTCTTTCTTTCTTTCTTTCCCTTTCTTTTCTTTTTTCTTTCTTTTCTTCTTTTCCTTTCTTTTTTTTCTTTTTATTTTCTTTTCTTCCTTTTCTTTCTTTCTTTCTTTCTTTCTTTCTTTCTTTCTTTCTTTCTTTCTTTCTTTCTTTCTTTCTTTCTTTCTTTCTTTCTTTCTCTTTTTTCCCTGTCTTTTTTTCTTTCTTTTCTTTTCTTTTCCTTTGTTTTCTTTTTTCTTTTTCTTTTATTTCTTCTTTCTTTCTTTCTTTCTTTCTTTCTTTCTTTCTTTCTTGGTGGTAAGAAGGTAGATAACCTATCTTTATACACAAAAACAAATTCACTTTTCTGGTGGGGAAGTGGGTAAATCTCTTTGTTGTCATATGAAAACTAAGTTGTAATGGTTTTTAAAGTCAGTAAAGTATGCGTTTTATTTTATTGTTTTAATGTTTATTTGTTTTTGAGAGTGAGAGAGACAGAGCACAAGCAAGGGAGGGGTTAGAGAGAGAGGGGGGCACAAGCAAGCCCCAGACTCCAAGCTGTCAGCACAGAGCCAAGTTGACATGGGGCTCGAACCCATAAACTGCGAGGTCGTGACCTGAGCTGAGGTCACATGCTTAACCGACCGAGCCACCCAAGCGCCCCAGTAAAGTAAGCATTTTAAAAGAGAAGATTAAAACTAGAATGTTTTCATACTGAGCATATTAATCATACCTGGGAAGCTTTTGGCCTTGACCTGTGGTAGAGCCTGGCATTGGACTGAATCATTCAAAGATATTTCATAAGGATTCATTTCTAAAATTCACTTGCCTCTTACTGCATTTTGCTCATTTACTCCAGGGAAGAGCTTGTCACCTCCAAGGAAAGCTTATTCACCTCTGAGCCATATTGCTGGCCTTTCTTAATATGCCACTTTAAACAGCCCAGACTAACAGAATGAATGAGGACCTCGGGAGTCTGTTACTTCTGACAAGTGTGTCTATGACAAACCAGATGGCACTGTCCCCTGGAGGAGCTGGTGTTCATGTTTGTGACATACCTGGTCTCTTAGCTTCTGAGCCCTAGGCAGGGCTCATTTCAATCACGGCAAAATTTGCCTTCCAGTACCCATGTCCCATAAAATCCACCAAAGAAGGCCTGATATTCTGCCCCCAGAAACACTCTTTTAAAATTTAGAGAATATTAAAGGCATAACCCATAGACTAAGCTACCTGGGTTATAATACTTGTTTATACTGGAAGTGCTCTAATATAGTTGCAGATATAGTGGGAAGTTATTTGACAACTTTGAGGCTTTTGAAATAATTGATCAAAGTGAAAGCTGTTTCTACTCTGATCCTTTCTTTTTCTGAGTTTATCTTTCAATCTCTGTCCCATGGTGACTTTAAAAGGATTTGTCTAAATTCAGTGTGCTAAGAGGGATATCAAAACTCATCTTAATTCCTGGAGACAAGAGCCAGCTGAGCCTGCCCCTCCCGCCCCTGTGCACCTTGCCGATCCACCCCAGCTAATACGCCAGATCCTCAGCACCACAAGACTGGCAGTGTGCAAGTAGCCCAGACGGGCCACACCACCCCACAGTGAATCCCGCCCCTAGGAGAGGGGAAGAGAAGGCACACACCAGTCTGATTGTGGCCCCAGCAGTGGGCTGGGGGCAGACATCAGGTCTGACTGTGGCCCCGCCCACCAATGCAAGTTATTCAAGACAGCACAGGGGAAGTGCTTTGCAGTCCCGCACCACTCCAGAGACTATCCAAAATGACGAAACAGAAGAATTCCCCTCAAAAAAACGTCCAGGAAATAACAACAGCTAACGAACTGATCAAAAACGATTTAAACAATATAACAGAAAGTGAATTTAGAATAATAGTCATAAAATTAATCGCTGGGCTTGAAAAGAGTATAAAGGACAGCAGAGAATCTATTGCTACAGAGATCAAGGGACTCAGGAACAGCCAGGAGGAGCTAAAAAATGCTATTACTGAGCTGCAAAATAAAATGGAGGGGACCACAGCTTGGATTGAAGAGGCAGAGGAGAGAATAGGTGAACTAGAAGATAAAATTATGGAAAAAGAAGAAGCTGAGAAAAAGAGAGATAAAAAAAATCCAGGAGTATGAGGGGAAAATTAGAGAACTATGATGCATTAAAGAGAAATAATCTACGCATAATTGATATTCCAGAGGAGGAAGAGAGAGGGAAAGGTGCTGAAGGTGTACTTGAAGAAATAATAGCTGAGAACTTCCCTGATCTGGGGAAGGAAAAAGGCATTGAAATCCAAGAGGCACAGAGAACTCCCTTCAGACATAACTTGAATCGATCTTCTGCACGACATATCATAGTGAAACTGGCAAAATACAAGGATAAAGAGAAATTCTGAAAGCAGCTAGAGATAAACGTGCTCTAACATATAAAGGGACACATATAAGACTCGTGACTGATCTGAATGAAAATGGAATTATTACGATCAATCCCTCAGAGATACAAGCAATTATCAGGGAATACTATGAAAAATTATATGCCAACAAACTGGACAATATGGAAGAAATGGACAAATTCCTAAACACCCACACGCTTCCAAAACTCAATCAGGAGGAAATAGAAAGTTTGAACAGATCCATAACCAGCGAAGAAATTGAATCGGTTATCAAAAATCTCCCAACAAATAAGAGTCCAGGACCAGATGGCTTCCCAGGGGAGTTCTACCAGACGTTTAAAGCAGAGATAATACCTATCCTTCTTAAGCTATTCCAAAAAATAGAAAGGGAAGGAAAACTTCCAGACTCATTCTATGAAGCCAGTATTACTTTGATTCCTAAACCAGACAGAGACCCATTAAAAAAAGAGAACTACAGGCCAATATCCCTGATGAATATGGATGCAAAAATTCTCAATAAGATACTAGAAAATCGAATTCAACAGCATATAAAAAGAATTATTCACCATGATCAAGTGGGATTCATTCCTGGGATGCAGGGCTGGTTCAACATTCGCAAATCAATCAACGTGATACATCACGTTAATAAAAGAAAAGATAAGAACCATATGATCCTGTAAATCAATGCAGAAAAGGCATTTGACAAAATTCAGCAACCTTTCTTAATAAAAACCCTCGAGAAAGTCGGGATAGAAGGAACATACTTAAACATCATCAAAGCCATTTATGAAAAGCCCATAGCTAACATCATCCTCAGTGGGGAAAAACTGAGAGCTTTTTCCCTGAGATCAGGAACACGACAGGGAAATCCACTCTCACCGCTGTTGTTTAACATAGTGTTGGAAGTTCTAGCATCAGCAATCAGACAACAAAAGGAGATCAAAGGCATCAAAATTGGCAAAGATGAAGTCAAGCTTTCACTTTTTGCAGATGACATGATATTATACATGGAAAGCCTGATAGACTCCACCAAAAGTCTGCTAGAACTGATACATGAATTTAGCAAAGTTGTAGGATACAAAATCAATGTACAGAAACGAGTTGCATTCTTATACACTAATAATGAAGCAACAGAAATACAAATAAAGAAACTGATCCCATTTACAATTGCACCAAGAAGCATAAAGTACCTAGGAATAAATCTGACCAAAGATGTAAAAGATCTGTATGCTGAAAACTATAGAAAGCTTATGAAGGAAATTGAAGAAGATATAAAGAAATGGAAAAACATTCCCTGCTCATGGATTGGAAGAATAAATATTGTCAAAATGTCAATACTACCCAAAGCTATCTACACATTCAATGCAATCCCAATCAAAATTGCACCAGCATTCTTCTCGAAACTAGAACAAGCAATCCTAAAAGTCATATGGAACCACAAAAGGCCCCAAATAGCCAAAGTAATTTTGAAGAAGACCAAAGCAGGAGGCATCACAATCCCAGACTTTAGCCTCTACTACAAAGCTGTCATCATCAAGACAGCATGGTATTGGCACAAAAACAGACACATAGATCAATGGAATAGAATAGAAACCCCAGAACTAGACCCACAAATGTATGGCCAACTCATCTTTGACAAAGCAGGAAAGAACATCCAATGGAAAAAAGACAGTCTCTTTAACAAATGGTGCTGGGAGAACTGGGCAGCAACATGCAGAAGAATGAAACTAGACCACTTTTTCACACCATTCACAAAAATAAACTCAAAATGGATAAAGGACCTGAATGTGAGACAGGAAACCATAAAAACCCTAGAGGAGAAAGCAGGAAAAGCCCTCTCTGACCTCAGCCACAGCAATTTCTTACTTGACACATCCCCAAAGGCAAGGGAATTAAAAGCAAAAGTGAATTACTGGGACCTTATGAAGATAAAAAGCTTCTGCACAGCAAAGGAAACAACCAACAAAACTAAAAGGCAACCAACGGAATAGGAAAAGATATTTGCAAATGACATATCGGACAAAGGGCTAGTATCCAAAATCTATAAAGAGCTCACCAAACTCCACACCCAAAAAACAAATAACCCAGTGAAGAAATGGGCAGAAAACATGAATAGACACTTCTCTAAAGAAGACATCTGGATGGCCAACAGGCACATGAAAAGATGCTCAATGTCACTCCTCATCAGGGAAATACAAATCAAAACCAAACTCAGATATCACCTCACGCCAGTCAGAGTGGCCAAAATGAGCAAATCAGGAGACTATAGATGCTGGAGAGGATGTGGAGAAACGGGAACCCTCTTGCACTGTTGGTGGGAATGCAAATTGGTGCAGCCGTTCTGGAAAACAGTGTGGAGGTTCCTCAAAAAATTAAAAATAGACCTACCCTATGACCCAGCAATAACACTGCTAGGAATTTATCCAAGGGATACAGGAGTACTGATGCATAGGGGCACTTGTACCCCAATGTTTATAGCAGCACTCTCAACAATAGCCAAGTTATGGTAAGAGGCTAAATGTCCATCAACTGATAAATGGATAAAGAAATTGTGGTTTATATACACAATGGAGTACTACGTGGCAATGAGAAAGAATGAAATACGGCCCTTTGTAGCAACGTGGATGGAACTGGAGAGTGTGATGCTAAGTGAAATAAGCCATACAGAGAAAGACAGATACCATATGTTTCACTCTTATGTGGATCCTGAGAAACTTAACAGAAACTCATGAGGGAGGGGAAGGAAGAAAAAAAAAAGAGGTTAGAGTGGGAGAGAGCCAAAGCATAAGAGACTCTTAAACACTGAGAACAAACTGAGGGTTGATGGGGGGTGGGAGGGAAGGAAGGGTGGGTGATGGGTATTGAGGAGGGCATCTTTTGGGATGAGCACTGGGTGTTGTATGGAAACCAATTTGACAATAAATTTCATATATTTATTTTTTAAATTTTTTTTTCAACGTTTTTTATTTATTTTTGGGACAGAGAGAGACAGAGCATGAACGGGGAAGGGTCAGAGAGAGAGGGAGACACAGAATCTGAAACAGGCTCCAGGCTCTGAGCGGTCAGCACAGAGCCTGACGCGGGGCTCGAACTCACGGACCGTGAGATCGTCGCGGGGCTCGAACTCACGGACCGCGAGATCGTGACCTGGCTGAAGTCGGACGCTTAACCGACTGCGCCACCCAGGCGCCCCATAAATTTCATATATTTAAAAAACAAACAAACACAAAAAAATAATAATTCCTGGAGACAAAATAGCACCCAATTTCTGTTTTTCAGTAGTCCTTGGAAAAGTTGGGTTTACTTTAAATAGTGCCAGTGTATGAAAATATGTGTTGAAATAAAAAGATCAATGACAGTCATTGCTCACTATTAGAAAAAGTCAAATAGCAAAAGGACCCACAATTTACTTTGATTTGCTAAAGTTCCATTTACGTCTGACACTTGAGGAGAATGACTTTTGTGTTAAATAAGATAGAGGTGGTATTACATTTATCGCTGGATTGTGGTATTTGAGCATTTTACTCTGAGATGACACAACTCTGAGTAAAAAGTTTGATTCCCAAAATACTTAGGTGTGTAAACGTGAGCAAGTAAACTACTTGTTCTCTAGTTTGTTCGTTTATAAATGGAGACAGTAAGAACAACGATCTCCTAGAACGATAGAGGAATAGCCCTTGAAGGACTGTCTAGCAGAGAGTAAGGGTGGCCGTGGTTATCACTGATGTAGTTAATAAAATACCAAGAGTACGGATTTACTTGGCAGTCTTAAGTTTCTGGGCACTTATTTGGCTTGAGGCAAAGAAAGACAATTTCCATACTACAGCAAAAGATTCTGCTATTTAATTAGAACCAATATGTGTAGTAATAGATCTATATTTATAAAAGTAATATATTTTACTTTATTTTTAGATAACTGACTTAAACTTTCCTGTGCACTAAATAATTATTGTAAAACCCCCCAAAAGTAACCACTTACAATCAATGAGTTAAAAAATTTTCTTCAATCTCTGATTACAACACATAAGTCCACTAAAATTTCAACACAATAATCACATATCTGTGTCTATTACTTAATTTCATGTTTTGAATTGTAATACAGTACTATCACTCCAATAGGTCAATTATTTTTTTTTCACCATTTTAGGGACGTACTTTGCCTGAAGGTGCAAATTTGTTGGCATGAGAAATCAATTCTATAACTTTATATATTATAAGTTTAACTTTGTTAAATCTTTTTACTCTTGATTTTATATCTTCTCTGGGATGAAAGATACATTCCTAGTCAGGTAGGCCATTACCATTCCTGCACTCAGGGGTTATTATTATTATTTTTTAATTATTATTGAAGTAATTGACATTAATGACATACAATGTGGACATTGTATGTTGACATACAAAATTGACATACAATATAATATTAGTTTCAAGCATCCAAGATAACATTTCAACATTCTGTACTTTACTCAGTGAAGTTATTTTCAATCGCTGCTACTTAATTCTGATTCTCTTAGGGTTAGACGATGAGTGGGCCACTCAGGGCATGCCTGCCCAAATGACTGAGGTTTGGACCCAGTGATTTCATCTCAGCCGATAGGGTACATGGACTCGCAGGTGTCATGGGCTCCAAAGGACTTGCCCTCTTATTCACTTAATGTCTGTCTGTGCTCATCTCCTAACCAAGTAAATCACTTGATTGGATTTTGCATTTCCTTCTTTCTTGGTATTCAAGGTCTTGCATTTTTACCTTGTTCTTTCTTTCTTCCCTTCCTTGTTTCCTCCTTCCTTCCCTTCCTCCCTCCCTCCCTCCCTTCCTGCCTTCCTCCTCCCACACATGCTTACGTGTATTCAAAATATCTGAATAATTTCTATTATCTCTATGATTTTATCCAACTTGGGGATACAACTCCACACCAAAAGTCATCTCGCTGACACAGCAGAGTGATTCAAAACATAGAATTTAGAAAGCTAGAGAGAGACTGTAAAAGTTAGTATATAAATGCCCAAATGAGCTTATCCATCCATGTAATGAAGGAGTGATAGAAAATGTCTTAAAGCTCTTGGCAGTAGCAACAGAGGAGAGAGGATCATGAGTCTCTTGAGGATTGTTAAAGTCGTATTCTGCCCCCCGCCCCGAAAATAAATATATAGAATGCAAATGCCAAAAAGAAAAGATAATTGAAACTGAATATGTTTGTAGATGCAAGCATACATTTAACATTCATAGGAATGCAAATAGACATGGGCATTATTTTGTATCCATTAACGGGATTCATAAAATTTAAAATGGAAGAATTTAAATCCAATAATTAGTTCCCCACAGAATGTTTTCATTTATTTATTCAATTAAGAAGCATTTTTAAGCACTTCTGATGGACTATGTATTATAATTGATTCTTACTCTTCCCTCTTCATTCTAAACCTATCATTTTAGAAAAGTATTTATATCTATAAATCAACAAGATGAATATCTATAGCCACAACTTATTGTAGACTCAGCAGTAACTGATCAAATATATTTAGAAATATATTCTATATAATATGGGGATTAATAATATATAATTTCTCAGATGGTTGTACTTGAGGATTATCCATGTTTTAATACCTGTGTATCTTTAATATATATTGAAAGTAGGGGCGCCTGGGTGCCTCGGTCGGTTAAACATCTGTCTTCAGCTCAGGTCATGATCTCATGGTCCATGAGTTGAAATGCCACGTTGGGCTCTGTGCTGACAGCTCGGAGCCTGGAGCCTGCTTCGAATTCTGTGTCTCCCTCTCTCTGCCCCTCCCCCGCTCATGCTCTGTCTCTGCCTCTCAAAAATGAATAAATGCTAAAAAAAAAAAAGAAATACACTAACACGTATATACAGAGAGAGGCTTGAAGTTCAGCTTATTTATTAGTTTTAGGGCTATAACACGTTGACCATAACAGTTGTGACCCTGTCTTATCTACACCATGGTATGAATAATGGCAGCAAATTTATTGTGCTATGCAGAGGATACTACGATGAATGAGCCTATTCCAGGGAGTCCTAGTTAGGGTGAAGGGCATGCAAAGAAATAGTTCTGAAACATTTGGATGGTGTAATAGAGGCATGGGCCTTACATATCAAAGCCAGAGCTGCATATGACCACCTGAATTTGTGAAGATTAGATTTCCATGCATAAGAGCTGTTTGAACAAAGGGTTGAAGTGTAGTCAAGAACCGAGCAAGTAATCAGTGACCAAATGGGAAACCCATATTTCAAGCAGAAGGAATAACCTATACAAAGCCATTGACATTCAACAAAGGATTTTTGAGCTGGTGTTTTGAGCCTTGGTAAGCTTATGATTGAATAGGGAAGGGGCATAAATGTATCAGTAAGCTAATTAATTGACGGTGATTCTGCATAATAGGAAACACTGTAAAGAAAATAAAAGAGTAATGTAACGCAGAGTTACTGGGTGGTGGGAGAGGGGCAGCTGGCATTTGCTGGGTGTAGTCAGGGAGCACTTTTCTGATGAGTTAACAATTGAGACCTGAATGAGTAGAAACCACACCTGTGGTTCATGGGGGGAAAGCTACAGGAGGGTTCCAAGTGTAGAGTTCCTGGAGAGAAATTAGCTTGGCTCATTTCATGTTCAGAAAGGAAGTCAGTTTGGTTGGAGTGATTTGAATGAGCAGGAGACTGGAAAGAAGAGGGCAGAGAGTAGGTAGGAGTCAGATAGTATAGGGCCTAGAGACAAAGGGATGGACATAGCTGTTTGTCTAGTACTTGGTCAAGAATCTAGGCAAAGCTAGAAAATAAGATGAACCTTAAAAGTCAGTAATTCAGAAAGTTTGGGCAGCATTGCTTAAAACTTAGATTGTTCTGGATCAAGGATCTACGTACAAAACACAGACAGTTCTCATAAGCTCGTATTGAGCCAACTCCTTGGCTCAGCCTGCACGCTTTGCATTGTTGTCTGCTTTAGGGAGAAAGTGATACCTCAGTGTGATCGAGGCCAGGCCCTCCTAGTGGACTGAATGGGAGGACCCAGTGAGCAGGGAGAAAAAAATGCCGAGAGATGGGCAGTTTCAGACAGTTCTATTTAGATCCATATTTTTTTTAATGTGATCTCAAGACCTCCTAAAACCAAATCACTAGGAATTTCTGTTAAAAAAAGAAAAAAAAAAGTACAATCCTTAATACTACTGACATCTACTTAATCAACATCTCTAGGCATGAGCATACAGCTTCTTTGTAATCAACTCATATATTTAGTATTCCCTAGAACCTTCTTTGAGTCTGCCCCTGATTTTTATAGGTTAGTTCAAAATCCTGATCTCTTAAAGTCAAGTCCCCTAGCACCTGGAACAATTCACCTTTGGCAGGCAAACAAGGTAAGGGAAGATGGTAGGCAGCTTGGTCGGAGCAAGTCTGCTCAAAATAGTTAATGAACTCACATTAAAAACCCAGAACTGCACTAGTAAAGTACAAACAGTAGGTATCATTTGATAGAAGAAGCAAGTGAGGATTGGCAGGCAGAACAGTTTGAGCCACGCCCACTTACACATCTGCCATCTGAGCTGCTCGGTGTGATTGTATTTTGCTCATGGGGTTTCCCCTGCTTTTGTTTGCATACAAAAAAAATCAATGTATTTATGGAGCTAAATATAGTCTGTGGCACCTGTTAATCCTTAATACATGGTAGCTTCTATCATTTCTTCTTTCTTCTTATTATTATTTGAATTTTTTTTTTCTCAGTGGAAGTTGTGAACTTGGAAAGCAGGTAAAGAAATTTCTGGAAGTAAAGTACTATACAAATAACAAATCATAATTATAACAGAAACCACATAAAAGCCCCTCTTGATTAATTTTCCCTGTCTAAGAAAGGAAAGTATAGATGACTAAAAGATCGCGTGGAACTAAAACATAATTTTCAAAAATGTGTAGTAATTTCAAAATGTGTTGTTTTAACATGTGGTTAGGGGATGGGATGAGTATTCAAAGCAAGATATGGGAGATACCAGAACATTTTCTAAGGGGTCCCTGTCCCCACATAGGAGCTGAGTAAAAAGAGGGGCAAATAGATAACAGGGATGCCGAAATCATGATTTGAAGAATATTGGCAGTGAAATGATAATCCAGGTGGAGGGCTGCAGAGACAATGCCGTTAATCAAATGTACCAGCTTTATAAACTCTGATGTGTTCTGAGAGCCCTGTCCCCTGAAGTGAAGTCTAATAAACCAACCTAATATGCCTTCCAGGAACCATAATGTGGCTCTGTTTAATAGAAAATCAGCTCGGAGGATGTTTGCACGGATTCAGAAACTGTGAGAAGAAATGGAGACAGACTGAAAATCCATAATTAGTTGAGTTATGAAGTCCCACGGGTGCGTGAATGAGAAAGAACCAGGGCACAGATGCGAAGATTTGCAAATACTTCATTTACTCAGTTAAACCTCTTCAACTAAAAAAATCTCAAATCCGTCCTTTTTGTGGGGAGGTATTGTCTAAACAAAAGAGATAAAACAAGGCCTTCAGAATTAGAGGCCCTGCGATGTGTTAGTGAGGTGGGGGCTTTGTCACCATCATGTCGCATCATCCGGTACAAGTCACATTAGGTCTGCTGCCTGCTTTTGTGAATAAAGTTTTATTGGCACACCGCCATCACTCTCATTCTTACACATTACTTGTGGCTGCTCTCGGGCTGCAACTGCAAAGTTGAGTAGTTACCACAAGGAAGGATGACCAACAGAGCTTCAAATACTTACCATCGGGCACTTTACAGTAAAAGTGCTAAGAGCATGATTTTATATATAGCCTGGCATAGAGTTAAAAGTTCAAAAACTCTTGTTTGCTTAAAGTTTACTTACTTATTTTAAGAGAGGGAGTGTGCATGGGGGAGGGGGCAGAAAGAGAGAGAGAGAGGGAGAGAAAGAACCCCAAGCAGACTCCACACCGTCAGTGAGTGGAGCCAGATGCAGGGCTCAAACTCATGAACTGTGAGATCATGACCTGAGCCGAAATCAAGAGTTGGATGCTCAACTGACAGAGCCACCCAGGTGCCCCAGGACTTTGAAAACTCTTAATAAACTGAAGGTTGATGGGGAGTGGGAGGGAGGGGAAAGTGGGTGATGGGCATTGAGGAGGGCACCTGCTGGGATGAGCACTGGGTGTTGTATGGAAACCAATTTGACAGTAAATTTCATATTAAAAAAATAAGGAAAGAAAACTCTTAAGTGGACTTGAAAAGTATACTTGCTATGTACTTTGGGAGATCATACATAATCTCCTCTGAGATTCAGTTTTTCTCAGTGTTAGAATGGATATAATTATGCCAATCTTACATCATGATCTTTGCATATTATAACCTGGTGCTTGGAGTATGGCTTGTGGGTAAAACATAATATTTCATTCTTCTGCCTCTTCTCCCTTCACTTAATGGTGGCAGGTGCTGCTTTTATCCAGAATAGTTGGTGACATGCTAACTGGTGATTTTACAGCTTTCTAAATTTTCAGACATAACAGAAATAATTTACTCTTCTAACTGAATCAGGAGTTTATAATTATGACTGTCCTGATTCAAGATGCATTTTTTTCCTTTTCTCTTTGTTTGTCTTCTTTTTCTTTCCTTTTCAGCAAAGTGTTTGTTTCTCTGTAAATCAAATAAACCCTCTTTATTTTTGTATTTACCACAGGGAATCTAATTCATTTCTGCTGAAAGACAGCATCATAAAAGCCTATGATGTCTGGGCACCTTGCTGTTGAAGCAGTTTGGGAAGGATAAGGGGTTTGCCTGTTTGCTTGTTTCTTTCTTAGAAAACTTCCTCAGCATTTTATTTTTGGTCACCCCCAGTCTGCCAGGAGAAGGAAACTCTAAGTGGATGCATACAGTAGCCTGGGACAGAGTCCCCAGTGAGGTGTGGATAATGAAGGGACCAATCAAAAGAAAAGTCTTTTTTATACTTTAATAAAGTCTGTGGACTGACGGGCGTTGCCCTTCAGTGGCAGGCTTTGTGGCCTTCCCCTCAGTTTTCGGAGGGAAGCCTGGCTTTCTTCCTGTGTTAATCTTAAAGCTGGCCCTCTTCCTAGAAAGTTGTACCAAAGTATTTATGAGCAGTATTGTATCAGAGATACTGTAGGTAGGACAGTTTCATATTTCCCACCGCCCACCCACCCCCGTCATTCATTACTTGATGAAATCACATTAGGCACCTCTTTTCCTCTCAGAATCCCACAGGTGCCTTCCCCGCCCTCCATGCCTCCACCCCCCTCACCTTCAGGTTCCCTGCTCCCAAATCTGCCTGGAACTGGCTTTCCATACCTTCTTCACAATAACTTCGTTCTTTCTCAGCTTCTAGCTGCATACCTGGCACCTCCTGTCCCTCTTTAGTATTATTTTAGGTAAGGCTTTTATTGAGGGGAAGATGTGGTTTGTTCTGAGCAAGCAGAAGGCCACCTCTGGCTAGGCCCCATCTTTTAACAGAGTGATTCAGGGATAGAAATAGCAGCAATAACAAAAGCTTTGTTCTTCCCTGGCTCAAAGCCAGGGTGAAGGCAGCTTTGTTTTTCTTTCTTCTTTCTTTTTTTAAATTTTTAAAAATTTTTCTTCCCAGAAGAGTAGATGGGGCAAGGGGGATATCAGAACATTGCGCACGTAATTTGATACGGTAATGACTTTAGCAACATTCTGAGTTAAATGGGGCCATCTTTATCCCAGGAAGGCGGGGCAATTCCCAAAAGCAACAATAGGAAAATAAATGCAATTGTAACAGTTGTCACCATTTATTGAGTCCGGAGACCTCTTGTGTTTATAAACGAAGCATGAATGATGTTGCTTTTGAAAGACAGTTATGGCTTATTTAAATATCTGCCCATTAGAATTAATCCAGTTGAAAACTTTTAGCGTAAAATTGCAAAATGTAAGTATGGATTGGATTAGTATGATTATAAACCAATTTACAGTATGGTCCAACTATCTGTCTTCGTTTGAAACTCCATGAGGTGTGGACCATTGTGTTACACAAGGAGCTGGAGTGAGCATTGGACAATTAGGAGAGCTAAGCCATGGAACAACATGTCCTTAGTGCCAAAGGACAAATCAGTCCTAATAACAATTGAATATTTGGGGATTTATTGAGCCAGCAATCTGCGGTGAACCTCTTAGTGCCTCAGCACAACCTTCTCTGCAAAGTGGATTCAGGGGCCCCTTCTGCTCTGGTGCATCCCCATGGGCTCCTGAGGATTCTGTTTTGTAGCACCATGGAGAGGACTGAGAATCATCACTGAACACAGTGGCCAGCATACAGTAGGTTCTCAAATGTTTTTCAAGGGAATAGGTAACACAGATATTCCAACTGAAACCTCAAGACAGTCTGTTCCATTGTACAATTGCACACCTTTTTTTTTTCCTTATTGTATTGCTAAAATCATGAGTCTTAGGGTCAGATGACTTAGGTTTAATTCCCAGGTCTACCGTTTCAGTGAAATATTTGTGAGCAAGTCGATGACCTGTATAAACTGAGACAATCAGTTTATACATCTGTGAAATGGGAATAATAATAATAGTATCTATTTCATTGGGTTGTTGTAAGGATGAAATGGGATGATATGTGGCAGTAGCTTAAAATAGTTCTAGACCCATAGTAAAGTCTTCATAAATGGTTATTATTTCTGGTGTTCTAATTCACATTATGAATGTATTAGAATAGAATAGGCCATGTTGTGCCCCCAAATCAACCCTGAAGTTTCAGTTTGATAAAGCACAAGGGTTCAATGCACATTCGTGGCCTATATCCATCACTGACCATTGGGGGAGCTGCATTCCACACAATCTCTTGTCAACTCAGGCTGATCACTCCTTCCCCATTTTGAAACTGGACAATCTAGAACATGGGACTTCTTCAGTTATCCAGACAAAAAAGAATTTGCTGCAAAGTCTTGCATCAACATTTAAATACTTTGGCCTGTAAGTGACAGGTTTTACTTCTACTCACAGCATGATGGCCAGAGTTAGGTGAATGACCTCACCTGGTTGTAAAGGGTAGTCTTAGTAATATTCATTGAACAGGTTGGTTAATGTCGCTGCTCCAGTGAGTAAACTCTTGTGTGTTAATTGTGTTTGGCTATATTTCTGATCTTTTCAGAGCCCATATCTTATCTTTATATCTCCCACAAGGCCTAAATACTGTTCATAATAGATGCTCAATAAATGCTTGTTGGAGAAAGGAGGACGGAAGAAAAGAAGAAAATGTGCTTTATCTTATTAAACTCAGCCATTGGAGGAGGGCATATGCAAGAGTCAGAAAATGGAAAAACAAACAAAACAACAACAGCAACAAACTGTGGGTCTTAGAAAATAATTAACTGCTTTTAAAAAATGATTTTACTTTACCTACACAGAAAACTCTGAGACTGAATATTGTTGACCAACATGTGATATACTTGACGCAGGAATAAATCTGCTGCATAAGCCAGCATCTATGAACAGAAGACAGGAGCGGTGGTGTTTTTGTCTGTACCTGAAGCTAAAGTTCCTTCTCTGAATATTCATCACTTCCAGATTAATGTTAAGTGTTATTTCTCTTTCTGTTCTTGTTCCATTTCACTTGACTCTTTTGTTCCATAAATGGATTTCCCTTCAAAGACCAGAATTGTCTCATATCAAAAGCCTGAATTAGAAATGATTTTTTACTCTTCCCTACTTACTCCTGAAAGGAAAGATGGATAGAAAGGTGGCAATAGGAAGAATTTGGTAGGAGTTGAAAGACTGGCCCAGGATCAGATCTAATATATGCCAGCTGAGTTACGCATCATTTTGCTCAGAAACTAAAATCTGTTCAAAGTTACAACCCAATCAAAACAAAGCCTTTGGGAATCTAGAATCTCTAATACTACCTTAGTTTGTCCCATTTATTTACTTATAAACCTGATAAACTACCACAGTTGCTGGAACACCTGTTATCCAATGGAACAAATGGAAGGAAAAAAGGAAATTAGGAGTTGTAAACTCTAATCTGTATGAATGTGGACATAAAGGCAGTTTAACACATTGGGAAAAACAAAGTTTCCAGATCTAGATTATCTGGGTTCATGCTCCAGGTTTTGTGTTTATCAGCCATGTGGCATTATATAACTTGCTTAAACTCTTTCTGCCTTAGTTTATTTCTCTGTGAGATAGGAGGAACAGTAGTACCTACTGTATAGGGCTCAGTGACTGGTAAGTGAGTTATTGCAAGTAAAGTGCCTATTTCTGTCTGGTACATAATTAAAGCTCAGTAAGTGTTTGTTATGACTACTGGATGCTTCACTATGTGGTCTACACAGATTATCTCATTTTATCCCAGATTTTGGAGGTTAGGCATTTTACTCAAGGTCATACTGCTAAGAAAATTGGCTGGGAGAATTAAAACCTAACATTAATCCAAAGCCTTGGCTTTTTATGGTTTATCAGGGACCTTGGTCCTAATGAGAAGGGCAAGGAGAAAGTCAGGATAATTGGCTTCTGAGACTGTTATTATTTATTTGCTATTATTTGTTTAAATCGGTGTTACTTTTTAGAGCAAATTTTGGTTTGTGGCAAAATTGAGAGCAGCTACAGAGGGTTCCCATATATCGTCTACCCGCACATGTGCACAAACCCCCCCACTGTCAACATCCCACACCACAGTGGTGCATGTGTTACAATTGATGTACCCGCATTGACACATCATAATCACCCAAAGGACATAGTTTACACAACGGCTCATCCTTGGTGTTGTATACTCTATGGATTTGGAGAAAAGAATAATGACACGTATTTGTCATTATGTATCATGCAGAATATTTTCACCACCCTAAAAATTCTCTGTGTTGCATGTATTCATACCTCCCTTTCTCCACCACCAACTCCGGGAAATGGATGATCTTTTTACTGTCTCCATAATTTTATCCTTTCCAAAATGTCATATAGGTTGAAATCATGCAAATAGTAGCCTTTTCAAATTGGCTTCTTTCACTTAGTAATATGCATTTGAGATTCCTTCATGTCTTTTCATGGCATATCTGCTCTCTTTTAGAACTTCTTAGTATTCCATTGTCTGGATGGACCACACTTTATTTATCCGTTCCCCTCCTGAAGGACATCTTGGTTGCTTCCAAATTTGGACATCTGTGAATAAAGTTGCTATGAATGTCCACGTGCAGATTTAAGTTTTCACTTCACTGGATTGTGTGGTTAAGAGTATGTTTAGTTTTGGAAGAAACTGCCAAACCCTCTTCTAAAGTGGCTGCACCACTTTGCATTCATGTTAGCAATGAATGTGAGTTCCTGTTGCTACACTTTCTTGCTAATATCTGGTGTTGTCAGTGCTTTGGACTTTGGCCATTCTAATTGGGGTGTGGTGGATCACTCTTTTGTTTTAGTAATTCCAGAGTAACATATGATGATATCAAACATCTTTTAATGTGCTCATTTGCCTTTCGTTATCTTTGTTTCATACTTCTAAACCTTTGTGGGACAGTGCACATGTTTTTTTTTGGCTTCCTTGCATTTCTTTTATGACAGTACTGTGGAAACTTCCTTGGAGAACCATCTCTTCTCAACTCTTAGAGTCTAAGTTTCAACTGGAGTTGATTATGTTTCTTTCCTTATTCCAAGAATGAATACAGAAGTGAGGCCTGGCCAGTCAGAGAATTGAGTTCTCTGGTCGCTGTGATTGCTTCAGGGATAGGCACTTGATTCTTGCAGCTGATGACACAGGATGAAATTTGCATTGACATTGTCAGGAAAGTAACAGGTTCTCTTTCCTGCTGAACTTCAATGTATATAAAGTTAGAGCTTATTTTGGTGTCCTGAGACTCAGTTTCTAATGTGTGGAGGGTGGCTTTGCTCGATACTACCAAGCAATTCTCTGGACCCCAGATAGGTTTCCTACAAGTTAACTCATTTCTGACACTCTCTACCTGGAGATGGCATCAGATCCCGTAGGTTTAGAGTTCAGTCCTACAACACTCCTCTCTCTCTCCCTTCATATGCCAGCCTCAAGCCCAAGCTGTTACCTGTGCTTCAGGCCAGCTGGCTACAGATGGGGTATTCCCATCACTTCCTCCTTGGACTTCAGATGTCAATCACAAGTTCAGGTTCTCACCTGTACTTCTCCCTTCTAGCTGTAAATCAGAAATTCCAAAAATCTCTTCCTCAGGTTTGATTAATTTGCTGAAGTGACTCACTGAACTCAAAGAAACATTGTATTTCCTAGTTCACCAGTTTTATTATCAAAGGATATAACTCAGGAACAGCCAGATGCAAGAGGTACGCAGGGCAAGGTATGGGGAAGGGGTGTGGAGCTTCTTTGCTGTTGCTACGGACATTTCTGCACTCCAGATCATGTGTTCGTCATCTAGAAGCCCTCCTAACCCTGTCCCTGGGTTTTTCTGGAGGCTTCATTACATAGGCATAACAGATTGAATCTTTGGCCACTGGTGATTGATTCAACCTCTAGCCCCTCCCCTCTCCCTGGAGAGAGGGCGGGGACTAAAATCCTGACCCTCTAAGCAGGGGGTTAGTTCCCCTAAGGACAAGCCACCAACCTTAGGTTCCCTGAGAACTTTTCAAAAGTCACTTCACTAACATAACAAAAAACACTTTTATTGCTCTTATCATAGGAAATTCCAAGGTTTTTAGGAGCTATGTACCTGGAAGAAGCCTGAGACCAAGTATGTATATTTATTATAAATCACGATGTCACAGAGCAGAGCTGGAGCAGTCAACTTGCCACCAAGAGGTGAAGGAGAAAATATCTGGAGCTCATTTATTCCAGCTGTGGCATTCTGACATGTTCATTAAGTGGTTTATGATACTTGAACTTTCATTATTGCCTTGATTCTTTTTTTTAATGTTTATATATTTTTGAGAGAGAGGGAGATAGAGCACAAGAGGGGGAGGGCAGAGAGAGGGAGACACAGAATCTGAAACAGTTTCAGACTTTGAGCTGTCAGCACAGAGCCAGACGGGAGACTCGAACTCACGAATGGTGAGATCATGACCTGAGCTGAAGTTGGACACTCAACCTCCTAAGCCACCCAAGCATCCCCATTATTGCCTCGATTCTTACCTTTTGTTTAGAAGTTGGTGTTCCCATCAAACCAATGTACTACACAAATCCAGTCAGTTTCTTTACTATTTTTTTATTTAAAAAAATTTTTTAGTTTATTTTTTTGAGAGAGAGGGAGAGAGATAGCGAGCAGGGGTGGGGCAGAGACAGAGGGAGAACGAGAATCTCAAGCAGGCTCTGCACTGTCAGTGCAGAGCCTGATGTGGGGCTCAAACTCATGAACCATGAGATCATGACCTGAGCTGACATCAAGAGTAGGAGGCTTAATGGACTGAGCCACCCAGGCGCTCCCACAATTTCTTTTCTATTTAAGGTATCCAGCCTCTTTCTATGGTGTGCAACTAAAGCCATCTGGTAAAGTGCATGTGAAATACCACATTTCAACTTTCCTGTATTTTAGAGGAGAACTAGACTCTTAGAAGAAATCTGACAGTTGCTGCACTGAATAGAAAAAGTATTGCAAATGGAGCTCTTGACCAGACAAAGTGGACTTGAATTCCTGCTTTATTATAGAGATATTTTTCTGCATTTAGACTCTGATTTGATTCTAGTTGCCCCATTGGTTAGATGGTCTTAAAAGTGGTAGGCCCTGAAGGAGATAATTAATGAGTGTTTCATTAGTAGAATACTAGACAAAAGCAAGCACCCTTGCTATTGCCGTAGTTCCTGAGACTATGAAAAAGTATCCTTAGTTTAAAATTTTATTAACATGAACTATTGCAGAAGACACTCCGTCTAGGCAGCTTCCTTCAGGATATTCTCTTGGCTAAGAGGCAGTGAGCCTGGCTGGGGATTGAGGAGACAGACAGTTCTCATTTCATTAGGTATTTACGCAGTGGCTATCATGGTAGCAGCCAACTCATTACAGAACAGGGCATATCAAATTATTCTGAGTCAGTGAGGCTCCAGTGATGAGATACTCCAAGGAGAAACTGGGAGGAGGAGGGAAAGAACTTTCAGAGGAGGGCATTTGTTGTTACTCTGCAAGGAGGAAGTCAAGAAGCATCTTTTCATTTTCCTCAAAGCTCAAACTGTACCCCATCTGAGTTCCCCAAAGACTCCATATTCCGTTTGCCAGGTGAGCTGATGGAAACAGAAGAGTGAGCTTCTTTCTTAATAGTAAACAGTGTGCCGAGTGTATTGGATACCTCAGTCGGGAACGAAGTGTTGACATAGTGATGGTGATATTGTGCAAAATGATTTTGCCGATATGTCCATCTGGACCCAGAATTCCACAGTTTACAAGGAAGTGAATTCAGAGTTTCTTTTACAACTTCTTTTCAGTGAGAGAATCTCCTGGCTTTTGCCATACAAATCGTGATAAAGCCATTCATGGGTGGTGATTAAGTCCGAGTGTTAAGGATGTGGTGCATTTACCTCCTCCGACTGGCTCTTCTCCTCTCATACATCAGGTTAGTGATCCTCAGCGTTAGACACTGTTAGAAATGGTGTATGGCCAGGATGTTTGGCATTGTTTTCAGAGTCCCCCAGGGGATGCTGGCAGCATCCAGCATTGAGCACCACCAATCTCTAGGCACTGTATCTGTAGCACTAGTCCAAATTTTTAAATATTTCCTGTTGGTTTTACCAAATGATTTTCAGGGTTATCAGTGTAGTCGTTACATTATGTGAAACTTTTTGCAAATATGATTTATGCTTCAGATCAAGATCAAGATGATGTCTTACCACTCACTGGCTGATCTCAAGGAAACCAATCAGCCTTATGGCAGGTTCATGAGCATGTATATTCTTACTCTGAAACTGTGCTTGTAGTTCATACTGAGAGGTATACTGACATGGAAGGTTTATAGCTCACAGGCTGCAGAGTGTTTAAGTGTGAATGTTACTAGTAACAAAATTCTCTTAATTAAGCTGAGGCATTGAGCAATGCACATATATATTCTTAGAATAGTAAACCTGTCCAAATATGAGAGCTTGCTTCGTAAGTCAGAACTGGGGAGAAAAACCAAATTTGGGATGGGAAGGTAATGAATGTCTAAATATGAATGTAATTCCAACAAGGAACCCGAAGACTATAAGTTGTTTACCATTTATAAGGAACTGTCAGGGAGATCCAACTGTAAATTTAGAGACCTAATTTAAAAAGCACAAAATGTATGTAGGTAAAATGCATTGAAAAATTTTTAGAATGTATCATGAAAACAATCCATTTGGTATAAATATTGTCTTGCCCTAGAGACACTTGGAATTGGGCCTTTGTGTTGTGATGCATTTCAGCCTCTAAGGGAGATAAAGAGACCAGGTGTAGCTGTAGGCCTGTAACCTTATTCATTTTCAAACCCAAATTCTCAAAAGATGTAGGGACATCTTTCATAATATTTGGAAAGTGACTAGCCAAACTCTGAATAGAAGAGAGGGAGAATGTGAGACGTCTCCAAATGTGAGACCTTACTGTAGCTCATAAAGCCCAGTCGGGTAGGACAAAGAAGAATTTTGTGCAATACACATGGGTCAGGTCATTTTGGCTGCTATATGTGATACACTCAACTCCCGGAAGCTACCTAGCCTTGGTCCCATCTGGTAGTTTGTTTCTTTACCAATATCCAGTCAGACTTATGTACATAGTTAATTCCTTCTAATATTTGCATATTTCTGATATTCTATAATTATAAGCTATTTTATGTTAATGTGGTCCAAATTTCAGATTAAATGCTAAGCACCATGGGAAGAATAATGGTACACTCACATGTTCTGATTACTGTTGTTTCCTCTGCTCCAAATAATTGGTACCGATAATTGAAATTGACTTGGCTTTTAATTCTGTTAATGGTTATTTCTTATGTGCAGAAATTTTAAATTTTTATGTGGACACTTTCATTGATTTATTTTTAAATCACTTGTGATTTATTCCATTAATTTTAAGCTTAGGCAGCATTTTTCCTTCCTGAGATCAAATAATCACCCATATTTTGTTCTGTTCTGTTTGATTGACTGATTGCATTTTACTGTCTCCCTTTTTCCTCCTGCATTCTCCTATCTTCATTGTTAGAGTTTCTAATGCTGTTTTCCATTTACTAAGGACTTACTTACTGCCAAATATTGCCGTAAGCATTTTGCATCTTAAACGGCCTACCCATCAATCTTGCAGGTTGATACTATTGTTGTTTACATAAAGGTTAAATCTTGCTCAAGGTCATGAAGTAATTAATCATATATTTCTCACCCAAAGCCTTTGCTCCTAACTATTATGCTGTCTTTTCTTGCTATTTGTTGTTTTTGTTGTTCACTGAATTATCTTGCAATCTTGACTGATAGCTCATCAAAAAATTGGAATCGTTTATTTCCACATCTCTAGAATAGTACTGTAACCTACCAATGAGGTGTAGCCCAGAATTCTACGAGGCAGTGCATTTAAAGCACAGAATACAGCTTCTTTCACAAAAGATACAACTCCCTTTCTTTTTTCACATTGTTCCTTATCGAGTTACTTTCAATCGCAAGAGACTTGGTGTCATATCTTTCAAGTCGCTTGAGCTGTCTCCCTCCAGCTGTTCCACAAACCTCATTTTCCATCCTCAGGCCAAGCACACACATATAGGCCCCCAAGATCCTACTCAATAAGCATATTATTCAGTGATAGATTTTTAAAAGCTATTTTGAACACAGATGCTTCCTATTTCACTTTGAAACCACTAGAAATGGATTCTTCGGCTCGGAAGAACTGCCTTAGTAATGACGCACTCTGTGACAATTCCTTGCTTTATTTCTTGTTTGTGGACACAGCATTAATGCTGCTCTGGAAGAAGAGTTTTCCACATCTCCATGACTAGCAGATTTGCACAAAATGCCCTGTTTCAGGTCTTGCCATAGCTCCGCTTCAGGCATGTATGTGTCGAAAAAAAAAAAAAAAAAAAAAGCCCTCTGAAGCAAGGTTTGGAAACTTGCACCAGCTGGTTTGAGTGTGCTGCGAGGCGCGGGGGACAGCTGGAACTATGACCTGGCCTGGAGATGGCTACAAAGGCTGCAGTGCTAATGGGTGACAGCGGGGGAATGCAGTGGATCATTCTATGAGCAAGGGGTTAGCCATGTTTATGCCAGTTCTGGAGACCATCATAGTTCAGGCAGCAAGCCTCGAATTGAGAATTCTAATTAAGGTCAAGAAAGACACGGGCCACTGACAGATTGTCAGCACCCGAGCCCAGTGCCCAGACCACAAAGCCGCTGGTGGCTCCCACTCTGTCTTTGCTTTTGGTAGATAATAAATGCATCGCATATTTAATTCCTGCAATTTGAGGGTAAAGATAACCAGCATGGGCATTTGGCCCAGTAGTGGCCACATAAGTTAAAGATTCCATTCTTGATTTTACAGTTTCGATGTTTACACAAACACTCTGTTCCTTGCCCCACTACCTGTGGAGTAGCAGTGTCTTTTTTTTTGTTGTTGTTTGTTTGTTTTTCATGTTCTAAAAAGAGCAAACATAACTTAAATTGCAAGATGAATATATACAATGCAGCATTTTAGAGGAGATAAAAAGGATTTGGAGAATGATTGTATATTACTGCTCAGAAACCTTGTATAATACGATGATGTCCGTAAACTCATGTGCTTTTCCTTCCTAGTTCTCTTGCTTTAGTTGCTGTCTCATGTAACCATGAGATTGTGTCTTGGAGGAGAAAGTAAATGGCTTCCTAACTACAGATTGTTGTTTCTTCTCTGCCCATCCCAAACACCAAAAGATTACTCGGAAATTTCCTCTTAGGTGTTTGCCATCTCTTTCATTAATTTCTTTCTTGCTAAATCTCTAAACAGAAATGAAAATTATTAATTTGGCCTGCATGTTTGCTTTGTTAGAAGCATTAGAAACATGTCTTTCTCAGTGAGATTGAAGATTGAAGGTGCAGCTTTATTTTCTAAGTGTGTGCCTTACAAAGAGGATGAATTCAAGCATGAGGTTGGATTCAAGAATTCCTAGAATACAAACAACCTTGAACAGAAGTATTGAGACCTCCATTCAAAAGAAGTCAAAATACCAAAGTTCTTCTTTTTAACTAAGAGTGATTATTGACCCTAACTAAGCTATGTGGGCCTTTTAAAACTCCAGTCAATCAATCGATCAATCATTCTCTCTCTGTGTCTGAGAACTATTGAGAATAAAATGAGAAATTAAAGGACAAGTCAATGTGTTTTATAGTAGAATACTTATCAGTACATCGCCATAGTTCTGAGATGAGCAATATTCCGTGGGAGAGTGAGACATTTATTGGATACTGTTGGTATTTATGTAGCTTTATATATTGTCACCTGATTTTGAGGTGAGACTGGGGACCAATTTTCTAAGGGTAGCCTTACTGATGTACTAGTCCAAACACGTGTAGTTCTCTTCTCTATAAAACAAGAAACTAATAATAGTGTGCATCAAAGACAGCAGTAACCTATTAGAATTATGTATTAGTGAAACTTGAAAATTATGCCAGACCACGTGATTTAGGGTTATTTTAAAATTACATGTATCTGTGTCATACATTTTGAGTTTATGGTCAAATAAAATCCCTAAACTTTTTCTTTTTGCTGCTTTCTTCCTTCCTTCTTCTCTTTCTTTTTTTTATTTTCTTTTAGATGTTTATTTATTTTTGACAGAGAGAGAGAGACAGAGCATGAGCAGGGGAGGGGCAGAGAGAGAGGGAGACACAGAATCTGAAGCGGGCTCCAGGCTCTGAGCGGTCAGCACGGAGCCTGACGCAGGGTTCGAACTCACCACAAGATCATGACCTGAGCCGAAGTCGGACGCTCAGCCAACTGAGCCACCCAGGCGCCCCCTTCTTCTCTTTCTTAATATGGAATGTTTGCCAGCAGGACCAGCTTAATGGGTGTTCAGCTTGCACTGAGGAGTGAAGGGCTGGTGCTTATTTTAATGCTCTACCATCACTCTCTTGAAATGACGAATACTTTTTAAACAAGATACTTTGAGATTTGTTTTGATATGGGTCTAGCAAAATCTGTAGCTATTCCCGTTCACCAAATCAAGTGTAAGCTATCCTATTCACAAACAGTTGTTTTCTTGGTAGTCCTTCCTTTCCTCCGTCCCCACCCCTCAGCGAAAACACTTTAGGATAAGGCTTCATTCCTTTCCAACTAGATTGAGTGAGACAACAGCTAGCTGGCTCTTTACTTGACTCGAGAGACTCCCTCGTTACTTCATTTGGCATATAGGACCCGATGAAACTCATAATTTACCTTTTTCATCACATCACATGTACACTAAAAAAAAATCTCCACAATGTCAGGTCTAAATTCTGCCTGATCTACAAACAGTAATCTCTCATCTTCTTAATCCTTTCTTAATTCCTGCTGTTTCCCCAAGTTTTATTGTTAATATGCGTAGTATTATCAATTCACTGACACATGAATAGGTTACAAAATGTCTCACATTTTTTAGCATCTCTAGCTAATCAGTTCATTAATTCAATCATTCAACTATTTAACAAAATTTGGCAGACACACATTCCTTGACAAGTACTATGCTAATAATGGCAGCAAAGCAAAGGAGAACAAAACATAGTTGGCTTTTGCCCTCATGCAATTTACAGCTTAAAAGGGGATAGAGATAGTTAACAAGTAATTACGTATTTGTTAAGAATTTCATGAAAGGAGAGAATTAGTAATTATGGGAGACAATTAAAGGGAACATAATTTGCCTCTGTCCCCTGACTATTCAAACCTCATACTTAGTTGAAAAACCAGGTAAATGGCTACCTTTCACATGTAACTTCTTGTTACTTACCTCCCTTGCTTACAGTATTTACAATCTGCTTATCCAACTCAACCCTTTCATTAATATTTTATTTCTTGTTTCCTCAATTAGACTGTGGTCTAGACTATGCCTCATGTGCTTTTTTGTCCTTCAAGACTCAACCCAGCTATTACCTTCTTTGGAACCATTGCCTAACTCCCCTTTTCTCCCAACCATAATGCAGTATAATTATATGTATATATATATCTCCTTTGTGCATTCATTCTATTGGAGACCATCTTTAATTTTTTCTCTCAGTGCTTAGCTTAGCTCCAGGCTCATAGAAGGAGATGCTCAATAGCTTTTGAAGGGATGAAAAAGTGATTAGTTCTATTCAGTCTGCCATGCTTCTGAATTTAAATGTTGGGGAATATTCCAAATATGATTGCAGAATCCTGATGTATAGGATGCAATTGTAAATATTGTAATATACAAACAAAAAATAAGAATATTCACATAAACAGAAAATCTCATTCTTGACTAGGTATCTGACAATATTTCCTAAAAACAAGGTATATTTCAATGACAACTATTGCATATTATGTTTTTATTATTTATCTTATTATCAGCTAAATGTTTTAGAGTACCTCTGTTAAGGTAGAAGTCCCCTTTGGTTGGGCTTAGCTCCCTGGAGGTAAAGATTTAGAAGATAGAAGTATCCTGCATATGATATTTCAAATCTAGGTAATATAGTGTCTGATATAGGACTTGGGATACTTAAGGTTCTAATCTTGGCCCATCTGAGATGGTGTTATATACCATGGAATATCAGAAAAGGAGGTAAAGTTTTAATTCCTAATCAGCATCAGAATCTTTCCTCTTTCCTCTTTGGGTTGAGGGTGGCTTTGATGAGGTGAGAAGGGCACATCAAGGACAATTTATTGAGAATAAGATGTTTTTTATGACTTTCCCTTACTATAACAGCCTTCGATATAACAATTGCCTATCACCCACAGCATGGTAGATACATATGGCCAATAAATACAGCTATTTGAGAGTTCATTGTATAGACAGGGTTCTAATTTTCAGTAAAATTAAATAGATGCTCATTAAATAATTTTTATTTCATTGGCAGAGACTAGCAATTATCTACATAAAATTTATTTTACTTCTTTTTTTGTATATATGAAAAGAGAAATAATGTTGATAGTTATTTTGGTTGTTTTAATGAGGAAAAGAACTAGCTAATAAATGGTGGATATTTTAAATATTTAAAGGCTATCACAGGGAATAGTTGTTTGATTTGTACGATTGGACCTCAAAAGGTACAACTAAGACCAATAGATAGAAGCAACAAGAAGCTAGATTTCAAGAAAATACAAAAATGACATTTTAATAATCAAACGCATAAGAAAAATTAAATGCAGCTGGTCCACAAAGTCGTAAGTTCCCCCATACTTGGAGATGTTCAAATATTGATTACGCAGACATTTAATTGAGTTAGATGAGCTATTGAAACCTGCGTGATTTTGCTACAATAAGTCAAATTCTTAATTTCTTCATCTTGGTTTATATACTGGACACTTTGGTACTTACCTCATGGCTGAGAAAATTAACTGACACAATGTAGGTGAATGCTTAGTACCGTGTCAAAAATGTGCATTATCTTTAATCAATGATATTATTATTCATAAATTAAAAAGTAGTTTTTCTTCTTCCCAAGGTCTGGAGACCCTCTTTTTAGTTAAATGTCCCTTCTATCAATGAGCATTCATTGGCAATGATTTGATTTAATGTTCATCATGGTCCATTGCAGTCTTTCAAACTGACATTCATTACCAGTATTTCTTTCTTATGTGTCTCTATTCCATTATCTCAAAGTTTTGCTTTCCTTTCAATACCCTCATTTTATAAAAAATAACACTCAATAAATTAAGCTTCTTGGAAGTTCCTTTTATGATTTCTGGAATAATGGGTTTTATACACTAATACTTTTACTATATATTCAAACACAGCTGTTTTTTATGGCAAATGATTCCTGGAATATATGTGAACTGATGAACTTTCAAGCGTATTTTCCATTTTTCCTGACAGCCCCTCAGTGTGCTGTTTAAAGAGCAAAGAGGAAGCTTCACATCTGCCAGCCCCAGTGGTCGTCAGTCTCATGATACCATGAAATATGTTGCAATTCCTTTCCTTTGTTTCCACTTCATTTCAATTGTGTAAGTGGTAAAAGAAATGTATCTTTGATAATAAACTTAAAAAAATTCTTTTTAACATTTATTCATTTTTGAGAGACAGACAGAGCAGGAGAAGGGGAGGGGCACAGAGAAAAAGGGAGACACAGAATTGGAAGCAGGCCCCAGGCTCTGAGATGTCAGCACAGAGCCCGGAGTGGGGCTTGAACTCATGGACCTTGAGATCATGACCTGAGCCCAAGTTGGACGCTTAACTGAGCCACCCAGGTGTCCTGATAGTAAATTTTTAGAACAAAAACTTGTTTTAGGAGTAATCGGAATAAGCTAAGAAAGTTGTGATTATTCCATTCATTCAGTGAAGCCTGGTGGGTAGTGACTGGGGATGTGAAGCCTGAGTTCCTGGGTCAGGCCAGATTCTGCACGAGCAGGTTCTGGGACACGAGCATGTTGCATATGCTTTCTGAATGTGTCTCCTCATTTCTCATGGAAAATGGAGATAAGAATAGCATCTCCCTTGCAGCATTGTCATGAGGAACATGTCCATTAATACACGCAGAATACTTAGCCGGTGCCTGGTACATACTAAGAACTCAATGCTTACTTGCTGTTGCTGTTGTATATCCCAGGAATATTTATTAAGCACTTACATTTGCCAAGTCCTGTGCTAAGTATAAGGATTTACTATGTTAATCTTTTGTCCAATGGCTATTTCTGCCTTTGGGCCACTTGCCTTCTCCAGCATGTTTGTTTTCTTCTTAAAAATGAAATAAAATGAAACTCAGTCAGTCATAGGAAATGGTCAGGCTTGCTTGGAGAAGGTAATAGATTTTGCTCTTCTATAAAAGTTTAAACCCCTTCAATTCATTCCTTTATCTTTCCTTCAAATTCCTGTTTCTCTCATCACTAATAATCAATTTCTTTCTTTCTTTCTTTCTTCTTTCTTTCTTTCTTTCTTTCTTTCTTTCTTTCTTTCTTTCTTTCTTTCCTTCCTTCCTTCCTTCCTTCCTTCCTTCCTCCCTCCCTCCCTCCCTCCCTCCCTCCCTCCCCCCCCTTTTTTTTTGTTTTTTGGATTTTTTTTTTGGTTTAGTTCTTCCAACGTCTTATTCCAGCAGTGAAGTATAGTGGAAAGAAATCAAGCTTTGAAGGCTGGCAGACCTAGGATTGAATTTAGGATATGCCCCTCCTTGGTTGTATGATCTGGAGCAAGGCAAAGTCTCCAAGCTTGAGACTTGCTCTCTCTCATTTTTGGAGAGAAGGCCTGCTAATTAGTTACTTTAAGGGTCAGTAAAAATGGTAGGTATTTAGGTCAGTACTTGGTATTTATTATTAATCCAGGCAATTTACTGTCTACATTATCCAAATTGCCATTTGATTATACTCTGCCTAGTCATTTTACTAAAATCTTTTAGTGTGTATGTATGGATTTGGATTTTGGGTTTCTTGAAGGCAGATTCTGTTACAGCATGTAAATTCGTGATCACTAGAATAATTTTGGGTAAATACACAGGGTAATTCAGGGTGGTATGGGGCAGCCCTCTGTGAATTAAACAAAATTTAAAACTTGATTACATCTTTCAAAATTGATTTTATGTTTTATTTTTTTATTTTTTTTTTTAATTTTTTTTAACGTTTATTTATTTTTGAGACAGAGAGAGACAGAGCATGAACGGGGGAGGGTCAGAGAGAGAGGGAGACACAGAATCTGAAACAGGCTCCAGGCTCTGAGCTGTCAGAACAGAGCCTGATGCGGGGCTTGAATTCACGGACCGTGAGATCATGACCTGAGCTGAAGTCGGACGCTCAACCAACTGAGCCACCCAGGCGCCCCTCGATTTTATGTTTTAAAAGAGAAATAGACCTTTTGGGCCTAATATCTAAACACCCTGGGAAGAAACATACTCATTGAACTTTATCTTCACTACAGGTTAACTGATAGATAATGAGGGAAAAGAAAATAAAAATGAGAGTAGTTATTTACCCTCTGGCTGCCCGCTAACCATGGGGTAGGCAGATGGTCCAGCAGTATGTCCTGGTGTAATTATTTCTATATATCATATATCAGTGTCATTTATCTCTCACTCCAGTGAGTGCCAGCTATCTGCCAGGCATTGTGGAGACCCCGGGGATCTGAGGATGAGTGAGGCATAGTTTGCCTTTGAAGTGGACAAGTGCAGGGAACGAATAGAAATTTAACTACACAAAAATAATCTTACAATGAAATACTTATCTGGAGTCTTCATTCCATGAGCTGGTGTTGATTTTATGTGTAGGGACCTCTTCCTGTGTCATGATAGCACAATCTTAGTTTCTCAGAAGTTCATGAAATCACATCATCTACTCATTATGTTTCTTCATCATTTCTCTCCTGCACAGAGCTCGGAAAGAATGGGTAAAATAAAAGCATTTTTGCAATGGGCTTTGGTCAGTATTTCAGCCATGAACATTTGTCCTTCCAACATAAATCCATATTACAATTGCATTAAAATAATACATCATGATTTTAAATGCTGATGTTAAAATGTTTTGACTAATATAAGTTATTTGGTAAAAGGCCAAGTATATAATCTTGGCATTCTACCAAGTAGCTAGTTCCTAGGATTTGTTTATGATTATTCTCACACTTAAAAGCTACCAGTTATTGAGCACTTATTATATATCATGTCCTGATACAACTGTTTTATATATATATATATATATATATATATATATATATATATATATATGTGTATATATGTATATATGTATATATGTGTGTGTGTGTATACATATATATATGCACACACATTATATATATATATATATATATATATATATTGTTTTATTTAAGCATCACTTCTACTCTATGAAGTAAATATTGCTATCCTAATTTTACCCATGAGGATACTGAGGCACAGAAAGCCTAAGTAATTTCCCAGAGTCACAAAGCTGAGAAATAATTGAGTTGGCATTTGAACACAGACTTTTTAACTTTAGATTTATCGAATTCTAAAATCGTTGTCCCTTAAATCTGATATGCAGTCTTTAAGTTTTTATTTAAATGCCAGGTAGTTAACATGCACTGTATGTTAGTTTCAGGTGTACAATTTAGTGATTCAACACTTCCATACGATACCCGGTGCTCCTCAGGACAAGTGCCCTCGTTCATGACCATCTCCGGGGGCATGCCCATCTCCTGTTTAACCCATCTCCCTACCCACTTCCCCTCTGGTAACCATCAGTTTATTCTCTATGTTGAAGAGTCTGTTTAAAGAGAGAGGAAATCTGCTATACAGTCTTGTAACTAACAGGCTTATAAATTGTTCACAGTGCTTGATTTGTAAGCTCAGCTTTTAAAGATGATGGATATGCATTAAAATTCACTTTTGGTTTTTCTAAGGGCAGTTTTTTCTCAAAGGGGAATATCTTCAAAGGGGGAAAATACTTCAAGCATGTACATGGGATTTATTTTGCAGTTGGGTTCTCTCTTACTAGTTATGGCAGTTACAGATTTTTAGCTAAGGGCCTGCTTTGAGACAATTCCTAGTGTTATGAATATTCCTCGAACCTACCCTGATTTCTCTGAAATTATGGAGAAAGAAAGACAATGAGGATATTTGAAACTAAGAATACTGTGATCTGGGAAGGATATACACATTAATTTTAATATATTTGATCCTCTTTCTTCTCATCCTTCCCCAAAGACTATTCGTATCATGCTTGAGTGACTATCTAAATATGCAACGGAAACTTCTCGGTTATCTTAGCGGGAATTACATTTTTATACCAGATGCCCTGTTTACATTCTTTGTATCATGTGTTCATGGTTTATTTACAAGGTGGATATAGATTTGTGTTGGAAATGTTTTCCTTTGAAAATGCATCTCTGTAGATAAATATTTTCATCCAACAGATGTGAAGTCATTATTCTAAGATTACAAATAAAAATTCCAGGTCACTGAAATTTTTAAACTGCTACTTTTGTGCTATTCTTGGCACACAATATATTCAGCAATGATTATATTCATTTTTCTGTGGGGATGGAGTGGGAAGGGCCATGATATGGTACTACTAACATTTGAACTCTAAATTATACACATTTCCATTAATGAACCAGTAAATTTAGTTAATAAAATCACCAACTTATACAGCCATGTCTTTTTATACTCTAATTCCTATCATACTAAATGACTTATCCTGCTTAGAAGTCAAAGGGAGGAAAATGCTTGGTATTCACTTCCTATTCTGTGGGTCATGAGCATAGAGTAGACAAGACTAATTGCCATGTGGATAGTAGAGCTCCAAAATTTGGGTATCATCCTGTCCAGTGCTTCTCAGATGTTTTTGACTATCACCTAGTAATAAAATATATTTTAGATTACAATTCAGCATGCACACACACAGGCACACACGTACATGTACTCACTAACTGTAGTAAGAAGTTTCAACAATAATCTTCACCTTTACTGTGCGTGATGTGCTCTGACAGTGCCTAGTCTATTCCATTCTGTCACATTTTTTTTTTTAATTTTTTTTAACGTTTATTTATTTTTGAGACAGAGAGAGACAGAGCATGAACAGGGGAGGGGCAGAGAGAGAGGGAGACACAGAATCTGAAACAGGCTCCAGGCTCTGAGCTGTCAGCACAGAGCCCGACGCGGGGCTCCAACTCACGGACCGCAAGATCGTGACCTGAGCCGAAGTCGGCCGCTTAACCGACTGAGCCACCCAGGCGCCCCATTCTGTCACATTCTAATTCCATTCTAATTCCATTCTTTCTTCTTTTATTTTGAAGTCTGAGCTTTAGTCACCATTAAATTGATTTCTTGACCCATTAGTGGACCATCACCTAGAGTGTGTATATGGAATAGTAGGTAATTGTAAGAGGTGAATGAACAAGAGGAAGACATAACAAAAGTTTGGCCTGTGTTTAGGATGGACAGACTGAAAGAGGCAGTTCTCCAAGAGAGATGATGTGGGTTTGAACCAACCAATACGAAGAATGAGAATTGAACAATTTCATTTTGAATGCCCTATGAAAATCTTTGCTTTGAGTGCATTCTATCATTTAAACCCTTTCACAACCATCTACATGTAATAGGTGTTATTTATTATCTCTGGTTCATAGTCATACAAGCTGAAGCTTTGAAAATACTTTTCCTACCTCCACATTGCTTATAACTGTAAAGGCCAGGCTTAGAACCCAGACTTTCATTACTGGAGCCCAAACTCTCATCGATTTCATTCCTATCTCCCTTCCATCTCAAAAATAGGCTATCTTTTATTGTGCAGAGGTCAGCACATTTTGTTATGGATCAGTAACACACGGCCAAAGAAATGTTTGCACTCCCTTCCAGATTTCTCAGGAGAGGCAGCCATGGAATCTTTCTAACAAGAAAGACAGTTTGAATTTAGAATTGTGAATTATTCAAGTTGTCAGTTCCCTTTAAAATCACAAAATAAACCTCCCGCAGGTCTATCATTGTGTCATCTCTCCAACAAGGTGTGCGTTTTCATTTGTTTAGAAATATAATAGTGTTTCATGAAAACATTTCACAAACAGATATTATTTCCCTACAGGTCTCTACTTAATGTCAGCATGCAGGGTGACAGGGTGAATGCAGAAGATAAAATAAGTTGAATGTGCACTAGAGTTCATAACTTGAGCTCAGGTTGAGTGTCATTTCTCATGCATAAACTCTCTGCACACACATTGAAGTTGGTCATTCGATCCCTGAATGGGCTGATATGTCCTTATAAAAGCACCAATGTTACCGGCTTGCCTTTTCTCTTTCATTCTTCACTGTTATGCTCAAGAAAGGAAATCCAGTTTCTTTATAACCCTCTTGCGTGGCCCTGCCTGATACTGTAGAAAGTACTTGTTGACGTGGTGGCTGAATTGGGAGTTCACTATCTTTAATGTAAGAATATTCTTTAAACGAGTACTTCGCAACTGTAAGATGATAAGCTTGGGAGAACTTTTAAGCATTTGATTACCTTGCATGAAACCTTTTACACAATTGCATAGAGTAGAATATCTATTCAGTACTACCCTAGGGTAAATATAGTTTTCATTTAATAGTTTTTATTAGTCTATCCTAATAGTATTAATCTCATAAAGATGTAATTCTTCATTTTGTAGGAAGCTATTTAAAAAAATCTTGATCAGAACTTTCTTATACAAGGAAGGCTAGTTTTAAAATAAGACATATCTAGGGTTAAATGTAGTTTCTGTCGCCTGTTAATGGGGTAACCTTGGACAAGGTGTTTAAACTTTCTGCACTGAAGTGTCTTTATGAGGAAGAGAGGGCAGTAATACTCAAAGGGTATTTATTAAGTGAGATAAATAAAGCCTAAAGGAGTTCCTGGCTCAAGGTCAAGGCTGAATAAAGATTCATTCCTTTTTATTGGCAAACATTGTGAACGCATATACTTAGAACTCCTGTAATTTGAAAGTTACCCAGATAAAATTTAGTGGTAAATAGATATTGTCACATTAACCACATAAATAGAGATATTTTATTATAGCATAGACTTACACTATTATTATTATAATTGGAATTGACACATTTAGTTGTAGTTGGGTTTGGCTGATGATTCTTGTAAAATGTAATAGACCTCCCCTTATTTAAGAGTTCTTGCATCAGAAAGTAAGCTCTATTGAATAGTGTCCAACTTAGCTAAAAAAATTATTTTTCAACAGTAATTTTTACTGTATTATATATTCTTGTTCTGCTACATGAGTCAGGATAAGATGGAAACATTTAGTTAAAGTAAGTTTTTATCTCTTTGCTGAAAGCACGTTTATAGAGAATAATAACTAGAATGTCATTGCATTCAACATGTACTGAATTATCCATTGACTTTGAAGATATACAGAGTATCAGTAGGGTTTACCCTCCATAGAGGATGAGTTTTCAGACAGGAAAAGCCGGGTGGTTGAGGGGAGTTGATCCTACTGGGCCACTGCATCCAGAATTCTAAATGTGGAGGGATGCTCAAAATTTATCCATGGAAGGATAAACAAATACTTAAATGAATATATGTAATTCAATTGAAATACATTAATAAGCTGCATAGCAAGCAATTTACAAATAAGATATAAATAAGTAAGATTAAATCAATATTTAACATGGCATGAGAGAATCTGAATAGAAGCAAGGCATGCAAAGGATGCAAATTATATTCTTAATGTGTTTTTCTTGCATGAAATAAATTTAATGTGACAACTTTTCTCCAAAGCAGTTTTCTTTCTTTCAGACACATTTGCAGGTTCATCTTGTACTTGTGTTATGTTCAGACAGCACTATGGCTTTAAGTGTGTTTTTCTGTATTATCAGAAGATACAACACAACTGTGTTCTGGCTTAGTGCTGATGTGACCTTGGCTTACGACATGCGTAGGCAAGCCATCATAAGCAGCAAAGCAAAGCACCAGATTTTCATGCTTCTTGGGTTTCTACCACATAAAAGATACTTTATATGAAACAGCTTTAAATCAGTTGATCCCTTAGAATCTTTGGTGTAGGGTTGTTTAAGTTAGGGAAGGAAGAAAAACTAAGAAATGGAGGCTTGCATGAGCAGAAGCAAACATTGATGAGTAGTAGCATTTATTTATTGACTACACCATTCTATAGATCTTTACTGAGAACGTGCACTATGCAAAAGAGTAGGATTCTGAAGTCAGAACTTAAACTTCAGAAAGGTGTGACGTCACAGACAGAGAGACTGCCTCTGAATTATTCCAGCTTGGGATGTATCATCTCCATTCTGGAAAAAAGACCATCATTTTCTTTGGTCGAATACAAGATGAAGTCATTGGGTTTTCCAAGAGGTGGAAAAAATCCACATGATTTAAAAGTAGAATTATACTGGGGTGCCTGGGTGGCTCAGTCGGTTGAGCGTCCAACTTCAGCTCAGGTCATGATCTCATGGTTCATTAGTTTGAGCCCCGCTTTGGGCTCTGTGCTGACAGCTCAGAGCCTGGAGCCTGCTTCAGATCCGGTGTCTCCCTCTGCCTTGCACTTGCACTCTATTTCTCTCTCAAAAATAAATCAACATTTAAAACATCCCTTTTAAAAGATAGAACAGTTATACTCAGGATTAGAAGATGCTCATATTGTGTGAGGTCCCGGAAGCTGACATGACATGGGTGAGCAGCAGAGTGACCTTCCTCTCTCAGGCTCACCCACCCTTGGTCATTCACCTGAGTGACTAGAATGGCGTGTTAAAGAATCCACCATATTTAAATCCTTTCTTCTCAATCTCTTACTTTCTGTCTCTCCTCCCTACTTGATTCCCTCTCTCAGTCACATACATGGAAACAAGCAAATATGTGTTTATTTGCATGTTTGTTTACCTTAACATAAAAGATTCTGGGGTTTAGAAGCAGACAGAACTTGTGTAGAATCAAGAGGTATTCATGTTTATCTAACATGAGCTCTAAGAAGCTAGTAGAACAAATAGGTTAACTTTTCTTGCCTCTGAAATATGATAACCATGTTAAACTTATGAGTTTTCTGGAAGAATTCTCTTGAATATGCCTAAACCTCTAGTTTTGTGTTTGCATATACAATATGTAGCATACGATGTTAGAAGCAAGTAGGGTCCAAAAGAATCGTACCAAGAAAAGAATGAGAAATTCTTCCATGGAAAGTATCTTCTGAACAGTTTCCAAAGATGGAAAGGAGCTAAGAAGGTGGCCAAGGCACAGAATGGCAACTATGGCAGAGGAAGAAGTATGTGCAAAGGCATAGAGGCCAGGGAATAGAGTGTATTTATGGAATCCAATTCTGAAAGTAATAGGGGGCAGAGGAGTTAAGCCAGACCAGATCATGAAGAGTCTTGAAATCTGCAGTCTTGAGAAATTGACATTTGACAGAGATTATTATTACTTTCCTTGTAAGAGTCCAGGGTTTGTCAGACATGCCAAAATGCTTGACTAAAGTCACAGGATAAGCATCCAGCAAAGAACATGTAGGGTACAGGTAAACTCCTTTCAGCTAAAGAGATTTGTTAGTGCATAATGCAGGTTATGACAGGAAGAATAGCTTGACATTAGTTTAAAGAGCAGAATTTATCAAACTAAAGAAAAAAAAAACAGGCAAAACCTCACTGGGTATACAGCTGATTGATTGTTTTTAATGAAGGTAACCATAAAACTAATGTTTTAGAAAAAAAAAAGCATGCTCTATAAATAATAAATTCTATTACTATTATCAAAACCATCAAATGATAATGGGGTAATCAGAAAGTAAAAATATAATACAATAGTGTTTTAATTAACCTAATTAAGTCTACAGTGGTTAAAACTTTTAAGTGTTTCAGTTGAGTATAATCACTAAAGAAATTAACATATTAATATGAGATAATTATCATCATAGCACTTTAAATGTTATGGACTCAGGGGTTAGAGAACAATGTATTATTAAAGAAAGTAGTAATTTGATAAAATGAATAATCAAAATTAAATAAATTACTTTGAAATCTTCCAAAAGTTTAAAAATTGTGATAAATTACTAATCAGAGACTTATAATTCACCCCTGAGATATATTTCCAGAAACAGCTTTGGGCAGCATTTCAAATAATTTTGAGTCCATTAAGTAATTTTAGGACTTTGGTTTTTAGTCAGTGTGCAAGCCGGGTCTAATGTTTCTACTTTGGTATCCAAGTTTTTCAAGGGTTTTGGATTATTTTCAGCCAGAAGGCATTCATAACCTAATACAATAGGTCTGTTTCTGTGAGAGACAAACTCAGAAATTTCAGTAGTTTAACCAAATAGAAATTTATTATTATTTATTTCACTTGTCTAAAGTCCAAAATTATACTCAGTTGGACGGCTGTCCTCCAAGTGGTGGCTCAGAGACCTCAGCTCCTTCTCTCTTGTGGCTCCACCATGTTCATTAAGTGACAGTTAAGGCCACTCTAGACGTCATCTGTATTGGAAAATCACATGCAGGAGATTTTTATGGGACTGTTTGAAAGTGGAATACATCGTATCTGCTCACAGTCCCTTGGCTGGAATTCAGTAATGCGGCCACTCCTAGAAGTCTGGTAGATATACTCCAATTCCATGCACAGAAGGAGGAAAAGGCAGGGGTGGTGAAGAGCTTGTCTGCACCAGCTACTCATTCTGGAATTCGAGTGCATGGAATCTACACATGCCATGTGGGGCAACAGGCATGTTCCCTCATCCAGTCTTCAGTGCATAGCAATAAAATAGGCGACATCTCAAGAAACTGTTTTATGGCACTTATTGCAACATTTAAAGACAAGAATCCAGTTTACGGTCTGTCAGATCATTTCATCTTGACGTCTAGTAGCAGCGTGGGCTTTGGAAAATCAACTGTCTTCATTTGCAATGCAGCTCTGCTGTTTCCTATTTGTGTGACATTCAGCATATTAACCTATTTAAGTTTTAATATTTTTGTTGACAAACTTAGAATTTTCACATTCCGTTTTCATTTTTCCTGGCACAAAATGCTCAATAATTGAAAACTTAGCATTGATTTTTTCCAATCATATAATTTGTGATATTTTTCACACTATCCAGGCCCTGTGTACCTATTCTATTATTAACTAATGAAATAAAGTTGGCTTGCTATAAACTGTGACATGAAGATTGTAATATAAAATGTGCTTTGGGGTGCCTAGCTGGCTTAGTTGGTAGAACATGCAACTCTTGATCTTGGGGTCATGAGTTCGAGCCCCATATTGGGGATAGAGTTTACCTACAAAAAAAAATTAAAAAACAACATGCCTTGACAAGTATCAGTATAAGGCAATAGATCTAGAGACTGTATGAATGTTGTCCCTTGTGGAGGTGACAAATTGTGTACATAATAAAAAACTCAACTCATGCCTGAATAGCTGCTAATAAATAATCAATGGAGGAAAAATGAAGCACATTATTGGACATTAATCTCTTTTAATAGCTAGATTGTTCTTGGATATAAGAACCTATAGAGAGAAATATTTTCTTTCTTAAATTCTTAAAAATATGGCCTCTAATGTAGAAAGTGTTGACTTTAATTCAAAACAGAATAAGTGATTTTTCCCCTAAACTTTTCTGTCTCAAGAAGACTTCCAAATCATCTTGAACTCTTAATTCAACAAGCGTTAGATCCCTAGCTTCTCATCTACTTATTTCTACTTATTTCAGGTGGCTTATAATTCAAGCCCCATGGCTCAGTCACCTTCATGACTCACCTCCCTGCAGTCAGCCTCAGGGCAATACCCCATCTACCACAGGTGCCAGACTAAAACATTTACTGATTATGCAGTGTTTGTACAAGGCTTATGTACAAAGGATAATTTTAGAAGATATATAGACAAGCTTTTTCTTAACAATCATATTTAATGGCATGTATATACATCATATCATTCCATTGTTTCATGGATAATGTTACTTAAAGCAATGCTATGTAAAGAGTGAATTGATATGAAACCGATTTCAAGAAAGTTGTTAGGTTAAAAATTGTAGATGTAATTATCAGATACTCAAATGACAAAAATCTAAGGCAACAATAATGGAAATGCTGAAGTAAGGCAGACACAGGAATAGAGTAGAATGACTGGACATAAGGGTTTGTTCTGTTTTAGAGATACTTCCTTTTGATTCCATCCTCAAATCTAGTCTTCTGTTATTCTCCATTTATTTCTTTCAGTTCCTCAAGTTGATATTCTGCCTTAGATTCCTGGCTTGAGTGTCCACTTTCAACAACTAAAGACAATCAGTCTCCTTCAAATCTCGTTTTCTCTTTCTCTAATTTTTTCATCTTCTCCTAGGATTACGGAATTTTATTTTATTTACTGTCCCATTTAAAGACTAGCGAGGGTCTCCTAAATGTAGATAAGGATTCTGTTCCCTCAAAAGTTGGAAACCACCTTCTTTTCAAATGCCCATGTAACCTTGACAAAACTGGCTACTTTTAGAGCCACACACACACATACACACACAGACACACATTTCAGTAGATTTTTTAAAGATATAATGTAGACAATATTCATTGGTCCCTATATAATAAAGCCACAAATTAAAAGCAAAGCTGGAAAGCAAAAGGCCAGTATAACCAGGGTTGTGGAATCGAGACCCAAGTCTGCTTTATGAGTTCTACCACTGTAATACTTGTTCTATTACTGACTGTTCTTACCATTATTGTCCAACCAAACAGTGCTGGTGATACTAACTTGTCCAGGATGCTCTTGGAACATCTGGGATGGAGAAGTCAGAGAAGCGTTGCTGAAAAGATGAAAATCAAACTGAATTTGGAGTCCAATTAGGAAATGGGGAAAAGGTAATGAGAGAACAGAATGCACAGAAAGATGAGAGATCACAGTTGACCCATACATCTTTCAGTACTGTTATATATAACACATGCACAGAGGTTAAAAGGAAGAAGACAAGAAATGAAGTGATTGCACGAATCAGGATGCATATATTAAGACATGAAGACCCATTTTGGCAAATTTGTTTTATTGTGGTTTTTATTGGCCTATCTGCGTGACATCTCATACGCAATTTTAAAATGGCATATGCCCTGGGTATGTGCTTTAAATTTCTTTCACCCTAGAGTTTGAATGCACTACAGGATGGAAGAAGAGGCTATAGTAAATGTATTTGAAACTCTTCAGGCAGAACAAGCTAAGGGTATCTAAAAAAATAAAAAATTAAAAAAATAAGCAGCAAAACCCTAGAGGTGAAAGCAGGAAAAAAACTCTCTGACCTTTGCTGCAGCAATTTCTTACTTGACACATCTCCGAAGGCAACGGAATTACAAGCAAAAATGAACTATTGGGACCTCATGAAGATAAAAAGATTCTACACTGCAAAGGAAACAATCAACAAAACTAAAAGGCAACCTACAGAATGGGAAAAGATATTTGCAAATGACATATCAGACAAAGGGCTAGTATCCAAAACCTACAAAGAACTCACCAAACTCCACAACCAAAAAACAAATAATCCAGTGAAGAAATGGGCAGAATACATGAACAGACACTTCTCTAAAGAAAACATCCAGATGGCCAATAGGCACATGAAAAGATGCTCAACGTCACTCGTCATGAGGGAAATACCAATTAAAACCACAGTGAGATACCACCTCACATCGGTCAGAGTGGCTAAAATGAACAAATCAGGAGACTATAGATGCTGGAGAGGATGTGGAGAAACGGGAACCCTCTTGCACTGTTGGTGGGAATGCAAATTGGTGCAGCCACTCTGGAAAACAGTGTGGAGGTTCCTCAGAAAATGAAAAATAGGCCTACCCTATGACCCAGCAATAGCACTGCTAGGAATTTACCCAAGGGATACAGGAGTGCTGATGCATAGGGGCACTTGTACCCCAATGTTTATAGCAGCACTTTCAACAACAGCCAAATTATGGAAAGAGCCTAAATGTCCATCAAGTGATGAATGGATAAAGAAATTGTGGTTTATATACACAATGGAATACTACGTGGCAATGAGAAAGAATGAAATATGACCTTTGTAGCAACATGGATGGAGCTGGAGAGTGTTATGCTAAGTGAAATAAGCCATACAGAGAAGACAGATACCATATGTCTTCACTCTTATGTGGATCCTGGGAAACTTAACAGAAGACCATGGGGGAGGGAAAGGAAAAAAATAAGTTAGAGAGGGAGTGAGCCAAAGCATAAGAGACTCTTAAAAACTGAGAACAAACTGAGGGTTGATGGGGGGTGGGAGGGAGGGGTGGGTGGGTGATGGGCATTGAGGAGGGCACCTGTTGGGATGAGCACTGGGTGTTGTATGGAAACCAATTGAACAATAAATTTCATAATTAAAAAAAATTAGCAAATTTTGTTGAAAGAAGAACTTCAAAGTGCTCATAACATATGCACCACCAAAGCACATATTTGCCAGAATCGTTGACAGATAGCGGGCTCTTTCAGAAGTAGGTGGAGGTGGTTTAGTACACTGGTTTATGCTTATAAGTAATCTAGCTATTTGAGGTGGAGAGAACTCCAACGATCAAGACCTGAGATATGGCGGTTTGTTATACGAATTACCAATTAGTTCTAGATTCAAATTCTGTTTTTAAATCTAATTTTCCTTATATATAATATCTGTATGTTTCTAAAATATATGTTAGGAAAGGTACTTTATATCTCTAAATTAAGTTTCTGTGTCAGTAAAATTGTATGCTATATGTATACATACCCTATGGGTTTGATGTGATAATCAGGTGTTAATGTAAGCAAAACACTCAGCCCAGTGCTTGCCGGAAGTTATTAGGATTATCACAACTGTTTACCTTTTCGCTAAATCATTTTGCCTTTGTTTGGGCACTCCCCATTAAATCTTAAACTTTGCAGAGTTCACAATCTCTGGATCTTCTTTCAGGGCAGTTGCACCCCTTGTGCGCCTGGGCTCCTTCCAACTCTGGGTAATAAGTGGCCATTCTGAAAGCCGGATGAGTTGGAATTTAACCCGCCTGCTCAACATTACCTTCCTCCTCCCACGTTCTGCCATGAAACCGATGGATGTGTGCTTCTGCTCGGTTTAGCACTTGCATAATATCTTGGCAAGATAATACCAGTGCACCTGCTGCTTATTTATTTGGAGGTTTTGTCTAGTGTGCTTATGTGTGTAAGATGAAGAGCCAAACCGTTAAGGCTTGGGAAAAAGAACAACTATAGCCTGTATGTCTGCATTTCTGAGTTTAATTGTGCTTTCTTCTGAACAACTGTGATCAGGTATGCATGGGTGTGCGGGCACACTGGTAATTTTCACATATGTTGAAACAGCTGGGGCTGCTCTCTCCCAGATGCATCTTCTGTGAACCTGTTTGTGTCCACTGCTGGCAACCTCTCATCCTTTGAACTTTATATTACCTCATTCTTGTTTTTAAGTGTTTATTTATTTATTTTGAGATAGAGGAGAGGGGAGGGGGAGGGAGGGAGGGAGAGAGAGAGAGAGAGAGAGAGAGAGAGAAGAGGAGAGGAGAGAGAGAGAGAATCCCAAGCAGGCTCTGTGCTGTCAGCACAGAGTCTGACATGGGTCTCCATCCCACGATCCATGACCTGAGCCAAAATTAAGAGTTGGGCAGTTAACTCACTGAACCACCCAGGTGCCCCTTTGTTATCACATTCTCCTCACCATTGTTTAACTGTCATCTCTGAGGACTGTGACAAACCTTAAAAAGTGAGAAGGAGAGGGGATACTTAGAGGGGATTATATATGACCTATATATGAGCTGAGCTAAGAGTGTGCAGAGGTGGCTCAAGCTGCTAGGATGTACTTGACTCTTGAAGTAACCTTTATGGCTAGAACATTTAGAAAGAATGTGGAGTGTGGACGACTTTTCTGAGACAAGGTAGAGTTACAGTGCTTAAGAGAAAGGGGTTTGGAGTCTGACGTGGATTGGAATCTAGGTTCAGCGGCTTGTAATCAACATGACTTTGACCTATGTTCTCTCATCTTCACTTTTTTTCCATATAAAACATATAATAAATATATGTGATGATGGTGATGATAAAATAATACATTTGACTATTAGGAAAATGTGAATCTCTTTTTACTCTGAATTAATGCTGCTAACTCACGGACAGACACAAACCACTGAAGTTAACCATGATTTACTGACTTATATGTCCTTCTCCCTTAGGGTGTCCCAGGCTATCCAGAATATGTTCTAGGTTTTTCTTCTCTTTTTTTAGTGTTACTTCCCTACCACACATTCAACGCTCAAGTTGAATTAAAGAATCCACGAATCTCTGTTGTCTGCTTTGTTCACCTTAATATCTCCAGCATCTAGACTCATTCCTGACATGCATCGGGGAATCAGCATATTTGACTGACCTCTGCATATATTCCAGATGCTTTGCCTATGTGCAGACACCTCAGAGTGCAGAGACTTCAAATACCACTTTCTACCTTCTTTCATTTTTTTTTATTCTAGTGTAGTTGACATACGGTGTTCTATTAATTTCAGGGATACCATATAGTGACTCAACAGTTCTGTACATTACTCAGTGCTCCTCATGGTAAGTATTCACTTGATCCCCACTCCCTTTTCCCCCACCCCCCACCCACCTCCCCTCTGGTAACCCTCAGTTCTCTGTAGTTAAGAGTCTGTTTGGGGGTTTGTCTCTTGTTCTGCCTTTGTTCGTTTGTTGCTTAGTTTCACATATGAGTGAAATCAGATGGCATGTGTCTTTTTCTGACTGACTTCTTTCTTTTAACCAAAATGTTTGCATCTTTTCCTCTTTCACCTATTTCACCTTAACTCCAAGCACCACCTCCCACCACACACACACACACACACACACACCTAATCTAGTTTTTTTTTCTGAGAAGCTGAGATTGAGACCCCGAAAAATACATTTCCCAGAATCCATTGCCAGCCAATTTCTAGGTAGGGTTTGCCAGGAGGGAACATTGACAAGGGATTGGAAGGAGGCAGGTTGGGAGGCTGGACTTTTTTATCGCCTCCGGGTTGAGTCTCACTCTCCATAAGAGGCAGAGAACTTTAGCTTCAGCCCCCAACTTCTGTGGAAATTTACTGACTCGGCTTTATTCCACCTGAGGTGGAAGGAGTATCAGTCCTTCTAGCACTCAGCCACGCCCCTCTGGGTGGTCTGAAAATATGGTCCAGCCCCCCTGTGGTCCAGTACCTGCAGTGCATGGCCCCCTCTGTGACAGATCTGACCACCAATTGCAGGGAGACCCGCCATCTGAATTTTCTCTCTCTGTCTCTCTGTCTCCCTGTCGCTCTGTCTCTGTCTCTCTCTCTTCTCTATCAGCCCGGGTAATGGTGACTGCTTCCTAAAGCTTTTGACCTCTGAGGTATATCAGCATGGTGGAGAAGACCTCATGGTCTTATTTAGCTCTCAGAACCCGGATAACCAATGCCCAGGAGCGAATCCCCTCTGTCTGAGGCACCTGTCACAGCTTCTGTTTTCCTGGCTGGACCCTGACTGATGGAACATCTTTCAGAGCTGTTCTCAAATGCCACCTCCTTTCCTGACCCCACAATGGATTCTTACCCTCCTTTAACCCCATCTAGTTCTTATTGTTACATCATTTACTGAATTTTATCTCCTTTGCTTTGCACACACACACACACACACACACACACACACACACACACACAAAGCTCTTTCTTAGTCTTTGAAAACGTATCCTAAGAACTTCATGAATCCTCAAGTTTCTATGATACCACCAGCTCTTTAAACTTCTATGCTTTCTATTGAGCTCTTGCAGTAGCACTCATTGTTGTCAATTTTGAGGCGGGTTGTTTCCTTTTCAAGCAGCAAAGTTCCCCAGCCTTTTACTCCCAAGTGTTATTATGTTGAAATAGAAAAATTTCAATGTACTCACTAGCCAAGTTGTTGAGGACATGAGTCATTAATGCATGGGTTTGTTAGCAAACAGGTTCCACTGAAGTTTGTATTAGTCTGCTAAGGTTGCCACAACAAAGTACCACAAAATGACTATCTTAAATGACAGAAAATGTACTGACTCACAGTTTGGGAGGCTGGAAGTCTGAGATTATTGAGGTGTCAGTAGTTTGGTTTCTTCTGAGGACTGTGAGAAGAGTCTGCTCCATGCCTCCTCTATCTTAGCTTCTGGTAGTTTGCTTGCAACCTTGGGCATATCAAGGGATGTAGAAGCATCACCTTCGTCTTCCCACGATGTTCCCCCTGGATGTGTGATATGTCCAAATTTTCCTTTTTTACAAAGACGGCAGCCATCTTGGATTAGGAACTCACTCTGCTACAGTATTACCTCATCTTAACTCATCATATCTGCAACAGCCCTGTTTTCAGATAAGATCATATTCAAATAAGATCAATTCATAAGATCAGCATATGAATTTTGGGAGATCCAATTCCACCCATAATGAAGTTACTCGTAAAAAGTGGAAGCCATAGGTATTGAATTCATGCAAGTCTACTTATATTCCAATACCACTTGTATTATATTTTTCTTCTTAGGAACCTAGGTTTTAAAGTACTGTAGTATTGTTTCTCACCCATTTCTCTCTCATCAGGGCACCTCATTAAGGGAGAATATTTGTTAACTTGAAAGCTGCATAGCGACACTCGTAATGGCTGTAATATATGCCATCTATTGTCAAGTACTAGTCTGTCTCCCTTTCTGTTTATAAAGTGTTTGGGAGGAAGGATCATGTGTTTCTTCCTCACTGTACCTAGAAAAATATAGGACTTTAAGATACCCTGAGGCTGATCACTCAAGTTTATGGGATAGTGTGCTCACTCCTTATAATACTTAGCATTGTTGTAACTACAAATAAAACTTCTTCCTTCATCCATTTTTCGGTTATATTAGACTATTTGGGGGAAATTTTAAAAAGTACTGCTTTTAGAATTCTGTCCTCTCTCCTGTGATCTCTCCTACCATTTATAAATTTTACTTATCTTTCCTTTCCTTAGCTCTAAGCATATGGCTGGCTCTATCACATATTAATTGCTATTGTTTGCACACATCAGAAACTCCAAATAATGTTAGCTTATATGAATTAGTGCTATATCTTTTTATCATGTCTACTAAGGTCAGCAGTAGGCTGGAACAGGCTGTTATCGAGGACTTGGGTTCCTTTCTTTTTGCTCTGCAAAGATTAGCGTATATTTCAAATCTTTAAATTTTTTTTTAACATTTAGTTTTGAGAAAGAGACAGAGTATAAGCAGGGGAGGGATGGAGACAGAGAGGGAGATACAGAATCCGCAGCAGGCTCCAGGCTCTGAGCTGTCAATACAGAGCCTGACCTGGGGCTCGAACTCACAAACTGTGAGATCATGACCTGAGCCGAAGTTGGACGCTTAACCGACTGAGCCACCCAGGCGCTCCTGTGTATTTCCATTCTTGAGCTCTGACCCTTACACATAGAGCCTAAGAAGCAGGAAAGAGGTGTGGGTGGAGGGCAAAAGGGCCCCATTTCCACAGAAGTCTAGCCTCTCTAACAAGTTTCCCCAGATGCCCCAGATGCTCCTTTTATATTTCATTTGCCACACCTAGCTTCCTTAGAGAATGGAAAAACAAAATTGAGCGTCTTGCGGGTCTTAACAAATCAGCATTCTGTTCTTAAAGCAGAAGCAAGAATAGATACCAGATTGGTAACTAGCTATTTCTGCCATAGTGATTATAAGAGGTAATTAATAAATGTTCATTGTCCATAACTGAATTCTGTTGATATGACTTTTAAAAATGTAACAGGGAATACCACCTTCCTGGATGGACAGTTATCATGGTATTCACTGTGGAGGTGGTTGGTGAGCCTGGCAGTTCCTTACTGATTTGCACAAATCTGACCTGACACAATATGGAGATAGGTTGATGCAGTGTCTTTGCGATTTGTCTCCAAGTCCTGTATGTCTGTGAGGCTACATTTGTGGGCTCCTTGATGATCCATTCAGAAAGTCTGACTCTACCCCAGCAGCAAATGTCTTTCTGGTTTTTTTTATTTTTCTGCAGAACTTAATCTCTTAATCTGCCCTCAAATGGGGGCTTTAGGTCCATTGATCCAGCTCACTGGGTCATTTGGAGGATCCACAGAAAAAGGATTCAGGATCTTTTTTGGACAAGTTATACAAATCTTGCTGAACATTAATTAAAGCCAGTGTTCTTGCAGAGCTAGTTAAATCTATAGCCTCATAATAAGAGCTATCACATATTTAATTGTGGGACATTATTTAAAACTTAATGTAACTTAGAACCCTACTAGCTTAAGTTAGGCATGATTTGCACCCGAGAAATCTAGGACAAGAAGTCCAGTTCCTTCTTATTAACATGAATTGGGCTAGGCGCCAGGGAAAAGTGGGAGGAAGGCTAACAGTACTCCAAATAATTAATCCTCCTTTATATATATTTTTGGTTCCATCCTTTATTTCATCATACGTATAGTTTCTAAGACTAAAACTGTTAACATTTTCTTCTTTCTCTTGCCTCATATGCAGTCATGAGCCTATATTGATTCTATCCCTAAATACCTCCCATTGTTACTCATTCTTGTTTCCACTACTGTCTTGAATCCATCAGTTTTGTCTAATTAGTCTCCTTGATGCCAGTCTCTCCCCAGCCCTGCCTTCACACTGTGGCCAACATTAACTTAAAAATACTTTTGGTTTTCCCTCATATGTTTATTGTGGCACAAGAGGACTCTTTACAACCCGGAGCTCGACTGTAATTACCTTCTTATTTATTTTCCCTTCTCTATATGTGACTGCTGCTCCAGTGGTTACGAATGTCTTTTGAGTTTCCCTGAAATTCTTAGCTTGTTCCCACATCTTTTCTTAATGGAGACTATTTTTTTTTCTACCTTGAGAATCCTACCCCCTTTGTTCTAGCTAGTAAAGGAATTCTAGATTCACCTGAAATGTCACTCCTCGCTGAAGATTTTATTAACTTTCTCAAACAGAAATCAGACACAAGTTTCCTCCATGTTATTATCCCAATTTATATTCCAGTAATTTCTTTAGAGTACTGGCTACTCTTCACCATCCTGTGAAGTTCTCAAAGGTAGGGACTTTATGTTCCTTATCTCGTTATATTCTTTCTCCTCTCGTGAGTACCCAATATAGTGCCTCACACATAGGTCCTTTGTAAATGATTATTCAATAGGTTTGAGACTGCAATGGATGTCATTGATATACAAATCAATTGCTTTAGGTGCATATTGTAGGAGATGGTAGCGATGTGGATATAAAACACAAAGAGCCATACAACACAAATAGTCGCCACTTTGGAGTCCTCATATGCAAGGCTTAAGGCTAAGCAGTGCACATACTCATATTTAGGAAAGCTGCAAATGATCCTATGGAATTTTTATCTTCAGCTTATGTATCATGCCTCAGGTCATACAGCTAGTAAGTAGAATTATGACTTTCTTTCACATTTGTTTAAATTAAAGCTTATGCTCCTCCTGAATATACTCTGGTGCCTCACTTATAGGACCATGGGCAGGTATGGGAACGAGCAGGAACCTGAGTATGAGAAGGGCAGGTGGAGGGCTTCTCAAATTACTCTGATTCTAGGGGAGCATGGAAGGAGATCTTACCCTTGTAAGATAAATCTTCAGCGAGGAGTGACATTTCAGGTGAATCTAGAATTCCTTTACTAGCTAGAACAAAGGGGGTAGGATTCTCAAGGTAGAAAAAAAATAGTCTCCATTAAGAAAAGATGTGGGAACAAGCTAAGAATTTCAGGGAAACTCAAAAGACATTCGTAACCACTGGAACAGCAGTCACATACTCATCCTTCTTCAAGATGCAAGGGCTTCTCCATCTAAATCAACGATTCAGTCCTTTGAGGAGTGGGTGGTTGGAGGGCCCAGCAGGTGCGTGTGAATGCTTATTTCTGAACTCTGATTCATGCCTAAGTCTACTGAAGAAAGACCTCTCTGGTCAGCTTGCTACTTTTCATTTGAGCATATCTCTGTGATCATCTATCAACCACATAACACAACAAAGTAAAAAGTGTTGCAGGAAATAAAATAACCACAGTCTACTCGCAAAAGGGTATAATGGGGTAAGATGGAGTAGAGGGGCATGATCTTAGATTCAGGTAATTCTTGGTACACTTTCAAGTTTTTAATCCATAGATAAACATAATAATAATACTTAATAAAGTTGAGGTGCTAGATAACAACACTTAAGATCTTAGGTATATTAATTGTTCAGTAAAGGGTATTTGATCATCCTATTTCTTATTCTCTTCCTTCCTTTTCTGCTTTTCTTTCAGAAGCTTTAGGTGATTTCCCTCAGTCAACTAAAGAGGTGAAATGCATGTGGTATGACCTTCCTATCTCCACAAACTCGTAACCTCCTCCCCAATCTGCTATATGTCTTCTCATCTGAAATCTAGGTCCTACGACTTATCAAGACCCATTCTAAGTTGTCTTGCTTCGTTCTTCTGGTCTTATTTTTCCCTAGTCAAAATTATCTTTTCCCTCCCTTAAATTCCCATAACAATTGAGCTAAACTGTTCTTATAGGAGTTGGTATATTTTAGGTACTTCTCCCACTGCCAAATTTGAGTATTTTTTCTGAATCATCTCTGTATTTAGTACTTTCTCACTAAATATTTAAGTACTAAATGAAGAACAGGGCTACCCATTAATTTAGCATTTTGTAATTTTTACTGCCTTTCATATTTATTATTCCCTTTGGTTCTCATATCATAGGGATATCTGTAATGGAAGTAAAAGCATTCTCAATTTGGAGATAGTAAGGACCAGAGAGGTCAAGCAGTATGCCAAAATTCACACAGTAGTGTAGTTATAGACCTTAAATAAAAATTAGATTTTTTCCATATTCTCTTTCCAGTGCACATTCCATTATCATATCTGTCCCATCTGGAGAAATACTTTGAACACGTAGAAAGTACAATGCATTAAGTTGAGAAAAGTCACCTTGAATTTAGATCAATGTTTAGTATACTGATTACCCTAACAATATATACCCTCAAGGTATTAACCCTTGAGGGAAAATACATCTGTATTTAAAATAATTTAATAATGGGGCACCTGGGTGGCTCAGTCAGTTAAGTGTCTGACTCTTGGTTTAGGCTCAGGTCATGATCTCATGGTTTCTCATGAGTTTAAGCCCCACGTCGAGGTCTGTGCTGATGGTGCAGAGACTGCTTCAGATTCTCTGTCTCTGCCTCTATCTCTGCCCCTCCCCTGCTCATGCTGTCTCTGCCTTTCTCAAAATAAATAAATATACTTTAAAAGGTTAAAAAAAATGATTGAATAATAGCATTGCACAATCATGGACTTACCGAAATATCCTTTGAGGTGAAAACTGGTTATTTTAACATCTCTTATTCACTGAATCACACATATTTAAAATATCAGACCAACCAACAAAGAAGTAATGTTTTTAAAATCTCATAAAATCTAGCTGACATTAATGAGAAATTACAATTTCAAATGCATTACCCTTGTAAGATAAATCAAAGGTAACAGTAATTAAGATAATTGCAAAAGATATTTTGGGTTCTGTGTATTTGCGCAAGTGTTGAGAGGTGGAATATAAATGTGAAAGTATTTTTGTTCACTTTGGTATCTTGAGCTCAAAATAATTTTTAGACCACAACATCTTTTTCATACTAAGTCAAAATCTGAAATTTGTTGATGCAATCTTCTCTCTGTATGTGCACACATTCTCGAATTTTAAAACAAAATACTGACTAGAGAGAGGTTTGTTGTTGTTGGTCTTCCATAAAACATAAAGTTTTCTGTGTGATTTATTTCATTTTATTTTATTTTCCTTTTGTGTTGATTAGGAAATTTTTCTCTTTTCTTCCTGATGCACATAAACACGTGATTCATTATTTGCTTCTGATATTAAAAGTCATCAAAAATTGGACCACTTTTTTACACCATACACAAAACTAAATTCAAAATAGATGAAAGACCTAAATGTGAGATAGGAAACCATCAGAATCCTACAGAAGAAAACAGGCAGCAACCTCTTTGACCTCGGCCTCAGCAACTTCTTACTTGATATGTCTCCAAAGGTAAGAGAAATAAAAGCAAAAACGAACTATTGGGGCCTCATTAAGATGAAAAGCTTCTGTACATCAGAAATATCAACAAAACTAAAAGGCGACTGATGGGATGGGAGAAGATACTTGCAAATGGCATATGGGATAAAGGGTTAGAAGCAAAAATCTATAAAGAACTTGCCAAACTCAGAACGCCCCAAAATAAGTAATCCAGTGAAGAAATGGGCAAAAGACATGAATAGACACTTTTCCAAAGAAGACATCCAGATGGGTAAGAGACACATGAAAAGATGCTCAACGTCATTCATCATCAGGGAAATACAATTCAAAACTGCATTGAGGTACCACCTTACAGTGGTCAGAGTGGCTAAAATTAACAACAACTCAGGAAGCAACAGATGTGGCGAGGATGTGGAGAAAGGAGAACCCACTTGCACTGTTGGTGGGAATGCAAACTGGTGCAGCCGCTCTGGAAAACAGTGTAGAGGTTCCTCAAAAAATTAAAAAATAGAATTACCCTATGACCCAGCAATTGTACTATAAGGAATTTATACAAAGGATACAGGACTGCTGATTCAAAGGGGCACATGCACCCCAGTGTTTATAGCAGCACTATCAACAATAGCCAAATTATGGAAAGCCCAAATGTCCATCAACTGATGAATGGATTAAGAAGATGTGGTGTGGGGCGCCTGGGTGGCTCAGTCAGTTGAGTGGCTGACTTCGGCTCAGGTCATGATCTCGCAGTCCGTGAGTTCGAGCCCCACGTCGGGCTCTGTGCTGACAGCTCAGAGCCTGGAGCCTGTTTCAGATTCTGTGTCTCCCTCTCTCTGACCCTCCCCTGTTCATGCTCTGTCTCTCCCTGTCTCAAAAATAAATAAAACGTTAAAAAAATTAAAAAAAAAAGATGTGTGTGTGTGTGTGTGTGTGTGTGTATACACACATATATATACACACATATATATACATGTATATATATGCATATATATGGGGAAGGGTAGGAAAAATAAGATAAAAAAACAGAGGGAAGCAAAGCATAAAAGACTTAAATATAGAGAAAAAACTGAGGGTTGATGGAGGGGAGGTGGGTGGAGGGCTTGGGAGAATGGGGATGGGCTTTGAGGAGGGCACTTGTGATGAGCACTGGGTGTTATATGTAAGTGGTGAATCACTGGAATGTACTCCTGAAGCCAAGACTACACTATATGTTAGCTAAATTGAGAATAAAAAGAGTCATCAAACCATTATTAACCCCCCAAATATTACATGTCATTTGATTGGAGGAATTTCGGCATGAATGGTTATTGGAGATAAAACAATTAACACTCTTTTAGGGTAGATGTGGTTTCTAGAAGCTCTCCAAAGTGACGTAAGGAGCCATTTAGATATAATATGCACATATGTTCATTCTTAGTAATAACTCTTTAATATCAGTGGTAAATGGCTTATCCAACTCTGTAAATTAAATGTTAATAATCGCCACTTAAACTCTAATCATTCATTGTGACTCTTCTAGAATTGCATATATGCTTTTATAATACTTCTATAGCCTTATGTAGCCCAGGGCTCAGCACCTTTTCAAACTAAGTACATTAAAGCTTCAATTTATTTCATTTGCATATAAAAATGATTCATCCATAGTTGTTTTCATGGTGAATAAGCTAGATGCTAGTATGACTAAAGGGGCTGACAAGAGAGAGGAAGGAAATACTTTACTCGTCATAGATCCACAGACGACCAGAGGATTGTCACACCATTGAGCAGTTTCAGGCGAAGTCCCAGGATTCTGTCACACTGGCCAGGCTATAACCACATGCTCGTTTCTGAACTAATCATTATCCTAGGGTTCTTATTTACCATTCTTGGGTCATATGTTCACCCTTCAGCCAAGGGATGGGTCTTCCTCATAAACAGTATAGTAGGCAGTGTGATGTTCCAAAAAGCAAGGATGAATTCTTTTATTAAAAACAAAACAAGGGGCGCCTGGGTGGCGCAGTCAGTTAAGCGTCCGACTTCGGCCAGGTCACGATCTCGCGGTCCGTGAGTTCGAGCCCCGCGTCAGGCTCTGGGCTGATGGCTCGGAGCCTGGAGCCTGTTTCCGATTCTGTGTCTCCCTCTCTCTCTGCCCCTCCCCCGTTCATGCTCTGTCTCTCTCTGTCCCAAAAATAAATAAAAAAAAAAAAAAAAAACAAAAACAAAAAAAAAAACGAAACAAAACAAACAAACAAATGATTTGAGGGAGGCTGACACAAAGGATTAAATGTTATAATGTACGTGAAGCACTTCGTACCACTCTTAGTGAATAATAACTGCCCCGTTCATGACAGCTATTATAATGATTTTCTTGGTGACGATAGTATATAATTTAATTACCTCAATATTTGCTTTTTTAATGATTTTGGTCTGATTTTTCTGGCGAAGCACCTAGTGCGCTTCAAACTGGCTCAGTCCCCAATACTAGTGGGACCACTGCCGTTCATAGAGTTTAAATGACCTAACTGAAAAGGGAAGTTTTATGAGTTGTTCCTGAGATTATTTTTGAGGGCTAGAGGAACATTAAACAAATTCCAGAAGTTTCTTTTAGTGTTTGGTGTTAGGAAACTATTAAACAGACTTTCCCATCTTAGTGGTGTCTATCTCCTCTGTTTTCCAGTCTTTAATAGATGCTCTCTGTAACTCCCTTTTTCTTTTCCTTCCTATTATAGTGCTTACTGTCCACAGTGGGCAATGGCTGGTAAACAGACACTTTGCTCTTCTTTATGTCCCCACCAATCTTCTAAAAGGTCCTGAGGATATTGAAGAGCCCCTAATGGGAAAGGTTATTTCCTTACTAATCTGTATTTCCTCAACTTGCTCCAGTTCACGTAACTATTAAGGGTGCAATCCAGACTCTAGCTGTGGCAAAGTAGCACGCTCCATGTAATGAGTTCTATTATTTTTCCACTGTGCAATTTAATAGACCAGTAACTTTAATACAAAAAAAAATGTTTCTAAGACAAATCAAAATGTAGTTCTAATTGTATCTCTTGTGTTGTTTTCCAGCATCCACTTTCCCCCTTCTTAATTATGTAGTATAATCTATTTAGTATCAATAAGAACAAGTCCTCATTGTTCGTTTGTGGAGGCATCCATCTAAATGTTCCCTGCTACATGCAGCTTTGTGCTTGTTGGCTGAACCTTTACAGAGGATTACAGAAATTAAAGCTTGCTTTCTCTGTGAATTATCATAAAAAGAAATATGCCCAAATGTATTAACCTTCTAACATGATGAGAATCAAGTCAATCAGTGAAGTACATAAACCCAGAATGGTATACTTACTGATGCATTCAAATAAAAGTGATATTAGTTGGTACCTTACCATTGTCTAGACATTAACATTACCACAGAGAGCTGTATTTTGTGAGTTGCCCAAATAAAATAAAGCAAAAGAAGTTGCTTAACATTAACACAGTGTGCACACTGATGAAATAACTAAGGTTATTAGGTACTAAGATTAGTTGGCTCTTAGTAATTTTGAGTCTCTGATTTTGTAAAATGAGCTGTATTTGTGAATATTTTACTTTCAGAACTTTGATCTATAATAGGCACTTATGTATTTATGAATACACTTTAAATTTTAATAAGGCTCAATTGCAAAAAAAAAAAAAAAAACCCAGCTATGGTCCATTTGCTGCAAGGGCCTTTAATCAGAGTTATGATAAACATGGAGGTCCAATAATCTGAAAATCAGATGCAGAGTTCATTTTACAATTAGAATAGCCCAATGGGGTGTGACCTTAAGGTCAGGACATTGTGCATAGGCAACACCAAGTGAAATAAAGGTCAATTAAGACCCCTGTGAGGTATCCTTGGAAGCCCATTTGCATTTACATTATTTGCTTGTTTTTAGAATATACATAAATTAGCTCTCCAGGGAGGAAAAACAAATTGCTATTTACAAAGAGAGAATGAAATATTCTCAAAGGAGCATCACCCGATTAAGAAGGGAAAAGTCAAAAGAACATCAAATCTACAAATAAACGCATAAACCAAGTAAGAGAAAAAAATCCATTAAAAAAATGAAGAAACTAAATACAAATTTGTCCCCCGTGGTAGAAAACTGCTGGTTATTTCTGCAACTTACATATTACTTGTTTGGGAGAATGAAAGAAAGAGTGGTACTTTTCACTCATGTGTGGAATTTAAGAAACAAAACAAATGACCAATGGTGGTGGGAGAGAGAGAGAGAGAGAGAGAGAGAGAGAGAGAGGGAGGGAGGGAGGGAGGGAGAGAGGTCAAACCAAGAAAAAGGCTCTTAATTATAGAGAACAAACTGATGGTTACCAGAGGGGAGGTGGGTGGGGGATGGGTGAGATAGGTGATGGGGACTGAGGAGGGCGCTTGTTGTGATGAGCACCAGGTGATGTATAGAAGTGTCGAATCACTGAATTGTACACCTGAAATTAACATTACACTGAATGTTAACTAACTGGAATTTAGATAAAACTTAAAAAAAAAAGAGGGGCATTTAAAGAGTAGACATATTAGTAAATATGGGTCATAGGAATAGAGGTTTAGTCCGAACTTTGCCCCTGATTTGTTATGGGACCTTGGTCAACTGATATATATATTTTTTCAATTTCCTGGTTTTCTCATGAGTAATATGGAATCCACACTACCTCTGCTTGTCCTGCAAGGATATGGTCCACATTGCTCCTTCTCTTCCTTAAATACCCAATAAGTCACCACCTTTTCTGTGAAGTGACTTTCATTTTAGAACCATTGTTTCTTCTCCGTCAACACTGTTGATACCTCCGGTGCATTATGGGATGCATCATTTGGGCCATTCCCCTACTGTATCCTCTGAACTCAAGGGACAGATGTCATTGGTTCTCAAATAAATCTGAGTATGAATAGTTAGTGTATGTTACCTTCATGGTAAGAGGTATATTTTACCTTCATGGAAAATGTATATACTTTGAACTGCCACTGCCTACCCCAGAGCTTGACAAAAGGTGGGTCTGCAATATATTGTTGAATACCTTTTTAAAAGTGCTTTGAAAGTGTTTAGAACTAAGCAATGCAATGCCCTCATTCAAACTGTGAAACATTTGGATTGAACAAACTCTGAGTTCCCTACTAGCACTCTTAAAAGTAGGCAATTATTATTATAATTATTTATCATCATTTATTTGCTGTTGATTCTGTACCACATAGTGTTCTAAAGCTTTATAGTCATTCCATTTAGCCATAAATAGACCTGTTTAGGTAGCTTTTATTATCCCACTTTTTATAGATGAGAAAGCCGAGGTTTGGAAAACTTGATTGTCTTATTCACAGCAGATGGTAGGGCTTATAAGCTCTGTAAATTAACCCCGTCCCCCCCCCCCCCCCCCCCGCCCAGATTCCAAAGCCCATGTTATCCTCTGGTAGGTGAAAAGATGCAGAGAAAAACCCTTATGCATGTGGGTTCAAAGTAATTTTATTGACTTGATGAGATACACTGCATATAATGGCAAGGGTTTATTAGGAAATCACATCATCAAAGAATAAATGGCCAAAGTAAGAGCTGCTTATACCACTCACAAACTGCTCACTTCTTTTTTTTTTTTTAATTTTATTTTTTATTTTTTAAAATTTACATCCAAATTAGCATATAGTGAAACAATGATTTCAGGAGTAGATTCCTTAATGGCCCTTACCCATTTAGCCCCTCCCCCTCCCACAACCCCTCCAGTAACCTTCAGTTTGTTCTCCATATTTATGAGTCTCTTCTGTTTTGTCCCCCTCCCTGTTTTTGTATTATTTTTGTTTCCCTTCCCTTATGTTCATCTGTTCTGTCTCTTAAAGTCCTCATATGAGTGAAGTCATATGATTTTTGTCTTTCTCTGACTAATTTCACTTAGCATAAATTTTATAACCATAGTTTTAGCATCACAACAGAAAAGCACAATCTACATGATCTTCGCTTCACATTCCAATTTATTTATTATAATGGCATGGCTCTGAAAAGGCAAGAGATCATTGTTTCCCTTCAATCCTCACTTTTGATTGTGGCATCTAAATATATGGCATTGATGTCCTTTGCCTTTGTACCTAGATACTTCTTTTTAATATCACCTAATAAGGTGGCACTCCCTAATGAGGCTAACGATGCGTGGCTTGTAGTTCTTTGCTAAATCTGAGTCCTGTAAAATGCAGACTGCATCTCATTTATGGTAACAAGCATGATGCCTGCAAGTGTCCAGAGTAAAGCTGATTTGTAGAACTGCCCTTGGATGCAGGGCACTCTGGTTCATGGGAAATTCCTGGCCATAGACACTTCCGGCCACAGCGTACCTCTCTAGCTACCTTTTAAAATCAGATGGCATCAGAACCACTTTCCATCCCCAGTAGCTTCTTTTCAGACTCTCAGCCAGGAACCTCAGCATCGCCATTCAGCATTCTGTCCTCTTTCTCCTCATCCCTGATTCCGAGGTGCACCTCTCCATTGCTGGTCCAATACCTGATCACTTGTGGTAGAAGAATCTCCACTCCTTCCTTTGTATCTTACCATTCTCTGCATCTTCTCTGGTTTTCTTGAGATATAACTGATGTATGACATTGTATTAGTTTAAGGTGTACAGCATAATGATTTGATATGTGTATATAATGAGAAATAATCACAAGAAGTTTAGTTAACATCCATCAAATAGTTACAAAGTTCCTTTTTTGGTAGGGGAATGGGGACTTCTAAGATTTACTCTCTTAGCAACTTTCAAATATACAATACAGTATTGTGAACTATACCGTGCTGTACATTACATCCTCCTCCCCAGAACTTATCTTAGAACTGGATGTTTGTACCTTGTGATCACCTTCATCATCTCTCCCACTTCCCCACCTCCCTACCTTGTGCTTCTAGAGTTAAAAAACCCAGAAGGGAAATTGAACTCACCATGTCCTAAATGTGTCAATTTAAGTCATTTGGTAAGCATTTGACTCTGGATTCTAAATTGGAAATGAGAACGAAGATGCCCAGGATATTCCACTGTCTCAAGGACATCCTCCGAACACAACCAAGTAGTATATATAGTCAGCCAGGGAATGGTGCTACTGGGATGTGAGTGGTGGATTTGAAACTTGGAACCAGTTTCCTATTCTCCATTCCATGACACCAGTATACATTGTTGCCTCTAGTTTTCTGATTTTAAGATGCAAACCATTGATTATCAGGTAGCTTCAAAGAGAATTTTTCATAAAATCACTGGATATTAAATATTATTGGAGTCATAAGTTTTTTTATGGGACGTTTTTCTTCCCTTTCTTTCTTTCTTTCTTTCTTTCTTTCTTTCTTTCTTTCTTTCTTTCTTTCTTTCTTTCTTTTTCTTTCTTTCAGAGTTTATCTCTACACCCAACGTGGGGCTCAAGCTCACAACCCTAAGCTCAAGAGAGTCGCACCCTCTATGGACTAAACCAGCCAGACATTCCTATACAGGACATTTTCCTACAACCACCTTAAAGACTAAGTAGATATGGAGACAATTTTCAATTTTATTTCTGTTTTTTTTTTTTCCCCAACATTGCATTTGACTGTCCTGATCTTTCTTGACATCTCAATGAGTGCGAAATAATGCGATTCTGGTAAAATCCACGGTGAGACTAGCCAAGGTAATTACATTGATGTTGTCACAGTATAATTTGCTGTACATTTGTATACATTTCCTGTCATGTATATTAAATGTAGAAAGGACTATTGCTATAGAGCACTAAAATTTCCATTAGCAAAGCATTCCCAAATATTTATCTAGGATAAAAATAAGAACAGTCATGTGGTCAAACATACTTCAAGTGCTGTGTACTCGAGCCACTACTAGAAAGTATGCAATGAATATATTTATCTTTAAAATGGTGGTAAGTGCTGCAGGAGAGAAATATATTTCCCATTGCTGAAACCAGAATTTTCCTGGATGATTTTTTAATATTGTTTTGAGTAATGTCTACTAACATATTGTAGAAGTAGTATTCTGTGGAAGATCCTTGGTGGTAACCTTATCTACAGAGTTATTTCAACATGCCTGGCAGTTTGAGAAAGCAGACGTGGTAACCATTTCTGAGATCTTCTGGGAGAAAGAATGCATGCCATCTCGTCCTCGAGGAGGCTCACCTGTCTTGGGAGGTTTGACTTTTTATTCCCATGTAAACCAGGAGACCAAAGACTTGAGTCTGTGTCCCATCTCTGACACTCAGTTAGCAATTATGGGAACTGGGGCAGGTCTTCTCTAGACCGGATTGTCCTGGTCTTTAAGTTGGATATAGTGATAGCTGAACCATGTACCTATTTGTTGATAAAACACTTCATAAAATGAAAGAACTATGTAAAAAAGAATTGCCATTGGATCGACATCATTGTAATTATCCTTTAAAGGCTCTCCGACTTGAAAGCCAATAATCTGTGAACATTTCATATTTTTCTCAAACATCCATTTTCATTCATGTGTCATTTTCATACATTTCTCATCCCTTAAAATAATATGTTGGCTTTCCAGATTTGCCGAACAAAACTTACTTAACTCAATTGTTTATCGAGACACAATAAACCAAAAGATACTCTTTGCCTTGTAATATTTGGGATCTGAAGTCATTCCTGGGTTAGCCAAGCATGCATTTTTATATAGCATACAGCTGGGTCCACAGACACACCTGGCCCAGTGAGCTTCCAGCCTCTGATGGACCAGTTAACTCAATCTGGAATTGAGATATGAACTCTGACAACTGTGGAATAACAGGAGACGATGGTCCCAATGATCCTATTTTTGTCCAAATATATAATAGAGACCTCTCTGTTTTACATGCTTATGATAACTGGATATATTCAAAATTTATTTAAAGGAAAATATTTTCCAAACATGACAGAGAAATCCTTCTGACATGTTTCTTACGCCTACCCATATTTGAGAATGTATGTTGTCTAAATGGTTCAAGTTTCCCTGTTGTGGGCTGCACCTGATTTAGTTCTGTGTTCTTGTTTCCTTGACTATCACACTTTGCCACAATTGCATGGATTTAGCTTTGAGTTTTCCGTTAGAAAAAGTCCAATTGGGAGCATTAGACACATCAAAAAATTGAATATTGTTAAAGACCCCATTGCCCTAGAAATCTCACTGAAGGCCACAGCTGTTAAATCCATTCATGCTGGCATAATTGAAGGAAGCAGACACTTTTCACTGCTTCTATGTGTATGTGTGTGAGGTATGGTCCACAGATTTTATTGATGGTTCAGAACTCGCGCATGACAAAGACAGCACAGCTCAGTGAACTCAGTGCAGGACAGGGATGGAAGAAAAGCCCCCTGAATCACTGTTCTGGTGCAGTGATTTGGTGGACAGGTTAATGCCCCTCACTCTGTCTCTGTTATTGCAGGTAACACAGGGAAAACACCCTCCTTTGCTTCTTGAGGCATTTGCAAGCCAAGGACAATAGGCCAATACTTGAGAGCAATTCTAGTGAACAGTTAGAAAAATGTCTAGATTGTATTCTGGTACTAACTTCTACAAATTCATTAGCTACCAGAAGAGGGTCTATGTTTAATTAAATAGTGGGATGGAATAAATAAAGCCAGGCAAAATCACACCGAGACCAAGATTCATTTACACATTTCATGACCGTTTATTCAGTGCCTATTGTAGATGTGCTAGTTTCCAGGAGTATCCGGATGAATAAGGCATAGATGTGACCATAGAGAATGATATAGTCCAGTAGGGGTGGCAGTCCGGTAGACAGATGGTGAAAGTACAGTGAAGGAAATGCTCAGGGGAATATGTGCTCTGGGGCGCGGAGGAAGGGTGGGTGGGCTTTTCTGGGGAGTTGAGACAGAGGACCGGCAATAGCAGACAGGGGAAGGGCAGGCAGGCAGAAAGAATCACTTATGCAAACGCAGCGAAGCACGAGATGATGAAAAGAAATGGTAGGGAAAATGGAATTTGGTTTCAATATTGGCAAAGGAGTGCTCTTGGAGCTTTGTCTCATTCTTAGAGCCAATTATTTGAGAATGTAATATTTTAAATGGTTCAGTCTGTGTCTGAGGTTTGGTTGGAAACAGAAGGTCTGCCCAGAAGATGCAGATGACTGCGGCTCTCAGCCTTGCTGTGGCTCCACGTCAAACTCAGAATAAAATACATAATCCTCCCTGTGACCTCCATGCTCCTGCCTTAGCTCAGGCCGCTAGAACGGAATGCCATAGATTGGGTGGCTTATCAGCAACAGAAACTTATTTCTCAGAGTTCGGGGAGCTGGAAGTCCCAAGATCAGGGAGCCGGCACGGTCAGGTTCTGGTGAGATACTTCCAGGTCACAGATGGCCCTGTCTCTATATCCTTCCATGGCCGGCACAGAGGCAGGAAGCAAGCTCGCAGGTCTCTTACAAAGCACTAATCCCACTCCTAAGTATGGCGCCTAAATTATCCCCCAAAGGCCCTGCCTTCTAATACTACATTGGGAGTTAGGATTTCAACATATGATTTTGGGGGGACACATGCATTGAGGCCCTGACAACGCCTTCATCTCTTTCCCATTTACTGCACTGCTTTCTGCTGTGCTTCCGGCCACCCTGACTTTCCTGATTTTCCTGTCGTAGGTCTTTGCTTTTACTGCTCCCTCAGCCTAGAACATATGTCCCGTTTATTTGCCTGTCTTGCTGTCTCCAGTATTATTCAGCTCTTGGCTCAGATGTCAGCCTCGAGAGACCTTTACTGACTACTCTCTCCAAAGAGCATCTCCTCCTTTATCCCTTTTTTCTTTAGAGCACTTATCACTCCTTGACATTCTGTAATGCATCAAGTTACATGCTTAGCCTCTAACTTCCTGTAGTGGCTTGAACTGTGATCCTCCAAAAGATACCCATTTCCTAACTGGGGAACTTATGAATGTGACTTTATTTGGAAAAAGGGTCTTTGTAGATGTAATGAAGGTTAGGACCTGGGGATGAAGTCGTCCTGGATTTAGGGTGGGCCCTGAATCCAACAACAAGAGTGTTGAGAAGAGAAAAGGAGAAGATGAAGCTCTTGACTCTCTTGCCCTATACTAAGGACGATGATGATAAAGATAAGAGCTAACGTTAACATATGAAGAGATTTGATTTTGTTTTCTTTTTAATGTTCCTAACAATCACATGAGATTGTGAATTATTACAGTCTCACTTTGTAACTAACCGAATTGAAGCTCACAAAAATCTCAATGACATGCCCTGAGATCACATAGCTGCTACTAAAATGCCTCATCAAGTGGAACAGGGTCTCAGATGGGACACCTGCATCTCTGTAGGCCTCGAGAGTGGTGTGGCCCGGCTCCAACTCTGTGCTCCTTGTAGATCTGTGCTTTCTAGCCTTGGCATTGGTAGTAGGGAAGAGAAACCTCCGTCGGGACTGTATGATATGCAAATATTGTAGTAGGTATTTTCTCCCTCATCAGTCTTCCTGACATTTCTGTGAGGCTGCCAGTATTGGCTTCAATTTACAGGCATGAAAACGGATATTAGCACAGAGCTGAAGAGAGATGGAGGGACCGTAAAGTCTGCTTGGTTGACCCAAAAGTTTCTGATCTTTCCGCCACAGACAACTTTCAGACTTTGCGCACCTGTGCTACCAGTGAGTTTATGCTGACTCTTTTGTGCCTCAGTTTGAGCTTTCAGGTGCAGTTTCTCAGAGTTCTACCACTATGCTGCACTCACCACCCTTTTCCATCCATCCTCTCTCGCTCCTTATTAGAAGGGTTTTGTTTTTCCCATCAGTCACCACCGGGAGCCTGAGATTCTTGCTGCTTTCTTTTCTTTGGACAGCCAAGTAGGATGTGAGCCAAAACTTGTAAGGCCACATCCGGGGTTTTAGTGTCTCCTCTACACTCAGTCTCCCTCAGCTGAAACTTTATTTTGCTTGTATATTTTTTGCCCCCACATCCCCTTTATTTTCCGACACTGCTTTTTCATTGCTTTGGGAACCCCAGGAGGCCTGAGAATAGAGCTCTGCAGAAAGATAAGCCGCCCTAAGGAAAGGTCAGTCTCCCAAGAAAAGCCTGGAAACTAGGTATTAATAAAGTATGCTTTGCTGTGGTGAGTGCAGATAACACTGTGTCCTTCACGTCCTCCTCAACCTCTGTCTTCTTTGAAAATAAAAGTGTTCCCAGTTCTAGAGACTTTATGACTCCATGGTTATATCTGATTAGGGTAGGTGCAAGAAATAGTCCATAGGCAGGGACTGTTCATGCTTTGTAATAACAGGAGAAAGGATCCCAGTGCTCCCTGTACAGTGTTCATTCCGTCTTCAGTTGATTCATTTTTAGATGCATAAAATGCTTCCTCTAATGTAAAAGTGGTAAACTGCCTCAACCTACTGGGTTAATTTTAAAGGAAAAAGACTAATGTCTTTCATTATTTTTTTTTTTTCATATTAGTCTTTTACCGGTATTTCTGTTATATCTGATAACATCATTTCTGAATTAATGAATTGATACTTTTACTCCAGGATCTTATGTTTGTGGTTTGAAGGCAGTATCACTAAATGGTAAGGTCAGCAGCTTGTCTCCAAATAAGTGGAATTTGGGTAATCAGTCATTGAATTGACCGTTCCTAATCACACAATTCATTAACACAATTTTGCACTAATTGCATACCTATTAGTTGTAAAAAGAAGAATACTTAATGGTTTGTAACATATATAGGCTTAAAAACAAAGTTTCCCCTGTCTTTCAACCTATGGAATAACCCAGTGAACATATAGAACCGGACAGGATTAAGCCACTTTTATAAACAAGGAGACAGACTCAGCCAAGGAAGGAACTTGCTTGGAGTATCTATCTGAATATTTACCTACAGTGAGAATCTCTTAACTGGTATCTTTTCTTACAATCAGCATTTCTTCCATCCTCCCATTTTGCACTGCTACCTCTGGTCTTTAGAGATGTGTTCACATTTAGAGAGGAAAGAAAACAAGAAATTCTAGGGCCAATGAAAGGAAGGAAGGTATAAAGGCCCAGTGTGTGCTAGGCCAGGCTAGCTATTTTGTGGATGCTATTTCCTCCTCATGAAAAATCCTAGTGTGCCCTCTCCAAGAGAGAAAGGGAGAATTCTAAAATCTCCACACTTAACAGCTTTTGGCAGGATTGTATCCTTTCCATTGAAAGAATAATAATTAATTTTTTATCAGCCTGTCAAGGATGTTTAGTCTTTTGGTAACAGTTCACAGCACTAAGACGCATAGGACTGTCACATTTCTATAAACTGTAGCCAACTCCAAAGATCACTGAATAATTCAGCAGGGAAAGTTCCTAGTATATTAATGACAAGGAGATGTGAGCCTGGCTATGGATTGGGCACAGGTAGAAATCACAGTTCCTCACCAAGGGAAAAATGTATCATTAAAAGCTGGAGGAACCAAAGAGTTTCAGTTAGACATCTGTCAACTTTATTATTTGCTTCATTGCATTCCTCTTGAATAATCTAAGTGTGTTTATACATTTTACAAATATAATCAGGACCTTATTAAACATTTATTACAAATATTTCAGAATTTGAAGTGAAGATGTGAAAAAGCATTTATTTTCCAGTTTTATATATCACCTAAAGGATACATTTTACATGCAGCAATTATTAACAAATATATATATCACATTTTTGTGACAACATATAGCTATCACTTGTGTGTGTGTGTGTGTGTGTGTGTGTGTGTGTATAACTGTGTCTCATGTTTGCCTGTTTTTTTATTTCTAGTCTTTTAAATCTTCAAGAAAGTACTTGGGTTATAAATTATCTGAATATGCAGTAAGTGACCATGAGTGACCCTCTGAAGCATTTTAAAGTGTGGTAATGCATCTAGGTGTGACAGAGGACAGAGGAGGGGGTCTTTGGGATGAGACATAGCAGTGTGGAGTTTCTGGATGAGAAAGATTGAGAACTCCATTTTCCTTTTAAGATGTTAAAAATTTATGTTTATAGCCTAGTTTTGCAAAATTTCTCTGTCAAAAATTATATTTAGTAAATTCAGGACGTAGTTCTCCTGGAATGCCCTATTACATAAAAGATAGTTTACTATGTAGGTAATCATATAGAACTTTGTTTTTCCTTTCAGATTCATGAGAATCGATGTGTGGGATCATGTCTGTGGGTAGGGATGTTATGTGGTCAGGAATTTTGGCCCATCAGGGACAGATGTGGTGATGAACCATAAGGAATTGTGTGACATGAGCAGTAACTAAAAAAAAAAAAAAAGAGCTGGCTAGAGCAGCAGCTGAAATGGTTTCTTGAGGGAGGACAGAGGCTAGAGATAAACTCGTAAAGAGCAATTTTTGGTGAGTTTACGGAATGGAACTTAGCATATTCTTGTGCACTGTAATCTTCTAATTTGTTGTGAGCATGGGGGTTACAATAGTCAATTTAGGTGAGGAAACTGCCCCCTTCTTCCAGTGTTCATTATTAATTTAATTAACACCCTTTGGCTGATCAAGTCTTTTGGTACTTACTTCAGTGTTGATTTTCACGGTCATCTGGCCAGCAGTTAACTCTTTTCTCCTACTGGCTATGCAGGAAGGGAATACTTACGTGTATTCTCTGCAACCTTGTCTGTGATTGGCCATGACCTTGAAAACCTTGAGATGAGATACACGGAGAAATTTGTAAGACTGTTTTACAAGCAGCCTCTCCTCCCTGCCAAATTTTCTCATAGCAAACAGGTTTAAGGGGATATATGTCCTAAAACACCAAGAATTTAAATCGGGGAAGATGGATGGCTGCCATTGGGAACTGGGCTGCTGTAGCTGGACATTGTCTGATGTGTGGTCCGCTTGCCTTTATTGAAATGAATGTAACAACATAGATTTCACTGTGATTTAGGTGCTCACAAATTGTTAGCAGTGGAAGGGTCCTCTGAGGTCACGTAGCTCAGTTTCTAGATTTAGCAGATGAACAAAGAGAGCTCTTAAGAGATACTGCTCAAGTGTGCAAGGCCCAGCTGGAATCCTGATGTCTCAAAGCCCATTCCATTTGAGACTTTCTCTCCATAAGTCCCACTGCCCTGTGTTCAAATCTTGGCTCTACTTACTACCTGAGCAACCTCTCTCTGTGTTTCAATTTCTCATCCATAATATACAAGTAATAATAGTATATAAGGCAAGTAGCTTTGTGAGGAGTAAAACGAGTTACAATGTGTCTGACAAATAGTAAACATCATATTGTGGCTATTTTTGTGCTTGTTCTTAGCGTCTAGTATTAGAAGAAAGAGAGAATTGCATTGTGTTTCTCTAGATCGATCACTGGTTCTCAACTTGGGGAGATTTACCCCCAGGGGACATTTGGAAATGTTTTTGGTTGTCTTAGCTCAAGGTCAGAGGGTGCTCTGCCATCTATTGGTAGAAGCCAGAAACGTGGCTGAACATCTCTCATAATGAGCTGTGTTGCTGAACATCTTATAATGAATTCTCCCTACTTTTAAAGACTGTACGTAAGATGTATTTCCACAATGTCAACACCCTTCATTCTTCTCCAGCAATTAGTTGTTATGATCTCAGCAATTTCAGATGATCCAAGTTTTTTTCTTGACACATAAGTTTGCAAGAAGGTATACATTTTAGTACTGTGTATATTGGTTATTCACTTGGATTATGTAGAGTGTTGCTATGCATTGTTTTTGATTTCATGTTGAAATAGAAAAATAAATCTTAGCGTCAGAAGTCTTTTTTTTTTTTTTTTCTTTTTTTTCAACGTTTTTTTTTAATTTATTTTTGGGACAGAGAGAGACAGAGCATGAACGGGGGAGGGTCAGAGAGAGAGGGAGACACAGAATCGGAAACAGGCTCCAGGCTCCGAGCCATCAGCCCAGAGCTTGACGCGGGGCTCAAACTCACGGACCGCGAGATCGTGACCTGGGTGAAGTCGGACGCTTAACCGACTGCGCCACCCAGGCGCCCCGGGTCAGAAGTCTTAATAGATGGTGATGTGCTTTTACAACTGTTGACATAGAAGAAGGCTTTCCCAACCATTGACATTTATTTCAATACTGTTTTTAAAGTTTCTCCCTGCCCCAGTATTCTTTTTTTTTTTTTTTTTTAATTCTGTATTGGTGCAAGGGGACAGTTGTGACCTTGATGTAACCTGCAAGTATTTTTCTCTTATTTGTAAAAATGAAACATCAAGTCTCACAAAATTAGATGTAATATATACCTGAGATCATGTAGAAGGTTATAGCCTTTTCAAAAAGCAGTTTCCTGTAATGCCTATGTTTATAAAGTTATAAGATCCCTTTAAAATTGTGAATAACCAGGAGAATATAGTGGCTGATAGCCCAACAGGGAGAGCTGACAGTTCCAGCTGCCTTGTGTTACATTTCATTGTGAGCAACAGCATCATATAGAGACCTCTTTACATATAAATTTTAGCATGACAAGCTCTCCCAAAGGGAGCACTTTTATAAGTGTGATACACTTTTAAGAAAACACTACTCACACACATACACATATATGCTATATCATAGATACAGTGTGTAAATGTGAGATATAAATATGTATATATTAAGCTGAACTAGATTTAAATCTAAAGATGCATCTCTAGATTTTTTCCCTTACTTTCTCTTTTATGTTAGTCAACTAGGTTGCAATAATGCTGTGTAACAAACTATCCCAAACTCAGTGGGCTTGCAACAGTAAATATTTATCCTCCAATTCACATTTCTGCAGGTGACTCTGGTTCAGTGGATATAGACCAGGTTCAGCTGGGAGGCTCAGGCTTGTCAGGTGTCCGTATCTATGTGTCCTAGTGTGCAGTTTGAGACAGATTGGTTTTATCACAGTGGATAAGCTAGAGCACAAAAGCCAAGTCAAACCTCACAAATATATTTAAGGCCTCTTTTCAGATCCTAGTCTCTAAGGTTCTGTTGGCCAACGCAAGACACATGGCCAAGTCTAATGTCAGTGGACTGAGAAAAATACTTTTCCCGCAGTGAGAAAGAAAGGGGGATTTGAATACATATTTGTTCAAAACTATTTCCAATGATCACCTTCTTATTTCAGGTCATGGTAAATTTTCTCTGTTTCCTGGGGTTATGTTCTCTGCCTCTTCCCACCCTAAGATTTGAGGCCAGTTATCAGAAAAGCAAGCCCAGATCTGTGCCATATCATTTAGCTTGACATTCTATAGCACACATCTATGTTTTTCCTCATTTGTAATGCTATGTTAATGTATGCGTGGATGTGGTTAATTTGTTTGAGACAATAATTTAATTACAGACTCAGACATTCCACAGGATAAACAGCTTAATAGGAAAGGAAGACATAAGAATGGCTGAAAACTTCAGATTTGGTACCAGAGTGGAATTATGAAATGACACACCAATTAGGAGATGCAAATGAGTTTTAAGAAAAACAAGCATTTTGGAATGTTTTATGACTTCTTCGAGAGAGCATTAGTTAGCAAATCAGAGAAGAAAAATAGTACACAGTATTGCAGGTCATGACAGGTCTGTTTCATTCTTCTTCACTCTATCAAATTACATATTTTCTTGTCTCTTGTTCTCTCTGACTTATTTATTTAACTTTATATATACCAGGGTTCAAGCTCCCAGCAAAACAGTTAACTTTGCTACCCCTTGACATATGCTGTGCATACAAGAGGAAATCATGTAACCCCAATAGAATGTCTGTGATAGACACAATGGCCCTCAGTGACCCATCACCCTTGTACAATCCCCTCCTCTTTGAGTGTGGATGGAGTCTTTGAATATGATGAGTTAACATTCCTATGATGATATTGCATGTCAGAGCTGACCTTGAAGTAGGGAGATTATCTGTGTGGACCTAATATAATCACACGATTCTTTGAAAGGGTAGAGCTTTCCCCAACTGGTGGCAAAAGAACAGGCCAGGGAGCTTCAAAGCATGAAAAGGACTCAATGTACTGTTGACAGTTGAGGATGAAGAAGGCCACGTGGAAAGGAATGGAGGACAGACAGCCAACGCATCAGAGCCACCCTGAGAAGAGACAGACAACGAACAAAGGGGGACCAAGGACCTGTCACCACAAGGTACTGGATTCTGCCAGTAACCCGAATGAGCTTGGATGTGGATTAGTTGCTGGAATTTCTAGATAAGCACACAGCCAGCTGATACTTGGAGTTCAGCCTTCTGGGATCCTCAGTAGAAAACGAAGGATGAATAATATGAACAATAAATGAATAATGTTTTCAGCTGCTAAATTTTTGGTATCTTATTATGCAGAGGTGTAAAATGAATACCATATCTTAAAACTTTTATACCTGTGTGTTTCTGTTTATCAGTGTCAATGTTACCCTCCCGATATGTTAAAGATGACACATTAGCTCTGACAAATCAAATTACATAGACTTTGCTATTTTTAGATTGGCCTTGGAGTTTACTTAAGTCATTTAATCTTGCCCTTGTAAAGAAGCAGATTTAGATTTTGTGGGGTTTGAAACTTACATAATTTTAGGTCTCCCTTTAAGAAAAAGATTACATGAATAAAATATAAAATTAAGTGTAAAGTTGAAGAAAGTTTATTTAGGGTGAGATATTATAAATTTCAAAATTATAAATTTTAGAAAGTTGATAAGTTACATAAATATAAAAAACTAAAACAATAGCATATTTTAAATGTTACCTGCTTTATTGAACTGTGTAATATTGTTCTTAATTCATACTTACATACTATTAGATAATTTTGCAATATTTCTTGCACAGAGAATATAAAGGTAGCTCAGATTTATAGCAGAGTTAATAGAAATTCATTTTAAATTATAAATAAGAGATTTTCCAACCTATTATTTGTAATAATATATAATTTTTTTAAATTATTGTCAAATACGAGACAACGTCTATTGATTTTCTTTCATATCTCAAACTTTGTTGTGCATTAATAGTAAATCATCTTTAAATTGAAACACCAGTTTCTCATTGGTGTTCTTGTGTTAGTAGTATATTAAGAGTTATTTTCTCAGTATCAGTAATTTGTGTTATTTTAATGTGAAATTGAGTATTTTATCCAATGTATTCATTTGATACATTATTTATTTCCCTTCATTACTTGAATTATCAACCCAAGAGCTCATACATTACTTCTGGCCAAAATATATCTCTTCTACTTATGGCCATTCCTTTTATGCAAACTAATTTGGTGTTTTTTTTGGTATTTTCTTCATGTCAACGCAATTTCTAAATTGGTCATTTCACTTTTCACTTTTATCACTATTATTACTGTGTATTATTTTTGCCTTCCATTATTTTTTATTGAGATATGATTGGCAAATAACATTGTATTGTTTTAGGTGTACAGTATCATGAGTTGATAAGTATGTATATTGTGAAATATACCCCGATAAATATATTGAGCATTCATAATATTTTATCATTATTATCTAAATTTTATTCCATTACTTTAATATTCCATTCTATAAATGACAATAAAGGTAATTTCACATACATACTAATCAAGATCTATAATTTCTCGCTGTGTTATTGAAATGTGCTACAACATGTTTTCAAATTGCAGCTAAAATGGCATATTTGAGCTCTCAAGCTTTCGAATATTTTACAAGCTTTTCCTTTTTAAGTTTTTCTTGAAAGTCTATAGAAATATATTTTTGGAGAGCCTGGTTGGCTTAGTTGGTTAAGCATCTACCTCTTGATTTGGGGTCAGGTCATCATTTTGCCCTGCTTTGGGTCCGGTGCTGACAGCGCAGAGCCTGCGTGGGATTCTCTGTCTCCCTCTTTCTCTGTCCCTCCCCCACTCATTCTCTCCCTCTCTGTCTCTCTCTGTCTCTGTCTCTGTCTCTGTCTCTGTCTCTCTCTCTCTCTCTCACACACACACACACACACACACACACACACACACACAACAAATAGACATTTAAAAAATAGAGATATATTTTTGATGCCTAAAATATCTTTGACCCCAAGTTGTAAGTTGCGAGCCTTGAACAGTTTTGTAATGAGAGTCCATCCAGTATTCATATACTTTCATTGCTGGGGACTGCCAGAGGCATTCATATCACCTTTGGGTAACCTTTATATCAAGACGCCAAGGAAGTTCACGCATTAGGTGGTAGTCAACTTTGAGGAAGCCTCTCCTATCCTAGGACAATCTTCTGTAACTTGGCTACACATAAAGTATGATAAGGAACCACACAAATCGACCTGTCTATTGGCTCAATGGAATCTTTTTCTTTTCGTGAAACTTCAAAAAGGAACCTATCCAATGACACTTGCTTTTGCCTCCTTTTGAGGATGAGGTGGAAATGTGACATTGCATTGTCATTGAACAGATCCACTGCTACAGCCTTATTTGGTGCTTTTCTACAGAATTTTGCACTGTTTCCCACAGTTTACACATCTCCCTAATCTCCTTTGAAGTGAGGGATTCCTCTGCCTTTTTCTCCTCCTTCTCTGCAGACAAGATCTCCTCCATAACCTCTTTCTGTTGCTTGCGATGCAGGTTCATCAGTTGTTCAGTGGTCAGCTCTCGGCTCTGTTCCTCCACCAGCTTTGAATGTCATCCTCAATCACCTCCAGTCCCCTGGTCTTCCCCAAGGACACAATTTCCTTGACAACTGGCAGCTCTTGTTCGTGAGCAAGCCTCTCTAAGTCATGTCCAAGAATGTCATGAGGCCACAGTGTTCTCCAAGCAGAATTGAGGGTTCTCTTGGTGACCCCATCCCATGTTTTGTCAATGATCTTGAGGCGGTTCATGATGTAGAAATGGTTTTTCCAAAACTTTTGGAGAGTAAGGTTGGTTCCTTTGGGCACCTCGAAGCATCACTAAAATAGTGCTTTGGTATAAAGGTTTTTAAAGTTCAAAATGACCTGCTGATCCATGGGCTGGAGGATTGGAGTGGTGTTGGGAGGGAGGAACTTAACCTTAATGAACTCGAATTCCTCGGGTAAGTTGTCTTCAAAGCCTGGAGGATGAGCAGGAGTATTATCCATAAACAGAAAGGATTTGAGGGTAAAATTCTTTCCTAAAAGCTATTTCTTGGGGCGCCTGGGTGGCTCAGTCAGTTAAGCGTCTGACTTTGGCTCAGGTCATGATCTCCTGGTTTGTGAGTTCAAGCCCCACGTTGGGCTCTGTGCTGACAGCTCACAGCCTGGAGCCTGATTCGGATTCTGTGTCTCCCTCTCTCCGTGCCCCTTCCCTGCTCATACTCCGTCTCTCAGTCTCTCTCTCTCTCTTTCAAAAATAAACAAACATTAAAAAAAATTAAAAGCTATTTCTTCACTGCAGGACTGAAGGCCTCATTGATCCACTCAATAAACAGGATATGAGTGACCCAAATCTAACATTTCACTGGCTCTCTGCACTTTGCATTTCCTGAAGGCTCCTGGATTCTCGGAATGATACAGGAGCAGGAGCTTGACTTTGAAATCCCTGCTTGCATTAGCACAAAATAAGAGGGTGAGATGGTCTATTATCACCTTGCATTCTCTTCTTATGTAATGTAAGTCCTCTTTGGCATCTTTTCCCAAAAAAAGCCCTGTCTCATCGCAGTTAAACACTGGCTCCAGCAGGTAGGACTCAGAAGCCATGAGCTTATGGAACTCGGTAGTGAATGTCTTAGCTGCCTTAGTGTCCAAACTTGCAGCCTCTCCATGCCTCACAACACTATGGATGCTACTTCTCCTCTTAAAGTTATCAAATCATCCTCCGCTTGCCTTGAAACCTTCTTTGTTTTCTGTTGATGTACCTGACAGTTTACTTAGGAGGTTGGTATACAAGGCCTTTGCTTTCTTGCAGGTAGAGTTCTTGGTCATGGTATCACCTACTAGTTGGTTCTCGTTTATCCAAACCAGAAGCGACTTTTCTACATCTTCCAGAACACACATGGCTTTGGCTTTGATATTGTCATGAGAAATGATTTTGCTGCATTTAGCCCCCTTATTTCTTCTTTCTTCTTTAATATTGTGCAAATGTTCGATGTAGACTTCTTATAAAATGTTGCAATTTCAGCCACTTGCTTACCTTGTTGGTAATTCTTGATGATTTCCTTCTTAACTTCCACCATAATCATCTCCTTCTTACTACCTTTCCTTTCGACCTTTTTCTGCATGGGTATCATTGTATACGCTCACACCGGTGTTGACCACAGTACAGTATTAATAAACTCATGTCATATACTGTAGTTAATGAAATTGGCAATAGGCAGCAGAGGAAAGAGTCTATATCTGCAGGCAGACTAGACTAGAATGAAACAAAGCATTCCTGCACTTACTCTTGCATGGAAAAGCAAAGGACTGTCCATAGTTGCTTTGAAGTGACAGAAAAAAATACACTAGTGCCAGTTGTGGGCACCGTCCAATGTTCTGAAAAATTACTGATTTCTGCCAAACACTATGGCCTGAGACTAAGCATCCAAGCGAGATTCCACCCACAATACCACAGCAAGAATTAGACAGAGAGAGAGAGAGAGGAGAGCCATTGGCTCAGTTGTGATCATGTGACATTCGGCATCATGTACTACTCATATTGCAAGGTATCACTCATTTGTCAAGTTAAAATTTATTAGAAATATTTGCTCATCTTGTGGAACACTCACAGAAGAAATTACTCACAATCCAAAGTTTTACTGCATATCTTAAGATCTGGCATTGTGATACCTCCAACTTTGGTTTTCTTTCTCAAGATTGCTCTGACTATCCAGGGTCTTTTGTGACTCCATGCAGACTTTCATATTATTTGTTCTAGTTTTGTGAAAAAATGTTATTGGTATTGTGTTAGGGATTGCATTGAATCTGTAGGTTGCTTTGGGTAGACATTTTAGCAATGTTAATTATGAAGTAGGCACTTTAACAAAGATTGGAGACAGCATTACTTAAAATCCTCTTTTGTTCCCTCGACAAAGTATATTTTGGACCCACATGTAAATAATTTTGGAAGTTCGGTGATTCAAGAGTGTAAAAAACATTTTCTTCATAACCTGGAGGAGAAGTATTACTCTGAGCTAAGCTTGTCACTATGGGCAGAACTTTTCAGTGTTCTTCATTAATAGATGGTTTTATCTAAGGTCAGTGTTACCCAAATGTAACTCTGTACTCAAGTGTCTCTTTTCACCAGAGATGTTAATCAGTGTTAAACTGGAAAAAAAAAACAAACAAACAAAAAAAAAAACAAAGAAACAAAATCTCAGAATCTTTGACTGAATTACTTTTGGAAACCCTGGGTTTAACAGTTTCCTTTAATGCAGAGCTTTTCAGAGTCTTTAATGTGCCAAAGCACATCATAAATTTACTGCAGAGTGATAGAATACGCAGTTTCTAAAATTTATTTGACCACAGTAATTTTGTGGGGAGTCAGATATGCAAAATGAGCTTATTAAGACTTAGACACCCTAGATTTTCTTGTAGCACTCTTTGGGTTAGGCAGGTCTGTGGCTGTCATCCTTTTACTGTCCAGATACCTCTCATGTATCCTGTTCTAGAACACACTAGCTCCACCGTCTCCAAGTTTTCTGATTCCTGTGTTCCAAGGTATTCTTTTGATGTTGAATTATTGTTTACATCACATTTACATCAGAAAATCCTTGATTTCTAGAGGAGGCCCCTGACATGCTATAGCTTCTTTCCATACTTTGAGTTTCTGATTATCCCTGATGAGCCAGCGGCCTCCCCCTTGCACATAATCACCTGATGTGAGCCTTGATGTCAAAGTACCGGTACTTACAATTTTAGCCATGGCTCATTGTTGGAAAACTGCGATTTAAATGCTGTGTATGTGTGAAGTTGTCTATTTTTGTTGTTAAAGGTTGTCAGGTGGCAGTGTGATTTTATACCATAAACCGTAAGACTTATTTTCTTCTTTATTTGGCCATGTGCCCGTTCTGTATTCTCTCATGATAACACGTGCTCTAGGATTTGTGTGAAAATGTATCTGGGGAGGGCACATGGTTTAGTGGAAAGAACATTTAGATTTTCAAATCTGAAGATCCAATTAAGTTCAAGGCCCAGCACCTCTATGTATTATAATAGTGTATGGCTATATACAAATTATCGAAGCTTTGTTGTACACCTCGAATTTATCCTGTGTAATTGGGCAAACTTGGCAATGAGATTCTCGTAAAGCAAATACAAAGGTTTCTGGAGCAGTGTCTGAAATGGAAGAGACACTCACGAATGTTAGCTCAATCCAAACATTAGTGTTTCAGTGGTCGTGTAATTTTCTGTGAGGTCTGATATAAATCTCTAAACACAGTCATTGGATATTATACACAATTAAAATGTTTCCTTAATTTATAGCACCAAGGAAACCAATGTTAAGAATTTGAAGAATCCTTGAAATTCACCCATTATCAATGTTTTCTTTCTTTTCCCTTTCAACCTTCCTTTCTTCCATCCTCCCCCTCCTTCCCTCTTTCCTTCCTTCCTTCCTTCCTTCCTTCCTTCCTTCCTTCCTTCCTTCCTTCCTTCCTCTAAATGGGGTATGTTCTGGTGGTTCTTTTAATTTTAGAAGCTGCTAGCTCCTCTAAAAGAGTAATCCCAGAGTTTGGGAGGAAAAAACACTTTAGCTGTTGTGATGGAACTGGGAAAACTGGAAAACATGGAAGGCATATCTGAATGTTGTTTTTATGCATTGGATGATTTTAAGAGCTATTTGTTTTACTATGTGCTTAATGGTTTTTGTTGTTGTTGTTGTTGTTCTTGTTTTTGATAATAGTTTTGTGTCCTTCATCTCACCACAGTCATGCGGGGCATACACCTGCATTACAGGAGCTTGAATGAGATCTCACGTAACTCAGGTCCCGGGACACAAGCCTTGATAAAACCGGGAGGTCATATGTGCTCTATGTGCAGCATGTGTTTCCACCTTGTGCCATTTTACTATATTGCAGGGAAAACACAGTGATAAGGCATAAAATATTGGAAACAGAAGGAAATCCTAGGAACTCCACTATATAATAAGCTGTAGCTGAGGAGCCAAGGAATAATAAGGAAGAGAAAGGAAAGGAATAATGGCTTGTGGCACTTTGGAAGTAAAAGGCTAGAACTGAAAGGGAGAGGAACACTTTTGAGCTTCCTCCCTGCACCTACAGGCACTGATATGGACCACAGAAGCCAGGCTTAATTCTACTCTTCTGTATTCTCAAAATTGAACTGGGAACCTTGCATATCACAGGTGATATTTATGGAAGATGTCTTAGTTTCTTAGGGTGATATTACAAAGTGCCACAATCGGGTGGCTCAAAACAACAGGAAGCTAGAAGTCCACAGTCAAGGTGTTGTCAGGGTCATACAGCCTCTGAAGTCTCCGTGGAAGATGCCTCTTCTAGCTTCTAGTGGTTTCTGGAAAACTTTGGCATTCTTTGGCTTGGAAATGCATCACTCAGGTCTCTGCCTTTGTCTTCTCATGGCCTTCTTTTCTGTGTCTCTGTTTCAGTGTTCAAAAGTTCCTGTTCCTATAAAGACTCCAATCATATTGGATTTGGAGCCCACTCTAATCCAGTATGACCTCATCTTAACTGGATCACATCTGACCCTATTTCCAAATAAGGTTGTATTCACAGGTTCTGAGTAGACATGAACTTTTAGGGGGCACTATCCAACCCAGTACAGAGGGTTTTATTTGTTAGTTTGTTTGTTTCTGCAGTATGCCAAGAGCTATGCCAAAACACACACAAGTTGATAAGCTTCTGTACTTTAGGATATAAAGTTTAAAAGTATCCTACTGCCCTTTTAGTACCATGAACTTTAATGCATAAACAGTAATCATGTGCAGCAATGTGCTGTGGTTCCACTATTCATAAACTGCTGTTTAATAACATGTTAAAGGCAACCTTCCACAGTATCCTGTCCAGTGAACTTGGATGTTCAGAATAGAAGTTGGAAAGTGACAAGAAAATGTTGAGTAGCTTTTACAGGAGCCAGAACCTCAATTGACTAAAGTTTGGGGAACCAAAGATTACCTGAAATATCTGTGCCAATTTAATCCTCAATGTATGGTGCTCAGAGCAGACCCACATTCTTCACTGAATACATATGCAATGTGACCATGGAGAAATGGGACTGTTGTGTGGCTTTGGAGGAATTCTTTGTCATTACTATGTGGCCTCAGTGTAATTTCGTAGTTGTTTTCTTTAAGTGCTAAGTAGTTGAGGGGAAGAAATGGAAGCAGTGTGGTGTAACAGGAAAAAATGAAGAGGTTTATTTTAATTTTAATTTTTTATTTTCTTGCCTTGGGTGTAATAGGGCTCAATATCCACTGACGAGATTTACTGACTTTGAATAAATTAGTTTTTTTTTTGGGGGGGGGCTTTGTTTTCTTTTTAAATATAGAAATTAACAATATCCTCTTCTCAGAGAAGCTGTGCCGATTAAATGAGGTAATAAATGTAATCGTGGTAGATGCATAGAGTGTCTTTTTCCATCTTTCAGTTAAGTGTTGTCACTTGTTGAAGTCAAATTTAAGATAGAAAGTAAAACAAACAAAACGATACTAAGAAAACAGAATTAGCAAATGCAGAGATGCAGTACTGAATGGCAATTTCCTTTTTTGGTGTCAGAGTCTGCATAACACGTTAATTTATAATCATCCGTAGCTTGCAAAATCTCAAATGCCCAGCCTCAGCAGGACACCAACCAGGCTCATGGGTGTTAGCATTTATGTTCTGTTGGATGGAGTTTTTTCTTCTTGACTTTCTGGAATTAATGAAGCATTTACCAGTCAATGATTCTTCTGCACCTGGGCCTTCCTTGCCTCACAGTGCCTAATTCGTGAGAGTGTATTTAGGTGAGAGTGCCAAGATATCTGTCAGGCAGGTTAAAGAAAGCTCATAGCACCATCCCTGAATTTAATCACTACTGTGGTGGATTACAAAGGCTGGAGGGTGAGATTCACTAAGAGAGATTATTTTCGAGACTGAGCTACTGGCTCCAAAGATTTAGGTTTTCAGGAATGGGGTAGAATCCATGAATAGACATTTAAAAAGCACCCCAGGGATTGCTGATTTAGATAATATACAGACCTATCTTTGAAAAACTCCAGAAGAAGCAAAGATAATATGTAGCCAGAGCAGTGAGGGACCCCCAAGATTGAAATACATCCCCCAAAGTAAAGAACAACATAAAACATTGAGTTCATTTTGTTTCTTCAGTCAATTCATATGGAAGTATGGTTTGTAAATGTAGGGTCAATAAAATTAATGGGGCTTCTCGAATCTCTGTTAACATCAAACAGGATGTTTCAGAAGAATAGAGAATGCTTACAAATGAAATGATGGTGTTTGAACTCCATTTGTCCTAAATAACTGAGGTCTTTGTACTTTACAGAAAGGAGGGATTGGCAAAAATTACAGGAAAACATGATTCATAAAAAAATCTAGCAGTGATGGTGTAGCACCTTCAGGAGAAAAGAGAACCCTGATTTGAAATTATAGACTCTTGGTCTTAGTTTGGAGGTATCATCAGCATAGCAAAATACCCCCTCTAGTTTTCATGGTTCATTGGAAATACACCCTGAAAACATCTTATTTTTCCTCATGAGTAAAGTCCCCAAAGAATGAAGCCTTTTAAGTATATTTACCTACTAATAGGAAGAATGCTGTGAGTAAATCTGGTTCTAGAGCAAGGAGTATTTAAATTATTTTCCAATGTGTTCCATTTCACAAATTTAAATATGTTGTAAATTACTAAATTAGTTTTTGGCTTGGTAAACCTATTGATTAAATGAAGCTTGGTCAGCCTGAGAGTTCCTTGAGAGCAAATTCTAGTTTTATTCTTCTCTGTAACAGAAGTTGCTTCTTAGAGATTCACTTGAGATAAGTAGTCAGTAAGTTTGAATAGAATGGATGGGGATGGAGTGGAGGGTTGTGAAACAGACTGGAATATAAAAGAATACAATGGAATGGGAAGGAAAAGGTTGCAATGAATGGAATATGGAATGGATGGAATGTGGAATGGAATGGATGGTGTGTGGAATGGAATGGAATAGAATGAAATGGAAAAGGATGAACTGGATGGAATATGGAATGGAAAAAAGTGGAATAGAACAGAATAGAGTAAGTGGACTGGCATATAGTATTGGATGTGTTAGAGTTTTGACGTTGATCAACTCTGGATGAATGTAGTAGTCAGAAGTGTGGGCTTAATATCAGACAATACGGTTTTCCTTGTAGACTCTACCACAATAGCTGTAAACTCAGGCAAGTTATTAGAGTTTACTCAGCATTTATTTCCTCACCTGTAAGATGGAGATAAGAGTATCTACATCAAAAATGTTTAAATGAAATTAAAATAAAATCTATGTAATGCCCTTAGCATAATCCCTTTTATTGGTTAATGCTATATTAATGTTAGTAATTATTTAAAGGACAAGATGCCACTAATAGGACATTCCAATGCACACTGGTATTTCTTTTTTTTTTTTTTTTTTTTTTTTTTAAATATGCAGCCGAGAATCCTTTATCCAGCAAGTCTGTCATTTAGAATAGAAGGAGAGATAAAGGTCTTCCCAAACAAGCACACTGGTATTTCTAAAGACAACACAGAACTCTCTCTATGTCTTGCACCACAAAACCACAAGCAGGCTGTCTTCACATAAATCATTAGCGCTAACATTATCTACATGATTATTGTAAACACAGGACTGTGTTAAGTACTTTATGTGTACTTAGTCATTAAATGGTCACAGATTCTATGCAGTGGGTCCTCTTCCCATTTTACAGAGAGGAAACTCCATGCACAGATGGTAGACATCTTGCCCAGAGTCACATATTTAGTACATAGCAAAGCCATAATTCATAAATTCAGCAGTCTAGACTCTAAGCTCATACCCAACTACTCTTCTGTACCACTGTCACGATCATTTAAGTTTCCATGAAGTTTGCCACCAGAGTCATCCGTCCTCTGCTCGATCTGCTTCCATGACTTCACAAAGCTTCATGGCTACTCAGAGAATTTGCTTTATTATGAGGGTTTTTTTTCTTGTAATTTCCTAATGCTTTGTAAAATTTGTTCCGACTTTCATTTCTTTTGCATCACTTTTGTCTTCCCAGCTTCAATTGCTTAAGTGAATGGGTTTTATAGGATTCCCTGAGGAGTAAATGCAATACCTAGCTAATACATGCCTGTAATAAATGAGGCACGTATCAAGATGTTTTTCTGCTTTCTCCTTACTATTCATCCCTACTAAACTCCAAATCAATTTTAGTCAATTTAAAATCAACATGATTTTCTGTTCTCCAGAAAGTCATTATTGATTATTTATCTTCCCATTGGATATTAAATGTGTGCTTGGATATAACAGATGAAAATGGTCTCAAATGAGGTAGGACTATTAAGCTGGTTAGCAGGCTAGACAAGCTTTTGGTCCTGAACCACTTCTTTCTTTTTCTTTTTTTTTTTTCTTTCTTTTTTTTTTTTTTTTTAATGTTTACTTATTTTTGATAGAGAGAGACTGAGTGTGAATAGGGGAAGGGCAGAGAGAGAGGGAGACACAGAATCCGAAACAGGCTCCAGGCTCTGATCTGTCAGCACAGAGCCCAACACAGGGCTTGAATTCACCAAACATGAGATCATGACCTGAGCCGAAGTTGGACGCTTTACCAACTGAGCCATCCAGGTGCTCCCAGTCCTAGACCACTTCTTGATGTCATCCTCAATTTACCTTTCATATTCTTTAAAAAAAGTCAGTCAATCGTGGGGTGCCTGGGTGGTCAGTCGGTTAAGCATCCAACTCTTGATTTCGGCTTGGGTCATGATCTCACAGTTGGGGAGTTGGAGCCCTGCATCAGTCTCTGGGCTGATAGCATGGAGCCTGCTTCGGATTCTCTGTCTATACCCCTCCTCTGCCCATGCGTGTGCTCGCTCTTTCTCCCCGACCCCCTGCCATCAAAATAAACACATATCAAAAAATAAAAATTAGTCAAACCATCAGGTAAACAAGCAATTTGCTTTCACTCCTATTAGTAATACTTTAGTGAAAGAGGAAGAATTAGAGTAACAAACAGGACATGAGTGAATAGTGTAAGTGTTAGACAGCCACATGATCTAATAGGACAAGCAAGCATAACTTTGGAGTCAGGCGCACTTGAGTTTGGATCCTTGGATCTCTTCTTTGCTGCTTTGAGACTTGGCACAAGTTATTCTTGGTTGCTAGCTCCAGTTCATCCGAAAAGGGGTGAGGTGGGGTATGGAAAACAGGGTAGGGTGATCATCAGTATGTCCTGGTTTGCTCGGTATGATATTGCTGGTTTTACCAGGGGACACCCTACTCACTGGGAAACACCTCAGTGTCAGACAAATGGAGATGGTTGGTGATCTTGCAAAACTGATATGTGGATTTAGTGAGATGACAACGTGAAATGCCTGTAAACTGGGCTTTAAGCAATTCTAAGTATCATATTAATTATTTTGGCATGGAAACCCTCTGTTCTAGGTTAGGTACTGCAAAATCAAAGCCTGAGCTGGGGATTCTTGTGCAGTGATTTATTGTGTGTTGAGGCGAACACATCAGGGAGGGAGGGAGGTTGTAGAGGATAGGGCTAGGCAAAGGTGGAAGTCCAGCTAAGTTCCACCTCAGCCTGCTCCTATGGAAAATTCTGGCTTGTGAATGGTACCACAGTATCGTCCTACTTTGTGACAAAAGGGCTGGCCATTTGTATCCCCATATCATCCATCATTGGCTGTAAGCTACTCCAGTAGGATATCTTTAACCAAGGGAAATTCTCAGGAAGGGGGCACAGCTATGCACTATATACTAGAGAATGGGTGTGCCAGCCTGTGAAGAGGATCTGGACAGAGGCCACCAGTGTCTGCTACAACTGCTCAGGAGTTTTCTCAAAGAACATTCTAGCAATCAGTTGAAGTGTAGGAACCCACAGTCATAACAGGCCATTACTTCCATAGCTTCCATTTTAATATTTAGATGTCTTACCACCTCGCTGATTTACAGACACTGTAAACATTTATGATTGGTCATCTAAAAGGGATTTTCAACTGCTTTGGAAGAAGGTACGACATTGTTATAAACAGTAATATTGTTGTATCAGGCATGTGTAGAAGAGGGTACTTTTTTTATTTGTTTGTTTGTTTTAGTTCAGTAGCCTCCAATGGGAAATCTAACAAACTTGAGATGCAAATTAGGAAAGAAATGAAAGACGATTTTAAAATCTTGGATAATATAATATAGTAGATTCCTGTAATTTAGAACAAATGCCAAGTTAAATAGAATGCATCTTCTCCAGAGAGCCATATAATTTGGAAAACGTTTCAATTACTCAGCAGACTTAACATTGCTGATTGCCCATCAGCAGCTGCAAAAAAAAAAAAAAAAAAAAAGGAGAAAGAAAGAAAGAAAAAAAAAAAGGCAGAAAAAATACCCTTAAAGGCAAAGTGCTAAATTAGCTCATCAGTAAGTTGATACACATAGATTGATTTTACCCTCCTCAGATTTAGATATTTTCCAAAAAGAAAATTATATTAAGCATTGATAAATTTTAATGGAGGAAAGTGTATGCTACCTTGTATTGGCAATATAACTGATATCCCGTTTATATTTCTAATAAATTCTCCCCCACCCTACATATTTCCTGCTTCATCTTTTAGCATGCACATTAAGGGAGGGAAAATCACCCCATGCGTTCTGAAATAACTTGACGTTTTAATCAAAAGAGTGCTTTATCATAATAGAAAGGTAAGAATGTTAAATATGGGAGAAAATTCTATCATTGTAAAAGCCTATGAACCTCACCTGAAAATGGGATAATTGCATACATGGATTTGCATTTGAAATGAAATTGCATTAAACACCATCTTCTACTTTGTTGTTCAATGCCAAGAAATATATATAGTCATTAATCTTCATAGAATAATTATTAGCCTCAAAAAAAGACTCAATTTTTTTTTCAATTTTTGAATTCTTTTGCTATCTGTGTATTTTTATACACGTATTCCTGTATCAGTATGACAGTGATTTCATATTATAGTTGAATGTGCCAGCAATGTGCCAGTATAACAGCACATTAGAAATAAATTTCTGAAGATATTCAGAAAATATTTGCCATACACTGAACAGTGTTACTGAAAATAGCAGTGCACCCCAGTTTCTACCCATGTCATTATTAACTCACGTCCTGTCATCCTTTGCCACATCAATGTTTGAAAGAACAGGAAGTTGTTTTACTTTGACTCGCACATTATATTGTTACTGACCATTGACTACGTGATGCATATCTACCTGAAATAGCACAAAATGACATATTTTAAATAAAGTATTTTTGGTATAACATTTAGAAAATAGGAGACCAGCAAAAATCCCACCCCCCATCGTAACTGTTTCTTTCATGTTTTGCACATTTGCTATTATTATTTTTTCAAAGGCAAGAATCCTGCTGCCTCCTAACCTGACAGTAATGACAAGTGAAAGCAACTGCAGTTTTCAAAACCACTTTCCAATTTCCCCTCTTTCTCCTCTAATTCTCGATGAGGCAAGACAAGCAGGTGGATGTTCACTTGGAAGCCTCGGATAACAAGTTCAAAGAGCAGGTGGAGGCTCCTGACTCTGTCAAAACCATATGACCAGCCCTCCTCTTCTGCTCACGGTCATGGTTCTTATCATGACTCAGAGCACTGTGCTTTGACATGAGTCCTTGAATCATAGTTTTCAAGGATTTCAATCCCAGCCTATAAACTTTGGACCTGAATGCACACCTGCCTCGTAGCCTCTGAGAAACTATCTCTGGAGTCTTTGCATACATCCAGCCCAAATAGCCCAGTTTCTTCCCTGTAGCCTAACCCTCTGTTGTCTTCAATATTCTGAATGTGGACATGGGTTCCTGCTGATACGCAAGCACCAAGAAAACAGACTTGTTGCCTGTCCTGTTTAGAATGGTTGTTAAAAAATTATCGAGTGAATAAACAAATTGTTGAATCTACTCATTTTATTGTGATAGTTTCATTACCTTAGAGGCCTCTGATAACCCTTTATTCAGTGATCTAGAATTAGTATACAATGAGTCCTGTGAATCTTTTAAGACATTTACAAAGAGTTGAGAGATCTTGTGTTCTATTACTCCCCCCCATGCATTGATTTATTATAATATCAAAAATTATTTAACCAGATTGTCAGCAGAATTATTGTTAGTACTTTAAATATTGTGATAAGCTATGTTGTGTTTATCCAGACTGTGGTTACTAACCCCATAGATCTGTCACAACATATAAAGATAAGACAAATATTTAAGGATTAGAAGTTCTAAAAATAGTTCCTAACTAAAACTGAATTGTAAATAAAGTATTCTAAAGAATATTGCAGTCGTGTTTGTGACATTTAGTTACTCTTACTTTCAGGTTTGTGTAGGACTCAGAGCTGTACATAGGACTGCATGACCCCAGTGCCCAAGGTATATTATATATTCGCCAGCAGATTTTTTTTTCCTACCAAAATCACAGTGAGAAAAATGCTGGCTCCAGAATATTCTTTGAGATTTATCAGTGCCTCATCCAAACGGAGTCTTAGGGAGGTCAAGGAACTTGTCCTTTGCCACTTAAGATTCTGTTTGAAAGACGAATGTGGTAATGACTCCTCATATTGGAATTGCAAGGATTAAATGAGTCCAAGTGTAGGCAGTGCCTCACATGGCGCCAGATACCTAGTCCGTGATCAGTGTGTGCTGGCTATTAATTATTACTTGGTGGATTGATAACTAGAAGAGAAGACTTCTGAGTTTCCTGACAGTTGTAAATTGCAACAGTGAGGCTGAGTAAAAGCTCAGTCGTCTCTGTTCACTCGGCACAATCAAAGTGCAAGTTTCCAGGACACATCATGAGGCATTTAGCGTGTCGTAAGACCAGACATCCTCAGATTCACAAAGCAGCAACCCTCTTGTCTTGTATCTCCTAATACCTGGGATCATGCATCAGAGGCCATAATGTTGATGGTAATGCTTCTCTTGATGGTCATTCCCATCTCTTTCCACTTAACACCCTGCAGAGCAATCTCAGGATTTATTACTGACAAAGTGACATTAAAAAGTGTCATGAGCCTGGAAGGAGGCCTGAAAATATTTCATTGTAATAAACCTTCTTTGAGAGAAAATAGGAGATGAGAAGACCAGAGAGATTGATTCCTGTAAAATTCTATAATGCATTCCAGTAGTCCTGGCTTTCAGTCACCCCTCTCTTGTCAAAACAAAGTTCTCTCAGCTGTGGAACTTTTCCAGTTCCTGAACTAATCTGAGGAAGTATGCTTGAACCCCTGTCTTGAACTTATATCCTTGCTGCTCTTTGCCCCTTCTCTGGGTGAGCTGTGGATGCTGGGGTTCTAGGAAGCTTTCATGTACTTTTGCACCTTATTCCCCTCCACTGTGTTTGCTCAGTTTCTGAAGATCATTGTTCTTCCCATTCTGGGACAGATTATGACCGGAGCCTAACTCATTTGTCTAGAGTGGGTTCAGCAAACAAAGACTGTGGGGCTCTGACAGTTTGCATTCTGTCCCAGACTTCAGTTTCCATCCTCACAATTCCAAGCGAGTTGTTGCCCTGTACCCTGTTTCCAGGGTCTGGGCAGGAGGGAGGAACAAAAGCAATATGGAGGAAGGTGCCAAGCTTAGGAAAGGACAGCACAGCTTTTACAGAAACCCTCCACAGGCTTCTATTTCTCATTGGCTAGAGCAGTGTCGCATGGCCACTTGCAAGGGCAGCTGCGACAAACATGTAGTGTAGCTGGGCATCTTTGCCACACCCCTCAAAATTGAGATCTTGTTTCCATGGAGGGAAGCAAAAAGTGGACTTTGAGTAGTCAATAAGGAGTGTATAATCATTAACAAAATAAAACCAGGGGCACCTGGGTGCCTCAATTGATTAAGCATCCCACTCTTGATTTCAGCTCAGGTCATGCTCTCATAGTTCATGGGTTGAAGCCCCGTGTCAGTCTCTATGCTGAAAGTGTGGAGCCTCCTTGGGATTCTCTGTCTCTGTCTCTGTCTCTGTCTCTGTCTCTGTCTCTCTTTGTCTGCCCCTCCCCTGCTTTCTTTCTATATCTATCGCTCCAGAAAATAAACATTAAATAATAAATAAATAAAACCAAATTATTTTGTTTGAGCCACAGATGAGTTACTAAAGGAAGCCTTGGATTAAAGCAATGCAGAGAGGCACAGCCAACTATTTAATCTAAAGAATCACTGATCTGGGATCAGTGAAAGCAATGATCTCTAATAGCTAGGGACAGCAGAGGGTGCCATTCAATTAAATAGTTTTATTAATTATTTAAAAGATCCTTAGTACTTGATGACAAATGTATTAAAATTAAGTGCTGATTGGGGCTGACCCAATAGCAATTTCTTCAGAAAGTTAAAAAAAAAAGGTTTTATTTAGGCAATATTTTTACCCCCTTGATGTGGGAGTACCTGGGAGGACACCTTTTCCTTGGAGGAAACAGAAAGCATAAATAGAAGCAGGCAGTGGCTGGACCCTGTGGTATAGGGGTTAAAAGATGCAGTGTATCCTCACTAATTTTGACTAATTAGAGAGAAATGCAGATTGACTGTGAGAAGTCTGATTATATAATGGCTAATATGAGTGTCCTGCTGCTACATTTTATGATTATACAAATATAGTTTTAGGATCTTATGTAGTAGAAATTTTCATTTTATCCATTACAATTTTCTTCTACAACTGATATGACTGGCTCAAGGCCAGTCTTTGAGAGACACTTCTAAGATAATTTAATGCTTTTTTATGTACAAGCTAAAACAAAAGGATTAAAAAAATTATCAAGACATAACTAAAAATGAGTAAGTAAGAAAAGATGCCTTTTATATCACCATAACATCTAACTTTGGATTCAACTGAAATGGACATTTACACCTATAGAAGGAGCTCAAGAAACTAGGAATAGGAACTACAGGTAGTCAGAGAAAAAGAGAAGGGATGTCCTGCTGCTGGAGATGGGCTGGCCTATGTTGCTGAGAATTAACAAAGAAAAACCTGAAACCAAAGCAGGGGCTTGTGACAGAATCCTTTCTGTTCTTGTTGCCAGCTTCAGTGGGGCAAGTCTGCCTAGGGACACAGAGCATGTGACTTCTCCATCACTGAAGAGAGAAAGAGGTCCAGCCCAACTCTGGAAATAATGCAGAACCCAGCCTTCTCCAAACCAGAGCTGCCATTTTGATCTTGGTTTGGGCTATATCAGCTCTTGACTGATCCAGAGTGACTGGTTTTCCTGCCTCCAGGCTCAACCTCCTTCAGTCTTCTCAAAACAGTGTGGCCAGATTGGTTTTCAAAGTGCCAAACTGATTATTGTAGTTCCTGTCTCATAATATTTCAGTAGTGTCCCACTGCCCAGAGGAAAATGTCCACTCTTCCTCTAAAACACATGTGAGGGGCACTTGTGTGGTTCAGTTGGTTAAGTGCTGACTTCGGCTCAGGTCATGATCTCACCAAGTTTGAGCCCCACCTTGGACTTGGTGTTGAGAGGTCAGAGCCTGGAGCCTCCTTTGGATTCTGTGTCTCCCTCTCTGCCCCTCCCCACCTCTTGCTCTCTCTCTCCCTCTCCCTCTCTCTCTCTCTGAACAATAAATAAAAGTAAAAAAATAATAAAAAAATAAAACTGCTATGATGTAGATGTAACTCAGTATTTGTGAGCACGTACTGTATGTTTTATCTCAGTCTCGTCAGTTGAAAGACAGAACATCATAGGGTAATGCTACTAGAAATATCAGGGCCAGGATTTGAACGAATTTCTTCTGCTGTCCAAACTCGTACCTTCTCCAGTATGCTGCACTTCCTTGTATGAGCTAAGGTGTAGTGTATGCCCAGGACTCCACAGCTCTTTATAGTAGGAAGGATTGCCTCTTTTGTCTGTCTCTCATTGTTTATTTAAATATATATATTAGGATGAGGAGGTAAGGATAGAGGAATATCAGTAACTGAGGGACTATCTTAGAGAGTTCTTTTCAGCCTTGTATTTATTTTTACTATGCTCCATATATCAACTTAAAGACACTCATCATTAACTTGGGAAATGTACATTCATTTACTACCATTGACGGGAATTTTCCCTGGAAAGAAACTGCAGCCTAAGCATTTTATGAATATCACAACCCTCAAAAGAATGACGTCCTACTAAATGAGGTTCAAAATGCTGTAGATCAAATTCTGTTCTCTTATGTACACAGGTATATGTAAGAAAAGCCTAAGTGACATCAACAGCTTAAGTGCAACGTTAGTTCTGTCCCCTGAAAACACTATTGAAAATAACCTCTTTGGGCGCCTGGGTGGCTCAGTTGGTTGAATGTCTCACTTTCAATTTCAGCTCATGTTCTGATCCCAGGGTCTTGGGCTCCAACCCTGTCTCAGGTTCTCTGTGCTGAGCATGGAGCCTGCTTAGGATTCTCTGTCCTTCTCCCTCTGCCCTTCCACACACACACACACACTCTCTCTCTCTTAAAACAAAACAAAACAAAACAAAACAAAACAAAACAAACCTTTGTGATTTGTAGTGGGTTATATCCAATAAGGAAAAAGCATCCCCCCAAATTGCTCAATCATTTCACTGAAACACATCTTATAGTGGAAGAGTGACTTTCTAACATTTTATTGGCAGCATGGAGCCCTCTTTGCGTCCTTCAGGAACATGTCTGGAAATTATTGATGTTTACTTTTTTTTGTTTGTGGAAAATCCATAGAGTTAAAAAACAGGCTGTAAGCTTAGTTTCTATAAATATCACTTCCATTTTGCTAGAATCTGAGCCCCCAGATCTCATAGAAGTCTTACTCTTATTTCCAACTCATGTGACATGATGTTTGGGGTATTGGATAATTCAGGACTGTTAAAATGAACTCAGATCATGTGACCAATCAAGGAAAGGCACATCACTTCAATTTTCCTACATGCAGATGAGAATGTTATTAGATGCTTACTTATATATTTGTCTACATATTCTTCCTTCCGTACATTTATCTACCCATATATTCATCTGTCAAGAAATATGCCAGTAAAAAAGAAAAAAAAAATCCTGGCTAATTTGTTGCTTTAGTAATATGAAAATTGCTTTATTTTTCTTTGTACAAATATCATTTATAAGATTAATATAATTTAATTTTCGAATCAAGAACAACTCTTTCCCGGTCACTAATGATTATAATGATTAGACGGGAAATAATTACTGCTGATTTACTAAAATATGTCACAATAACTTGAGGATTGAATTGCTATTAATTAATTAAATTGTATAGCAAGTTTTCCCCACTTAAGAAGGAAAGAATCATGTTCTGTGATTCCTTGCTACATTTGTCAATCCTCAATTTAGGGTGACCACAAGCACAGGGATACACATTTCACTGGGGATAACACTGTTGTATTTGTATTTATTGCTTAAAGAAAGGGAAAAAAAAATGCCTTTCAGGTTTTAGGAAATGAGGTGTCTCTTTGACTGACTATCTAAGATACTGGTTATTTGGAGAGGCATCTTTCATTTTCCTATGTTTATGGGGATATAGGAAGTGGTTGGGTATATTCCCTGAAGTTAAAAATGTAAGCCTCTCTACTCTCCTTTCACATTTGAGTTTATAAGTGGCTCAACATACATAGTTTACTTCATTTGTATTATATCCAGTATCTAAGGTAATATTATCTGTAATATAAAAGCTCAAAGTTAATTCAGCATGTTTTTATGAATTATCTATAAAGCACCTAACTATTACTAGGCACTTTAAAGAATACAGAGCTTGGGGCGCCTGGGTGGCTCAGTCAGTTAAGTGTCCGACTTTGGTTCAGGTCATGATCTTGCAGTTTGTGAGTTCGAGCCCCACATAGGGCTCTGTGCTGACAGCTCAGAGCCTGAAGCCTGCCTCGGATTCTGTGTCTCCCTCTTTCTGCTCCCCCGCCCCCAGCTTGCACTCTGTTTCGCTCCAAAATAAATAAATACTAAAAAAATTTTTGGAAAAAAAAAAAAGAATACAGAGCTGAAGTTAGAACTTTTGACCTTCAGAATCTTTTTGTATCACTGAAAAGATGGAATACACAAAACAGTATAATGGCATGAAGTGGTTTTTTTTTCATATATTATGTCAGATTTACACATAGCTATAAGATTTGGCATAGAAATTTCCTTTTGAAATATTTTGGGTTATATTCCTCCTTTTTTAAAATCAATAGTTCTTTATAGATAGTCTCTTTGCTAGTTATTTGTCAGATGCAGCATGGGAATTTATAAAGCTAGTGAGAGGAGAAGATGAATATCTGATGGTTCCAAGCTGGATTGCTACTGGGTATATTGGAAAACAGTCTTCCAGAGGGTAAGGGCACATGACTTTCTTAGCAAAGTACCTTCTTCATGCATAGTATATGATAAAATGATGGTGGTTTAGTTCAGTTAAGACAGAAGTCATCAGGGGCACCTGTGTACCTCAGTCAGCTAAGCATCTGACTCTTGGTTTCGACTCAGGTCATGATCTTGCAGTTCATGAGTTCGAGCTCTGCAGCAGGCTCTGTGCTGATGGTGCAGAGCGTGCTTGGGATTCTCTCTCCCTCTCTCTCTCTGCCCCTCCCTCACTTGCACTTGCTCTCTCTAAAATAAATAATAAATAAATAAATAAATAAATAAATAAATAAATAAATAAAAATAAATAAAATTTTAAAAAGGAGAGAAGTCATTCATGGATCCAACAAGTATTGACTTCATTAAGTGTCAGACACTGTGCATGGTACTAGTTTGGGCCAACAAACCAACAGTGTCTTAACTTTTATGGAGCTGACAATCTGGTGATGGAGGCAGGCAGCAAGTGATTCAAAAAATAAGTGATAGGAAAAGACGAGATGCTATGAAAGAGAATAATAGGGGGCTTACTTAGAAAGTTTCTCTAAAGAGTTGATATTTGAAATAAAACCTAAAGAATGAAAAAATTTTAAATATGTGAAGAATGGGAAGACAGAGGAAGAGGAATAGAAGTTGTAAAAGCTGGAAGTGGAACAGAATTTGAATTGTTCACAATGTTGGGAGGGGGAGAAGGAGGAGGGGGAGAAGAAAAGTCATAGTGGCTGTACCATATATCAGAAAGGGGCATGAGACAAAGTTTGAGGAACAGTTAAGTGCAAGATGTTGCATTTCACAACCATGTGAACTATTTGGGCGGGGGGACTCCAAGGGGCTACTCAATTAATAGCACCTCATCCCTATCTCAATCTGGACAAAGTGAGACAATGCTAGGGTGAATATAGAAGCCAAAACATCTGCTTGGTGTGAGAGCCAAATGGGCCCACCCCCGGAACACAAGAATGATAGGTACTGCCAGCCTGTTCATAAGAAGGATTGCACCAAGGCCACCCAGCTGAGGGACAGGTGTAAAGGGCATCAAGCACAGCAGAGCATGCCAACCTGTTCTCTCACTTGCCAGTCAGATATGTATCATCACCTTCCTCAGGGTGTAACAAATTAAGGAGCAGGGGAGAACCAGGGTCACACCGAACCTCAGTCCTTCATAAGCAGGGAACCTCATGACGGCAAAGAGACATGGCAGGTATTATACACTTTGGCTGTTGTCGGAAATCCACTTTAAGGTTGTAAGGAAGGTGTACATGATCCTGTAAGTCATTACATATAAATAAAGTACTTTAGGGGCTTAATATAAATAAATACATGGAAAGATTATGAATATTATTTAAAACTAAATCATATCAAATCACCATTATCAATGCAATTTCATATTTACTATAGCAGAGATAAAAATAAAAAGTAAACATCATTTACTATGTGCTAGGAAGTGTTCTGGGTGCTTTATAAATATTAACTCATTTAAGGCACTTAATAACCTAATGAGTTAGGAGTTATTTTTTTATCCCGGCTTTATAGTTAGAGATATCAAACATTATAATATTTGAGAGTATAGCCTGAGGTCAAACAGGTACTAACTAGTAGAGGTAGGAATTGATTTTAAGGCCTCTCTTACAGATGCATGGGGTAGGGGGAGGAGAATTTAGGGACCAGTTTGCATTTTCTTTGTCTTACGTTCTGTTTCACTGCTTTGAGTAGAGAGAATTAGTCATATCCCAAGTATGCTGTGATGGGTGAAAATCTATTTTACTTTATTCATAATTGCTTAAAAACATATTACAATATTATTGCTTTGAAAAGCATTAATAAAGAGGTTTAAAATTGCAGTGGCTACTGTTGTTCTTTCCTGGAGTCTCTGAAGGGTTAAGTGCAATTCCTTAGTCAGTTGGATTAGAACATGATAATGTGTAGACTGAAGTAAAATACCCTAATGCATATTATATTAAAATAGTCTTTTATTTTGCAATCACCTGTCAGGTCATTTACTTCTATTAATTCAGTGTTAACTATGATAGGCACAGGTTGAAGTCATTAGTGTTTAAAATGTCTCTCAAAAGTGTGTTACATTCCCATCATCCCCGAGAGGAGGTGGACATATTGATGCAGTATCTTGAAAGACAGTGGGCTTCTAAGAAGTACTTAAATGGGCCAGGCGTTTGTCTGTTTTTTTTTTTTAAATAATGTTCATCACAGGTGAGTGTGGTTTTTCACTTTGCACATGTTTTCCAGATTGCCTGGAACTTCTGAAAAAGACACATCATTGAAACAATTTCCATCTATTTCATGGTAGCAACTACTCTGGCGGCTGGGGAGAAGAAAGGTGGAAGATGGTTAAGAATGGAAGCGGAGAGAGCATTTCGTAAGCACTCTCAGGGGTCTGGACTAGAGATTGTGGTGCCTAAGATAGTGAATAGAGCCAAGATACAGTTGAGATCAGCATTCTGAGACTTGCTGATAGATTGGGCGATGCAAAAAAGGAAGAATTAGAGGAATCCCTTCTCTCAGGTTCAGGATATGAGGTAGATGATGATGATGATGATGATGATGATGATGATGATGCCATTCCTGAGTAAGTGAAGACAGGAGTGGGTGGCCTGACAGATGATCTTGGGGAAATGGGATGGTTTCCACATGTTAATTTTGAGATTCTTGTGAGACCTCAAAGTAAAGAACTCAAAGTAAAAGAATAATAAAAGCTAACGCTGCATGGACTACACTGTGTTCTAGGTCTGTTTTCACAGTTTATATCATGACTTCACTGAACCCTTACAGCAACCGTATGTGGTCATCAGCAGGACTATTGTCATACCCATTTTACATATAGAGACAGTTGTACATAAAAATGAGACCCTCTAGGTTGAAGTATACAGATCAGTGTCAGGGACTAAGAAAAATACTCATTAAAATGTATCCATTAAGTTTCTTGCTTGGAATACTCACTGATAATATTTTGGATGCTGTCCGATGCCCCTGCTGGATGCCGGATTGTTGAAAAAGTGCTGTATTTTGAACCTGGGTACAGAATTAGATGGTAATTAGAGGCACAGAATAGCTAACACTCTGGAGGACAAATAAATTAAAGGAGATGCTGAAATTATGACAAAAAGCACCGGCTGACAAATTCTATGCTCCAACAAGTTCACGATTCTACTTCACAAAATGATAATAGAGGGCAATTTAATTAAAAGATAATGGAATAAATTAAGACTGCTCCAGTATCTCTGTATGCCTTAAGAGCATACATATTCCCCTCATAAAAGCCAACCCAGAAATCTTTCTTACCCAAATGGAAGCAGTCTATAAATATCACACATTAAGGTTCAACTATATTGAAACAAAGCTGGTGGAAATATTTGCTTAAGTTTTCTCAAGTAGGCATATGGCATTTTTTTTTTCATTTAAAAATGAACCGAGTTAAAAGGAAAAGCGCGAACAAGTCGTCTTGTAAAATTTCGACTTCTTTCTTAACGTATTATCTATGGAGTGCCAAGAACCGTGCTGAGACATCACGCCGAGAGTTGAGTTCACCTCTTAATAGATAACCCCACGAAGGTAAAGATTCTGTGAATTCTAAATAGGATCTGTGAGAGCAGAGACCTTGTACTCTTCAGTGTAATATGATGGTTAGAAGCGAGGGATTGAGGACCCTGGGTTCAAATCTCAGTTCTACTAATTCATAGCTGTGTGGCCTTAGACACATTCTTCAACCTTCTTGTTCTTCAGTCTGCTCAATTGGTTAAAGGAATGTCATAATGGCATTTCCTCATAGGCTTGTGTATTACGTGAATTAATAAGTATGAAAAGTGCTTTGAACAGTCCATAAGAGGCACTCAAAAATTCTCAGCTGCTACTAAATCTAAACCTTATTTGGGACAGGATTCATATTCTCTTTTCTTGGGCACTAGGAAAATTAGGGGGTTGTTTGATATCTGTTTTAGTGTCCCCAAACATGCCCCCAAGTGGCGGATAGGCCGCTTGGAATTGGCTGGTCTTCTCTGACCACATGACAATTTACAAGGGATTCTACTCGTACTTTCAGATTCAAGCCTAATTTCTGACCTAGACATAAGACCACTACACCTTCTGCACTACAAAATCTTTGCAGATCCTGAGAATCCTTCTTGGGGCTAAAGAAGTGCTGTCTTTAGCGGTACATCCTGGTACTTTGCCAAACTTAGTTCCTAAGGACCTGTGTTCTAGCAAATGAAATAGTGTCAGTCTCATAAGAAATAGGACCACTGCTGAGCATTAGAGAGCCAGGTCAAGTACACTATTGGTGGTTCCATTGGAAATGCTGTTCTGCAGGTTCCTTTTATGGCCTGTCTTCTCCACCCATAGGTAGGACTTTCCACCTTCCCTAGTGAGGGCTCATCTTTTGAGTCTTATCAGGAGGCCTCACTGAGTAGACAGATTGAGAACTAAACTTGAACTGTGAGCTGCAGGGTTCAGGAAGTGATTCCTTTGCTCTGTGCTCTTCTGGTCACCATTACTTGCTGCCACTGCTCTGTTGTGCCTCCCATCTGATGGCTGCTGTTCCCCCTCTACGTGTACCCTTGATGATTAGGGAGGGTTAAATTCCCCTCCCAATGAAAATAAAATGCAATACTTTACTTTGGGTGTCTTAGAACTGATTCCTGAGGAAAAAAAAATAGATAAATGGGGGGATGGCATTTTCCTTTAACTCTTCAGAGTGAGATTGGATTTGAGTCCTGAACATTCACACTTGTTAATGCATTTACCCAAGCCAGTTACTTGGTTCCATGGAAAGACAAGGAATGTTTGATGGAATGAGTGGGTGTATTCTATTTGATTATATTCAAAATTCTGAGAAAAGGCACTGTGGAAAATGTGGGAAAGTGGCAATAGGCACAGGATTTGGAATCAAAAAACCTGGGGTGGGAAATCCTATGTTCATATCTTGTAAGATGTGTGGCGTTGGGCCAGGCTCCTAAGTTCTCAAAGTTGTAGTTTTCCTATGTGTGAGTTGGAAATAGTAATGCCAGGTCATAGAGTTTTATGTGGATTAAATGGGAATGAATGGAGTATGTCATTGTGAAGTGACATACACTAGTGGTGGCATTGTATTTGCATGACTTGATGTTTCCTCAGCCTTCAGTTAAAGGAAATTTGAATTATGTGCAGTGTTCTTCATCTCAACAAGTGCTTGCTTAATTTCAATCAATATGTCAGCAACAGGGTTAAGTACTGTGAAGAAATTAGTAAGACAAAATCCTTTGCCCTGGAGGAGAATAGGAACACATTAACTCACAATGGGCAAGATAAAAATCAATGATAAATAGAAACGTAAAATTTATTGAAAAACCTCAACTCACTGGGGTGTAACAACGAAATGATTTTATGTCTCTCCATAACTGCCTCATTTGCAATATGTGCCCTCCCCGCCTTCTTTCTATTCCTTAATGACATCTCAGGAATCTTCTAGAACTTTCTGACCAATGTCAGATATTAAGCATGAGTACTTTGAAACTCCTTATCACCTTTTTTATTCAAAATACTCTACCTCCCCTCCTTGTGTGTGTGTGTGTGTGTGTGTGTGTGTGTGTGTGTGTGTTTTGTTTGTGACCTAGCTCCTTTGGTTTGTGACCTAGATCCTTTAGTATATGAGGCAGAGTGAAGGAGAGAGAAATATACTTCATTTCTGTGTTTATGGTTGTTAATGGGAAGAAAGTCCCCCTCCAATGTAGTTGTTTCTCAGTGTGTGGTGCTCATGGTTTTCCTGGGTGTTGATATTCAGCTTCCATGGTCCTGCCTTAATTTAGAACCCTTATCTACATTGGACTTATCAGCTCTTTAGGCTGCCCCAGAACCTCCATGATCCTTCACATGAAGGTGTGAACATGACTGAGGTCTTCTGTAACATTCTCTGAGTGTCCTACGGACTTGGAATAAGTTGTAGCCATTTTTCCCAGGCACACAACCCCATATTCTCCGCAAGTATGGGCTCCTCTTCCAATTCTTCAATCTTGGGCATTCTGCAGACTATAGCCAGGCATCAGGCTCCATTATCATGCATGTTCCTAAACTCCACGTCTTCACAGGATAACTCACCAGGCTCTTCTCCGACTTGCTGGTGGTACTAAGGTAGACCTGTGTGTTCTGCAGCTAAGCCGCCTGTAGCAGAATAAATAGATATAAACCTGGATAGGCACCCCAGATATTGACCAGTGAGTCATGGGTGTCATCAAGCAGTTTAGTTTGAGGGGCTATGAGAGAAGAGCAGGAAATTCTATCAGTCTTGTCTCTGCTGTCTTTTTTTCCACAAGTCCCCTCTTTAGTTTTCAGTGGGTCGAAGGGAAGGAGGGATTGTAGTTGACAAGACCTATTTTGTTCTTTTGGTATGCCCATGTGATGGTATCTAACCTTCGTTATAGGTGACTCATTAGAGTTGAATTATTTAGCACCTACAAGAAAACCTCTCAACATCAGAGAACAGATACGAGTATCTTTTTTTTTATGGCAATGAAGAGGGGCAATGACTAATAAGTTTTCTGAAAATATTTAGGAAGGCTCCTCAGTCCCTCTCTTACTCCCTTGCTTCACACAGCACCTTGCTCAAAGTTAAAGCTTGTTGTAGATTTTTTGTTTGATGTTTTTCATTCATTGACCAGTCTTTTCATATGTGTCTTTATTCTCATATGCAGCAATCATGTATCAAGCTACTACTCGATGCAACTGGTCTACAAGAAGATGATAACACACAAAAGAGAGGACAGATAAAGCCCACTGAAGGAGGCACTTACAAGTGCAATGAATATGATCCTTGAGAAGTAGGAAGTTCTTACAGAGCAGAAGCACTTGTCCCTGAGACCCAGCCTGGTCAAGGAGCCTCTGGAAAACTTCCTTAGGGAAGAGATGGTTAAGCAAGAACCTGATGGTAACATAGAAACTAGTGAGGCAGAGAAGGTAGCAATAGTTTCTAGATCAAAGAAGGGGCTTCTTCAAGTCACTGAAAGAAATTTAGAATGGTTGTAAGGTAAAGAATGAGCTGTGCTAGGTAATATTGGAAAATAAGTAGAGACTAAATCAAACAGACCTCATAGGTCATGTTTAGAATGGAGGTCGGAATGGATGAATGAGCGAATGAATGAGAGTTGAATGAATACTCTTCTTTCAGGCACACATCTCCCCTGAAAGGATGGATAGATAGGTCAGGTTTATCTATGCATAATGATTGAAAGCATAATGATGCTTTCAATGCGAAGAAGTGACCAGCCTACATCCTTCACCATTTTTCCTGAGGGTGTGAGGGTAGACATTTGGGAATAAAGAAACGAAAAGTCTCTGATGGGGAGACAGCCTTTCTTTCACCAGGGCCTTTTCAGCTATAATTTAATAGCCCCTTTCTATTTCTATCCCTCCTTTTACTTTAATATTTCTTTCTCCTTTTCCTTGTGTCCCATCTCTTCTCTAACCCTCCAGTGACCCTGTGCTAATTAGGTTTGCTTATCTATCAATATACTTTTAATTCTTTTGAGGAAAGAAAAGTTATCGTCATATATTTACTGTTTTCCCCATTAGCACTGTCTTTGTAGGCTCCATGTTCTCTGTGGAAACATACACTCTGTTTGAAGTGGTTATATTTTATTGTGTGGATACCAATAATCTGATGATGTCTTTTCTAAAATATCTGCCCTTTTCCTCTGTGTACCATGGAGAAAAACATTAGGCTTGTAGCGATCCAATTGCCTTGAATTAGTGACAACAGGCTTTTCTCTACTGAACTGAAAATGTTTTCACCTTGGGAAATATAACTGAAGACATCATGTCACTGTGCCATTTTTGAAGGCATAAATACAACTTAGAAACAACATCAGTGCATGCAAATCACTCCAATGCCTTATTTCTGAGGCTCTATCAGGGAAGCTGCCTTGTCTCTAAAGGGTCAGGATGTAGCTTACAGTTAAGATTTCTTTCATTTCAGGGCTCTGACAGTCCCATCTTAGAAATATTAGGTGACTACACAAGGCTAACATCTTCACTTTTCACAGGGGCTTTCTTATTCCCCGTGATTTATGAAGCACCTTTGTTGAGAGGACCTACATCTATTTCAGGAAAGAAAACCAGACTTGGATGTGTTTACAATTTTTAGCCCGTTTTCTTGTAGCTGAGGTGCCCCATTTGCATCTCCATTAAACTTATTCATAAATCAAGCTCTCCTAAATCTTTCTCCTACCTCCGGGTCTCACAGATAGATAGAGCTGGCAACATGGACTAAGGTTTTTCTATACTATTGTTCAAGCCAAAGATGTGGTTTCTTTTCATCTCTTTTATGGTTATCTAAATGAGATCTAACTAAAAACAGCCAGGTGGCAAAGTTGAAAAAGTAGCTATCAGGGAGTAACGAACATGATAATAAAAAATGTATTGGCCATTTAGTATATGTCATGTAAAAAGGCCAAATTTAATGTTCACAACAAGCCCCTGGGAAAAGACTGTTGGTGGATGAAGAAATGTGTTCAGAACTGCTTAATAAATTGAATAAAATCCCACAGATATTAAGAGAAAGATCCAGGATTCTAACACTTGTTTTTCTGATTCAATTATACCAGCATTAAAAGATTCATATGTGTATTACATGGACCCCTGAATATATTTTTTTTTATTTAAAACAGGTTTATATGTTACTTAAGTTTGAAAAAATGCACTATGCTATACTGCTTTTTTTTTTTAAGTTTATTTATTTGTTTTGACAGAGAGAGAGAGAGAGGACATAAGCTGGGGAAGGGCAGGGAGAGGGAGAGACAGAATCCCAAGCAGGTTTGGTCCATCAGTGCACAGGCTGATGTGGGGCTCGAAGTCATGAACCACGAGATCATGACCTGAGCTGAGATCAAGAGTCAGACACTTAACCAACTGTGCCCCCCAAGCACCCCTATGCTATACTACTTCTTACAGAGAAGTAAGTATATTACTTCTAACAAAGAATTGTTGCACCAATCTTTCTCTTACTTGCTATGTGATAGTAGATATTGCAAACACTCCCTGAATCTCACTTCCTCATCCGAAAGCTTTAAGGGCTTGAAAGTCTCTTTTGGTAACAAATCACTCTTTAAAAAATAACCTTATTAGTCATTAGGTATATTTATACAACAATTTGTTTCATTAGTATGAGGTTGATTACTCTTGTAATTACAAAGTAAACTACAGAATTGGTCTCATAATGATGTCTTCAATGTGATATCATTTGTCTTATTACAGGACTTGAGTATGAGATACTTGTTCTAATGAGAAAGGCCCAAAATATAAAAATGCCTCCATATATCTGAAAATATGGACATTTCAAGGAAAATTAATTCATCCTCATTTTATATATGTTGCTTTGTAGAACTTCTCTGTTCCATGTCTACTCCCTAAATGTCACCAATATAAAATGTTGATGAGGCAAACGTGAGTTTGTTACGTGCCCTGGTATGGAAGAACACTGCCTGGGGAGAGGTTGGCGATGTCTCTGAAGAGGGCCTCAAGGTCAGATTTTATTAAGAATTTCAAATTCGGCTTAAGGCTGGTCTTTCAATGAAGAGCCTTGATTAGGATTGAGTAAGGATCATGATACAACCAACCAAGATTTGTAGAAACAGCAAAGCAGAATTTTGAGCTGAAGGTTTTGTATGGTCTCAGGGTATAAGCTGTTGACTGATGCCTCCTGGGGAAGAGTTGATGGATCTTTCGGGAGGTTCCTTTAATGAACTATCAAGTCACTTGCTTGGACAAGAATCTCCTGGAACACAAAGATATGCTAACAGAGACAGCAGCATAGTGAATTCCTGTGAATGTAGACAGTGTGTTAGGGGTGGGAAATAAGTAGTTTCCATTGTCAGGGTTCATCTTGCATGTGGAGGTAGATGGCTTTGTTCTCATAGCTCATAGTGAGAAGGGTATTTAATTTTATTCTTGTCTCTACTGCTGGAGAATGAACTCTTCCATAACAGAGCCATCCTGCTAATCATTCGTGTTTCTCCACAAATGACTTGTATGTCTCCACCTGGAACAGAGTAGTACCCTAGTAGTAGAGAAGGGTTGGTGAAGGCAGCATATATGGTAATGCTATAATGGCTTTTCTCTGCTGCTCACTCCCCCCTTGCCAGATGTCCTGCTATGTACTTCCTGGTGAGTTATTTCATCCACTCTTTATAACAAGCATATGGGATTGCTTCTATTTTCATTTCACAGATCTGTCATTGAGAGAGATTGTTTTCTTTGTTTAATGAAGGGTTGTTACAACTAATTGGGCATTCTTTCAATAGATTCGTATCATGGAAGTCGGTTTACTGTGTTTATCTTTATTCACTCCAACACAAATTTTAGCATTATCCACAGATTTGCATATTATCAACAGATTTGCAAAGCTAAGAGGGAACGTTAGCCATTAGTAATGTCAGTGAGTATCTTACAGTGATCATAAAAAAACTCATTAACCAATATTTCTTTTGTCAGAGTTTTTAGCACAGAAAAATTGATTGCCATTTGATTCCCATGTATATCCTTCATGAGAATAGGTATCTCAATATTCTGGTCTCCCTGAATCAGACCCTTGAGTTGAACCCTCCCCAGCTTGTGGCTTTTCCAACTTTTTAAGTCTCTGCTGCCACACTGTGGGGAAACACAAAATAAAACATCAGCTTTTTAGATATTGTTTTCATCTTTGTATTATGGAGCAATTGTCACTTACAGTGCCTCAAATTCAATTAAAAACCAAGTGACATTAAAGTAAAAAGCATTCAGACAAAGGATTATGTTAAGTGAAGTCATTACAAATTGAGGCAGTGATGGTACTATTATTAATAGGGTTACTTTATTGACTCCTTGGGTAATGAGTTCAATTCAAAATGTGGTCACTTTAAGAGAGGAAGCCTGGTATAATGAAACAAATATAAGCTTCAATTCTTACTATATCAAAGAGACAGACCTCCTTCCTCACTTCCTTGCTTTTTAGTTTTCTTTTTTCCATTCCTCTTTTCCTTTCTTCTTCTACTCAAATTTATTGAGTACCTACTACCCTGTGCCAGACATTATGCTGAATGGTACTAACACAAACTCAAATTAGGCTATGTCTCTGAATCTCAGTAGGGATGCCTTTTAGTCATAAAGGTATATCAAATGAAAATTAGAATATAAAGCAAGCTTGAGAGAATTCTGCACAAGATATCATGGGACTATGAAAGAACAGCTTCCAAAGCCACAGTTTGAATTATTGGCAGCAAATTTTGATACTTTCTTTTCTGAGTCAGAAATCCCATCATCCAATGACTGTGACAGCTATTATCTGCAAATGGCATGAGCTCAAGTTACCTTACTTACAATGAGACCGATTGTTGTCATCTTTGGTTGAAGGCAATTGGAATATATGGGGATTAAGGAAAAGTGATTGTTAAACAGACCCCTTCAATATAATCAGTGCATTTCAAAGTAGTTGAAAGAGCTGTAGATAAAAAGGTGGAGATCTTTTCAATATCCTTAGAAATATGCTGCTTTTTAATCACATATATTTCATCATGGATATAATGCAATACTGGTATTCCTCATCTGCTTTCAAGCATTTCTAAGCAGGAACACGTAGAATGAGGATATCCACTAGGGTTTAAAAAATAGAATGCTTAGTATTGCTTCAAAGAGCCTACAAAATGACATTATAATATTCAACCTCTACTATTCCTTTAAGTCATAAAAGTGGTAGCTATTTCCTAAAAATGAGCTTTATTTATTTTTCTTTAATATACTGTTTCCCAGCATCAAGAGCCTAGAAATACCCATATCTATTTCAAGGCTTAGCAAACCTGGGAAGCAAGATTAAAATGTTCATGTTAGTTGAGATTCAATAAGGGAAGGATGCAAATTATTATTTTTTGAGTGTATATTATCCACAGGCATGTGTCAGACAATTTATATCTGTTAGCACCTCAAAAATAATTTTAAAAAAAGGTTAGTGTGTTAGCTCTATTTCCGAGATGAGGAAACTAAGGCTTTAAGAGGAAAAGCAACATGTTCAAGGTCTCATAACTAGTAGGTGGCAGGACTTGGGTGAAACCAGCCCCATAATGTCAATTCCACCATCTGAAAGGAAGCATTTATATATCTACATCCAAATGAAAATGTACATTATTTAAATTTGTCTGAGTTTAGTTTTTAAGAGGAAGATCGTATCAGTGGTATCAGGAAGATAAATACAAAGATGTTGTTTTAAATCACATGAAAATGTATTTGCTTATCGTTGAAGTGCACATTTTTTTTTATTAAGGACATTTTAAATTAAGCCTTCTTCTTGGAGCTAAAAGAAAACTGTAAACTAATTTAAAAGTCAGGAATCTGAGTTCTTTTGAAGTGCAGGTTTTCAGAGCCAAAATTCATTAACATCAATTCGACGGGAAAATCAAGTCAAATAGTTTAATGCTGAGTCTTTTTATGATGTGGAGCAGATGGTTGCCATTCATAAATCCAGGGGAGATTTATAGTCCAGTAGCAATGGAAAAAAACAAACAAAAAGTAGAAGGTGGGGAGAGTCTGTTTTGGCAGCTTGATTTGGGCTCAAGGACAAAAATCTGGCCTCCTAGGAGCAAAGGTAGGAATACGCAATGCAGGTTGCTAAGGAGGGAACAGCTTGATCAGTGGATGAGGCTGGCATGCTGCCCATGGACTGAACTTCACTTTCCACATCTGTAATGGGGATAATAGTGGTATCAAGCCATAGGATTACTGTGAAGATTGAACAGAGTAATGCATGTAAGAATCTTGATTCAGCAAATGCAAATAGCACATAGCACATAACATTATACTTGGTTGATAAATGTTAATCTTTATTATCCCTACAGGCAATAGAATTAAGCAGACATAACACAAGTTACCTTATCACCATATCAGGTCTCCAGAAGCAGGCTTATATCATAATGGGTGCATGACATTCTAGACTGACTTAATTTTACCAACATTCAATTCTTGTCTTGTAAGAAGGGAATATTAAATACCTACTGTGCAAAGGTGTTGTGGGGTCAGGTGAAAGGGTCTTTGTGAAAGGCCTTTGTAAAATGTACTCAAATGCTGGTTGTCATCATTATCTCTTTCTTCCTAGTTTTCATAGGGATCTCATCTTTAAATTCATTAGTGAGTCAGATTAATTCATCAGTGATCAGGAATAATAATCTTAATAATATAACAATAATATAAATATGTTCATTAGCTAGGATTTACTCTTCTAGCTCTCTGCCATGAATACCGAACTATGAGGGGGAAAAAATCTCTGAGTTCGCCAGTTGATAACACAGAACTCTGAGGGGAGCACATACAGATTCACAGTGAACCGAGGGAAGTAAAATGGCAGCTAGGGAACAGAAGCAGGGCAGGTGCATATGTTAGGAATCTATTTAGCTACGAGTAATGTAGTGTTCAACTAACAGTGACCTCAATTTATGAGCTAATGCTTTATTTTTTAACACGATTATGGGATGATGGTTTCCTAGTCTTGGATCAGCTCATAGCAGTGCTGTCTGAGCCCCCAGGATCTCTCTTTTCCACTGCTTATCGTTTTCATCCCCTACTTGGTATCTTGTGGCAGCACATGGCTGCCACAGCTGCATTGTCCATGTTTAAGGCAGGAGGAAGGGCAAAAGAATGATACCAGCAATTTCTGTCCCTTACAAACAGAGCAAATGCTGTACCAAGATCCCCTGGCAAACTTATGATATCTCAAAGGCCAGATGATGTCAGATGGCTATTCCTGGCTGCAACCAATGCTGGGCAAATGAATATTTAATTAGGTACATGTTAAGTCTGAGCAAAATCTAAGCTTCATTAACAAGGAATATGGATGAAAGAAATTGAAGAAGACACAAAAACATGGAAAAAAAGATTCCATGCTCCTGGATAGGAAGAACAAATGTTGTTAAAATGTCGATATTACCCAAAGTAATCTATGTATTCAATGCAATCCCTATCAAAGTAACACCAACATTCTTCACAGAGCTAGAACAAATAATCCTAAAATTTGTATGGAACCAGAAAAGACCCCAAATAGCCAAAGCAATCTTGAAAAAGAAAACCAAAGTAGGAGGCATCACAATCCCAGACTTCAAGCTATACTACAAAGCTGTAATCATCAAGACAGTATGGTACTGGCACAAGAACAGACACTCAGATGAATGGAACAGAATAGAGAACCCAGAAATGGGCCCACAAACTTATGACCAACTAATCTTTGACAAAGCAGGAAAGAATATCCAATGGAATAAAGACAGTCTCTTCAGCAAGTGGTGCTGGGAAAACTGGACAGCGACATGCAGAAGAATGAACCTGGACAACTTTCTTACACCAGACACAAAAATAAACTCGAAACGGATGAAAGACCTCAATGTAAGACAGGAGGCCATCAAAATCCTCGAGGAGAAAGCAGGCAAAAACCTCTTTGATCTTGCATGCAGCAATTTCTTAACACGTCTCTGGAGTCAAGGAAAACAAAAGCAAAAGTGAACTACTGGGATCTCATCAAAATAAAAAGCTTCTTCACAGCGAAGGAAACAATCAGCAAAACTAAAAGGCAACCGACAGAATGGGAGAAGATATTTGCAAATGACATATCAGATAAAGGGTTAGTATCTAAAATCTATAAGAACTTATCAAACTCAACACCCAAAAAACAAATAATCCAGTGAAGAAATGGGCAAAAGACATGAATAGATACTTCTCCAAGGAAGACATCCAGATGGCCAACCGACACATGAAAAAATGCTTAACGTCACTCCTCATCAGGGAAATACAAATCAAAATCGCAATGAGATACCACCTTACACCTGTCAAAATGGCCAACATTAACAACTCAGGCAACAACGGATGTTGGCGAGGATGTGGAGAAAGAGGATCTCTTTTGCATTGTTGGTGGCAATGCAAGCCGGTGCAGCCACTCTGGAAAACAGTATGGAGGTTCCTCTAAAACCTAAAAATAGAACTACGTTACAACCCAGCAATTGCACTACTAGGCATTTATCCATGGGATACGGGTGTGCTGATTCGAAGGGACACATGCACCACCATGTTTATAGCAGCACTATCAACAATAGCCAAAGTATGGAAAGAGCCCAAATGTCCATCAATGGATGAATGGATAAAGAAGATGTGGTATATATATACAATGGAGTATTACTTGGCAATCAAAAAGAATGAAATCTTGCCATTTGCAACTACGTGGATGGAACTAGAGGGTATTATGCTAAGTGAAATTAGTCGGAGAAAGACAAAAATCATATGACTTCACTCATATGAGGACTTTAAGAGACAAAAAAGATGAACATAAGAGAAGGGAAACAAAAATAATATAAAAACAGGGAGGAGGACAAAACAGAAGAGACTCATAAATATGGAGAACAAACTGAGGGTTGCTGGAGGGGTTGTGGGAGAGGGGACGGGCTAAAGGGGTAAGGGGCATTATGGAATCTACTCCTGAAATCATTGTTGCACTATATGCTAACTAATTTGGATGTAAATTAAAACAAAATAAAAAAGAAAATTAAAATTCATAAAAAAATAAATAAAAATTAAAATTAAAAAAAAAAACCCACAAACACACCAAGGAATATGGGAAGAATGGGTAGGAATAATGACACAGCTAGCAGTCCCTGTCACAATGCAGTTCTTAGAGCTAGTAGAGAAGGGACCATTCCCAATTAAAGGTATAGGAACTCCAACATAGTAAGCATGATGGCATTTCCAATGAGGTTGGAACCTTGAGTTATTGTGTATGTGTTTTTAGGCTGAGAGACAAAGAACATATAGAATAGATGGAGAATGAATTTTGAATTAAAGAAATGGAGTGAGGAGTTTGCTTTAAGTATCAGTTCCCTTATAAATTATTTCTCTCATAATTGATGGAAAAATAATATGTGTACTTGTCATGTGCTATATCCTTAAGTGAAAATATCACATTTTTCCTAATCCAAGTTTTTTTTTTCCTGGCAAAATAAGTACTATCTACTCTGACTCTCTGGGACATTTGTCATAGTTTTGATTCTGTGTTCAGTGTTGTTCAAGACTGTAACTAAAAAAGAAAATTGGCTAAGGAAACTATATTTCTAAGCAAATGATTTAAACACCCTAAGCTTATAGGGATAAAAAGAGATTTCATGAGACACAACCTATCTGGTGAAATTCAACTCATTATAGAAAGTAGTTTCTGAGAAGTCTGAAAACCTCATATCCTTGCACATAAAATGGGTGTGGCAAACTTCAGAATATCTTTTTTGAGGAGAATTGAGATTTGCCTGATTTTTGTTGTTGTTAGCTTCTTAAGATGGTGCTTTTTAACCCATTAATTAATTATAATTGTTTTTGTAGACCTTGGAATCAGCATAGCAAAGAGACAGTGTACTCTTAGACTCAACAAGATCAGTTTAACAACTTTTATTTAAGAACAGTATTTGGTTCCAGCACCACCCAGTGACAAATCTAAAAATTGCACATTATTGAGTTGGGATGGCGTCTTCCTCTTAAGAAGCCATTGTCTACTATACAGGCTCTTGGCCGTGGGCAGCCAGTGAGTGCTTGTAAATGTGGCTAGTTCTAACTGAGATTTGCTGTGAATAAAATGCACACTGGATGCCATTAATAATTTTTATATCGGTTGCATATTAACATGATAATATTTAGATATATTTGGTGACAATAAATATATTCAAATTCATTTCATTTAATATCTTTAAAATTATTTTTAGTTTGGCTATTAGAAAAAAAACTTAAACTATATACCTAGTTGGTATCATATTCCTAGAAGACAGTGCTAACTTAGAGACTCATTTGGGTAGTTTTGTCCAGGTAGGTCATTTGGTAGAAGTGTGTGGGTGAAGAAGTTGATGTAAACCATCTAAATTTGTTCAAAAGAACGTATTGGATCATAAGTAGAGGTGGCCAGAGTGAATATACTCAGTTTTTTTTTTCTTTTCTAAGTTCATGATCACAAAGAATTAATAATGTTTGCAGATTTATTTCCTAATAAAGTACCTATATTGTGAATTCACTAGGTGCCAGGCATTTTTTAAAGAACTCTGTGCACATTTATTCACTCAATTCCCACAAAAATATTCTGGGAGGCAATTACTGTTATTTTCTTAATTTCATACAAAACAGAGTGAGGCCCATAGAACTGGTCTTGTCCAAGGTCACATGACTATCAATAGATAGACCCAGGATTTGAAGAGACTGTATTGTTGTCCTCCTACTGAAGAGAAAATGCGGATGAAAAATAAAAACCACACTGGGCATAGAAAAACCATTTTCAGTATGTCTACCCTTGAAATTAGAAAGTAGTCACAGATTGTTGCTAAATTTTTAGCTATCGCATTCTTATCAATAAAATTCAAATGCATTTAGATAGTAATGCGGTCATATTTAAATACTATGTTTCAGGTTGACCATTTAGCATCCTTTGCAGTGAGGAGACACCATGAGGGTCCCAAGATAAGTCAGACACATGGTTTTCCTTCCAGGTATCCAGGAATTGGATCTATAAACAGATAATATATACATATGAAATATGCAGAAGAATGGCTCTTGGAGGAGATGGCATTTAACCAGAAGTTTGGAGGAAAAATAGGATTTGTCAGGCAGAAATAGGAAAAACTGGGAACGGACAATCTAGGTAAAGTTATATAATCATGAAACAGCATGGCACATGCAGAATGGTAGGAACAGTGCAGTATCGCTTGAGTTTAATATTGTGGGGAGAAGTAAGGGAGTTAGTCTAATGGGACAGTCATGAAGGTCTTTTACACCCCCATACTGAACTCAAAAATGTGCCGGCATGATGACCTGAGTAAGAGAAAATGATTCTGAATGGGAGATGATAGGTCCTGAGTTTGGTTTGATCTATTTCTCATTTTTTGCTTTCATGTTGCAATTTTATGTGATGAGATAGATGCCCTGGGGAAGGAAATCTCTGAACCCACCGTCACAGGAGTAGTTCAAGAACTTGTCTCTCTAAACTTTGAATGCTCTATGGGTCTTGTGAAGATCAAATGAATCCATATGTATGACACTGCTTTGAAAATAGCCCAGTGCCATGTAGTGTACGACTGTAGTCAGCTTGGGGCTAAATCAATCAGGTCATTTAAAGGTCTAGAGCACAGTTATTTAAAATTTAAAAAAGAAAAAAAAAAACTTTTGGATGCCCTTTTTATTCGTTGTTACTATAGTGAATATTTTTAAAAGTTTTATTGGCTGTGTGACAACACAGGTGATGGTTCATTTTCCATGAGGATATTTGAGGCCACGATAGACCAGTACATTGATTTTGATTAAGATGAATGGAAAATTTGGTAAAGTGATCCAAATGCATACATATGTACACAGACTAAGACTAACTGAAAAGTAATCACAGGTTGGTCTTTTTCATGACTCTTTTAAAAAGAACTTACTAAATATACATAGGTTTTGTCTGATAATATCCCATGAGACTCCCCTGGTCCTTTTAGTCTCTGTTGAGAAATGAGAAAGACTCAGCATAGAATGCCCTCAGACTGAGTTAAAGGTCAATTAGCCTCTCTAAAGAGAGACCCCCAATCGAGACCAGCAACTCAGAGACACAGGTCTCTAATTCCATCCTCACGGCAGTGTTGCCCCGGAGCTGTGTACAGACAGGTGCAATGTCTGATGGTGACTGGATTAAGTCACCCCAGGGATGTTTAAAATGCACATCTTTGAGTCCCATAGAGGCAGATAAGGAGAGTCTGTGGAGGTGGGGCACGAGGACTGGTATTTTCACCAAACATCTTTGATGATTTGAATCTGTTTGCAAGTTTGAGAGGCTTAGGATCAGATTGTGGTTTACAGACAGTCAGTTCAATTGATCATCAGTCACTGTTCTATGGGATTCTCACTAACTACTTTTCCAGAAATCAAGAGCTGAGAGCCGTGGCTAATATAGCTTCTCCCTTAGCAAACTCTAAGATACTGCTGGCACGAAATTTGAAGCATAGCTCAGTCAATGCTGTTCTGATTTCATCTTGCAGTCTGATTTCATCTTGTCTCGACATCCTAGGGAATTAAACTAAATCGTCTCCCTGCTGACTTGCTCCATGACCATTTGGCAAGTCTTTTCATCAGTCACTTCCTTGCCACAAAAAAAGAGAAAAGTGGCAAGAGAGTATACCTTAAAATTTCTCATCACAAGAAAAAAAAATATAACTATGTGTGGTGAAAAATGTTATCTAGATTTATTTCAGTCATCATTTGACAATTGTATGTGTGTGTGTGTATAATTACTTTGTGATCATTTCACAATTTATATATATATATGTATATATATATATATAATTTTATATATACATAATAATTATGTTATATACCAAAACTACTGTAACATGTCAAGCATATCTCAGTGAGGGGGTGGGGGGAGGGAAGGAAGAAAAAAAGAAAGAAAAAGAGGCTTTCTTTTCTTCCATGGAGAAATTCTGAAATTCCAGTCACTTAGTATATATTCTGGAAAGGAAAAGAAAAAAAATATTATTTCAGCACATGATTTGAAATGAACAATTCATGTAACTTTCCAGTTTACCAGTAAGTGAACGGATCCGTTCTGCATGCCTGATACTTCCAGTGTGAAGTACACCAGATTATGTTTCTTATCATAAAAATAATTGCTATTATACGATTCATGATTAATTAGGATGATTGAGGTGTATGATGACAGTTTTATTTGCATATTTACCTCAAAGAATTACAGGTGATACAACATGTATGTTTGTTTTGAATCTCTCTCCACCCCCACCCCAAAAAGCTAATTGTTATGACTGGTTTATACAGAGGGAAAGGAATATTAAGGAGAATGTGGTTAAAGGAGCCAAAATTTGCGACAAGAAATATTAGAAAGATCACTTGTTGAGAAAAATGGTGGGTATAAATTACAATTCAGTTTACATTTTGCCTTAATCTTCTTTCCCATAAAATATAATCCTCTTTAAAGAAATGAGATACAGAAACAGCATACTTTTTTTTTTTTCAAATGTCAGATTAAACCCAAATTAAGACAGTGGACTGGAGTTTTATCACATCAAGTAAGCCCCAGTTCTCTTGACCATATTCATCCCTTGCCACTGGTATATGTGATTATAAAATCACTTCCAATAATAAAAGATGCTTATTCAGAAGAACTGGTAAATACGATTCCACAAATTACAGGTATATATTTTTTTTACAAAAAATTAGAATGCATCAGCCACTATGTGCTTTTACATGGGTACCCAAGGACCTCTTAGGTGAAGTTAAGGGTTACAGTAAGTCCCATACTATGTGCAAAATGCAGTCGGGTTTGTACATCTTAGTCTAAATTATGCCAGCTTTCAAAGCCTTTTCATAGAAAAACAACTTCCCTTATTAAAGGTAAAACTCAAATTTCTGATTTTATAATTTATTCCAGAAAGAGACAATACTGGAGAATAGAAGTAGTGACATTTCAATGAGAGAGAATTTTGTAGGGAAAGTTTTAGAGAAAAGAAGGAGCATCATGGATTCAGGGGACATTGAAGAAACAATCTTGGTTAAATCAGAAGATCTGAATGGAAAAAAAGTTATAAACCTTGAAAAAAAACTTCCCACTCAAAAACTGAGACCCTGTTTGCATATTCTTAGGAAAAAGCCTGACAATGGCAAAGAATTGTTTGATAATTTCTTTTATAATAACTGTGCAGTTTCAATTCATTTAGGTAAGATCTAACCTATTTTTGTGTCTGATGATTAATTCTTTCATAAAAAGAGGGCTCCCCCCTCACTCCAGTTTTCTCACTCTAAACGGTGCTATTAATTAGGGGAAAATGCTGATTTCCATTTTCAACATGTATCAGACCTTGAAATAGAGATGAGTGTGCCTTGTTTTCAGCTTCATCTTGATAGTGAAGGGATTTGAGCTACTACAGCATTATAATTTTCATACGGAGAATATGTCCTTTATGCTGCTTTCATAATTTTGAACCTTAGTTTAGAGATCCAGGGAGAATTGGGTAGATTCCATACTTAGAATCGTCAGCAAGCCTTCTGCCTTAGGCTGCAGTGTGTGTGTGTGTGTGTGTGTGTGTGTGTGTGTGTGTGTACGTACATTATATAAAATTCATCTATCTGTGCATCTATCTAGAGAGACAGAGTACCAGAGAGAGACAGAAAGGCAAGTTTTTTTTTTAATTTTCAGCAAGTGAGAAGTTGAACCTAGTATATGAGAAAGGGGGTGCATTACAAATTCTGGAATAATGCTGGTAGCGATATTTAGGCTTATTTAATCTAGATGTTCATAGACAAAAGGTCTACATGGTATTGGATATAGACCTCCTCTCCTAGGAAAGCACATTTGTGCATTTGCAAAATGTGAGATTTGAGGGTCACAGCACTTAAACTTAACTGAAACAAAGTTGAAGATCATTGTGATCCAGGCTGGGAGGATGGCTGAAAACTTTGTTCATTTCACCAGAATGGTTTCCCGCCACCTGCTTCTTTTCTAAATGGGAAATTAGAGAAAGTTTAACATGTCAGGTTCATGAACAGAAAAATTGAGACATCTGGGACATGAATGCGAAGATGACGGATGTGATGGTGAAGGTTTTCATTCAAATAAAACCAAGGAGACAAACTCAAGGTAAGGGTATGGTGTCCATTCCCAAATGGGATTCTATAGCTTTGTTCTTACAGGTGTAAAGCCATGAAAGGCTATTTGTTTGCAGATTGTTTAAACTGAGATGTGCACAAGTTAGGGCAAGTGTGTGTATGTGTGTGTGTGTGTGTGTGTGTGTGTGTGTGTGTATGTGTATGCACCAGAGCAAGAGGGATCTAAGAATAAATTAGTCCACTGAGAGTGATGTAAAGTAGTGAGGCCGTTGTCAAACTAAATAGCTTTCATACTTAAATACTGTCACTGACCCAGAATTTAATGATTAACTGTAGAATTCTAACATCTTGGGAAGACACGAGAACATGAGATTATGTGGCAAGAATGTAAGGAATGCAAAAATACATTGAATGTAAGAAACGCAGAAGTTAGAGATGAGAGGTCTTGCCTAAATGTTATGCTCTCATTTGTATTCATGTGCCTGAAAAACTTTTCTTTACTTGGAATGATACAAACAAAGCTTTGGACACTAGAATGAAGAAGATGAAGAGAAATAGGAATCATCATGCATGTTGACAACAGGGCCAAAGATGTGACTAGTGTCATCATCATTTGGGAGTCATGATATAATTTTCGACTTTACATAGTCAGCAGTTTGAACCTGGATTCCGTGGACTTAACAAGTTTTAATTTTGACAAGGTCTCAAGTGAAATTTGAAGCCCAGATATTCAGCTCAGATGAAGGCTTACAGGCATTTTAAAAAGGATTCATGAGAGTGATTTTACTGTTGAGATAAAAGAAACAGTAACACACTCTATTTCCTAGATTTTTTCTCCATACATTAAGACAGGATTTAATACTGTGATAAACTTATAAATCTCTACTAACTCAGTGCCCTTATATTTGCATGCACTTTGCAGTAACTAAAGAGTAATGATTGAATTTTTTATCTGCTCCATATACTGTGTTTAGTTTAATCCCTTTGGAGCAAGGAGAGTGGCTAATGTTTTTGTTTGTTGTGTTTTTTGTTTAAGGAATGTTTGCGAATTTTTTTTTAGTGTTTATTTTTTGAGAGACAGAGTGTGAGCTGGAGAGGGGCAGAGAGAGAGGGAGACACAGAATCTAAAGCAGGCTCCAGGCTCCGAGCTGTCAGCACAGAGCCCAATGCAGGGCTCAAACTCACGAGCCGTGAGATCATGACCAGAGCCGAAGTCAGACACCTAATCAGCTGAGCCACTCAGGTGCCGCAATGAATGTGAAATGTTCAGTTTATTGCCTTGTATATTTTGAAAATGCACATCTGGGCAAATCAGTGGGACTGAGGGGTTTTGGTAAAACATAAATCACATCCCAAGTTACAATCCTTTTGCTCACTGAGCTGCTCTCCTTGGCTTGTGAATTCTGGCCACTTCTTGAAAAGGTGTGGGAGATTAGGTGAGATCAGCAACAGGTAGGTCTCTTGATGACCCTGAGCGGATGTGCTGCAAGAGAACTTCCAGACAGCCTCTATTCAACCGAGTAGCAGACACTGCTTTGCCTGTGGGTTAAGAAAGGTGTGTTGATCTTCCTCTCCCCTTCATGTCAGATGGTCCTCTTGACAATAGGGTTGAGTATCCTATTTAAGGCATTTGACTCTTAAAGCATACTGAGGATTGTGAGTCTGTGTCCAGGCAGCCCAGTCGAAGGAATTACACACAGGAACCCCTCTCTAGGAGAGGTGAGGGTAACAGCCTTCAAGGGGCATGTCTCTGTCTCTCCAGGTAACTGAGTAACTGAGGCTCAGGGAAGTACTCTAAGATGAAGTTGCCAAACATCAAATAAACTAATAAATGGTACATTTCAGAAACCAATTTGACTAGGCCATTTGACTCCCCAACCAGTTTTCTCTCCTCTACACATGTCAGATGAAGGTGATAAAAGTTATAAGTTAAGTGAAATTTTCTCTTGGTAGTTCCCATGATGGTCTCCTAGAAGCACATGTTTGTAAGATGAACACAAAGACATAAAACTCTTTAGAAACATTGGTAGCATAGAAATTGAACACTGAAATACCTATTGGTTGGTTTTATTTGCTGTTGTAGTTGTAGCTTTTGTGGTTTGATTCTTGCATGTTGGTGTTTATAAAAGAACCCAATATTAGTGACCTTGTATATGAACTTGAAGTTCTGATTATCTCAAATTTTACTAACTTGTAAACTACTGTCTATGTTCCTGGATACTTTGTTTTCCAAAAATTTGAGACCAGGATCTGTTTTGTGAATATTCATTTGTGTGTGTATGTGTGTGTGTGTGTGTTTGCACACGTAAGATAGAAAGAAATTGGAACTTGGAAGACAAATCAGCTTTTAAAAGTAGTGGTTACAGTTATAAACTCTGAAATCAAAGTGGTTCTGCATTATTATGTTCCATCTCAAAGTAACTGTATAATTATCAATTTTAATAAGCTTTCTGAAAATGAAATAGCTCTGTTACACTGCCCATATGCTCATAGAAGCCCTCTATACTCAAAGATGTAAGATTCCTTATACCGTACCTAAGTTATTTTCCACCTTATATAAACTTCTATCTCATGTATTTGTCAAATAAATGTAATACTGAGATATTTCTGTGAAGGAAAAAAGGGAAAGTACTTTATTCGAGTTCATTTTTCTCAATGATTTGATCTACACATCACTTGTGCTATTACACAGTTTTATTGGCTTTGAATTATTATCAGTACTTATGTAGTATTTCCAAGACTTTTAAATAATATATGCAAAAGAAAGTTTAATAAAGAAAATTATGATATTATGTAGCCTTATAAGTAAGCCAGCCCTCCCGCCTTCATAGAAGCAGTGACTTCATTGCTTTGGTAGTAATGGAAATTAATTGCCCCTTTCTTGGTTTTGAGTTTGACATTTCGGTTTTGGAATCTGTTTTCTTGTGCGTCAGAGTCACTGTTGGCTTTACTGTCATTTAATATGCTGTCAGCCTCAAATTGTCAGGAGACAATAATTAAGCAGAAGTATTTATTTGGGATCAAAGAATTGCAACTTGGGGTACACAGATTTGGGTAGCAACCCAAATAGTGTCCCATTTGGGAGCAAAGGTCAGGGCTTTTTAAAGACAACAGGGAATGCTTATAGAAGTCGTTGACAAAGACTCTGATGGGTGTTGGTGACCAGAAAACTATTCTTGGCTAAATGTAATTGGTTGTTGGGGTTGTCACTAAGCAAAAGTCTGCTACTGTAGCTCATAGCAAGTGTTCCTACAGAGTCCTTGGAGTATTTGTGGTTTGGCCCCATTCAGGTTCAAGAGTTCATGGCTCCACCTGGGGAGGAGATGGCTTCCTCCTGAATGGCTTCCCAACTGCATTTTAAAACCCCTGGACGTAAGCGAGCCTGTTTTATTTCCCCTTTCACAGCAGGGTGCACTGCCTTGTGAGACACAGGTGTGCGATTCACGTTAGCAGCACAGCCACCCCCCAGCTCCAGCTTCTGTCACTCGTGTGCACAGTCGCTATTCCGGAGAAGCCAAACCCAAGTGTTGATCAAACCGGTTTTGCTGTCAGTTGCTGTGCCTTCAAACTGTTGTCGTAAGAGATTGAGAAGTGAAAAAGTACTACCCATTGAGGGGCTTGCCCAATTTCCGGTTACCTAATTTCCACCCAGCTGAACTGCCTAAATAGATCAGCATATCACAGTACTGACCGTGACCTGGCTTATTTATCCATCCATTCGTGATTTATTTGGTTGTTTAGTAACATAATTATTTATATATCTGGGTCAATAGAAATTTTAGATAAATTATTTTTAAAAACCCAGAAATTAAAATAATAAGGTATAGCCTAGAGAAGGGACAAGAGGAAATTCAAAAGCGAGGCAACACTATAACTGTAAAGGAATGTACAGATAGCACAGTGTAAGGACTTGAGCTGTTCTAAGGGCTGAGGCACATATTTGTCTCTGATACATCTACTGACCAAAGACAATTTCATAGTTCTTAATATCCAATAGAAAAAAGTAGTAGTTCTTTGGGAGGGGGGTAGTCAACTTTTTTCCCAATTGTTAATTTAAAGAATGTCTTTCACACTACCTTCATTCCAGCCTGTAAACTTCAGTTGTTTGAAATTTGAAAATTTGAAAATTCGGCTTCCGTAGACAAACGATACTCAGGTGAGCTTTTTATTTCCTGGGAACTCTCACTCTGCTAGTCACTTAAATTTGTAAAGATCTATAGTTTCCTTCTCCCCTTTAAAGTCAAGGTTTGAATTCAGGGCTTTCTGAAAGATTGTGGCAATTTAAGAATCATTTGCTGAGATGGCCAACGTCATAAAGCCCAACATTATAATAGGTGCTGAGGATATTATTACAGATTTTCCCATGCCTGAATAACTTTTATATATCAGTGCAGAATTTCCCACCAGAGTGCAGGTCACAAATGAATTAACTGGTAGATGAACAAGGATTTTTGTTGTTGTTGTTGTTGTTGTTGTATCATAGTTATTATTTATTTTTAGCGTAGTGTGAACTAACTTGATAATTTATAATAGTTATACAAAGTTCCCTTTGAAATGAATTTAAATAAGCAAAATTGAGAGTTGATTTTAGGAAAAATTTTCAATTATGGTAAAGGTCTATGAGGATACATCATCAATTTTGAAGGTGTACAAATAATGGCATAGTTTGGGACATACTTGTCTCATAGGAGACTGTAAACTAAAAGACTAGTATCAGTACAGATGATTTACTGTAACAATAGAGTCTTGGACTTAAGGTAGCTTTAATGAAAGGGTGGGTATAAAATTGGGTGGAGTCAGGGAAAACCACAGGGAGGAAACATCTGAGCCATAGCTTGAGGGGTAAGTAGGAGTTCATTCCTTGGAGAAGGGAGGTATATTTGGACTGAAAGATCTTGGTGCTGAAGCCTGAGGTAGGAAACAGCATCATTTTAAAAACCACACATAACTTGATAAGGATGGAGAATAAGAGTCACATAGAGAAATGACAGAGGGATAACGATGATCACAGTCAGCTCTTACTGAGAGCTAACTGTGTGCCAGGCACTACTGTACATATTTCCTATGCACTAAACTATTGAATCTTCTTGACAATCACATGAGGTATGGATCGTCAGGCTGCTTCCTTGCTCTGATCCAGGGGGTGCTTTTTATTTCATTGCTCAAGTGAATGGTGCCCCATAGAATTTCATGTGTCTATTTTATAAATGAGAAAACTTTAGCACCAGGAAGTTCAATAACTTGACCAGTATCACACTGCTGTGAGTACAAAGGCTAGATTTGAACCTGATTAGTCTACTTTAGATAAATGAGAAGTAACCTATTCCACATGGCCTTTAGAGAAAGAGTGGACATTATCCTCTGGGCAGTGGGACACTACTGAAATATTATGAGACAGGGACTACAATAATCAGTTTGGCACTTAGAAAATCAATCTGGCCACACTGTGTTGAGAAGACTGAAGGAGGTTGAGCCTGGAGGCAGGAAAACCAGTCACTCTGGATCAGTCAAGAGCTGATATAGCCCAAACCAAGATCAAAATGGCAGCTGTGTTTGGAGAAGACTGGGTTCTGCCTTATTTCCAGAGTTGGGCTGGGCCCCTTTCTCTCTTCAGTGCTGGAGAAGCCACATGCTCTGTGTCCCTAGGAAGACTTATCCCACTGAACCTGACAACAAGAACAGGAAGTAGCTGAATCACTCCTGTCACAAGCCCCTGCTTTGGTTTCAGGTTTTTCTTTGCTGATTCCCAGCAACATAGGTCAGCCCATCTCCAGCAGCAGGACATCCCTTCTCTTTTCTCTGACTACCTGTAGTTCCCTTTCCTAGTCTCTTGAGTTCCTTCTATAGGTGTAAACTTCCATTTCAATTGAATCCAAAGTTCTTAGATATCATGGTGATATAAAAGGCGTCTTTTTGGGGTGCCTGGGTGGCTTGGTTGAATAAGCGTCCGACTTCGGCTCAGGTCATGATCTCACGGTCCGTGAGTTCGAGCCCCGCGTCAGGCTCTGTGCTGACCGCTCAGAGCCTGGAGCCTGTTTCAGATTCTGTGTCTCCCTCTCTCTCTGCCCCTCCCCTGTTCATGCTCTGTCTCTCTCTGTCTCAAAAATAAATAAACGTTAAAAAATTTTTTTTAAAAAGGCGTCTTTTCTTACTCATTTTTAGTTATGTCTTGATTATTTTTTTAACCCTTTCATTTTAGCTTGTAACATACAAAAGCATTAATTTATCTTAGAAGTGTCTCTCAAAGACAGGCCCTTGGGAAACACAAGGGAGATCTTGACTTCTGGATTGTGTAGGGATCCAGTCTGCATTAGAAAAAGTGAAAGAAAAAAAAGTCCGTGTTTAGCAATGTTACTTCTCATAATAATCATCACAGAATCCTAAAGCTACCCGTCGTCCATCGTCATTTGGCATCTTCTCACTCTAAGCTTGTTTCCACATTCTGGTTTGATCCAATTTTCTGCCCTCTTCCAAACTCACATAGTCTTCCACTACGTCCGCTGGATTGCAGAGTGTGCCTTTGGCAAGATCCCTTCAGTTCACAATGTTCTTCCGCTCCTCCTTCAGTCTTGGGAAAAAGGTGCTGTTCTCTACTCCTCCCTCACCAACACCACGGAACCAGTCAGGGTGTTTTCCTTCACCGTGATTTCTGCTTTCCAATCTTGTCCCCTTTTCCTTCCACAAAACCTCAGGTGCTTTGGGACGCTTGTGAATCGAACTGTCTCCCAGTGTTGAGACCCTGACCTTGTTGAAAACGACCTGGTAGTACCTCTAGGAAAAGCAACTCATGAAGTGTTCCCATAGGGGCTTTCTACTAAAGAACTGCCCAAGAAGGGCTCTGGAGGGAGCGGCTGGCTGCTGTGTCCCATGGGAGCATCGTGCTGCAGAAATCATGTGCACTGTGTATTTCTGTTCAGTAAGCACCCCAGAACCAGGAAGGAAACTCCTTTCTCCTAGAATGCCTCTCTAGTACCCCCTATTGACAAAGTTTACCATCTGGCCCCTGACAATGGAATGATACATACTTAAAAGAACTGCCTGAGAAGGGTTCTGGAGGGAGCCGCTGGCTGCTGTGTCCAATGGATCCTGCTTCAGATTCTGTGTCTCCTCTTTCTGCCCCTCCCCTGCTCACTCTTGTCTGTCTGTCTCTCTCTCTCTCAAAAATAAACACACGTTAAAAAAAAAGAATTAGGCAAAACTTAAATTAATTTTTCAAAAAGTAAACTGTAGTCAGCCAAGAAATTTAAAATCTCACTAAACTTATCCAAGTTCATTTTTTCTCCCAATCAGAGAACTTTGGGATGTCACATCTTTTTTCATCCAGTCTGGAAGAATGTGTCACAATCTCATTGTTTATACAGTTTGGCTCATTCTATGAACAGTTTGGGAATAAAAGCTCCTGGTGATAAAAGTTGCCCATGTTCTGAGTGTACAGAAAGCTGGTGACATCTTTTAATTAGAGGACAAACTCAGGATATCTACCCTCCAGTCCTTTGCATCACCAAAGCAATTTCTAAAGATGGAATTGTCTGCAGAGAAGTACAATGCCGTTAAACGTGTTCATGATACATCATGCAGAAATTAGAGTAAAACAGAAACACTTAATAATATAATTCCTTACCTATAGGTCTCTGGAAAATAAAGATGTAAGATGCTAGTGAACTACTTGTTAATGGGATTGTAGGATAATAGGATTAATTAAATGCCCTAATATAATTTATTTTTTTTAATCATCGATTTTAGTCCTTGCAGATAGATTACTGAATTAGTTATGATTGCAGCAATTAAGGTCTGAAAAAAAAAAACATTGGAAAAACGAATATACCGAAGGCCCACCTTCTTAATCACCTGGAAGGGCATTGCTTTAGTGCTGGAGGGAGGGTGGTTTCTTTTCTTCTTCTTTTTTAAACTCTGTTTATAAACCCTCAGTGTCCGGGATTCTCTCTTTTCCTTTGTTCTATTTATTCAGCATGTACTCGGTTACTGCTTATTGCAAAGCACAGTGCCGAGTGTTGATCAAAAGGAACTTGTCATGGGCCTTGTCCTTAGAGATCTCACTCTCTTGCTTGCAAACATATAAACAAATAATTACAATAGTGGTGAGAACAATCTGTGAGATTCGGATGAGGAACCCCGATCTAGGGCCTCAGCGGCTTCTTGGGAAAGAGCTTTGTGTTGGATCCTGAGGGACATTACTCAATGCTTAAGATTAGCCAAATGCTCTTAATTTCTTGTTGATTTTAATTAATATTTAGACTTTTCTTCACAGACTCTATGTAAAATCCCTAAGATAAAGTACTATGAGACCTTGTACCTAGAGAGCATCAACTCTTTCCCTGTCATAGATATAGATTCTGAGATCCCAACCTTTTGGCCCTTCCCACTTTATTTTCATTACCTCTCCAAAGCTCTGTTTAGCTGGTTGTTACCCTTTTTTTTCGCTTTTCTCTGCTTTCTGGAATCTGTATTCTCCTGGTATGGGTTTATTTACCCACTGCCAACACTCATGCTTTTTGTGTATTTCTTAATTCCTAGTACTGCTATACATATATACTGGAATTGAACCGTTACATAAACAGATGGTGGCTGGGAGAACCAAGTTACTTACTTTTGAGGGAGAAGTTATAAATAAGCAAAGGGAGGAGACTAGACTAATTTATGTGGTGATGGATTAGAGCTGGACATATCCATAGAAACTCATGTTTAGCTCAATATAGATACAGGTAGTTAAATGTAGAAATAGCCATATATATGGGTGTACACACAGCTTAGTACCAGACACGTCAGCCAAGAGGTCCTAAAATCAACAAACACCCCAGTAGCAATGAGCACACCTAGTACCTAGAGTTTGGTAATTAATACCATTCTTCAATAAAAGGAACCAGGACTCCTTGGAGAAATAGTTGATCCTAGGACTAAGACAGAATATACATAAGATGAGTTTGAAAGTAAGGAAATACTAAATTAAAAACACAAGCCAAAACACTAAATTAAAAACACAGTATGTCCAAGGGACACAGAAACCAACTGAGTTAACTTCTGCTGGCCAAAGCTGGAATTATTTGACCAGAGAAAAAAGGTGGTAGTTTTATTACAATTCAAAATATAAAATAAATATCCATGATTTCATGTTGAAGTCAATGATTGAATAAATTAATAAAGGATGACAGGCAAATGTCCATGCGGAAAAATTCCAAATAATTTTTTTTTAATTTTTTAATGTTTATTTATTTTTGAGAGAGGGAGACAGAATGTGAGCAGGGAGAGGTAGAGAGAGAGGGAGACACAGAATCCAAAGCAGGCTCCAGGCTCTGTGCTGTCAGCACAGAGCCTGATGGGGAGCTCAAACCCATGAGCTGTGAGATCATGACCTGAGCCGAAGTTGGACGCCCAACCAACTGAGCCACCTAGGCACTCCCCAAATAATTTTTGTAGGTAACTTTGCTATCGTGGAGATGGACTGCATATAGTGACTTCCTTCTAAAGAGCACAGTATGGAAAAGGAGAAAAAGAGAATACCTTCACACCAAAGAAGCCTGCCAAACACTACCTTAGCCAGGTGATCAGAGTTATCCTCAACAGTGATAGGTCATTTGATACAGCATGCATCCTTGATATGATATGATGAAAATAGCACTTTACCTCTGTGGTCTTCCTGCAGAGGAAAATATATAATCCTGGTCTAATCGGGAGAAAACTACATGACAAATCCCAGTTGAGAGGCATTGTGCAAAATACCTGACCAGTTCTCAAAAATAGACAAGGTAACAAAAACAAGGAAAGTTTGAGAAACTGTCACAGCCAAGAGGGCTCCTCTTGTCATGTCTGCTTAAGCCTAAGCAAATGTAATTTGCTATCCTCAGTGGGATCCTGTAATGGAGAAGGACTTTGGAGAAGAAGTAGAAAAGTCTGAATGAAGTATGGACTTTACTTAATAAATACGCATCAGTATGGTAATAAATGTGCCAAAGTAATAGGAGGTATTAATAACAGGGGAAACTGGGTGTACTACATATGGGAACTCTCTGTACTAACTTCAAAATGTTTTTAGTTATATACAAAAATGTTCTAAATTTTAAAAACTTTATTTGAAAATTAGAATATAGTCTAGTTGATAGGAAACGACATAATGGGAGGAAGGAAAAATCTGGGGGAGAAGATTTACAATGATGTAATTGAGAAATATTGTCCTCAGCAGCAGAGATTTTAGAAGAGAAAAAAGGGCCTTTATTTTCTCTTAATAATTTTTATTTTATTTTTTTTTTAATTACTGCAGTTCACTATTTATTTTTGAGAGGGAGAGGGCGCGAGTGAGCAAGGCACAGAGACAGAGGGAGAGAGAAAATCTCAGGAGGGGCAGAGAGAGAGGGAAAGAGAGGGAAAGGGAGAGAATCCCACGCAGGCGCTGCACTGTCAGTGAAGAGCCCGAAGCAGGGCTGGAGCTCAGCTGATGCCGGGTTCGAACTCATGAATCCTGAGATCATGACCTGAGTCACCCAGGTGCCCTGCTCTCTTAATAATTTTAAGTATTTAGTCAATAAATGAGGTAGAACTGGAATTACACAAAATACAAACATGAGCAGAACTCACAGTTCCACTGATGGTTCTTGAAATGAGTCTTCCCATTTCCTTTGATCTTGGGGGATAGAGCGCTAAAATTCTAAAACCACCTAAAATACATTACTTATTTCTTATCTCCTATGTTCAGAGCATCTCTCAACTTACAAAGTCAGCTTTTATCTTGGAGGTTGCTTTTGAGTTGTGGAATTAGTAAGTCTGTGTCCTAATCCAAGCCCAAAGCATACTTCTGAGCCCCTGAACCGCCTGCAGCTTCCACTCACAGCATTGCGAGAGGAAGTGAGTTATCCGCTGTAAGAAAGAAGAGACACATTGGGTCATTGCACTGCCATACTGCCCAGCAGATTCTTTGTCATGATCAAAAACACCAACGCTAATAAAAAAAAAAAAGTAGATTCAGTTCATTTTTGCTAAGTTTCCAGGAAGCTGCCCTAAACTGACCAGCAGTTATAAAGCATAGTCATGGAGAAAACGGAGGGCTAGATCTTCCTGGAATTCTTTCCGTGAGTTTCCTTCTTATGCCACAAGGCAAAAATAATAAGGTAAAAACCAAATCCCAGGCCGTGCCCAGCAGTGGAAGGCAGCAGTGAAGTTTTTCCAAGGGGAACTTTTCTCAATACTAGTGATTGGGAACAGCCTGAACCAGACCGTCCTGTTTGCCCGTCACCTCTCACTGGTTAAGTGGCTACTAGGTGCCTGCCAAGGCTATCTGTCTTGGATCCTGGAGATTCACGAATAAGCGAGACTCAGCCATTTCTTTCAAAGGGGTGAAAGGTGGATGGGTCCTGTGACAAATAGTTACAAACATTGTGATACATACCGTTGAGTTGTACGCCCGGGACCATAACGGTTGCAGACAAGGAGCCCATGATTCCTCTGGGGCTAGGGAAGGAGTTGTCACAGAGGATGCGAAGTGGCTTTTAAGCTGAGACTAAAAGTATGAATAACCATTTCAAGTCGATGAAAGTAGGAAGGACATTCTCGGCTGAGTGACAGAATGTGCGAAAACCTAAAGTTGTGAGATGATCCCAGGAAATACGATTGGATCAGGGCAGCTGCACTGCAATTTCAGTTTACAGAGTGTCTGAGTATTCGGTGTATGTCTGACGTGGCATGCGTGGGAGGGGGAATACGAGGGGCTGGCGGATGAACTTCGATAGACAAGAATCAAATTATCAGTAGCATTGTAGGCCTCACTGAGAATTTTGGACATTAGGCAGCGAGGAGTAATTGAATGGTTATAAATGAAGTAGGTGTTTTAATAATTTAAAGAACACAGTGATATAATTGTATCACTTGCTAACTCTTTTATTTGCAGTGCCACAAAACTTAATGTTGCAGTATTTATCTATGATGTCTAATAGTGAGGGCTGATAGGGGTGTTTTACTAACTGTAAAGATTTTATAGCTGAGAACTGTCTCCTTGCTAATTAATGTGTGAAAAGACAGCTGCAAATGCTTTCGATTCTTCTATGCCCTCCGGTAAATGTTTGATAATATCGCCAAATGGGAGCAAAGAAAATCCTATCTTGTGTGTTGCCACCCAGTAGAGTCTCTCTCTGGGCCTTCTTATTCATTTATTCAACCAGTGTTATTAAATGCCTACTACGTATCAGACCCTATGCCAGGAATCATTTATGCAAAAATGATTAAGACTTTCTGAGCTCAAGCAGCTTGTAATCTGATAGAGGAGCCAGATGAGTGAATCAAGAAGCAAGAGGCGATGTTAATGTTGTATGAGAGTAGGTTATGGATGCGACAATGGCAGGATGGAGAAGAAAGTGGTCACTTGTACCTTGTTGTATGTGCCAGGAGTGGGCCGGGAAAGACCTTTCAGAGGAAGGGGACTTTGGATTGAGTCTTGAATGCTAAATCCATGTTCACAAGGTAGATGGGGGAGGTGGGGAACGGAGGTGGGGAACACCTTAATGAGTTTAAGGAACTCTAGAAGCCTGCTGAGTTCAGTTGTATACCTTGTGTGCAGTAACACCCTGGGGGACATAACTCACGTCAATGTCTATGAGAATGCCACCTCTCCCCCAGTGCACATAATCAGTGGAACTGTGCAGTGCACAAGCTATACAACTTTATATGGCTGTCCTACAAATCAACTTAATGTAAGCACATTGTGCAATTAGTTATGTAATTAACTGTGAAATGGGAATAAGAGTACCTAGCTTGTAAATTGGAGTGAGGATTGAATAAGTCAATATACATAACCATTATTATAAGTACCATATAAACATCAGTTATTATTATTAATTCACACGCAGAACTTGAAACATTTTATATGGTCAAATTCAACCATTTTTAAATATATGGCTTTAGGTTTAGGCTTTATCCACCCTGATATTACACACTTATTTTCCTATACTTATAATAATATTTTTATCTGGCCTGAGATGTGTGCATACATATGTGGTACATGGAAAAAGTGAGGTTATGATCTGTTATATATCTGAGCCAAAGATGACCCCTATATATTGGCCCCGAGTTGTTCACTTTTTCATAGCACTCTGGGACCCTTTAGCCCAAAAGCCCACCAGGGCCAAATTCAAAGTGTTACATTTCCAGTTGTTTGTTTGCTTTTTGAGTTTGTTTATTTATTTTGAGAGAGAGAGCATGAGTGGGGAGGGGTGGAGAGAGAGGGAGAGAGAGAATCCCAAGCAGGCTCTGAGCTGTCACAACAGAGCCCGATGAGGGGCTCGATACCACAACACTCAGCCACATGTCCCCTTTAATGGGCATTACTGATTGCACGTGAGTCTTGCTGTTTGAGAACAAGACCATGCGAGACACATCTGCCTTCCCACAGAGTTAAGCACATGGCCCGTGCTTAGCAAATTGTTTTAATTTATTGTCATTGTCTACTCTGTTCTGTCACATGAGCCTTATCTCATATGTATTTTCTATTTTGCTTCAATCTATTGTCCTTCTGGGGCAGCAGCAGGGTAAGACCGAATAATGAAAAGATAAGGAGTTGGTAAGAGTTGAGTGTCTTCTATCTGAATGGTGCCCTACACATCCTGGGTTTATCCACGTTTCTGTTCCTTCTACATCACAGAGGCTTACAGAAAGACTCAATTCTAGTTCAAACTCTTCAAAGGCGAGTGCTAAGAGGCATAAAAGATCATCTACGGCATGATGTAGCTGGCATATTGTTGTCCTTATGTATTTGTGGAAATAATGACGTAATAGGTGGGCCCTCTGCCTTCTACTTGAAAGTTAGAAAGCTGAGCAAAATAAGCACAAATGTCAAAACTTGAACTCAAGTTACCTAACTCTGAAATCCATAATATGATATTGCCATTCAGGTAATCTAATTTTGCTGAACCTACTAAAGGTTCTTCAGGAATGTAAGGGATTTACACTGAATCTATAAACCCTGTGATCAAACTAGAAAAATCTGAAACCTCTCCTGAAAACCACAATGCTTATCATTATTGCCCTCACTGTCTCACTTTCTCTTGGACATTCCGATCCTGAGAGAAAATGAGAGATGACCAGAATCAAGGCCATTCCCTGCATCAAGGGAAGAGCAGTATCATAGGGGCCAAAATAACTGTGCCATTTGGAATCTGAATGGTAACCACTTGGGGGGTAACCTGATCTTTTTCTCCTCCCTTCATCAACAATTTGGAAAACATCCTTTGATTGCTAAACTGTTGATGTGTTTTTATTTTATTTTGCTTTGTTAGTTTCCCTACTGTCAAGGAAAACCTTGCTGCCTAAAGATAATTGTTTTTCTATACAATGTAGATTTTTTGGTACTACTGCCATAGAAGGCATAAAGGAAATTGTGCTTTTAGGCATCAGAGAATCTGACTTTATCACCCTATTTTTTTAAGTTTATTTATTTTGAGAGAGAGAGAGAGAGAATGCATGTGGGAGGGGCATACAGAGAAGGATACAGAGAATCCCAAGCAGGCTCCACACTGTCATTGCAAAGCTCAACACGGGGCTTAAACTCATGAACCATGAGATCATGGCCTGAGCCAAGATCAAGAGTTGAGTGCTTAACCGACTGAGCCACTCAGGTGCCCCTTTATCACCCTATTTCCTCATTTAGCAGCAAACAGGAAGTAGTTATTTACATCTTCCTTGGGAAGGTGAAGCAAAAGTACATGTGCTAGACTAAGATCTGTCAATAGGAGGACAGCCTTTGAAGTTTGAGACCAAGTCCTACATGGAAAAAGGACGTGAGATCTTCACTGAGACAAACGTTGTGTAGGAAATAACAGAGAATCAAACAAATAGACAATAAAAACAACTTAGGACCTTCAGTCTCTCAATGTTATTTTGAAATGTTTAAAAAATAGAAAGTTAATTCTAGATTATGGAACAACAATAAGACACGTTGACCAGTAGCAACAATAAAAAAAATACATAAAATTCCACCCTTAAAAAATGAGAAGGGCAAAAGTTTTTCTAAGAAATAAGAATGGGGTATTTGTTGAATAACACCAAGATATGTTGACAGTTTGATACTAAACAGTCAGAGACGTTGAAGGCAGACTTGGATTAATCAGTTTGTTTTATAACAACATTTCAAAAAGGAAAAAATAAAGGGGCACCTGAGTGGCACAGTCGGTTAAGCGTCCAACTGTGGCTTTGGTCATGATCTCACGGTTCATGATTTCGAACCCCCCATTGGGCTTTGTGGTGACAGCTCAGAGCCTGGAGCCTGCTTTGGATTCTGTGTTTCCCTCTCTCTCTGCCCCTACCCCACGAGTGCTCTCTTTCTGTCTCTCAAAAATAAATAAATATTTAAAAATTTTTAAAGGAAAAAAAAAAAGAAAATAAATTGTGAGTGAAGGTCATAATAACTCATGCAAGAAAATACCTTTAGGTTTATTCCTTGGGCTAAAATGCTCTTTTGTCCCTGTAGCACTTAGGGGACATATCAGAGCAGCTTGGAGCCAGGAGAATGAGTCTCCAGTGGGTCTTACACACCTTTTTTTAATACAGTGCACACATAGGAAATTAATTATAACATACTTCGACTAATATTCTTGAGAGAACATCATGAGAACTAAGGTAATGATTTTTTAAAGTAGCACAGCTTCTTGTTTCTGTCATAAATGAGCAAGTTTGGAGGGTCAGGGAGAGCCATCAATGCTCACATTCATCCACAACAAGGCTACTGGTTTTGCCATCATGACACGCTTCAGTAAACTCTGGAATCGTGGCCCCCATGATACATGGGTTGGTTGATACACTGTTGACGGGGATGTTCTACCCAGAAAGGGGCTATTTTTAACTTCAGAATTCAAGAAAAGTCAATAGCATTCAGTGGGAATTAGTTTGGGTCACTGGATTTAATATTTTCATCAAGATCTAGAGGAGAAACTCTAAAATGAGCTCATTAAATTTGCTTCTGACACTGAGCTAGGGGTATCGAGCACAATCCTGAGAAATAGCTTGGTAATGCAAAGTTGCCCTCAGGAGCTGCAGAATATTTAGTAAAGACAGTTGTTTGCAAAAGAAAAAAAATTGAATAGATGAACTGAAGAATAATTGGCTCTAGAAATATGGCCAAAAAAATTATAGGGTACTCGTTCATTATATCCCAACCATGGGTCAGAGCTATGGTATTGAACTTTTCAAAACACAGATGATTTTTTAAAAATTATTCAAAAATGGGGCACCTGGGTGGCTCAGTCAGTTAAGTGTCCGACTTCAGCTCAGGTTATGATCTCACAGTTCATGGTTTCAAGCCCCTTGTCAGGCTCTGTGCTGACAGCTCAGAGCCTGGAGCCTGTTTCAGATTCTGTGTCTCCCTCTCTCTCTGCCCCTCCCCTGTTCATGCTCTGTCTCTGTCTCAAGAATAAATAAACATTAAAATTTTTTTTAATTATTCAAAAAATATTTTTTCAAGTGAGAAAGTGCTGGTGACACACCCTCAGCTAGTTCCTCCTTTGGGGACAGGGACTGTATTCAGGGTGCTGTTCCACCATCAGCACCTGGAGAAGTACCTGGTGTAGAGTCCTGCTTGGACCCTTCGTTAAAGGAGGGGGTGGGATGGGCAGGAACACAAAGAGCAAAAGTGCCCCACACTCTAAGGACAGAGTACCCTCAGGGAGAGGGGCAGACACACACTTCCTCCTAGAGTCTAAAGGAAAATGCAACTCAAGTTTGACTTTCAAATTCTCTAGGTTCTAGCACATGGGCCACAAAAAACTCATCTCTGTGTTTTAGAGTCCTCGCATTTAAAATAAGGCTAATAAATTCTACTTTCACCAATGCTATGAGAAGCTTGAGTAGCATTGAATGGATGGATGGACAGATGGATGGATGGATGGATGGATGGATGGATGGATGGATAGACAGGTAGATAAACATTACTTTTCTTCGCATTCCCTCTGTAAAATATAGAATTTAGTTGACTCTCAAAGGAAGATATAAACACCTCCAGTAGGACAGCTGGGCAGCTCAGTCTTTTGGGCATCCCACTTTAGCTCAGGTCACGATCTCGCTGATCATGAGTTTGAGCCTTGCGTTGGGCTCTGTGCTGACAGCTCAGAGCTTTGAGCCTACTTCGCATTCTGTCTCCCTCTCTCTCTGCCCCTGCCCTGCTTGCGCTCTGTCTCTCTTAAAAATAAACATTAAAAAGAAAAGAAAACAAAGGAAAGGAAAGGAAAGGAAAGGAAAGGAAAGGAAAGAAAGAAAGAAAGAAAGAAAGAAAGAAAGAAAGAAAGAAAGAAAGAAACCTCCAGTGAACCCTTCCTTTTCCTTTTTGGTTGGAAATGTTTATTAAGTAACAGATTTGAACTAAACTCCATTAATCTAGAAGGCAGGATGCTGGGTCTTCATATGAAAAGCAATGGGAGAATATATATTTTTCCCTTTAGAGAACTTATCTGTATGAAGGCACTGCAGGAATAAGAATTTAATGGCATAGCACTGAGGAGAAAGATGCTTTTCATGATAAAATGGTTTATGCATTTTAAAGTGAGGTTTGTGGAAATTAAAAATTAAATAACATGGCTACACCACCTAGAATATTTTTAATCTTCTAGAACTGGGTAAAAAATATGAATGTAATTTTTTACTTGTCAAAATTAGAAATTGCCAGTGCAATGGAGATGAATAGTTTTAGCTTTAATATCAGAGTTTCACAAAGCTTACATCTCTGCCGCTTCAATATAGCTGAATTTTGCATTTCAAGAAACATACTGGAGCACAAATTTGAATTTGAAATGGAGAACTTGTTTTTCATTACCCAAAAAGGGTCTTTGAAAAGTGTACCAAGGCTGGTCAGTATTAAATATATGGTTGGAATGTTTCCTGATCACTGGACAATTAGTTAAATCATGTTTTTCAATGATCCCATTTTAAACCTTTTCTTGCATTTGGTAGGAAATGCCAGTTAATGGAGAATTGAAACTCGTCAGGTTCTCAGTCTTGGTTCCATGGGTAGGTGATGGTGTTTCCCGTGCCGTATGGGCTATGGATGTGGTGGCCTGAGTTGCACCTTACTTCTGTCGTGTCTTTTCCGAGCATTTTTTTTTTTTTGTAAGGTGAAGATAAGCGTCAATCTTAATGAAACTCAGTGTTGCTTTGGGAGTTAAGTATATTTCTAATGTGTAAACACTTGGCAAATTATAAAGCATGTTTAAATAAAAATACAGAAGGATGTATTCTCCAAAGTGTGCTTTTTAACAGCATTTTAGAAAGAATAGATTGGTATGGTGTCTGTTAAGCCTCCCAGTAAAATACACAGTGCATAAGGAAAGCTGTGATAAACATAAGGAAGAAAGCATAGAGCAGAGCTTTTTTTTTTAAATGTGCTTTCTTCCTCCTCACACAAAGGCTTTGCCCCTTTTCCTGCACTGCCACTGCCATGATCCGACCCAGGCCAGCCTGTGCACAAAGGTCTGATCATTCTAGATGATGTTTTTGGGAAAAGGCATTCTTTTCAAGCAATCTTACCAACTGTGGGAGGGAGGAGAGGGAGACTACCATAACATATATTGTTAAAGTAACTCTGTGGTTTTGCAAAGAATATCCATAAAGTAAGAAAATAGCCTGTGGCATGCATTGCCTGTGTACTGGGAGTTCAATGAATTTATCTTCTTTGATTCACTGTGATTATAGTAAAATTAGAATGAGAACATTCCTTTTTTTATCTACAGACTCTGAGTTAATATGACTCTGTAGTAGTAAAATGCTAGGTTAAGTGTGGCAGTCCTCCCTCCCCCCCAAAAAAGAGTAATAATAATGGGAAAATTTGAGTAATTGGCAAAAGCTTCAATGGCATTTTTTTCATCTTGCTTATCCTTCAGTGGAAATTCAGCTAAATATTTCTCATGATTATAATTCACAAAAGTGAATCATCACTTTAATCATCATTAAAGGTACTGTTTTTATCTTGGCTTCTTTCTGCCGTTTTCCTGAGAAATTTAGAATTGTTCTGCAGAGGTTCAATTTTCTATCAAGTTCTGTTATTCCACAGCCCTGTTAAAAATTCTGAGCCTTCTACACTACCTCCATATGACTTCTCCAAGTGCTGACTTTGCCTCATTGTAAAATATGAAGTTCTTATCCAACTTTTCCTTGCTGCTCACTAAAGTTAGATAGTCTAATAAAATGCTGTAAATTGAATTTCCACAAAGCCCTAATTTCTATTTATTAAATATGAACTTCCAAAGGACAGCATGGAAATCAGATCTCCAGGTGTTTTTGTTTTTGTTTTTGTTTTTGTTTTAACCCTTTTTGACTACCATCAGAAAATACTTCATTCTCTGTATCACAATTTCTTCTGAAAGTGAGGTAAGGCAGAGCTTACATTGTTTTTTTATTAGTGGTCATTCATAGGAGGCAAGGAAGGAAGAACAAGGAAAGTGCTAGACTTCTGGTTCTTGGTGACAAGTTTAACAATTTAAGGAGTTTCCCATATTCTCTGATTGAGAAATATATATTTAATCCATTTGTCAGAAAACCTGTGTTGAGCTGCAGTAACAAATGGCCCCCAAATCTCCATGTGTTATGACCAAAAAATGTGTCATCTGTGCCATTGTGGGCCAATTGTGGCTTTGCTGTACGTCATCTACTTTTAGGATCCAGAGTTATGGAGTGATTTCTAGTTAGAACACTGTCAGCTGTTTTATCAGCTGATTTTCAGCAGAAACTTTGCAGGCCAGAAGTGAATGGCATGATATATACAAAGTGCTGAAAGAAAAAAGCTGAACTCAAGAATACTTTATCCAGAAAGGCTATCATTCAGAATAGAAGGTTGGGTGGGAGGGAGATAAAGAGTTTTGCAGACAAACAAAAGTTAAAGGAATCTGTAACCAGTAAACCAGTCTTACAAGAAATGTTAAAGGAAACTCTTTGGAAAAGAAAGACCATAAGCAGGAGTAAGAAAAGGAGGAAGCACAAAAGCAGTAAAATTAAGTATATCCATAAAAATCAGTCAAGGAATGCACAAAATAAAAGGATGTAAAGTATGATACAGTAGACCTAAAACCAAGGAGGGTGAGAGGAGTAAAACTTTAGTGCTTTTAAAATGAGTTAAACTTAAGCAACCATTAATTTAATATAGAGTTCTATATGCATATGCATAAGATGTCATATATAAACATAATGGTAACCACAAATCAAAAATCGGTGATAGATATTCAAAGAGAGAGAGAGGGAGAGAGGAATCTAACTATATCACTAAAGAAAGTTAGCAAACCATGAGAAAAGAGAGCAAAACAAGAGAAGAAGAGAGGAATAGAAAAGAACTATACAAACAGCCATAAAACAAGTAAGAAAATGGAAATAAGGACACACCTATAAATAATTACTTTGAAAATAAATGGAGTCGATACTCCAATCAAAAGACATAGAGTGGTGGAATGGTTTAAGCAGCAGACCCATTCATATGCTGCCTTCAAGAAATTCATTTTGTATCTAAAGACACACACATATTGAAAATGAAGGGATGGGAAAGCACTTGTAAAAAGAAAGCCAGGGTAACAATACTTATATTGGACAAAATAGACTTTAAAACAAAAACTGTAACAAGAAACAAAGAAGGACATGACATAATCATAAAAGTAAGTAAAAGAAGATACAATAATTGTAAATAAGTATGTACCAGACATGAAATCACCCAGATATATAAAGCAGCTAATAACAAATGTAAAGGAAATAATTACTAGTAATACAAAAATAGTAGGGAACTTTAACACCCTGCATACATCAATGAACAGATCATATAGACAAACTCCACAAGGCTTTGAATGACATATTGGACGAGATGGATCTAACAGATATATTCAAAACATTCCATCCTAAAACAGTGAAATGCACATTCTTTCAAATGCACATGGAATGTTCTCCAGAATAGATGACATGTTAGGCCACAAAACATGTCTCAACAAAGTCCAAAGATCAAAGTCACACCATGTATCTTTTCTGACCACAATGGTACAAAAATAGAACTCAACCACACATACACACACACATACACACACACACACACACACACACACACACACACACACAGTCTGGAAAGAACACAAATGCATGCTATTTATACAGGTTAAATAACATGCTATTAAACAATGAATTGGTCAACCAAGAAATCAAAGAGGAAGTCAAAAAGTACATGGAGACAAATGAAAATAAAAACACAATAGTACAAAATCTTTGGAATACAACAAAAGCTGTTCTAAGAGGGAAATTTATAGCAATTCTGGTCTACCTCAAAAAGCAAGAAAAATCTCAAATAAACAACCTAACCTTACACCTAATAGAGCTAGTAAAAGAAGAACAAACAAAACCCAATAACAGTAGAAGGAAGGACATAAGAACGATTTGAGCAGAAATAAATACAATAGGAACTAAGACAACAGTAGAACAGATCAAGGAAACCATGAGCTGGTTATTTGAAAAGATCAAGAAAATTTATAAACCTTTAGCCAGAATCATAAAGAAAAAAAAAAAAACGGGGAAGGGGGATTCAAGTAACAAAATCAGAAATAACAGTGGAGAAATAGCAACTGACACCACAGAAATACAAAATATTGTAAGAGAATATTATCAAAAAGTATATGCCAACAAATTGGACAACCTACAAGAAATGGATAAATTGCTAGAAATGTATAGCCTCCCAAAACTGAATCAGGAAAAAGTAGAAACTTTGAACATACCAGTTACCAGCAATAAAATTAAAACGGTAATCAAAACCTCCCAGTAAAGGTCCAGGTCCAGATGGCTTCACAGACAAAGCCTACCAAACATTTGAAGAAGAGTTAATGCCTATTCAAATTCATTCTGAATTTGATACCCTGATACCAAATCCAGATAAAGGTTCCACTAAAAATGAGAACTGCAGGCCAACATCTCTGATGCACACAGACATAGAAATCCTCAACAAAATATTAGCAGACCAAATACAACAATACATTTAAAAAATCACTCACCATGATCAAGTGGGGTTTATTCCTAGGATACAAGGGTCGTTTATTGTTTGGAAATCAGTCAATATGATACATCATATCAACAGGAGAAAAGATAAAAACATATGATCATTTCAATAGATGCAGAAAAGCTTTTAACAAAGTGTCACATCTATCCATGATAAAAAAAAAAATACCCTCAACAAAGTAGGTTTAGAGGAAATATACCTCAACAAACAAAGTCCATATATGAAAAACCCAATGAGGAAAACCTGAGAGTTTTCCCCTAAGGTCAGGAACAATATGAGGAAGTCCACTCTTACCACTTTTATTCAACATAGTACTGGAAGTCCTAGCCACAGCAATCAGACAAGAAAAATAAATAAAAGGCATCCAAATTGGTCAGGAAGAAGTAAAACTTTCACTATTTGCAGATGACATGATACTATATATAGAAAACTCTAAAGACTCCATCAAAAAACTACAAGAATTTGAGGTGCCTGGGTGGCACAGTCGGTTAAGTATCTGACTTTGGTCAGGTCGTGATCTCATGATTCATGATTTTGAACCCTGCATCTGGCTCTGTGCTGAGAGCATGGAGCCTGACTAGGATCCTTTGCCTCCCTCTACCACTCACACAAGCATGTTCTCACCCTCTCTCAAAAATAAATAAACATTAAAAGAAACCCACTAGAACTGATAAATGAATTTAGTAGGGTTGTAGAATACAGAATTAATATACAGAAGGCACCTGGGTAGCTCAGTCAGTTAAGTGTTGGACTTGGGCTCAGGTAATGATCTCATGGTTTCCAAGTTCAAGCCCTGTGTCAGGTTCTGTGCTGACAGCTCAGAGACTGGAGCCTGCTTTGGATTCTGTGTCTCCTTGTCTCTCTGCCTCTCCCCTGTGCTCACTTGCTCTCTGTCACTCTCTCTCAAAAATAAACAAATATTTAAAAAAATTAAAAACAAAAACAAAATTAATATACAGAAATTAATTACATTTCTATATATTAATAATGAAGTAATAGAAAGAGAAATTAAGAAAACAATCCCATTTATAAATGCACCCAAAATAATAAAATACCAAGGAAAGGAATAAACTTAACCAAGGAAGAGAAAGACCTGTACTCTGAACACTATAAGACACTGAGGAAACAAACTAAAGATGACACAAACACATGGAAAGATACCACATGTTCGTGAATTGGGTAGAGTTAAAATGGCCATACTACCCAAAGCAATCTACAGATTTAGTGCAGTTCTTGTCAAAATACCAATAGCATTTTCACAAAGCTGGAACAAATAATGCTAGTTTGTATGGAAACACCAAAGACCTCAAATAGCCAGAGCAATCTTCAAGAAGAACAAAACTAGAAGTATCACAATTTAAGACTTTGAGATATATGACAAAGCTATTATAATCAAAACACTATGGTACAGGCACAAAAATAGACACATAGATTAATAGAACAGAATAGAGAGCCCATAAATAAACCCACAATTTTATGGTCAATTGACCTTCAACAAAGGAGACACAAATATGCAATAGGAAAAAGCCTTTTCCAAAAATGGTGTTGGGATAACTGGACAGCTACATGCAAAAGATGAAACTGGACCGTTTTCTTACATGATACACAATAATAAACTCAAACTGTATTAAGGATGTAAATGTGAGTCCTGAAACCATAAAAAATCCTAGAAGAAACACAGGCAGCAATTTCTCTGACATTAGTTGCAATGACATTTTTCTAGATCTATCTCCTGAGGAAAGGGAAACAAAAACATAAACAAATTATTGGGACTCAGCAAAATAAAAATCTTCTGCACAGCAAAAGAAACAATCAACAAAACAAAAGAGACAGGCTACTGAATGAAAGAAGATATTTGCAAATGACATTTCCAATAAGGGTTTAATTTCCAATACATATAAAGAACTTATATAATTCAACACACAAATAATCCAATTAAATAAATGGCCAAAAAGATATGAACAGATATTTTTTCCAAAGAAGACATAATAGATAGCCAACAGACACATAAAAAGATGCTCAACATCACTAATCATCAGGGAAATGCAAATCAAAACCACAGTGAAATAATCACCTCACACCTGTCAGAAGGACTGAACTCAAAAACACAAGAAACAACTGATTTTGGCAAAGATGTTGAGAAAAGGAACCCTTGTGCTGTTGATGAGAATGCAAATTGATGCAGCCACTGTGGAAAACAGTACAGGGGTTCCTCAAAATATTAAAACTAGAAATGCCATATGATTTAGTAATTCTGCTATTGGCTATTTACCTAAAGTACACAAAAACACCAATTTGAAACGATGTGTACACCTCTCTGTTTATTGTAGCATTATTTACAATACCCATTATATGGGAGCAACCCAAGTGTCCATTGATAGATGAATGGATAAAGATGTGGTATATGTATATACAATGGAATGATCTAGACGGATCCATGAGTGGATCTAGAGGGTCTGATGCTAAGTGAAATAAGTCAGCCAGAGAAAGACAAATGCCATATGATTTTACTCATATGTGGTCTTTAGGAAGCAAAGAAAATAAGACAAACAAATATATTAGAGAGTAACATATAAATCTATAAATATTAGAGAGCAAACTGGAGGGAAGGTGAGCGGCGGGATGGGTGGAACAGGTGAAGTGGATTAAGAGTACACTTATCATTGTGAGCACTTAGTAATGTGTAGAATTGTTGAATCACTAATTGTGCACCTGAAACTAATATAACACTGTATGTTAATTACACTGGAAAAAAAATACTGTCAGCCATCGTATCAGAAATAAAAGAGATCAGGCTGCAACTTGCAAGTGAGGAATCTTTTTCACTTACATTTCATTAACCAAAGCAACTCACATAACCAAACCCAATGATAATGGGGTAATAAAGAAAGTATAATTCTCCCCTGGGAAGTATCAGCAAATATTTTTGAAAAACTACCACCAACTGTTAGTATGATCTATGAGCTAGGCACTGTACTAGGCATTTACGAATATTCTAATCTTGATAATAATGTTAGAGGATGGGGACTTTTAACCTTTATTTTGTAGAAGAGGAAAGAAGCTCATCTGTTTGTCTGTGCTCACACACCTGGAAATGGAAGAGTCTAGAACTAGATCCATATCTGTCTGAGCTGTACCTCAAATAGTGCATTCACTGTAACCAGCATTCTTTTTGAAGAGAAATAAAGAAAGTGGGGGGCAACCCATCAGGCTCCTCAAAATCTGAGCCAAGAACCTGGCTCATGAAACTCTATGACTCACACTTTTCCAAACATGGAAGTACCCCTCAATAAAACTTATCATCTAAGAGAGGAAATGAAGCGCATTAAGTAGGGTGTTGGTACTTGTAGTAAGATGCAAACCTTCAAATCTCAGCAAATTCACACCATGAAATTGGTTTTCTTCCTCACGTAGCTCCCTAGTGTGAGCCTCCCTGGTGACCTGGAGGCTTTCTTCTTCCTCCTGGTTCAGGAATGAAGGTTGTGTCTACCTTGTTGTTTCTCCATCTCCTAGGAGTTTAGGATCCTCTGCACTCAGTGGATGGGGAAATAGAAGGTGAAGGCACACGTGTTTCTCATCTCCCTCACCCTAGATGTGACACACATTACTTCTACTCCCATTCTGATAGGAAGAACTAGTCATGTAGCTCCACTGAGATGCAAGGATGGCTGGGAAATGTAGATCCTGACTGGGCAGCCACTGCCTATAACAACTCTTTATTATGGAAGAGTATTCATGAAATTTTGGTGAACTTAGAGGCACTTATGCCACATAGAACATTGTCATGTTTTATGATGATACAAACTAGAACACGAATTAGTTCCCTGGAGAGATATAAATCTATTTCAGTCCATGAAGTATTTGTTTCTTTGTTTCCTTTTTCTAAGTGCAGTCAATAAAATTAAATATAACATGCTTTTGCTAAGAAATCTATTAAATTACCTTCAGATGTTTTACTGGATAGTGTTAGGGATATAAAATCAAGAATGATACGTTTTCTTCCCTCAAAGGGACACCACGGGCTTCTCCCATTTGAATGTCAAATCCAAGGACAGAAGGAATTCTGTTTGAATCTCATCCACAGCTGAGCAAGTAGCTGGAAGAAACTGTATCTCACTTGTGAAATGGAAATAATAACAATATACCTGTCTGGGGGTGCCTGGGTGGCTCAGTTAGTAAAGCACCCAATTCTTGGTTTTGGCTCAGGTCATGATCTCACGGTTCATGAGTTCGAGCCCTCATCAGGCTCCTCTGTGACAGCACAGAACCTGCTTCGATTCTCTCTTCCATCCCCTCTCTCTGCCCCTCCCCTGCTCTATCTCTCTCTCAAAATAAAATAAAACAAACTTAAAAATAATTTAAAAAAATAATATACCTGTCTGGTAGGGTTAAAATTAGATAAGGATTATAAATTCTCATGAAGAAGGGCATTAAGGTACTGTTTATTTTCTCACTTTCCCTTCCACAAGCCATAAGAACTAGCATATATGAATATTGACAGAGCCTGGCTTCTGAACACAAAATGCAAATTTAAGGAAACCCATTGAGTTCCATTTACATAATCATGGCAAAAGGTAAAATGCTCACCTTATAGAATTGAAATGTAGAGAGAAAGATCATCAGTAATTTGTTCATTATTCCTCCCTAATTCCCTTAGTCCCTAACTTGCGCAATTCTTTCACTCTACTCAGAGTTAGGAAATAAAGCCTAGCACTCCGGGAATTGGTAGTCTACTGTCCTAATTTCAATCCATCTACAGCTGAAATGAGAGAAGAGAATATGAATTACTAGGCCCAGCTCTAGGGGAAAGGAGTATATTTTATTAGGTCTATGGTAAAAGTTTCCCCTTGATACCTAAAGCGGGCCCCTCAGACACACAGGTCAATAACAGGAACCTAGAGCATGTACGAAACAAATGAAAGGACTTATCTGAACTTGCTTTTCAAACTTGAGCATGCTTCTGAATCCCCTCCAGAGCTTACTAAACGCAGATTTCTGGGCACTGCCCTCAGAGATTCTGATTTAATGGGTCTGGGGTGGAGGATACGGAGGATTTACATTTATAACAATTCCAAGGTGATACTGATGCTCCTGGTCCGGGAACCACGTTGTGAGAACCACTGAGCTGAAAGCCTTGGTACTCCGCCCTGGCTGCTCATCCCAGTCGCCTCTGATGTACATCTCGAGTTAAAAGTACTGCCCTAATGATTATAGGCTTCCAGAGCAGACAAATTTATTATTATTATTATTATTATTATTATTATTATTATTAACACCTGGACTTGCATCAGCAATTTGGCCAAGGAACGTTGTTCCTTATAAGCGTCTTCGCCTCCTGCTCTCTCCCTGACTGGGACCCAGAAGGTTGTTTGGCCAAAGTATTGAGAGGTGCAAGGTAAGCAGTGTCTAGTTCAGTTGCCCTTCCTTTTTTTGTGCTTGGCTCTACCACTTACCACCTATATGACTAAGGCAAACTATAATTTTTTTCTGAAGTTCAATGTTCTCACCTGTTAAATAGAGGTTCACATGTTTATGTGAACAAATAAAAGTACTTAGTGCAAAGTAAGGGCTCAAAAATATTCTATATTGCCTTTTCTTGTCTGCTTTCTTGTTTCCTCATTTTCCTTTTTTCTTCCATTCTGTTGTTTTTTTCCTTCATTCCCTGCCTTGCCTTCAATGTAAAGAACAGATAAGAGATCATCTCTCCCCATTTCCTACCTCGGCCAAATGGTTCCACGAGGCCTGCTTTTTGCCAATATCTTGCTTTCCTTCTCTGGAACATGCTTTTTATCCTCAGGTTCTAGAAATCCGACCAAATGTAAAGCCCTAGGATCTCACTCTGTTCCATTGTACATTATTAAAATGATATCATAAAGCAACATAATTCTTAAATGTAGTTTTATGTATTATTTCTTAACAGACATTCTCATTATTACCTATACTGTCCTCCATTTTTTCTTTATAATATATCTCTGTCATAATTATGGCATAGGTAAATGTTAAAACACAAAAACCCAACATATGAGTATCCGAAAAGGACTGAATAATTTCAAAACTCAAAAGTCCGGCTACTTGTGTGTTAGGTCATGTATTAAAATGTGAATAATATAACTTAATAACTCTGGCATTGGGGATAAGTTCAACACCTATCTTTAAAGTTCTTTATTCTGTGTCAAGTCTAGTCTTAAATTTGTCCCTTACAGTGAAGCAGTTGTGTTTGAACACATTGAGGTAGGACCAGAAACTAAGAACTCTGATTCTCCTTTGGTCTCCATAATTCTGGTATTTCAATGGACTAAATTACTTTCCACAAAGTAGAGCTGTTATGCTGTTCTTGATCTGTAGAGGGCAGTAGAAGAGCTGTCTGAAAAAAATCCCTCTTTAACCAGGAAACACATTTTTCTTTCCCAAGTTTTTCTGCAAAGCTTTCTCTTTGGAAGGAAAGTAAGGATTCTCACAGGTGAATACATTTTTAAAAATGAATAAAGTATATCCTGGTATACTTCATATATAAGCACATTTTCCTGTGAAAAATTTACCTTCTGCTGATTATTAACATGAGGAAATCCAAAATAAATTTTAAAAAGGGAATTATTGGCTATAAAAAACTAATGTAGGTTTTAAGTATTTTTTATTCCATTTATGTGGTTTTGCATTATGTATTTAGAAAGACAAAACGTTTTGGAAGACTGTGGCTTTGTAAACAGTAAATAGATAATGTTGACAGTTTGAGACATATAAACTTGTAAAAAAATACTAATTTTCAAAGGTAGTGAGAAACCTGTTTTTGATTTAAGAATTTAAAAGCCAACAAATGAAAATATGAAACAGGACTCACTTTTGGGGATCCTTCTAAATTAGATTTTGTTAGCTAGTGAGACTTGCATCTGAATTTAGCCATCATACTATTTAGGAGAAAATTATTCAGAAAGCGGTTTCTGAGATCTTACTAAAGGCTACAATGAGAAATGCTCGTCCTGGATTTCCTCTTGTTCTCTGGGTGACCCCAAATCCATAGGCACATAGCCACCATGATGATTCATTCCAGTCCCCATCAAGTAGAATACTGTTAGGGTTGAAGTGCCATCTACACCACCTAGACCATTCTATTTATGATTTATTGCAAGTCTACAATGCAAGACAATAGGGTGCACTGCGTAGTATGAGTGATCAAAAAAAAAAAACAAAAACAAAAACAAGCTTATTCAGCTTTCTCTTGGTCTGAAATGTTTCCTTTGGGGATTGGGTCCTGCCTACCTGCTTTGCACTAGTGACAGATGGGGGGCTGCTCACAGCTGCTTCTCTCTCTGTTTCTCTCTCTCTCTCTCTCTACACACACACACACACACACACACACACACACACACATATATGTATGTTTTTTTTAAGTTTTATTTATTTATTTTGAGAAAGAGAGCATGAGCAAAGGACAGGCAGAGAGAAGGAGCACAAGACAGAATCCAAGCAGGCTCTGCACTGTCATGCAGGCTGGATGAGGGGCTCGAACTCACGAATTGTGAGATCATGACCTGAGCTAAAACCAAGAGCCAGATGATTAACCCACTGAGCCACCCAAGGATGAGTAACCCACCTGCTGCTACTTTTGCAGTAGAAGCCCATAGTTCACACCTTGCCATAGAAGCTTCCCTGCCCACCTTGCGCAAATTCTTTTCCACTGCTCTGCAAGAATTGGGAGCTCAGGTCTTTCTTCCTCCTTTGAGATGTTTATTGTCCTTCCTTTAGATTTTAATTCTTCTAGTAACCCTTTGATCATTTCCCTTCATCCTCATCTTCTGGCTCTCTTCTTTCTTTTGACTTTTTATCTGGGAATATATCTTCTCAACCCCTTATAACCTGGCTTGTGAGAAACGAGGCGTGTGATTGGATAGCCCTATATTTTCTCCAGTAAATGTATTGGATGGTGGTCACTCCATCTTGCTTGTAACTCTCACAGGAGACCTTCTGGGGCAGATCTTCTGTCACCATCACTACCAGCTTTCCGTATAGCAGGGTCATTCAGGGTGTGCTGATGCTACCCAAGGCTCTCTGCCCACACAGACGAGATATCACGACATTTGCTAAAGCTTTGTGGTTCTTATTTTTTCAATGTAGTCATATTCTCCATGACCCTGAGCCAGCTGGTTTTAAGAATTTCACTTAACCAATGTAGCATGACCATTTGACATAATAAAGTGGGAAAGGACCTCAGAAACTCCAAAAAGAAGTCCTGATGGCCTTCAAACTTTTAAGAAATGTCATACTCCCTTAGTTGAAAAGTCACAGTCAATATGACAAAGCAGAATTCCAAGAGTCTCAAAACCCCAATTCAAAAATGATTTTCACGTATTCATATATCCTCCTTGGGCATGTGTGTCTTCAGTGAATTCTGTGAGGTGCTGTATCTAAGCATATGTTCATGAAGATACCCACCTTCTGTTGCTTTTTTCCACTCATAATTCTGGAGAGGGAAATGGCCTGGGTGTTGAGGGCAGCCTGTTCTTTCTAACCCAGTAGCTCGCAGGTGGCTCCATCTTCACTGAGAAAGGGGTGCCAGTGCCCAGGGGTACCTGCACAAGGTGAAGCATAGTGTCCATGAACAAATAGCAGGCTGTATACACCTCCCACAGCAAATCAAAATGCAGAGAAAGTTTACAAGTTGGAAAAACATTTCACTCATGCGTTTATCACATTTCCTCTCTTAGTCTTCTTAACCCAAAATACCCTGCATGCCTCCCATGTACCCAAGAGGCTACTCAACATGTTGTCGAATTAATAATCTTTAAGCAATAAAAATAAAAATAATGTGAAACCTAGAAGGAAAGTTATTATACCAGGATTTTTTTTTTCCGTGTAGGTTCTTGCGATGCTATATTGCATAACATTTCTAATTATTCTGGAAAGCCCTATGGCCAGGGAAAAGGAAGTTTGTTTCTTTTTAAGTGTAGGATGGTCATTAAAATAACAGTGACCGATGTGCTATTTCTTAGGGGATTTTGCTCCATGTCTACTGACCACTGCCCAAGATGGGTACACTATGACTTTAGGGTACAGATAGGATCACACTTCTTGGAAAAGATCCACCCAACCCTAAGTATGTTGGTTTTCATGATATTATATGGGAGCCCCATTAGGAAATGTTATGTGGGGTGTTTCTATAGGTGGGATGGTGTCTCTAGGATATCACAAAAATGATGCTCTTTGTGCCTTTAATCTTGTAACTATGCTCAGCATGATTTGCCCTCTCAATTTCACGGTCTTTCCTTCTCTCTTCGTTTCACTTTTTGTCTCTCTCTATATTCTGAAATGATTTCGGAATCTTTTAGTACCACAGGTTATCACTGTGACAATTAATTATCATTGAACTGGCAGTGAAATGTTAGTTAATGGATGGTATTTGTTGATAAAATGCCAGATAGCAGATAATTAATTATAATAGCTCATCTTGGGGAAAAACAAGTCCATCAGAATGAGGATAATGATCCATTTGCCATCTGGCCTAGATTAAAGGACTGTCTGGGTCAGTGTTGAGTCACTGTAAGTTCCCTGAAGTGTCTCAGTACAGGCCAAATGCATCCACTGCATCTATGAACATTGTGGATATGATCCTGGAGTTCAGATTTTGCTGTCCATTTTGACTGGCCCTGAGTTCAAAGGGGTTAGAGTATTTCAGAAACCTGAACGAATGGGGAGAAGAGGAAGAAACAGAAAAAGTAAGCAGAACAGTGAGCCCGGATTCAGGGAGCAGCACATGCAAGGGGATGTGCACGGATTATAGAGGAACATGGTGAACTTGAGTGTTGTGGGAGCAAGTTGCTGATGTCCAGCAGCAGCTTGGGACCAGGTGACAAATTCATTCACAGCAGAATTCCAGCTGACAGCCGGACAGATAGGAAGAGGGGACACTTTACTCTTACCCATCCTTGCCCCACTCCCCACCCCCCACACACACACACCTCCAACATGAAAAACATCAGTTTTTTTGCAGGTGCTGGATAGGACAAAAAGAACAGGTCAGCGGTCTTGACTTCAGAATGAACTCAACCAGCTTAGAGTTTGATTGTTGGCCAGAAAACAGAGTGAGAAGCTAAGAATTGTTATTGGTATGTTTTAAGCTACCATTTGTAGAGAGTGCCTATTATGTGCCAGGTACTATAGTGTCATTATCATATTTTAAAATACTTACTACAATTTTGTGAAATGGGTGTTTTCATATCTGACATGCAGATTAGAAGACCACAGAATTTAGGCAAATCGCTCAATGTCCTGTATCTCGTAAGTTCCAGAGTCAGGTTTTATAGTTTGATCTGTCTATATCCAGAGATCTTTCTGCTTTAAGGCAGCAAGCAAGATAATTTAATGGGGATGAGAGGGAAAGTTGCATCTTGGAGGTGATTGGGGGAAAGAACAGGGCACATTATCCTGGACAATTGACAAGAGTTAAGTAAACCTGGTTCTACTTCCAACTGACTTGGAAGAAACGGGATGTGGTTAATCCTGTAGGCAGAAAGCAGCCATATCCCTAGCTTTATCTGGAAAGAGAAAGCTCCTACACCTGCTGATCATGCCGGATTATTACTCTTAGCTTCTTTCTGTGGGAACAACCTCAGATTTCTTTTTGGTTTGTCTTATATAATAGTAAAACCAAGTATAAAACCTGCTGTGAGTATTCTGAATACCTGGCTCACACTAGACATTGAATTCATTCCTCATGAATGACTAAATAAATGTGTTCATTTTCCAAACTAGCAAAGGCAGTGTGGCACTCCACGTATGTGTTTTCCCAACTGCAGCTCTGCTTAAAGCAGGAGACGGGCTGGCAGTCTGTCCTTGTACGAGCAACCCCCAAATAATTCTACTGAAGCGAACCTTCAGAGAGTCCTTAAGTGAAGGCATTTGGGGCTTTCACATTCTGTCACAAAATCTTCAGTTATTGGTATCCATGTTAGAGACTTTTTTTCCTGGTGGTAAAAGGGTATTGCTCGTACTACTTTTATGAGAAACAGAAAAATAAGACGAATGCTTTTAAAGATATATTAAATTAAAATTAAAAATAAATACTGAAATAGAAGATCAGTAAGAAACTAGAAGACTTGAATGACACCTTGATGAGAAACAATGTCTTGATAAGGACACTGCATCCCAAAACAGGAGAATACACATTCTTTTCAAATGTTCATGAAACATTCTGCAGGGTAGACCATTTTCTAGGACATAAAATAGGCCACAGTGAATTTAAAAGGATTGAACTGGGGGCACCTGGGTGGCTCAGTCAGTTAAGTTTCTGACTTCAGCTCAGGTCATGATCTCATGGTTCTTGAGTTTGAGCGCCGCCTGGGGCTCTGCGCTGACAGTTCAGAGCCTGGAGCCTGCTTTGGATTCTCTCTCTCTCTCTCTCTCTCTCTCTCTCTCTCTCTCTCTTTCCCCCTCCCTGGCCCCCTCCCCACATCACACTTTGTCTCTCTTCCTCAGAAATAAATAAACGTTAAAAAAATTAAAAGCATTGAACTCATACAAAATATCTTCTTGGATGACCATGGAATGAAATTAGAAATCAGCAACTTTTTTTTTAAAGATTTTTTTTTTTTTAAATAATCTAACTCACAACCCCGAGATCAAAAGCTTCATGCGCCACCAGCTGAGCCAGCCAGGTACCTCAAGCACCACACTTCTAAATAATCAGTGGATCCCCCCCCTCAAAAAAAAAAATCACAAGTGAAATTAGAAAATACTTTGAGATAAATACAAAAGAAGAAATACATAGCAAAATTTACCAGATGCAGCTATAGCAGCTCTTAGAGGGAAACATAACTATAAATGCCTATATTATAAAAAGAAGAAGAATCTCAAATCAATAAACTGTCAACTTAAAAAGAAAACTATAAGTGGAAACTTAACCCCCAAAAAGCAGAAGAAAGTGAAAAAAGAAATTTATAACGCAAATAAGTTTAAAAGAAACTAGAAAATAAAAGCAATAAAGAAAATCAATAAAACCTGGTTGGTTCTGGGAAAAAAATCAACAAAACTGGCAAACATTTATCTAGATTTAGCAGGAAAAAAGGCCTCAAGTTAATAAAATGAAGAGTGAGAGGAAAAATATTACTCCTTACCTTATGGAAATAAAAACTATCATAAAGGAATGCTACGAACATTTGTATGCCAAAAAAATTGGTAACCTGGATGATATAACAAATTCTTAGAAAGACACAAACTACCAATACCGACTCAAAGTGAAATAAAAACTACCTCCATATCAAGTAATGAGATTGAATTCATAATTCAATAACTTATTAAAATTGGTAAGATTCAATTACTAAATTAAAACTCAGACCCAAATGGCTTCATTGATAAATTCTACCAACATGTAAAGAGGAATTAGTTACAATTCTTTACAAACTCTTCCAAAGAAAACAGATGTGGGAATAAGCTCCAACCGATTCTGGGAGCCAATATCTCTTCTAAAGAGATGCAAAATCTTCAAGAAAGTATTGATAAATTCAATCAATAACATATGAAATGATTATACATCAGGGACAAATGGGATTTTTCCAGCAATGCAATGTTAGTTTAACACACAAAAATCAATTAATGTAATAACATATTAATAGAATAAAGGATGAAAACCACATGTTGATTTCAATAAATGTAGAAAAGGCATTTGACATAATCCAACATCCTACTCCTACTAGGAGTAGAAGGAACTTCCTCAACCTGATAGGGGACATCTATAAAAAACCCACAACTAACATCATACTTAATGGTGAAAGAGATAATGTTTTACCTCTAGGTTAAAAAAAAACAAAAACAAAAAAAACAAAAACAAAAACAGGAACATCTACTGTTGCCAGTTATATATGACCTTTTATACAAATTCTAGTGAGGACAGTTAGGTAAGGAAAAAAGAATATATTCAGTTTGGGCAGAAGGAAGTAAAATTTCTATTTGCAGATGACATCATCCTGTATTTTGAAACTCTTGATGAATACACACACACACACACACACACACACACACACAATATTAGAGTAAATAAGTTCAGAAAAGTTGACAATGTCAATATACAAAAATCATTTGTATTTTTATTGAACGATTCATTTATGACAGCATGAAATGCTTAGTAATTGGTTTAACAAAAGAAGGGTAAAACATAACTTACACTCAAACTAAAAAAAATTATTGAAAATAAGTAAAGAAGATTTAAACAAATTGAAAGACACCCTATGTTCCTGGATCAGAAGATAATATTATGAAGATGGTATACTTCTCGAATTAATATATACATTTACCACAACTCCTATCAGAACCCCAGCTGGCATTTTTTTGCAGTAATTGACAAGATGACCTTAAAATTCATATGAAAATTTAAGAGACTAAGAATAGCTAAAGCAATCTTGACAAAGAACGAAGTTAGAGAGATCCTGAATTTTAAAACTTACTAAAAAGCTACAGTAATCAAGAAAGCATGCAATAAAAAAAAGAAAAGAAAAACAAAACTTAAAGGGGGGCACCTGGGTGGCTCAGTCTGTTAAGCATCTGACACTTGATTTCACCTCAGGTCTCAGATCTTCCTGTTTGTTGGTTTAAGCCCTACATTACGCTCTGTGCTGCAGCACAGAACCTGCTTGGTATTTTCTCTCTCTCTCTCTCTCTCTTGCTCTCGCTCTCTCTGCCCTCCCCTGCTCAGGCTCTCTCTAAAAATAAATAAGTAAAATTAAAAAAAAAAACAAAAGCATGCAATAAAGTATGCAGCTAAGATAAGGAAAAATATATAGATAACTGGAATAGAATTGAAAGTCCAGTGACAGACCTTCACATTAATGGTCAATGATTTTCAACAAAGGTGCTGAAACAGTTAAAAGGGGAAAGGATAGTATTTTCAACAAATGATGCTGCACAATTGGGTATCCACATGGAAAATAATGAAATTGGATTTATTCCTTACAACACACTCAGATGAACTCAAATGGACCAGCTTCCTAAATACAAGATTCTTATGGGAAACTATAGGAGTGCATGTTCATTACCTTGGTTAGGCAAAATGTTTTTAGAAATGACACTAAGTGGTGCCTGGGTGGCTCAGTCAGTTGAGTGGCTGACTCTTGATTTTGGCTCAGCTTCTTGATCCCAGGGTCATGGGATGGAGGGGTGAATCGGGCTCCATGCTGGGCATGGAAACTGCTTGGGATTTTCTCTCCCTCTGGCCCTCTCTCCCTGCTTGCTCTCTCTCTCTCTCTCTCTCTCTCTCTCTCTCAAAAAAAAAAGACACTAAAAGCTCAAGTGACCAAAATAATAATAATTAATAATAAAATAAATAAATTGATTAATTAATTAATTGGTTGGCCTTAAAATTAAATGTTTTTTTTTTCTTTAAAACACATCACCAATAAAGTCAAAATGCAGCCTATATATTTGGGAAAAATATTTGCAAATCATGCATAAGATTGTGAATATCTAGATAACATAAAGAAGTCTTAAAATCAATAAAAGTGAATAATCTAATTTTAAAATGAGCAAAAGATCAGAATAGACATACTCCAAGAAAAATATGTAAAAATGGTCAACAAACACATGAAAAGATGCTAACGTTGGTTGTCCATCAAGGAAATTCAAATCAAAACCAAATTGAAATAATTGCACACTCACTAACATAACTGTAATCTGAAAAGACAGAAAATGACAAATGTTGGCAAGGATATGGAGGAAGTGAAACTCTTCCTGTATTGCCAGTTGGGATGTTAAATGGCGCAAACTGCTTTAGAGTATAGACTAAGAGGTCATGAAAACATTCAACATAGCCTTACCATATGTGTTAGTTTCCTAGGGCTGCCATAATAGATGTCCACAAATTCTGTAGTCTAAAGCAACAGAAATATATTCTTACACCATTCTGAAGGCCAGAAGTCTAGAACAAAGGTATCAAGAGGAATTCACTTCCTCTGAATTATCTACCTGAGGCTCCTTCTTTGCCTCTAAGTTTCCGGTAGCCCCATGTGTGCCTTGACTTATGGCTGCATAAATCCAAACTTTGCTTTCATGTTCACTTGGCCTTTTCCTCTGTTTTATCTTTTTCTGTCTCTTACGAGGACACTTGTTTTTGGATTTAAAGCCCATACAGGTAATTCAAGATACCATCTCCAGATTTTTAACTTAATTACATGTGGAATAATACCTTATAGATTCTGGAACTTAGACATGGACATATATTTTGGGGGCCATAGTTCAACCGATGACATTGTATGACTCAGCACTTCCCTCCTAGATACATGCTCAAGAGAAATGAGAGTATATTATGGTGCAGAAACTTGTGTATACATGTTTATATCGGTATTGTTTCTAATAGCCAAAACATGGAAACAAACTAAATATTGGTCATCTGATGAATGAATAAGTAAAATATGGCATACCCATTCAATCGATCATTAGTTGACAATAAAAAGGAATAAAAAGTAAATGCTACGGGGTGGTTGAAACTTGAAAAAATATTATTCCAGGTAGAAGAAGCCAAGCAGCAAAGATCACATATTGTACAGTTCAATTTATAGGAATGTCAAGAACAGGCTTCTCTATAATAGAGACAGAATATATTAGTGGTTCCCCAGGGACAGGTGTGAGGTGAGAGGGAAAGGAAAGGGATTGGTAGTGGGTATAGGATTTAGGGAGATAATGAAAATGCTCTAAAATTGATTGTGATGATGGTTACACAACTCTGTGAATACATTAAAAGCCACTTAATTGCACAGGTGAATTATATGGTATGTGAATTATATCTTAATAAATCTGTTTAAAAAATACATTCCAAATAATTATTTAGTAGGTGTCATGTTCGCTAGAGAGTGAACTCCCAAGGGCAAGAATTTGGACTTATTCACATCTGCCAGTGAGACTATAGGTCCTCACATACTATCAGCGGTCGATACATGTTTGTGGTAAAGAGAGAGGCATCGGTTTTGGGACAAGCCTACCAGATTGCTGTGGGAGTACAGGGAGACAACCCAAGTCTGTAGAGAGGAATCTGAGATTTCTGCACTGAACCCTGACCCTTAGGAACTGAATTTTGGAGGATAAATTAAAGTGCACCAGCAGGTGCGGAGGACAAAGGCTTATCAGGCAGTTGAACAGCGTGGATTGATGTTACGCACAGACGAGCAAGCTGACTCTGTTGACATAACAGGTTGCAACTGGAGAAATGGCAGTTTCGTGGCCTAGAAGTGAAAGTGGTAGCTGCCTCTTGAAGTGCTCTTTTATACTTTTGGATTTCGACGCACGTTCTCCAACCAAAATGTTCTCCAAGGAGTTGTTTCTTGAACTGTCTGGGGGTAAGGACAGGATTTTTTATTATTGATTTTAATACTGATTAATTTTAATCAGTCATGAACTGATACCTTTTAAAAACATGATAATGAATTACTAGAAAGATGAAATGAGAAAAAAGTAAGACACAAGCCCGCTGAGAGTTGCTCTTGGCAGCAGCATCAAGGTGCTGTAAAATTTTCTAAATATTTACTCTCAATTTCTGTATTTTTCTCATTGCAGACAAGTAATAAATGATTTGTGAACTAGTACTGCTTCACAGACCACATTTTGAGTATCACAGGTGTAAACAACACATTTCAGAAAATGCCCTCACATCACAGTGACCAAATGTGTATGGGGTACATTGGGTATCTTATCTCCCTCGTCCTCCCCCAGGAGATGTGTAACCTGCACTATAAAATTCAAAGAGCCTTACGAAAATCTTGCAGTAAATAAATTTGCTTAAACTGGCCTAAATTTACAAAATGTTCCTTTCTTTATTCATGAATGCGTTCATTTCATCTTTCATCGATCAAATGTTTGTTGAGCGCCTACTGTTTGCCCAGCAATGTTCCATGCACTGAGGATACAGACAAAAGTCCCTGTTCTCATTTACCTTGTGTCTCAGAGGAGGAGACTGACAAAAAACTGAATAACTCAGGAAGATTCGAGCGAATTAGATACTGGTAAGTGCTGGGGTGACCAGTGAGGTCCAACAAGGGATGTAGGAGTTAAAGGTTTTCACTGAAAAGATGTTATGTAGGTAAAAAACAAAGGTGAGACAGCAAACCATGCAGATGTGGGCTGGGAGGAAGAGTGATCAGCCAGAGAGAGTGATACATGCAAGTCCCCTGAGGCAGGAGGATGCCTGTAAATGTGAGTGAGAGCTAGAACGGAATGAGTGGAGAGAAGAGAAATAAGAAAGAAAGAGAGGTAGGAGGGAACCAGACTGTGCAAAGCCTTGTAGATCTTTGTCAGGTTTTGGCTTTTACCCTGAATAGCATCAAAAGCCATTGGAGGATTGGATCAGAGGACTTGTATCATCGGACTTGTGTTTGCACTGGACCACCCTGGCTCTGCTTCAGAGAAGAGATTAAAGGAGACACAGCTTTAATCAGGGAGACCAGCAGGAAAAGTTATTTCAGTAATTCAAGCTTGCAGTGGACAAGGCTCAGAATCAAGTGAACGTACTGGGGTGGTGAAAGTAGTTAGATTCTGAATGTACTTTTCCGGTACTTCTGACAGGATTAGCTCATAGATTGGATGTGGAGCGTGCGAGAAGACAGGGGAATGATGCTACTAAAGTGGTTGACCTCAGCGATTAGAATTCACCTATACTGAAATGGGAGAAAGCTCAAGGAGGAGGAGATTTGGGAGTGTATCAGGAGTTCAGTTTTGAACGTGATGAGTTTGAGATGCCTGGTAGACATTCTGGCAGAGATGCCAAGTAGGTGATTGGATATGTGAGTCTGGGGAGCAAGAGGTGAAGATCTACCTTGGGGAGTTATCAGCATTTACAGGGTATTTAAAGCCAACAAACTAGATAAGACCCCTAAGGCAGTGAATGTAGACAAAGAAGTCCAAAGTCTGATCCCTGGGGCACAGAGCTTGTACAGATAAGAAGAAAGACCAAATAAGACAGGAAGATCATCTGCAGAGGAAACAGGAAAACTAATATAGTTTGGTGTCATGGAAATCAAGTAAGGGATGTATTTCTAGGAGGACGGGGTGTTCAACCTTATTAAATACTGCTGATGGTCACGTAAGCATAAGATTGAGAAACAGTGCTGGGATTTAGCAAAGAGAACATCACTGGTGACTTTAACAAGAAAAGTTTTAGTGACGGTGGAGGTGAAAGCCTGGTCAAAGTATGTTTAAGAGGGATATGGAGTAACAGAATCAAAGAGAGAGACCACAAAAACTCTTTTGAGGAGTTTGGGGCAGTAGCTGGAGGGGACATGAGAATAAGTGAAGGGATGATGGTGATGGTGATGGTAATTGATGATGGTGGTGGTGGTTGGTGGTTATGAGAAGAGTAACAACATGTTTGTATGTTGATGAAAAATGTAATGCTTTCGGTGGGGGGAGAGAGGAACACCATCAAGCGGGTGAGAGGAAATAGAGTCTTGTACATAGCTGTAGAGACTGGTCTTACTAAGAGCAGTTTCGGAAAGGAGAGAGGAATTTGAGCATAGATGAAGGTAGGTGAGCAGCTATGGTGGCAGAAGCCAGAGGGGCTTCCTTTTTGATTGCTTCTCTTTTCTCAGGAGATTTTAAGCTGAGAAGGAGAAAAGGACAAGTATAAGAAACCTGAAATGAGAGTTAACATGAGTCAGTTGGCCAAGGAGTTGGGGGGGTGGTGGTGAATGTGAGTAATGTGCTTGGTGGCCAGGCAGCACTGAGGGCTCTCTTAGAAGTGATCATGGACTTACTGTGAGGCCTGTCGGCATGGCCGTGTGATTGAAGCACACACACTTCCCTTTTTCACGTAACACTTCTTGCCAATCAGCTGAAGCTTTTGTAAAGTACCCACTGTTCTAGATCATAGGTGGAAGGAAGGTTTTAGGCAGGACATAGACGTGGTCAGATTTACACAGAGGATCACTGTGGCCTCAGCGTGTAGGATGGATTCATGGAAATAAGATGAATAATTTCCCTAAGGGAAATTATTTCCCTTAGGGAAATCTTATTTCCCTAAGTTCTGAACTTAGGGAACTTAGGGAAAAGCCTACTGAGACAGTTAAGCAAGAATTGACAACCTGCATATTGATTGTTTCATTTTTGGGTCTATATGTGGTTCAGAGATTGTCATATTTAAGAAGATATCCTCTTTTTCCAGATAGCAGTGAAGAAGCATATGCCCACCAAGCCTCTATAGCAGATGATTTTGGTATTTGCTTTTGATTAACCTTATTCTGGGGCTGCCATATGCCAGCTCTGCATACCCCAGCATTTCCATCTGCCTTTACTCTCTACGAGAGGCAGGTTTACAGGAAGGAGCGATGCTGGCCAGGTAGTGTGATTTTGTTTGCATGAATGAACTCGTTTTGCATTGTTACACGCCACTGTTTTTTTTTAGCCCCATGACTCCCCAAGACCAGAAGAACTTTCTTATAAGATGAAGCCATTTTTTACTGTCTTATGGAGTTCTTTTTATGGAGAGAGAAGCTCAGAAGATGAGGAATTGAGATAGTAAATGATGGTGAAGGATTATCTGAGAAAATTTCTGATTGAGAATTGGGAGCTGGAGATTTGATTTTTTTTTTTTTTTGTATCTCATTTTGGAAATATTCTGAAAAAAAAAAAAAAAAAAAACAACATAGCTGGCCTGCTAAAAGGCAGTAAACCTGGCAGGAAGGTAAAGAGAAAGGGGCAGCAAGCTGCCAACAAGGAATTAAAAGAGATCATGGAATACAGCCCAGAGCTCTGTGAGGCTGCTAGGGGCGGTCCAGGAGAAGCGGCACCACATAACAAGGGATCATAAGCTGAGTCCTGATTCATTCAATGGGAAATGAAGATGGAAGCAAAGAAAGGAGCCTAGCCTCCGCTAAATTAAAGATGTCTTTTAGAAAGCAGACGTAGTAAAATAGAAGGAGAGCAAGAATGCAATTTAGACACAATACATAGGATGGTTTTTCACACAGCTGAAGAGGGTACGTGCCAAGGCCACGAAAAATCACCAGATTCAGAATTTGACTCATTTGAAGTGTTCCAGCAGAGGAGAAGACGTTGAAAAAAGCTCAAGACAGCTCGGATCCTGAGTGAGCAAGGGGTGTATTATGAAGAGGTATTCCTTGGAGTTCTTGAACAGCACATCTTGAGATCTTTGGGGATCTGCAAATTCACAAATAGCATCGTAGTCTATACTTCATCCTGTAAAGTGAACTAAATATGACTCTAATGGAAAAACAGCTCCGGGTGTGTGGGCATAAGGAGAGCTACCTGGCAATAATCAAAGAGGAGCAAATTTACATGGAGCTGGAGGGGCTGGATGGGGCTAGCTTACCCCACAAAAAAGGCTCACTGAGCTTATCTGCTTCTCTTGGAAGTAGATTCAAACACATCCTAAGAATGACTCACAAAATGAAAGTAGCGAATGTAGCATTTCCCCAGACCAAGAGTCTACTGAACTCCCTTCTTTAAATTTATTTGGATTTACAAAATGACATTACAGAAAAGAAGAAATCAACTTTTAGCAAAGTTGATAGAGAAAACTGTATAATAGGCAAATGACCATTTTTTATAATGTTTCGCAATCTGAACCTGTATTTATTTTAATGTGTTTTAGAAACTATGTCACAAGTGCATCACATCTATGGTTTTATGGATATTATTACTAGGACAAGATGTAATTGTCAAGAGTGAGTTGATTTAAAGAAATATAAAATTAAAAAAAAAAACCTATACAAGTGAGTAGTAGATTGATATAACAATTGAGCCAAGGTGTATGGCATGATTGTACTTATAAATATAAGTAACAGCATAACAAAGAAAAGTTATTTCAATATAGAGAAATAATGTGCCATCATCCAGACTTGCTCAGACTCAGAGGATATGTAAGCAAATCTTGATTCTACTGCAAAGAGATAGTTTGGCAAACTGGAAAGATGAAATTTTTGGGGGCAGATGGATCTAGATTCAAATGTTGGCTCTGCTACCCGTCCCCCACCCCCCCACCCCCACCCCCACCCCCGGCCTTTTTTTGCTTTTTTTTTTTTCCTGAATGGGTTTAGGGAAACTACTTAATGTCCTTGTGATTAAGTTACTTTATTTCACTGTAATACCATACAAAGTGCTCAGCAAATGCCTTACCCAGAGAAAGCACTAAAGAAATTCTATCACCATTATTGCAGATATAAAAACAAGGTCAGTTTCTTCTCTCTGTGTTAACCAGCAGATAATAAGGCGTTCAACTCAGATGGAGTGATATGACAGAGGAAAAGATGTATAAACAAAAGATTTGGGTTTAGTCTGCAGAGTCAAAAATTTTTCACTTAATAAATGTGCAACTTAGCCATTCATTTATTTTCTATGAACCTTATATAGAAAATCCAAGTGGGAAGGGTACACAATTACCCCAACAGGAGTATATCTATAAGATGATGTCTATAAGACTATCGTATACATATGGCTATATATGGAGACAGGGGCAGAGAGCACAAGGGAAAAGGGGAGGATGGGAGGATAAGAAAGAAAAGGGTATTGTGGACAGATAGTTGGCTTAGAGCTCAAAAATGATTTGATTCATTTGTCCATTTGAAGAGGAAGGAAATTTCAGCTTCCTTAAACATTAAATAAATGCAATAGAACCTCCATCAGTGGGTTCTTTGATAAATTACCTACCTACCTATCTATCCACCTATCAATTAGTTTCACAGGGTAAGTGCTCAGTGGATTTCAGTCACATTTTAGTTGTTTCTATCACAATTAAGCTCTGTCCTGTGATCTAGGGGAGCATGGCTGATTTGAGTGGATCGTGCCTCCCTAGTACATTTGTAAAAGCAAAGCAAAGTTGAATTTATAAGGCAGTCAGAGACACTTTCTGAGAGATTACAATAGATACCCTTTGGGGTCATTGCTTGGATCCTGTCTTCTCTGGGAATTGATCTCTATTTCACAGGAGGGGGCACTTACCACTGAGTGGGGGTGGTGATGACACAATTTGTTCCTTGCCTGTAGTTGACTGGGCCAGGAATAGACACGCCTGACCCAAGCCATTCCAATTTGGAGAAAGACAAAGAATGGGAGCAGTTGAATCAGACTCACCTTGATTGAAAAATAAAAACCCTACTGCAAGGTCTCTGCTAGGGTGATCAACTCTCCCTGTTTGCCTGGGACTGAGGAATTTCCCCAAAACTAAAAGTGGGACAATCCCCAGTAAACTAGGGTGGTTGGTCACCCTATGAACTGTCCTAGTCACTGTCCTAATCAGAGACCAATTATTCAGATCTTGCATGGATTCCTGCCTCTGTATCCTTTCAATAAACTAAATTTTCAAGCTTAAACTATCCAGAATTAAATCAAAAGAATCTTTTTTAAAAAACATTTTATTTTTGAGAGAGCGAGACAGAGCATGAGCAGGGGAGGGGCAGAGAGAGAGGGAGACACAGAATCTGAAGCAGGCTCGAGGCTCTGAGCTGTCAGCACAGAGCCCGACATGGGACTTGAACTCATGGACTGCAAGACCATGACCTGAGCCAAAGTTGGAAGTTAACTGACTGAGCCACCCAGGCGTCCCATGAATCAAAAGAATCTTAAAAAAACATAGTGCTGTATGCAAAAAAAAATACTGAAAGACCAGGAAGAAGAAAAGAACATCGATATAAAATGGAAACTGTTAACTCAAGCTGTCAACCTTGAATGGAATTCTTTATTGCCCGTAATATTTGTGCTAGAAAACTACTGCTTAGTTGGGTTTGCAAAAAGGATGCCTTTTCTAATCTCCTTAATATTCAGTGAATTATGTTAGTAAATTGAGAAGGATTATCTACTTACTCTGTTTGGAAAATTGACTCATTACCTCTGCTACAGAAAGGGATGAGGGTGTCTTAGCATCAGAAGCATTTTACCCTGAAGTCATGATGATGAATCAGGAATTCGATCAGGCTGTGTCTCCAGTGAATTGCACTGTCAAATAATGTTAATAGAACCAACTAAAGCTTCTCTCACGGCTTTCTCAAGCTTTACTGTGCCTTAGAATCTCTTTGAGAGTGAGTTAAACATTTAGTCTCCTGGGCCTCCTTCCTAGAGTGTGAGGCAGGGCCCCTGAATCTGCTGTTAATAAAACACTCTAGTTCATTGCTACTCAACATGTGCTCTGGTCCAGGCTCCAACTGTGAGACTGGGAGAAAAGTAAAATCTCAGGCCCACCGTAGACCCACTAAAGAGCATAATGCTTGAGGTGTGCTGTGCTAGGAGATTCCGAGGCAATGTTTTAAGGACCACATGTTGAGAAAATATATTCTAGTATCCTCTGATCCAACAGTGACAACAACAGTTAATGTTTTTGAGTCCTAATTATATCCCAGGCATTATCTTAATACTTTAACATGACTTAACTCAGTGGATCCTCATGACAACACTTAGAGGTCATTTTTTTCAGATGAGGAAATGGAAGCCTTCACAAAAAGAAGGTTCTCAAGCTCACCAACAGATGAGTAATAAATAGGGCCTTGCTTCAAAGGCAGAAGGTTTGCCAGCTGGAAGGAGATGGGTACCATGTTCAAGCAGCACTTAGGGAAGACATTTCTTGTGGCCTGAAAATCAAAAGCTGCAAGGCAGTGTTTATTGTGTTGCTAATAATGAATGCCAAATATGGTTTCTGGGGATTCTGCATGGACTCAGTTGTCTCACCTGTGACATGTGGATGACATACCTCAGCTCATGGTGTCTTTGTGAGGCTGGAGTGGGCTGCCTGAGCAAAGGGCAGGGAGAGGGCAGGACAGGTGTGGACATGGGGCTCACAATGTTTCACAATGTGGGAAGAGTGAGGTTGAGAATCCGGGATGGGACCCTCAGTTCTGCTAATCATTTTTTCCTGTGCAAAAATGTCACTGAACTGTGCTTTAGTTTCCTCACCTGTAAAATGAGGTTTAAAAAAAAATCTTCTAGTATTGTTGGAGGATTTCAATGAGACATGTTCATTAGGTACCTATCTACCAGTTCCATATAAAGGATTCAATAAATTGTTATTACTTATGCTTTCCTATTGTAATAGTTTTCACCCTGAATTTTAAGCCATTATCCTCTGCCAGATAATTATGAAGTCTCAGCATTGGAAGGGATTTTAGAAGTTGTAAAATTTTTCTCCCAACTTTTCACCCTCAAGCCTTCACACTCTATAAGACAGCTGACTCACACATTACAAAGCAATGAACCTTTGCTTCCTAAACAAGAGGACCTTCTCTTTGAATCTGTGGTTCTCAAGGGACTGCCCCAAGGTAGTAGAAACTAATTTATTGATGGCTAAAAGTTACCTAAACTATGGGTAGCCCCCAGTGTCTCATCTATGAAAATGATTTTTCCTCTTGAATAAGCCCATACCCAGAATGAGGCAGGTTTATTAGTATTAATTAAAACAAGAACGAAAAGTGTGCATTCCCTTCATTAAGGAATACAGCCTCTCTTCACACTGGGAACTTTCATAGTATTAACTATTTTAAAAGACTTCACAAAAAAGTATTTTTTTTCTTAGAGATAACAGCTTTGGCTTTCTTCCTCTGAAGGAACAATTCCACATACAGGACAAATAATACTACTGATGACGACCATGAGGATGATAATCACAGCAGTGTCGACATGGTTATGATAATGGTACCTGGTATTTCATGTATTTATTTCATGCCAGGTGACGTTTTGAGCACTTTTTGCTTCAGGCATTTGTTCAAACTGTGAGGAGACTATTGTTATTGTTACCCCCATTCAGGTTAAGTAAGTTGCCCAAGACCATTTGTATGGAAGCCAGGATAGGAACTGGACAGTGTGATGACAGAACCCAACTCCCAACCACCAAGCAATGCCAACTTGGGTAAGAGAGATACATCCCTTTCCAGCAATTTCTACCATTTCGTCTCTAGTAGTCTCCTCTTCTGGCAGCTTCTGACTTCCTTTTCCCCACGTCCATGTACTCTGGCTCTTGGATGTAAGGAGTCTCAGCTGCACACCAGAATTTAAAATATTGAATTTTCATTGCAGTGGCATCATTTGGTAGAATTCTACTTTTTTTAAAATTTTCTTCTTTTAAATTGTTAAAATTTGAAATCTTCTGTTTTCTTTCCAACATGTGCAATGATCACAGATTCTCTCAGTGCCTAAATCCCCTAAGGTTCAAACCAAATGGTTAGGGAGGCAAACACTTTTGCTTTCTGGAAGGTTAGAGAAAGAATTCTTTTTTTTTTTTTTTTTCTTTTAGCTGTCAACATATTAAGATCTTATTTCAGTAAGCTTAGTTTCAATAAGAAATGATATTCTTTTTAATATTTTTTAATTTATTTTTAAGAGAGAGAGAGAGAGTGAGAGAGACAGAGCATGAGCAGGGGAGGGACAGAGAGAGAGGGGGAGACACAGAATGTGAAGCAGGTACAAGGCTCTGAGTTGTCAGTACAGAGACTGACATGGGGCTCGAACTCACTAGCCGTGAGATCATGACCTGAGCCAGTCAGACACTCAAGTGACTGAGCCACCCAAGCTCCCCAGAAATGATACTCTTGTAACTGACTAAGAATCCTCAACCATCTTGAATGTTAGTTTAGTCATATGCTCTAAGAATTGCTCTCTTATGATTTTCTTTTTCTTCAATCCTCGCTTGACTTTGGGTCTGAAAATGGCCTTGAAAGCTATTTGGTACATCGTTACCAGCAAAGATGTTTTCACAATATTTTCTCACATGTCCTTTTGTAAAAATTACCTTGATCACCTTTAGTATTTTTGATTACTGTTACCACACCACTGATGTATTTGGTAACACTTGCCAGTGTGCGGTGTGGTTTCATTAAGGAATCTTTCATTTGTCATTGTGGAGGGGGGGAGATGATCATTGTTGAGTTATCTTCCCTGCCACAAAAACAGCAGTAACCACTAATTTCTTACAGTATGCTAAAAATGAAAGGACATTCAGATGCTTCTGATTCTTCAAACAACTTTGCAGAAGAGGGGTTATTATAGTTGTTATTATGTAAATAAGGAAAATCAGGAACCGAGAAGATAAATGCCATATGTCTATAAGTGAAACCAGAATTCAAAACCATTTTTTTCGGGACACCTGGGTAACTCAGTCAGTTGGGCATCAGACTTCAGCTCAACTCATGATCTCGTTGTTCGTGAGTTCGAGCCCCACATCTGTGCTGACAGCTCAGAGCCTGGAGCCTGCTTCAGATTCTGTGTCTCGCTCTCTCTCTGCCCTTCCTCCGCTAGTACTCTGTCTCTCTCTGTCTCAAAAATAAATAAAAATTTAAATTTAAAATTAAATTAAAAATTAAAAATTAAATTAAAATTAATTTAAAATTAAAAATTTTTTTAAAACACCATTTTTTTCTGATTTAATCTCTTTACCCCATGGAGTTGGATTCACTTGCAATTAGAATGTTTTCTGGGATATTATGCCAGCATGGATGTTTGAGTCTGTGATCAGAGTTTACAAATGGCATAAACCACTGTTTCTTACAATTGACATTTCACCTTCTGCTAGTGTTATTCTCAGCTACAAAATGCCAGATGGGAAAGCAATCTTGTTACTCATTACTCAGGAAAAGCAATAACTATGGAATGAAAACTAGCTTCAGACGACAAAGAACCACTTGCTGTTATCACAGGTCTAAGAACATTCGCCCGTTTCCTTGCGATTAGGACTTTGAATTTCCTTTATCCCCAAAATGTTTGAATATTCTTTTAGTTTGATGAAACACCTCTCTTGTGCCATTTACAATCACTGTTATGTTATTTTTGCTCTGTGTCTAAAACCACCCATTTGTCTTCATATCTGTAAGCAGCATATGTGCTGAATGCTCACTTTTACAAATCTCAAAGTATTCCATGATTTTGAAATAACTGTGAATAGTGACTGGCACATGGTAGAATCTCAATAAAATATCTTCATGAACAGTAACTTAGATTTGTAAAGCAATTAAAATGTCAATGTCTTCACATGCTTTTATTTGATCCTTACAATACTCCTACAAATAGGCCAAGGACATATAAGATTCGTTCTGTCGATGGTAAATGGAGGCACAGACATGAGAAGTAACATCCAAATCCACTGAACTATTATCAGGTTTCAGATTGGGAAGACCGAATGGAAACTAATTTAAAGGAAAACATCAAGAATTTAGCAGTGGCCATGCTAAGTTGTAGTCCCTATTAAGTATGTGAGAGGAGTTTGATACGAATCCTGAAATGTCCAGGACATGGAGAGGAAGTTGTTAGAATACCAATGGATTTAAAGCTATGGGTCTGGATAAGGCCACCAAGAGAATATGCCAGATTAGAAAAAGAATGAGTTATGAAAGAAAACTGGGGGTATTCCAAAATTCAGGGGTGGGGAAATGACAAAGAATCAGCCAGGAAGAATAAGAGGAACTTTCAGTAAGAATGGAAGAAAGTAAGTAGTTGTTTCCTGGAAGATAAAGAAGCAAAGATTTCTATGGAAAGAAGGTCATAATGGGTTAATGTTCCTGATATGCCAAATAAGGTAACAACTGAAATTAATTCTTATATTTGGCAACATAGCAATAACTGTCAACGTCTCTAAGAGAAGTTTCAGACTGGAATAAAAATATGAGACAGGACAAGAAGCAAGGAATTAGACACAGTAAATATAAACAGCCTTATTGAAAAACAAAGGACAGAGACTATGGGTCCCCATTCTTGAAGCATAGTTGATTCTTATGTCAACATGGACATAAGAGCCACTCAGCGCTCTTGATATCAATGGTGATGTCATGAACTATAAGTTCTAATGAGGGAGACGTATCCAGGGACTCCTGGGGATCTCTGCAGGCTCTGGAGAAGAAGGTGTCCATGGTAGCCTCTAATGCAATTTGTCAGGTATGATCTCTCACTGGCAGGGCCTGGAGTTGAAGTATCATTGGAGAGAAATTTCCTGGTTTCAGCAATAATTCAAAAGGTTGAGGGAGGTTTAAAGTTTAAAAACTAAAGACAAAGAGCACAAAGATATAGGAAATAAAAATAAAACATAAGTTGGTAAGCAATAGAAAGTAGGATGGTCTTGGGGCGCCTGGGTGGCTCCATCGGTTGAGTGTCCAACTCTCGATTTTGGCTCAGGTCATGATCCCAGGGTGGTGGCATCGAGCCTCTGCTCAGCGTGGGCCCTGTTTATGATTCTCTTTCTCTCCCACTGCCCCTCTCCCACACTCATGCTCTCTCTCTTTCTGTCTAAAATAAAAATAAGAAGGAGAAGGAGAAGAAAGAAAAAGGGGACCAGTCTTGAGTATCTTACCTTTTTCAATAGGTATTTGCAGGTACTTTTTATTGAAGTAATGACATAAAGTCAGTAGATTTGATATTCAATAAATATTAGATCTTTTTCCAGAATCCCGAAACCAACCTTGCTGTTCTCCCTCAGATCCTTTGTCTCTAGTATATCAGACAAAGTATTTGAAATGAAGAGGAATTGCAGTAGATTTGAAAGTAATCATAGAAGGATGAGTGGTTATAACAAAAAGATACAGTGGGAGAAAAAGTCTCTGAGTAGCCCTTGATCTTTTTTCATTGGGGGTGGGGAGAAAAAAAGGTTCAGGAAGGTTACATAATTTGCTCAAGTACTGTGCTTTCTGACTCTTAGTTCATCCTTCTTTCAGTCAATTCTATTTTGGTATGAAAAGTCCTGTGAATTAGATGAACTCCAGTGAATGGACAATAGGGGAAGGGAAATTGAGAAAGGCATTGTAAACAAGGGCAGATGGAAGGCCCTGAAGCGGTGAGAATAATTTAAATTTGATACAGAAGGTGATAGGCAGCCCTGGAGGATTGAGAAAGGAAAGAATGTGGTCAAAACTATGGGCAAGGAAGATTATGTTGACAGCCTTTGGTACTGATTGGACATTTCATAATATAAAACAGTGCTTGAGGTCTTGGGGAAAAAAATATCTTATATCCGTTGATTTTTTTTTTGTATTTTTCCAGTATTACATAAATTACCATACATTCTAGGAATTAGGCTCTTTGTTTTGCTTCGTTTAAGGAGGTCATGCAATTGAGTTATGCGACAGCACTAAATAGCTCAAACCCAATCATTTCATTTGGCTTAGCACAATTTTCACAATATAGAAATGATTCTGATATTTATTCAAGCTGAATAGAGATGTATGATCCCATCAAGTTAATTATTAGCAAAAGAAAATGAAAGTACGATGTTGTTTAAATAGCAAATGTGTTAATACAGAGTAATTATGTAGACTGAAAATGAGCAGTTCCATCAGGCACACGCCCAATTTTTCCCCTACCAGTGTCAACACTGAATGTCTTTCAATACACCGGAAAATTACTAGGCAGATCTGAAATAACAAAGCAATCACTGAAGGCTTTGTTTAAAATTCCTCTAGAGAATAGGACAAATAAAATGATTAGAGTGATTTGAATCATTGGAATTTTATAGCCATTCACTTAGAAAAACAGTCTCCCAATTAGTTGACAATTGATAGCTTCTGATATTTCCTGAAGTGGTTTCTGCATTAGGAGTATTGATCTGTACTTTTATTCAGTAGGTTACCTGAGAGAAGGTTATTCTAATTGTAGTGAACACACATAAATGCTGTACTTACCAATACACATCTTTTACTATTTCAGATTTGTGATCCAAATGTCTTACCTAGATATGAGCTTTTATCGCTTGTACTGTTAACTATTGTACTATTAACTATTGCAACGTTATTATGCAGGATATTAGTGAATTTAGAAGCTTTATTTCCTTCTAGTTGTCTCAACTAGAGTTCTGAATTTAATGCTGTTATTTTTCCTTTGTAATTGGGGCAGAGAATAAGCAAGTTCACTGGATTTTTTAGCTTGAGTGTTTGAGAAGTCTGAACATGGACTGTGATTTTCTAAGGTTATGTATCTTAGAGTTAGAAGTAATCACAGGGGCACCTGGGTGGCTCAGTCCGTTAAGCTTCTGACTTCCGTTCAGGTCATGATCTTGCACTCCATGAGTTCTAGCCCCACATTGGACTCTGCTGACAGCTCAGAACTTGGAGCCTGCTTCAGATTCTGTGTCTCCATCTCTCTCTGCCTTTTCCCCACCCACACTCTATCTCTCTCTGTCTCTCAAAAATGAATGAATGTTAAATTTTTTTTTTAAATAAAAAGTATTCAGATATTTGCTTATAAGTGAAATTGGTGGATTGTGGATTGAATACTCTGTTACCAAGTATATTAGATAGGTACTTCATGTATAACAGAAAACCAAATTAGCATGGCCTTAAACAGGTAGAGCTTAAGTTTCTCACATACCAAGAAGTTTGAGAGTAATTTTATTTTGGTTTTGTGAATCAATCCCATCCTAGCCATGGTTTGGTATCTCTTGTGAGCATCTTTCACTCATGCTCACAAGATGACTGCCTGAATATCAGGCATAATATCAAAAGTCAAGGCAGGAAGAAGAGAGAAAGGAAGTGTCAGTCCCCTTTATCACAAAGCACTATATTTGTAATCCAGCAGACTTCTGTTTGCATCCCATTGGCCATGACTGTACCACGTGACCATCCCAACTTGCAAGGCAATCTGGGAAGATGTGTAGTTTTATAGTCTCTCTAGCGGAGTCAGGCCAGGAAGAGAGTTGAGAGTGAACATTGCATTAATTAATTAGCCAGCCATATCGGCCACAATCTGAATAATATGGAACCCATACCCAGAGTTTCATTTGTTTTGCTATAGTTAATTCTATGTAAGAATCCACTGTAAGGGATTTACTAATGTAGATGTTCAGGTTTCATGTCCAGTGGGACATATATAAACCTGGGTTTGAATTATTCACCTGCATTCCCACAAGATACAAGATACACTGGCAAGTTGAGGTCAGGTCAGGATGTAGACTTCTGTCTTATTGGCTCCTTTCTCTACTTTTTGATCACTTCTAGTATTTGTTAACATAATTTGGCTTTATCCCTGGAATTCTCCTAAAACCATGTGAAAAAAAAACAAAAACAAAACAATGTTCTCTAAATTATAGCCTCAACTGCATATTTAGATGAGCATAACCATGTGAAACACCTATAATTGGTAAAATATTATGTAACTCTCTTTCAATGTCAATTAATTTTCTTTTTATGTGCATACTATTTAAATACCTACTTTATTGTATTTCATTCATACTTTGTGATTATATTTCTAAGTTTTTTATATAATCATCTAGGTCTTTTATCAAAATCTTATTCTGATTTTATGTATTTACTATACAACATTGGTATCTCAATTGTGCATTGACCACTCACTCACATTTACAGCAACTACCCGGGTATTCTAGGGAAAAAAAAGCCCTAAAAAGGCACATTCGAGTCATATTTTTGCACAGAAAAAAAATTACTATAACATATAGTATGCTAAATGTTTTGTAGAAATGATAAAATTCTGACCTTAACCTAAGCTTTTAAAAGATCATATATCTCTACGTAACATATTGCATAAAGATGTCTAACTCTATGTACATATATCAAATAGCAAATTGGGTACAATTGCATTCAGAATCCTCAGAGAACTTTCACTCTAGAAAAACGTTACCATCACAGCACCATCGCAGGCTTATCATGTCTCCTTACACAAATGGATGTGTAAGATTGAGAAACATCACTTTTAGATGAACTCATGCTTTGAAAATATCTGGCAAGGAACACCGTCTAATAATCCCAAAAGCAAAATGTTTCATCATCATAACAAGATTCGAGAAATTCATTACTGGAAAACTGAGTTAACTAGTATGAGCTAAGTTAACAAGCACATAAAAATCCGTGCTCTCCTTCAGACTAGTAATCAAGAAAACACACACACACAGAGGGCCATGTGTAAAATAAGAAGCCATAAAAGCTTAAGTCCCATTGACTTCATGTTGACTAATCACTTTAGTCACACAGCTTTAATTAGAAGAAGATTAAAAGTAACAAAAGCTGTATCAGCCCTTTTTGTTTCAAAAGGAGTTAGTTTTTTGTTTTTGTTTTGTTTTGTTTTTTTGTTGTTGTTGTCTTGCTTAGGAACCCTATCAGTATTTAGTTAAACTAGTTTAGAAGATCCACAGTACTTCCTTTATTTATGCATTTCAATTTCCCTTCTTTGAAAACTGGACACAGTTCTCTAGCCCATGGCAGGAAGTTAAGTTACTGGAAGTTGGGGCACCCAGAATTATTGGCCCCAAGACAGTGGATTTAAAATGCTTACCGGAGGGGGCACCTGGGTGGCTCAGTGGGTTAAGTGTACAACTTGGGCTCAGGTCATGATCTCACAGTCTGTGAGTTCTAGGCCCTCTTCAAGCTCTGGAATGATAGCTCAGAGCCTGGAGCCTGCTTCAGATTCTGTGTCTCCCTGTCTCTCTGCCCCTCCCTTGTTCACTGTCTGTCTCTGTCTTTCAAAAATAAAATAAAATAAAATAAGATAAGATAAGATAAGATAAGATAAGATAAAATAAAATAAAATAAAATAAAATAAAATACAAATGCTCACCAGAATCCTCAAAGTTCAGCAAAACTTCCTCTGGATCTTAGGAGAAAGGAAAGTAGCTGCTTGGTAGATTCTTGCTTTTGAAATCCCTGGAGAAATCCTAGAACCATTTTTTAGTTGTGGGCTTCCGTAAAAGATTTTGTTTGAAGAAAGTTTGTCTTGCTTTAAATTTTTGTTGTTGTTGAAAAATTAGTTGTGCCAAGGGAATACAGATGCAGGAAAGAAGAAAAGAAGCCCTGAGCAAGACCCAACGGAACCTCCTGTGAACCTGTGCTTTCTTTTCCGACACAAGAAAATGGCATCCAAAGAGAAAATTAAATCCGAGGAGTAATGACCTAGCATTTCCACTGCCTACCGCTCTAATGCGCTCAGAGGATAATACAAACGGAGTAACGTGTTGGGGGGATATAGCTATGGTAGGAAGAATACTGCACTTAAATTAGAAAATTCGGTTTCCTGACTTGATCCCACCTGGAGTCAAAGGCCACAGCTTCCTTAGAACTTGGACTCACCAGTTTATAAAATGGTGGCACAGTTCTTTGCAAAGTACCTGTGTACCAGGCACTGCGCCAGGTGCTGAGGACCCAGACATAAATGTGACCTGCTGCCAGGCCCTGAAAGAACTTACAGATAGTGTATTCATCTGAATAGTAAAGTGGCTAATGAGTTCCATAATTGTTCTGGGTCACGTAATGTCCTAAGTATTTTTACAAGAATTACTTTTAAAATCTTCGTGGCAATCCCACTAGTTACACAACACACTTATTCTGATTTCATAGGTATGGAAATGAGGCATTGATCAGGTATAATTTTCCCCACTCACATTGCTAGCAAGTGCAGAGATGTCTCTGAGCATAGTTCTCAGAATGCCAGATCCTGTACTCTAAATAATTTAATTTTTTTGCTTTCCCTGAATCAAGGAGATATGGAAAAGGGAAATAGGTAGCGGTTTTGTGAAAGTGTTTTGGAAACAATGGTGTTCTGTGTAAGTGTTGGTTATTGTTAAACCAGAAGAGATAAATAAAAGTTATATAAATCACAATTAGAAATGTCCAATAATATGTAAAGTTGTAAGTTAAATACGGAAGAGTTAAGAGGAACTACCTCAGATTTCTAAGATATAAATAATACTTTATAAATTATTCCTGTGCCTGATTCAGACTCCATGGTGGGTTAAATATCAGTAAGGACCAGATATTTCCCAGGCCCTGACTATGTATGTATCATTCTCAGCAACCCGCAAGACCATTCAAATGTAGATACATTTGATTTTCATGGTATTGAGTTGATCTACTCCAAGAAAGGACTTGGTTTGGGCATCAGTAATGAAGAAATAAATCCTCTTTGAGCTAGAGGGTGAACATTTTAAGTGGAGAAATCTGTCCATACAATTTCACATGTGTCTCAGAATTAAGCAACTCTGGCATTGTCGAGATAAATAATAAGGAAAGCTCAAGGTGTATGCATTTCCTTTTCCTGTCGGAGCCTGGATTGTGTCCTGCTATTGTGTCTAAAATCTGTTCTCTCAGAACCTCTATTTGCAGAAACCACATTTGTAAATAAAAGCAGATTATAGTAACTTAAAGGTCAATGGCAAAGCTGAAATATAACCAGCGTTAAGCACAGCTTCTACTAGAAGACATTCTTAATAACAAGGTCCCCGCAAACATCGGAGGTGAGGAATTGGCTTTAATTCCACTAGTGGGGGAGAAAGAAAGAAAAATCTTGTCCGTATTTGTGATTTAGGTATAGCTCTTCACTTCTAGAAAATGTGCCCTTTATTAAGAGCATGAAAATAGACATTTTAGAAATTTGCTATCCAGTGTCACTCCTCAATTAACTTCTATTCATTCAACCAGCAAGAATCAGTGTTCAGCCCATTAAAAATAAGAGGCTTCCTTTTCTATTCCCTTTGCTGTTATTGATATTGTTAATCATTTTAATTAGTGGCTTCCCACGATTCCAATCAAGCCCAATTAGACTCAAACATGATAAACAATGAAGAGGTAAAAACAGCAGCTTAAAACATGGATTAATCTCACTAGTACAAAGTGGAAAAGCTGAATTTTAAATTGTTTCTGTTCACCTTTAAACCAGGGCATTCCTGGTCTCACTGGCTAGAATAGCATCTGGATGTTTATATGAAATGTAATCCATGGTTATACCTTCCAAAGAACCTTCACCTTCTGTGTCCCCTCATGCACATATTTGCTTATCCACGTATTTTCCATCATACCCTGGTGTGCATTTTTTCCACACCAACTACCACAACGGTTTACATTTCTTGGGCTTTCTCTTTCTTTCTCCCCTTTTATGTGTGTGTTTGCCTACCTTTCTCTGACCTTAGAAAGGCCCATTCTCCTTTAGATAAGAGTGATTTCAAATCATTCTCAATAATGCTATGGAAGTTCATGGCATGTATTTTTAGGTAACCATAATGTATCTACCCTGGTGCTAAATTATTTTATAAGACACTTAAAGTTTGTTAATGTTTATTTATTTTTGAGAGAGAGACAGAGAGACAGAGAGACAGAGAGAGACAAGAGATAGAGCATGAGCATGAGCAGGGGAGGGGCAGAGAGAGAGGGAGACACAGAATCCTAAGCAGGCTCCAGGGTCTGAGCTCTCAGCACACCAACTGCGGGATCATGACCTGAGCCAAAGAGGTCAGAAGCTCAAACAACTGAGCCACCCGGGTGCCCCTATAAGACACTTTTTATTTAATTCCCTCAAGAGCTCTATGAGGTAGTTACTTCTGTTAGCCTCATTTTACAGATGAGGAAATTGAGGTTTCAAGAATAGAAGTAACTTCATCAAGCTAGAAAACGTTATATCAGGATTTAAACTCAGCTCTATATGGTCCCAGGGGCCAGTGTCGAACTCTTAAGTTCAGGCTTATTTGGGTCTTTCCCTTAGGAGCAGAGCAAAGACCATCTCCCAGTAGAAAAATGTACAAACACTAAAAATTCACCATTATTCTTAAAGTAGATGCAATTAGTAATATTACTTTTTAAATAAGAATTGCCAACCCATCCTTGTTTCTCAGACCATATTTGCCAAGTGATACGGTGCATACTATCTTTTAGATGAGCCCAGAAATGTTATCAGTATTCCTAGGTATGCACAGTAGACACTTTTATCTCTTGGGAACTATTCAATTGTAACATCGACGTTTCTCTCATTACTCAGAATTGCATGATCTTTCCATTTTAAATATTTGATATGGAGTAGCCTAATGAGCAACAGTTGGGTTTGAATCCTGGCTTTAGCATTTAACTCTCTAGAATATCTCAAGCAGGTTACTTACCTTTTTTGAGCTGAGGGCCTGGAATATAAACAATAATAAAGAATTAATGAATTGGGCCCAGAAAATTACAATCATAAAATCTGCCTTGTAACATTTTTTTTGCAATTTTGCAGAATTAAACCTATATTTAAAGGTGCTTGACCTATAATTTCTTCTTAATAAATCACAGTGTTGATGGCCATTTATTTCTATCATATGTAAATCATTTTATGATTTTTATATATTGAAGCAGGTGGATGGGAGATTTCATCTAGGCAGAATATCAAGAGAGTATGACAGCTAATAGCAAAATCCAACCAAAGGGACACAGAGTAGAAAGGAAATTGTGTACATTAGGCCTTTAACCTGATTATTGGAGATAGAGTAGAAAGCTAGGCTTGATTCAAAAGAGGAAGGTAATTAAAAGAGCAATTATTAACACTCAGAAGCAAGTGTCTCAGTCACCTATTGCCATAGTAATGCCAAGAAATAACTCCACAGTACAATGCTTATAAGAGCATCTCTTGCACACTCATTTTGCCTGATCTAAGACAGCTCACCTATATATCTCATGCTGTGGGTCAGCTAGGCTTAGCTAAAGATGGAATTTTGGTTTAGATATGTTCCATGATTTTTTGTTCTGGAGTCCAGTTTCCAGAACACTAAATAACAGAGAAATCTCAATTGTATATGCACATTTCAAACTTTTGCTTATATCAGGTCTTCTAATATCCTGTTGACCAAAGCACATCATATAGCATCGCATAGTGAATTCTGTTCCAACCCCCATCAGACAGTATATGGACGTACAGTTTTATTACAGAGGGATGGAGAACTGGGATCAGTAAGTTAGTCTCGTACCCAAAGGTTGAATTTGAGGTGTCAGTGAGACTTTGGAGACTGCTAAACCTTGGAGCTATTGATCTAGAGATTCTTCTGCCTCCTTTGCAGAAGGTCCAGACTTGTTCCAGAACTGCGACCTGAAACTTAGGCTTGGGTTGTGAGACATGAACTCAGAATGGAACGAAAATTTCCCTAGTGAAAGAAAAAATCATCCTGTTTATGCCTGTGGTTCAACTATTTGATGTAGCCCACGTAACCTTCTATTTGTGGGATGCCATCCTTAAATGCCTTGCTTTGGTCTTGGAGTTTCATTTGTTTGCTTTTCTCAAGGTTGCTGGTATACATTGATGGAGCTATTGATTACACACCTATTTGCCTTCCTAAATTATTTTCTCCAGGGACTTCATGTCTAACTTTTGATTTTCCATTTCCTGAGCGGCATTTGTAAGCACAATGCAGAAAGTCTGTTATTTCACCATTGGTACTGGGATTTTTCCCAAATGACAATTTGAATAGTGATAGTGAAGACTCAATAAAATTGTATCTCCTTGTTTTGTGCTTATGGATAGATGCATTCTTTAAGGCTGTTAAACATCATAACTTCTGTTACACATTTGCAGTGTGTATCTTCCCCAGAATCAATATATGTGGAATCAATTCTAATTTAAGTGCTTTGCAGGTACCATTATGTTTCGCTAAATTGAGATGCTTCCTATGGCCAAGGAATGAGAAGCAACTTAGACTAAGTTTTATTGGGAACTTTTGCTGGCTCTTGAGAGAAATGACTGTCATTATTCATTGAGCAGCTTGAACCTAATCTGGAGTTTTTCTGCCTTTGTTTAGAGTTATGTGATCTTACTGGCATAATGCCTTCTTAATGTGGTTTTCTCCAGTAGAAATTGAGAATAGCGTCCCTGCCTCCAGATGTCTGTGCCTCCTATAAGAATTTTTATATATGGCACCTTGCATGTATTATCGGTATTCTATCTCTGTTCCCTAACAAGATTATGAAAGCGCTATGGCAGATACAGGGTGTTTATTCATGGTGTCCCCAGTACCTGACATATTTATCAATTACATTTTATTAAAAGGTTAATTGTTGTGGTTTTAGGTGCACTTTACAAGACACTATGATCAAGACTTCAAACACAAGTCACATTGTTTTTTCTACAGGTTTCCCTATCAGTCTTTCTCATTTCATGGGAGAAGTGGTGGCTCGTGGCCACTAGTCTATCCTAGAAGCTTGTAGTTCAGTCTTTAATATTTTAATCAAGTGACTGTATCTTCATACAATGTTTTAATCTATCTTGAGAAATGGTCCCTATTTGAGTCACCTCCCTGTACTTTCCCAGACATTTCCATTCTTTATCATTTTAGTGCTGATTCTTTTTCTAGATCTCTCTGGTAATAATTACTCTTCTGTGGGTGGTACTGAGATAGACACAGAACATAATCTATAGCAAATTACCTTTTAGAGTAGTTTTGAGTAGGGATCAGTTTTGAGTTTATTATACATGTCTCAACGTCATTTACTGACATTTTATGAATGCATTTCATTGTTGTCATATGGTAGGTATACATTCATAGCATTCAGTCTGGGAAGAAAAAAAGTCAAAGCAAACCAGAGAATTGTGGACGGTACTCCGTGGTTATAAAGATCAGTGTTTTGTCCACGTCCTTTTCATATTTATTATGTGTTCCTGATTTTACTTTTTGGTGATTGGAATGTTCTGAATGAGAACTTTCTTGCATTAATTAATTCTTGCATTTCCTTCTGTCCTGCAGACTCTTAACTTTTCTCTGAATTTTTCCTCGTCCTTTCTTATATTCTTCTGTATCTTCTTACACAGTTCTGTATTCTTTATCCTTCATTCCTTTGAATGTATTGCATGCCCTGGCCCTTCTCCTCTGTTCTTTAATTCAGTATATTTTATTGGAGAAAGGCTCACATCAAGTTGACAGCAATCTGCCTCATCTCTCGTATCTCCTTGTATCTAATGAGGTTGTTCTTGCAAGAAATGTGCAGCAGAAGCACATCACATTCTATGTTTTACATTGCGTAGATGCTTTGTTTGAGTTTCATAATATCTTAAATCAGTGCCTTTCCTTTGAAAGTCTTTGAATCTGTTTGGAATAGCGTGACTATTTTTATCTTTGGCTCCACACTTATATTTCATGATCCAATTTAGAAGCAGTAGAGTAGTGTGTAAAGAGCTGGATTTACTCAGCCTGAGGTTTTGAATCCTAGGTCAGCCACTTAACTGGCTAGGTGACCTTGGGTGAATTACTAATCCTCTCTGAGACTCAGATTTCTCACCTATTAGTCTTCTGTTATCACCTATAATGCCTTTAACCCTCACAGGCTATTTTGAGGATAGATAAAGAAAAAATATCTGGCACATAGTATACCTTCCATAGGTGGTGGCAAAATGATGCTGACATCCACTTGAGGGACATTCAGAAAATTACTCTGAGAATTAATGTTGAATAGATTGATTTCACTGAGGCTTCTTCACTCTCTTCGACGCCATCGCGCTGTGTTGATAATGGGTATGTGGCAATGCTCCCCTGAAGGTGATTGTACCACCTCCCTCATATTGGGCTCATCTCTTCCTTTTTCATAGTAGAATACTTCTGATCACTTTTCCTCTTCTGTTTACCTTTCCTCTGAAGGAAAGCTATTCCGGAGAGCCTTTATCGCTTTGAAATATTTGTTCAAATCATTAAAATATGTGCTAGTAATTATGGAACATGATGTCAGCATAGACCACTGTGGAGCCATTTTAATTTCAGCTTCTTAGGATAAAAGATATGTCAACAGGGAAATAAATTGTACTAAATTGAAAAAGCAAACGGACAAAAATGCAGAAGAGAAAAGAGCATCGATTCTAAAATACTTATGAGAACATATTATGTGCAAGATACTGTTTTAGGATTGTCAGTGATACCAAACCATTTTAAGCCTGTCAGCAATGACGATTTTCTCGGTGGAAATTCTCCTTCCAATGGAAGTTCCTTTCTCATCCTCACAGGGACTGATAACGGATGCAGAATATATACCGGATTGAAGGACAGATTGGAGCTGAAAAAGGCATAGCTAATGTTACTTTGGAGGCAGCTGGATTGGAAAAGTTAGAAGCATTGTTTCAGTAAGAGTAGATGATCAGATAATAAGAGATGGGGGTTTTAAAAATATTACACTTTTCAGTCTGGAAGTTAAGAAAATAAACTTCTAGAATTATAGGTGGCCCAAATTAAAGAGATCTCAGAGATGATTCTAGTCTACTCTCCTTGTTTTAGGGATTTAACTGAGCTTAAATTTATACCCGAAAAATATGCGCCTATTTCTGACCATTTCTACCATAGGGTGTCACCTTTCATCTTGGCGAATCAGCCAGAAAGCATACCACTGGTCAATTTGAGTTATTTCTATGGGGCTCCCATTTGTAGTCTAAAAACTATTGTGGATTCCATGATAGCTTCCTCCTCTCCACCAAGAATGACTGTGGGCCACATGTTTTCATGTCAGCTGTAGTGGTTTTTGAAGATAAAGACTGATTTTAATGCTGGTCAAAGTACCCGCAAGTTATATGAATTCTTCTTATGGAAAAATATCAGCTTTTCTTTTATTTTGGTTGATTTTTCTGGCTCCTCTCACTGTGGCTTCTCATCAGTGTCTACACTTGTACAATTATGTTGCTGGCAATGCAGGATATCACATTTCCAAGGGAGAGTATACAAATAAGCTCGGAACCCTTCAGTGTGTTTCCTTTAAAAATGACAATATAATGTGCTTGTCTGATTCACAGCTAGCAGCATGAGAAAATAATAGAGTCAGCTCTTCACTTGTAATAATAGTTCCATTTGCCATCCATTTGTCTGACCCCTACCTGCATAAAGGCCCTCTCAGATACATCCCAGCACCGGTTCCTCCTTCTGGGTTACCATATCCATTGTTGCTCAAACACGTTGCCTCATTTTCCCTGGAAATAAAGACAGCAGTCAGTCCTTACCTTGTTTTATGTTTCTGTTAGAAGGAGAATTCATGTTGACTGCCAGTTAATGCCTGCCAATAAGTTTCCTTAAGAACTTTGAAAAAGAGGACAAGCTAACTCTTCACTGAAAATGCTCTCCTACATCTGATTCTTGATTTCAACTCAGGTCATGATCTCGCGCTTCATGGGATCAAGTCCCACATCGGGCTCCTGCGCTGACAGCTCAGAGCCAGTTTAGGATTCTGTCTCCCTGTCTGTCTCTCTCTGCTCCTCCCTTGCTTGTGCTCTCTGTCTTTCTCTCAGATAAATAAATAAACATTTAAAAAAAAGTGTTCTCTAGTTTCTGCGGTACCTGGATAATTTTTATCCATAGATATAATGTTAAAACCTAGCTCCTATCCACTCCTAGGAGATTCAATTTCTTCCAATTCCTTATAATCCTAAAGTACTATTCATATTCCTCCAATCACATGCCTCAGGATTTTTAGGCCTGAGAATCTTCACTTTAATGAGTCTGCAGGTAGGTTTTATGAACCCCGGATTTGAGAACCAATTCTTCTCAGTCAGACCTCTCTGAGTTACTCTCAAAGTTTAGGCCTCACCTAAAGACCAAGCCTGTTTCCCTGCAGTGAATCCCCTAGAAGTCCTAACTATTATGATCACTTTATAGTTCCCTCTACTTTTGAGCTCACCATAGAGGAGGCACAGTATAAGGAAGGCTGTGCTTGTCTTCATTAGCCTTTCCAAGGCGTGGGCACCATCCATTTTTAAATCACCTATAACACAATGTAAAAAACCATGAAACATTACCCGACTAAAGATTTGGAAGTATTGGATTGAAAATGAAAGTCTTAAAATTGAATTTTTTTTTCAGTTTTATCCCAAGATTTAATGTTTTATCCTTAAACCATTACATAGCCCATAGTAGATGCTCAATAAATATTTGTTAAATACATGCTAAGTATGACTATTCCCAAAGAAAATAAATTATAACTTTACCTAAAGTTTCCTCATAGACATACTCGTTTCCTAGCCTAAAGTTCCTATGTTGAGGCCCACTTTTCTTGTTTAGACTCCTAAATAAGCGTTTTCCAAAAATGCAGGGGAAAAATAAAGAAATTAAGAAGCATTTTTTAGTTGATCTGCCCTCAGACTCACTTAAATGCATTTTGTGAGAACAGAAAGATAATGATTGGTGAGAAAGGTATTGGGGGTGTGATTTGATATAGTGTATCATGCTTAATTGAAATGTTTCTTTAAAAGCAGTTTGGATTTTAAAGAAAATAAACCTAATTCATGCCGTAAGGCATATTTAGTGTTGATTCCTTCTCTTTATCAAAGGATATGTTTTTCTACATGTTAACTAAAGAGAGTTACATGTTTAACTGTTCATGGGAAATTCAGATTAAAAAAAAATATGTGTTCTAGAGGAATAACAGCGTAAGAATGAATGTTTCCAGATTTCCAAAATCCTGTTATTTTATACTCTTCTTCTTTCTGTGTAGTCTAAATGTTTCTTCATTGAAGAGTGAAAGTACAGATTTTTAAAATAGCTTATTAAAGTCCAATTTACAAATTATAAAAATAACTCATTTTACGTATACACTTCAATGATTTTCATTAAATTTACAGAGGTGTGCGTCCATTACAGCCATCTGATTTTAGAATGTTTCCATCACACCCCAAAGATCCCTCCTGCCCATTTGCTGTCCCTCTTATCTCCAAACTTGGGCATTGGCAGTCACTAAAATACTTTCTGTGTCTATGTCTTTTCCTGTTGTAGAGATTTCACATACATTAGAACACGCAATACATCATCTTCTGTGTCTGTTTATTTTACTTAGTGTGATGTTTTTGAGGTTCTTCCATGCTATAGCCCATATTAATATTTTGTTCCTTTTATTGTTGAATAATATTCCTGCAGATTGCTTTCTAATATATGCTAGCATGTAATGCAGCATTGAAAGCAAACGTGTTTAAAACTCTGAAGAATTTCTTTTTTTTAAGTAATGTATGTTACCATAACGTCTGAAAAAATTATAATGAAGCTTAATGATATATAATATAAAATATAATATATAAATGTCATATTGTATATATAATCCAAATATACAGAAAAATCTTCCAAATGTTTATTTTATTCATTCATAATTCATTCTTTAAAATATCACCTTTAGTTAAATTCTTCTCACTTAATTTGCATACACACTTAACAAATATTTCATTTCAGATATGAAGTGTAAAAAGATGAGGGGGAGTTAAGTTGTAATGTTTTCTAACTCATGTCAAGAAAAATGAGAGACTGTAGTGTTAGTATCACAGACTGTTTTTAATTGTCTCTTGACAAGTCAAAATATTTAGTGGAAAGTACGTGAGGTAAAATTACTTGGGAAAATCAGCTATTTCCTAATTCTACAATATTGAACTTTAAGTTATGTTAGAGAAATATAGTATTTTATGCCTCATTATTTTATTTCATTAATAGTTGAAAAGAGGTAAAGCAAAATGGAAAAAAGACTAGATACAACCAGAGTTTTTCAAAGGTCAAGCAAAAATAGATTTTTGAAGAACATTCTGTTTCCTTCAGCCTTCCTGGGTTTTCACACCTCGCTTCCACTATCTCCTCTTCCATCTTTTTATTATGCATCTGTCTCACTCAATAAGTTTCTTCCCTTTCCTTTTTCCAAAAAGAACTTTGTTGTGAGGGGCAGGGGATTTGTGCAAAGTCATTATAAAATAAAAATTAAATTAATCTGTGTGCATTTGGGGGCAGAATCTGTTCTACCCAGACATCTATCCCTCTCCCAATGTGTAGCACTGCGCATATTCTATCTGTAAGACATTTGATTAATGTTTACTAATTTGAAATGATACATCAGAGGAGACATGAAGAACTTCCTGTGATATCCTAAGTTCTACTTTTTAATGCTTGAATTTGCCTCTCTCTTAAATTTTAAGAATCTTAGGTATATATTTAGTAGGAGTGTTGTAAAATGGTTCTAAAGAAAAAGGAAACTTCCTTCGCTATTTTTACTAAATATGTGTTATAATACATTATAGAGTCCAAATGTAGAGACCTTGTTCATTTAGTGGTAAAAAGTTAAATATGCTTTTTCACTTCCCTTTACCACTGTTCCATCCTTTTACCTTTCATCACTGACTGAAAAAAGACATCTCATAGATAACATGGCTCAAATATAGGATGCTGTACATTCCCATGAAGTACCCTTGCTGTTAGGGTGGTTTTCTCTCCATAGATTTTGGTGGAAACACATCATCTCTGACATCAACAACTCTGTAAAATTACAAAAAAAAAAAAATCAACTAGGTTGAAGAATGTGTCCCGGACTCAGTATACAGAGATGGGAGGGGCTGAAATAGCGATTGTGGGAAATAAGAAAACATGTTAGAAATTAATCACTAAATTGCTCTTTCCTAATTAGCATTTTTCCTTTACCTTTTCATTCAACATATGTTTACAGGGCATCTTTTTCTGTATTACATACACAAAAATGAGCTATAAGGACACTGTTTCTGTAAGTAGAGCAAAGTGAAAATTTAGAAACTGCATCTTAGCTAAGTGAACTTACATTGTTCTCACTTAAAGCATCACCCCCAAGAGGGCAGAGTGAACATCTAACCTCCCATCTCACTTACATGTATCTTTCTCTTGATAGCAGAAGGCTGTCTAAGTCCTCTTTTCGACTTATGGAACCTTCTCTTAAATAAGTCAGGGTATGTCTGTCTAACTTTTTATTTATGTAATAAAACACTATTGTAAAAGTAGACTACAGATACTTTAGAATTAAAAAGAATCCCTTCCCATAATTTCAGTGCTTTGACTTTTGTGATTATGTTCAGGCTATGAACTTCATAGCTCATAGGAAGCCAAAAACTAAACATGCTTCCTTTTTCCTTTCATTCCTTCTGATCTTATCTATAGCAAAAGGATATCTCTCGTTAAATAGAGGGGAAGTGAAGTGCAAAAGAATTGATACTGTCACACAGTCTGTTAGAGACTCCAGATGCTATGTAAGTGATGTCATGTAAAGGGAGATATGATAGAGGGGATATAGATTCCACCAGAAGGAGTGGCAGTTTGGGTAGGTCCTGCATTGCTCTAGAATGAAGAATGTCTTCTCAGAGAAAAAGACACGTAAGCTCTAAGTGAAAGTCTTCATGTTGAATAGCAGTCATTCCACTTAAAAAGGAATTACATATTCCAGAGGGGAAACAAGGAAAAATGAAAGATGTGTGTGATAGTTAGAGGGTAGAATGTCAGGGAAGAATAAAGGATACTAAAGAGAAACCAGGCCAGGAACTGTAAGACCTCCTAAGGCCTATAAAGGATTTTGGACCTCCATAATGGGAGGATATTGAAGGCTTTTCAATAAGATACTGACTTTCACTGATGTATATGCCACAGATTCCTTCGTAGAACAGACCTCTTAGAGGCATGGACTGGAACAAGACCATAACGAGGAAAATCTATATGGAGCAGGATGATGATGATGATGATGATGATGATGATGATGATGATGGCATGGTGGCCTAGGGAAGGGTGGAAATATAGAGATAAAAGATTTAAATAAGATACATTTAGCCCATTTAATTTCATTTTTTACAGTTAAATTGAAAAAAATAAATCCCCAGATATCTGGTACAATGTGTTCCTTGATTATGATAATATTTTGTTATGTTTCTCTCGATGGAACTTGGGGCCCTGACAATTAGGTATGCATTGTCTGTCTGCTTCTTGGGGTCACACAGGGCCACTCTTACAAATAGACAAAAGTGAGGCTACAGGACTAGCGACAGGTCTGACCCAGCTCCTGCGCAGTGTCAAAGCTACAAGTGAAACCTCTGTGCTTGTAATTATTTTTGATGTTGGAATGACCTCTGTGCAAATGCAGAAGGAAAATCAAAGTTACAGCTCCTCTGTAATTATCCAACCATCTCTGCCCAAATCTAACAGCGAGGCAGTGCAATTTCTGCATCTACTAGGATTCATTTGGGGGACTTGGTGTCATAAGCTTTTCCTAAATCTCTTCTGCGCATCTCATCTCTTCCTGGATTGGTGATAATGGCAACTTGGCGAGAAGCAAAGCCAAATAGAATAAAATTTAAAAATTCAATTTTTCCCCTTCCTTTGCTTGCTTGTCCTCCTATGTTTTACATCCTTTTTAAAAGGACATTCATGATAAATAACAATAGCTAATCATTTTTAAGCCCTGCTAGGTGCTAGACACTATGCTATATACTGTGCACACGTGATTGTATTTAGTTATTCCCAGATAGTTATTATTTTATTAGATACAATAGATATTATTATTTCTACTACTTAGGCGAGTAAACACAGACCCCTAAAGTCAAATAACTTCATGACAAAGATGGAATTAGATTCAAGCCTCTCTGACTCAATATAACCATCTGGTTGTGCTCTTATACTCTCCATTTTGTTCCACCCAAATCATCATCATCATCATCATCATCATCATCATCATCATTGCCTTTGTGTATGTGTTACACCCTGGAAATCAGGAATACGCTCTATGAAAGTGTCTAGGAAGCTATTGCTTGGAATGGAAGGAGATAATATGCTCGATCAATTTTTCCACACATTTCACATTCCAGATACTGTGCTTGGTGCTACTGCTGAGAATGCAATTGTGAGTAAGTTTCTGTCTCCTACTGGGGAAAACAGGTGGAATGACAATTTCATCAGAAGGATACGCCAGCCTGGATTCAAATTCTGGGAATAGTGCATGCTGGAGGGCAGGTGAAAACTCCCTGGTGGGCGACGCTGTAGCCCTCCCAGGAGTTGAGGCGAGTGAGCCCTGGCTTGCTCTCTTTCCTGTCTTGGCCTTGTTTGCCTTTGCTTCTTTCTCTCCATCTCTGAGCAATCTCATTCTAGCTTCCAACCATACTATGAGGAAAAGAATTACTATTATCCCTACTCTTGCGGAGAAATAGCTCTCCATGAATAGTCTCATGTGTCTGCGTGGTTGGGGCTTTCTGAGCAAAGAACACTGGCACTTGGGTTGAAAGATGATTGAGTAGCAACTCTCAAGGTAGAGAGCTCCGAGAGAGAGAAACTCTGATCTGCCCTGGAGACATTTGATTACATCCCAGGATGTTAATATATAGCACTGCCCTCCACTCCCCAAATGGAAGCTTTTATATCATGGAGCAAATGTCCGTTTTGATCTCTTCAAAAGGACAGAGGGACATATGGGAAAGCCATCCTGCGTAAGGTCCAAGTTTCATAATTCTGGGCCTCCTTTCCTATGATACAAACCCCAGTGTATACACAGGGCACACCAGACTCTCACTGTATCATGTTCGGAGTAAAGAACTCATATAAGCTGCTCTGTGAGTGAATAAACACTCTGATCGCTGATCCAAAAGTCTTGTGTTCGTGTTAGTGTGTGTATGTGTGTGTGTGTGTGTGTGTGTGTGTGCATGTGTGTGTACATACATGTCTATTTGTAGATATAGATCAATCACAGACGCTTCACAGTTTCAAACTTATCATCCCTATAATGAAACCGAGGCGAGAAACATATTCTCTTTACTGCTTTGTCGAGTAATTCTTTTGTTCTATTTTTTCAGTTTCTGTAGGGAGGTCCCAAAGGCGCAGTTCAAGAGTGTTGGTTCCTGTCTCTACTTCCTTTTAAATACTCACTTCTGTTTAGCTGCCATCATGTCTACCTTAAGTCACACTGAGGAGCAGATTTCTGGGAAGGAGGGGCCATCTCAGAAAGGTGTGCCCTGGCCCAATGGCCTCAACTCAAACCAGTGGTCTACAGTAAAAGTGGGATTCTTTATTGTTCTATATGACCCTGCTATATCTGTCAATAGGTGTAGGAAGGCCCTACTTTGTTCTCCAAAGAAAGAAGAAAACTCAGAAAATTACTTATGATCTCTCGCGCTAAGGGAAAACTTTTCCAGAGCACCCTCTCTTGTCGCAGGTCACATGACCTGGGTCAGAGTGACCTTCCACCAGATTCAGCTCTGACTGAGTCCCTCCAGGAGATCATGAGCTCTTCTCTGTCTACTTTTCAAAACAAAACAGAGACGGACTTGGAAATGCCACCATATTTCACCAACTTATTCCTTAATGCCACAAAACTAGGAAGAATATCATTTTAGACCCTTAGAGATTATCCTCCATGGAGTTTCCCTTCTTGTTTTTTTCTTATCTTTTCACGAGCCCCTTGTCTGGTGTCCCCTCCCTCCGGCTACCTTTCAGGGTGCTTTAACAGGTATTGGGAATGCAGGCCCTGAGTCTCTCACCTTTCTTGTGCTTTGCCATTATGCTCTCCTGATGTTTGGGCAGCATGAAAAATGTGCCTTCCTGCCTCTAGACTTTGCTGTTCTCAGAGGGTGAGAGGGAGTTGGGAGCCTGATAGGAGAGAATGACGATGAGTATACAGTGCCTGTTCAGACTTTCAAAGAGTGGAGACTGCCCTCAGTTTCCTTATAAAACACCAAGACACACATACTTTGCTGCAGCAAAGATGTTTCTTTTTTATTTTTTTTCTTTCTAAAGGAACACAGTTTCACACAGGGAAAGCATCTTCCTCCTATTAGCATGACATTGACCCTACTCATTTCAGGTAATAACCTTGGCTTCCCTGTTTCAGGAACACATGACTCTGGCCCCTGGCTGAGTACACTAGACAAGTGGAATTCTTCTCAAATTCAGTTCTACTCAGCCGTGACTGACAGGTATTCCCCTGTCACAGTGGGAGATGGAACCAGAGTACAAATCCCTGTCAGTGAGCCTACATATTCCATAGGATTCCTTCTTTGCTTCTGCAGTTGAAATCAGTTCCTTAAAGAAATATGGGTGTGTGCTAGCTTATGTTTGTGAATTTGGGCAGCTTTCAATGTGTTTGATGTTCCATGTGCTTTGTTCCGTTTCCTTTCTTCCTAGCTTCAGACATTTCTCTTTTGTATGTTTAAATGATGGTTAACTATGAAGAAGACCAAAATAGACAAAGTAATTGCCACTTGTCCCTTTGTCTCTCTGTGGCTTGCTGTGCTATAAATGTATTTAATCTAGACCAAACTGGGGAGGTAAAACCTAATTTAATAGCTATCAATCACAGGCAGCAGGTCTGCAAGAGGAGAGAGAGAGAGAGAGAGAGAGAGAGAGAGAGAGAGAGAGAGAGTGAGAGAGAAAGTGGTTCTATTATGGAGTCCTCTCTCCGGAAAAACAAAGTGAAACATTAGACACTCCATATCTTTACAAGACGGCTTCTAATCCCTCTACCAAGTTACACATCATTCGAAACTCTGTGTTTTCCATTTCCACTTGTATGCCACCAACCTTATATTAAAAAGTAGGTGACTGACATGTGAGCTAAAATATTTCATAGGAATTAAATGCATTGAGCTTTGTTAGAAGGAAACAGAGCAACTTGATATGAGACCCAAATACTAATTAAATAAAGCCTCCCTCTGTGGAGCTAAGCAACTGCTTTTCTTAGCTCCAGAATAATGCATGTGGCTGTGCCTTCCCACCCTCCAATAGTGAGACTGTCGTCCTGTGTTGTTTGTTAAATCCTTCCAGAAGCTTCTCAATTTCCTTTTTTCTTTTAAGTTCATTTATTTATTTTGAGAGAGAGAGGGAGAGAGAGAGAGAGAGAGGGAAAACACGAGCAGGGGAGGGGCAAAGAGGGAGGAGAGAGAGAGAATCCCAAGCAGGCTCTGAATTGTCAGCGCAGAGCCCAACCCAGGGCTCAAACCCACAAACTCTGAGATCATGACCTGAGCTGAAATCAACAGTCAGATGTTGAACTGACTGAGCCACCCAGGCACCCCAGAAGCTTCTCAGTTTTCTCTGATTAAAAAGCCAAAGTCAGACAAGTTCAGTGGCTTACCGATCTGCATTATTTCTCTGATACCATCATCCCCTGCCTTCCTTGATCACCCCCTCCTCGCTCATTCTGTTCCAAAAACCCTGGCCTCCTGATTTTCCCTTTCACACACCAGGTGCTTTCACATCAGAGTCTTTGCACTTATGTTCCCTCTCCCTGAACACTTTTTTCTGAGATGTGCACATATCTCCCTCACCTCTTCCGGTTGTCACCATGTCGGTGAGGCTTTCCCTGTCACTCTATTTAAAATTGTGTTCTGACCACCTCCAGAACTCCCTGCCCTAGTTCCTTGTTTTTTCTTCATAGGGCTTATCACCGTCTAACATACTCTATATTTTACCAATCATTGCATTTATAATTTGACTCCCTCTGCAAGGACATAAGGGAAAGACTTCTGTTCACTGTCTTATCCCCAAACCGATGACTAACACAAAGCAGGCATTTGGTTAATACTGCTGAGTAAATGAATGAATGAGAGTAAAAGCAGTCTGTTGTGCAGACGCTATAAGTAATTTCAAAAGGAAATTGAGTGTAATGGAATTGGTAGAAAGGTTACTTGGGGGCAGAGACTAATAATCCTGTTATAAATAGGTTGAGACACTGCAGACTACATTTACCAATCCAGACACTTTACTTAAACTCTAACTTTTCCCATCTATTTGACATAACAGTTTTTGTCAAGGGATGAAGTAAGGAAGACGGTGAAGGAACCAAAGGTTCATTCGTTCATATATTGATGGCTTCTCAGAAAACCAGGCACTGTGTTAGGCTCCACGGATATAATGCTGAACAGGACCTAGCCTCTGTCCTTACTGAGTTCATAGGTACTGGGGAAACAGGTAACAACAGTTCATTACAACACAACGCTTTCAGTGGTTGGTATGAGTGCTATTAAGCAAAATTCTGGGGGACAAAGAAAGGGTCAGTGAGCTGACCTGTCTGTGGGGATTTAGGAAGGCATTACAAAGGAAATTAAATTTTATCTGGATTTTTGTTTAAGACACTTTCAATTACAAATAATGAAAAACTCAGCTCAATTAGGCTTAAGCAATGAAGGAAATGTATTAGCTCAAGTAGCTGGGAACACTCAGAGGTAGAGGGGAACGCAGGGCTAGAAATCAAAGCTGCATAGCCACCTCTCTGTGAGTTTCTCAGGTCTGATCTCTTCCATGTGGCAGCTGCATCCTCAGGCTGGCTTCTCTCAAATGTGGAAGTGGTCCCATCAGTGCCACATCTCATATTAGTCTACCCTACTGCCATCCCGTCCACATCAAGAGATGAGTGTCCCCCGAATATTGAATAAAAATATAGTGGTTAATCTAGGGGGACCACTGAAGGTTACTGCCCGCTCTTTAACCAGTTGTGGCCAGGAAATGCCGGCCACACTGACATGTAGCTGAGTTACCTGCCAGGCCTACACCCAACACAGGAGCAAGGAGAATGGAACTAGGGGCTCTGGCTTGCAGAAGTGATGGTCCACCTTTGAAGGAATATGTTGTGGTTGCTTGTACACAACCACAGAGTAGTTATACAAATGGGAAAGGAGGTGAATTCTTGCAGAGCAACTTCGATATACCCTACAATCTTAAGGGATGAGTAAGCATTTTCAAAGAGATGATGGAGAAAAGTAATGTTGAAAGGAGAAGGAATGCCAGATGAAAAATCATAAAATATAAAATGGCATGCCCTATTGTGGGAAAATTGCGTTGGACACAGGGGCAAATGGACTGTCTAGAAATAAAACCCAAATGTAGGCTATAGACAGATTGGAATGACTCCTACATATCATAGAAAGAAATGGGATGATTCTGAGAATAACTTAAAGCTTTGGTGTTATGAAACAAAATAAACATATATTTCAAAAAAAGATTGCCTATATCAGCAAAGTATAGAGGAAGTCATAGAAGCAGAAGTTATGGTCCCTGTTCTCCAAAGGCTATGGAGACAGTCAAGTTGGTTAACTAAAGTACCAATCCAAAGCGTTTCATCATCAAGCTGTGTGTCCATAACTCTTAAGTTAGAGGTTGGAGAACTGGTGGCTAGAGGAAGACTTCAAAGAAGAGGAAAGAACCTGGGGAAACCTTGGAAATTGAATCCATGTGGAGTGGAATAAGTGGAAAAGAGCAGAAAGATTTCTTCAGGAGAGGGAATCAGCATATGATCAGGTGAAAGGTTAGGTAGGAACATTGTATGAACAGGAACAAAGAGGAGAATGGTGACTGGTTGTGTATATATAATGTGCAGCCATCAAAGAATCCTGAGATGTTAAGAACAAAAGGTCAAACTTTAGTCTTTAGCCCAAGCTCTGGACAATTAATTTATTTCTCTTACACTCAATTTTCTCATTTATACGTGAGGACAAGCATCTCTTTATTAATGGTAGTATACTTAGGAGTGAAGAGAAATTGAGTATGGCTAGCACCCCATAAATGGAGATAATTTGTGATCAATACATGTACCTTCTCTTTTCTCCTCTGATGAAGAGGATAAGGAATAGGAGGCTCGTGATGATGATGAATGAATAGAAGGCCAGATTGTAACTACTTCATAAGAACAAAATAGAAAAGGCAGAGAAAATGGTCAGAAAATCCTGACTTTTCATTGACAAAAAGTGAGGGAAGACATTTCTTTGGCTTTCACTGTTCTTCGACGATACCTGTTGATCTTCATTTACTGTTGGTAACATCACTAAGAACAATCAGAAAAAGGTTTATTGATAGATTCCCATCATGATTGACCTGAACATGGCATAAGAGAACCAAATCTGGCTAAATATTGATCAACGTTCCTCACTATCCAAAAGTTATCTTGCCTACTTTTTTTAGTGTAAAAAAATTGACAATTACATTAAAGTTCATTTTTGACTAACATAGACTCTTTACCCCTTCTCCATCCTCAAGGATCCTAAATTTTACTGTATCCAAAACCAAACCCCTCTTCCTAAGCACCTAAGAATTTTTACCTGAGACAGTATCAACCACTAAGACACTCTAGTTCAAAAACGTAATGTCATCCTTGAGTAAATAATTCCTGACATTTGTAAGTTTCATCTTTTATTTTTCTGTCTCCTCTCCCATTGTCCTTCTCCAGGTCACCTCTACTCTGGGAGACTAAAATAGACCCAGTCACCTTTCAGTATCATCTGTCTCCTGGCCATCTGATTCCTTTCTCAGTGTTGCCAGACTATAACTGCCACATTGGCACCATCATGGTGACATTTCAATTATTTATAGAGTGTCTGAAAGGTTAAAACACATAGGGTAAATTTATTTTTAAAGAGTATGTTTCCATTAGTTATTTATTGATGCCTAAATAAGTACCACACAACTAATTTGTATAAGATTATCAACATTAATTATAATCCAGAGTTTCCCATGGTTCTGGAAACTGGAAGCAATTTGACTGGATGGTTGTGGCTCCATCTTTCGTAGTGTTGCAGTCAAAAGGTTGGTTCAGGCTTCTGCCACCCAAAGGTCTAAATGTGGCTGGATGGGCCACTTCACTTATGTGCCTGGAAAGGTGGTGCTGGGTTATGTCAGGAGGCCTCAGTCCCTCTCGATGTGGGCTTCCCTGTGGGATTGCTTGAATGTCTTCACAACATGAAAGCTGGCTTCCCCCTGAGAGGTGGTTGCAAGAGAGCCAAGCAGAGGCTATATCCCTTTGATGACTTTGCTAGTCACATAGCGAGTCACTTCTGCTACATTCTCTGGTTAGAAGGGAATCATTAAGTTCCAACCCACATTCTTGGGGAGGGGACTTAGGCATATCCTTTGGAAGAGAGAACTGCCAAAGAATTTGCAGACCTATTTTAAAACCACTGTAACCTTAATTACATTTTCCAGGAATATGCTCAGTACAATTTTCTTCAATCTCCAGCACCTCTCAGGGAACAATAACTCGAAATTTAAAGGAGTAAGTCTCACTCTTAATCTGAACAAAGTATAGTAACTGTACCATTTCCCCTGTGTTTCCAGGCTTTTGAATACTCTGTAGTGTATTTGTTGTACTCCTATAGAAGGAGTCATATCAGCTACATTTATTACAAAATGTGTTTATTTGCTTTTTCTTTGACTTTTCTAAGATGTAGTCCATCATGAAAGGCTGGCTCTACTCCTCCAGTTCCTATGTTTTTATCACTGCCTCTATAGCTTTACTGAGACCATTTCTCATTCCTCTCTTCTGCCTTTTAAACCCTTGGCACCTATGACAGGCAAATTCAAGTCTCACCTTTCCATGAAGAGTTGACCACTGTCTTTGCCATACACGGTCCCCCAAGTTCTGACAGTTCATATATACTCATACATGTCTTTACCTGAGTATATCCAATTCAATATGATTTTATCCATATCTGTACCTGTAACATAGCAAGTACACATTAAATATTTGTTGAATGAATATTAGATTAAAAGATTTAATTTAATCCATGTATCGAAAATATTCTGTTTCAACATGTAATCAGTATAAAATTATTAATAAAATATTTTCCTTTTTTGTACTGAGTTTTCAAAATTTGATGTATCTTTTATATATCTCAATTTGTGTGCTAAATTTTCACTTCTTTAGATTTCATAAAACATATAACTTAAAAAAGTAGATTTATATACATGTTGCCGCAAAGTACTTAGAAGTTTTCAAATAACTGGGGCACCTGGGTGGCTCAGTCAGTTATGCTTCCGACTTCGGCTCAGGTCATGATCTCACGGTTCGTGAGTTCAAGCCCTGCATCGGGCTCTGTGCTAATATCTCAGAGCCTGGAGCCTGCTTTGGATTCTGTGTCTCCCTCTCTCTCTGTTCTTCCTCCACCCACTCTGTCTCTTTCTCTCTCAAAAATAAACAAACATTAAAAAAAAAGTTTTCCAATAACTAAATTGAGTTTTCCAATAAATTTTTACATTTAAATGAAATAACATAAAAGTTATGTATTTTAGAGTCACTAGCCACATTTAAAGTGCTCAATAACAATACGTGACTGGTGATTACCATATTGGATAATTTAACTCTAAAATCACAGAACTAAGAAACATATTTGGGTGTCACTGAGTTGTAAACTAACCTTTACTAAAAGGAATGCTAATACGAGTGGAAGAAAATATAGCTTGTGTCAATGCTATGTATTTCAAACTTCACAAATGAAATTTTGTTGGAAAGCCACTGTAGTAAGAGTTATATTGGGCCTTTTTATGACAAGGATCCATATATTGGTGATTGCATCTATAATTTAAAAAAGTGGGGTGCCCGGGTGGTTCAATGGGCTAAGCATCTGACTTCAGATCAGGTCATGATCTCATGGTGTTTGGGTTCAAGCCTGGCATTGGGCTCTGTGCTGACAGCTCAGAACCTGGAGCCTGCTTCAGATACTGTGTCTCCTTCTTTCTCTGCACCCCCCCCCCTTTCTGTCTGTCAAAAATAAATAAATAAACCTTAAAAAATAAAATGAAATAAAATTAAAATAAAATAAAATAAGTAAAATTCCAAGTGCGACCTAGCATAGCAAAGTAATTTTTCTTTCATGTTATTGCTCAGAATATCACATTGCAATGACCACAAACACCTCCCACATACTCTTTAAGCCCTTTCTCCCCAAACCCAAGTGTATCTCCTTTTTGTCCCCTCAAACTCTCCTCAGAAATCCTGAGCCTATGCTTTTCTGGCTTCTCCTCTTCCTCTATGCTCCCTTCCAGAAGCTTATTGTGTAAGTCAACCTATATTCCTTTCTTGTACTTTGTCTCTTTACACGTTCTCTGATTAGCAAAACTGGCTGTCCCCCAAAACCTGAGCAGATCAACATTGAATTCTCCTTGGGGGAGCAGAAAATTAGGACAAAAGATCTGGGAAGTCTCTGAATGCCAATGTTTCTGTCTTCTTATATTAATATAAAGGATGAATCTTAACTTGTGTTGTTTTTAGGACTGAAAGACACCCATTGTTCTCTGGTTAAAAAAATCTGTATAAAAATGATAGTACAAGATTTTGAAATGGATCAGAAAGATAGCTTGGGTATCTTCAGTATCTGCAGGCATTTGTCTTGGTTTTCTGATTCTATTGGGTCTCTGTGTGTTTTGAGCTAAATTATTCATAGAAATTCAAAATTGTGTCCTGTGGAGATTCTGTTGTTCTTTTGCCCTGTGAATATTGATCAGTTTGGCCAATTTTGCATCTAATGAGCAAATTTATTTCAGCATTCCTGGTGGCCTATGTTTGTGCAGTTTATAAGTCTCCTTACAAATGACTAGACTCTTTCTTTCCTTAAAATATTTGGAGTGGAAGACAACTTATCTAACAACAAAAACAAAAGCAAAACTTTTAAACCTAAGTTATAAATATATGGCCTGAAATAAAAGTTGGCAAGGGAAATGGGGAAATGAGTACTTCCAACATTTTAGAGAGTTCGAAATGTAGACTAGTAAGTTAGTTAAGAGTTTGGATGTTGGCACTAAACAGTTATCAATTCCAGTTTTGCCAACAAAAAACTCGGTAAGTTTGCTCAAGGTGTTTAGCTCCTCTGCCCCTGAGTATACTAAAATTTTAAATGTTTCATTGATCTGTTCATTCAACACCTATTTATTATGTAGTATACGCCCAGGCATTGTTCACGGCTCTGGCAAACAGTAGGAAACAAAAGAGATAAAATAAACAAATTTCCTGCATCACAGAGGTGACATCTCTTTGGGAAAACCCAGCAACACTTAATAAATGTGTTAGGGAATGACCCCAAATTATAAGCACAATGGGGAAAAATGAAGATTTGGAGAGAAGCTGCTTTGGATGGCACTCTCAGGGGCAATTTCTCTCTGAAGGGAATATTTATAGAGATCTGAATGAAGTCAGGAACCTGCTGTGTAGTTCTGTGTTCCTTAGACAGAAGGAATAGCATAAGCAACGTCCAGAGGCATGTTAACCAAAACAAAACGTAAGGAATCCAGTCTTGTTGAAAGACTGAACAAAGAGGAGGTGACAAGAGTCACTTGTCACAACCATGGAGAAGTATAGTTACTCTGGAAATCTATTCATTCCATCTAGGATGTTGGATCTTTTTACCCATACATGATATTGTGGCGCCATGTATTGGTCATTGGGAAAATATGGATTCACAAAGTTATGCATGTTTTCCAAAAGTGATCACATTTTGTTATAAAGCATTAAAAAATCACATTCATTAATATCATCACCAATTTCATCAGTAAAGGTTTGAACTATTGCAAAACTACCAAGTTCATAGTAGCAGATTGGAGTTTTTAAAATTCTAATTTTTATTTGAAAGCTCAAATTTTATCATTAGCCACCAATTCTGTCAGTTGTTTCCTTGAAGCGACAGGCTCACTGTTCATTTTCAAGAAGATGTCTGCCAAATACCCAAGTCTACATGACTGTAGTTCGTCAGTCATTCTCGCAAGTAAAAAAAGGTGACTAATTCAACTCACCACTCAGTTACACAAGTGCCATTCACTGAGACAAATGTACTTACGTAGGCAATAGGAGTACTTCTATATACCTATTATGTCACAAGGAATATCAAAAAACATGGCCTCAAGACTTGAGACTTAATAAATGTAATAATTTTATTGCTTATTAAGTACATTCAGAACTGAAACTGGCCTAGTTGGTTTCTGCCCGTGTGTGATGGTAAAGAACACAATGAACATTAATGCTGTTTGGTGCCACAGCAAAGAGACCAGCAGTTTCACCCACCTCTGATTTTGTGCGATTGGTGTAAATATCAGTCCGGTGAAAAAAAGCAAATAACATGTAGTATAATTATGAAAACATTTCTATCTTGTTGATGCTACTGTTTACATCCTCTGGATTATTAGATTAGGAGGAAAATGCGTGAATAAATAAATAAATAATTAATTAAATAAATAAGCATTAAGAGGGATTAAGAGGAAAATTCAGAAGAGGATCTCAATGTCCCTTTTTATTTTTTTTATTTAAAAATTTTTAATATTTATTTATTTTTGAGACAGAGAGAGACAGAGCATGAACAGGGGAGGGGCAGAGAGAGGGAGCACAGAATCCTAAACAGGCTTCAGGCTCCAAGCTGTCAACACAGAGCCCAATGCGGGTCTCGAACTCATAAACCGTGAGATCATGACCTGGGCCAAAGCTGGACGCTTAACTGACTGAGCCACCCAGGCAACCCTCAGTGTCCCTTTTTAAGGAAATTTTTGGGTTTGTTTTTTTTTTTTTTTAACCCAAGTATGTTTTCACAAAGTCCTCTAAGTTTCCATCTCTCACCCAAGCCTTTGTCCACCAGCCACTTATTTGCAAGAGAGGTTGAGAAATGTCAACTTCCAGGTGAAGAGTAAGGCCTTATGTCTTTAAGGTCTGAAAGATGACAAGCCACAATGGACTGAGACCTCCCTATTGACAAGAGGGAAGGATCTCATGCAGGCCAACAAACCTTAAGCCATTTACATATTTGTAGCTGATACTTGAGTTAATAGTGGTAACAATAGTAATGACAATGGCTGACATTTGTTGGGTCCTTTCATGTGTTAGGCATGATGTGTGGTCTGTTATAGACATTATTTCATTTTAATTCTTTTGAAGTGAGAAAGGATGTAAGGTGCTGAGCCAGTAGGTAGTTGAGGAAAGACTCAAGTTCACGTCTGTGTGACTTCACAGACTGAACTCTTCACTTCACCACTTTTTGCACTTCCTGGGCAAATACCTTGGGGTCCTATGGTTGAAAGGAAACATCTGCTGGGGTGTCTTCCTGAAAGGTTCTGGTGTAGAGGGTATACTATCAGAAGTTTTTGTTTTGAGTTATGAAATTATTACAAAAGACTTAGGTATCTTAGAGCTATGACATAGGGTAGTTATCAGTTTCTCTCTTTGGTGCATGGCTAATCGACTGCAATTGCCAGTTCCAGGCTAATATTGTACCCTCAATCTAGAATCCTTTCTCATTAAAACCATGTATATAATTCACTTATAATCTGGTTCATATAACAACAGCTAGTAATTGCTTTAACATTCTTAGGTATGTCTATCGTACCGTAAAATGACAACTTTTCACAGTAGATGTGATGCGTGTGTACATCTCTGTGTGGATATAAACTTACATTTATGTGTGTGTATAAGATTGGGATACTTGGAAACAGAAGAAGTACTCAAAATCTAAGTGAAGTTCAGTGGTATCTTGAGGCAGGAAGACAGATACACATGATGTTGTATCACAGAGATGGAGATTCATTCAACCACAGGTATTTTCTATGTGACTAGCACTATTCTAGCCTTTGAAGGAACAGAAGAGAGTAAAACAAGTCCCTGCTGCCATGGAGCTTGTAGCCTAAAGGAGGCAGAAAAACACTAATAAGTAACTGTTGTTATTGTAATAAGTGCTATTATAATAAGTGCTATTATAATAAGTGTTATTGTAATAAGTGCTATTGTAATAAGTGTAATGAAGCAGGTTGAGGAGAATGTAGAGTGTTAGGACTAGGAGGCACAACTTCTTGCATGGTATCTGGGATTTTCAAAGGAGCAAGCTGCACAGATACCTGCCAGGAGAGCTCTCCACACAGAGGACTGTGTGAGAGCAAGGACCACAGATCAAAGTGTTCTTAGCATATGCAGGGAACGGGAAGAAACCCATTGCATTTGCTGAGGACTGAGTGAAGTACAGGGAGTCATTCTGTCAGGTCCAAGAGGTGAGGCGGAGGGGATCATGTTGAAATTTAAATTTTATTCTAAATGAAAAGTAGATTGATGCATGTCCACTGGGTTTTGAGCACAAGAGTACCTGACCTGACATATTTTAAAAGGATGGCACTGGCTGATGGGGCCGCTGGACAGAGAACAGACTGGAAGAGGCAAAAGTGGCAGCTAGGCCACTTCTAAGGAGGTCATTTTGATTGTACAGATGTGAGAAGATGACGATATGGACTAAAATGATAGCAGTGGGAATCTTGGGGCTCAGCTTCTGGATATATTTTAAATGCATAACATAACTTGGGTGTGAGTGTACATAGACAATAACAGAGGTTTGAGGACAGCACCTGGGGCCTTCTAGTATGTACAAGATCAATAAACTGATAGTTAATAAAAAAGAGAGGTGAGAAGGAATAGCCTAGAGGTGAAAAGAGAGCCAATAGCTTTCTGAAGCCAACGAGGGAGAAATGTTTCCAAGAGGAGAGAGCTTTTAGCTGTGCCAAATGCTGCTGCCCTGTCCAATAACATGAAAACTGGGATATACCACTGGATTTGATAAAGAAGTTTATTGAGTGATCATGACAATAGGGTATTAAAGACTAAATTCTGACTAGGAGTGAGCAAATGGGATCTTGCATGAGTAGGAGGTGATGTGGAAGCAAAGGGGTTTAACTGCAAAGGGAGACATGAAATCTCTGTCTAGAAAGGGAGGGGGGTGTAAGGAAGGCTTTGTAAAAAGTGGGATTTATTGTAGAATGCCTGTATGCTAATAATCCAGTGATGAGGGAAGAGTGATGGTGTAAGGGAGAATAGGTGCATCCCAGAGAGAAAATGGGATCTGGAGCAAGAGGACAAGAGTAGGCCCAAGCTCCAAGCCTGGCTGTGCATTATTAATGGGAGGGAGCACTCCGTACCAGCAGGCGCAGGTGAGAGATTTTGTGGTGGGATGATGTGGACATTCCCTCTTGAAGTTTCCATTGTAGGGCTGAAGACTTTTAGAAAGAGCAGTAAAGGGTGAAGGGAAGAGGAAGAGTTTTAATCTTGTCTATGCCTTTTAGGAAACCAGTGTAAGAATGGAGTCATCCTACCCTACAAGGAGGCACTGAGTGATTGATGAGGCCTATTGGCCACTTAATGCTTTGTCTTTCTCTATGAACACAATTCTACGAGGAGACAGTCCTAGTCAGTGTGACCATATCATATCCATGATTATTATGGTAATATGAAGAGACAGGGCAGTGGAGGGAAATTTGCTGTGATTCATTTGCTCTTCAAGAAAGAAATAGCCATTTAGGCCTCCATTGAAGACATTTAAACTTGCAGCCATGACAAGGCTATCTTTTTTGAATAACTGCTTTCTTAACAAATGTAGTATTCATATTTGGGGAAATTGAAGTACATCCAGAGAATCCATTTAGCCAGCGAATCTGAAGAAGACAAGTCTTTCTCCCCCCTTCACTCTGCATTTCAGAGCAGTTAAGAATGTGTTCACTCTAAGTAACCTGGAGGATAAAGTATATGCTTTTGAAAAATGGATTTAGATCAAAGACCCTTTAATGCTTCATTTTAAATTAATAGACCATGACTTTCTTTTTCATCTATGACATGCTGAAGGATCCTTTCCATGCATGGGAAAGTATGTGCTTCTGGGAGAAGTAAAAATGAGCACCATTCTTTTATTATTAAAATAGTAGGAGCTTCTGAAACACAGAGACCCAAATTCTCTCCTCATCAAAGGACTACCCTCATGCTTCTATAGCACCTCTGTTTTCTAGAACTTGCCCTCCCTAGAGAAAGGCCCCAGAATCTTGCTAGATTATATAATGCGCCCATGACATAAGGGTAAAGAATGAGCCATGAATTAGCACATCAGTCTCATTTTCACTGGTAACCTGATTTTACAGTGTGCATTGCATTGCTATAAGTAAAATCAGAAGGCATCCTGTGCTCTTTAATTTGCTGTTGCCAGCCTTTCTTAAGCAAATTAGTCCAGGTTTTGTAAGAAGCTGAGTGACTTCCTTTTTTTGCTACATTCACATCTGAAATAGGGAAATGTCGACTAGCCTCCAGTTTGGCAGACCCAGTCCAACAAGCTTCCCACTTGCTGCTGACTTTTTCGAACAGTGGCACCTTAATAGGTCTGCCCCAGAAAAAGACAAATAGAAGTGTTTGGGGAGCCCCTTGGGTTTCCCTCTGAGCAGGGGCATAGGAGATTTGTAAAATGGGACAGTCCTCACTCATCGTCATTCCTTAAAGAGAAAGTCCATGTTTTTCCTTATTTGAGAAAAGTCTAAAAGATCATTCTAGGCTACTGGGGAATAAAATGAAACTCAGCTGTATATCTTCACAAGATAATCGTCAAAGGGGGAGAAGAATTGGGACATAAAGAGCCTGCTGGTTAAATGCCCTCAAGTAAGGCACAACAAGCGATTCTAGAATAACCACACTGAGCTCTAGCCCCAGATCTGCAGCTGGCATCAGTGACCTGATCTCTCGTTGCTGTCTCACCTGTACAATCAGGGGTTCCAGGTCTGAAGTCCTACACATTTGCTGAGTGCGGATCTCATAGAATTTGAATTCTGTATTCATGAATCCTAAGCAAACCAGCACCACTCGACTCCACTCGACTTCACGCCCACTGTTGGCTTTGCCCTTGAAAATACATCATGATTATTAGAAAAGCAGGGGGACTGAGGGAAGAAAGGAAGAGCAAAGGGGAAAGAGAAGAGAAGGAGGAAGAAGAAAACAGGAATTGGTAATCTCTTACCAATTTGTTCAAGATGAGCACTCCAGCCCACCCTCCTGCGTGCCATACCTCCCCACCAAAGTCCCACTCAGATTCCATCTCCTTTTTTTTTTATTTTTTTTTTAAATCTTTTTTAACGTTTTTTATTTATTTTTGAGACAGAGAGAGACAGAGCATGAATGGGGGAGGGTCAGAGAGAGAGGGAGACACAGAATCCGAAACAGGCTCCAGGCTCTGAGCTGTCAGCACAGAGCCCGACGCGGGGCTCAAACTCATGGGCCGTGAGATCATGACCTGAGCTGAAGTCGGATGCTTAACCGACTGAGCCACCCAGGCGCCCCAAAGCAGGGGGATGGAGGGAAGAAAGGAAGAGCAAAGGGGAAAGAGAAGAGAAGGAGGAAGAAGAAAACAGGAATTGGTAATCTCTTACCAATTTGTTCAAGATGAGCATTCCAGCCCACCCTCCTGCATGCCATACCTCCCCACCAAAGTCCCACTCAGATTCCATCTCCTCCAGGAGTGGCGTTCTTGTCTTCTCTATGTCAAAATAATAGGTGTTATCATTCTCTTCTTTTTGCCTATATTTGTCCCTCTGGAAAGACTGAGGCCTTTGAAGTGGAGGAATTGGGACCCCCTTGCCCATGTTTCCCGACGATGCTCTCCATAGTGTCTGAGGCAGAGGCAGCCTCCTGTGAATGCCTGCCTGGGGAGAGAAAATGAATTAAAGTGAACCCCAAGAAAGTCATGCTTAATATAAAGGCTGTTACTACTACCTTCTCTGGTGGATGAATCCCAGGACCTTGGGTTTAAAGTCAATGTAGAAACAGGGGGAAAATAAGGGATTTTGGAACACAAGTTTGATAAATACCAAACCTTCTCTTTTCCCTATTATGCGTGAGAACTAGCCTTTATTCCTCCAATAGAAGTGGATAGAACACCTCACTACATCCCATGATTTATTTGTCTCTGTGCAGTGGTCACAGCCTCCTTTCTTTGTCCACTGGCCTTGCTCAGCATGTGGAAATAGCTTCCTGTAGGAGTTAGGATCAGGGTTGTCAGACTTCCCAAATAAGTCTGGGACAGCATGGGACATACTTATACTGAAAAGCTGTTTGCTTTTGTCTGAAATTCAGATTCAACCAGACATCTTGTATTTTACCTAGCAACCCTAGACAGGACTCAAGTGGCTTGCAACCCAGCTCAAACTGGCTTCAACAACAACAACAACAACAACGACAACAACAACAACACAACAAGAATTTATTGGTCCACATAACTGAAAGGCCCAGGTGGTAATTCTGAGCTTCAGGTGGGACTTCATTTAATAGGTCATTAAGAATCCATTTAATCTCTCAGCTCTGGCTTCTACCTTAATGGCGTGATTTTCTGGTGTCCTGTGGTGCTAGGTGATTGCAGACAATGCCTGCCTCATATCCTACCACGGTCAATCTCACAATCGCAGTGGGTATGAGCCACTGCTTCCCGCCCAGCAGCTCCAGCAGAAGCTGCCTGAAGCACATGTCCCTGGGCTACACTCCCAAAGCTGTACTTACATCCTGGCCAGGGCAACACCATGCTCTGCCTGATCAGACCTGAGCCCCATGTCCCACCCTTAAGCCCCTCTGCAGGTATGTGGGCTCACCGTGGGAAAGGAGTAATTCCTTACAGACTAAATTGGGGTGCCCACATTTTCTCAGACGAAAAATGGATGCTGGGTGGCATATGTAAAAGGGGGAAAAAACAAAAAAGAAAACCTAACTACACTTACTATGGGTTCCTACACCTCGTAATTATTTTTTTTTAATTTTTAATTTTTAATTTTTTAATATATGAAATTTACTGTCAAATTGGTTTCCATACAACACCCAGTGCTCATCCCAAAAGGTGCCCTCCTCAATACCCATCACCCACTCTCCCCTCCCTCCCACCCCCCATCAACCCTCAGTTTGTTCTCAGTTTTTAACAGTCTCTTATGCTTTGGCTCTCTCCCACTCTAACCTCTTTTTTTTTTTTTTTTTCCTTCCCCTCCCCCATGGGTTTCTGTTACGTTTCTCAGGATCCACATAAGAGTGAAACCATATGGTATCTGTCTTTCTCTGTATGGCTTATTTCACTTAACATCACACTCTCCAGTTCCATCCATGTTGCTACAAAAGGCCATATTTCATTTTTTCTCATTGCCACGTAGTATTCCATTGTGTATATAAACCACAATTTCTTTATCCATTCATCAGTTGATGGACATTTAGGCTATTTCCATAATTTGGCTATTGTTGAGAGTGCTGCTATAAACATTGGGGTACAAGTGCCCCTATGCATCAGTACTCCTGTATCCCTTGGATAAATTCCTAGCAGTGCTATTGCTGGGTCATAGGGTAGGTCTATTTTTAATTTTCTGAGGAACCTCCACACTGCTTTCCAGAGTGGCTGCACCAATTTGCATTCCCACCAACAGTGCAAGAGGGTTCCCGTTTCTCCACATCCTCTCCAGCATCTATAGTCTCCTGATTTCTTCATTTTGGCCACTCTGACTGGCGTGAGGTGATATCTGAGTGTGGTTTTGATTTGTATTTCCCTGATAAGGAGTGATGTTGAACATCTTTTCATGTGCCTGTTGGCCATCCGGATGTCTTCTTTAGAGAAGTGTCTATTCATGTTTTCTGCCCATTTCTTCACTGGGTTATTTGTTTTTCGGGTGTGGAGTTTGATGAGCTCTTTATAGATTTTGGATACTAGCCCTTTGTCCGATATGTCATTTGCAAATATCTTTTCCCATTCCGTTGGTTGCCTTTTAGTTTTGTTGGTTGTTTCCTTTGCTGTGCAGAAGCTTTTTATCTTCATAAGGTCCCAGTAATTCACTTTTGCTTTTAATTCCCTTGCCTTTGGGGATGTGCCGAGTAAGAGATTGCTACGGCTGAGGTCAGAGAGGTCTTTTCCTGCTTTCTCCTCTAAGGTTTTGATGGTTTCCTGTCTCACATTCAGGTCCTTTATCCATTTTGAGTTTATTTTTGTGAATGGTGTGAGAAAGTGGTCTAGTTTCAACCTTCTCCATGTTGCTGTCCAGTTCTCCCAGCACCATTTGTTAAAGAGACTGTCTTTTTTCCATTGGATGTTCTTTCCTGCTTTGTCATAGATTAGTTGGCCATACGTTTGTGGGTCTAGTTCTGGGTTTCTATTCTATTCCATTGGTCTATGTGTCTGTTTTTATGCCAATACCATGCTGTCTTGATGATGACAGCTTTGTAGTAGAGGCTAAAGTCTGGGATTGTGATGCCTCCTGCTTTGGTCTTCTTCTTCAAAATTACTTTGGCTATTCGGGGCCTTTTGTGGTTCCATATGAATTTTAGGATTGCTTGTTCTAGTTTCGAGAAGAATGCTGGTGCAATTTTGATTGGGATTGCATTGAATGTGTAGATAGCTTTGGGTAGTATTGACATTTTGACAATATTTATTCTTCCAATCCATGAGCAGGGAATGTCTTTCCATTTCTTTATATCTTCTTCAATTACCTGCATAAGCTTTCTATAGTTTTCAGCATACAGATCTTTTACATCTTTGCTTAGATTTATTCCTAGGTATTTTATGCTTCTTGGTGCAATTGTGAATGGGATCAGTTTCTTTATTTGTCTTTCTGTTGCTTCATTGTTAGTGTATAAGAATGCAACTGATTTCTGTACATTGATTTTGTATCCTGCAACTTTGCTGAATTCATGTATCAGTTCTAGCAGACTTTTGGTGGAGTCTATCGGATTTTCCATGTATAATATCATGTCATCTGCAAAAAGCGAAAGCTTGACTTCATCTTTGCCAATTTTGATGCCTTTGATTTCCTTTTGTTGTCTGATTGCTGAGGCTAGAACTTCCAGCACTATGTTAAACAACAGCGGTGAGAGTGGGCATCCCTGTCGTGTTCCTGATCTCAGGGAAAAAGCTCTCAGTTTTTCCCCGTTGAGGATGATGTTAGCTGTGGGCTTTTCATAAATGGCTTTTATGATCTTTAAGTATGTTCCTTCTATCCCAACTTTCTCAAGGGTTTTTATTAAGAAAGGGTGCTGGATTTTGTCAAAGGCCTTTTCTGCATCGATTGACAGGATCATATGGTTCTTCTCTTTTTTTTTGTTAATGTGATGTATCACGTTGATCGATTTGCGAATGTTGAACCAGCCCTGCATCCCAGGAATGAATCCCACTTGATCATGGTGAAGAATTCTTTTTATATGCTGTTGAATTCGATTTGCTAGTATTTTATTGAGAATTTTTGCATCCATATTCATCAGAGATATTGGCCTGTAGTTCTCTTTTTTTACTGGGTCTCTGTCTGGTTTAGGAATCAAAGTAATACTGGCTTCATAGAATGAGTCTGGAAGTTTTCCTTCCCTTTCTATTTCTTGGAATAGCTTGAGAAGGATAGGTATTATCTCTGCTTTAAACGTCTGGTAGAACTCCCCTGGGAAGCCATCTGGTCCTGGACTCTTATTTGTTGGGAGATTTTTGATAACCGATTCAATTTCTCTGCTGGTTATGGGTCTGTTCAAGCTTTCTATTTCCTCCTGATTGAGTTTTGGAAGAGTGTGGGTGTTTAGGAATTTGTCCATTTCTTCCAGGTTGTCCAATTTGTTGGCATATAATTTTTCATAGTATCCCTGATAATTGTTTGTATCTCTGAGGGATTGGTTGTAATAATTCCATTTTCATTCATGATTTTATCTATTTGGGTCATCTCCCTTTTCTTTTTGAGAAGCCTGGCTAGAGGTTTGTCAATTTTGTTTCTTTTTTCAAAAAACCAACTCTTGGTTTCGTTGATCTGCTCTACAGTTTTTTTAGATTCTATATTGTTTATTTCTGCTCTGATCTTTATTATTTCTCTTCTTCTGCTGGGTTTAGGCTGCCTTTGCTGTTCTGCTTCTATTTCCTTTAGGTGTGCTGTTAGATTTTGTAGTTGGGATTTTTCTTGTTTCTTGAGATAGGCCTGGATTGCAATGTATTTTCCTCTCAGGACTGCCTTCGCTGCATCCCAAAGCGTTTGGATTGTTGTATTTTCATTTTCGTTTGTTTCCATATATATTTTAATTTCTTCTCTAATTGCCTGGTTGACCCACTCATTCGTTAGTAGGGTGTTCTTTAACCTCCATGCTTTTGGAGGTTTTCCAGACTTTTTCCTGTGGTTGATTTCAAACTTCATAGCATTGTGGTCTGAAAGTATGCATGGTATAATTTCAATTCTTGTAAACTTATGAAGGGCTGTTTTGTGACCCAGTATATGATCTATCTTGGAGAATGTTCCATGTGCACTCGAGAAGAAAGTATATTCTGTTGCTTTGGGATGCAGAGTTCTAAATATATCTGTCAAGTCCATCTGATCCAATGTATCATTCAGGGCCCTTGTTTCTTTATTGACTGTGTGTCTAGATGATCTATCCATTTCTGTAAGTGGGGTGTTAAAGTCTCCTGCAATGACCACATTCTTATCAATAAGGTTGCTTATGTTTATGAGTAATTGCTTTATATATCTGGGGGCTCCGGTATTCGGCACATAGACATTTATAATTGTTAGCTCTTCCTGATGGATAGACCCTGTAATTATTATATAATGCCCTTGTTCATCTCTTGTTACAGCCTTTAATTTAAAGTCTAGTTTGTCTGATATTCGTAATTATTTTTTAAAGAGATTTTGAAAGAAGAGATGGCATCAGAAGTTCTGGGCAATAATTCTGATGACTACAAACCTGTTCAAGTTGCTTTAACTTTGTGGATTAATACCCACACATGTAAAAGGAAGAACTAAGTGGTAGGTGGTTTCTGAAGTCCTTACTAGTCTAATACTTCTCAGTACTGTGAATAGTAGTAGAGGGAGAATATAAGAAAAATATAGAGAATTCTAGTGCATCTGATATGTTTAGGATCAAATGTAGGTCCTAAAAAGATATAGTCTTAATATAAATGGAATGAGTTTTATTTATAGTTATTCAGTATGGTTAGGTCTCTGTTTTTGTGGCTTCTTTTTTGAATACTTAAAAAATAAATGTAACTCTAGGCAAATGTTTGTGTGTGTGTGTGTGTGTGTGTGTGTGTGTGTGTGTGTATGCATTAAAATTACTGTTCAATCACTGACACCAAATTGGTTTTTCTCTCCAAATTAATTTATTAGAGAGGAAAAAGAAACTGAAATCTCAGAGGAATGATCAAACTCTTGTGATTTTATTTCAACATAGCTACCATTAAAATGACATAGATCATCTTTGTGTCATGGGATTAATAGTAATTTGTGAGCTTTTGAAAGCCCTTTGAAATGTTCAGATTAAAGGAATTAACTTCAATTTGAAAATAACACATCTAATTATGGGGTTTCCTGAACATTCAAATGAAGAAGAAAGTCATTTTTCCCTTCCTCCTTCCTTCAGATAGTTTTTAAATTTGTTCTCTTACAACAGAGCCTTTAAGTTCAAAGGCAGTTTTCATCATTTCGGCTTCAACTCTGGGAAAACAGACCTGAAGAGACTTGGCCAGACTTAACCTTGACAAGAAAAAAAAAAAGAAAAAAGAAAAAAAAATTGAGTCCAACAGCCCAGGCCTTGGTTAAAATTGCAGCTGTTTGTAATAAACTTGTGAGGTCTGGTTTTTCAGCCTCCTTCAGCCATCTCCCCAAATCATCCCTGTGGGGATTGACCCCATGGTGTATATTATTGTGCTTGCCTCCAAGTTTTGAAAAATTGTTTAAGTAAGTGCTGATGCGGAGCTTTCCGTAGACTGCCATCTTGGAATGACATGTCATTTTTATGATGTTTAATCCATCATCCCCTTCAATTTGTAGGTGCAAAGCAGAGAACCATTTAGGGAAGAATGACATACCCAAGGGCAGAGAGCTACGAGAGACATGAATTCCCACTTCCATTTTCATGTCCAGCTCACATTCTTTAAGAGCAAAAGTGGAGGCTCCTGGGTGGCTCAGTGAGCTAAGCATCCAACTTTGGCTCAGGTCATGATCTTCTAGTCAGTGAGTTCGAGCCCCACGTCAGGCTCCGTGCTGTCAGCTCAGAGCCTGGAGCCTACTTCAGATCCTGTGTCTCCCTCTCTCTCTGCCCTTGCCCTGCTCATGCGCGTGCACTCTCTCTCTCTCTCTCTCTCTCTCTCTCTCTCTCTCAAAAATAAACATTAAAAAAACAACAACAACGAAAGTGATCACCGATCTGCCATATTTAGTTTTTTGACAAGATCATCAAATTCATTAAACTAATTCTAGGTCATTGGGTAAGACAGAGGCAACATGATATTTGAAAAAATAATTAAACTATTTATTAACACTGAATATTAATTAAATCCTCTTTAATATCTTACTTTGAGGAATAATGAAAAAATGATTTAGAGTGTTATTGATACGTGTGACAGTATGGTTTCATGGGTGAAAGTATGAATCTCAAGGTTTTTCTCATTCCAGGTATACTCATGATCCTTTGAAATAACTTAAATGCCAAGGGAAAATTTGAAATAGGCTTGAAACTACAGAGCCAGACATGTCGATGTTTTACAAAAGTTGTCCCCTAGCTATTTGGACATAATTTATTAACCCTTAGGTATTGAGTTTCTTTTGTTTCAGATTTAATTTTTAAGAAGTCTGAATATTAACATGTGGTTTTGTCTTCCATATTCTTTTTTGTTGTTGTTGTATTTTTTTTTACCTTTTCACCTCAGTTAAAGGTTCAAAAGAAATACCCCCAGTTGAAGAGGCAGATGCCATGTAAATACTGTCTTTTATTATACATGTGCAATTGTATTCATTTTCTTTGTTTTTAATATTTATTTTTGAGAGAGAGTACAAGCAGGGGCAGAGAGAGAGGAGGACAGAGGATCTAAAGTGGGCACTGCACTGACAGCAGAGATTGTGGGGCTTGAACTCACTAAACTGATATCATGACCTGAGCAGAAATTGGGCACTCAACCAACTGAGCCACCCAGTTGCACCTTGAATTAGTTTTCTATTGTAGTGGTAATAAATTACCAGACACCAAGTGGCTTGAAACAGCACAAGTTTATTCTTCATAGTTCTGCACATCAGAAGTTAGAATTAGTGTCACTAGAACTAGACTAAAATCAGTTGTCAGCGGGCTGGGTTCTTTCTGGCACCTGCAGGGTAGAATCTGTTACCTTGCCTTTTGTGAGTTTCTAAAGGCCTCCCACATCTCTCAGCTCTGCCATAGCACCTGCTTCCAATGTTCCAGCTCCTTCTCTGTCCCTGACCAGCCTGCCTCTCTCTTGTAAGAATCGTTGTGATTCCCTTGAGCCCACTTAGATAATCTACACAGAGTTGTTGGTGACTTTGACATGACCTGGCTCCACCATTTATTATCTATGTAACTTTTGATAGTTTGCCTACTCAATTGTCAGTGTCAGAATCCTCATTTTAAAAATGAGATAAGAAGAATCGCCACCTCATATGGCTTGGGGAAGAATTAAATGAGATTATATATATGTATGGTCTTCAGAACCAGTTTTTTACCATGAAGGACATGTGAAATACTATATATCAGTCATCTATGTAAAGCGAAAAGTCAATAAAAAAGCATGTTTCCATACTGAGAAGTTCTTGGATGAGATGGAACTGAAGTGAAAGTATATGCAGAATAAATTTTATTTTAGGCCAAATAGGTGCTTTAAAACTTTGAAATGACTTGAAGTATCAAATTAGGATTCATTATAGTTTCTTTGAAGGTTACTTTCCACTGTGTCATTTACAAGGAAGTGCTTCGATAATTTGATGATGATGATTAGCTTCCTAATATAAAGATTGTAGCTTATTTTTTTTGTGAGCCTTGTGCTTGGCACAGATGTTTAATAAATGTGAATTCAATAAAAAAGTGCCAAAGCATGCAAACCAATTTATTCAACAACATTAAAGGACAAGTGTCAGCCAAGACTCAATTATAGGGAAAAACATAACTGAATCAAAAAGGGAATTTATTAGCATATATTACTAGGAAGTGCATTGTGGCTGGTTTAAATCAAAGAATGATCTATAGAAACTAGGAATCTGTAGATTATAATTGGAACTCAAATTAGCAGGACTCTATCAATCTCTTATCTTTTGTTTTCTCTGTTGCCCCTTACAATAGATCCCCCTTATCCATGGGGTGTATGTTCCAAAGCCCCCAGTGGATGCCTGAAACTATAGAGAGTACCAAACCTTATATGTGCTATGTTTTTTCATATACATATCTGCCTACAATAAAGTTTAATTTATAAATTAGGCACAGTAAGAGATAAATAATAATAACATATAAGAAAATTGAACAATTGTAACAATACACTGTAATAAAAGTTATGTGAATATGGTTTCTCTCTCTCTTTCTCTGTCTCTCTCTAAATATCCTATTGGGCTGTACTCATGCTTTCTCTTGTGATGGTATGAAATGAGAAAATGCTTATGTGATACAATGAAGTGAGGTGAATGACATAGGCCTTGTGACTTAGCATTAGGCTACTATTGACAGTCTAATGATCTGTCATAAGGAGAATCATCCACTTTAGACCTAGTTGACCACAGGTTACTGAAACCACAAAAAGTAAAAACTCAATGAGGGGGGAATTAATGTATATGTTGGTGTTGTTCTAGCCTGCTGTAATGAGTATTCTTAAGTAGCAAGGAACAAAGGGGTCTCATATTCCCAGGTTAGCAACCTTGCAGGATCAGAGAACATATTCCCTCCGGGGCCCCTATGAATAATGCCAGAGGAGAACACTGATTGAACATGAATTTTTCTTTCTCTGATTAATCACTGATCCCAGGAAGATAGAATTGTCTGGTCATTTCTGGATCACATGACTATGTAGTTGTGTGTGTCAGAGGTAGGGAGAAGTTGAAGAAATACAGATAGGACTGTCTAGAGAAGAAAAGGGAAATAAAAAAGACTGCCACGCACTTGATACTATGATCTATTATAAGAGTTAAGAAGTAGTGATTTTTTTAAATTTTAAATATATTTTTTGTAGGGGTGCCTGGCTGGCTCAGTTGGTAGAGTATGTGATTCTTGATCTCAGGGTTTGAGTTTAAGTCCCATAGTGGTTTTTAGAGATTACTTAAAAATAAAATGTCCACAATATGTATATATTTCCTTTTGATTTAGTAAAAGAAACCTTGCTTCTGTGTAAACACTGAAATAATCCATTGCCATTATGGAACCGTGGGTTTTTATTTTCTTCTCCTAAATTTGCTCAAATAATCTAAAACTTTCCATAGGTTCATAATATTCCCCTAAATGCTATTCAGTTGATAAACATAAAGCACAAATTTGTTTTAAGGGAAATAAATGATACTTTGCAAAGCAGGCTGGTGGGAATTCAATTAATACTTATAATTACATAGATCATCTAGACATTTTGATCAGTGGATTTGGGACCTTAAATCTTCATGTAGATTTGTGTAGGTTCTGAGTATCTATATGATTAACTATTTGACTGTAATCAGCACTTTATTAAGGTGTCTTAAAACTTAGGTACCTAAGTATAAAATGGTTTACGTAGTAGATCAGTGGAAAATTTCAGTTATGGCAGTAGGAAACCAAATAATTGCAACTAGAGAAGAAAATCATGTAACATTCTAAAAATGGCATCACAAAATGGTTCAAATAGTTAGAAAATTAAGATAAGTTTTTGATAAAAATATAAGTTCTTCATAACTTGAACTTCTTGGGGTTCAAATCCATAGTTTGTTTCCATTGGGCTGTAGCACAGCTTTGTTTGTGGACCAATGAACTAATGATATCAGGCCTGGGATATTGAATAACGTGCAGCATAGATTTCCAGTCACTCATTGGGCAAAGAGCCTTCTTCCTTACTCTTTATGATAGACTTTCTATAAACAACCGCCCCTGTACAGTTATAGGTAACTGTGCCCAGTGGTGTCCCTTCCTTCCTTTGCTTCTCTGTAGTCGAATTTTTTTCCATACTGTGAACTTTGTTGCGAATTTTGAAGATAAGATGTCAGAGTTAAATTAATTGGAAAAATATCTTCTAGATCTTCTTCTAAGGAAAAGAAAGAAAGAAAGAAAGAAAGAAAGAAAGAAAGAAAGAAAGAAAGAAAGAAAGAAAGAAAAAGAAAAAATGCAACTCTCAAGCATTAAACTATCTTTGACTTGACTTTTAGGTCACATGGTATGCCTCGCTAAGGATAAATATCTATCCTGGTGGACATTTGAAAGAAGTTTTCTAATAATGATCTGACAGTCCTTTCTAACAAATATATCTCAGGATACACTTTCATGTCCGCCTACTGATTACATTTTTTCAGGAGAGAGACCAATCTTTGAACAGTGCATCATTGCAACAAATTTGATTCCATTTTTATGTTTATTTTTCAATGACAGGCCTAATACCTAAATCAATGTGTTTAAAAAGAAGCCCCCTTAGGTTTCTTCAAATGATTTATTGCCTTAGTTACATTATTGCTTCAGGTATAATCAGGAATATTTGTCTTCATGTCATTGCAACGGAGATATGGGATAGAATATGCTAATGTGCCTGTCTTTGTACATAATGTTTTATTAGTCTTTTGTTTGTTTCAGTCTCTTAATTAGTGACAGTCATTTAAAGCCATCCATCTTTGTTCAAACTTATGCAAATATTGTAAGTTCGTAATGAGAGCTTCAAAGTACCCTGTTTATCAGCCTGTATTTTGAGTTTGTTAGTCTGTTTGTTCATCTAAACAAAATGTCTTTTTTAAAGCTATAAAGCTCAAATTCATCAATCAAATAATTATTAAAAGTTCTTTAGGATAATTTTATGTTTCACATCAGAATACAAATACCATGTGTGACATGTAGCAGCTCTTCAAATATCCCAATATTGCTTCTGCCTCGATGCAGCCCCCATCCGTCGCTTAAGTGACAACTTAGGAAAATGATAAGGTCCTGTTAATATGTACTCCCAAAATGGCATCTTGAATGTATTGACTTATTGCAATTTAAAACAGAATCCTTGTAGTTTACTAATGGTAATTGGAGTTAATGCTATAGAGGTTGATTAAAATGCTTGTTGGTACTATAAGAAATTCACCCTTAATTATAATCTTCTTAAGAGTTAGCTCACAAAATCAAGACAAAAATTATCACTTAGCTTACAGCTTTGCATATTCATTGTGCACTTACACCTTCGTATCTGGGTTATTACATTGTTTTATCTTAAAACTCATATGGCAGATAGCTTAGAAGTACTAACATGCAATTCTCAGCAGTATATTGCTGGGGTCTCTTCCCATTTATTGCTATTATCAAGAATCTATCTTCTATGGAATGTAGAAAGATCAGTAGTCCCAGTAAAATGTCAGAATTGCTTTCCTTAAATCCCAGATTTTTCCAGAGACTGTGCTTGGTAGTGAGTTTAATGATATGATCCTTGGGCTAAGAGTATCTGCAAGATAGTGGTGAAAACAGACACAAACTAGACTTTGAACTCTTTAGGGCAAGGGATTGGACATTGTCTACTATTGTATCTCCTCCGCTTTGCACGCATCAGGAACATAATGGTTACACGAGTATTGCTGGCTGGATTAAGAAGAAGTATATACACAGAGTAGGGAAAGGAATGTAACTGCAAGGGGGTAAGGAGAATGACAACTTTTGAGCAGATGGCCTGTAGAATCAGCAGAATTCTCCGGGAGACAGAAGAGTACAAACTTCCTTTACGAAACTGGGAAACTTGTGGTTTTCCAGATGCATGAAGTACAGGGTAAGGGAATGACATAGAATGAAGCTGGGATGGTGGGGTGAGCCAAGAATGGGAAGGCTTTGAGTGGCAGGCTGAAGTTGAATGCTATTCTGTGTGTAGGAGGAGCCATCAAAGAGGTGCATTCAGGGAACATTCCTGATAGAAGTTGCAGGATCAGAGAAGGTAGCCCACAGAGGATGAGCTCATGTACTCCACTACGCTCAGGTGGTCAGCTAGCATCTGAAAAACCACCATGCATCCTGTGGTGTTAGCTAAATCTCAATCTGCCACATGTTCAGCTGGACAAAGTGCCCCATTCTCTGCTCTTTAGTGCTCTAATCTAAAAAGTGGGAGTTGTAATACCAATTTGCGTAATTACTATTTAAATATTTGATATTATAAGTATAAAGGACTTGGAACACAGTAAGTGCTCTTTAAATACTGAGAAGGCATAGAAATGACTCCATAGTGATAATATTTGATACCCAAATAATCCAATTAAAAGAGGGCAAAGGATCCGAATTGACATTTCTCTGAAGAAGATTTTAAAAATGGCAAGATGTGCATGAAAAGAATTCAACATCACTAGCTATCCAGAAGATGAAAATCAAAACTCCATTTATATAGCACTTTACACCCACTAAGATGGCTATAATAAAAATAAAATCAATACAGATCACAAACAGATGTTGGCAAGGAAGTAGAGATTTTATAGCCTTCGTGAACTGTTGCAGAATGCAAAAGGTTCGATCACTTTAGAAAAAAGTCTGGCAGTTCCTCAGAAGGTTAAATATTGAGTTCCCATATGACCTAGCAATTCCTCTCCTGGGAATACACCCAAGAAAAATGAGAAAAGATTTCCCCACACAACTCTCACGAGGATGTTCATAGCATTGTCGATAATAGCCTGAAAGTAGAAAACCCAAATGCTGGTTCAAATGATGAATAGATAAATAAAGCGTGTTACGTACCATGGAATATTATTCAACAATAAAAAGGGGTGATGATGACACAACATGGATGAACCTTGAAAATATTGTGAAAGGTGAATAAAACCAGTCACACAGACCACATATTGTATGATTCTATTTAAATGAAATTCATATGAAATATCCAGGACAGGCAATTTTAGAGAGTGGTCATCCAGGTATGGGGTGTTGGGGAGAAGTAGAGGGTGACTGCTAAGGGGTAAGTACAAGGGATTTTTTTTTTTTTGGTGCGGGGAAGGAAGAAAGATGTTCTAAAACTGATTGGAGTAGTTGTTGTATACCTGTGAACGTATGGCACACCACTGCGTTCACTCAGTACAATTTAATGAGTGAATTATTCGGTACGTGGATTATATTTCAATAAAGCTGAAACAAAAAAAGTGAAAAAGTAATAATTCATGCATTGAGTACTTATAAGACACATGAAAAGTGATATACATAAATTACCTCATTTATTCACGGAAGCAGACCTTTTTATGAAAATAGGGACATTTTTAAATTCCACTTTACAGGCAAGAAAATTGAAACTTACAGGTCCAGTTTGTGAGTGGGATAGTTGGGGATTTTATTCATTATATTAAATATGTATAGCATGTTGTTACATATGATATGTATTCTATACATACACTGCATATATAGAAAATATTATACTATGAAAATAGGTTCATTTTTAAAATAGTGGTAAACAGTATAGTTTACTTACCTGTAGCTAATTTACTAGCTTCCCTCATTCCTGGTCAGGAGCATATTCTCAGGCAACAGTGGCCCTCTCCAGCTCTCCCTACCTGCAGTTTTGTGTATAAATGCCTCTGAGCTCATCCCAGAGCAAAGGATGTATCTGGCTTTCTCCCTATTCACCATTCTGAGCTGCCCCTGATATCTGTTATGCAAGCCAAGATAGTCAGGAGCAGAGAAGGTCCATGGAAAAAGTGCTGCTTAGCACAACACCTGTCACTAGTAAGCAATTTAACAGCAGTTGACATTTTTTAATGTTTGTAAGTATCAAGCATTACTATGAAATGCTTTTGAGAAGCATTCTTTCATTCAATCATCATAACACATCTATGAAAAGAGAGGTGAAGTGACCAATACATCCTCGTTTGCTGGGGACTTTCCCCTTTTAGCACTGAAAACCCCATGTCCCTGGCTCCCCTTAGTGCCTGGCAAACCAAAATGGTTGATCAGCCTCAAGAAAGGATTTATATTGATTGGCTTTCTGAAACGGGAATGTGACGGTGTGTACTGCTCTTTTTTCTAAACGTGGAAAAATTTTAGAGTGTAATTTCTAATTCTCATCCTATTTTACAAGTTAGTTTTGATGACATATCCCTCATTGATTGGATCACCAGGCTTCATGAAGGGAAGCTGAAGACATTCTCAGAATAGTAACCGAGTGTATTTTAGGTGACATCCACCAAAAGGTTGATCCATTAATTAGCACACCTGAAATCCGGTGCACAATGTAATTACATGTTGCATAGAAACTTTTATATTGAACCAAAGAAAAACATGTCTTCTATTTAAAATGTCAAACTTATCATTGTTCCTCATTTTTTTCTCTTGGCTATAGAGCGACATTTTCATGAACACTCACTTCTGGTGTAGTGATACAGCAAAACACAATAGCTATTACCAATTATTTAGTTCCTACTGAGCTGTCCATAAATGACATCTGAAAGCAGGGCATCAATTGATATTTCTACTCTTCGTGTCTCCTGCCTGCTCTATTTCAAGGTAACACTTTCCAGAGCTTGGCATGAAATTAATCTATGCTGAGGTGCTGGCCTCCAAAACGAAGTTTCTATCTTCACCTCCTGCATCTCATACCACAGGGGAGTTACTTCTTTGGGGTCATCCACAAAAATGAGAACTAAAAGTTTAGGCTGTGCAAGAGGAGGGATAGTGTCTAGGAAATGAACTTTCCACAAAGGTTAGAGTTTGCGGAAATTATTTCCTCAAAGACAATAAGGCCAGATAATAGGCAGCTACATGGTGAGCTAGCTAGCCTGGGTATACTGCGAGAATAGGCTGGTTTCCTAGCCTTCTGAATATTTGCACAGCATCTAGCATGGTGCCTGGCACATAAGTACTTAAGAAATAACTTTCCTTTCCTCACTTGAGGGATTAAAGATTAAGTACTTGGAACTCAGTACTCCGTGTTTGTGGCAGCTACTAAAAAAGTAGGATTCATGAAGGTAGGGACAAAATTTCCCTGTTCGTTGTAGCCATGGCATCCCTTAATGGTGTGCAGATAATACTAACCCCTAGGAATATTTTACGGATTAAGGGATAAATTAATAAGTTTCTTTGTCAAGGTGTTTCTCATTGGGGGGAAATTGTGTGGTTTGATAGTAGGTGGTATAGAGAATGTGGAGAGTAATTTCCCCAAAGTTTTTAAAGGCAGTCTCTTAAATCTACTTATATCTGGTTGAATTATAAACAACAGTCAAATTGCATCTTGAGCTGTAGATCAATTTAAAGGCCAGGTGGTTGAGGGCAAACAGAGTGGAATAGAGATCATCTGTCCCATGTACTCTTTGAGGAGCTTGATGTCTATTATTTGGGGAAATTTGTTGTTACAGCAGCTGTTCACTTTCATCATTGTCTAAGAGATAAGTCAATTCTGCTTCAAGAAAAAGTGAGGAATCGAGAACATACATGAAAAATGCAATTACGTATAAACCACCAGGTTCTGAAAAACAATTGTCAACTTCTTTATTGTTTTTAGAGTATCTGCTAATTTTTTATTAGTGTTTCTTTAAATTTATTTTGAGAGAGAGATTGAAAGAGAGAGTTCAAGGGAAGGCAGAGAGAGACTTATAAGTGTAGAGTCTGATGCAGGCCTTGGTACCACCAACTGTGAGATCAGGACCTGAGCCAGAATCAAGAGCCAGACTCTTAACCGACTATCCTGCTAGGCACCCCAGAGTATCTGCTATTAAAGTCATTCCCCAGAATTTATATCATCAACTACAGACTAAAATATAGTTTTAGAAAGAGTTTAGAGTAATATTCTTCCTCGGTGGATGAGTATTAAATCATCAAATTCCCATGGCATGGTTTATTCTAGTTCTCTCAAAGTTGTATCCATCAATCCCTTGTGTGATCCGCTTTTGATGTGTTCAACAAAATTGTGGAGAAATTGGACACAATTACTTGGCGGTACTTGGGATGGAGTTATTTCACCAGTAGTTGTTTTAATCTGGCATTCCATAACTAAATCTCGTGGCACTGGATTTACATTTGTGGTTGGCTCCATCCAGCACTTGACCCAACTAAGCACCATCCTCTCTAAGCTTCACAGTTTCAATTCAATACTTTGATGATGGTGATGTTGACTCTGATGGTGGTAGTGGTGATGATAATGAAAAACAACATATCCTAAGCACTTATTATGAGGTTGAAACTTACCTAGATGCTTTAAATATCTGAATCATTTTACCCTTCATGATCATTCTATAGGTTCTGGCATTACTCTCTTATGGAGATGAAGAAACTGAATCTCAAAGAAGTAAAGTCAGTTGCTTGAGGTCACCCCACCAGGACATGGAAATTCAAATGCAAGCATTTTGGTACAGGAGCTCACATTCCTAACCATTGCACTATTTGATCTTCATTCTGATGCTCTTATTTCTTGCAAGACCAGTATCCTTCAGGGAGTGACAGACACTCATATGGAGCATGTTGCTTAAGTCCTATCCCATCTCTGCCCAGTTGCTCCTAGTTCTATCTTTCAACCTTGAAGGTCTCTATCAATGAAGTCCCAGTAAACCTTGCCTCATTACAGCATAGAAGTTATATAGGTGGAGATTATCTTCAGGAAAGAGCCAAAGCACCCCTCCCAGTTCCAGGACTAACTCAGTAAATCATGTTGCAAATACAGAGTTGATGATATTTAGCTGCAATCTATTGCATTGCCATTCCCAATTTTATCCCCAGGGAGCTCAGCTACTGAAAACAAAAATTCCATTACCTCCTGAACTATTTCTATGCTATAAGAAACAGTATTGTCACCTGTAATTTACAGAACACTTTATATTGTTAAGTGTATTATTCAGAGTCAGATGACAATGCCAGTTGGCAAATCCTTTGGATCAGTTCTGTCCCTTTTGAATCACTGTGATTTGTGGGCACACATGAAATGTGTAATATATTCTGCTGGGCTTCATAACGTGCCACATGCTATTCCACAACTATCTGGGATAAGATTTTACTGCTACCTGTATCTTCTTGTACCACAGGGTTACATTTGTTTCTGTTCTCTAGGAGTTCAAAATATAGGGAAGTGATGAATCACTGGGTTCTTCTTCTGAAGGCAATACTACACTGTATGTTACCTAACTTGAAGATAAATTAAAAAATAAAATTAAAAAATGAATAATCATCCCACTGTTTACTGTATCATGTTCAAGATGGATGATGTGAATTTACAATCGGAGTCAGTTTGGATGATTTAACATTATTAATTTAACACATGCTTATATCGTATTTTCAGTGTGTCAGTCACTGCTAGCAAAAGAAGTGAGCAAATAGATAAGTCTTCTATTTCCACAGGCCTTAAATTATAGTGTGGGGGAAAAGAGGGATGATAAGGGAAGAGCTTAAGTAAACACTGTGGTTTAAAATAGGATAAGTGCACCCCAAAACCAAATAATCCAGTTAAAAAATAGGCAGAACACATGAATGAACATTTCCCCAAAGAAAACATCCAGGTGGCAAAGAGACACATGAAAAGATGCTCAACATCACTTATCATCATGGAGGTGCAAATCAAAGCGACAATAAGATATCACCTCACGCCTGTCATAATGGCTAAAATTATAAACACAAGAAACAACAAGTGTTGGTAAGGATGTGGAGAAAAGGAATCCTCCTGCACTGTTGGTAAGAATGCAAATTGGTATGGCTCTGTGGAAAATAGTACAGGGTTCCTCAGAAAATTCAAGATAAAATTTCCCTGTGAAGCTGTAATTGCACTAATATAGGGTACTGAAAATATAAAGACACTAATTTAAAGGGACAAATGCTATGTTTATAGCAGTATTATATACAATACCCTCATTGTGGAAGCAGCCCAAGTGTCTATTGATAGATGAGTGGATAAAGAAGATGGTGCATAAATAAATAATGGAATATTTTTCAGCCATAAAGAAGAATGAAATCTTTATGATAATGATGGAGCTAGAGTATTATGATAAGTGAGATAAATCAGTCAGAGAAAGACAAATGCCATATGATTTCACTCATATGTGGAACTTAGGAAGCAAGACAAACAAAGGGGACACAGAGAGTCAAACCAAGAAACAGACTTAATTATAGAGAACAAATTAATGGTTACCAGAGGAGAAGGTGGATGGGTGAAATAGGTAATGGGGATTTAAAAGTATACTAATCATGATGAGCACTGAGTAATGTGTTTTTAAAAATAGGATAAGTGCTATGAAAAAAAAAAAACTAGAGTAATAGAATAGATATAACCATGAAGGAGTAGAGGAAGGTTCATTTAGATAAGTTAGAGAGGACTCTTCTGAGGAGGTGATGTTTCGGGTGAGATGTAAAAGGTAAGAAGGAGATGGATACACTAAAACCTGGTAGAAGACTTCTAGACAGAAGAAATAGCAAGTGCAAAGACCCTGAGGCAGGAGTGGATTTGGCTTTCTCTTGTGGAGCAGAAGGGAGCCTGCGTGGCTGGGGATGAGTGAGGTCAGGCGATGGAGAAAGGAATTGAAGGAGGTGTGAAAGGTAGGCGTGTGATAGATCACACTGACCTTTGCAGGTAAAGATTATTTATGTAGATCTTTATTTATTTGCTTAATTGTAAATAGTGTGAAAAGTCTCCGAGGCTCTTTAAGGAGGGCAGTGACATTACCTAATTCAGGTTTTTTAAAGACTCTCCAGGCTGTTGTAGAAACGCAGGGGAGTAAAGAACAAGAATAAAAGCAGGGAAATCAATCCGGAGGTATTTGCATTAGTCCAAATGAAATCTGAGGCAATTTTAACCACGTTTAATAGATAAGCCCATAAAAGAGTCAGCAAACACACGTTGAGTGACTCAGCTATGCCAGGTGGTCAGGTTCTTCCAATTGTCACACTGTTTTCTGGGCTTTTCCACACATGCTTGCACACATTCTTGTGAAACTCTACCCTCTTTGTTGCCTTGCTACTCCTACTTAGGCTTCAACCTAGATTTCAGTCTCTCTAGGGAGCCTTCCGTGACCCCTGAATTAAGATTAGTTACCCCATTGCACCCTCAATTCCCCTTATCATGGAACTTATCTTCTCTTTGTATCTTTGCTTCTGTCTGTTCCCATTTGGACTATAATCTGCTTGAAGAAGGTTCTACAATTTTGACACTGTATTAGTTAGCTAGGGCTGCATAACAGGATACCATGGACCAGATGGTTTAAACAACGTAATTTATTTCATTACGGTTCTGGAAATCTGGGATAAAGGGGTTAGCAGGGTGGGTTCCTTCTGAGATCTCTGTCCTTGGCTTGCAGATGGCCACCTTCTCACTGTGTCCTCAAGTGGTTATTTCAATGTCACACACATGCTTGGTATCTCTTATGTGTCTGAATTATCTCTTCTTATAAGGACTTCAGTCATTGGATTAGGGCCTACCTATGTGAACTCAGATTACCTTGATCACCTCCTCAAAGGCCCTATCTCCAAATGCAGTCACAGTCTGAGGCACGGGGAGTTGGGATTTCAATATTTGACTTTGGGGGAGATACAGCTCAGTCCATAATAGTCACTGTTGTATACACGATATCTGGAACATTGTAAGCTTTCAATAAATATGTGTTGATGAAATGTATTTTATAATGTCTTAATAATTATATTAAAGGGTGTATGGTGATGTCTCATTTACAACTTCAGGTATTTTGATTTGGGGGTGACCAAGGGTTTGAGGCCTGGATACAGCTTGCTTTCCAATAAATAAAACAATTAAGTGGTAATAGTCTTCTTTATTACCAAGATTCATAGATCATTGCAGGTGAGGATGTTACTACATCTTGGAGCCTTATACTAATGTCCCACTTTTAGATCAGGATTCTAAAGTTTCAGCATCAGTGTGTGTTTTTTGATAATAGACTAAACCAGATTCTCTCATTTATACCCTGAGAATGTATTCATTAACTCAAATGGAGACCTAATAATTTTAATTTTTACTTTGAATTTATTTGTATGACTCTCTTTAATCATTATAGTGATTCTTTGAAGCTATCAATACCATCCATAATTGTATTCAATTTTAAGTGAACTCTTTCAGACGTAAACCTGGTCAGATCAGTGCTTTGCTGAAAATTCACCTATGTTTCCCATTGCTCTATGAATAAAACTGTCATCACCATAGTCTAGATGCACTGAATACTTCCTTTTACCTCACTGGGCTCTTGGCCCACCATCCTCTCTCCTTGTATTAACTCTGGCCTTGGCAGACATCTCTGTCCCTAGATCATTCAAGTGTTACAGACGTTAGTATGTGCTGTTATCTCTGTCAGAAAATCTGTCCTTCTGTCAGTTTTCATCCTACATTCATTTTCAGTTACATTATGTTTCCTTATGACCACTTTTTGAGATGTCTCCCCTTCCCTCAACCAGGTAGATAATGTTCCATTTGGTCTAGGCTGCCTTAGCTCCTCTTAATTCTCTAGCCACCTTCATAGCACTTTGATACCTTCAGTTACTTATTTAAATATGCATGTGTTTGACTAATGCATACCTTCACGCTAGACAGTCAGAACCCTGTGGGAGTTACTGGGTCTCTCTTTGTTCTCTGCTGTCTCTCCAGGGCTTATCTATTTAATACCTGGTGCTCTGTGAATAGCTGTTGACAGAAAATAAAGCTGGCTGTCATGGAAACATTAATTTACTCCTTGGTTATTCCAAAGCGGTAAGAAGACTGAAATTCCAAGCCCCCAGTTCCATTGCACCCTCCAACATGGTTATAAATAGATCATCTTTGGGACAGTATGAAACCCAAGCTAGAGTTTAAAACTGAAAATAAATCAACCTTAGTGAATTCAAATTTTAATTCACCTACACTGATCATTGGCTTAGCAGGAGAACTCTATTACACATGACACATGATTTTTCCCAAAGTTCACATTTTACCTTTTATCTTTATCTTGGGGGAAAAAGAAACAAGATTAATAGAATTAAAATTCTCACCCTCGTTAATTTCAGTGGCAACACTCACCAAGATTTTGGTGGGAACAATGCTGTATTATTTCTACATACATGAGTCACTCAAGAATGCCAAGTACTTTTAAAAGCTAAGTAAAAAATGTTAATCAGAGTGTGGAATCATATGAATGATAAATCCAGCCCCAAAATAGCACGTGTCATTGCTAATCATTACAAATCTACTATCTGCCTGCAATGCTGTGAAAACTATCCATTTCCTGTGACTTTCCTCCTGAAGGGATACAAAGATCTTAAAGCAAAATAAAAGCTTCAAGCTTAATTGGGTGACAGTGGAAAAGCAAAGAACTATAGTTTTAAAGCTGAGTTTTCAATAAAGCCAGAGAATAACTGGAAGAAATGACATCTTGTACCTTCTCTCCAGCTGACATTTAGTTATTAATGAAGGTTCAGAACACCTCTTAGTTGTTTACTTAAAACTATTGCCAAATCTGTAGACATTGACACTGCGGATCTCAACCATAGCTGCCTTTCACTATCTGTAAACAAGAGCTCTGACCCTTCAGATTCAAAAAGCAAAAAAGCAAACACACTCAGGTCTGCATTGCAGGTTTAACGGGGCTGAGCTGAGAACCTGCACCTTCACAGAGCTCATCAAGTACCTCTTTCTGTGTTGGGAAAGTCAGTGGGCTGTTCCTCAAGTCAATCAGTATGTCTGTGTATCAGTGACACCCATGGAAATACTGTGTAACTATCAGTGGGGGGAAAGGTACGAAGAGGACCTTTGGAGATTATGTATGAAGAAAGTAGATCTGTCCAATAAGGTAAACAGCAATCTATACCTAAACATGTGATTATTGATTCAAGTTGAATATGTCTTTCTTCACTCACAACCCCTGGGTTGGAGTACATTTTAAGGCATCTGGGTAGCTCAGTAAATTAAGTGTCTGACTCTTGATTTCAGCTCAGGTCATGATCTCACAATTTGTGGGATTGTGCCCTGCATCAGGCTCTGTGCTAACAGCCCGAAGCCTGCTTGGGATTCTCTCTCTCTGCCCCTCCCCATCTCTTGAGTACAGGCCACACACACACACACACACACACACACACACTCACTCACTCTCTCTCTCTCTGTCTCTCTCTCTCTCTCTTTCAAAATAAATAAATAAACATTTAAAACATTTTTAATGTTTATTTTTGAGAGAGAAAGAGACAGAGACAGAGACAGAGTGTGAGTAAGGGAGGGGCAGAAAGAGAGGAAGACACAGAATCTGAAGCAGGCTCCAGGCTCTGAGCTGTCAGCACCGAGCCTGATGTGAGGCTCAAACTCACAAACCATGAGATCATGACCTGAGTCCAAGTCGGATGCTTCACTGACTGAGCCACCCAGGTGCCCCAATATAAATAAACATTTTTTAAAGAGGTTTAAAAAAAAGATATACCATCTTTCTCAATATTTCAGTGATTCATTTCTGGAGGCTAATTCATCAATAATCATCAAAACTCCATACATTATAGGTGATCTGTACTTTATGTTGGGACTGGGAGCAATATATACCATCTTTCAATCTCTCTCCCTTCCTGTCTTCCTCTTTCCCTCTCCTCCCCTTTCTCTCTCTCATGCTACTTAAGAGTGAAGGACAGATGAACTGTGTTTTTATTCCAGTTGTTGAGTCCGCCTCTACTTAAAATTCTGATCAAAGAAAACATTAACAAAAGTTGGCATTGGCTAAACAGAATAGAATCTAGCAATGTTTGCATAGCATCATCTAAGGAGGTTATTCAGGAAGCACCTCCTGTGCAGCAGACAAGGAGATAGAAGAATGTGGTAACTTGAGGTGAGGTTTTAGCGTCTGGACTTTTTATACCACAAACACTGCCTTTTCCTTGTTCTGTAATCATGGCCCTCATTTTTTTCATCTGGAAAGTGGGAGTCATAGCAATAACCCCTCACCAATAGCAAGTGTAAATAGGCTGCATGGGTAAGAAAATTGCCCTGTGCTTGATCATGGATTATCTCAAACTAGAGAATTTTCATTTTATCTTCTTACACAGTAGGATGTAATTGAAGACCCAGTCCTGAGGTCACGTAGTTCCGGGGGTGCGTTGCAAGGGTGAGGGGGTGCACAAAAATATATAATTATAATACGAACTGCAGGTGCAATAATAAAATTATTTACAATGCCCACAGTGAAAGAGCAAGCACAAATCTTACGGAATGGGATATATAAGAGGAGCTAAGCTGGGTTGGGGATGGAAGGACTGTTTCTTGGAAGATGAGGAGTTAAATAAATATTTACCATCTATTGTCTCCAAAGCCATATGCCAGCATGCTCCAAAGGCATACAATTGGTCTACACATTACTGGTGTGATCATAAATTGGTATAATCACTTGAGAAAGTAATATAGAAGGAAGGATCCAGTAAAATTTAAAATACTGTATGATTTGGTGTCTAAGAAACAGAATTTCATTGATAGGAATTTACTTAGAGAAACTCCCACCTCGGAGTAAAAGAAGGTTCTGTGCAGGATCCAAAAGATGCTAGAAAAAGGCATTAAAAGTAGGCAGTGCTAGTGTTTTATTAACCAAGAAATAAAATATGTGGAAGTTTGAAATCTTGAGATTTTGAAAAGCAAAAATGAGTGGAAGGAGCTCAATCTGAATGTTCTACTAGGTTTAATCTAAAAGAATTACCTAATAATTTGATAGTCATCCAAGAGATTGGTTTCTAGATCTGCAGGCTATGAAATGTAACCCAAAGGGTAGTTCAGGAGCAAGTTTAAAGCATGTGAAATACTTGGAGTGAAGTGAATGTTTGAACACGCTGGATAAGCCAGAATGTTGATATGAACGGTTTCCTGCCTAAACAGCAATCCCCCAGCATCGCCATCATCACTACCACCTCATACAAATAACCATCTCCCAGGGAAACACCAACTCATCAACCTTGGTTTCTCCTGGCACTTCATTCAAACTGAAGGTCAAGAACATGAGGTGCTATGGTTTAGTACTTTGGTTTAGTGAAATCAGTGGACGGATGTGCAACTCACTTCTCTTTCTCACCAGCATCCCAACCAGAGCAGTTATAGTATGTAATAAGCTCTAAGGGGCATGAAAAATGATCATGCTACCCAAGTTTTGTCTCAGGTTCTGAATCTTTATTTTCATGTGGCATTAATTTACCACTTCCTTTTCTGTGTGCTTAATATGCTGACAAATTGCCTGATAAACTTGGATGCTAACAACCAGCAATGAGGCAGAATGAGGTACCGATAATTGTGCAGTGATACGGTGCCTATAAGATCAGACTTGAGTTTTTCATTTTTTCTCCTTCAGCAGAGCCTTGCACAAAAAGACTTGATACAAATATTGTGTTTTGGTAAATTACCCATATATTCACTCTATTATTATTTAAACCTTGTTGATGATAAATGGTCAAGTGAGAGAAAGCAGGAGTCTCTTATTATTTTTCGTAATCGTCTCTCTATGCCCTATCACCACTTATTTGTCACAGCTGGACTTGATCTATAAATAGCTCTGTGACATGATGGACAGTTTTTAAGGCTTGTTGGCGTGGAATCAATACATGGCAGAAGGGACCATATGAATCAATTACATCGTCCCTGGCAGGGTTACCATGGAAGCCTTAGCTCCTCATAGCACCTTACTTCTCTTGTCCTGGTAGTACTCTCTGTGTATCTTTAATTAGAATGGATGCAATTTATTTAGTAATGGAAAGCTGACTTGAGCGAGTTCTGTGAAGGTGTCAGACAGAATTCAACCAGCCATGCATATTCAGAGAAGACTAATGTGAAAATGCAAATGATTCTTCTAATTGAATTCCTTACTTAAAAAAAGAAAAAGGCCCTCCTATCTTGGAAGTAAGCTTTCTTTGATTGTAAAGAAATTATGTTTGATATTCTATCTTTACTCAGACACAAAACAAGCAGCAGTTCTTAAAATAACCTCTTCTGCTGTAGATATAATAATCTGCTATACACATTTATTCAGTTACTCTCTGGCATTTCTTAGTGTCAGGGTTGCCTACAACAGCTTCATGTTGGGCACAATGCACAGGGGCAAATGGAAATCATTATTGGGTCCCCACTGTGTGCGTGGCCCACACACATCTTGTTCTCGAGGCATGAGTTGGGGAGACAGTCACACAGGCAAATCTAACAGAATAATAAGCTTCGTGGAGCAGGTCTGCAGGGAATGGTTTAACTAAACAGAAGAAGATGTGGGGAATGGGGACATGTAAGACATGCTTTTCTAAGGACGGAGTCCTTTGTATGAATTTTGAAGGATAGGCAGCAACTGCGTAGCTTGATCAGGTGGGGGAAAGACAGATGACCAGAAGGACAAGTACATGAAAAGACACAGATTACTGAAAGACCTGGCTGTGTTTGAGGAACTGCAAATACGTGGTCAGGACTGGAGAAATGCATCCTAGGGTCTGGCACCGGAAGTTGGGCACAGATCATGAAAGTTGCCTATTGTCCTCAGATTCTGTTTTATTTTGAAGGCAGTGGTTGGGAAACTTTTTTTTTTTAATATTTATTTATATTTGAGATGGAGAGTGCATGTGGGGGAGGGACAAAGAGAGAGGGGGACAGAGGATCTGAAGTTGGAACAGGCTCAACTCTGAGAGCAGAGAGCCCTATACAGGCCTTGAACTCACGAACCCTGAGATCATGACCTGAGCCCCAAGTCCAACGCCCAATGGACTAAGACACCCAGGAGCCCTGGGAACATTTCTACTTTAAGAAAGAGTAACGTGTCATCATGTGGAATAGAGTATACTGGTTTTAGCAAAAACAAAACAAAACAAAAATAAAAACGAGAGAGAGAATGAAAGAGAGCGTGTGTGCTCATGCATGGGAGGGGCAGAGGGAGAGAGAGAATCTTAAGCAGGCCCCCCGCTCTGCACAGGAGCCCATCCTCCCAGGGCTCACAAGACCCTGTGGTCATGATCTGAGCCGGAATCAAGAGTCTGATGCCCAACCAACTTGAGCCACCCAGACACCCCAGGTTTTAGCAAAATTTTGCAAGTGGCCAGTTTTTGGTAATGTTATTATTTTTAAAGTCCTTTTAACTTAAATTTTTAATCCACAGCAAAGGTTTCAAGATATGGGGAAAAATAAATTGCACAGTATTAATTTTGGCAGAAGACATATTTGTACTCTTAGCGAGAACACAAAAATTTTCCCTGGGGCTTTAGATATTGCCGAGTAGAAACTAAAAGCCAAAGGATGAGACTGATTTCCAGGAACTTAGACACCCTGTGGAATGTGTGTGCCTATTTGTTTTTGGAACCCTCCTCCCTCAAGGAGGACACTAATACATGGCAAGTACCTTTTTGAACATGGGACTTTTTCACTTGCACAAACTCTGTTGACAAAGCTAATGATGAGGCACCTGGATGGCTCAGTCAGTTGAGCGTCTGACTCTTATTTTCAGCTCAGCTCAGGATCCCAGGGTTGTGGGATCTAGCCCCGTGTCCACTCAGCACTGAGCTTGGAACGTGCTTAAGATTCTCTCTCTTTCCCTCTGCCCCTCTCTTCCGCTTGCGTGCTCTCGCTCCTTAAAGGCTGATGACAATATAATGACTTACTACACTCTTAATAAGATGCACTGTACTGGACTTAAGCACTTTACATACATTATCCATGTCACCTCCCCCACTATGCTGCGAGCTCATTGCCCCTCAGTTTATGGTTGAAGGAACTGAGGCTCCGAAAATAGAAGTAAATGGCTCAAGATCAGTGGGCCACCCTACCTGAGAAGAGGTAAACCTGGTATTTGAATCCAGGTTATTTTTACTTCAAAGCCCTTATTCTTATTCCACTGTGGAAGAACTTGGCTTCCACAGATACTCTTCGAGGTAGTTGAGTACATGTGCACCATTCTGTTCGTATGACTGAGGACTGAAAAGAATGTAAAGGAAAACAATAAACATAAAAAGCTACATCCTGTGGTCTTTATGACTAATGTACCTCCAGAAACGTCTGCTTTTGAATACTTGAGTAACCCATTTGCAAGCTGTTGGGAAATTTAAATCCGTAACACACACTCCTGAAATTAACACACTAAGTGCTTTTTGCTCCTCATTACCTCTGAATTCTGTATCACTTCTTCTGTGTATATGACATTTGAGGTTACTTAAAAAAATATAAATGCCAAATAAGCTGTATTTCTTCTGTCATTAGGGCAGTGCACAATCCTGAGGTAAACATGCTTTGGGCAAGTGGTTTTATCTCATTTACAAAAGGAAAACAAAATTACCCTCAATGGTAAAAATAACTCCCAAGAAATGCTTTCCATATCAGTGCCTACTAGACATGAATGGTGAGTGGGCCTAGGACTCTCTACCCAAGCCTGGTTCAAAGGGAATGTCAAATGGGCATTAATCTGATCCCTCCTTTTTTATAAGATACATTTACAGTCCTCACATCAATAATGAAAAGGCCATCCACTGGTCAAAGTAAGCCGCCATCATTTTTTTAAACGATCTGTTGAGGTATCACTTACATACCATACAATTCACCAATCTTTGCCTATCATGGTTGGTCATGCTGGTCTGCATTAGCAGGCACCCCCTAGGTATTCTTCACACCTGTGTAACAATTCTTTCTCATGCATTACTTATATAATCCCCAAAATAACCCTGTGAGGTATATTTGTGTTAGGGTTTTGTGTTCGTACTGGTATTGGTTTCAGTCTAAAAATGAGAAGCCAAATCTTCATAAAGTTTACATGATTTGCCCAGAGTTATCCTGGGCCAGAGCCTGGCCATGAGCTCAGTCTGCTGGTCTTGTGTCCTTGACCTTCCTCTTGAGTCACACTGATACCAAAATAACATGACAGTGCAAAGTGTGGGAGGGGTAGTTTCCGTAAGGAAAACCCAGTTACCAACCTAAAATAGATGCTGAGAAGAACCAAACACTAGATATCCATCATACAGACCTCCTTAGGTCCCCCAGATCATTTTCACTGCTCGTTGTATTCAACTAACTACTCTTTCTAGCTTTACTTTCTAAAATTTCACCAACAAATTCATGTATCACATCTTTGTATTTGAAGGATATTCTCATAGACTTATTTGTAACTAAGAATAGTTATAAATAACTCTTCAATATAATATGTACAATGAGCCATATTATCCAGTCCGTTATGACCAATTAATGGAGAAATTATATTTAAATTTTATTTTCTGCTTAAAATCTGGTAGGCTTCCATTAATTTCAATTGAATCCTATTAACACAGTCATATGAAGTGCATTTTCAGAAGTTAAATTTCCTCCTGCGTCTAGCAACCTGTCAACTTGGAAATAATTTGTTTTGCACACTGGATTAGTACTACTGTATTCACTCCTTAACATTTTGGGATGTGCAGTATTTTGAGAACTGAGAACAAAGCCTCTGCCTGATAACTACTGTCTAATTGTTCCTACAGTGGCCTCTTGTGAATTTTTTTTTGTTCCATATTCCTTGTGGTTTTTCTTTATCAAGGGATGACATTTTATGAAATTACTTAAACTGTTCAACATCTGTGATGACAGTTCTCGATGCTACAAGGTAAATCTGTTATTGCATACCCAAATCAGCATCTTTTCCTGCTTTTGGTTGCAGATATTAGCTGATAGCCCCAAAGAGTAGAACCTTATGATTACATTTTAAAAACCTACCTGCTGTGATCTTTAATACATAAAACAGCAACGGAATGATAAGTGAAGTTCTTTCTCAGAGAGAGGCAATATCTATTGGTACTGAACCAGAAAACTATAAAGAGAACTAGAGAACCCTATCCAAGTTGATTCATAAAGCATATATTAACTTTAAAGGAAAGAAATTTGAAGATAAAATTAAGAAACATGTAGGTAGCAACCTATTCCTGGGATAGGTGAGGTAAGATTCAATTTATAATTTGGGGCTCTTGTCAATATAAAGACCATTTCTGAAGTAGGGTAAAGTATAACGCTATGTTCTCTATGAATTCTTCAGTGTGTCGAGGCCAGCTGTCATATTCAAATAAGTCTTATTACAGAGAAATGACCATCAATCATTTTTCTGAAGCACTGAATTTTGTTCCCAGACCATTTGAGTTCATTAAATATGAAAATTTGGCAGCAGTAGGAAGATAGGCATTGTGTTTATTTTAAATGACATACCCTTTTTTTCAAGTTTTAAGAGCTCCTCATAAATACCCTTCTATTTCCAGAGCTCGGACTTACTAATTATTAATTTTTTAGAACTATTCTGACCTCTGTATTATCTCAAGGGTTTAGCCTAGATGAATCCTGTTACAAGCCTTGGCCTTTTAAATTATGAATTTGGATATTAAGGATCAATATTTAGATTTATATAATGTAATCAACCTCCTGAAATTATATTGCCTTCAATCATGTTTCCTTCTATTATGGTCCTTGAACCTGGGGCCAATCTCTCATATACTCTCCCAGCTCCCAAGGCACAACATATCATAACAGCTAACATTTTGTGAGAATTTACTGTGTGTGAGGTACAAAAGTAATACTTTATCCATATTATTTAATTTAATAACAGTCACAAGGGAAGTACTTTCATTATCCCTATTTGTGTAGGAGTGATTAGATAAAGAAAAATTAGGTACCAGGCCCAAGGTTACAGGGATAATCTGTGTTAAAGTCTTGACCTAGTAAGTTCCAAAGCTTTCCAAATATAATGCTGATTTTCCAGTCTTTTCTCAGAAGGACATGTTATTTACTGGTTTCCTATACTCCAGATTCATCCTCATTCCAGGTCATCACTATTGTTGACCTTCTTGTCTAGAATGTTCTCTCCTCTACCCTCTCATTAATTCAAATCCTATAAATGCCTCAAACTTCAGTGTAAGTCCTACCTTCCTGGTGAAGCTCATTAGAACATTTCATTCCTGTGCCTAAAATACTTTAAAGACCTCCATTTCCAAAAGAGAAGTCCAGATATCTGAGCCTGGCATGACCTGGTCCCTACAAAACTCTAATTGAATGTAAGGCTGGACTGCCCTATTTGGCCTCTTTCACTCCCGCTCCATTACCCGTGCACACATTTTCTACTCCAGCCATGCTTGGGAACTAGATGCCTGCCGTTTCCACTACTCAAGGATTTTGTTCTAGAATTCTCCTCTTTTTCTCCCGAATCACCAAATTTTTGTTTTGTTTTGTTTTGTTTTCTCTATGTTCAACTGGCAAAGTTTTTCTTCACTTTACTTTGCTGCCCAAGTCATTCTTTCCTCCATAGGGTTACCTAAGTATAGTATCTCGTTTTTCTCCCCATTTCTTTCTTTTTTTTTTCATAATTTTTTTAAAGTTTTTTTTATGTTTGAGACAGAGAGAGACAGAGCATGAACGGGGGAGGCGAAGAGAGAGAGGGAGACACAGAATCGGAAGCAGGCTCCAGGCTCCGAGCCATCAGCCCAGAGCCCGACACGGGACTCGAACTCACGGACCGCAAGATCGTGACCTGAGCTGAAGTCGGACGCTTAACCGACTGAGCCACCCAGGCACCCCATCTCCCCATTTATTTCTTGAGCTTTCTTTTATCTGGGTTTGCTGACACCAATCTCCCTGAAATGCTCCTGTCAAGTTTATCGAGGGGCTTCCATGTTGCTAAATCCAGCAACTCCTGTCTATTCCTCAGCCATGCCTGTCACCTCCCTTCTTGGGGCTTTACAGACGCTATCTCTTCCACTTGGCAGACATTCTCCCTAGCTGTCCCAATGGCTCACTCCCACCCCCTTCAGAGCTGGACTCTTCTATCTTGTGTTGGGCTATCTCTTCCCTGATTATCTGTTTAAAATAGGGAAATTTCTCTGCCCTCAATGTATTCACCTCTTCCCTGCTTCATTTTTCTCAATAGCACTTAGAATATAGGTTTTATACTTTGGTGCATGTTTTTATTTTTACTGTATTCAGGGCTTCTTGTTTTACTTGAATTGGTGTGTGTGTGTGTGTGTGTGTGTGTGTGTGTGTGTGTGTGTTACTTTGGGTGTCTCTATTCTAAAGAATAGATAAGGTCCACACAGGCAAGAATTTCAGTCTATGTTTTACAACATCCAGTATCTAAATCAGCCCCTGGCATATAATAATCCCTCAATAAATAGTCCTTGCATCAATACTCAATCACCCCAAATTCCTTCAATGTGTCCCGTGGTTTGATTTCTTTTTGTCATTGTTCTTACCGCTTCCTGTGTACTGAATACCCTCACTACCCATCTGCTCAAGAATGCCTCATAATGTTTTAAGACTCAGCTTAAAGCCTGCTTTGTTAATTTTTTACATTAGGAGTAAATTGGGTTAAGGTCTCAGCTCTTCCCTTTTTAAGTATATGATTCTAGGCACATACCATGATTTCTCTAAGTCTTACTTTTTTTATTTGTAAAATGAAGATAATAATAGAGTCATCTATTCTTAGAGTCATGATGAGAATTAAATGAGCTAGTAAGTAGGGGGTCTATCTTAGTGCTTGATACACCAGAAAATTAATATATGTATTATTATTTATTATTATTATTTATTATTATTATTCCATTCCTGATTTCTCTATACCTAAACCTTGTAGAATTAACCATTCCACCTTTATCATACTTATGCCATGTCCCTATTAGACCACTGCGTTTCCGAAAGGGCAAGAACTGTGTCCTTTCCATCTTTATATGTTCAGAACGTAACTCAGCACCTGACATATAAGAGCCTATTGGTAGACATCATTTCTTATGTTTAATTTTGTGCTAGATACTGTGCTTAGAAGCCTACAAACATCATGTTATTCAATTCTTTTAACATCCCCATTAAATAGTACTTTAAAAAAAACATATACTTTAGAAGGTTCAATTAGGTTACCTTACTTCCTCAAGTTCACAGTATTAGTAAGGGATAAAACGCAGAACTAAACTTGAGACCTACCGAACTCTACAATTTTGCTCTACATCACTTTACTACAACCAGAAAGTTGGTGGATGGTAGATGGATAGATGGATGGATGGACGGACAAATGAATGAAGACTGTTCTTGGTCATTCTAAATTAACTCTCTCTTCCCATTCTCTCAACTGTATGGTTTGGAACACATATAGACTCTGCTGCAGTATTTTAGTAATTAACAACACAGAGAGTAGAATTAGTATGTCAGGTTTTTTGTCCACTTTTCTTTTCAATTTAAAACCCCGAGGAAAGACTCTTTAGTTACATTAACACTATAGAGGGCTTCTTTTAATCCAACAAAGATGGTTGACAATTTAGGAAAGGCAGAGGAAGGACAGTTCCATAAATAAATGCACAGGCTATACCAGACTTCCAGAGTCCACTGAGCCACACCCCTGACTATCTGTGTAACCTTGGGCAAATTACTTAAACCTCACTGGGACTTAGTTACCACAACTGCAAAGTGAAGATAATATTTGAATTACAATCGGACTTAATATAAATGGCCGATTTAATGCATGTAAATTGTTTAGAAAAGGATCTAGCACATATTACGTATCGTATATTTTACCTACTTTTCCTTTGGGCACGTTTCTCTTATGCACAAGTATTAGACATGCCTTGGTTAATCACAATTTAGGCGCCACTAGAAAAATAAGCTTACACCACAAATTGGAGCTTTATTCTTATGTATTGTTCAGTCGATACTATTGTCATTATAACTAACCATGCTTTTCTTTAGAGAAAGCTTCTTAAATTCTAGTCACTTCAACAAGACTCTTATACCTTGTTTCCATTGATCCCACCAACCTCAGCAGGTATTACTACCCCAATCAAAGTCTGTGTACCATGCAGATTCTCATACTGACACTGATAGAGCCTGAATTCAAACTTACATCTTTCTGAACCCAAATCTGGCCTTGTTTCTACAGCTCTATGCTGACTGGTTTGAAATGGCATTTCATCTCAGCCTAGCCAGGAGGATTTGAGAGTTAAAAAATATATATATGTGTGCTTGATTTCAGAATCTCTGCCAGTTACAAACAATGGCTACGAGCCTGCTTGTTTAGGGAGTCTTTGGGGAATCACGTGCATTTTTACTATCTCAGATCAAATGTTGCAGACATGGAAGGATGTCAGATTGTGAATTCTCCCAGTGGACTCTGTGTTTACAAGCAGTAACAGCCTTGACTTTGCATATGTAGACTTAAAAAAAATCCCTGAAGGGTAAAATGTAGCTATGTGTCTTCCTTTTAATAGGACTTCCTACACAGATGCATTTCTACATTTCCACTATTTGAAGCTCCCTGTGGAGCCACAGATTTCCATCATGTGTCTGGGTTTTGATACAGCTGCACTGGTTGGGAGAAATTCTTATCAAAGCCTTTTAGGAACAGTGAATATTCAAGTTGTGAAATGCTTCTGACTATAGAATGAATAACCTGGCCAGTCTTGGTTTTGATCACCACCACCTTTTATCATCACCATCTTTTAAGCTTTTGAAAGGCAATGAATGTATCCAATTTTGTGGGGTCTCTAGCATGCATAATGATGCTTGGCTAGGGTCCTGATAAAGAGAATAAAAGATAGACAAATAAAGTAAGCAAAATAAAACAAGAAAGGATCAAACAGTGCGGCTATAAAAAGTATAAGAAGGACAAAACAGATATAAGAAGCCAGGTGATGAATCTCCTTCCCCATCCATTTTAGGTAATTTGGCCAAATGTAAGATGCCATGTAGTTGCCATATTGTTTGTTTGAGGTATGACTGAGATGCAGTGAACTGGAACCCATCCCTTCCTCCTCCCGTGTGCATGCATGCGTGTGTGTGTGTGTGTCTTCTTTCCCTCCCTCCTTCTCTCCCTCTGTCTTTCTCTTCTAATCTTTCATTTTCCTGGGTAAAGATCAGAGACCATAGGGTCAGGATTCTTTTTTTTTCCTCTTCCTTCTCTCTAGCCTTAAGGCTTACAGATTTTGAAGGGTGAAAGGGAGATTTTCCTCAACCCAAGGATAAAGCTGCTTTCACAGCTCAAGGGTGGGCTGTGTAACTTGCTTTCTTCCCTGTCTTGAGCTAGCCAACACAAGACTTGCTACATTCTCAACTTTAGTGTTCTGCCTTTCATCCCTGACGGTGGCCCTAGAAGCACTAAAGCAAGAATCTTGAGCCCCAAACCTCTGGAAGTTCCTTCTTGTTTTCCCTCCAGCTTTGCTTTTCTTTTGAACACAAGGCTACGAGGGAGATTTCCATATGAGGAAGACACGATTGCTTGAATGGCTAAAATTTTAGAAGGATTCATGATAACTGCATTGCAATGCAGCATCCCATGGAGGTTGTGGGCTAGAGTACAGGTGACTCTTGAACAACATGGGAGTAAGGAGCATTGGACCCCGTGCACTTGAAAATCCACGTATAACTTTTGACTCCTTAAAAACTTAACTACTAATAGCCTACTATGACTAGAAGCCTTACTGATAACAGAAACAGTCCATTAACATATATTTTATCTGTTATATGTACTAAATAAAGTATTCTTGCAATAAAGTAAGCTACAGAAAAGAAAATGTTTTTAAGAAAATCATAAGAAAAGGAAAATACATTTGCAGTACTGTGAAAGAAAATCTGTGCATAAGTGGGTCTGCACAATTCAAGCCTGTGTAGTTCAAAGGTCAGATGTGTTTTAAAATGTTTAAAAAGAGGGTGGCTCCTTGTTTGCCAAGCCAACCAGGTGATAGTTTCTTCTCTGTCACCCCTGGGGTAGCTGGCTGAGTTTCATGTATTCACCAAAAGCAAACAAACCTTTGTATTTGAGGGCGCAGCTGATCATTAAGAGAAATAGTGGCTGTGTTTAAAGATATGTATGGAAAATGCAATACTGAAGTCTTTAATGCTTTTATCAGAAGACTGCTTTATGAACATAAACGTGGTTAGACATTTTACACCAGACAGACACCTGTTTCTGGTCTAGGCTCAGCCAGAAAGGTCGGCGTGAGAAAAATAATAGCAGAATAAAAATTAACCTTTGCAATTTTAGGTATTTCAGAATGTAAGTATTCTTGAGTTTGGTAGATGGATGTGAGCTAGTTATAACTGAGGTTTGAATGTTTCTGTAATGGACACAAATATATTATTCAGATCTCAGGTTTCAAGTTATTGCTAATCTGAATCATTTCTATTCTGGAGGCGTTTTAGATAAATGTTCGCTGCCAAGGTTAATCATGACAACATAAACCGAATGAATAGCTATTGGGTGAGGAAACAACATAGAATAAGAAACAAATTGCAGCTGATTTCAAATCAATCACATGTAAATACAATAGAGAAAATACAACTGTTTTAGATATGGAAAAGGTTTGATTTTTTTCAATATAAACTGGAAAGGAAAGGTAGTATTAACTGCATGTTTGAGCTTCAGGGAATCACAGTAGTCCTTGGCCAGAAACACTTTAGCATCTCTCAGTTCCCCACCAAAAAGTCCAAACCCTTAGGAGAAAACACCTCTCACTTAGTACAAACCGATCTTTCCAGTTTTCCCTTCCACTGTGGCATTCCTGTCAGGTGGAAATTATTCCATAATTCCCACCTTTTTTCCTTTCTCTCCTCTTTCACATCCACCCCCAGCGTTTTTTCTGGACTTTGTGCCTTTACTAAAGTTCCCCTGCCAGCCTGCAAATTCAAACTCATGTACTTTTCCTTCCAAGATGGATTTCCCTGACAAGTAGTACTCTTGATGTGATGAAGTCATCTCAATTTTTATTTATACCTTTCTCATTGTTCTTATCTCATGTTATCTTTTATTATAGTTAATTTGGTTTGTGTCTCCTCAAGATCTACTTGCTTATCTGCTTCTTGAGATTCTCCTAATCTTTCTTTGTTGCTACCCTTCCCATCACGTAGATGTATTTGCTTGTCCTTCATGGCTTCATTCATTCCTATCATATAAAATAAGTATGTTATATTGTAAAACTTCAGTTTATAATGAGATGCTATCTTAATTAAGATTCCATCTACAACCGATAGGTTATATATTCTTTCCTCCAACACATATTATTGATGTCTCCTATATATATACTTAGTCCAAATCTTTTTTCCCATAACAATTTCTACACACTACTCTTATAGATCTTATCACACACAATAATATACTGCCTTCCAGAAATCCTAATATATCCCTCTTGTAGCGACTGTGTAATTTAGTTTTAAACTCCCAGCCCCTAGCACTTAATAGGCTCTCAATAAATGTCTTTTCAATAAACATTTGGTTGGATGCATGGATAAGTACAAGAACGAAGGCATGAATGAATTCAAGAAAAAGGAAAGTTTCTTCAGTAACATGGTTACTGTGGGCATAATATATTTGGAGGCAAAAAGTCCAATTGAGGATATACTATTTTTGATATAACATTACTAAATGAATTGTTGACAATGAAAAGTACCAAAGAAGGATCACTAAAATGTAGAGATCTAATTGGGACTCATATTTTCCTGATCTAGAGATAGATAAGTAACTGCTGCCCTACTAACATAGCCCTGCTCCACCCTCCCTGCCACCACAACCAAAACACTCATATTTTATATGGCATCTAGCCTCTGGACTCCAAATGATAGCCAACAAGAGAGCTCTTCCTGCACCAACTATTTACTTTCTGATTCAGGAAATTAGTTTACCAGCATTTAGGCAGTATGGTGCTGGATCTTTATACATTTCTAGGGGTTGCAGAAAAGGAAGGGAGCTGATTCCTAATATGCTCTTCAAATCCCGAAGAATACATTTTACCTCAGCCCCTCAGGTGATAGAAGGGGCTACCTTCAGCTTGGGGCTCTCTTTGTGCCCCTGCTGTTCACATTGATAGTGATGATAGTCAAAACCATCATCTTTGAATTGCAAAGACCAGAAAGTGCATATCAAAAAAATCAGTAATGATATTTTACAGCACAGCTTGCAACCGAGAATTTGAAAAGTTCAATTTTCTCATTTCCAGAAGAGCTATATAACTTGTAAGCGTAGTGCAGATTTTCATTTTACAGATGAAAAATGTGGGCACCTGGTGATTTCCCTAATGCTGGTACAGTTGGTAATAAAAGCAGGTGGCAAACACTCCTGGTTCACTGTTTTATGTAGATGCATGCACACTAGCTACAAAGACAAGCCCCACAAGACTAGGGCAAGGTTTGGAAAACATCTTTTATCCATAGTCATGGGTGGGGACTTGGAACTGGAAAGGAAGCCTGGAATAATGTTCCAAAGAGAAACTCAGAGCTACAGTTTGGGAAGCATATCCAGCTGTGTAATTGGATCAAGCAGGGCTCATCAGAGTGCAAGGCCCAAGGATCAGAGAGGCCGGAAAGATGAGGAGAAGAGAACATAGACTTAGATAAGTAAGCATCTAAATCATGGCTTCACTACTCGCTAGCTACTGTGTGGTATACAGCAGGTTATTTAACGTCTCTGAGTCTCTGCTCATTTGAAGTCAGGAGATGAAAAAGAAAACCTGTTCCCTAGACTACAATGGGAAGTAATTAAAATAAGAAGCTATCATTGGAAGAGAGAAGGGGCAAGGGATCAAAGCATGGAAGGGATGTGTTTTGTTTTGCAGAACCAACACTTCCAGGCAAGGAGACACCCAACTAGATGTTTCACCTGAAAGCCCTTTGCTAGATGTGTCTTCCCTGATAGCCCCTACGTGAGACAGTTTGAGCCAGATTGGAGCTGAGGACCTGAGCAGAAGCCCCCTCTGAGTAGTCCTGAAGTTGCTGTTAGCCCGTTACAACATTAAGATCTCCTCCTATGGGCAGAGTTTTCTGCCAGTGTTTTGAACATACCATGTATGCACGAGCAGACAGACATATGAGGCATGTGCTGTGGAGCCAAAAGTGCCTATGTGAGTTCCTTGTTCCAGCCCCCTAATCCACTGAATAAAAGCTTACTGTGCTAGCCCCACAGGGAAACAATATTTGAGAACTATCTCTCTGTCTCCTTACTTGTAATAGGTAATAAAAAAAATGTTGTTTGCAGCATTCCTTGGGTTATGTTCATTTAGATGCACCCCAAGTGGCAAACCCCTTGAGTTTGGTTATAAACACTCCTCGAAAGCAACTGTATCAATTCAATGAGATTTTAAGTATACAGTGTTTACACTTCAGTTCAATAAATGCTAGCTGTTATCACCGTCATCATTAATTATAATACAATAGGTGAGTTGGAGATCTGGCTGAATAGCAGATACAAGAATGAAATAGTCTTTGTTATGCCCCATTGCATCTCTGAGATGTGTTCTATGGACAGGTGGGGCCAAATTAAATGACTAGATAAGAGTAACCCAGTCTGTAGTTTTTAACTTCAATTTCATGTGTAGAGGAGGTGTTTTAGGCTCATTAGTTGGGGCACCATAAGTTAGATGAACAAAAGACAGATTAACAAGAGAGAAACAAACAAGTTTATTAACGTGTGCATTGTCCATACATACGCTTGGGAACACTCAGAGACAGTAACTCAAGGGGGTAATTAGAATTTGGGTTTACATAGCATTTTAACAGAAGAACTGTATTTTTATAGAGAAGTGGCAAGATAAAGAAAGACTTTGAGCTCCTAGGAGTGGCAAATTGAAGGAAAGCAAACAGTGTAGGTAAAGGCTAGCTTTAGCAAGGTTTGTTACATGGATTCCTCTGGTTAGTGTCTGGGCTGATGAGGACCTAAGAGTTGTCAACAGTGATTAACTTCTGTCCTTTCTGGTAGAGAGGGGAAGATGGGGATGTTTTTACAAATCTGGAAAATTAAAAGAGGGCAGGAAGGTTTTTTTTTTTTTAGCATCTGCTTCCTTTCACTTGCCTTCAGCTAAAAAACAATCCTTCTGTCAAAGTGGTACACCTTGGGGTAGCATATGATGCTACCCGTTACACCCACTAGTGAAACAATCCATGGAAACATTTCTTGCTGTTTATGTGCAGCGGGAAGATTTGCATTGTTTCCAGAGGGATTTGGTTGTCTAGCATGTTTTGTTCCTGACTCATTGAGATTATTTTTGTAAAAGAGGGGCTGGGGCATATAGATTAGAATAAAAACTGAATGTGTATGACTTGGGGTTTGAAGTCTTTTACCAAATCTTTATCTCAACCTAAGAAATAGGTATTAATAATCTCATTTTCCAGGTAACAAAACTGAGGCTGAGATATGAAATAATCTACTCAAGATTACCTAGCTAGGAGTTTACATGGCAGATCCAGAATTCACACAAAGTGCATTAGATCCCAAAGCCCATGCTTCTTCTAATATCATCACTTTGGGATAGTTAGTGATTTTCCATGGTTATTTCTTCTTATCCTCAATTCTTACCAACAGCAGTTTCTAGAATTGCAAGTTTTGGGTCAGGAGAGGAGGTTCATTGCTTTTCTATGATAAGGTCCATCCCCATCTGGATCCAGGCTCTGGGCTATTCTGTGGCTCCTTCTTTTATTACGTGGTGTCTCATCTGCATACATTCCTGATAATTTATACCACTTTGGCTGCATTACATAGTTGTTTGTAATCTGGAACTCAAGATGTCTCAGGTTGAATTTGATGTATCACGTTTCAAGAAGACAGAACAGCAGTTGAATGTACAAGTCTGTTTTCTCTGAGTCATGCATGTTAGCATCTTCTCTTCCAGTTTTAGCCCCTTCCCTCTTCACTTTCGCATGAGTACTCTTGTTGACCCCAACAAATATTTGATTCATGAGCTATGAAGCATGCTTCCTTCTTGGACTTTGCTGTGTGAAGGGAGGCAGAACAGGTGAATTGAGAAGAGAAGGGAGAGTTTGGGGGCTCATTGTTTCTTTTACTCCTGGAGGGTAAGTATAAGGTAATACTAGTTTTAGTTATAAATATGAACTATTTATAGTTATGCAAAGTGCAACACAGAATATTCATATTATTAAATATTGTAGCTTGTAAATTTTATATGATTACAACACTCAGCTTTCATGTAGTTCATTCTTTAATCCTTTTGTGATTTTTGGAAACTGACTCAGTTGCAAATGACAAAAAAAAAAGGAACAGAAAAGTAAAAACCAATTTGAAAGACCTCAGGGGTTGAGATCATAGCCAGTGTAAAAGTTGTACTTAGTTCTCTAGGCAAAGTCAACTTAGGCAGTGATTGCAACTCAAATCCTTTTGGGAGCCAGACCATAAAAACAGTTAACACTTTTTAAAGTATTAATTGTATGCCAGATAATGTCCTTCTCTAGGTAAAGTCCATAATAGAGGGGTTTTAAATGCATATTTCAGGGAACAGACAACAGCAATGGCTAACATGTCATAAGCATTTCTGTGTGCCAGATAGTGTTTGAGGCATGTGTAGGTAGTATCACAATTAGTCCTCACTACATAAAACTAAAGGCAGGACTATTCTACTGATTTTATAGATGGGGAAATTAAAGCATTACAAAGAGAATTAAACAGCTAAGCAGTGTTGGACCAAAGTTGTAAACTAAGGCATCTGACCCAAGAGTTTCTGTCTATAACACTCAGCTTTATTCCCTTCTGTTCCCTTCCAAGTATCCAGGAATAAGCCAGTCATAAGTAATTCAGGTAGTAGAAACTAGACATGTACCCAAAGCATGTAAATAAAGTGACAAGGGTGACAATGACAATGACAGTGAAAAATGTGTTAGCCAAATAAAAACCCTACCTCTTTGGTCCAGTTTCTACCTCTGGGCTTTCAGTTTCAGCGGGATGCTGACTTAAAGCTGAATTAAAGAGATTTATGGAGTTGAAACGTGACAATGATTCTGGAGATATTGATACTTGGCCCTTGATGGAGAGAATTGAAGGATAATTGCTCTTTTGTCTAACCCTGACCTTATAAGCAGAGAGTCATACATTCAGTCCCCAAATTCTGATTGAGTTTTAGACTGCTTCACCTACATTTATGCAATTAACATTATTTTGAATGTACATATATATTTTTAAAAATTTTTTTAGCGTTTATTTATTTTTGACAGAAAGACACAGAGCATGAGTGGAAAGGGGCAGAGACAGAGGGAGACACAGAATCAGAAGTAGGCTCCAGGCTCTGAGCTGTCAGCACAGAGCCCGATGCGGGTCTCAAACTCATGAGCGGTGAGATCATGACCTAAGCTGAAGTCAGACTCCTAACCGACTGAGCCACCCAGGTGCCCCTGGAATATATTTTTTAAACATTTTTTTTTAAATGGTGGTACAACTGTGAGGAGTTTTTAGAAACACAGTATCTACTTTCCATTAAAGGCTGTTATGGAAAATACAATAAAGTACACGGAGAAGGTTCATTGTTAGTTTAAAGAAATTCATTAATTTACATTGTATTCTTGTACTTTTGAAAGATAATGATGCACTGGCGAGGAATACTTCCTGGACAAAAAAAATAAGAAACAACAAAAAAACCAATTAAACACAAAAAGGTTTTTTTCACAGCATGTCAATTCTTCAGAAAGAAGGCACCAAGAAACCAAAACGAAAATCAACATTCTCTTTTAAAGCTCTGAATGACTTTTACTTGAATGGATAAGCAAGCCTCTTCATATTCTTTTTTGGAACTAGGTGAGATACAAATAACATTTATTATGAAAATGTTTTAACTTTATAATATATTCATAAATAGAATTTAATGGATAATTTATCAAAATTATTTTTCTTACCCAAATAAGTGGAACCAATGATTCATAATGATTCCCGATTATTTTGATTCACATTTTTCTACTAGATTGAAATAAATGTAAAGTCATGTCAATCAATCAGTATGAGATTAGATACCTTACTTCTAAATTCTGAAAAATAAAAGAAAACAAAGTTAAAAAAAAACAGTTTAAATTTTGAGACAGTGTTACCTGTAGTAGGGATCAATTAAGTGTTTTGGATGAATGGATAGATGACTGAGTTAAGTGAGTATATGGATCTGTAATGCAAACTATTTGCAAATTCTTATTCCTGCATAGAATTTCCTTTTCAGATTTAAATTTTTCCCTTTATTTTCTTGATACTCAATATGGGTAACTGGTAGTATAATGACCAATTTTCCAAATGTTATCTCTTTAGCTAATGTAAATTCCAATAAATACAGAACGAAAATAATTAATTCATCTGATTTCTTCATGGTGCCCTCTAGGAACTGTTTGGAAACCCAAGACTGGTCTGATTGCCAGGAACACTATGTCATAGTGTGGTTACAACTCTGTCATGAGCTGATTAAGTGGTTAAAAGTCACAAGAAACTCACACTACTGTAAATAGTCACTGCAGGCGTTTTAAAGGTCAATCTCCTTCAAGACAATGGTCTTGAAGCACTTTAAATGGTGTTGAATGTTTAGGGGCACCTGGGTGGCTCCGTCAGTTAAGAGTCTGATTTGGGTCCAGGTCATGATCTCATGATTTGTGAGTTCGAGCCCGCATAGGGCTCTCTGCTGCCAGCACAGAACCCACTTCAGATCCTCTGTCTCCCTCTCTCTTCCTCTCCCCTGCTCATGCTCTCTCTCTCTCTCTCAGAAATAAGTAAATATTTTAAAAAGTAAAATAACTGGCCTTGAATGTTTAGAGTGTTACAGTATATGCTTTCCTAATTCATTTTTTAACATCCAAAGAGAGAACCAGGGCACAGTGTTCACATAGTGATAACTATCCCGTAAAATACCTGTATAAATACCTATGACTTCTCCGACCTTCATTTGGTTCATTGTGTCTATTGTAATTAGGAAGAATATCATGTGCTCATCCTTAAGAAACCAGGGTAAAGAATGCTCTTCAAACTCAGCCTTAAAGATAAAACCCTATTTGTTTGCTAGTGTTGCCATAACAAAGTACCACAAACTGTGTGGCTTAAAAAAAGAAATTTATTGTCTCACAGTTCTGGAGCCTAGAAGTCTCAGACCAAGGTCTTGACAAGGTTGGATCCTTCTGAGGGTGGTGAGAGTGAATGGGGTCCATGCCCATCTCCCACATTCTGGTGGTTTGCTGGCAATCTTTGGCATTCCTTGGCTTCTAGAAGCATCAGCACTGTCTCTGCCTTTGCTTTCACATGGCATTCTGTGTGTGTCTGTGTCCAAATTTCACCATTTCATTAGGGCAGCAGTCATTTTGGATTAGAGCTAACCCTAATGACTTCATTTTAACTTCTTACTTCTGTACAGATCCTATCTCCAAATAAATTCACATTCTGAAGGACTAGAGGTTGGGACTCCAAATATATCTTCTTTTAAGAAGACAAAAATTCAACCCATTTACATCTTTAAGAGAGAAATCTCTTAGGATATCATATAGTGCACACACACATATGCGTGCGCGCGCGCACACACACACACACACACACACATAAAACAAACAAAACAAAACAAAAAAACAGGGCTTACCATAATCCAGGCATTTATTTGTTATATTTTTTTCAATCCCTTGACCACCTAGTGAGGTAGGTGTCATTTGCTATTTCAACAAATAAGGAATGCGAAGTTTGGAGAGATCAAATAATTAGGGCAAGAATGCCCACTAGTAAATAGTGGGGCCAACATTCAAATCCAGGCTAAAAATCTATGTGCTTTCACTCTACTCTGCCTTTACAGAATGTGAAGCCCATATGGGCTAGGCTTTTTATATATGTATTCACTATTATATCTCCAGTATCTGGAACAGTGCCTGTCACCGAGTACACACTCAACTAAGTATCTGTTGAACAAACTAATAAGAAAAGTTAACTGATTTGTTCACAAGTGATTTTCCTCCTTAAAGGATGGAAGGAAATGGAAACCCATCTAGTATGTGGCCTTCCCACAAAATGAGGATTGTCGTTATGCACCATCGTTAGTCAGTTGAGATGTGGAGGGCCTTTTTCATTCTCAACAAGACCCTCAATCGGTATTGGAGAAGGAGCACACCATAGACTATATTTTAAAGTACACTCACACACAAAGACGCACACAGAACATTTATAATAGGAAGATATCCTTCACCAAGTATGTGGTTCCCAGATGCCACAAAAACCTAGCCAGAAAGAGCATGGCTCTTCAATGGTTAGGCTATTTCAAGAATTTTGTAACTCACATGCAGGAATATTACCTGGAATATTATCAGAGAACCAACGTTTAGTGCTTGCTCTTGATTTTAGCTGAAATAATTTCTCTGTCAAATGATGAGTGGACTGGAAAAAAATGCAAAAACAAGGTCAGGCTCACCTTTAAGATGATAAAACTGCTGTGAATACAAAAAAAAACATTTTCTAGTCTGAGCTTCATTTTAGTGGTATTAAAATTAAAATATATTAATCATAAGGAAAAACCTGAGTCAATACCTGACAGAGAAATTTTAAGAGAAATCATTGAATAGAAGATCTGTTGATGATATAAAGGTTATGCATATGTCTGCAGAAATACTTCCTAGCAATAATAATGAAGTTGAGAATGGATGAATGAATGAATGAATGAATATGTGAGGGCAGGAGTTACCTTTCTTGATGATCCTAGGGGATCATATCTGATGCTGCTTCTCCTCCTATACTCTATTCAGACATGTAGTTAGTTACTTGAATGACTTCCCTAAAAGAAGCCTTTTTTCAAAAAAATAATAATACCAATCAGCATCAACTGCTTTGTAGTTTGCACATCTCTGTTTTGATCTCATGTGAGGTACACAGTAACTCAATGAAGCAGGCCAACTATTACACATTAATTACTCAAGTATTACTCAATGGTCCTCTTGAATCAAAGGATGTTCAGAAGATTCATTTGATTCAGCTCAACTCAGCATGTTGTTAACTAACAAGTGTCAGAGACAGGACCTGAACTGGCCTTAATTTTGTTTAGGGTTTATTGTTAGCTGCTGTTGGACAGTTGAGCGAAGGGGGGGAAAAGACTATATTCCCTGTGCTTTATGGGCAGGGCTATTCCAAGCCACAGCCTCAAGCAGTTCATCAACTCTTCAACCAAGCAGCCTCAAAACCCACCAATTCTATGCCAGAAAGCATTTCATAATGGGATTAGGTTCAAGGCTGATATTTAAAAGAAAATCACTGTAATTAGTTATATTAATTTGTGAAGGCTGACATAACAGATGCCACAAGCTGGGTGGCTTGAACACTTTATCACAATTTTGGAGGCTAGAAGCGCAATATCAAGGTATGGGCAGGTTGGTTTCTCCTGAGAGATTGCAGATGATGTCCTCACACGGTCTTTCCCACATGCCTGAGCGTGTCTGTGTCCTAAATCCCCTCTTCATATAAGGACATTAGTCATCCTGGATGAAGGTCCACCCATATGACCTCATTTAACAAAGGTAAAATTACTTCTTTAAAGGCCCTGTCTCCAAATACAGTCACACTCTGAGGTGCCTGGAATTAGGACTTTCACACATGATTTTGAGGGTGGAGAAAACTCAACTTATAACAGTTAGAATGACAGTATATTTTGATTTGCCAGGAGAGTCTTTTTTTGACACCTGTTGTCTCAGTATAATTATCATCAATTTCCTATCCTACTCAAAAGCTTTCCAATTGGTACGATAAATTACACGGTTATTTTGCCTATAGTCAAGATAATCTTTGAATCTTCTTCACAATCACCACTAAAAGCATAGTGTAGATGTACTATTTCTCAGTAACTCCTCCCCAGCCAGGTTTTCTTTCATTGTCAGATACCATTTCTTCCCTTCAGTCATATTAAATTAAAATGCATATTGTTAAACACTAGACATATACGCAGTCTGGCAATATGCTCTCATTCTTTTTTTATATTTTTTAATGTTTATTTATTCTTGAGAGACAGAGGGAGACAGAGCACAAGTAGGGGAGGGGCAGAGAGCGAGGGAGATACAGAATCCAAAGCAGGCTCCAGGCTCTGAGCTGTCAGCACAGAGCCTGACGCTGGACTTGAATTCACGAATGGTGAGATCATGACCTGAGCCAAAGTTGGACACTTAACTGACTGAGCCACCCAGGCACCCCAATATGCTCTCATTCTTAAAGGCATGTGGGAACTGAGACTGACAGAGAAAAGCAAGTTCCCTTCTCCAGGGTTATACACATTTAGAGGTGAGTATTGTGATGATGAGTAATGCGGCTTCAGCAGGAGGATATGGAGATCCTTATCTCACAGAAGGGACTTCAGTCCCTTCCCCCCAGGAAAAGTAACTGACCAAGGTTGTCCTGCAGGGCCATGGGATGCCCTGCCTCCACCAGTGGGTTAGGGCTTTCTTGTCTATGCAGGTTAAAATAATCAGATCTACAACTCAGAACTTCCCTGATGCTTTAAGTGACATTCGCCATTCATATTTGTAGTGTTCGTGGAGGACAGATTATAAAAGTCTGTTTCATGACTTCTGCTTTACCAGAAAAACTGCTGCTGGGAGTGCGAGACAAGGAAATCTGCAGAAAATGGAGTGTGGATAAGTGGGAAGAAATTATGGAGGAGGACACAGCAGTCTTTGGACTTAAAGTTCTTAATGAAAATGTTAGTGATAACTGGCATGTCCATATCACTTTTCTGAGGTTTTCCAAATGATTTTTACTAATGATAAGGTACCAGAATTGATGAATAATTTATTTTAAATAAATTTAGAGTCATTATTCCTCTAATTATAATACACTTTCATTTTGATGCATGTTATTGAGTGAGAGAGACAGAGAAGGACGTGGGGTTATAAATTACGTTCAGTAGGTTGAACATAATATTGGTGTACCCACAGGAGTGTTTCCTAGACTAGAAACTCTTCATTATGTAAATCAGCACAGAACCATAAGGTTGAGAACCGCTGCTGCTCTTTAGAGCAAAGTTAATGTCCTTGAGAACGCTATCCCTTGGATTTGCTTCCCCCATGCTTTATTGCCCTGGAGGACTAAGAGAAACATCTTCATTATCAGCCCCTTGTCATGGCAGTTTTTTTACCCTTCCCCCATTTTGAGTCAAGGAAGGACTGGAAAACCTGTTCCTGCACACTCCCCCCTTAAGAACGCAGAAGTTCTCAGGGCTCCGGTGGCTTGCCATGTTAGCAATCCATATATTCTACAGAGTGAAGTCAGGTACCAGTGAGAGTCTCCAATATTTGTAAGGGACCCCGGATTTATTGCTGTGTGATTAAATGCATTTTTGTGCCAAGAGATTCCTCCTCTCAGTGTTCTCTACTGCTTCATCAAAGGTTTATAAAAGAAGTTGCTGAATGACATGGTGCGTGCACTGTACTTCTAGATTCATCCTTAAAAGTACTCCTCATTGTGCCCCTGCTCAACCCCAGTGCCTCCAATAATACCTGTTTCAGCAGGGGAGTATCTGGAATCTGGCCTATGGTCAAGGCATTTAATATTCCGACTCAGGTTGCTCTTCTGTCTTCCATATGGCAAGTACTCAACAAATGTCTATTGGAGGAAGAAATACACTCTGTACTTGAGTGATAAAATAACAATAACTAAATATTGACTAATGTTTATAATATGTTAGGAGGTTTCTATGTTTCTTTGATACTTAACAATAATCCCATGAGTCAGGTATTAGAATTATTCCTATTTTGCACTTGGAGAAACTGGTTAAGTGACTTGGTCCACGTGATTTATTAACTTACTGTGTGTCAAAGCCAAGGTTCTAACTTGGCCAGACTGGCTGTGGAGTTCAGGCTCTGGAATCCCGCCTTGTAGTGAGTCTCTTGCTGATCAGCCAACTCTTCCATTACCACAGCAAGCCTTTGTGCAAGCCCGTCTCCCATCCAGGTGCACCCTTGCTACTCATGCCACCTTGGCTAGCCCCAAGTGGCCCATCAAAACCCAACTTGATCCCCACCCTGCCATGGAGACTCATGAGTCGTCCAACATGCCACTAACTCTCTTTCTTCAGAACTCACTATGCTCCGGGCGCCTGGGTGGCTCAGTCGGTTAAGCGTCCGACTTCGGCTCAGGTCACAATCTCGCGGTCAGTGAGTTCGAGCCCCGCATCAGGCTCTGTGCTGACTGCTCAGAGCCTGGAGCCCGTTTCAGATTCTGTGTCTCCCTCTCTCTCTGACCCTCCCCCGTTCATGCTCTGTCTCTCTCTGTCTCAAAAATAAATAAATGTTAAAAAAAAAAAAAAAGAACTCACTATGCTCATTTTCTGCACCAATATTTTTTTTGGCTCCCAGCATATGCCAGATGGTAAAGTCTCTAGGATTGTTGCTTTGTATTATTTTTTAACTCAATGAATGTGTAATGAGTAAATAAATTATTACAATGAGGCTCTGAAGTCTCTTGGAACTCCATTTTGGCTTCTCGCTTACTAATACCTCAATGCTCTTTCTCACATACTCTTTGCTGTTCAAACAGGTCTATATTCAGATGGGTTGGTTTAAGACTAGAATGAGTTAGCTAAAGCAGTGACAGTCATTGTCAGGGACAGCCTGTTGTATTCAGTATGGGTTTTGCTTGCTGACTCCCAAACAAGATGAGCCAGGATGGAACCATTAGACAGAATGCTGCATTTTTCTCTGCTGTATGAACACAGGCCAGAATATAAATGGGCTTGGTTATGTTTTCTTCCACAGAGGAGCTATATGCTAGCACTTCGATTTCTTTGCAGTATAACCTAGCAGAGACATCTGTGTCTATTTTGTAGGCTTTTGATGACTTAATTTGGGGAACAAATCTACTGAGGACAACTGTTCTTTTCATCACTGAGGATTGTTAGTGCTACAGTGTTTTTATCAAATAATGTAGCTTCTCAGTTTTGGCCACGACATCTGGAAAGGCATGCAGGCCTGGTCCTAGTCAAGAGAGAAAACGATCAAATTACCAGCCAATCTCAACACTCCTGAAGTTCAGAACAAGATAACATGTATACTGGTACATTGCACTCGATCAGTCCATGCAGTCAACCTTAATGGGTGAAGGAGAGTACCTTTCCCCTTTGCCTCCTTCCCTCTGTCTTTTCTCCCCTAAGCCCTTCATTTCTTCACACCCCTTGTCTTGAGCACAATCCAAAATAGAGTCCTCACAAAGTCTCCAGTTTTGAGTGTTGCTCTGAGTGCACCTCATTGAGAAGCTGTAGGTTCTTACAGTGTGCCTAGTAGAAAGCCTCTCTGATTCAGTTTTATGGATGAAACAAGCAGATATTTCCCCTCTTAATATAATTTCTCACAGCATCATTTTAATGCATTATTATATTAATAATAATCTGTATCTAATCTCCCTAAGACTCCACGTACCAGAAGGAAGATTGGTGATAGGAGAGAATGGGATGAGAGACAAGGTTGTCGTACCACACAAAGATGATGATGGTGATGATGACAAAAGTAATATACTAAGCCACCTATTAAGGGCATTCTATGTAAAACATTTCATTTCTGTAACATAACCCCCACATTTTTCACATGTGTGTGCACATATTAGGTGGAGAGTTAGAGTGTCAGTAACTTTCTGTGCCGGTCTTTTGCCACTTTGTTCTCAGATCCACTTTCTGTCTTCCCTAGCACTGATCTATTTCACAAGGAACTATGTTTCAGGCTCTCTTGCTGACAGCTTCAATGCTACTAAGTTCAGCCCATGGAATATTCCAGAAGTGATTGAAAGGTGGGTGGGAGTAGCCTGGGTATCTCTCTACTCCTGCCTCAGTAGTATCCCTGGCCTCTGCTCTGTGGCTCCAGCTTCCCTGGACAGTCCCTTGCCCTGGGGTGCCAGCTTCTGCCAGGCTCCTGCAACATCTAGTGCTCCTTCTGTCCCTCCAGGCATAGGAGACATCATGGTTTCTTCTATCTTGCTATTGTTATCCTCTCTGTTCCCTTTGTTCACTGGCCTCTAAACATTACCATTACCTGAGTCATAAATTCCCTATATTGAATCTCTTTGGATTAAAATACCTAAAGTGGTTTTTGTTCTTTCTTCAGCTCTGATTCCCTGGCACCAGGTCACATAGCTAGAATATTGCAAAGCCAGAATTCTAATCCATGCACATCTAACTTCAGGCCTGGATTCTTAGCCACTATTACTTATGTTCTGGAAATTAAATTTAAAAATCGGTAAAATAACATTTAATTTTATGCCTAGATTTGTGAATTTTACTATTAAATATCATCTTGATTTGGTGAAGTTTGGTTGTAGCTAAAACCTAAAGCCATGAGGCACAGTGTTGAGTCATCTTCTGCATCATAGAAAATGCACAGTTGCTCTCGTAAATTGTGTAGATTAAAGTTTTGCTACTTAAAGTGTGGCCTGGAGTTCCAGCAGGATTAATATCACCCGGGATATTTTCTAGAACTGCAGAACCCCTGGTCACATCACAAACTATTTTAACAAGATCTCTAGGTGATTTGTATACACAGTAAAGTTTGAGGCACACTGTGCTAAAATAATATGATTTGAGTAAAGAATAAAGCAAAAGCATCCTTAAAATTGAAAGGAAAACACCATCCAAAAGCTTGTTTGTGAGTTCCTGGTTTCCCAAATTTAACAGCCACCGTGTTTCAGCCTTTACCTCTGCTTACAAATGGGTGATGTTCAAAATCCTGTTTGTTGGTACAATTGTAGAATTCATTTCCTCACAAAAATTATGTTCTGGATCCTGATTAGGTTTCCAGGCTAGCCCATTAGAACTTAGGCTAAATTATGATGTGATGAGCACCAGATTAATTTCAAAGTAGAAGAAAAATGCCTCTTCTCTTTTCTCAGATACGAAGCTGGTGAGAGGCACTTTGCTGTTGTTTTTACATTCTCAGAGTTACACTGACATGATGCTGCTTCACTTGGGGAAACTCTCTCCCACTTTATCACCCCTTTCCCGAGGATCAGCCCATGTGGACCCTTTCCCAGGACCACCATGTCCCGCAAGTACTCCAAAATGAGCTAACACCATGCCACTTTCATCAAACCCTGCATTTCTCAGCATTGGTCATTTTTGCAAAGAGTTATGGAAGTGAGTGAATTTTAATTCAAACTGATGAATGGTTAGTTAACCATTTAAACCCTCAGAAGACTTCAATTTGTAACAAGATGGTTCTGGGCTCAATGAAATCTTTAATTTGTGGAGTTTCACCTAGTATTAAAAAAGGAATGAGGAACAAGTTCATCAGCGGGGAAGTGACCTGGTGAGGAGGCCAGCTATTCCTAGGGGGCCTACACTGGAGCCCACTCCAGTTTGCTCTCCTCGATGATCACCGCTTCTTTCCTTCAAACAGCTTTCACGTCGTTGCCACTCTTTGTCTTTTTGCAGAGGTTCCTTTGGAATAGAGCAAAAATTCCTGTTTGAATATGTGCTTTGCTTATAATCAGGATTACCTGTAATATAAAAATTGATTGGTTCCCTACTATGTTAATTATCACTCCTACATGACAAATTACCCCAAATCGAGTGGTTTAAAAAAACATTTGTTTTCTCACAGATTTTGTGAATTATCTGGATGGATCAGATTCAGAGTCTCTCATGAAGTTGCAATGTCACTGGCGGAGACAACAGTCAATTCAGTACTTCACCCTAATCTGTTGGCATGTCTCAGTTCCCCACCACATGGGCTTCTCCAGAGGCTGCCTGGGTGTCCTCATACATGGTATCTGGTTTCCACTCTCCAGGGCTGCTGTGTGACATGCTGCCCTTAAAAGCACAGATTCAAGCGGGAGAAAGTATGAGAGAGTGCTACCACCCAGGAAGCCCAGGTCTTTAATAACCTAGTCTTAGAAGTGACATCACATCCACAGTGTTCTTCTTTCTAAAAGCAAGTTGCTAAGTCCAGCCTACACTCAAGGGGAAGTGAATTAAGCTCCACCTTCGAAGGAGAGAAATATCAAAAAATGTGTGGGGACGTATTTCTAAAAACAAGACACCTACATAATAAGTTGGTGCGGTGACACCAGAACTTTCTGTCAGACTTCAATTCTTTTGTGTTTCTGCTCCTGGGTATGTCACTATTTGAAGAGGGCACTAACATAGGAGTCTGGAGACCTGTTGTTAGTCCCAGATCCTACATTTACTGGCAATGTGGTCCCAAGAATTACCTGAATGTTTTTTGAAGTTGGGCGGAGATGTTGCTTTTATTTTCCTTTCTGGAAATTGGGAATATTGATGCTTATTCTACCTAAATATCAGGAATAGTGTGATGCTGTGATGAGACAATGGGTTTGAAAATACTTTGGAATATGCCAGGCTAGCATTATGCTGAGTCTGGTTTGTTCCATCTACTCTCCTTCTTGATCCTATCTACCTCTTAGTAAATTCTGTTTTCTCTTTCGGTTTAGTGGTTGTTCCTTTTAGATTCAACAAATAAAACTTCTCCATCCCTCTGTTGTGTTTCTTGTTTTCAAAGATTAGTTTTTAGAGAAATTTAAGGTCAAAGCAAAATTGAGAGGAAGGTACAGAGATTTCCCATATATGCCCTGCCTCCACACATGCATAACATCAGAATGGTGCCTAAATTTTGTTATCAAGGATGAACCTATGCTGATGTATCATCATCACCCAAAGTTCATAGTGTACCTGAGGGTTTACTGTTGGTCTGTACACGATGTGGGTTTGGACAAATGTATAATGCGTGTATCCACCATTATAACATCATACAGAGTATTTCACTGCCCTAAAAATTCTCTGTGCTCTGTCTTTCTTTCCTACCCTCCCAATGACTGATGTTTCTATTGTCCCCATTGTTCTGTCCCACTGTTTTTAGTCTCCACAATTGGAGATTAATCTCCACAATCTCTTAATCTCCACAATTTCGTCTACAAGCTCTTTGGCTATTAAAAATCCAACTAAGGAATGTATTTATGAATCTAATGCCATATTCACAGGTAGCCTCTGGGATTATTTATTCCTTAGCCTCTGACACAATTCTCTTGACCTTGTATTTTCCATATTGAAAAAGCCACATCAAGCCCTTATTCTCTTTGACAACTTAATGTTCTTTTCATAGTCCATATTAGATGGAGACTAATAATTACACCCTTCACCTATCATCCAACTGCCCTTTGAAGATTGGTCCTCTAGACTTACCAGGTTCTATGGTTAGAAAGTTATCTCATTCTTATTGGCTGAACTTGGCTTATTCTTCTTGATCCTTTGTCAGTACATGTCTTCTCAAATAATTGTACGCTTCCTATGTTCTTTTCTGCTCACTTATCTTACTAGGCATCTGTATACCTACATGATGAAGCAGAAAGGGTATGGCAATGGATAGATAGACCAGATACTTAAATCCTGGTCATTTAGTAACTGTGACTTTAACCAGTATTCCCATCGGTAAAAGGGAGTTCATAGTTTCTTTCTTGGAGTATCTTTGTGAAAATTTAATGATTTAAAACCTCCAGTTTCCTCCTCTTTGTATGTTTCAGGTGTGGCAAGTAGGACTGGTCTGAATCAGAATTAGCAGGAGGGCTTTTAAAATGGGCATGTTTGAAACTTCTAGGAAACCCTTTGGGAACAGAGTTGGAGAGTGTGCATTTTGTGCTCCTTTGGTTATTCTCATGGACAGTAAAGTTTGAAAATTATTGCTCCTTGGGAAATGACCTGGGCTCATGGGTCCTGGTAAACAGATTCATATAAAAGTACCCTTTTTATTTTATGGGTTGAATGGTCCCAGTCAATAAAGAACAAGCTCATCACGATATAAGCCATTTTACTGACTAAAGAGAGATAATACACTTGGAAGAACGGGATGTATAACTCCCCAAAGAGCTACCTTTCCTGTCCAAAGTAGAGGTTTACCAAAGTACATAGATTTCTTTCTTTCTGATTATACTCTGTCCTCTCTTTCCACTTTTTCTAAGGTGTTATCTACCTAAATATATCCTTTACTTTTCGATACTTTTGCTTTCAGGGAATTTGTGACCTCGTTTACCACCTTAGCTCCAAGTACATTATGTACATTTTTATTGACTTTGGACCTGCAGAACTCTTTCTATTTATCATAGACATAAAAGCAGCTTCTCAACTTCCTTGCTGTCACCAGTATTATAAGAAAATGCAGACTGCTGTAATTGGGTCCATCTTTCAAAAACTCTTTCTTTCTCTGTTCACATATTGCTGCTTCTAAGCAGGCTGAAGCACCACCTTACGGAAGTGGATGGCAAGAGGTAGACTTTACAAGGAAAATTCAAGGCTCAGAAAAGATAAGCAGTTTTTTTTTTCCCTCAGAATCTATCAAGCTACCCACCACCACTATCTCTAGGCTCAAAACGCCATTGCCTACTTCCTCTGTGCTAAGCAGATGAACAAGATGTGTTTGAACCTTGACATTTAGGGAGGACTTGGATCAGGAAAGGGATATTCCAGAGGGAGGAACAAAGTACCCATGCATTTGTGGCAGGATTTTTTTTTCTACAAGAGGATATAGCAACTGCTGAGCCTAGCAGCATAATGAAATGTTTTATAGATGACACGAGTAGAGAATAAGGAGGGAATAGAGTTTTTAGGTCATATTATAAAGATACTTGAATGGTTGGGTAAAACATTTATAATTTTACTCATCAGGTACTCACATGGTAGCAAAAAGATAAATCAAGGGTCTTTTATGACAATAAACTGGAAAGAGGACAATGGATTTATAGTCAGTAGAAGTGTGTTCTAGGTCTAATGTTAGCAGTTAATAGTCGTGCGTCCTTGGGCATGTTATTTAAGCCTTTAATTTCCTCAAATGAGGAATAGTGGCAATGCTTTATTCATGGGCTATTTAAAGGATTAAATGAAACAATGTGAAGACTGCTTTGTATACTCTAAAATAATACTATATTCCTATATATGGAAAAAATGCAAAATATTCAATTCCTTCGTCACTAAGTGATGAGTCAGTCAGTTCCCTGACTCTCTCCCATCCTATTCCCTTGCCCTTGAGAAAGATCATCTTCTCATAACTTGCTGGGCCTTCACCTGCCTAGGTCTGTCCCTTTCTGGATCCTTCTTCTATGCTTTTAAGTCACTACTTTTGCTTCATTTCCTCTTTCTCCCTATGTAGTCCTACCTAATTTTTTTCAGGGGAAAAAGTAATCTCTGCCAGCATGTCTGCAAGACTTCACCTAGGTGGCTTCTCTAAATTCTTCATTCTGTGGGGCAGCCCTTTGTGTGAACAAAAACACAATGAGGACAATCTGATCAATACTACCCAATAGTACCTTGTTGAGTAAAGATCTTTCATTCTTCACCATATCAAATTTGAAGTCAACTACAACTGAAAGCAGGGGAAGACATCAGACCAAAGATTAGGTCAGTGATCAAAGAGAATTGTGGATCTGGTGCCATCAGAATTGTGGTGATAGCAGAAGACCCAGAGGGCAGACAAGCCCACCCTGGAAGGCCCACGAGGCTGAGGGCCAAGAACTAAAAACAAAGAGAGATTGTAGGAACCAGAAGCACTGAGGAAGAGGAATAGTCAGGAAGACGGAGAGGATACTGGTTATTAATTGTTTCAAGAAGGAAATAGGACCAACATGTCTTCCTCTTCTTACTTGTCCCTTGGGGGCCAATAATTTGTATATCTAGGGATGCAATAGGAATTGGTAACTAAAAGAAACTATTAATAATGGCATTTTAAAGTTGATTAGCATTTCCCCCAAATTGTTTTGATTTTAAAACATTTTTGACTGAAGGCATCAAAACACATGTATTTTATCAATGCATTTGCACAACTACTTATCAAGTATATAGGAGGAGGGTGAGTGTGGAGGTGGTATCACTCTGAATCTGCCTCTGACTTTGTAAGGGAAGCAAATAAATTTAGAGTTGTCAATTTGTCATGTAGAGCCTGCATTAGTTTCCCAGACTGCCCTAACAAACTGGGTGGCTTCAAACAACAGGAATTTATTCTCTCTCAGTGCTGGAGGCTAAAAGTCTGAAATCAAGGTGCCTGTGGGGACATGTTCCCTCTGAAGGCTCTAGGGCAGAATCCTTGCTTGTTCCTTTCCAGCCTCTAGTAGTTGCTAGTAATCCTTGATGTTCCTTGGCTTGAAACTGCATTGCTCCAAACTCTGCTTCTATTGTTATATAGCCCTCTTCCCCCTGTGTCTTCCCACACAATCTTCTTATAAGGATTCCAGCCCTTGGGTGTCCGCCATGTGGGGCTCAGTCTAATCCAGTATGTCTTCATCTCATCTCAACTAATTTCATCTGCAAACACCATGCTTCCAAAAAGGTCACACCAATAAGGTTCTAGGCAGACATGAATTTTGAGAGATGCTATTCAACATAGTGCATAGCTTTTTATCTGCCATATGTCCCTTAAATATACACAATGTAATGTATAGAGCTGGCCATATTGAGGCAAACCTGATGAATCCACTTAATGCTTCTTTCTACAGAAGATTCAGTTCCCACAGATTTGGCTGTTGAATCTCATAATGGACTGGAATTTTGTGTACTTGAGATATTGCATAAAAACACAGATACTTTTTTTTTTCTAAGAATGTTTTTCTGGTTGTGTGTCAGTGGGGTAAGTACTGATTATACACAGAATTCTAAAATGTTTGTGCCCTTTAGATGCCCTTAGTAGATGTGTGTGATCATGAATCTTAGTGACAGTTATTTCGTAGATTTGCACCATGCTATAGCTGCTGTGAGATCCTGCCAAGTTATTATTCTATACATACTAGAACTAACCAGAGATAATATAAATCAAGTTCTGATCTTTCATGTGCATCAAATTTGAATTTAAATAACAGATGGCTTCAAATAGTTTTCTGAGATCAGGCCTACAAGAATAATTAGAAAGAATAATCTGGTTAATACTGATAAGATTTTTGAAATGTAAATGGACTGTTTTTAAATGAGAAGGAATTCATTAAAAAAACTCTCAACAGGTGAGATAATAGATCTTAGAAAGTTTTAGCAGGTCATAAATCTGTAAAGAAGAATTACAGTTAATTTTTTTTTAATGATTTTGCTCATTGACTAGGGGAGGGAAAAAAGTTGATTAACATTTCCTTTTGAATCGTCACTAAGGAGAAAACAATAGGAAAGAATGTAGGCTCTCTCTGAGACTGTTTCATTTTTTTTAAATGGGAAAAAATACTGCCTGCATTGTACAGTGATTACTGGTTGGAGGGGTCATGTGAAACAGCATTATACAAAAAGAAGTTGAAAGTTTGCAGAATTAGATGTATACAAAGAAATTGAGTGATTGATGAACATGAGGATATAACAAGACTAGAGGAAAATATTGAACATTATGAAAAATGGCAAAGGACTTTCTATAACTGTCAACTCTGTTCTCACATTGGTACGAGTTATGCCATTCCAAATTCTGTATGTATTCTGAGAGATATTCTACTGGCATATCATACTCAACATATAGATGATGCAACTTCTTTTCTTCCTTCTGGTGGCTGTTTTGTTTCATGTTAGCTTGTTACTTCTCATGACAACAATTAAGCCAAGGTTGAAATCATAGGGGATCTTGAAAGCTTCCATCTTTGCTTACTAAAAATTATCTTTAACTGACATTTCCTCTCTACCATTCCTTTCTAATTCTCTTACCTATTCCCTTTCTGTCCATCTCCACTTTGGATCCCATTTTTAGATCTATTACCTATATTCAGGACATCATTTTTTCTGCTTTCCTTTTCATTCAGCATACCAGATGAAACCTCCAAAGCCTGGTCCTGACTTTGTCATATGATTACTTAAATATATTCAATTTCTTGATAAAATTGCTTAGTTTTCTGCTTTTTAAGCTGCTAGGAATTGCTTTTCCATATCCTGTGTTCAAACTAAAGCATACTACCTCTCATTCTATGAATTAAAACTATGCATTACTGCTTTTATATTGATTCACACCATTTACTCTGAAATAATTTCCTTCTTACTCTTACACGGTACATACTCAGCAATATTAAGGTGAAAAAATAGTTATTTCTGTAATTAGGTAACACTGAGCTATCATATTGTCATTTGGCCAAAGTTAACTACTTACGTGATTCTGACCCTGTAGTCAAAACCAATAATGCTTTATCTATCTAGCAGCAAAACACCTCACTTGTATAGGGTCAATCCCTTTGCAGATCTCAGTAGAAGGCAGGGTGGGAAGCTACTCTCTGTTTTAGTAGCTAGCAGAGCACAAAACACACCCTTGATGTTTATTCTCATGAAACTTCTTTACGTTTCTGTGTTTTGCAGAGGCTAACTCTCTGGCTCTCTTCTCAATTCTACAATTCTGTATCCTTTTCTGCTTGTTTGTCAGATTGTATTTCATCAAATATAATGAATAAGGTCTAAGTAGCAGAATCAGAGAAGGATCTTAATAGGTATGGCATTTGATTTGGGCTGTGAAGGCTTAACATATCCTTGAAGGAATAGACATAACTTTATTAATCATACATTAATATAATTATTTTGAGGTAAGAGTTATCGAACAGTTACTTGTATGCTAAGACTTCCATTAATTTTCTTTTTAAATTTCAAAGTAACTCTTTAATGATAATATATAGTAGGCACTGTTAGTTACCTATCAGCTATTCATTTTGACATCTTTCTTGCTAAGAGAACCCTGATTTTGTCGGGGAAAGCTATATACTTAGCAAAAAATCTTTGGTCTTTCAGTTTCCCATGGAACAAGGTATAATCATCTTTCTTAGTTTTGGCCAATGGACCTAAGTGATAGTCTCTGGGGTACAATGTCCTTCTGAATAAAATTGTAAAGTCTTACAAAGGGAAAGATTCTGGACCCTTTCCTTTTTGTTTCTGCCTCAAACTCAGAAGCAATGCTCAGTCGTAAAGGAGTGATCTTAAAACCAAGGACAGGAGTTACATATTGAGAATAGTGAAAAATGTCTGTTCAGTTCCTTTGCCCATTTTTAATTAGGTTGTTCAATTTGTTTGTTTTGTTTTGTTTGTTTTTGTGGGTTTTTTTGTTTGTTTGTTTTTTGTTTGTTTTGCTATTGAGTTGCATGGAGTTTTTTTGTGTGTTTTGGATATTAACCCCCTATTGGATCTATAGTTTGCAAATATTTTCTCCCATTCCACAGGTCACTCTTTTAATTTTGTCAATTATTTCCTTTGCTGTGAAGAAGCTTTTGAGTTTGATATAGTCACATTTATTTATTTTTGCTATAGACATTTTTCCAGGGAAAACAGGTAAGTGGCCAACAGGTACATGAAAAGGTGTTTAACATCAGGAATCATGAGGCTAATGCAAATCCAAACCACAATGAGATATCATCTCACATCTGTTAGGATGCTTTCTATCAAAAAGATAAGAGGTAACAAATGCTGGGGAGGAGAAAAGGGGACCCTTGTGCACTGCTGGTGGGAATGAAAACTGGCATTTTCACTATGGAAAACAGTATGGAAGATCTTCAAGAAATTAAAAGTAAAACTTCCATATGATCTAGTAATCCCTCTTCTGGATATATAATCCATCCACAGAAAATTAAAACATTATTTTGAAGAGATATCTTTATTCTTATGTTCATTGAAGTGTTATACACAATAGCCAAGGTACAGAAACAGCCTAAATGTCCATCAGTGGATGAGTAGATAAAGATGATGTGGTATATAATAGAATATTATTTAGCCTTAAAGGATATCATGTTATCCATGGATGAAACTGGAGAGCATTTTGCTAAGTGAAATAGACCGAACAGAGAAAAACAAAAACAAATATTGCATGGTATCACTTAGAAGTGGAAACTTAAAGAACAAAACAAAACAAAAAAAGTTGAACTCATAGGAACAGAGAATAGAATGGTGGTTGCCAGGGTCTAGAGGAGTGAGGGAAGCTGGGAGAGGCTGGTAAAAGATTACAGACTTTCAACTGTGAGATGAATAAGGTCTGTGGATCTCATCTATAACAGTGACTATAGATGATAATGCCATATTCTGTATTACATAATACTTTATTGAGATTTGCTTAACAGGGGCGCCTGGGTGGCTCAGTCGGTTAAGCGTCCAACTTCGGCTCAGGTCATGATCTCGTGGTCTGTGGGTTCGAGCCCTGCGTCGGGCTCTGGGCTGACAGCTCAGAGCCTGGAGCCTGTTTCAGATTCTGTGTCTCCCTCTTTCTCTGACCCTTCCCTGTTCATGCTCTCTCTCTGTCTCAAAAATAAATAAATGTTAAAATTTTTTTTAATTTGCTTAAGAAAGTATAACTATTGTTCACACACACACACACACACACACACACAGATATACAGATGGCAAACACATATGAAAAGAATCCACATCATATGTCATCAGGGAAATGGAAATTAAATCAACAATGAGACACCACTACATGCCTATTAGAATGACCAAAATCTAGCACTCTGACAACACCGAGTGTTGAACGTGCAGCCATGGGGACTCTAACACACCAGGTGGCAATGCAAGAATGCACAGCCACTTTGGAAGACGGTTTGGCAATTTCTTCCAAACTGAATGTACTATTACCATACAATACAGCATTTGTGCCCCTCAGCATTTACCCAAAGGAACTGAACACTTACGTCCTCACAAAAACCTCACACAAATGTTATTACCAGCTTGATTTATAATTGGCCAAACTCAGAAAAAACTGAGATGTCCCTCAGCAGCTGAATGAATAAACATTGGTGTCTACGTGGAACCACAGTACCAGCCTTGAGCTGCCTGTCTCTGATTTATTACAATATGGGGAAAATAAGAAACTTAATCACATAGGGATTAATTTAGGAATCTGGCCACATGGAGCCAAATGCAATTCTAATATAGAAAACTGAGCTTCAGTACTTTACTTGAATGTTCTAGTTTATAATGGGGTTGTCAAGATTTGAACCCATGTATATTGCCTGCCAGGTCTGTGTACTTAACCAACACTAACTTAGTTTTTTTCAAAATCAGATACATTAATTATTTTTCAAAGTGCAATTCTCAGCCATTTTAGCCATTCTGAAAAAAAAGAGCTTCTTAGAAGGCATTTTTTTCCCTTCCAGAAATGATGTTTATTTTGAATATTCAATTTAAGTTTTTTTCTGGGAATACTAAGAATTCCATTAGGTTCTGAGTTTTCTATTACCAGGTATAACTGTAAAACCATGAACTCTTTTAAACCAACCTACTGGAATTCAAAAATCAAAGGAGTGTGTTTATTCAAAGTAGTCACCTTCAGAGGCTGCAGTCTTATTTCTGCAATGTGCCCTCCTACTTCTCAAAACCCCTGGGCAATCCTGTTTGAGAAGTGACAATCCAGTCAGTCTGCAAGCCTCACAGAAATGAGTTTTATGGCTTCATTTTTAAAATGAAAATCAAATAAATGACCATCTGCCTTGGATACAAATTTGATTCCAAATTGCTTTGGGAGGTTTTAAAAATCAAATCATCAACAAAATGATGAAGATTTATTGCACTTTGACATAAAAAACACAACAGAGCTGGCCTCACAGCCAAGCACTTACCCTAACACTTGTGCTTTCGCCACAAGTACCTTTGTTGACTTCACCCTCCTGCCTGTAGGATTTCACCCAGGGGGCTTCTGAGTGCCTGTCAGTTAAGCATCTGACTCTTGATTTCTGCTCAGGTCATGATCTCATGGTTCATGGGTTCAAGTGGGGAGTTCAAGCCCCCTGTAGGGCTTTGTGCTGTCAGGTCAGAGCCTGCCTGGGATTCTCTCTTTCTGCCTTTCTCTCTCTCAAAATAATTAAATAAACATTAAAAAAACCTTTCTAAAAAACAAAACAAACAAACAAACAAACAAAAACAACGAACTCCACCCAGGCTCTTTCCTCTTCCCAAATTTCCTTACCACCATCCAGTGCTCAGAGTATCATCCACACCATTCTGGATACAGCTCCTCTGAACCTCCTGGAGAAGATATTTCCAATTCTTCTCTCTTTCCTACTTGGATTCCATCATCTATACTTTCCTAGTACCTTATTTTTGCATTTTGCAGGTGTTAAAGTTACTTATGTGCATGTTGTTTCTCCTACTTGCTTGTAAGCTCCCACCGGCATCATAGAGTCACGATCAGAGGCGAAGAGGCCTGGGAAATGCTCTTGTCTGGTCCTTAATATTACAAAAGAGGAAACTGAGGCTAGAAGAGATTAAGGGACTTGCCCAGGTTTTCGAAGGTGGCAGGAATGAGGCCTCAATGGTAGGTTCCTCCAGTTTCAGTGTAATTTTGTCACCTGTTGCTCTGCATTCCATACTGAGCCAAGCACAGTGATGCATCCAGAGGAGACACTCAAAGATTATTAAATTTGATTTCTAAAAATCAAGTTAGTGATCAGCAAAATTTAAAATGTTTAACAACACTAAGTTTTGGGGGAGTGTGGAGCAATGAGAATTTTATACCCTCATAGGTAGGATGAATGTTGGTGCAAACATTTAGGAGAAAACTTAATAATAAATAGTTCAGATGAAGATGTCAATTTGCCATAATATAGAAAATCTATCCCTAGGAAATAAGCTGGACAAACCCTCTGATGTGCACAAAGGTGATAGACATAAACGTATTTATAGGTAAAGTGTTTGTGGTACCAAAATATTGGATATCACCTAAATATGCATCAGTAGGAAATAGGAAAAATCGTTGAGCTTTGTTTTTTTTTTAATGTAATGCCCTACAGTATGAATATTGATTAAGTAGAATTCATATTACTGTGGGTAAATAACATAATACTGAGGGAAAACAGGTTGCTAAAGAATACTTTGAGATATACATATATATGTATATCTGAAAGAAGACATTGCCATATATTACTTAGTACAACATATATAGAGAGGGAAGGATAAGGATAAATATATGCATGGGGATAAGTATGTTCCAAAGCACTGGCACTCATTTATTTTAAAGCTTTGTGATTGGTGCATGCATGTTCATTTTATTATCCTTTATACTTTTTGCTATATGTTAAGTATTTAATAATAAGGCTTAAAGTGAATTTGAAAAAAAAAAGCCTAATCCATTAGTTTAGAGGACAATTCCAAAGTGAAATATCCTAGATACTAGCTCTGAGCAATGTCAGAATAAATGAAAAAAAGGTGTATAGTCACTGAGATGACTGTTTGGAAGGTAATGCGTGTTACTTAGATTCATATAATTTTAAATGTTTGATAAAATAATCTACCCTATTCTGTTGTAACGATGTTTGTTTTATGGCCAGTTAACTTTGAATGAAATAACTGCCTTAACAAAATATGGCCAGAGAAATATAGCAATATGCACGAGAACCTCAAAAGCAGAAGAGGCATATTTATAGTATCAACTTGTGAATCCTGGATCCTACATGCAAAAATAGTAAACAAATACTTTATCCTTCACTTTCTGTATCATTTTTTTGTAACTATTGCTGGCCTCCCACATAGTGCCCGGCCCTAGAATATGCCAGAGGCAGGGGAGATGATTTATTGAGTGTATTTTTTTTTTTTGCATTGGTTTTAAATTCTCTAGTAACTGAAAGTATTATATGCTTTTAAGGTAAAAGACGGTTTAAAGAACATCTATTTGCTGTGTTTGGTTCACAAATGGAGACACCTAGGTATTAAAAGTTATATTTCTCTCCCAAGGTCACAAAGAGACTCAGGAAAAGAAAGAACAGACAAAAATTGACATGCTTTTTTCCACTTCATTGTATGAGCTGACCATTCAATAATCATTAGTGATGGAATTTGAACTCTTCTCCTCTCCCTAACTAGTTGCAGTGGAATCCTGTCAGGGACAGATCCTTTACTTAAAGTGAAGGGGAAGTCATAGGAATCTACTCAAAAGAAATGAAAACGTGTCTAGAAAAAAGACTGTATGTGGGGCATCTGTGTGGCTCAGTCAGTTAACTGACTTTGGCTCAGGTCATGTTCTCACAGTTTGTGGGTTCGAGCCCTGCATCGGGCTCTGTGCTGACAGCTCAGAGCCTGGAGCCTACTTCAGATTCTGTGTCTCCTTCTCTTTCTGCTCTCCCCTGCTCGCACTCTCTCAACAATAGATAAATGTAAAAAAAAAAAAAAAAGAAAAAGAAAAAAGGACTTGTATGCAATTGCTTACAGTAGCATTATGTGCAAGTCAAAAAGTGGAAACAACTCAAATGTCAGTCAACTAGGGGATAGAACAATAAAATGCAATATATTGATAGAATTGAATACCATTTAGCAGTAAAAAGGAAGTAAGTACTGATGCATGATATCATAGAGCTGAACCTCCACCTTATGTGATATGAAAAAGCCAGACACAAAAGGCTAATATTGTGTAAGTCAATTTATATGAACTATCCAGAACAGTCAAATCTACAGAGACAGAAAATAGGCTAGTGGTTGCCTGGGGCTGAGAGTGTGAAGGGTAATGACTACAAATGGGCATGAGAGATCTTTTAGGGATGATGAGAATTTTCTAATGTTGGATTTTGGCAATGGTTGTGCAATTCTGTAAATTTGCTAAAAGTCATTCAAGGTGCACATAAATTATATTATGCAAATTACACCTTGATAAAGTTGTTTTAAAAAATGTGGAAGGAGCACAGTTTCTCCTGAAAAAAAATATTACTTAACTCCATTCATTCCACTCACTACCCTATTACCCCTCTCCACCCCCGCTAAAACTTATATGCTCAAGATTCAGGATGCCTTAAACTTTTGCCCCATTGGACACATTATTCTGCGACAAAAACTAACATTTCTTGAGATCTTTCCTACACCGTTGGCGTTTCACTCGTTTTGTCTTTTATTCCTCATCACAACCTCGTGAGATTGTCATAATGTCAGCCCTATTTCAAGGATGAGAAACTGAGCCATTTGTCAATGTCATACAGCTCATACAAAGCTGAGGGGAGACTTGAACTCTTGATTTCCAGAGCCTAGACTCTCAACCACAATGCCACTGCTTGCCACAATGCCATCCAGATGATCTATGAATGTTTGTTGGATGACAGAAAGGTGAGTTTATGTGGCTGCTTTCCTGAACTGGCTTTGCTCCAGACAGCGGGCAGCTGTATTACAAACCCTTTCTGTCACAGTCTTGGTACATTTAGGAATATAATGCCTTATTATTTCCTGAAGTTTATTTCTAAAGCGAAATGATAAAGTAGTAGTATAAAAATGTTCAAGGTTTTTGGACTGAATTACTAAAGAATAAGCAGGTGATTGCCTTTCTCTTTTGGCCACCAGCCATTAGTCTTATGACTGGAAGGATCCATTTTCTCTAACACATCTTTAATTTACTATTGCGGGCTTACGTAGGAGATTACTATCCATGAGGTTTTTGTTTTGTTTGTTTGTTTTCCAAGAGACAGTGACAGTGTATGCTGTCATGTTTTTTTTTGTTTGTTTCCTCAATTAAAAAAAATATATACATTTACCTGGGAGAACAAAATTTTATGGTGAAATGTCAGCAGGAGGTAGAAACTAGTTTTTAAATTAAACAATGATTTTGATGAGATAGAGTATAAACAAAGCAAATCGCTGGAATTGGATTAAGGGACTTAGGTTAATACCTGAAGACGGTTACAAGCACTTTGAGAAAGTTAACTTTCCTTGTTGGTTAAATAAGAATAAGACAATGTACCTTACAGTGCAATCGTGAATATCAGTGGGGTATGAATGTGGGGATGTACCTCTGTGCCGAGAGTGGATGTTCGGTTAGGGCCCATTGAGTTTATCTATTTTTAATTATTAATGTATTTGCTGTTTAACACATAATATTTTAAGTGTTTTGCTCCATACTGGTTCCTGGGGATACAGTGGCAGGCAAGAGAATCAAGAGTCTTTACTTTAAAAAAGTTTATATTTTAGGGGCGCCTGGGTGGCTCAGTCGGTTAAGCGTTGGATATCGGCTCGGGTCACGATCTCGCAGTTTGTGAGTTTGAGCCCCGCGTAGGGCTCTGTGCTGACGGCCCAGAGCCCAGAGCCTGGAGCCTGCTTTAGATTCTGTGTCTCCTCCTTTCTCTGCCCCTCCCATGCTCGTGCTCGGTCTCTCTCTGGGTCTCAATAATAAATAAGCACTAAAAAAATATTTTTTAAGTTTATATTTTAGGGAGGAAGGTAAGTATGACCCCCCAAAAGAGAAGTATTATTGTGTTAACAGTTAAGAATCAAATAAGATAAAAACTGAAGAATTCTGTGTTTCTGCAAGGTTGAGGGAATGGCTATTTAAATAGCATGGTTAGAGAGGTTCTCTCTGAGGAGATATTATTTGAAATATTATTTGAACAGAGAACACAATTCTGAGAAGAAACCAGCAATGGAAAGAGTAAGAGTGAAGAGCATTTCAGGAAGAAACACGCGCAAAGGCCCTGAGCAGGTAAAGAACTTCCGCTACGGGAGCTCAAAGATCACGGAGTCTGGCACATCGTAGGAACTAGAAAGGAGGGCTTGTCAGTACTTGATAAGCCATAAAAGGAGTTGGAATTTTATTCTAAATAAAATGAAAAAACACTGAATTCTTTTAAGGAGTAGGATGATGCAATATATATTTCAAGAAATCCCGTCAGATTGGAAGGAGTAAGAGAAGAAAACAGGAGGGTAGATAGGAAGTTGTTTCAGTACTAAAGAGAAGAAGTAATAGGAATCGTTACTAATGCAATTCATTACAGGGGATGGATACAAGGGTTTGATTTATTTTGGGTGAAGACTCAGCAGGGCTTATTAAGGGTTGGACGAAAGTGGAAGGAAGAAAGGCAGAGTCAAGATCACATCAAGGTTACTGTGCCTGGGTTTCTGATGTGAGATAGTGGATGGAGCCATCATAGTGATGGGGAGACTTAAGGGTAAAACAGGTCCCTTTTGGACCTGTCATGGTTGAGGTGTCTCTGAGACATCCCAATGGAGATGACTTGTACAGAGATGGAGAAGAAACTTGGAGTGCACTGACTTCTGAGCTGGAGTTACAGAATAGGAGTCATTACCATAAAAGTGGTAAAGTTGAATGGTTGTAGGTAATTAAGTGGGACTAGGTAAATAGCGCTAACAATAAACAATCAGAATCCTTGGATTCAGCTCCTTAGAGTATACCGTCTTAATTAACTTATAATATCTACTATGTCTTGTGGCAACAGAGGACATCATGTAAGTCCCCAATGGGTTTTACAGTATGTTGCATTTTAGGAGATGGGACAATCAAATGTATTATTTATGATTCTGTTCTTCTTTAAACTGGTCTGGACTAATGCTATATCGCTTTTAAAATGTTGAGAGATCCCTGGAATCACTTGATTTGGGCTTGCTTATGGATAGCAATGCTAAACTGCAGGATGTTGATTTTATACTAAATCCTATACATGCAGATCCTCAAGGTTATTATCATACTTACTGTTGGTTGAGGACCTACTATGTGCAGTGCATCGTTAAAAGTACTAGGGAGGTAGAAATCACATCTCATCTCACTGAGTGAGTCTCATTGGGAGAAGACAGATAGGTGAGCAAGTAATTACTATGAAATGTGGTAAGTGCCATATTCTGGGGTGATATTAAGGAGAAGAAACTGGTTATCTTCTAAAGGTTAGAGAATATTTCATGGAAAACCTGATATTTATGTTGAATCATGAAGGATGAATAGAGATTTCTAGGAAAACAAGATAGAGGGTATTCCATGAAAGAGGTATGTTCATGGCAGAAAAGGTGAAACAGACGGAAATAGATCATGTGGCTAAATCGAACGTTGAGTGTAGTACTTTATAGAAGGCTTAGGACATATCAGGCACTCAATAAATATCTGTTGAATAAATAAATGGGTGAATGAGCCCCCAGATTTTACTCAGTCAATAATAGCCTCCAATGTCTAGGAAAAGGAAATAGGAAGATTCCTTGTGTATAGATTTTATATAGTGTTATGAGATACAAACTATGTAATTACATATGAAATTCCTAAAGACAATATAAATAGATATTTAATAGTGTGGTAAATGTGCATATGTTTGTGTGTTCAGGAGAGAGAGAGAGAGAGTGAGCAGGGAAAGAGAGAGAAAAAAAGGAAGGAATGGAAAATCAAAAATCACTTTAAAAAAGCATCTTGTGGGAAATGAGCACTAAAGGAAATTGCTCTAAGATGGCAATGGGCAGAACTTGTGAAGTCAAAACCATGAACTACTGAGTTCAGGAAGAGAAAAGCCTGCCTAAATATTGGTTTTAGCTGAAGGAGCCAGAAGCAGTAAGACTACAGTCAAAGTATGTGTTAGGGAATCAAACTGAGAGCCTCTGTCTACCAAGGAGGAACAGGATACAGCTTTACAGAGGAGCCAGGCCAGATTATGAGGAACTGAGGGAACAGGGAAGTCAACAGGAGAGTGGCCCATGGAACATGTCAAGAGTTAACCCAGTTTAATTATAGTGCCTGATTCAGGTTTGACTTTGAGGAGACAAGTCTTAGTTTTCTGAACTAGCCATTTTGGTGTCTGAGCAACTGAGCTCTTCCAGAAGTGGTGGGCAAGGGGCAGCTCAGAAAAAAAAAAGCCCCTTTTCAAAAAGCAACGAAAGAAATAGGGATAAGTGAGGACACTGCTGAAGATTCTGCTAAAATTCATTTGCAAAAGGTAATTGGAAGTAGGAGTGACCAAGTTCAATGACAACAATGATTATGTTGGAAGAGGAAGGTAGAGAGGTGGTTATTCTTTAAGGACATCACATTTTTGTGGAAAATCATTCATGTGGTATGTTCTATGAGGTTCCAGTTAAATTTGTTTAGGATTGAAGGTGAAATTATTCCTTGTTTTCACTTCAAGAGAATTAATACCTAAAGCCCTCCTTGACCTTATAAATTGACAAAATGAATGCCATCGCTCAGTTTTCTAGTTGATTTTTGTACGAAGGTGGATAGTGTCACTGTTTAATTCCTGGAATTCTTATAATCAGAATTCTCTAGTCACAAATATTATTGGTTCCTTAACTTTGATTCTATTTTATCTCTTACAGTCAGTACATCAAAAGAATACTTCACAGCAGTATTCCTGAGACTCTATGACTTACTCAGATTCAGAAATTTCTGTAATATATCCAGGCTGATCAATTTATACACTTTTATAATTGTTTACTTAAAAGGAATGATTTTTACTTCTTAGCTTTGTATTAATCAAATGTCCCATGATGCCTCTGCAGCAACTACAGTTAGTTTGCAAGAAATTGGTATGCTCTTGAACACTACTGAACACTCAGATTACATAATAGATGGTTTATAAAATGTTAATAATGGCCCTCATATATTAGATATGCTAACCTAAACAGGAGGCATGTTTTAGCTTATGTAGTTTGAATACATTGCTTTTAATAAGTTCTCCTACAGTGAAGAAGGGAAATTTGCAATATATTTGGTTGGGATGTTAACATTCTGCTTGAGATGGCCTTGAACTCATCACAGTATTTATTGATATTTAAGTAGACTTGAAAAAAATCCAAAATTGAAAAATTTTAGGTAGTATTTATGCATCCTCCTGATCAAATATGAGTAATTTTGCGAATAATACTTTCTTACCACAATCTGCCATACTCTTCTGTTATCTATTATCTTTATACCTGCATTGACTGGCATATAATGTTCTTTCTTCTGGAAAACTCTTACCCACTGCTCAAGAACTATTGTGGGCCTCGTCTCCTTTAGGAAGTCTTCCTTGATAAAACCTTCAGGCCTGCTATCAGCTGATTCAAATCTTTCCTCCTCTGCATTCTTTAGAGTCATATGCTTTCTCTAAATCACTAATGTTGTTTTATAACTGTGTGTTAGCAAATTTTCTCCCTCACTAGCCTGTGGGGTTCTTGAGAGATGATCCCAACTAATATTTTTTATTAGCAATGCTTTGTCCAAGTTCTGGCACGTAGAAGGCATTCCATAAATACTAGTTGAATGAAATCTATTGGAAAGAAAAATCTCAAATGGCTGTTTCAATTTTATTTACCTTCCCATGCATTTATGTTTTGTCTCCCAGTGGACTTATAAGCTCTGTAAGTATAGGGACTGAGTCTCCTATTTCCAAGTATAAGTATTCTCTTAGGAGCACATAAACAGCATTTTTATATTTATGAAATCAAATATACTAGATATTGATTTTCAGTCTTATTTCTTAGCACAATATCGTACAAGACATGAAGTGATTATGTGGATTGTTTTACAAAAGTTCAGCATCTCTTGAGATTATCCAAATATTAGACCCACTTTATATGACATGGAGGATATCTAGCATATTTTGTGATAACAGAAGTAACAAAGAAGGGAAAAGATTTTTGTTCTCAAAAAAGGCCATTTTATAGATACGGACATAATTGGCTCCGACCTAATTCAATAGTTGGTGAAAATCTGGCAGCGTTTCAACAACTCATGGCCAAAGTTGTTGGAGATGCTTTCCTGATCTCAATTATACCATCAATTCCCTCCAGTTCAATTTAGCACATCTTAATTGAGTGCTTACTATGGGTTATGCATCAGGCAACTTGCTGAGTGTTAGGTATGATGGAAACACTGAGTATAAGCTGACTGGAATTATATTTATTCCTGGCTGTTTCTCATACTTTATCTAATTGATTTAGACGATATGACTTCACCTCTTTGACCTCAGAATATTTTAATCTGTGACACGGAGGGTATGAGTCTCTACCTCATAGGAGGTTATAAAGGGGGTAGGGCTGGCACAGTGTTTGGCACACAACTGCCACATGTGAACCTTGTGATTTACCTTTTTCACCGGACTTTGACCAGTCTACAGTAGAGGGAGGAAGCATGAAGGACTCCGTAAGAAGGCAGGTGCCAGCTACAAAGAGGCAATTGGACTATAGGTTGTTTCCAGAGGTCTTTATTTTAGTAGCATTATTATGTGTTGGATTTTTAAAGGGGGATATGTGCCAGGGTAGTGTTATAATTCAATTTCAATTACAGTAACTGTTATGTGTAGCAAGCTAGCCAAAGGTTGCCAAGTTCCCTGTGCCCAGGCCCTGAATTTAATAGCAGTAATGGCTTTGCACAGCGACTTTAACTCCCCATTACTGTCTCCTTTTGATTTAGTGGCAGCCTTCTCCCCTGAGGTAGAGCACTGATGCCGTCTTCTCAACTGGCTCAGGTTTCTGGGGAGATGTTCATTCTGCCTGAGACCTGCCAGGAATCTATTTTTTAATTTCCTGTTATTAGATATGGTGGAATAAGACATAGTTCCTTCTTTCTTTCTCTTTTTCTTTCTTTTTTTTTTTGGTACCCTCTCTCACTCACACCAAACAGAGCTGTTTTACAGAAGCTTTCCTTACACTGTATGGATTCTATATGTGGAAAATCACCAGTACACATTTATATATTAAAATTATTGCATGACTGAGTTTTGTATTAAAAAAAGTCTACACAAAACACAATTATCAATATTGCTGGTGTATTTTATAGAGAAATACATACAAGGGAGGATTTGAAATGTCTTGCTATCCTTCCTTTATTCCTTCTATCCTTCCTTCTACCCTTCATTTCTTCCTTCCTTCCTTTCTCCATTCCTCCATTCCAGTTCTTCATTTCTTCCTTCCAAACATCATTCATCTATCCATCATTCCTTTCTTCCTTCCTTCCTCCATTCAATCCTTCATTACTTTCTTCCAGCCATCATCCATCCATCCATCCATCCATCCATCCATCCATCCATCAATCCGTCCACCCATCCATCCCTCCTTGTTTCCTTCTCTTACCCTACTTCTTTCACTCCCTTCTTCCTTCCTTGCCTCCCTCCTCCTTTATCCCTTGTTTTTTCTTCTTCCTCATACTCCTGTGCTGTTTTTTATTCTTCTTCCCTTCTCCTCCCTCCTTTATGTTTTACTCCTTAATGAATCCTTTTGCAAAAACCCCTCTTCTTATTGTCTACAGTTTCACATTTTCTTCCTGCCCATTCCTGCTAGTTCTGTCTAGTATGTACTTAGAAGTCCTTTGTATCACCCATATTTTTATCCTCCCAATATTTGTAGATTCTTATCCTATCCCCTGGTTGTCAGTTAGCCAAATAATATGCATGTATCTCCTTTAATCTGGCCTCATAAATCAAACCTTTCTTTTCCCTAATCTTTTTTTTTTTTTTTACTTTTATTATTCCCTAAATGGTTTCCAATTTGTCTTCATCTTTCTGGAATGGAAATGCCTCAAATTTAACACAGGACTCCAATTGGGGCTGAAACCTCACTGGCTGAATTTTGCCATTTCTTTTCCTCTGAACAAACATTTCATGACAAACAAGTATAGTATGGTTCTTTGTCTTGCCAATTGATTGCTTTGCAAATTCATGCAGAAAAGTCTTTACTGAGGTTGTCTGAAGTAGATTAAAAAATGCACTTTTTCCCAGGAGGCAGGGGGACAAGGGTTTAAACCCAGATTCAATGCTGTTTGTGACACGTGCACTTAAATTCTGTGTGACTAGAGTTCCTAATATCTAACACAGAATTAATAATGTTTGTTCCCATGAAAAGATCCTGGACCAGTGTGAGGTGAGCAAAGTGCGCAGAGCACTTGCAGGACCCTGAAGAATGAGTACCCCCTTAAAGTGCGCCTCATTTATTTCATCCAAGTTCCAGTCCTTCTCATGAGAATAAAATAACATGTGTGACAATGCTCTGAAAAATGTGGGCATATGGACAGATATAAGGTACTGTGATCATTGTTCTTTACCAGTGCTGTTGAACGTGACTCATTAACAGTGGAGTCATTGCACATGCTCAGCACCCTTTGCCAAGTCCCTCCCTCTGGTCTCAGCATGTCATTCCTCCAGGCTCCAGGTGCCCTAATTATGTTAGCCCCTGCCTACTTAGGCACCTCCAGGCTGAAACTAGCCCAGTGTACTGTTCATACACAGGCTTTATTATTTCTTTTTCTTGACATCAAAATGTACTCATTTAGATTCCCATTCCTTTGGAGTTCTGCTTATCTGCTTTCTTGAAAATAACAAGCTTATCAGATGAAATTGCATTTGTCACTGTGTCTATAAGGAAGGACTGGTTTAATGTGTGATCCATCTCAGGTCACAAATTTGTAATTTCATTAAGGTGTTTTGTAGATACAGTGCCTTGCTCTCCAAGAGCTCTAATATATGGCTTATAAAACTATTTGATCACGAACTACAATAAGAAGTGTATTTTTTAGCATGACCCAGAACACACATGAAAACAATTAGAAAAGAATTTCACAAGATACTACTGACCCATTCTACTTCTGAAGATTTATGTATCCTAAGACAAGGATTCCATTTTCTTTCCTAGTGTACTCAATTCTAAGTTGAGGATCATGAACTCATTAAGTTGATTTTGCTATCCATTAATATGACACAATCATTCTTGAAAAAAGCAACACTCAAAAGTGTTATTTTTTCCACTGGAACTGGGCAGATGGCTGTGACACAGACTTTTAACTGATATTTGTGTGCCTATGTGTATCTGGTTATGCCTAGGTAAATGGTAGAAGATAGTGCTTGTCTGACTTCACCATGGACATTAAAGAGTTCGCCTTGATGGGGACATGACTGTCTCCTGTGCACTGATAATTAACAGGTTACTAGGTGATTCAAGCAAATTTTGTAAGAGGCCACAAGGCTCATTATTGGGTAAATAGCTAGAATACCACAGTGGGGCATTGAGGAGAAGGCAATCTCCAGAGATCCAGGGAGGCAGCCAGCATTTGGGGATTTCCTAAACAGAAAGAAAAATCTGGCAATTGAGAGGCAGGTATTAGAGGTAAACAGTGGATTTAGATATAAGAGAGAAACTAGTTACAACTGTATCATGAGATCACAGTGTGGCTTCAGACAAGGCTCATTCCACACTATATCCTATGTCGGTCTGTTGGCTTTCTACACCTTGTATCCCCCTTTACTTCACCTATGACTGATGCAGCTACATGCAAATAGAACCAGGAGATCAAAGCTATAACGGAAGCCAGTCCGAAAGTGCAAAGAATGAACAGTGCCTGGTAGATCCTGGGAAGCCGGTCGGCCTTGGACCCTTAGACTTTTGTTTTGATTTTCCTCCTTTTGCCTGTGAATAGAGCAGGCCCTGAGTACCGCATTAGAATATGTACCTCTGTGAATGTATTTTAATGAAGTTTTTTTCTGACTTATCAATTCTGTCTTCAAATTGCTCTGGTATGCCATCTACTTGGAGTTGTGCCTCATTCTTCCCAGGTGTGCGCAGCCATTATCAAATTCATAATATTTCAGAGTTCATTTTTTTTTAACATTTACTTATTTTTGAGAAAGAGAGAGTGAGAGAACATGAGGGGCAGAGAGAGGGGTAGACAGGATCCGAAGTGGGCTTTGCTCTGAAAGCAGATATATATATACATACATACGTATGTATGTATACATACGTATGTATGTATATATATATCTATATATCTATATATATATATACACACACACATATATATATACGAACACACACGTATACATGTATATGTATATACATGTATATATATATATATATGTATACGTGTGTATATATATATTTTTTTTTTCTAAACAATTCCTGATTGAATGACTCTTCATATTTCTGATGTCCAGGAAAAATATAACCTTGTGAAGGTTTTTTGCTAACCTTATAAAATTACAAGATTATCTACATGAAGAGAAAAATAAGCTCCTCTTTATGCCCAGGCTCTTTCAGAAAATGAATCCCAAGTTCATGTATAAACTTGCAGTTACTAAGGACACATATCAGGGAGCAGTACAAAAGTAACAGGGTTTTAGAAAGAAAAAAAGTCACAGAAGAATGTGTCATTTTTTTTTTCTTCCGCTATTTGGTGCTACAACAGTAACAAAGTACTTTGATACACAATGCATAAGTCTCAAGAAATATAAAAGCAAATAACTGATAAAATATATAGAAAAATGACCTTTTCAAAATCCCATTTCAAACTTTCAAAGTCAGGAGCTTAAGTGAATGATGAATGTAAGATGCCTTTTCCAAGTAGAATAGAATTGTAGAGGCTCATTTCTACCCTGGGTAGCAAGAAATTATTAGGATCACCCTGACTCACAATGATGCTGTGAACTTCTAATTACCCCAGGTAATGTAGGCATGGGTAGTACATAATTGAAGTTCAATGATAACACAAAAGGCTTCTTCTAACCATGCATTTCAACCTTCTTTCCTAGCAAACATTTGTGTAAGCCAATGAAAAATAGCCAAGTTGCCCTCTGTGTCCTTTTACGTCTCTTGCATATCTTCCTTTTTGGTGATGCTGTTTATAAGACATAAAGTAGTCAAAATGTTATGAAAAGAGGCTATGCCTTCCTGTGAGTTGGATAAAGCTTGAGTTATTTTTCATACTGATGGCAGTGAGGATACATGTAAGGTTCAGGAAGACTCCAGGTTCTATTGATTAAACACACACAGAAACAATCTGCAGGTGGAACCTTGGCCAACCACAGCAAGCTTCAGGAGCCCATGGTTGATGGTAGCCACATATGATGTTCATGGTGAGGTGAGACAAAGAAGCTACCATGTGAAGCTCAAGCAGCTGCCAAGATGCTCATCACATCTCCAAGGCCCACAGGCATCCACCATGGGAGCCACCCGCCATTTACAGAAAAGCTTGCTAATAAGATATGGCTCTAAAAATGCCATCTGTTCTCATTTTCACTGATGCAGAGGATTGAAAGGTTTGGGCCTGATGGCAGCCAGAATTTAAAGGGAATTCCCCAAAGGGGAGTTCCAAAATATTTGAGCAAGGGCAGCATCATTAGAAGCACTGCATAACTGCCCAACACGGCTTCTTTGAAGGGTAGAGGCGCCATTGGATTCACAAGTCCTGACAGTGAATACTCACACATACTGGCACTTACTTTATATCTTTTATAGTTAGAGCTTTCACTTTATATGTATAATAAGAATGGATGTTTGCTTATTTATCAGGTTGTTGAAATTATCTAATTGTTAAAAAAACCTGGTTGATGGAAATATTTATTTTCCTATTTGATTTCTTCCATGAATATTAGTGTGTGTGTGTGTGTGTGTGTGTGTTTTCCTTCCAAAGGAAAAAGAGTCATATAAAAATGATTAAAAGTGGTTTTTTTTGTTACTGAATAGCAAATATATTTTTATGGTTATATGTTAAATAATCAGAATGACTCACATGCTCATTAATAAAAATGTGTTGATTAATTTTATGTTAAAATCATTAGGGTTTAAAAATTATGAAAAAGGGACTGTTGGCATCTGAATTGAGTTTGACCAAATTCAAGATATTGTAAAAGCAGTGTGAATACTCAGTACCTAGATCAGATGCAAATTTTTCTTCTTGCTTATGACAAACATTTCCATCCCACAAGAAGCCTGAGCCTCCTTTCCAGTGTCTCCGGAATGGTTGGCCATCCACAAAGAGTGAAGGCCTGCACAGATCACAAGAGCAAACTGATGTTACCCTGGAGACTACCACATGAAGCGGGGGGGGGGGGGGGGAGGGTCCTAAAGAAAGGGAATATATGAAAGCTAGTCATTCCCAGTTCAGAAGCTGACCACTATAGAGTTGCTTTAAAAGTTTGGGAGGCTGCATCAATGAAGTGAGGGTAGTGGCCAGTAAATAATTATTTCAAGAAAACAAATTTGTTCAATAGAGTAAAAATTTAATAGAAAACAGGGGGAAAAGGCACAATTTTGTGGATCAGTGATTGTCTTAAACCCCCGGATGGTTTTAGAATCACTCCGAATTTTCCAATTTGCCTAGCTATTCCATTGGATGAGCTTCATACTTGCTAAGAGACTGGTTCTTAAAATATCTCCTTCTTCATGCATTAGTGCCATCAGGCATCAAGTTGTCAGGTTTCCAGTGGTCTCACTTTTCCTGCACAGATGTGATGAATGAAACTCTTTTCATGCCAAGGTGTTAGAGATTAATTTTTTTCTGCCATTTAAGTTCTTTTTAGGACCCCTGGAATACTTAATGTGAAAAAAATTAAATCATTAATGGTGGGGTTCTAGATATGGTGATTCTTTGTTGGAGGCTTATGCATGTGGCTTAAATCCTGCCCTACAGGTAGCATACCATTTGTTTCTTCCTTCTTTCCTTCCTCTCCTCCTATCCTCCTTTCTTTGCTATAACTTTTACTGATCAACCAATGTATCCCAAGCACATGAATAAGTACTGAGTACAGAAGGATGGATATGATCCCTCCTCTCAAGCACTCATAGTTTCATAGAGGAGATAGTTATGTCAACCAGCTCATAAACCTTGAAATGATCATAATTAAGTACAAAGAAGAAAGAAGAAGGGGATCAATCTTGTTGAGGAAGGGACTTGTGAGAGACCCCACTCAGGTGAAAACATTTAAGCTGATTCTTAAATGATGGAAAAGAATTTCTCAGAAGGAAAAGGGAGGGATTAGAGAAACCGGCCTGAGAGTTTGGCAACAGCAATAGTTCAGCATGACTTGAACACAGGGTGTGAAGAAAATATGTCAGGAGATGAGGCGGGAGAGCTCCTCAGAAGATTGGGAGGGACTTTGTGGGCCTTGCTATGGTTTGGGGATTCCATTCTGTAGTCAGTGACATACTACTGAAAATCGAAGCCAGAGAATAACATGCTTCTATCACTCTGACAACAATGTAGACTGTAGATAGGTCAGAAGAGGAAGAGGATTAACAGAATTTTATCATCCTAAGAGGGACTATCACAGATGAGCCTAATCTAACCAAGTTATCCCTGAAAAGAGGTCAGCAAGATTTGAAACATAAGAGAGATTTTCCCACTAGCGGTGACAGAGCAAATTGCCATGTTGTAGAGAGAGCAAAGAACCAAAAGCAGTTTCTGGGGGCTGAGAGTGGTCCCTTTCCTACAGCTAGCAAGAAAACAGGGACCCCAGTCATGCATCCACAAGGCAATGAATTCTGTGAACAACCAGTGGTCTCAAAGCAGATCCCGACAGAGCCTCAGATATGATCATAGCCTCAGCTTAAACTTTAATTTAAGCTTGAGTAGAGGGCTCAGATAACCCATGATCAGACTCTTCATCCATAGAACTGTGAGATATAAATTTGTCTTGGTCTAAGTCAGTTTGTAATCATTAACCATTCAGCAGTGGAAACCTACTACATGCATGTACTAATGGCACAGTTCAGAGAGGTGCTGTCCTCAAAACCAGCAGGTATTGCTTGACTGACTTTTTTTTTTTTCTTAGAGAGAGGTTGTATGCACACGCACGCACACGTGCGCAGGGGTACTAGTTGGGAAGGGGCAGCTCAGCACAGTGCCCAAAGGCTTGATTTTAAGACCTTGAGATCAAGTCTTGAGAGTTTAACCCACTGAGCCACCCAGGCACCCCTTGACAGACTTGTTTTGATGACCCTTCAAAAAAGTTTTAATCTGCTGACGGCTATATATACGTTTAACATAGTGTGCATTCAGTTATCTATAAAAGTTAATCTTTCATTCTTTGGGGCCATTTTGTTATTTAAGAAGCTATATTTCCATTACATTGATGATAATTTTTCTTTTCAGTGTGGTCCTACTAATGGCAAGTCTGTATGTGTGTTTCACATGAAATATACACTTTATTATTGCACAAAATTTGGTTCTAGCATGATATAAATATTATGGCTATTGTATTTGAAATATTCTTTTTGAAAAGCAAGTTTATTAAAAAGTAATTAAGTTGGAGTTTTTAGTAATTAAACTACAACATAAAAGTAACATGAATAATTGTCAAGGAAATTGTTGTGTATTATTTTTCATATTTTTATTTCTTTGGTGCAGAGAAAGAAAATGACAAACCATTTTTATACTCTATTACTGTGAGGAAATACAACATATCAACTGTAATGAGGAATAATTTGTTGGAAGGAATAATATTTGGAATGAAATCTGGCTAAATATATATCTCCGCTAAGATTTCCGTTAAGCAGGGCTAAAATCTGTAGAAATTGCCCTGGGTTTAATGATCACATAACTAATCCTGTTTCAATTATCTGAGACTTAGATAATTTCTTAATAAATGAGTTAAGCATCAGACAAGTTTGTGTCTTTTGTTACTTTACAGTATTGATCTAGATAAAGATTATCCACAGTGGAGTTATGGGAAGAGGCTCCATGTGGCTGCTGTTTTGTTTTTTTATTAGATTTCCAACTAAAATATCTACTTTATCTAAATCAGCTTCACGCTTCCGAACATCGGCATTCATCAATTGCTATTTATTTCACTTTGCTGGGTTATTAGGATGACTGTGTCTCAGTCTTGTCCCTCACTTAGGTGCCTGCATTTGGAGCTAAAAGAGGGATGTTTAGGGGTAGATTCAAGAAAGGAACTAGGATATGTAGCAACGCAGAGAAGCGTGAAAAGGTTTATCGTCCTCTCTCCATTTACGTTGCATCTGAAGCTCCCTGGTGAAAGAAACTTGCGATGGATTCAGAGAATGAGTCATCAAACAATACTTTGACAACATGGAATGGAAACGTGTATCTGTTCACAAACGATTTAAAAATATCTTACTTCTGGTAGAAGAACAAACTTTGTAGAGGAGTTTGAGAAGCTGATGGAGCGCCTATCTATTCTTAACCATGACGAATTTGTGAAAGGTGTGAGTCGCGGCTAGTTTTTAATAAGCTGGGGAAATGTCTTCCTGGAGGCTGTGTTACTTACTGGGTGAGAGTGTTTGAGCAGATTAATGCAGTGTTTCTCATGGTGCGGTCCAGAGAAGTCCTGCATTAGAATCATTGAAATGTTTGATTGAAAAGGAGATTCATGGGCTGTACCCAAGACCTACTAAATCAGAATCTCTGGGGAAAGTCTGAGGATTAATTTTTTTTTAGTTTATTATTTTCGAGAGAAAGAGAGAGAGAGAGAGAGAGAGAGAAAGCACAAGTGGGAGAGGAGCAGAGAGAGGGAGGCACAGAATCTGAAGCAGGCTCCAGACTCTGAGCTGTCAGCACAGAGCCTGATGTGAGCTGAACCTCAGAAACCCTGAGATCATGACCTGAGCTGGAGTCAGATGCTTAACCGAATGAGCCACCCAGGCACCCCATGAGGATTCACTTTTTAGAGGATCTCTAAGTAATTCTGATGCACGCTAAATTTTGAGCACCACCAGTTAATATATACATATAGCAGCTCCCTGTTCTTTCTCGCCATTGCTGGATACTATCACTACTATTTACAACTTCCCCCATTTACCCTCAGTCCTGTAAAGATGCGCTAAGGTACAGCTTCACAGTGTATCTGAATCACTGCCTATTGTTCCTCCTTTCAACTACCTTCAGCCACTTAGTAGATTGCTTCTGCTATTCATCCTGAGGTCAACGTTGTCTGGTGAAGCCTGGTATAATGTTGCTTCTTTACCACTGAGGACATTGCCTAATCATGGAATGTTGAGTGTGATGCATCGGTGGAGTTGATGAGACTGACGGAGGAGAATATGTCCTTGAAGGGGAATTTCCTCAGCAGATGACAGAACCCTTAGAAAACACAGATGAACCTGAGTAGAGTCTGTAGTCTGATGATACACTGACACATCACTATATCTGTTCATTATGTGGAGCGTTCCAGAAGGGAAGGTGACTAAGATGTTGTCAAAAACCAGTGCCCAGGAAAGTTATTTCAATGCTGTGTGTGTATGTATGTATGTGTGTGTGTGTGTGTATTTATATATATAACTATATATATATAGATAGATAATTATATATATATATAGATAATTATATATATATATAAAATTATATATATATATAATTATATATATAACTATATATATATAAAATTATCTATATATATAATAGATCCTAATCTTAATATATCATCTTAATATAGATAATTATATAGATAATATAAATAGATAATAATTATATAGATAATATAATAATATATAGATATATAATATATATAATATATAATATATAATAATATATAATAATTATAATAATATAGATATATAATAATATAGATAATAATTATATAGATAATATAGATAATTATATATATAGATAACTATATATATATATATATATATATATATATAAAATTATCTATATATATAATTTGCAACAGGGATACCTGGATAGTAGTTTTCTTAAGAAGAGTTATTTAAAAGCCAAGTTCATTATAAATGGATAAATTATTCCTATATTACTTGTGGTGAAGATGGTGGTAATCTTGATGGGTGAATGTGAGCAGTGTGTTTTCTTTAGAATCCCAACTCACCTGAAGACACCTCACAACTTCTTATCCACATGGTGGCTAGAAATAATAACAGTATTTAGCTAATTAAGTTGTTCTGTGGATTTATTGAGATAATTCACGGAAAGCAATTAGAACAGTACTTGAGGGGATCCTGGGTGGCTCAGTGGGTTAAACGTCAGACTTCAGCTCAGGTCATGATCTCACAGTTCCTGAGTCTGAGCCCCGTGTCCGGTCTGTGCTGATAACAACTCAGAGCCTGGAATCTGCTTTGGTTTCTGTGGCTCCTACTCTCTCTCTGTCCCTCCCCTGCTTGTACTCTGTCTCTCTCTCTCAAAAATAAATAAACATTTTTTAAAAATTTAAAAAAAAGAACAGTACTTGATATGTGACATGGACTCAATAAATATTAACAATAATAGGTACCATTTATTGAGCATTTACAATGTGCCAGTGTCTGTCCTGAGTGCTTTGCATGAATCATCTCAGCAAGTTGCCCAAAGTCATGGAGCTCTAAAATGGCAAAATTGGGATTTGAACTCAAGCATGCTCCTAACCTCTGCATTATCCTTCCACTTCCATGAATGTGGGTCATTATTCCTTCACATTATTACTGAAATAAATTCCTCATTTGATGCCTTGCTGCTTGGTTTTACTTCAGCTCATTTTGAAAATCCAAATAACCTCCCTATTCACTCAGTCACAGGATTTAGCCAGGCTTCTTGTGGATCAAATAACTACCAAAGAAGGGAAATGAGTTAGAGGCAGGCAAAGGGTGCTCATTTTGCATGTCAGAATGGGAGATGACCTGAAAACTGAGAGAAGAAATGTCATGAGGGCATTAGGACAAGTGAAATGGCTAGCTTTGAGTATTTTCCAGGCTCTGGGCAAGTCTCTGCCAAGACTAGTCTTATTCCCCAGGGGTCATGCAATGCAGACTGCCCTTGCTGTGGAAAAGAAAAAAAAAAAAAGTCACCACCTAATATGTGTATGGTGTAAGCCCTATGCAGTAAAGTTGATCTCGGTTCCATTCTCCAACCTCCCACTGCCACTCAAACCTAAGTGGTACTTTCCATATTTGCTTAAATGCTTCCACCAGATACTGCCATGGATTTTATTTATTTACATTTATACTTAAAACACTATCTGATTATGATCTCTGGGGTCAGCCCTGAGTTTAAATCCTGGGTTGGATATTTCCTGGTATGATCTACTAAACCCTCTGTTCCTCAATGTCCTCCTGTAAAATGGAAACGAAAATGGCACCCATCTCATAGGGTGTATATGAGGATGCTGTGAAAGAATCCATATAAAGAGCTTAGTTCACTATTCTGTGTCAAATAGATTTTCCTAACAATATTAGCTATTATCATCTAAATTTTGTTTTAGTAGATTTTTAAGCTTTGCAAAGACAGGGGAAAGGATTTCTATTGCCCATACACCCTTGTATGGTACCTAGACCAAAAATCTAACAAATAAATAAATGACAAATAATCAGAAATAAATGGAATGAAGTTTAGTTTTGACCAGGCCAACTAATTGAGGCTCTGAGACTAGGGTATGGAGAAGCCTTTCTCCTCTTTCCCTCCAGTTAATACCATCCCCAACCTGCAATAATAAAAACCACAAATAAGCAGAATCTCTTGCTTCTCTGCCTTAGTTCACAAAAGGGCAGCCTCATCTCTCATTTTAGAAGGAAACATTGTTTTCCTTCCAAAAGACATATTGCAGAAAACAAAGCAGAAATGGGTTCATTTCTGCCAGGAACTGGTGATTTTGAATAAACTGCACTTTAGTGATATGCTCTGAAGTGCAAAAGTGTCTCTAATTAAGTGTGTTTATTTTTCTGGGGCCAGGCCAAGGAAATCTTCGTGTGACAGTAGACATTGAGCGACTCCCCAACGTTGTTTTGTTGAACCCTCTTTCAAGCAGTGAGACTGAATCTGCCTCTCACCCTCCTCATTAGTTTCTTGAGAGAATGCCATGCAGAAGCTTTTGGCAAATTGTCATGCCAGCGTTCCCTTCTCTCACTTCTGCATCACCTCCATCCCTCCCCACTCCACTCTCAGGGCTGGGGCACTTGCATCTAAAATTGCATCAATCCAGGAAGGGCAAGCAGTCTTTTCAAAGCTCCTAATAAAGTGTTGGCTACTTACCTCAGTGATGTTTATATGTTAGTGAAGGGAAGCATTTATCAAGTTCTTAGTGTATACCTGGTTGCTGTCAAGTCTTTCCCATGGGGAAGGTCCTGAAAGTCAGTATACAGCTACCAGCCTGAATGGTTTCTGATGCTTTGGGACGTGGAACAATGTACCAACTCTTCCCAAGGCTCTGTTTCTTCATCTGTGACAATGAAATCTGGATCTTCTTCAAGGAGTTGTTGTGAGGGCAGGACAGCCAATGTGCTTAGCTCAGTGCTTGGCAAAGTGTGTGTGTGTGTGTGTGTGTGTGTGTGTGTGTGTGTGTGTATGCGTGCATGCTTATCACATTTTCTCCATTCATCCATCAACAGACTCTTAGGTTGTTGCCATGTCTTGGCTATCGTGAGTAATGATGCAATGAACATGAGAGTGCAGGTGCTGATGAACTGATTACATTTCCCTTGGGTATGTACCCCAAAACAGGGATTGCTGAATTATGTGGTGATTCTATTCTTAATTTTTAGAAGAAATTTCATACTGTTTTCCGTCATGGCACCACCAATTAGATTCCCACCGACAGTGCACAAAAGTTCTCTTTTCTCCACATCCTTGCCAACACTTGTTCTCTTTTATCGTTTTGATAATGCCTGTCCTAACGGGTGTAAGGTAATACCTCACTGAAGTCTTCCTTTGCATTTGCCTGGTAATTAATGATGTTGAGCATCTTTTCATGTGCCTGTTGATCATCTGTATGTCTCCTTTGGAAAAATGTCTATTCAGGACTTTTACCCATTTTTTTAATCAAGTTATTTGGGTTTTTTTCTATCTTTCTTCTCTTTCTTTTGCTATTTAGTTGTATGACTTTCTTACGTTTTTGAGATATTAACCCTTTATCAGATATATGATTTGCAAATATTTTCTTCCATTATGTAGGTTGCCTTTTCATGTGTTGATGGTTTCCTTTTTGGTGCAGCAGCTTTTCAGTCTGATGTAATGCCACGTGTGTAGTTTTGATTTTGTTGCCAGGACATCAATTTTAAATATGAACATAAAGGACCTGATCATTGGCTTTCATTTACAGTGCAAGCTGAAGGGCTCTACTGGGTTCCCTTGGGTACAAAAAACATAGAACAAGCCCCTCTGGAGACCAGAGGTGATATATGTTTAAGTAATGATAATCCTGTGAAAAAGCAGGAAGAAGGGTCCAGGAATTCACTTAACTACTAGTTTGGAAACTTCTTATGTTGCAAAGTTATAGGGGCTGGTGGATTAATTAGAATGTCACAGAATAGTTTGCAAGGATCATTTTGGGTACAACCTGCATTTCTGGGCTGACAACTATTTGTGCCGATGTTTGGGTTTTTAATTGGTTTAAAGCTGTGTAGAATAATGGGAAAAATATTGGGCTTTGAGTTGAACGATCAGAGTTTGAATCTTGGTCCTATTACTCACCAGTGGTATGACCTTGAGCCTGCTATTTAAACTCTCTGAGGCTTAGTGCTTCTCTATAAATCTTATCTAATTATGCCTGTTTTCCAAGTGGCTAAGAGGGAAAAGCAATGTATGTAAAGGATCTGGTATATGGTAATTACCCAATTAATAGTGACTGTTGTTATCCAACATGTATCTATTCCATTCCATATGTCTGTGAACTATAAAGTGCCTTCCACGGAGGCATGTGAGGAACATAAAGGTAAAGAAGGCATGATTTCTGCCTTCTAGAAGCTTACTCTTAAATTGTGAAGATGTGTGCTCGACTGTAATATAACGTATCATAAGAGGAAAAGGTACTGTAAAAACACACAAAAAAAGGAAGAGCTTTCCTACAATTCTGCTTGAAGTTTTCTGGGAGAGTTTTAGTAACTTGACAGGCAGAGAAAGGACTTTCCAGATAGATACCGTGTTTTGAACAAAGGCTGGAGACGGAGAAGCTCAGAGTGAGTTTGGGAGAAGGAAGCTGAGCTGTCAGGTAGGGTGATATACAGAAGTAGTGCCCATGAGGTGCGATTTTCCAGCTGGTCTCAGATCATAGAAGGACCAGGATGCTGTTCAAAAGAACTTGGACTGTTTTTCAGTAGGCGACTAATCCCATGGAAGGTGTTTGATTAAGGGAATGATAAGATGAGGGCTACATCCTAGAGTGACTACTTTGGCAACCCTGTGTGGTATGAATCGAGCGTGGAGAGACTTGTGATAAAAATAAGAACTGGTAGTGATTGAACACTCTCTCTGTTCTGGAAGTATTACTCATTAAGTCCCTCAACAGTCCCATGAGAAAGATGCTATCATCATCACCTTTTATACAGATGAGCAGATTAAGGCATGGAGATGTTAAGTAACTTGTCCAAGGTTGCACAGCTAAAAAGGGTAATACATGTGATCTAGGCATTCTGGCTCTGGAGTCCAGACTCTGAACCATTATACTACGTTGCCTTAAAAGCCAACCAGCAGTTAGGGACACCTGAATTCTACCGTGTCCTGCTTTTGTCTGCCCTTCTGTGCTCTTTCTTGGCCCTTAGTTTTGTTCATCTATGAATTGGCTTTCTGAGATGCTTTCTAACTCTTGTTTTTGTTTTTGTTTTTAAGTTCTGTATTTTAACGTAGGCCTGATCTATATGGGCAGTAATGGGGTGGAAGGGGAATGAAATGATTGTGCAAGATAAAGACAGAAACGCCAAAGTTTTGTTTCTGATTTTTTGGTTGTTGTTCTCAAACTTTTTCTGGCTCTAAATTTATCTATATCAATTAAAAAAAAAAACAACAAGCATAGGAAGTACACATTGTAAAGAAGTATATATTTTGTCATTCGAATAGCGATGGGCTAATGCATAAGATAACTGCTAAAGTCTAAAATTTACAAATATTAGGGATATTTATTAGTTTATTATACTCAGGCTTTGACACAGTATGATAGGTATTATTCAAGTGAGAATATTAGTTCACAATGACTCAGATCGAGTCCTAGCATAAGGCATCTCTTTGAGAAGAAAGTAAATCCTGAACGACTCTCTAAAGCCCCATTTCTCTCCGCACTCAGCTAGTTGGGGCAAAACACACACTTGCTTTTCCTGACTAGTAAACAGTGTTTCTGAAGCAGCCGAATCCAAGCTGTCACTCTACCTCTCGGCATTTTCAGGCTTTTTCTTCCTATTTCAAGATGCCGAGCTTGGTGGCTGTCTGCAATGGGAGTCCTGCCCTTGCTTAGTTTCCGTTTCCAAGGCAACTGACCAGCCCAACAAAGCCACCAGCTGGAGCGCGGGTCCTGGAGCCGCGGAGCCATCACTGCCGTGCGCGTCGTCTTTCCTCGGGACCGTCCTGGTGACCTCGGGGTCTTCGGGTGATCTGCGCGTTACTTCATGCGTGACTGTCTCTCTGTGTAAGAGTGATAACAAGGAAGCCGATAATTCCGACAGGCCCCACTTAATCCGGCTGCCACTTCTGGCCTCTGCTACAGTAGACAGGATGGATGCATTTCTCTTATTCATGCCCTTTCTCTCAGCCTCTCCATCTCGCCTCTCTCTCTCTCTCTCTCTCTCTCTCTCTCTCTCTCTCTCTCTCTCATCCTCTCTCTCTCTCTCTCTCTCTCTCTCTCTCTCTCTCAACCTCTCCTCCTCCCCTTCTCCTCTGGCAGTAGCCTTCTTAATGTAGTTTAATGGCTTTACAAAGAAAGCCAGGCAGAGGAGCACTTCTCACTGGCTGTGGTCGGACCATGACCTAGCTGACCATGAACTTGGAAGGGCTTGAAATGATAGCAGTTCTGATCGTCATTGTGCTTTTTGTTAAATTATTGGAACAGTTTGGGCTGATTGAAGCAGGTTTAGAAGGTAAGGGAGTGCTTTTTAGTGACTTCTAAAAATTCTCTGTTTTGCAATAAAAATTTCTTAAGTGAATGTAAAAGGCACCTGAAATGAGATCAGAGAAATGTTACTCTGGGATGGACAGGCAGACAGGCAGGTCTTTCAGAGTAGGGAAGATGAATAAAATAAACTTTTTGTAAGTTTCAGTAATGTTTTCAGAGCAGAACATTAAGACTCTGAGAACCACTTTGAATCAAAATGTGGAAACCAAAATTGAGGAAATTAAAGGTTACTGATTGGTATGTCTGTTATATTGAGAGCATCTAGTCCATATTGATGTTAGAGTTTGTTTAATCTAATATCCCCTTTTATTGCATCAGCAATTTTATTTGAGTATGTTGTAAGGTCTGGGTTTTTTTTTCTGCTGTTGTTGTTGCTAGGCAAATGCATTCATCAAATGAAAACAGACATTTATTATAATTTCTTATGGTTTAAGATTAGAGCCTAAGAATGACAAGCTTTTTGTAAGGTTGTCTTGAGAAGTATTTATAATATTACCTTTTCACATTTCAACGTAGAGGCTAAGGGGAAGAGTCCCCAACTTACGAAGGACTTTAACACAGATTCCAAACGGCCAATGTATTTCAAGTCTTGCTGTTTACATTCATCAGAGGCTCATTCTCCTATTCTCCTTAGCAATCATCTCTTTCTTAAAAAAATAAGGTGTGTTCTTGGCTGTATTTTTTCCGGATTAAATGTTTCTTTGAGAATCTGAGTAAATTTAGATTATTGTTTTCTTATTGCTCGCAACACATTTGAGAGCATGTTTGCATACAGCTAGTTAACTGTTTCTCTAAAGTTGTCAGAGCAATTTCCAAAAGCATCCTTGGGTGATATTTGGCATGGCTATGCTTTGGTATTCTTGTTGCTTCAGATTTTAAACTTGAGCAAAAATGCAAATATGTTGTAAATGTATTTATATCCACAACTAATCCAGCCCTCCAGAGAAAGACTACCACATGTGACATGATTACATTTACAAATAGCAAACATCAAATTACAGTATATGTGTCACTCTGATGTAGGTTATCAGAAACCTACATCCGTAACTCCTTGTGGGGTAAGGGATGGTGGAAAGCAAGGTTTGCTAAAGTAATTTTAAAGTGAGTTTGCAGAATACTTCTTGGAGCCTTCTGTGATGGAAACTTTCATAGTGCCAAAAAGAAGATAATTTCTAAATTCCGGAAGTGTGGAGAGTTCTTTAAAATGGACTTTATCTTGTTCATTGTTATAAAAGCAATCACTTGTTTTGGCTTCTCTGTTCATTTCTATGTGTTATTTTACCTGGCAAATGTGACAGGGACCTCCCATTTTAATGGACTAGTTTGGGTTTGTTTGTTTGTTTACGTTTTTTGTTGTGTTTTGTTTTATATTCTGAGTCTGACAGGAACATGAAATAGTGTCAGTATTTCTAGCCACATTGAGGGATTTGTTTTACCTGATTTTATAGATGGTGTGTGCCCATTCTTGAAACTCTTTTGTTGAGGGCTTTTACTCTGGATTTGGGGATGAAATCTACTGTAATATTAGTTTTGTTTCAGGAGCACAAACATTCACGCTCCCAAACGAGACCAGGTGTTTCCTTCTTCTAAAGGCTTCTAACCTCTAAGAAACTATTTGTTTTTCCTTTTCTTTATTACTTGCATTCCAAATTGTACTGATTCGTATGAACAGTTTCTTTCTTGCATTCTATCTATATTTTACCCTATCAGCATTTTCCAAGCTAATATTGTACTAATGCTATGGAGAGAATGTGCTCTGTCATAAACTTCAGTAAAAATTTATATCTGATTTGTGTCCACTGTTTTTAGAAAACATTTTGAAATGGCAAAACGTTGATAACCACCTGAAGGATGAATTATATTTAATCTGTAAAATTTGATTGAAACAGAGAGTAATAGTGCTTTCCATTTCGAAGTTTGTATAGGACTTATATCCCAAGTGAATGTGAGAATCAGAAAAACCTTCAAAACAAGATTTAAGTTGGCCGCATACTTTGCTTACTGGAGATGTAAAACAAATGAATAGACTGAATTGTTATATTTTATTGTATATAGTGTGAATTTATAGATCAGAATGTGCACACTCTAAAGTTACAGCCCAATATTAATTAATGAAAATGGTAAACAGTATTTAATATCAAAATAGCCTCCTAACAGATTCTCTAGAGCTTTCTTTGAAACAAACACTGATGCTCACTTCATTCAGGTTTATTTTCACATAGGAATTTTCTTCCTTGCCCACCATTTTACATACCTAGGTTGGGGATAATGATTTCTTTCACCTTTCTTCGTTCTGTCTGCTCAAGAGTCCTATTAAATAAATTTGAATACTAAGTAGAAAAATCTGAACCTAACTTAAAGCCCTGTGAGGATGATTTTGATTTTTTCCCCCTAAACTATTAAACCTTTTCTTGTAACGTTATAACTGTTCTACAATGTAGTTATCATTCAGAATGCAGTTTTTTTTTCTTTTTGTGTTATTGTATATGCAACACGCATTGTGTTCTCAAGGGCACATATAATACTATGTCTGCATAATGTAGTTACTATCTTGCTTTAAATATAGAGAGAGTAAATGGACTTCAGAATAAATTGGTAACATTAAAGTCTGAAATATTTGTATTTGGTTGTCTTGGAGTACTTTGAGTTCTCATTCTTTGTGGAAGAACTGGGGATTAGGTCCTGGATGTCCTGGGTCCTTCTGTGCCAGTCTATGTGTGATGTGCATAAACACATAACGCTACACATACATCCATGGCTTATATTTATAAACAAAAAAAGAGTTGCGTTTAGCAGGTGACATTATTTAACATGAGACAATGAAACAACAGTAAGAATACAGATTCTTACCCCTCCCCTGCCACACGCTTGTTTTCTAACCTTGGATAAGCCACTTTACGTCTTTTGTTGTCTAAACTGAGAAAACTGGAGTTGAAAATCTCCATGGAACTTTCCATTTCAAAAAGTTTGTGAGTATCAGGTAATTAAAATTGTTCATTTACATAATACATATCCTTTCTTATGAAATAGGTATCAATGGCCTACTTTGTAATTGATATGAAGTGCAACCATGAGACTGGTCTTTCTTCCTCTTCCATAGTGGGATAATTCATCATACCTCAGGGAGATTTTCATTGTATTCCAAATGAATAGAGAAATGTCCTTTCCTGTAGCTCTAGACTTTGACATTTGGGACTGCTATTTTAGGCATCCTTGTGATAGAATTTCTCAAATCTTACATGGAGTTCTAATAACAAATAAACACATCGTGTTATGATTTATTAACAAAGGTCAGTAGTTTTATGTTTTGGTGTTTTGTTCTGTTTGTTGGTTTTTTGTAATTCAGTTAAATTTCCATAAGTTTTTCCTTTTTTTTTTTTTTTTTTTTAAGCAAAGTAAGTAATCTTAATACCAGGTCAGTATGCATACAGCTGTTTTAACTTGAGCAAAGTTATAGTTTTAACTTGAGCAAAGTTTTGAGGCTATCACAGAAAGCCAATGTTTTGAATTTTTAAACTCCCTCTTCTTAGTGAAGAATTTAGGCAGCTCAACTCATGTTGCTTTGGAATACTCCTAATACCCCACAACAATAAATTGCCTCTTTTCCAGCTATAAAAATGAAAGTGGTTTTCTGTTAACGCATTCCAGGGAGAAATTGAATCAAAATTTTAATGGCAAAGCTATTTCATTATCTCTATGCAACAATGGGCTGTGAAAATATCTACTTTTCATCCAAATATGCATTAAATCATGGTGAGGTAGTTACTGAATTAAGAAAGAACCATCTTTCTCCCTTCTACCAACCTTAGTCAAAGGCAAAATTTTACAAAAATGCAATCACACACATGGCTTGGGAAAAAAAATCACTTTTATTGGTAATGGTCTTCAATAAAAAGACAAAAAAAGAAATTAACTGATAATCTAAGTCTTTTGTAGAATGTATGCACATTAGAATTTCTTGTGTACTTATTCAGCTCGCTTTATTTATCATATATCTGCAATACTGTAATACAAGTTTCCCCAAGAGTTCTAAACAAGGTATTAGCCATATACACAAAGATGGATTTTTGGAACCCAAGTTCTTAATTATCCTGTACTGTTGACAGAAGTGTGGGTATGTTGGGTCTGTTAATAAATTGGGTCAACTGGAAAACAGTACTGACTGTGTATACATTGGATGTTGTCTAATGAGGACCAAGGGGCTGGAGATGCCTGGAAGGGGGCAATTATTTCTGTCTCACATAGCTTAATTGAAAGTCATAGAGCAGACTCTTTTTTAATTCTTCTGGCATTCTGCTTTCCTAAATGCAATGGGAGCCAAAACCGATGTGTACTTGGACTATCAGAAAAGTTTTGCTTAACTGTAGTGTTTAAGAAATATAAACGTAATATGTGGTGATATCATAAAATGGAAGCATACTCTTTATACCACTTAAGAATGGAATACAGGGAATATTTATATTATTTGAATTTCTTTAGGGTGTTTTATAGTTAATATGTGCTTTATCTCAAGAATATTAATGTCTAAGAAGTGACTAAGGAAGAGGACTTAGTATATTCAGAGGCAGTATATTCTCACAGAGAATCTAGAGTTATTTTGCTTGGATTCTGATCACAGTTTTGCCTTTTGACAGTTATGTGATTTGGGGTTATTATCTTTTTTAATCCATAAGATTAAATAATGATAAATAATATTAATGTCTTGCTTTATTGAAGATTACCTATATGTAAGGCAAGTGTTAAACATGATATACTATAAAACTGTGCATAGCATTGTATTACCATAGTAATATCTTGTTACTCTACACCATAGTCCTCTGAGGTAGGTACTATTATTCTCAGTTTAGATGAGAAAACTTACACTTGCAGAGGCTAAGTAACTTGGCTCAAGGTTACTCAACCAGTAAGTCACAAAGCTGCAGGTCAAATGCAGGCCACAAGGCTTTATATCCTAGTCTATAACTTTAACTTCCTGGACATTTAAAGCATGATGGCAATGGCAAAGAATTTGGTGAAAAGGATAGAGCGTTAGGTCAAGTATCTATCAACTTTGTCTACTAGCCTCTCTTGAACACATTCTATATGCAGAATACCCTTAATCACTCACATTGTATAATACACATAAATATCCATTCTGACATAGTGACTGTACTGTTCTAACTACAACATAAAGAATATTCTAAAGACCCTATCTTATAATTAAGACAAAATCTTGTAACATAAATGAATCTGCATTAAATTCCAGTCAAGTCAAGTACAGTCTTTCATTCAGCTTTGAGGTGAAAAATGAGGAGAAAGTAGATATACATATTTGTTCTCAGACTGAGCCTAGTTTCTGTTTGATTTGTCTGTGGCTAACAGGTGGGACAGCTAGAAATAGATGGGACAGAGAAGGTCTGGTGATTCTGGAAAAAGGAGAAAACTCAACATAAGATACTACAGTGTAAAGAAGAGACCTTGAATCTGGGAAGGGGATTATTTATGAAAGGGTCTGAGATTTATGGAGGGGATTGATTGGAACACAGACAAACAAAGGTAGTAAGATGATTTATATTGGAGGAGGATTTGGGGTTAGGTGCATTCAGTGATGATTTAGAGCATCACATAAGCTTCAATGGGGTTTTCAGCTTGATTGGGATGGTGGTCAACAGAAAATGTATTCCAGCCTTTATCAGCAAATATAAAGCAGTAGAACACAGGTTATTCTTATGGGGAGCAGAGGGCAAGGGAGGAAGAAAGCTTGCTTTAGTTGAGGATCTATAGGACAAACCAGGTGAAAGAAGGGTTACATATGCTATGCCCTGGAATTATCGTATCAACCACACCAGTTTGCAGGTGTTACTTCTGGTTTGCAGGCAGATAAACTGGAGATTCAGAGAGGTTAATAATTTGCTCAAGGTCACAAGAGAATAAGTGAAGGAATCTGAATTAGTTCCAGTATCTTCAGAGTGGCACTGATCCAAATGGTGTTCACTATGACTACGGAAGATAAATATTCAAAAATAAGAAGAAAATGTACACAGATAACTAAAAGCCATACCAAATATAAAACCTATAGACTATTAAAAAAAAACAGTTCCTTTTTAAAAATTTTATTTCTTTTTTTAAACTTTTTTTTTAATCTTTACTTATTTTTGAGATGGAGACAGAGTGTGAGCAGGGGAAGAACAGAGAGAGAGGGAGACATAGAATCCAAAGCAGGCTCCAGGCCCTGAGCTGTCAGCACAGATCCCAATGAAGGGCTAGAACTCACTAACCGTGAGATCATGACCCGAGCCAAAGTCGGACACCCAACCAACTGAGCCACCAAGGCGCCCCGAAAAAAGATTTATTTCTTTTTACTTCTGTGGAGAGGCATTTATATCAAAACACGACTGTGACAATGAACCAGAATAAATGAAGAAAGAAGGGGAAAAAGGGAAAGGCATATCTATAAATCACATATTGGAGTTCTAACTTAATCAAGACTTCATAAAATGGAAATTCTTCAGAAATTACAAATTCGGAATCAATCATTTTGTCGATGAAAACACTGAGTCCCAGAGAGATTAAGCAATTTACCAAATGAGTTGTTTTTGACAGAAATCTTCTCTACAGAGAAAAAATTCTAATGGATTATACTCCGAAAATAAACTTTGAATATGACCTAAGTTCCACAGAATATTTACCCAAAATAAGGATAGCTCTCCTAAGTTAGTTATTTTGCTAGCAGACCAGTAATTGTAAAGTTCAAGGATTCTAAGATTTCGTTGATGGTAAGTTAATTTCCAGCATAGTTTTATCATTTGAAGTATAGGTAGTACCGGGCACTGGGGTGGCTCAGTTGGTTAAGTGTCTGACTTTGGCTCAGGTCATGATCTTGTGGTTTGTGAGTTCGAGCCCCGCATCAGGCTCTGTGCTGACAGGTTGCTCAGAGCCTGGAGCCTGCTTCGGATTCTCTTTCCCTTTCTATCTGCCCATCACCCACTCACACTCTGTCTCTATCTCTCTCAAAAATAAATAAACATTTGAAAAATTAAATTAAAAAAAATTTAAAAAGTAGGTAGTACCACGAAGAATCCTTAGGCTGAGGAACTTGGCTGTAAATTAAGGTGTTTTCTACTTGATGATTTGTCTAAGTTAGTGGTAGACGGTATTAACCACCTGACAGCCATTCAGTGTCCCAGTGGATGAATAACAGAAGACCCAGGCTTAATACCCAGTAGCAACTTATACAAATCACAAGGGCAGGTATCCTAGTTGTTCATCACTTTGATTATTAAAAACGGAAGCTAAACTCCTTACTTTATTCGCTGCTTATACTCTCTCACAGAGGCCTACCTTGGCCTCTCTGTTTGAAATTCATCCATACCATCCAGGTTTTGGGATGTAATTATTTGAAAAGCATTTGACCAGGTCAGGAGACTCATCATCAAACAAATCTCACTGCTGAAACAGTACCAACTGTATATTTCAGTTATTACAGAGAGATCTTGGAGTATAGACATTAAGAGCACAGACTCTAAAGCCCAAAATAATTGGATTTAATAATAATTAAGTCCCAGTTCTAACACATATTAGCCATCTTGGGTAAACACCCAAATCTTCTCTACCTCGGTTTCTTTATATCTTAAGTGGGAATAATCATAGCATTTCCCTCTTCTGTTTGCTGTGTGGTTTCACATGAGTTTGCGAGCTTAGAACCCTATCTAGGATGTTATAAGCAATGTGTGTGTTTTGCCATTATGGCAAGGCACCGTCACCTTTCTCTCCAAAGAAAGCAGGTGACCACTCAATATCTGAAACTAAAAGTTGAATTCATTGCTTGCTAAGCAAGTGCGAACCATACTTATAGGGTGCAATTGCTTGGAGCCAGACACTGCTGATGTTATACAGGGTTTTGGGCTTTCCACAGAGTGGTTCCCACTAATAAGAAGTTGTCTTTGATTGATTTGGTTGGGTTTAAAACTGGTTCTGGTGCTACTTGTTACTGTAATCAAAAAACCATTCACTTTCTGTCTTGAAACTATTGTATAGGAACGTCTTATTTTCATGGCGAATAACATTTACGATTATTTATTGAGCAGCTCCCAAGTGCCAGTCACTGTTCTAGACACTGGGGATGCAGCCCTAAGCAAAAACACAGAACTTCCTTTCTTGCAAGTTAACCTGCCAAGTTTTGAGATACAAACTATAAATACTACAAAAAGGTATGGGAGGCAGAATAGTTATAGTAGAATCCATTCATTCATTCATTCATTCACTCATTCACTCACTAAATACATGATCCATGTAGACTACTATAGCGACTACTATAACCCATACATTGTTCTAGGCACAGTAATGAACACAATCCAAGTTTTGTGGAATTTATGTACCATTGAGGAAGCAAGCCACAAAGGTAAACAAAGGGATATATAATCTGATGTTTAATAGAGACAAGCACAAAATATAGTAGGGGGTCAGAAACAGGGGTGTTGTTTATAAGAGCGCCTGGGTGGTTCAGTTGGTTGAGCGTCAGACTTCGGCTCAGGTCATGATCTCGCAGTTCATGGGTTTGAGCACCACTTTGGGCTCTGTGCTGACAGCTCAGATCCTGGAGCCTGCTTTGGATTCTGTGTCTCCCTCTCTCTCTGCCCCTCCCCCACTCACTCTCTGTCTCTCAAAAATGAACAAACATTAAAACAAAACTTATAATAGGGTAGTCAGAGAAGGCCTTTCTGAAGAACTGACTTTTCTGCTAATACTTGAAAGAAATGAGTGTGTAAGACATAGTAGAGTTTGGAACAAAAGGATTCCAGGTAAAGAGATTACCATGTACAAGAGCCTTTGACTAAAAGTATGTTTCATGGGTCCAAAGAGCACAGGGAGACTTGTGGACCTGGAGCAGAGTGAGCTAGTGAGGGTAGTGGGAGCAGTGGAGGCATGGCCAAGGTCATGTCGTACCAGGGGATTATAGGACTTTGAGTCTTATTCTTTTCCTCCTGGGAAACCATTGAAAGATTAGGGTAGGAGGTCGCTACAAGTCTCCCATTCCAGCTTCTTTTATCAGCCCTGATAACAGTTTCTAGGCCATATATGCCTACCACAGTCTCTGCATGGGGTAGGCAGAAACCCCTTTGCCCTGCCTCAGACACCTGCCAGGACACTGATTCATTACCTTCTGTCAGAACTCTCTTCCCTGGAAAAACTCCTTGTACTTCCCATGACCGATCTTCCTCATATGCTCAGGCTAAATGATTCATTCCTCATTCCTTGTTGTGTAGCCAGGTCTGCCCATCTACCAGCCACCCGGGGTGGTGAGCTGGTGAGCAAGTCGAGCTCACCAGGTGAGCAAGTCGAGTCTTTATTTCCCCTTACCAGAATGCTTCAAGATCCTTGGACAGAAACCACACTCTTAATTGCATCTATAGGACTGTTGTAAATTGTTTTAATAAGACCTTACTAGAAAAGACATTTTTAAAAATTCAAATAACACACCTTGAGCACCTGCCACAGTGGGAGTATTATGACAGTGAAGGCAAACAGGCAAGTTCCACAAAAGAGAAAGTCATGTTGTTTTCCTTTGGGTAACTCCTTCTCCCCCACATATTAGCTCTAAATTCAAGTTGGCATATCCCACACTGAGAGAAGAATAAAACATTTACATTCCAAATATTTGTAATAATAATAAGTTTTCTTTGTAACTAGCATGAATTGTAGAGACTAGTCCAACCCCCACATTTTATGAGTAAATTGAGGCCCAGGAAGGTTAATTGACTTGTTAGAAATGACAAAACTAATTGGTATCATTAGACACTATAATAAGTACATCATCTATGATAGAATGATAAACCATATTCTGGGTGAGGCACTAATTTTACATATTTATGGCATCCAATTTTTATAAAACCCTCTAAGAGTAATCGTATTAGCCATAATTCCAGGAATTCTGGTTCTTTATTTACTTAAGAATATATTATGAACATTTTTTCATCACATTCCTGTTTTCTAGTTTTAATGCCTTACGCCCAGGAAGATGGGGGAATTTTCTGGTGCACAGGTAGAAACAAGGCTCCTGAAAAAACTGGTGATGTATGCCACAATGTGATCCACAAGAGTGAAAACAGCAAGTTAAATCCAAAGTGCCTAGTGTTCAGGCATTCAGGCAGCCATCAAATGAACCAGAAGTGGGGCCTCAGAGAAGTCCCAGACCAGGTGAACAGGAAGATGGTGTCAGTTGCTAAGAATACCAGTAACACCTGAAGGAGCACTTTGTTGAGTAAGTGTCAGATACTGTGGCCAGCATTTTGTATGCATTATTCACATTGAAAACAATTTTTAGGAACCAATTATGTACTTGAAGATTTAACAAATGATAAAGTATTTGTTCCAGAAGTTTCCATCACTTGTCTGAACTCTAGAAGTGGTGGAGTTGGGATTCAACAGGTTCTAAGCCTAAGTACTAGATAGGGCTAGGTTATGGTCAAAGACAGAATTATCTTGAGATAAATGAAGCTTAAGCTACAGAACCCCTCAAGTGTGTGGGCCCTTTCCCATTCCCATTCCCATTCCAAATAAATGTTCACTTCCATGCCAAATTTTGCATACGTGATGTTTTTATTCTTTTCTTACGGACTTTTCTCCCCCAAATTATATAAGGTTCAGGCCCCTTAAAACCAAGATCTGCCCTTATTGTGAGCTTCGAAGAAGTGCCTTCCTTTCTATGATTAACATTCATGTCTGGGGACACAGAATACTTTCTGTGTCTATCCTCCAAGAGGAAGCTGGCTATGAAGTTTCCATTAGGGGTTCTCATGTCTCTGCCTATTTCCACGGCTACTCAGACTTCATGCCTGACTGACAGGGTGAGGATGAGATCATCTGGCAACATGATGTTTCCAGGCCTCGCTGATTATAAAGAGAGTGCAGTTCCTTTTGCCACAGAACGGACTCAGAAACTAACTGGGTGTGGGCCTGCCGGAGGGTTTCAGGAGCCAACTGGCAGCATGGCTGAGTGGAGAGAGCATGGGCTTTCACATCAGACGGATGTGGATTTGAGTCCTACCTCTTTCACTTACTAGTTGACCTTGGGAAACTTACTTGATCTATTTGAGCCTCAGTTTCAACATATTGTAAGCTTGTCATTGTTGTGAAGACTAACAGCAATGAATGGATGGTGCCTGGCTCCATTACTGTGGTCTGTAAATGTGGTCATTAGTTGTTAGATCCAGTGTGAAAGCCAGACAGGATGAAGACTAGGGAAGTGAAACACAGGTAAACATCATGTATTATTTACCATTTATTTTATATATGATTATCTAGATATATGCTACAGATTTGGATACCACCATGGATATATTTATGTCTGCCCTTGTCCTCCTCATCATTTAGGACAGATGGACCCTTTCATATTAATAAACATTCATTCATTCATTCATTTATCCAGTATTTACCAAGTTTCTACTGGATGCTGTTCTAGGGACTGAGCATATGAGAGGGACAAAAACAATGAGGCCCCTGCTTTGGTAGAGGAGTTGGCTTTGGTTGCAGCAGGGACTCTCCTTCCTTATATTATGTGTTAGGAAAGGCAAAGAATACTGGTATAGATGTGGGTACATTCATAATGAGAAGTTGAGAGACATTGTGTCTGATTGTTTTCTTCTGTTAATATGAAATGGGATGAGGTAAAAAACATTTGTGGGGTGGCAAGTAATGGATACTTAAAGGGAACAGAAAGTACAGTATGGTCTTTTCAGAGACTGGGGGGGAAGTGAATTTACCAAGCAAATGTGAGAAGATTGCCCGGTGGTGCTTAGTGACCATTTGAGGCCAGTGGTCATAATTTTAAAAGAAGATGCTCCCTGACTTGGATGCACTAAACACTTTCATGGGTACATTACTTCAAGATCACTCTTTCCAAATATGTTCAAGGAGAAGGATTAAATGGGATAGCAAATGTAAGAATGGGGAAAATAGCAAGGAGATTAGAGGGAGTATGCTCAACACAACCTCCAAATATGCAAAAACAGATATAGAGGCTCAGACTATGGAGGTCCAAAAACAGAAGACTTGAAATCGAGCCAGCTGGGAACTGAATCCTCCAGTTGTAGGATGAGGCAGAGACCAATGATTGAAAATCCCATTTCTCAATCGTGTCACTATAATAGTAAACTATAAATCAAAATAACTAGTAAAATTGCTCAGGAAGGGGGGCACCTGGGTGGCTCAGTCGGTTGAGCGTCCGACTTCGGCTCAGGTCATGATCTCACGGTTTGTGAGTTCGAGCCCCACGTCGGGCTCCGTGCTGACAGTTCAGAGCCTGGAGCCTGCTTCGCATTCTGTGTCTCTCCGTCTCTCAGCTCCTCCCCTGCTCATGCTCTGTCTCTCTCTGTCTCTCAATGGTGGATAAACATTATTTTTTTTTAATTGCTCAGAAAGGGGATCCAACAAAGTGTTTACAAATACTGGTTCATCTGTTATGGTGAAAATACTTGAGAAAATACTTTCAGACTGCTCTTCAAACAACTGATGAATTCCATAAAGTTGTGTCTGCACTGTGCCTTCATAAATGGAGTACAATTCAAATACAGAGAGAGGGATTTTCTGCCTAAGTTCTGAGTTTCATAAATAAAGCTTTTTCCATTAGGTTTTTAAAGATGTTTTTAATGATGATGCATTTGCACTTTTATTTGTTTCTGCAACTTTCAGCCACCAATCTCTTACTAGCTTTTAGAAGATTCAGTATCTATTAGCCACAGATATGATCCCTACATTAAAAAATGTGTGTTCAATGGCTGCCAAAATTAATGAGGTATGTAACTTTGTATGTTCGTGTACATATACCCACTTGTGCACAAATATGTTTGTGTAAACATATACTGGACTCATCAGGGCATGTGCTTACACACTTCAGACACACACATACACACACTCCAAGAACATAAGCTATGAAATTTATCAGTTAATGTAATAGGCCACTGTGCTCATTGAAGAAACAGATTCTTGATTCTTTGAACCAAGGCCTGTGAAGATCCCTCACGGGGTAGATTTATATTTAACCATTTGTATGAGTACAAAGGAGAAAAGGGGGCATAGTGAAAAAAAGAAAAGCGAGAGAATGAAGCTTGAGTGTGGGCTCATGTGGAAAATGCTATGCTCTGGAATAAGAAAGCCCTACAATCTCTAACTAGTTGTGTGATCTTATCCAAGTTATTTAACCTCCTGATTCTTCTCTAAATGACTCCCCTGAATCTAACTCACAGACTAGTGTCAGAAACAAATACATATTTAATAGACATTAAGTACTTAGAATGACTAGTTTTGGTCCCTAGTAAGTGCCCAGGTGAGTGTTCTCACCTTTGCCTGATTCTTGGTCACCAGGTCATGTGCCTCTCTCCTTGAGTTTGGAAGGGTTCTGTTTGTGTTTTCCTGGATGCTTCTTCTGGGTCCAACCTGCTGCCGTTCCTAAGATTGGGGTCCTCCTTCACTGTTTGGTGGCATCTCCCTTGGCCACACTTCAATTCTGAACTTTGTTTGGGCAAGAGCCTTATTTCGTCTGCATGCTAATAAATTCCCCCATTTACCCAGCATATGTCCCATGAGACTGGCACTGTTGCAAAGATGTTCAGAATATATTTCTTAAGTTAAAAGAACAAGTTTCAAAACAGGATGCAAAATAATGATCCCATTTAAAAAATACAGAGGGTGGATGGAGAATGACCTTGAACTTGTACATTTTTGTTAGCTTTTATATAATTTTTAGAGGTTACTTTTAAAGGGAAAAGAATATCAATATGAAATGCACATTTATTTTCCAGTAGAAGTACAGTGCCCATTGGAGCAGAGTCATTTATCAATTGAAAATGAAAAGCATTTTTTTTTTGATCCAGAAAACATATTTAAAATGGAAACGTTCTGTTTGTTTGTTTTATCTTTAAAAATAAGATAACTCAGAAGACATATCTTGGAACTAAGGACAGAGTTTCATACCTTGAAGTCATTTTTCAACTTCAAGTCAAACATTTTCCTCAGTGGTTGATAAAGAGCTGTCTCTATAAATATTCCTATGTCAAAGAACTTATCAAGGGACTAGGATATTGATATTTTGCCTAAGAGCCTCACTTACCTAAAAAAGGAACTCATTTTCTGCACCTTTTACGAGGAATTGCAGTTTTATGATTCTTGGGCATAAACTAGTTCACTCTATTGATGTGTTTTGCTTCATTTCCTCTGAAAGGGGAAATTGACCTGGGTGTGTGATATGTGGAAAAGGGCGGGGCAGAGGGGAGTGTGCAGGGGACCATGGTTGCTGCTACTTGGCTGTTCTCCACAGCCTCAGTAATTTTCTTTCTTGAACATCAGCTTGCTTGCGTCTGAGTGGGCACCATTCGTGCAAAAGCTTAGGTTTGAATTCTTTAATATGGGGAACAGATTAAAAGGAAAGAAGTGACAGGAAGAGCCTTCAAGAAGTGCAAGGAAGTATTTAAGACCCGTGCAAAGATTCCATGACATGAGCCCCTAGCAAAGAATTATAAGGAGTTCTCACACATTTTTTGTTTCTTTCAAAAGTACTTTATAAAATTTGGCCATAGGGATCATCCACCTAATTTTCGTTTTTCATTACTAGATTTTTTTTTTAATAATGAATGTGAAGAAGACTAGGTTGACCTTGATTCAAATCAGTGCAGTTTGGAGCATAAAAAACCCTACTTTGAGGAGCTAGGCTGAAATCTGGGGATGCAAAGGAAAATATGATCAGCACCTTTTCAGAATGTAAGTCCAAGAATGATTCCCCCACATTGTGGATGCCATGGAAGGAACAAAGCATTGGTTTCAAACAGTCTATATTTTCTTTTTCTTTCTTTTTTTCTCCCTCTTTTTCTCCCTCTCTCTTCCTCCTTTCCTTCCTTCCTTCCTTCCTTCCTTCCTTTCTTTCTTTCTTTTCTTTCTTTCTTTCTTTCTTTCTTTCTTTCTTTCTTTCTTTCTTTCTTTCTTTCTTTCTTTCTTTCTTTCTTTCTTTCTTTCTTTCTTTCTTTCTTTCTTTCTTTCCTTTGTGTATGCTTCCAGACTCAGCTTTACTAGTTACCTACTAGTTAGTTTTTCTTCTCCAACAGGTTGAGATCAGATCAACCCCAGTGCATTCCTGTGAATACTGCTGTTTCTACAACATCACTTGCAGTAGCCAGCTGAGAAGGACCACTCAACCAACACTTGTTACACCCTGTATCACAGGTGGCCTGATGGTAACAGGAGCATGCACTCTGGGATCTAATGCCCTGAGTTCAAACCTCAGTCCAGATACTTACCTGATTTGTAATTCTGGGCACACCACTTTTCCTTTCTGTGCCTCAGTTTCCTCATCAGTAAAAAGGAGATAATAGTATTCATATTGTATATAAAGCGTCTGAAGTCCCTGTCTCAAAATAAGCACTGTGTGTGTATCTGCCTTCCTTGTTTTTAATAATTGTCAATTCTTTTTCAAAATCGAGTCTAAGTGGTTAGTCCATTCTTTTCTTTTTTTTTTCCTTTTTGTAATACTCATAGTGGCTTCTACTTACCTCAAGTTTCTTTGATTTTACATTGTTTTGCATGTGTTTTTCCTATAGCCTAAGCACACATCTGTACATGGTTAAACCTTCACAGAAAAAAAAAAAAAAGGCAGGTGACAGGCTCAGCACTGCGCAGGGAGCCGTGCTGTGATCCAGTGCTCAGTTCATGGCTCCCCCCGAGCTAGCCACCATCCAGCTGTACATATGCCTCTGGGCACAAGCAAGACCTCCTGAGAAGCTGGGTATGAGTCAACACAAATCCTGCCACTGAGGGAGCATACCCAGCTTCTGGTAGCCAAGCAGCTTTCCTCCCCAGTAGAACCAAATATCTTTCTTCAGGCAGAAAGTATTTAACATATGCTTAAATCCCCTGCAGCAGTACTTAATAGATACTCAGCAAATGGCTATGAATAAGGAAGTCAGACAAATGACTATAAAATACTACTTTTATATTGCTAAACCAAGTTTATAGTTTTTTGTTCTAAAATATTTTTATAGGGGCACCTGGAAGACTCAGTCAGTTAAGAGTCTGACTTCGGCTCAGGTCATGATCTTGCAGCTCGGGGGTTTGAGTCCCACGTTGGGCTCCTTGCTGACAGCTCAGATCCTGGAGCCTGCTTCAGATTCTGTGTCTCCCTCTCTCTCTGCCCCTCCCGCACTCACATTCTGTCTCTATCCCTCTCTCAAAAAATGAATAAACATTAAAAAAAAAAATAAAAAATAAAAAATTTTATATATTACATATAATTCAACTTATAAATGTTAAATAATATTATAAAAATTATAAACACTTTTAAAGTTACAAATTTTATATATAATTCCCAGTAATGAAAGGGTAGAAGGTAGGGAAGATGGGGGTAGAAATTTAGAGAAGGGAAGTAAAATAGTGGGAGCCCTTATTAGTCTTTACATAGCCTAAAGAAACCCTCCAAAGACATCTAGATTCTTTTGCAAAATAGGTTTAAGTGCGGGTCATAGCAGTATAGAATTCTTGAAAACCAATTGGTACCAGGTTCTGACACATACTTGCTTAGACAAGTCACTAGTAGGACTTTTGAGAAATAAATTAACTTACCTGTACCCCCGGTTCCTCATCTGTCCTGTGGAGCAAATAATGTTTTCTCAGAGGGTTGTTGTAATGATTAAATGGATTAACATATACCAGCCACTTAGAACAGTGCTTGGCCTTATGTAACTCTGTTTGTTATTGCTTTATTATTCTAATACTCATCAGACATTACGTGAATATGTTATTTTTTTACATGAATATAGTCTCACTTCTGTCTTTACATAGTGATCATAAAGCATATGGAACGTTGTTTAGTGCATCTTTATTTTCATATATTTATAAATGCACTCTAATGGGAATATACTAGTGTTATTAGCATTAGTATAATTGTATTATATTGCTTCATATAAATTATACTTTGGGTTTTTTCCCCAAATTAAGGCAGGTTCATAAAATTTGGGGCAATGGAGAAGTCTGTGAAATAAAAATGTAAGCCCTTTGGGTACCTGTTCTCTCTCCTCTCCTGCTATAGAGTACGGCTGGAGTAACAGTACTTTCTTGAGTATTTTCAATAGAGTTTGAGGTTCAGGCAGGACAAGGTCTCTAAGGTCATGGAGTTTTATAAACACTGAACTGTAGGCCCCCGGGGCGCACACAGAATACACTTGGACATATTAAAAGTGTTGGAAAGTATTGTAAACAAACTGGCCTGCCTTTGTTGAACCATGAACAATGCTTACCTCCCATTAACATCCAACAGAACACATTTGGAAAATGTTGTATAAAGCTATAGTCAGCATGAAAGAGTGGAAAGTCCATGAACTTCTGGGTCAAAAGGGTCTGGCTTTGAATCTAAGCTCTGTCCTTTAGTGAATCTGTGTTAATTCTTTTACTTTCTGTTTCATTTTTAACATAATTCAGTTTTCTTGTCAGCAAAATAAGGACAATGTTATCCCCAAAGGTTCATTGTAAAAATTAAATACCAGATGAAAAGCATAAACATACGTCACAAATATTACCCCCCTTCTCTTCTCTCCAACGAATGGAAAGAAATTTACATAGAGGTTTCTGACAGACATCAGGAATCCCTGGGGAAGTGTTTTGCAAATTGCTCATTGAAGAGAAATGTTTCTGGCTGTGGTTTAAAATCGGATATAAGATGCCTCAGTTTATGAGAATCCCTTTTCAGAGAAAATGCTTCCAGGTTCTTGGTCTTGGCCTCATACTTCCTTCACCCCAAAATAATATACCTTATCTCTTCATTTTGTCACTTTCATGGCTTAAAATATAGCCAGTTGGGGTGCCATTTACCACATAATAAGCTCAAGTCATGTTAATTCTCACCTACCCAACCAATGACTATGTCCTTTTAACAGGGCACTGTGGCCTTATCAAATGCAGGCGTCCAGAGTAGCATTGTATTTTTCACGTGAAATGCACACACAGTCAAATATTCTATTTACTTCAAATGTTCTGAATTCTTGGCTACTTATTCTACAGTTGAGAGCTCTGAGCCCGGTTTTCAAAATAAGCAAAACAAGAGAGATAAGGGGGAAAAGAGAGGTATGCATGATAAGTGGAGGACAGAGAAATCCCTTTGAATATCTGCATTTAAATGGAAAGGATGCCGAATTGGGGGAAGGACAGAAATGGATGAATATAGGCTCTAAGGGCTCAGATGAGCAATTTTCATTTAGAGTTTGTCATTCTTTATAAACAGAGCTTTGTAGTATTGCAATAAGTCATGCCTTTGTTGGAACAAAGCCAGTTCTTTTGTACAATGCTGGATAGCAGGCATTATGCCATGGTTTGATTTTGTTTGCTTGTTGTTTAGATTGTAGTTTCTACCATCAAATTTCCCTGGCCTTTATGATTTTATTTTTGATTTAAAAAATTTTAAAATACATAGTAATTTCTCTGAAGTTCAGACTGGCTCATTTGGAATGTGTAGTGATTGGGGCATTGTCTGAACCAAGCTTCTAAGCAATTCTTTATTCATAGAGAGTTTTAGTCTAAAGAAGATTTGGAATAGGAAATATTTAAAATGCTGGAAGAAGTCAACTGCTTTCAAGCAACATTCAAGTTCCTCAGATGCTATTTAAATAATGCATGTAATTAAAAATTATTTTTATCTATTCATTAAAAGCAAGATTAAAGAAGGGTGTCAAATAGTCTTGACTTTGTTATCCTAGTTTGAATTAATATTTAGTTTAAAAATAGATGCTAATGGATCGACCTAGGCCATAACTGGGAGGGTTTGTACATTTGTGTGTGTGTGTGTGTGTGTGTGTGTGTGTTGTATGTTTTAAGGACAGAAAATAACAAAATGTGATGCTAAAAAAAAAAGGGGGTAAGGAGGTAAGAGTACTGATGTAGAGATCACAATTATTGGGGTTTGAATCTGAGGTATTCTTCCTAAGGGTGTGATTTGAGCCAAGAGCTTTAGCAGGTGTTATTGGTACCTACCCAGGGCTCTCAGAGCCTTTTTTTCTGGTGATAGTGCCTATCCCCCAGCTGTGGGCACTCCCTAAGCGCTCATAACTCTGACTTTCTCTGGAGGATTACCCTTGAGTGATTGTAGCCAGGGTGCCTGGGAGTTATTACCATCCCCCCTCCCCCCCCCCCACACACACACCCAGACTACCTGGGACAGTAGGTATATTTAAGCCTCACTCCCTTGCCTCAAGACAGGACAGACTGCTTTCCTCTTTATCTTGCTCAGCTCCCCCTGGATTAGACTCCTTCTCCTTTCCTTTCTTGCTTCCTACATCCATTTTTAGTTTCTCCTGAAAACATTCCCTCCATAAGCCATTTGCATGAGAAATGTGCCTCAGGCTCTGTGTCATCCAGGGCTCACAGCCTAAGACAAGTGGCTTAACTTCGCTGTGTCTAGTTTCTCTCTCTGGAATAATATCCACAGAATGAGAAGCACGTGAAGTAAGTGTCTGGTACGACGTTGCTGCCTTTGCTGTTGTTTTTATTACTCCTTGAATTGGTAGCCGATAGGTTGAGATATTAAACTACTTTTTAAACTTAAATAACAAAGGGTAAATTCTTCATTTCAGAGCAGCCAACCTAAGAATACCCACCATGGGACATTTGCACATGTATTTTCTTTACCATTAACCATCATTAAATAACATTTGCATCCAATACTTAGATTCACCAATATTTTTACATGGAGGAGTCCACTACAGTTTGTATCTACAAAAACTTATAGTCCAGTAAGGATATTAGAGAAATACATTACAAGGAAGGGTTAGAAGGCACACAAAAGGATCCAAGAAATATAAAAACACAATGTGTGTTCTTTCAAGAAAAGGAAAGCTACATTCAGATTGAGGCATGAAATAATCTTGAAGGAAGGAAGAATGGATGAATAGATGGATAGCTAATTGGCTGACCTTCTGGCTGGAATTTTTAATAATTTTAAATGAGGAATAATTTATATTCCACAATATAAATTTACCCATTTTAGGTAGACAATTCACTAATTTTAGTAAATTTATCATGTTGCCCAACTATTCTATCCATACAGTTTTAGAACATTTCCATTATCCTGATAGGATCCCTCCTACCCATTTACACTTAATCTCTATGCCCACCAGTAGCTCCAGGGAACCAGTAATGTTTCTGTCTTTATAGGTTGTCCTTTTCTAATGTTATACAAATGTGTTCACATAATATGTGGCCTTTTTACCTTTCTTTTTCATTTAATGTTTGAGATCCATTTATGTAGCATATGTCACTAATGTATTCTTTTTTCTTGCTACATAGTATTCCATTATGGCTATACTACATCATCTTTAACCATCCACTTGTTGGTGGACATTTGGATTGTTTCTATATTTTGGCTATTTGGGGTGCAAATATTTGTGTAGAGAATAGATACATTTTAACAGTTGAATAGAGCTAGAAGTGAAGGAAATGCTGTGAAAAAGGAATGGAGATGAAAAATTTGTATTGTGTTTAAGAAAGAGTGATTACTTATTTAGCAGAAGCAAAGAGCATCATAGAGGCATAGAGAATAGAAAAAAAGGAAAAAATAGCACAGTTTGTCAGTATGTATCAAGAGAAATATATATCTTATGATATGTTCTACCTAGAAAATATATCATGCTCAAGACATTTTGCAAAATGCTTGATCACATGCCCCTCTGGGAAAATAGCAATCAATTCTCATTAACATTTTAAAAATTCTGAAAAGTCCTGTAGGGAAGATAACAATTTTTTAAATATATTTTTAAAATATCTAAATTTTGTTTAATCTGGCATCACACACACACTCGTTAGAATCTATTTTTATTAATTAACTGTATTAATATTTCATGAATCTCAAGTCCTATGGATTCACTGTGGTTAATGCATATAAAATAGATACACAACAGATTCTCTATGAAGGCCAGGATAGTAATTATGGGGAAAAAAAAACTACTCTCTATAAAAGATAATGTGGACATTTCTAAAATTAACGTAGCTCTTTGATTCCTTACCATCTTTTAATTCATACTTCTGTTAAGGCAAATTGCATCCCAAATATTAAAATGGGAATACCACCACTCTAACCTATTCCTCCAAGTTTGTGTTTTACAAACTATTTGTCATATGCCATTATTGGATTAAGAAGTCATTTGTGTGCATTTTGAATGAAATAGAAAAAATATCAGAGTGCACTGCGTATGGTAAAGGTAAGTATTGTTTCACAAAACTTTTGTTTCAATTATGTGTGTGTTAGTGTATCTGTGTCTGTGTGTTGTCCCAATTTATGAACAGTGTGTTATAGTTAAGTAAAAAGTGAAAGTCATTGTTCTAAATCATGGTTTCTCAGAGTTTAAGGAAAATATTATGATGATGCAAGATGCTTTTTGGTGATATATGGACATCATATTAGTAGGGAGGTATTTATACCCTTCCTAATCCTAGTTCAACCCTTTGATTTTAGAAATGAGACGCTCTTTTTCGTACTGGTCTTTAACACACCAAAACCAGTTTCTTATGTCTCTTCTTTGTACAGAGATAACAGTCCTGAGATCAGACCTAAAACTCCAAAACAGTATTGTTTTATTGTATTTGTATTTATAATTACCTCCTTATCACAAATGGTACTTATCTGCAATTTGATTGTGATATAATATTCCCTTGTAAGTAGCATTTTACGTGTAAATTAGAAGTAGCATTTAAGTATAAATTAAGTGAAGTAATTAAAAAAATAACAATTGTGTAAGTGAAATAATGGATTTGGGTAAAGATATTAAGGTGTTTGTGAACAACTGAAATTTTGGAAACATTCTAAGCTTTACCTAAACTGATAATGTCTTTTACTTAGGAAATCTTCCATGATATATATTTTTAACGAATTGTTTAATGTCTCTTTGGTGATCACATTCTGATACCTGGAAACCAATCATTCCATTTTAGACGCTACCCAAGCAAACAACAAGGAATGCTCTAGAACTCAAAGTTTGCTGGTGAAAGAGGCAGACATGGCTTTTATAGAATTTGTTTTTCTTCTTTCTTTGCCAAGGAATCTGTAGAAAGACTGCAGCCTGTCGTGAAAGGCCCATAGCTGTTTTCCACATCCCTATCTCATTAGATGAAATCAACTCAGTTAGTTGTCAATGCCAGGGTGTTTCGCTTAATCCGATATTCAGATCATTGAGAAGTTGCCATATGTACATAGACTACCAATTTTCAAATAATTAGAATGCAATAAAAATAGAACCAGTGCTCTCCTGATGGCTGTGTATAATTTAATCTCTTCTTGTTGAATCGCAATTGAATTCAGGGTCTGAAAGACTAATGAGAATATTAATTGGATTTGTATTATATATGTGCAAAGATACCACTTAATCAAGTTGCAATTTATTGGATGCCAGATAAGAGTTTGCTTGGGCTCTGAGTTTGTCTGCCACCTTCAAGAGGGGCCTGTCTCTTCTAAATTTGACACATCAAGTTCAGTATCTTAATTCAGTCTTATGTGTCTGCTCTATGAGGAATCCAAACAACTGTGGCCCACATCAGCTTCTTTTTCTAACTTCTCAAAAGGTCCTTATTCACACAACTTGTCCTGGATCCCAGGATTTAATTGTTTTCCAATGTTCTGATTGTTTTTTGGGTCGATCTTAACAGCTAACAAGTCACTGAGGGCAAGCATTCAGTTCTACATATGACCCGAGGATCACTGGTGGTTGATTAATTAATTGATTGATTGATTGACTGATTGATTCTTGCATTCAACAAATACTTTTCTAGGTTATTGCAGGGAATTTGCCCTTATGGGGAAGACCATGAAGGTTTGGGACAGAAGAACGTTATGATATAGCTTATATTTTCGATAAGTTATTCTAGCTGATGGCTTCGTGGAGTAGGGGGCAAAGGAGAAGCAGGAAACACAGTCTGGAGGCTTTTGTGATTACCAAGCTAAGACATGATACTGGCATAAACCAGGGTGGTGGAAGTCACATGTGCTCGTCTTGTACTTTGCGATGTGCCTGGTATTTTTCTCTTTCCAATAAGTTGTTTAATAAGTATATGATAATATATTCCTATCTGCCGTATACCTCCCCACTTTAAAACTCCTGACCTTCCAATAAATATAAAAAAGGCTTGTCTCTGCATATTTACAAAATAGTCTCAGAATTCGAGTTGGTGGGCAGGGAATTGGGATACATTTTATAGCTGCTGTGTTCAGCAGAATCATTCTTTTGCATCATATGCAGTTGAGTGCATTTTGATTTTCAATAGTTTTATTAGGTTGTTTTTTACATAGGCACAGGAAAAGAATGGAATTGATAGGACTGCATAGGCTACAAATATCAACATCAGTATTTAGACAAAATCGAGTGACTAGATGCAGAATTGGGCAAGCTGCCTTTTAGGACAAAAGAGAAATGTCGTGATCATTTTGTGATGTTGGTGGCCTCGTCCCCCAATAGTTCAGTTTTGAATGCCAGAAATAATTGTAAACTTGACTCTTTGAATGTTAAAGTAATGCTTTGTGAGATGCTTTCTTTAGCACAGGAAAATTCTAATCTGGACACATCCCCAAAATTCATTTTACAATAATGGGTGGATAATATCATGCCCACTTGACAGATGATGAATCCAAAACTCCAATAGAATACCTGACTTGGTCAAGGTCACGCTATCCCAACACTCTCAAAATAAAACCTTGATGTCAATGGAGAGTGAATATTATGAGAGTCTCTTGTGTTCACTGCTGTATCCCCAGCACCTAGACTGGTGCTGGCTGAATAAACAGTTGAAGAAAAAATGACTGACTGAGGGAATAAATGAAAGTCACAGAACCAAGATTATGATAAGACCTGACTTAAAATATTAAAAGGGGAACAACTTGATAAGGGTATAGAAAATATGTGCATCCATAGTAGTGATAAACTAGAAACAATAACTGTTATTTTACTTCTTATTCTTTAATGTTTATGTATTTATTTTGAGAAAGAGAGAGAGCACATACATACATATGCGCGCACGCACACAAACACACACACACACACACACACACACACACACACACACACACACACACACACAGATATACAGGATAAACATCACAATGGGATTACTCCATAAGGAATTAAGTAATTATATACAAAAAGGGATAATTCAGGTGATCATCAGCTGTAATTAAGATTCCCAGTGGGGATTCTCTTCCCTCAGGCATTATGTTAGTTTGCTAGATTGGCCGTAACAAAGTACCACAGACTAGGTGGTTTACACAACAGATATTTATTGACTCACAGTCCTGGAGGCCAGACATCTGAAATTAAGGTGTATAAGGAGTTCTTTACCTCTGAGACTCTGAGGGACCATCTGTTTTATGCTTCTCACCTAGTTTCCAATAGCCTCCGATATTCCTTGCCTAGTAGTGGGTGTTCTTCCTGTGTCTTCACGACATTTTCCATCTATGTGTGTCTATCTCTATGTCCAAATGTCCCCTACTTATAAGGACACAATCGTGTTGGACTGTGACCCACCCCCATGACCTCATCTTAACTTAATCCTTAGCAAAGACTCTATTTCCAATAAGGTCACATTCACAAATACTGAGGGTTAGGACCTCAACATATTTTGGGGGGCCCAATTTCAAATGGCATGTTCCTTTTGTTCTGTAATTCCAACTTGGACAGATATTTTTTTCCCCTGGCACCATAGGATATCATGGTTTTGCATACTCCTCACCCTTTCTTCTTGGTTGGTCTCCAGCAGAGCTAAGGAGCCTCTACAGAGGTTGCAGGTGTCACTGGGAGAGATGGGGAGTGGTTGTGCTAACACTCCCCTGCTTCCTGAGGATGATGGTGGAGGGTTTCAGTGTGCTGTTAATATTGATTACTATTTTCCTGACATATTGTGTCATTCTAGTTGGGTTGAATGTAGCGACACCACTCACACATGACAGGGGAAGGTCAACAGTCATAAAGTCCTGCTGCCTTCCCCCTCTCCCCTGCCCCCCCCAACTGCCCCTGTGCCTAAAGAGGAGGCCTAAGTCCTCAACATTCTACAGAGTGGACAGAACAGAGTTTGAATCCCAACCATGTATTATTATTCATTAAGTTGTGTTAGAGTTGCCTCCTCAAAGCCCCTTTTATCTACAAAATGAGAACAGCAACTGTGACTTCTCGTAGGATTTTAGGAAGATTGGATGAACTCTTGTGTTTTGTTTGGACCTGCCTGCCTGCAGTAAAAGTATTAATAAATTGGAGTTGTGTTAACAAGTGTCATAACTATAAGCATGAACACTTGCATGATTTGAGTGTCCATTTGCTCATTCTGTCCCACTAGGCTAAATTCTATGACTTCAGGTTTCCTGTTTTATGTATCTGCCTATCACTGTGATCTAATGTGGCCAATGGCATTCAGTATGGGCTCGAAAAGTATATGTTGAACATAGACGCTCAGGTGTGTGACCTTCTAGGATGCAGCCACTGAAAATAAAAGGAACACTGGACTGGAAGTCAGAAGACTTGGATTATGATCATAGCTTTATCATGAGTCAGCTGGGAGAGTCCAAAGGGTCTGGGAAAAGTATTTTTCTTCTCATGATCTCAAATGTTTTCATATATAAAGTGAAAAGGCTCAATTAGAAATTCATAGACACAAATGAGATTCACGTGTTGGCATGTCAAAATCAATGCATGCCTATTAATCATACTAGATCCTAGGATTTAAGCCAATGGGATCTAGACCATTCTAGACCAATAGGATCTGAATATTAACAGCAGGACTGAGATTAGTTTTCCTTTAGGAATTGCTCCAATTTTGAGTACAACGGGATTCAATGATCAAATTCTTTTACATTTTGGAATTCTATGAATCTAGATTGTCACATTCACTTTTTTTAAAGTTCCTTAAAAGTCATTTGTTAAAGGGAGTAAAAAAGTCAAATTAACCATCTTCATAGTGATTTTTAAGCAAGATCCCCTGTTTTCTAGAAAGCAAACACAAAAGGGACATCAAGTATAGACCCCAGCTGAGTGAGTTTGTTGGGGTCCATACATTTAGAACTCTTGCTGAAACATTTAAATATTAGGACTTTGGCTCCTAAGTTCTTCAGATGTCATGAACTTGTGCTTAAAGAGAATACATGTACTCACCAAATCATTCACAGCACTTCATACCTTGGAGATACTAGGTTCAGATCCAGGCCATTGCATTAAGCAGGTATCACAATAAAATGAGTAGCATGATTTCTTTTGGTTTCCCAGTGCATGTTAGAGCTAAGTTTACACTCTACTGTAGTCTATTCAATGTGAAATAGCATTATGTTTTTAAAACAATAGATATGCCTTCATTTAAAAATACTTCATTGCTGAAACATACCAATCATCATGTGAGCTTTTAGCAAATTGAAAGTTTTGTGCTGGAAGAGGATCCTGTGTCCATGCTGATGTCTGTTGACTGATAAAAATGGTGGCTGCTGAAGGTTGGGGTGGCCGTGGCAGTTTCTTTTTTTTTTCAACGTTTTTTTTTTATTTATTTTTGGGACAGAGAGAGACAGAGCATGAACGGGGGAGGGGCAGAGAGAGAGAGGGAGACACAGAATCGGAAACAGGCTCCAGGCTCCGAGCCGTCAGCCCAGAGCCTGACGCGGGGCTCGAACTCACGGACCGCGAGATCGTGACCTGGCTGAAGTCGGACGCTTAACCGACTGCGCCACCCAGGCGCCCCCGTGGCAGTTTCTTAAAGTAAGACAACAATGAAGTTTGCCACGTCTGCTGCTTCTGCCTTTCGTGAATGCTTTCTCTGTAGCATGCACTGCTGTGTGATAGCACTTTGTCTACACTAGAAATTCTTTCAGGATTGAGGTTGGTGCTCTCAAACCTGCCACTGCTTTATCAACCAAGTTTATGTAACATTCTAAGTCCTTTGTGGTCATTTCAACAATCTTCATAGCATGCTCGTGAGGAGTGTATTCCGTCTTTAGAAGCTACTTTCTTTGCTCATCCAGAAGAAGCAATTTGTCATCTGCTGAAGTTTTATCATGAGACTGCAGCAATTCAGGTATATCTTCAGGCTTCTCTTGCTATTTTCACCACATCTGCAGCTGCTGCTTCCACTGAAGTCTGGAATCCTTCAAAATTATCTATGAGGGTTGAAATTAACTTCTTCCGAATTCCTGTTAATGTTGATATTTGGACCTCTTTCCATGACTCATAAATGTTCTTACTGGCATCTAGAATGTTGAATCCTTTCTGGAAGATTTTCTTTCTTTTTTTTAAACTTTTTAATGCTTATTTATTTTTGAGAGAGAGAGAGAGAGAGAGAGCAAGTGGGGGAGGGACAGAGAGAGAGAGAGAGAGAGAGAGAGGGAGACACAGAATCTGACACAGGCTCCAGGCTCTGAGCTGTCAGCACAGAGCCCTCAAGATCATGACATGGGCTGAAGTCGGAGGCCTCACTGACTGACCCACCCAGGTGCCCCCAGAAGAGTTTTGATTTACTTTGCCTGATCCATCAGAGGAATCACTCTCTATGGCAGCTATGGCCTTCTGAAATGTATTTCTTAAATAATAATACTTGAAAGTAGAAATACTCTTTGATTCATGGGCTCCAGAATGGATGTTGTGTTACAGGCATGAAAACAACCTTAATCCCATGTACATCTCCATCAGAGCTCTTGGGTGACCAGGTGCATGGTCCATGGGCAGTCGTATTTTGAAAGGGATCTTTTTTTTCTGAACAGTAGGTCTCAACAGTGGGCTTAAAATATTCAGTAAGCCATGCTGTAAACAGATGTGCTGTCACCTAGGCTTTGTTGTTCCATTTATAAAGCACAAGGAGAATAGATTTAGCATACACTCTCAAGGGCCCTAGGATTTTTGGAATGGTAAATGAACATTGGCTTCAATGGCATTAGCCCCTAACAAGAGAGTCAGCCTATCCTTTGAAGGTTTGAAGCCAGGCATGGACTTCTCCGTAGCCATGGAAGTTGTAGATGGCATTTTTTTCCAATAGAAGGCTATTTCATATACACTGAAAATCTGATGTTTCATTTAGCCACCTTCATGAATGATCTTAGCTAGATCTTCTGGATAACTTTCTGCAGCTTCTACCATTCGCACTTGCTGCTTCAGCTTCACTTTTATGTTATGGAGATGACTTCTTTCCTTAAACCCAACCTCTGCTAGCTCCCAACTTTTCTTCTGTAGTTTCCTCACCTCTCTCAGCCTTCACAGAATTAAAGAGAGTTAAGTTGTTGCCCCAGATTAGGCTTTGCTTTAAGGGAATATTGTGGCTAATTTGATCTATCCAGACCACTAAAACTTCCTCCATATCAGCAATAAGTCTGTTTTGCTTCTTTTCATTTGTGTGCTCATTGAAGTAGCAGTTTTAATTTCCTTCAAGTTTTCTTTTGCATCCACAACAGTGTGGCTAACTCTTTGGTGCAAGAGGCCCGGCTTTTCACCTGTCTTGGCCTCCCAACATGCCTCTTCACTAAATTTAATTGTTTCTAGCTTTTGAATTACAGTGAGAGACACGTGAGTCTTTTACCTGAACACTTAGAGGCCAATATAAATTATTAACTGGATTAATTTCAATATTGTGTCTCAGGGAGGCTGGAGGAGAGGGAGATGGGAGAATGACCCCTCAGTGCAGTAGAGTACAGACTATATTTATCAATTAAGTTCACTGTCTTCTATAGACACAGTTTGTAGTGACCGAAAACAATTAGAGTAGTAACATCAAAAAATCACTGAAGGGGCACCTGGGTGGCTCAGACGATTAAGCATCCCACTTTGGCACAGGTCATGATCTCATGGGTGGGTTCGTGAGTTTGAGCCTCGGGTCGGCTCTGTGCTGACACCATGGATCCTGCTTCGGATTCTCTATCTTCCTTGCTCTCTGCCTCTCTATCACAAAAATAAACATTAAAAAAACAAGAAAACATTAAAAAAAAAAGATCACTGAACACAGATCAGATCACCATAACAGACATAGTAATAATAAAGAAGTTTGAAATATTGTGAGAATTCCCAAAATGTGATACAGAGACATGAAGTAAGCAAATGAAGTTTGAAAAACAGGGCCACAAGCTTTCAGTTTGTGAAAAAATGCAGTTATCTGTGAGGCACAATAAAATGACGTATGCCTGTATTTGAGGAAATATGATGATTTTCATTACAAATGAAGACATTATAATTCTGTGCTATTTTAAGTAAAGCCCATTAGGAGTCCCTAGTAATTGAATTTTTCCATTGTAGTAACCTTTTAGATATATGACCTTCTACATTGAAGTTGGAAGTGATTAGTACAAGTGTTCTCAATTTCCTCTTAGCTCTGTTGTCTTAAAGGATTCTAAATTAATTTGTTAAATGTCATATCCCAAAGGGAGAAATAAAGATTCTCCTTTTTGTGATTAGAATCCTAAACCCTTTCTAAAACTGTTGATTGTTAACTGAGACATGGTTTCCAAAAAGTACACCTCTTGAGAAATCCTGTAAGAGTAGTTTCTCCTTCCTTGTTTTTCCTTTATTGGGTCCACAATATTTTAATCTCTCACACGTGGCACTTCACAGCATCTAGATGGTTTTCACAAATCTTTTTTTAGTTTGATTTTCACAACACATCTGCTTCCTAGGACATATATTAATATGTAAAATAAATTTATGGGGGATTCTTTTTTCTTTTATTTGAGATTATTTATTTTGAGAAGGCGGGGGGGGGGGGCAAAGAGAGGGAGAAAGGGCAGAGAGGAAAGACAGGAGAATTCCAAGCAGCCTCTGCACTGTCAGAGCAGAGCCTGACATGGAGCTTGATCTCACAAATTGTGAGATCATGACCTGAGCTAAAATCTGGAGTCAGACGTGTAACCGAGACACCCAGGTGCGCCTAATATGTTAAAAAAAATTTTTTTTAATGGAAGATTCAATCAAGTAGAGAGGAATTAAGTGATTTCTCCAAGGTTATGTGAGACCTGTAAGCAAAACCTTAGTCTGTTCTTTTCTGCCTGTCATCTGTTTATTCTGCAAGAATTTATTGAGTACCTCCTGTCCTACCACATTCCAGAAACTGCGCTGTACATTTGGGATTCAGATGTGACTAGGACCTTGACCATGGAGAGCTCCAGTCTTATGGAGACACACACATACACACATGTGCATGCAAATACACCCACACACATATACGTGCATACATGTACACAAACACACAGTATAGGAAGTGCAACGGTTGATGTATATACAAGGTATGCCTGTGGACTATGGAAACGAGTGATCAACTCCCCAGGGGGTTTGGGTTTAGTAAGAGAAAAAATTAGAGGAACTGTGGCAGCTTCAGATTCCATTATAGGTGGTGCTTGGGAGCTCTGCAGTTTGCATGGAAATAGATATTACATTGTTTGTCTTAAATATATCAGGAAAGAATTTATGGAAGATCAAGGAAATGTCAATTATCCATATTTCAGCATACACAGAATATGATGATGCCAGTAGGCATCCTTTGTCTCTGTCACTGTCACTGTCTAAAGATGACTCTCAGATTCCTGGCCTGAGTGACTGCTTGGACAGAAATGGCTTTCACTGAGATAGGGTAATACAGACTTTCTATGGGAGATAATTCAGCAGTGGTCTCTCCATTACACAATATTGCCTCCACCCAACATGCTTTCCATTAGTAACAATCCACAACAGAAAAAGGACTGAAGCAGTTAGATCTATAAATGGACTAATTAGGCAGGTGCTTGAGGTATAGTGGGTAGACACTTATGGAGGGTAGACACCGATGGAGTCAGAGGGACTATGGGGACCATGTGCTTCTCAGTTGAGTTTGAACTAATAGGAAAAATTTTTATTCAATTATCCTTTCCAACTTTTGATGTACTATCAGTAGTAATTAAGAATAACAATAAATAGTGGCAACAGTATTATCAACAAAGCAGCACCTTAAGAATCTGCCTGTATTGTCCTTGGCAATGAAATGAGATGCTGTAGTCTAGTCATGTCATTCCTAAGGGTGTTGCCGCTAAAATGCTTCATTTAAGCGAAGGCGATACCATTAGGAAAATATAGAAGTGAGATTTCTTAGTCTTAGAATAACTGCTATAGATAATTGACAACTGACTTTAAAGGAAAAAATCAGAGAATCTTAGAACTTCATTAGCATATATGCCTTTCATCATCCTAACAGCACACAAGAAGGGTCTGAATAAAATATTTATATGTACAAATTGCCTAGTAAAATAATGGCATTAAAGTGAAATACAGTGAGCACAGTGTCATGGCTTATGGAGGTATGAATTGTTGAGCTGAATTAAACAAGAATAGTCTGCCTTAATTCTTCTTCTTCTTTCCTTGGTTTAGCCATCTTTTTAGTGAAGTACATTTATTTCTTTAACTGTTCTACAAGATGAAGGAGATATTTGAAATGACTGGAAAAAGAAGTTCAGAGTTCATATTCAAGAGCTGGCAAAATGTAATGATAAAGCACGTCAGGCCTAGGGTTTGCTGCTCAGTTTCTTGATCTGTAAAGTGGGGATAATAAGCCTTCTGCCTAATAGGTTGCCATGGTGACATACTTGCATGATATCTGACTCACAAAAAGCACTCAGTAAATATCAGCTATTATCGTCAGTTAGTGTTGTTTTACAGATGAATAAATAATAATAGCCAACTCTAATGTAGTATTTATAATATGCCAAATGCTATTCTCAGTGCTTGTCATGTAGTAGCTTATTTGCTTTTCCAGCAACCCTATGCAGTGGGCACCACTACTATCCCGAATATAGGTGATGAAACAGTGGTACAGAGGTTAAGAAAAATGTCCAAAAAATACCTACCTGAGAATGGAGCCCAGTGGTCTGTCTTTGAGACTATGTGCCTGACCATCATGTGATAACCTCCTCAAGATAAATTGCCAGTAATGCAGTTACCACAAATAATAATGCTATTTGACCAAAAAGAGGTATTCTTCATTTTCTGCCATTTCCAGATAATGATGGTTCTCTTAAAAAAAACAGCAAAATAAGTCAAATATATGGGGTGCACTCTTTGTGAGTGCTTCTAAGAATTTTACCTCTTTGCCTTGCCCTATCCTGAGAGCTTTTCATGATTGCTAATGATTTCCCCGTCTTGAGAAATTATTGCCGAACTACTTGATAATTCTTTTCCTTTCCTGTTTTCACCAGTAGTTTTGGTTCTGTTTTCTTTCATTGTGAGCCTTTTAGCAACCTGCTGCTTTGTTTACAGAAAGGTTTTATTTCTCCTGTTGATCCCAGCCTTCTAAAGATGCTGTTCGAAGCACCATGCAATGATTATGAGGCCAAGACCACTGCCCTGTTTATCCCTCCTCCCGCAGGCTGGTAACCAAACAGGAAGTCCCCCTCTAGGCCTCTCCTTTTGGCCCCATCAATCCTTTGGACAATGCTAGTCTAGTTGCTTCCAAGAAGTCTTTATGAGCACTGACACCCTAAGAGTCATAAGTAACACAGGTGCAAAACGCAGATGAACACAGGTTGCATGAGCCATGCCACAGTCCAGAAATTGAACATCTCAAAGCATGAATTGGTTCTTTTGACTACCACAGCTTCTGCTTCGTCCAGATGGTAAGCTCAATATTTAGAAACGAGAGGCATTTTGTTTTCCTGTCCGATTGTCTCCATTCCACCCAGAAAGACAGGAGTAAAATAGATGCTCATCAAAATATCTCCAATTCATCAGCTCTATCAAAGCCAGGAGGAAGTGTTCTGCCCTGAATATACCAGACTAAATATTCTGAGTCTGTAGTGTCTGACCATGACCTGACACTGTTGCAGAAAGATAAACAGGCAAACAAGTAAACTTTTGGTTAGTGATCCCATGGAAGAACCTCCTGTATGCCTCAGATTTTATACATCAAAATCAGATGGCCAGATTAAAACACTGATCCTCAAGCCATATTCCTGAGAAGTGCTAGTATTTCAAGCTGAATCAACATGCTTCTCTCCACCCTAAATTAAATAATGCAGCCATTCCTCATTTGTCAGGGGAAAAATATATGGATAGAACTTTTGCAACTTTAATCTTTCTTCTACGGTCTATCCTTAAATTACTGGTGTCTGCTGGAAGGTTCTGGAGGGAGATAAACTGAATGGGCAAATAGCAAACATCTATCAATGCAGAAACTAAAAAAGACTAGCTGATCATATTTTGATCTTTGGATTTCTTCATGCATATAAATGATGATTGAATGTGAAATATTCCTCCCTTCTGCAATTAAAACTGACCTTGTCCATTGGATAGAAGGAATGCCATACTGTTAATGCCATAGTTTCTAGGTGCTCTGGTGTCTGAGCATTCTTGAGCTGCTATCCTTCCCTTAGCAAAAAGCCACCTCTCAGGCCTGTGAGTATGAGTGTGCACATCAGCGATGCCTGTGGTTCCTGAAGAATTGCTATGTCGTGGGAGATGAGAGAGGACCCATCATCTGGGCCCTCAGAACTTCCTCAACTAAAACAGCTGTACTTTTCATCCTTTGCATGGTTGGCCTTTTGCATTTCCATGTTAAGTGCTAATTTGATTTTTTTCTTTAAATGAGTGGCTCAGTCAGTTAAGTGTCTCAGGTTGTGATCTCATAGATCGTGAGTTTGAGCCCTGCCTCAGGCTTACTGCTGTCAGCATGGAGCCCTCTTTGAATCCTCTGTCCCCCTCTCTCTGCCCCTCCCCTGCTCACACTGTCTTTTTAAAAAATAAACATTTTTAAAAACCTATTACTACAAAATGTTGAGAACCATTGCCCTAGCCAGTGTGTAAGATAACCCAGAGCTTGAAAAGTCTTTGTGCCAATGAAACTTGCTGGTGGCCAAACTATTTACCAGAGTATGACAAGTTACCACCCACATCCCACCCCAACACACCTGACTTAATTGTCAAGTGAGATGCTCAACACGATAAACTCAGATGAGCTTTGCTTAAAAATGGGAGAGTAACAGGGTAGAACTAAGGCAAGTTCCATTTAGGATCTCTTGCCAAACTATTTCTCTTTAGGTCGTGTCCAAAACCAAGGACAATTACAGAAGTCATGCAGATGTTGGGGACGGTGCCTCATTTGAGCTCTGACTCCCAGAGTCCCAGTTCTTTTCATGTAGCCTCAATCTTTTTTTTTCCTCCCCCAAATTTGGAGGGTCTATTTTCTCCTTCCTCCTTACAAATTTCTAACTTCGTGCATGTGAGTCTTGGTTGTCATGGCAGTATTCACCCAGGCCACTCTAAAAAGGGAATGGGGATGAAAGAGGCGGTGAAAACCTTATAGATGGATTCCTTGGATTTACTCCATAGAAGCAGTCCCTGTGGCCCTTATTTGTGATAGCTAGTCAATCACCAAACCCTGTCTGTTGGGTGTCCCAATTATCTTTTGATACAATATATCATCTCTATGCCTTCTATCACTAGAAAAGCATGTTTCACTTGGATCATTAACCTTCTAAGATGTTTCCTTATCTTCTTTTAGCTTTTCAGCCTTTCTTCCTCATCATACACAGGTTGTGATTATATCACTGTCCTTTATAAAACCACAGCTGGGTTCCTTAACAGGGCAGACAAGGCCCTGGTTCATTGTTGTGATTCTACCTCTTGATATACGATCTTGTAAACTGTATTTTCCAACCAAAACGAAGCACTTGTAGATCCCTAATCAAGACCGACTCTACCTGTACATGGCATGCACAGATGCTATTTCTCCTTCCTGATAGACATGCCTCACAACTCACCACACCACCCCCACTAGTTTCTTAGGTCAGTCTTCCTCATTTTCCATATCTTAGTTTTAACCATGACTTTTGTCCAGGAAGCCCTCCCTCACTATCAATCCAAAGACTGGACTGGATATCCTCCTATGGCTCCCAAACCATCTCTGTCATGACCATGAACACATTGGATTTTAACTGCCTTTCCTATTTAAACTCCCCAATGAGGCTATAAAGCCCTTGAGGGCATGGACTGTTATATCTTGTGCATTCACTTCTCTCCTGCCTGCCCATCCCCACCTTAGGCCTAAACATTGCCTGATACAAAATGTGTGTTCAGAAAGTATTGGTGAATGAATTGCCCCTTAGTTCAAATATCCCACGACCTTTTCAAAGACCACATGTAAAAGAACTATCCTTCTTCTCCTTGAGTGAAGCAGTGACTAATACATGTCTATAACTTCCTGTTCTCCCCTACCTCCCTCAAGACAAAGTCAGGCTCATTAATTTAGAACCCTGCCAGTGATCTGTGTCTTCCAAAGGAACATTAATGGCTAATTAGTGAAAGAAAGCAGTAGTATTGGTGTTAAAATGAGAAAATATTAGAATGGGGAATGGCATCCCTATATAATATTCATAAACGTTGAGAGCACTCTGTTTCACTTGGTCCCATTAAAAGATCAGTAAAACCTGTTTATGTGCAGCCAGAGACTCTGTTTTCATCTAAAAACATGATGCAGATAGTCATTTCAAAATGCACACTGAGACTTGAATATTTATTCAGTTAGTTTAAGAAAATTCTGCTGTTGAAATTCCAGAAAATGTAAATGTAGAAAGATTGATACACGGAAAGCCCAATTCATTAAAAGTGACCTTTTAGAATGGGTTGCAAAACTTAGCTGCAGGATTGTTATGTTGTACACAGGATAGATGGTATAAAAATAACTCCAGAAGAGATTTTTTTAAATTCACCTTTTCCATTCAGGACTTGAGATTAGTCAAACATAAGGTTATGACATTATCCTCATAAGAGAATGAAAAGGCAGCTTAATGCACTCTTCAATGAAAAACAAATTCAATTAAAAGAACATATAAAACAGTAGGAAACTGCCACGATGAATATTATCCCAGCTAGGCAAATTCAATAACACAAATTTTTTGAGTCAGTCACACTTGGGGGAAAAAAAAACAACTAAACTTGAAGCAGTATCCATAATGTTCGTCATCGCTGAACTAGTCCTTCTGCCTGTGTCATTTCATTGAATGTCAAAACTAGCCTGCATTGTAGTCACTGTCACCCCCACTTCACAGATAAGGAAAGTCACTATGTGACTTGCCCAGTATCTCACGGATAGTAAGTGCTAGGGCTGGGACTCAAAGTCCATCCTGGCTGACTCCAGATCATCCAGTGGTCAATAGTGCATTATACCCCTTTCTGCCAACAGGAGCCTGTTGCCACAGGGTCATTTTGTGTTGTCTTCAATCTTTTTTAAACTTAGTTTGCTTGGCATTTTGTATTTAAGTAATAATTTGTTACTTTAAGTCAGATGCTGGGCCTCAATAAAAACATCATTATATGAAAATGAAAGCATAATAATTTGTATGAAAATCCACTGGCATAGGAAAAACGATGCCTTAACCATGCACAGCAAGCTTTGGGAAGTAGTGTGTTCATTTCCCTAAAAGTATACCTGAGCTCAAATTCATCAGTGCAAGAGCTGACACCACAGACATCATCATTATGGACTCCTAACATTCAGAAAGACTTGTGTTCTCACTCTGCTACTTGATATCTCTGTGACGTTAGGGGAGTAGCTAAATACACTTAAACTCATATTTCTCATCTGTGAAATGGGACTAATAATGCCTATCTCCTTGGATTATTGACAAGACTAAATGAGATAATATACATAAATTGCTAGTATAGTGGAAATGAGTAAGTGCTCAAGAAATTTTGACAATTATTGTTACAGTCTCACTGAATTAATTCCCGAATAATTATTTATGGGAATTACCATAATCACAGATAAATTATCTTATTATGTAGGAAATTTATAGAACTCCTTAGCCCTTTCAAACATAGAATTGTTTCCAGCAGCACCTGGGTGGCTCAGTTGGTTGAGCATCCAACTCTTGATCTCAGTTCAGGTCATGATCTCACCGTTTCATGAGTTTGAGCCCCGCATTGGGCTCTGAACTGGTGGTGTGCAGCCTGCTTGGGATTCTCTCTCTCTCTCTCTCTCTCTCTCTCTCTCTCTCTCTCTCTCTCTCTCCCTCTCTATCTCTCTACCCCTCCCCCACTCATGCTCTCTCTCTCTCTCTCTCTCTCTCTCTCTCGTATAATAAATCAGTAAACTTAAAAAAAATCTTCTAACATGTAATTGTTTCTTTACTGTTCCAGGTAACATAAAAATTGACAGTTTATTCCATGAGTTCAAAAGTCAGAAATAAACGGTGTGCATTTAACTGCATTCCGTGTATCAAACAGGAGACGACGGCTGGCTTTTAATTTGGAGCACCAAGTTCTGATTTGTGAAGCTTATTTTTGATTGTGCTTTTATCTCTTCGCCTTCAAGGTCAATACCTTCACTCAAAATAAGCTGACTACAAATTTGACCATAGCAAGCAAAATTGGTTTGTCTGTTGCTATTATTCCAGGCTCTTGCCATTCTTGCCAGGCTTTTACGCCTGCAGCCCAGTAAATGGTTTTCATGCTCCCAACTCCACTCAACAAAATCCATCCTCCCCATTGTGGTCAGAGTGATCTTTGTAGATTGCAAGTCTGATCATGAAATGTTTCTTGCTTAACATTCTCTAATGGTACTTCATACATAACATAACAAGGCCCTTCATGGCCTGGCTCCTCTTAGCCAATCATCTTATGCCTCACTCCCCTCTCTTGTTGCTCCTTGTGCAAACACACTCAGGTACATAGCAAGCAGTTTCCCATTTCCCTGCTGTTCCTTTTGCTGGTCTTTCTCTTTCCCTCCCCTCTTTCATTGGTGATTTCCGGGTCCTCTCTTAAGAGTCACCTCAAATATTATATCTCTGTGATCCTTTTCTGGTGCTGTAGACTCAGGCCAGGTGCAGTCAAGTGTTTCTTCCCTGCGTACTCCATAATATCTTGTGTCTATTTTATTCTAGCTCTAATGTATTTCTTGTACAACTTTGATGTTGCTCATTGTGTGTCAGGCACTATTCTAAGCACTTTACAAATATTAACTCCTTTAATCTTCAGGACCACTCTGCTCAGTGGGTGTAGTGTTTTTATCTTCATGTTACACATGAAGAAACTCATGCACAGAGAGATTAAGTAATATCACTAATGTGTGGTAGAGCCAGCGTTCAGATTCAGCAGTGAGCTGCCTGCATACACGTGCTTAGCATATGCACTGTGTTCTTAGCCATTTTGCTAACCAGCTGTGTCCCACACTAGTTTTGGGAGGAATCTTTCCGGTTCTTATTTCAGTGTGTCTTTTTCCTATCAAGTGCATACTTGCCATATGTAGGTGTTGTATATATGGAAGTAGTTGAATACATTCATCATTCAGTGCTATCCCTACATCATTCCATTGGTTTTTCAGGCCTTTGAAATTATTGTCTCCTTGGATCACAAGGCTTCCATTTATTTTGTGGAATGCTGGGTATCAGAACAGATCTTCTAAAACCCCCCACTCAGCCACTCATGCTCATCATCCATCCTGAGTTTCCACAATTGTTCCTATGGCAGAGAAAGCAAAAAAAAAAAAAAAGCTCCTTACCCTTAGTACCCCTTGTCATTGGAGCTGAGTAGTTGCTCAAAAAAAGTCATAGAATTCTAGGATTTGGCCAGCTAGATGAAGGCCCAGGAGCTTATTCTTTTCACTTGATTAATCCCCAAGAAGATGACTCAAGCTAAGCAACCTAGAACAGAAGCAGCATGATGAGAGTTAAGAGCATGTGTCTTACAATCAGACTTGTGTTCTCATAGAGCCTTTGCCACTGACAAGCTGGGTGAACTTGTGCACATTCTTTAGCTCTAAATCTTAATTTTCTCTTCTGAAATACATAGATTTGTTTTTTAGGAACTTTTTCCATTTCTTCCAGATTTCCCGATTTGTTGGCATATGATTGTTCATAATATTCTCTTATTGTTGTTTGTATTTCTGAGGTGTTGGTTGTGATCTATCCTCTTTCATTTGTGAATTTACTTATTTGAGTCCTTTCCTTTTTCTTTTTGATCCAAATGACTAGGGTTTTTAAATTTTATTAATTCTTTCAAAGAGCCAGCTCCTGGTTTCTATGCTAAGTGAAATAAGTCAGTCAGAGAAAGACAAATACATGATTTCATTCATATGTGGAATTTAAAAAAACAAAACAAATGAACATGGGGAAGGGAAGCAAACATAAGGCAAAACCAGAGAAGAGACAAACCATAAGAGTTTCTTAAATACAGAGGAAAAACTGAGGGTTGCTGCCAGAGTATTAGGTATGGGGGATGGGCTGAATGGGGGATGGGCATTATTAAGGAGGGTGCTTGTTGGGATGAGCACTGGGTGTTACATGTAAGTGATGAATCACTAAACTCCATTCCTGAAATCATTATTACACTATATTGTAACTAACTTGGGTTTAAATTTTTAAAAAATGAAGACAAATAAAAACAATAAAGTAAAATAAAAAGAAATACATAGATAACGTATCTGCCACACCAAAGTGTTTGCTAAAATTTAATAAAATATTATATCTCTACCTTAGTTCTACCCAGCAAATAGTAAACACTCAAGGGATAATGACATGTTATATCAACTAGAAATGTCACATGGACAGAATACTTATGTCACCATGACACAAGCATATCACCAAGGCATGCTACCCTTATAGTTAAACTCCATGAAAACCTGGATCCTAATCAGAAGCTATTTGATGGAAGCCATGGAAACCAGAGAAGGGGCAGGTATTTCAGCCTTGATTATGAGCGGCATCAGGAAATGTTTTGTTATTTTTTCAATCATTCATTAAACAGATGTTAATTAGACACCTACTATGGGTCAACCACTATACTAGGTGCAGAGGATACACTAGTTAAAGAGAAGGGTAGAGTCCCTGCCCTCAACTTGCTCACAGTCTTATAGGAGATATAGATAAGACACAAGTGAACAAGCAGATCAATGTAAGATAACAGCTTTGACACATGCTACAAACAAAATTAACTTAGGGCACTGATGGAGAATAACTGGGTAAGGCTGAAGGGCTGGCTTAGCTGGATTTCCCAGATGCATATCCTGAGATGAGATTTTGTGTCAATGTGATTTATTAGAGCATGCTCCCAGGGAAAAATGGTAGGAAAGTGGGAATAGGGCAAGCAAAGGAAGGAGGGCACGCAAGAATGCAATATCAAGCAAAGACTCTCAGAGGACAACTTTGGCTCAGTCCTGCAGGAGAGCTCTGAGGGAATTGTATTTCAGCTGCAGAGTTGGGCCCATCATCCAATGAGGGAGCTGGAGCATTTTTACTCTTCATCCACCAGACTTTGGTTAGGGTTGCATTCCAGGGCAGAGAGAAATAGAAATCAATAGACACTTCTAGCTCTCCAAGTGGTCACTGAAATTCATCTGCTGACAAAGATACACAGAGCTGACTGTTGGGAGTGAAAGCTCAGTGACAGTTCATGTTCATGAAGACACAAGCGTGGCCCAAAATGACATGGGCAGAGTACCAGAAGCACCTACTATGGGGATTGTCAGCTGGCGAGGTGATGCTAACCAAGACCTGAATGATGAGAAGCATCCAGCCTTGTGAAGAAGAGGGAAGCATTTTCCAGAAGAAGGAACTGTTTGTAGGAAGGCATCGAGATAAGAAGAAGCATAGTGTGTGTAATGAATTTGAAGGATCTGTATGTTGGCAGTGTCACAAGTGAGATGAAGAATGTTATAAGACTAAGGAAGTATGCAGGGGTTTGAAATTTGTAGGCAACACGGAAGAGCTAGGATATATTCTGACTGCATCAAGTTTCCATTTAAAGGTTTCCAGCCTTGGAGTGACATTATGTTATTCAGGATTTAGAGAAACCTCGCTGACCGTTATATGGAGTATAGATTGGAGCAGGGGAAGAAGAGCAGGAATAGAGCTAGCATTCTGCAGTTTATTGTTGTAGTCCAGGTGTGGGGAAGAGTAGCATCAACCAGGGTGGAGAATAGCAAAACCTGGAAGAGGTAGATGGAGATAGCATTCATTGTAGAAGTAAATCCAGGAAGTCTTGCTGATGAGTTGGGTGTGTGGGTGAAAGAATGGAAGTAGGTGAACGTAAGGCTCAGTGTTTCTGGGTATAATAACTGGGAAGGTGTGGTGGACATTTACTGATAGCAATGCAAGACAGATGGGGATAATGCTAAATGTCCAATCATCGAGATGACATTCCCTTGGAAAGAAATAGAAGCAACAGTTTTGTTTTGTTTGTGTTTGTTTGTTTGTCAGACAGAGCCAGGGCAGTCAACACCCAGGGTTGTCACCCAAGAGAAGTTGCAAAGAACTGAGGCTGAAATATAAAAAGACCAAATCCCTTATGTGTTTACATCGGTCTTTCCCCTACCTGTCTGTAAGATCCTTAACATAAGGGACTGCTTTCTTCTTTTCTATATCTATCATGCTCAAAATGGGCCTACTATGTAATAAGATCTGAACACGTGTTTATTGAAATAACAAGAGTTCCAACATCAAAACTTGCAGCCGGAGGCAGAAAATGAGATGAAGAGTGGAGAGGGGTAGAGGATTAGAGGTGGGATTAAATGGTATTAGAATTTGAGATTGCCATCAACCTATCTGTCACTAGACGTTAAACCAGGAAACTGAAGGCGTTTTTTATTTTCCAGCCATGTGTATTTACACTCATGTAGCCCAACAGAGCATCTATAAAATGTATATAGACCCACTGTGTTTGACCCTATGAACTAAATGAGTCTTCTCAATGCCTGTATCATTAGCTCTGATGATAGGCATTTAGCAGTGCGGTGGTAATTACCTTAAGGCAGGAGTCAAAATGCAGTTAATTCATGAGTTTTGTAATCTAACAGTTCTGGATTCAAATCTTGGCTTAACTGCTAAACTTGAGTGTGATTTGGGAGGTTACTTAAACCCAGTGAGCTGTAGTTCCATCACTACTAAAGTAAGAACAATAGTATCTCCCTCAGGGCTGGATAAATGTTACCATCCATGTTAAAGCATCGCTGAGTGGTTGGGACATAGTAGGAGCTCAAAAATTACTTGCTATTACTGTTATGATCATTGTAAGTGTCATTAATGGTTCAGTGTATCACTGAATGAATGTCCAGAATGAATGTAACTAAAGAATAAATAACACTCTTTTTTTTTCCTTTGGTTTTAAATGTCTATTAGGATAAAAACCAAATAATTGTGTTTAGAGGTTTTTAAGCGAAGCTAAGTCAGACTATATTTTGGAAGCACATTGAAAATTCTACAGCTTTAGGCAAATATAGGGATGTTTCATTATTATCACGCATCTGGTAGGCTAAAAGCATTCCAGTAGAAGAGGGATATGTCTTAGGTTTAAAATAAAGAGAGGCAGATAACATTGGCAAGAAGCAATTACAAGGTGAAGGACATGTTGCCAGGTTTTTGTTTTGTTTTGTTTTGTTTTGCATTTCTTAGGTAATTCAAAACAGATCAAAATACAGAAGCATTGAAACACTTTCAAATTCACAATCGACAGTATAAGAAAAGTAAAGGCATCAAGAATTATAGAAACTGTATCAATTGTCTTAAAGAAATAGGAAGAAAGTGATAGTTAATAGCTTCAGAATTTAATTTATGTCTCTTCCCCAAAACTTCCATGCTTCTGGATCATGGGTCTGGATAATGTTGCCAAATGTGATGAGCTGGTTAGTGGATCTCCAATTAAAGAAATGCTCAGGCTGATATATTATTCTTGTTTATTTCCCTCTCCCTCTCTCTCTCTTTTTTTCTTTTTCTTTTTTTTTTTTTTTTGTTCCTTTTTGCTGAGGTGAGTCTGCATTTTCTTAGAACCTGCAGTCTGCAGTGTCTGTTTCAGGAATTACTAACTCAGTCAATGAATATTTATTTAGCATCTATTTTATAGTAGATAGTGCCCGAAAGTTATAAGGAAAACTCAAGACTGAGCTCTATTCATCCCATATTTACCAACAGTGAATTTTTGTCTCACATCTGCCTAAGCCTGTAATGTGAACATCAATAAATCACCCAATGGGACAGTCCTAAATATGGTCATATGTGGCGTGGGGCTAGAACTCCCATCTCTACTATTCATGGCCCCTCCAAAGCTAACATTAAATGACAGAAGAGAAAGTGTTTTGAAATGCTACAATTATGCTTGGGAAGTTGTGTTGTTACCATTGCCATATAATTGAAAAAGAAAACATTTGATTCTGGACAAAGTAATTCAAGGCTGATCGATAAAGCAAGACTTGGTGAGAGCCAAGAAACATAAGAGCAATTTGTTAGCTTGAACAGTTCCCCAAACCCTCCATTGACTATTCAACTCTTTCTGATGACTGTAACTGACAGTGGTTTAGATGAGTGGTTCTTCAATTTGAGTGTGCATGACAGTCATGAGGAAGGCATGAGGGAGGCATGAAGTCATGTGAGAGAGAGAGAGAGAGAGAGAGAGGAGGGAAGGAAGGAAGGAAGGAAGGAAGGAAGGAAGGAAGGAAGGAAGAGAGAGGTAAGGAAGGAGGGAGGGAGGGAAAAAGGGAGGGAAGAAGAGTGGGAGAAAGAAAGAAAGAAAAGAATGAATTCTAGCCCTAAGCTCCATATACCTGTAAGTATTTACTTTCTAAGAGGTGTCTTATATCTAACATACCCAAGATGGAGTGTTTTCCACCCACAAACGTGTTCTTCTGGTCTTTCCCACCGCAGTTGACAACACACTCTCAACCCAAGGGCTCAAGTCAAACACTTTGGCGTTTATCTCAGCACCCACACCCAAGCCATTTATTCATTTATTCAACAAATGTTTACTTATTTAGCATCCGCTGTATGTCAGGGACAGTTCTAGATATTGGGGGATAGAGCAGTGACCAAAAGTAAGCTTGCAATGCTCAAAGAACTTAAATTCTGATATGTAAAATATAAAACACCAAGTAAATAAATAAGTATATAGTATATGGCATATACTGTAACCAAAATATGAGCGTTTCACACCATCTTCATTGCCACTACCCCAATATCGGCCATCACCCTGCGTCTGGTCTACTGAAATGGACTCATTACTAGTCCTCCTGCTTCTGCTGTCCCCCAAGCAGTCTATTATCCACACAGTTTTTAGTTGATTTTTTAAGGTATTTATCAGATTATGGCATTGTCCTACCTTAAACCTCTTGGTGACTTTCCTTTGCATTTAGTGTTATATCCAGATTCCATAATTAGCAGGGCAAACAAGACCTCTCCAAACTGTCTTACTTGTCTCATCTCTTCACCATTCAGAAAGCTCCTGTGGCCTTCTTTCTGCCCCTCTGAATGCTAATTTCATTCAGGCCTCAGGGCCTTTGCACTTGCGCTTCTTCTTCATGTAAGTCTCTCCTAAATATCTGATTCTCATTGTCATCATTTAGGTCTTAGACCAAATATCACCTCCACAGAGAAGTAGTTTCTGACCCCACTTCCAGCACACCTCACTGCCACAACTCTGTGTCTTATTACTTGTTTTTTTCTCTTGTGGCATTTACTGTTCTCTGATATTATTTTGCTAGCCCCATAGGTAATTGTCATGAAAATGTAAGCTTCATGGGGACAGTGACTAATTCACATTTGCTCATTGTTATGTCTTCAGTGACTAGGTAATTGCTTGACAAATCATAGGTACTCAATGACAATTAAATGAATAAATGAATGAAAGAATGAATAAAACACTATGACTAATTGTCACGATGTCTCTTCAGATCACTTTGAAGTTGCTTAAGGTCATTGACTGTGCCTTTCAACTTTAAACCCGTGTTTGACACAGCACTGTGCATACAGTAGATACTCCACTGGAGTGTTGAATGAGTAAATAAATAGACATTTGACTTCCCTGAACCTCTGCAGCAACATTCTGAGTTAGATGATATTTCTTTATTTTAAAGGTAAAGATTCAGAGGTTCAAAAAAGTTGAAGGGACTTGCTTAAGCAGAGGCAAAGAATAAGAAAAACAAAACAAAGGTAGATCATCCCAGAGGCTGAGGGAGGGGAGAGTTTAGGAAGATTAAATGTCAGAGGACCAGATGCTGTGGAGGAACTGAACATTGACAAATGGATTTGGCCTGAAGATGGATTTTGATAACTCTGAAGAGGATAGTGGAGCTGAAGGAAGGGGTATGAGAAAAGAAAGAGCATGGGTATAAGAGAGGGTGTTTAAGAACACAGACAAAATTTTTTTAAAACTCAGATGATATTATTATTTGGATATGCGGGTGGAATTTAAACATATTTGAGCTAAGGTGAAATTATTGCTAGTGAGAAGGGGAAAGTCCAGGTTGGGGCGTGAGTATAGGAGTGAGAGTGCCAGGCAGTGAGAAAGGTGAGAAAGGTTGGGATCCCAGAAAGGCTGTTTCTCCCTCCATAGTTGTGGGAAAGCTGGGCAGAGGCAGAAGCCAGTGCATAATGCAGTACACACAGCAGTAGGAAAAGAGCTTATCCAACACTGGCTTGGTTTCAGTAAGATGTGATGGGGCAAGGGTGAGAGGTCACCTTCCCCTGAAGTCAGAAAGACCTGGAAGCTTCATGAACGATTATTGAAAATGGTGGTTCATTTGTGGATGAGTCCAGGGATGGGTAAAAGGTACAGAGCATTTTAGGGACCATATTAGAAGATGGAAGCAATGGGGTATTGAGAGGCCAGTAGCTGATAATTTGGGGGGGATGATGTGATTGTCACAGAATAAAGTCTTAAAGCGTTTTTAAGAAAAATAAACCTTTGGTTATTATAAATAAGCCAGTGTGGTTACTGGTTTTACCCTTTGATAAATGTGTAATCTTGGATGAGTCATTTCCCCTCTCTCCACCTTCATTTCCTCTCCTGTGGAAGAGGATTACTGCCATTTGTGAAGATTAAAAGAGATTATATATACTCAACCCTTACCAGAGGAGCTGGGTCAACAGAAAAACTCAAAAAATGACTGACCAGCAAGAGAAAGGAAAGGTCCAAAGAGGGCCATAGATATCATTGGAAAACTTAATATACAAGAATACATCGGGAAAATAATTTTAAACACATAAACTTGCCTGTCTCCTGCTATGAGATTCTGGGTCTGTAGGTCTGCAGTGAGGCCTAGGGATATGCACTGTAACAAACCAACACTCTAGCTGATGCTCTTATGGGCAATCCATGAGTTGTGCTGAGAAGAACCTTGAGAGATGGAGTGGTGATTGGTGGAGTCGCACAGGAGGGAGCCAGCCCCATACAGCTGCAGTGACATTGGTGTAACAGCCATGTCTGACCCTCTAGATCAGGGGTCTTACTTAGTAAATAATGGAAAACCATCCGTGTATTTGTTTATTTGTTCATTCATTTGATATAAAGTGTGGTATATGCACCATTTCTACCTAATTTCAAAACAGTTCCATCACCTCAAAAGGCAAACCTGTACCCATGAAGCAGTTGCTCCCCATAACCCCCTCTCCCTTGCCCTTGGAAGTGACCAATTTGTATTCTGTCTTTATGAATTTACCTGTTCTAGATATTTCATATACACGAATCATAACAATATGTGAAATTTTGTGTCTGGATTCTTTCACTTAGCATGAGGTTCATCCACGTTGTCACATATATCAGTACTTCATTCATTCCTTTTTATTTCTGAATAATACTCCATTCAATGCATATACCATGGTCTGTTTAGCCATCGATGGACATTTGGGCTGTTCCCACCATTTGGCTATTGTGAATAATGCTGCTATGAATATAGTTGTGTGGAGACTCTTAAAACATCTCTCTGCAGAGGCAGAGATTTAACCCACCTAGTTGAAATCACTCAGGTAATCGTAATATGGAGCCAGTACTGAGAACCTCTGTTCAAGATGTTGACTTGAAGAAAGATTTGAATTGCCGTATGATTTTAGCACTATTTAGCAGGCAAGTTCCTCTTCTAAGACTGATGAAACATTCCTCTAAAAGGCTTAGTACACAGGTAGTACTCAATAATGAAGGTTGGATAGCTGGAGAAAGAGATACGATTCCAGACTAGGTCAAAGTGAACAATTGGTGTGAGTGAATTAGCTGTGTCCTGCCTCAAATGTGGCCATAGCACATGGAGTCACAAATGACCTCCTGGAATGTATTCTACTTTTCTCTCCTCAGACGATTGCTTTCTAGCAATGCCTAAAGAGAGAGGTAGGGGGTAACACATTTTATACCTGTCAGCTGAATAATGCAGCTGAATGAGCCAAAAATGAGCCTCAGAGACCCCTCACAGTGATCTGAGAAGGAGTGTTGGGATTTGTCAAGGCTGCATGAGAATAATATCCAGGTAGGAAAGAAAAGAAATTGCTGTGGCAATTATTTCAATGAAAAGGAACACTCAGTGTCAGGCCTATACATTATCCTATCCCTGAACCACTCTTGATGTCTCAGAAAGGTATGAGCGTGTCCTTTGATGCAAGGGTTTTGTACTTCTGTAAAAGCTTACTTCTGAAGAGTTCAAAGTGCCTTCCGTGGACTCTCTCGTAGTCTCTTTCAACCCCTTTGTGGGGTAGATGGCAAGTGCTATTCTCATCTCACAGATGATAGGAAAGCTGAAACACAGAGAGGTTAAGGGGTGTGTTCAAGGCTTATCCTCAAGTCTTTTAGGATGGGACTCAAGGCTCCAGGTTTCCAGAGTCCTCACGGTTGGCCCTGACACCCCCTTACCCTTTCATCACAAGGTCAAAATATAATAGTTACTTAAAAAAAAAAGAAAAGAAAAGTATCTGCCAACAGGGGAAGATGGATATTTTCAATATAGTACCATCAACTGCCTGAGTGGAGTTTTCTGTCAGGGTCACAGTATCATTATTGATTCATAGCATGGGGAAATTTTTTACCTTCATTGTATTATTATTATTATCATCATTGTTATTGGAAATCAGACAATTGTGTTAGCATTGTTGGTATTTCATCAGGTCTCATAAGTTGCTGTCCTTAGATGGGGGTGTGAAATGGTACATTTTTTTTTTTTATCACACTTCATTTCATTGTGACAGAAAAAGTATTATAAAGCCACCTCAAGCACATGATCTACTTGAAAGATAATTAAAGTGTGAGCATTTCTGAGTATATGACAAATATTTCCTTCCCTGGAGAAAATTTCGAGTAATATTGTTGTCTGAACTCTGATTAGACCTTAGTATAGCACCCAAGCATTATAGGAGGCCCCTAGTGTTCTTACCACGGGACAAACATCAAAACATCAGAATTGCTTTTACACTTATAATTTACTTTATTATATTACAAAAGCAATACATAGAAATAAATATTAAAGGAATAAAATTCAGCTCATAGAGAGGGATTTAAGATGAAACATAAGTACCTCTTTCTTTGTATCATTTCCCTAAAATTTTCTGGATTATACTATAATATACTATATTCTATTGGATATCTTGGATAGCTTTTTGAAAATCCATTTCAACTTTATAAATCTAACATTTAATTTCTATTATGTGGTATTCCATTGTTTGGCTATATAATAACTTCCTCAGTGTTGGACATTTATCTCTAATTCTCCAATAATTAATAAGAAGCTGTAGTAAATAAATATTTCCCCATATATGTAATTTTTGTGTCAAAATAGAGGATATTGCAGAAAATGAATTTCTAGGATAAAGCTTAGATATGGCTTATATATGTTTATTTTAAAATCTATAACATATAGATATATATGAATATAATACATGTTTATTACCTATATTACATATATTCATATTTTTTAGAATGTGCTAGATATATATTGCTACTGTTCTCTGAGGAGATTTGAAACAAAAAAACACAACTTCTCAAGTCCCAGCATAAAGCACCTCTTGGATCAGAATCTCCCAGAGTATTTGCTGAATATCATTTTTTGTTTGTTTGTTTTAAAGCCAAACATTTAATTCTGAATCACAGTTCATTTAAATTCTCCATTCCATAGGATTACCAGCCAAAAACATAAAGGTCAATTTGAGTCTACAATCCATGCAAAAATCTAACTTTTAAAAATTATAAAGACTAGGGACACCTGGGTGGCTCAGTTGGTTTCAGCTCAGATCATGGTCTCACAGTTTGTGAGTTCAAGTCCCATATCAGGCTCAGGCTCTGTGATAAGAGCATGGAGTCTGTTTGGGACTCTCTCTCTCTCTCTCTCTCTCTCTCTCTCTCTCTGCACCTTCCTCCCTCCCTCCCTCTATCTCTTATCGACCGTCTTTCTCTAAAAATCAATAAGTAAACTTAGAAAAATTATAAAGACCAGGTCTATTTTTATATAACTATTACTCTTGATAGGAAGATCCGTGCCAGTTTTTGTCTTGAACATTGTCCCAGGAAAACCAGTGTGAAAACTCAGCAAAATAATAGGTTGCTGCTTCACAGGATGGGCATTTTTGGTGACTGGCACTTACTGGAAAGATTGGGTATCCACTTGAGCAGAGCACTCATTGTCATTTTCTCAGGTTAAAGTCTCAGAGCTGAATAATAAATGAACATTGTTATAAATATAGGGAAGAAGTTTCATACTACTACAACTTTCCAAGTCTAGAATTTCTGTTTGCTATTTTTATTATGATTATCAGCATTTTCATGCATATATTAATATTTTGAACGCTTGGGATTTTGAACAAAGAGTATAGTTGTCTAGAATCTTTTATGACCACCTGTGTTCTTACAGAGAAATATTCCTGGAAAATAAAAATGCAAGAAATAAATGGGATGCTTCAGGCTTTGCAAACAGTTTACTGCTCCCTTTACACTTTTAGAAAATGTGTTGCTTGGATAAGATCTCAACTAAAAAGCCTTAAGGGATATCAAGAAATCACCACTCTGAACCCTTCCTTATTAAAAAATACATAGAAACCAGCTTTGTCACAAGGCAGTGCTTTCAGTTATCGAGAAGCTATTATGCTTGCATAAAATAATTAAACCACTGGCTGTAAGCTTATTGAATATTTCAAAGAGAAAAAATTCCTCCATAGAAAAATATTGCACAAATGTTAACATAATCCATGTTATCGGCACAGTTTTTCATTACCAAAATGTTGCTACATTTTAAGATACGCTGCTGATTTGAAGAGTGATCAAATTTAAATAAAGATAGGTGTGCACATTATAAATGAACACTTACAAATCTTATCTCATTAATGTATTTAACTCAGAGAAGAACAAAATATGTGTGTGGGGTGGGGGGGGTGGGGGGAGTGGATATTGGATCAAAGGGGAAGGTAACTATTACCTAAGAAGAAATCCTAGATTATTTCATGTTTCACTATCAAGAGTGACGACACAAATTCAAGAATTTAGGGTGCTTGTAGCTACCTTAACTATGTCTAATCTGCCATCATCTGTTGTTATTTACTACTGTACCAAGGTTTAAGTTTCTTGGCGGAGAAACAAGTTCATGTTCAAGCGCCACAATTTATCAGACAAGTTAAACTTGGACAAGTCACATAATCTTTCTGTTGTTCAACTTCATTGTCTGTGAAATGGTTAAAATAGCAACTCTCTCACAAGTTTGCTACGAGGCTTAATTATTATTGGACATGCAAAGTTCTGGGCACAATGTCAAATAAATGGGAGGCATTCATCGTCACCCTCAATTAGATGTATCTCTCGGGCCATTGTGGTTAGTTGACCCTACAAGAATTGTCCCCAGTCCCTGTGTTTTGAATATGCTCTATGAGCAAAGAATCAAGGAAAAGAAAAGTACCCACTCTGTTCTAAACACTCTGCCAGGTACTTGATACACAGTATTTTATTTAATCTTTTCACCAGTCTTTACAAGGTCAAGGAAATAAAACTTAAAATGATTATAATTTGCCAAAGTTCACAAAGTTAGCACGATATGGAGCAAGTAGTTTAAGCATAGTCTGGCTACAAGGTTGGAAGGTAAGAGACTCAATACTTACAGAGATACTATTGACTTCATCTTCTTCAAACTCATTGTATCTCCAGTACCACCACTAATTTGTAATGACAAGGACTGCTACTTGGACTTTTGACACTTCCATTTCAGACTACAGGATTTCTTCTTTCTTTCTTTCTTTCTTTCTTTCTTTCTTTCTTTCTTTCTTTCTTTCTTTCTTTCTTCCCAGACAGGTTTCTATTATCTAAGTCTACTTTATTTTTATTTTTATTTTTTTTAATATATGAAATTTATTGTCAAATTGGTTTCCATACAACACCCAGTGCTCATCCCAAAAGATGCCCTCTTCAATGCCCACATCACCTACACTTCCCTCCCTCCCACCCCCCCATCAACCCTCAGTTTGTTCTCAGTTTTTAAGAGTCTCTTATGCTTTGGTTCTCTCCCACTCTAACCTCTATTTTTTTTTCCTTCCCCTCCCCCATGGATTTCTGTTAAGCTTCTCAGGATCCACATAAGAGTGAAAACATATGGTATCTGTCTTTCTCTGTATGGCTTATTTCTATCTAAGTCTACTTTAAAGATATATCTATCTATATCTATATCTATATCTATATCTATATCTATATCTATACCATCTATATATATTACCATGCTGGAGGCATACCAAATATAATAGTATGATTACCCCAAGGATTGAAATTTTCAGCCACTTTCTTTCTATTGCATTGGCTGCTGTCTACACGATATCAGAAAATCTAGTCATTTCCACTCTAGAATTAAAGAAAATAGTTTTTTAGTCTAAACTGAAAAGAAAATTTGTTCATTAGACTGTTCTCTGTTGTATGGAGAAGGTATGTGGTACTTACAAAATTTTTCACTTATTGACAACTTATATTGGATTCATAGGGGGAGCTACAATAGCAAAAGCATTGACTTTAAAATTATTATATGCATGTTCCAATCACACTCAACCACATAATGGATGTATGACTTTGCAAGTTATTTAACCTGTTTAAAATAAGTTTTCCAGATGAATTTGAACAATAATAGTACCTACCCCATAGAGTGACTATTTGGACAAGGACTATTTGGACAGTACAAGGGCTGTGCCTGACTCACATTAAGCCTGTTAGAATGGTACATGACGTCAAGAACTGCTGAGCTCCCCACCTCTCAACTGGGCTTTGTTAACACCTATAATAGGGGTAGATTAATCTCAGAAGGCAGATTTGATTCTCAAGAACTCCTATGAAAGACAGAGGACACAAGTTCATATATACCATTCATACCATTTGCCTGGCTAAAAAAATGCAGTATTTGGAAATTCTCCAGTTATCAAGGCTTTGGGTAGGCTAGGCAATCACTAGTGAACCACCAGACGTTCAGAGAAACCCAGTTAACAACTATATGCAGAACTTGTGTGAGCACAGCTTAGGGGAGTCCTCTGCTTCGAGTCTCATAAGGTGGCAATCAAGATATTGGCAAGGAGTGAGTTCTCATCTGGAGGTATAACCGGGGAAAGAGCTGTTTCACTGCTTATATGATTATTGACAGCATTTGATTCCTTGTGGCAACAGAATTCATGGCAACTTGCTTCTTCAAAGCCAATAATAAAGAAACTCTAGCAACACAGACAGTACAGCATCACATGATGTAATCATATACACTGTATCACAATTGCCATATTCCCTTGGCTACAATCAAGTCACAGGCCCTGCCCAAACTCAGGGGAGAGTACCATACAACAGCACAAATTTTAGCAGGCCAAGGTCAAGGAGGGCCACCTAAATCATCTGTCTGCCACATGGCTTCTTCAGGTGCTCTAATTCTTGATGTGGCCTCAGTTACTTCTTTCAAATTTCCAGTTTGAACTCTGACATATTCTACTTCTCCTCATCTGACTCCTAGTACTGGTTTTAGAGATTATTCTTTTCTCAAAAACTTATCACACATGGTTCACAGGGATTTCACGTTTGTTCACTCAACGAATGTTTGTTGAGCACATGCTATATGAAGGTGCCATGAAACCATGGAATATACAAAACTAAGCAAAAATAAGGAGCCAATGTAAAGAAAAGCAAAGTATTGCATTCATAGAGCTTACACTTAGAGCTCCATGAATTTGTGATACCTATTTACTTACCTGTATTAGAAATGAATAGACACAAATGAGCGATTGTAACTCATCTATGTGTTGTGAAGTGTGGACAGTGAATACGATGTGGTGTCTTCAGGCAGTCACTGAATGCCTGGGAGAAAGAGCAAAAGTTCAGAAAGCCAGTCTCTTCCTCATTGCCTAGAGAAAGTCAAGGAAATGACATTTATTTTCTCATTTTAACCTCATAGAAACATAATAATTCATGTTAGCAGCCACATTTAATAAAAAGAAAAAAGCCGAGAGGTCAAATAGTTTAGATCCCAAGTGTGAGATTTGAGATGAGATCTTCATATCACTAATATCAGTGCCCCAGGTTGTTATTCATATAGGATAGGGCGGGATTTGTTTCTTTTTCTATCCATTTTATCCTTAATTTAGAAATAGCCTTCCTGTATAAATTTGGGCAAATTATCAATCTATACAAACTTATGATTCATTAACATTCAAGAACTTTTGTTTTTCTAAAATAAATTTGAGGGGCGTCTGGGTGGTTCAGTCAGTTAAGTATCTGACTTCAGCTCAGGTCACAATCTCGAGGTTTGTGAGTTTGGGCCCCGCATTGGGCTCCATGCTGACAGTACAAAGCTTACTTGGGATTCTCTCTCTCCCTCTCTCTCTCTGCCCTCTCCCACTTGTGCATGCTGGCTCTCTCTCTCAAATAAATAACTTTAATAAAAATATTTTTGAATAAATTTGAATTTTAGTATTGCATAAACAATATTCAATTTATCATCTTATTAGTAATGAGATGGAAGCATTAATTATTGTTATTGAGGACTTAGCAACTTAAAGAATCAGGGCTCAGAGACGCATCTCATTTAAATGTGCATTTTAATAAAGCATTTGTTTTAAGTGTTGAAAAATATCCTAATAGTTTCAACTAACCTCAAACTTGAGTATTTCGTGATGCATTTAATGGAATATTTTTAGAATCAGAATTCATCAACATTGGTGCCGAATTAACATTCTGTGTCTCAGTTTGATAGAGAATTCAACTGGAAAGACATTTTCCTCTCTGTGGGATTAGTAGGTTTATATTCAGTATTATAAATAGAATAGATACATAGCCAGTCACAAATGTGTTCTTCCCAAACTACCTCTCTCTACTGGTAGAAACATAAATGTGAACTGTCGATGTGGTAGAGCTTTATGGCTAGTAAACGTTTGTCTATCCAAAAAGCAAAAACAAGTATTCAGATTACTGAACAATGTATAAGGAAGCCATTTTAGAAGTGGCTTTGGTCTTTAGCCATTGATAGCCTGGTTTTGGTGGTAAGTGGTACAGAGGGAAACTGTCAGTATGTGTTAATCTTCCACAATTAAGAGAAACGAATGAACAGTGAAGATGAACTTTTTGTTAAAATATTGACCCAACTAAATGGGCCAATGAAAAGTTTCTTTCTCCCAGAGAAAGCCATTTCAGCACTAACAATTCCTCCATGTTTTACAACATGCTAAAGCTCTCCGTATGTCAATGAATTCAGCAAATCTGTAGTGAAGTCTATCCTTGTGGTCCATGGGGCTTGGCATGTGTCATTTCCTCCAAAAAAAAAACTGACCAGGGATCTTCTCCAACCAAGGTATTCATGCACTAAAGCACTCTAAAGAACAGGAGGCTTGTTTTAGTTTTGATTCGGTTTTATAGCCTCAGGAGTATTTTATGCTCAGACAATGAAAAGGTATAAACAGGTTTATAAAACCAGTTGCTGAAGGACCAGAGTAACTAAGGGATTTAACTTCATTTGCTTCTGTGTTATTTCCTGCACTGCAGAAAGTATTTATAATTTTTTAATGTTGATTTATTTGAGAGAGGGGGAGACTGGGGGAGGGGCAGAGGGACAAAGGGCCAGAGCCTCTGAAGTGGGCTCTGTGCTGAAAGTAGAGAGCCCCATGCACGACTGGAACTCACAAACTGTGAGATCATGACCTAAGCAGAAGTTGGTTGCTTAACTGACTGAGCCACCCAGGTGACCCTGCAGAAATATTTAAGGTAACTGTTAATTGCAGGTGGAGAGTTTCTAGTTCCTGGATTTGCCCATGTGAAGATCTCATACATAGATTTATCCATAACTCCCATAATCTATTCAAACTCTGAGATTGCCAGGCTCCAACCACTCCAGGATGTATTGGGGATTGTCCTAGTGACAAGGAAACAAACCTGCATTCTTAGCAAACCCATTAGCAAGTGTTATGTACAATGCCATTTGCTTAGAATTTGTTAGCAAAGACATTTCCACAGAAATATAAACTTCTTTCATTATTTTTATCTGTATACAGAAAAAATAACTCTTTGGTCCACACATAAAGTTCCTGAAACAACTAAATAGATCTCTACTTTTAAATCATCCTTATATATTTTTATTATTACCATTAATTACTGAAAATGCCCTCTATCATATAGAGTGTTCTCTATTATTAAGCCATTGCTTTTGCTCAGAGAATAAATAAATATAGCTTAGGAAAGTACCAGTTATTTCTATGAATCACCTTGAGGGAAGTGCCACATGCTTCAAGAATAATGGTTATTCTTGGGGCGCCTGGATGGCTCAGTGGGTTAAGCGGCTGACTCTGGCTCAGGTCATGATCTCGCGGTCCGTGAGTTCGAGCCCCGCGTCGGGCTCTGTGCTGACAGCTCAGAGCCTGGAGCCTGTTTCGGATTCTGTGTCTCCCTCTCTCTCTGCCCCTCCCCCGTTCATGCTCTGTCTCTCTCTGTGTCAAAAATAAATAAACGTTAAAAAAAATAAAAAAAAAAAGAATAATGGTTATTCTTGACTAACAATAAGCACTAAACACTCACTAAACACTCACTCACACTTAGACACTCTGCTCACTATTTTATATACATGAACACATTCAATCATTGTAACAACCTATGAGGTGGTGACTATTATTATCCTCATTTTACAGATGATATCACAAAGGCAGAGTCTCAACAACAGTACAGTATTTGCTCATGGTGTCTCCTCAGTGTAGTGTTTATACATTTGAAAGATTTTTCTTACACTGGATTTGTTTGGTTAGTTGTTTGCTTTGGATCTGTGATGGCCTCCCAACAACCCTTAGAGGTGAAGAGGACAGAGAAGTCATTCCTACGCCCACAGTACATGTGAACACGTGGCAGTTTTAGTGGCTAAATGCCCTGTACAGAGTCTTGGAGTCGAACTGTGTGGCTTCCAGTTGGTAACTCGAGGCCCCGTGTGGAGCTTAAACCAATATAAATGCAAAGCCCCAGCCTATTCCAGGGAGTGACAAAGCCTCATGAATTTCCACCCAATATAAATAAAAGCCCCAGTGGCTAATTCTTAAGGTTTCTCGGATTCATTCATGTCATTTCCTGACAGAACCCCTCTTCCCCCATCTGGCTCATTCCCCTGCAACGACTGGAGTTCCTCGTCAGCTCCGTTCTGCACTGCCACCTTTAGTCCTTACCTGTTTTACCTCAAGACTCAGCCACAGGCCTCTGACTTGACTCTAACCCTCACTTAAGTGACAAACAATGAACCTGTGTCTCTTCAACAAGTGTTCACCACACAAAAAGATGTATTTTCCTGATTATAAAAGGTAACTCATGCTTGCTTTAGAAAGTTTTGGAAAAGAGCACTGGGTGTTGTATGGAAACCAATTTGACAGTAAATTGCATATATTAAAAAAAAAAAAAAAAAAAAAGAAAGTTTTGGAAAAAACATGAATAAAAAGTTGTGTTTTTTTCAAACTACTCAATTTACCACTATTAAGTTATGGGGAGATAGATAGATAGATAGACAGACAACACTGCACATACTGTATGTAAACTGCCTTTTAATTTTCATCTAACTACATACCATGCACACACTCCCACTAAATATTCTTCTGCAACATCACCTGTAATGGCTCTAAAGTATTCCTCATATATAAACATATAAGTGTGTGTGTGTGTATATGTGTCTGTGTGTGTGTGTGTGTGTGTTAATGTAATCTAACCAGTTCCATATTTTGGCCTATTTAGATTCTTATTTTCAATTTTTCAATATTATAAATAACAATGAGATGAACATCCTTATGGATAAATAACTGATTGCATATCTTGTTATTTCCTTTAGGCAGACTTTGACAAGAAAAATGCTATTAAAGCACACATGCAATTTTAAGGGAAAAATGTTTCAACATTGATTTAAGGGATTGCTGTCTATAAAGTGACATTCTTCCACCTGAAGACTGGAGAGGAAGGCATTTGGAGATGGCTGCCCTATTGGGAAGTGATTTTTCTTCCACTTTCACCTTTGATTTCCCGACTGTTCTCGTTTTAGCCGCCCCTGTTCTCCAGTTTAATCTACCACCACCTTCCAGATTTACATGGAAGCCAGAAAGCCTTTCCTAATTTACTGTACCATGCATTGGGCTTCTCAGACAAAAATCACATAACTTGAGGCTAAGGATAGCCAAGTGAAAACAGACGAAAGGGGATGAATAATATTTGGAAGATCTTGTTGATGGAGGATTATACTGGAATGAGTAACTTGTTGGGAGAGATTGGATTTTAGAAAGGTAATATTTGCATCATGGGATCTGTTGTAGGCTGCATGTGGCCTCTGTAAAAGATGTAGGAACTTCTCTTGCTGCTACTTTTGAAGTGTGAGGGCTTGGTTGGACCAGAGATTAAACTTCAATTGCTTTTATTCTAAGGGACTTTGAAGACCTATACGGATCAAATCCCTTTATTATTCATTTTATTGTCTTCATAACACTCGTAAGTACGTGAATTCATTCATTTGCTTGTTGTTATCTATCCCCTTGTTAGAAGGTAAACTCCAGGAGATGGCACCTTGTCTAATTTGCTCCCTTTATAATGCCAGCACTCAGCACAGCATATGGCATTGTTATGATCCCAAATAATATCGGTAGGACAAATGAATGTAAGGATTGTTATCTTTCTCTAACCCTTTGTATACCTACATTTTTAGTATGTAATATATCATGTACTGATTTTTTTGTCTTCTATAAGGCATCAGAGATTTTTCTCTGCATATGCGCACCCTCGTGGTTTTCTGTTATGCTCTTAAAGGACAAAGGGGCATAACTGAGAGAAAAATGTATACCAACTGAATGCCTATTTTAAAGGACAAGCTTAATGACCACTTATTAGATATGTGTTTGCTAACTAGAGGCTAATTAAAATTATGTCAATTTCTGATTTTCAGTACCACCTGTAACTTACTGGATCTGGCATTTTCAGATAAAGCTTGCTGACATTTATCTTGAAACACTCTTTCAATCAGCATAAAACCATGCCTGTCTCAAGTCTGGTTAATATAAGAATTTGAATGAGGAGAAAACCATTTCAGTGAGGAAAAAAAGCCAGTGGCATCAGTGATTTGCTGGTTGAGATTCAAATGTTACATTTCCCTTTTGATGGATTTGAATGCTTGTAATATGTCTTAATGGAAACATGAATCAAGTTTTCCTTATGAAAAGTAATGTGGTTCTATCAGTACAAAATGCAGAGCCCGTACCACCTGCCCGGTTCTTTGATAATAGAACTCATCTTTGGAACTCTGTTATTTATTTTGCCAACTTTATGTTGCTTCTTAAAAAAAAAAATCTTAATTAATGCAGGGCTTAGAATGTAAAGAGCAAATACAAAATCAAGACCATTAAAGTATGACTGAAAAAGCCATTTATTTTCATTAAACATGACTTGAGACCTTCTAGATTGGAACCTAAACATCTCTCCAAATGAAATGTTTCATATTCTTCTTTCCTTCCGTCTCTGATGATTTTAAGATGGTATCTATACAATATCTCCTCCTTGGAGCTGGCCTCTTCTCTGAGTCCCCAGGACATTGGGTTTGCCCCATTTAAGCACCTACCATAGCTTGTTGAAATGATCTGCTTCAACAAATGTTAACTGATCATGCTGTATGCCAGTTACTATGAAGTTGAGCCAGAGACATCGCTGCTTCATAGAACTTGCATTCTAATAGGCAGACAGATCCACGATATATTACTAGGTAAATGGATGTTGTGAATTGAGAAAGCAGGTTAAAGCAATACAGGAGGAAGGGGGGCACTCTTCTAGGGTCTCTGGGGAGGAACATTTGATCAGGGACCTGAACACAATGAAGGAGCAAGCTATAAATATCTGACGAGACTGTTATAGACAGAGGAGGACATGGCAGGTATAAAGGCCTTGGGACAGAAGCCTGCCCTATGTGTTTGACAAAGAGCAGGAAGGCTGATATAAGGAGAGCAGGATGTGTGAGGACAGGAATGGAGGAGATGAGGCAAAGCGACAGAAGGCAGTCAGTTCTTCCCAAACTGCCGTTAGCACAGGTGTGTTAACCCGGGCAGGTGGACCAGAGCATTCAGGGGGTCAGTGAACTGGATAAAAAGAATATTTTATATGTATTTTCATTAACCCTAACCGAAATTTAACATTTCACTTAAATATAAATGCAGAAAACAAGCCACAGTATTATTAGCAGCATCTGTGACTTCGTAACCAATAGACTTTAAAATATTTCATATCACATTGTAATGTGAATATCTCAAAATGCTTTTTATGTTCTTTGCTACTTTAAAATTATGCTAATTATTAGACCTGTTGCTACTGTGTCTTTTTTTTTAATTTTTATTTAAATCCAAGTTAGTTAACATACAGTGTAATAATGGTTTCAGAAGTAGAACCCATGATTCATTATTTACATACAACACCCAGTGCTCATCCCGACAAGTGCCTTCCTTAATGCCCATCACCCATTTAGCCCATCCCCTTACCCACCTCCCCTCTAGCACCCCTCAGTTTGTTCTCTGTAGTTAAGAGTCTCTTATGGCTTACCTCCCTCTCTGTTTTTATCTTATTTTTCCTAACGCGTCTTTAATATTTTGATAACTCTATCATAATAGAGCTGATTTGTTTTGTAACCTTTTTTAATATATTATATATTATATAGTATATAATTTATATATTCAAACAACATTTTTCTGAGGTATGTATAAGCTCGACCGCACTACCACGATGTCATGGTACAAAACAAGTTTAAGAACCCTTGCAATAGTAATAAATATTGCACTTCTTAACCAGATGTTTTTAATAAAATGGAATAAGGTGAAAACACATAATAACACACAATGCATGTCACATACTAAGTAAAAGTGTATACCAGGTAGAAGTTTGGTAAAACTTTTGGGTAAGATGTCTGTGTGTGTATGTATGTGTGTGTGTTTTGCATCATGATCTAAGATGTGTTTCTTAATATTTTTTAATGTTTATTTATTTTTGAGAGAGAAACAGAGCCAGAGCATGAGTGGGGGGGGGGCAGAGAGAAGGGGAGACCCAGAATCCACAGCAGGCTCCAGGATCTGAGCTGTCAGCACAGAGCCGGGTGATGCAGGACTTGAACTCAGGAACAGTGAGATCATGACCTGAGCCGAAGTCAGACGCTTAACCGACTGAGCCACCCAGGCATGGCAAGATGTGTTTCTTAATGTAGGATCATAACTTTAAAAAGGATGAAGTCAGTGGGTGAAGGTAGGAGCATATGAACAAGAGGCAGGAAGATTCTGACACATTTGTGAATCTCTGTGGGGAATCTTACAGTCTTCAGAACATGGAAGTGCCCCATAAACATTTCTTGCCACCACCTGCCTAAGGAGCTGCTTTGAGGCTCATCCCTGTACCAGTGTGTTCGATTCCTGCCCCCACCCCTCCCTCTCCTGGGCTCTTGCTCTGTCAGTGTTATTAACTCCCCTCAAATCATGGCCCTCTTTCCCGAAAGCCTGTACTCTCTCCTTTCTTGTATTTATGTTACATATTATGAATGTATCCACTCAGTAGTAGGAGACGATGCTTAACCTCGAATCTGAAAGATAATTAGAAATCTGCTAAAAGAACATCCAAGACAAAAGACATTCTAATGAGATGAGGAAAACGTGAGCAGTGAATGAGAAAAAGGAAATATTTACGAAGCACCATCTGTGTTCAGGCATGGTGAGCGATGCCCTGTCTTCTGGGACCCACAGCCTCAGAACCCATTATATTCCAGCTTCCTTCCCCGACTTCACTGAAATAATGTCTCAGGTTACCATCCTGAACTCATCCTGAACTCACTGGAATATTTGCGGTCTTTGTCCTACTTGACCCTCACCTATCTCTCTGTTCCTGATCCCCACGCCTCTTGAGTTCATGCCTTCCTATCAGTGATCTCAAACTATTTAGTTACCCAATTTTTCCTGTTTCCTTTTTCTCATTCACTGCTCACATTTTCCTCATCTCACTGGAATGTCTTTGTCTCAGATGTTCTTTCAGCAAATTTCTAATTATCTTTCAGATTCCAGGTAAAGTGCTGTCTCCTCAGTGAGCTCTCCTGCCCCCTTCATGCATTTCTGCATTCCCCTGAGCTAATTACCTCATTCTCTCTATCACCAGACTTCATTTATTATATATATCATTATTATATTTGCATTTTAACCACTTATCTTCTTTTCACCTTCTGTGCTAGCCTGGGGGGTTTCCCTGAAGACGAGGAATAACTCTTTTTATTGTTTTGTTTTTTGTAAGTTTATTTATTTATTTATTTTGAGAGAGACAGAGACAGCACGGGTCGGGAAGGGGCAGAAAGAGGGGGAGAGAGAGAATCACAAGCAGGGTCCACACTGTCAGTGCAGAGCCTTACACGGGGTTCAAACCCACGGAACCATGAGATCATCAGCTGAGCTGAAACCAAGAGTTGGACACTCAACTGATTGAGCCACCCAGGTGCCCTGACAAGGAAGAGCTCTTAACATAATTCTTTGCACAGCGTATGCACTCCAAGAATACTTTTGAGTGACTGGATGACTGAATGAATTCATAAATAAATGAAAATAAGTAATCCTTCTATTCATTCAACAATAAACTCTAGATCTAGGGCAGTGCCTAAAATACACAGTGAGTTCTTAATAATAATTTATTGGATAAGATATTTCACTCATAATAGGTAGACATAAAAACTATTGAATGATATGTAAGAAGTAATTCTTCAATTTGGGTATATTTTGCTTATAAGACACATGCCCCACAGCCAATTGTTATTACCAACTGTTACCCAATTCCTTTTACTAAGTTCTCCTTCTTTATCCGTAATGTAGTCATTGATAAGGAACTGTTTTATAAGTGGATTAAAATATTGTCTTCATTAAAACATTGTATATAATAAGTCTGATTGTGCAATTCAGTAAGTCAATTGCATTGCTATTCTGTGTGTTCAGCTCCTTCAAAGTGACACTGATGCTTTCCACTACTGAAGTTAACGCCTTTGTTAGGAAATTTGTACCTGCGCTCACCACGGGAAAAAACAAAAATAATATCTCCGACAGATGACAGGGTCTGAACATAGGCATTCATTCTACCCAGCAGTTTATCAGCAACAGTGGATCAAGGCCCCTTGTCAAAAACAAGCACTGGGGTAAAGAACAGGTCATTTCACCTTATTGATGAGAGCATTATTAACCTGCTCATATTCTTTAAGTGTGCCCTTGCCTATCGGACAGCTTCCTTTCTCCCTCTGATTGAGTGCATGTGGTTATCTGTGTCTTGACATTGACCACAATTGGGAAAGTCAGGCATCTGTGCCACAAGGTTTGAACACTGGAGATAAATGGACTCGAGAGGCCACAAATTATTGATATTATTGCAACACCAAGTGCCACGCTTACCCTCTCCCTCACCTTCTGACAAATGGCTTCCCATATTTGTCATTGAGATGGATGCTAACGTGGTACCTCAACAGTAGGCAGAACCATTTAAAGAGAAGTGTAATCATCTCAAATCTTCCTATAAATACACATGGTAGCCCACTGAGAAGCACTCAGTCATTATCAGAGAGAGGAGTTACAACAACCTATTTTTCAGGAAAGAGCCAACTCATTATTGAGGCACAGTTCCAAGATATACTGGGTCATGGAGAACCTTCAACTCTATCAAAGAATATGCACTAGTAAGCTGTATCTTTTTTTTTTTAATTTTTTTTAACGTTTATTTATTTTTGAGACAGAGAGAGACAGAGTATGAACAGGGGAGGGGAAGAGAGAGAGGGAGACACAGAATCTGAAATGGGCTCCAGGCTCTGAGCTGTCAGCACAGAGCCCGACGCGGGGCTCGAACTCATGGACCGTGAGATCATGACCTGAGCCGAAGTCGGACGCTTAACCGACTGATCCACCCAGGTGCCCCATAAGCTGTATCTTATACATACGTTCACAGGCTTGGATAGTTTATCTGCACAGGTTACTTGTTCTTAATCAATTAAACAACACACCTTGGGAAACAGCACCTTGTATAGATGTGACAAATATGTCCTGAACCTGGAGCTACTTTATATGACAAAGACCCATATATACAAAGAGCATCAAAGTTTTGTACTCAGAACACGTGATGAAACCCAAGTTTATTTAAAATTAAATGAGATTCACTTACCTAATTTTAGTGGATTTAGAGAACGAGAATAAATTCATAGGCCTTTAAGAGAATCTGGCCATGCCTCCGATGTGCAAAATTTCAGCAGAGTGCTCCATGGAAATGAAGTGTCTGAGGCTGGAAGGGAGAAGATGTTTCTGAGATGATTGGCCAAATTAAGGAAGAGTTTACGTCTGATCTATTTACGTTGTTATATCAGTACCCTAGGGATGCTGTAATAGCCATAAACTTGGTGGCCCAATGCTGTGGACATTTCTTCTTTCATAATTCTAGACACTAGAAGTCTGAAATCAACATGTCATGAGGACCGTGCTGTCTCTGAAGGCTCTAGGGGAGAATCTTCCCCTTGCTTCATCACCCCTGTGGTTGTTGGCAGTCCTCGGTAGTTCATGCCTTTTAGCTGCACCGCTGAATTCTCTGCCTTTTCTCCACAGTGCTGTCTTCCCTCTGTGTGTCTGCCTCTGTTTCCAAATCTTCCTCTCCTTATATAGGGATGCCAAATGATTTTGGAGCTCATCTTAATCCAGTATGAGATCATCTTAACTAATTTTATCTGTAAAGACTTATTTCCAAGTAAGTTCACATGATGAGGTTCTGGGGACATGTGAATGTAAGGGGTTGGGGGAGTGCTCCCTTCAATCCAATATAGTTGCTGGACTGCTTTATTTAGAAACATGGTTGGTTGAATGACTCTTAGCCATGGCCAACAAGAGAACTGCAGCTGCCTATAAGTCCACAAAGAAGTCTCAGGGAATAAACTAGAGTCAGACTCTCAGGATTGCACCAGGGAGCAGAATCAAATGGGAAAAGCAATCAGATAGCTGTAAAATACCAGTAAGTCAAAATGGCTATGTGAATATTAGCATTGTGTATCATTCCTCACTACTTTTTAATATTCTTGGGGTTTGTGTTTGCTTATAAAACCAATCTGTTTGCAAGAAGCATTGTTTCTTTACATACACTCATCCATACGCTCCATCTTTCTAAGTAGCCACCTCTCTCTCTTTATTCTCTAGTGATGGGACCTGCCTATACCTACTGTGTACACCAGACAGCTGTTTCCTGTCTTGGAACCTTTGGGGTTCCAAGGGGGACAGCCTGAACACTTTCCCCTGGCCCCCCTCCCGCGTGCCTTTCTTGGGCTTGCTTATCTGTCTCCGTTGGCACCTCCTGAAGAATGACTCCCTAGGCACCGTGCTCACCTTTATTCTGAGCTGGGCATCCTTCCTCCCATCTTCTATATTGCTTAATGCAAAACACTCTCTTTGCACTTACCAAAAACAGCTTGATAATTACCTGTTAATGTATCTGCTTTCTGCCAGCACACTGGGAGTTTGGGGATGGCTGAGAAGGTATGGCCAGCACTTAGAAGGTTCAGAAAACTGTAGGCAAATAAAAAAGTAAATAATTGACTGAGGGTCAAACAAAGGCTAAGAACCTACTAGGAAGGAATAAGGCACTAAGTGTGACCTCAGAGAGCTTGCATGGATGATAGGTGATAGGTGATGTGCCTACAAACCATGTTTTGAGACAGTCTGTAGTGCCAGAAGCGAGGCAAAATGCAATAGAATAGGAAATTAGCAGATTGAGTAATTATTCCAACTGTGGGATGTTCTGAGACTTCATGGCAGGTATGGTATGGTATTCAAGTTGGGCATTGAAGAATAGCTATTTTCTGCAGAGAAAGCTCAGTGGAGCTGGAGAATAGTAAAGGGGGGGGGGATTTTTAAGGCAGAAGGAAATAAACATGACTGAAGGCATGAAGGTGTGCGAGTCCAGGACCCATTGGAAAACAGTCAATAATTCAACTTCGATGCAGGGCTGCTGACATGATGAGATTGCTGTGGCAAAACAAGTTGACAGGAATTAGATGGCAGAGGCCTTGGGTGGCGGCACAAAGAGACTTTGCATGAGCATAATAGCGGAAGGGTGTGTTCAGACCTCTGTCTGCCTTGGTGTAGTGAGTCCTACTCCCCAGTCACAATGGGCTCTGAAGAAGCGAGTGCGGGAGTCAGTGGAGAGTGTAAGGATAACACAACACAGAGGGACCAGCCATGACGGGAAAATGGACAGGAGGAAAAACATGATATAAATAAAAGAACAGCAGTGTGTTTTAGGAGGGAGTGGGTGACGGGATCGAGGGCGATCTGATGGAAGCAAGTGGAAACTAGACCTTCAAGTAAGCAAAGATGGAGGAGGAAGCGAATGAAAAAGTGGGTCCTTATGTTTCTCTGGGAGACTGCTTTCATGCCGCAGCCAGGATGAACTGAACACTCACGTGTTTTCCAACCGCATCTTATTTACGATGTTTTAACAGAGTGCTCTCAAACTGTCGTCTGCAGAAGGAGGTGTTTTGCAAACTGTTGACTGCCCACTTGTAAGGGCAAAGCACAGAAATTGAGCATAAGCGGGGCACCTGGGTGGCTCAGTTGTTTGGGCTTCCGACTTCTCAGGTTATAATCTCACAGTCCATGAGTTCCAGCCCCACATCGGGCTCTGTGCTGACAGCTCGGAGCCTGGAGCCTGTTTCAGATTCTGTGTCTCCCTCTTTCTCTGCCCCTTCCCTGCACAAGTTCTGTCTCTGTCTTTCTCAAAAATAAGTAATCATTGAAAAAAAAAATTTTTAAAGAATTTGAGCATAAGCATTTAAAAACTGTTGCAACAATTTGATATCATCACAACAACTTTAAGTGCTATTTTTTATTATATAAAAGTATCTGTGTACAATGCATTGGAAATTAAAACAAAACTGATCCTTCACTGTAGATAGTTTGAGAAGCACTGTTCTATAAAACCAGTCATTCTCCCTAAAATAAAGGGTAGTTTATGTGTCTACTCCTCCAATAGCTTGTCAGTTCTCTGTAGAAGATAGAAGAATGTATTTGAATCCTTTATGAACCTTCAACTTTAAGCATGGGAGAGAGCACAACACTCATGATCGAGAAATGATTAGGGTGAAATTCATCTTGATAACAAGACAGTCATTTTTTTTTCTTTTTGTTTCGTTTTTTTTTTTTTTTTTTTTTTTTTTTTTTTTTTTTTTTTTTTTTTTTTTTTTGCTGTTGAGAGGTAGTATCAGGTTGGCTATTTGGGGTAAAAGCCACAGAACTAGAATTTAGGAAATAGGAATAGACACAAGCAAGAATAAATCCAAATACATAAAATGTAAGCAGGCAAGAGAAAATTCACAGTAGATGCCCCAAAAGAGGGATGAAGAGTGAAAGGCAGCTAGAAAAGTTGAACAGTGGTATGCTTCAAACTTTGGGGAAAATGGGCTCAAGAAGAATGGGCTCACAATGTGGACAGAGAGGAGAGGCTAAAACCGAAACTGTCTTCAAAATCACAGCGCACAGTGAGGTCCAAATGGTGAACGCATTTCCCTTCTGAGACTTTTGCTTTCTGTAGAATCAGAAAACTGCTTCTGGTTTCCAAGATCCTAAGCATGAACCATCCCCAGTAGGCAACCCAGTGTCCTTGACCCAACAAAACTCTGCTGCCGGTGATAACTTAACCTAAGAAAAACAGATGATTACCAATTTCACTGCAACACACTGCGTGTTGTTGACAGACTGAAGCCGTTCTGGACTAAGGGTCTGCTACAGGACTGTGCAAGCTTTTGCGGTTACACTTGATCTACCTAAAGAATTTCAATTAGTTTCCATCTGTGAAATATAAAACTGCATTCTTCTGAATGCCCTGAGCACTTTCTAAGCACCAGGCTATGTTGCCAAAGTGACAATTTGCAAGGAATCTAGGCCATATTTCAGAGAATCAGAATCTGGTCAAACTTGAAAGGATGTTAATGACAATCTCCCCAAGCTTTCATTTTATAGAAAGGGTAAGAAAGGCACAAAATAGTAAAATAACTAGTTCAAGCTCATGTGATGAGTTATTTCAGACCAACTGGAATAAAGTTTTCGGTCTTCAAAACCCTAAACACTTTCCAGTATCTTCGGTTCTTCTCTGTCAACTATACAATCATTGCATTATGGATTTCCCATTAGGAAAAAAAAAATATTCTCTCAAACCCCACAACCAGTTGATTGTTTTGGAAAAAACAAACAAACAATTCTTATGTGTGATTCTTGTCACTGACCATTAACCACAGAGCACCTTCCTGCGTTTCAAGATATTGTAGCATTTCATGGTGATTAAAAAAGGAAATACTAGCAAATAGGAATTAACATTTGCCAAATAAAATTCATAAAACGAAAGCAACCTTTCCAACAAAGAAAGCCTTGCAAATTATTTAGATGTTTCAAGGACATTTTGGACTCTTGTGTTCTTCAAGCACGGACCTTAGGGTTCTAATTGTTTCGCCAAAATCCTCTACGATCACCAAAAACTTGTTAGGAGGCAAGAGACTGGATTTTTGACTACACAGCCTTGCAAGTCTCATCCTCACAGTGAAGTTCATGGTGCTTACCTTCTATAACTCTTGTAAAGATGATTTAAAGTAATACATGGACGATGCAAGTCATGATGCCCTCGTCATGATAAGCACTCCATACATGTTAACCACTCATCATAATCAGGAGATGGCTTTGTCAGGGATGTTGCAGGGAGGTTTCTGTATGGTGGTGGGGTGGATTGGATTTGAAAGTGAGGAAGATCTTTTCTGTTTCTGAGATTCTGTGATTCTGCTGGTCCTTTCTAGCTGTGGCAAGTTGACTGAGTCTGTTTCCCTCTCCGGCTAAATCCTGCTTTTAAGTACCTTCTTCTAATACTAATTAATCAATGGACCCCACAATGTTTGCATCTCTGTTTTTAGTTTAAGGTGCTCGGTCATTACTGGAACGGAAGGAAACTCATTCAGAGTGAGCATCTACTGTGAGTGCCATGTTCATCATTCATGTTACTTAATCCATCCAGCATCCTACAGGGGAAATAGTGTCACTTCTTTTTATAGATGAGGAATAAACTCTCAGATATATTAGGTGAGTCATCCAAAGTGCAGGATGGAGTGAATGTATAATTCGTTGTGCAAACCAGGACACTTTGAAGAGTAAAGGGGGCACTATTAATTATTCTGGGTCAATAATTATAAATTAGGACTTTTCCCAGGTAAAGTGGGACAAGTGATCTCTCTCCCCTGTGAATAAGTTATAGAGCCAGAATCAAAACACAAGACAATCTCTAATATCCTGTGTTTAACTATAGTTATGTTAAAAACACCTTCCTTGTTACCATTTTATTATGTTGGGCTGAGGCCACTGTCCGAGTATAAGTGAAAACTGGGGCACATATGAGAACCTGCTGACCTGAGATAGATAAGGAGTCATTGACACTTATGGCATTTGGTTGGTAATTTGTCCTTTTACCAAAAGCTAAATATTTATTGAGACCATAGGACATGCCAAGCACTTTTCTGCATGATTTGCATATATTTTCAGATTTAAACTATGCTGTGAGGCAGGTGCTGTTTATCCATTTTACAGATCAGGAAACTGAGGCACAGAGGGGATGATTTCCTTTCCTGAGATCTTTCATATGCAAAGCAGGCAGATACGTTTCTTATGGCTACTGGAAGGAATGACCACAACCATAATGATTTAAAGCGACACGAATTTATTCTCATACATAGTTCTGGTGGTCAGAAGTCTAAAATGGGTTGACAGGGCTGATTCCTAATGGAAGCTCTCAGGGAGAATTTGTTTCTTTGTCTTTTCTGGAGTCTGGAGGCCTCCTATGGTCCTTGGCTCATGGACTTTTTCTCCAATTTCAAAGCCAGTAACATAGCATCTTCCTCTCTCACTCTCTTTCTCTCTCCCTCTATGCTTCTGTCATCATAATGTCTTTTTATGACCTTGACCCTCCTGCCTTCCTCTCATAAGGACTTTTCTGATTCCATTGGACCCACTGAATAATCCAGGATAAGTTCCCCATCTCAAGGTACTTAATGTAGTTATACTAGTAAAGTTGCTTTTACTACGTAAGATAACATATAGTATTCTGCCTTCCACAGCAGGGTTCAAGCCCTTCTGGCTTCCTTAAACCTCTGTAATATAGTGTCTGAAAATTCATAAATAATTTAACTTGAGAATGTGTTATATGCCAAGTACTTGCCTCATGTTTTATAGGAATTGAAAAAAAAATACGATGATCCCACTCTTATGTGCAATGCTGGCATTAAAAAATATTCAGTCACTGTAAAAAATTGTGTTATGTTCTATAAAGTATGTGTGCTATGGAAAAGGACAATGAAGACAAGAAAGGATCCATGTTACAAATTAGAAGTTAAGGAAGACTTCTGTAAGGAAGAGACATTTAAGCAAAACCCAAAAGGTGAAAAATATTTGCATAGATGTGTTCGTATAAATAATACTCGAAAAAAATTTTAGAGAGTATTTACATTTGGTTATGTTAAGAGATTAAATCAAGGAAGTGATTGCATCCTTCTTTCTGTGTTTTTGTTTCCTCTTAATTTTCCAAAATTTCTAAATTGATTAACTTTAAAAATTTTTTTTTAATGTTTATTTGTTTTTTGAGGTCGAGATAGAGACAGAGCATTAACAGCAGAAGGGCAGAGAGAAAGGGAGACACAGAATCCGAAGCAGGCTCCAGGCTCTGAGCTGTCAGCACAGAGCCCAGTGTGGGGCTCAAACTCATGGACTGTGAGATCATGACCTGAGTTGAAGTTGGATGCTTAACCGACTGAGCCACTCAGGCGCCCCCAAATTGATTAACTTTTAAATGAGAAATATTACCTTTAAATTTACAAAAATTGAAAGAAACTTTAGTTTATGAAAGATTGTTACTTTTTAAGACTGAATCTATAGAAAATATCCTCAATCATCTATGAACATAGACGCTCAGCCTATTTCTAAACTGCCTCTCATTCAAATACATTCAAGTTTCTTTAAGACCAATACTTCCTTAGATTATGCATTTCTCTTTTTATTCAACAGTGTGCTACCGTGAAAGACAGTATGAGGTCAACACTCTAAAATACAACAAATATTGAAAAATATTTGAGATGTTTTTAAACATTTATTTCTCACATTATGGTGTATTAATTTCAAGCTTGCTTATATTTGTAGTATGGAATGGACACTTCTGATACTAGAATCCATTCTAGTCACTTCTATTGCTCTAAGAAACATGCTTAGTCTATATTTGGAACAACTGACTCAATAGAAAAAAGAAACAGGCCTCTCTCATTAATGTTTGATCTGATAGATGCGTCCAAATGCTGGTCAGCTTTCCATTGAATGTTACCATGGGCAACGGTTTTAAGAACTTCATAGGAATACAAGAGAAGAGGAAAAAGAAATACTGTATGAACATTCAGCTGTGTGGCCATGTCCATTTTATTCATGTGGCTGTTTATATTTAGATCTTAACATTTTGTTGATTTATTTCTCTGAGCCCTTATCCATTCTTCTCTGGAATACTGAAATGCATACCTAATTGGCTTCGCTCCCCATTGCTCCCTCTCCCATCCCAGTCTTTCAGCCCACTGCTGCCAGAGTAATCTGCCACATTCTCTCACCGCATCCCTCCCTGCTCTAAAAGTCAATGTAATGCTACAGCTATTCACTATGTGACGGGCATTATGCTGGGGCTCACGAGTCTGGCTGCATGAGTAAGAAATAGCTTCTTCCCCCAAGAAAACTCAAGGAGTTTTCATTTACAATCTAGTGAAAGAAAGAAACATTTGAACAATGAGCTCTAAGACAGGGCTGGGTAACATCAATGACAAGTGTAGTCTACGGAGCAGGTTTTAAGAGCACAGTGAGATGAATAATGAATTATCTAAAAGCCCAAGCTCCAGCTAATTAGAGTATCTCTCAGAGCCCTTTGTTTTCTAGTTCAGATCATTCTAGATTTAGCCCATCTTTTGCCTTCATGAACTTTCGTCTCTACCTTGGCCTTCTCCATGAGCTACTAAAGACTTTTTTCCATGAGGACTTTTGTTAAAGGCAAGTTTAAGAAAATTCACATCATACCAGTTTAAATAAAAATGATAACATATTGCGTACCTGGAAAGTTTAGAGATACTTCTATACTTTTAGAAACTATCTAAAAGTGAAACTTCAGGTAAAGTTTAATCCAGCAAGTAAAATGATATCGCATGAGTCTTGGCTTGCCTCTCCTTTCCTATGCCTTTCAGGCTGAGGACCTCTAGCCATTCTGGGCTCAGCCTCAAGTTGCAGCAAAGGGGCTTAGTGCTGGAAAAAAGGAAAAGTTTTATTTCCTAGGAGTCTAACACAGTCTTTGAGTCTTATTCTCATTGCCTGGAATTGAGCTGCAGCGCCATTCATGAATCCAGTTATCCTCACTGGAGCATTGTATCAATTATCTTAGCCCAGTTTGGGCCCATCCCTAGAGTTGGTGGTGGTGGTCATCTGTTAGCTGCATAGTGAAAATGGGGGAGAAGCACTTACCTAAAGGGAGAGTGTGGTAGTGATTTGCAAAAAGATGGGTGAATAAACTGGATGGAAAAATGCTAAACAAGAAGGAAATTAATGAATTAAAAACTGAGTAAACGGTAACTTTTTGAGCCCTCATGATTCTTGGGTAATATTTTCCATAATGTCTTCCTATGCTGTTGAAGGAATCTTGAACTCAAACATTGTTTCCTTTCATCAAGTTTGTCTTATATGTTGCATTTTCCCAACAAAACCTGGCATAATATTTTGCACAGAACAAGCATTCAATATGCTTGTTAGCATTCTTCAATTCAAAAGTTTTCACTCTACCATTCTACTGAAATATTTTTCTTAGAATTTGACCAATAGAAGTTCTCTCCGATTTTAAAACAAAGGTTTCTTCCGTGTTTTTTTTTTGTTTTTTTTTGTTTTTTTTTTTTCCATGGCTTCATTTCTTTTTGGCTCATTTATTTTTAGCACTGAGTAATATTCCATTGTCTGGGACTTATCCATTCACCTACTGAAGGACTTCTTGGTCATTTCCAAATTTTGGCAGTTATGAGTAATGCTGCTATACACATCCATGTGCAGGTTTTTGTGTAAGATTTCAACTCCTTTGGGTCCATGCCAAGGGACATGATTGCTGTATAATCTGGTAAGAATGTTTAATTTCCTAAGAAACTACCAGACTCTTTCAAACTAGCTGTACCATTTTGTATCCCCACCAACAATGAATGAGAATTCCCGATGCTCCACATTCTCACCTTTGCTTGGTGTTGCCAATCTAACTACAGTTTTTTGAAACCAGTTCAACTCATTAATGAGAAATCATGTTTCTAGAACTCCTAAAAATACTGTCAAGATTTACAGTAGCTATATCTGGAAATTTAACTCCTGACTTGGAACCTTCAAACACGAACCTGCTATAGGGTGAAAATTAAAGTTAACTCTCATACATACATACATTTTATTGAGACATTTTAAAATAAATTGTAAAAAAATGTAACAGAAATCCTAAATTTAGGTCCTTCTCAAGGTTTTCAGTAAGAGAAACCCTAACTGAGCCCAGAGATTTTTGTCTTGAATTCCATGGAGACTAATTCATAGGCCTCAGGGTATCTGAGAATTCCCTGTCATTGTATGAAAACTTGTATGTGTGCCTTTTCTAAGAAGATAGTTCAGAGGTTTCTTTGTTTTCCTAGCAGTACCAATGCCCTATTAGAGGTAAAGAACAAATTCTCTATCACGGATATGAAAATACTCATTCATTCACACAGGAAATAAGCACTGAATGCCTTCTATATGTCAGGCATTATTCCAGGACGTGGGAAAACAATGGTGAACAAAGTTGAACAAAGTCCCTATAACTATGGAAAGATGAATACAGGAAATAGAAAGTAAAGACAACTGTTGGTATCATAGAGAATTTGAGGGACAGAAATTCTACCACGAATCAAATAATCAATCAATCTATCTACCTATTATCTATCTATCTATCTATCTATCTATCATCTATCTGTCTATGCAAAGTGTGAGTAACCACAAGCTACTTTGGATACAGTGAGTAACATTAAGTGAACTAATATTACCCAGTTCTGGAACAATCCGAAATCTGCAATATCAACCTGTCTTTTCTTCTAGTGGGCTATCCCAGTCGCACAAATTTGTTAACAGCCTGCTGGACCATCAGGTGTATGTCACATTGACTCCTGTAAATCAGAGTTTCCCAGAACATGGTTAACATTTTCCTCTCATGACCCCCTTCCATGCCTTTGACCCAGCCCAAGCCCATTTTTACCTTGCACCCTATTTTTATTTAGATGACCCCCCAAGTCCCAACCCACTTAAACTCAATTCCTCAAAACTTATTTTGTGCACTTTCTGCGCCCCCCCCCCCGGGTCCTATGCAATCACTTTCCAAGTCTAGCTCAATGGTCTCTCAATCCCAAATGTGCGTTTCAAATGTGCACTCTAAAAGTTGTGTTCTAGTTAGGTTGTATACTATAAAATGTTTGTTCCATGGTAGTTTCTCAAATTGACCCCTTCTGGACTTAATGTGCCTGCACTCTGCACCCCATCCTGCCTTTAACACATACCCCTAACCGCTCCCAAAGCTAAGCCCTTTCTGTGGGCTCTCTGAAGACTTCTCTGATGTTGTTCTCGGTAGTCGCCCTTTTGCACCTTTGACAATAAAATGACTGTGAAGGGATAGACGCCTTTATAATTATTATTGAGCATTTATCATGAATTTGATGCTGAGCTAAGAAAGTACGTTGCATTTATGAAGGGGAGTTCAGGTAACACAGTGCTAAGAATTTGGGCTTTGAATCCCGGCTCTGCAGCCTATTTAACGCGGGCAAGATGCTTAAATGGTACACCTCGGTTTCTTGCTCGACTGAATGAGAGACAATGACAGCCAATTCATAGGTTGTGGTGAGAAGTGGTTAAGATCATGTAGCCTCACGCCCTGCCTGATGTACGGTAATCACTCAGTGAATGTTGATTGTTAGTATCGTCATTAAAATTCATGACAAGTATTCAGAATAGTTATTATTGTCTCTCTTCCTGCTTGAGACTTACTGGAAAGATAAATACCGCATATTCTTCTGGTAGATAGCCTCCTTCACATTTCGGCAAGTGGGAAATCTTTGCATGTTCCTTGCTACCTTCTCCACAAAGATTTTAATTGATTTCCCTCCCTTAAATATCATTATTCGTTATTTATACCTGATCTATGCTATTCTTCACATAAGAGGGATATATGTCTGTGCGTTTTATCTTCCTCAGATAGTAATTCCTTTGGGAGCATGTACTAGAATTAAAGAAGCTTGAGGGCTTCAAGCTAAAGGGCTTGAGATAAAAGGAACTGGTTTTGAAGTCTGGCTCTGCCATTTCTCAGCAAATTTCTCAGTCTCTCTGTTCCTCAGTTTTCTAATCTCTAGAATGGGAACACAAATGTTTCCTTCGGGCGTGTTTGTGAAAATTAAATAAGCCAGTGGAGGAAGAGCACAGGATACAGTGTCTGACATGCGGGCAGGGTTCCGTTCAGAATAAATTCTCCTCTTACAGTGTCCTCAAGAGGATACAGTCCTCAGCCTCCTATTCTCCACAGCAGTCAGCACACTTTCTTGCAAATATTTGGTGCTGAGAAAATTTCCAAAACACTGAATTACTGTTGCATCTGGTGATAGCAAATGGCAATATCAACAGTGAGGACACATCACAATATAAATATACTAGTGAGTATATGGTTGCTATAAAGTTATCTTCTTCTTACGATGTAATAACTGCATATCAGAATTATCCCTGGGGTTATTCTTACAATAACTCTCACAAACCACTAGTCTGGAGAGTTTGTTTTTGTGAAATCGTCACCACCGTGAAATGACCTCACTCGTCTCTGCATTCATCGCACTTTGGAGGTACCTTGGTCACAGACTTTAACCCTTGTGTTGTACTTGTTACTTTACATTTCCATTTTTCCTACTGACCTGTGATCCCTCAAGGAGGGGCTCTCCTCTTACTTGTCTTTCATCCCTAGTCTCTGACACAGCATCTCGTCTGGAGAATGTGCCAGGCCACACGGCTTGGTCCTCAAGGAACTGACGAGATAGAGGATGATGATGAAGTGTAATCATGCTCCCTCCTGCATGAGGGTCCAGGTGAGCACAGAGGAAGAGCCTCCATAGAGGGAAGGATCCCACGGAGGCTTTCTGAGGAAATGAAGCATTCACTAAGTTTCAAAAAAAATGAGAGAGAAGAAAGCACTAATAAGAGAAGAACACTCATTTGGTGGAATGAATGAATGTGTCTTTTAGTTAAATCTCAAAGAAATGTAGCTTATAACATTGACTACTGGACTGAACCATGAAAAGCCTCACGTTTTTTATTACCACAAAGCTGCACCATTTGCTAATTGAATTATGTTCATTAATCGGAAAAAAAATACACCAACGAAATGAAGAGACTTTATAAGCCATGCTTTATACATCAGATCCTTTTAAACTCCTCTAAGATGTTTCACTGTTTCAAGCCCATCCTTGAAATGATCGAATAGGTCTCCCTGAAGATCTCCAAAAGCATGCCAGAATGAAGATAATACACTCTGTTATCACTCAGTTAATTTGTGAACGTGAGTAATTAGAGAAATTGGCTGTCAATACGTACCTGTAGGACTGAGCTCTATTACAATCCTGTGGGTAATGGCTGCCAGCACACATTGCTTGGCTATCAGCACAGACTTTTCTTGCAGATACTGGGAGGCTGGTGCTCTTGGGACTTATAACAGAAGGTTGCAAGATAAATACTATAAATCTTCTGGAAAAGTCCACCCAGTGCATTTGCTAAAAATTAGCCCTGGGGCACTGGAAAGACTATGTAAATGAATCACGTCCTGCTTGTCTGTCTCCAAAGCTCAGCCTCCGTGTATGCAAATGGATGATAATAAATGAGAAAAACAGCATGAAGAAAGTAACAAGGATAGACTGTAGAAGACAGGGACTGAGATATATTTTTTATATGTAAAGTAGTTTTTGCGTACGTACCTAGATGTATCTGAATAGTTACAAGGTAGTCAAGTTTTAAACTAATGGAAGATAAATTTGTATAAAATGGTAAAAATGTATGTCTCAGCTTTAAGATATGAGGATAAAATGCTGTATCATTTTTTATATATAGGTGAGAAGAGGAAGTCTATTCATGCAACACAAGTAATCCAATTGTATCAATTGGAACAACAATCATCAAAAATCTTTATTTTAGGTACTAAACATAGAAAATTATATAAGACAAAAGATCCTCATTCATATGGAAGTTAGGAGTAAAGGAGATGGTCAGATAAACTCACCGCTCATTACACAGTGTAAAAAGCACAACAAAAGAAGCGGGAGCCAGGAGCAGAGTCAAACTGATGAGGATGAGGGTAGGACTTCTTTCTGGAGATGACATCTGAGCTGGGATTCTTGACTTTTAATGTGGCACATACTGTGTATTGTTCCAGATCTAAAGAGACAATGAGTTAGTTGTTGACATTTTTACATTTTCACCAAGTAAACACTAACAGCCAGGCACAGTGAAATGTTTTACCTGTTGTTTTTTTTTTCTTCATGGCTAAAGAGAGAGTATACATCAGCATTCCCACTTTATAGATAGAAACACCGCGGCACAAGAAGAACATAAATCAATTATACTCAATCGTAAGTTTCAGGGTCAGGATTCAGATCAAGGTCCTTGTAAATAAATGCAACACCTGTGTTGTAAGGCACCTGTGCGGGGACATCAGAACTTTCCAGAGGAGAAAAGTAGATGTAAACTGGAAAAGTCAAAGATTTCTTGGAGGTGGGAAATGGGACTGGCTCCTGGCAGATGGAAGGATTAGGAAGGCAGAGTGATGGGGGAGGGCATTTTGTGTGGAATGGTGAGCCCGTTGAAGACATGGTTTACTCTTGTATGGGCCAAACCAGTTCCCTCTGATTCTCTGATTGTTTAGAATCTTAGTGGCTTGATCTTGCCAATTCTTCCCAACTTCCAGTTCTTCCACACTTGGTTTGGATAGCATTTCAGCACTCCAGTGCCGGGATTGTCCCCACTCTACCCCATGTGTTCTAGGATAATATATGGCGATCATACCGTCCTCCGTGGCTGAAGCAGCTGAGAAACAATGATTCTTACTTGATTCTGACCTTGCTGAGAACCAAAGCCATTGTAAGCTTAGTTCACTGTAGTTATATACTCTCTCTTCCTATGCCAGTGTTGCTCAACTGTTTTTGTTATTGTTCTATTAAAATGCCTTTTTAGAAATTTTTGTATAATCACCACTGATTAAATCTTAATACCCAGATATGTTGTATATTTAGGTATTATATGCAAATCTGTGCTTTATGCATAAAACGAGTAAGATTTTTTTTATCATGAACCAATTATCGTCCCCTTGGGACTGATAAAGCCCCTGATGATAATGAATGCCTTATGCTATGCCTTGTTCCCTATTTTGCATTCTGATCTTTTGGGGACAAGGAGAATGATGAAAACAGACAATCTGGAATCAAACTACCTTCCAAGACAGGTTACCTAACCTTCCTTCATGCAAATTTCTTCTGTGAAAAATGGTAATAATAATACGTACCTAGGGAAGTTTTATTAACAGATTAAAAGAGATAATCAGAAACAAAGACATAATAGGAACTTAGAAAATACAACTTTCTCCCCTTTCCAATGCATAGTTTCTTTCAGACTCTGCCTTTATACTGCATTTTTCATCTGCTGATTTGCTCTTTTGTTCAAGAGGATAGAAGTAAGGAGGCAGAATAACCCCAGAAGGATTTAGGACATGGAAGAAATAGAAAAAGCCTCACCGGGGAAATTTACAGAGCAGGTGTACTGTCACAGTTGTCTGAAGAGGGAGAGTCAGGAGTCCTCTCTCTACACTGATGGGCAGGTACCTTTATCAGGAAGGTGTGTTCCTCCCGGAAGTGAACTCTCACTTTTATTAACCCTGCCTTGGAGGAGAAGCTCTCCACTGCTGTGGTGAAGAAGAGAACAGTATTTGAAGAAAATCTAGGCAGAAGTTAACTGTGCTGTTTGTGCTCTGACCTGGCCAAGTATTTAAATGCTTCCTGATCTATAAACTGGCTTTAAAATGAATACCTGAGTTAGAGGATTATTTTGAAAATTAAATAAAATAATACCCATTACAATGCCTGGCACATAGTTAGGTGCCCAATATCATTTATGCTGTTTTCTCTCCAAGCAGCTTGGCTCTCTGAAATGCCATAGGGTACAATGATTTCATATACATGAGGGATTAAAAATGTACACTTTATATAACAATAAGTGTAAGGATAATAATAGCTTACCCTTCTAGAGTACTTCATAGATATATAATATTTTCTCATTCATATTCTGCAAGAACACTTGGTGAAATAAGTGTGAATGACATTATTATCCCTATTTTAAAAGTCAGAAAACTCAGACATCATGTGACCAACCGAAGGTCATAAAGTAATAGATTATATAGCTGGAATTCAAATCCAATTTCTCTGATTCTAAATCTAGAGCTAAACCTCACTGTTGCTTAAAATTGCTTATAAATCCTCACTTCTCAAGCATGAAATCTAGTGAATTTTTTAAAGTTCTTAAAATCTTTAAGTAGACCTCACTTGTTTCAATTTTAATAATTCTCCATTGGTAAATGTTAAATTTTTGTGCATTTTACATATGACCCTACCCATAATTTTCATTGAGGTCTCATTAAGTCTTTGAATAATGTTTGAAATTCAGTTTAATTCTCCATTTAAGAAAGGATTTGAGAAAATAGGATCTCTTATCATGGGCTTAAGTTGGAAGGATTGAAAATTGTAGCCCTTTCGGCAGGTACTTGGAAGAAATACTGAAAGAAAGGTTTTATAATAATACTTACACAGCTTTGCACATACGATGCAATCTTGGGCAATAATGATCAAACTGTTTTTTTTTTTTTATATCACCTAAGTTATTACATAAAGCCTGTCTCTATTTCTTGCAAATGTCTTAAAAAATAATTTTACTTTAAAAGCCAGTGGTAATTATTTTAGATAAAACGTCTTCCTTTCTGTGCTTGGATCTATGCAAATAATAGATTTCTAGCTTTCAATCACACTCAGAGCCTAGTTTTAATCTGTGTGTTAACTCTCTAGACAATTTTGATGGTGGAAAATTTCACCAAGGGAGAATGCCTTTCAGAATACTAAATTCCAAAAGCACAACCTGTCCTTCCATATTGGATTTGGCAGTTTAATAAGAGCAGGAGCTAAGTACAGAACTGCTCAGAAATATTTAGAGCAGTGAAAGGAAAGAGGCAACAAATCTTAATGAGCCCACAGTCTTTACCAGGCAGCTAGTCCACTTAAGCTAATTTTCCCATTATTCACAAGTTCTTGAGAGCACTACAATATAGGTTCCTTTATTAATAGCTCTTCTGTCATCCATTATTTAGGCGTCTTCCATATTAAATCACCAGTGCGTCAGTCCCCTAAAGCAATACACACAAGAGTTTTAAATAACCAATTGACAGGAAGTTGTCAGGAGAAAAGTTTATTTCAACTAGTTAAACATTTCAGCACCAACAATGCTTTGTTTATAGAGAAGACAAAATAGATGAGAAATTGGTTATTAAACTTTGCTTAATTAGACAAAATCTTGTACTCAAAAATTGCCTTATAAATGATGGAATTGTATTTATTTGGTGGAGGATTAAATTCAATTAGTTATCATGAACCTAAATATAATTTAGTGAAATTCTATCAAGCATCTTCTATATTCTTAACACCTACAAGGCACTGATAGGGATATAAATAAAATATAGATTATTTCCCTGACTTTCAAACGTTTAAAGTTTTGTTAGGGAACCAAAGTACACATAACACATCCACACCCACACCCCCTATATATATATATATGTAACATTAATATCTAATAATAAAATAAATCTTATTAATGATAAAATATATGATAAAGATTTGCATTACTAAAGGATAATTAAAAAGAGTGAGTTTACAGGCACCTGTGTGGCTCAGTTGGTTGAGTGTCCAGCTCTCAATTTTGGCTCAGGTCATGATCCCAGAGTCACGGGATTGAGCTCCATGTCAGCGTGGAGCCAGCTTAAGATTATTTCTCTCTCCCTCTGTCCCTTGCCCCTGCTCGTGCATTCTCTCTCCCTCCCTCTCTCTCTCCCTCTCTCTCTCTCTCTCTTAAATAAAATTTAAAAAAATTAATGAGTCCAGAACTCATGGTAATTGCAGAAAGCTTTGCAGAAAGCTTTGGTAATTGCAGAAAGAGATCCCACTGGAAAGAAGATAAGCAGAAGAATAGATGAAGACTGTCATCAACCAGAAAAAAAAAAAATAAGAATCAAAACACAAGACCAGAGACTGAGCAAGGTCAGCTTATGCAGCTGAGAATGTTGATGTGTTAAGACCCCTGGGAAACATGGTTTGGTGTAAAAGTAACAGAACCAGATTATGAAGAGATTATTCTGTAACTATTTTGGAAAGGATCTACAGATAATGGGGAAATTACCATCTATACTCAAAAACCACCATGACCCACATTATTCTTAGAGAGTAATATAGCGGCACTGTGTCTGTGGTTGAGAATCATGAGGTCATCAGGAGGGAGGACATTTAGGAAACTGCATAATAATCTAGGAAGAGGGATAAAAGGTCTTGGCATAGAAAATGGAGGACAAAACAAGAATAAAGAAAAGAGGATGCATCTTACAAATTGTAATTTTTTAATTAATCCACTTAAGTTGTTAGTAAATACAATTCTTTTAAAAAATAGAAATAATTAAGTGATTGAAATAGGATCTTCCCCTGAAGACATCCTGTCATATTGTTATTTAAAAGGTACATTACCTTAGGAAAACATTACACTGATGATTTACATGGAATAAGGTTAAAAATAATGAATGACACCAGAGAGATTAATAAAAAGACATAAATTTTTTGATGCCTCCATTGCCCGTGAAGTTAGCCTACTCTAGAAGGCTGCCACAAAGTAAATTTCTGTCTGAGTTGTTAGCTAACCAAAGATTGCTTGATGGTTTGTGATTTACTTACAACAAGGCATTGTGTGTGTATGTATTACATTTTTAGTGCACAAATAGCCCGTATTTATTGTGAAAAAGTTAGCAAAGTTTAAAAAGAGAAAAGAAATGAGAAATTCTGCAATCCCACCACCCACAGATAAATATTGTTAACATTTTGGAGTATTTTGCTCTTGTAGATCTTCTGTGTAATAAATATATTTGCTTGGCTTACCTTTAGTTCTTGTTTTCTCTTTTTGTCTGTCTCTTTTATTTTTATTTTAATTTTTTAAGAGATAGACACAGAGTGAGCACAAATGGGGGAGAAAGAGAGAATCATTTTTTTAATGTTTATTTTTACCTTCTTTGAGAGAAACAGTGAGTGGGAGAGGGGCATAGAAAGAGGGAGACAGAATCCCAACCAGACTCGTCCATGTCAGCACAGAGCCTAATGTAGGGCTTGAATTCATGAACCATGAGATCATGACCTGAGTGGAAATCAAGAGTCTGATGCTTAACCAACTGAACCATCCAGGCACCCCTGTCTCTTTTATTTTTAAATGCACTTATTCTAGATCATCATAACCTATAAAAATAAAATCATCGCATTTCTCTTAGTCTCACAATATGGAAACACAGCATCGCTTATGTTCTGTATGGAGTGTTTGGGAGACTTGGAAAGGAAAGAGCATGAGTCTTGCCTTTGTTCAGGGTCTGGGTTGTTTTTGTTTGCTTGCTTGTTTGTTTGTTTGTTTGCTTTTACTTTAGAGGGTGGACTCCTGTATGTGTCCCCTCAGGCATCCAGGAACTGGTTACAATGAAGATGAGGGCCTGGGTGTTATTCCTTAGAGCCACAGGGCCTTGGCATGGAGATGCCTACAGGCAGGTGGTCTGGCATGCACATGTGATGGCTTCCTCCGGTCATTCTCACCTGGTCCCTCCTTAGATATTATCTATCCTAGAGGATCATTAACTCCTTATCCCTCGCCAGGAGGACAGTATGAGGCATGGGTAAAGTGGGGTGAGGGTGCAGGTCCTAGCAAGAACAGAAGCAGCAAAAGGAGCAAACGCAGATTATTATGGGGTCCTTCGGTTTCCCTGAAAGTTGCAATAGGCTACCATAAACCATGAACATTAGACATATTCAGGAGAGAAATGGGAAGAAGTGGCGACACCAAAATGCACTAAGTCTCCAGGGACGATGAGTCATTAAGGTGGAGAGCTGACCGGCCCTGGTTTCCCAGCTGCACAAGCCCTGTGGGAGTCCCTGCTCCATTTCTTAATAGCTGTGTTGGGAATGTGAGCATATTGCTTAACTTCTCAAAGGACGGTGTTCCCGTCTGTAAAATGTGAATAAAACATCCATCCCATAGGTTTGTTCTAAGGAATAAATCCGATATGTCATGTGCCTGCCACAACACCATCCTTCAAGTCTGAACACTGATGCCGTGCTGATGCAATATAACCGTTAGAGCAGTAAAGCGCATGGGTTTCAGAGCAGGTGAGAGACAGCTCAAGGTCACGTAATACATCAGTGGCAAAAGTGAGATGTGTGGAGGCCTGGTTCCCAGTCCAGTTCTGTCACTTTAGAAGGAAGCCATTCCATTCCCAACAGATGGAGTGCATGTTGGAGTAAACATTCAGAAAGCCTCCTTATGCCATTTCCCCCAGTTCAGGGAATCGTGGAGCCCTGCATCCCAACCGGAAACCTCTCTCCATGAGGTATTCACGACTATTTAAAGCAAAATAAGAACAACGAAAAGCCCTCTCAACATAGTCTGTTTGACTGTTAGGAAAGGTCACAGCCACGTAGTATGACTAATTTGGACTGCAATCTTTTAGTTACTGCAGTATCCAGAAATAATTTATTATCCTGACATTAGGTAAAAGAAGGAAGTACAAAACAAATATTGCAACTGGCATTTTATAAGATGTCAGTGGAGCAGATCAAAGAGTCCCTATTCTTTATTTTATATCAAGATGAACCTGTTTGGTACCTGTCATGGAGTGAAGCTTATCTAGAGGCAACAGGAAGCAAAGGTTATCTTGAATACAATGGAAAAGGGCAAATGAATGTTAACGTTTAATTAAAGCCACTGGAAAAGAATGGCCAAGTGCAGGTGGGTGCTGGAAAGAATGGTGTGTTGGTGCCTGAAGGAGGCAGGCTGGCTGAGCACCCACCGGGAAAATCTGTATGCAGGCAGTTGAAGGGACAGCTCTCTTGGGGTCACTGACGTTACATGACAATTGTTTGCCTTCCGAAAAGAGCACACAAGAGAAAGAGGCCATGCAGTGTGGTGGTTAGCTGCAAGAGCTTTGAAATCAGACTTCCTGGATTTGAGAAGCAAGGGCTGGGAGCCAGACCACCTGACCTCAGACACCAGCAGTGACCATTTACCAAATGGGTGACCTCAGGCAAGTCACCGAGTCTCTGTCTCTTACTTTCCTCTTTTATAAAGTGGGGATAAAACTACCTAGTCACAGTAATTAAATATTTAAAAATAAGGTACTATTTGTAAAATACAGGGCAAGCTTTATATATAAGTATTTATCAAATAGAGTCCTGAGTCCTTGCCCACCATATACTCCTAATAGAAGTTACTTCGACTTCTAAGCCTCAGGCCCCTCATCTGGAAAATGGGTCTAATCACAGTCCCTGGCTTACACAGTTGTGAAAGCTACATGAGATCAGGCACACATACACCTAGCATACAACCATCAAAGACTTATTATCTTGGTTTCTATTTCACCAACTAGACCAGAAGCTCCCTGAAGCAGATGTTCTGTCATGTTCTTCTTTGGGTCTGCTTCAGGGATTTCCTTATTAATGTTTGTAAAATGAGCAAAAAGATATAAAGACCCAGATAAAATACTCTATTTACATGTAATACAGACACATTCGTGCCCAAACTTAGAACATGCCCTCAGAAAAGAATCACATGGACACCCTCTAAGACATACATGGAATTATACTCAGGTAATTGTAAAGAAATGAGATTTGATCTAGTAGTCACATAACACACTGATATTTTCTCTTGCATCCTTGACAGATGGTCTCCAACCTCTCTCCAAGACTTCCAACAAACAATCCATAATCACGTCTTTCATGGAGCAAATATATTCCCTTTTCTCTTACATCCCAGTGGAGCTTTTAAAAATAGCTCTCTTTGGTAACCATGAAAAAGTCTCATTATTGCAGTCAGTTTTGAGCCTGTCTCCATCAATGAGTTGTAAGTCCTTTGAGATAGAGGATAAAGGAGCGCCAACATTCTCATTTTTCTGTCTCCCAGCTGCATATAAAATATTCTTATGCCCCTCGTAGATGTTCAGTAGCTATTAATTTAACAAGTGAATCAAATGATTAGAGATCCCATATGATGTTTCCCTTTCTAAGAAGGTAGCTTATTTTAAGTAAAATATCTCCTAAATCCAATCTGCCCTTCTGTTAATGTATTATTTATCATATTTAAAATCTCAAAATCTATAAGCGATCGGTCTTTATTTCCTGACTCAGGGATCAGGAATTTAGATTTTTTTAATAGCTGACATTTTAATGTTATGGATTATTAGACCTCTAAGGGGAGTCAAAATTGCCTCCTCATTTTACATATTGGAAATCCAAAGCCAATCATTAGCCAAGCCAGGGTTTAAGGCTGTGTCACATGACTCTTAATCCCACATTTTTTTTTCTACCCTACCATTCTGCAAGCACTTTATTATTTACAAAGTTCCTTTAACCTGCAAAAAGCTATATAGCTTTTTGATCCTTAAATCTATGCGATAGAAACAACACATTATGCTATTATGTGTCAGAGAGAAGAAAACAAAGTCTAAAATGTCCAAGGACATCCTGCCTCAGGGGAGTAGTAAAGCTGTAAGAGTACCCAGATTCAACTCAGTTTTTTTTTTTTTTCTTTCATGGGAGCAACCAGGAAAATGTACATAAAAGAATGGATATATCTTTAAAAATGGGGAGAGTGGAGAAAATAAAGGTATATCCAAAGTGGGTGGTGATAGTCAATGTCAAAAGGATTTCCTACCCACTTCCCTCATTAAAACCAATGGGACAATTCTGGGGATTAAAACAACTGAGCTCTGCATGGAAACCAACTGAAGGGTGAGCACAAAGCAAGTTTCCCTCACTTAATGCATGAGAATAAACCAATGTTTTCCACCACTGAGGAGCCATCTTGGGACAGAAAACAGGAAAAAAGAGAACTAGCCCTTGCAGAGAGTTGGACTTTGGATAATTTGTCTTAACAAAAAGAGAAAACTGAGATATGTCCAATTAGTAAATTTAAATCAACACACCACCTCTCATTTTCTGCTATCTTTATATCATTTGTGTCATTAAATTACATGAAAATCCTTTAAGACATTCAGGAGAAACACATATGCGGCTGCCTCATGGGTGTAATATTTGGCATAAGGTCCCTAGAAGGATGTGTGCTTACTTATCTTGCTTCCCTGCAGAAGTGGTGTCTGATCCCTACAGAGTGAGAGCTGGCAGGGGTGTGGACAGGGCAGTCCCCTGCCTTTCGGTCCGCTGCCTTTCAGAGGCAGGAGCTCCAGAGGAAGCATGCAGGTTCAGCAAGCCGGAGACGTGTGTCAACCCAGGCAGAAAGAAATCACAACCTTCTTAACCAGGCATTGCAACTTGGTTGTTCTCAGTTGGAATCAAAGGAGAGTAAGCTGGAGTTGTCTTGTAGATGCTGAATAATTAGTGACTCTGAGGAATAAAATAAAACCATGATTATGGCTCTTTTCTTCCATTTCTGGAATGATCCCATTTATTGCAATACTTCTCCTTCCTGCAAATCAGCTAGTCAGTAAACATCATCTGAAGACCCACAGGCACCATGATTTTGAGGGGTCTCTTCTGGTCTCTTCCAGCTGTGCCCCTACCTATAGGACCAAGGACACCTGATCACCTGAGCCCACACTCTGCCTCTGTTCCACATTCTGAGCACCCAGGACCTCAGAATCACTGAGGTAGCTAAATGGCCCACGTCTGTTTTCAGGGCCTGCATGAGCCACTCTCCTGAGTTCGGCTTATGAATGGCAGACTGCACAAGGGTATGTGCAATTCTAGCCTGGAAGAAGAGCCACTGTTGGTGAGTTCACAGAGGGTGTGGAGTGAGATTGGACTTATGGCCCGGAGTACCCACACATATGCATGCAGGGCCCGTTACTGTGCAGGACTGAACTAGGGATGTGACTAGAAGAGAGCAGGCCATCAGCCAAGAACTTCCACGTGTATTCTTGTCGTGGCCCACCAATGAGACAAGTGGGCCCAGAAGCTCCTTTACATGTTCTATTTAGTTCCTTGGTTTTCTATTTAGTGACGTATCAAGCACCTTCACGAAGTTGTAGGGAGGTACTGGCAAGCAGGGCAGTAACCTGGCCCATTATAGGGTTTATAAGTTGATGTGTGTGAATTCATTAAAGTCCTGGAAGCATGAACGAATATGATGGAAGAAGCAATGTAAACAAGTGGGAAGAACAGGGTTCGAAAGAAACAGATGGACACCCAGGTTCTGACCTGCCACTTCTTACGTTGGGGACCTTGTGAAAATTACTTAGCCTCTCTGAATCATGGCTCCAAATGTCTGACTCTAGATTTCGGTTCAGGTCATGATCTCATGGTTTGTGAGATCGAGCCCTGTGTCAGGCTCTGCACTAACAGCACAGAACCTGCTTGGGATTCTCTCTCTCTGCCCCTCCCCTTCTCTCTCTCTCTCTCTCTCTCTCTCTTTTTCTCTCTCTATCTGGGGGTAGAAAACCTTTAAATAAATAAATAAATAAATAAATAAATAAATAAATAGGGCTTTAAATTTTACCTACCTTCTAAGATTATAGTGGCAGGAATAGATGTGAATACAATACATTAGGATACTTCACCCGCACAGTAAGCATTTTATAAAGGTAGTGATTTTGTAAGTGTGAAGGGTAATAAGAAAATAACGTTTGCAACACAGAAAAGACCTAGGATGCAGTGGGGATAATTGATCTCAGAAAGGTTTAGATTAATTGGAAGATGACATCTACTGAAGGTCAAACACAATAGATATTTCTGTTTTGAGAAAACTTATTTGCCTAAACATTCAGTAAAAAGTATTTTACCCATTTTAAAAGACTATAATAAATGGACAGTGGATGCTTACAATTCAGAGTGCAGCTGTACAATCAATGAAAGTGTGTGAGCACTCAGGGGTCCTGAAGGCATCACTTCTAAATTCTTCTCTGACACTTAATCATGTGTTCCGGCCCTTTTTGTGTATCTTTCTCTTTCATTACCCTTTACTTGTTGTCCTTTTAACTTGAATGTTTTTAAAGCATGTCAACCTCTGGACTGCAGCAATTAAAAGATGTGGGTTAACTTACACAAATTAGTGCCTCAGGTTAAAAGCATGTCGGGCAAGAATAGACATTGCTAGAATAGAAGGCTTCATGAAGTTCATATTTGGAAACTATCATATAGGCATAGGCAGTCTTATGTAAGTCCTCAAAACATATTCTCTAATAAAAAGGTGTGACATAATAAAAGTTTATAGGAGAAGAGTATAAAGAAAGTCCATATTTGGAATGAGAAAGATCAGGTTTCTATACAGTTCCACATATCATTGTTAATAATTCCTTTAAAATTTTTTCACAAGATGGGGTGCCCGGATGGTTCAGTTGATTGAATGTCCAACTTCAGCTCAGGTCATGATCTCACAATTCATGAGTTCAAGCCCTGCTTGCTGCTGTCAGCGCAGAGCTGGCTTCAGATCTTGTCTCCTTCTCTCTGCCCCTCCCCCGCTCATATTCACACTCTCTTAAAAATGAATAAACATTAAAAAATAATAATGAAAAAATAAAAATTAAAAAATTTCGCCAGAATATCTTGATGTATTAAATGAAGTGGTTGAAATTGATTCCTTAGTCTAAGGTTTGAAGCAACATATTGAGGTTTTCTTTCCTAATTAGTGAGACTCAAGCATATTTGTGTTCCTGGGATCATCAAATCCAAAGTTCAGATATTTTTAGAACTGTGAATAAGTAACCTAAAGGAAAATGTTCAGAAAAATATAGATTGCTTATATAGGTTTTTGTTTCTAATGGGTGAGATAGTCATAGTTCAATTTATATTTTTGGAATATTTATTAAGCATCTAGTATGTGTCACGCATTTGAATTCATGCTCTCCCAGACCTTTCTATGGCTTTCTTGCATGACTCCTCTTTAATATGTAAGTACAATAAAGTCATATAATTTGCATATCAATCAAACTAAATTAGTATCAGATCTAGATTCGATGTCATTGCTCTGGTTGTAAATCTCAACATGGAAAAAAAATCTGAGAATTGAGAGAATTTTCTATCTCAGAGGGTTATCTATCTCAAAGGTTTTAGAAGATCTAAATATGTGATGGAATGCAACATATTGCACTGGAATCAAAATAATTTTTAAGGGGTTCCTGGGTGGTTTATTTAGTTAAATGACCAACTCTTATTCTCAGCTCAGGTCATGATCTTACAGTTGGTGAGTTCGAGCCCCACATATGGCTACATGCTGTCAGTGCAGAGCCTGCTTGGGATTCTCTCTCTCTGTCCTTTCCCCACTAACACACTCTCTAGCTCTCTCTCTTTCTCTCAAAATAAATAAATAAACTTAAAAAATAAGTTTTAAATGATGAAGGCATGGATAGAGCACTATAAAATGTTTTCACTTTGGGCATGCAAAAGCCAATACTTGGGGCGCCTGGGTGGCTCAGTCAGTTAAGCGTCTGACTTTGGCTCAGGTCATGATCTCACGGTTTGTGAGTTCAAGCCCCGCATCAGGCTCTGTGCTGACAGCCTGGAGCCTGGAGCCTGCTTCAGATTCTGTGTCTCCCCCTCTCTCTGCCCCTCCCATGCTCATGCTCTGTCTCTCTCTGTCTCTCAATAATAAATAAATGTTAATTTTTTTTTTAAAGTCAATACTGGTTTCTACTAAAGCAAACATAAGTATACACTGTGAACCAACAATTCCCCTTCAGGTGTCCATCCAAAAGAAAAGTGCATACATCCATCAAAAGACACGTGAAAGGATATTCATAACACCCTTATTCATAATAGCCAGGTATTAGAAACAACCCAGATACCCACAATAGTACCATGGATATATTCATATAATGGAGCATAACACAGCAATAAAAAACAAACAAACAAAACAATAAAAAACAAACAAACAAAATTCACCAGATCATGGTGAATTGCACATATATAACGATGAAAGAAAACAAAACCAAGCACAGTAAACTACATTGTGTATGATTCCATCAATATGAAGTTCAAAAACAAGCAAAATGAATACTTTGGTGATATGTCAGAATAGTGGTGGCTCCTGTACAGGCAGATATTGACTAGGAAGAAGTATGAGGGGCACATGAAGAGTTAAAAAAGTTCAGTATCTTGAGGTGGGTGGTGGTTATGTGTGTGTGTTCACGTGCGTGTATATGTATGAGAAAACTTACCAAGAGATACACTTAGGATTCGTGTACCTTACATATTTTCCACCTCAGTATTAAATTGTATAAAGAGACAAGATTATACCTGTTTTTCCTGAATAATGAGCATTGTGTAACATGTGAACCTATGTCTTTGTGTTGTGGTATATATTTGCATAGAGATAGGGCCAGTGCAAAATGAAACTGCTGCTCCCTTGTTTAAATATTAAAAATTTTAGGGGCGCCTGTGTGGCTCATTAGGTTGAGAATCTGACCCTTGATTTTGGCTCAGGTCATTATCCTGGAGTCATGGGATTGAGCCCTATGTTGGGGCTGTTTGGAATCCGCCCCCCCTGCTTACGTGTGCTCTCGCTCTCTCTAAAATAAAATTTCAAAACTATTTTTAAAATGTTAAGAATTTTATGACGGCAGTAGCAGAACGTTAAGCCGAGCGTGGGAACCTCTTAAGCACAAGGCTCTAGGGCACACCCGTGATGCCAGCCCTACACAGAGATACTCAGAAGATAGTCTGAAAATCAAGGAAGGTTGCTAAGATCAGGCATCTACATGGTGTAAAATGAATGGTGAAAATTCCTGGTTCTGCTGGGAAAGCGTGGTTCTGGGTTAAAGAGGTTATGTCCCATTGAGCTGGATGGCTAAGACGTGCTAGTACTCTACCGAAAGGCAACAGGATAAAAACTTATTATGGGAAAACACACTAAAACGGAGATTAGATAGAATGCCTTAATTAAGAGAAATCTACGTGAGAGTTATGAATAGAAAACATGTGTTCTATTAAAATGAAACATTCAGTGCTCTCCGTGCCAGAAGAGAGACACTGAAATTGTACAGAGATAATAAGCTAGAATAGCATGAGTGCTAGTGATGACTTCGGCTTCACTGATTGAAAATGTTTGACGCTGTATTTATATTACTTTAATCATTAAATACACCAAAACCCTTTGGGAGATTCATGCCTCCGGGGTGAAGTATTGGACCTATGAGAACAAGATGAGACCATGAAAACACATTGGAAGCCAAAGGAGGCTGGGAGGCTTGGGATGCCCAAGTAGCTGGACATGGACTTTGTTTCCTTACAGGATTTTGTTTTCTTCGTACAAAGTGAGATCCAGCCAGCTGGGTGTCACCAGGCTTTCAGAGGCAGGGTCCATAAGATTAGCCCCAGGGTTTAGCACACTGGAGAGTGAGAATCTCCCTGGACAGAAAAAGGTCGCAACATTTTAAAGTTTTTTTTTTTTTTCTTATACTGATTTCTTTTATTTAAAGTGTATATCATGGTGATTTGATATACACATATGCTGTGAAAGGATTCTGCCCATCTAATTAACACATCCACCACCTCACATATTTATCTTTGTGTGTGTGTGTGTGTGTGTGTGTGTGTGCGTGTGTGAAAACATTTATGTTCTACTCTTAGCAAATTTCAATTATACCATACAGTGTTATCATCTCTAGCCACCATGTTTTACATAAGATCTTTAGATCTTATTCATCTTATGGCTGAAAGTTTGTACCCTTTTACTAACCTCCCCTTCCTATTTCTCCCCTACCCAGGATTTGGCAACAATTTTCTACTCTCTGTAAATTCGAGGTTGGTTTTGTTTTGTTTTTGTTTTTGTTTTTTGTTGTTGTTTTAGATTTCACATATTAAGTAACATCATGCAGTATTTGTCTTTTTCTTCTGGGTTATTTAACTTAGCATAGTGCTCTCAAGTTCTATCCATGTTGCACATGGCAGAATTTACTTGTTTATCGTGGCTGAATAATATTCCATTGTATGTATATACCACATCTTCTTTTTCCATTCATCCATTGAGGAACACTTAGATTGTTTCCATGTCTTGGATATTGTGAATAATGCTGTAGTGAACTTAAGGGTGCAGATTTTTCTTCAATATCCTGTTTTCATTCCCTTTGGATATATACCCAAAATGTGTGATTGCTGGATCATGTGGCACTTCTATTTTTTTTTTTTAAATAACTGCCATACTGTGACTGCATCGATGTACATCCTTTTTTATTTTTTGAAGGACCTCCATACTCTTTTCCATACTGGTTACACGAATTTGCATTCCAAAAGTATACCAGGGGTTCCTTTTTCTCGACACCCTTGCCAACACTTGTTATCTCTTGTCTTTTTGGTGGTAGCCATTCTAACAGGTGTGAGGTGATACCTCATTGGGATTTTGATTTGCATTTCCCAGATGATTAGTGATGGCACACACCGTTTCATTGGCCATTTGTATGTGCTCTTTAGAAAAATGTCTTATCACTTCCTCTGCCTATTTTGGTTATTGAGTTGTATGGATTCTTTGCATGTTTTGGATATTAACCCCTTATCAGATCTGTGATTTGAAAGTATTTTCTCCCATTCTAGAGGTTACCTTTTCATTTTGTTGATTGTTTCCTTTGCTGTGCAAGAGTTTTTTGATTTTTTTCTATTTTATTGACTGGTAGTTGACATGTGATGTTATATTAGTTTTGGGTGTACAACATAGTGATTCAACAATTCCATACACTATGCTCTGCTCGCCACGATAAGTGTAGTTACCATCTGTCCCCATACAATGTTACTATGATATTATTGACTATATTCCCTATGCTGTGTTTTTCATCCCTGTAACTTATTTATTTTATCATTGGAAGTTTGTACCTCTTAATCACCTTTGCCTATTTTGCCTATCACCCCAACACTCTGCTCTCTGGCAAACACCACTTTGTTCTTTGTATTGATGATTCTGTTTCTGTTTTTCGTTTGTTTTGATTGTAATAACCTTTAGGTCCATCCATGTTGTTGCAAATGGCAAAATCTCATTCTTGTTTATGGCTGAGTAATATTACAGTGTAGGTATGTATGTGTGTGCCTGTGTATACCCACCACATTGTTTTTATCCATTCACCTATCAGGGGACACTTAAGTTGCTTCCATGGGTTGACTATTGTAAACGACGCTGCAGTAAACATAGGAGTGCATATATCTTTTCAAATTTGTGTTTTTGTTTTCTTTGGGTAAATACCGAGTGGTGCAATTACTGGATGATATGGCATTTTTTTTTTAATTTTTTGAGGACTCTCCATACTGTTTTCCACAGTGGTTGCACCAATTTACAGTCCCATCAATAGTGCACAAGTGGTCCCTTTTCTTCACGTCCTCACTTACAATCGTCATTCCTTGTCTTTTTGATAGTAGCCATTCTCACAGATAAAAGGTGATACTGCATTGCGCACAAAATTCTCAGTAAGGCATCGCAACCCGGCTGTTCTCAGCTGGAATCCGAGTGAAGACAGTTGTCTTGTAGATGACAAATAACTGTCAACATTGAGGAGTGACACATGACAAAGCTCAACTAAACTAAACTAAAATAGCCATTATTGGTTTTTTTCTTCCGTTTCTTCAATGACAACTAATGTTCCCATTTACATCAATGCCTCCTTTCCAACTACACAGCAACTATAAGGGCCTCTTGAAAATCTAGTGGCATAAAGCAAGCACTCCCTTAAAATTAAAGTGAGCTCACTCTGAGCTGCATGGGTTTACAAATGAATGTGGGTCTTAAGACCTTTTATAAAAATCTTCATAACTTTTGAATGGATGGCTATATTGTCAGTAAGTCATTCTCTAACATTTGTAACAGCAAGTTTCCAAAAGCTTACAAGGCTGCTGATATAAATAAGACTTTATTTGTACTGGCATACGTTGTTTTATTTTTCTTTGCTTTATTGTGTTTCACAGATATTGCTTTTTTTTTTTTTTTTTTTTTTTTTTTTTACAAATTGAAGGCTTGTGGCCACCCCGTAATAAACAAATCTCTCAGTTGTATTTTTCTAACAGCATTTGCTTGCTTCATGTCTCTGCGTCACATTTTGGTAATTCTCACAGATTTTTCAAACTTTTTCATTATTTTTTTAATGTTTATTTATTATTTCTGAGAGAGAGAGAGCATGAGTGGGGGAGGGGCAGAGAGAGAGGGAGACACAGAATCCGAAGCAGGCTCCAGGCTCTGAGTTGTCAGCACAGACCCCGACATGGGGCTCGAACTCACAAACTGTGAAATCATGACCTGAGCCAAAGTCGGTCACTCAACCGACTGAGCCACCCAGGCGCCCCAAAACTTTTTAATTATTATTATGTTCTTTATGGTGATCTGTGATCAGTGACCTTTGATGTTGCTGTTGTAATTGTGTGGGATGCCACAAACTGCATTCATATGACAGCAAACTTCATCATAAATGTGTGTGTTCTGACTGCTCCACCAGCCAGCTGTCCCCTCCTCTCCCTCTTGGGGCCTCTCTATTCCTGAGACATAATAATGTTAAAATTAGGCCAAATAGTAACCTTACAATGACCTCTAAATGTTCAAGTGAAATGAAGAGGTGCATGTCTCATTGTAATTCAAATAAATAATTAAGAAACAATTAAGCTTAGTGAGGAAGGCACATTGAGAGCTCAGGCTGAAAGCTAGGTCTCTTGCACCAAACAGTTAGCCAAGCTGTGAATGCAAAGGAAAACTTCTTGAACGAAATTTACTCTCCAGTGAACACGCAAATGATACAAAAGTGAAAGGGCCTTATTGCTGATATGGAGGAAGTTTTAGTGGTCTCGTTACATCAGACCAGCCATAACAATTCCCTTAAGCCAAAAGCTAATCTGGGGCAAGGCCTTAACTCTCTTCAATCCATGAAGGCGGAGAGAGGTGAGGCAGCTGCAGAAGAAAAATTTGAAGCTAGCAGAGGTTGGTTCATGAGGTTTGGGGAAATCAGCCATTTCTATAGCATCAAAGTGCAAGGGTGAAACAGCAAGGGCTAATGTAGAAGCTGCGACCAGTTATCTAGAAGATCTAGCTCAGACAATTCATGAGGGCCGCTACGCTAAACAACAGATTTTCAATGTTGCTGAAATAGCCTTCTACTGGAAACAGATGTCATCTAGGACTTTCACAGCTAGAGAAAAATCAATGCCTGGCTTCCAGTCTTCAAAAGGCAGGCTGACTCTCTTTGTAGGGGCTAATGCACTTGGTGACTTACAGTTAAAGCCAATGCTCATTTACCATTCCAAAACTTCTAGGGCCCTTAAGAATCACGCTAAATCTATTCTGCCTGTGCTTTATAATTGGAACAACAAAGCCTAGATGACAGCACATCTGTTTACAACATGGTTTACTGAATATTTTAAGCCCACTGTTGAGACCTCGACTGCTCAGAAAATAAAGGTTCCTTTCAAAATATTACTGCTCATTGACAGTGCACCTGGTCACCCCAGCAGTTCTGATGGAGACATATGTGATTAATCTTATTTGAATGCCTGCTAACATAACACCCATTTTGCAGCCCATGAATCAAGGAGTAATTTCAACTTTCAAGTCTTATTATTTAGGAAATATATTTTGGAAGTCTGTAGCTGCCATAGAGAGTGATTCCTCTGATGGATCAGGTAAAGTAAATTGAAAACCTGCTGGAAAATGTTCACTCTTCTCATGTCAGTAAGTGCATTCTTGATTTATGAGAAGAGGCCCAAATATCAACATTAACAAGAGTGTGAAAGGAGTTGACTCCAACTCTCATAGATGATTTTGAGGGACTCAAGACTTCAGTGGAAGAAGTCTTCAATGGAAGATTTCAATGCAGATGGGCTGGAACTAGCAGAAGGAAGAGAATGAGAAGTGGAGTCTGAAGATGTGATTGAAATGCTGTGATCCCATGGTAAAACTGAAATGAATGAGACATTGTTTCTTACAGATGAGCAAAGAAAGTGGTGTCCTGGGACAGAATGTCCTCCTGGTGAACATGCTGCAAAGATTCTTGAAATGACAAAAAGGATTCAGTAAACTTATTTGGTCAAGAAGCAGCAGGGTTGGAGAGGATTGACTCTAATTTTGAAGGAAGTTCTACTGGGGGTAAAATGCTATCAAACAGTATCCCATGCTACAGAGAAGTCGTCGATGGAAAAGAGTCCATTGGTGTGGCAGACTTCACTATTTTCTTATTTTTAGAAATTGCCACAGCCACCCCAACCTTCAGCAACCACCGCCCCGATCCGTCAGTAGTCATCCACACTGAGGCAAGACCCTCCACCGGCAAAAAGATTACAATGTGCTGAAAAGTCGGATGATGGTTAGCATTTTTAATCAATAAGCTATTTTTAAATTCAGTTATGCACACTTTTTACATATAATGCTAACACACATTTCATAGCCTACAGTGTTGCATAACCATTAACTTTTATGTGCACTGGAAAACCAAAAAAATCATTCCACTTGCTTTATTGAGATATTCACTTTATTGCAGTGGTCTAGAGCCAGATTTGCTGTATCTCTATGTGTGCCCATATTAATATTTGAACGTAGCCACACCTGTATCACATCAACTCTCAGTTATCTCTGGGTGTCCAATAGGGTGTTTCATGTGGACTTACCTGCACTTCTGCCCTGGCCTCCTGGTAGATGCCCACAGGTCCTGAGCCACTTTGAGGTCATCGACGACCTTGTGGAAGGAGACATTGTGGCAATCCCTGGGGGAGTGCGAAGAAGAAAAGTCAAATGATGCTAAGGAGAATATAGGAGAGATGTCACTAATCAGGAAGGGAACTTTCCCCTTTAGAAGTAATACTTGTGCTGAGATCTAAAGGTTAGGTAGGAATTAGCAGGGCACTATCAGAACAGTAGGAGCAAAACCGTTAGGAGAGAGGGAGCTTGGTGTGGACAGGGGAAATATGTTAAAGAGAAAATGTCTGCCCTAGCAACAACAACAACAAGCCCCGAAACATTACTTCCTTAACACCACGGCTCTTCATTCTTGGCCTCCATAGTGCAGAATTGCAGCAGGTGGCAGTGTGTCTGTCACACAGTCTTTGGGGAACGCTGGCTGGCAGTGATTGGATACGCCTCCTTGGACACTTGACCTTCCATGTTATTTTGTGCATTGACAATACAGCTGCCGAAGGACAAGAGAAAAAGCATGGCGGGGGGTGTAGTGTGGGGAGGTCTGGAAAAGCCATATAACATTTCCACTTACATTCCAATTACTCTGTCTCAGGAACATGGCCACAAGGGATGGTCAGATCTATGGAGGAATTAAAATTTTTAGAAAATAATTCATAGTTCTGAAGCATCATAGATTATAACTGAGACCATAGAATCCAAGATTATTTATTACTGTGGCTGAGTTGAGATATAGGCTTATTCCTTTACTCATTCATTCACTCTTTCACCCATTTATTCCTTGAACATTTATCAGCGACCTACATTATACTATGGGATTGGTCAATAAACCACATTTTCATGCCGTGATTAATAAGGTGGACAGGTTATAAACAGAAATGCCAGAAGGAGACATGGGCAAACTTTTTTCATTTCACATTCTGGATAATCATTACGGAGAAAGCTGTAATTGCTCATTGGTGCCTAAATGAAATTCTTATGAATATAAAACAGGTAGCATTAGGGAGAAATTTTTTAAGTAAAGAATTCATTTAAAAAAAAACATTTGATGGGGGGCATCTGGGTGGCTCAGTCGGTTGAGCATCCGACTTCGGCTCAGGTCATGATCTCACAGCTCATGAGTTCAAGCCCCACACTGGGCTTTGTGCTGACGGCTCAGAGCCTGGAGCCTGCTTCAGATTCTGTGTCTCCCTCTCTCTCTGCCCCTCCCCTGCTCGCACTCTGTCTCTGTCTCTGTCTGTCTGTCTCTCTCTCTCTCTCAAATAAATAAATATTTAAATAAATTAAAGAAAACACTTGATAAACTAAAATCTGTGAATGTATGTTTATGAAATTCCATTGTTCCATTCTCATCAATTGTTCTGCTTTAGATGTCTCAGGCATTGTCACTCAGACCGCAGCACATAACCCCCCACATTTTATGCACTGAAAGTCTCAGCAGTTTGATTTGCTTTAGTAATTGTCAAGTAAGATGTTAGAAAACATGTAATGATTTTTGCCATTCCCTTAAGTAGTTTTAAAATACATTTTAAAATTGCAGTTTGTGATCAATACTGTATGATTGCTAGACAGGGATTTGCAGACCCAGAAGTTACCCAGGCAGAGGAAAATATGATATTTCTCCATATTTTTGACTATTTGGAGTCAGGTGGCTGATAAAACACTTTCCTAAGCAGGAGCAGGACCCTGCTTAAACACCCTGCCAATCATCATAGCTTATTTTACATTGACATTTAAAGCATTTCTCTGCTATCTGTACTTTAAAATCCTTGGCTCAGTTGTGACACATAAAGATAGCTTTAAAAGAAGTGTGAGTAATTAAAGCAACAAGCAATTAACTAATTGATCCTAGAAAAAACGATAGCTTACACAACACCAACAGTGTAATTGTAGCCATTTTGTGAGGCAGCCTGGTCTATGATCATGTATGAGTCTCCCTTGTTAATTCTTTTGCAACAAGCAATCAGAGTGAAAATACTTACAAACAAATTTCCACTGGGATTGTAAGCCTTTGGACCTGCTCTCATTTGCTATCTCCCCCCTGTGTCTCTTTCCTTGTTCCTCTGCTTGGATGTCTCCCATCCCCAGTCCTCCTATGCCACTTAACAGATGATCCATTGCTTGTATGGGAAATCTTCCCTTACGTCCTCTTCTGCCTTCCAGAGAATCTGTGTAGACACTTGTGCTGGGCTTCTGTACCTCTCGTTAGGTCCCATCATAGACAGGACCAGTGAAATAACGTTCATGCCCAGTGAAAGATGAAAAAGCAGGGCCCATGCTGACAAACTAAAAAGAATTTTTAAATGGTGACATCAGAGCAGGAGAAGCGGGAGATCAAGCCTGGAGGCCATCTGAGATGGGGGGTTGGTAAGGAGGCGTGAGGAGGTGGGGGTAGGGGACCCATGGCACTGCAGGGATCGCCTGCTCTGTGAAGCCAGTTCTGTTCATAGCCTCAGCTTGGGATTGCTGCTGTCTTTGCCTGTGAGGGTAACACTGCACAAAGCAGGAGCCATAGTGTAACTTGTCTGTATCGCCATCAGCCACAAGTGCCTGCCTGGCCCCGGTAGGGTTAAATGTCATGATCTGCAAGGCATTGTTTAACTTGGATGTCTTCTATGATTAAATCAACTCCTCTCTAGCTCACTCTCCTGGAATCTCACTTGCCTTACTGAATATTCACTTTGTCTCAGGGCCTTCAACATGTGCTTTCCTCTTCCCCCAAAAAAACATACGGTTCTGTAAATCTTCAGGTCTTGACGCAAAGCTTCTTTCCTCAGAGAGCCCTTCCCTGGCCACTGCTAACTCAAGTAGCTCCCGACAGCCACTTTTCTGTTGCCTTTGTTTATATTCCTGCACTGATTATTATTTTAATTTATATATGCTGCATTTCCATTCCCTGTCTCTTGTCTCTAAAATGGAAGTTCCATCAGGGCAAGAACTTTGTCTCTCTTGGTTTCCCCTGTATCCTCATAAGGAAAAATGAAATACAGAGCCTGATACCTCTAAGTACTTGTTGACTAAATGAATACATAAGTGGGGCGCCTGGGTGGCTCAGTCGGTTAAGCAGCCGACTTCGGCTCAGGTCATGATCTCGCGGTCCATGGGTTCGAGCCCCGCGTCGGGCTCTGTGCTGACAGCTCAGAGCCTGGAGCCTGTTTCGGATTCTGTGTCTCCCTCTCTCTGACCCTCCCCGTTCATGCTCTGTTTCTCTCTGTCTCAAAAATAAATAAACGTTAAAAATATATATATATAAAATAAATGAATACATAAGTGAATGTATGTTTAAAAACTGCTTTTTATGGGGCGCCTGAGTGGCTCAGTCAGTTGAGTGTCCGACTTCAGCTCAGGTCATGATCTCACACGGTTCATGAGTTCTAGCCCCACGTCGGGCTCTGTGCCGACGGCTCAGAGCCTGGAGCCTGCTTCGGATTCTGTGTCTCCCTCTCTCGGTGCCCCTCTTCCGTTGTGCTCTGTCTCTCTCAAAAATAAATAAGCGTTAAAAAAAAATTTTTTTAAGAAAAACTACCTGTCAAATAGTTTAGAGTCATCTCCATTAACAAAACAAAAGTCAGCCAACTGCAAAACAAATTCATTTTCATTTTAAGTGAAGAATTCTCACATTTATCTTCCTTTAAGTGAAAACAGCTCCATGTGAGTCTGTTCAATGAATACAATGAATCCACTGGGTGCTTAGCCAACTATTATTTAGGAACGGAGAGAGCAGGAGAGGGGAAAGAAAACAAAAGTGAGAAGGCAACACAGAAAAAGACAAGGCATTTTATTTTTTTTAAATTTTTTTTAACATTTATTTATTTTTGAGACAGAGAGAGACAGAGCATGAACGGGGGAGGGTCAGAGAGAGGGAGACACAGAATCGGAAACGGGCTCCAGGCTCTGAGCTGGCAGCACAGAGCCCGACGAGGGGCTCGAACCCGCGGACCGTGAGATCATGACCTGAGCCGAAGTCGGACGCTTAACCGACTGAGCCACCCAGGCGCCCCAAGACAAGGCATTTTAAAGAACAAGCCAGGTGGAGACTGAAAGCACACTAAAAGGAGAGTTGGGTGGAAAATCCTTTGGTGGTTCCTCAGAAAGTTGAACAGGGAATTATCCTGTGGTCTAGTAATCCCATTCCTAGGTGTGTACCCAAAAGAATTGAACACAAGAATTCAAACAGATACTTATACATCAGTGTTCATAATAATACCCTTCAGGATAGCCCTAAAGGAGAAAAAACAAAGTGTTCTTCAACACATGAATGGATAAGCAAACTGTACTGTATGCACACAAAGAAACACCATTCAGCCAAAAAAAAAAAAAAAAAAAAGAATGAAATTGTGACATCTGCTACAATATGGATGACCCTTAAAAATGTTATGCTGAGTGAAGTAAGCATTTTTTTTAAATACAAATATTGCACACAAAGAAACACCATTCAGCCAAAAAAAAAAAAAGAATGAAATTGTGACATCTGCTACAATATGGATGACCCTTAAAAATGTTATGCTGAGTGAAGTAAGCATTTTTTTTAAATACAAATATTGCATGATTCCACTTACATGAACTGATGTAGCCCAATTCATGGTTACTAGGGACTAGGGACGGGAGGGAAAGGGATTATCACTTAATGAGCATAGAGCTGTTACTTGGGATGATGAGAAATTTCTGGAAATAGATGATGATGATAGTTACACAACACTGTGAATGTACTTAATGACACTGAATTGTACACTTAAAAAGTTTAAAATGGCAAGTTTTATATCATGTGTATTTTACCACAACACCAAAAAATTGTTTTAAGAATAAGAAACAAGGGCGCCTGGGTGGCTCAGTCAGTTAAGCATCTGAGTTTGGCTCAGGTCATGATCTCACAGCTCATGGGTTTGAGCCCCATGTCAGGCTCAGTGCTGACAGCTCAGAGCCTGGAACCTGTTTTGGATTCTGTGTCGTCTTCTCTCTCTGCCCCTCCCCTGCTCACGCTCTATCTCTCTCTCCTTCAAAAATAAATAAACATTAAAACATTTTTAAAAAAGAATAAGACAACAGAGACTGGCAGCAGAGATACCAGGCTCCTCTTTGTCCCTAATGCCATGCACAATTCTAGACAAAAGGCATATAACCTTGAGACAACAGCTTATGGAAAAGCAAAGGTCATACTGCACGTGGAAGCTAGAACTGATGAGTGACCAAATTGGGTATTTAGCTGGGGAGATTTCTAAGCGAGATATTGAAGGAACAGCTTGGTAAGAGATGAGAAAAATGAAGACAGAATTGTTGAGCCAAAAGGGAGCAGGACTTAAAGATTTGGAAAATTCTCAGCCTGTCCACATTAAAAAGAAAAGTAGAAAGTGTGTGTGGAAGACAACCCTAAAGGTGTGGAAGAACCGACCATTGGTCAAAGAGATTCGTGTGGGGATGAACCACAGAATTCATCAGCCACCCCAGCAGGAAACTGCCAATTTGAGCTGAGCGCGGAGGAGAAGGGACCTAATGGAGGAAAGCTGCAAATGGGTGTTTTTACAAGACAAGGGAAGAAGGCTCCTGAAGGCAATTCAGAGATCATCAAGGCCATGGTTTGGGTTTTCGTAGGCTCTGACAGAAGCTCTGTGGATAGGACCACTCAGAGCCCTGGAGCACAGTCTGTGCCTGGTAGAGAGCTGTAGTGTGGGCAGGATCCGTTGAGTTGCGGGGGTGCCATTGCCACCCCAGGGAGTCTGGAAGGTAGAGCACTGAGCCAAAGTAGATGGTTGCCAGTCCTAAGATCTCATGGAGTTTGCCTTTCGAGGTGTCGGATTTACTTGGGACCCATCACTCCTTTCTTCTTCCCTGCTTCCCCCTTTTGGAACGGGAGTCTCTCTCCTCCATCTCTCCCATCATTGTGTTTTTGAAGCATATAACTTGTTGGATTTCACAGACTCTTAGCTGGAGAGGAACTTTGTCTCCGGATGAATCCTACTTCCAATCTCTCTCATATCTGATTTAGATATTTAGACAAGACTTAGAGTTTAAAATGGATGCTAGAACAAGTTAAGATCTGGGGACTCTTGGGGCGAAATGAATATATTCTGCATGTGACAAAGACATGAATTTTGGGGGGCAGAAGGGATACAAACATTTGATCCACAGCATTCCACCAGACTGCTATGTATGGGTTGTTTGTATGTCTCCAAAATTCATATGTTGAAGCCCTAATACGCTGCTAACTAGAGGTAGAACTTTTTGGAAGGTGATCAGGTCTACAAGGTGAAGCTTCCATGATGGCGTCCGGATCTTATAAGAAAAGGAAGACAGCATGGGGTGCCTGGGTGGCTCAGTCAGTTAAGCGTCCGACTTCGGCTCAGGTCATCATCTTGCAGTTTGTGGGTTCGAGTCCCGCGTTGGGCTCCGTGCTGACAGCTCAGAGCCTGGAGCCTGCTTCAGATTCTGTGTCTCCCTCTCTGTGCCCCTACCCCACTCACACTCTGTCTCTGTCTCTCTCGTTCTCTCTCTCTCAAAAATAAATAAACATTAAAAATTAAACCAGATGATTTCTAACTGATCTGTACATTGAATGGAACATTTTTATCAGGAACAAAACACACACACACACACACACACACACACACACACACACACACACACACTTGAGACTCATCTGATGATGTCCCTGAAAATTGAGGTCATCACAGAATTAAAGCAGTACAACATTTTGATGAAACTATTTACCTATAAGAAAATGCTGATGTTATCCTACTGGTAGAATACTCTACAGTTAAATTTCTCTCCTTAACCGCAATAAAGTTGCCCTCAGAGTGTCACTGGATGGCTGCTTGTAAGTTACAGGTCTAGACAAAAGGATTCAACATTAATTCATATCTTTAAGATTAATATAAAACAATGTGAAGTGGATGAATATTAGGGAGAGTTATGAATTAAGATCTCTATTTAGAAGTATAAAAATGAATCATGTGTTGAGGTCATATGATTCTAGTAAGAAAAAGATCATAATAGTAGGAAAAATAAGGATTTCTACCATTCAGTGTATGTCCACTGTGTGCCAAGCTATGGACCCTTTGCTTTACATATATCCAAACAGTCAATAAGGAAGGTATAATAGAACTGATGAATCAGGAATAAACACACTGCTTCCTTTTAGGTGTTTTAAACCATATTATTTGAGACTAACTCCGCCACCTTTAAATTGGTTTCATCCATCATTTAAGAGTCTACACTTAATATTACATTACCAGATCTTTGGAAAAATCTGTTTCATCCATGAGGGATTGTTCATTTTCCAAGAGCAATACAACTGTGTTTCATAACCGGGTCCACTGGCCGTGTTACATGGGGATCCCTGGTCCTCATTTCCTAGTTAACTAGCATTCTGTTGTTGCACATGTGACCACCATCTTTTGGCACTAGGGGAACATCTCCTTGACATGTTCAGGAAGGGGATTACATGGCACCAGTAAGACAAATTGGCTTGTGGCAGCACCGGGTTTGTGGTTTCCTTGCAGCATAAAAATTTTCAGAAGACCTATGCCCACCTTCTCTCATTACGCCGTATGCAATATACGAATTATTTCCAGGCCCTAAGTATGGAACCGTAAGATGCTGCTCACAAGTTCCACCCTATCCAATATCATGTCCACCCTCTCCAATAAATCCGATTTCTTCTTCCTCTGCTATCAGTACACAAAGCTGTCAGATGAGGTGACTCAGAGTGCTGGAGTAACAAATGTTATTTGTTCCTCCATGTTTTTGCATGCTCTCAAATTCTATCTTTGTTCAGAATATCTCTGTGCTTACTGCAAACAATTCTCTTTTGGACCATTTTGCTTCTTACTGTAACAAATGACAAAGAAATGGAATTCATAGAGGTATTGCTTGGAAAGATGATACTAGCAGATTGAATTTCAGGGCAAAGCTATTATTTTGAAAGCCACGATTCTCTGATCTACCAGGATTTGCCTTTCTTTCCCTATCCAGGGAAGGATTACTGCTGACAAATTGTAACTCCTTTTCAAAACATTTACTTTTTCCTTTCAAGGCCTCCTTATGAAACCTTTGAAACTCACAAATAAACACTGTGAGGCAGGAGTAACAGCAGCTGTGCCATCTAAATGTAATTACACATGTAATTTGCATGGGACTTGGTTAGGTAGAAGAATATGTAAACAGATTCTTTGTTGGTCATTAGGATTTCTTTCTTTTTTTTTCTAATCTCTCTCTTTCTTTCTGTCTTTCTCTTTTTTTCTTGGAAAGGCAAATAAAGTACAATGTCCTTAGGTTTACTTTTCAAGCCTGTGGAGTTTAGGATGTTAGTTGATAACTGTTTGCTAACCTTTCACTTTTGGTTACTGTTCATCTTTCCTGGTTTATCACTGAATCTCTGGCACCTGATCCCATGTCTGAAACGTGGGATCTCTGGCACGTGATCCCATGCCTGCCCACCCGCAACTCCCAGCAAAAAGAAACAAAGAGAAATTGCACTTAGTTCCAAAAAGTAAGAGGGATGTGACACACACCACATTCTTAATGGGCAGTGCTTTCCTACACTCCTGAAATCATGTCAACCATTGCAGCCAAAGAAAGATTAGGCTGCATCTTTCCCCCAGTTAGCTGAAGGACGGGGAGTGAGGTCTGTGACCGGCATGCCCCCAAATTGTTTAGTAGATGGTACTTATAATGGTTATCACAGTATCACCATGACGGTAATGAGAAAAAGCCCAAAGGTCTTCCTCTTTGTATCCTCTTACAGGAGAATTGTAGTTTTAGAATGAGCAAAATTCATATTCAGAAGTGTGAAATGGTCAAAGCCATTAACACAGACACAGGAATTTTGAAATCTTCTTTGGCACTTTTTTTCTCATATATCTTAAGAATCATATTTCTTCAAAAGGATCACATTAGGTTTTTATTTTTTTACCCAATATTTAACCATAGGAATGGACTTGAACTACAAAGTTGTAGACACTCAGGAACATCAGTGGTTTGATGGTAAAGCCTCACTGGTATGGCTAAGGACATAAAATGCAAAAAGGAATACAAAATTCAGAAATAAAATGAAGGGTAAAATGAAATCCCTGAATTCGATCTTTTACTAGCCCTCTGGCATTTGAATGAAGATTGTATCACCCTGAATAATTACTATAATAATCATTATGAAGCTGAATAATTTTATATTCCTGATAGACACAAAGTGCTGCTAACAACAATATATTTTGCCCTTCAAAATATTAATTGATAACAGGATTGGAATTAGACTCTTTACAATATTACATTTCACTGGCATCCCATTTGGTGTTGTAAGATAAATTCTGTTGACGTTTCAGAGGGACCAGGAAGATGGATGTAGATTTTAAAAAGGTGTATGGATGGAGTTGTAAAGTGGGATGATGAATTTGAAAAGCTTCAATAGTACCAAGCCTGATCCTCGTTCCTCACATTACATAATCAATTCTACATGTATCTACTATGTTAGAATTATGATTGATAGCAATTATTATGAAACATTTGACACATATCAGATAAAATCTTCTGTGTTTGAAGTACATTATTTTTTTACACTTTGTAAATGTTTATTTTATTTATTTTGAGAGAGAGAGAGAGTGCAAGCAGGGGAGGGGCAGAGAGAGAGAGAGAGAGAGAGAGAGAGAGAGAGAGAATCCCAAGCAGGTGCCACACTGTCAATGCAGAGCCTGATGCAGGGCTTAATCTCACAAACCATGAGATCATGACATGAGCCAAAATCAAGAGTTGGACACTTAACCCACTGAGCCACCCCAGGTCCCCTCTTTTATGCTTTATAATAGCTCTGCAACATAAGTATGATTCTCATTTTATCAAAAAGAAAACCAAACTCTATGCAGAGTATAGAGTTTTATCCAGGTTCAAATCTAAGTCTTTCTAAATCTAAAGGTGGCTCCTTACCATGGTCTGTTCTGTCTCTCTAAACTTTTCTTAAGGGTCTATGTGCTCATCTCCTTTCTTAATTTTAGGAATGAATTAGTGAATGGGCTTGACTCCTACCCTTAAAGATATTGCCCTTTAGCTAGTGAGTTAGATTTTTAAAAATTTTTTTAACATTTATTTATTTTTGAGACAGAGAGAGACAAAGCATGAATGGGGGGAGGGTTAGAGAGAGAGGGAGACACAGAATCAGAAGCAGGCTCCAAGTTCTGAGCTGTCAGCACAGAGCCCGACGCGGGGCTCGAACTCACGGACCATGAGATCACGCCCTGAGCTGAAGTTGGACACTTAACCAACTGAGCCACCCAGGCGCCCCAAGATTTTAAATAACTATATTAGCATTTAATCCATTACCATGATGGTTAATATTATGGAGGAAAAGTCCAAGATGCTATTGTGGGTGGGGGCATGGTCCTCAAAATAGACAGAAAGAAGTCTTAAATATGGAGGAGTAGGAGTTATATATATCAGGAAACTTTTTTAACTTAGTTTTCTAAAATCATCAATTCAGGGCACTTGGGTGGCTTGGTCAGTTAAGGTCACGATCCCAGGGTTGTGGGATCTAGCCCTGCATCAGGTTCCATGCTGAGCATGGAGCCTACTTAAGATTCTCTCCCTCTCCCTCTCTCTCTCTCTTTCTCTTTCTCTCTCTCTTCCCCCCTCTCTCTTTCTGCCCCTCTTTCCCACTCATGCACTTTTTCTCTAAAACAAAAAATAAACATATAATCAATTGAAAATATTCTTTTCATAACATGTTTAATTATTTTTGAGGGCTGAGCTGAATTTCCTGGCAATTCTCTACAGATAATAAAGGTATCTTTTTTAAAAAACAAAATAACATAAGAAACCTTATCTATAATATATTATTATCACCTTTAACATTTTTCTATGCTAATTGAGAAGAAAGGAGGAGAAATCACACTTTTAGTCAATGTTTTGATTCAAGTGCATGTTTGGGACTTTTGGCCCTTGGTTGCTTACTTGAATTTAGCAGTTTAAGTGAGTAAAATCAGGGTATTGTTAGCCAGGAGGTTTTGCTTTGAAGATTTGCTTTTCCCCTTCTGATTTTTTCTTTGATCCAATGCAAAAAAAAAAAAAAAGTGTCCTTTTATAAAACTACATCTACAAGGCAATTGCAACAGAGATTCTTTGGAACAATGTTGTCATCATTCAAAACTCATGATAAAGATAAATACCAGACACAATTGTGAAATATGACAAACCTTTCCTCCACCTAGAGAAGTAATATTTCCTGGCTGCGAATGAGATGGCAGGTGCTACATGATTTTTAAAGGTTTTCTCATTTCACTGTCACAGCAACCTGATGAGCTGGGAATTAGTGCCATTACTGTTGTTAGTAAGGTGAGACTCGTGACAGATGCGAACACTGAGTTTCAGAAAAACTAAGTGAATTTCCCCAAGCCAAAGGCTAGTGAAGTGCACAGTCAGGTTTCAGTTCTGGGGTCATTGGACCACAGAGCCTCTGCTCCGTCCATTGTAGCTGGGACGTTATTCTGTATTTGATGTCATTTTCTTTCAGCCCAGCTAGAATAGGAGCAGCATGTTTTCAGGATATATCAAGCACAAAGAGGGCTCAATCTACAGGCAGAGCTAAAAACTAGAAAGAAGGAAACGCTAGAGAATGAGGAAGGATAATCTAACTGCCCTAATGCCAGACTCAGCAGGTTGCTGCTAAAGACTGACTTCCATGCAATACAATCCTGTAACATGACACTCTTCTGTTCTCTTAATTAATCAAAACCCTATTAAATTTCTCACCCACCTTCCGCTGTGCCTAACAGAGGACAAGCATGCATACTGAAAATAAGCAAAAATGTATTTCGATAAATTAGGTAGAAATCTTCTCAGTGAGGATGAATGAGCAGGTCTCACTCTTACAGGTTATGCCCTTCATAACTTGCCACAGTCTCTTGGCTATTCTTTTGCCCTTAATAAATATCAGTGATCCGATTATATATTTATTACCTCAGCCATTAGACCATCCATTTGAATGCAACTGTGTACAGCCACGCATGGTTAGCTTTCCTTGGGATTTCATATCTGTTTAGTTTGGAAGGGGAAACTTAAATATACATATAAAATTGATGTTTAAAAAAATAAATCTCAAGCTGTGGTCTTGAGGATTGTCAGAAATGGACCATATACCCATGTAAATGATAACTTTGACTTTTATTAGCTTCAGCTGAGCTATCCCTTAGAGGTATAACAAAATAAATGAATTGCTTATTGTCATATTGCCCAGAAGAAAATGAAATGAGAAAATACCCACGTTGCCTTAAGCCAAACATATGGAGTCTAGAAAAAAATAAAAAGCCATGCTATCATAAAATATGATGTTTGGTGGCTGCCTTTTGCAAAGCCTGTTAAGTTGAGCTAGTAAATGGGTTGAGAAAGGCAGGAAGGGAAATTCTGTGCTTTCATTTTAAGGGTATAAAGTGGCGCTAGTTTGTTGATCAAAATCCTTCTTTAATTATTGAATTTTTAAATAAGATTAGGAATTTGAACCGATTTCACTAAGAGATGCTTGAAAAGGTGAAATGTACTCTTTAGGAGAACCCATTTTACCTCCACTTATCTCTCCCTTATCCCACCTTGACCTTGGGTCACCTATCTACTTCCCCAGAAAAAGAAAACTTTAAAGAACCTCTGATATAATGAAATGTTTCTGTGGACACAGCAGAAACCTTTGCTGGAAATAGTTGTAGGTATTTGCTAGGTGTTTCAGTGCAAGCAATTGGGCTAAGCAAAGTATACATTTCTCTCATAAAGTCATTGATTCTTTTTGGTAAATTAAGCATAATCTCTCTGATAATAACAGTTTGGAGCAGAAAATTCTCAGAAAAGTAAAGAAGAACAGAGAGAAAGGAAAGAGGAGATAAAATTTTTAGAAAGAATATTGAAGATCTATGCTTGGAAAAGTGGACCTATGAGCAAGAAAGCAAATAGAGGGGGACAGTTACTCAAACTAGATGTAAGAGTTGGGCTATTTGTGTTTGAAATCGAGAAAATAAGATGTCATTTAATTATCTCAATGAGAGGGAAAGTCTGTATCTCAAAGCCCGTGTTGATAGATGCCCTCAGCTTTGAACAAGTAGTAGTGTCATCAAAGGGTCAGGAATGAAGAGAGCCTTATAAAAAAAAATAAATAAAAAGTGACAAAGAGCTTGTGTTCAGCCAGTGGAAATTATTTTTTCTCATGATGCTTCTTGTCGCTGTCTGCCGGCATTGCAGATGGCTAGTGTGGACCCATTTGCCATTGTAGAAATGGTTGTAAAGGGGATTACACTCGTTTCAAAAGCAAACAAACGAAAAATGACCTGGAAGTGTTTTGTCCCTAAAGATTAGTTGAAAAGGTCCACAAGGATGATAATGACAGTGATTAACATTGACATGTTTTCACACGTGTAGAACCTGGTAGGGCACATATTTCTATCCCTGTTTCCCAGATGAGTGAATGGAGGCAAGCAGAAACATGTAGCCATGAATCAAGCAAGAAAAGTCAAAGAAGACAAGCTTCTGGCGACGTGCCAGGTAAATGTCCCAGGGAAAAGGTAGACTTTTCCTGGAGCCCTGAAATCATATGACTCACTGAGCAAAACATAAAACTTTCCTGGTATGAAAATCTTCGTCACAGAAACATGACGTTTTCTCCTAAATCTCAGCACAATTTGAATTTTAGAGATAAACAAACATCTTAAAAGTCCAAACCAAGAGTTATGTGTATTCTGTCCTACACAATATTTATATTTCTAGAAATTATACTAAAGGAAAACAACTTTTTGTGACTGTAAGCAATTGTGTATATAATGAGCTTGCACTTTCCTGTTTGGCTGTGCTTACCTAGTACCACCTGGTGGCAGCTAACGTTATTTCAGGACAGGAGAAGACTGTAAACATTCCCAATTTCTCAAATTCCAGCTTCAGTCTCAGGCGGGAGATGTTCAGCACTGGCAATATTATTGGTCTGGGATCCCAGGTGCTAGGGAGTTGGAACTCGGTGGAAAGGTAGCACTGAAATCTCTTGTCATGTTGCCAAGGCCAAGAATCAGCCCACTATTTATTAGGAATGCACTTTCAGGTGAATTTTCCTTAGTCACCACGGGAGGATGTTTATTTCTTTGTTCTCTTTCTTCCTGATTCCAGACATCGATGCATAAGGCAGCTTAATAGCAGTGGGAATGCCAAGTAGAGGGTCACAACGGAGAACAAACCTAAGTGGAACATACAAAGGTGTCAAACCTATCACCTTGTCCTCATTAATATCAGGTTACAGCTAATTGTGCTAACAACACGTTTCAGTCTCTCCCCTATCGTTATGTAATAATGACTTTCTTTTCATCCCTGGCTTAAATTGCTTTTTTAGGTCTAGTCCCCTGGAAATTTCTTATGTTTCCCTAGACGCTCCACTGTGAAGCATTTATTCAACCAATATTGATTTGAGTATCCACTATTGCCAAATGCCTTGCTAGATACTAGGGATTTCACTTCGAACTAAAGGATTAAATTCCTATTCGTACAGTTCTGATGGAAGAGGCTCCTACTACTGCAGCTGCTACGATTACTACTGGTACTGCTACTGCTTTTCCTACTGCTACGAACTTATTGAAAGCTGTGCCAGGCTCTCTTCTAAGTGATTTATTTTCATTGGTTCATTTAACTCTCACAACAAGCTTATGAGGTAGTTACTATTTGTATCCCAGTTTTATTCGTGAAGAAATCAAAGCCCAGGGAAATTAAGCAACTTGCCTATAGTCACCCAAATAATAAGTGGTAGAGATGGGGTTCAAACTCAGGCCGATTCCAGAGTCTCTTCTTTTTAAAAATTTTTTTTAACGTTTTTAATTTATTTTGTGAGAGACAGAGACAGAGTGCGACCAGGGGAGGGGCAGAGAGAGAAGAAGTCACAGAATCCAAAGCAGGCTCCAGGTTCTGAGTTGCCAGCAGAGAGGCCAATGTGGGGCTCGAACTCAGGAACCCCTTGACATCATGACCTGAGCCAAAGTTGGACGCGCAACCCACTGAGCCACCCAGGCACCCCCAGAGTCTGTTCTTAACCACTGCTTCTCAATAAACAAGAGAAACAACAATCAGCAGAAACACTAATGAACAGATTTACAATAATTTACAATAGCAAATAATTATAATTTATAATAATTGTAAAGTAATTTACAGTGGCAAAATGAGTCATAAGGAAAATCTAACGTAGCCACGAGGATACACAGTGGATGGTCTGGGGGAGAGAAGTGAGAATAGAGGGGCTCCTCTAGACTGAGTGGCCAGAGACATTTCTGAACAATAAGAGAGGATCCATTCTGCAAAGATGGAGTGTGGGAAACTCCCAGGAAGAAGGAACAGCAGGTGTAAAGGCAAGAAGAATGTTTGAGAGGACTCAGGCTGGGGAAAGATGGTTTCTGCAGTTGGAGGTTAGTGAACAAGGATGTGGAGGAGATGAAGTTGAAAAGGTATCAAAGGCCTGATCCTGCAGAGCCTTAAATGTCAAGGCAAAGAGTAAGAAAATGTGTGGTCTCCTACTGCGGACTCTGCAAGTTCCTCTGAAGAGATTCATTCTAATGACAGTAAGGCGTCACTGGGTAGCCTTGAGCAAGGAAATAATATGATCCCTTTCATCATCGTGACTGCTTCTACTGAAAGGCTTTCGCCTATTCATAGCTTCTACAGTTTTTCTCAAAACATTTCACCAGGCACATAGGAAACCTATATCTAATATCCCAAACCTCCTTAGCTGGGTTCTCTCATTGAAAGGTCAACAGCCTTCTTTCTCTTGACTATTCTTCGAGACATTCTTCTTTCTAATTGTTCTGAATGTCCACTTACAGCGTCCGATGTCAGTGAAAGTAGAGCCATAATTACATCTCCTCTGACTAAGGGCTCCAGTAGAGGCATTCCAACAGTGCTGAAAGCAGATGAAATCATGTTTTATTGCTAGAAACTGGAGATTGTTGGCATTTAGTAAAGCAACTGTTTGACCGAAGGGCACTATCATGCTAGTGTTAATCATGAATCTCTTCTATGTTTGTTTTATTAAGTTTCAAGATTTTACTATCTGATGAATAATATTCCCACAGTGGGTGTTAAGGGTCCAAAGGAAAGAATTATGGCATCTATAGTAATGGTATGGAATGGATGCAGTGAGGTCAGAAGAAAAGCTGTCTGAAAGGAGGCAGGACATGTGCTTCTTCAAATACATGGTGTCTCAACTTCCTCAGCATTTCATATGTGCTTCCCATATGTGTTTGACTTAGGCTTACTTATTAGATTGAAAAATCTCTAATTAAGAAGTTTTATAGCTTTTTATTATCACAAAATCAAGCATGACACAACACCTTGTAGTTTATAAGGTGCATATGGTTAGTTGGATGGATGTGTGAGTGGGTGGGTGAATGGATGGATGGATGGATGGATGGATGGATGGATGGATGGATAGATGAGTGGATGATTGGATGGGTGGATGGATGGATGGATGGATGGATAGATGGATACATAAGTGAGAATTCAAAGGTCTTGACAGAGTGCAGTCCTGGTAATGCTTCTTCCTTGCAAGTCAACCTTGGTGATGACCAAACCAGATGAAGTAACATGTGGTCAGGAACTGAAATAGCACTCATAGTATGTCTTAAGAGAAACATCAGCTTTAATGTATAGAGAATGGCTGAGTTTTAGGTGTCGTATTTCTAACTGTGGAGCCAAGCAAGTCAAGGACATTTAATCTAATGATATTAGTGCAGGACAAAACTTGTCAACCTATCCTAACCCCCTTTTAGACTGGCTAACACCATAGGTTTTAGATTAAAGGTCTCTATGTCACTGCCTTCAGGAATATATTCCTCACCCCCATGTAGATTAAGTGCCCATCCCAAGTCCTTCTACTCCACAAGAATATATTGTAATTTCAATGTAATGTGTGTCGTTTCAAGTTATATCCTCTGTGTTCGAGGCCTTGTATATACTAAAATGACCAAGGATGTTGTTTCTTAATGAGTGAGTATAACTCCTTCCAGTATAAATCCTTAAACATATTCTTATAATCAGTAGATTAAGATATTATTGCATAATCACTTTATGGTCAGTATTATGTTCACTACATAAAGATACTACAAATAGGTAGGTAGGTAGATAGAGAGAGAGATATTTGCATTTTTAATTGATAGAGGCTATCTGTGAAGATGTAAAATAATCATTCTTTTATATATTTGCCTACATATACTCGGGTGGGTGGGAAGCACTTGGACAATAGAAGCCATTTAACTGACCAACATTATCTTTTTCTCTCTTTATTGAATTTAAACAAGAAAAGCAGTACAATATTTGTCATTTGAATGCATCAGTCAAAGAGACACCTGGGTAGCTCAGTCGGTTGAGAGTCCAACTCCTGATTTTGGCTCAGGTCATGATCTCACAGTTGGTGGGATCGAGCCCCACATCAGGCTCTGCACTAACAGCATGGAGACTGTTTGGGATTCTCTCTCCCCCTCTCTTTCTGACCCCCGCCTCTGCTGGCACTCTCTCTCTCTCTCTCTCTCAAAATAAATACAAAACATTAAACAAAAAACTTAAAAAATGAATATATCTATAAAAATAGGGACTATGAAGTACACTCAAAGTTGTTAATTTTAATCATGTTTTATATATATATATATATATATATATATATATATATATATGTTTGTTTTGTTCTTGTGCTCTCTTCCATACGACACCTCATTAATTTTTTCTCTTATCCATTTTTTTTTTTTTAATTTTTACAGAGAGAAAGAGAGAGCAAGCAGGGGAGGGGCAGAGGGAGAAGGAGGGAGAGAATCCTAAGCAGGCTCCATGCTCAGTGCAAGCCCCATGCAGGGCTCAGTCTCACAAACTGTGAGATCATGACCTGAACAGAAGTCAAGAGGCAGACGTGTAACCAACTGAGCCACCCGGGCGCCCCTTTTCTCTTATGCGTTACTTCAAATATACTCAAGATCAGCTACCTCCATTTTCCTGCTCATTTATTCTTTATATATTTTTGTTTTATTGGCCTTTTATTTAGTTTGTAAGTTTTCACTAATTAACATCTATTACTTTTTCATCAAAAATAGATATTAATATATCTACAGTAGAAATCTAAGAGACATCTAAGCATACAAATATTTATGCTATTTGTTATTATTGTGAATCATTGTTTTTTATTTGTAGGCAATGAGAATGAAAAATTATTATTGGAATTCTAGTTATAAACTCTGGAACTGAAAGTCTGATTCATGCAATTAATCTGGAATTACTTTAAGAGCATTTCAACTATTTGTCCATGGATTTTGGAAGGATGCAGAGGTCAGATTTATGAGAGTTTGGGTAATTGTGCTTTTAGGCATTTATTTAAAGTGGTGTCATCTTAAACATTTCAGTGTATTTATGTTCTTTATTGACTTGGGTCTTGAGTAATTAAATGCAATGGAAAAAGTACTTGGTTTCTTAGCAGCCTGTTACAAGCCCTTGATAGAAAAAAATATTTATTGCCTGAACTGTCTCCTCAGCCACCACTGTCATTATAACCTCAGCGACCTACTCTGTACTTTGTATGGTGCATGATGCCTAGTGGGGGCTCCAGGAACTGGCATGTGATTGAAGAATAAATGAGCTAAAAGAAGTGGAGAGAGATAATGTAGACTGTACTTTAAGGAGATGGATAAGTGAAAGAAAAAAATAAATGAGGTGTCATTTGGAAGAAGACACAAGGACAAAACAAGCATTTATAAAGACCATTACTTTCCCACCTGTTATAAAAGCCGCATAAATTAGTTATAAGAAATTAAGAAAATTCAGAGAAATGCAAAGAAAATTAAAGCCCTGCCTAATCTCATAAGCTAGAAATAACATTTTAATTTATTTCGCTGTATACACCCACATGTACACACTACCACACACTCATTTATAGGAGATGAATTTCTGAATTTAATTTGGAGAAGTATATGGTATTTTACTCATGACTAAATTTTTCCCATGTGATTTGTCATTTTTCAAAACATTCCATCCTACATATCTACCGATCCACGTACTCTACTCTTTTATTTCTGCCTGAGTAACTACTGAGGATGCATGATTACTATTCCTGGAAATAAGCTACATCTATGAGTCTACCCTCCCTCATATGAACTGCAGTAACAATAATGGAACTGGCATTAAGTGACACCAGGTGACCCCTAGAAGCACCATACTCAGATTTGAAAAACAGTGCTCTGGACAAGAGGTACAAGAAAGACAATGAAGTCTTTATTCCTATCAGTATTTATGGTTTTCAACTAGAGAAACAGGTGATAGAACTTGCGTTGACTTTCAAGCACATCTTCTAACTTATAATTGCATATATAATCAAAATTAAGCCTTGAAGCTGTCTTATGCCCTTTGGAGCCCCCAGACTAACCACTTTCATTAAGAGGCTGGACCTTATTTCTAAGGCAGATAATTAAAAGTTGTTGTAACAAAGATGGAAATGATAGTGTCTTATGCTAAATCCATGGGGATTTGTAGCTGAAGTAGGTTGAGGCTTTAATAGTGAAAAGATGTTTTTGATAAAGCTGCCTGGGGCATGCTAATAGATAGGTCTTTCTGAATTTAATTTGGAGAAGTATAATAGCTTGTGACATGTGGGGACATTATTGGAAACTTTGTTGAAAGTTTGCTTTTTAAGATGTGTTATAATTTTATTGCAGGAATTTGTTTTTAAATATTCATTCAGGCATTAATGGCTGTGTCAGAGCTCTCCTGATACGTGCAAGGTGCATGCAGGATGGAGGGTCAGAGAGAAAAGATGTAAATATGAACATAAGCTTTCCTACCCTTGGGAATCTCAAAATCACCTGTTCCCATAATGCATGGTCTGATAAGACGTCATGCACATAGTTTATACTTGAAGACTTCCTGATGCCCTAAACTCCAAAGCACCTAACCAGCAGTCCTACAGTTTAAAATTTCGAATTCTGAGAGTGTTGAGGAAAGGCAAATATCTTCAGCTAGGTTGTATTGTCCACGGGGTCAAGGGCACTTTAACTTCACTCTACACTGAAACCCCTCCACAATGGCTACATGCAGTATACAGTAGGCACTGAATAATTTGAATCAATAGGCCAATTGCACCAGGCATCTTGGAACAAGGATCTGGAATTCCCATTACTGAAGTGATTGTGTTATGGATTTGGACATTATATCCAAAGTATAGCTGACTAAAATGTAAATATGTATTCTCTGAGGGGTAGCTAATTACTAGATGACTTTTTTTATCAGCAGCAGTATTGGACTGATATATGAAATAACTGAAACTTTGAGAGCAGACCCTGGAGAACAGAGAGAAGTGCTGAATTTGCTTTGCTATGTTACCAGGGGGCTTGAGGTCTGGAAAGAGCCTCAAAATGTGAGAACTAAAAGAGCCCAGAGATTTCTAGATGTGTCTCCCAAGGCAAGGAGAATAAAAATAAATCACAGGGGCTACAGGTGTCCATCGACAGATGATTCAATACAATGGAATACTATTCAGCCATAAAACAGGAGGGTACCTTGACATTTGTGACAACATGGATGGACCTAGAGAGTATTGTGCCAAGTGAAATAAGTCAGAGAAAGACAAATACCGTATAATTTCACTTATATGTGGAATCTGAAACACAAAATGGACAATAATAGCAGAAACAGACCCATAAACACAGAGGACAAGCTGATGGTTGCCAGAGGGCAAGGTGTGGGGGATGGACAAAATCGGTGAAGGGGAGTGAGAGATCCAGGCTTCCAGTTATGGAATGATTAAGTCATGGGAATGAAAGGTACAATGTAGAAAATATAGTCAATGGTAATACAATAGCGTTGTATGGTGACAGCCGGTAGCTAGGCTGGTGGTGAGCACAGCAGAACGTATAGACTTTGAATCACTAGGTTGTACACCTGAGATTCACGTAACATCATGTGTCAACTATACTCAAATACAAGAAAATGAAAGTGCCCATAAAAACATCAGACTTTAATTTTACATTTTTTTTCAGCTGCAGCATTACCTGTCTTTCAAATGAGGTCAGAAGAGAACCCACCCGATTTATTTTATTTAAGTGTAGATGATCTCAGAACCCTAACCAAGGCTCTTTGTGGTCCCATTTCTCTTGTTCATGGAGGCTTGTGGGGGAAGTTCCAGTTCCACCTATGAAGCCAGGAATCTTGTCCACCTTCCTCACTTTCCAAAGAGCAAAATCAAAGCCATCTGAGTTATATTACTTTTGCAAGATAATGTCCTTCTTAGGATAAGAATTCAGATTACCATCTTGGTCCTGAATCCCACTCAAGTCCATAGGAGAGGAGCACCTGTGATCTTAAAATCTCAGCTTTGCCTTGTCTGGTTGGTGACTGTGGGCCAGTGCTCCAGTGGAAAGTTAAACAGAAAGAAGGCTTTATTCAAGACTGTTGCAATAGGGGATCAAGATTATTGCAGTAGGGAAAGAGATTGAACCCAACTCCTCTGTATTAAAAAAAAATGGTGAGATGATTTTTTTTTCTGTATTAAAAACTGCTTCCTTGGTCATTTTTTCAGGTCTTAATTTCTATATTGGGCCTCCATGCACACATAATAAAACTTTGATATTTTTTCCTCTCAATATGTCTCATAGAAACTTAATTCTCTTTTACTGAGATAAAGTTGATATACAATGTTACATTAGTTTCATGTGTACAACATAATGATTCAAAGTCTATATGTTACGCTGTGCTCACCACCAGCCTAGCTACCAGCTGTCACCACGCAGCCCTATTACAGTACCATTGACTGTATTCCCTATGCTGTACCTTTCATTGTGACTTTTCATTCCATAACTGGAAACCTGTGTCTTTCACTCCCCTTCACCCATTTTGTCCATCCCCCCACACCTTGCCCTCTGGCAACCATCAGTTTGTCCTCTGTGTTTATGGGTCTGTTTCTGCTTTCGTGTGTGTGTTCATTTGTTCATTTTGTCTTTTGGATTTCATGTATAAGTGAAATTGTATAGTATTTGTCTTCTCTGACTTATGTCACTCAGCATAATACTCCCTAGGTCTGTGCGTGTGGTCACAAATGGCAAGACATCATCTTGTTTTATGGTTGGGTTATATCCCATTATATTGAATCACCTGTCAACAGACACCTGGGTTGCTTCTATATCTTGTCTATTGTAAATAATACTGCAATAAATATAGGGGCTCATACATCTTTTTAAATTAGGGTTTCAGTTTTCTTTGGGTAAACACCCAGTAGTAGAATTACTGGATCACGTGGTATTTCTAATTATAAGTTTTTGAGGAACCTTCATGCTGTTTTCCACAGTGGTTGTAACGATTTACCATTTAAGGTGGAGGAATTTTAAACATTGAGTTGAGTAAGTGGTAAAGTATTAGAGAACATTAGGGAGTGGTTGGTCAATGTTATTAGGTCATCTGGGTTTGCTAATTGTTACTCATGAAAGTTAGGCTCCTACTCTCCCACAAAGACTTGGAAACATGTGCTCTTTCTTTATTGACAATTACAGTTCAAAGGGGATATAATCAGGTCCTTGAAAAAGAGGTTTTTGGGCGTAGGAGATTTACATCGCCAAGGGTCAGAGAAAGAATTTATAATCTCAACCCTTCCATAGTAAATACACTAAGAAAAATAAGATTAGGAGCCTATATTTAGGAAGAAATTTGTCTCAAGGTTAGTCAGTGTGATGGGACAGTAAGTGCCCTCATCTCTAAAGAGGAGGTAGCAAAATCATATCTTAAGAAAGTTTTTGAAAATCACATGGGTTAATGTTATGAATGCATTTTTTTCTTCCAAGATTTTATTGAAATTCAAATTAGCTAACATATAATGTAGTATTGGTTTCAGGAGTAGAATTTAGTGAATGAATGCATCTTTATATGTAGAACTTAATATCATGCAAATATCAAGTACCAGAGAGCCTATGAGAGCTTGTCACATGAGACCAGCTTTGGGTAAAGGATGTAAAGACAAAACCAATACTTCCTCATGTATAACAAGTTCTTAATGAATGTCAAGTACCTAACATATTATGTTCAAGCCTCTAAACTTTATCCTTGTTTTCATTTTGCAGGGAAACAAACTGAGTCACACAAAGTTTAAGTCCTTTTTTCAAGGTCAAACACCAGCAGGGGTAGAGTTGTGATTCAACCACAGGACTGTCTAAACTCTAAGCCCTTGTTTTTTGTTTTTTGGTTTTTTTCCCCTCAAATACCAGACTTCTTTTCAGAAACTTTATCAGGCCTGAGGCCAGAGAAGACAAACCTATACAGTCTTTTTGTACAGAAAACTGAGAGGTCAAACTTACTGTTATTTTGTTCCCAAGTTTTGTTGACTGTGAGTGTTAAAATGAGAGGCAAAGACTGAGTGGACCTATTGACTGGACAATAGACCCATTCAACTAACTGCCAACTAGGAGCTATAAGGGTGCAATTTGACATTTTCTCGGACAGGCCATGTGAGCACTTAAGGACATCAGTACCCCATTAGGTGGAAGGCAGGTGACCTTTTCTTTCCTTGCCTTCTATACTTGGCATTAGCAAGAAAGGAGTGGGGTGTGCAGAGACAAGAAAAGCTCTCTGTCATAAGCAAGAGCCTTTTACCTCCTTGGGTACAGCTGGGCAAGAAGTATTTTATAGGAGCCACACACAAAATAAAAGCTTTCCTTTTTTTTTTTTTTTTTTGTTTAGACTGCAGCACACGACTTTCTCTTCCACTTTGCTTATCAAGTCAAAGAAAGTCTGTTCGATAATTCTGCTGGAGATGTGATTTAAGAGGTGAACTCACCTAGCTGAAGTCAAAAGCTCTTTGCAGATAGTACTGGACCTATTATCACAGGCTTGGGTTTTAAGCTACTTTCACTAAGAGGTTATGACCATAGAAAAAGCAATATTTTTTTTTCCTCTGAGCCTCAGTTTCCTCCTTCATAGAAGAATACAAACTAAATCATTCCTGTGATTGATTTCTTACAGTCTTTAATTAAGATTCTAGGGAGCTGTCCAAATAATGTTTTTCCCAGGGGTGTTTTGGAATCACCCTAGCCAGAAGAGAACCTTTTTTTCTCTGAAATCCCATCCTGCTGACTCTCTGGACCTCTCAAATATACTGCCTTTGTTTGTGTAGGAGGCACCCTCAAAACAACATCCAGAGACAGGCAGATCTGTGCCTATATGCTCACCCTGATGCTTACTGCTTGCATCATGTGGAATAAATGATCTAACCTCTGAGCCTCAGTCTCCTCATCTGTAAAATGGAGAAGTAGTGGCTATTTTCCTATTTCCCCAGCTAGGGGTCTTCCTCTCCAAATTTAAAGCACACACTCACTTTTCCAGCTTCCCTTGTAGTTAGGGCTCAGTCATCTGACCAAACCCTCCATCAATCAGATACACAATCTCAAGACTTCGATTGAATGTGAGGAAGCAGATGCCACTAAGAATCCATGTCCTGACAAGGGTGGTAATAGAGTCATTCAGGTCCCAAGGAGAGAAGTACTGGGATTTAGATGTTCATGCTAGCCACGTAGGCTGTACTGCTGCTCCTATAGCCATCCTGGGATGTGATTGGTGTACGAACTTGACCAAGAATAATCCAAGAATGATATGGCAGCTCTCTCAGAAATTCTCAGAGCTAGTGAATATCCTTGAATGAATTCCACTGTTACTCAAACTCACTACCGCAGCATCTCTGTTTACAACTGGAATTTGCGACTGTTACATGTGGTGCCAAATCAGTTTAAGGGTTAAAATCACATCCGTAATGTGCTGAACTTAATACCTGGAACAGAGTGGGTGCTTTATAAATGGTATTGTGTTTTGCTATCTTTGTATATTCAATCTCCTCAACTAAATGAAGAATTCCTTGTAGGTCAATATCCATGCCATATCAAGGCACCAGGTTGAGTGCTTAGAGGGCATCAAAGAGACATTCATAATTATTGTTCCTTTAAAGACATTACATCTCAGTAGGAGAGGCAGGAGAACATGAGCTCGTGTGTTAGACTATCTATATTCCCATCCCATCTTTTGCAGCACCTAGCTTTCCCACTAATTTTGCAATACAAGGCAATCCTATACCTGTGTTATATTCTTGGTAGAATAATCTATTATTTTCTCCCTTATACAGTTTATGTAAATACTAAATGAGTGAATTTGATGAAAACATTCAGAATAAAGCCTGGTACCTAGTAGGTGTTTCCTAGATGTTGGCTCTTAGGAAAGTGAGATACCTATGCTCGGTTATATTGCTTAAATGATCAGAGTGTGCAAAGCACAAGTTCCCAAGTGCCAAAAGCACTGAGGCAAGCACTCATGACAACACCAGGAAGCTCCCAGAGTCTCAGAAACTTCTGAGAGCCACCATTAATTGAGTGTGTACTGACAGCCAGGTGCTCTAAACCCCTTACACACACATCATATTTACTGTTCCCCAGAAACATGGAGCTAACGATGACTATTTTTATTCTGAAAATAAGCAATTGCTTGGTGAGTTGGTCAAAAGACCCAAGATGGAAAGAAGGGCCAGGACTGGATTCCAGGCTTTCTGATGCTAAACCCATGTTCTTAATCCCCACTGCAATTTTTCTGAGTCCTGGGTTCTCCTGACCAAGTGATTCTGAGTGAAGTTTGATCTCCTCAGTCCTTCTGAAAACACTTGCATTTATGTAGTCTATGGAAACGGGTTACTGCCCATTATTTTAGGACGTGTAATGGTTTGGAAACTGTCCACTGAGAGGGTGGTTCCTGCTTGAGCATAGCTATCCAAGAGCAGCACAGATGTAGTGTTCTGTCTCTGACAAAGAAGGAATCCTCTTTCAGCATAGGACTGTTTTAATTACAGAATCTGAGTTTATTGACTCTACATAGCTCACCATCTGTCTAGGACCTTATTAACAGTTGTTTTAGGAAAGTATTGTTGACAATTTCCTACAGGATAGGACTCATTTTCTCCTCTACCCCAATGGTTTAGACAAAACTCACTTTGTCATGGATGCAGTTGGATTTGGCCATTTAACTGTCTAAAAGCATAATTAGAAGTTTGCAAAAAGAATCAATAGGGAAAATGGAGGCATTTATGTAGATTTATTTGTAATATAAACCTGAACCAGTTGAATCCTCAGTTATTGAAGTCAACTGAATTGAAAAAATGTTACCACTCTCAGAATACAAGTTAAAGAAAGCTAAGGAAAGCAAAATAGTTGGCATATAAAGGTTCCTACGTCACAACCCATTTCCTACTTAAAAATTAAATTTGCTATGGGTGGCTCAGTCAGGTAAGCATTCGACTTCAGCTCAGGTCATGATCTCAGGGTTTGTGGGTTCAAGCCCTGAGTCAATCTCTGTGCTGACAGTTCAGATCCTGGAGCCTGCTTCAGATTCTACATCTCCTCTCTCTCTCTGCCCCTCCCCTGCTTGCACTTTGTGTCCCCCTCTCTCACTATCTCAAATATAAATAAACATTAAAAAAAATTTAATTAAATCTACTCTGATTAAATACAGCTGATTGAGAGTTAAGAAACATCTGACACAGGGAATTAAAAAAGAATTAGAACATGAATCAGACTTCCATATCTGTAAAAAGGGAAATTTACCTTTTATCTAAGCAAAATATGTTTCACCTGATGTATAAGCAATAGATATGTTATTGTAAGTATTATCAGGGTATCTTAAAATTATTTTTTGGTGTTTTATTTTCCACATGTCACATAAAATCTCAGAAATTCACTTTAAAACACTCCTTCCTGCAATACATACCAAGTAATCATAATGCAGTTAAATTCAAGTTTTACTAGATTTTCAAATGGCATTTATTACAATATTGCTTTTTGTGGCCTGTATTCTTTAAAACAATGATTTTTTCTTTGCCTGCTTTCTGACTCAAATCCCAGGGATTAATGATTTAGAAGGAAAATATGGAAATTTCCTATTGGGGTAAAATTATTTTAGGTTTATTGACAGTCTCAAATATCACTTTTTCATGTTTATTTAAATTTTCCAAAGAGATCTGGGGGCTTCCACTAGTGACTGGCGACAAGGGCAAAATTTTTTTCAAAGATGTCTATTAGACACCCAAGCAAATTATGCATTCTACTCCATAGTTATGGTTATATTGATATAAAAAAACATACTCCCCTCCATCCTGTAAAAAATAGTTTTATAAAATTAGCACTAAAGAAACATCTCCCATGTTTCACCTATGATTTTAAGTATTGCTCAACACAGAACACAGAACTCCATGAATGGGGAGCCAATTATCTGGCTGGGGCATCATGGCAGTATCCAAAATAAACCTCAGTGGTAAAGCTTTACTAAGTGTAATTTGATATCTCCTTAAAGGTACTTTAATCTCAAGAGTCCCTTTTTTCCTACAAACATCCTGTTTATTTGAACTCCTACTCACTTAGACTCTAAATAAAAAGAATTTCCATTTTTCTGTCTTTAGAAATAGGATAACAAAGTAAGGGTGTTCCTCTTTGATATGTAGGGAGACTGTTTGCAGACATTATAGAATAGGTCTAACAGGGGTCTAATTGTTTACGAGAACAATGGTTTTTCTGGAATATAGCAAAGTAAGAAACATAGAAATGCACAAAAGACCCTTGAATACAAAAAATCAGGGCCAGAGCCTAAGAGAGTGTTTGAGGAGCACATGGGGTCAGTCATTCAGGGGTTTTTTAATTTAGGACCTTTTAATTTAACCTTTTAATTTAGGACCAGGTTCATATATCAGAAGCCTATGGGGAGAGCACTACCCTGAAAAGCAAATATAAAACATAACAGCCACAAAAAGTAAACAGAACCAACAAAAAAATTCCCAAGACTGTGACCAAATTTAGTAGCATTGGGCCCTTATTTATTCCATGAAAACTTCCTTTGAATATCTATTTTGCAAAAAAAAACAAAAACAAAAACAAAAACAAAAAACAAAAAACAAAAAAATACCCTACTGGTGTGGAGTTTGATAACATCATTGAAGTGCTTTAATGTAGCTTCAATTCCTGATTTGGGGGCCATAGGGTTCAAATCTACAGCTATAGATTGACTTACACACTTACATCAATTCTTTATAAAGAAGAATTTTTTTAATAAATTTACTTGTGTGCACAACATCCCTGGTGCTATTGGCAGAATAGAAGTGGTTTCGCTGTGTTTTTATGACTATCAGCAGCTCTAATAACAGTCATAGATCAGAACGGGAATGAGCAAATAGAAAGAAACTGTCAGGTGTTTCCTGGTACCTGAGAAGATCTTACTGAGATCACATGTGAGATATTATCAGAGAACTCCCAGAAATACTTGCAAGTCATGTTTAAAGAGGTGGTATAGCCATGGGGGCAATGAGGACAAAGGCAGATATGCTGTTTCATGATTCTTGTCTTGACCCTACTTTGTTTTTTCCAGGTTAATGTGGCCTTGAGATATAATGTTGACAAATATAAAGTTCCCAATCATGTTGAGTATATAATGGGAACTAGTAAATATTGGTATTCTGAATCTATTGAAGGCCATTGAGATATTTTCTGAGAATACTGGAAATTATGTCTCCATCTACCTTAGGATAATAGGTCTTTGGATATGAAGAAAATCTAGATGGTTTCTATAAAGCTGTCCTTTCTTTATTTGCATATTTATTTCTATAACCTGCCTAGGCTAGGAGTAAGAGAGACCTTGTATACCTATGCTTAAGAGAGTCTTTTCCCTGTATGGACATCTCTCTCTGGTATACCTGGGAATGAGAGTCCACCATAGCCATTAAGTTGCAAAAGGGAATGGAGAGAGGTTAGCGCTCTTTGTGGAAGGCTAAGGATAGTCGCCCTTGGTTCCCTGCTACCATCTCTAAGTATCTCTTTGTGGTCATTTCCCCCAGAGAAAAAGCTTCCCATTCAATACCAAACCATCAGCACACATGGCTGGAATGAAGGCAAAGATTAAAAGTATATAAGGGAAATAAGCCATGCAGAGAAAGACAGATACCATATGTTTTCACTTATGTGTGGAGCTTGAGAAACTTAACAGAAGACCATGGGGGAGGGGAAGGGGAAAAAAAAGTTAGAGAGAGGGAGGGAGGCAAACCATAAGAGACTCTTAAGGACTGAAAACAAACTAAGGGTAGATGGGGGATGGGGGAAAGGGGAAAGTGAATGATGGGCAGGGAGGAGGGCACTTGTTGGGATGAGCACTGGATGTTGTATGGAAACCAAGTTGACAATAAATTATATTAAAAAATAAATAAAATTTAAAAAATAATAAAAATATATAAGGGAGAGGTGCCTGGGTGGACTCAGCAGGTTGAGTGTCTGACTCTTAGTCTGGCTTAGGTCATGATCTTACAGTCATGAGATTGAGATCTGTGACAGGCTCTGTGCTGAGATTCTCTCTGCCCCTCCCCTGCTCTCTTTTACTCTCTCTCAAAATAAATAAATAAACTTTAAAAAAAGTAAATAAGGGAGGATTTCTCTAGTACATGAAACTAGCCCTTCCTTTCTTCTTCTTCCTTTCCTTCCTTCCTTCCTTCCTTCCTTCTTTCCTTCCTCTCTCCCTCCCTCCTTCCTCCCTTCTTCCTTCCCCTGCCCCTTCCCTTCCTTCTCTCCCTTTTGTTCTTTCTTTTTTTCTTTCTTTCTTTCTTTCTTTCTTTCTTTCTTTCTTTCTTTCTTTCACTTTCTATCTGTATCTCTGTCTTTCCGTCTTTCTTTTTTTTTTTTCAGAAAAATAATGCTCTTTTGAACAAGCAAATGGGCAAATGAATCCTTTTAGGAACAACTTTTTTTTTTTTTTTTTTAATAATAGTTTGCTCCCTGGAAGGCAAGGTGGCTTAAAAGCAGGCTGAATTTCTTATGATAATAGCCACCGAGCTCTGAGACACTGATTTCCGAGGACACTGAGGTGGCTTCATCAGCGTGCCAGCAGTCTTCCCCAGGACCATGAATCACTGCATAATTTCTATACAAGTACTTTCTGTTCACAAAAGAAAATAAGTGAATGCTGGCATCAGTAAGAACTGGAAATGGAGGTTCATCATCTTTGTCACCATCATTGTTAATCTTAAAGAAGTATTTAGAAGTGGGAGGTGGGCAGGACTTTCATTTTGCATTCCTTACTCTTGGGTACAATTACAATTTTTATTAGGTGTGAGCATGCAGTGCATTTATGATTTTGTAAATATGCATCAAATAAAAGTCACTACTGATAACCAGTGACCAACTTGATCAGTAAGGAGCAGTAATGCTTTTAATGTCAATTTGAAGACAATATTAGCAGAAGCATTTAACATATAATATGTTTATGTCCACATAATAAAAAATGATTTTTTAGGCGTGCCTGGGGGGCTCAGTTGGTTAAGTGTCTGACTCTTGGTTTTGGCTCAGGTCATGATCTCCTGGTTCATGAGTTCAAGCCCCTCATCGGGCTCTGCAATGGCAGTGCTGAGCCTGCTTGGGATTCTCTCTCTCCCTCCCTCTGCCCCTCCCTCACTTGTGCTCTCTGTGACTCTCAAAATAAATAAATAAACTTAAAACTAAATGAATTTCTAACACTAGTAAGTGGAGAGACACTAATAGTTCCATGCCAACAGGATCTTCAACTCTCATGCAAATGGTTGAAAGAATGATGGGAAGCAGAGAGTTTGATGAATTCATTACATGTCCTAAATCAGGAAATATCCCAAGTGATAATTATTTTTCTTTTATATTTTTACGTTTCTCAATTAAGGTAAATAGATATAAAAGAAACTGCACATATTTAAAATGTTTAAACTGCACATCTTTAAAATGTTTAATACGTTTTCATATATATTACAAAATACATAAACTATATAATCCCATATAAATAATTCCAATCAAAATAATGAACTTATACATCTATCATCCTCAAAAGGTTTTCCATTTCTCCTAGTAATCCCTTACTCCTGGCCTTCCCTACCACACTTCCCCAGGCAACCATGGGTCTGTTTTCTATATTAGTTTATTTTGCTTTAATTTTACTTTGTATTTTTAAAATTTGAGTGTAACTGACTCAGAATGTTATGTTGCATTAGTTTCAGGTGTACAACACAGTGATTTGACAGATTTATACATTATGCTGTGCTCATCACGAGTGTAGCTGCCATCTGTGACCATACAGTACTTTTGAATTATCCTTAACTATCTATATTCCTAATGCTGTGCCTTTTATTCCTGTGACTTATTCATTTTATAACTGGAAGACTGTGTCTCCCATCCCCATTCACCCATTTTGCCTACCCCCTCCCCTCTGGCAACCATCCTACTGCTCTCTCGATTTATAGGTCTGATTCTGCTTTTTGTTTGTTTATTCATTTGTACGTCTTCTAGATTTCACATAAGAGTCAAGTCATATGGTATTGGCCTTTATTGTCTGACTTATTTCCATTAGCATAATACCCTGTAGGTCTATCCATACACTGTGTACCCTTTCGTCTCGTTTCTCACATTTCGCATAATTATTTTGAGATTTTCTTGTTGTGTGTATCTATGGGCCATTCCTTTTTGATTCCGAGTAGTATTCCACCATATAGATGTACAACAATTTATCCATTCTCTTCTTGTGGGATATTTGGGTTGCTCCAGTTTGGGACTATTATGAATAATGCTGATATTAATATTTTTGTACAAGCCTTTGTATGCCTGTGTATTTTCTTTCTTTGGGGCAAATCCCTAGGAGTGAGATGGATGGATGGTATGATAGGTATGTATGTTTAACTTTTTAAGAAACAGCTAAACTGTTTTCCGAGGAAGTAGGACCACTTGACATTCCCTGTAGCAGCTTTTGAGAATTCTCGTTGCTCTACCTCCTTACCAACACTTGGTATGATTAGAATTTTAATGTTAGCCAGTTGTGCTGGGAGTATAACGGTATTTCATTAAGATGTGAATTTGCATTTTCCTAATGACTAATGATATTGAGTGTCTTACATATGTCTATATACCAACCTATATGTCTTTGGAGAAGTGTCTGCTCTGAACTCTTGCCCATTCTTTAAGCTGGTTGTTTGTTTTCTTTCTATTGAGTCTCGAGAGTTCTTTACATATACTGGGTACAAGTTCTTGACACTCTCATATATGCTTTGTAAGTAATTTTTTCTGTCAGTGTCTTTCAAAGTACAGACATTTATTTTAAATTTGAGGAAGTCCAACTTAACGATATTTTTTTCTTTAGTAGATTATGCTTTTGTTGTCATATCTACAACATCTTTACCTAATCTTAAGATCATTAAAATTTTTTCCTCCTCTAGGGGCGCCTGGGTGGCTCAGTCAGTTGAGCATCTGACTTCAGCTCAGGTCATGATCTCATGGCTTGTGAGTTTGAGCCCTGTGATGGGTTCTGTGCTCATAGCTCAGAAACTGGAGCCTGTTTCAGATTCTGTGTCTCCCTCTCTCTCTGCCCTCCCCCCACTCGCACTCTGTCTCTCTCTCTCTCTCTCTCAAAAATGATAAATAAACATTAAAAAAATTAATTTTTTTCCTCTTCCGGATTTATGATTGTAGATTTTAATTTTAAATTTAAATTTTAAAATTAAATTTGATGCATTTTGAGGCAATTTTTGTAAACTCTGTGAGATAAGGATTGAAAGAATTTCTTTTTTATGTAAATCAAGTTGTTTTAGTACCACTTGTCAAAAGACTGTTCTCAGTTGATTTGCCTGCACTGTTATTAAAAATCAGATTTTCACTTATTAGAGGATCTTATTCAATTCTCTCAATCTGTTTTTCTGTTTTTACACTTATGCCACACTGTATTGAAAATTATGGCTGTATACTAAGTCTTGAAATATGGTAGCATTATTTCTTCAACTTTTTTTTGATTTTGTAATTTCCTCAGCTAGTCTAGATTCTTTGAATTTTCTTATGTATTTAGAATCAGCTTGTTGCTTTGTACCAGAAAAAAAAACAAAAAACAAAAAACAAAGAGAGAAAGAAAGAAAGAAAGAAAGAAAGAAAGAAAGAAGGAAAGAAAGAGGAAAAAGCCTTCTATGGATTTGATTCGGATTGTGTTGAATCTATGTCATCTTGGGGAAAATTATAATTTTATTGTCTTTAATTTTTGATGCTATTACAAGTAATTTATTTTAGTTTCTTATTATTCAACATCAGTATAAAGAAATGCAATTACAAGAAGTTTAATTATTATCTCTAGTAAGTTTTTGTGCAGTTTAATTGGAATTTATACATGGATATGTCATCTTCAAATAGAGACAATTTTACTTCTTCATTTTCAGTCTTGATAACTTCCTTCTTCCTTCCCTCCCTCCCTCTCATTCTCTTTCTGTCTTCCTTCCTCCCTTCCTGCCTTCTTCTCTCCTTTTCTTCCATTCTCTCCTCCTTTCTTTCTCCCTCCTTCTCTTTCTTTCTCCTTCCCTTTCTTTTCTCTTTTTCTTTCTTTCTTTCTTTCTTTCTTTCTTTCTTTCTTTCTTTCTTTCTTCCTCTTTCTTTCTTTCTTTCTTTCTTTCTTTCTTTCTTTCTTTCTTTCTTTCTTTCTTTTTCCTCCCTCTTCCTTCCTTCCTCCCTTCCTCCCTCTCCCTCTATCTCCCTTCCTTTTTTCCTTCCTTCCTTCTTACCTTCCTTCCTTCTTCCTTTCTCTCTCTCTCTCTCTCTCGCTGATTGCATTGGCTAGAACTTGCACTATAATGTTTAATAGAAGAGATGAGCAGATATCCATCTCTTATTTCTGATACTGGGAGAAAGCTTTCAGTCGTTCACCATTAGGTTATCTGCAGGTGTTTCAAAAATGCATTTGATCAGGCTGAGGAAGTTTCCTTTTATTCTCCGTTTGCTGAAAGTTTTCATTAGGAATGGATGTTGGAGTTTTATCAAATGGTCTTTCGGCATCTGTAGAGATTATCACTTTTTTAGATGATCAATTTAGTAAATTACAGATGTTGATTTTCTAATGTTAAACCACTCTGCAATCCTGAGATAAACCGTACTTGATCATAGTATGTTGTCATTTTAATGTATCATTGAATTTGAGTTGCTAACGTTTGGTTTAGAATTTTTCTGTGTTCATTGGAGATATTGGTCTGTAGTTTTCTTTCACTGTAATGTCTTTGCCTGGCTCTGGTATTGGGATAATGCTGACCTCATAGAATGTATTGGGAAGTCTCTTTTCTTCATTTTTCTTGAAGAGTTTGCTTAGAATTTCTATGATTTCCTCTTTATTTGTTTGGAAAAATTGCCAGTGAAACCATATGGACCTGGAGAGTTCTATGTGAGAAGACTTTTAACCACAAAGTTAATGTTTTTACAGATGTAGAGTTACTCTGATTGTCTATTATTTTTTAAATTTTCAGTTTTATTGAACTATAATTGACAAATAAAATTGTAAGATATTTAAAGTATGCATCATGGTGATTTGATACCGATACACATTGTAAAAGGATTCACCCCATAACTAACATATGTATCTCCTCATATATTTATTTTTGTGTGTGTGTGCATGAGAACATTCAAGTTCTATTCTGTTAGAAAATTTCCATTTTTTAATTGAAGTGTAATTAACAAATGATATTATTTTAGTTTCAAATAAAAGCAAATTTCGATTATACAATACAGTGTTATCAACCGTAGTTACCATATTTTACATTAGATCCTCAGACTTCATCTTATAGCTGAAAATTTGTACTCTTTTACTTATTATAGTTTCAAATTCATTTGTTTTTTTATGCAATGTATAATCTACTGTAAACCCTGTTTACTGCAATTAACATCTCAGACATTGTAGTGTTTATCTCTAGGAGCTTGATCTAGGTTTCCTTATGTCTTTCATGTTGTTTAATGTTTTGAACATACAGAGTAGTTATAATAAGTATTTAATGTTTTTTTCTTCTATTTTATTAACTTTTGTGGCAGTTCTGGTTTGGTTTTGATGGAGTAATTTTTATTCCCATTATTGGTTCTATTTCTGGTTCCTTGTATAGAACCTAGTAGTCTGATTGGACAATAAATTGTAGTGAACCTTATAATATTGTGTGCCTGGAATTATTTCCTTATTGTAAATGTTCTTGAGCTTTGTTCTAGAATTCAGTTAAGTTGCTTAGAATCAGTTTATTCCTTTTGGGTTTTGCTTTTAATATTTGTTGGCTAGAATGAAGACAGCATTTTGCCTATGGTAATTACTTTTTACTCTTGAGTCAAGACCTTTCTGCATACTCTAGCCAATGTCCTAATGTCCCATGAGCTATGGGTGTCCCACTCCCATAATTGAGAGGATAGTCAGTACACCTGGTTCTGTGTAAATTCTGAGTCCCTTCTCCTCTAATCTTTGGTAACGCTTCTTTCACCAATGTTGGGTCATTTCTCACACACATATGATGATCATAACTCTGACCAGTGATCAAGGTGGATGTTCTGCAGATCTGAGTGTTTCTCTGTGAAATTCTCTTTTCTCTGATGCTCCATCCAGTAAACTCTAGCTTTGTCAGTCTCCCAAACTCACAAACTCACCTGAGATTCCATTCTCAACATGGCCACCTGAAACTTCTCTTAAGGTAGCAAACTAGGGCAATTGTAGGGCTCACCTCATTCATTCTCAGAGATCACTATGTATTATTGCCTGGTGCCCAGTGTCTTCCAAAATATTGTATAATATATTTTGTCTGTTTGTTGTTATTTTAGGTAGGAATTTAAAGTGCATCTTTGCTACTCCATCTTGGATAATTAGAAGTTTCTAAATGGTAATTTCTTCTATTATGGGATGCTAGGAAAAAATAAAATTAAATGGAATATGTTGTTGGGGCACCTGGGTGGCTCAGTCGGTTAAGTGTCCGCCTGGCTCAGGTCATGATCTCGCGGTTTATGAGTTCGAGCCCCGCGTCGGGCTCTGTGCTGACAACTAGGAGCCTGAAGCCTGCTTGGTATTGTGTCTCCTTCTGTCTCTGCCCCTCCCCCACTGGTCTCTGTCTCTCTCTATCAAAAATAAATAAATGTAAAAAAAAATTTTTTAACTAAATGGAATATGTTGCATGGAAAGAGGCAAGAATTTTGTGTGTTTTGCTAATTATTGTATCCTTGGTGGCTAAAAGAATATCTGATGAATAGTAAGCATTAAATACATAGTTCTCGATTGAATTAAATTACAATCCATTATATACTGAATAATTCATTAAGATTTTTATCATTAGTATGTATTATCATCATCCTAAAAAGCTGGTAATTCTGTCTTTAGCGGAGGAAGACCCACAGCTCAGAAAGGCTGTATGTCTTGCTCAAGGTCATAACAGGTCATGTTTTGGTCCAGGTATTTCTGACTACTCAGCTCTTATACTTTCCCCTAGGTCATATTATATCATCAACCAGAAAAATTAGGAGAAATTATCCATTGAACTTGGAACAAAATAACAAATCCCATCACTGAACCTCTCAAAGCAAATGATACTTTTCCAGTGAAATGCATGTTACTTTTCAGTAATTCATATTACCATAATACCTGGTTATGGGGCTTTGCAAACATAGACTGCACACCTTGAAATGTAGGATTTTATAATTTCTTTCTAGCCTATAAAAACAATTGCACCAAATCTTCACAAATTTGTGTAAGAGGGTGATGATGATTCTGAAGTAATACACTCCATGATCTAATCCCAGTTCTGACACTTAATATCTTAGGAAAGTTACTTAATTTTCCCAAACCTAATTTCCAATATATACCAATGATAATGTTAATATTTTCTAGTAGTATGTTAGTGAGGGCATGCCAGATTTGGCTCAAAAGTCTCAGTGGCTTAAGAAAATTAATGTATATTTCTTATTCATGTCACAGTTGGACATGTTCCAGATCGCTGTCCTGGGTAACTCTTTTCCATGCAGTAACTCAGGGATCCAGAATGTCTCCAATCAGTTGCTACACCATTCCTTAGAATCTCCTTGGAATTTACCTCTAGAGCCTCAATATTTAGCTGGCTGGTGATCGAAGAAAGACAGCATAGAAGTCCTACTGTTTCCTTATCACTTGACCGAGAAATGATAACACTCTTGCCCACATTTATTGGTAAAATACAGTCACAAGGCTTCACCAAAATTTTATGGATACAGGGAAATGCAGTTCCTGGCAAGACAGCTTTTTCTTAGCTAAAATTTCACACTATTAAAGGTGAGCCTGAATTTTTGTTGGTAGCTCTCCTTCTCTGCCACACCTATGTCAAGGGATTTTTATGAGGACTACAGAAAAGATATATGTAGAGTTCTTAGCATTTGGCAAATATTATCTCCTTAAAATTTTAGGAGTGTTAAGTCAATATATTGATCCAGATAAATTAAAGAATATTTAGGTACAAATCAAGATCTGTTCTTACCTATTTATTGAAAGAGATTCAGAGATTTAACTAAATGATATAAAATTATATCAGACGATAGAAAATGTTCTGAGTGTTGACCCATTTATTGTTCAGTGAAAATAACTTAACAGCATAGGTTTACAATATAAGTCTTCAGTGTAGCTCATCTGTATAACATAAAGATAAGCAAGGCAGCTAAAAATAGTTACGGAGATTGAAAGACCAGAAATTTATTACCTATATGTATATCAGGCTTCTTCCTTCTTTTCTAATAGTTGAATACCTTTATTTAACAAATATCATTCTGTACATTCAGCCCCTAACTGTGGTATATCTCTCAGAATTAAGTTTTTCTTTCTACTTTCATTTCAAACTTTTAAGCTTAATCCCTCCAGGATAATCAGCATGGAGCTTCTGTGATCTAGTCTGGAATACATCACTAACAAATGACTTTTTCTAAAATATGGCTTTGTTCTGTACTACCTGGGATTAAGAACCTACAGTAGCTCTTTATTACCTATTGGATCAAGTTCAAACTGCTCCGCCTGACTTTTAGATCTGTAATTAACTGTCTCCACCTGATATATCAATGAAATACTATTTATCAAAATGGCTTAACATAACCTTCTCAGCAAATTCTTCAATTTCAATATCTCTACTAAATATGTCCCTGTAATTTTTTTTTTCACAAACATGCTTTGGCTCATAATACTCCTCCTAGAGAGAACATCTTCTAAGGAATGTCTTCTTAGGCAGAGGCAATATGTGCGTTTCCTTCAAGAAAGATTTAATAGGATGTTTGCATATAATAGAAAACTCAAAATAATAGTAACTCAAACAGTTGGATATTCATTTCTTTCTCATGTAAAGAAAGTCTCTAGGTAGACAAAAAAAAGGGTTCTGGCACCATTTCCACCATCAAGGGACTGTCCAATTTTTTCTTCCACCATCCTAGGTCAAGGCTCAGCTAAATAAATACTGATAGGCATATCTGGCCCATGACGGTTTTGTGTGATTTACAAGCTAAGAATGGCTTTTACTTTTTTTTTTCCTGCCACATATATGTGTTGCATCTACTTCTGGACTTTCTGTTCTGTCCCATTGACCTATATAGGTCCATAATTTCACTAATAATACTTTGTCATGATTATTATAGTTTTATAATACATTGCAAAAAATGGATAGTATGTATCTTCTAACTTTGTTCTTCTTTTTCAAAATAGTTTTGGCTTTTCTAGTTTGCTTACTTTTCTATATAAATTTTAGAAATCAGCTTGTCAAATTATACTGGAAAAACCCTATGGGAAGTTAAAAAAATTTTTTTTTGTTTATTTATTTTTGTGGAGAGAGAGAGAGACAGACAGACAGAGCATGAGTGGGGTAGGGGCAGAGAGAGAGGGAGACACAGAATCTGAAATAGGCTCCAGGCTCTGAGCTGTTAGTACAGAACCTGATGCAGGGCTCAAACTCACGGACAGGAAGATTATGACCTGAGCCGAAGTCGGACACTCAGCCGACTGAGCCACCCAGGCACCCCCCTACTGGAACTTTAATTGGAATTGTGTTTAACCTGTAGATTATTTGGGGAAAACTTGATGACTTCCAATCCATGAACGTAATATATCTCTCCATTTGTTTCAGTCTCCTTTGATTTATCATTGTGTAGTTCTCAGCATGCAGACCTGTTATCTATGTATTTGATGGGTTTTGGTGCTGTTGTAGATGGTGCTTTTTAAACATTTACTTCACTTTCCAATTACTTATTGCCAGTATACAACATTCAAATGGATTTTTGGTATAATGACCCTGTATGCTGTGATCTTACTAAACTCACTTATTAGTATTAGTAGCTTTTTTGATAGATTTTGGAGTGTTTTCTACATAGACAATATTTTTCTTAATTTTTTTAATGTTGATTTATTTTTGAGAGAGAAAGAGAGAGAGCATAAATAGTGGAAGGGCAGAGAGAGAACGGACACAGAATCTGAAAGCAGGCTCCAGGCTCTGAGCTGTCAGTACAGAGCCTGACACAGGGCTTGAACCCACGAACTGTGAGATCGTGACTTGAGCCAAAGTCAAACGCTTAACTGACTGAACCACCCAGGTGCCTCCATAGACAATCTTGTATGTGAATAGTGCAATTTTTCCCTTTCCAATCTGTGAGCCTTTTATTTTCCTTGCCTTACTGCATTGCCTGAAACCTTCACTACAATGTTGAAAAAAAATGGTAAGAGTGGGCATCTTTGTTTTAAGTCTTCCATTTGTGCTTAATATAAGAATGTCTCTCCTTCAGAAGTTTATTGCTAACATTGGTAGTTTGTTGCTTGCTAGTGAGGTAATGAGGGGTGGAGGTGTTCACATCTTCTATTCTCAGTAATCTTGTTCTTCTCTCAGCAGTGAGAGATCTCTTATAATCTGGACCTCCTCCTTTTTTTGGTCTCTCCCCCGTAGATCCTCTATTCTCTTCTCCCACCTGCACTAGATCTTTCCCTGTGCTCTGAACACTGCCCTTTCTTTCCTGAACAGCTTAAAGATTTGTTTGTAGTGGAGAAATTGTTAACAGCTTAAAATTTTGTTTGTAGTGGAAATATATAAGCATCTAAGGCAAGGCTGTGTGTGTGTGTGTGTGTGTGGGTGGGTGGGTGGGTGGCTGGGTGTGTCCACACGTGTGCATTCTCTGAAGTGGTTACTGTACATCTTTAAAGTAAAACAAAACAAAAACAGGAAAGAAAAATATGCAGTGGAGACCAGATGTAGCCCTCAGAGGGGAAAGCAGAGAGGAGAAAAGAAAAAAGAGCAATGAGGACATGCCTTCCAGTTGAAGCAGCTCCGTTTAGGGAGCTTTCCTGAAGTCTTACACACCGCTTCTTTGTTCTGCGCATGGGACTGAACTTTGCCACTTGGCCGGATCCAACTACATCAAATCTGGAAACAGGAAGTCTTTAGGCTGAGACATTATTACTCCTAATAGAACTGACCTTCTTTTGTTAACAAAGACAGATGTTGGATAGGCAAGTATCCGTCTCTGTTGCACATCTGATAATGAATCATATAAGCTCTCTAGGCTGCTGTTCCAGGGTCAATAAAGGAAGAGTCTTAGCAGTTATGAATGATAGAATGCTTATGCAATTAAAGTGAATTGTAGATTGAAGGGCTGGTCACAGTCCTGAAATAGGTTGTAAGCACAATGAATAATGACTGTTCAGCACACACTTTGAGATCTCTTTTCCTTTGGATTTCTGTGTTGCTTGTATATAAACATGCATTCACCCTTGCTATACTCTGAGTTCCTTTAAGGACAGGGACACGTCTTGTTTATCTTGTTATCTCTAGAGCTCTTCAGTTGTTGTAGAGGTAAAATTGAGGTTTGGTTTTTGTTTTAAACATACTGAGTCACGTTATTTTACTTTAAAATTTTTGCCATAAGGAGGAATGCACTTCTTCAGTAATGAATAATTACTGAGTGCCTGCTGCAAGCCAGCCCATGTCCTAGGTGATACTAGTGAATAAAACAGGAGAAAATCTCTGTTCTCAGGAACTTATATCCTAGTATAATGGAAAAAAAACCAATAAATATATAAAAAATAAAAATATATATTATGTTAGATGGCAAATGTTATCACAAAACTAAAGTAGAATAAACCAATGCTGGATAGGGAATTTTGTGTGTTGGGGGGAGTGGGGATTCATAGTTTTAAAGACCTGTTCAAGGAAGGCTTCAAGGATAACAGGTAATATGAACAAAAAAGGAAGACAAAGATGGAGATGGAGGAGGAGGAGGAGGAGGAGGAGGAGGAGGAGGAGGAGAAGAAGAAGAAGAAGAAGAAGAAGAAGAAGAAGAAGAAGAAGAAGAAGAAGAAAAAGAAGAAGAAGGAGGAGGAGGAGGAGGAGAAAAAGAAGAAGAAGAAGAAGAAGAAGAAGAAGGAGGAGGAGGAGGAGGAGGAGGAGGAGGAGGAAAAAGAAAGCAAGCCAGCCACATGGGTAGCTATATGAAAAGTTCTTAAGACAGGAAGGATTCAAATGCAAGGCACATGGTAGACATGTTCAAGTAAGAGCAAGGAAACCACGGGCATGATTAGAGCAAAAGAAGTGAGGGAGAATAGATTGAAAACTGATTAGTTGATGTGCAATCTTGTAAGCTATTATTATGACTTTGACTGCTACTTTGAGTGTCAAGGGAAGCCATTGGAAGGTTTTGCAAAGAAAAACAATATGATCTGGGTGACCTTTCAGAAGTATCACTCTGCTCGTTATGGTGAGAATATATAGAAGTGGTGACGGACTAAAGCAGGGAGATTAGTTAGGAACTAATGCAATGATCTAGAGAGAGACTATGATGTCTGGGATAAGGTGTTAGAGGTGTTGGAGAGAAATTTCAGATTGTAGCTACATTGTGAAGGTAAACCCAACAGACTTTGCTGATGTATTGAATATGGGAGTGAGAAAAAAGGGAAACAAAGATGTGTTTGAGAATTATTGCCTGAACAACTAGAAGATAGTTTTCTTTTACTGAAAGGATAAAGAATCAGTAATCCTACCAAAGAAATTCATTTAGAAGGATAAAAAACTCAGTAGAATACATTGAGTTTGAGATTCCATTAATGGGCCCATGTATAGAGGTGACAGGAGAGACTGGCATTCAGTGGAGAGTTGCAAGATGGAATACAAGGCTTAGAATTGTTAGCATATGGATAGCATGTTTGGCATCCAGGAAGCCACGTGAAGAAAGTATTTCAAGGAGAAAGGGTGATCGATTGTATGGAAAACCACCAGCTGATCAAGTTAGATAGGAACTGAGAATTGCTTGTTGGATTAGCTACATAGAGGTCATGTTTGATCTCCACAGTGGAAATTTTAGTAATGTGTAAGGGGAAAAAACTTTATTAGAACAAATTGAAGGGATAATGTGTTCATATCACAGATAATGGAATAATCTCTTTAGTATATAAAGAGCTCAAAGAAATTGAGAGGAAAAGGACCAGCAACAGGAAAAGGCTTTGTGTATAAAAAGTATTAAAAAGTACTAAGAAAGAAATAACGACAGGTCTTTAACCATATGGAATAAAATGCTCAATGACACTCATAATTAAAGAAATGCAAATTAAAACCACACTTAAATATGATTTTTTGGCACATCTATCAGTACCAAATATGACAATATGCTTGGTTGGCAAAGTTCCAGGAAAATAACAGTTTCATATGTTGTTGGTTGGAGTAGAAAATGGAGCAACTCCTAAGAAGCGAAAACTTGGTAGTAAATTATAGATGCATTTACCTTTTGAGTGAACAGTCTACTTCTAGGAAATTATTCTGCACAGACACTTGCACAAATAGGAAATGCCACATGGAGTATTGTTTGTATGACAATAACAAGCACATGTTCATCAAGAGAGGAATGGCAGAATAAATTATGACATGCAGCCATCAAAGAGATGAAACATGGGGCACTGGGTGGCTCAGTCAGTTAAGCATCTGACTCTTGGTTTTGGCTCAGGTCATGATCTCATGGTTTTGTGAGTTCAAGCCCCGCATTGGGCTCTCTGCTGTCAGCATGGAGCCTACTTGGGATTCTCTCTCTCCCACTTCCTCCCCGTCTCATGCTGTCTCTGTCTCTCTCAAAATAAATAAATAAACATAAAATATTATTTAAAAATTTTAATTTAAAAAGATGAAATAGAATAAAGAAGTTCTTTAAACACTCACAGTGGTAAGATCTTCAGGCTATGTCTTTGAGACAAAACAAAGAAAGCACCAGACAGACTGTATAGTATACTGACTTCTGCAAAAGAAAGGATCAGAAAATTAGAAACCAACAGAATGGTTCATCTATGAATTGGGAGGGGCAGGAGCAGAAGCAAGATTTCTTTGTTTATAGTTTTCTATATTGTTTGAAGTTTGAATCATGGCATTATTTCTTTTTCAAACTGAGAGGATGGAGGGAGAGAAGTTAGAGTGCATATAGACACCTTACTTGGGGTGATTTGCTATAATGGAGAGTAAAGAAATGAGGCAGTAGGCCTGGAGGGGCAGGTAGCTCGAAAGTTTCCTGCATTTTATTTTTATATTTATTTGAAAGATAGAGAACTCATAGTATTGTGTAGACTGATGGCACTGGTCCAGCAGAAAAAGGAAAATTGGGGATAGAGAAGAGAAAAGAGGACTTGAGGTGATATCCGTGAGCAGGAGGAACTCCTCAAAGCCAGTGGGCAAGGGGGTGGGCAGGCTTAGACAGGAGCCCACACCCTTCATCTTCAGGAAGGGAAGGGAAGGCTATCATAGAAGTACAGAGGGACTGCTATGGACTGCATTTTGTCCCCACCCCCAAAATTCATATGCTGAGGCCCTAGCCCCAATCTGATGGCATTTGGAGGTGGGCCTTTGGGAGATAAACTGGTTTAGAAGAGGTCAATTGGATGGAGTCCTGGCTATGGAATTAGTGTCCTTATAAGACAAGGCATAAGAGAACTTGCCCTTTTCTCCCTCCATTATTTGTAGACATAGCTAGAAGGCAGCTGTATGTAACCCTGGAGGACAGGTATCATCGGAACCAGACAGTGCTGCCATTCTGATCCTGGACTTCCCAGCCTCCAGAGCTGTGAAGAAAACTGTTGTTGTTTAAGCCACCCAATCTGTGTTATTTTGCTGGGTCAGCCTGAGTAGTCTGAGACAGAGCTGAGGGCCAGATGTGACTGTAGGAGCCTGTGAGAGTCATTAGTTAAAGTTTTAACTTTAATAAAATATTCATGGTTCTTTTATACAAATTGAATTACTTAGAGTGTGATCAATGCTGTCATTGTCTCTAGGATTCATTTAAAATCAACCTCCAATGACAAACTGAATTTAAGTCTTTTAAGAAAGAAAAGTTTCTTGGACTTGTTCTAACAAAGGTAGTTTCCTTTAACACACATTACTAGTCATCAGTTTATAGTTCTTACAGTTATTGGAAAGAGATTTTTCAATCTTACAAGAAGGCTCTTTGTCCTTCTTAGCAAGTAGATATTTAGATAGAAACATAACTCTATGATGACAAGGTACAGAAGGAGTATAGAGATGTAATTTAAATGTTATGAACAGGAATATAAATTTTATATTCATTAGTTTCTGTGTCTATTAACAAGAAGTAACGGCTAGCTCCCGGCTTGTCTTTTCAAAGCACCCAAGTGAACAGATTGCCTTTATTCCAAGCTCCTTCATTAACTGCTTATTAAGACTGATAGTCTCTGAATTGAGGTCTCCTTTTCTACCACAGCAGAATTACAGAATATGGGGCTTATAAATTTCTGAATTGACTCCATTGAGCTCTCAACAATTTTCTTATTGAATGAGTAAACACACACACAACTTTATACTCACAAATTGCCTTGAAATAAAAACCAGTTGAATGATGTTGTGATTTCTTGCTCGGCTTATAATTATTCCCTCCCCATTGTGCACATTCACATACACACAATAACCTGACTATATTGAACACTCCTCCAAGACAAGGGGTGATGTCTTTTGCCAAAGTCTCAACACCTGGTCTGAGTCCCCAGGTTGGGACCAGGCTAACTGAGATCACAGTCTGGGGAGCCCTTCCAGAAAATCAGAGTCAAGGGTGGTTTTGCAAATGATGCTTCCCTGACTGGCCTCATAGATGCTTCCCTGACTGGCCTCCCTGCTTTCAGGCTTCTCTCCCTCCAAGCTTGTTTCCACCGTGTATCCAGAGCACAAATGGAGTCACCACTACCCTGCTTATGACTGCCGTCATCCTTAAGTCAGTCGTCAATCCCAAACTTCCCCAAGTTCTGTGGATCCTAGGCATCAGCTGGAGCTCCCTCTCCTTGGAATCTTGAAGATTGACTCCAAATCGTGCACACTGTCGTATGAACAGTCTCACACCCTCTGCCACACTTCTGTAGGTTCACCTCTCACTTCTACACCCTCTCTCCATTAGAGTTCTGTTTTACTCTACATATTGATTCTAATACGTAATTCTTTCTGCCCAACTCCACCCTGATATCCCAATAGATGTGGATTCTTTCTTTGATTTCCACAAGTTCAAAACAAAATAGTAAACATCCTACAGGTCTTTGTGGTAGACAATCCAGAATACTTCAGGGAGAGGTGATAAAAGGGCATTTTCAACACAGCAAAATGAAAAGATTAAAATAGCTGTTTTATAACTTCTTTGTCCCCTTTCATATTTCGACCCCTGCTTTTTTATCTCCTCCCTCCATCTCTTTTTCTCATGTCCTCAAACCATAAAAGCCAGTTTACTTCCGAAGCAGGTAGATCAGCTTTCTCTATTCTTGCCTTCACTGCTTGCTACCAGCCTCTCTTGAAGTGTTGCTCCTTAGCCCAAGTTTGAGTGTATCCCTAACCAAAGCTCATTTCCTTCCTCACAGGGATTTGGAGCCAACCACTAAGAATTTTTTTTCACCTCACAATTCTAAAAATTCTTTCCTCATCTTATTTCATGTCAACAATGCCCTCTATAGAAACTTCACATCTGTTCTTGCCAAACTCAGTCTCTTGGGATCCCGGGTGGTACAGGGCCCTCTTATTTCTGGCCTTTTGAAGATATTATTATCTTTCCTTGGAAATCCCTTCACTCAGATAATCCCTCTTCATCCTTCAGGTCTCAACTTAGAATTCATTTTCCAGGCTCCTCAAGAGTAGGGCGGAGGCTCCAGTTACTTGGTTCTGGTTCACTTAGAGCATTTTCAGGTATGTGGCCATTCCAATTACTCAGATGAAATCCTCTGACCTTTTTTATGTTCCTTGAAGACAGCAAAGTTTCAATATCTAATCCCCACTTCCTAAGACAGACTTTGCACTTAAAAGTATTTCAATAAATAGTAAAATGCATAAATGCATGAAGGAAGAAAAGACTGAAATTTAGAGTTTCGCCAAATTGTTTAGTCTGAAACTATAAAACTCTTTCTAATTCACTGTCAATGTCTTTGATCAGACTAGCTATTTTTCTTTGTATAATCCTCTTAGGCTTTTACTGCATTTAGAATTTCAAGAACATTTCAAATGTAGGAACCAAGACAGTATCAATTATTATTTTAGTTTACACACTTATGTGATTCCTCTTAAGAAAAGTAGTTGGTTCAAATAAAGCTACTGGAAAGATATTTCTAAGCTGGCAATTCATCTTTTAATGCAGTATATTCAAAACCAATTTAATTCACATCTTTAACTGTATCCAAATTTGACATGTTAGAAGCAGTGCAATTTTCCGTTCAGCAAAGTTTGAGTGTTCATCAAAACAGATAGATCATTCATATTGCCTCTCAGAGATAAATAAAATAATTTAGCAAATTGAATTGTGATGTCTTTCTCAGTAGGGATAAGTTGTCTATTATTCGCTGTGATTTGTCACTTCCCTTGACTTTTCTTAATGTTGTTTCCTTCAGCTGTGTTTTTTTGTTTTTTTTTTTCTTCAGGAATATCACATTTTGAATTTGGTCCGACTCTCTTTTAAGACCAACACTGTTTAAACTGAAAAAAGAAAAACCAATGATTAATGCATCTTGACAGCAGAAGTTATGTTAAAGTTAGTAAAATAATTAGCATACGGTGAAAGTATTAGATGGGGGAAAAGATATAAGCATGCTTTGATACTAGATAAAACACAACTACTATCATCAAATACATTACAGTTATTCAGGGAGGTGAAAAGGGTGACATTAATTTAGTCATCCAAATATGGTTTTGGTAGTGTCAGTATTCCATATTTCCAGATTATTAACTCCATTAGTCACCGTTTTGTCCAAGATCTTAGCAATTGTTGACTCAGGCATACTCTGTTTTTACTCTCTGTGGGTTGTTATTTTGGGGATAAATTGTTCTTTTATAATAAACAATGTTTAGAAACACATGGTTTCTTAGCCTAAAGGCTTTCAAAACAGTGTAACAAATGTAAACATTGCCATGGATTTAAGCTATTGAGCAAAAAGCATTCTATGGAAAGTTGAGTCATTAGCCAATAGCTTCCCAATTTTCATATTATGAAGAGATTAATTGAGTAATATTTAGTCTATGATTTGGAAGAAAATGTTGCTACTGATTGTATGGGGATAAAATTACTTAAAATGTCAGAAGGCATAGAAATATTATTTGATTTTATTTATCTCTTTTTTAAATGGACTAACCCATAACCTAAATGAAATATGCTATAAATCCATTTTTTAGTTCATTTACTTATTTTGAGACAGAAAGAGAGAGAAAGAGAGAGAGAGAGAGAAGGGGAGGTGCAGAGAGAGAGAGAGAGAGAGAGAGAGAGAAAGAGAGAATCCCAAGTAGGTTCTGCACTGTCAGCTCAGAGTCTGGCATGGGGTTCGAACTCACGAACCAGGAGATCATGACCTGAGCCAAAAGCAAGAGTCGGATACTCAACCAACTGAGCTACCCAGGCTCCCCACCATAAATCCATTTTTGAAACAAGTGAGAAATACGTACATCTTTTTAAAACTTAAATAATAAAGTAAGATACATTCTGTGTGAGAAGCTAAACAACTTTGAGGACATTTATAAGCAATAGGCTTACCACTATAATATTCACTAGATCAATCAGGGGCCAAGTCAGAAAGGTATGGAATACATATTGGGTATGTGAGAAGAGTTCAATAAAGGAATTCCGTGCAAAGTATATAAAGAAAGCATAAGAAATGGTCCAGTCTCTCAGGCTACTACCAGCGGGGCCAACTGGGCAATCCTGCAACCTGAAGAAGTGAAGGAGGAGCAGCTGCTAGAACCTGGTGGGGTTTGGGGGTAAAGGGGTGAGTGTACAGAGGGCAAGAGGTGGAAGTGACCTTTAGTCAAAGAGCGCACCCAACCGCAGCCAGGCCTCTGGGAAGGAGCTTAAACATTCCATTTCTCTCTTCTGCTCTCTCTTAACTCAAGCCAGGGCACCCTAAGGGCCGAACTCCACCAGAAGCTGGAGGGTTTGAGAACCTGGAGGGTTTGAGAGCCTTGACAGTTCCTGGTTTACCACCTGAGATCGAGCAGGCAGTGCAGAAGGACGCAAGGAGGGGCAGAGATGCACCTCCCGGTCACCATGGGGAGCAATGGAACGTGTGTTGATAGAGCAAACGAACAAAAAATATTTCTTTACAGCAACTTTCATTCCACTTAATATTAATCATATCCTATTTTGTTTTGAATATAAAAATAGTTTTAGGGGCACCTGGGTGGCTCAGTCGGTTGAGCGTCCGACTTGGGCTCAAGTCATGATCTCACAGTTCGTGGGTTGGAGCTCCGTGTCCGGCTCTGTGCTGACAGCTCAGAGCCTGGAGTCTACTTCGGATTCTGGGTCCTCCTCTCTCTACCCCTCCCCCCGCTCATACTCTGTCTCTCTCTGTTTCTCAGAAATGAATAAATGTTAAAAAAAATAATAATAAAAATTAAATAAAAATAGTTTTATGTTCTGCTGTGTTTTAAAATCTCATCATACTAGTTTCTGGAAGGAAGAACTTTCTTCGAACTTGCAGTATTTTCTTTCTTTCTTTCTTTCTTTCTTTCTTTCTTTCTTTCTTTCTTTCTTTCTTTCATTTCTCGGAGTCTTGCCATGTGTAAACATATACCTCTGATAACAAATTTGCTGAGGGCTCTATCTCTGGGTGGTTATTTGGGGACTGTGAGACTGTGACATAAAATTACAGGAAGATTTATTCTCATCATTTTGGAAGTGCAGAGGACTCTGTAACCTGCATTTCATATTGGGTGGGTGTATGTGGTGGGAATGTAAACATAATGCTGGTGACTGATCTTCCCCGTCTGGCTGACAGAATCTGGATTTTTCATATCAGTGTCCCACTTGTAAGGAGTTTCCTCTTTCCCACCAACCCGTACAATTATTTAAATGACGGACTTTAGAAAGCCAGTGCATAACTGGGAATAACAGAATTTACACTTTAAAATGGATTGCATATACTGAGTTGAGCAGTATTATTTAAGCATAAAGACAGAAGGAGTAAGTTGCAAATAATATATAGACACACTTGCAGTGTAGCTGTGATGTTTATGCTCAACCTCTTCTAGCTAAGGGTTCAGTGAAATCTTTAGAGATGTTGGAAACATCTCTTTTCTGGATCTGTCTGACTGCTCTTACACTTACGATTCCTGTCCTCATCACCTTTGAGTTACCAGGTCATTTTCTGGGCTGTGGTGATTTTCATCAAGCTCATTGTTTTCTTTGAATCAAAGCCAATGTAGTTACTTCAAAGACAGAAAAACAGTTCCTTCGATTTTAGGCTTTAATCAAAGCCCTTTCTACCTGCATTTTTTATGACGTCTGCATTCTCTACTGTACAGAGCCCAGTGCCCAGGAGACGTTGGAGGACCGTTGCCCTTATGAGCTTTAGCTGAGCTTGGAAACATAGGATCAGGTTACTTTTTGAGCTAGAGCAATGGTTTTCAAACTCGTCATACATAGGCCAGTTGCATCCACTTCACCTGTGAAGCTTTGTTAAAAGCCCAGATCCCCTGAAGTTTTTATTCGCTTGGGCTGCAGTTCAGGAACACATGTATTTAAAATCTCCTGTTTGTAACTTTCTCCACCACCTCCATGAAGCTCCAAACAACTTTCTAGACCTCTCATTGCACAATTTATGGCTTTTACTAAGAATGCAGAAACAATTGGCAGAGGGAGCTGAAGAAGCATAAGGTTTAGGGCTTTATTTGCCTGGCTCCCATGAGTGCTCAAAGTTGCAGAAAGTTTGGAATGGGGAGGGGACCAGGTTACAGTCAGGAATCATTTCTACATAAATGTTTCTGGTAAATTGCCATAAGAAATCTCAAAAAGAATGGGCATGAAGGTTTATGACTTTGCTAGTTTGCTATGATGTCTTATCTCATTCTGAAAGAATATCTAATTTTTCTTCTTCCCCCTAAAGATGGCCCTCCAAATAGTAGAAATGCCAGGCACCCCAAACTGGATCTGGCTCTATTTGAGCTTCTATTAGTGTGAGAAGGAATGAGGATGATTGGAAGCAGAGGCAGAAAAAGGGAGTGGCTATAAAGGAAATGGTAGATGTTGAATTCACAGCCTTTGATAAAGGGAGGGAGGGAGATGAAAGGATAGAGTGCTTCTAAGTTGTGAAGCCTGAGTGACTAGGAAGATGTTGGCATCAAGAGTGGACTAAGGGGGGGCACCTGGGTGGCGCAGTGGGTTAAGCGTTCGAGTCTTGATGTCACCTGAGGTCATGCTCTGTGTTTGTGAGTTCGAGCCCCGCATCAGGCTCTGCACTGATATTGCAGAGTCTGCTTGGGATTTTGTCTCTACTTCTCTCTGACCCTCCCCCACTTGTGCTCTGTCTCTCTTTCTCAAAATAAATAAACTTTTAAAAAAAAGTTTAAAAAAAGAAGAATGGACTAAGGAGATGGAGGAAGAAGTGTTGGATATGGCAAAAGGAGGTGAGCTCCATTTGGCATTGGAAAACTATATGGCAAAATAGAAATGAGAGTAACTTCAAATTTCAGTTTGTTAAAATCTCAGCTCCAGGACTCCAAAACTGTGTGTTCTTCAATAATGTTGTGATATATCTGAGTCTCAGTTTCCTGATTTTACATGGGGACTCCTCTTAGCAGTCTTGGAGGTTTGTTGTGAGGAACAGATGAGAATTTAAGTATGGCATTTAGCCCTCCTCTGGTCTTAAGACATGAGATGGATAAGTATTTGTCCCTTCCCTATAACATTTGGAAATCTTCAAATAGATCACTGTTAAATGATACATTTCTAAATTAGTACTCTTATACAGACATAAAATGAACACGTTAAATATTTTATTTAACTCATCAATTAATAAGGGAACCAGCAGGATGTTACAACTGGATCAAAAAGCAATTTAGTGTACCACCCATATACAGGCAGGTAGGAAATTCTGAAATGAATTTACAAATAGAAGCAAAGTAGCTTATTCCTTGGGGTAGAGGGAGATTATATTTCTAATGGATAAAATTCATGTGCATGCCTATGTCTATGGACAAAAAACATTTGTATTATGAATTATCTATGACTTACAGAATTATACAATAGTTCAAGGAAAATGAAAGGTACAGATATTCCATAACATAAAAACCCTGAGGGTTGATACCCGTGTATTAGTTTTCTATTTCTGTGTAAAACTTATCACAAATGTAATGGCTTAAAATATACCCATGTAACGGCACCTGGTCTGCTCATTCAGTTGAGAGTCCAACGCTTGATTTCGGCTCATGATCTCAGAGTTCATGGGATCGAGCCCTGTATTGGGGTCTGTGCTAAAGTCCAGAGTCTGCCTGGGATTCTCTCTCTCACCTCTCTCTCTGCCCCAACCTACTTGTGTGCTCTCTCTCTCTCAAAATAAATAAATAAATAAATAAATAAATAAATAAATAAATAAATAATTTTTAAAAAAAACATACCCATTTATTACCTCACAGTTCTACCAATCAGAAGTCCATCATGGCTTAACTGTCTTAACTGCTTGGGGTTTCATAAGAGTTGCCCAGCCTGGGCTCTTCTCTGGAAGCTCTAAGGAAGTCTTTTCTTTCAAGCTCATTCAATCCTTGGAAGAATTCAATTCTATTAGGTTGTAGGACTGAGGTCCCATTGTTTTGCTGGCTCTCGGCCCAGGGTTGCTTTCTGCTCCTGGAACCAGTCGTATTTCTTCTCATGCGATCCTCCCCATCTTCAAACCTACAATGGCTTTTTAAATCCTTCTACTGCTTTGAGTCTTTCTCCCTCCTTCTTCTGCAATCAACTGGAGAAAGCTCTCTGCTTTTAAGGACTTGTGATCAGAATAGGTCCAGGTAGATAATTTCCATATTTTAAGGTCAATGGATGTATAACTTTATCTTTTTTTAAGTTTATTTATTTATTTTGAGACAGAGAGAGAGACAGAGAGAGTGTGAGCAGGGGAGAGGCAGAGAAAGAGGGAGACAAAGAATCCCAAGCAGGCTCTGTGCTGTAACACAGAATCCTATGAGGGGCTCGAACTCACAAACTGTGAGATCATGACTCAAGCTGAAACCGAGTCAGATGCTTAACTGACAGAGCCACCCAGGTGCCCCAAGGACTTTAATTACATCTGAAAAATCTCTTCATAGCTATTCCTAAATTAGTGTTGATTGCATAACCAGGAAACCAGAATCTTGGGAGGAATGAGCTTTAAGATTCTGCCCACCATCCAGTAATCTTCTTGGCTCATTTCAATATCTTGCACAATTTTTTTTTCTCACAAAGCAGCATAAAGAAATTGCTTTATGTGGTTTAAATTTTAGGGTCCTCTCCTATGTATTTTAGGTAGATATGAACTAACCATAGTAAGAACATGTAAATGCTTCCTACTTATCCATAGCTTCAGCCTGTTTATAACACCAATTTTCAATACCCAAACATTATAGGTCATCCAAGTATTCACAGTTTAATTCATTAATCCCCAAATCATAACATGGCCATTAGAGTTATTGTCACTTTCTAATAGTCTTGACTTTTCTGGGAATGCATGCATCCCATTTGTGTCAGTAGCATTTGCTCAGAAAGCGTGACAAAAGGAAGGGAGCTCCTGAGAAAGCTAGGCTGGGGGAGGGACAAGAAGAGAGCCTGGTGCCTCTGCCTCAGATCTCCACTGCTTACCTGCAGCTAATACATCCAGGAATCAGCAGAGCCCAAGGAATGTTGGTTAGAAATTACAATTCTGAGGCAGCAAGTCAGAGAGGATTAGAAAAAATCTTCCTTATTAAATCTCCACAATGGGGTCGCTAAAAGCCAAAGAACCACCATAAGCCAAGAATATGAAAGTTTTAAATTTTCTGCATGTAACGGGGGCACCTGGGTGGCTCAGTCGGTTAAGCATCTGACTCTTGGTTTTGGTTTCTGCTCAGGTCAGATATCACGGTTGTGAGATCAAGCCCTGCAGCAGTTTCCGTGTGGAGACTGCTTAGGATTCTCTACCTTCTTCTTCCCCTCTGCTGCTTGTGCCCATGCTCTTTCTCTCTCTCTCAAAAAAAAAAAAAAAGAAAAGAAAATTTAAAATAAAAAAAATGCATTTAGAATTTCCACATGTAACTAACCCCTCCCATTTTTCAGTGTCATCACTAATTCCTAAAGCTAGCCAATTTATCACCCCTCTCTTAACTTTCATTGTGGTCCAAACTTCTTTACCTTTAAGACCAAACTATTCTCTGAGCAAATAATACAGAAATTTATTGAGTCTCCATCAGACCTTTCTCCTATCAAAGTATATTCTAATACCTACCAGTTCTTGGCAGCTTTCCTGTTGTTCTCTTGTCCTGAGGCTCTCTACACAGACCTATATTCCACTCCATTTTATCCCATTTATATATAACGCCATAAAATGAGATTTTCTTGTCAAATCAACTCAGACTCATTTGAATTGATTATTTTCCATTTAAATACATGTGTATTTCAATGAAAGATGGGGCATTCTTTTCCTAAAATTTCACTATTTTGCAAATATTTAGCCAACACCATAAACTACACAAATTTCTACATTAAAAACAAGGAGTTGATATCTTACAATGAAGAGACAAAAATTCTCTTTGTTTACATTTTTTTTCAAGTCATAGCTGATAGTTTTTTTGGACCAACAATACAAAAAAGTATTATTATATAAATACTACCATTCAAAGGAAATCAATAGGTAGTTATTGCATATCTGTGATAAGAAAAACTAACTTCTATATTCCTTTCTATGGAAAAGGGATAAAACACAGACTCCCCCTCCTTAAAGCATGCACAATCTAGTTTATATGCAAGCCACAATTGACCAAGATGATCAATAACAGTGTGCAGTTCTTAGATGAGAGAGAAAAATGATTATTCTAAACAATACATGCTAGTAGGGGCAGAGATGGAGGCAGGTTTGGAGGGAAAAACAGCCTTCATGGAGAAACCGAGCTGAAAAGGCTTTAAAGGTGATACATAGAGGGGCACCTGGGTGGCAGAGTCGGTTAAGTGTCCAGCTTTGGCTCAGGTCATGATCTCCCGGTTCATGAGTTTGAGCCCTGTGTCGGGCTCTGGGCTGACGGCTGAGAGCCTGAACCTACTTTGCATTCTATGTCTCCTTCTCTCTCTGCCCCTCCCCCACTCACTCACGCTCTCTCTCACTCTCTCTCTCTTTCTCTCTCTGCCAAAAATAAATAAACATTAAAAAAGAATTCAAAAATATGATACACAGAGAGTAGGGGGTACTTTCCAACCATGGAAACTAACTTGAGTGAATACATTCTTGCAGAAAGGAAGGAGGCCCAAGGAGTATGTTAACTTGGCTGGAGTAGACAACAGGAAGTCAGAAAATATACTGGAAAAGTGGTTGCAAGTCAGACGGTAGAGGATGTGTTATTCTTTGGGCTGCCATAACACCACAAACTGAATAGCTTGGACAATAGAAATTTCTTGTGTCACAGTTTTGGAGGCTAGAAGTCTAAAAGCAAGATGTTGGCAAGATTGGTCTCTTCTGAGGGCTAGAAAAGACAATCTATTTGATTCTTCTCTCCTAGGTTCTGGTGGTTTGTGAGTGATATTTTATGTTCTTTGGCTTCTAGACACATCACCCTGATGTCTGCCTTCATGTTCACATGGCACTTTTCTGTGTGTACATGTTTTTGTTCCAATTTCCCATTTTTATAAAGGCATATTGTATTGGGGGCCCAACCTACTCCAGGATCGCCTCATTTAGATGATTACATTTACAGTGATCCCATTTCCACCTATGGTTGTATTCTGAGGTACCAAGAGCTAGGACTTCAACATATGAATTTTAGGTAGACACAGTTTAGCCCCAGACAGAAGGCACTGGAAAGCTGCCTTTAGTCTGGACTTGATCTGTTAGGCACTAAGAGACTATTTAAGGTTTACTTATTGCTAAACTTAAATGTTAAATTAAATGTCCTTATTGTTAACAACTTCTTGTTAAATTGGCTTTTAGAGCAGTGGGGTGCACTGAGAAAGAGAGAAACCTATTAATATGAAGTTATAAATTAAAATGTAGACACAGAGGTGGCATATCATATCGATAGTGTATGGTTCTTACAAGTTTATTAATTAATTAATCAACTACTCTAAGCACAGAGCAAAGAGAATATATCTATGAGGTTTAAATGAATTTTAAGCACTTCCTGAGCACCTAAAATGTATCAAACATTGTTCTAAGAACTTTACACAAACCGCTTAATTTAACCCCTTTCAATATCTCAGTGGTATATATATATTCTTATGGTTTCATTTTCAGGCAGAGAGGCTATAGTATAAAAAGGGTAGGAACTTGCATAACTGGAAAACATGAATTCCAACCCTAGGCAGTCTGACACAGTAAAGTAACCAGCTATAAGTTGGAGATTATTTTTGAAGCATCATACATTAGTTTAAAAATTCATCACATTTGGCACTCTACTCTGATATATTTTGTTTAAAGTTTATTTATTTTGAGAGAAAGAGAGAGAGTGTATATGAGCAGGGGAGGGGCAGAGAGAGGAGAGAGAGAATCCCAAGCAGGCTCCGCACTGCAAGCTCAGAGCCCAATGTGGGGCTCAAACCCACGAACTGTGAGATCATGACATGAGCTTAGATCAAGAGTTGGATGCCTAACCAAGGCACCCTCTACTTGGTATTTTAAATCTGAAACCAGTGTTTCAAATTTCTGGCAATTGAAAATTTGCCCTGCAGAAGATACTCATTCTGTGACTTTCACTTGATGAAGTTCCAGGAGACATAAAGCCCAGTGTGAAAAAGTACATGGAGCCTGGAGGAAGACAGTGGCTCAATAAATGTGGCTTTGAGAAATTAGTTAACCTCTCCACACTCTGTTTTCTTCACTCTGGAAATTGTGTCACAAGTTGGGGTCCCTGAGAAGTAGCCCCTGAGAGACGTTTCGTATGCAAAATATTGATGGTGGGATGCTCTTGGGATCAACTTCTATGACAGGAGAGAGAGTAGACAGAGGAAGATGTTGAACTGTGATATAGTCTCAGTAGAAGCTTCAGCCCATCTCTTGGAGGGTGCTGGCAATAGAATGGCCTTCGGGGTTTCTGAAGCAGGGCATAATGGAAAGCTAATACGTCATTGGATGTGGGTCAGCCTGGGAGAGACATGAACATGGTCGGGGGGGCTATCTGCCCCTGAGGCCATCCCTAAAGGATGTAGTGTAGTCTGCTGATAGGTGTGTCAGCAGCTGGCTGAAAAGTCCTTCCTTGAAGGGGCATCTGGGCAGGGCATCCTAATTCATAGTTGTTCTAATGGCAAGTTTTATGTGACAGGTGCTCGAAAACTTGTTGACTTTCTTCTCATTTTACCTCAAGTACTTCTGACTGGTACCATAAAACTGAAAGTATTGATTACTTTTGTTGACTTTTCCTTTTATGTCATTTTTTTCCTTCTCTTTTTCTTCTCTTCAAAGCACAAATCAAGTATTTGAAACAAATAATGAGTTTATTACGGACTGAATGGTGCCCACTCTTCAAAATTCAAATGTCTAAGCACTCATCCCCCAAAACTCAGAATGTGATTGTATTTGGAGATAGGAGCTTTAAAGGAGTGGTTAAGTTAAAATGAAGCTCTTAGGGTGGGCCCTATTCCAGTTTGACTAGTATTCTTAGAAGAAGAAGGTATTTGGATACACAAGGACACCAAGGATGTGCACGCATAGTATAGGAAAGACCATGTAAGACTATGGCCAGAAGGTGTCCATCTTAAAACCAGAGAGGCCTCAGCAGAAATGAAACTTGATGACACCTTGGTCCTGAGCTCCCAGCATCTAGAACTGTGATAAAATGAATTCCTATTGTTTAAGTCACTCAGTCTGTGATATGTCCTTATGGTAACCTAGCAAACTAAAACAGATTTCAAACTAATATAGCCAGTTCATGCTGCAGTTTCCCAGGTTCCTAATTATTGTTTTAGGGACGATATTAAAAAAAAAAATCAAAACCTTGGTGTGATGTGGGGTACTTTATTTGAAGCAAAATCTAAAATAAATGCAAAATACAAACACAAGTTAAAAAATACCTAGTGTTGGAATGGAAGAAGTATATTCGTTTCCTGCGGCTGCTGTAGTAAATACTACAACTTAGTGGCTTTGAACAATATGACGTTATTGTCTTAGAGTTCGAGAGGTCAGAAATTGAAAATGAATTTCACCGAGCTAATAACATTTTGGCAGAGTTGCATTCCTTTCCAGAGGCTGTAGCAGAGAATCTGTTTTGTGGTCTTTTTCATCTTCTTGAGCCTGCCCTGACTCCTTGACTCATGGCCCCTTCCATCTTCAGAATCAGCAACAGTAGGTCAAATCCTTCTCATCCTGCATCACTGGGACACCCACTTCCCTGCCTTCCTTATGACCCTTGTGAATTCATTGGACCCACCCAGATAATCCAAGATAATCTCCTATGTCAACATTATTAACTCTATCAATGTGCAGTCCCTTTTTCCATATAAAGTACAGGTCCTGGGAATTAGGACTTGTACATCTCTCTTTTTTTTTTTAATGTTTATTTTTGAGAGAGAGAGAGACAGAGCATGAACTGGGGAGGGGCAGAGAGAGAAGGAGACACAGAATCTGAAGCAGGCTCCAGGCTCTGAGCTGTCAGCACAGATCCTGACTCGGGGCTCAAACCCATGAGCCATGAGATCCTGACCTGAGCTAAAGTTGGATGCTCAACCGACTGAGCCACCCAGGTGCCCCAAGGACTTGCATATCTTTAGAAGGCCGTTTTTCTGCCCCAGCGATGTGAGATAATTATGAGAGAACCAAAGAAAATGCCTTGTCTCTGCCCAGGTTGGTGATGGGACCATCTTCAGAATTTGAGCTTTTGGTATTAGTAAGTAATTCCAGGGGGAATAAAAGTGAGGATCCACTCTAGACAGAAAGACCACAGCATGAAAAATCATATTTGTGTTTGGAGAAATACAGGAACATATGTTTTGTTATTCAAAGCAATATATAAGCACAATTAAAAAATATAAGACAATTAGATGGGAAATAGGTCATTTGAACTATGTTTCAAGGAAGTAATAATGTTTAATAATTTGAATGGGATCTGTAGGAAGCAATAATGAGAAGAAATAGGAAATAAAAAAGAGAATTCCATGTGGCAGAGACACTACCAGCAAAGTCATGGAGATAGTAATGCCTGGGCACATTCATTTTAACTCTGCCTTCAGGAATGCAAGGAACATACTGGGAAATACAATCATCAAAGTTTCTGGTAGACTCAAAGAGGCTTCAAAATTCCAAAAGGAGGTAGGATAGAGGAGACAATACTCATTTTAGGAAGATACCATTTTCACGAGACATTAATTCTAAACATGTACATCTTAACCTCCAAAGTTTTCCATTACTATGGAAAGTTTTCCTATCACTAAGTCTTCCACTGGTATTCCCATGACTATGTCACATCAATAATCCAACCATAAATATCCTGTATCTAGTTCTTTGCCAATGCAAGAGTAAAGGCTACATTAAGACTCATTGTACCCATGGAGCAGATGAAGAATAAAGGCTCCGACAAGTTAAAACATTACTGTAAGTCACCCAGAGACAGATCTGAGACATTTTTCTGAAAACAAAATTCTAATAGGGATTACAAGAAGTGAAAATAGTTTTGTCAATGTATAAAATTGCAGAATCAGAAGAAGCTTGCTTTTTCCCCCTAAACATATAGTATCTTCAAATGTAAAAGTAATGCATAAAAAAGATACCAAAGAAAGAAACAGTGGAAGAGGGAGGAAGAGAAAGAATCTCTTCTGGCTCTCCTGATTAGAAAGGTTTTGAAGAACCACCTGTTGACAGCTGGGAGTTGCCACTTACAGGGATTTAAGTGCCTAGGCTAGTTACATCTCTGGGGATGCCACTCACTGCAGTTCTCCTTTGGCTGAAAGAGTCACTCTTTCTTCAGGAAGATGCAGTGATTTGCTCTCTGATGGACAGCCCTTCCAGTGAGTAGTCAGGTCCCAGAATTCCAAAAGGACCCTGATGTCTCCTGACCTTGAAAACTAACCATGAAAGTTAATCTTTTCCCATGATCTACCCTGATCCTTATTGCTGAGATATTTCATCAAGATAGAGGGAAAGAAAAGAGACATTCACTCACTGTATTCATTCATTCACTAGGGGCGATCAAAGGGATGGAACACAGAGGCCAGTTCTGAGAACAGGTTAGAAGTTCATAGGGAACAAGCCAACGAAGAGGAATGGGAAGAACACAAACATAGCTAAGGTTGGACACATTTTGCCAAATTAATAGTTTGTCTCGAATGAATTTTTATCTCCGAGTGGTATCAGGACTCAGGAGTCTGGCTCCACCCTGTTTTCTCCTCAGAATTTATCTTGCTGAGACCCCCCCCCCTCCCCCAACATCAGCATTAGTACAGAACTTGATTATTTGGCCTGGATTGCAAGATGACTCCCCAGCATGTCTCTTAGATACTTAGGTCTCTGAACTTTATGGCAGAAGAATTGTAATTAAAAGTAGGCTTTTAACATATTTGCTAAAGGAAGAATGGACAAGAGGAGGGGACACATCTAGAGCATTCTGGTTAGAATACATCTCTAACAATTGGATAGTTTCCTCAAGATTCAGCATACTGTAACTTCTAGCTTAAAAACCCAGTGACAACCTAATCCTTATTTACTCTACTAATAAGCATAGAACAACAGTCAAATCACATTTCTGTGTGGTTATATTTAAAAAGAAGAATGCATTGTTCGTTCTGTGTACTTTGTTGCTTTCATTGTTCCTTCTAAAAATTATTCTTTGCTAATTTTCCCAAAAGATTACTAGCTTCCTTCAGTGGTTGTTTGTTCTTCAGGCAAGTCATTAGGTGGAGAACAGAAGGTCAGAAAACAAAACACTTTGCACCATAGGCCATTAAACAGTGGTAAATAGAATTAAAACACAGAGATATGTTGAAACTTTAGGGCATGGCAAGCATTCAGAAACATTTTTTGTGGCTCAGAAAATTTAAGGCATTACTTTAAATTACTCAGTTAGTGTCGCAGCTAAGGCTGTGTTCTAAAAACATCTTTCTCTAGGTATCAACAGAGTGTATTTTAAACCTGTGGTAAAATAACTTTGCTTTGGACAATGTAATAAATTCTGTTAGGCTGTGGATTATAACATTAATGGTAACAGTTAAGATTTACTGACCATTTCCTTTGGGCCAAGGACTGTTACACATATAATTTGGATATTTCAAAAAATATTTATAATATCATAATATTATAGATGAGGGGATATTATTGTAAATGGGGGTAATACTTTTCCCCCATTTGACAAAAGAGGAAAGTAGAACTCAAAGATATTCATGGGCACACAGGTGGCTCAGTTAGTTAAGTAACCAACTCTTGGTTTCAGCTCAGGTCATGATCTCACGGTTTGTGGGGACAAGCCCCGCATAGGGGTTTGGGATTCTCTCCCTCTCTCTCTGTCCTTCCTCCACTTGTGCACATGTACATATGCCCTCTCTCTTTATCATAAACAAACAAACTTAAAAAAAAAAGGTATTCAATAACTGCCCTAAGGCAATGTGGCTAATAAGTGTCTAAGCCCCGAGTCAAACCTATTGTGTTAGGCTTTTTTTCTTTTTTAAGTTTATTTATTTAGTTTGAAAGAGATAGAGAGAGCAGGAGAGGGGCAAAGAGAGAGAGGGACAGATTGAGAATTCAAATTAGGCTCCAAGCTCAGCTCAGAGCCCGATTCAGGGCTTGAACTCATGAAACATGATATCATGACCTGAGCTGGAATCAAGAGTCAGATGCTTAACCAAGTAAGCCATCCAGACACCCATGTGTTGGGCTTTTTAGTCCATGTTTGTCTTCATTGGACAGTTATTAGGGTGCTCTCGGTATGCAAATATTCTGGATAATCAAAAACTACCACTGACATACTCTTAAGAATAAGTTTTCAATAGAATAAGTTGCACAAATACAGATAGATAGATAGATAGATTATATATATATATATATATATATATATATATATGTATATGTGTGTGTATGTGTGTTTATATAATTAAATTTAACCAGCCTTTCAGCATTCAGAAAACATTTTAGGATTTTGCAATGTATCAAGGTCATCATCCCCAGTAGAACTTGCCGATTTTCCCGTAAAAATGCAAACATGATGGCTAACAGAAAGTTTTGTACTAAAAAGCGGTAACAGGTTTCATGCTTGCTGAAGTATATGATGCAGCCCATATGCTCTATTAATTAAAGGTTTACAAAAATGGGGATTGATCAGTGAGATCAGCCAGTCACAGAAGGACAAATGTAATATGGTTCCACTTGTGTGAGGTATCTAAAAGAGTCAAACTCCCAGACACAATAAAGTGGTGGTTACCAGGGGCAGGGAGGAAGGGACGTGAAGAGTTGCTATTCAAGAGATAACATTACAATGACACAGATGAGTCAGTACTAGCATTCTGTCATAATACTGTACCTATAGTTACCAGCGCTGCGTTGTGCATGTCAAAATTTGTCAAGAGGGTAAATATCTTGATCTACCACATTAAAAAAGAAAAGGGTGATTAATAGGACATCTTTGCTGTAGGGATCCCATAGATCCGCACTGAAATCGGTTTCTCTGCAAAAAATACGTATTGAAGCCTATGAAGTCATCTTAGCAACTACAATTGTCTAATGCCAGTCCATACCATTTTGAAAGCACTGTATCTTCCCTCTTTGACCCGTTCCACATCTCTGCTCATCTTAAATGAAAAGAATAATGCTTTTGACCAGCAGAGAGCAGCAATGACATACTTTATAGAGCAAGTCTGGTGAACCCGACCATCTTTTATTGTGTCCACGTTGTGAGACCGACACAGACTGTTTTGCATGATCCCAGTCTTTGAGGTGCATATTGTTAAAAGATCCCTGAGGTCCCCTGAGCTCACTGGAGGAGGCTGTTCTGCCGGCCCGTGTTCCCATACCATGTTACATCCTACTGGTTCCATGGGTGGCGCTGGTCACTGATCGCAGCATCGCTTCTTGGCACTGCCAACAGGGGTCAGATGTCTTGATCGAAGAGTGCCACTCCATTGTAGTGGTATCTGACATCATTACTCAGTTGTGTTCAAGGCTGGAGGATGTGGTGCCTCACGATGGTGTTCCCTGTTGACTCACAATGTGGCCTTCTTGTATAAAAGACTGTTACGGATCTTAGGGATAGCGGAACAAATCGCATTGGTAGAGCAATATACAGGGACATAAGCTGGGGAGGCTGTATATTTTCAGACAATAGGAATAAAGGAGATGGAATAGGAATCTAGAAAAAAAAAGACAGAAAATGAAGAATCTTTGAGTAGAAGCTAAGAGAAGAGATCATTTCAACAAGATGTTTGATTTCTAAATTTTCCTGGTGATGGTGAAAGTGAACTTAGCAATGTTATTGACTTTGGGAATAGAGGGACTTAAGGGACCTCAGAACAACCTTGGCCTCATTTTGAGGACTCAAGCTAGAGTACATGGGGTCAGAGGGAAGTAGTTAGGAAAGAATCATACGGAAGAGAGTTGGTGTCAAAGAAACTTGGGGAAGAGGAAAGATTCTTTCCCTTCAGTGCAGGAGGGAAGTAGAGAGCTATGAGTAATGACACAGAGAGACTTTGAGGGGAAAAGGAAATTAGCAATTAATTATCTCAATCTGCTCAATAAAGCAAAAGGCTTTGGCTTCTAGAGTGTGTGTGTTTGCTTCTTTGAGGGTGGGTGGTTTGAGAACAGAAAATAGAAAATGAAATACAACTTAATAAGAAGGATGCTGAAAAGTCTCCTAAGTCTCGCTGAGATCATGTAACACCCAATTGTGGTGGAACTAGAAGAAGCTGAGATTTTAGGTATTCGGAAGGTAATAGATGGTAAAATTTACTGAGTGGCATCAAGGAGGATGGTGGAAGGTGAAGGGGCTGATAAATCCAGGGAGAGGATGGTTGAATCACCTAACCTTGGATTCTAGGCAAGATAGAAGACAAATGGGCCTTGATGCTGGACTGGGGAATAGGAATTTAAGAAACCGGAGCCCTATTGGACTCCAGAGGAGCATGGGATGCAGAAGAGCTGAAGTTTTTCTCCTCATTTCCCAACTGGCTCTCTGATCTGTCTGGAGCGTTTTTAATTCTTGGCACAGAGAAGATAATCAATTCATATCTGCTAAATAAATTAATAATTACTATTAAACATAGGCCGTCTGTAAAATGAAGCATTACATTTGTATATACCAAGAAATAAGCACCCTTTGTTATAAATAGGAAAAACCTAGAGACATTTAAAGTGAGAGTATTTTAACTACGTGTCCCTCTCCGTAGCCATCACCCAAGGAGAGAAGTATTAGCATCATGTAATAATTACCAGTGAGGCAATTAATGAATTCCCTTCTGTTAAAAAAGGACTCTTTTTGACATTTTCAAAAAACTTCTTACTCTGACATCCTGTTAATTACATGTGCTGCACGGCTGCAAACCCATAAAGGGGCTTTTGCCCGTCACTTGCACTGGCTCGTGGAATCCAGGCTCCATCTGCAGGTGCATAGATGGCTAGAGATCTAAAGATGGAAAATTCCTTGGGAGCAGCAAGACCGTATAATTTACCTTCCAAATCAAGACAACTCTGAGAAAGAAAGGGGACACTTTTAATACGTAGCCAAATTGCAGTTTAAAGTGGAGAATGTCAGTAAATGCAAACCCCTGCTCTACATGAGAAATGAAGGCTCTGAGAGGGTTAAGTGGTTTCTCCTAATCGTGTCTCCATTCAACAAGGACAAGGATTTGGGTAAACAGCAGAAGATTCCCATGGTTTGTTGGGTGCTGTGTTACAAAAGCAAGTGGCAAATCCATTTCTGCCAAATGTGTAAACGTCTAACGACAAGTGGTACAAGCACAAGGTACATTGATACAAGCTGTTCTTACACGCTTGGTGAGGTTCCTGCTCTTGGCCCTTTTATGCACCGTGATAAACATTTTGCATGAAAAATCTCGAAGCACATGCAACAGAATTCTCTTTTTACATTTTTTCATGTTTATTTATTTTTGAGAGAGTGAGACAGAGCATGAGCGGGAGGGGCAGAGAGAGCTGGAGACACAGAATCCAAAGCAGGCTTCAGGCTCTGAGCTGTCAGCACAGAGCCCGACACAGGGCTCGAACTCACAAACTGCGAGATCGTGACCTGAGCCGAAGTTGGACGCTTTACTGACTGAGCCACCCAGGCGCCCCTGTTTTTGCACTTTACATTATTAATTTTGAAATATTTCCAAACTCATAGGAAGGTTACCAGAACAGCACAAAAAACTGTCCTTCACTTCATCCAGAATCCCCAACACCTGTCTCTCTCTCTCTCTCTTTCTCTCCCTATGTGTGTATGCGCGTGTGTGTCTCATAATAGTTTTTGAATCAGGAAATCAAGATCAATACTTCCATTTAATCCAGTGACCTCATCTGAGGAGCCACATCTGGAAGGTAGATTCTTTCAAATGTTAATTTAGCATTCCGGAGATTAAGATAGAAATTATGTTATATACAAGTATACACTGTACTGTTTATACAAAAGTATTTTTTTAACTTTTTTTTATTAATGAATAATGGGTATACAGAAAAGCATACATATGCAGAGTTCACATCTTGGAGAGTTTTTACAAAGCAGACACTTTTACAAAGTAACCACTGACCACATCAAGGACATAAACAGCATCCCATACACCACCCTACATGTTTACTCCCTGTTATTATACCTTCCCTCTGTAATGACCATTCTCCTGATTTCTAATAGCAGGGATGAATTTTGGGGTTTTGGTTCTCTATGTAAATGTACAACATATGGTATGTACTCTTTTTTTAGTGCTCAAAATTATCTTCACCACCTTCATCCACAATGTTGCATGTGTTTATAGGATTCTTGCTGTTCATAGTATTCTATGAATACTAGATGTAGTATACATAGTCTGTGTGTGACTAGGCCCTAATTATTTTTCCATTCTACAATCTCAGCCCGTGTCTCCACTTTTAAGGAACTTACGGTACAGTGGGATCTACTGGGGATTAGGATGGACCATAAAGTGATGTTTTTAATACTAGAGAGAAAGACCGACATTACTCCTTGGAGAAGCTTCTTGGAACTAGTACCTTTTTAACTTTGAAGACTGGCTAGGAATTGCATAGTGACAAAAGGAAAGAAAAGGATTTTCAATTGTGCAGTGGTTCAAAGGCAGAATAATTAATGTACTGATTCTCAACCCCATTTACACGTTAGAATCATCTAGAAAATTTTTAGAAATAGGATGTCTGGGCTCCGCCTCAGACCGATGAATTAAGAATCTCTGCAGGTGAGGCCTAGCTATCTGTAGTTTTTACAGTTTTGCCAGCGGATTGTCATGCAAGGTCATGATTGAGAACCACAGGTTTGCAGATTTGAAAAATTACAGGTTTGTGCATAGCATAGGAGGGAGGGAATAGTAATCAGAATCCTGAAGTGGAAGGTCAACAGGCAGACTACCCAAGGCTTCCTCCTCGGTCAAAAAGTTTGGTCGGGGGGCGGGTGGAAAGTCACATTGGCTCGTTAGGTAATGCAGCTTATACAGTGTGAAAAGCAGGTCTGGAGTGGTGTATGAGAATTTTCCTAGTCTGTGATGTTCTAAAACGTAATTTACATTCACACTGGTTTAATTAGCATTTCTGCTTCAACACCCTTTATATTATCTCACATTTGTTGACACATTTGTCTCAAGAACATCAACTTATATCAAACAAGCATGTTTTAAATAGCAAACTTAGAGAATCTGCCCCCCCACACCCAATATTTTACATTTATCGTGACCCCAGGCCAGTGTCTCTACTATGAAGTAGGAAAAATTCCCCAAAGTTGAGGACTTCTGTAAATTCACTGCTTTTTAAAAGTCAACAACAGCCAGTTCACTACTTCAGAAGTGGGATTGGGGATGCCAGAAAAGCTGCTGTGTGTGTGTGCACAGGAAGCCAGACTGAAAATATGAGACATTTATGCCTGAAGTACCTCCCCTGCACAAGAGGCCTTAGAGTGGACAGAAAGACGGCGGTTTCTGTAGTTGGGGAGACCTGAGCCCTATTTACTGAAATCCCAGGGGGGTGATCCCGGAGAACGCCATTTAATCCTTCTGAACCAGAGTTTTCTCATCTGTAAAACGGGAGGGAAAGTAACAAGTATTTTGTTGAGTGTGAACTCTGTCTCCAGCATTGCATGCGTCCTTTGGACAAGTACCACCTATAGAATCCCTCAAGGAATAAATTCTTATAAGTAATTGGCATTAATGGCTCCGTTTTATCTATCAGGAAAAGGAAGCACCTGATTCCAAATCCTGATGTTTCACTTAACGCACACCATTCACACCTTACCATAAAGCATATCCGGAAGTAGCAAATTCTCTTTTTCCTCGGGGGGAGGTGGGGGGAAACCAGATGTAAAAAACTGCAGACTCACAGGGCCTCTTACTGATCCTCATATAAGTAAAAAATGGGCTGCACTGGTTTGCAAGTGATGTTGCAAGTGAGACTCTTTTCTCCCAGAAAAATACAAGGAATTGTACCTTCTGTCTTTAAATGAAGTGTTTGTGGAGCCCGTCCTATATGCCAGATCCTCTTCTAGGTGCCGTGTATGAGAGGAGGCTGGCAATAAACAGGCCAGTCTCCACATTCAGTACCCTTTCATTTCTTGTGGAGGCCAAGCATTTCGGGGAAGAGCATCCTCATCCTCAAGCCACAGAGCCCCTATACGGGCCTGGCCTGCTAGTGGGAATAAAACTGCTACATACGCTCTTTTTTGTTGAACGGGGTTTGTTTGTTTGTTTAAACAAACTGTTAATCGAAGTGTAACTCCGTTGTCACGTTTTGAAGTGTCAGCTGCTTCATAAGCTAATACGCATTTGATGTTTGCTTTGACAATGTACTTTTTTATCCGGGGAAAATGATCTCGAAAGCCATTGGTTTTTGTCCTCTTCATTCCGCGTGAGCATCTCTAAACACGAGCTCTTTTCCCTCAACTTTCCTTCTTCATCTCGCTGAAAGCTGTTTGTTCCTTCCTGTGTTTTTATGTTGTTCTAGCTTCGCCTTGCAGCTCTTTGTAGTATGAATGATTGAACAAGCCAATACAATTTATTCTAATTCCCTAGCTTATTAAATCAAGCACTTCAAGGTCACTGTCAAACCGAAGCAGACCAGGGGTTCTTTTAATAAGCGTAGATGGTTATGCAAAGCTAATGTGATAGGAGCCAAAGGAGCAGAGACTCCTGATTTAGGATGTCTTCAATATCTGCTTATAAATATAGATGGAGGAGAATAATGAACTTCTTGGCCCCAAAGCCTGGATTGATTTTTATATGCCTTTGTAAACTTTGGATTGTGCACGACAGCATATTTAACAAAAGTGATTGATCAAGGAGAGGGTACAGAAATGGAAAGAACTAAGACACCTGATTGGGAATAAAGCAATAGGAGAATGCCCCAGTTCAGTAATTCAAGAGCATGACTGCTCATCGAGATTCCCCTACATTGACAAGTTGGAGAGTTTCTGGTATCCAGTGTCTTCATTTGTTCATTTTCCTCATTCAACAGGCATTGTGTTGAGCACCTACTATGTACTGAGTAATGTTCTCAATTCTGGGGATACCACAATGAACAGGTCGGGCAAAGTCAGACCACCATGATGTTTACAATTTTTTTAATGTTTATTAATTTTTTGAGAGAAAGAGAGACAGAGCATGAGTGGGGAAGGGCCAGAGGGAGAGGGAGACACAGAATCTGAAGCAGGCTCCAGGCTCTGAGCTGTCAGCGTGGAGCCTGATGCAGGGCTAGAACTCCTGAACCACGAGATCATGACCTCGTCAGAGGTTGGATGTTTAACTGACTGAGCCACCCAGGCACCCCAGACTACCGTGATGTTTAGATTTTATTTTATTTTTTTCAGTTTTTATTTTAATTCCAGTTAGTTAACATACAGTATTATATTAGTTTCGGGTGTACAATATAGTAATTCAACAATTCCATATATAGCCCTGTGCTCATCACAACAAGCGCCTTCTTTAATCACCACCACCTATTTAACCCATTCCCCCACTGCAGTCCACTCTGGTAATCATCAGATTGTTCTCTATAATTAAGAGTCTATTTCTTGCTTTCTCTCTCATTTTTTTTCCCTCTTTTCTCATTTGTTTTGTTTCTTAAATTCTACATGTGAGTGAAATCATATGGTATTTGTATTTCTTTTTTTTTCCACTTTGCATTATACTCTCTAGTTCCACGCATATCATTGCAAATGGCAAGATTTCATTCCTTTTTATGGCTTAATAATATTCCATTATATTTATATACCACATCTTTTATATTCATTCATTTATCAATGGACACTTGAGGTGCTTCCATATCTTGGCTGTTGTAAATAATGCTGCTATAAACAGGGGTACGTGTATCCCTTTGAATTAGTGTTTTTGTATTCTTTGGGTAAATACCCAGTAGTGGAATTGCTGGATCACAAGGTAGCTCTATTTTTAAGTTTTTGAGGAACTCCATACTGTTTTCCACAGTGACTGTACCAGTTTACATTCCCACCAAAAGTGCACAAGTGTTCCTTTTTCTCCAAATCCCTGCCAACTCTTGTTGTTTGTTATGTCACTGGTTTTAGCCATTCTGATAGGTGTGAGGTGATTTCTCATTGTAGTTTTGATCTGTGTTTCCCTCATGATAAGTGATGATGAGCATCTTTTAACATGTCTATTGACCATCTGTATTCTTCCTTGGAGAAATGTCTGTTCATGTCTTTTTCCCATTTTTTACTTGGATCACTTGTTTTTTGGGTGTTGAATTGTATAAATTCTTTATATACTTTGGATATAAGCCCTTTATCAGGTAGGCCATTTGCAAAGATCTTCTCTTATTCAGTAGGTTATCTATTAGGATTATTGGTTGTTTCCTCTGCTGCAGAAGCTTATTATTTTGATGTAGTCCTAGTAGTTTACTTTTGTTTCTGTTTCCCTTGCCGCAGGAAACATACCAAGAAAGAAGTTGCTATGGTCAATGTCTAAGAAGTTACTGCCTGTGTTCTTTTCTAGGATTTTCATGGCTGCAGTGTATTGCATTTAGGTCTTTATTCCATTTTGAATTTATTTTTGTTTAAGGTGTAAGAAATGGTCCAGTTTCATTCTTTTGCATGTTGTTCTCTAATTTTCCCAATACTGTTTGGTTTAATTTTTTTTAACTTGTATTTATTTTTGAGAGACAGAGAGAGACAGAGCATGAGTGGGGGAGGAGCAGAGAGAGAGGCAGACACAGAATCCAAAGCAGGCTCCAGGCTCTGAGCTGTCAGCACAGATCCCAATGCAGGGGTTGAACCCACAAACTACAAGATCATGACCTGAGCCGAAGTCGGATGCTTAACCGACTGAGCCACCCAGGCGCCCCATTCCCAATACCATTTGTTAAAGGTATTTCCTTTTTCCCATTGGATATTCTTTCCTGCTATGTCCAAGATTAATTGGTCATATAATTGCAGGTTTATTTATGGATTTTCTATTCTGTTTTATTGATTTTTGTGTTGGTATCATACTGTTTGATTACTATAGCTTTGTAATAAAACTGGAAGTCCAGAATTGTGATACCTCCAGCTTTCCTTTGCTTTTTCAAGATTACTTTGCTTTTTTAGGATCTTTTGTGGTTCCATACAAATTTTACCATTGTGTGTTCCATTTCTGTGAAAAATTCTGTTGGTATTTTGGTAGAGATTGCATTAAATGTGCAGAATTTTTTTGGTTAGTATACACATTTAAAAATATTTGTTCTTCCAATCCATGAGCATGGAATGTCTTTCCATTGTCTCATCTTCAATTTCTTTCATCAGTGTTTTATAGTTTTCAGAGCACAAGTCTTTCACTTCTTTGGTTAGGTTTATTGCTGAGTATCTTATTTATTTTTGATGCAATTATAAATGGGATTCTTACCTTACTTTTCTTTCTGTTGGTTCCCTATTGGCACATAGAAATGCAACAGATTTCTGTATGTCAATTTTGTATCCTGTGATTTTGCTGAATTTGTTGATCAGTTCCTATAGTTTTTGGTGGAGTCTTTAGGGTTTTTTTTGTATATAGTATCATGTCATCTGCAAATAGTGAAAATTTTACTTCTTCCTGACCAATTTGGATGCCTTTGATTTCTTTTCCTTGTCTGATTTCTGTGACTAGGATTTCCAGTACTGTGTTGAATAAAAGCGATGAGAGTGGACATCCTTGTCTTCTTCCTGACCTTGGGGGAAAATCTCTCAGTTGTTCACCATTAAATATGTTGTTACCTATGGATTGTCACAGATGGCCTTTATTATGTTGAGGTATATTCCCCCCATACCTATTTTGTTGAGGATTTTTATCACAAATGAATGTTGAACTTTGTCAGATGTGTTTTCTGCATCTATTAACATGATCATATGGTTCTTATCCTTTCTCATTGATGTCATGCTTCACATTGAGTGATTTTCAAATTTGAAACTACTTTTGCAACCCAAGAATAAATCCCACTTGATCATGGCGAATGATTTTTTTAAATGTATTGTTGAATTCGGTTTGCTAGTACTTTACTGAGAAATTTTGCATCTGTGTTCATCTGGGATATTGGCCCATAGTTCTTTTTTTAGTGGTATCTTTATCTGGTTTTGGTATCAGGGTAGTACTGGCCTCTTGGAATGAATTTGGAGATTTCCCTTTTTCCATTTTTCAGAATAGTATAAGAATGGGTATTAACTCGGAGTGCCTGGGTGGTTCAGTTGGTTAAGTGTTCGATTTCAGCTCAGATCATGATCTCTCAGCTCATGAGTTCAAGCCCCTTGTTGGGCTCTGTGCTGACGGCTCATAGCTTGGAGCCAGCTTTGTTTTCTGTGTCTCCCTCTCTCTCTGTCTCTCCCCAACTTACACTTGCACACTCTCTTTCTCTCTCTCTCTCTCTCTCTCTCAAAAAGAAATAAACATTAATAAAAAAATAGGTATTAACCCTCCCTGAATGTTTTGCAGAATTTGTCTGTGAAGCTGTCTGATCCTGGACTTTTGATTACTGATTCAACTTCTTTGTTGGCTATTGGTCTGTTCAAATTTTCTATTTCCTCCTGTTTCAGTTTTGGTAGTTTATCTAGGAATTTATCAATTTCTTCTAGGCTGTACAAATTTGTGGCATATACTTTTTCATAACATTCTCTTATAATCGTCTTTCTGTGGTGCTGGTTGTTATTTCTCCTACCTAATTTGTGATTTTATTTATTTGAGTCCCCTCTCTCTCTCTGTCTCTTTTTGAGAAGTCTGGCTACAGGTTTACTGTAGATCAAAGTTTTGTTGATCAGAGAACCAGCTTTTGGTTTTATTGATCTGGTCTACTGATTTTGCAGTTTCTGTATTGTTTATTCTCCTCTAATCTTTATGATTTCCTTTCTCCTGCTGGTTTTAGGTTTTGTTTGCTGTTCTTTTCCTAGTGCCTTTAGGTACAAAATGAGGTTGTTTTTTTTTTTTTTTTTTTTGAGAATTTTCTTTTCTTTTTGCTAAATTTTTTAAATGTTTATTTAATTTTGAGAGAGAGAGAGACAGAGTGCAAACGGGGGAGGAGCAGAGAGAGAGGGAGACACAGAATCTGAAGCAGGCTCCAGGCTCCGAGCTGTCAGCACAGAGCCTCACGTGGGACTCAAATTCACAGACTGCAAGATCATGACCTGAGCCGAAGTTGGACACTTAACAGACTGAGCCACCCAGGTGCCCTGAGATTTTTCTTTCTTCTTGAGGTAGACTTGTATTGCTATAAACTTCCCTCTTGGAACCACTTTTGTTGCATCTCAGGCATTTGGACTATTGTGTTTTCATTTTCATTTCTTTCCATGTACTCTTTTATTTCTTCTTTGATTTCCTGGTTGACCCTGCCATTGTTTAGCATATATTATTTAACCTCCATGAATTTGTGTTCTTTCAAGTTTTTTTCTTGTGGTTGACTTCTGGTTTCATAGCATTGTGAACAGAAAATATGCATGGTATGATTTTGATCTTGAATTTGTCAAGGTTTGTTTTGTGGAGTAAATATAGTGTCCATAGTCCATAGTCCATAGATAATATGTGATCTATCCTGGAGAATGTTCCACGTGCACTTGAAAAGAATCTGTATTATGCCGTTTTAGGATGGATTGTTCTGAATGTGTTTGTTAAATCCATCTGTTCTAGTGTGTCATTCAAATCCATTGTTTGCTTGTTGATATTCTGTTTATATGATCTGTCCATTGATGTAAGTGCGGTGTCAAAGTCACCTACTATTATTGTATTATTATTGACTAGTTTTCTTATGTTTGCTGTTAACTGTTTTATGTATTTGGGTGGTTGTGTGTTGGGTGCATAAATGTTTACAATTGTTATATCTTCTTGTTGTATTGTCCTCTTTATTATTATGTAATTTCCTTTCTTGATTCTTGTTACAGGCTTTGTTTTAAAGTCTATTGTGTCTGGGGCATCTGGGTGGTTCAGTTAAGCATGTGACTCTTGATTTCAGCTTGGGTCATGATCTCACCATTCCAGAGACCCAGCTCTGTGTTGACAGCATGGAGCCTGCTTGGGATTCTTTCTTTCTTTCCCTCTTTCTCTCTGCCCTTCCCCCATTCATGCTCTCTCTCTCTCTCTCTATCTCTATCTCTATCTCTATCTCAAAATAAATGAATAAACTTTTTTTTTAATTTAAATTTTTTTCATGTTTATTTTTGAGAGAGACAGAACGGGAGTGGGGGAGGGGCAGAGAGAGAGGAAGACATAGAATCTGAAGCAGGCTCCAGGCTCTGAGCTGACAGCACAGAGCCCCACGAGGGGCTCAAACTCACAAACTGTGAGATCTTGACCTGAGCCAAAGTCGGACACTTAACCGACTGAACCACCCAGGTGCCCCAACCTTTTTTTTTTTTTAATTTAAAAAATAAACTCTTTTTTTTTTTGATATAAGTCTTGCTCCCCTGGCTTTCTTTTGACCTCCATTTACATGATAGAGATTTCCCCATCCTCTCACTTTCAATCTGCAGATGTCTTTAGGTCTAAAATAGGTCTCTTGGGGCGCCTGGGTGGCGCAGTCGGTTAAGCGTCCGACTTCAGCCAGGTCATGATCTCGCGGTCCGTGAGTTCGAGCCCCGCGTCAGGCTCTGGGCTGATGGCTCGGAGCCTGGAGCCTGTTTCCGATTCTGTGTCTCCCTCTCTCTCTGCCCCTCCCCCGTTCATGCTCTGTCTCTCTCTGTCCCAAAAATAAATAAAAAACGTTGAAAAAAAAAATTAAAAAAAAAATAAAATAGGTCTCTTGTTGGGTCTTTTTTTTTTTTTTTTAATTCATTCTGTCAGCATATGTCTTTTGTTTGGAGCCTTTAGTCCATTTACAGTCAAAGTAATTATTTATAGATAAGTATTTATTGTCACTTTATTACTTGTTCTGTGGTTGTTTCTGAAGACTTTCTCTGATCCTTTCTTATCTTTCTATCATGTTTTGATGATTTTCTTTAGTGATTAATTAGATTTCTTTCTCTTTATTCTTTACACATGTAATAGTGTTTTTTGAGATCTCATTACCATTAGGTTTGTATATAACCTCTTCTTCCTATAGCAGTATATATTAAGTTGTTGGTCATTTAAGTTTGAAACCATTCTTTTCTCCTCTACTTCCCACATTTTAGGCATATGTTATTATATTTTATATCCTTTTTTGTGAGTTGTTTTAATTTTTACACAAATATTTATTTTTACTGATTTTGTTTTTCCTACTTTTATACTATCATTTTTATCATACTATTTCCCCTCAAATAATCCCTTTTAATATTTCTTGCTGAATTGGTTTAGTGGTCACAAACTCCTTTGTCTGGGAAACTGTCTATCTCTCCTTCTAATCCATATGATAGCCTTGCTGGAAAGAGTATTCTTGGCTGCAGATTTTTCCCATTCAGCAATTTGAATATATCATGCCGGGGCGCCTGGGTGGCTCAGTCAGTTAAGCGTCCAACTTCGGCTCAGGTCATGATCTCACAGTCCGTGAGTTCAAGCCCCGTGTCGGGCTCTGTGCTGACAGCTCGGAGCCTGGAGCCTGCTTTGGATTCTGTGTCTCCCTCTCTCTGACCCTCCCCCATTCATGCTCTGTTCTCTCTGTCTCAAAAATAAATAAACATTAAAAAAAAGTTTTTTAATATATCATGCCACTCCCTTCTGCCTTGCAAAGTGTCTATTGAAAAATCTCCTGCCAGCCTTATGGGTTTTCCCTTGTAAGTTAATGACTTCTTTTGTTGCTTTATTTTTTTTTATCACTACATTTTGCAAATATAATTACAGTTATGTGTTGGTATCAGTCTGCTTTTGTCAATTCTGTTGGGGATCTTCTGTGCCTCCTGGATCTCAATATCTGTTTCCTTCCCTAAATTAGGGAAGTTTTTCAGCTATTATTTCCTCAAATAAATTTTCTTCTCCCCTTTCTCTCTCTTCTTCATCTGGGATACCTATAATTCGAATATTATTATATTTGATGGAGTTAGTGAGTTCCCTAAGTCTATTCTCATTTTGCATAATTCTTTTCTCTCTTTTTTGTTCATCTTGATTACTCTCCATTACTCTGTTCTCCAGCTTGCTAATTCATTCATTTCTTCCATCCTGCTGTTCATTCCATCAAGTGTGTTTCTCATTTCCTTTATTATGCCTTTTATCTCTGCTATGTTATTCCTTACCTCTGTGTTAGGGTCTCACTCATACCTTCCACTCTTTCATCAAGTCCAGTGAGTATCCGTATGATCATTGCTTTACATTCTGTCAGGCATGTTACTTATATATGTTTAACTTAGACCTCTGACTGTAACCTTGTCCTGTTCTTTCATTTGGGATAAAATTTCTGTTTCCTCATTTTGTCCACCACTCTGTGTCTGTTTCTATGTGTTAAGAAAGTCAGCTGTGTCTTCTACAATGGAACGTCACAGCTTTGTAAAGAAGAGGTTCTGGGGGCACCTGGGTGGCTTAGTCAGTTAAGTATCCAACTTCAACTCATGTCATAATCGTGTGGTTAGTGAGATTGAGCCCTGAATTGGGCTCTGCACGGATGGCACAGAACCTGCTGGGATTCCCTCTCTCTCTCCCTCTCTCTCCCTTTCTCTCTGCCCCTCATCTGCTCATTTTCTCTCTATTTTCTCTCAAAAAAAAAAAAAAAAAGTTCTGGAGTGTCCTGCAGTATAGTGTCCACTGTTGGTCAGAAGCTGGCACTTCAGGAGATTATCTCATGCCTGTTGCTTATGCCCTGCTGTCGTGCCTGAGTCATTTTTCCTTTCAGTGCAGTTGTCTGCACTGCCTCTCTGCCTCTCGTGGGCTTGCTCACTCTCTGTGGTATTAGTGGAACCCAGTCAGCCAGCTCTGAGGGGAGGGGGGGGCATGCCTTCCAGGGAATTTGGGAACAGGGCGGCATAGATCACAGGGGCGGGCCATTAGCCCTGGGAGCGATCCCCTGAAGCTCTGCCTTGGTTAGGAGTTTGGGGCTTGGGCGGCTAGGGGCACAGGCTGGGCAGGGCATGTGACATCAGCTGGGCACCCGGCAGCACACGAGCTGGGCTGGAGGCAAAAGGGCGGGTGAGACACACAGCTCCCGCCGAGGGTGACCGGTTGGGTGTGGTCGTAGTGCATGGCACACGGTGGTAGCTGTGCACCCACTGGCTGGTCAGGGCACCCATGAGGTTTAACAAAATTGCCTCTGAGTCCTGGTCCGAGGCTAGCAGGCTTGGAAGGGTGTGTCCTCAGCAGAACTTATGGGAGTGGTACGACCCTCTGCTAGGGGGTTACGTAGCAGTGTCTGTGCAGCCCCACCTCCCCACGGGTGTCTCTGGGCTTGTGCTGGGATCAAGGGAGAAAAATAGTGCCTGCCCGCTCCTTTGTTTTTGAACTCCCCGAACATGCTCTGAAATCTTATGAACAGATGCCTGTCCTGTTCTCCTCTTTGCCGCCCCCCTCCCCACTGCATCGTGTAAACGGCCATTTTTGTGTTGCCTCTCCACTCAGGCTGCTGTTTCTTCAAGAGCAGCGACCCAGCTGTCACTGCCCTCCCAGCTGGTCCAGTGCTGAGACAGCTGACTTTTAAAGCTCCAAGTTCCAGGTCCCACTGTTTTTACAGACTCATGAAATTCAGCCCCTCTGGTTTTTAAAGCCAAATGTAATGGGGATCAGTTTTCCTTGTGTGAATTCCCTGGCGCGAGGGCCCATGTCACTGTACTCTCTGTATGCCCAGCTCCCTCCCTCACATAAGCAGCCTCCCTGCACCTTTCTGACCTCGCTGACCTTTCAGATGAGGCTTCTTCTCTATATTTAGTTGTGGAGTTTGTTATGCTAGTCTTTGGCTTGCTCTCCAGTTTATTGACTTGGATGTGGATGATATCTAGTTGAAAACATGGGATGGGATGAGCTCAGCGTCCTCTGACCCCACCACAGATGTTTATATTTTACTGGGCACCTGGTCAGTGGGGTAGAGAGGGTTGGGAGGGATAGGAGGATCAGATAGGATGGCAGTGTAGATGATCTACAAGTAAACAGACTAGAGTTAGACACTTTTAAATAGGAAGCGGTGCTATGAAGAAAATAGTTATGAAGGACAGGGTCAAAATGACTTTGTGTCTGGGTTGCCGTAAAAGCAGACCCTGACACAAAAAGGTGGAGGCAGGTGATTGATTGGGGAGTTGATCCCAATAAGTAAAGTGAGAAAGAAAGGAAGTGAGATGGTAAGATGATGAAAGGCAGTTGAGACTAGGGAGTACCCTCCCCTCCTTCTGGCAGTTGGACACAGAGAAACCTTGCCCTGTATGGGGACTGCCAACCTGCATTCTCAAGACAGGCTGGGGATGTAGTCGGCATTCACAGGTATCACACGGAGGGAGGACCTGTTGGAGGGCATCCTCTTGAGTTGAGACCTGAATTAGGTGGAAGACTTGGATCTGCAGAGATCCAAATGCAGAATATTCCAGGCGGACAGAATAGAAAAGCTAAGGCCTCCAGGTGAGGAGAGGTGAGGTGGAAACAAGTTTGGCCTGTTCAGGAACAGAAAGACTAATTCTGAGCCTAACCATGGATGGACTTTGATGTCAGGGTGAAGATTTAGAATTTGATATCCATGCCTGACCTTGGCAGAAAGACCATGTGAAAGCCTAGATACCAGTCTTCCTTCTACCTTGATGGTTTGCCTTGGCAAGAAATAGATTTCCTTTTGTTTTTAATATCTCGTTTGATTGAGACATGTCAGAACATCATTGCCATGTGCTATGTGACAACAAAGAAACCATTCGGCAACTCTGGACATTGGTTTCCCCGTGTATAAAATGGGAATGTTAACTGGATCCCTTCCAAGAATACAACCATTCGTCTTCCCTAAAATGGAAGCACCACGAGGGCAGGGACTTTTTTTTTTGCTGGGTTCTCTTCCTCTCCACAAAGTTGATGCTTAATAAATATCTACCGACTCAGTATTGATTATGCTTCCTGAGGGCTGTGGTCTTTGGAGTCAGATATGCAATAGCTCAAATTTATGTTCTGCCCATTTGAGCTGTGTTCCCTTGGACAAGTGATTTCTTACTACAAAGAATCACCAGAATTACATGACATACTATATGTAAAACCACCCAGCACAACACTGAGTGCTTACCTGATTTACTACTGTCCCACCTGTTGGTCTTGTGAGGCCAGTGAGAGCTAACCCATGCCTATTACAATCTCCAGGGAAGGCTCTGACTGTCGTCCTGGGCTTCCAAAGGTCGATCATCATTTCGATAACATAACAGACGACATCTATTCTAATCACTAGAGTCTTTGATGTGGTGTTTATACTTGTTAAAAGTTCATGGAAAACAGAAGCTAAACCCAGATTGCAAAGTCGTGGGCTCAGTCTGCCCAGGACAGCTGCGGATTATTTCTAAACTCATGAATCATAAATCAAAGCCCCATATTCACATCTAATACTTCACATCTGAACTCTAATGACTAGGAAGGAATTGTTCAAATTAAGACTTTGGTCATATAATAATCCCTGCCATCCCTGTATGGAAGTCCTCTCCCTCTCCTAGAAGAAGTAAAATAGCAAATGAGCTTTTTAAAAATGTTACAATGGAGCACCTGGGTGGCTCAATGGGTTAAGTGACTGACTTCGCTCAGGTCATGCATGATCTCCCAGTTTGTGAGTTTAAGCCCTGTGTTGGTTGGGGCTGCACTGGCAGTGTGGAGTCTGCTTGTGATTCTCTCTCTTCCTCCTTCTCTCTCTCTCTCTCTCCCTCCCTCTCGCCCCCTGCTCCTTCCCTACTCACTTTCTATAAACAAACAAACAAATAAACACCTTCAAAAAATGTTATCATTTCTGTGCTTCTTACAGAATCCACCACCGGGAATAGCTATGCTAGAAAATGTAAGGGATGACGTGACCCTCTTACTTCACCCTTAATAATAAGAGGTCGGAATAGAACAGAGTTATATTATATGTAGCCTGATTACAGAAACATTCAGAGTCCAAAAAATGTGTTCTTTCTTTTAGCTCAAATCACTTTCAGTAATTTACAGTGTGCGAATGGTTTTCAAAGTGTGGTCTGAGGTCCAGCACCCAGGCAACAGTATCATCTGCGAACTTACTGAAAATGCAAATTCTCAGGGCTTTACCCCAGACCAACTGAATTAGAAAGTACAGGAGTGGGCCTATAAATCTGCTTTAACAAGTCTCCCGGAGCTTCCGATGCACATTCTGATAACTGCTGCTTTCCTCATCTGGCCAAGTGTAAGGGCAGGGGGCTTCTCCGGAGCAAAAGGTGGGGGGTGAGGGCATCGTTCAGGACTTCAGAGTCCACCATCTACAGGTGGGGCAGACTTCCCTGGGGACTCCATTTGCCTGCTTCTTTTGAGACCTTGGATACTCCTAAACTACTTTGCTTCTTTATTTCTCTATCTCAAAGCCTCACCACTTGTGTTAAGCCTTGGACCTCAATAGCCAACCAGGATTTTCCAGGATGTGGATGAGGACAATTGAGGTCATGTCGATGAGATCATGCTGGTGAGGGAGATGACAAATAACAAAAATAAAATCTGCCCTTACTAGTCCATTGTGGTGTCAGGACTAAGTCAGGCTCGTTCTCAAGGTGGCATGTTTCTAAAATAGCCCTGGGCTTTCTTTTGCTAAGAAACTGTAGCTTTTTCCTTTCTGAGTGTCATAAACACTCCCATCCTTTGTCCTAGCTCAGTGGGCACCTGGCCCAGGCACTCCCCAGGAAGATGGGGAGTAGGGGGAAGCAAAAGAAGGAGAAGGAAAAGTCTTCTCCATTCAAATATTAAATGCTCCAGGGGGTGCTTGGGTGGCTCAGTAGGTTAAGTAAGCATCCAACTCCAGCTCAGGTCATGATCTCAGGTCTGTGAGACCTGAGCCGCGTTGGGCTCTGTACTGACAGCTCAGAGCCTGGAGCCTGCTTTGGATTCTGTGTCTCCCACTCTCTCTGCCCCTCCTCCACTCCCACTCTGTCTCTCTCACTCTCAAAAATGAATAAATGTTAAAAATAACTTACAAATATTAAACACCCCAACTCAAAGAGAGCAGCTGGGAATGTCATAGCTGGAAACGATTTTGGCCAAAATTGAATCCAAACCACTCATTTTTGGAGGGAGGAAGCGGAGGCTTAGAGAAGTGAAATAAATTCTGAAGATCATAGGTTAGAACTCAGGTCCTCCAAAGCCACCTGCTTTTTCGGGGACACCAGAGGTTTTCAAAGCAGAGTCCCTGAGCTCCACTCCATGGGTCCCTGACACCCTTTCCAAGGTCCATAAAGTAAAAAACTTTTTCATAACAATATTAAGAGCTAATGTGCCCTCCTCTCCCTTGTTCTCTCACACACAGACCCTGGAGCTTTCCAGAGACTGCATGCTGTCAATACCACAAATTGAATAAAGACACAAACACAAAAATCTAGCTCTTCTGTTAAATCAGAGAGAAAACAGATTTGCAAACTTGATGTCACTCTCCTCACTATTTGTTTCAGAAAATGTAGTTATTTTCCATAAAATATGTTATTTGAAGCATGTAATGGGTTCATAATTCTTTATTTTTTTTTGATGTTTATTTATTTTTGAGAGAGAGAGAAAGAGAGACAGAGCGTGAGGAGGGAAGGGTCAGAGAGAGAGGCAGACACAGAATCTGAAGCAGGGTCCAGGCTCCAAGCTGTCAGCACAGAACCCGATGCAGGGCTCGAATTCCCAAACTGTGAGATCATGACCTGAGCCGAAGTTGGACACTTAACCCACTGAGCCACACAGGCACCCCTCATTATTCTTTTTTTAATGTTTAGTTTTGAGACAGAGAGAGGGATCTTGAGCAGAGGAGGGGCAGAAAGAGAGGGAGACAGATGATTCGAAGTGGGCTCTGTGCTGATAGCATAGAACCCGGCGCAGGGCTCAAACCCACGAACCCAGAGATTATGACCTGAACCAAAGTCAGTCGCTTAACCCACTGAGCCACCCAGGCACCACACCCACCCCTGCCCCCATTTTGTTTTGGTTTGATTTGGGGGTTTTTGGTACCAAGTTTATCTTAAGATGCAGAGATGTGACCTGGAAAATATAATTTAAGAAATATGGCCCCATTTCCATTTCCACTTGGTTCAGAATTATCAGATGACCCTGAATAACTGGGTGAAAAAAAATCTTGACTCACAAAAATTGCACACTGCCCTACTTTCCTCAAGTTGCTGTTTTGGTCTTATTTTGCTAAGAAATAATTTTTGTAAGAGAAATGTTCGGTCAGTTTACTAAACATTTCAGCCTCCTGGTAACTTGCAAGGATTGATGCTTCCTCCCCAAAGTGGAGCTCCACCTGACAGAGGACGTGTTCCTGTCACATCTGCAGAGCTTGCTGTGTGCAAGGCACGATGACTCTTTTTGTTTTAGTGCTTTGCACGCACTGTCCTCCTGATCAATTGTGTCGAGTGCAAACGTTGGCTATTGTCTTAGTCCATTTGGGCTGCTATAATAAAATACCAGCTGGGTGGCTATAAAGAAAAAAAGAATTATTTCTCACAGTTCTGGAAGCTGGAAGTTTGAGATCAGGGTGTCAGCACGGTCTGCTTGTGGTGAGGGAGGGCCCCCCTCCAGGTTTTAGAGCTGCCAGCTTCTGGTTGTATCCTTGCATGGTGGGAAAAAGCTAGCCCTCATCTTATGAGGGTTCCAGTCCTACTCATGAAAGCTTCACCCTTAGGACCTGATTACTTCCCAAAAGACCCACATCCAAATACCATCATATTGGGCATTAGGATTTCAAAATATGACTTGGAGAAGAAGGGTGAGACACACACATACTGACCATAGCAGTCATTAGCTGCATTTTAATATGGAAAAGTCTGGGGCCTAAAGAGGCCTCATAGCTCTGAAGAAACATTAAGTTGGGGTTACAATCCAGATTTTTGGAGTCTTTGTAAGGACCTTTTATTTTCATGACAATATAAGGGAAAGTTCTGGCAATCATATTTCCACCTGCATAATTAACCTAGAGAAGAAAAAGGTTATGTGCTGGGCAATGTGCTGGGCAATGTGCTTATTGTTTTACATGAAATATCTCACTTCTCCCTTACCTGATCGCATTGCAACCAATGAGGGATAGGCAGTTCAGGGAAGTTAAGTAACTTGTCCAACGTCACACAGCCTGAATTAGAGGTAGCATTTTAATAAAACACGTTCTATGTCTTTGTGGATTCCACTGCAAGATACTGCCTTCAAAATGAGAAGACATAAAGACAGAAATATTACCTTTCACATATAATAAGACAGTGATTTAGGCTGGGGTGCATGATTACCCAGCATCAAATAATGAAATTAAAAAGAAAAAAACTAAGATGATTTCAAACCTTTAAGTAATTTAAATTGTCTAATCTGGAATGGTGGACTAGAGGAGAAAATCAGTATTTATAATACATCCATCTCTGCAACGTTGTGATCTCTGTACTAGGAGAAGAGGAGAGGAACTACAGCCTCTACTATCATCTGAATGTGTCGCTTCAAAGTTCATGTGTTGATCACCTAATGCCCATGATGAGGAGGTGGTGTCCTTGGGAGGTGACTAGGTGAAGAGAATGGGGCCCTCGCTAATATGATTGGTCCCTTTATAAACAAGGCCCAGAGAGGGGCGCCTGGGTGGCTCAGTCGGTTGAGCGTCCAACTTTGGCTCAGGTCATGATCTCGCGTCCGTGAGTTCAAGCCCTGTGTCGGGCTCTGTGCTGACAGCTCAGAGCCTGAAGCCTCCTTCGGATTCTGTGTCTCCCTCTCTCTCTGACCCTCCCCGGTTCATGCTCTGTCTTTCGCTGTCTCAAAAATAAATAAACGTTAAAAAAAAAAATTTAAACAAGGCCCAGAGAGCTCCCTGGTGTCTTCCACCATGTGAGGGCACAGTGACAAGTTGTTGGTCTGCAACCTGGAGAAGAGGCTTCACTTCCCTAGGACCCACCCTGAGCTCAGACCTCCAGCCGCCAGAACAGTGAGAAATGAATTTGTGTTCTTTACAAGCCATTCTGTGGTATTTTTTAGCCTGAACAGACTAAGGCAGCCTAACTAATTGGAATCGGAGGCTCCAATGCACAGATTGACCAGAGTCTAGACACAGGACGACCATCACCCACATGGCCGTCTTGGTGCCTCACCCAGAAGAAAAGGGACTGGGGATGCTGGAGGGGTCCCAGAGATGGTGCCTTACTCACTTACCCATCCCTCCCTAGAAGCACAGCGCACTCAACGCCTTCCTGTTCTGCTCCCTTGGGTGTGAGTTTTTTCTCCTCTGTGTTCCTAAACCACACAAAGCATTGGGTTGTCGCTGCGGACGCACTGAATAACACTTAATTAACGAGCACACACAAGTCTAGCACCTTTTACTAATTAATTTACCCCAAGTTTAATTTTATTTGCCTCTCGGTTTCTAAATTCTAACTAAACCTGCTAATTACTTTGTGCTAATTCTGTTGCATTCTGCTGGAAAGGAGATTAAAAAACTCTTACAAATATCAGTTTGGGAAATAAAGAGGGACAATGAATTTCATAAAAGACCCAATTTCTGTTTAAGGAATGTAGGTTAGGCGGTAGGGAAAGAGTTGTTATTGTTGTTGTTAGGTAGTAGGAAAAGACTTGTTGTTGAATTTAATAATTAGCCTTAAAATTTTTTTAAAAGCCTTAACAGCTTTTCTCGGTGTTTGGTTATGCCTATTTTTTTAACCACTCACATGTATTTAATAACTGTAGAAATCAGAAGAATCTCCACATCACATCTACGAGGCTATGAGTGAACTGATAGTCTATGGTTGGCAGGAGATGACTGGGGGGCGTACCTTGGTGTCTTTGCTCCCGCTGTGCTGGTTCCAGCAGGAGATCGATGTCGGTGCAGTCACTGTGCTGACTTCTGTATTATGTTCATCATGTGGGCTTATTCCAATAAAGCACCTGTACTAGTGGCTCTGGGCCTTAGAGGAAGACCACAGGTACGTGTATCCAAATCCTTCCCAGCTTTCATGGCCTGCTCAAGATGCTGTCTCCTCCATGAATCAGGCATTGAGATCCTCCCTTTACCAGGGCGTACTGTTGTCTCCCCCACATCTCTAAGAAGCGTACTCAGGTTAGCACCACTCAAGTATTCAACTGGGCCAAAACAAACTTTATTCTCTCCTAACTGACCTTGATTTCTATCCTCAATTTTCCTTCTGTCTGATCTTAAAGAAAACAAAGCCATCTTTTTTTTTTTTTTAAGTTTATTTGTTTTGAGAGAGAAAGAGCATGAGCAGGATAGGGGCAAAAAGAGAGGGAGAGAAACAAAGAATCCCAAGCAGGCTCTGCAGTGTCAGCACAGAGCCCGAGGCGGGGCTTGAACTCACAAACTGTGAGATCATGACCTTAGTGAAAATCAAGAGCCCAACGCTTAACTAACTGAGCCACCCAGGCGCCCCAAAGTCATCATTTTTAGGTAAATTCACTTGATGGTGTGATTGTTCTCATATCAAATACAAGGGTGATTAAATTCACGATTTCATCCCTTTTTTGAAATTGATGCTAAGGTTCGAGGTTTTTACTCAAACGCCACTGTGACATTGACAAGAGGTCAAGTCTCTGCTTCCTCAGGTTGATCCCTCTGGATTTGATGCGGGTCCCAGCTACCCCTTCTGTCATAGTGCCTGTCACCTCCCTGAAGGCATCTTCAAAGGGAAGCAGGGGGATTTCAGGGAAACATGAGAAGGCCACCCTGGAGAGGGTGGGCTCAAACTTCTGAGTCGTCCCTCCCCTTGCTCTATGGAAATAACCGAAGACTATTCAGTGAGAACGAATGGAGATTATTTATTCAGAGCTTGCTACATCTGAGTAGTCAGCACCATCACCGTGCTTGGCAGTGGCTCCAAGGCAGGCAAAGGAGTGGGCAAGTTTTATAGTGAGAGAGAGGAAAGCTTCATGTATGCTCTGGTTGGAGGTTGTTGGCTCTGGTTGGAAGTGGGCTTAGTAGAAGTGGAGTATCTTCTGTGATTGGTTGAGAAAGCAAATTTAGCTTTCTTCGGTGGGTTATGAGTTGGAAGGAGGGCAAAAATAGGGCAGCTGACAGTTGTTCAAATCCCACCTGCTCTGGGTTGATTGCTATAGGGGTTGTTGTTTGTCTGCCTGGATTGTTTGCTGCAGCGTTGTGGGTCAGAGTTTCATTGTCGTATATAGTCTGGCCATTATCTGTTTATATATTGAGTCTCCCAGCTCGAAGAGGAACAGGTAGGACCAGCTGAATACGGCAGTGGATCTCAAGCGTTAGCGTGATCAGACTGAATCACACACGCTGAGACAGACACGCGTACTCACAATCAAGTGAGAACTTTACAACCCATCTTGCCCCATTTGTCTGCAGGTCCCCCTGCAAAGTTATTAGCTCTTTGGGAATTTCTCTAAGTCATTTTATACTGTCACTGTAGTGACTAACACCTAGCAAACTGGTGCATAAGAAGTTATTTTTAGTTTGGTCTCTTTTATCGGTATCTTTGGTTTGACTGTGACTAATAGAAAAAATTTGGCTCCAGAGTAGAAAGGAAAGCTCCTGTTGCCTACTTTGAGTGCTAATTGCCTGGCGTGCCGTGGTTCCCCACTCTGCAGCAGACAGGCAGCATGCAGCATGGTGACACATTAAGGATAATAGGGTGAGGGAATTGGGGAACATAAAACAATGAAATGGACCAAGGAGCACATTCGAACAACTTAAGTCAGTTTGATGCACTCAGTAGCTTCCCCAGTGCATCCCTGTCCACGTGAAAAAGGGAGTTAGACTGAGCTGGTCATTTACGGAATCTGCTCACTGCCTCTCTCTGGGAAATAGCAGTGACTCTTTGGCAAGTGGTCTGGTCAGAGTAAATCAATTTTGACAAAACTCGTTTCATTATTTTCTCTGAGTGGCCAATTAAATGCTATTATTATTCTTGTTTCAATGAAACTGTCAATATGTATTTCTTACAAAACATAGAAAATGAGGCGATAATGCATTAATGCCAAAATTGTTCATTAACTCATTCATCACCTAATGGTTAATGGTTAATAACTTAGTTTGTACTACAGCAGTTATCAAGCTTGGCTGCGTTAGTAGAATCACCTAGGGAGATGGGGGGGGGGGGGGAGGGCAGGAATCTCATCTCTACAGGCTGTGCCTCAGATCAATAAATCAGAAACTCTGAGGGTGGAACACAGGATATTGAAAACTCCTCAGGCCATTCCAACATTCAACCAAAGTTGAAAGTTGCTGATCTAGGATTAAATTTCCTGATTTAAATCCCAGCAATTTGCTTAACTTCCCTAAGCCTTAGTTTCCTCGTCTGTAAAATGGTGAAGGGAGTAGCATCTGCCTCAAAAGGCTTTAGAGAAGACTAAGGAAAATAATACATGAAAATACTAGTACAGTTCCTGACACATAAAAAGTTGTATGTTCATTGCATTTTTATTTCAATGCATATTGTAATGACATTATTTCTATTATTAAGCCCAATAGAAATATAGAAATCATGAAATAAAAAGAAATATTTAAATAATTTTAACACTGGGAAGAATTCTATTTCCTGGAGCTATGAAGACAGAATCATTGTGCTGGAGAAAAAGAAAAAAATAGAAGCAGATTCATGGAAGGCACCATTGAAGTAGGAACAATTAGTTGGGTCTCAAGTTTTTTCTTCTAATAATTGGATCTAGGAAGAGGAAAACAGTATCCATTAATAGCTGAATTGGCAATCTTATTTTAAACTGAAAAGAACTACTCAATTTGTTTTTTTGTTTTGTTTTTGTTTTGTTTTTTGGTTAAGTATTTCATTTTTGTTATTGATACAGCAGACATGAATGGGGAGCACAGGAAGATGTATTTAAATGTTGGGTGGTATTACACTTTTGGAAAATCCCAAGGAGAAAGAAAAATTGGTTAAGTTCATGATGTACCTAGCTGCCTGGGTAAATAGGGCTAAACCCCATGTGGGACAGCTGAACAGCTGCCACAGTTAGTTCTTTTCTGAGGGAAGACCCTCTGCCCACAGTCCCGGCCAAAGAGTTGGAATTGTCAACAGCATTTTCTACACAGATAGGCTGGTTCTGTCCACATAGCATCATGCCACAAAGCCACCCTTTGACCATATTATCTGTAGGCAGCCAATTTATGGCTGGAAAATGGTCTGCTGGGTGGTCTACTCTGAAAAAGTTGGCCCAGTGAAATTAACTTATAACAGAGACAATCACATGCCTTTCTTGGGAATGGTAAACCAGAGATAAGAAGAAGTAAGTACTCATAGCAAAAATTGAAAGATGAGTGGAGGGAACCATGAAGTTGCACAAGATGGGTACAAGCAGAAGCCATAAAGTATAGAAAGATATCCAGGGGAAAGCGTGATATAAGTTATTAGTGACAGAAGCTGAAGAACAGGAGACCAGAAGTTATAGTCATTTTAAAGATGTAAGATTGATGATTTCTACCTGCCAAAAATGTGATTAAATAGCCTACTGCCTAAAGCTTCCCTTTTCAGTATCCAGTTCTAGACTAGGTCCCCAGGCCTGCAAGGTCCAGAGCTATCCCAGTACAGCCTGAAGTCTGACTGCCTGAGGCTATTTTGTTTATTTCCACATTTCCTCAACTGCCATTCTTCCATATAGGACAGGCGGCAACAAGAAGGAGTCTCTGTTCCTTGGATGAATGAATGAATGAATGAATGAACCTAAGAAAACCAGAACAAAGAAAATCTTTGCTAAATGGAATCTTAAAAGTTTCATGGATTCCAAGGGAACACATGCTTGTGATCAAAAGTCAAACCAAGGTTTGTGGGACTGAAGTTTGAACAGTTTGGAGGCTCTGTTTAAGAAAAGGAATTTAAGGGGCACCTGGGTGACTCAGTCAGGTTAGGCTTCTGACTCTTGATTTCAGTTCAGGTCATGATCTCCTGATTCATGAGTTTGAGCCCTTCTTGAGCTCTGTGCTGACAGTGTGGAGCCTGCTTGGGATTCTCTCTCTTCCTCTCTCCCTGCCTCTCTCCCCCTCTCCCACTCTCTCTCTCTCTCTCTTTCTCTATCTGTCAAAATAAACACATAAACATTTTTTAAAAGGAATTTAAATAATCTTATTAGAATGAAGTGGGGCATGAGTTTAAAGGAGGCCCTAAAGCTTCAGCTTCATTAGATTCATAATGAATCTGGTAGAAAGTGGAGGGAAGGGACACCTGAGTGGCTCAGTCGGTTAAGTGTCTGAGTGGAGCTCAGGTCATGAACTCGCATCGAGCTCTGTGCTGACAGCTCAGAGCTTGGAGCCTGCTTCAGATTCTGTGTCTCCTTCTCTCTCTGCCCCTCCCCCACTCGCACTCTTTCTCTCTCTCTCAAAAATAAATAAAACGTTAAAAAAAATTAAAAAAAAAAAAAAAAAGAAAGTGGAGGGAAAAAGAATGAAAAGGACGGTCAAGTGTTCCTGACATGGTCTTCTCCACAGTTTGCCTAGACCTGACCCTGGCAGAAACTTTGGAAATTCTCATGATTCATTGCTAGTCATTCTAAATGATTTTATGACTTTAGCAGTGGGATTGGTCCTCTTTCAAAAACTTCTGGTGACACTTGTGTACTTAAAAAGCTTATATCTGGTGGGGTTATTATCGTGCATCAAGCATTTGTTTATCTTGCTGAGGTTCTATCACATCTTACTGCATTCCAATGAAATATGACATTGATTGTAAAATAATTTTGTTTACTCACTAGTGTTAGCCCAGAACATATTTACTAAGGTTTGCTTTTCTTTTTGGTACCCATTTATCCCCAAGGGTTAAAAATCTAATTTATTATTATTGATCATTCAGCACGGTGCAGAAATGTGTTGGCTTAGATTTTTTTTTCATCTTTGCTTAGTTTAGTTTTATAATTAAACTCCCACTGAAGCTGAATTGTCTAGCATTTCAGTAAATATTGGAAAGATATGTGTTTATGCCTTTTTCTATCATTTCAAAGTAATTTAACCCAATGTGAAGTCTCTAGAAAATTCATGTAATACTTTATTTTGTTTGAAATTAGTTCTTATTTATTTACTTACACAACAATTATTTATTTAGTCTTCTGTAAGTTTAAAATTCTGTTTGGAGGTAAAAAGACAAATTGGGAATCCACTGACCCATAGGTAAGTGTTTGTTCTAGAAAAAGTAGGAATGAAATCTACAGAAAACCAATGATTACCTATAGAAACTTAAGTATGGATGCTTGTTCTTTTGCTACTGTATTGGCGGTGTGTGGTTAGAGATGTGACCTGGAAGGTAATACGTGGAGAGAATAACAGTGGCACTGTGGAAAGAGAGACAGGAAATGCATTTTGCAGAAAACACTGTGAAAGAAGGTGACAAAATGTATACAGAGCCATGGCACAGACTTCAAGGAAAATGGCTTGGGGGATGGGGATCCAGGTAGAGGACAGGTGAAAATAAAGATAACATTAATAAGAAGCAGCCAGATCACTGGAAATCTTAAGGTTTTCTCTTACTCTTGTATAGGACATGAAGTCGTTGATGATTCCTGAGTGGGGGAATAAGTTTATTATGCTGCCAAAGATTTAATAGCTGAATTTATAGTCAAAGAGATCTGTGTTTGATTCATGTCTGAAACGTACTAGCTGTGTAACTTTAGGCAAATTCCCTAGCCTTTCTAAGTTGAGTTTCTTCATCTATAAATGGTGGTATTAATTAACAGTTGTGTTTCATAGTGCTGCTATGAGTTTTTAACAAAGTATCATAAATAGTCATGGCATCTGAGGACATAGTAAACATGCAATGCATGATAACTTTTGCCATGATTTCAAAGTTAGAGTCTAGTGTGGTTAGTATTCTAGTGCTGACCATCGCCCAAATGGAAAGACTGTGAAGGCTTTTGTTTTGTTTTGTTAAAATCTATTGAATTTCGGACAATAATGAAGTATGTAATTAGGTAGTATAAGTAAAAACAATATATACGATTTTAAGTCGCATTATTTTATTTAGGGCACTGGATAATCTACAATAGTATGTGGTACTCTAGATGGGCACCACTGTGTATACACATGAAGGCGAAATGAAAAATTTAAACAATTAGCAAATTAATCTTGGCCTTGATTTGTACTTTTGGCTGCATCCTATAAAACACTGATGAGTTGTGTTTGTTTATTTAAAATGAGTCATTTGGATGATTGCCTTGACTCAGAGAATAGTAGAATCTGTGTTGAGAGAGGCAAAGGAAGAGCTTCCGTGGTGGACATAAGCACTTCTGTATAATTACTTTCCCATATTCTAAAGCTGTGAGGGTAGTTTTACAGATTATGGAAAGGGATCTGATAAGATTGAATCAGGGATAGGAAGCAGGCTACAGATGCATATGGACCACATTGAATTCTCTGGCTTTCCCATTTTAGCCTCATCAATGTGACCAGCCAAAGGAAAGGGGAAAAACTTCTAAATTCTAGACTTAGATCAAAATGAACTCATTTTATTTTTTTTGATGGAGAAAGAAAATAATTATGAAATATTAAAGTTAAGTAAAATGTCCCCTATTTCTTGGTATGGTTCAGACAATATATCTGCGTGTGTGTGTGTGTGTGTGTGTGTGTGTGTGTGTGTGTGTGTTTAAATGACGTAGTGTATGATTTTATTTCATTTTACACAAATAATAATTAAATATCCAGTAGTCAGGCAGATGACAAACAGTAGGAGACAAATTCTTTAATGAGATTACAAGTAGAGTTTCTCAGATTTTTAGTATATCTAGGAATTAACTACAAAGTTTGTTAAAAACACAAATGTGTAAGCCAAGTACCAGGTTTTAATTTAGTAGGACTGGGATAGAGCCTAGGAACCTGAAAATTATTTATTTTTAAGTTTATTTATTTATTTTTAAGAGAAAAAGAGACTGAGAGAGTGAGCATGAGTGGGGAGGGGCAGAGAGAGAGAGAGACAGAGAAGGACAGAGAGAGAGAATCCCAAGAAAGTTCTGAGCTGCCAGCACAGAGCCCAATGTGGGGCTTGAACCCATGAACCATGATATCATGACCTAAGCCAACATCAAGAGTCGGATGCTAAACTGACTGAGCCAGTCAGGCAATCCTAGGAACCTGAAAATTATTGATCAGTTTAATGACTCTGATAAGAGATAAAGAGATTATTGTAGAGTTAAGCTTGTCCTTATTTCTGGTTTGAACTGGACAAATAAATAGATGATGGGTAGGGTAGAATGAACACCATTAGGAAAATTAAAGTAGAGGCAAGAACAAGGCAAGGTATTTTAGCCTAGCTTAAAAGGCTCTGATTAGAAACAACTTCCTGTATGAAAATCAATAAAAACAAAACAAAACAAAACAAAACCTGAGGGTTAGAATCTTGAAACCATTGAAAGTTTCAGAATTGGGGACTAATAAGACTAATTTTTAGTGGAATGTTGATTTGATGGGATGAGCTAGAAAGCTGGAGAGCCAGTTAGAGAAGGTTTAGAATGTCATCTTATATATTTTTCTTCCTTCTTTATTTAAAACAACAGCAACAACAACACTAATACTAATGTTTGCTACTCAAGCATCGAGCATTGGTGAAAATACCCGTCTCTTATACATGCTTGACTTCAATCCCAGAATAGTCCCATATGTCCACAATGGGCTCTAGCTATGTAATTGTTTTCAGTGCTGAAAGAAGACATGTTGGGCAATCTCTCCCCAACCAAAGAGCAAATTGTGATTTTAGAATTCCTTAGTTTAGATTAGGTCCCAGTGAGACCAACTGAAGTGATTCTTCCATCCCCTCCACCGAATACATCTTTCCCTTCTCTCTCAAATAGATCCACTTACTCCCTTATATTTCGTCCAGCCTTCTAAGCAAGAGAGAAAAGCCAAACCATAAACAAGAGGAGAGGAATCATTTTGTCAGTAGAAGTAGACAAGGAAATGATATTCCCCGCTGTTTGCCTCAGCTGAATTACAGCCCCATGTCTGCGTGAAATCCAACCTGATGAGATTTTCTTTGTCACCGTTGCCGAAAGAACCTGTTGCTGAGGAGTCCTGCCTGGAGCTAGATTGTGCTGTCGCCACCTCCAGAGTTCCTCATCTCCTCACATGCTCAGGAAGCCTCATTCCGCGCCCTCCTCCCTGTGCAGCTACCCTGTGCCTTATCAGTTATTTCCCTGGGATTTGAATTCAGGAGAATAGATATTGTCAAACATGTCAAAACTCTGATTGTTATGTTTTAAGAGTTGATGGCATGTACAGAATAGACTAAGTATAGAAGACATTCTCCCTGGGAGTTTATCGTCTGGGAGAAATTTGACAACAAACACAATCAAATCTCAAAAACGGTAGCAGGTCGGCTATTTTCAGTACGATGAGACTCTTTTTCTTCTGCGGCTGTTAGAGGAAAAGGAAAGAAGAACATACCAATCCCTATGGGCTAGATGAGTAAGGAAACAAGCTTCCCTTTTCTGTATTTCTGATCGATTTGAGGCAAATAAACTACAGATTGTATTTAGGGGTCTGGGAGACTGCCTCAGTTTCTCTAGATGACTGAGAAGTAGATAGGCCCAGTGAAGTTCAGTGAAGCAACGCATCTGCCCCAGAACCACGTGGCTCTGGGGCACACCTCAGTGACCCAGGAACCATTTGCCAGGGCACAGTGGTATCAGTAACCACAACATTGACACATTACTGGGAGATGTCATGATTATGCATGAAACCTCTCCCCTCTGCCTTTCTTCTTCTGTGGCAGGTCGTCCACCCTTATATATCACTGTCTGTAAAGTGGCACAAATGCTTGTCCTTACTTGGAGGGTATTGGAAAACCTCCCATTCCTGGCCCACTGTTTTTCCCCTCAAACTCCATTCACATGCAGAGTGGGGACCAGCGCACCAGCCTTGCTTCTGCATTAGAACTCTGGCATGAAGGCTGCACCGTAGGACCAGGATTAAAACCCAAAGGTCCAACATTGTAGAAATTCAGGGGTAGTGGGAGCAACATGCGTCCTCAAGGATTTTGGTCTTCGAATCCCTCTAATATCTACTTTTCTCCAAGTTCATTTTACCCTTTCCACTCCCATCCTCAAAGATATCCGGTGTCTTAAACTCTACTACAGTCTTAATTTATTCTCAGTCCACCAGAAACTTCAGGTAGATAGAAAAATGGATACAAGGATACGTGGGTAGATTCATGGATGGATGCATGGATAGAGAGAGATTTGTTACTTCTTTATACTTTATTTTGTATGAGAAACTTCATTTCTATTTCAATTTTCTCAACTATGTATCAGAAATGTGAATGAGCACCCTCTCCCCAACCCTTTCCCTGTACACAGAGCTTATTAATATGAGAACCTGGTGGGAGCTGGTGGTTACGGGATGCGGATGGGGATCATAGCTGGATCTTCATTACCTCTGTACTGTCCCCACTGTGTCCTGCCTCACTCCTGTCTGTAAAATGTCTTCAGGTCAATGGTTGTCTGAGCCAACCCACCCCACCCCTTCCCCACCACTGGAGGGTAATAAGAAGCATTCTATGCTCCTGAAGCAGTGGTGGGCTAACGTAAACCTATACTCAGAGCCCCTTTGGGCATCATCTAATTCCTCTGGTGCCAGAGAATCTGAGAAGCTGTGAGACTGATTCAGTTCAGCCCATGTGCAACCTTGGCAGGAGCCTTTTCTGTTCCCACCTCTGCTAGACATAGACCCCAGGGGATTGCTAATTGCCTGGGTTTTATGTGGAGATGGTTGCCATGTCCCTCATAAACTTCATTCCGTAAACCTGTCTGGGATTTTTATTGTTTCTCTTACTTCCCTACCTATGAATTCAGTGTGGTGGAATCTTGACTTTATGTGAGGATGGGGTTAAAGTGCAAGTAAACATTTCTCTAATCATATATTCTACTAAATCTTTTGTCTTATGTCAGAGCCTATGCTATTTGAAACTCAAAGCGAAGGATCAATTCTTTTGTTCTCTCTTTCTCTGATGTTCTCTTTTGGCTGGCTGCTGCTGAAGCAGGAAAACATAAAGCGATAATGAAATGCTGGGAATCAAAAACAGAATTGATGAATAAATCAAGATATTATCTCTCTGTATAGTAGTTACTGAGATATTAGCAAATTAGAGCAGTTTTTATAATTCTGATGATTAGGAACCGTTTTAACACCAAAAGCCCATCAGACTCAAAGGGGCAAAAAGAACTAACATTTCAAGTTCCATGATTTCCACTGCAAAAACAAATGAAAATATGTTACTAATGTCCTTTAACCTTCAAAACAAACTTCTGAGGTATGCAATTATTTTTCCCAATTTAGAGATGACCACCTTGAGGCTCAAAAAGGAAGCAGTTAGCTGCCACACAACTAAAATGTGCTAGATACAGAATTAGATTTTTGATCTGTCAACCGGGCTTCAAAGTGTGGACTCATTCCTGGTGCCACACTGGGTGAGTAAATGACTAAGCTGCATCCAATTCAGGTGGGGGAAGTTATATTTGTAGCAGTAGCAAAGAACTTTTGAAGATGGAATTGTGTTTCATTTTGTGAAATAATATTTAGTAGGCATTTGATACACATAACATCATGTCAGATGATGAGAAGGAAGATAAGAAACCATCTCTGCCATGAGGGAACTGATAGAGACAAAGACGACATGGAAAGGATACATTTAAAGCACTGTGACAGATGCCGTTGTAGTGGTACATGTTTTGTGAAACAAAGGGAAATTGATCCTATGCTTTATCTGGAGGAAGCAGAGAGGTCTTCAGAGGAAGTTGCTGCCGAGCTGTTTTGAACAATAGAGTCCATTAAGCTGAGGGAGGTGAGTCTAAGAGATGTGAAGCCATGGGATATATGCATTAAGTCAGAAAGTTTCTAGAGTGTATTTAATAATATTCATTAATTGTATTAATAAATATAATTAATTATATTCTAAGCAACTTGTAAACATTTTTTATGTAGTTTTCTAATGTTTGCATTTGTATTTTAAGTTAATTTTGATATCTACAATGGCATCAATATGCTTTGAGGCAGTAGTCACAAGAAGACATACTTATGTGGTTCCCAAGAGTCCTTCGTGAATCATTGAGAAAAAGGCAGGAAAGTCATTCCACCCAAAGGGAGCTGCTGCTTCATTACATGTTGTTAAATGTGAAAAGGATTTTGGAAATGTTTTAGTTCAATGTTTCTATAGCTTCAGTAAAGTAGAAAACTCCTTCTAAAGGATAAAGTTCTCTAGAATGTCAACTATGAAATCGTATTTATTAAAATGTTATTTAAATGTGTACAAAGAGAAAGCATAAAACTCTTTATGTTTATAGATTTTTTAAAAAATTCTGTTTTAGAGAATGAGTGAGGGAGGGGCAGAGGGGGAGAGAGAGAGAGAATCTTAATCAGACTTTACACTCAGTGGGGAGACTGACACAGGGCTCCATCCCATGACCCTGGGATCATGACCTGAGCTGAAATCAAGAGTCAGATGCTCAACCGATGCAGCCACCCAGACACCCCTATATTTATAGATATTAAACAACCTCAAAGGCTAAAGTAAAATATGATCAGCCTCATTTATAGATAAAATATAAAAAAGTACAAGGCCAGAGAAATCTGAAATAACTGGCAATAATGTGACAGAAGATTATGGTACTGACTGCCAAGAGCAGGGTCAAGTTTGACATGTTTATTGCCATAGGTCATTGTTAACTCAATTCTTTTTTCATTTTTCACTTCCCAAACTCTGGGAGAATTTTCAGTGGTCCAATGAGCTGAGATAATGTTCAGGCTTCCCTGTTACGGATGTACCATTTAGACATGCTAGTTCCTTCTGTCTTCCTTAGTCCCACAAAAGTAAAGTAACATAACCATTCTGGTGATGCAGACTATCATTTTATTTATTTCTTTTGGCGTGGTCATGAAAATGTAAGCCCAAATCTAAAATTCTCAGAAAAAAAGAGCAGCAGCCAATAAACTTCTAGAGACCTCAATTCCAATCTGACTATTTTGGACATGGAACTAAATGACTGGTGCCAGAAGATTCAATATTGGACCCCAAGTACGTAATTAAAAGTAGAGCTGGAACTGAAGGCGGATGTCTTTGTTAGGTTTTAGAATGTTAGGTTTAGGAATGTGCCATCCCTAAATGATGAATTTGTGTGACAATCTATAGATATGAACAATAACATCTGTTTTTCTTACACATTTTTTCCTTTAAAAAATTAAGTTCTTGAGTCCTTCAAAAAAGAGTAGTTTCAAGTAAGCCAACAACGAGTTTCTAAAAGCGTCTAAGATCAAAGGGGAATGCTAGAGGGAAATTACAGGGAAAAAATCCATTTTAAGATGTGTCCAAAAAACTTGGCTACATTGAAATTTTGTGGGAAATGCATCTGAATAATGCCTCCTCTGGTTTCAGATCCCATTACATGTGGAAAATAATGGTATAATTGAGAGAAATATCCAGAATTATCCTTTCTACCATCTACGAAGGATGAATTCATCAACCAATTTTCTTGGGTTTATATATTTGATCTCAGGTTACCCTCACCAAAACCCTACTGAAGACATACATATATTTCAGTTCTATGGATGAAGAAACTGAATTTCAGAAATATTTTGCAATTTACCCAAGATCATAAAGCCAGTGAATGGAAAAAAAACTGTTGTTTAAATCAAAGTTCACTTGATTCCAAATCATAGATCTGTCACCCTATAATTTACCCCTTTTCGATAATATCTTAATAGCTTAAACATTAAAGCTAATATTTCAAATGCTACATAGCAAGAATGAGTGGATTTATATTGAATAAATGTAAACATTTCATAAGGGAAAAACCATTATACCATTTTTCTTTTTTCCTACCAACTGCTCTGTAGATGGACTCACATTTTTTCAGACTGTGGATAGCTCAAAAGGAGTGTATTGTAGAAAGGTAATAGTGTGAGAATAGAAGGAGAAATTAATAATTGCAGAGTGAGTCTGTCTCAGAGGGACTTTTGCATGGTTGAAGGTAATTGGAGAGAACAGAAAAAGTTCTCAGAGCCAACAAAAGCAAGCTTTATTTACAGCCACTATTGTTTTCAAAGAAAATGCATTATGGTTGAAGATTTTAATAGTATCTTATTCAGATTTAAAATCAGCCAGGGCGCCTGGGTGGCTCAGTCAGTTGAGCGTCCAACTTCGGCTCAGGTCATGATCTCATGGCCTGTGAGCTCGAGCCCCACGTCGGGCCTGTGCAGACAGCTCAGAGTCTGGAGCCTGCTTCCGATTCTGTGTCTCCCTGTCTCTGCCCCTCTCCTGCTCATGCTCTGTCTCTCTGTCTGTCAAAAACAAATAAACGTTTAAAAAAAAAAAGTTTTAAAATTAGAGCCCAAAATAGAACTAATTACTTGGGAATAGTTTCTGTATAGCTTAAAAGAAATTGATTTGTTATTGATTTGTAAGTCATGGACACCCATGAGTTAAACTACACTGAAAACTTCCAAATTTATATCCTTAACCCAAAACCTTATATTGAGATATAAGCCAAACAGCTCCAAGTCAATGGGATGAGGTCCTCTTAAATAAATTCCATATGTCCCAAATTGACCTCATTAGCTCTCACTCGTACCCCAAACCTGCTTTTCATCCAAATTTTCTCACATAGCCCATGCCCATTGACCTTGAATTATAATATAGCATGTATATGTAATAATTCAATGTATAGATAGTTCAATACTTTTCCTATTTGTCTATTTTAACGAATATTTTTTGAGCATGTACTATATGCCAATCAGCAAAGCTGATTTACATTTCAGCCTCAGCAAACATAGCATATAAAGTAATGATGTGCAGGTAGAGACTTCTTTCCAATATTTTACAAATGCTGGGGATTTCAGATTAGAATCAAACACCAGAAAACCTATATTGTATTACATTATCATTTATCAACCTTTCTCCTAAAGAGATTTTCTAATTCTTATCCATGTGTGTATATAAAGGTCATGGTCTGCAAAACAAGCCACCCAGCTCGTTATTGTGACCCTGGAACTGACCTGGACAATTCTTTTGTGCCCCAGTCTTTCTATCACCCTTAGCTTTCTATACATCATTTTTTTAAAATCAAAAGGTACTTTGGTTACTTAAAGATCAGCATACACTTAATCATAGTTTCTACGTTGAAGGCCACCTCTGTATGTGATGTGAGCATATAGATTATAGACTTTCAATAACCACAGCAATGTTGGTTTTATGACTGTTTATGCTATTTGTTCTTTAATAACTTAACTGAAATATGATTTATATCCCATAAAATTCACGTTTCAGTGTATAATTGAATACATTTTATCATAGTTATCTAGTGATCACGGCAAAGCAACCATGTAGCATTTTTATCAGCTCTAAAGGAAGCCCTTTGTTGCATTTGGTTGCTACTGTTCGTCCTCCTTCCCCAGCCTTAAGCAACCACAAATCTACTTTCTGTCTCTGTATACACCCCCACACTTTTTTTTTTTTGACATTTCATGTAAATGGAATCATACAACATGTGATATTTTGTGTCTGGCTTCTCTCATCAAGTATAATGTTTCTGAGACTCATCCGTGTTGTAGCTTGTATTGAAATTTTGCTCTTTTTTATTGTTGAGTAATGTTTCCTTGTATGGATATACCACATTTTATTTATCTCTTCACCTGTTGATGGGTTGTTTCCACTTTTTGGCTGTTGTGAATACAGTTGCTGTGAACATTTGCATACAAATCTTGGTGTAGACATATGTTTTCATTTCATTGCGGAAGATACTTAGGATTGATTGATATTGCTAGGTCCTATGTTCATATGTTAAGTCTATTTGTAACTTTTTAAGACATGTTATTTTTAATTAGTAGAATTGTTTGTTGTTTTGTTTTAATTTTGAGGCATTTGGAATTTGGTGGCCAAATAGAAATTGACAAAACCTTCTTGGAAAGCAAGCCACGTTGTTCTGTTGTTTTTTCAGCTTTGAATTGCCTGTATGTTCTCAGGACTGGAAGGGTGTTCAGGCACAGCATCCTTTGAAAACCTTCAGACATCCCTGCTCATAAGATGTTCTGATCCGTTTCCTAGCTATTTATTTACTGCACAAAGTAAACCTGTAAGAGGCTTTATGAGACAATTAGAAATTGTGTCTTCTTTTTAAGTTAAAGTTATTTTGAGGTGACACATGAACACGTCAAGAGGAAATCAAAGCTATATAGATGAATGTAAATATTTAATATCTAAAATGTGAAATACAAAGCAATCCATTTTCTACATTCAAAACAACTATTTTCAAATGAACTGTTGAAGATCTAGCTTTAATGTTTTGGATCGTGGTATTTGTTGGCTTCTACAATGGAAATTGATGTTTGGTGTCTATATGAGTAGCTATCTGATGAAGACAATGCATAGTGACGGAAAACATAAAAGCTAAAGATGCCTAGAACAAGCACGGTCCGTTAATCAGCCTATTACCTGCGTAGTGAGCATTAGGGTCCATTTAGAAATAAAATGTGACTATTATTACAATATCCAAAAGGTAAACGGAGGATTCAGCAACATATTGATTGTTAGAATCTTTTTTTTTTTTTTTCATGAGCATAGGAAATGGGAGAAAGATTGCACGGCACTAAGAAATGAGACGAAGTCATGAGATGGGCAGTAAAGCAAGAGTGGATGATAGAGCAAGAGTATCCACTCATTACCAGTAGGGTGGTTAATTGCATCACTCCAGTTATTGTTCAGTATATTTTGTCCCCCTCTCATAAAAGCTATTCAATGTCTCGTTCTGCATTTTTGTGTATGGTAAATTTAAATCTCTCCAGAGACTCTCTGTGTTTTTAATTTTATTTTAGTAAAGTACAAAGATAAGCCAAGTGACATATTCAGGCTTGTAAATACATGCAGTAGAATATCATAGTGTATACATTATGTATTAGGATTTGTCCAATTTCACTTTTGCTGGTTTCTTGGGAATTTTTGTTGTAGCATCTGTGCTGAATTTTCTTGGCCATTAAATGCAGTAGTGTATTACAACTAAGCAGCTGTGGATACATACAAAACTCTTCCAAAATCACACCTGCAGGATCTGCCTTTTTGTAGCTCTCCAGAGAGAGAATCTTATTTATTAAAGGGACTTATATATTACAATGAAATAAAGTCACATACCTGGAGTCATACCAGAATTTCCCTTGGTGGTTGCTAGCCAGGAGAGAAAAATGGAGAAAACGTTAATTCTCAAACTAGAATTTTTTTGTTACACACCAATGAAGCACTGGGTATACATTCAGAGTATTCAGAGTTTCTATTCTAGTTATCACAAAGCAACCAGTCTAATTATTTTTTATTGCATTGATGTTTTAACTGAACTAATTTGTTTGGATTTTATTTAACTGCCACTTGCTTTCTAAGAGACAGGTGTTTTGTTGTTGTTGCTATTTTAATTTTGGATCATGCCCACATCTAGAATGATAAAGATATGGTCAAAAAAAGTGAAGGGGAGTGAGGAATTTTCTAGCCTTTTATCAATCCCCAGAAAGAGGGTAATATAAACATTTTCATTTGAGAGAAACCGTCTTTTAACCATATGTTAGTGGAGTGAAACCCCTCTGGAATTTTCCTTGCCTGGAAAACTCAAATCAGGGATTTTCCACACTAGCCCACTCATTACCTTCCCTATGTATCTACTTAGTTCTCCAGACTACTCCATGAATGAGCACGCATACGCACACATCGCTTTCCAAGCTGCTGGTATCTGATCCCCTCATCTTCATTAATATCCCTAGTATCCTCCCTGTTATGCGTATCTGAAAAATTAGATCATTTTTAATCTTCCCCTTGCCCTCTCTCATATCTCATATCCAACTAATTTCTGAATTTTAGCATTCTTTTCTGCTGTGGTTATGTTTCATACGAATACCAGTACCTTTCTGTCCTATGTCTTCCATCAAGAGGCAGTACCTAAAATGCTTAAGGACACAGACTCTGGGTTCTGAACCCTAGATCCGGTACTCCCTAGTTGTGTAAACTTGAGCAAGTCCTTTATCCTCTCTGCCTTGGTTTCTTCATCAGTACAACGAGTAAGTTGATGCTGGCCCTTGGCACGAGGCTTCATTTCTTCTCCGTGGGAACCTTTCAGTAGGATTGCTTGAGTTCTCTCACAGGTAGCAACTGGCTTCCCCCAGAGCAAATGATCCAGGAAAGTGCAAGGCAGAAGCACAAGATCTTTTATAACCTGGTCCCAGAGGTCGGACAACTTCATTTCTCTGAGAACCTATCGGTTTCATAGGTCGGTGTGGGACATCTCCCATAGGGTAGGGAACCAGGAGGCCAGGAACATTGTGACTACCATGGAGGCTTGCTAGCTATTCTTATTAACAGCACTCTGTCCTGCAGCTAGTTTTCCTTTCTTTTCTTGTGTTATGCTCTCAATTGACTTTTCCTTCTTATCTCGTGCATCTCCAAAAATTTTCCAGTCGTTACCAACAAAAACTGCTTCATACCATTTTCTATGAACGTCTTATACAATTAAGATACTAACTCTTCCTCATATTAGATGTTAATACCTTCTATAATCACATCCCTTTGCTTTAAATAATAATTTTCATTGTATGAAAAAGTTTTAGTCTGTCTGGAGTCAAATCTGTCAGTACTTTTGTTGTGGTTTTTCTATCCTTCTATAAAAGTACTATTCCTCTAAGAAGCTCATACCTATAGTTCTATTTTGGACTAGAATGCTATCTATTATTTTCAGTTAAAGTTTTGATTCATTTGAAATTTGTTTTGCCATCTGTTATAATGGTGTAGATCTAAATTAATTTACTGAACAAGCTCTTAAAAAATTGTGTTACCTCTCTGCCTATTTTCGTTTTATAAATTCTACTGGTCTCCATTTTCTTTTTATAAGCAGAACATTAATTATCCTTTATTTAAAGACTTTGTCACTTTCTTTATAATTATCTCATAGTGTCTCTAATTCAGTGTCTCTGAAAAATTTAAAGTAGGTTTATAAACATGTATTTGATTCAACTTGGTAAAATAACTGAGTTTGTGTGTGTGTGGTTTTTTTGTTTTGGTTTCTTTCGTTTTTATTTTTGTTTTTTTTTTTTTAGCATCTCTCCCACTGAGATCACAAATCTTGAAGTTAAAAGGGCTCTGTAGGATACACCGATGTTTTGGTCCTGATGAAATTTCCTACTTGTCATCCTGGGGTACAGTGTTACTGTTAATTCAATTCTTTTTCTAATTTTAGAAGGCAGTTTGCATTCAGCTTATGTTGACCTTTAAATCAGGTGAAAATGAGAGTCCATGCTTTTATTATTGGAATGCAAGTTAAGTCACATTCTGATTGTAATTAAGGGCCATTAAGAAGGTGACTTATTTTCCTGCAGATTTGATGCCAGTCATGCCTCGACTTGGAGACACCATATTACCCACTATGTAGAGCAATTGCCAGTTTTATGAAGTGTCACGTACAAAATACAATTTGTTTTTTAAACAATGTTGCCTGCTCAATCTTAAGAATTTTATGGGAGCAAATCTCAAAAACAGCTCTCATGGTAGAAAACAAATTATTTTTTCAGGGATAAGCTTTTCTGAATATGTACATATAGCCTTTTCAATGATGTATCTTCACTAACAACATTGCCTCAACATCTGTATGTTTTTTGAGGTCTTCTGGTGGCGGGGTGCTTATATGCTTTTGAATGATGAGTTCTAGCCTCTATCCTACACTTTTGCGTAATAAATTCCTTCCTGGTGCTTTCAGATGATTTTAGCTCATGTGTCTGTAATGGCGCTCATCACACTATATGACATTTAGTCATTTGTGCCACTGATTCCAGACTAGGTTACAAGTTGGCACTTACTTGAGAAGTTTGATAGGAAACTGGCTAGTCATTGCTTGAGCCTGGATGTTTGTTTATTTCCATCATGAAGCCATGCTCCCTGTCACCATCTACAATGCCCCTTATCTGGGACTGTGAGGACTGGAAGGGGAAGCAAACCACATTGCTTGCTCCTTCATTGGCTCTCTGTCCTTGTACTAACAAGTATTGCCAGAAATCTCTACGTGTGGTTGAGGATGGTGGTAGGAGAGGAGAAGTCACAACAGAAATTTAAATAGATGGCTCTGATCCAGATACTTACTTAAGTTTATTCTTTAGCTGTAATATATATTTGCAAAAAAAAAAAAAATAGATAGGAAAGAAGAAAATGTTGGCTACTCTGGTCTTGAAACTTGTAATGAACTATATATGTGATTAGAAAATGATATGTTTTCTGGCTGGTGAGTTAAGTAGATGACTATCCTTTTTAGACTGACCCCTGCTGAGGCGTACAGAGACATTAGTCCTTTGACTCTTCATCTTTGGGACAGCAGATTGCACTCAGTATGCTTATCGTATAGTGGTGCCTACCTAGTGTTTTGTGAGGATTAAAAACGTTGAATCATGGAAAGTACCTTTAAGGAGGGCCTGGTACATAGCAAATGCTGAAATAGGGGTAGCTATTTATAGCCATTAAATTATTGCACAGATATATGGGCTTGAGTAAACTGGAATAGACAGGAAGCTGGGGAGACTAGACATTGTATAGATTGCAGAGTTGGACAAACCTGAGTTTGAATTATAGTTCTGCCATTTGCTAACTTGTTAACTCTGTAATTTGGGCAGTTATGGAATCTGCCTGAGCCTTAGTTTCCTCAATAGTATATTGACAATAACAATTGTTCTTTTTCATGGTTATTTAGGATTCCATGAGGCTTATGTAAACTATGTATCCATATGTAACATAGATGGCATGGAGCCTGAAGCACTCAGCAAAGGGAAATTTGGGGTATAGGAATTGGGAGACCTGAGTCCAAACCCCCATCTTTTCATTCATTATCTGTGAGAACTTCGTGAAACTACTTTACAGTAAACACATGTGTTGACTCTACCACTTAGCCATTTTTTATTAGCACTTTCTTTTGAAAATAGAAGTATTGGGGTTTTTTTCTTGTCATATTTGAACTCTTAGAGTTATTCATCTTTGCATATCCGGAGCCTAGCACAGTTCCTGGAACATAAAATTTGCTCAATAAATGGTGAGTAAAAGAATGAATGAATGCATGAGTGGAAGCTTACGTATTTTTGCAAGAATGATGCATGAGCAACATTCAAGGACAGAGAAAAAGTGACTGCCCTCATTTCAAGCTACAGCCAGGCATTAGAAAATTAGAAGTTGGTTGAGCAAAAAGTCCCCCAGGATATTAAAGATGAATAGCTCTTTCCTCTACGTGAAACTATTGCCAATGCAATTACATGTGTCAAAATTAAGTTTACTTTTACTGCCATTGCAGTGTGAGATGTAATTGGCATTGGTTCTATTAAAATTGGTCTGTTTTTGCTCTATAATTTTTGTAAGGTTAGCACACTAATATTTTCTCAGTCATTTACCCAGTTTTTTCACAAACAAATTTGAGGGGAAAAAATGTCATTTGCAATGTTTTAACCTTGTAATACACATTTGATATCAAATCTGATTACTTTTCAAACTGTAACACAACAAAAGATACTGAGTTTCATAAATGCAAAAATCTATTCTGAGATTTGCGTTTTTTTAACAAAAAATAAAACAAAATTATTGCTATTAAAAAGATCTATGACTACAAATAATTTGAAAATATCTGGGGGAAAAATAAACCTCGGTAAGTAAAATGCATTAAAAATGGAAGGCTCTACCCTTTTATTTTCATCTATCTACTATTTAATCTGAAATAGTATATTTCACAAACATTTGTCTTTAAATAACATCTTTTGAAGGCAAGTTTATCTCTGTCACCTACCAAACTTTTGGGGATATATGTTATTCTTTTTTTTAGAAACACTCATATGCCTCAGAACTCTGCATTGGTTTTCTATTGTCCTTGTTTCAGGAAAATGTGTCTGCTTCATTGCCTCATTCATTCAATAAGCAATCATTTAGCAACAAGATATGCATCACATTCTGGTATATGAAGCCAAATGACATCATCTTGATGGCTGCCCTTCTGGAGCTCAGAGTTCAATCAAAGAGACAAACATTACACAAATAAACATATAAGTAAATAATACAAAGACAACTTTGGACGAGAACACAGTGTATGTTTGAAAAAGAATGGTGGCAGGGGCAAAGAGAGGGAGACTGCTGATTTACAATGGCAGGATTGCAGAACATCTTTCTGAGGAAGGGAAGTCTATACTGACCCTTATAAGATGAAGAGTTGAAGCAAGGATTGAGGGTAGTGAGTTGGAGAATATTCCAGGTAAAGAAAGAGGGGAGCATATTTTAGGATAGAAATTTTCGGTAGGCATATCAGAAGGATAGAAAGTAAGGAGTGTGTGTCTGTAACAGAAATAGTAAAGATGGGGTTAGGCACGGTTTCGGGCGGTGTGATCAGGTTTGCATTGTGAAATGATCACTCTGGATGAAATGTGGAGATTAACAAGTTCAAGAATGCAAGGGAAGACACCATTTAGGAGAGCACAGCTTCAATAGCCCAGGAACGAGGGGATGGCTCCATGGACCACCAAGGGAATGGGGGTCTAAAAAGAAGTATGCAGATTTGAGATATGTTTTGGTACTTGTTACCTTGTGGACTTCCTCATTTTTTTCTTCATTTTTTAACATCAGAAAACTGGATGTGTCTTTTAGTCAATGGCATTTCATGGTTTATTTTCCAGCATTATTTTCATGTCTTAGTTGTGCTTAAAATAATGACACATTATATTATTGATGATATCTTAGATTTAATGGAATATGGTAAAACTTGCTAAATTTTATGAAGGATAATGGCCTCAATTCCCTTCCTTAATATAGTTTCATTTTTAATTGAGATATCTGAAGTTATAATAGGATGTGACATCATACAAGGGAATTTTCTATTACCAAATATTCATTCATTTCAAAAGTATTTATGGCATCCCCGGCACTGAGAGAGGTTCTGGGGATACAATGGTAAGAGAATAAAATAAGAATACCGATCTCTTAGAACTTCTAGTGTGGTGGGGAAGACAGACATTCGATAAATAATAAATTCTTTTGAGTTCTGTGAGGAAATATAGCATCCTATGGCCGGGAGGAGAACATGTGCCTGATCTTGTCTTGGGTGAAAAAAAAAAAAAATTCTTAAGGAAATGACATTGAATCTGAGACCTGAAAGATAAGGAGTTAAAATGGAGAATGAGGAAGGGGAAGTCATTCAAATATTTCCTGACACATTTGCATAATGGAAATGTTAGTATGGCTGGAATCCAAAGAGAGAGAGGACAAGTGATGAAGGATGAGGTGGTGGAACAGGTGAGGGCAGATATCATCTTATGGATGGTGAGAAGGGATAGAAGAGGTTTATATAATAATCTTGTTTGTCATTAAGGTCTTGCGATCACAATGTGCAGAAAGCATTTGCAGAAAGGGAATGGAGAGTAAGAGGGATGCATGAAGCCATATGGAGAGACAGTTGTAGTCCTGGGACTGGAAATAACCGGACAAATACAAGAGATACTTAGGAGGTAGAATCCACAGGACTTGGCGGTGAGCAACTATTCTGATTTGACCAGTAGCATCCCAGTTTTAACAATATTTAAAGTTCTACACCCCAGGAAATGCACCAGTCCCAGGTAGAACAGGATGTTTGTTCATTCTAGCTGGGAGATTGAGAAATCTTATTAGCCTCCTATCTTTCTGGCTTGAACAATGAAGTAGATTCCGGTACCACTCCCTGTGTCAGGATCCTGAAGGAGGCCAATTTGGAGTGGTAATGGCTAATGGATTTGAGTTGCCAGAGAAAAAACAAGTACCCATTTGAATAGAAATGTCTGGAATCAGAAGCAAGATCAGTGCAGTGATAGATATTTAGGACTTGGGGATTTAAGTAATGAAAGAAACCATGGAATTGGGGGAAAATGAACTAGTGAGATTATATTGACTGAGAAGTACATGTCCCAAAGATTTTCAACTTTAAATGTCTGGTAAGGAAAATCAAGGGGTGGGGGTGGGGGGAGGAACATTGAGGAGAGTGGCTACAGAGAGGAAGAAACAAAGGAAAGCAAGACACAATGATCGCTTCGAGGGAGTACTGAATTGTGTTGAATGTTGTTAACACATATATGTGATGATAAGTGAAATTCATTGGATTCTGATACAGTAGCAAGAACAATGTTTATAGATTGATTGAAATATAAACACAGTTGGGGTGTGATTGTCTTGTGAAGTAGGGGGGAGGAAATGGAGAGCAAGTGAAAGCTATTTAAAAGCCTTTAACTATAACAACTATAAAGAAGCTGTCACCTGAAGGAGTGCAGGGAGAATTATCAGTGGTTGTTTGAGAGAAACTTGAGCCAACAGAGATGGAGAATTTGAAAGAATTGAAAGGAGAGAGCATAGGGTCTTAGAAAAAAAAGAGAGAGAGAGAGAGAGAATCTAAAGAGAATATAAAAGAATTTCTCTTAGCTGTGAAAAGGGATACCTTCCGAATTGTAAGAGGAGGGAAGGAAGAAATGAAAGGCACAGGGATGCAATTCAGGGCCATGTTTGTATATAAAAGCAGGCTTCATAAGGAAATGTTTCATTACGCATTCATGGGCAAAAATATGCTTTATACGGAAAAGTACAGTAAGCAGCCCAGTGAATGATTTTTATACATCACATATTCAGAGTTGTATCTACTATCGATTTACTATCTGATCAATTATTTTTCAAATTTTCAGTGACATGTATCAAAGCAAATTTATTGCAAATCTAATACCTGCCAAGCATTCATGGTGCCATCAAGGCCTTGCGGTGTACTGATGGAAATGGTACAGGTTGTAATGTAATCTGACAGGAGGTGGGACTACAGTGCAGTGGACGTAGAGAGCAGGGAACAGTTCCATGAGTCACATGAATTAAGATATGGGGTTAGCCACCTGATTAAGGCTGAAATAACGCTGGCTTTACCATATAGAGTTGTTATGCACTCCAAAGGTGGGTGAGTGGAAAGACTAGGACTGCTCTGCTCTATGAGGTCATGCAGGGATCCATATTTTTATCACTTGGTTGCTCCGTTATATCTAGATGATGGAAACTGGCTCCCTACCACCATCTTCTTATGTCAGCGCACAGGAAGTGAGTAGAGGCAAGTGAGGGTGTCATCTGGGTGTTGAGCACATCATTTATGCTCAGATCCTGTATTACCAGCGAAAACTCTTATTATCATGGGAGATGAGGAGAATCCCACCTGGGGACAAACCAATCATCTGTCACAGGTGGTGGACATTGATTTAAATCTTCAAGGACATGAGGAGTTTTCAAGGACAAAAAGAGGCTTCTGGGTTAAAGGACTAACATATGTAAAGGCTAAAGTAATAAAAAAATTAACAACCATATGCCACACATTTTATAGTAGACTCATCCAGTGCCTGCATCACCTCCCTTAGAGCATGTCTAATATCGGCAGCAGGTATGGTGGTCAATGCCACAGGAGCTCAGACTCAGCTTTTAATACCAGGGTTTTGCCTTGCTGTTCACTGCATATCTCTCTGATTCAGCCTCCTGGCCTGGTGTGATGTCTTGGGAACTCCCTTAGACTGTCCTCAAATACAGCCTGGAAGTGGAAAGAAATGAACAGACTCAACCCCAATGATGGAAGGATAAAAGCTGTATCTTTCTGGATAATTCTGGGAGCACTGAGTAGGCATCTCAGAGGTCCCCACATATTTGAGCTTCTGATTCCTCAGCCGCATCCTTGGCAAGGCGCATTTTCCTCCAGCCCTGTATCACTCACTGCTTTCTCATTTCTGCTTTTATTTTTTTTAATTTTTTTTTAACGTTTATTTATTTTTGAGACAGAGAGAGACAGAGCATGAACGGGGGAGGGGCAGAGAGAGAGGGAGACACAGAATCGGAAGCAGGCTCCAGGCTCTGAGCCATCAGCCCAGAGCCCGACGCGGGGCTCGAACTCACGGACCCTGAGATCGTGACCTGAGCTGAAGTCGGACGCTTAACCGACTGAGCCACCCAGGCGCCCCTCATTTCTGCTTTTAAAGATCACCTCCTCAAAAAACTACTAAACTACTTGTATCTGATTCCTTGTCTCAGGCTCTGCCTTTGCCAGAGCCCAAACCCCCCAATCAAACAGAGCAGATGCCCTGATCCATCAGAATAGATATCTGCTGCTTTGGTCTCACCAGTGTATCCCTACTCAACAGCAGCTATGTGTGAAAACATGAAGCTGGGAAGTTGGTGGTTCCAAAAAGCCATGAGACATGTGTAGAGCTCTAACACAGACTCCATTATAGGATAAGGCAGAGGAGGGTGCAGAAGTAGATGAGGCTCAAACTGTGAAGACATTTTAATCTAGGTATTATACACTCACATAATGTAGTTGCTATATAATATGGATGCAATATATCTAAATGTATGACTGTATATATTTATGTGCACACACACACACACATATATATAGTATGAGATCTATATTTATTCCTGTGGAATGACAGGAATCCAACAGTGGTGAATTTTTTTTTCAGTTTTTTTCTTTGTGTATTTATGCATTTTAGTAGAGGAGTTAGATGTTTGGATTGGGTTTAAAGACAGTTTGTGTTGAGAATAAATTATAGGGAACAGTTCTGTAGGAAGAGGGATCTCTGAAGAGGCTATTTTGGGCACGCAAGTGGGAGACAAGGATCCAAATAGTGGCAGACCGGAGCCACAACACTGGGATGGAAAGAAGGGAATATACATTCTAGAGAAAATGGATAAATTGAGATGATGTTAAAAATATATGATTCCTGGTCCTACCAAGCACCAACTAGCAAGACTGGATTTTACTGTAGGGCCCCAGTATGACAGAGCTGGTGCATCCTGGCTGATTAGCAGCTTGGATGATAAGGGTCCTCACTAACTTTCCAACTGACATAGGAGAATGGAATCCTAGCCCTATGTAATGCCATTTAGATGTATGTACTTGCCCACAATTCCCATTTCTCCCATTTTAAGGATTCCTGGAAAATTCTATTTTAATATATTAAAAAATAGCAGTGCGCCTTTGGTGACTAACTCATGATTGCCACCACACCTTGAGGCCTGTGCACATTAACCATTTCATTTCTCGCTTACCTTTTCTTTTAGCACGTCACAGAGGGTAGCTAGTTCTGACATGCTGATAGACCTAAACGCATGTGAGAGCAGGTGTTAGCACGCTGATGAGAATTCAGACAAGAATTAACACTTCTCTTAGGATAAATGACCTTATATTCTTTTCTAAAATGTTCCAGTTCTGCTAGAGCTACTGAAAAGTCAGGTCGATTTGCTCAACGAATATCTATTGACCGCAGGTAATATTCCAGCAATCAGAAGATGTTTGGGCACAAAGAGTAGAAAAAACCCAAACTGTATGATCATCAGGGCTTTACAGGCTTATGCAGAAGGAAAATGCCCCTGTCTTTCCTAAAGTTTATCTATGTTTTCTACTACCCACAGGGCTAGAGTGAGCATGCAGTGTTTTCACATTACAATTTCCCCTGCCACCAATTTCAGAATTTAAAAGAGGGGAGTAATAATAGTTTCTGTGCCCGCCATGACAAATTACCACAAACTTCAAAGCTGAAAACAACAATTTGTTTTTTCATGGTGGTGGAGGCCAGAAGTCTGAAATCAAGGTATCAGCAGAGCCATACTCCTTCCAGAGGACCTAGGAGACAATCCATTCCTTGCCTCTTCTACTTCTCCAGGTAATTTCTTGGCTTGTGACTTCCTGACTTCAAGCTCTACTTCTGTGGTCATATGACCTCCTCTTCTGTGTGTCTGTCTCCCTGTAGAGAGAGAAATCCAGAGGGAGGCAGATATCTTTATCTCTCTGATAATACATGTCATTGCATTTAAGGCCCATCTGGATACTCCAGAATAAGCACTTCTTCTCCAGATCCTTAACCACATATGCAAAGACCCATTTTCTGAATAAGGTAGCAGTCACAGTTTCTGGGTTTAGAAGCTGGGCACATATTTTAGGGGGGCATAATGCAGTCCTCTAAAAAAAAAGATAACATATTTTGAGAGAGTGAGAGAATATGAAACTTCCATAAGAATAAAATAATCTGATGAGACAAAGAAGTCTTTACCTATAGTCAGTTCCTACCTTTGCCTGTGTTAAGAAACACAGAGAAAAGGGTCATCTGTGTGGCTCAGTCAGTTAAGTGTCCAACTCTTGATTTCAGCTCAGGTCATGATCTCAGGGTTCATGAGACTGAGCTAAGCATGGAACCTGCTTTGGATTCTCTCTATCCCTCTCTCTCTGCCCCTCCCCTGCTCTCACTCTATCTCTCTCTCTCTCTCAAAATAAAAAAAAATAAACTTTAAAAAAGAAGAAACACTGAGAAAGGAAATACAGAAGAAAAATGAGTAAGACCAATATGATGTAGCATAAAGACAACATACTTTGAAACCAGTAAGACCTGCCTCCATATCCCACCAAAACGATTTACTAACGGTGTTACTCTGGGAGCATCTTTAATGTGGCAATGATAATGCCTAAATGCAGAGTTAGTTTAGCACTTACATGAAATTATATATATATATTTTTACATGTGTTATAATTTATATTTTTACATAATATAATTACAATAAACTATATGATATAATAAATTATATGTAAATAACTTACATGAAATATATATGGCCTGACACAGAATGTGGCACACAGCTAGGATCCCCACACAGTCATTTTTCTCAAGAGTGTTCAGTACACATTAGGTATAAGCACATTTTCCTTCTGAGGGAGAACAGATTCAGAGCCCTCTTCTTCGGCTCTCACTGAATTAATAACACAGGCTTAACCCCTTGCTCATCATTTCTTCATTTCTGATAATGACCTCATGTAACTTTTCTTTTTTTGTAAGACGTTATTACTTCTGCCTCTTGCCCCAGAAGCTGTAAATCCCAGTGGTACCCAAGAGAAGGGGAAGTACGACAACTCTTCGAGGCAGATGCCTGAGATATTGCCATCATAAAGCAAGTTGTTGGGTTAGCATATTACAGAGGCTAAGTTCATCACAACTCATGAGAATCCAAATGATCTGTTAATGGAGTGGCTCTTTGAGTTCTGTATCATTTTAAAATATGGGGCAAAGGGTACATCAGAGTCTTTACACAAATTCTCTGGGGTGTGTTTGCTCCTAGTAGCTTTCTTTGCTTAAGTGCCCCTAATGACACCCTCCGATGGAAATGGAAGTGTTTGGCTAATGCATTCTCAAAATGGAAGTTGTCAACTCTTAGGGGAGTCTTGTGTGCCTTGATGAGCTATCAACCCTTGCTTTCCTTTAAACACTTAAAAATCAGCATGAGAAAAAATCATTACAGTTATTTCTAACACAGCAAAAGAGAAATTTAAAAAAAAATCGCTAACACCAAAAGCTAAACAAATATGAGAAAGCCAGTTTCTGCATTAGCAGGATCAATTCAGAGCGACTAAAAAAGAGTAGACTGCTTGTCTGTGAAAGCATAAACAACCTACCTTTTCAAAGGAGAATTACTTTTTCAGTATGAGGTTAGTGGCATCAGAAAGGAAGGTCTGTCTCTTCATTTGACATAGATAGGGTTTTGAAAAGTTTGCAAGCTGAAGACATGTTTTCTTCATTTGTAATGTATGCTGTTTTCAAAGGTTGTCCTCTTCGGCATCTGAATGTATGAGCCTCCGCGTTTTCTGCTTTTACATAAAAAATTCCCTAATTATTGTAACTCTCAAGCTGTTCGATGGAGTTACTCTTGCCTCAGTATAGCATGCATAGGATGTAAGTAAAGACTTGTTTTTATATGTCATTAAATTACAAATATTTTACTGGAATGTCAAAATAGTGACAAAAAGCAGAGTCATGTAAATTAGCTTCTTATTACAGCCACTAAATCAGAGTTTGTATGGTTTAGAAGATTGAAGTCCCCTCCTTCTCAATAAGTAACTTTCCCTTCCACAGTTTAAAAAAAAAATTGGGACTGTTGGAGAATAATTTCAAAAAATACCACCAAGGTTAATGACAGTTGGTTTTAATTGGATTTCATTTCTTGTGCTGTGCTAGGATATAACCTCACAGTAATTATCAGTGTTTTGAGACTTACTAGATGTGTGCAAAAAATGAACATAAAAACTAACGAGAATATTAATTTTAATATTTAATATTAATTTTAGAACTTAAAATATTGATTTCTGTGGTAATTATGTTTGTACTTTTTTCACCCCATATCTGAAATACTGATCAGCTGACCACTATTAACAGAAAACCCTCTGAAGTCAACTTTTTAACAACATACCACAGTCTTAATGGAAAGGTTCTAGACATTCAAAAATGAGGTCTCCTGTCATATCTTTTCAAAGCACTAAAACTCAGTCCCCACAGCATCATGCTTCAAACTTTCAGAGCAGACTTATAAAATATACTTTAAAGGAGAATTAATTAAAAAGAAATCTTAACCTGACGTGATTTACATTAAGGTTAACATCTAGAGTGAAAGAAAAACAAAATCTGAATCCTATCAATTACCGTGGAGCACATTTTCTATGAATGTAGTGACACTCTTGTTGGTTTTGATTATTTCTCGATACAGATGTTGCTAACCACTATTTGGTGGGTGATTTAGTTTGTTTTTTGAAAACACCATTCGTAGCTCAAAATATGTTTCTCAAACACTTATAATATGCAAAAACTGGCCCCAAAACTATGGAAATAATAAGATTAATGTAAACAAACAAAACACATATCAGTAACTAACTCTTTGCAAGATTTTATAGCTTAGAGATGATTCAACATGCATGAAGGTGATTAAATAAAATTTAAATTGCCAAGGGCAGTAAAAAAATTATAAAGGTAAAGTTCTCTGTGGATTTAAGGAAGCGAGATCTTATTGCCCAGGAAAGGAGAAGGGATAGGCATTTTTTTGGTGAAAGAGATGACATTTGAACTGATTATCAAACCATTTGTAGAGGGAGATATACTACTGATAATAATAACACCCACTTTTGTACTGTTTATTGTGTACCCATTGCTCTAAGTGCTTTCATGTATATTAATTCATTTAATCCACTCAACAACCCTACAAGGAAGGTATTATTAGAATCCCTATTTTGTAGATGAGGGGAATAGTGGCACAGAAGTTAGATAACTGGGGTCACAGAGCTAGCAAGTAGAGCCAGAACTCCTCTCTGGAAGTCTGGTCGATGTCCATGCATTTATAAACTCTCACTCAGGGAGGAGAGGAAGAACATGTTGGGTTGGGTGAATTGCAGAGGATATTAGTTTCTCATTATCGCTTTAACTAATTACCACAAATGTAGTAGCTTAAAACAACACAAATTTATTATTTTACAGTTCTGTAGCTGAGACGTTGGAAATGGGCCTCACTGGAATAAAATCAGATGTCATAAGGGTGCATTCCTTTCTGTAGGCTCTAGGGAAGAATATGTTTTCTCCACCTTTCCCATCTTCTAGAGGCTGCCTTATCTTGACTGGTGTTCCTTGACTGGTGGTCTTCTATGTTCAAAGCCAATTGCATCACCTTGCCCTCTGCTTCTGTCATCACATATTCTCCGACTGACTCCTCTGCCTTCCTCTTTCACCTATAAGGACTCTTGTGATTACAGTGGAGCCACGCAGATAGTCCAGAAAATCTCTTTATCTTAAAGTCAGCTAAATAGTAACCTTAATTCCCCTTGTCATGTACCAACGTATTCACAGGGTCAAGGAATTAAGATGTGGAAATCTGTAACTCCACTTACCACACAGAGCATAAGTTAAGTATCGGTGACAGGAAGGAGAAAGATCTATTAAGGGAAAGGCAATCCAGCTGGTAAAATTGAAAAGGGGACAGTTCGTGAATTATGCATGAGGAGTACCATAAATTAATATCTCTAAATCTTTCTAAACAATCTCTAAATAGAAGATAATTATTTTCCCCATCTAATTTGAAATATGTAAACTCCATAAATACTTACACAGCAGTTATAATGTGTTATGGAAGATATACAAACATATGACATGCTTTATTATAGTTGGCTCAACATTTAATAATTTATATGAGTCATTTTTGTGAGATGCTAAAATAGGGTCTTAAATGTGTTAAAATTACAGAAAGGTTCAGGAAGATAGCTTGTTGGAATCTGAGAAGTCCTGTAAACCACATCTTTCTTTCCTACTCCAATACTAAGAAATCTGAGAAATGAGGAGCAAAGATGGAAGTCAAACCATAACTAATTTGGGACATGTAACTTACAAATGTGTGTAAGTGAGGCAGCTAGTTTGAACCAGGAACTACGCTGGACTGGGACAGCATGGCCCCCAAAGGGCAGGTTCCTATGCAACCTGAAAATCTACATTGTGGCATAAAAGAGCACAGATCATACTCTCCACAGGCAAGTTGCTTCCTAATGGAAGAGTACCCCTGCCAATGTTACTGTTTCCAGTTTTACCTCTCAAATGAATCATTCACCTTCCCAGAGGCAAAGTGCATAAAGAAGAGAAGCCAGAAGTATCACACTAGAGGAATTTTCTCAAGTATGGACGGACATATGAGAAGTAGGAACAAACATTCCTCGAAATACACCTCAAGTTCATCCCCCCCAAAGTAAACTCATCATTTCTTTATGTACTTATCTAAACTAGACACCCTGAGAATCACCCTTGACTCTTCCCTCAGAATTGGCTCATTCCAGTATTTCACAAAGTGTGACCTTTTCTCAAATGGGTATCTGTCCCATCTCTTCTAATGTGTTGTCATTTTACTAGAATAATTCACGTTGGTCCTTAAGTTATACGCTCCACTCAACCGCATTCCTTCCTGCTAACCTTACCCAAAATGTAAATGTAGGGGCGCCTGGGTGGCTCAGTTGATGAAGCTTCTGACTTCAGCTTAGGTCACAATCTCATCGTTTGTGACTTGGAGCCTTGCGTTGGACTCTGTGCTGACAGCTCGAAGCCTGGAGCCTGCTTCAGATTCTGTCTCTCTCTCTCTCTTTCTGCCCTTCCCCCACTCACGCTCTGTCTTTTGTCTCTCTCTCAAAAATAAATAAATAAATAAAACATTTAAATAAATTAATAAATAATAAATAAATGAATAGAATAGAAAAGAAAAGAAAAGAACAGAACAGAATAGAATAGAATAGAATATAGAATGTAAATGTACCCAAGCCAACTTGTCTCCATCAATGACTTTTAATCTCTAAGACTCATACCAGTCATGCTCTGCTCCAGGTATACTTTCTCATACCCAGGTTTTGTGAAGTGCCCTCTTCTCCCATCCAAGTACTAACCAGGCCCAACCCTGCTTAGCTTCCAAGATCAGACGAGATCGGGTGCGTTCAGGGTGGTATGGCCGTAGGCGTGAAGTGCCCTCTTCTACACTACTTTGGCATCTTGGTCTAGTTCTAAAACTTTATTAATTTTATTATGTTTTAATCAATAATATATCCCCTACTCAAAAGTTAAGCTTAACGGTAATGATGATTGAAATATAATAACAATACTATTATATTATGTTAAAAATGGTGCTCATATACAGAGTAACTTATCCTTTAAAATCTTACATGTTTTTCTTAACAGTTCTAATAAGATTATTTATGTGAACAATTAGGTTTCACAATAATCCTGAGAAATAGATATTGCTTTGTCAATTTTCCCTATCCATGCAGAAACTGAGACCATTAGATTTACTTAGAGCCATATAACTAATAAATAACAAATATGGAGTCTAAATTCACAGCACTTTAATTATAAAATATGTGAACTTTGTTTTTGAGGTGTTTATCCAAATACCAGCAGATAAAGGACTAAAGTGGCCAAAATGATGTATTTTGAACATTCTTCGAACTGATAAAGAGACCCTTGTGACAGACCTCATCTTTATGTAACTTCTAGAGCCTCTGACCTATAAGTGAGAATGTTAAACTAGATGATTTCTAAGAATTCCAAATCCTAATGAAAGCCTCTTGTCTTAGTCCTGTCTGGATCTAGTCCATGTGTGAAAGAGGATAATATTCCATGCAAATTAACCCTTTGTATCACCTTGATTTATTGTGAGGATAGGACACCAAATGGTTGACAGCAACACAACTTAAGTAAATAGTGAAATAAATCACAAAGACCTCTTTTTAACTAATCTACTTGGTAGGCAGTGATGACTCATTCCAGAACTCAAAATGTAAGCAAGCTCTTTAGGATGGCCTTTTAGTTCATCACTACTGTCTACTCTATCAACTAGGTATCTCAGTAACTGCCAGAACCCAGGTATACTGAATAAGTTTACCACTCAGGGTAATTAATATAGTCATCTTTGGCCTTCTTGTTCTCTGTTCTTTAATACTGTAGAGGTACAGAGTTATAAAGAGCCTAGAAAACTCATATGGTCAATTATTTATACTTTGAGTAGCTCTTATGTGGTCATGTTTTCTAAATGCTGAAGGAGAAACAGAAACGCATGAGAATTGGTCCTTTCCTAAGAATTTACAATTTAGCATGAAAGAGAAGATATCCTTGACACAATTAGAAAACAGCACAAGGAAATATATAATTAAGTACCTAATTTTGTGGTGCAGGCAATGAGATTTCAGAACAGGACTGAGAGTAGAGTAGGATGGAATTGTCAGAGGAAGTTAAACAGGGGAGGTAAGAATATTGGGAGATCCTGAAGAATGGATAGGAGGGAGTAAAGACGAACCCTGAGAATGCAAGCAGGAGGTATATTTAGGAGACTGGCCTGAGAGGAATAGATGTCCCATGTTGGAATGAAATGGGAAACAAAACTGACTCTTTGCTTTCTTTTTTCTTCGTGTCATGTCTCTAAACTGCATTGGATAATAAATCTAATTATAAAATTTCCAGAGAAAGAAATTCTCAACTAATTTCCTTGTTTTATGTAATTGCATGTAATTCTTTCTCACATCCATGTGTGTATAATACCACGGCCTTACAAATAATCTTTTACATTTATTGGATCTATTATACTTGCAAAGCCTGTGAGCATTATGATTGCTGATACTTCCCTCCCTAAGCTTTTTGTGTCTTATTGTCTTCTATTTTGCTGTGTAAGGAGAAAACTCATAACTATCTGAGTAATAATGATGGAGATAAAAATAACATTTATGTTCATAAATAACAACAATTTAGAAAATATTTACACATTTCCTAACTAATTTGATCAATACAATAATTCTGAGAAATAGGCAAAGCAGGTGTTATTACTACTGTTTTACAAATTTGGAAACTGACACCCAGAAAAGTTAAGTGACCTGTTCTAAGAAAAACAGCCAGACATTAGAAGAACCAGGACTTTTAAATCTTCTGTCAGAACTTAGAAAAATATCTCCCGTTGGCATATTTCCAAACATAGACTATTTTCTAACTCCTATCTTGATCCAGTATGATTTTTTTAAATGTTACAAATGGTCAGTTCTGAGTGTTGGGCACATGTATGCTTGTTATATTGTTCCATGTATGTTTCTTTCTTTCTTTTTTTTAAGATTTTCTATGTAAGTAATCTCTATACCCAACGTGGGACTCAAACTCATGACCCTGAGGTCAAGAGTTCCATGTTCTTCTGACGGAGCCAGCCAGCCACCACCAGTATGATTTTTTTAAATGATTTAATGACAATTTTATTCATATAAAAAGAGCCTATTCTTTAAAACCGAAGAGTTTAAATTTTAAAAATATAAACATTTGGTACAAGAACAGTTCCATGTACAAACTGACCACGTACAAATGGATAAGGCACTTAACTTCCTTGTCCAACATTCTCATAAGTGGAATGGGGTTAATACCTGCCTTTTGTAATGATCTAATAAAACTGAAAATCGAAACACACATTGAAAAATAGTAGCATTTCTCTGTAACTTTTATCTTCTGCTTCCAGGAAGATGAAATTCATGTACCCTATTTCTCCTGCTGGATAGTTAAAAACCCCAGACAATATACATAAAACAAATACAAGGAGACTCTAATAGATATAGAGAAGGAAGCAGACCAGTTAGAGATCACAGGACAAAGGAATGACACAACGAGGAACCCAGCAACTTGGAACCAATAGATACAGACAGAAGAAGCCTGCTCTCTTCAGCCAAAGAATCAAAACAGGACTATCCAAGCAAAACAGGAAACTTCCAGACAATACTTCTATTCTAGCCAAACACCGCCAAAAACACTATGGCCCCACTTCCACCCTTGTCAGCAAAGGGCTAGTGGAGAGCCTAGATTTCCATGCTTGACAGGCTATAGAGTCACCCCAAAACCACCAAGGTGATGTCACAGAAGGTCCAGTGGGGAACCCCACCCCCCACAGTATCAATGGAGATAACATAGCACCATCCAGCCCCATCTGGCTGACAACCACAAGATGCTGATGAAAGAAACTGAAGATCTAAATAAATGGAGACACATACAGACTGGGATGACAATACAGTAAAAGTGTCAATTCTCCCCAAGTTGACATACAGTCTTAACACAAGTTCTACTAAAACTCAGGCAAGATATTTGTACACATAACAAGACTAATCTAAAATTTATATAGGAAGCCAAAGAAACTATAATAGCTAAAATCATTTTGCAAAAGAAGAATAAAGTAGGTAGAATCACTATAACCTGGGTTTAAGACTTATTATATAGCAACGGTAATCAAGATTCTGTCGTATTGGCAGAAATATAAACACACAAAACAATGAAACAGAATAGAGAACCCAAAAATAGACACATGCAAATATACTCAAGTGGTTTTCAACAAAGATGCAAAAGCAACTTAATAGAGGAAAGATAGTCATTATCAGACAATGGTAATAATAAAAAAGAAAGAAAGAAAAAAAGGAAAAGGGGAAGAAAAAAAAGAACCTCAACCTAAAGTTAATGCCTTGAAGGGAACCAGAATGTGTCACCCCCAAATATGCCACTTAGGCACATTGATTATTTTGAATGAAAGTGACTTAAGAAACAGCTGGTACAAGCAGAACACTCTGACCTTCTCTGTCCCCCTGAAGTAGGAGATAAATCTCCCATGTGAAAGGTACCTTCCCTCTACCTGGAGACTAGAAGGCATCCTTGCCACCAGAGATTTAGGGCTGAGAAGGCTGAATAAGGCTGGTTACTTCTTTATTGATTTGCCAACCCAAACCCAAACCCTCCGTCTTCTTCATTCTTCACAAATTTATCATTTTCTTGTCTAAAAATCTGCCTGCTTTGATCACTTTTTTGAGTCTCATATTTTATGAGGTCTTGTATGTATGAAATTAAATTTGTCTTTTTAAAGGTTTTATTTTTTGAGAGACAGAAAGAGTGCAAGCAGGGGAGGGGCAGGGAGAAAGAATGAATCCCAAGCACGATCCATGCTGTTGGTGCAGAGCCTGATGCAGGACTTGAACTCATGAGATCATGACCTGAGCTGATATCAAGAGTCAGACACTCAACTACCTGAACCACCCAGGTGCCAGCAAATTAAATTTGTTTTAATACTGTTAATCTGTCTTATGTCAATGTATTATAGCAGCCAAAGAATCTAGAAGAGAAGAAGGAAAGTTTTCCTCCTCTACAACCTCATAAAAAATTAGCCTAATACAGAAGATTTTTTTAATGTTTATTTACTTTTGAGAGAGAGAGAGAGACAGCGACAGAGACAGAGAGACAGAGAGACAGAGCTCAAGCAGGGGAGGGGCAAAGAGAGAGGCAGACACAGAATCCGAAGCAGGCTTCAGGCTCTGAGCTGTCAACACACAGCCCAGTGCAGGGCTGGAACTCAAGAAACGGGAGATCATGACCTGAGCTGAAGTCAGACGCTTAACCAACTGAGCCACCCAGGCGCCCCAAGATTAGCTTAAAATGAATCATGGATTTAAACGCAAAATATGAAACTCTAAAACTTTTAGAAGTCAACATAGAAAAAAATCTTTAGAACTCAGGAGTTCTTAGATATGATCCATCAAAGAAAACTATCAGCAAATGAACTTCATCAAACTTAAACAACTCTTGCTCAATGAAAGCCCCTATTAAGAGGAAGAAAAGGCAAGTAACAGACTAGGAGAAAATATTTGCCAACCACATATTAAATAAAGGACCCAGATCTAGAATATATGAAGAGATTTCAGAGCTCAACAGTGAACACAAGCAAATAAACAATGCAATTAGAAAATGGGCAAAAAAACACAAATGTATTTCACAAAAAATATATATATTGGTGGTAAATAAGCCTATGAAAAGATGATCGGTATCACTATTATGGAAACTGGTCTGGATCACCCAACGGAAGAACCAAGTGGTACTCAGAGATCTTGGAAGGTAGGAGGTTTATTTTACACAGGCGGGTTCAGAGGAGATCGCTCTCCAGAGGTCTGAGTCCCAAGCAAAAGCAGAGAGGACAATTTATAGTCTGTTCATGCATGGCAAGTGGGGTGGGAAGAAAAACCTGGAAGGGGAGTCTTCGGGAAGGGACTAGAATTCCCCTATCAGTCCTGTTGGCCATCGTATAACAGATTTTTTCCTATCATCATCAGGCATCAGGGAAATATAAATTAAGATGACAAGGAGACAACACTACACCTGTTAGAACAAACTAAGACATAGTGACAATAGGAAGCTAAACTAATGCAGCCACCCTAAAGACTCTTAAAAGCTATACAGTCACCATTCAACCCTGTAGCTGCCCTCCTGAGTGTTTATGCAAGAGAAACAAAACCTTGTGTCTACACGAAAAGCTGTGCGTGATTGTCCATAGCAGCTTGATTTTTAATAGCCCAAGACTGGAAATGATCAAACTGCCTCATAGGTGAGTGGTTAAATTAACTGTGGTATATCCCGCCCATGGAATCCCGTTCAGCAATAAAAGGAACAAACTGTTGATAAATGCCACAATGAGGATGAATCACAAGGGCATTATAGTGAATGGAAAGGCAATCTCCAAAGGTTACATACAGTATGATTCTATTTATATAACATTCTCTAAATGGCAAAAATGTAAAAAAGGATAACAGTAGGTCGATGATAGTTAGGAATGGTAGAAGAGAGGAAGGTGGTAATGATAAAAGCATAACACAGGGGTATCTTTGTGGTAATAAAATATTGATTGCTGTATCTTGAGGCAGGCGGAACTTGAATCTCCCCCAGCACTAAAATGACATGGCCCTCTACGTGCGTTATACTGATGTCGAATTCCTGACTTACTATTATTAAGTACTATATAGGATTTAACTACTGGGGAAAACTGAGTGAGCATTCTCGGGACCTCTCTGCAATTTTCTTTGAACTCAGAATTGTTCACAATGAAAAGCTTAAAAAAAAAAAAGTTCCTCTATATCCATGTTGCTATTTTCCCACGTCTCCTTCCCATGATCCTGATCCTCACCAGTGGATGTCCACGTGCTTCATTTGTCTTCTGTCCTCCTCCTCTACAGCCCCGGTCCTCCCCTCGGGTCAGGTCCAGGTGTTCACAGGCCTATGCTTGGTGCAAAGGAAAGGCAGTTGCTAGAAGAGGGCCCCATGAATCCTCTCAAAGGCCTGTAGACTGAAGTCACTTGAGTTGAGTACCTCAGATTTTAGATTAAGACCCTGGGTCCAAATATCCAAATTGACACTTAAGGAATAAATGAATTGAAATTGTCAGCAGTTTCAGCAGCTTCGAGTGATATACTGAATGTGACAAAATAAAGCTGATCGATAGAAAATTCTATAGTTGGCCCCAAAAGGCAACTGCATAAGCACAAAAAGATCAAGATGGCAGTTCCCAGCCGCACACATAAAAAAAAAAAGATGTAGATTTTTTACCTTATACAAGTGTAATACACATCAATGCTATAGCTGCCCCAAACACTGAACATGAGGCTGAATTTACTATTCATCGCAAAAGTTACACAGCACTTATCATCGCATTATACGCAACTGTTTAAATTTATCTCCTCCTTCCAATAACCTTAAGAAGAAAGTAGCATTCTCATCCTCATTTTTTTTTTTTTAGATGTATAACGTCAGGCCAGGAAATGTTCGTAACTTGTTCAAAGTCTGCCAGCAAGTGCAAATCAGCAATTCAAACCCAGGCTCAGGCTCTTAGGTCTCCGTCACATGGCACATCATAGCTCTGGATCTGCTATTCAGTAGCCAGGCATACATCGTGCACACATTCATTCAACACTACTTAAGCACCAAACATTGCTCTGAATGCGATCATTAAGGTTGCTGCTACTGTGGGCTTTATCTCATTAGGGGAAAAGACTATAAATAAACAAATGATAATATATTAATGACAGCAAGTACTATTACAGTATTAAAATAGGGTGACATGGGGTTCCAGAGTGGCTCAGTCGGTTAAGCCTCCGACGTCAGCTCGGGTCATGATCTCAAAGTCTGTGAGATCGAGCCCAGCGTGGGGCTTTGTGCTGACAGTGCAGAGCCCGCTTGGGGTTCTCTCTCTCCCTCTCTCTCTCTGCCTCTCCCAACTTACACTTTCTCTCGCTCTCAAAATAAACAAACTTTTTAAAAGATTAAAGAAAAAATAAATAAATAACAGGGTGACATGATTGAAAGGAATGAGAGAAGCTATTTCACATTCTGTGGCCAGGAAAGGGACACGTAACCTGACCTCGAGGACAAGGAGGAGGCAGCCATGCAACTGTGTGCTGAAAAGGCTGCTGTGCAAGGACAGTCCGGGCAAATGCCCTAAGGTGGATCCCCTTGGCCTGACTGAGACAGAAGGAAAAGACAAATGTGGCTGGAGCACTGGGAGTGGTATGAGGGGAGTCTGAGGTAGGTGAGACTACAGAGATGACACATGGCAAGAAGTCGGGATTTCATTCTCCTTGTAATGGGAAGTCTCTGGAAGGTTTTCAACGGAGGATGACTGGACCTACTTTATGTTTGCAAAAGAGCCCTTTGGCTTCTAAATGGAGAATAAACCGGAAAGATGTATGAGGGGAAGAGGATGACCAGTTCAGAGCCTGTTCAGGCTGCACAGGTGACAGACAATTGTGATGTAGCCACAAGAAGTGCCAGAGGCCAGGGAGAGAAAGCAGGCAGGGAAAACAGGAAGTCGCTGTCAGCTCTGCTCAAGTCTTGGCATCATTCACTGAAAGGATAGGTGACAGGATAGGACAGGGAGGAGAGCCTGTTAGAATAGCCAAAGAAGTTTCTTATGTATATTATCACACTTTAAATATTTTAACAAATGATCCCTCTTTTAATATAAAATTTTTAATTTTAATAATATCAACATTTTTTTTGAGCAATAAGCAAACCTCCTCTTTCGTATAAAAACTGTAAGAAATAAAGCTTGATAAATTATGCTGACGGGGCTAATTACAGAAAAGACTGAGAAACCTCAAACTGGGACATGGTCGGAGGAGATTCACCTGGGTGGTGAGTCAGAGCCTTGTTCTGGGCAGAAACGCTGGAGACATTGAGTGCTTAGTCTAATGAGAAGAAAGTTGAAACTAGATACCTGCCTTCTAGTGGTTAGAAGACTAAGGAGGTAAGGAAGACAGAACTCTTACTTAGCACCAAGAGGAAGACTTGAGGAGCACCTGGATGGCTCAGTTTGTTAAGGGTCCAACTCTTGATTTTGGCTTAGGTCATGAGCTCATGGTTCCTGGGATCCAGTCCTGTGTTGGGCTCTGGGCTGAGTGTGGAGCCTGCTTGGGATTCTCTCTCTCCCTCTCTCTCTGCCCCTCCCCCACTCACAAACTTTCTCTTTCTCTCCAAATAAACATGAAAAAAAGGAGGAAGACTTGAACTTAATGAATAGAAGCTACCGGTAAATAAGTTCCTGCTTAGCGCAATGGGACCATTAGAGCTGTCCACAAAGTAATGGATTCTTGAATATTCCACATCAGTATAGTTTATCCTGTAAATAACCCACAAGGGTGGGGAATGAAGCAAAGGGTAGGGTTCTTCTAGATTCTATTAGAAAAATAGGAGAGGTAATTAATTATTAATTTCCAATGTATTTTTCCCTATACTATGCTATTTTTCTTTCATACTCTTAAAAGGAATTTCACAAGTAAGCATCTTGGTAGGTAGGCACTATCAAAATTCTAAAAATCACAAATATTAAAATACACTATTATTCTTCCAGGGTCATACTGGGAAGATCTAAGCCATATTTACACTCTAAAAATAAATAGTAAAATATAAAATTCATCTTAATTCATTTGATGTTTGATTTTACTGTTTTTAAAAGTAAAATTCTGATGTTAGATAGATTCCAACAAGTAATATCAACTTATAATATTTTATTGCAGTAACAGCCAGTATAACCTGTTATGCTGTAGTTTTAATGCTCATGATATTATGCAGTCAGCAAGTTGAAAAGATAATATATTTGCGTTATTTATGCTTGTAGAATTTAGAAAGAATTCTTCTTTAGTAGTGCATTAAGAAAATCAATTAATAATGAATTAAAGCAATTAAATAAATTGTTTTAGCATTTGAGATGCTAGAAGCACTGTTACCTTATGCTGCTGTAAATCAAGCCAATTTCAGCAGTAGATGAGTTTGGTCATGTGTATGAAAGCCTTAAATGCAATTCCAGGACATCTTAGTACCATTATCTAACAAAACCTGGGCTCTCAAATTGTTTTTCCAAACCCAAAGTTGTGCCAGGTACTCATTTTCATGGGAGCCTTTCAACTAGAGTTGGCACTTTGCTGGCGTTAAGGAAGCTTAATCTTCTTGAAACGTTTGTAAGTTACCCACAAACCATTCTGCTAAGAGTGCATCATAAAGCCTTCCTAGAAGGTCAGACATAAAAAAGGAATGAGCTTACCTTCAAAGGGAAGAAAGGTGTGACTGTGTGCTTGAGAAACAAAACACGGGGTGGCTACAAAGGCTGGAAAGTGAATCCCCAGAGCATCGTGGACACTTGTAAATCTTTGTTGAATGCATGAATGGATGCATAATTGAGTTAATCGATTAACAGGTACCCAATGTACTCAAGATTAAAATATTGGCAGTATGGTTGTTGAATAAAAGCGGTAACTTTCTGAAGTTAGATGCTGACACATATTTTGCTTTTGGTTTTGCTTTAGAACGTTATTATTGTTTTTTATTTAAATCCAAGTTAGTTAACATATAGTGTAATAATGATTTCAGGAATAGGATTTAGTGATTCATCACTTACACGTAAAACCCAGTGGTCATCCCAAGTACCCTCCTTAATGCCCGTCACCCATTTAGCCCATCCCCCCACCCAACACCCCTCCTGCAAACCTCAGTTTGTTCTCTATATTTAAGAGTCTCTTATGGTTTATTGCTGACCCACACTTTAACATTAAATTATTTTTGAGCGCATTGCTGATGACTTTATTGACAAAACATTCTTGTTTTTATTTCGAGTTTCTTATTTTGCAAAGTGCATTCACGTATGCTATCTGCCTTTTTACTTCACAACACTGTTTGTGAGGTCTCAGAGAAGTATGGCTTCCTCATCTTTATGTCCCCCCTCCCCAGCCTAACACTTGGCCCTGAGGAGTGCCCAGTAAGTAATGATTATAAAAACATCAAATAGCGACTATTCATCACTTACCTGATGTTCCTTCTACCTAACCTTCCAACGAGCTGCATGACAGTAGTCCCCCTTATCCATGGTTTCACTTTCCACCATTTCCATTACCCACAGTCAACCAAGGTCCAGTAGCGAATGATCCTCCTTTCTGATGCACTGGCAGCAGGTCACTAGTAGCCACAGTGTCTGTGTCGTTCACCTCCCTTCAGCTCATCATGGGGGCATCTTAGCATCTCACATCCTCATGAGAAGAAAAATTAGCACAGTACAATAAAATACTTTGAGAAAACTACGTTCACGTAATTGTATGACAGTACATTGTTAGAATTTTCTTACATTGTTTATTGTTAATATTATATATTGGTTAGTATATTCTATTTTATTAGTTATTGTTAATATCTTACTGTGCCTAATTTATAAATTAAACTTCATCATAGGTCTGTATATATAGGAAAAGACATAGTATATATAGGGTTTGGTACTATCTGTAGTTTCAGGCAACCGCTCAGCATCTTGGAACATACACCCCCATAGATAAGGGGGTATTCAATCTTTCAAAACACCTTTGGAGGTGAATACTCTTCATGATCCCATTTATAGCTGAGACAGTTATAACATAAGAAAGTAAACCACTTTCCCAAACCACAGAGCTAGTTAATGGAAAATCCAAGATGTACGCCCTGCTCTACCAGATTATAATGCACATACTATTAATCACTGTGACCTACTCTTGTAGCATTTTCTCTTTTTTTGTGTGTATGTGTGAAGGAGAGGGATATCAAAATGTCAAAGCACTATTTTTATTGATCAGTGATCATAAAACATTCCCTTTGAATGCTTCTACAAAAAGTTTGGAAGCTACTTGTCAGTATAATATATTTAAGAGAACATTTCTTTTTCCAAAGCAAAAACATAAATCATTAACTAAAAGCCATATTTCTTGTCAATGTATCTAATTTCAGCTTGGAAATGTTTGTATTGAAGTGTGTAAAGCAGTAATGTGATAGTAAATTCTCATGATGACAGGCTGTCACCAGGAAATTGTTGGATTAGCAAGAGGAGAAAAAAATTGCTATTTTAGTGACAATCCTTGAAATGGAAAGTGAAAAATTATACAGCTTAACAATTAATTATGTCTAAGCTTCCATTCAATTACAGTTTTCTAACACTGAGATCTTAGTATAAATCTTTAAACTTGTGGAGATTTAAACACAAAGCTGTTTCCTTGACATTGACATGTGGATCATAGATGTTCCGTTTGTGAAAAGATTAAAAATACTTCATGTTACTACAGACTCAGGAGCCATTTGATTAAGAACATCATTCATAAAAACATGTAATTTCATACTTCCTTTCCCCCAAAACTATTATGAATTCAGAAGTTCTTTCAAAATACTTCAACTGTTTGTCTTTTCCCTTCTTTAAGTAACCCAAAAACTTACTTTCCAGAATCAGGACATCTATTTTAAAATCCTGGGATTTGGAGTCAGAGTGGATCTGAATAATATCATGTACTCTATTTGATATTTCTATCAATACTCAGTCAAGAGTTGAATTTTCTTTACAGCTCTTCTGATAATCATAATATTCAATGACATAATACTGGTGATGATTATGGTGATAACTTTAGCCTTTTTGTCTAAATGTCCTGGGATAAGGAAAAAAAAAAAAAACTAGCACAATCTTAGATTTTATTCGAAGTTTTTTCTCTAATCCTTATAACTTAGACAAAATCTCTTTTTTATGTTTTCTCATAAAGATTGTGATATATTGTATTGTAGTTTAACATAATGCAATATTTTTTCTTATTAACGAATCCCTTCCCCCTCACATACACAGCATGGAAAACAAAGAGATTTTTTATGCTATTTAGTCCAGGGCTCTAATCTTACCTTCTTTCATATTGAAAATGCACCCCACCCCTCCGTCCTGGCCCCACCAATAATAAGAGATTTGAAAAAAAGTGAGTTATCCAGATTTTACTTACTGATGGTGCTGGTTGCTGTAGAAGGTATCTGAAAACAACTGAGTTTTCTAAAGTACTTGTTTGGGATAAACAAAACAAAACAAAGCAAAACAAAACAGAGAGAAAGCCATCTTAGTTTGTTCCAACATGGAAATCAGATCATTGTGAGAATACTGGGGTTTTAGACTTTTGTAAAGTTAATAGTAGCCTCCTGTTCTTATCTACCACAATATAATAAATAGGGCCACTTTCTAAATCTAGACAGGTGTGTCTTTGCAAGTGTAGAGAGAAAAAAAAAAGAGGAGGGGTTTATAAAATAATAAGACAAGTAGTTTTTGTTTTTAGTTAAGAGCAAGTAAATATTGGGTCACCTGGGTGGCTCAGTTGGTTAAGCCTCCGACTTCGGCTCAGGTCATGATCTCAGGGTTTGTGAGTTCGAGCCCCGCATCAGGCTCTGTGCTGACAGAGCCTGGAGCCTGCTTCAGTTTCTGTGTCTCTCTCTCTCTCTGCCCCTCCCATGATTGCACTGTGTCTGTCTGTCTGTCTGTCTCTCTCTCAAAAATAAATAAAAATTTAATTTTTTTTAAATAGCAATTAAATATTCACCTGGAAATGGGAAAAACAAAGAAGAGTAGGTTATTCTTAATAAACAGCAAAATGCCATGAACGTTGGATTGCTACCTCCTTCAATATTGTTGTTTCCCACACATCCAGGAATTGTTCAGTGAAAAAAACAAGATAAAACAAAATGATAAGAGAAACATTTCTCCATTCTTTCTTCTCTTTGTGTTCCCAAATTCTTCTAAAGAGCAACTAGGGATCTTCTATTTTTCTCCCCTACTGATAAGTACTTTATTTGGTGATTAAAGTTAACATAGCCCATCTGGCCTCTTTGATCTTCTCACCCCTTAACGTGTATTTAGAGGTGACATTACCTTTAGGATTTATTTTCTTTTGCTCGGCAGAATATAAGCAACTTTAATTTGAAATTAAATCGATGCTGAAAATAAATCAGCATCAGATAATTATTCCATGTCTTCCCAGGAACTACATCACACTCAAATCTGAGATTGGCATCTCCTGCTCAGTGGCATTTGTCACAACCTCTATGGCACATTATAAAAAATAGGGATGAAAATACTCAGTAAGGATTGGTTGAAAGACTAGAGGGTATGTTCATGAATGGCAGATAAAAGAAAATAAATAGTACAAGACTGGCATGGCTTATTCCCCTAGCTCCAAATGTCAAGCAGCAGGGTTTATTTACTGATTCTAGAATTTAAAATATTTAACCTTCATTGTGGAATGGATGATGTATTAGTTTGCTAAAGCTGCCATAACAAAGTACCACAAACTGGGTGGCTTAACCACCAGAAATGTCTCAAAATTCTGGAAATCAGAAGTTTGAAATCAAGGTGTCCGCAGGGTTGATTCTTTCTGATTATTATGACAAAAAGATCTTAAATACAGTTGAATCAAAAAAAACACAAAAGTTTACTTATCTCTCATGTAACAATAGTTCAGAAGTAGTCAGAAGTCCAGTGATTAACAGCCTTTGCTTTGTAAGGTCATCTAAACACCTAGGTCCATCTATCCTGTTGCGTTTCTATTCTTTCAGGTATGATTCTCATTGATACAGTTGAGACTGGCTCACCACATTGCTTTCACTTTCCCAGACCCAAGACTAAGCACTTTCACATGTATATCATTATAATTGTATGTTTTAAATATTGTGTCATGAAAAAGAAAAAAAATTATTAATGCATAGTATAAGAGAGTAAACGATTCGTCTTGCCTTTCATCTCCAAATGGGAGGGTCTAGAATTATTGAACACATTGACTACATATAATGCTCTCCCTTTTAATGACATAACCTGACAACACATGTTAGAAGCTATGAACATATATTCAGATGATCATTTGCTGAATATTGATGCACATGCGAAAGCCAAATTCCAAATTACAAAATGTTAATCTTCAAGAGAATGAAGATTAAGCAGTTTCTACTTATTCACCCACTTACAACATCAGATCAAGCCACAAGTACGTCGCTCTTTTAGAAATTTAATTTGCCTTACTGAGGAAATGTTACAGTGTTAAATTCTATTCAATCGTTTAAAATATGCATATATTTTAATAGACTTATTCTATTGGACCCAGTTTCTCATAACATATGTTTTTCCACCTTTCCATAGGAAATTCTTACATTCAACTTCAGGACTGTAATATACTTAAGATAATGCATGCTACTGTAACAAATAAACATACAAATAGACAGATTTCTCACTCTTGTAAAGCCTAAACAGGTATTTCTGATTAGTGAACGGTTTTGTTTTTTGGGGGGGTTTTTTTGGTTTTTTTTTTTCAAACAATTCTTCAAGGACCCAGTCTCTTTCCATCTATTCCTTTTGTCATCTCCCCGGGGTTCACGGCCTTTAGCTAATCCTTGCTTCTGAAAGAAAGTGGAAATGGTCTCACTGCTTCTTAACCACTTTTGCTCATGAACATTCTGTTGGCAAAACTAATTATGTGACCCTTTTATATGCAAGAGGTACAGGTAATGTGTCCTTGGCTGGGCAGCCACTTCCTGGCATTACTCTGCCCTGGAGAAGGGAGCACAGGTGTTTGATAGAAGGTTAATCATCCCTGCAACAAACATTCCCTTTAATTGAGCATTGCAATGACCTTATGTATCTTATTGGAACAATATCTTGACATCACGTCAGATGCATATGATTTCTCTATAAATAAAATAGTTATTTTGTGGAGAGAAGCAATTCTGAGTTGAGCCAGAAGATACTATCTACTGAAAAATCTTTCTTAGTCAGTTGTTCAGTTAATATATATTATGCATCTAATTGTTTTAAGCCTGTTGCCAATCAGTTCAAATCTTTGGGCAGACCAATTATCAGAATAGGTATCCAAATCCTCTGGGAATGTGTGTGGCCAATGTTGTCAATCGTTATTGTAAAAATTTTAGCAGGTATTTATAACACCCAAACAGAACACTAAGAAACTGGAACTTCAGAGATTTAACTATAAAAACAGAATTTAACTATGAAACAGAATTTTTATGGTATTCAGTAACTAATCTTAAATTGTTATAATTACAGTTTGTCCCTGTTGTTGTGAAACAAAATTGGTTAGGACATAAAAATTTGATCTGGCATGTATATAATAAGATATAGTTATGTTGGATTGTAAGATAATGAGGCATAAATGTGAGGTTTTTGTTTTGTTTCGTTTTGTTTTGTTTTTAAGACAAGGGCCAGGTTTTAGTTAATTCTCTGTTCTGGTATCTAGTACAGTGTCTAACCTTGCATATTTTCTCACTTACATGATATTGATGACTAAAAGAACAAATGACTGAAATGGAAAGAGGTTCATATAAATGAATAATGATTATTTATTTTGCTAAGTAAATGTACTTTAGTGGTATTTATTTTTCAGTTATTTCTCTAGTTCTCTAGAATCTACAATTAATATCATAATTTATCATTTTCCTTCTTTATCTCATAAATGCACTCTCATTAAAAGCACAAGTTCCAAATCAGTAATGTGATCCACATCCCCGGTACTCCTTTGCCCAAGACTTAGGACCCCCACTGTCGTCCTTTTCTTATATGGCCCAGACTGCTCTTTCCAAGCTGTCCTGGAACAGTATGTCAGAGGATTCCTACCGCAGGCCTGGGCCCAAGAGGATCTGAGGTACTGAGGGTCATTAGGCAACTAAACGTTAAAGCCGTGTAGCTTTGTGAGTATGAGAAAGAAACGAAGCACTGGATTTCTGAAGAAGAGTTGGAATGGCTGAAGCCTACCGAGGAGACTGGTTCTCCAGGAGTTTGGTGTACAGTGATAAAAATCAACATCTCTAGAAGAGGGAGGGCGGACGTAAGATTATGGAGAGAAGAAAGTCTAAGTATTGCAGAACCACAAAGTCTCAACCAACCCCATAGAGAGTTCTGGGGCATCAGAGCTATCCTGTGATGGCCCAGAAGAGTTTGGGGCTTTATACCCATTCCAACTGGTCCTTGGGCGAGGCAGCTCTGTGCGGATGAGTCGAACCCTGAAGCTGCTGATAGCCTGAGTCACTCTTCCAGGCTAGAGCAAACGTTTCTTCCCCCGAAGGAGGAGAAGGGCAGCGGAACTCTGTATCTACCACACAGATCAAACACATAACAAAAGAAATCAGTTTCTCAATTCATCTATGTTTGATTCAATCATACATATCCATGAACTAATGACATATTCTGGCTTCTTAGTCAAAGTACCAAACAACTGCTGCCCCCAACTCCACCCATCAGAACCAACACCATCTAAAAAACTCCATTTGGGCCTTATCAGTGTGATCCCCCCTGAGTATCGACCACTCGTGCAACACCTTTGCAACTGAAACAGTAAATTTGTTCAAATCTTCAGTGTTAAGAAAAGAGTTTATCATGGGAAAAAAAAAAAAAAGAAAAGTTTGGGTAACTGAGCTTATTAAGGGATTGTTAAAGGCCCTTATCTATTTTTATTAATGTAAGTGAACATTATGGTCGGACTCCACGAGGGCTTGGTAAATGCCAGGCATTGTGTTCAACCCTTCGATGATCTTATTTATGTAACATTCCCAGTGCTGTGAGACAGGTACCATTATGATCCCTTTTACAGGTGATGAAATTGGATGTTAGGAGTGACTGAAATGCTCATGGAAAAACTTAATATGCTTTAGAGCAAGGTTAGGAGTCCATATTCATCCAAGTCTAGAACTTGACTCCATTGACTGCTATGCTGCTCATTTAAATTTCTGAACATTCATGGATTTATCATTCCCTGTGTCTATTGCTTGCAGAAGAGATAGGATTGTGAACAATGACAATGCAATTTCTTCTTATTCAATTTAGTTTCTTCCTTTTCTGTTTCTCTGGGCCACCAATCTTTAGATTTACCACACACTGCTCCAAGGTTTTTCCCTGACTAGCCACTGAAAGTTTGCATCTTTCCTCTTATGACTTTGCTAACCCCTAATTAATTAGAGTGAAGAAAACCAGAGGATCTGAGTAGGGTTTTTTTTGGTTTTTGGTTTTTGTTTCAAGTTCAGGTCATTGAATTGTGGCCCTAAAATATATACCTACCAAATATTGACTGTCTTTAAGCATACTTTTATCTCTTTTCCATTCTTCAACTTATCTTTTCAATGTCTGTGAATATAAAATATTGTTATGATAAGTTTAAATAGCGTGCAATGCCTGAAACTCTTTAAAATTTTCTTTCTTGTTTGGAAGTCACTGTGACACTTTTAAACTATGCCATTGAATAAGATACAGATAACCAACATGCCACAATAATGAGAACCTCAGTTTCTAACATCTTCATATATTTTAGTTGTTATCATTGCAATTCTTATCCACTGCTTTCCAAACAATAAATTGAAACACATTAGTAAGTCATGAGAATTTTTCTGTGAAATGTAGCCTAAGAGAGCTAATAAAAACAGATAATTCTCACCTCAAAGATAACCACTATGCTATGAGTTATTTTTGAACCATTTAAAAAGAAGTTAATTTCAACCTTGTAGCAAAAGTCTTTTTCAAATGGAGATGCTATTGTTTGAGTCTCACAGAGTATGACTGTAAGAAACAATTGTTAATCCTTGTTATGAAAAATAGATTTAAGTCTATGTTCACTCTGGGAAAATTTTGAGGTAATCAAATAAAGTTTAAAAGTATTGTGTTGATATTTTTTTCTTTGAAAAATAATTGCTACAGCTACATTTTAGGCTGACAAAGTCTCCCTTCATAAATGATGTGCTGAGAAAGGATCACAAGTGCTTTCTAAAATAAATGCAAATGCAGAAGTGATTGAAAATCTACTGCACAGCAGACCTGTGTGCTTCTTTTGAATCCTAAGAACTTTCCACAGGAATAGTGGCAATGTAGAGACATGGTATACAAATTATTGCTGGTCCCTAAGTGGTTCTCCACACAGATATGCAATGGTAACAACCAATTAACAGAATCCATATTGCAAAATGCAGGAAGATCCTCTTAATGCGTTATAACTAATTACATGTGAAAATGCGTAGCCAAACAAAAAATATTTCTGAATGTTCTCCATGTGTAAGTCACTCTCTAGATGTTGTATACTTAGTTAGCTGGGACTGCTATAACCAAATACCATCAGCTGTTTGGCTTACATAACATATACTTATTTCTTACAGTTCTAGAGGCCAGGAAGTCTGAGATCAGGTGCTAACATAGTTGGGGTCTGGTGAGGGCTCTCCTCCAGGCTCCATATAACTTCCTTCTTGCTGTGTCCTCACAGGGCCAGGTTTGGGGGAACAAGCGAGCTCTAGTCTCTTCTTGTAAGGAAACTAATCCCATCATGAGGAACTCACCCTCATAACCTCATCTAAAGCTAATTATTTCCTAAAGGCTCTACATCCTAACACCTTCACTTTGAGGGTTAGTGCTTTAATACAGGCATTCAGGGGTGACACAAACATTCAGTCCATAACACTATGTCGGTAGGAGATGTCTTCTGAGGGTTTCAGCTCTCTGTCAACAGTTTACTGTTACCCTTTTGATGAATTGATGTGTATGGATGTACATTTATAGTGATCCCTGGAAGGACAGAAATAGTATTTTTTTCCTGGTGTCATCTTCAGTGCCAAGTACAAGAATACAGAGTAGGGAACAGGTACTTGTAGAGTGAATGAATAAATAATAAAGAGAGATGAGACAGACACATGGATGTTAAAAAAATAACAGCAACATCAAAAAGAATATCTTGTAGGCAAATACATCACACTTGGTCATACATGTGGTAGAGCCATTATATCTAAAAGTTCTATTAGGAAGGGGTGTCATTATGGAGGGATAGCCTGGGCTTGGTGAAGAGGTGGGACAGTGAAGAGAAGGAATTCTTGAGGAAATAACTAAGGAAATTTTATAAGAATAAGCCATAGATAGGAAATTCCAGGGCATCGACCTAGGATACTGAATAGTCTATATTTACAACAAAGATGGTGGAAGGAATTGGGGAATTCTGCCGTAATTGCAAAGTTCATGAACTTGGGCCTCTAGATTCCACATTAGCTAATGTTTGTTTATTCTTTGTTCTGTACTGTTTTATATATTTGTATTAGTTGTCAATGCATACATGTTGGAAAATTTCACATAAAAATCTAAATTCTCAGCTTTTCATTAAAATTTTGTCATTTAACATTACTCTCACATCCAATCAGTGAGATCAGTGGGAATGAAGAAGCAGCTGGCGAGACTGTCCTCCTGTTGTTTACCATTGACCCCACAGGATCATTTCTCTCATCTATGCTTATCTGTCTGGCTCCTTACAGTTTGAGAGGTCTGATGAGGATGTGCTTTGAGATCAAATCTCTCTCTCTCTGAATATGCACCTGGTTGAATCCTCATGAGCTTTAACTCTTCCAACCCTAGAAGCTGACAGCTGTTCTGGCAACTCACAAGTGGCAATGTGAAGTCGGCAATCGTCACAGCTCTGAATGTGACACTAATTCAACAGAAGACCCTCTTAAACCTGAGAAAGACAGAGGAGGTCCAGGAAGTATAAGTTAGAGAGGTTAGACTTTAGATTCAATGTTGAAATTCTTCCAAGGGATGGGGGGTTATTTAATAAAGAATGCCTTACAAAAGGAGGGATTCGGTGGTCCCTCTTTTGGTGACTAGTTACCATCAAGAAATGTTTCTGCACATTCCTTAGAAGTCTTAACTGCTGCTACTTCACAGCGTTTAAAAAACATATGTTCTCAACGGTCTGGAAGATATACAACTTCCCAAATTCGGAAGGGCTCCTTTTGAGCATATGTAAGAGTCATAGGCCTTAATCCCAGGAAAATAAATAACAGTTTTGCATACAATTTCAGGAGGTTCAAGGGATTCTTGAAAATACCCTTCCTTGGCATCTTAGTTGTAAATACAAATTCTAAATTAAAGGCATTTTGTTCAAGGATATTACCAAAAGATGATCTGAAGGTTAAACTGATGAAATTTGGAACTCTCAGCAAAGGGTATGCAGAAGACTTTCAATTCCAGACAGTTGGAAAACTGGTGAGATGTATCTCAAATGTGAGGATCATGGATGAGAGGTGACAGCTTGATAGACTAGGAGAGGAGCGGGGAAAATAGAAAGAGACAACTGGGATAAGAGATGGGTGTGGTGCCTGGATGACTCAGTCTGTTAAGCATCTGACTCTTGATTTCAGCTCAGGTAATGATCTCACAGTTCATGGGATTGAGCCCTGCATTGGGCTCTGCACTGTCAGTTTGGGAGTGTCTCTCTCCTTCTGTCTCTGCCCCTCCTCCACTCATTCTCTCTCTCTCTCTCTCTCTCTCTCTCTCTCTGTCTCTCAAAAAATAAGGAAATAAATAAACAAACATCAAATAAACAAAGAAACATTGAAAAAAAGAGATACTGGGGCGCCTGGGTGGCTCAGTCGGTTGAGCATCCGACTTCAGGTCAGGTCACGATCTCACAGTTTGTGGGTTCGAGTCCCGCATCGGGCTCTGTGCTGACAACTCAGAGCCTGGAGTCTGCTTGGGATTCTGTGTCTCCTTCTCTCTCTGCCCCTCCCCCACCGGTGCTTTGTCTCTGTCTCTCTCAAAAATAAACAAAGAATACCATTTTTTAAAAAAAGAGAGAAATACTGAGGAAATAGAGTCTGACTGATGTTCCCTCTTTTTACAAATTCCAATGTATGGAAGTGTGAGCCACATCAGGGACTAAGACCTTCTGATATCCCAGCGATTATATATTAACAATATGAAATGTTCCCAATTCTTTCCAAAGTCAGCCTTCCCTGTAGCATTCACTTACTTTCTTTTTGAAACCTGCCTCTCTCTCTTGTGATCTAAATCTTATTTCATGTTGTAAAAATTTCAAACTAAATTTCAAACTAGATTAAACTGGAAGAGTTTAAAATTTAAACGACGAGCCGAGTTCGTCTTAATCTTCCATGCATCTTCTCCGATGTGCTGCACACTCTCGAGTTTTAGCTGCAGCTCAATAACTTTATTTAATAAGTCAAAGAGTTATGTTTTAGGGTCCAAAAATTTCAAAACTCAAGGGACAAGCTGTTTTGTTTTCACTTTAATACTGAGAATGGCCAAACATTTTCCATTATGTATAAAATAAATGAGATAGAACTAGACAATATTTAGACAACATTTATACCTGTACTTAATGATTCAAAGGAATGAGTTCTGTTTTTCTACAATACCTCACGCAGTGACAAGTACATGGTAACATGTAATTAAGGGAAGCTTAATTACCATTTTTAGTTTAGAATAACTGTCAATCATGAAACCAAATGGACCTCAAAATTCAAATAACTGAGAGCTACAACTGATACCATAGCAGAAGAGAATTTTTCCTGTTTTCCTCCTAGACTTGTGATTTATTTCGCTCATCTATCAGACTGTAAACCTATTTCCCTTAACACATGAAATGACTTACAAAGATCTGTCCTAGGAAAGGACATGGATTTAAAAAATAAGTGAAACAGAAATGACACTTTTTGATTTCGGCATTCAAAGAAGCCAGGCCCGAGTGCCGTGCCCCCCAAAGGAACAAATGTGAATAAAACATGTGTTCTGCATCTTGAGAAGTTTCCAGTCTGGCAGAGGAGCTAATGCATGGAAAGAATTGCAATTCAGAGGGGAAAATACAGAATTCCCGGTGCGTGCTACAAGGAGCCCTGAAAAGAAGAGATGCTCTAGGAAGAACCTGAGGAGCCATTTGTGAAACGGCTGGTGTTTGAGCAGATCTCAGAGAATGAATCGAGTTTGGATACAGCTCTCTTTAAGGGAGTGCTAGGTGTGAGCTAAATTACTGGGAATGGAAGAGGCCAGTAAATGAAAATCACTCAGTGACATTCTTAACTGGATGCGTGCTTCTGATCTCCAGCTGCTCAATTTACCATCTAGCTTTTCCTAATTTGAATGTGTTGAAATAAATATGATATTTTTGAACCTAAGTAACTGACCACAGGAAAATAACGTTTATTACTATGATCACAGTACCACCATGATTTGATCCTTTTGTATTCTTAGTGTAATTATATTATGATTGCATTGCAGCTACAAATGGCTTGAATGTGAAAGAAGAAAGAAAGAAAGAAAGAAAGAAAGAAAGAAAGAAAGAAAGAAAGAAAGAAAGAAAGAAAAAGAAAAGGTTTAGGCATAATTCCTAAATATTTATTTTCAGCTTTGTATGTCATTGCCAATTTTGTTTTCATTTATTCACTTTTATGCATAAATATTCTCGTTTGCTGGCTACCTCAAATGGGTAACTTCAGACTCAGGGATAAATCATAAATCCTCCCTATAGGGAGCCTTAAGCGTTTGTTTGTTTGTTTGTTTGTTTTTATTTATTTATTTTTTTTTATTTTTTTTATTTTTTATTTTTAATATATGAAATTTACTGTCAAATTGGTTTCCATACAACACCCAGTGCTCATCCCAAAAGGTGCCCTCCTCAATACCCATCACCCACCCTGCCCTCCCTCCCACCCCCCATCAACCCTCAGTTTGTTCTCAGTTTTTAACAGTCTCTTATGCTTTGGCTCTCTCCCACTCTAACCTCTTTTTTTTTTTTTTCCTTCCCCTCCCCCATGGGTTTCTGTTACGTTTCTCAGGATCCACATAAGAGTGAAACCATATGGTATCTTTCTCTGTATGGCTTATTTCACTTAGCATCACACTCTCCAGTTCCATCCACGTTGCTACAAAAGGCCATATTTCATTTTTTCTCATTGCCACGTAGTATTCCATTGTGTATATAAACCACAATTTCTTTATCCATTCATCAGTTGATGGACATTTAGGCTCTTTCCATCATTTGGCTATTGTTGAGAGTGCTGCTATAAACATTGGGGTACAAGTGCCCCTATGCATCAGTACTCCTGTATCCCTTGGATAAATTCCTAGCAGCGCTATTGCTGGGTCATAGGGTAGGTCTATTTTTAATTTTCTGAGGAACCTCCACACTGCTTTCCAGAGCAGCTGCACCAATTTGCATTCCCACCAACAGTGCAAGAGGGTTCCTGTTTCTCCACATCCTCTCCAGCACCTATAGTCTCCTGATTTCTTCATTTTGGCCACTCTGACTGGCGTGAGGTGGTATCTGAGTGTGGTTTTGATTTGTATTTCCCTGATAAGGAGCGACGTTGAACATCTTTTCATGTGCCTGTTGGCCATCCGGATGTCTTCTTTAGAGAAGTGTCTATTCATGTTTTCTGCCCATTTCTTCACTGGGTTATTTGTTTTTCGGGTGTGGAGTTTGATGAGCTCTTTATAGATTTTGGATACTAGCCCTTTGTCCGATGTGTATCTTTTCCCATTCCGTTGGTTGCCTTTTAGTTTTGTTGGTTGTTTCCTTTGCTGTGCAGAAGCTTTTTATCTTCATAATAGCGTTTTACAGCTAATAGGAACAGAAATGCTCTTCAACTCATGAATATATTAAAGCAACCTCTGTTGCCTCTGGTTGCTGGATAAGTGGGAAAGTCAAGATGGAGTTCAGTTATAAAGCATGCATACAAGTAAATTTAACTAACAGTAGCTTATGTGAATGATTGGCTTTTAAAATTATTAATACATGGGAATGAGTTAAAAGCAATCTTTCTGACACTACTGCCCTCATTCACTTGTGTTTCGCATTGTTTCCTTGGGTGGAAGATAAGAAATGGGAAATGATAGAGGCCCTTAAAATGGGCACTGGAATGTGGCCCGTGGTGAGCACACTGGCTATGCAGACGACAGCAAATAAAAACTAAATATGCAGAAGTAATCCGGTGTCCTGAGTGTTGTGAGAGACGCACGTATACAGAGCCTTCAGGGTGTAGAAAAGAAGACAGTCTTCAAACTCATGGCAGAAGAAAGATAAGGAGTTCACTGAAAAGGAACACTTGTACGATAACATGAAAAAGCTAACATCTTTTGGAAAACCTTGAGCCCGAGGTCCTGAGAGGTAATGCATGCATTAGGGCCAAGACTGCAGGTATTGAGGTTGAACAGGTAAGAGTCAGCCACCCACGACCAATTAGTGCAATTACCTGTTGCAGTATATCAAACCACTCCAAACTTAGTGGCTTCGAAGAGCACTTATCAAGACCACATATTTATTTTGTGGGTCAAGGATTTGGATGGGGATGGTGTGCTTCCGCTCCACAATGTCTGTGACTTCAGCTGAGATAAGCAGAAAGTGCTGAAAGAGCTGGGGGGCTATTAGGACATCTCTGTTTCTTCCTCCATGCAGCCTCCCCAAATGGCGAGCTTGTGCTTGCTCACAGGATGGCCATCTCAGGATTGTCAGATCCACTTCATGGGGGTTTAGGGCTCCTCTAAGACCAAAATGGAAACTGCCAGCTCTCCTACAGGCAAGACCTTCAGCTGGCCACAGTGTTACCTCCTCCGTAATATACTGGTCAAAGTTATCATAGGCCAGCCAAAATTCAAAGCGAGGGGACACAGACCCTACCTCTCAAGGAAAGAAGGATCACAGAATTTGTCACCTTCTGTAATCAATCACAAATAATCTTTCATTTAATATCAAGTGTTCACTGCCTACCAGCCACTGTTCTACACTTGATCTTGTTTCCATGACAAATAAAAGAAAATCTGTAACGATATGGAGAAATTTTCTAGTGAAAGGGAGAGAGCGGAGAAAAGTAAATAAATACAAACACTAGTGTAGGGTAGTGTGGCAGTGATAATGTTCACTAAATATACATGAGCCACTCTAGATGTCCCAGCCTTGCTTGCGGTTAGTTGAGAGCCAAGGACTCGTTCTGGTCAGTGTACTGTGAGCAAAAGTAATGTGGGTCACTTTCACCACTTTCAAGCCGAGCCAATTAAGATCCAACATGCCTCTCTCATCCCTTCTTATCCTTTTGTCTTTAGTGTTTCCTTATGCCAGATCATATAGCACTGACATGGAGGGGGAACATCTGGCCTACCTCAAAGTGATGGAAGAAGGAAAAAGCCTGGTTGTGCTAACCCACTGGGGTTTGGGGTCTTTATTACTATCGAATGAGGTAGCATTAGTTAAACTGACTAATGTATATAATTAGAGCTATGAAGAAAATAGCTCAGCAAAAGGAACACAGAGTAACTGTGGAGACAGGAGCATAGTTATAGGCAGAGTTGTCAAGGCAAAAATTAAGAAACATTACTATAAGAATGTACTAGAACTTTTCAACCCACCCAGACTTCCTCCACCATGCCACACTGTCCCCACATATATTGGACAGTTGCAGATGTCCTTGATAGTTGCATATACATGATACAACCATGAACTTAAAAAAAATGATAATAAGTGGTCTGTTGAGCTTTAAAGGGGAATGAGGAAACATGAGATTGGAATTAACTGATGGAGAAAGATCTTGCAAGACAGACTGTGGAGGCCATATTATTTTAGCAAATAAAGTTCTACGCTCTTCGACATGGGGATAGCCTTCAAACAACATCTGGCAATTTTTTGGGCATGTGGAATCAGTGTGGTTTGGCAAAGCTTACTAAAAAGAAAGTGGCCAGCACAAACTTTCCTTAAAACACTGTTTTCTTAGATAGCTACTTCTCCAGCACTGAGGTGTTGCTGGATCCGTTTGGAACCAGAGAAAACAAGGCTCGTCTGTTTACTATTTCTATGACGTGAGGCTCACCAGGAACTTCTCTGAGACTCAATTTCCTCATGTGTCAAAAAGGAAGAATGATGCCTTCTTAGTTGGGTTATTGTCATAAGTATCAATTATATGTGTACAAAACTTGCCAGAATGCCTGTCAAAGAGGGATTTTCAATAAAATGGTAGCTACCATATGATTATAATTAATGTTGTGGACAGGACACATACTAATCATTTTGTGATAGGCACTGTGGAGGGTTCCATGAATTCCTGGACATAGTGCTCATTCTTATGCTCAAAATCTTAAGACAATAAGAGAAAAAAAACACAAAGAGATAGATTTTCTAAGGCACGAAAAGCCTTAGCAAAAGAGATGCCACAATACACTAAATACATTTTAATATGATGATGGATACCATATATATTTTGTCAGTAAGAAGATCATCTATTTTAGAACCACTGAGATTTTCTGTTGTTAATTTTAAAAGTATGTTATTATTAATAAGTGGCCATGTAGGTATTTTCCCAGGTAGAGAAAGTGACTGTCCTAAGACTGTGCCTTTTATGTTTTGTTCTTTAAGGCTCATGCTCTTATAGTGGCAGAGTACAGTAGATATCATCTGAAAATAGGCTTCAGTGAAAAATATATATAAAATTTATCTTTAATAAATTAGCCAGTAACTCTCTCCCTCAAAGGTCTCTTCTTTTTCAAACGGAATATTTTCTGACTTGTTTTAAAAGTCTAGATTCTACCATCTTCTACTCTGTTTCCCACTCTGAATCTGAAACTCAAAAGAGAAATGCCAAGGCATAAAGAAGTAACATCTTCACAGCCAGGACAAAAATTGAGCAGGGAATGACAATCCATATGTTATAATATATTTCAGCAAAATAGTAAGGACTCCAGAGATTTGGGTGGGTCAGCCTTTCTCTCTACCAGTGCAGGGCTTTGTTTCTTTTTTCCTACGAGGTCCATTTTGGATCATTTAAATATGCCCAGTCTTCTATTTGTGATTCTCCTCAATCCTGGACACAGACTGAACAGCGGTGTTTTCCTCCTAGGAATGAAGATAATTCTGTGTTATGTTACTCTTTTCATTTGCATTGCATTCAAAATAGGTCAGTGGGAATGAATACCTTTCTGACTGTCTTTTGAATTTCAATCATCATAGGTAACCCCAATAAATGCATTGAAAATTTGCCGTCATTGTGACAGCCCCATCAGACATCTTGTCAGCCATATCAGATTAAAATTTCTCATTCTTCTGAATAAATCACTTCACAGTCATTGAAAGAAATACAGAGATGGTGTACAGCATAAAACAAAGGCAATAGCTGTCTGAGTTTATCAAATTACACATATAATCAATCACTCATTTCTGGAGTATTTTGTGAGTCATGTAATGATATGTCTGGCACACGGAAAGTGCTTAATAAACAGCATAATAAATATTATTTCTATTGAAGAGTAATTTGTATTTTTAATTCTTTTTTTTTTTTTTTAGTTTATTCAATTATTTTTGAGAGAGACAGAGACAGAGTGAGCAGAGGAGGGGCAGAGAGAGAGGGAGACAGATAATTCCAAGCAGGCTCCATGCTGTCAGCACAGAGCCCGACGTGGGGCTTGAACTCATCAAACCGGGAGATCATGACCTGAGCTGAAACCGAGAGTCAGATACTTTAACCGCCTGGGCCACCCAGGTGCCACTGTTTTGAATTAATTATTCATATTTTTTCCTCTACAGTTTCCTCTATTCATTTTTCCATGATTCCATTTCCCTAATAATTAAAATATGCACTCAAGGGTTATGACTTCATGTCAGCTGTATTATCTAAGAATGTCTTTTTTTAATCTAAGAATATGTCTTAAATGTTTCATTCATCTAAACTTATACACAATCTACGCTCAGTGGAATTGAGGCGAGAGTAGTACAGAGAGCCAAAGTAATTGTCAGCAACTTTGGGTTCTGATTCTCCCTTTAATTGCATGAGATTTATTACATAGGAATCAGAGCTTTGGCCAATCAGTAAAGGTAGTGAAAAATGAAAGAATGGAAATATTTTGAGACAAAGCAGATTATAGAAATTAGAAGTCATTTGCAAAGTTCTCATGTTTTGCTACTCAAAGTGTGGTGTGTGAACCAGCAGCTTCAGCATCATCTGGGAGCTTGTTAGAAATACAGAATCTTGGGCCTTACCCCAGACCTGCTGGATCTGTCTGCATATTATCAAGATCCTCAGGGGACTTGTGTCCATTAAAATGTGAGAAGCACTGTGCTAAGACACACAAGCATTAACCTCCATGTGCATGGGGGGACAATTCAAGGAGAAAGGCTTCCCATAAAGTTAAGGAAACTAGAATTGAGCTGTGTGGCTTGCCAAAAGTCATACGGTTGTTAAGTGGTGAAAGCAGGATGTGAATGTAAATCTCAGTTGACTTTTGATCTTTCCCTACATCACCTTGAGAAAGAATTTTATTGGTAATATCTAACAGAAATATTTCCTTTCTCTACTTTTAAAATTTAAATGATGATGCCAGTGTGCCTGACTTAACTTTTTAAAACATTTATTCCTTCTGGGTATTAATGTAATGCCTATTAATTCTCATACCACAAATGTCCTTTTCACCATCTATCTGGTTCCATCCTTTTCATAATTTTGTGCTTTTCTTGGTGATTTCCCTCTTTAAGATGGTCCCCGTGCAGGGGTACCTGGGAGGCTGTATTTGAGCAACCAATTCTTTATATAGGCTCAGGTCCTGATCCTAGGGTTGTGGGACTGAGTCCCGTGTCAGCTTCTGTATTGAGCATGGAGCCTACTTGAGATTTTCTCTCTGCCCCTCCCCCTCTCCCTTGCTCATGCTCTCAATCTCAAAAAAAAAAAATTAATTAAAAAAAAAAATGGTCCACATGCATAGGGCTAAAGTGCTGTCTAATCTTCCTATGCTTAAGAAGCTGTGAAGTGCCTTATGGAGAAAACATGTGTACTAGATAAGCTTTGTTCAGGTGTGAGTTATACTGTCATTGGCTGTATATTCAATGTTAATGAATCAACAATACAGTAGTCTCCCCCCCATTTGCAATTTCACTTTCAATGGTTTCAGTTACAGTCAGCTGCATCCGGAAACAGATGATCCGCCTCCTGATCTATAGTCAGAAAATCAATAGTAGCCTCATGCCGCATCAGAATGCCTCTTCATTCCCTTCACTTCATCTCATCACACTGGCATTTTGTCGTCTCACATCATCACAAGAAGAATGGTGGGTTACAACAAGGTATTTTGGGAGAGAAGGGCACCTGGGTAGCTCAGTCGGTTAAGCATCTGACGCTGGATTTCCACTCAGGTCATGATCTCACGGCCCCGCATTGAGATCTGTGTTGACAACGCAGAGCCTGCTTGGGATTCTTTCTATTCCGTTCTCTCTCTCAAAATAGATAAGTAAACTTAAAAAAAAAAAAAAAAAGATATTTTGAGAGAGAGACCACATTCACATGACTCATTACAGCATAACGTTATAATTGTTCTATTTCATTATTAGTTACTATTGTTAGTCTCTTACTGTGCCTAATATATAAATTAAACTTCATTGGGGCGCCTGGGTGGCTCAGTCAGCTAGGCATCCAACTTCGGCTCAAGTCGTAATCTCAAGGTTCGTGAGTTCAAGCCCCACATCGGGCTCTGTACTCACAGCTCAGAGCCTGGAGCCTGCTTTGGAATCTTTGTCTCCTCTCTCTCTGTCCCTCTCCCCCTCACTCTGTCTGTCTGTGTTGCTCAAAAAATAAATACATATTTTAAAAATTTTAAATTAAACTTTATCAAAGGCATGTATGTATAGGAAAAAAATATAGTATATATAGGGTTTGGTACTATTTGCAGTTTTAGGCATTCACTAGGGATCTTGGAATATATCCCCTGTGGATAAGGGGGGCCTATTATACATATTAAATAAGGTAACTTTAAACAGAAATACACATATACCAAAGTGATATATTGATTAGTTGATGAAAATCACGTGACCAGAGGTTTGTAGGAACTTAATTCTGTATTTCCTCAAAAGCAGTGTTTCAGTATTCACTAATTCAGTGATTTCAATAACTTTACAGAACATACATACTGAAAATCATGAGAATTGACTATATATAAATGTTTTTGTTATTAGGAATATGTCATATTATTTTTCTGTGCCAATTATACCTGAGCATCTATACACACTATTATATATATATATATATATATATATATATATACATATATAACACACTATTGTATATTTATATTTATAATATATACACACATACTTCATATATATATGTGTGTGTGTATATATATATATATATGTATACATATACTTTACTTTCTATGCCTCTATATATTATATAATTTCTATATCTCTATACATTACTTTTTGTTCATGAACCATTATATCTATCAAGAACATTTTTCAGGCATTAATTTCCCTCGGGAAATGACAGTTTAGTTTGATAATGTGGTATATATATATATATATGATAATTATGTAATATAGGCAATTAGGGTTCAGGACAGAATAATGAGTATTCCTATTGGGTTACTTGAATCAATAATGGCTGGAGTCCTCATAAAAGGCTCCCTAATACAAGTGTAGTTTAAACCCGACACTGATGAAGAAGTGTAATTGTCTTAGTTAATTAGGAAGAGGTCACAAAATCTATACATGAGAAACAGGAAAAGTACCAAGGTCAAAGCTGACAGGTTCTAGAAGAGTACAGGGGATAAGAGGAGGGACAACAAGAACAGGATATTTGTTCAAAGTCAAAATTAGGGGTAATGAGACGCAGACAAACATGGAATTGTATATTCTAGAGATCTTGGAAAACCCCTGCCAAGAGACAGAGATGCTGTGTGAGAGAGGAAAAAATAAATTTACCTCTACTCTTCTGAGTTCTTAGTTAAGACCCCTGTAATAAAAGATAGATTAACCAGAGGAAAACAAGTTTCTGTTTATTAACAGATATACCTCAGCAGGGAAAAATCAATAGCCCAAAGAGGTAGCTTAGAACTCTGGCTTATATTGCATTTTTAACAAAGAACAATACATTTATGAAGAAATGATAGGACACAGGAAAGCAGTTTTAGGCTTCTAAGGGTGAAGATGAAGGGTAGCTGGTAAAGTGTGTTTTATAGCTGTTTCTGGTTCAGTCTTCTGGCTGCTAGGGTCAAAAGTTGTTTCTGATGATTAACTTTTCTCCCTCCTGGTAGAGAGGGAAGGAGGGACACCTTTGAAAATTTATGTCCTGCTTTTAGGCAAATAGAAAAAGGCAGAGATCTTTTCTTATACTGCTTCTTCTGAATTGCCTTTCAGCTCAGAAAAACCCTTACATTAAAGTGGCATATTTGGGAGTGGCATGTTATGCTATCCTTACTTGTGTCTTTATAGTGAAATCTAGAACTTACTAGTTTTCAAAACAAAAGAGGGACTTAACATGCCTTTATAGAACACACTATAGATATATTGTTTATAAAAGAGCATGAAGGAAAATAAAATAAAATAAAATAAAAGAGTAAAAATAAAAACAAAAATTATGCATCTCCTTTGCTGGGAAGTGTGTAAGTCCCATAATGAATAATGAGGCTGTCTTATATTTGTATATGTCTTGAAAATCCCATTCCATTTGCAAGATCTCATTTATTCTCACCACAAACCTGGGCAGCGTGCATTGTGATGATCATCTTAATGCTTTAAAGGTGAATCCTAGTTGGATAAAAAAGCAGGTAGTCCCAAATCTAATTCCTCAGTAGTGTTGGAAGGTGGGGGAATACCCAGGACCAGTACCCAGGATGAGTCTGTGGGGAATCCCTCCAGACTCATCAAAGTGACTAGACAACAGAAAAAGGTATGAAGGAGAAGACAAAAGAAAAGTCCTGGCAGCAGGGGGTGGGGGTGGGGGGGTGCTGCAGAATGGATTTGGCGGTAAACATTGGCAGCTTTGCGGATTGGATCTCTTCCTATAGGGGAATGTGGGGGCAAGTCTGCCTTTCTTTTAAATGGACAAAGGGAAGGAATGCAGGTGCCGTTTATTTAGGAAGTAATTATTGGTGAGAAAACTGAGGCAATAAAATCATTTACTAGAGAATTTACTAGAATGAAATCATTTACTAGAGAATTCAAATTAGAATCCTACAACAATGATGTGGAGAAGGATTTGGGGAAGATATGAGTGAGCTGAATGAGTAGAAAGGTAGCCACTGTCCCTTCCAGGAGAAGCTATGGATTCCATGAGAGATTCTATTAGGATCACCCAGCCGTGGGTGGAGCCAGACATAAAGTTCTCAGCAGGTGTTTGAGGAGGTCGTATCTGCCAGCACCCAAGAGAAGAATTTCTACTCCAGAATTGTAAGACTGATAACTGACCGAACTCCACTATATTCCTAATCCATCCGATGGAAACTAATGTTAAGTGCTCTAGACAACATAATATAGTAATGAAATGCATGGGTTTTTGTGTCCAATGGATTTGACTTTTGACTATTTTCAGTGTTTCCCTTTCTGTGCCTCAGTTTCTTCCTATTCATATGAAGACTAAATGGCATAATGTACACAAAGCACCTGGAATAATACTTGATACATAGTTATTTTTGATATTATTTACCTGAAAAATTAGCACAGTTTCTGGCACATAGTAGCATTCCAAAAAACATGGGTTCTATTTTCTTCTACTTCTCTGTATTCAAAAAACAACTACAAAGCAAAAGATACCTCCAGAACGCATTGCTTATCTCAGTGTCACAATCCATTTGTATTCTTCTGGTGGAATTAAATAAGAATCTTTTTCCACATTATGTAAAACTGAAGCTAACAGACATTGTCCTACTGTCATTGGCCAAGATAGCTTTCTTTCCTGACAATCTGGCTCTCTCCTGGTATTTAGACAGCTGTCCAGCAACCGCGTGCTAAATCATCTCCACAATGTCATGGAATAGAAAACTATATTGAATGTCCTCCATGTAGCCTACTAAAGCCTTTAAACAGTGGGCAAGATCTGAATCAATTTGCCTGGACAGAAAATTCTCCATTGTTATGATACATTTATGTCACTTAGATCTCTGACTTCTCCTCTTAAGGAAAAAATCTTCCCTTCCCCTTTCTAGGATCATAATGTTTATCACATTCTCTCCCCCACAAAAAAACAAAACTGTAGCATTATGAAGTCACATTCTAACCCTCTTTTTGGAATCATAGGGAAACATAGAACACCCTTAAGGCTTTTCCCATCTCACAGATGTGGAAACGGAGGCCTGGAGTGGACCAAAGACCTATGCAAAGGAGGGAAGCAGAGAAAGGAAAATGTTGTTCACTGAGCATCTACCCTGAACCAGATTTGTGGCTTGTGTTTGTCCATGGGTCACCTAATCCTATCCTTACACCAGGTCCCCAAGATCCTTATGTACTTTATCTGTATTTTACAGATAAGGGCATAGCAGCAAGGGGCAGGACTAACATCAAACCCAGTCCTCCTGATTCCCACTTCCTTTACTTCATGCTGATTTCATCATGGAAGCCGTTGGCTGCCAAATCCACAATATGTTTCATTTAGATAAAATAATATTTGCCTCCAGACATTTATACCATGCTGTGTGCTTGTGTTCCCATGTTTTCTCCAAAGTTGTTTTTCCTCTAGTTACTGTACAGACCAAAAGCTTAGTTTCTTGTCATCACCAAAAAAATTGTTTCTAGCTTCTTTGCCTTTCCCTGGGATGAGTTCCTGTCTGGCTGCAATTATAGTGTGGTCAGCAGCAAATAAAGCACAGGGAGAAACATTTTATTGGTGTCTTTCCCAGATGTGGGATTTTGCAAATAAGAACAGTAGCTTATTTGAAAATGCCCTTCTTCTGTCTTGCTTGCTCCATAATCCACATTCAATTACTTTGATTTGAATTTGCATTGCATGGTTAGTTTTTTGAAAAGTGAAGTTAAATCTTTAAGATAGAAGCTGCTTAAGAAACTTCTGATAGAAAACTTCATTGAGCAAGGAAAGTGGAGAAGGTGCACATGCTGCTTGCTAGTTCTAGATAATGGGTCAGTTTTCATGAAATATACTGGCCAAAAGAGAGTCGATGCAACTCATCCATTTCACAGAGTCAACAATGTATCTAGAACATGGTAAATGTTCATATATATTAGCTTAATTCCTCACTATCTCACTGTACGATATCAATCCTCACTATTTTATATCTGCGGGTACTCGTATATTATCAGAAATCCTTGCTACAAATCTTGCTATCAAAGAGTTTTGGGAGTTAAAGGCTGAAGCTGAGAAAATAAAGACGTGTAGAACATTGATTGGTCTGGTTTTATATGGTAATTTTGTCTTCTTCAAAACTCAGTTCCATTTCAGGTAAAATAAAAGTGCATTTATCTTATCACATGAAGGAAGTTAACCAAAATAATAATAATATATTATTAGGATTATTAGCATATATTATATATATGTATATATATATACATATATATATAGCTAATAATATATTATTAGCTACATTATTAGCATTAGGGAATACACGCTACTTGAAAAAGAACTTCACATGTTTTTGGACAAGGCATTTGAAAGCCTGTCTTGTCAGTTCCATCCACACACTGTAGATCTGTTTGTGAATTTTCAGGTGTGTGAGGTCTTATTCATTAGTCCTTAGTAACTTGAAATTTTGATGTAGTCAAAGCTAAGCTGAAGGGCAGATTGTATGGATTCTTCCAAAAAACCTTGATTTTCACATATATCCTGCCTAAAGTAGCACTACAATAAAGAAGAAGATGATTATATTGAGCAGGTATTGCTTCAGTCCTAGGTCTGAGATAATTTAAGACATTCAGTGTTAAGTAGAATCAAGAGGCACTTTTAAAATGTGACCCTGTTCGGGGCACCTGGGTAGCTCAGTCGGTCAAGCATCAGACTCTTGATCTCAGCTCAGGTCATAGTCTTTTGATTCAGTTCCTGAATGGAGCCCTGTGCTCTGTGCTGACAGCAGGAGCCTGCTTGGGATTCTCTCCTTCCTCTCTCTCTCTCTCTCTCTCTCTGCCCCTCCCCCACTCACTTGCACGTGTGTGCTCTCTCAAAATAACAAAATAAAAGAATAAACATTTTAAAATGTGAACATTTTCCTTTCTGTAAGAGGATCAGCTGCAATATTTTGGTAGTGAACTTCCTTCTAAAAGCCCTTCCTTCCAAAGCCCTAAGCCTGAAGCCCCAAATCACTGTTCCTCTTTAATTATCTTTAATCCTTTCTAGAAAATAGCCAGTTGTGACCTTGTGTCTCTTGAAGTGTTCGGGGGAAGTAGCCACTAATGGAAAATGTGGTGCAGTCTATCTCTCGTTATAGGAACATCAAATGTTTCAAAGAGCAAACACGGGAAAGCTCGGTGGCTCCCGTTTTAATGGAGACAATAGGCCTTCCTTTGAGCTACCATTTCTACTTTTCAGCAGTCTTTTGGAGCACTTCATTGACAGGTGCTCCATATGTTCATTCTATTCATTCATTAAATGGGTGCTCATTGCGTCTCTAAAATCACGCTAGAGATTAGGCATGTAAAAATGAATAGGAAAAAAGCACCACTCCCAGGGCTTTACAGTCTGTTAATAAAAGCAGACTCAAATAAATAAGAGTAATGAAAAGTTATCATTGAATTACCGTTGAGTCACTCGATTTCCTTAATAGCAGTTATAACAACCTGAAATTGTCCAGTTTATTTTGTCTCTCCTACTAGAATGTAGGTGCCTTGAAAGCAGGGATTTAGTAAATGTAGGCACCCAATGAGAATCAGTTTAAGAAATAGAATAGGACTTAAAACAAAAGAAGAAGTAGTATAGAATGGATCACTAAGTCCCTAGGGGGGATTCCAGGGCCTGTGAGTGATTAAGTCTATCTAGGGTTACAAAATATTCTTTGCTACTCTCTCCTGAAGCGAGTTTCTGCAGATATACCTGTCTACCTGTCCTGTATCTGCCACTTCAAGCTTCACTATCACTCTTGAACATTTGGAAAAAATGCCTCCACTCGCCTACCTAAACATGAGGATGATGACCTGGAGAAGTGGCTGTGGCCTCTGCACAAGGTAGCCTTTTCCATCTTGGACCCCTGAGCCCAGGGGTCCATCATAAGGGAACTCAGGCACTGACCTCCACCTGGAGACACATGGCTTTGAAGCTCAGCTCTTTCACGTCCTGGAGCGAACACGTCATAATGCTCTCTGACTCTCAGACGCCTCATCTGTGAAGGAGGGAGGCAATCGTACTTTCCTCACCAAACTGATGTGCACAGAATGTTTGGCATTTCACGTGCATTAGCTGAATCTGCATTTGTGCAACTAACGTTGAGAGATGATCGTCCTGTTTCCTGAGAGCTTCATTCCTTGGAAGTCATTCCTCCAACTGTGTGGTAAGGCTGCAACGTTAACAATTTTACCACGCCCCCCCCCCCCCCCCCCCCACACACACACACCTGATATTGGTGAAGAGATTAAAGCCCTTCCACAGAAGGTGAATTGGGCAACGTTTGTGTGTCTCACCTGAAGCTCTGGGGAAGTGGGAAGAAGGTGGCCAGTCTAAGAGTCACAGCCCTCCTGAGGCTGTTAGCAGTGCTTATTATATGAGTCATAAACAGCCCTCCAGCTCTGGCATCTCTGAATTCCCCAAGCACCAAAGGTAATAAAGAAAAAAAGCAAAAGACAATGGAATCTTTTGGGTAAAGCTAATGACAATCTAAGGGGAATGTTTTATTGTGGAGGTTGTGGAAAGCATTTCTTGTATTTGCTTTCAAGGCTACTTTATGAAACTAATTTTGTCAGGAGCACAGTGGAAGTTATTAATGAGAAAGACCAAGCTAAATACTAACTATAATTCCATCCACTGGAGGCCATTAATCGGAATTAATTTGCTATTAAAAATCCAAGCTGAAGGTTTGCGGGCTTTCATCATCTTCTGCCAAGTTTCTTAACTTCTCTGGTGAGCAGCAAAGGGTGACTTTATTGATCTACTGTCTGCAAAGATTTGTTTCTAGCAAAGGCCATGTTACTGTGAATCTAGCAATTTCTAATTTAAGTACTTTATTTTGAAAAGTAGGCTGAGGGGTGCCTAGGTGGCTCAGTCGGTTAAGCATCTAACTCTTGATTCCAGCTCAGGTTATGATCCCAGAGCCATGGCATCAAGCCCCATATCGGGCTCTGCACTGAGCATGGAGCCTGCTTAAGATTCTCTCACTCTCCTTCTGCCTCCCTTCTTCTGCCCTCCTCCCCCATTCATGCTTGCTCTCTCTCTTTCTAAAAAAAATAATAATAATAAATAAATAAATGAATAAATAAATAAAAAGAAACAACACACACAGGACTTTTTGAGTCTCACTTCCAATGTCAAGAGATATGCTTAATTCTTTTTGTAAGTTTTAATTTAAATTCCAGTTAATTAACGTAGTTTCAGGTGTACAATATAGTGATTCTACACTTGCACACAACACCTGGTGCTCATTACAACAGATCCCCTCCTTAATCTCCAACACCTATTTAATCCATCATCCCACCCACCCATCCCATCCCTCCCCTCTGGTAACAATCGATCTGTTCTCTGTAGGTAAGAGTCTGTTTCTTGTTTTGCCTCTTTTTCCCCCTTTTACTCATGTTATTTGCCTCTTAAATTCCATGAGTGAAATCATACGGCATTTGTCTTTCTCTGAATAATTCCGCTTAGTATTGTACTCTCTAGCTCCATCTATGCTGTTTGCAATGGCAAGATTTCATTCTTTTTTATGGCTGCGTAATATGCTTGATCCTTGGTATGTTTTTCAACCAACAGACTGTGAACCTGTGCTTATCGTTTTCCTTCTCAAATGATGTCTTTTCAGTAAGTAGTTAGCATTTACATTGTGCCTAATGTGTAAAAGCCGTCTATCTGCAAGTGCATTTATTCCCAAAATAGTATTTATGCATTTTATACCCTTTGCCTGTGCTGAGAATGGAATAAATAAATATAAAGTGATAAAACTAGGGTTCAAAAGGCCATACTTCGACCACCTAATGTCTCTATGATTTGGGGCAGGTTAATTAGAATCTTTGATCTTCAGTTTCCTCCTAGATTGTGTGAATCATATGCACAGTATATATAAAAAGGCATAGCATATGTCATAAATGAAAGCCATAGCATATATAATATAATATACACAAAAGGCATAGCATATGTCATAGAGTATACATAAAATGGACAGTGTAGCACATCCCAAGCCGACCCTGAGACAAGAGTCTTGGGCAAGGGATTGATTAAGGTAGTGATCCCAGGAGAAAGAAGGAAGGGAGTGGGAGAAGGCAGAGTGGGAAGGAGAAGAATTCAAGCAGGGATATGAATTCAGCAGATCCTAGAGAGAGGAGCTTTGTTGTGCAACTTATGTTTCAGAGTTTCCTATCACTTAAGGCCCAAGAGCTGGGCCTTCTTCCTCCCTCCCATATCAATCTGGCTACAGAATAATGGCCATAAATCTCAGGCCCATCCCTCTCTGCTTCTGTGGGAAAAGTCTCCAGCAACCTGAGGGCCAGCCTCCCAAGCTGAGCCATAGATTCATGCCTCTGATAAAGCCAAAACTTATCGATGGGGTGCTATAACCTGGTAACAGGGACCCAAGGGGACCAGGCAGAGCACCAATGGTGTCCACTGTAATGATACATAGTAAAGTCTCAATAAATATTAGTTCCCTGCCCTTCCTTTTCCTAAATAGTCTCCACTTCTCTCATATATGCTAGCCACCTACTTAATGAAGCCTTGAGGTCAGAGATTGCATACTTTTTGACTTTCCAGTCACTACGCATCACAACCAATGAGACTTTGCTGGGCCTACAGGAATATGAACATGAGTCATAACATGTGAGAGTAAGATCATTATGCATTTCTGATTTGCTTTAAATCTCAGAGCCACATAGGGGTGGTGGGCAAAAATGGTTTTTACTTGTCGGTCGTTGGCTATAGAGCACATGACAATTTTAACCACTCTGCTTTTTTTATTTGAATGATTAGTGAGATGTCATACTCTAATCCCCAAATGCTTCTGATACATACTAAAATGAGCTGTGGCAATTGCAGACAAGGTTACAGATTCAGTGTGTTGGAGACTAACAGTTCTGACAAATTCATCAGAGAAGCAACTGTTTTTCAATACATTAAAGATGAAAACAAGAACCGACGTGTAACTAAGAAATGAAGCCTGATGCTCTCACACAAAACATTGCATCTGAGAAATTTTTGGTAACTGACAGCCCAGACTCACGTCCGTTAAAAGCAAATGTAATGGAGAGGCAAGGATAAGAGGAAGGAATTGCTTTGGGCCATTATCAGGTTGTTCTATCGATCGATCATGCTGGACGGCAATGTGCTGTTTGTGGATCTCTCGCAGGCTTCCTGCCTTTAGTCTGTGCAAATTAATGGTAGGAGAGAACTATCCAGTGATCCCTACCATAGGGGGCAGCTGAACTATGAGGTTCTCCAGATGTGAACCAGGTCTGAAAGCACCCCATTGCCTAATTCCAATAGCTGTCACTAAGGCAAAAGGAAATATTTTCCTAAGCTGTGTTTACTGGGCTGAGTTTTAGGAAGTGACATTTAATTCATTCACTAACTCTTTGTCTGGCATATAATCTACACAAATGCTTAGGATAACAGCTGGAACTTGCATTGTGCCTTGAAATTTAATATGGCCTTCCACTGGTTACTGACAGAGGAAAACCATCCCTTGTGACTAAAGATTTCTAAGCCTGTGCCCTCAACTTGGAGAAGTATCACAGGGTACCATGCTCAGGAAGACCAAGGAAAGACAGGAGTGGCCCTTGATCTTAGGACATGAGAGACCTTCACCGAAGTTAAAGGCCATTTTAATCTTCTGCACTTTGCATTTGAAAGTGGAAGCAAAGCAGAAGAACATATGTGGCCCAGACAAAACGTTCTCTATACAGTTTGTGCTATTAAAGAGGCAAACTGTATCCTTCCCGCACAGCTAAGGCCTCCAGGCTGATTTGTTTTTAATACTGATCAGTAAACAAATACAAGGGATTCTCTTCAAGCTTTAGGGTGATATGCAATTTGGTTTGGTTCTGCTCTATCCTAGAACCCTGGGGTCCAAGAGACCCAAGTACAAACAGTAAGTATGAACTGTATCCCAGGGATAAGATGGTAAAAACTTCACTTTCTCTTCTGACAACTGGTTAGGCTTTACATGGAAAACATAGATATCTTTTTTCGCCACAGCCCTTTCTGCATATATTTAAAACACTTACTACTCAGAAAACCAAATGGAATTATATTTGTTTATCATGTAATTATGTGTTTATGACACTGGCCATACAAAGTAACTTTCTTATTAACATGAATTCACTAGCCAGAGAAACCATATGTAGTTTCCTTCAAAGCCTGAACAGTAAGTATAAATCAGTATTTTCCACTGTTAGTGTTGTTGTTGTTTATTAATATTTATTAAATTTTGAGAGAGAGAAAGAGAAAAGAGAGAAGAGACAGAGCACGAGCAGGGGAGGGGCAGAGACAGAGGGAGACACAGAATCAGAAGCAGGCTCCAAGCTCTGAGCTGTCAGCACTGAGCCCTACTAGGAGCTCAGAGTCACAAAAGGTGAGATCATGACCTGAGCCCAAGTCAGATGCTTAACCCCTTAACCATCTGAGCCACCCAGGTGCCCCTAGTGGTTTTAACATAAGCAAAATCCCTGCTTATTGCTTTAAAACTTTCCACTAGAAACAGTTTTCCCAAATTACCTGTGTGTGTGTGTGTGTGTGTGTGTGTGTGTGTGTGTGTAATATACATAATATTTATATATATAATTAAATCAGATGATGTTTGTTTCAAAGTTCTTCTTTTATAGAAGGCATCAATATAGAATGTATAGAATAATAACCTCAACCATTTATTTGGCTAGTAAATTTTAATGAATACCTGCCATTCCTGATTTACATTTGATGCTGATACCATTGGATTTGTTTGTATTCTCTATTAATACCTACCTGCTTTTCATTGTCTTCTCTGACTCTAGGAGAATTTCAGCTGTAAAGATGCATAAAAATCTAAAAGTCAGGTGAGGAAACAGCACAAAGAGTTTGCCCCTCAGGCCAAGATGTACTAGGCCAGTGGGTAGGAACTAAAGGTTTCCTTTTGTTCCTATCAATAAACACAGCTTGACTGTGTTTGGCTTGACTTTTTTAAGGGTTTGCTTGTTAATGATGACTAAAATCCTAAACCTAATGGCTATTCCTTGTGAATGAAAAACCTATGGAGAATTTTCTACCCTTTTATTGAAAGTTGGTTGTAAAAATCTACCAAGAATTAAAAGGTTTCCTATTTGCCAATGGAGATGAGGATATACCAGGAATGAGAAGGGAAGGAAAGAGTTCTTATTTAGAATGTATCAAAGACTACTTGTAGAACATTGAAAATCTTAAGAGTTAGAAGAAATTGAAATATCTGTTGCCCAGTGGTTTACATTTTATTTTCTTTATTTTTAAAAAATTATTTGGGGCACCTGGGTGGCTCAGTCAATTGAGCGTCCGACTTCAGCTCGGGTCATGATCTCCCAGCTCGTGAGTTCAAGCCCCACACTGGGCTCTATGCTGACAGCTCAGAACCTGGATCCCACTTGCGATTCTGTGTCTCCCTCTCTCTCTGTTCCTCCCCTGCTCGCACTCTGTCTTACTGTCTGTCTCTCAAAAATAAATAAAGAATACAAAAATTAGAAAAAAAAATTTTTTAGTAGAACACTTTCTTCAAAGGAAAGCATTTTAAATATCCAATATGTGAACAGGTGAAAACAGAGCTTCTGTAGATCAAGGAGGAGGTGGGCAAAAGGTCAAGGTGTGGAGTCCAAGAAGCTTGTCTGGCCTCTCCCTCAGTTCTGTCTCACAGGTGGTAGGTGGGCTCCCTAAAGCCTGTTTGCTCAAACCCTCACAGAATGCAAAATCTCTAAGCAGTATCAATGGTGAGTTGTTATTCAACTTCTGCTTGATTGCATCTAATCACAAGAAACTCATTGGTTCACAAGGTAGCTTATTCATCTTTTTATACCTCTGAGATACTTCTGTAAGTGTCCTGTACTCCCATGGTTACAGATTACCGGTCCAGGAAAGATTTTCAATAAAAGTGGAATCTTGAACGGGGTGCTGTGGAAAAAAACCACCAGATGCCGAATAGAAGCGAGGCAAGATTTTATTCACGGCCGGGCCAAACCTGATCTCCTGATCTTAAGAAGGAAAGTGCAGAGAATGGCCCCGAAAAAAGGCAGCAGTGAACTTATATGGATTTTAGCAAGTCAGAATACGTCATTATTTGGTTAACCGATTACAATTTACAACATTTCATGGTAGCCGATTATATTGTGACACACAGATGTTAGTTTTGGCAGGAACCTGTCAATTTAAAGGTCTTTGTCCTAAGAGGGTTTAAAATGACCAAGCATAGTTAGACACCTGAGATACCGGAGGGCAGCGAGTACCTGACTTTTTACATGTTGGCGTTGCCTAGGCCAGACCTTGGTAGAAGGGATGGGGGAGCGTTTTGCATCCTAAGTTATCTATTTAGCAAGCAGGCGAGGTCACAGAAGCGAGATAGGGCCATTAGTAATTTCTGATAACCCTCATAGGGAACTACATAAGCCTTCTATCTCAACTATTCATGAAAGGTGAGTTTAAGCGGAACTTATATACAATAGGTTTCTGATATCTTATAAGTTGACCTATTACAGAATCAGAAATAATGTTAGACTATGTTTATTCATTGTCGGCTCAGAAAACTTACTAAAAGTTCACGCATGAGGCAGCAATTTCTCCTTAAGGATTTTTTGGGCTCCCCGATGCAGACTCAGAACTTTCCATGGGAAGTTTCTCCAAAGAAATGTATCCCTTGAATAACATCAAGCATGCTAGATTCATCTTCGACAAAATGTTTGTTCTGAATCATAAGTCCTGTAAAAAAGCTTGGTGTTACAGGGGTTATAATGAAAATGCCAATAATAGACCCTTAGCAAGCAAACCTGTTCAGAAACTTTGTTGAAAAGGAAAGCGCATCCCCAATGCAATATTTATATATTCTCCAGCTCTCCAGAGGACAGCACCATTCAGTATTGACTGTTCTTGGCCTTTAAGCCCAGCACAAACACAAACACAAACCACTCTCTGTCAAACAGAAGCCACTCAGATAGGCTCAGGTAAGAAAGACACAGAAAAGCTTTCCTTTTTCTTTGTCTCTGTGAGGAGCTCTGTGAGAAAGACCTGCAAAGTTTCTAGGAGGCTGGTGAGACAGAAAATAAAAGCACTGTTTGGAATTTTCCTGTCATCTCTCATCTGCCACGTCTTGACACAAGAATCTTAGAGAACTGTTTTCTGTGAGTGGAGAACCAGTTGCTTGCTGCCTGTTTTTGTAAATACATAGTTTCAATGTGGTTTTGCGGTGGTGGGGGTCCTCAGCCCACAGCTAAGAAAGAATTCTTTTCTTTGGTGCAAAAAGGTGATTTTATTAAAGCATGACAACGACAGGACCTGAGGGCAGAAAGAGCTATACTGGGGTAGTGAGGAGTGATTGATTACATACTGAGGAGTGGGGGAAGGTAAAGGCCAAAGGGAGGCTTCCAGAGGGACTTTCATATGCTAACGAGGACTCCTAAGACACTGGGGGCCTAGCTATTGTCAAGCTAAGGTTGTTTCACCTCTAGTAAGGCGTTAACATTAAGACGGGGGGGGGGGGGGGGGGGGGGGGGGGGGGGGGGGTCCTATAGGATTGTTATATTCTGCCTGCCTCAAGTATTTGTCCATGGGCTGCAGGTTCTAAGGAAATTTAATTTTACCTTCCATTTCCTTCTTGCCTTTGTTCCCCACATCACCATGGAGGGGAGGGTGGTGTTAGGACTCCAGGAAACCGAGTCTGTTTCTGGAGATTAGGCTATTAGTAAGATTGCCTTTTTCTTGTAATTTACTAAAACACTTGTAAATTGACAAGAGACTCATATCCTGCATGAATGTGATCTCGATCAGTTACTTGTTTTTCCCTTTCCTTTATTCTGGGGCAGCCAGGAGTGCCTGAGGATGTGGCACACAGCCCACCTGGTGGGGGAGGGGGCGGTGTTAGCTCGGGCTTTGCTCACAGCTGGCCATTGGCTCCCTCATCGATTTCACTGGAAAGTAGCCACACTCATTTATTTACATATTGTCCTTTGCTTCTTTTGAACTACAATGGCGGGATTAATTGCAGCAGACACCTTGCTAACAATGATGCCTAAAACTTTTTCTATCTGGTGCTTTATAGAAAAAATTTCACTGACATCTGCTTCAAAAGTGGTTATAAAGAGAATTCAACATAAAACCAAAACAAAACAAAACAAAACAAAAAACTAGTGGAATTGGCCAGAGAGACTAGACTACAAAGAACTCAGACTTCTGTAACATTAACTTTTTAATAGATCCTGAAGATCATGGAGACCAAGGATTTTTATTTTCCATTTGAGGAAACTGAAGCCAAGAGCAGGGAGCAGGTGAGTGGGGGAGCCGCTGATGGGAGATTTTCCAGGGAAGAGGAGGGTTTTTCGCACGTGTCAGAACAAAAGGACACAGCCTGTGTCTTTTAGGTCAAAACCCACTCACCAATTTGAATTTTGGGGAGTGTAACTATGTAACAGCAGTTAGGCTCTGTTCCTTTTACTGATCAAAATTCACAGAATTAGTGACGGTAGAATAAAATGGTAAAAGCAATAGGAAAATAGAAATGGACTCTGGGCTTTGCTACCTATTATGATTTATAAATTATTCGATTAAACTCTCTGGACTTCAATTTATCATCTGTAAAATGGGTATTGTAGTGATGGGACAACTGTTTCTGAGGACTCGGACATCATAAATGAAAGATGTCTCACCCAGAGCAGGAATTCAATAAATCTCAATGAAAAAAATGAGCAAATAAGTGTCTTGGTTAAGGTTTCCGTCTCTGTGCCCCTGAAATCAGATGCAAGGTAAGCCTGTAGATGCAAGGAGTTTGTTTGGGAAATGCCGCCAGGAAGCCATGTGAAAAGAGAGAAAGAGGAACAAGAAAGCAGTGAAAGATAATAAAGTAATTATGGTCCAATGTGGCTCAATCTCAAGGAGATTCTCTCAGGGACCATGTGGAATCTGCCACCAGGTTGTCCCCCTGGGATGATTCCTTGTTGGATCAATGCTGCTCTTGTTGGATGAATGTTCCCTAGTATACATTTCACTGAGCTCGGAAAGCATCCCCAGGCAGAGACATGGGAAAGTGCTACTGTGAAAGGAGCCATCTTAGATGGCTTCCACTGTAGATCAGGGGGTGTGCTTAAGACATCAGCCGCGTTTGTTACAATAAGCAAACAAATGACACTGCATGTCCCTTTATTGTAGGTCAGTCACACAATTTCTAATCAACAAACCTTTCATTTTTGTAGCAATTATTAACTATATACTTCATTGAGCTTCTGAAGATGTTACATCAAAGTCTAGTAATTTATTGTTATTATTAGTGTGATTATAAGAAATAAGAATCTTAAAAGCAAACCACAGAAGTCCTGAAAACATTTGTTAAGTCAATCAATTTATGTGTGGCTTGACGAAGAATAAGAAACAGACTGTTCAGTGCCTTGGGTATTAGATGAAGTCTCTAAATGAATCACAAAAAAAAAACCAAAAACTAAAAAAAGTATGAGTTTTACGTCTATGGAGAGAGGTCAGTAATGAGTGTTTTGGATGTAGAAATTATGTAATGAATTAGGACTGAAATTTTTTTATTAATGGAAATTCAGGTAAAATACCAATAAGAATATGAGATTGAGGAGAGTCATTATTTTAGCATTTCTTGCAGTCAGAGACCTCTTGTGTAATTAAAGTTTCCCACATCCATTTAAAAACATAAGGGCCAACATGGGGAAGGGAGGGCCACTCACGTTCCTTAAGGATGCTCACCAACCAGTGTAAACAGAGACATTTCTTTTTTTTTAATTTTATTTTAATTTCAGGGTAATTAACACGCAGTGTTACATTAGTTTCAGGAATAAAATGTAGTGATTGAACAATTCCATACCTCGCCCAGTGTTAATCAAGATAAGTGTACTCTTAATCCCCATCACCTATTTCACCCATCCCCTACCCACCTCCCTTCTGATAACCATCCCTTGTTTTTTCCTTTGTTAATTTGTTTTGTTTCTTAAATTCCAAATATGAGTAAAATCACATGGTACTTGTCTTTCTCAGACTGGCATATTTCACTTAGCTTTATACTGTCAAGATCCATCTAGATCTATCATATTTCTAGATCTATCTATCTATCATCTGTCTATCCATCTATATCTAGGCATATTTCACTTAGCTTTATACTGTCTAGATCCATCTAGATCCATCCAAAGTTGCTATTGCAAAGGGCAACTTTTCACTTTTTATGATTAAGAAATATATATACTATATATATATTCGCTGATGATGAGCAATGTTGAGCATCTTTTCATGTGTCTGTTTGCCATTTGTACGTCTTCTTTGGAGAAATGTCTGTTCATATCCTCTTCCCATTTTTTAATTGGATTATTTGTTTTTTGGGTGTTGAGTTATATACGTTCTTTATATATTTTGGATACAAGCTCTTTATCATATAGGTCATTTGCAAATACTTTCTTCTATTCAGTAGGTTGTCTTCTGGTTTTGTTGGTTGTTTCCTTAGCTGTGCAGAAGTTTTGCCTCAAGAAATATATCTAGAAGAATGTTTCTATGACCTATATCAGAGAAAGTTGCCTGTGCTCTCTTCTAGGATTTTTATGGTTTCAGGCCTCACATTTAGGTGCTTCATTTTGATTTTATTTTTATATATGGTGTAAGAAAGTGGTCAAGTTTCTTTCTTTTGCATGTAGCTGTCCATTTTTCCCAACACAATTCATTGAAGAGATTGTCTTTTTCCCATCACATATTCTTACCTCCTTTGTTAAAGATTAATTGACTAGATTGTGGGTTTATTTTGGGGTTTTCTATTCTCTTCCACTGATCTTTCTCTATTTTTGTGCCAGTAACATACTGTTTTGATTATTACAATTTTGTAATATAACTTGAAATCTGGAATTGTAATAGCTCCGTTTTTTGTTTTTTGTTTTTTTTCAAGACTGTTTTGACTGGGGTCTTTCATGGTTCCACACAAATTTTCAGACTGTGTGTTCTAGTTCTGTGAGAAATGCTGTTGATATTTGGAGAGGGATTATGTTAAATCTATAGATTACTTTGGGTCATATAGACATCTTGACAATATTTGTTCCCTAGTCCACGAGAATAGAATATCTTTCCGTTTGTTTCTGTCATCTTCAATTTCATTCATCAGTATTTTACAGTTTTCTGAATGCAGGACTTTCACCTCTATGGTTAAGTTTATTCCTAGATATTTTATTTACAGTTCAATTGTAAATGTGATTGTTATCTTAATTTCTCTTTCTACTACTTCATTATTAGTGCATAGAAATACAATGGATTTCTATCTTGTGACCTTACTGAGTTCATTTATCAGTTCTAGTAGTTTTGTGGTGGAATCTTTAGGGTTTTCTGCATATAGTATCATGTCGTCTGAAAATAGTGAAAGTTTTACTTCTTCCTGATCAATCTGGATGCACTTTATTTCTTTTTGTTGTCTGATTGCTGTGGCTAGGACTTCTAACACTTGTTGACTAAAATAGTGAAAGTGGACATCCTTATCTTGTTTTGGACCTTAAGGCAAATGCTCTAAGTTTTTCCCCATTGAGGATGATGTTAGCTGTGGGTTTTTCATATGTGACCTTAATTATGTTGAAATATGTTCCCTCTAAACCTACTTTGTTGAAGGTATTTATCATGAACAGATGATATACTTTGTCAAATGCTTTTTTATTTTTGCATCTATTGAAATAATCAAATGGTGTTTTCCTTTCCCTTGTTGATGTTATATATCATGTTGATTGATTTATGAATGTTGAACCATTCTTGCATCCAAGAAATAAATCCCACTTGATCATGGTAAATTATTTTTTAATGTACTATTGGATTTGGTTTGCTAATATTTTAATGAGGATTTTTGCATCTATGTTCATCAGAGATATTGGCCTGTAGTGCTTTTTTTTTCCCTTTTTTTTGGGGGGGGTCTCTGTCTGGTTTTGGTATCAGGGTAATGCTGGCCTCATAGAATGAATTTAGAATTTTTCCTTCCTTTTCTAGTTTTTGGAAAATTTTGAAAAGAATAAGTATTAACTCTTCTTTAAATGTTTGGTAGATTCATCTGTGAAGCCATTTGGTCCTGAACTTTTACTTTTTTGGAGTTTTTGATTCCTGATTCAATTTCATTGCTGGTAATCAGTCTATTCAAATTTTCTATTTCTTCCTGATTGAGTTTTGGTAGGTTACATATGTCTAGGAATTTATCCATTTCTTCTATGTTGTCTAATGTGTTGGCATATAATTTTTCATGATATTCTACTATAGTTGTCTTTCTGTGGTGTTAGTTGTTATTTCTCCTCTTTAATTTCTGATTTTATTTATTTGAGTCATTTCTATTTTTTTCTTGATAAGTTTGGCTACATGTTTATCAGTTGTATGGATGTTTTCAAAGAACCAGCTTTTGGTTTCATTGATCAGTTCTATTGTTTTTATAGTTTCTGTTTCATTTATTTCTGCTCTAATATTTATTATTCCCTTCCTTCTGCTGGTTTTAGGTTTTATTTATTATTCCTTCAGGTGCAAGTTTAGGTCGTTTATTTGAGATATTTTTTTCTTCTTGAGGTAGGCTTGTATTGCTATAAACTTCCCTCCTAGAACCACTTTTGCTGCATCCCAGAGGTTTTGGACCATTGTGTTTTCATTTTCATTTGTTTCCATGTACTTATTTATTTTTCTTTGATTTTCTAGTTGATTCAGTCATTGTTCAATAGCATGGTATTTGACCTCCATGTATTTGTGTTCTTTCCAGATTTTTTCTTATGGTTGACTTCTAGTTTCAAAGTATTGTGGTCAGAAAATATGCATGGTATAATTTCTATATTGAATTTGTTGAGGTTTGTTTTGTAGGCTAATATGTGATATATTCTGGAGAATGCTCCATGTACAGGTTAAAAGAATGTGTATTCTGCTGTTTTGGGATAGAATGTTCTGAATGTATCTGTTAAATACGTCTGTTCCAGTGTGTCATTCAAAGCCAATGTTTATTTTCTGTTTAGGTGATCAGTAAATCAATCGTAAGTAGGGTATTAAAGTTTTAAAGTCCTCTATTATTATTGTATTACAATAGATTAGTTCCTTAATGTTTATTTTAACTGTTCTATGTACAGTATTTGGGTGCATAATTATTTACAATTGTCATATCTTCTTGTTAGATTGTGCTCTTTATTATTATATAGTGTCCTTCTTTGTCTCTTGTTACAGTTTTTTTTAAGTCTATTTTACCTGATAGAGTACAGTAAAACCTTGGATTGTGAGTAAATTGGTCTACAAGTATTTTGCAAGATAAGCAAACATTTCTAACTTTAACTTGATAATGAGCAATGTCTTGGAATACCAGTGGCACGTGACACCGAATATCACATGATCACAACTGAGCCAATGGTTCTTGAAATTCACTTTGATATACGAGTGCTTTGGATTACAAGCATGTTTCTAGAACAAATGCTTGCAAACTAAGGTTTTACTGTATTACTACCCTGGCTTTCTTTTGACATCCGTTTGCAAAATGTTTCTCCATCCCCTCCCTTTCTTTTTTTTTTTTAATGTTTATCTATTTATTTTGAGAGAGAGAGTGGGGTAGAGGCAGAGAGAGAGAGAGAGAGAATCTCAAGCAGGCTCTGCACTGTCAGCCCAACACAGGGCTTGATCTCATGATCCAAGAGATCATGACCTAAACTAAAATCAAGAGTCAAATGCTTAACTGCCTGAGCCACCCAAGTACCCTAATACCCTCACTGTCAGTCTGCATGTGTCTTTAGGTGTGAAATGAGTCTCTTGTAGGCAGAATATATATGGATCTTGTTTTTTTATCCATTCCTTCACCCTAGGTCTTTTGATTCGAGCATTTAGTCCATTTGCATTAAAAGTAATTATTAATAGATAAGTATTTATTGATATTTTGGTACTTTTCTGTGTGTTTTTCTGTGGTTCTTTTCTAATACTTTCTTCTCTTTTGGTCTTTCAGTTTGCTGACTTTCTTCAGTGATACACTTGGATTTATTTCTCTTTATTTTTTACATATCTATTACTGGTTTTTGATTCGTTGTTACATTAGGTTTGTATATAACATCTTCTGCACATAGCGCCTATATTATGTTGGTGGTGGCTTAAGTTTGAACCCAATCTATACTCTCCCCTCCAACCTCCCCACATTTTACTTATATTATGTCATATTTTACATGCTTTTATTTTGTTAATCCCTTGACTGATTTTCATAGATACACTTATTTTTATTGCTTTTGTGATTCATACTTTCCTTACTCTTACTTATGGTCTTTTCCACTCAAAGATTCCCCTTTAACATTTCTTGTAGGTCTGGTTTAGTGGTCATGGACTCCTTTAACTTTTGTTTGTCTGATAAACTCTGTATCTCTCCTTCTATTCTAAATGATAGCCCTGCTGGATAAAGTATTCTTGGCTGCATATTATTTATTCCTTTCAGCACTTCAAATTTATCATGCCACTCTCTTCTGGCTTACGAAGTCTCTGCTAAAAAAATCCACTGACAGTTTTATGAGGTTTTCCTTTTATGCAAGTTATTTCTTTTTTCTTGCTCCTTTTAAAATTCTCTCTTTATCACTATTTTTGATTATTTTAATTACTATGTGTCTTATTGTAGACTTCCTTGGGTTGATTTTGGTGGGGAATCTCTGTGCCTCCTGGATCTGGATATCTGTTTCCTTCACCAGATTAGGAATTATTTTTTCAGCTATTATTTCTTCAAATAGTTTCTGACTCCTTTTCTCTCTTTTTCTTCTCCTGGGATAACTATAATGTGAAGGAGTATTATGTGTTATATGTGTGATGGAGTCGTTGAGTTCTCTAAGTCTACTCTCATTTTGCATATGTTTTTTTCCTTTTACCTACTCAGCTTGATTAGTTTCCATTACTCTGTCCTCCAGGTTGCTAAATTGTTCTGCCATTTCCTCTAGCCTGGTATGTATTCCATCTAGCATATTATTAATTTCATTTATTGTGTTCATCTCCAATTGGTTCTTTTTTTATCTCTTTGTTAAGGGTCTCACTGATGTCCTCCAATCTTTTCCCAAATCCAGAGCGTATGTTCATGATCATTATTTTAAATTCTCTATCAGGCATGTTACTTATATTTGTTTCACTTAGTTCTCTTGCTGTGGTTTTGTCTTGTTCTTCCATTTGGGACATATTTCTCTGTCTCCTCATTTTGTCTAACTCTCTGTGTCCGTTTCTATGCATTGGGAAAGTCAGCTACATCTCTTGCTTTGAAAGCAATGGCCTTATGAAGAAAAGGTAGTATCCTGCAGTGCAGTGTCCCTGTTCATAGGAGCTGGTGCTTCAGCAGGTGTCTCCTGTGTGTGTTGTGTGTACCCTGCTGGTCTGTCCTGACTTATTTTCCCTTGAGTCCAGTTGGCTGCACAGGCTCTCTTTTCTTGTTCTGGGCAGCGTTTGGTCCCTGGCTGGGGTGGGACACATAGTTTTAACAAGGTGCACACCAGTCTATTTGCAAAATGAGACCTGTTGCTGCTGCAGGGACTGGGGCTATTTGAAGTGCATACAGTTTTAACAAGGTGTGCCTTAGGCTTCTGCAGGCCCCACCACTGCCACCACTGTAGTGACCAAGGTCTTGCAGAACACACAGGTCGGGAGATGTGGTTTTGACAAGGTTTATGCATATCCTCTGGGGGAGGAGATCCGCTGTGCTGGGTCTGAAGCAAATGTGACTGGGAAGACTAAAATGCTGAAGCCCATGAGAAGCTGGGCATGATGTTAGCAAGTCAGGCAGCAAATGCTAACACAGCACTGTTTCTTACAGGGGCCTGTGAGTGTATGCTGGGGTGTGGGGGACATTATGCCTGCCAGCTCCTTTGTTCTTGGAGAAGTCCCTCAGCTAATCCTGCCCCTCCAGGACATGCTCTGACACGAGTAAACTATTCTTCCTCCTGTATGTCCCTAGGTGTTTTTCAAACTGCTACTTCTATGCTGTATTTCTGGGGGCTCTTTGTCCAGCTGTCTCTTTAGGGAAGGGCCTGAGCTTCCCATAGGCCTCCATGTTCTCCCAGAACTGAGCCTGCTGATTTTAAAAATTCTAGTTTTTAATTTCTTCTGGTTGTAACACCTCACAAAATTCAGCTCCCCTCACTTTCAAAGCCAAATATTGTGGGAATTTCCCTTCCCCATGCAGACTCCCCAGTGTCATAATCTGTTTCTCACCCTTCTCCATGCCCATAGCTCTCTCCTGCCCATGGATGGCCATGGTTTACCTCCCTACTGCGTCTCTTCCCTTCCTACCCTCTCTGATGTGGCTTCCTCTCTTCCCTTAGTTGTGAAGTTTGTTCTGTCAGTCTGCAGGTTGTTTTCTGTGTTATTTACAGACATGTGAGTATTATCTAGTTATGTCTGTAGGATGAGGTCATCTTAGGGTCTTCCTGCTTTGCCATCTTCCTAGCCTCCAATAGATACACTTCTGAGAGCAACCTCCCTAAAGGAATTCAGCAGTCTCTAACAATGGAGGCCCAGGTGGCAGGAACTAAATTCTATAGTTTGTCTCCAATGTGATTAGTTTACCCTTGCCTTTATAAGGCAGGAAAACATTTCAATCCACCTAACTGGCCACAGAAACCTTTCTCTCTGATCTTCAGAACAGTTAGGTGATTTTTTACTGCACCTTAACCATCCAGTTTCAACTGGACCATTTAGGTCTATAACATACAATATATCAAAGGATAATGGATTGGCTATAAGGCATAAGAGAAACTAACATAATACTCCCTAGTACATCATACAAAGTGTTCTACATGTTTCATATATTATCATATTTAGTTTTCAAAACAATCCTGTGAGGTAGAAATTAATATAATAACTTTGCATGCAGGAAATGTTTAAGTGAGAGTCACTTGTCAGCTGTGTGCCCTAGGGTGGATTTCTTAAGATCTCTGTACTGTCTTCACATTAACATTAAACTTACCCTCAGATTAGAAAGAAGGCAATCTAATAGAATAATTCAACTAAAATGTAGGCCTCTCTTGGAAGGACTGCATTTGCATTTTAAAGGTATGGATAATTAAGTGAAATCTATTCTTGGAACAATGTTTGTGACTCAAGTGGAGAAGCATTTTTTAGAACTGCCTTCGTCTTTCCAGGTCCTAAAAAGGGCAGGACCAATTCTGAAATATCAGCAGCTCCTATTTTAGCTCATATGCATTATTACCACCTGTAAATACTCTCTTTGCATATGATGGTTTTTCTATTACCTATTTTTATTTTTATTCATTTATTTAGTTTTCAAGATTTGGCAGAGCTGGAGACCTTTGGGTCTCTACTCTAGCATCCCTTTTGATTCGTAAGCACCTATGCCATACAGAATACTAAACGTGTTTCATATTACCTATTAATTAGCACACAAGACATTTCTACAAATTTGTAAGAGATCCCAAGTATATCGAGAAATGTTGACTATTGTAGTAGCATAGAGGAAGCCATGACTGCAAAAAACGTTTTTCTAACTTCTTTCACCTCCACCCAAAGTAAGAAGTACCTTCAGGAGATACAGTGCCTATCTACATATATGCCTGTGTTTTTATATAACTAAAACAAGTTTTGAAAAGCAATATATACCCTTACTGCATGCAGGACACTCTGATATTTTCTCCTCTATTTTTTCTACTTTATCAAGTATAATTTACAAAAGTGTAAGATATTTAAAGTGTATATTGTGCGATTTGACATACATATACATTTTTAAAGGATCCCCTCAGTTAATTAACATGTACATCAGCTCATGTATTTATTGTTTTGGGTTTTGTTTGTCTATTCGTTTGGGTGAGAATATGTAAGTTCTGCTCATCAAATTTCACTTGTACAATGCAGTGTTATCAACTATAGTTACTATGTTATACATTAGATCCTCATACCTTATTCATCATATAGCTAAAAGTTTGTACCCTTTTACCAACCGCTTTCTATTTCCCTGACCCATCCAGCTCCTGGCAACCATTTTTCCATTCAGTTTCCATGAGTTTGGCTTTTTTTCCCTTTAGGCCCATCCATGTTGTTGCAAGTGGCAATATTTCCTTCTTTGTAATAGATGAATAATATTTTATTATATATTATCTTCTTTATTCATTCATGTGTTGATGCATACTTAGGTTGTTTCCATATCTTCACTACTGTAAATAATGCCTAAATGAACATGACAGTGCAGGTATTTTTGATATCCTCTCTTTATTTCTTTGGATAGATACCCAGAAGTGGGATTGTTGAATTATGTGGTAATTCTATTTTTAATATTTTGAGGAGTCTCCATACTGTTTTCCATAGTGGCTGTGCCAATGTACATTCCTACAAACAGTGCACAATAGTTTGCTTTTCTCCATATCCTTACCAACACTGTTCTCTTTTATCTTTTCAATGATAGACATTCTCACAGGTGTGAAGTAATATCTCATTGTGGTTTTAATTTACATGGTGATTTAATTTCCCTGATGATTAGTGGTGATGAGCACCTTTTCACTACCTATTGACCATCTGTATCTTATCTTTGGAAAAATGTCTATTTAGTTCTTCTACCCATTTTTTAATCAGATTGTTTGACATTTTGGTATTGAGTTGTTTGAGTTCTTTATATCTTTTGAATATTTACCCCTTATAAGATATATGACTTAGAAATATTTCCTCTCATTCTGTAGGTTGCCTTTTTATTTTGTTGATTATTGCCTTTGCTGTACAGAAGCTTTTTCACGTGATGGAGTCCCACTTATTCATTTTTTCTTTTCTTACCTTTACCTTTAGTGTCAAATCAAAAAAAAAAAAAAATCACTGCCAAGACCAATGTCAAGGAGCTTACTTCCAACATTTTTGTCAAGAACCTCTACTGTTTCAGGTCTTATATTTAAGTCTTTAATCCATTTTGAGTTGATTTTTTGTGTATGGTATAAGATAGGAGTCCAATTTCATTCTTTGTATGGCATAACATAGGAGTCCAGGATCATTCTTTAGCATGTGATTGTCCAATTTTCCCACCACTTTGTATTGAAGAGACTATTTTTTCCTCATTATATACTCATGGCTACTTTATCAGAAGTTATTGACCATATATGCATGAATTTCATTCTAGGTTCTGTATTCTGTTCCACTAATCTATGTGTCTCTTTTAATGCCAATACCATACTATTTTGATTACTATAGATTTGTAATATAGTTTGGAATCAGGAAGTATAATACCACCAGTTAGGTCTCCTTTCTCAAGGTTGCTTTGGCTACTCAGGGACTCTTAGAGTTCCATACAAATTTTAGGATTGTTTTTCTTTTTCTGTAAAGATGCCATTTGAGTTTTGATTAGGGATTACACTGAAAATGTAGATAGCTGTAGGTAGTATGAGCTTTTTTAAAAAAATGAATTTTTCCAATCCATGAGCTAGAAATATCTTTCTATATATTTGTGTCTTCTTCAATTTCTTTCACCTATGTCTTAAAGTTTTCAATATACAGATCTTTCACCACCCCCTTGGTTAAATTTATTACTAGCTATTTTATTCTCTTTGATGCAATTATAAACAGGATTGTTAATTTCTTTTTCTGGTAGTTTATTGTTAGTGTTTAGAAATGCAATTGATTTGGTATATCTATTTTGTATCCTGAAACTTTACTGAATTCATTTATTAGTTCTAACAATGTTTTAGTGGAGTCTTTGGGGTTTTCTACATATATCTACATATCATGTCATCTGCAACTAGACACAGTTTTATTTATTTATTTTTTCTGGTTTGAATGATGTTTATTTGTTTTTTCTTGGCTAATTGTTCTGGCTAAGATTTCCAGTATTATGTTGAATAAAAGTGGCACGAGTGGGCATTATTGTCTTATTCCTGATCTAAGAAGAAAACTTCAGCTTTTGCAACTGAATATGATGTTATCTGTGGGCTTGTCATATATGACATTTGTTATGTTGAGGTACATTCCCTCTATACCCACTTTTTTGAGAGTGTTTATTATGAATAAATGTTAAATTTTGTCAAATGCTTTTTCTGGATATATTGAGATGTTTATATGATTTTTATCCTTCATTTTATTAATGTGGTATATCACATTGATTTGTAGATGTTAAACCATTCTTGCATCCCTGTAATAAATCTCATTTGATCATGGTAATTTTCCTTTTTTGTGGTGTCCTTGTTTAGTTTTGGTGTCAGGGTAATGCTGACCTCACAGAATGAGTTTTGAAGTAGCCCGTCCTCTTATATTTTTTAGAGGGGTGTGAGAAGAATTGCTATTATTTCTTATTTAAGTGCTTGGTAGAATTCACCAGTGAAGACTTCTGTTTGTAAACTGCCTTTGTTGGGAGATTTCTGATTACTGATTTAATTTACTAGTAATGGTTTGTTTAGACTTTCTGTTTCTCCCTGATTCAGTCTTGTAGATTGTATGTTTCTAAAACCTTATCCATTTCCTCTAATTCTTCAATTTGCTGGTGTATATTTTTTTATAATAGTTTCTTCTGAGCCTCTGTATTTATATGGTATTAGTTGTAAATGTCTCCTCTTTCATGTTATAATTCTGTTTGTGTCTTCTCTCTTTTATTTCTTGGTAAGTCTAACTAAAGGTTTGTTTATTTTGTTTATATTTTCAAAAAACACTAGCTCTTAGTTTCATTGATCTTTTTAGTCTTTTCAGCATTTTTAGTTTCTATTTCATGTATATTTGTGTTCTGACCTTTGTTATTTCCTTCCTTCTACTAATTTCGGGCTGAGTTTTCTCTTCTTCTAGTTCCTTGAGGTGCAGTTAGGTTGTTAGTAGAACTTCTTTTGCTGCATCTTGTAAGTTTTAGTATATTGCATTTTAATTTTCATTTTTTTCAAAATATATTTTATTTCTCTTTTAATATCTTATATGCCCCATTGATTATTCATTAGCATATTTTTTAATCTCCACATTTTATGAATTTTTCAGTTTTCTTCTTGTAATTAACTTCTAGTTTCATACCATTGTGGTCAGAAAAGATTATTAATATGATTTCAATTATCTTAAATTTACCTATTTTTTTAAATGTTTATTTATTTTGAGAGAGAGAGAGAGCGGTCACACATGAGAGCAGGGGAGGGGCAGCGAGAGAGAGAGAGAGAGAGAGAGAGAGAGAGAGAGAGAGAGAGAGAGAAGCCCAAGCAGGCTCCAGCTGTCAGCACAGAGCCTGATGTGGGGCTTGAACTCACAAACTGTGAGATCATAACAAGAGCCAAAATCAAGAATCAGATGCTTAACTGACTGAGCCACCCAGGTGCCCCTACCTACTTTTATTAATTGTGTTTGTGTGTCTACATGTATCAAATACTTAATGTCCTGGAGTAGGTATAAGACTAGAAATTTAATATGGCCCTTTGTAGCAACGTGGATGGAACTGGAGAGTGTTATGCTAAGTGAAATAAGCCATACAGAGAAAGACAGATACCATATGTCTTCACTCTTATGTGGATCCTGAGAAACTTAACAGAAACCCATGGGGGAGGGGATGGAAAAAAAAAAAAAAAGAGGTTAGAGTGGGAGAGAGCCAAAACATAAGAGACTCTTAAAAACTGAGAGCAAACTGAGGGCTGATGGGGGTGTGGGAGGGAGGGGAGGGTGGGTGGTGGGTATCGAGGAGGGCACCTATTTGGATGAGCACTGGGTGTTGTATGGAAACCAATTTGACACTAAATTTCATATATTTAAAAAAATAATAATAAATAAATAAAACAATTGTTTTACAAAAAAATAAAAATAAAAAAAAATAATAAATGAAGCTCTGTCCCTAGCTAGAAAAAAAAAAAAAGAAATTTAATAATGAATTTTGTTGCAAAGAGCATTAAGAGAACTACTTTGAAATATTCCATAGAAGCTTGCAGAATGTGTATGATGCCTGTTTTAGGAAAGACTTACAAAATATTTAGATTCTTCTTCTAAAAAATTGGACATAAACCTATTTTTTTGACACTTTGTCTGTTTATTTCTCTCCCAATATATAATCCACTCATCATATATTTTAATTGTCTTTATAATTAACATTTCACAAGAAATTATCCTTAATGTTTTATACAGAAAATACGCATTTGGATTTATCTCTGTTTATTTATTTTTTCAATATATGAAGTTTATTGTCAAATTGGTTTCCATACAACACCTAGTGCTCATCCCAAAAGGTGCCCTCCGCAATACCCATCACCCACCCTCCCCTCCCTCCCACCCCCCATCAACCCTCAGTTTGTTCTCAGTTTTTAAGAGTCTCTTATGCTTTGGCTCTCTCCCACTCTAACCTCTTTTTTTTTTCCTTCCCCTCCCCCATGGGTTTCTGTTAAGTTTCTTAGGATCCACATAAGAGTGAAACCATATGGTTTCTGTCTTTCTCTGTATTGCTTATTTCACTTAGCATAACACTCTCCAGTTCCATCTATGTTGCTACAAAGGGCCATATTTCATTCTTTCTCATTGCCACGTAGTACTCCATTGTGTGTATAAACCACAATTTCTTTATCCATTCATCAATTGTTGGACATTTAGGCTCTTTCCACAATTTGGCTATTGTTGAGAGTGCTGCTGTAAACATTGGGGTACAAGTGCCCCTATGCATCAGTACTCCTGTATCTGTTGGGTAAATTCCTAGCAGTGCTATTGCTGGGTCATAGGGTAGGTCTATTTTTAATTTTTTGAGGAACCTCCACACTGTTTTCCAGAGTGGCTGCACCAATTTGCATTCCCACCAACAGTGCAAGAGGGTTCCCGTTTCTCCACATCCTCTCCAGCATCTATAGTCTCCTGATTTGTTCATTTTGGCCACTCTGACTGGCGTGAGGTGATATCTGAGTGTGGTTTTGATTGTATTTCCCTGATGAGGAGCGACGTTGAGCATCTTTTCATGTGCCTGTTGGCCATCCGAATGTCTTCTTTAGAGAAGTGTCTATTCATGTTTTCTGCCTATTTCTTCACTGGGTTATTTGTTTTTCGGGTGTGGAGTTTGGTGAGCTCTTTATAGATTTTGGATACTAGCCCTTGGACATAAACCTTTTAGAAAGATGAAATATTTAACACTCTTTTATCATGGGTGCTAAGGGTTAAAAAAAAAAGGTATTAATTTTAAGTGAAAGAAACATACCATATGTGTGCCTTTGGTTGTCTATTTCCCTGGGCATCCTAGCTTATTTGAGAAAATCACCAAGATTTTATTGCAGTTTGGTTCTCAAGTTATCTTTTACTCTGCAAATCATTTTAAAGAGGTATTCATTAGAACAAGTGATCTCAAACTTCTAGATTTTGCATCATTTCAGGATGGCAATGTTCCCTATAACCATTATCTTCACTAGCTCATGGGAAGAAAAAAAATGAAAAGAATTTATAATGTTCTTGAACTGTGGCAAAGAGGAAAATAATTCAGTAGTTAACTCACTTCCCACACAAGAGCATAGACATGGTTACTGTGGAAATAATTTTACTGTGTAGAGATACCTACAAGTCACTATATAGCTTAAAATACCTAGGTCCCTCCAGATTACCTAGGTTCAGTAAATTTACATGGTAAAGGATCTCTGTCCTTGGTTCTGACATGGCATTCTTTTATTGCATCCTGCCATTCTATGTCTGTATTTATGACATTGTTTTGCATTGGTTGGTACACATATCAGTTTTCCCTACTGAATGGTTAGTTCTTGTTTTTTATTGATTTTGCTATCACCAGCATCTAGCAATTACATAACACATAGTAGAAGGTACTAAATGTTTTGCCAAATGAATTATGCCAGGAAGGAATAAAGGAAGGGAAGAAGGAAAGAAGGACCAAGGGAAGGAACAAAGAAAAGAATGAATAAAGGAAGGAAGAAGGTAGAGAGGGAGGAGGGAGGGGAGTTATCGCAAGTCATCTCACTAATTCTGCCCTAAAATCACGTTTATTTCCCACTCTTCTATTATAGTATACCTGGAATAGGAACATGTTCACTCAGAGAAGCTTTTATGGTTGCAATGGAGTAAAGAGTCAGAAGAATAAGTGGAGCTCAGATTATTTAATGCCTTGTGGACAATTTTAGGGACTTTGAGTGAATGAAACAGGGTTATTAATGGGTTGTGAAGTTATGTGATATGAATTCCATTTTATTTTATTTTATTTTATTTTATTTTATTTTATTTTATTTTATTTTACATATAAATTATTGTCAAATTGGCTTCCATACAACACCCAGTGTTCATCCCAACAGGTCCCCTCCTCAATGCCCATCACCCACTTTCCCCTCTCCCCCACCTCCCATCAACCCTCAGTTTGTTCTCCGTATTTAAGAGTCTCTTATGGTTTGCCTTCTTCCCTCTGTAACTTTTTTTTCCCCTTCCCCTCCCCCTTGGTCTTCTGTTAAGTTTCTCAGGATCCACATGAGTGAAAACATGTGGTATGTGTCTTTCTCTGCCTGACTTATTTCACTTAGCATAACACTCTCCAGTTCCATCCACGTTGCTACAAATGGCCAGATTTCATTCTTTCTCATTGCCAAGTAGTATTCCATTGTGTATATAAATAATGTCTTCTTTATCCATTCATCAGTTGATGGACATTTAGGCTCTTTCCATAATTTGGCAATTGTTGAAAGTGCTGCTATAAACATTGAGGTACAAGTGCCCCTATGCATAAGCACTCCTGTATCCCTTGGGTAAATTCCTAGCAGTATTGGGTTGTAGAGTAGATCTATTTTTAATTTTTTTGAGGCACCTCCACACTGTTTTCCAGAGTGACTATACCAGTTTGCATTCCCACCAACAGTGCAAGAGGGTTCCCATTTCTCCACATCCTCTCCAGCATCTATGATCTCCTGATTTGTTCATTTTAGCCATTCTGACTAGCGTGAGGTGGTATCCCAGTGTAGTGTTGATTTGTATTTCCCTGATGAGGAGTGACATTGAGCATCTTTTCATGTGCCTGTTGGCCATGTGGATGTCTTCTTTAGAAAAGTGCCTATTCATGTCTTCTGCCCATTTCTTCACTGGATTATTTGTTTTTCGTGTATGGAATTTGGTGAGTTATTTATAGATTTTGGAATCTAGCCCTTTATCCAATATGTCATTTGCAAATATCTTTTCCCATTCCATCGGTTGCCTTTTAGTTTTGTTGATTGTTTCCTTTGCAGTGCAGAAGCTTTTTATCTTGATGAGGTCCCAATAGTTCATTTTTGCTTTTAGTTCCCCTGCCTTTCGAGATGTCTCAAGTAAGAAATTGCTGCAGCTGAGGTCAGAGCGGTTTTTTCCTGCTTTCTTCTCTAGGGTTTTGGTGGTTTACTCTACTTGTTTGAAAATAAAATATAGGTGGCAAGACTAGAAACAAGTACGCCTGTTAGGAAGCTCTTGCTGGAATTCAGGCTACAGACGATGACATCTCTGAGCGGAATGGCACCAATGGAGATAATGAGAGATAGGGAAACTCTTGATATGATCTGAAGGTGGAGATATCAGAGTTCCCAATGGAGGACTCCGGTGTTGTTGACTTGAATGACTGGAAGAATGGTGTTTTTATTAACTGAAATGAGAAAGCTATGGGTAGAGCCGTTACAAGGGAGGTTAGGAATTCGGGTTAGTTCGTGTTGACTATGACATATATATCTGTTAGACATTCATGTGGAGATGTTGACTAGGCAATTAGGTATGAGCCTGGAGTTTCAGAGCTTCATACTACAAATATAAATTGTGAGTTGTTGACGTATAGAAGTTATTTAAAGCCATGAGGTTAGAAAAGATCAAAAAGGAACAAATATATATAAATATGAGGACTGAGTTCTGAGACACTCTAACAAAATTAGAATAGTGGTTCTTTCCTTCTATAATTTTCTCCACTTTTATTCTTCAAAGGAGATGCTAGATCTATTAATCAAAACAAAAAAGCAAAGGAAGAAGTTTTATTCAGCATTGGAATGATTTGATGCCAAATTCAAGAAGATTATAGATCAGAATGGTGATGGATCCTGTCTGGAAAAGCAGTACAACTGTCAAAACCAACATTGAATAAAAGTGACTGTGTCAAACACAGAATTTATGAAAGTCTATCCTACAGCCCAACATTCTTCCAGTAAAAACAGGCCTTTGGCATTCCATCTCCACTACTAGAAATTATCTAGGTGCCTCTTACTGTCTCCAAGCCAGTAACTCCTGTATTAATTTCTTCCTGGTACCATAACAAATTACCACCAACTCTCTCCACCACTTTTGTAGGGCAAGTGCCTCTCATTGGTTGAATCAAACTGGAAACCAGAAGGCAAGGGACGCTGAGAGAAGCAGTCTGTAGAAGTCAGTTCTCCTTACATGTTCTTATAACAACTATTTCCCTTCTAACACTTTTCATGATGTAATATTTTTATTTTCAGGATTATTGGATTAGTATTTCTCTTCTCTTAGAATCTACACAGCATGATGTCAAAGTTTATGCCAGTGTTGTTGACAATTATATCATCAAATCCTGTCCTAGGCCTCTCATACTGAAGGTACTCAATAAATAGTTATTTAATAGTTGAAGGAAAGAAAAAAATCAGTCAATGAACTGTTTTCGGTTTTCTCTCTCAGTTATTCTCACTTCATGCACCATACTGGTATCTACTTGGCTTCTGGCAACAGTGTTGTCTTGTCTCTCTTCTAAGTCCCTTGCTAACCACTTGGACTTAAGAACAAAATTTTATTCCAACTGCTTTGACAATTGGTCCATCCTAGGACAAGATTTCTAGCTCCTCTGTTCATTTGGTTCTTGTTCACCTGATGAATAATGACAAATGGCAGCAGTTTAAATGATAGTGACTATATGACTTTAGCATGCTAAATTCTCATACTTCTCTTTTGTTAGGAAACTGTTCATAACCTTAATTCAAAAGCTCTTTTGGCTTTTCCAGTAGGTCTCTTCTCAAGTTCTACTTGGTCCCATCCCACATTCTCAGAGTTCAGTGAACTCGACATATTTAAATGAATACATGTTTCACATGAAAAAAAAGTTACCACTTTTCTTTTTCTTCTTAAAATTTGTGGGGAAAAAAATGAATAAAAATGTCCTGTGAAGGATTTGGCACTTTAAAAAAATAACATGCTTACTAGGTCCAAAAATATATTTCCTAAGATTTGAAGTAGATTTTTTTTTCCATGATAAAGTCAGTGACAATAGGATCTTATTACACAAGGCTGATTTAAGTGTCTTGACATTCACTAAATGCCAGCAAGTAAGGTTGAAATTTTGAAGAGACCATTAAGGAAAACTTTCTACTCAGCCCAAGTATATCCAATTAGTAGATATAACAACAGATTTATTGTTTTGGGTTTAGTGATTACCATAGAAAAGGTATTAACACATAGGGATTTCTTTGGAAATATATGCAGATGAAAATGTAAGCTCTAAAAATCCTACTATAAACTCTACTATCTGACAGGTTTGTCAGATATTTTAGTTGTCAGAAATAACTATAAATACTATTCAAGGTTTGCCAATTTTCCCAGAATAAAATGACTTAACAAAACATAGTATGAAATAGAATTCAGTGTTTCATTCATGGTTCAGAAGGAACTTCAGGATAATCTCCACTTCTCATGTCAACTTTGTTGACATTAACCACCTTGAACCAGAGAATCTGTTAAAGAGAGGATTCTGTCCACAAGAGATGGCTAATAGTAATTGATATTTGAAGTCTAATCATACCAGTTAATAAAATTATAAGTCAAAAAGCATTAACATATTTGTTTTCAAGCCATATTCAACTGAAAATATGTAGATGTGATTTCATCAGTAAAATAAATTTTGTCAGTAACGTAAATGAATTAAAAGTGGACAACAGAAACCATGATATAAAATCACACGTGCTAGATCATGAGGTACCTCTTCCATTTAACTTGATTACTTTAACTTAGTTATTTTAACTTTAGTTAAGAATTGTCAGACTTTCCAAAGAAGCTTAACCATTTCACCTTCCACCAGCAGGGTTTAAGGGTTCCATTCTCTCTTCATTCTCACCAGTCCTTGTTCTTATTTGTCTTTTTTGATCAGCCATACTGATGGGTGTGAAGCAGTATCTCCTTGTGATCTGGAGTTGCATTTCCCGATGGCTTACAGTTGTTGAGCATCTTTTCTTGTGCATATCAGTCATTTGTGTATCTTCCTTGAAGAAATGCCTATTGAGATCCTTTCTCCATTTTTCAATTGGATTATTTATCTTTTCATTATTGAGTTGTAGGCATCATTTTCCTATTCTAAATATAAGCCCCTTATCAGATAGATGATTTACAAAAATTTTCACCCATTCTGTAGGTCATCTTTTCACTTTCTACTAGCAAATTTTTCATTTTGGTTGTCATACTTTCAACTGAAGCATTTTCATTTGGTTCTTTTAAAAAAATAATTTCTATATCTTTACCTGAGGTTTTCTACTTTATAATATTGTCAGCATAGCTTACTTCTATAAGAATGATTTTTTTAGGTCTTTGAATATTTTCTTAATGACTAAAGTCCTAACCATTGTTTTAGTGTTTTCTTTCTTGAGCCACTCATTTTTCTTATTCACATTTTAGGAGTAAATAGGGGATAAAAAAAAATATGGGTTAACAGGATAAGAATCATTAAATGATGGTCAGAGTCACTGAGACCCAGTAATTCATGATTTTTAAGGAAAAAATTAAAAAAAAACCTCTAGAATTCATTTGTAATAGTTTTAGTAGGAATTTGAGGAATACCTTTTGAATTTTACTTATTGTATTTTTGTATATATACCATTCCTGACATGAGAAAAGAAGGAAGAAAGAAAGAAAGAGAGAGAGAGAGAAAGAGAGAAAGACAAGAAAGAAAGAAAGAAAGAAAGAAAGAAAGAAAGAAAGAAAGAAAGAAAGAAAGACAAGAAAGAGAGAAAGACAAGAAAGAGAGAAAGACAAGAAAGAAAGAAAGAAAGAAAGAAAGAAAGAAAGAAAGAAAGAAAGAAAGAAAGAAAGAAATCAAATTGCTTGGTTCAAATGATCCAATTCCAGGTTTAAACTTTTTTTGTATTTTCATCTCAGGCTAGGGTGTGCTAAATTCAGTGCAAAGATGTCACTTATATCTAGTCAATATAGTCAAAATTATCTAGAAAATCCTTTATTAACCTCCTAAGCACCTCCCCATCCCAATATTCTATGGCTTTGACATTCTGTACCAACAGATTTTTTTAATAGTGTCAGGTGAAGTGGTTGGATTTGCCTAGAGGCCATGGAGTATGAAAAATGGGTTTGAGTTTGTTTATTTTCGAGATGCTTGTATAGGCTGAATGTTTATAGGCTTAGGTGCACATATGATGCAGTTTGACCAAGTATGACATGATCTTCCACTCTCCAATGGTCAGAGATGCTATGAGAAAATGTGGAGTGATTAAGAAAATGGCAACACCAATTAGAGTTATGTTAAGCCCCTTAAATGTATTTGAAAGATTCAACAGGTCTTTTCTGTAGTGATTTTCCATTCCTGACGGACTGAAATGATTCGGTTTTCAGAAAGACAAGATAGTAACCCTTCCTCTCAGCTCCTCTTTGGATTTGCTAATCCATCATACAAATCATTTTATTCGTTTTCTTAAATTGACTGCCTTCACACAACATTTTCATACCCATCTGGAAGGCTGAACCATGATAATAGCTTTCAGTTAACTTCTAGACTTGATAATGAAAAATAATGCAGTCAAAATTTGAAAAGTGCTTTATTTTCTTGGATACCAGATACTGAAGTCATCTTTTTTAAAAAAAGCAAGCTCATATATCTGAAGGATGATGGAATGGCAACACTATCAAGCATCCACAAGAAAAAAACTTCTCTGTGCACTCTGAAGATCATGTCCTTTCTGGGTGCATAAATCATGAACAGTTTGGCAAATTTAGGGTGCAGAGGGTACTTACCTAACTACAGACAGAAGGGGGAGTATCATCCCAAACATGCTAAGTTTCAGATTGAGTGTGCATGTTGAAGAAAGACTTGGCACATCACTCATTATTTTGTTAATTAATATTTATTGGTGACCTAAGAACAGCCTGAGAGAAAGGTAGGAGGAACCAATGGATGTTGGATGAATATGAGCATTTCTAGAGGACAGAACACCAGAGGCACTTGAATCTCCTGCCGCTAATTCAGGGACTATGATAAAAAATATGTCCTTTTCAGAGTAGCAGCACATCTGAGCCTATGGTCTGAATTTCAATGTCTGCTAACTCAAAAGACTTTAAGGGATCAATATTGTACATGTGTGATGCAGCCGTGTGCTAGGGGTACAAGTGGACCTCTGGAAAACTACAGAGACATCTTCTATTTAAGGGCTTTTCTATTCTTATTTTCAAAACAACACACATCTATAGGCCAAGTTTGCCTCTTAGCTGCCAGGTTTTGAACTCTGGGTATAGCTCAAATAAATACACCAGACTCAGGATCATCGAACTGTCACAACATAAACATGAAGCTCATGATCTGAATTTTAAAATTCTTTCTGTTTCCTTTTTAAGTTTATCATATAATTCTACTTCATATAACTATTGGATTATATAGCTTCTATATAATTTATTATTAAATAAATTAATGGACAATGGTTCTAATATATGAGGGGGTTCATAATGAGAAAAAAAAACTATAAAGATTGACTTATGTGTACGAGTGACATTATATATGCAATTGTATTTATTGTACAATTGTATTAATTGTAATTAATAACTCTGGCTCAGAGTTATTGGCTAGTGTTATGGGCAAAATGACATTTCCCCAAAATTCATATGTTGAAGTTGTAACTTTCAGTATCTTAGAATGTGACTGTATTTAGATGTAGTTCCTTTATAAAGAGGTGATTAAGTGAAAATGGGTCCTAGTTCAATATGACTGACATCCTTATAAAAAGAGATTAGGACACACAGACACATAAAGGGAAGATGGCGTGAAGGTGCTAGGAGAAGATGGGCATCTACAAGCCAAAGAGAGCAGACTCAGGTGAAGCCACCCCCTCTGAACACCTTGATCTGGACTTATAGCCTCCAGAACTGTGAGAAAATAAATTTCTCTTGTTTAACTCATACACATTTTTTACTGGAGGCCATAGCAAACTAATACAGTTAGTAATTCATAAATTCAACTCAATATTGTCAGAATTCAGAATTACCTATACCCCAAACTCCCATAAACAAATTCAGCTTGAAATAGCTCTGACATTTCTGTAGTTCTCATTACTATCCCCTGTGTTAGTCTAGACTTTCCAGGAAATAGATCTCAAGACAATGTTAATTGTGCAAAAATGTTATTATGAAAATCCCTATGAGGGGCACTGGGTGGCTCAGTTGAACGTTGGTTAAGCGTCTGACCTCAGCTTAGGTCATGATCTCACAGTTTGTGGGTTCGAGCCCCACATTGGGATCTGTGCTTCCATCTCAGAGCCTAGAGCCTGCTTCAGTTTCTGTGTGTCCCTTTCTCTCTGCACCTCCCCTGCTCATGCTCTGTCTCTGTCTCTCAAAAATATTTCTTTAAAAAAAAGAAAGAAAGAAAAGAAAATGTTCATGAAAGAAAATGGAGGCAGCAAAGCTGGGATAGCCATTAAACTGTGATACAAGTTTGACCCCAACTGAAGGAGATATGGAAGGGAAGTTGAAGGAAGCCATCTAGACTGCTGTGTAGTGTAAGATTCAGCAATCTTAAGGGAAATCGTGAAACCAAAGTTAGCTGTGAAAGAGTCCCTTGCATCCTAGACATAAGCCTGCCTTAGTATCCCCTATAAGCTCAGTCAGTGGCTGAAAGAGTCTGTACGAGGTGTGGCCTTGGTGCAGACATACAAAACAGTGTAGCAACTATGACCCAAGCTATACCCACAGTTCAGAAACTGGTAGCTAAGAAGCAAACTTGGCCTGTACATGTGTGTTGTTTCCTTAGAGTGTTTTAAAAATCAGTCGACTACCTCCTTGTATTTGGAGCTCTATATGATGCATTCCCATGAATACTGTTAAAGAAATAATATTATACTTATTGAAGAAAAATATTCAATGATATTTGTTAAAGCAAAATAAGGCAGACTTTATTCTCAGGAACCCATGGCAATAGGTGTAAGGACCACAGCAATGGGATTGTGCAGTGGGGGAGAAAAATATTGGACTCAACTCTGAATACAGCATGAGCAAGTGGGAATTTATAGCCAAGAAGCAGACTGGAGATCATTGGATAGAAAATTACAAAGTGGAAACAACAAAGGGAAAAGGGAATTTTGGCTAAACCAACCTAACAGGATTCTTGCTGAAGACAGCAAGACAGGAATTTTGGCTAAACCAACCTAACAGGATTCTTGCTGAAGACAGGGTGATCAGGTATTACCAGGGGGATAGTGGAAGATGAGAAACCCAATGAGATATAGAGAGTGAACAGATAAGGAGGATGGGAGATTCTGGCTAAACCAACTGAGCAGAATTCTTTCTAAAATTGGACAATGCAGAGATAAACACAGAAGTTCAAAAGTCCAGGCATTGTTGAAAACTTTAGGAGAGCCCAAACAGAATTTGGTCAAGAGGAGAAGCTTTGTCAACACCTCACTTCCAAATTACCTAACTGATGAAACAGCTTTGACTTTAAGAGAATAGATTATGTGTGTCATCTCTGGACCAACACTATATTTAGTCATCAGATAGTTGTTGAGTATGTGATGAGGGCTTGACAACAGTCAGGGAGCTAAGGACCATAAAATGATAGCAGCAATGAAAGAAAGTCATTGCTTTCAAACCATCTACAAACTTGCTGAGCAATCAGAGTTGTGCCTGGAGAATAATTTAAGAAGCAGTAAATCATACAATTAAGATTCATTTCCCTTTAAAGCATGATTTATATGCCACATGGTGTAGGAAGATGACTTCAGGTGATACATAGATGAGCTTTTATTTTAATAGCTAGTCGTTGATTTCAACACACTAGAAAAAAAAAGGAAACAACACATCAAAACTGCCATTTAATTGACACTACAGCTTGAGGTAAAAATGAACTTAATTGGACATTAGGACAATGAGTCTGTGGGTAGAGCAAACAATACACAGATGTTATAAGACTCATTAGAGTTTGGAAAATATTGGCATGATGAATTGTACGGTTCAGATGTAATCCTTCTATGAGTCATCAAATGATAGAATCCATGACAAAAGGAAAAAAAAACTGGCTCTTATTAAATTTCAAATAGAAATGAGACCTCTGGAAGACAACATTTTGGCCCTTATGTCAAAATTAGCATTTAATTTTTTTTAAGTGTGGACCAAATAAGCTTTAAGATTCCTTCTAATCTTGGTGTTTCATGTTTTTCGTTTGTTTGTTTTTTGTTTTTTTAAATACCTACTTCCTATTGAGAGTTTACTGCATGCTAGGCATTGCGCTTAAAAAATACAGGCTGTAAAAGACTCAGTTCTTTCCCCCAGGAAGCTCTCTATTTTATGATAGTCAAAACCAGATAATTACAATTCAGTGCACTTAAGATAAAGGATAGGTGTGGACATTACTGGTCAGTGAGACTGAGCCCTTCATCCAGTTCTTGGGGGAGCATGGAAGGAATGCTGGAGAGGTCCTCATGTGTCAGGCTAATATGGACAGGGTGACAGGGTGTATAATGCAGATGAAGATTGTATGGGTGATTATAGAACCGCTGGAGTCCAACGTGTGAAGCAGGAAGTTGCATGTCATTAATTTTTTTATTGTTCATGTTATATATATAACAAAATTTACCATTTTTACCATTTTTAAGTATAAAATTCAGTGGCAGTTAAGTACACTCACATTGTTGTACAGCCATCACCATAATCTATCTCCAGAACATTTCTATCATATTGAGCTGAAATTCTATACCCATTAAACAAAGATTCCCCATTGGCCCTTCCATATAGTCACTGATAACACTATTATTTCTGTCTCTATAAACTTTCCTATTCCAAATACCTCAAATAAGTGGAATCATACAATATTTTCCTTTCGTATCTGACATTTCGCTTAGTAGAATGTTTTCAAGATTATAGCATGGATCAGAACATCATTTCACTTTACATCTGAATAATATTCTTTTATAGGTGTATTATACCATATTTTTTTTATCTGTTGGTTAACGTTTGGATTATTTCCACATTTTGCTTATTGTAAATAATTGCTTTGAACATGTGTCTTTTGAGTCTCAGCTTTGATTTTTGGGGGGTATGTATCTAAAAGTAGAATTGCCGGGTCATGTGATAATTCTATGTTTAACTTCTTGAGGAACCACCATGTTGTTTTCCACAGCAGCTATACTGTTGTATGCTTCTATCAGCAGTGCTGTTTTCCAGTCTCTCCACATCCTGTTTTGTGACTTTCCTTTTTTTAATATTTATTTATTTTGGGGGAGAGTGCAAGAGGGGAAGGGGCAGAGATTAGGGGACAGAGGATCTGTAGCAGGCTCTGCACTGACAAGCTGACGGCAGTGAGCCCCATGTGGGGCTCGAACTCATGGACCATGAGATCATGGCAAAGTCGGATGCTCAACTCAACTGACTGAGCCACCCAGGTGCCACTTCTTTTTTTTCTTTTTCTTTTTTTTTTTTTTTTAATAATGGCCATCCTAATGGGTATGAAGTAATACTTCATTGTGGCTTCACTTTGCATTTCTCCAATGAATGGAATGTGGTTTTGAATGCTATTCTTTAAGGAGATATTGATCAGTTATAATCAGTGCTTTCCTGTGTTTCAGGGGTAGGAGAATATTTGCATTTAAAAAACTCACCCTGGCTTACAATATAAATGTTGGATATAAGGAGAGGACTGGGGCATGAAGACCAGAATGAAGTTCAATTCAATAGTCTGGGAGAGAGTTAGAAGAAATAAGACCCATTCGATCAGTAATGTAGTGGTCATGGGAGCTGAACTTGACAAATTAGACATGATGGGCTTTGAGGGAAAATGAGAAGTCAACACACCTCCTAAATTCTTAGTATGGCTGACATGGGGTATGTGGTACCCCCACAGCAGAAGGAGGTTTTGGATGTGAAGATAAGTCCTGATTAAGTTGCATTTGAGATATCTGATATCTGTAGGATACTCAGAGCCAGAAGTTAGAAGTAGTTATATAATTTTGAAGATCCGAAGTCTGGACCAGAGGCAAAGATATAGTTGTCTTCCAAAGAGAGATATGACTGGAGGAAGAAGCGTGGGTGAGATCACAATAGGGAAAGAGAGGGCAAAGCATGAATTTCCAGGAATAGCAGCATTTTTATAAGTTGGGAAGATAAAAAGGAATCCATGAAGAATTCACAGAAACAAAGAGGCATTGAGAAGATCTCTGTCCCATGGAAATTGACCAAGGAAGGAGTTCGAAGGAGTTCATAATTTTATTGTACCAAATATAGCAAGGATTTCTAGAAATATTAGAGCTGATCTTAAAAGAAAATCTAATTATAACCTAAACTAGAACCTAGGATTCTATCCACTGATTCATATTCGTATTTCTGCATAACTTCTAAGCCCAAATTCCAAGTCCAGGTGCAGAATAGACACTGATATCCGCTACATTAGCCTATTTGATGTTCTTCTACCTGACATAAATCCTGCGTAGTGAAAACTTCTCTGTAAGGCAAAGTTTGAAAGTACTGAAGTGTTGTACTGTTTCAAGGGCTGATATAGTCTCCATCATAATTAATTCTGAGCCTAAGGGCCTGCTGCTATTTTCAGGGCTTCTTTTCAGCTATTGAGTGGGACTATAAAGAGCTAGTCAGCCCCTTGTCTGGTGTCTGGGAGTCAGTGGGTCACTGGGGGGAATTTAGGCCCGGAGCACCTTCATGAACATCAAGCTGCACCTTGTGTTCAGTAGAAGCTCAGCATACTTGACACCCTTTATCTGGCTTCTGGTGCCCAATGTCATTTCCCGAAAGTTCTGACCTCCTCTCCTAATACCTGCAATCCCCTTTTTCCTAGGGCTGGGTTTGATACCATTGCCTGTCACATCATCTCAGCTTGGCCTCTTTGTAGTCCTGCTGATGCTGAAATGTTATGCATATCAGGATTCCACCACTGCATCTTTCTATCTCCTCTGTTTAGACACCTTGCCTATTGGCTCTGGCCCAGAATTAGCCAGTTTACCTTGAATTCACTAAAAGACTACAAGCATCCATTTTTTTTCCCATCTCACTTTATTTTGATTTCCCCAGTGAGAAGTTCCCTCTGGGCTCATTGCCCTGTGCCACGATATTCTACCTCTAAATTCTTGTAATTTCCAAGATTAGGAGGATTCACACCTTTGAATTAAAGCATTCTGTTCTAAGCTAACTGTGTTACATAGAAGAACAAGCATAGTAAGTTGCCATTGTCTGTTAACATCATGACATGTATCAAATAAACTGGTCATTATCCCATCACCAGTAAGATCTTGAGGGATAAAGGACAGAGGTCTTTTCCAAGATTGATCCATTTTCAATATGGAAGGTAGACATAATTTAGTCCTATTTCCTATGTGGTATACAAACCCCTACTTTATAACCCTAATCTGGTTTTCCAAGGCATTTTCTGTGACAAGGAATACTGAACATACAAAGCACTTATGTCTTTGGAGAGTCTAGTGGTTAGATTTGCTACTCTGAACTCCAAACCATTATTTCCTCCCCAGAAGAGCTTAGACTAAATTACATTCAACAAATATTTATTGAGCATCTACTATATGCCAGGCACAATGCCAGGTGCTAGGCACACGAAGAGCCAGGGGGCTTGATCTCTGCCCTTTATGGTAAGTCCATGTCCTACCAAAATGTTGGAATGATGGGTAGAAACAGTATGTGACACTGTCCTTCAGTTTTGTCACGGTTGCTTCCTTACAAATTAGCTTAGCACATTCTAATCATGCTTCTGTTTGAGTATCCTTCTCTTTCTTTCTGAAAGACTCCAAACATCAAAACTATTTTGAGACCAGTTTGGGATTTTTTTTTTCATGATGAACTAGTTAGGAGATAATTCATCCAGCTTGTCTCAATTATGCCACAGAAGCTAAGTGATGAAATTAGATCCTGAAAGGAATAAACAGGAGCATTAACTCCACCCCAAAAAAACATCTGTTGAATCTAGGAATAGCATGAAAGAAAGGGACTTTTTCAGAGGCACTTTGGAAATGAGGTTTTAATGGAATTGGTTATTGTTCTTTAAGGCCAAGTTTGGGAGAGCTATCTGTACAACCATTATCAAAAAGGGTTTAATTTTTGTTAACTTGGAGATAAGATGAAAAAGAGTTTTTCATTATAAATGTATTTTTCTATTTGAAAACTAAGAAGCAGAAGCACTCAGTAGGCACATATGTGCCCAGAGATCTGGTTACCACGAACATCTTCTATAAGTCTAAATTATAAATAATCATTTGTAGTGCAGAAGCAGGTGCAAAGTAAGCATGCAAAGCTGTTGTGATGATAGGTGCTATTTTTTTCAAGGTTAGCTATGAATAACACAATATTCTAGAAGATGGAAAAGTACTGAGGGAAATAATAGCATTGTCCAAGTATTCGAGACCCTCAAAATATTTTCAGAACAATGAAATCTTTAGAACGGTTACTCTTATGACTCAGTGATCAGAAGACATTTCAGAAACAAGGGTTGTCTGAAATCTTGACTCAGTCACATGGCATGCAAACAGATCTCTTGCAAAGCAACCGTGAAGTGAATATGATAGAAGCAGCACTTCTAAAGTTAATGAGGAAGATTCATGAGGCTGGGTGAATGTGTATTTCACAAGAAGGCAAAGATGCCAATTATTTCCAGTTTTTCTAAGTGACTACATTCCCCCCCTCTTTTGCTGCCCCTAATTACAATCAAAATTATTATTAATCTTTTGCCCAGTTATTCCCTTACTGAACATATGTCACTCCGATAGCATCCTATCTTTAGTAGAATAAATAAGGAATATGTGCAGGCTATGTTTCCTAAAAGGTAGATCTCAGGATAGAATGAACCCACCCAAAGTATTTTTTGAACAGTATTGCTTTATCAGTCTTTGACCTGATGACATCAAATTAGCTAATATCAACTGAAATTGGTCTAATATCAAATAAAAACTCAATTTCACAAAGACAATCTTGAAAAAAAAACAAAAAAAATATTATAGCTTAAGCTTTCGAATGTATCTTGTCCTACAAATTTTTCACCTTAATCTACACATTTAATATCTATGCTATTATTGCTTAAACTCAGGAAAATATCTGTATTCTTGGAAAATATCTATATTGTAATTAGTGTCAAAACAAGTTTTTTAAACCTGGTAGTGAAGACATACCCATCACTCTATGGTCTTTCACAGTTTTGTTCCAAAGCAGAATTCCTTAGTGTGATCGCTTAACTTGATTGCAGATCTTGTCTCCATACACTTTTGTTATTTCCAAGAACCAAATCTATGGTGTAAAGGTCAGGGATTTTCCTGGCAGTAGATAGTCAAAAGAATATGTCACAGACTCTGCAGGACTGTCTCATGGGGAATTCAAAGGGTGTTTGAGCCTCAGTAGCACAATTAAACTAAGTGTACAGGCACCCCAAGGGACTTCTTGGGAGAGCATCATATTTCACTTAGATATATAGATTCTGTTTTTAATTTTTTCCAGCTTTACTGAGATGTCTTTGGTATGAAAAACTGCACATAATTAATGTATACAATTTGGCGAGTTCAGAACTTTTAAACACTCATGTTAACATCATCATAATCAAGGTAATAAACATATCCATCACCTCCAAAGTCCCTTTGTTTCCTTTGTTGTTATTGTTGTTTTTAATTTGAAAAAAAAACACATGACTTTATAGTCACATCTTTTATTTTTTCAGTGAACAGGAGGAGAAAAAAGTTAGACATATTTCTGTAAGACAGTATCCAAGAAAATGCCTGGTGCATTTTCAGGGCTGTTGGTGCTGGTGATGTCTGTGTCTCCTATGGCTTCTAATATCTTCAAGATCCTCTGTACTTAGTAAGTGACAGAGACATGTCTAAAAAGCAGTAGGTGTGTGACTGTAATTACCCCTCTTGGACAAAGTCTACGGTTGGTGTATGCTCATTACTTCCTAGGGAGCCAGTGACGATCCCTGAAATGGTGTCTGTCAAGGACATCAAAGATCATTGTTACACTTGAAAGGCAGCATCAGTATTTATTAATCTTGGAGAGGCAGTGGGGTGAGGTACAATGGTTTCCAAACAGGCTGTGAGTCACAATCCCCTATGGAAGTTTTTTAAAATATAGAGAGAGGTGGCCCTATCACCAGAAGGCTGAATCTTTATAATAGGGGGTGGGTCCTAAATGTTGGTGTTATTTAAAGGTCCCCACAAGTGAGACTAACACATCTAATCTTCAGACCAGTTGGTGCAGCCACCTGAACGTAGTGAAAGGAGACCTAAGTGAGGGTCCCTATGCCACTGCTTCCTAACTATATGACTATGCACAAGTTGATTAACTTATTGGAATCTCATTTCTAAAATGGGAGTCTGCATGGCTACGCGTGATGATACTAAGATTTAATAAACCACATGTGAGATATATTTGGCACACAATAAGCTCTCAAAAGAATTCCTATTTCCTCTTCTTCCAACATTCCCCTTTCCCCTGGTCAGTAGGTGTTATTAACTGAATGTTTGCATCCCCCTAAAATTCATATGTTGAAGCCCTAACCCCCAGTGTGATGGTATTTGGAGATGGGGTGTTTGAAGGTCATTGGGATTAGGTTAAGTCATGAGGGTAAGGCCCTTATGATGGGATTAGTGGCTTTAAAGTAAGATGAAGATCCCTCTCTCTCCCTACTTCTCTCTCTCTCTCTCTCTCTCTCTCTCTCTCTCTCTCTCTCTGTGTGTGTGTGTGTGTGTGTGTGTGTGTGTGTGTGTGTGTATACACACTATGGAGAGGCATTGTGAAGAAATAGTGAGAAAGTAACCATCTGTAAGCCAGGAAAAAAGCTCTCACCAGGAACCAAATCAGCCAGCACCTTGATCTTGGACTTCCTGGCCACCTGTGAAAAGTAAATCTGCATAGTTTAAGCTACCCAGGTCAGTCTATGGTATTTTGTTATGGCAGCCTGGACAGACTAAGATATAGGCAAACAAGACCTAAAATTCCACAAGCAGTCAGGACAGTTCAATGGAAAGGGGCAGTGGACAAAATTTCTTTCCTGAGAGTAAGCCCCATGTGAGCATCTTTTCAGAGTATATGTCTGGAAAAGTTCAGATTGGGCAGCCCACCAGTGCACTGCATGTGCCTTTGGCAGGACATGGACTCAGATGCCCCAAGAATTTAGAAATAGAGGAAAAAATAATGTCTTCTGAGAATGAAGATAAATACATTATAGTAGATATGGAGGAAAAAACCAAGAGATGGTAATTAAATGCATTATAGAGTAATTTAGAATGACCAAATCTTCCATCATGGAAATCTGGCGGGATCTCTCTGGGAAAGGCTGGAAGTAACTATAATTCTCTGCATGGAAACTTAATCAAGCATGCCGTGGCTAGATTTAAATGGTGGTACAGGGAGGAAGGAATGGCCAACCATTAACACAGAAAAGGAAAGAGAGTTTCAAAGGTCAGAAAAAAATCAGGAGCATTTAGTTTCAGAATGCTTTTCATTCCAAGTGGAGGCTCTGAACCCATAGTTTATTGAAACTAGCCTTCACGGCCATCCAAACCCACCCTGCAATTTTGTTCACTCATTGATTCATTCATTCGCTCATTGAACATGTATTTGTTGAGTATCAACCATGTGCCATCCAGTGAGCCAGGCGTTGTGTATGCAGATCATGGAGCCCACTGTTTATGATCTGTGTAAGAGGGTGTGTGTATTTGCCTTTTTTATGAACTTCCATACCTTTAATCAGATTTTCAAATGGTTAAGAGCCACAGAATAATGGGCAAATTAGCTCACTCTGTTTGATTATTATAATCCAGGAAACATCTGTTCCCTCATTATTCGTGGAAGTTTTTTTTTTTTTTTTTTTTTTTCCTTAGTGCACTAAGTTAGATGGTTTGCAAAATGCACAGGGCAGACAGAGAAATCCTGAAATCCCAATCTGTGTAAGGGTGGGGGGCGGTGAAAGGGATGTAGAAGCTGGAAAACAAAGGCGCTTAGAGTTAAATTATTTAATAGTTCCCCTACAGGAATATCCAGAGATCAGCACCTTGTAGATTTCTAAAAGGAAAATGTCCGTATGATGAAGTTGAAATTATTCTGAGCCATAAGTATTACCAATTTTGTAAATAAGAGGTTTATTTTTAACAAAGACATTTATGGCATAGAGCAGCTCTTTGGCAAACAGGCTAGAAAGCCTAATTTCAGGCAGAAACACTAGTTAAGACTCAATGGTATGGACCCCCCAGATTATCACTCTCCAAATGAAAAACCAACTAGAAAACAACATGTTAAAGGTTTGGAGTTGGGGGGAGAGTGTGGTCTCAAACCTTGGGAAGTGAATGTAAGTCTACTCTGGTTTCTTTAGCAAAATATAATTCGCATGACTGGATTTTGATCTTTCTCTTTTTTTTTTTTAAGCTAGAGCAATCAACGGTTTTTTCTCTCTTCTCATCCTGCCCGCAGGCCTCAATCCTGAGCAGTGTTGTTTGGTGCAAACGTTTTGGCAGCTCCCGTATATTATAGGCTTAAGCAGGTTTTCAATCATCCCAGACAGAGGGGGGACATGTTATTTCAAACCAGAAGCAGGCTCTGAAATGGGAGACTCGTTAGGAACAAAAACAGACGAGCTCCAATTAAATGAACTGTTCTCTGGCAAACCCCCCGTGTCTTGGAGCGTAGCTGTTTAACTAAGGTTTACAGAACAAACAAACGTGCTTCAGGTGTGCTTATGGAAAAGCAAGTCAAGGCATGACTCACAATTGCTTTCTCAGTCAGATTACTTCTCATTTACTGTCACTTGGGACTGTTCAAAGTCAGCGCCCCCCCCCACCCCCACCCCTTGGCACCACTGTTTTCTTCTGAGATAATTACTGAGGAGTGTTTGGGGCACCATTAAGTTCAGATCTCTCCATTAGACTTCAGAGCCTGGTTGCATAACCATTACATGTCTTTCATTTGTTTTACCTTGAAAATGACCTTTTTGTTTTGTTTTGTTTTAACCCCGGAACATGGACGCTGTTGGTTCGAGGACAAGTCCTTCCCAACTCCTTCTGTCGTGCGTGATTTCTTCCTGTGCTGGTTATGCACCATGTGAGATGGTGCATGTCTTCAGAAGAACTTAGTTTCCCTGCTGATCCATCTGGAAGGAGTGACCCTCAACACTGGTTGCCCATTAGATTCACCTTTAGAAAACCTCCAGTGTCGAAACTCCACTCCCAGACCTTCTGATTTTAATTGCTCAGGGATTCTTTTCTTAAGAGAGAGAGAACATAAGCAGGGGAGAGGGGCAGAGAGAAGGAGAAAATCTCAAGTAGGCTCCATGCTCAGTGCAAAGTCCAACCTGGGGCTCAATCCCATGACCCTGGGATCACGACCTGACCCAAAATTAAGAGCCAGATGATCAGCCAACTGAGCTACCCAAGTGCCCCATTGCTCAGGGTTTTTTAAAAATGTATTTATATTTATTATAAATGCCTCTAGTGATTCCAATGAACAGCCAGGGCTGAGAACCACTGACTTAACCAGGGTCCCTTCCACCCATTCATCAAGAGAACTTGGAAAGCCAGACAGGCACTGCCAGGAAATGCTGCTGGCAGTGGAGCATTTTCAGGGACATTGTCCTTAAAAACAGAGAAAAGAACTTATTGCAAGGCCTTGCCAGCTAAATCATTTCCAGGTGCTGCATTTTGTTGAACTATCTCGTGACTCCCCGTTCCAAACCCTATGTTAGCTCAGTTGTGACAAAATACCCAGATAAAATCCATGTTCTGTCATGCCTCTATTCCGTTTCACGTGCTGTTCTGAGCCAGGCACGGCTCATGCCCACCACCTCCCTGCCCATGTCCCAGGCTTCTCCCTCCAGACCCAGCTGAGCCCCCACATCCTTTCCTGGCACACTTATTCCACCCACAGCAAACCTCCATTCTTCCATGCTTCCGTAGCATCTTGAACATATCTCCGTCATAGCTCGTGATCTCTAATACCATCATTTATCATTTGACATATCTATTTCCACCCTTAGATGATGGGCCTTGGACGGGCTATACTTCGGGCTCACAATAGGAAATGTGTGATTTGAAAGTTGGTTAAGAGCAAGTTTTTTCCTATCTCAGGGCCTTTGTGGCTGCTCTTCCTTCATGCAGTATGTGTTGTTGCTGTAACTAGGGTAGGGAGAAACTCATATGTTACCTCCTGGAAGAAATCTGCAAGAAGCAACTCCGTGGTCTGTCTCTATCACCGTGCCCTATTTTATTTTCTTTGTGGCATTTAGGGCATATCTGAAGTTCCTTTACCTATTTGTTTCCTCTAGTGTCCGTCTCCCTCCCTGGGATGCAAACAGCTTGAGGGCAGCTGCTCCACTAGCCTATCTACTACTACACACCAGGTAAATGAATATTTGTTCTTGACCAGCTTTCAAAATCAGATAGACCTGGGTTTCCATCCTGGCCCTTTTAATTCCAGTTTATATCCCTAGGCAAGATAGGTAACCTCTCTATGCCTCAATATCCCCCATTCTAAGGATCATTATTGCTAGGGCTCCTGGGTGGCTCAGTGAAGCATCCGGCTCTTGATTTCAGCTCAGGTCATGATCTTGCAGTTTGTGGGTTTGGGCCGGGAGTCAGGCTCTGCACTGATAGTGCAGAATCCTCTCGGGATTCTCTCTCTCCTTCTCTCTTTCAAAATAAGTGTATAAACTTTAAAAAAAGGATAATTATTGCTATCCTGTTGGTATAACCACTTCCAAGGAGAAGAAATGAATACTGTATACCATGAGTGGACCAACCAAAAATTGCATGCAAATTCCAGTAAAATGTCAGAGGAAATAGTATGTTTTAGCATCATACTATTTCAAAATAATTGTTCACAATAATTGGATAATACTTCCCTAGCGGGGCGACTGCTGTGATTAAATAAGAAGGTGTCTGACACACCTGAAAAGGACCTGTACTCTCTTTTTCACTGTGTCCAAAGTCACTCTGTATTCAAACCATGCAAGAATGCTGGATACCAGCTCCCTCAAATTTGATTACTCCATTTTCAAAATAAAGCTGTGTCAAACTTTATGCATAGTGAAATTCATCAAACTTGCCCCATTGTTTAGCATAATTTGAGAATCATTTTGGTCTGACCTCTCAGGCAAGTTAGATGTTGGAAAAAGTTGTGTATGTATATATATATATATATATATATATATATATATACACACACATACACATATATACATATACATTCACACATATATACACACATTTGCTTACACATACACACACATACTATGTTTCAAGTAAATTTATTTAAGGGGCGCCTGGGTGGCGCAGTCGGTTAAGCGTCCGACTTCAGCCAGGTCACGATCTCGCGGTCCGTGAGTTCGAGCCCCGCGTCAGGCTCTGGCCTGATGGCTCGGAGCCTGGAGCCTGTTTCCGATTCTGTGTCTCCCTCTCTCTCTGCCCCTCCCCCGTTCATGCTCTGCCTCTCTCTGTCCCAAAAATAAATAAAAAACGTTGAAAAAAAAATTAAAAAAAAAAAAAAAAAAGTAAATTTATTTAATAAGTAAATATTAAGTATAAATTCTCCAACCATCTGTATATTAGAGCTGAAGCAATTAAAGCTTTCTATGATTAAGACCTTTGGTATTTATTCCAAAAGCACTTCAATAAATGAGGGAAAATGGGAAGGGCCCAAGGATTACTGGTTTGGTTTACCTGCCATACCTGTATTGCCAGAGTATATTCTCCTTGTTATTCAAGAGATATGGAATGTGCTTGCCAAATCAGAGAAAGCATGTGGCTGGATTTGCCTTTGTACTCAAGTGAGACACTGTGTGACCAGATGGGTGTCAGAAGAAACTTGTTAAGTCTTTCCAGACATCTGATCTGCAGTTAATATTATAATGTAGGAATCCCTGGTGTTTTACAAGAACCCTCCAGCTGTAGTATAGAATTAACTCCCATAAAATTTACATGTTTGATATACAAAGGTCTATACTTATAGGTATTCATACACGTTAACAAGATTTCTCTAAGCCAGAGCCAAATAGCACCTGTTGACCCCTCCACTTTCAGAAATTCCCCCTCAACTGTCCCATATCTCTCTAACTTCTTTGTCTCTGCTGGCTCTGCAATATGTTTATATGTTAGATGTTTAAATTATTCTGATCCTGCCTATGCTATCCTCTTGCCTTGGGCAGCCTCATACTTTGTGATTTTGGCTATGGGCCAGATGTGTCGACTGTCTCCAGGATGGCTCTGCAGTGATAATCCAATGACACAGTGACCTCAGTGCTGGGTTTACAATTTCCACATAGCCAGTGATATTCCTTCTTGCTCTCCCTGCCTCATCACCATCCATCAGTTACCCCAAGCTAATACTCCAGGAGTTACCCTTAAACCCTCTCCTTTCAATCACTAGTGATCAAAAAATCTTTGGAATCTTCCCTCTCTCTTGCTAGTAGAATTGACCTTGCACAGGCTATACCTTCTTTTGCCTAAAATATTACAAGTCTAACCAGTTCCACCATCTTTAGTCTTGGATTCCTCCCCTCCTTTCTTCACCCCTTAAATTGTTGTTTCATAGTCCACATTGCAGCCAGAAGGAGCTAGGATACAAATCTGACAATGTCAGTCTCTGGCATAAACTCTTTAATAGTTCTTTATCAATTTCAAATGCCCTAGAATGACATATTCAGTCCTCCATGACCTGACCACTCCGTATATCTCTCTCCAGCCTCCCTTCACTATGCTTTCTAAATTGCACTTAAAATTTGTTAGTAGTATGAAATTTTCTAATAGTTCCACAAACACAGTCCTTGATTCCAGAACCCCATAATGTTGCTTGGTCTGTTGCCTTTGCCCAGAATGATCATCCCAAATTTATTAGCTTGAATAACCCTCATGCATCATTTAAGATTCTCTTGTACCACAATTTCATCTTGCTTAGAAATGTCCCTTGAACATGGATGCATGGCTATAAAAAGGAATATTCAGTTTTATTTAATAACACCATATCAGCAATAGTACCAACTCAGGTGGGCAGTTAGATACATTCTGGTCAGATCTTCCATGAACCAGCTATGTGATCTTGGACAAATCACATTGTTGCTCTGGTTCTAAATTCCCTTTTGCTTATAATGACCTTTTTAAGATAGAAGCTTTTCAAAGATCTCTCCACCTTTCATTTTCTGTATCTTTTCACCAGGGACAAAACATCTCAGACTTGTCAATAAATCAGCAGTTTAATACAACTACAAGCCTTGTTTATTGATCACTCTTAGGTAAAGTGGCTTTTATATGAAGTCAATATATGTGTTAAATATATTCAAAGTAATTGCTTTATATACTTAAACAAATTGTCCAGTCTGCCTAGCCCCATCTTGTGGACTGCAGCAGTTTTTTGGGTTTTTTTGTTAGTTTTGTTTTTTTTTTGTTTTGTTTTGTTTTGTTTTGTTTTGTTTTGTTTTTTTTTTGTTTTCCTTGTACTGAGGAAAGATCCCAAATCTGGGAAGGTAAACCTTGGCAGAAGGGAAGGAGCATAGATTTTGAAATCCGATCTGGATTCAAATCCTGACACTGGCATTTCCTTTTTGTGTGTGTGTGTGACCTGGAAGAAGTTACGTGACCTCTTTGTTTCGTTTTTTTTTTAATACTAAAATCAAAATAACTACTTCTAGAGGACGTATTTCAAACAAAAGTCAAACTCCTAAGAAAGTGCATGGCACACAGGAGGCACAAAGATATTACTGTTATTTTTGTTATTATGATTTTGATTATTATCATTATACTAGGTAGAAGAGAGAAGACCAGGCAATCATTGTTAGCCAAATCTTTTATTATGTGGCAGTCATTTATACCAGCATCAGCTTACCATAAGGTGCTCTAATATTATGTTACGAAGTCATTCAAGGAGGGGCGCCTGGGTAGCTCAATCAGTTGAGCATTGACTCTTGATTTTGGCTCAGGTCATGATCCCAGGGTCCTATCCCAGGGTCATGGGATTGAGCTTTATGACTGGCTGTATGCTGAGCATTGAGCCTGCTTAAGATTCTCCCTCTCTCTCTCTCCCTCTCTCTACCCCCACCCCCCAACCCTGTCCCCCACTCACACGTGCATGCTCTCTCTCTCCCATCAAAAAAAAAAAAAAGTAATTCAAGGATATTAGTTCAGCTCCTTTACAGATAAAGAAAAAGAAAGCCAGAGTGATTAAGTGGCTTATTCCAAAAGAATTCTCTATCAAGTATTGCTGCAGGGACCTGAATCCTACTCTCTGGGGAAAAGGTTACATACTTCCCTTTAGTTTATGTTCTCAAACGTTAGCGAGCATCCCCATCACCAGAGTGTGCACAACACGGATTGCCGCATCTCACCCAAGAAATTCTGATTCAGTAGACCCGCAGTGGATCAGAAATTTTGCATTTTTAACAGACTCCCAGGAACTGCTGTTGCTGTCCTTTGAGGAACATTGCAATAGACAACTGTGGTTCGAATTGGCTAGGAGGATTTCTTGGCTTCCTTAAACGCCTCGCACTCCGGAAGTGGCAAAGAGAGAAAGATGAGGCCATATGCCTTGATGATTCCCTACCAGGTTTTGTAGGGGGTACAGTGCTGCCAAAGAATGGAGTCTGAGCTATTCTGCCGTTCTTGCCTCTTCCTACTACACTCGTAGACATGGAGCATTAGGTTTCAGAAAAACATGCTCCCAGATTTATTTTATAAAAATTACAGTTTGTTTTGGCTGACATGTTTATAGTCATATTTGGAGCTTGCAGATGCACCTTGAAATCTGTAGTGTCTGGGATGAGAAATTGGCTCTGGTGCTCCTCACTTAACTTCTGTGCAGTAGCAAATCTTGCAGCTTTGGTAGTTTGGTGGTGGGAGAAACTACAAGACCAAATGCTGTCTGGGAAGATGATACATGGAATGCGTTGAGGAATTGAACATCGTCACCTATTTATTTCGTCTCAGAAGAGGGAAGCAGATTACATCCCCAAAGTTCATTCGTTAAGTTGGCAGTTTAACACTCCTGGCTCATATTTCCATAGAAACAATCATGATCTTTTGGCTGTTTTCTGCCTTACAAAAGGTTTTAATTGAACTTACCTGGAAACCAAATTACCATTTGTGAGATCATTTCTGAGGAGAAATGTCTTCTGCTATGTGGCAAGAAGGAAAGGGTGGTTCAACGAACAAAGAAGGAACATTTCTTGGAGAAAGAGGTGTTGTGGCAGATGAGGTTCAAACTCAAGCGCCAACAAATTCTGTGCAAAATCGAAAGCCCTTTAAATCTCCCTCAGGCTCCTTATCTGCTAAGAGCAGATAATATACACCTCACAGAGTCCTCGTGAGAGTAAACAGGATAATGTATGTGAAGGCTGTCTGCTACCATATCTTAACCAAAGTAGGCACTCAATAAATTACTGTTGCTGAAGGAGTGTGCATTCTCTGAGTTCTGTTTCCTCACTTCCATTGCTTTTTTCCCCTTCCTTGGGTCTGAGGTTTTTACCCACACAAGTGCAGTCACTGAAGACACAGGAAACAGAAGAAGAGATGATGCTTCAAATCCTATCTTCCTCAATCATGCATAGCAATTCCGCTAGCCCAGTTCAAATCCAAATGTTATACCGGATTCTATCTTGGCACTCAAAAAAACAAAAACCAAAAAAATCAAAACAAAACAAAACAAAACAAACCTCTCCATTTCAGGACTCACCTGCTTTGAAAGGAGGCAGATTAGTGACCTTTTGTTTTTTTCCTTTATCACTCAAATGTTTTTTTGAACTTTAGTTATTTGTCATATTTTCAATTTCTGCATAAGCAATGTATGAAACAATTCCTAGGGTTTTTTCTTAGAGGAAACTGAGATTTTTTTTCCTATCTATATTCTTGTTACATATAAGTATAAAATATTTAAAGGTGATATAGTACATCTATTTGTGTTAATTAAGGGGAAAAACTGTGTATACTTAAGAATGAATGTTTATTGCTTTGGTAAATATTTCAGGAAGCATTCATCAACTCATTATCTAGCACCTAGTACATGTCAGGTCTGTCCTCAGTGTTTGGGATTGTGAATGAAGCTGATAAAAATCCTGTCCAAAGACATTTTGAGTCTAGTGGGGAAAACCACATAAAGAAAATACAAAGTCTATATGATGGTGATATTTTCTAGGGAGAGTAAAAGGGTTTAGAAGAGGTGAGGGGACATTGGGGGTGAAAGAATGCAGTTACGGATAAGGCAGCTTTCAGAGGTGACTAAGGTGATAATGGGATACTGACCTGACACTGTCAAGGGAGTAAATCATGTAGAAATCTAGATGAAGGTTGGTCCGGGTAGAAGAAACCACTAGTGAAAAGACCCTGAGGCAGGGGCATGCATGCTTAGGATGATCAAAGCACATTGAGACCAGTGTGGCTGGAGTCCATGAGTAAAGGGGAAGCAATGAATGCTGAGATCAGAAAGTTATCATGAAGACTCATACCACATTTTGCCTGGGTCTTTACTTTTTACTTTTAGACAAATGAGAGCTATTGGAAGATTTTGAACAAGGTTGTCACATGATTTATGTTTTAAAAGGTTTACTCTGGCTATTTTTTCTATAGACTCGAACATGGGAAGTCAAGGGCCCAAGATGAGAAATGACCTAGAGGACAAAAGTCAGGAAGGAAACGATGGCGATTTGGCTCATGGGGTGGCAGTGAGGTGCTGAAAATTGATCCAATTCTGGATAATCTTTAATGGATTTGTTAGTGATTAGTACAGTAACCTAAGAGCTTCCTACTTGGCATTACAGAATAGATAGCATAAATCTACCTGGAGAATACACCTTTCTGAGAGCGGAGGAGGTGGGGAGAGTCCAGCAAAAGCATTTGATTTTTAATGTCCATGAAAAAACGTTCTCAATTCTTTTACTCCATTCCTTGATAACAACTGAGCGTTCCAAAGGTGGAGGTGGATGCTCTGGGAAGGATTAAGTTGCTTAGATTACAAAATTCCAACTTGTGATGCACATGCCTGATTTCCATCTTATCTCTAACCACTGTATTGAATAGTCACTAAACTTTATGCTTCTTGTTTCAAACCTGCATGTACCCCTTTGTTAGTCCTTTACAACATGAGTCATTTTGCAACTAATCCCAACTTTCAAGTAGAGGGGGTAAATGTTTTTGTTTTTGTTTTTGTTTGTGTTTGTGTTTTTTCTGGAAACTTGCTCTTCCAGGATTCTCCCCATTTCTAGCTCTCATGGTTAATTCAGTTCTTAGTATCTAGAGATTCCATCACCTCCGTATCTCTCACATCTCCCCACATCTCCCCAGCTAGTTGGCCACATTCCTAATTTATCTTTCACTTGGAATAGCCTCTTATTAGTCTCTTTGCCTATAGTTTAGCTACACTTACTTCCCAGTCAATTCTGTACAGAGCAACCCCAGTGATGTTTCTAAAGGACAAATGTGATGATGTCTGGCCTCTGCTTACGATCTTCCATTGGTCCCCCAACGCTCTCAAGACAAAAAAGCAAATTCCTTTAGCATGCTTAAAGAGTCCCTGGGATCTGGTCCTGCTTACTTCAGCAGCCTTATATCTTGAAATACGATGGTCCCCATCCAATCCATCCACTCTGTGTGACTCCTGTCCAAGCATGCCCACTCAGGTCATGGAGTTCTTGCTCATGTCTGAGACATTGCAACCACTGTTCCTTCTACCAGCAACACGGTTTCCTCATCTTTGTGTGGCCCTACTTACCCTTAAGGTCTCAACTCAAGTAGCATCTTTTTTTCGAGGAAAACTGTCCAGATTCAAATGCGGGTTAGGTGTCTGTCTAATGAGCTACCATGATGAACGACTGATGCTCCCACATTGTCTAACAACTGCCTATTTGCTTCTCTGCATTCCCCATTGGCCTGTAGGCTCTAAGAGGGTAGGGGCTGCCTCATTCATACACATATCTCCAGCATCTGTGTCAAAGTTGGGCACATACTGGATGTTTGGTAAGACTTGTAGAATTGTCTTGGCTTTAAGTAAAAGAGCATAAGAATCATAGTTGAAAATCCCATAAAGCATTATCTTTTTCCTTTCATCCCTGAGCTTCAGTCTTCCGTAAATGTACACACGCCTACAGCTACCTCCCCTGCCCCCTCTCCACATATACACTTGCACTTTGACCAGTCTCAAATTAATTTGTGCTAGGATCACACTTTAATTTGGAGAATGACCAGGTTTTTCATTTAACACAACAGTTAACTCTGTACTTGAAGCTCTTTCTTCTTTTAACTCCCACGAATATACTACTTTCTGAGCTCTCTAGATTTCTCCCACCTCTCCTGTCTGGCATTCTAGAATGCCAGCATTCTAGAATGTTGACTCCTTGCTCTTGTCTTTCTTTCTCTGTACATCTCTCTTCCCTGAATATATCTCATTCACTCTTGTCACTTCAACTATCACTTACAAGGATTAATCCAACTTTTCTGTCTAGCTCTGGCCTCTCTCCCAAGGTATAGCTTCATGTTTTATCAACCCAGAAGCTCTACTTGAATCCCTCCTGGTTATTCAAATGCAATTCTATAAAAATTATAATTATCTTCACCTCCTTACATGTTCCTGTCCAGTTTCACCCGGGGATGAGTTGGAGTAGCTGCCTGGACCCTCACGAGTTTCCTTTCTCCTGAAAGGATCCCAGACCACAGGAATGGGTCTTCAGTGCTCTTCTAGGTGACCCAACTCCTGGCTACAAAAATTGATTCAGAGATATTTGCTTGACCCAAGGTGGGCCAAGCAGGGGCTCCCTTTTTGAAGTTTGAAATTTGGAGGTGGATAGATGCCATGGTTAAAAGTACCTGAAGATGAGACATGTTAAGGGCAGCATGTTCAAAGTGGAGCTGTATGAACTATTGTTGTAGCCCCTACCCCTGAGCTGCCTTCCTTCTGTCCTTTCCTTGATGGTTCTTCCTTCCAATTCATGAGTTTTATCCTTGCATCCTTTCAATACATTTCTACCACTTTTTCCATTCTTGCACTAGTTAGAGCCAGGAAAATGTTGACAAATAAACCTCCATGCTTCACAGTCAGGTCAGATAACCTTTGATGCCTCCTGTCCTTGGTCTTGGCATCACTTGGTTCAGCCAAGTTCATCTTTCCATCTTTCTACCCAGGGATGTGACCTCTGGCTCAGACCCTTGCAGCAGCCAACTCCCTGGTTTCCCTGTCCCTGATTTCTTTTCTCTTTTCTTTCATCGCTGTGGTCGCTTTTGTTTTTATTATTGCCAGATGAAATAAGTAGGACACTACTGTCATCATGCCACTTCACTACCCAGAAACGTTAATTAGATCCTCATCATTCAACTCTCTTACAGATTCTTGTAATTCTTCATAGTCTGGCCTCTCTCACATTTCCAGTCTGGTAAATTTTCTCTGGAATCCACTGTGCTATAAAATGAAGTTAGCTGCTAATCTCTGATTGTGACCATTGCTGAGACAATTCATGTGGTTTCAAATGGCCACATGTGGGGGAAGAACCTTGTTTTATGTCATTCATTCATTCATTCATTCACTTATTCATTCAACAAATAGTTATGAAAAGCCTATAGTGGCCAGGCAGTCTTCAAGGTCCTGGGGATACCGTGAGAAGATAGCATTTGCATCTAGAACAGAGTGATGAGAAAGAGCAAGAAAGAAGAAGGGGCCGCCTTGAGGGAAAGAGGAATCACGAAACACAAAGGCCTTAGGCAGGGATAATCTTGGCTTATTAAAGAACTAAAAGGCTATGTCAGGAGAGAGCTGTGGACACAGGGGGTAGGGGTTCAGAATAAAATTGGTCTCATTTGAGACCAAGGAGACGCCAGTGAGTGGTGAGGAGTTTAAATGTCATCCCCAGTGTAGCAGACAACTATTGAAAGGCCATCGCAGGGAAGTTGCATGAAAAATATACTTTTTAATCTGGCTACTGTGTACAAGCAGACTAGAAAGGTATAAAAGTAAAAGCAGGAAAATTAGATGAGAATCTGTTGCACGGTGGCTTGGGTCTATGGCTATGTTAGGAGGCTTGGTGACAATTAGTACTATAGAGGTTATATGTTAGAGTTAACAGAAGTTGATGGCGGGATTATATTGAGGGCTCTTGCATATTTTAGCACATTGTGGACACTCACTACATGTTGATTGAATCACTGAAGGAATGATTGAACTACTATCAATCAAACCCAGATTCCAGGAAGCATTCACTAATGACCTCCACCCACCTACTTCTCTATTCCTCTCTCTCTTTGAAATGCCCAGTGCTCTTGAAACATTTTCCCGTGAACACTAATCTTCTTCCGGGGATTTGTGTGCACTCCTTACCTCCCCATCTATACTATAAGTTTCTTCATGATATTACCCCCCATAGTTCCTTGCATATTTGGCATGGCACATAATCAATGTCAACCTTTTTGAAGGATGAATGAACACATGCATGAAAGCAATGAAATGGAAATTATGTGAAAGTCAAAGTTCTCAAATAAAGAAATGATTACTGAGCTACATACAGCATCTGAAACCTGAGGACCTTTCCAGATGGATTAAACCATTCTGCCGCTTGGTTACTTTAGGCTCCGCCTTGCTTGAAAGCCCGGGACTAACTGAGTGACCGAGAGTGTCTCTGTTTCAAAGAACCACACCCAAAGAGGCAGAGCGAGGCTGACTTGTGTGAATCAGGATGGGTTCTCATGGCTGCCCCTGTCACACACCAGTTGGCGACAAGTCTCTAGCCATTCTGAATCATGGTTTCCTCATTTGTCAAAGAGGCATAACAATAGAAATGCTTCAGAGCTGGTTTGTGAAGAAATATTACCAAGTGCTCTTATGAATAAAGCTCTTGCTATGTGTCCTACAGTCCCCCGAGTGCTTTAACTGTACAATGTACTCACCTATTTATTGCTCTGGACAACACTAGCAGCTACACACTTTTACTAACCTCATTTTATAAATCACAAATGTGAGGCACTTGCCACAGCATGCAACACAGAAAAAAGCAGTCTGTAAATACTAGACATGAAAAAAAGTTCAAAACTAGATATGCAGCCAGAACACATGGCTTTTAAAAACCAGGTTTGCTGCTGTTTTTGACCACAGATGAGGAAACATAACCTCAATTTTCTCGTTTTTAAAATGGAACAATACAAGGACTAGGTGAGACAAAGTCTGTGAAAATGCAAATCTATGTAAAATTATAACAAAATCCCGCATAAATGTAGGTGTTTGGAAAGTGTTAGAGGTGATTTTTAACTCCTGTGTGTAAGCTACCAGCCCATTTAAATGCAGTGTTTTTAGCAGGAAGCATCATATGGATCTTCAAAGGAGAAAACTGCCCATTTGCCATAGTTTTGTTACTTCAGTGAACAGTCTTTGTGAGAGTCATGGTCTGTGACTTGTTTGTGTCCAGCAGATTGACAACTTTAAGTAAAATGAATACCTCGGTAGCTGAAGATGTAGGTTCATTTCTAGTCTTATCTATCGCAGGGCATCTGGGCCAGTTGGTTAAAGCATTACCCGTGAGTGCTCTTCCCCCACTTATAAAGCACCTCCTCCTCCATTATCTTTTGTGATCCTCCTGGAAATGCTGTCAAGAAGGAACATTATCCCAGTTCTTTCTTCTCCGAGGCTCCATCTCTTGTAACTCCTAGGTTAGTCCTGGGTTTACAGGAAACACCGCCTCTGCATCTAATTGCTTCTGACCACTAAAATGAAAATAGAGTGTCCCTCGATCTGATCATTAGCTATGTCTTCTAAATTGTTTCATGTTCCTTTTTAGTATTTTGAAATGTACTTTCTTCAGAATCCTTTCTTACTGAAAACTGGAAATTCAGAGATAGGAATGCTAATGAAAGCTGCCCTTTCCTTCCGAAAGAGAAGGTTCTTTTTCTGTACATTAAACACACACACACACACACACACACACACACACACACACACACACGGACATATCTCAAGTGACTTGGGCCTGATGAAGTAGAGTCTACCTTTGTGGCTTTAGTTTAGGGGGTAGCTTTTCTTTTCCTAATAAAAGCAGTGTTTCTTATTAAAAGCTATTCATATATTTTAACTGTGTGGTGGACATAATAATGGCCCTCCAAAGATGTCATCCTAATCACCAGAACCCATGACTGTGCTAGTGACATGGCAAAGGTAATTAAAGTTGCTGATGAAATTAAGGTGCTACTGAGCTGATCTGAAAATAGGAAGATTATCCTGAATAATCCAGGCAGGCATGATGTAATCACAGGATGAGGGAAAGAGAGAAGCAGAACAGTCAAGTTCAGAATAATGCCAGAGAAAGACTCAGCTGGCCATTGCTGGCACTGAAGTTGGAGGTAACCACAGCCAAGGCATGCAGGCCGACTCTAGAATCTGGAAAAGGTCAGGGAACAGTTTCTCTCCTGGAGACTTTTAAAGGAACACAGCCCTGCCAACACCTTGATTTTAGCCAAAGGAGACCCATTGAAGACTTCTAACCTTGACAGCTGTGAGATAGTAAATTTGTGTTTTTTTAAGCCATCAATTTTGGGGTAATTTTTTATAGTAGCAATAGGAAACTAATACAAACTGATTTCAGCATTAGAGTCATATAAGTATAATGATAGAAAACAAGCAATCTCCAGCAGAGACAAACTACTGACCGATTATAGGTTCTGGGAAACATGTAATTCTCAGAAGAGGAATGATTCCCTTACCAGGCCTCTAAACCTTGGAGCTGGGATAGGGAGAAAAGTTTTCCCTTACCTGTCTTTTTTCCAAATGAAATTTAGTCCCTTTTACCAAAAAGATTCATTCGGATGAAGCCCCCAGCTTCACCAGCTGCTAGTTTGTAGTGGATATTGCAAAGAAGTCTTAGATGTGTCTGATTTGAGAGCACTACTAAGAGCTAGCACTCATGGGCAGTACCTGGACATATGTAACATCAGACTCGGCCTTCATGCCTCATTCGCTATGTCTTCTCTTTCTTGTGGATATTTCTGATCTCACTAGAAGAAATCTCCCTCTTCTATAGGGCATGGTCCCTCCTTGCTTCTGTCTTAGCTATTGTGCAGATGTCTTATCTTCCTGTTAGGGTGGAGAGAACACTGGACTGAGGGTCTAAAGCCTTGGCTATGAATTCTAGATGTCAAGCCTGGGCCAGGCATTTAAAGAGCAATGCCTATCTACCAGGACCCACACCCTACATCCTAAACATTTACTGTGTAGGCATTCACTGAACATTTCCTGTTGCTTCTCCATCCCCAGCCAGCAGGAATGTGCACACGCTAAGCTCAGTGTAAAAGGGACTTCTGTTTTCACTGTGGTCTCACCTATTCTGACTTTGCAGATGATAGAAATGACCTTGTGGGGTGTGTGTGTGTGTGTGTGTGTGAGAGAGAGAGAGAGAGAGAATGAATGAATGAACAAACAAACAAGGGGGATTTAGAAGTGCTTTCAGAGAGGGTCACCTGGGTGGCTCAGTCAGCTGAGTGTCCAACTGGCTCAGGTCACGATCTCATGGTTCATGAGTTCGAGCCCTGTGTTGGGCTCTGTGCTGACAGCTTGGAGCCTGGAGCCTGCTTTGGATTCTGTGCCTCCCTCTCTCTCTGCCCTTCCTCTGCTCATGCTGTCTCTCTCTCTCTCTCTCAAAAAATTAATAAATTGTTAAAAAAATTAAAAAAAAAGAAGTGCTCTCAGAGAAGGACCTGGAGACTTCTACAAATATTCTTTGCAGAATGGGTAGAGCAATATCCATGGAGATGCCGTTCTTAGGCTTTTACAGCCATCTGCTCAATTTCCAGGCTTTGGTTGAGAAAGTGGAGGGAAAGAGACAGTCTGTATTGCTAGTTATAGGGGCCCCAGAGCTTGATGGACCAGAGAAGAGGGATGAGTTCAGGAAGAATTAACCCTTTGCTCAACCCTTTCCTATAGTCTGGTTTACTTCTATTTTAGATCTTATGTCCCAGGAAGTCTGAAAATCTCACAAGCAGAAAACACATTCAGCTCTGTGTTCTTGACACTCACAGGGCATTGCTTACCTCTTCCCTCATGTCTCCCCCTTCTTTTTCTTCTCTTCTCGCATCCCTTCAATTCTTCTTCCTCTCCCTTATCTCCTGAGCCCCTTCCCTCATCTCATTTGTCTTTTCTTTGCCCTCTTGATCTCCTTTCCAGGAAAGAACTTGATAATAAGCATGTACATTTCAAGGTGAGGTAAGTGCCACACCACCTGCTACCTTTCTGGAAGCCATTTGCATTTTTTTGCCATTTGCATTTTAAATCTTGTCTCTCTTTGTTTTGTAGGGCCACAATAAAAACAAAATAAAACAAAAGTAGTGATCTTTACAAATGATACCCGATGGATGTAAGAATACTGAAGCTTGAGTGAGAATTTCTGAGGCTAAATCCCAGCTCCTTGACATCTAGCATGTAATTGTCAGGGAGGAAAAAATATTTCTTCTACCCTCTTAGGTTCAGTTTCTGGAGGCCTGCAAATTAGATAAACAAAAGCCATATTAATAGAAGAAAAGGCATACCGTTTTTATTTTATATGTATGGACATTCACCGAAAAGAAGTAAAACTCAGAAGCAAGCAATTAGATTCCAAGGCTTATTGCCACTTTAACAAAAGAAAGGGAGTTTGGGCTTCAAGGGATGATAAATCGTGGGGAAATGACTAGGAAGTATATGAGGGAAACTAATAAAAGACAAGGCTTCTTTTAGTTAGGATATTTTATGCAGACTGATCATGGTGCTGACTCTCAATCCCCATTGATAAGAGTAGCTTTCTGATTCCTTGTACAGAAGGGTTGGGCAGCTTCACAAAGGGAAATTTATGCCACGGTTGGGGAGATAAGAGGAGGACTGAGAAATCTTGCATTTGCTGATTCTCACATGCCTTGAGCTCAACATAATCATTATGCCAAAGTAGCATATTTTGGAGTGGCATATTCTGATTTTTTTTCTTTTTATAATCTTGGGCAAGTTACTTAAGCGCTGGCATCCCAGTGTCCTCATCTATAAAATGGGATTAGTAATTATACCTAATGTTTGGTGGGTTGCAGTGATTCAATGAGAGAGTTTGTGTAATGTGCACAGTACAGTTACATGGAAAAGGAAACCAGCTCAGGCAAAAAGTCATAAACTGTAGGGAGATTATATTCTTGGGAATGTTTCCTGGTTGAATTTCCAAATAATATGCTAATTTGTTTTTATATACTGCATAAGTTTTGATTATACATGAGACCTATGTTCAAGATACATTAGTGCGATATTGCTAGAGATTTCTTAAAGTGGAAGCTATCCCCCCCCCACTTACGGACTCAATAGGCACTCAGGCCAGAAGGTTGGATGCTTAATTGTTTAATGGACAAACATATACATATTTTAAAGAAATCCATTCCAGATGCATTTAGGAACCTTTCAGAATGAGCCCTGCAGCTAAGTGAAACAGCGTGAGTCCTGACATGTTTGAGTAGAAAGTTTATCTGGAGAACATTTAGGGATCTTTCCAAGTAATTGAGAAACCCCAAGACAGAGGGATGTGATATAGTTTGGGGTGGAGGTGAGCACTGGGGATAAAACTGAAGGTACAGGGAAGTGAATAGCTTTCGTCATTTTGGTGAGAAAGTCTTAAATTTAGAAGAGATACTGTCACACACCAACCCTGTCCTCATTACTTGCTCTATTAAGATGTTAAGAGGCCTCTTAACAACAATTTTCCAGCCCCATTTTTCTTCCCTGCTTCAGAGGCCTCAGTGCAGCTATGCACTATGAATTATGCCTTAATGTGTGCCCATTTCTGCTCCTGGGAAAGTCATTCCTCCTCTCCTCATTTGTTTTTAAAAACCTAGATTAGGGGCACCTGGACGGCTCAGTCAGTTGAGCATCTAACTCTTAATTCAGCTCAGTTCATGATCTCACGGTTTGGGAGTTTGAGACCTCAGTCCGTTCTGTGCTAACAGCATGAAGCTGGCTTGGGATTCTCTCTCTGCCCTTCCCCCATGCTTTCTTTCTCTCTCAGAATAAATAAATAAACTTCCAAAAATAAAATAAAATAAAATCCTAGATTAAGCTTCTATCTTCAGTGGAATCTTCTAGATAATGCCAACCCCATTGAGGCCTTGCTTCCCCTACATCCTACTTCCTGTGTGTGGAATCTGACACCCGGGATACCCAAGTTCAAATCCCAACTCTGCCAAGTCCTATCTACAAGACTTTGGGCTGATTGCTTAATCTTTTAAAGCCCAAACTTTCTCCTTGAAACCAGAGCAATAATATAGATCTCATAGAATTATGAAAAAATTAAAGTAGTTAATAGGTGTGAAGATTTTAGAATAGTGCCTGGCACTTACACCTTCTGCATAACTCTTAGCAGACATAATGGAATAAATCAGGTATAAATCATGGCTGTGCCGCCTTATTGAACATAACTTTGTAAAAATAATCTAAATGACCCTCAGCTTTATTTATTTTTATTTTTATTTTTTATTTTTTTGCAATAGGAATAATAACACTCCCCTTATTAGTGTAGGGTAAGATTAAATAAATTTATACATGTAAAATACATAATATGGTACTGGGCTTAGAGTCAGTGAGAAGGAGATGTTAGTTTATTCCTTTGACATTCTTTTCTTTTGGTGTGGGAGACAGATCTTTGCTGGACATCCACCACAATGTGCAGAAAGGAGTGAGCCTAAGAATAAGGAGAGGAAGTCGAGGCATATTTTAATGTAACAAACTAGGTTGGGGCTAAGAAGCTACTGTAATAAAATTATAGAGCCATCACCTGGATTTATTTATTTATTTTTAACTTTTTTTTAAGGTTTATTCATTTTTTGATACAGACAGAGTGTGAGTGGGGAAGGGGCAGAGAGAGAGAGAGAAACAGAATCTGAAGCAGGCTCCAGGCTCTGAGCTGTCAGCACAGAGCCTGACATGGGGCTCAAACTCACAGACAGTGAGATTACCACCTGAGCTGAAGTCGGACGCCTAACCAACTGAGCCACCCAGGCGCCCCTGGAATTATTTTTTTTAGAAACACATAGCCACTTGTTCTTTCCCAAGATTGCCCTAGAAATACACTCTTCCTCAGGTGTCCCCCAGTTCCCTAGACTGGTCACATGATAATGAAACTCATAGTTGGCACTGTTAGCTTCCAGAATCCTGCTGTGGAGGGGTGCCTGTGACAGAGCCCCTGGCATTCTTGAGAGCCAGAAGATCCTGTAGCTGGAACTAACAGGACGAGCTTAGAAAACCAAGTGGTAGAGGTAGCTAATGCAGACGGGGATTGGCTGGGCTGCCAAGACTCTCAGTTCATGGATCTCATGTTAGGAATGCCATCGTTCTGAAGCGAAGTCCTGCCTGGAATCAACAAAATTATGTCCGTGGGCCTTTTTGTGAATTTCAAAGATGGTGGGGATTTCTTTCCAGGAGAATGAGATGTGACAATTTAAAAATTCTTTGCCTAAGTCTATAAATCAAGAATTCAGTGGAAAACTATTTTCTGAAACCTGCTGAGGGGTGTAAAAGGAAAATCATGAATATCGGAATCAGACAAAGCAGTGTTTAAATTCTGCATCTTGGGGCGCCTGGGTGGCTCAGTCGGTTGAGAGTCTGACTTCGGCTCAGGTCATGATCTCGTGGTTGACGAGTTCGAGCCCCGCATCAGGCTCCGTGCTGACAGCTCAGAGCCTGAAGCCTGCTTTGGATTATGCTTCTCTCTCTCTCTGCCCCTCCCCCACTCATGCTCTGTCTCAAAAATAAAATAAACATTAAAAAAATTTAAATTCTGCATCTAGAGGTTTTTAGCTGTGTGACATTGGTCAGATCATATCACTTCTCTGTACCTTAGTTGTTTTTCTTTTTTAAACTTTAATATGACATTGTATAGGATTAAAAGACATAGTTACAGCTAACTTGACCTAATTAATTTCTCTAATTTTTTTTTTAACCTTTGGATGTCCTATAGCCAAATGTTTGCAGGAATTTCAGAGAATGGATACTTAAAACGTTTCCTTACCAGTCATCTTCCAAGAACTGCTTCCCCTTCACTGGCTTGCTGACAAACTGAAAACAATGTGTTTAGATAGATAGGTGGTTGGGCAAGTAGACAGATATTGCCCATAAACATATAACCATAAAATGAAAAGCACCATCATAAAAGCCAACTTGGTGGCCCAAGTGTATTACAGGTGCCCAGAGAGGGTGCTAGGACCAGTGAGGAGCAAAGTCTCTTCATCTGTCTAGACCCACCAGAGCCTCTAAAGTGTTGGCCTTGCCACCTGCTGAGCAGGAACCTGACTCAGCTTTCCACAGGTAACTCTATTAATAACAAAAAGGGGGCAAGTGCACTCCCATCTTGAACCTGGAAAACTGAAACTCAGAGATGCAGCGGCTTCCCCAAGGTCACACAGCAAGCGAGAAGTGACAGAACCAGGATTTAACCTAAGACTGTGTGCCCCAAAGCCTGTGTATGATGTGTAACTTCTAATAATAATGAGAGCTACCGTTTTTACGGTTACCTGTTCTATAAAGTCTCCCTCCCATTATCGCCACCCATCTCTCCCCATGTGGAGCTGGCCCTTCATTCTTGTGCCCCCACTGTACTTCACAGAGAGATCTCTTCAAGTGCTAGTGCATTTATCAGTCAAGTTCGAGTTCATGCCTGCCTCCTTTATTATATCATACGTCCCCACAGGATAGGATTGGACATCATTTGCCATTTTATCATTCAGGTACTGTTGCTCGTAGTACCAGGTTAATAAATGTTAATAAATAACAAATGAGTGAATGAATGCCTATTGCCTACCAAGCACTCAGCCCACCACAGCTTTGACAGGATAACCTCTTTATGCTTCAGTTTCCTTGCCTATAAAATGAAGATGATCATAACACCTACCAAACAGAGTTGTGGGGATGAGTTAATTGTTGATAAATTACATACTCCTGATGAGCACATACTAAATGCTCAGTAAATGTTAGCCATTATTACCACCACACTTAATTCCCACAATTCCCTTTATGTTTAAAAAAAAATTTTTTTATACTTATTTATTTTTGAGAGCTGGAGAGACAGAGCGTGAGTGGGGGAGGGGCAGAGAGCGAGGGAGACACAGAATCCAAAGCAGGATCCAGGCTCTGAGCTGTCAGCACAGAGCCTGACATGGGGCTCCAACTCACGGACCATGAGATCGTGACCTGAGCTGAAGTCAGATGCTAACCAACGCTAACCACCCAGGTGCCCACCCCTCACAATTCCCTTTAAATTTTTTTAAAGTTTATTATTTATTTTGAGAGAGAGAGGGAAAGTGTGAGAAGGGCAGAGAGAGAGAGAGAGAGAGAGAGAGAGAGAGAGAGAGAGACAATCCCAAGCAGGCTCTGTGCAGTACAGAGCCTGTCGTGGGGCTTGAACCCACAAACTGTGAGATCATGATCTGAGCCAAATGGAGAGTTGGAAGCTTAACCAACTGAGCCAGCCAGGCACCCCTAAATGGAGAACTTTAAGGTATTATAATCTCAGTTTCACAGAAAAGGAACTGTTTTCAGAGAGACTAAGGTTCTTGCAGAAAATCACATAGCCAGAAAGTAGCAGAACCAGGAAATGCCCCCCAGGGTCTAAGATATTTTTCATAAACCCTTATTTTCATAGTGAGTTCCAGGGCCTAAAACCTCTTTTACATACAGGGTCCCAAATGATTCTCTTCACCAGCACTGTGGGCCTGGGCTTCAGCCTAGAGGAAGAAATTGGCAGGTGATTAAACCAATGCGGTCCTGATAGCTCAGAGTCCTAGACACTTCCACAAAGCTGGCTAGGATGTTTGGTGGGTTTTGTGGCAGAACACCCCATGGGATCCTTCAGGACACCCTAACCCACCCTTTCCTGATAAGAGTCATCTAGCTTCTTGTTCTTGATCCAGAACGCTCTGAATCAGACTGTCCACAAGAGAGCATTTTTTAAAAACACCCCTGGGTGATTTTTATGATCAGGGAAGTTTGTGAAACTTGGCTTTGAAAGGAGGATAGTGCAGTCCCCCTCCAGCGGGCAGTTACTGAACATCAGTGTTCCTCCAAGGTTCTGCTCTGCCCCCATCCTCCACCCCTTCATGTTTGTAAATATAAGGACTAAATCAGACTCCCTAAAAATGTTCTCCTGTGTCAGCGGGGACCACATAGCCCCAGTGGGGTGGCAGGTGGGAGGCGGCTTAGATGCTCCCGGGTGACAAAGACACTGAATCATGGTTCTTTTGCTCCTGCACTTTTCTCCCTAGAAAAAGTGCCCACGGGCTTCCATGGGGGGCTTTCTGGAAGGGGCTGTAGGCAGCAGCCGAGAAAGCCGATTTTGTCCCAGCATCCCAAGAGGGGGCTGAGCTGTCTGGCGCAAGCTCCGGGAGGCGAGAGCCGCTGCTTTGGCGAAAAGGGGGCATTCGCCGGCTTCCCAGGCAGCAAACTAGCGCGCAGCCAGCCTGCCCAGCCCTCGCCGCGTCGTCAGCGCGTGGAGCGCGGCCGTGCTCTCCCGGGCAAGTTTCCTGGGAGTGTCCCTCCTCTCCACGGACACAGCAAAGTCCCCCGTTCTCCGACAGATGCTCCCCTCGCAGCCCTAAGTGCAAGGACCCGCTGGCGGCCGCGCAGAGCCCGGAGGCCGGCGCGCTGTGGTTGGGAGGACCCCCCTAGGAAATGCCAGCATCAGCATGAGAGGCTGGACTGCAGCCCAGGTCGGTCCTCACCCCGGGGGGCCGCTGCTCCGCCCGGTGCGTCTGCGAGGAGCTGCTCACTTTTCCCCCTCGCGAGTCTTTGTTCCAAGCCAGAGCTTGCTCGGATTCTCTAATTAACTCCCTCCGCTCCAAAGGGGGCCGGAGGCTGGGATGCTCTGCCAGCTTGAAAGATGTTGACTCTCGAGTGGGAGTCGGAAGGACTGCAAACAGTGGGTATTGTTGTGATTATATGTGCATCTCTGAAGCTGCTTCATTTGCTGGGACTGATTGATTTTTCCGAAGGTAAAGTGGTCGCTCCCACTCTGTGCGGTTGGGCAGGTCTGGTTCAGAACTGGATACAGACGCTGCAGAAGTTGAGGAGGCTTACTTAATACCCAAAGTCAAAGTTTTAAAATATTGCATGCTTGACATGGAGCAGCCTAGCACTGGACAGTTCGTTTCTGTTTACCGAGATATTTGACATTGGGAGGGAGGAGATACTGTACCCGCGGTCTTTCTGTTTGAAAGCTATTGAGTGCAGGGTGATATTGTGGGTTAAATATATTTCCATGGTGCCAAGTTAGGACTCTACTCTGGGGTGGTAATACAGGTTGTTTTTTGGTCATCAAGTTCATGATGGCTACCACGCCTTAATGTCATTAAGAATTCCATTCTCTGGAGGAGTACCCTGATTTGTGAGGGAAATATCTGTGTGTGCCTCATTAGTTAGGAGGTGCGGGGGTGGAGCTGAGTTGTTGATTATGATATAAAATGGGTAAGCGTTTCGGTTAAAATTGAGTTAATGGGTGCTTAGCAAAAATGTGCTTCGAACACTTAATTTGCAAAAGTGTTTCATTTACATTTCCCAGTGAGCCACTTTGCTCGTTTGTCTTTTGAGTGGGAGCTCCTATGCACGGGACATCTTTGTTGCTACCAAGTATTTTATCCACCTAATATAAATTTTACTACTCATATCAATTTTATTATTCAAGGATGGGGGTAAAAAATGTTGATTAACTTTGCTTTAAAAATTTGAATAGATGTGTGTGTGTGTATGTGTGTGTGAATATATATATATATATATACACATTCTATATATGCACATGTATTTTTTCATGAAATAGTTTTTCTGCTGAAATGACATACTTTGAATCATTTAAACCTCAGCATTCAAGATCAATTCTACATCTAAGCTCTCCTTTCTTCTCAAGCGAAAGAATGGAGTTCCTAAGACACTTGCTAATATTCCTTCTGGATCAGGATTCGATCTTCTATTGCCGAGTTATTTATGACTATTCACTTCTCACATTGTGTGTAATGTTGGATGATGATGGAAATATTTAGCCTGCCCATGCTTAGCTAAAATGACATCATCCCAAACTACATCCGGTACACAGGTTGTTTCTGCTAATATGTTATAATGGTCAATGTATTTTATCTTTAGGAAGTCTTTTTTTTTTTTTTAAAGTTTAAAATGTTTGTTTGTTAGGTTCTAACTGTTTAGATCACTATAAGAACATAAGAAGTTCCCATTTGATTTTCATATCGTCTTGTAAGTATTCTCACTCTGTGGCAAGTTCTGTTTAGGCACACAATAGAATAATGTATTGGGATTAAATAAAACTTCAGAAATTAATTTCTTCCTTTTCTCACATTACACGGTGATTGTATTTAACCCCTGGAAGGAAAACAATGCATAAGCAAACTTCTTCAAGTACTACACTATAATCTTGCATTATTTTGAGATTCTGCCTCAGTGTACTAACGTTGTTATCATAATAAAATGCAGATGAGATCATTGCAATTTCTTTGATGGGAATAATTTCCTTCTGTTAAATTTTATCACTATATTAGTTTTTGTTCTCTGAACTAGGTTGAGCCATAGTCACCCAAATTAAGTGCATAATACTCAACATAGCTTGGTTTCATAGCTAGATGTAGCATTCGCTAAAGGAAAACAGCCATGGGGGTATTGAGGAAGTCAACCTTCACAGAGCTATGGGGTAGCACACAGTTCTTTCATTGCCAATGTTGACAAGGTACACGTTTAAAGTCAGAGTCCCCAGGTTTAAGACCCCTACACATGACTCAGCTTTTATTCTTTAAGTTCATTTTTATGTCACTTAAAGTTGACAGTTTTCAGATGAAACCTTCAATTTGACTTCCAACAATATGAAAAGTAGAATTGTAAACCAGACTCCCTCAACTAGAATCACAGAATTTTGAGCTAGTCCAAATGTCTTTCTTGGGATGGATATCCATATTCATATTCTATTACTACCTATATCCATATATGAATCTATATCTCTTATACACACACCTACATATAGATGATGTACCTACACATTTATAGATATTATTTAAAATGTTGAATAAGCTGGGGCAAACTTGGATTCAATATGTAGGCCTTGATCATGTTAAAATACAAAGATATAGGTTACCATCATGCACGAGGTATAACCAATTTTACTTCACAAATCAATCCTTTTTTGTTATGAAGCTCATATTAGAAAATTCTGCTCTAGTTCAACTCTTTCATTTTATGTAGGAGAACAGCTACAGCCCAGAGAGGTTAACTGATTTATCAGAAGGCAAAACTAACTGAAGGAGAAACAGGACCAAAACTAAGGACTACTGAGCACTTTATGGTTCTTTTCCTACTCTAACACCCTTTTTACTTATTTCTCTTCCCTAATATTGGAAAAGAGAGTTAATGAAAACACATGTGGGAAATGTTCTGAATTCTGGAATCTTGTCCTGAACTGTCTACTAACACGCTGAAGAATATCTGAGGGAAATACATTCACAAGAAATAATATTACACGCTAGCCACACAGTTTCTGCAAGGCATTGAGCCCAATACAAGTGTGGGACCCAAGAATGGCATTTAAGTGAGCTATGCCTGACCACTGACTGTATCATAGAGTGGAGGCAGGATTAGAACAAAAGCAAGCCAACTGGTGTCCTGATCGTCTTTGCCTCTAAGACTTGCCCAACATTTTGACTGTGACACATAGTCAATGGCAATGAATGCATAATCCAGGTAGAATCCAACAGTGAGATCGAATAAGACCATAAGAACTCTGGCCTAAGCCACCTGTCTGTGTTTTCTAAGGCTGTGACATATCCAAGCAGAAACAGACTTAGGCTGTATGATCTCCAGCCAGGTGGAGGAATAAGAAAAAGGCACAAAATACAGAGAAAGTCACCAAATATCATCCTTTCTACCTGCAAATGATAAGGCGTCCCAAAGGGCTATCCCCATGTATACTGCTAAACTTTTCACTGACTGCACTAGAAAATACAGCCCAGGATAAGGCCAGGGAACTAACCATTCTTTTTCATGGAGAAATGAAGATGAGACCCGGAGCAGAGCTGTGACCTTTTAGGCCACGTTGAACTTTTATACTATCCTCATGGCAATGATTCTTCTCTGGTACAACTGTAGAGTATTTTATTTAGTATGACTGTGCATTGATTTACTTAGAAAGCAGTTCTGAGTCTGTTTGAATGAGAGAGTCTATATTAGCGTTGGGATAAAGCAATGCTACCTCAGTATCATCGTCTCCAATGGCTAGTGAAAATTAGCCATGGGTAGAAAAGAATAAAGGGAAACATTTCTGCTCCCACCTAAATGAGATTCCGATTTTGATAAAATCTTATTTTAAAAATGTAATTCTCTTTCAGTTGAAATTCAACATTTAGAAAACAAAAGCAATTTGTAAAGAGGATTCAAAAGACTAATGGGATTTTAATATGATGATTTGAGGTTTTCCACATAGCCACTCACTACGAAGGAGAACAAGGAGGAACACTCCGAAAGTGAATCTCACTGTGTCGTAGATTAGTCTATAATATATTTCCTTTTGAGTTCTAAACATGTGCAGATTTCTCTGTTAAGCTGAGACAGTAGAGAGGTGTGCAAGATGAGCGTTAAAAGAATGTACCCTCAGTGAACTTACAGTCTAGGAAAAGAAACTAATTACCAAACAAGACAGAAGGGGATGAACTGACATAAGCAAGAAATGGCCTGTAGAGGCATAGATGGGGTGGTGCCTCCTGAAAGGGCTCAGAGGAAGGCTTCATGGAAGGTAACAGTTGTACAGGACTTTGCAATGTGAGAAGGGCTTCCCAAATTGGAGGAGGGGAGAACATTCTAGGTTAAGCAAAGATCTTGAGCTGTGCCCCTAAGCACTGACAAGAGGTAGCTTTCATGGATAAGGGCAGTGGCTTTTGCACACATGGGTGTTGAAAGTTGAAATGGGAGATATAGCAGAGGGGGTGACTTGAAGCTCACTGCTAAGAGTGTATGCTTGCTCTTGAACCCGTGAAGAACCACTGATTCAAAGTCTTCCACTTTGGGGAAACAAATGAGTAACGTAGCAGACCACTGTTTTAGGTGGGTCTATCTGGGAGTAGGTGAAGATTTGTAGTAAAATAATGGAAGCAGATGCTAGTAATGCTCTTGGAATAATTCAGGTGAAAGACAATAGGGCAAAAATCTATAGATTCCCTTTCTCGATAAAATACATAATGTGAACTGTCAGCTTCCAGTTTTTCCAGAAATTCGTGTTTAGTAGAACATCCTTGGCCTGCACTTGTTCCGGCACAGCATAATTATATTTTATTTTAGGGCAACGTTTTAGACTTTAAATATCTTTTTTAAGAGAAGAGAAAAGAAGTGTGAAGCACACAGAGGTCATAGTTATAGATACGGTAGCGCCACTCACCATAGGAACGTAACAGTTCTGATATGTATATTGACATCTTGCAAGGTCTTCAATTATTTTGAATTTTTTATTTTGGAAAAAGGCACAGAGCAAAGTATAGAGAGTAGTCTAATGCACTGCCCCACACCCCTCAATAATGACCATCACTTTGCCATTTGTGTTCCAGCAGTGACTTGCATTTAAAAAATATTTCTCTATTGTCTACAATATTCCAGGCACTCTGCTAGGCCCAGGATACAAAGATGAATTAAAGATCGTCTCTACCATCACAGAACTCTCATTTGTATAAGGAGATGGGAAATATAAACAAAGAAAAGGCGATGCATTATGGTAGACAGATCAACATAAGTCCAAGATATAGAGAAAGAATGGAAAGAAATTAAGTCCAAGTGGAAAGGCTAGAAGTGATCAGAAATGACTCCCTGGAGGAGTTGGCTTTTAGCTAGACTTTTATGGATAAAGAAATTTTATCATAGTCATATGCCAGCAATGGTGTATTCAGGGCTCTGGGTAAGGTAATACCATAGACCAACACAGGGACGTGATACACAATGTGGAATTCCTGGAGCAATAACAACAAAAAATGTCAGAGGGAATTAGCACAGGTTTATTCCTTCTCCTTGATGACGTAATTATCCGTGCTATCTACCACAATGCTTGGTGTATAGAAGACACTCAAAACATCACGGGGTGAGCGCCATTTAACTGTCACAGAAGAATGGTGCCTGTGCACTTCTACGTACGCTACATAATTGAGGGCCTCCAGTGCCTCTTTCAAGTTTCCATGGTAGCCTGGAAACTGTTGATTAGTTGGCTACACTGTTTTATTTTTTTACTTTTTTCTACGAGGGAGATTTCAGATCAAAATCCCACTGCAGAGTAGAGATACCCATGTACCAGAGGCCTCTGGAGCAGCTGTTCATTAGAACCCCACGGCCATGGGAAATAATTCCAAATGCGATACCCAGCAGTGAGTTGGAAAAGCCCAGCTTACATGGGCTTTGATTTGGCAGGGAAAGTAGCCCTTTCAATTTTACAACTGGAAAAAAAAAACGCATAAATGTACAAGTGAAAGTGAACAAATATATATCAAGCACCTACTGTGTGAAGGAGGATAGAGGAAAAAGGGGTATTTTACTGTCCTTAAAAGTTTTCAAATTGAGATTTTTTTTTCCAGTTAGACTCCAAAAATGAATAACAAATCCAAGACTAAAAAGGGTCTGGTGAGAGGGAGAAAGGGTTTTGGAAAACCTGAAGAGAAGAGCCTTCCCATCCAGTTGGAAGTTTTCAGGGAAGTCTGCAAGAAGACACAGTGTGGCATTGGATCGAAAGACTGACAGATAGAAACTGGAGGCTGTGAATTGTAATTTAGAAAAGAACAGTTATTTCCTGAAATCGTTGTTTGTAATCAGGTTCCTTCTAAAAGTCCATTAATCCATTTAAGACCCCAAGTGTCTGCTCTGGATCTGGCATCATGCTCAGTACTGATTGGTTTGGGGAATATTATTTTTCAGTTTTGCTTACTTTGGGAACCCATTCCCCACCCCAGCTAGAAACAGAGAACTGGAATCTTAACGGGGAGGAGAGATGAAGGTGAAGAAGTTGTACATTTCAATGGCCTCTAGCCAAGGTCATCAGGAGCACACCTGTGGTTGAACAATTTGGCTTCGTTGCTCTTTGCAGAGATGGGGAAGACATACCATGGAGAGCAGTGAAACATCTCGGTAAGGAGGTATTAGAAAGGACTTGACAGTATTTGAGCTTGTGTCAGGGGATTATGATTTGGAAGTGGGGCTTTGCTCTGGATTGAATTAAGTCAAGAAGCCAGGCTAATTCCATGGTCGAGTATCTCAATAAATCTTATCTATAAGCAGTGAAGACTAGACAGAGGCCAAAGCTGTAACTGGCAAAGAAACAAGCTATAGTAACTAGGATGGGGGTATTTGGTCATTTTTGTGGCTTACACAGAGTTCATATTTATGCCTCTTCTCACATACAATTACAGAGTGGTCTTGTTTTTGTCTTGATTGATCAAAGGTACAGAGTGATCTTGTCTGATGCTGATATTCTGTGAGATTGGACTTGCTTAAATTCACTAAGGGAACACGAAGGCCCAGTTGATAAAGCAGGGCAGCTCCCTCAGAATGGAAGGGGTCCGTTTTCTCCTCACACATGATCAGAAGGAGGGCAGAGTAAGGTGAGAGGCAGGTGTATAGGGTATATAGCAGACAGATCTAAGTTTAAAGTTTACCTTCCTGAGCTTGAGTTCCTTTTTCTGTAAAATGAGGCTCATAAATCCAACCTTTCAAGATTGTTCTACGGAATACAAAAATATAAGTGAAACATGTAGCTAGTGCCTTGAATACAAATAGGAGCCAATAAATAAATGCCTTGCTTGTAATTTTGTTGGGATAAGATGTTCAAATTCCTTGAGCTATACCAGTGGTTCTCAAATTTTACTGTGTATCAAAATTACCTGCATGACTTGTTAGACCACAGATTGCTGGACTCTATCCTCAAAGTTTCTGATGCACTAAGTCTAGGTTAGGGTCTGAGAATTCACATTTCTAAGGATTTCTCACTTTAAGCTAACACAGCTGTCAAGGACCAGCGCTTGGAGAAACACCGAGTTAGGCAATAAACCCATAATGTGAGCAATGTGTTCGCGGAGTTCTTTGGCACCTGTTAAACTTTATTCTGGAGCAGTGATGAGACTTTTGTTCTATAGTAAATATTTTAGGCTTTGAGGACATGCTGTCTATTATAACTACTCAACTCCATTACAGTACAGAAGCAGCCGTAGGCAATATACAAATGAATACGCGTGGCTATGCTCTGATAAAACTTTCTTGATAGACATGCAAATCTGAATATCATATAATTATTCTGTCACAAGATATCATTTTTGTAGTTTTATTTTTTAACCTTTTAGATGTAAAACAGTGCTTAGCATGCAGAGAATGCAAACAGACAGCAGGATCAATTTGGCCCGTCACTGTAACTTGCCAGTCACTGTAATTTGCCAACCCCTATTCTAGAGCTGGCAGTAAAGGAACCCATTGAGAAGGGATCTGAGGTTGAGGAGTTACTGCTTTTTGGAGACTTGTCTAGATTTTCTGAGCCCTCAGTCTCATTGAATGGAGAGGAGTCTAGTCCCTCTTTGGGGTTTGATGAAATTATCTGCCAAATCAGCAAATAATTTGAATTAGCATGTATGTGTTTGTCCAATAAAATGTGTTCTCTTCCCTGATTCCGCATATTCAGGCCAACGTAGAGGTCATTATATAAAGTAAGGCATCCGCATGATTTTGTCACACAATGAGTCAGCGCTGGGGCTAGACATTTTGGGATGCCCTCTTACTGCTTTTCATTTTAGGTATCGTTGCCTCTAGGACAGGTGGCATTATGCCCTTTCCATTTCTTGAAAATGAAAGATATTCAAATCCTGAGTAAGATCACATTTCTCGAAGTGAGACGGACCTGAAGTCACTACACATCTCTACCTTTCACTGGCCACATGGTCTCAGTCAAGGTTTATTTTCCACCTTGACCTCAGTTTTCTCACATGTAAAATGGGGAGAATAATAGTAACTACGTCATAAGAGTATTATGAGAAGAAAATTAAATATCTGTTAAAATTCTGCTTAGCCCAGTGCCTGGAGCTGAGAGTTCAACAAATACTGAGTGTTCTAACATTAGTATCACGGCTGTCTTTGTTCTTCACATCCATCATACCTGTTCCTAAACATGGTCATTCATTCGGTCTGTTAAAGAACAAAAACTCAACTGAGTAAATAGGAAGGTCTAAATAGCTTTGTTAAATGATTCATGAATCAGGCAGCGTCCCATCTAGCAAGCAGAGGGGGCTCTGAGGAGTTGTATGAAATGCAAGGTTTTTATGGGAAGGAAAGTGGGGCAAAGAGTTAATAGCAGAAGAAAAGAAAGGATTTTTCCAGGCAAAGTCGATTTCCTTAGGGGGAAGACCAAGGAACATTATCACACAGAATAAGTCATCTTCCTTTGAGGGATGGAGGGCACTCCTGTGACAAATTACCTCATTGGTGCTTATCAGAAAATTCCTGACTGACAGGTTAAAACTTACATTTCTGGGAGAGGTTGAAACTGCAGTTAGTTAAGGCATTAAGCCCTGGTTTGATGACTTGGCCTATGTGACACCATCTTGGGCATGTTCTGTTCTTTTAACAAATTATCCATGAAAGAAACGTTTTTAAATGTAATCCTTGTACCAGGCACTGTGCTAGTAATTGGGAACTGAAAGCACAGATTTGGTGAATAGGGGTTTATATACAAATGAACATGCAAACACATCGGTTTAGTAAATTGCCCTGGTCTCACATCTGTGCAAGGATGTGTGTGTCCCTCCGGGGACATACGGAAGAGACTGACTAGTCAGTCCTATTTAGAAAGGGGTGGAGGTTCAGGAAGGACTCGCAAAGGTGAGCTTTGAGCTAAATCTGGGTGACACTTTTAGCACTCGGTATCACTCATTCTTGAGAACTACTGACAATTGATCAAACCTATTTTCACATTTTCAAGGATAACTCATGTTGATCCCAGTTTCTAAATCCTGACTCACATTTTATTCCCTTTTCTCCCACAATGCCTCATTTACTCAAATACACCCATATTTCTTCATGTAAGCCCTCACTAGAACCTATTCCCTGTCTTCATATCCTAATCAAAATTCAGTCAGTCTTGATACATGTTATACCACATAACACAATAATAATAAACCTTCATGCACTGTTCACCAAATCACGTCATTTGTGTAATTCATTTTCTCTTCAGTTACCTCAGTACAGAGTCAATTTTCCTTGTATTTCCACTGGGTCCAGAGCAGTAGAGAGTAGTATATAATGTAGCCTCAACAAATACTTATCAGTGGGTTTCTCAGCTCCTTTTTTGATGGACTCTTTACATCAATATACTTTTCCCATCTTAACTGCATTCCCCCCCCCCCATTCTCTTCCAATCTGACTTCGTATTCTCACAACAGAAATCTCTACAAATATGGGGGGACTGAGATCAGGCTCAAGAATCTTCTGTATCACCTACAACATAAAATCTCCACGTTCTTTGCATCTGATACAAAGATGGGATCAGACCAGTCCCTTCTCTTCCTCCTTCTGCCATTTCTTGTTCCAGGAGCACTGTACTGAAGTTACTTGAATAGCTTCACGTTGTCTCCAGCTGCCACATTTTTGCATATACTGTTCTTTCTCCCCAAAAGCCCTTCCCTCCTCATATTCCTGGAAACGACTTTTCAACCTTCAACTCTTGGCTCATATTCTTCCTTCTCTAAGAAGCATTTCTTGGCTTCCTCAAGCATCAAAAGACACTCTGGCTGTGGGGCTTCTCTGCCTCTGTGCCCATTTTATGCTCCATTGCTATCAAACCTATATTTCTCAAGCTCTCTGTGCTGTTTCCTGCTTCATGCCTTTGCTTGCATGCTGAATGTCCCTCCTTCTAGAATACAAATCCCATCGGTCTTCACCTGATTAGCTCCTTCTCATTGTTTAAGCTCAGCTCTGGAGCCATCTGTTCCAGAAGCTTCCCTTGAACCACCTAGTTGGATTAAGTGTCCATTTCTGTTATCCTAAAGTACTCTATCTTAGCACTTCAAACTACATTAAATTCTTGATTTTTATGTCTTTCTCTTTTCCTAAATTTCAAGCACCACGTAGGCAGGCACTTACCTCTGTATTCTCAGTACCTTATGGAAAGGTTGGGTAGATAATGGATAGACAATTTATTCAGAGGTCTTAGTGATAAACTTCTCAGAGTTTTCACAACATCTTTTTTTAAGTGTTTATTTAAATTCCAGTTAGTTAGCATACGGTGTAATACTAGTTTCAAGAATACCATATAGTGATTCAACAATTCCATACACAGTAAGCGGACTCCTTAATCTCCATCACCTTTTACGCCCATCCCCCCACCCAGCTTCTCTCTGGTAACCATCAATTTGTTCTCTGTAATTAAGAGTCTGTTTCTTGGTTTGTCTCTCTCTCTCTCTCTCTCTCTCTTTTGCTCATTTGTTTTGTTTCTTAAATTCCACATGAGTGAAATCATATGACATTTGTTTTTCTCTAACTTCGCTTAGCATTGTACTCTCTAGCTCCACACATGTTGTTGCAAATGGCAAGGTTTCATTCTTTTTTATGGCTGAATACTATTCCATTGTGTGTATATATACCCCATTTTCTTTACCCATTCATTAACCGATGGGCACTTAGGGTGATTCCATATCTTGGCTATTGTAAATAATGCTGCTATAAACATAGAAGCGAATGTATCCCTCTGAATTAGTGTTTTTGTATTCTTTGGGTAAATACCCAGTAGTGTGATTGCTAGATTTTAGGGTAGTTCTATTTTTAACTTTTTGAGGAACTTTCATACTGTTTTCTACAGTGGCTATACCAGTTTGCAGTCCTACCAAGAGCGTGTAAGTGTTCCTATTTCTCCACATCCTTGCCAACACTTGTTGTTTCTTGTGTTTTTGATTTTAGTCATTTTGACAGGTGTGAGGTGATATCTCATTGTAGTTTTGATTTGCGTTTTCCTGATGGTAAGTGATGATAAACAGCTTTTCATGTGTCTGTTGGCCATCTGGATGTTTTCTTTGGAGAAATGACTGTTTATGTCTTCTGCCCATTTTTAATTGGATTATTTGTTTTTTGGATGTTGCATTTTATAAGTTCTTTATATATTTTGGATACCAGCCTTTTACTGGATACGTTATTTGCAAACATCTTCTCCCATGCCATAGATTTCCTGTTAGATTTGTTCCTTTGCTGTGTAGAAGATTTTATTTTGATGTAATCCCAATAGTTTATTTTTCCTTTGGGTTCTCTTGCCTCAGGAGACATATCTGGAAAAAAAAGTTGCTACAGCCAATATGAAAGAAGTTACTGCCTATAAGTAAGAAGTTACATACCTAGATTTTTCTAGATCTTTAATCCATTTTGAATGCATTTTTGTATGTGGCATAAGAAAGTGGTCCAGTTTCATTCTTTTGCATTCTTTTCCAGTTTTCCCAACACCATTTGTTGAAGAGACTTTTTCCCATTGGATATTCTTTCCTCCTTTGTTGAAGACTAATTGACCATATAATTGTGGGTTCATTTCTGGGTTTTCTATTCTGTTCTGTTGATCTATGTATCTATTTTTGTTCCAAAATCATACTGTTTTGATTACTGCAGCTTTATAATATAACTTGAACTCCAGAATTGTAATGCCTCCAGCTATGCTTTTCATTTTCAAGATTGCTTTGGCTATTCTGGATCTTCTGTCATTCCATATACATTTTAGAATTGTTTGTTCTAGTTCCACAACAGCCTTGAACTGATATAATTTTTAGGGTTTTCAACCTTGACACTATTAATATTTTGAGCTAATTCTTCACTATGGCTGCTCTCCTCTGCATTCTAGGACAATTGGCAGCATCCCAGGCCTCTACCTATTAAATGCCAAGAGCACCTCTTCCTGAACTGTGACAACCAGAAGTGTCTCCAGGTGTTTCCTAACATCCCAGGGGCAGGAAGGCAGACAAAATCACCTCCTCTCATCTTGAGAACCATTGGGCTGAGGTCTGATCAAACATAGTGTATAAGCTTTTTTAATACACATATTTATAAATCATAAAATTAAACTTAAGTCAGGGCACCTGGGAGGCCCAGCTGGTTAAGTGTCCAACTTTGGCTCAGGTCATGATCTTACATTTCTTGTGTTTGAGCCCCACGTCGGGCTCTGTGCTGACAGCTCAGAGCCTGGAGCCTACTTCGGATTCTGTGTCTCCCTCTTTCTTTCTGCCCCTCCGCCACTCATACTCTGTCACTCTCTCAAAAATAAATAAACATTTAAAAAAAAGTGAACTTAAGTCTAAAAACATCATAGATTGAAATTATTGGAAACCAAAACTGAGTGTTGAGGAGTATGTTTTTCATTACACTCATTATTGGAAACCAAAACTGAGTGTTGAGAAGGAGTATGTTTTTCATTACAAAAGTAATAAACAGTCATCATAGAAATCTTATAAATATATAAAAAGAAAGAAATATGAAGAAAGTACCCTTAGACCCACCAAAGGAAAACACTGGTAATATTTTCTATTTACTTTTAGTTTTTCCCACATAGACTTGTTCCTTTAAACTTCAAAATAATACTTAAAAATTATAAAAATTATAGATTTAAATTCAGTATTAGAGCAGAAGTATTTTTATATTAGCTCACAAATCCTTCATAAATATTTTAATGCCTACATTATATTCTATAAATGTGTGTGTATAAATTACTTACCCTGATTTTAGGACATGGAAATTATTTGCATATTTTCCAGTATTTGAAAATTTCTTTAATAAAATCTTTGTGTATAAATTGTTTATATAATTAGAATTATGTTCTTTTTTTTAAAAATATGAAACTTATTGTCAAATTGGTTTCCATACAACACCCAGTACTCATCCCAACAGGTGCCCTCCTCAATACCCATCACCCACCCTCCCCTCCCTCCTACCCCCCATCAACTCTCAGTTTGTTCTCAGTTTTTAAGAGTCTCTTATGTTTTGGCTCCCTCCCTCTCTAACCTTTCTTTTTTTTTTTTCCTTCCCCTCCCCCATGGTCTTCTGGTAAGTTTCTCAGAATCCACATAAGAGTGAAAACATATGGTATCTGTCTTTCTCGTATGACTTATTTCACTTAGCATCACACTCTCCAGTTCCATCCACGTTGCTACAAAAGGCCGTATTTCATTCTTTCTCATTGCCACGTAGTATTCCATCGTGTATATAAACCACAATTTCTTTATCCATTCGTCAGTTGATGGACATTTAGGCTCTTTCCATAATTTGGCTGTTGTTGAGAGTGCTGCTATAAACATTGGGGTACAAGTGCCCCTATGCATCAGCATAGAATTATGTTCTTAAGATAGGATCTTAGAAGAAGAATTAATGGAGCAACAGAATGAAATGTTTCAAATCTCTGGACATATATGTAAGGGCAAATTGCTTTTTAAAGGAATTGCACAATCCACTTGCCCCATCGTAACGTAGGTATCCCCAGTGGTTTGCACACTATCACTGTGCTATTGGTTAGGGGACATTTTGAAGGTCGACCCTAAAAACCATATTGGCCAGCTCAAATGCTAAGAAACTGTCCTAGGGGTGAATTGCTAATGGCTTCTAAGCTAACATTAGGAATCTTATTTTGTGCAGACAGGAAATTTCCATTGTGGCCTGAAGATGTTCTTCCTGTTCTGTTGTCAATCAGGATGTTCTGTCTGTATGAAACAGTACTAGCCTTTCCCAATCATCATGCCCATCTTAGCAATCAAATTCATCAATTTTTCTTAGATGAATTTAAATGGCAGGGAGGGAGAGAAATGTCTCTTGTTAGAGACATACTCAGCTCAAGGAAAAATTTGGTGTGTTTTGTTCATGTAACAAGGTCTAAAACCAAGCATTATAGATCCTTGTCTAAGAAGATATGAAAATCTATCCAGTCAAACTCTCTTATGTTAAATAGGTCATGATAAAGTAATTAGGCACATAGAGTCCCTTTGTGAATTAATGGTAGAGCTTGCTTGCCGAGGCAGAGCAATACTGAGGTTAGGAAACACTGAGCTTTGAAGACAGAAAAGACATAGGGTCAAATCCTGCCCCTGAAGTATGCTGGCTGTGAGTCCTATGCAAATCTCCAGACCTGTCTGGACTTCCATTCCCTTGCCCACAAGATGGAAATCACCATAATATGAACTTCATAGGTCTTTAAAATTGTCCAGTAACTTTGAGACAGAAGAGTTTAGAGACAAGGCACTGACTGTATTGTAATTCAAAATTTCTTTTTTTTAAATTTTTTTTTAGTGTTTTTATTTATTTTTGAAGGAGAGAGAGAGACAAAGCATGAATGGGGGAGGAGCAGAGAGAGAGGGAGACACAGAATTCAAAGCAGGCTCCAGGCTCTGAGCTGTCAGCACAGAGCCCAACACGGGGCTTGAACTCACAAACTGTGAGATCGTGACCTGAGCTGAAGCTAGACGCTCAACTGACTGAGCCACCCAGGCGCCCCATGTAATTCAAAATTTCTAATGATTACTTTGTCTCCCCTTACATAACTATTGGTAGAAAGGATCGCAGACACTGTGAGCAGAGTTGCCAAAAATACACATTTCTTTTTGTTGATTCTGAATATTTTGTGTTGCAATTTATACTAGATTGCATGTCAGACAGTTCATAGGTATTTTCTATAACCACTTTTATAGATGAGAAAATTTGTTCAAAGAGGCTACATAACTTGTCTACTTTATGAGCAATCAAACAGTAGAATTGGAATCAACCACAGACTTCAGAAGCTAGAGCTCACATTTTCTCATTCTGACCTTCCGTATAAGAGCTAAGTTTTTGTTTTCATTTTCTAAATCTCTGTGATACGTGAAGAAATACTCCAACATCTCGGGATTAGTAAAATCAACAAAGTATATTTGGGGCCAGTTACTCTCCCAGACATCCATTTGAATAGAATTAAGTAGGAGTGACTTATATGTGTCAATAAACACCTAATTATTAATGACCTGGTCACAGAAACTCTCTAATAAATAAACAGGAAATAATGAAGATCTGGTAGCAGTGAGGTAAATTGGTGATATGATTTCAAATTTGAACAAATTACAGGGGAAAATGGATAACTATAAAATAATTAGAACACTTGGGGTGCCTGGGTGGCTCAGTCGGTTGAGCATCAGACTTCAGCTCAGGTCGTGATCTCACAGCTTGTGAGTTGGAACCCCGCATCAGGCTCTGTGCTGACAGCTCAGAGCCTGAAGTCTGTTTCAGATTCTGAGCCTCCCTCTCTCTCTGCCGCAACCCACTCGCATTCTGTCTCTGTCTCTCTCAAAAATAAACATTAAAAATTTTTTTAAATAAATAAATAATTGAAAAAATAATTAGAACACTCAGGCACCTAAATAAATAGCCACATCCCACATCTGTCTTCACTATACCCAGCAATTCCTACATATCACTAGTGCATTGAAGAAGAAATTACCAGAGGCTTCTAAACATCACCTGAGTAAGAAGTAGGGTGAACACCTTGCTGCAAATGTTCAAGGAGACACGGAGTGAATTAGCCAAATGCATTCCTCATGACAATAGGTGATTGTCTAGCTAAAACTCTCTTTGAAAATGTACCTCATTAAAAATGTGCACAAAAGTTCTAGGTCCCTAATAAGATTTTAGACTAAAAATATCATGCTCCAAATAGTAAGCTGGCCTCAATATTGTTGTATATCTCTTTTATAATACATCAACAATGAAGCTCACACATAGCTTAGCATTTTATAGGTGTACTCGAGGGAAAACACAAAATCAGTGAAGAAATCCCATAGTTGCAAATTCTTTGTGAAGTTCAGAGTTGACCTGTCTAGTTAATGTATTCAAAAACACACATTTTACAATAATAGGAACTATTCTTGCTAATGGCTGTTTAAGGTGAGCGGGGAAATTTTTCCATGAAGACAAATCTCTTCACCCCACCCCACTCCAGAGGGACCTGAATATGTCTGTTTTTAAGGGGACAATTTAAGCCCCGGAATAATTATTTAAGGAAAGTCTGTCAGCTACTTTCAATAAGTTTTCTCAGGCTGGGAATGGAGGGAAATATTTCAAGTGGGTAAAAGTGGTTTGAAACCGTGTTCCATGACAGCTACACCATGAACTGCCTCGTCTTAGAGAACTTTCCACTCACTTCATTTTGAATGGTGTCAGTGGGGGCGTTCCTTAAGGCGCCATGTTCTTCGCTCTTGGACCTGGCTTATGCTTTGCATGGTAAGCCACAGACAGTCTGCTGATGTTTCAAGCACATTATGTATTCTGACATATCAAGAGTATTAGTCTGAAGCCAAACTCACAGATAAGCAGGGATAAAAGATAAGAATTGACTAACTCTGGTTATCCTTTCCTTGATTTGCTTCTTCTTGTTCCTTCTTCTGAGTGCTGGGGCACTGGAGTGGCTCAGTCGGTTCAGTGTCTGACTCTTGACTTCAGCTCAGGACACAATCTCATGGTTCCTTCATTCAAACCCCGCATTGGGCTCTGTGCTGATGTTGCAGAACCTGCATGGGATTCTTTCTCTCCCTTTCTCTCTTCCCTTCCCCGCCCGAGTCTCTCTAAATAAGTAACTAAGTAAGTAAATAAATAAATAAATAAAGCTGGGTTCTGATCCCATTAACATGTATCTATGGTGGGAGAGACTAGAGGCAAATCCCAAGTAGAGGGTTGATGGGGCGCCTGGGTGGCTTGGTCGGTTAAGCGTCTGACTTCGGCTCAGGTCATGATCTCACAGTCTATGAGTCAGGCTCTGTGCTGACCGCTCAGAACCTGCAGCCTGTTTCAGATTCTGTGTCTCCCTCTCTCTCTGCCCCTCCCCTGTTCATGCTCTGTCTCTCTCTGTCTCAAAAATAAATAAACGTTAAAAAAAAAAAGAATAAAACTTCCAAGCAGAGGGTTGAAAGTTAAATTAATTACATTATTATTTCATTCTTTTCACCCTCTGTTGGTTAGAGAATTTGATTAAATAGAATTAAATAGAACTATGTAGAATTATTTAAAGTGTCATGAAATTAAGTAAACAAATGAGAGATTTCCCCTCCTCTCGACCCTGTATGCTGCTAGAGAATATTTATGTACTGTACCTCCTAATTAAAATGATCTTCCCCCAAATTTTCTAGCATAATGATAAGTCTGACTCCGTAGGTGAGAATTAGGATCCTTTACATTTCACTTGGCCCTGTCCCATCTCAGCATCAGTTACTCCATATTAGCTCTGTTTTTCCTTCAAAGATGAGAAAATATTTAAATATTTATTTCCGATGATATCAACTAAGCACTCAGTCTAGTCAATATTCACAACGTTACTGCTCAAGGAGAATAAACATGATGAGCACAAAACAGGCTTAACAAATGGTTCCAAATAATTTTTGTGCCAGAATTTTAACCCAGAGTAGCTGGAGAAATCATCAGAAAAGAAGATGAAGGCTAGAATGTTCACTTAGTTATTGCACCCCCACAAAGAAAAAAATTGCTTAGCTTCAGGCTGAAGAACACTCACTTTCTTTTTTTTTAATTTTAATTATATTTTTTTAAATTTATATCCAAATTAGTTAGCATATAGCGCAACAATGATTTCAGGAGTAGATTCCTTAATGCCCCTTACCCCTTTAGCCCATCCCCCCTCCCACAACCCCTCCAGTAGCCCTCTGCTTGGTCTCCATATTTAAGAGTCTCTTATATTTTGTCCCCCTCCCTGTTTTATGTTGTTTTTGCTTCCCTTCCCTTATGTTCATCTGTACTGTGTCTCAAAGTCCTATGGGGCACCTGGGTGGCTGAGTCGGTTAGGCCTCTGACTTCGGCTCAGGTCATGATCTCATGGTTCATGAGTTTGAGCTCCGCATCAGGCTCTGTGCTGACAGCTCAGAACCTTGAGCCTGCTATGGATTCTGTGTCTCCCTCTCTCCTGCCCCTCCCTTGATCACTCTCTCTCTCTCAAAAATAAACATTAAAATTTTTTTAAAAGTCCTCATATGAATGAAGTCATATGATATTTGACTTTTTCTGACTAATTTTGCTTAGCATAATACCCTCTAGTTCCATCCATGTAGTTGCAAATGGCAAGATTTCATTCTTGTTGATTGCCGAGTAATACTCCATTGTATATATACCATGTCTTCTTTATCCATTCATCCATCGATGGACATCCGGGCTCTTTCCATACTTTGGCTATTGTTGATAGTGCTGCTATAAATATAGGGGTGCATGTGCCCCTTTGAAACAGCATACCTGTATCCCTTGGATAAATACCTAATAGTGCAATTTCTGGGTCATAGGGTAGTTCTATTTTTAATTTTTTGAGGAACCTCCATACTGTTTTCCAGAGTGGCTGCACCAGTTTGCATTCCCACCAGCATTGCAAAAGAGACCCTCTTTCTCTGCATCATTGCCAACATCTGTTGTTGCCTGAATTGTTAATGTTAGTTATTCTGACAGGTGTGAGGTGGTATCTCATTGTCGTTTTGATTTGTATTTCCCTGATGGTGAAGAACACTCTCTTTATTGCCAGATCAATATCTCTTTTCTTCTAATGATTGTTAATAACCTATATGGTCATATAGATCATCATAAGAATGATGATATAAAAATAATGAAATATTTGAATCATATATTTTCACTATGGTTGAGGTACGTTTCTTAGCTTCATGGCAAAATCTAATTTTCAACCCAATCAGTAGGTGGTGTGGCCAGAGGTAGACTATGTATGGTGGTCAAGAGTATACGTTTAAGTAGGTTTGGATTCCTGAGCATTGTTTACAAGATGTGGGGTCTTGGACAAGTTATTTCAGCTTTCCAAAATTCAAGCTTGTCTTATGTAAAATAGCAACAGACCTTCATTGGGTTGTTGTAAGAACTAAGGGTTGAGGAATGTGTGTGTGTATGTATGTGTGTGTGTGTGTGTGTGTGTGTGTGTGTAAAATACAGATTCCAAAGTAAATAACGCTCAATAAATGGCAATCCTATAGTCATATATAATAATGTGTATCCAATTATTTTTATACTGAGAATATAACAAATTCAAAAGTTGTTTAAAGACAATCCAGAGAGGTTTTATAAGAGACTTTTTAAAATCATACTTGTGCCACATTCCTACCAAAAACCATAACTGAGAAGTTGGCGTGCATGCTTGTTGAAATAGACCATGCTTCGTGAGCTGTTTACCAGAGGGAAGAAATCAACTTGAACAACTACTCTGGCACTCACACCATGTCCACTCCTGTCTGATTTTACCCATGTGTTCATCGCCATTGAAATTACCTGCCTGCTCTCCTCCATCTGTTTGGGGCTAGGCTGACTTTAAAATCAAGCCTAGTCCCCTTTTAATTTTTTAACCTCCTCTTTCCTTATGATTTTTACTCCACAAAGTCCACTTTCCTGTTCTCTTTTTACTTTTTGTTCCCAGTGTGTGTTGTATCATTCTCTTACATAAAAACTTCTTGACAACGGGAAGCGTGTCTTGTTCCTTCATTATCCATAAAACAAAAAGCACCTTTCCTAGTACATGTAGGATTTCCTCTATCAATCATTGCTGCTTAATCTGAAAAAAGTACATGTAGAAAAATTACATGATTCTTTGAGTAAAAAAAAATATCAAATTCCTGAATAATAGGATTTAATTCATAAAATAAATAAAAATTCGTAATAGCGTATTATTTTATTGTGGATAAATCACCATGATATGGACTCCCATTTTATTTTTGCCTTAGCTTTTTAAGAAGAGAGATAAATTTTTATTCCTATTTTACAGAAAAATTAAAGATTAGAGAAATTAAATGGCCTCCCAATGATATTCTGTCAAAATATTCTAACTATTTATGCTTTATTATAAGTCCAGATCTGATGGGTGATAGATGAATTGAAGCAACTTTGGAGATTTAGGTAAATGTCTTAAAGCTGAGATTGCATGTTAGCTATAAATCATATTCTCACTACTACAAATTTTTCTTTCTAGGCTTGTTTTTGGATAAAATGGGACAAACGTAGCTTGTTGGTTTCAGTGTTGGGATCGATGACTAATATTGCTACTCTGATATCTGCCCTTGTTCTGACTATCAGGGTTTTGAAGGGAGATGGATAAATAGCATCCCTTTTCTTCCCACCTTATTTTGAATGAATAACAAAAACAAAGGAATGGAAGAGAGAAAAACGCAGTCTGTTGATGGTAGAAACCAGATGGAGGTTGTAGCTCCATGTGAGAGCCTCCCGGACTTGCTGACTGGATTCAAACTAGACAGACCTGGCCTCTCAGTCACAAGCAATGCTGCCTGGGATGGACCCCCCCCCCCGCCCCCGGACTCAACCTCCCCAGCCACAGTCTCTGAAGGGTGGTGCTGCCCAAGGGAGACTGAGGTTTAGAAGAATGCAGGGGAATCTTCCTCTTTGTGGGGAGTTTACTCCCAGAAAAACACAATGGAGAACATGCACAGAGCAGGAAAGCTATTCCTCCTAGATTTACTAATCAGATAAGTCATTCCTCCACAAGGAGAGAGGGAGTGAAAACCAAGTGATGCCATGATGGTTTAGGGAAGATGTGTCATCATGGAAACCAAAGGGTGGGGAGGAGCTTCTTTCCTAACACTGACCTGTGGATAATCTCCAAATAGAAAGGGCTCATTTCAGGAGTTACACACATGGGTTGTTAATTATAAAGCCACTCTTAATCAGAATGTGTGGAAATATTTATGGGTTGTGTGTGCAGTACTTTCATATTTCCTTATGCAGAAGTGGATTTTTTGTTTATTTTCATTGCATTTCAGGGGCAACTACATTTTGTCTGCGGGCCCCTCGAATCCGAATCTCCAGGGTACTTGATTCTCATGCAGGTTCTCTGATTCTATTTTCAAATTCTAATCTTGAGACCTGAGTCTCCACTTAGCAGTTTTAAGAAGCACCCAGGTGATTGCAAGACAATGTAAGTTTTTGAAACACTAACAGAAAGTTTAGTTATTGAAATCAATTTCCATTTATCCAAAAAAACCTTGTATATTTCAGAGGTACACTATTTGTTCATTTCCAGCAAGAATTTGAATTGTTGCCTCTGATGAGTTTTGGGAATCTTTCATTTTCCACTGGAGATCAGTGTATTCATTTCCCAAAACCATAAGCGTCTTTCAAACTCTCAGAAGTTGGAGCTTTATCCACAAAGAAGATTTTGTGTGATCTGTTGTAGAGTATGGAGGCTTGATGAAATTGAATAGCTTTTTAGTTTCTGATGTTTTCTTCATTTGAACAACCAAAGATGGTTTTAAACATTTCCTTTGTTTCTTCAATAGTCCCAAACATAAAAATAATTTATTGCACATTTTGTGATCTGCTTTGGGAGTTATTATCGAAATGCTAATAAATAGAAATTTAGTTTTTACTGAATTCTTAAGTTCTATTTTATTTTTTCTTGGGCTCTTTTTGGTCTGAGGAATTCATATCTAGTTATACAGTGAAATAGCAATGGAAAAATGTTTCTCATTAGTCACAATTTACTAAATAGGCAAATGATTAAGAATGTTAGTTTTCCATGACATAAGTTATACCAGAGAAGAGCAGAAGTCTGTTTTCAAAAATATAAAAACTCTTTGATATACATACTTCATGTGCATGATCCTAGTTTGTCCAGGCCGCTGTGATAAATTACCATAGACTGGGTGGTTTAAACACCAAACATTTATTTCCCACAGTTCTTGGTGCTAGAAGTCCAATATCAGGGTGCCAGCCCAGTAAGGATCTGCTGAAAATTCTCTTCCAAATTTCAGGCTGCCATCTTCTCATTATATCCTCCCATGGTGGGGAAAAAAGCTAGTTAGCCCTCTGGCCTTTTCTTATGAGGGCACTAATCCCATATATGAGGACTCCACCCTCATGACCTAATTACTTCCCAAAGGACTCACCTCCAAATACCATCATATTGGAATTAGGATTTCAATATATGAATTGGGGGGGGGGGACACAAACATCTAATCCATCGCACAAAATCCCCAAGTCTCCATGGGTTCCTCCCTTACCCTCACATCTAAAACTGCATATCTGCTTCCCTTTCTTTTAGGATCATCTGATCCCCTTTCCTGCTTTATTTGTCCCCATAGTACATCATTCCCTATAGACTTTGTTTTCTTTAAGGTCGGCTTAGTTGGTTTTGCTTTTTGGGTTCACTGTTTGCTTCCTAGCGCCTGAAATAGCGCTGGAACTTTGTAGATGCTCAGTATTAGTTGGCTGAATTGGATACATTCCAGTCAGAGTTTCAGTGGGTTGTCGTCCCTGCTAGATGGGGAGCCTTCTCAGGATGAGGACACTGCTTTGCACAACTCTCCATTCCCTGCACATACTCCTGGCTCCCTGCTCCCTATGTATAAGGTGAAAGCTTTTCTGGGATGTTCACTGCCAGAGAGGTTCACCAGGAGGCAAAGCAGGGACAAGCACCAAGTGTCCGTGGCCAGAACACGAGAGAGTTTGGCTCATAGAGTTTTCGGTGACTGGGAAGGAGCAGCTCCTTTATTGCTTCCCAGGCTGTACCTAATTTTGTCAAAGTGTTTCTGAAGAAAATCATTTAATACAAACCCGGTCATCCAGATCCACTGTTCCTTGCCTGAATTGTTTTAGAACTCTGTAGGGCATAAGAATGTTTACAAGTACTCTTGATTTCTTATAAAATATTTTAGGAAAATAACTGGAGGCTCAATGAAGAAACTCCAACGTCGGACAAGGGGGCAATCAAAGTCAGTCCCTGAACACATACTTTCATCATCTGCGCTCCTTATTTAACTCTAACCATTTGGAGAACTGACAAAAAAACCACGTTAGAAGTGCATTTTTGTTATGGAATTTCTTCTTCCTTTTTATACACGATTACAGTATGTCAATGCTGACATTAAGCACGACAATAGCGATCTTGAAAGAAAAAGAAATAATGGCAAACACTTACCTGAGCCTGCTGCTATTCAAAGCACTTTGTATGTTATTATCTCATTTAATCCTTGTAATAACTCAATGAGTAGATAGTCTAATTTTCCTCATTTTGCAAACAATTTTAAGGATTGTGCCCAAACTCACATGGCTGTGGAACCAGGGTTGGAACATCGGTAGTTTGGTTGCAGAGCCCATTTTTAACAACCATATACCAACTTTATTAATGATTTGGTTTTCTTCCTAAAGGGTTCAAAGTTGGAAGAGAGATATATAAACAAAAATGTCATAAAACATGATAAAAGTGGTGTGATACAAAGAACGACAAAGCACCAAACTCTGTTTCCTGGAGCTAGGGAAAGCTTCTAAGAGAGATAGCACAGTGGGCTTTGAGGGATGATTGGAAGTTTTCTGGTAGAGGAAGGAGACAAAGACTATGGGTAGAAAGAGGAAAAATCTTAATAATCACTCTCCTTTATGACTTTACTTATGCTAGTTTTAGTGATTCCCATCCATGCTCTTTCTTCCAGGTAATATTTGAGCATTTTGGAACTAAATCTTAACCTGTGTTTATTTGCTTTTTTGTTTTTTTTTTTTGTTTTTTGTTTGTTTGTTTTTAAATTTTTATTCATTTTTGAGAGAGAGACAAACAGACAGAACATGAGCGGGGGAGGGGCAGACAGAGAGGGAGACACAGAATCTGAAGCAGCCTCCAGGCTTCAAGCTGCCAGTACAGAGCCCAATGCGGGGCTCGAACACACAGACCACAAATCATGACTGGAGCTGAAGTCAGATGCTTCACTGATTGAGCCACCCAGGCGCCCCAACCTGTGTTTATTTGTAAATAAATATGTAGGTCACTATCTGAAACAGTAACAAGTTAAATGCTATCTAAGTGCACATCATTATAGGATAGCCAATGTAATAATGGAAGACAGTGAACACTTCCTGTTAAAGATAATTATTTAAAAGTATAGTCATTTTGACTACCTGTTGTCAGGAGCTGAGAGGTGGGTCGTGTTGTCCATTGGCCGTGTGACTATCCACTCTTATGCTGTTCTTGAGTAATGGCCTTAGAGCACATGAAAAGTACCTTATTTTACACCCTCCTTCCCTCTTCAGTGTTATCTGCTAAACTCCGTGCAGCAGGCAGTAAATGAACCTTTTCCACCTGGCCAGAGTAATCGTATAGAGATTTATATACACCTAATGATTTCAGTGTGTTCCATGATGGTTGGATTTCAGGTTTGCTTGGCTTCCCACAACTTGAAGGATTAATCCCAACACTGTTCCCAGAGATGCCAATCTTTTCATAGGCTGTGTGTGTCCATCACTTTCCTCCCCTAGTAAGAGGGTGTATGCAATTGCTGGTTTTCACACTAGTGAAAATCAACATACCTCTTTCCAGGCACTGTTTGATGCCAGAGACATGAGTAGGATTGAGTACCCTGATGCTTCTTGTCAGCTACAGATACTTGCTAAGTTGTCTCAGATTATGTTAGAGGTGTGCATGTCTCCCAATTCGTTGAGCTCCATGGGAGCCATCCTGTAATAAACCTCTAAAAAGATACTATTGCTTATCTCTGCAAAATAAGTGGCATTTGGGAAATGACTGGTCCAAAGTCTTCTTTTCTTCCTTAATTCAGTTGAAAATAATTCTAGGTATAATGATACATCTACTGAAAGCTGTCTAAAGGAAAGCCACACTTTGTTCCTCTTCACCAGTTTTTATTGTACAGGAAGAGGGAAAGAGTCTGCATTTGCTCTCGCCTCCGGAGGAATCTGTAACTTTTCTGGCTTACTCAACAGTGTGAAGTGGTTAGAAGATACAGTGGGTTTCTATTGCCCTTTGGCTTTAGTGGAAGACTTTCTTTTCCGTGCATTTCTCCCATAGGCACCCTATTTTCCAGCTGAGGGAATGAGCACAGTGATGGGTTTTGTAGAGGTCACACTGGATTTGTGTTCTCCTGAAGAGGAAGTTCACTGGCCATTAGGAACCCCGCCTACCACATCCTCTGGGCCATTAAAGTGAATCACCTGAGTCCAGTGAATTTCACACGGCTCCTTCTACAACACTAACATTGGATACTTTCCCATAAATGCTTATTGAGTAAGGTTCCAAACATATATACAAACCAAATCATGACTTTTAGATAATTCTATACTTTGTCAGTTTGGTTATTAAATTATAATTATTAATACTAATATATAAAGCAATTTATATGCTTACAATAACTATAGTAGTACCCCAGGGGGTTTCCACATGTATTTCACTATTTGTCTTCATAACCCTTTATGTCAGGAAAGGCACGGATCATTGTCTTATTTCCCAAGGTCATTGGCACTGTAGTACAAGAGTATAGACAACCTGCTCCAGGTCATGTGGTTGATTCGTGAGGAGACTACTGGCCCAGTAGCAGGACATGGGCTTTGAATCCAAACAAGTCTAATTTCTAATTTTTCTCTCTCTTCCTTTTTTCTGTGCTTTTAAGAATTGGAACGGTACTAATAAACCTAATGCATACATCAGATATCTGTGGCTGAGGTGAACTTCAATGTATTTAGAAATGCTTTGTATTTTATAGATGCTTTACAAATGTTAGTAATCATTTGTGTTTTTCTGACTTCTGTTAGGTGCTCTTTCCCCGTATAATTCTGCCCAGTTCTAGCAAAAACTGTCCTCTCAACACCTCATAAATTTATAACTGGTAACTCTTCTTTTGTAAAGGATTATGTTTTATGTCTTGCTTTGGCTGCTAGGAAGCTCAAGACCCAATTTAAAACCCATACCGACTAAGTGTTGGGATCATTATATTTCCCTAACCTGGCTTTATTTTTTTTTTACTCATCTTTTATTTTGCTTAATCTATTGTTTTATTCTTCTGCAGTGAATATACATTTTTGAACACCACCTCCAATGAGGTTGGAAAAAATTAACAAAACAATAACTACTTAATAGTAACGATGAAGTCAGAGAAAACTTAAAAGAAAGCACTCTGAATTTTAAGAAGAAAAGATTTTATTAGCAGATATTAGGGGGCAGTTGAAAAGGCTGGAGAAACAAATGCTAGGAAGCGCTTCTAGAAATGACTCCCAGCTCCCAGACCCATCCCACGTCTGCTGTGATCAGTGAGACTAACCATTGCCGCATGAGTCCCCCCTATCCAGGGGCTGAGGGCACAGAACTACACTGCTTCTGCCCCAGCCCTGCCTCTCTCCCCTCCACTCCAAATTCAAATGGAATGGAAATATGGAATGCTGACTGCAGGGGAGTCTAGATAAGACAGGACTTAACTTCTCAGTCTCTACAACAAAGGATGACTTGAGAAGGAGGTCAAAATAGATATTAGGTGAAACAATTGAGACTGTCTGCCAGAAATCCAGGAGAGTGCTAAAAAAATAGGATTAGGGGATCCAAGCCACATCATGTGAGGAACAATATAAGACAGAGATGACAAATAGATTTCATTTTGCCAGCCAGTTCTAGCTAATTGGCTGCCAAGAACAAAGAATTGAGAAAGATTTGAGAAATGCATCTGGTCCCAGCAGGATAAAGCCCAGTGACTGATTAGTGATGTCTGCCAGAAATATGGGCATGAAGCAATCAGAGTTGTATGAATGCCACATATATCCCGTACATCAGTTGCTGCCTGATCAGCTTGGTTGCAGATTATCCCATAATGCCTTATGGCACTGTTGATGTTGTTGTTGCTGTTGTCTAATTAGATCTTGATTGGCTTCTTTGCCATGTCGTGATGATCGTGCCTTATTGAATAAAGCAAACTATCAATTATTAGATGAGTTAATTATCCCCTCACCCTACATCTTACTTGATATACATTAAGTTAGTATCTATTGATTTGATTTTAAAATCTCAACCATTCCATCAAAAATCATTAAATCGGTGTTTGCTTTGCACAAAATAGCATCATATGCCATGGTTTCAGGCTTAGTGAGACCCAAGTTTTTAAGGGATTTCCCCAAGCCTCCTCTTAAAAAGAATTTTTTGTCCATGTTTTCAGAATCCCAAGAGGTCAATTTGGAGCAACTTAGATGGTGTACTTGTTTATGGACCATGGCCTCAGTTAATAACTTTAAGTCCATCCAGTTTTTTTTTTAATGTTCTTGTCATAACTTTATCTTGAGCTTCTCTGTTTACTTGAGCCGATACTTGTTCATAAAGATAGTTTTACTCTGAGAATGTGCAGACATGCATCACATAGAATGGATACACTTAGAACTTTGAACCGGGGCTGTTGATTTATTATTTCTGTAGAATATTCTTAAATACTGCACAGAAAGGCTGCCTACTTCTTGAGAAAGACAGGGAAGTATTCTGTGTGACTACTTACTAACTCGCATGGCCTGCTGTCAGTAGGGAAAGACTGAATCACATTCCAGGAGAAGAAGAAGAAACTGACCCATTTTTGGTGATTGATAATGACTCTCCTTCGATAAGTTCATGAAGAAGACCACTTGTTGGGGAACATTGGTAAAGTTAGAATGAATATTTGTGGCTATCGAATACAAAATGGATCTCATTAACACCATCCATTTACTGAATACATTACGGTGTATTTATTATTATGCACAATGTGTTTTTATTTTTTATGCATTGTGTAGGTCTCATGATATGGAAATCTCAAGTTGCATCTGGTCATTAGGGGTCTGACAGATACAATGAAAAGGTGGATGTGTAACAAATGAACTCTGCACCAAACCATTATGAGGCTCCTTGTGCAGAGACACAGAGCTCTTAAGGTGTGTGGCAGAGGAGAAGGTAACTTATGCTTCACTGGCTGAGAAGAAGAACCGTTGGGTTAAGCAAAGACTCAAATCCACACTTCACCATTTAACAGCTGTAACCTTGGCAAGTCATACAAGTTCAGGGTCCTCATCCCCAGGGACTGTTACAGTATTAAATCAATAATTAGTTTTTTGATCTGGTATAAAATCAGTATGACAAATTAGTAATTCTAAAGTTGTATGAGTCAGGTAAGGAGAAAAGTTATACTTTCTAATGTAAATCATTTCTAAATAAGAAAATATTGCTGAACCTTATAAGGTTTTTTTACAGCCTTTGGACATAGCATTTTTGATTTAGCAAAATTTACTTCTTGTCAAGGTTTCTATTACTAGGTAATACAATTCTGTAGTTTTCAGGGTGATAGCCAGGGAAGAGTAAATGTAATAATAACTTCAGAACTTCCTATTGTGACCACTGAATTCTTAAATAACGTCACTGTCAGTGGATAAAGGAGTATTGAGATGATAATGAAAATGTTAATTCTAAATCTGAATAAAATTAAGTGCCCTTTGCTCCTTGCATGTTTGAATCCATGAAAATGCCTACCCATAATCCTCCTGTTTGGGCACTGGGCTTGGAGGAGGGAGGCAACCACTGACATTTTGAGAAAAAAAAATACTTTGGAATAGATTATGGCAGAAAAGTTTGGCAATAATATTTATTATTATAATCCCAATCTCTTCTGTGAAGTTTGTTACAGATAAATCATAAAAGCAAAAATTATATTTTTTCCTTATTAAAAAATGTGTTTGCAGTGCAATCAGATTATTCATTTACAATCACTCACTGGTATTTATTTATGAAGTGCCTACACCAGGCACCTTGTCACTTACACGATGTAACAGTTAGCAAAGCATACATTTATTATTGTTGCAGGAGGAGGTTGAGTTTGCTCTTTAAAAACTTTATTGTATATATTTTTAAAAAGAAGGAAAGAGCAACTGCTTTTTGAATGCTCTGTTTCCAAATCTATTGTGCTATCTTTAACTACTTAAGCAGGGCCAGATTTTCCTCCTCCTGTTTTCTGGCTTTCTTCCATCAGAAAAGTAAAGTCATTAGCTCAGTAAAACACAGTATTGCAGGCTCAACACTCAAATGAATAGATATATTGTTGGTCTGGTCTCAGTTATAGTGTAACTTCACTACCTTTAGGCAGAAGTAGATGATGCCTATTCAAAACAGGTGTATGAGGGTGTTTGTAGGGGAAGAAGGAGGAAGGGGTTAGTATTTAGTGTTCTATCAAACAGGAAAGTTCATGAGCAGAAGGTGCTAGTTCCCATTTGAGCCTTAAAAAAAAGATCATATGCTAATTATTTCTAGATGATCAAATGTTTTCTCCTCAGTATTAATTTAATATTAATTCTAATCACATTTGCAAGGATTTTGAAATAATTCATCTAACCCTTCTAACAAATTCATTCAGATATCCAACATTGCCCAGATCAGTTGTGGATTAGTCAGCTTAGGCTGCTCTGACAAAATACCACAGTCTGGGTGGCTTAAATAACAGACACTTATTTCCTCATAGTTCTGGAAGCTGCAGGATCAAGGTGTCTGCACAGTCTGATTCTGGTGTAAATTCTCTTCATAGCTTGTGGATGGCTACCTTCTCACTGTGTCCTCTGTGGGGGCAAGGAGAAAGAGAGAGGGCTCTCTTGTGTCTCTTTTTATACACGAATCCTATCAGACTGAACTCACTTAACCTTAATTACTTCTGTTGAGGCCCCATCTCCAAATACAGTCATAGTAGGGATTAGAGAGCTTCAACATAAGAGTTTGAGAGACATAAACATTCAGCCCATAATAAATAGATCCCTGTATCACCCCCACACACAAAAAATAGGGGTTTTTGAAATGGAGAACAGAAAGGAAGTTCAGCAAAAACAACAGAGTGCAGTAGCAAAGCTGTGTACCTTGCCTTGAATGCTAGTTTCTCCTTGAGCATTCTGGCATCATCAAATTGTTTTGGAAAAGTCAAGTTGGTTTTGTAAGACTCTTGGAGCAAAAAGCCATGATTGCATTATTAACTGCAGAATTTGATTCGGAGGCTAAAATCTCATTGGCCTCAACATCACATGCCTTTCCAACTGCTTACAAAAACCAAGTCAGTGAACCTACGAAGGGAGAGGAGCCCATAATGGCATCACACTCCCCTGTACAGAGCACTGATTGCATCAACTTGGAGTTAAATTGCCACCAAAATCTCATTAGATCTCTTCTCAGTGACTTGGGAATTTTGACTGCAGCATGGCTGTGAGAGGAATGTTCTCCAGTATCAAAGAATAGCAATGGAGATGAAAAGGAATGCAGCTTTACTTACTCTAGCCAGGACATATAGACAACGAAATGTCCACAGGTATCAAATGAACCTTTTGGCAAGTTTTTATGCTTTCTACTCAACAGTATAACTCAAAGTCAAGAGAAAAGGCAAAAGGTTAGAAGGCCAAAGAGCTGAGATAACGGAAAGTCACACTAGCTAATGGCTGTAGATCTTCTAGGTAAAAAAAAAAAAAAAAAAAAAAAAAAAAAGAAGACATTTCCCTGGGCATCTCTTTCCTTTACAGAGAATGAAGTAGCATTTCCATTGGTGACAGATAAAATTTGCCCCATCCAATTAGTGAACCACATGGGCAGAAAGCCAAAATAATGACCCCATAGTCAGCTAAAGGATGAGCCCATAGCCAGCTCTGTCACAGAGTCTATTAGAATAACATATAGGGGTATTGGACCTATTTTTAAATGAGTACAGGCATACTTTTCATTCAGAACTTTCAAGACACTACAAAAACATGACCGGTGGCTTCAGTATTTACAAAGGATTTTATTCAGTGACCCACATCTCGGCCTCTCCCTTTCTTTCAAGCAACTAGAATTATTATATTTTATTCAGGAAGGCTATGAGGAATAATAAGGGAAAAGCCAGATTTATATGAAGACATGTGCTTAAAATATCATTACCGCTTACCAACTGTGTGACCCCTGGGGGAATTACTTTCCCCTCTGGCCTTCAGTTCTTACCATAAAGAGGATTTTTGAGGATTCAATCAGATGATTCAGTTAAAAGGCCTCACACACTGCCCCGGAATCTATTCTGTAAGGCCCATACTTCCTTCCTGTCAGAACTAAGGTATTAATACTTTATATATTACCACTCTCAGGAATATTTACTGTCATTGAAAAAAAAATAGATGAAAGCAAAGTGAATTATCCCCAATACTTGAATTTCAAACAATAGTGATGCTGATATTGAGGGGGAGACCAAAAGGTTTTCCTGATTCCACTTAAATAATATGCACCCCCTTCTCCTGGGGGATCTCCCAGACCTATGTCTGAAAGAGCCGCATCCTGAACTGTGTGTTTAGGCAAAGCTGTACGAGGCCGAACGTCTGTTTTCCCACGGACTGTAATTCCTTTCCTTGGTAGCCACCAGGCTGCAGAAGCAGAGTGAATATTCTCCCTCCAGCCTTGGTGGGTGGGTCACACTCCACTCTGGGATAGGAGAGCCCCCTCAGAGGAGAGCAGCAGACATGAAAGCTGAGCAGTGGGCCCTGCCAAGTCCAGCCCGTTATTTGATTCGGGGAAACACTGGCTTAATTAATTGAAAAATAAAGGTTATTGTCAAAGCAAACTAGAATTGAAGGACCTTAGTCAATACTTATTGAATTTTGCTTTCCTGGGCTCTTTAGGCTTCCAATATTGCATTGAATCAAACTCTCTTTCACTTATGACCTGTTTCTGAGATAAGTTCACATTGAACCAGTAACTTAGAAATATTGCAATAAATAAGGTCCATTTCTGGAGCAGGAAATGAACTATCTGTTGCTTTTGGAACTCTGGTGTTGCCCCAGAAACAAGAGTTACTTTCTACTTCTTAATTTTTATGTTTGTCCTTCTTTAACACATGTTTACATGGCACTTGCTGTATTTTCTCATTTGATTCTCACAACTACCCTGGAAAAGAGAGAAGTCAAGGGTTTATTATAGCATTTTTGCAAATGTGTAAACTGAAACCCAGAGAGATTGGGAAGGGCCTACTCTATTGATCGGTACTTGAACTGAAACGGGGTCCAAGTTTTCTGAGAGCATTTCCCACCAGGCTGAGTCTCTTCAGACCAAATCCATGGGGCTGCAGGTAGGGATTTGACAAGGAGCAAGTCAGATTATTAAATGCTGCATCCATTGGCCCAATATCTGGCATCCACTATGTGTTCAGAACCAATTAGCCATTATCAACATCATTGGTTGATTATTGCTGTTGTGATTATTTCTCCCCATCCCAGAGGGAACCAGAATACAGCTAAAACACCCTTGCCTTTTGAGGCTTGTCTGTACTGATGCTGTTTTTATCATCAGTAATAACCATTTCTTACATCTATTCAGAGCAGGAGGCTAGGTACCTGGAGGATGAAATGATAAAAGATCAGCTCAAGTCCCCGAGGTACCATTCTCCAGCTGGGGTGGGGGTGGAGGATGACCAGTGAGGTCTTAACGCCCAGGAGTAGCACTCAGAGCACCCTAAGTGAGAGATGTTCCTGGAGAGTTGATAACGGAAGACAGGGACTTGGAATTGATCCCAGAAGACAAAGGGCAGTTGCCGGGTGTGGAGAAGATGGCAGGTATGCCTGAGGGAGACTCAGGGAGGAGGCTGCAGGTGATTCTTGGCACCACTGTGGAGAACGTTAAGCACAGGCAAGCCCACCCCTATAGACTTTTCTTCAGCACAGTCGGATGGAATCCTAGTTGTACCTGTTACAAATTCTGCAGTACAACAAACCGAAGTTTCTCTTAGCAATGCGGAACCACTGATTGCTTTGGAGTAGTGATCTGGCCCTAATCACAGAGAGGAATTGAACCTCATAAGAAAGTTAGTCAAATGTTCATGCTTGCAGAGACATACACAGTAGCTGCCTTCGTTGCTAACCACCCTTCTCTCTGTACCTGAGAACTCCCAAGTTCATTCTCACTTTGGGATATTGGTATTGCCTTGGAAGCTCTCTCCCTTTGTCTGCAGGTGGCTTCTTGTCCTTGAGATCACAGTTGAATTTTCATCTCAGAGGAGCTGCCTTGACCATCCAATCATAAGCAGACTCCTCCAAAGTACTTCAAAGTACTTTTTATGACCCTAAGTTGTCTTGCTCATTTGTTTACTTTTCCATGCGTTTCCTGCTCCACCACAGCTGCTGGCCCTAAGACATCTAAAAGAAGGATCCTTGCTGGCCTTGTTCACAGTATGTCCCAAATCCCTAGAACAGTGTCTGCCATATAGAAATTGCTCAGCAAATATTTGTTTAATGTATGATGGATACTATCAACAGGACCCTCCTCCCAACCTTTGTCCTCTTTCTCTCATTTGTTTTTTCCTATCTCGTTCTCTAAACCACATTTGATTTGAGTAGCTCCCAGGAATTCTCTTTTTCAAAAGAGGCTGTCCATCTCTCCTGGGTAGTTTTTCTACCTGATCCAATGGCCCCAAATCTAATGCCATCTGATATAAAACCCCATGATCTCAGGCTGCCTTGACTGTGGCAGTGGAAACATGTCGGGGAGGCCCAGAGGGCCTGTCCATTTTGAGAGCCCTTCCGAGATTTAGAGGAGAGAGGATTCTTTTTTTGGCAACCAGTCTGAGAATTAGGTTACATTCTAAATTAAGTAGGGCAAAATTTTTCATATATAGCCCAGTTCTGTATTTGGAACTCCTGTGCACCTGCACACTCGCACCCATGCGCGCGCACGCGCACACACACACACACACACACACACACAATCTTTGAGGATTCAAATTAGTTTGGTTTGACATAATGACATGCATATTTGTTTGTGTAAAGTTTCTTGTTAGCTTTCACAGATAGTATCACTTTTTATACCTTGAAGGAGGCAAGGCAGTTGTGAGTATCCCCATTTTACAGAGGTGGAAAGGAAGGCCCATAGAGGTCCATGATAGCATCAAAGGTTATTACGTACTGGCATCTAATCTGATTTCAAATGTGGGAGGTTCTGGAAAATCATTTAATTGAAGCTCAGTTTCTCTCCCTGGAAAATGAGGGGATTGATTGATCTCCAAGGCAATGTTTCTCAAACTTCAGTGTGTCATCAGGTCACCTGGGGCTCTTGTCAAACTGCAGTGCTGAATCAGTAGGTCTGGATGGGTCTTGCTACTCTGCATTTTTCACAATTATGAACAGCTCCCAAGTGATCCCCAAGTTACTGGTTCATGGGCCACATTCCAAAGAGTAAGGCAGTGGAACTAAATGGAGTGTTGATGGATCAAGATCCCTGAGATTTCACCAGCACATAGATGAATTGGAGAAGCACAGCTCTAAAGAACTACAGGTCTGACACTAAGGTTCTCCTCTCAGTTGCATCTCTGTTTGGGTTGTAATCTTTAGGGAAATCACTGGGTCTTGATTGAGCTGGCTCAGTGGGGAAAAGCAAGGCAAGGAAGGGGGTATTTGGCAAACAATGGCTTTGAAAACAGAATTATGAGCTCCCCAGAAGTGGGTGGCATTTTTATATATGAGTAAGTGACTAGATATTGTACCCACATCTTTCTGGCTTATCTTTATCTTGGTTTATTTGGGGATGAAGGCAGAGGGAAAGTTATCTGGCAACAGATAAACAGCCTAAGGCTTGGCCAGCCTCCTGTTTTTCCCGGAGCCATGCAAAGCCTGGGGGAAGCACGTAGGCTAACTTGCAGAATTCTTTGTCTCTGTCAGAATAAGTGTAGAGCACTGTCACAGTGAACTAGCCTTTGTGGATTTGCATTTGAGAAGAACACGCCTGGGCTAATAAAGAGAAAATAAATCACTGTATTTTACTTTTTTTTTTTCATCATCTAGTGATGCACAAGTAGATTTTCCATTATGCCTTGTCTGGACCTGAATCCTCAGTCACTGAGGAATGCCTGATTGTCCAGAGATACAGTGAATGAAACGGACAGGGCCCCTTCCAAGTGGCAGGTCAGTCCGTGGTCTAAGGAAATGGAGGTACAATCACGTTCAAGGTGTGCCTGTTTTCCTCCACAAGATCACAGCCTGGATCAGTATAGACATGGAGCTGTTTCTTCAGATGGCATGGGGTGACCAAAGGGCCCATGCTGGGTCACTGCAGCTAAGAAAGATTGAGAATGTTAGATACAGGGTTGGAATAGGGGGCCATTGGTGAGTCTTGTGTATGCACAGGAATGGATTTGGGTGCTCTACTTATTTTCATACATTTGACCTTAACTACCCAATGAGTTAGGTCTGATTATTCCCATCTAATAGAACATGGAGGGAAGTAAGTCTCAGGTAAAGCAACTGGCCAAGGCATCCTATGGTTCCTTGGGTTTACCTTGTTGATTCATTCCTTATTGCAGCTACCAGAATCAACACTTTCATCCTTCTCTCTGACATCTATAGTCTCCCTACCACTCGAAGAATATGTCCCTTTCATATTTCATCCTATGCTGGGCTGCCATGCAAAATCATAGTTTGGCAGAACTGAGGAAACAGTGCTTTGCTGAGCTTGTACAGGACCTGCATGCCTAGCCCTTATTACAGAGCTGATGCTGTTTCTTACACAGTCACATTACTGTCCCTGTTTAGTCCTGTAGTGTTATGTAGTAAGGGCAACAGGCTGTTAGATCAGAGACACCTGGGGTTCAAATGCCAGCTTTGCAGCTTATTAAGTGTATGCTACTGACAATTTATTTTTCCTCTCTGAGCTCAGTTTTCTCCTCCATGAAATGGGATTAATAATCTATTTTTGGACCATTAGGGGGATTAAATATAAAGGTTGTGGAATAGTCTCTGGCCCACAATGAGCATTCAGCAACATAATGAGCACTTAACAAAAAATCTGGAGTAGGCTGCAAATAAACCATAATAAATTGCAGAGCAGGGATTGAACCTCAGCTCTTAATCACTAAAATATTGCCTCTGCCATAAATGGTAGCTCTGGCTATTAATAGATGTTCAACATCCATAGGAAGAGACTAAAGCATAATATCGAGTATACACTAGTTGGCATGCACACTGATGCTTTCTGAGAGCATTTGTGGCTGAGGTTCTACAAACCAATATCTTGGCAGCATCTTGTCTTCTGAAGAACATAGACTAGTATAACATCACTGGATTTCTCACCAAGTATATTCTACCTTAAAGGAAATGTAATAATAAATGTCAACATAAAAGAACTTAATAGTTATAAATCAGATTTAAAAATGTAATGGTTATATTTGTACATTCTACATGTGTACTTTGGGATTTTATTATTTTTCTAGATGCATTTCTTAATCAGGCCCATTGATCCTGAAATCAACAACCTCAGGCAAAATATGTAAGCTCCTTAGATAAAATTAAATACCAGGGATTAGTTGTTCATTATGGATGTGTCATCACTTTGAACAAGTTATTTAACCCTGTATAATCTCAGTTTCGTTATCTGATCACTGCGGATAGTAATAGCCCTACCTTATAGAGATGTGGTGGGGACTGAAGGAGATAACAGACGGAAAACATCTGGTGCTTAGCATGATTTCAGTAAAGGTTAAGCATTATAGTTGCTAGTGACATATTAGCCTTAGATGTCCTTAGGGATGCAATATTGCATAGGCTTTGGTTTGGAGACTGAATTTTTTTTTTAGTTTACGTATTTATTATGAGAGAGAGAGACAGAGAGTGAGGAAGATAAAGAGAAAGCAGAGGAGGGATAGAGAGAGGGAGAGAGAGAATCCCAAGCAGACTCCATGCTATCAACCCAGAGCCCAATGCAGGGCTCGATCCCACCAAGCCTGAAATCATGATCTGAGCCGAGATCACGAGTTGAATGCTTAACCCACTGAGCCCAGGCAAACCATGGAGATTGAATTATTAAGAGTTTACTAGCTGAGAGCTCTGGATGAGTTCTGGGGGATAAAGGGAGTTTAGCCTGTCTTACAGGCTGGTTAGGAAAGGGGAAGTGAGATGGCATTTATCTTGTGGCTTGCCCAGCGTCCAAAACAAAATTCTGAGTTCTCCTCCCACTCACCCACCCCTGCAGCAGTGACCAGGGACAACAGTGAAGAGAGTTAAGACTGGAGCCACCACCAGGCATTCTCGCCTCTGCCTGAGTATCCACACATTTGTCCCCTCTTCTCACGAGGTCTCTCCTTCCATATAACCTCTGTGGACAAACTTTAGCTGACCCATTATTACTGTACTGAGTGATCAGGAAACAGGTGTTTTCAAACCCTAGCTTCTTTCTTCATAGCACTTGTTACTACAGGACACCCCATTGTATTGATTTCCCTAAGGTGGGTCTTTCCCCACTAGAGTGTAACCTCCATGGGGCTAGGGACCTTGCCTGTTTCGTTCATTCTCTTTCCTCTGTGTCGAAAGCAGTATGTGGCACAAAGTAGGGCCTCCACACATACATTTTGTTGTTTTCAAATCCACCTGGGGTCCGATCTGCGTCAACCAAAATAATTCTGGACTGAAGTCACTAGAGAAATGATCAAATGTGAATGTTTCAAGTGAAGGACCAAAAATCACTATAATTTTTTCTCGTATTTTTATGTATTGGACAGTTATAAAATAGTCCTGCCCCTTCTCTGGAACACGTATTCGTTTCTGTTTTGCCAGTAAGCTCTGTTTCAAAACTAATAACAATGACATTTTAAATACAAGAATACATAACATTCTTTAAAATAGTTAACCTTTCCTTGTGACATTTCATTGGATGTCTAATTAGCAGTAACATTTTGTTGTTTGCCGTCTTAAACGAGCAGGTCCTTAAGCCTCAAAAAACTACCTCGCTTTAAATCATCAATCTTCATAATGAGAGAATTTCTGTCTTTAAAAAGTTCCTCTCCTTTTGTCCTTCTTTCTCCATTCATTTGACACCAGAATGTTCCATTTGCAACTTTCATTCTGTGCTAGACTTTCTATTAAGGCTATCACTCTTTTAGAACTTTTTCTTTGAGGTATTTTTTTTTTTTTTGGCCAATTAAGAAAAGTTCATCCAATTTCTACTTTCATATAGTCAAGGATAAAACTTTGGCAACCAGTCAAGCAAAGCAGAAATAAGTTCATTACCAAGATGGAAAAAAAAATTGTATCATACTATCATTTTATGTCACTGATAGTCTTCCTTTTGAGAAACCCTATTTTTATTATACATGTTAATATGAATTAGAGAGAATGCAAAAAGTTAAAATACTCAGACATTTATTTAATTCTCTTAGGCTCTCCTATGTAGTCCCTGCATACCAACTCTAAATGAAAGGGGAAATCAAATTATTATATTTTATGTTAATTTTAAAGGCATTAGTTTATGTAATCTCATAGTAATCCTATAGCATAGCACTTTATTTCCCTTCTTTTTTTTTTTTTTTGAGAGAGAGAGCGAGCACCCCCACCCTCCCAGCGCATGAGTGGGTGAGGGGCAGAGGGAGAGGGAGAGAGAGAAAATCCCAAGCAGGCTCTGCTGTGCCCTACAGAGCCCCACAAGGGGCTCGATCCCACAAACTGTGAGATCACAAACCTGAGCCAAAACCAAAAAGCAGACATTTAACAAACTGAGCCGCCCACGTGCCCCTATTTCCCATTTCAAAAGGGAATGGAGTGAGGCCCGCCGCGGTTGAGAAACCTGCACATTGTTACCGAGTCATTAAATGCCTGGCATTGGAGTCCAGTGGGTCCAGCTCTAAGCCATGTTCTTCCCACAGTCTTGCCCTGCCTTCCTACAACAGGGATTCAGTCAATGTAGACATTGTCTCCTAATAATTAGTCTTTGGAGGAGGCAGAACAACAGGTACACTGAGAGGTCCAAGACTGAGAAAAGAAATAATGATGAGAACAGTCCTCTGGATGAACAGTGGTGTCCTGGATAAGATACTTGCTAAAAGAAAGTCTCAACTGGGTGATAATCTGCAGAAGTTATTTTCTAAGACATTTGATTCTCCTAAGAAATGAGCAAATCAGAATATCCTTTATAGGAAACTACTACATAAGACATTTCACAAGTTTTATTTCTCAAATGTATAAAAAGAAAGATTTGAAGAAAGTACTTATCCCATTAATTTCATCAGTCTCTGAGCATGAAAAGCACATCTTATTTCTGTTTTTTATGGGAAAAATAAAAGTGAAAGTGAATCACCTCCTTAATTGTCAATGTGATTTTTTTTTTCATGTCTATTTCGTGCCTGGCACCTTGCGAGATGTTGGGAGCACCTAGATGTTTGAGATACAGCCATTTCCCTCAAGTTGCTCAGATGCTGTTGGGGAGATAGTTTTCAGAACAAATATAATGCAAACCAGTTAAGTGATGATTGAAATAATTGGTCACTGTAGATGTAGTGAGCTATGGTAACTCCTTCAACCTGGGAAGGGGAAGGAGGCTTCTAGAGGAAATTATGATGGGGCTTTTCTTTGATGGACAAATGAAAAAGAGCTGATGGAAAGTAGGACCAGAGGGGCATTTCAGGTGGAGAACATGTAAAACCAGAGGCACATCGTTGTAAAATAGTTGGTGGATGTGATTGTTGATCTACATAAAGTGCGAATCAGGCACTTGTAAGAAATGCATCTAGTTGTAGAATGACAAAGTCGATTTTGTGTCTTCATGGAAAACCATTGCTTAGGGGTTCACATATGAGGATAAATAAAGCTGGAGATGGAGAGGTAAGTTAGGGTACTACAGAAGAAGTTATTGATAAAAGACCTAAACCAGCGTAGTTGTCATTGCTGTGTCATCTGTAAAGAACAGATGGAGACAGTAAGATGGAGACAGTAAGATTCTGTAAATATTTCAGAGGTAGAATTAAGAGCATTTTGGGGTGAGTTGAAAATGAGGTTGAAGGGGGCGCCTGGGTGGCTCAGTCGGTTAAGCGTCCGACTTCAGCTCAGGTCACGATCTCGCAGTTTGTGAGTTCGAGCCCCGCGTTGGGCTCTGGGCTGATGGCTCAGAGCCTGGAGCCTGCTTCTGATTCTGTGTCTCCCTCTCTCTCTGCCCCTCCCCCGTTCATGCTCTGTCTCTCTCTGTCCCAAAAATAAATAAACGTTAAAAAAAAAAAAAAAAAGAAAATGAAGTTGAGGATGGCCAAAGATGACTCCAGGGGTGCCTGCGTGGCTCAGTCGGTTAAGCGACTTCGGCTCAGGTCATGGTCTCGCTGTCCGTGAGTTCAGCCCCGCGTCGGGCTCTGTGCTGAAGGCTCAGAGCCTGGAGCCTGCTTCGGATTCTGTGTCTCCCTTTCTCCCTGCCCCTCCTTTGCTTGCCCTCTGTCTCTCTCTTTCTCAAAAATAAATAAACATCAAAAAAAAAAAAAAAAGTCACTGGAAAGAATGTTCTGCAAAATTGGAGAATATCAGAAGGAGATTTTGTTTTTGTTTTGTTTTGTTCCTATTATGAAATGTGGGTTCCAGAAATCTCAGTGGAAAGTGTTTGATGGGGAGGCAAGTTGGAGGAATTAATGACCCGGAAGAATTCAGTGTGGGGAGGAGTTTAGACCTGGTTGTGTGATAAAGGCCAGGAGGGCCTAGTTCTGTGCCCAGTAACCAAGGACAGCAGGAAGGAGAGACATGGTTGGAAGAGTCTGCTTTTAAAGGGATAACTTAAAGTCTCATCATTTTGGTGCCTCAGCAGACACTAGTCATCAGAGAACAGTCACAAAACCCAATAAACTTTATAAGTATCGTGGTGAGCTGGTTATTTAGTGGTGACAAACACAGTGATATAAACACTGGCAGTATTGGATTTGGCTTCATGAAATATGACTAATCTCTGAGCCAGTCAATATCAAAAGTAAACAAATGGACTTTCATTGGCTCCTCCTTGCTTTGTCTCTCCTGATTCAACACAAACCTGTAATTGAGCAGTGAACTTATACTGAAAAATGCATTAGTAAAATCTTTTGTATGAGAAAAATCTAGGGAGGATTCAACTTAAGCACATCAAAAGCTCCATTTAATATTCAAGGTGACATTTGCATGAGCTCTGTCTCTTTGGAATCTAAAGATGTGTATTTATGAGAACGGCTATTCATGCTTGGTTAGCTGTTTCTTTTGTTGTGACTTAAAATTGAAAGCCACTAAACAGGATGTAGTTACTTGTTCTAACTTTTCAAAAATCTTCCCATGGTATCTTTGATAAAAAGAAAAAAGTAGAACAGTTTACCATTATGGTTAAGATTGTGAATTGAAGAAAAATTAAGCTTATGTGTTTATTAATTGGCAAAAATAATTGTGGCTTAGTTATTCATCTGTGACATACCTTGGACAGACTGAAAGCTAGGCTATAAACAGTGAAGAGTCTCACTCTGTGAAACTCTAACTTCTACTCAAAATCAAGGCCATGCGAAAATTTCCTAAAGCCTTGAAAATTTGAAAGGCTTTAGTATCTCCCCTTACATATTAAAAATCAATTCTAAATGATAAAATAAAGGCAACAGTTTTGAATGACATTCTGATTTTTTTCTATGATGATTAAAAAACGTGTTTTTTTTTTTTTCTAATTTCAAATATAAAAATTCTTTCTAAAAATTCTTTGGGGTCACCTTTTACTTGTGCCCTGATCAAGTGCTCATGAGAAGTAAAGACCTTCCCTACAAGTCATGTAAGTGGCCACACTCTTTAGGCAGGGGGTTCACACCAAGTCAACTCTTGCCTGAAGAAGGCTTTGTCCCTCTTCTTTCATGCTGCCAAACTGTGCAGCAGAAAAAAGCAGACATCAAGAAAAGAGCATCATTTTTTTTTTCCAGCTGACAGATCAGTCCACTGATATGCCTGCCTGAGATCATGCCCTAGATAGAGCTGAAGTCCTAGAGTAGCCTCAGGGAAGGCTCACAGGGATAACCATTATTCAGGTTTGTGTTGTGCACTCTGTCTTTAATAACTGTGGTTTTATTACTAACTGTTTTCCAGGTATCAGTCTTGGGCTAAATTTTATTTTAACTGCATTGCTTTGTTTGGCCTGAGTGGGAAGTAGTGAAGGATTAAAACAAAACAAAACAAAACAAAACAAAACAAAACAAAGACACACTTTTCCCACCAATTGCTTAGAGGCTAGTTTAGGACACAGTCCTATGCAAATATATGGGAGAATGAAGAGATGAGTGGATACAGGTAGGATATGGGCAATATTGTATGCAGTCTGCATACTAATGTGGTAAACTGCTACCATGTAGATTGAACGTTGAGATTATTTTTGTTTGTACCCATGAGACAACTGGACTTAGAGTGTTTAATAAATATTTATTGAAGGAGTGAAAATTATTACTGAAGGAAATTTCACGAAGGATGAAATCTTCAGTAAATGACTTTAAAAAAGAAATCTATGTAATCTCAGAGTCGGGCACACAAAAGATCCAAGAGGAATATTTGTGAAAAGAATGAATTATTGGAGGTGCCTGGGTGGCTCAGTCAGTTAAGCATCCGATTCGGCTCAGGTCATGATCTTGCGGTTTGTGAGTTCGAGCCCCAAGTTGGGCTTTGTGTTGACAGCTCAGAGCCTGGAGCCTACTTTGGATTCTGTGTCTCCCTCTTTCTCTGCCCCTCCCCCACTTGCATTCTCTCTCTCTCTCTCTCTCTCTCTCTCTCTCTCTCAAATCTTTAAAAAAAGATTTTAAAAAAAGGAATGAGTAATTGGAACAATTTACTCCAATTCTATTCTTTCCTACACAGTGGTTGTATTAGGTAACCCTGCCTTAGTCAGAGGGGTAGATACCTGGATGGAAAGAACAGCTTTCAATACTGTTACAGGCTCAGGATCAACTTTATTGTGGACAGAACCTTTCCCTTAGGCATCTCACAGAAGATTATAAGGTGTGATGATCTTTGTCATCAAGAGTGTCATTGCTTGAAAACCCGCTAGGTGCCAGGGCCTGTACTAGATGTGTTTTTTTAAATTTGTTTTTGTTTTTTTAAGTTTATTTATTTATTTTGAGAGAGAGAGAGATGCAGGAGGGGCAGAGAGGGAGGAAGAGAGAGGGAGAATCTCAATCAGGCTCCACACTGTCAGCAGAGAGCCCAATGTGGGGCTCGAACTCACGAACCATGAGACCATGACCCCAGCCAAAACCAAGAGTCTGAGGTTTAATTGACTGAGCCACCCAGACACCCCTGTACTAAATGTGTTTTTAATTAATCCTTACAATGACAGTTCTGTGAGGTGAAAATCATTAACACCAGTTTATAGGTAAGAAAAACATACCCTATGTATGATCGAGGACCTTGCAAGCAACAGCTTAAGCTCTTACATTTCAATTTTCTAGTTTATAATATGGGAATCATAGCACCTACCTCATCAGGGTTCTTATGGAAATTAAAAGTTCCATGTACACTGTAGGCACACACAAATAAATACTATCAGGCACCTTGGTACTCACTAAGAGATGAGGGTGATAATTGGTGGTACAGCTAGAGTATGGCTGGTTTATGGAGCGTTTGGAGAGTTGTGGCAGGAGAGGATGGAGACTATTCGGTGATTCAGGATGAAAAAAGTCTTTGGAAAGCACAGAAAGGAGTTTTGAGTCATGAGAGCTCCTTTGGGAGCATCAGCTAAGAAAACCTGTGTGAAACATCTATTTGTTTGTATGTGTCTATCTCAAATATTGGACAACTATTGAAGGATTTTATGTAGAGGTAACATGATGAGGTTTTTATTGTTGAAATTCCCTCAAAAGCAGTGTAGGAAATGGGAATTGGAACTTGGAAAAAAATAAGAACAGCCTAAATAAAGTAGTAGAATAGGGATAAAGATACCTTGATACACTTTTAGGAGGTAAGATTGACATGAGGCAAGGTTGCATGGGAGCTAAGAGTCTAGAAAAATTCCTAGATTCTTAGCTGAGGAACAAGGGTCAGTATTTAAAAGAGGTCAGAAGCTGGCTGTAAGAGGTCACCATAATTATGGTGACTTCCATTTTGAATATGTGGAGTCTGAAGTCCTATGAGCTACTTAGAAAGGAATATCTCAGTGACTTCTTCATTTTCTCCATGTATCCCTGCAACAATCTAGTCCCTATTGTGGGTGGATAGTGTCTCCAGAAAATTCATGGGTATGTGACTTTATTTAGAAATAACATCTTTGAAGATGTAATCAAGTTAAGATGAAGATACATGGGTTTGGATGGACCCTACAT